>NC_136060.1:304729704-307468454 GCF_964261635.1 Lissotriton helveticus | reverse complement strand
AATACACAAATAAAAAGCAAATCGAGAGTGAAACTATTTAAAGTCGTACAAACAGTTCTGTGACAATTAAGGGAACAAGGGGTAAGGATGTGAGCATTGGTTAAAGGCCAGATCTACCGAATTTGGAACTGGGAGACCCTGTTCGAGTTTCGGCGTCGGCTCATCATCATCTGATTGTGGGCAAATCACTAAACTGCCCGAGCCTCAAACAAAAGGATGTGTCCTTGTGTCATGTAACTGGTGCTTGTGTGAAGCGCTCGAATACCTTCGGGTCGAATTTGCTTTACATAAAACTGCAAAAAAACAGGCCAAACTATTTCTTTGTTCAAATCCCAAAATGAGGGGAGAGAGAGCATGTGTATTTGTGTGTGTGTGAGATTAGTTGGTGGAAAAATACACTAAGCCAGAATGTTCTACATTCCTTGCGATGTTTCATGGAACATTGCCAAAAGATGATGTCACTTCCTTGAAAGTTACAGCAGTTTCATTGCTATCATTCTATTTGTCCTGCCTCATACATTTCTAGGCCCGCTTCTGAGATTGCCCTTTAAGGGCTGTGGCATGGGTGACCAGCCTGCCGTTTCTGCTAGTGCCGGGCCTCACATTGCATCACATATTCGGCCAAAACCGCAGTGTAATTAAATGAAGCATGTTCTACTCATGGAGTTCGCACAGATCACTGCAAGGCCTTCTCTGGTATGTGATGCCAGATCAGCGCGGGAGATGTGTGCCATAGCTTCCAATGAGTTTCACAATTCACTGTAAACACATGTTAACGAAATGTGAGCATACTTCGCAATGGGGGCACTGGTGTACCTTTGCCTTGACGATGGCCACATCTGCTCTGCACTACGCTGTGGCCATATCTCAAAATAAAGGATGCTCACATTTCCAGACTTGGAGCCTGATGTACCAAACATGTTTCCCCAAAATACAGGCTTTGCGGGAGCTGTGCATCTATAATAGGCCTGCGTGGCTGCAGGCAGAATACAATTAGCCGTGCACTGTGCAGGTGAAATCCCGGGGGTGGGGGCACTCTAATTACCGGGCCCGTGTGCACGGGCACCAGAGCTGCTAACGAGCCCTACGAGGGGCTCCAGTTCCGAGGTGCTAATGAGGCCACTGTGTGCAGAGAGTGGCACTCCAGGACGGCCACTGTGCAGACATCCTCGGGGGCGCACACTGCGACACACTGCGGGAAAAATGGTTTGGGGCAAGGACCAGGCGCTATAGGGCTTCAAAAGCAAACAGAATATGGATAATTCTGACAAAAAGTGACGTAGTGCTACTTGGGTAAAAGCGTCAGGGGGTCCAAAGGGTACACGGACCAGAAGAATAAGGCACATAAGTAGAAGAAAAAAAAACATGAGCCAGGGAGCATAGCAGAGGGGGACAGAGAATGGCGGTCATGGAGCATGGAGAGTAGGCGCTATAAAGACCAGGAAGTAAAGTGGGGTCCACAGGTGCGAAGCAGCATAGGAACAATCGGAGCAGAGGATGGGGCAGGGGAGCCAGTCCGCATAGGCAGAAGGAAACAAAAGGACAAAGAGGAAAGGCGACCTGAGATCATGGGACCCAAGCAGCGGAGGGACGAAGGACGGCGACCGCTTTAACGTGTAGGGCACAATTACAAATAGGCAGATGCTTCCGGAAGCATAGGGTTAATGGACACAAGCGCACAGAGGGAAAGGCATCGGGGACAAGGAAACACAGGAGGCACCGTGACACGCTGGCTGGAATAACAACAAGCAAAAAAAACTAGGTCGCGGTCAGATGGGCTCCCGAGGTACAAGTCTCTTCTTCAAAATTAAAAGGAGAGGGGCTAATGAGGAAGCAAGCATTTGTTGCGGGGTGTGACTGAGGGAGAAGGCAGCATGTAGCTTACGCAGAAAAAGAAATCACAGATAGTTCCTGGCGCAGAAAGGGCAGTCACTTTGGGGGCCACTGACAGATGCCTGGCGTTTCCCCGAGGTGATTGTGGTGGGAACGAGGGGTCGAGAGAAAGAGAAAGACCCGAGCACAAAAGGAGCGAGAGAGCTCCGATGATGCTAGACACTACTTGGGAAATGGCTGTTGGAAATGGAAACGTCAGACACTCGCCACCAACCCGGAACCAGAGAATACAGGTAAACTGCGCGCGCTGCCAAACACACTGCGCATGTGCGGCAAAGTTCTTTCACGCTCAGTGCGCATGTGTTGGTAAAACAAGAGTGTCGAGCGTCGATTTGTTCTACGAAAGGATGGCTACAGGACATTAAACTGAGAGCACGAACTGGCGCGTCCGACTAATAGTATCACTTACATTTTGAAGACCAGGTGATGCGGCGGAGAGTCGCGACAAAAGAGCCAGGTGAGTGGGGGGGGAGGGTTACTGTGTGCGTGCGTGTGTGTGAGTGCGTGTGTGTATGCAGTTTGTGTGCGTGTGTGTGCGTGTGTGTATGCAGTGTGTGTATGCCTGCGTGTGTGTGTATGCAATGTGTGTATGCAGTGTGTGTGCGTGTTTGTGTGTGTGCGCATGCGTGAGTGTGGCTGTGTGTGTGCGTGCGCGAATGAGAGAGGCGAGAGGCTGCTGAATGGGAGATGTGCTCGGCGCCGGGCTGGGCGTGCGTGCTCACGAGGTGAAATCGCCGAGGAAAAGCGCATGCACATCCCCTGTCCAACATTCCCGGCAAGTCCACAACAATAGGTCTTTCGCTGGATGCAGGGATTCGCGCTAACACCAGCGAGACCTAAAAATATAGGGTCATATGTTTGAAGCCCAATTCCCATTCGCAAATGGGTCGATTCTCATAATCGGGCCGTTTACGAACGGAAAAAGGCCTATTGGGATGTATCATCCCAAAAGGCCATAGTATAATAGGGAATCGCAAAATTTGCAATTCCCTATTTTGCGATTGCATTTAAGGATTCTCAAATTGCGATTCCTTAAATGCGATGAAGAAAGCACCTAAGTTGTGCAAATTTGGCATAAGAAATCACAAATTACCACCAATTAATTATTGGTAATTTGCAAATTCTTTTAAAAAAGCACTTTTTTGCTTTTTTCAAAGAGCCATGTGGCCCTTAGGGCATGTATGTGCGCCAAATGTGCACACATGCACATTTCAGGGGTGCAACAGGGTGTCCTTTTGGAACCCTTGCACCCTTGAAATTGCATGTGCAATTTGCGAGCATCTATTGGGTACTCGCAAATTGCGCACGCAATTCCCATTCATTCCTCTGGGCCTCTAGGCCCAGAGGAATGAATGGGAAGGGATTCCTTAATTGTGACTTGCAATTTGCGAGTCGCATTTAAGGAATGCGTAGGAATCACAATTATTATTGCGATTCCTCATCACATAGCAGTTTGCGAGTCCTTAACCCCTTGCATGCTGATGACGGCCCCCAGCCGTCATGCACTACAGCGCTCGTCTGCTAATGACGGCTGGGTGCCGTCATGAACCCGCCCACTCTTTAAAAGTGCCACACAGGCGCAGAATCGCGGCAGCATGCAAGGGGTTAATAGCGATTTGCAAAAAATCGCTATTAAGGACTCGCAAATCTGTCTTTTCATACATATGCCCCACAGATTCCAATCTTCTTATTGCAAAGTTGAATCTTACTGAGAAATTGATTGCGTAGGTCAATTAGTGGCTGGATATCCATTTTTAGAGAGAACATTAATAATAAAATGTTCGAAAAGGTTCTGGATAAATGGCAAACTAAAGAGGACCTCATCTTTCGATGGGAGTTTGGAATAAGATTAACAACGTCAATGCCACATTACTGAAAGGGTCCAACTTAAGAGAATGCAATGTATGCCAAATTACTATTACATAGAGTTCAAGTGAAACATTTATTTATTATTGACTTAGTAGGCAGATCTTTGATATTTCAGAATTGGCGGAGTGAAAGATTCCCAACTTTTTAGCAATGGTTAAACAAGATGTGTAAAGTTCGGGTCTCGAAAAAAAGATAAGCTTTAAGGTCAGACTCTTACACTAACTATCAATTAATATTGGAATTTCTTTGATGCTCACCAGGGTAAAAGTGTTGCTCTAGGAAAACTGGGAACACCATCAGGGAATGTGCAATAGTAGATTCTGATATGAAAATGGAAATGTTTATTATTAAGTCAAAAAGCAATGTATTACCTTCTTCCGTTTTTAAATCGTATTTAAGCTGCATTTAATTGTACAATCCAATACCTATAGGTACTATTTATATTGCAAATTCCTACAATATTGTGTTTTTCTGAGCTCTCAGAAATAAAAATGTATGTATAAAGAAAGACTTCTCACTCCATTACATTTTATAGTGCTCGCAATCAGACCAGCTACTCTTCTTAGGCTGACTGACTACCAGCGCAATTGGGCTTTCTTCCCGGGAGGGACATGATCATTGATGGGGACTTAAACTGTGTGGCAGACATTGATCTTGACCAATACACCCCACTATTTCTGGGGTGCCTGCTCACAGGCCTGCGAAGCGGTTTCTGGATTGGACACACAGCTGAGGGATTGCCGATGTTTGGAGGATGTCCCATGGTTGGAATGAGACTACTCTTATTACTCTAATCTTTACGTCCTCCATGTCCACTTAGGCAAAGTCTTGTTCTCTGCACCCCTTTATCGGTTTGTTCACAGCATCTAAGCCACACTATCTCAGACTACAATCTGTTACTTCTGGGACGCCAACTGAACACGGCTAGACCAGCGATCCTGTCATGCGGTTACGTAGGCCTCTGACAAAACATACCACCATTTAACAATTTTGCGTTTAAAGTTGACATCTTTCTTAAATGTTGATTCTTGACACACATTTGCATGCACACATGTTAGACCTGGCACCATTGGCGTGGGTCTCCCCTGTATTTTTTGTCTTTGCCTCCTGTGTTTTTGCTGTGTATTGGACTCCATTTTGCTAGTCTAGATGCCTTGGGCACTTTGCCTCTGCTGTTCAGTGCCAAAAAGCAAGTGCTCCCATTGTAAATTGTTGTTATGGATTAATGATTCCATGATTGGCATATTTGATTCACTAGTCAGAACATAGTACAGTGCATTGTGTATGCCCAGGGCCTGTACACCAATTGCTGCTAGTGGGCTGCAGCACTTATTGTGCCATCCACAGAAGCAGCCTGTAAAATGTTACTCTGGCCTTCCATTGCAAACCCGGTGTGCAGTCTGGTACTGCCATGTCGACTTGGCAAGTGCACACAGGTTCTAGTCCCTAACCTTCCCTTTTCTTACATGTTGGTCACCCCTAAGGTAGGCCCAAGGTACCTCAGGGTGCATTGTATGTAAAAGGTAGGGCATGCTCTGATGTGTGTAGCATGTCCTGATAGTGAATCACAGCCAATTTAATTTTTCACTATTGCAAGGCTACCTGTTGCCATAGGATAGAATGGGAGTTTGTTTATAACATCTTATAAACATATCTGCCCCTGGGAACAAGGTACTAAAATAAGGTTTGATATGCCGGGACTCAGAATGTTAAAATGCATCTTTTAGGGAGGGTGATTTTTACAATCTGTGTTTGAAGGTGTCTGTGATGAGCGAGCTGTGGTGGAGACCTATTTGGAGGCAAATGTCACATTTAAGGACATAGTATGTTGTCTGTTTGTACTGACCAGGCCACCAGTAGCATTGCTACAATAATGAAATTGTAGCTGCCACCCCTGCATGAGCAGATGCTAGGCCATCATGTGCTGCTAGTATTAATCTGTGATCTGAATTAGGAGTTACTCTTTCCCCCACTCCGGAAAGATGAACAAACAGAATGTTTTGTGCACTTAACTGGTAGGAGTGTTTTGTTGGAAACCCTTTTGGTAAGGGATGCATGAAGCTGTGACAGCCTTCGTAATGTCTCCATCTATTTTAGTGATGGAACGAGTAACTGCAGCTACTGCAGCAGTCTGCACCATTGCCTTTGTGTCTTCATCAGCCACTGAAAGTCCCAGCTACGTGTATTCCTACATGTTGGTGGCTCAGTTTGTGAATTACACGAGCCCGTGGCAAAGTCGCTTTTAGTTTCGCCACTTGTCCTTCAAGCATTTTATGCTTAATTGTGTACCATTTTGAATCTCTGAATCCATTTTTGCTCCAATAATGGAGATACTCATTATAAGACTGAACACAATAATACAGGTCACATATATAAGTGTGGGGAATTCTGGATCTGTATTCTCAAGTGACAGAATTAGAGCTTTTAATTCAGTCAGCTGTACAGTACAATCACCTAGTGACAGCGTGTATGTTTTAAGAGGCTGGAATTCTCCATCGCTCATTTCACCCTTAACCGATGCCAAGTGGCTGTGTATTGATGTTTAGTTCCAAATTCAGATTGGGCAGAAACATCAGTATAAATTGACTACTATTCTTGCCGCGCGGACCGCTGCTGCTGCGCTCCATTATCGATTTTTTTTTTTAAGTTGTGGGAATTGAATTTGAATTGCTGGTCCTCTGTGCTTTTCAAAATTTCCTCAATTATCCTTTCTCCTACGGGCGGGTCCCTGTAAACACTGCTCGGAACCACCCCCGGCCTCAGCCAATACCGCCGCGAGGTGGAAGGAGTCAGAGGCAGGGCCAGGCTCAAATGTTCGCCGCAGTGCGGGAGCGGGCAATTTGACTATTATTCTTGCCGCGCGGACCGCTGCTACTGCGCTCCATTATTGATTTTTTTTTAAAGTTGTAGGAATTGAATTTGAATTGTTGGTCCTCTGTGGTTTTTAAAATATACTCAATTATCCCTTCTCCTATGGACGGGTCCCTGTAAACACTGCTCTGAACCACCCCCGGCCTCAGCTAATACCGCCGCGAGGTGGGAGGAGTCAGAGGCAGGGCCAGGCTCAAAGGTTCGCCGCAGCGTGGGAGCGGGCAATGTGACTACTATTCTTGCTGCGCGGACCGCTGCTGCTGTGCTCCATTATTGATTTTTTTTTTAAGTTGTGGGAATTTAATTTGAATTGTTGGTCCTCTGTGGTTTTTAAAATATACTCAATTATCCCTTCTCCTACGGGCGGGTCCCTGTAAACACTGCTCTGAACCACCCCCAGACTTACACCGCGAGGTGGGAGGAGGCAGAGGCAGGGCCAGGCTCAAATGTCCACTACAGCGCAGGAGCGCCGGTGACGCGCCGAAGGCGCGCCAAAGGCAAGCCCGTCTGCGCCCGTCCGCGCCCTGACGGGCCCCGGGCCTAGGCATAATGCGCAAATTGTGAATCACTCCTCTGAGGAACTGAGACTATTGGCCCAGTTGGCTTTTCTCCTTGATGCCCCTACTATGAAGAGCATCAGGGCTAACAGTATCTATCACCATTGGAGCGGTCAGGCCATTCCTCCCCCTCCCATTCCTCACCTTCCTCAAGGCCCCTGTCCTTGTAAAGTAATTCAACCGGCTCTACACATTTTTTACCTTAACACCCATTCTATGGTCAAACACCAGTTAGACATCCTTCTGCTGCTTATGTCAGAAAACCTGGATATCCTTTTGGTGACGGAAACCTGGCTAACCCTCGATTCCACCCCAGATATCCTAGCGGCTCTGCCCCAGGACTACTACATACTACATGTCAATCGGCCCTCGGGTAAAGTGGGCGGTGGTGTCGCTGCCATCATCCATAAAAATCATAAATTCATCTCCATTACCCCTCTCAATCTCCCGGCGGTGGAGAATATGGTCATCAAACTCGATTCCTCCTCCGGGTCCCTTATATGTGTTATCATCTATAGGCCTCCTCAATATATGCCTTCACTCCCTCTCGCGTTGAGTGAACAAATGGCCAACTTAGCTATGAATTACACTAATATTCTTCTCATAGGGGATTTGAATTACTTAATGATGCTCTTGGCGGGCCGCATGCGGCCGAATTATCTGACCTACTTTCCAATCTTGATTTTATCCAGCATATCTCTTCTCCTACTCATAATAAAGGACATACACTGGACCAAATCTGGTCCATGAATTTGACATTAGCGAATCTCACTATCTCACCATGCATCTGGTCCGATCACTATTTAATAAAATTTACAGTCACTGCTGCGGGCGGTATGATAAGGAAATGGAGGGCTATCGACAAACAGAATTTCCTCTGCACCCTACCCAACTCAGCTCCCACTCTTGATTCTGACATCAATGTTATGGAGGATAATATCTCCTCCTGGTTACTCGTCGTAAAGTAACATACATGCCCCCCTCACTAAATTCAAGCTGACACCCAGAAATGGTTTTCCGACGAGTTAAAAAGTTTACAACTAGTACTCCGTCAGAAGGAGAGGATATGGAGACTACGTTATTCCCCCAAGGACAAAACTCAGTATCTCAAGGCTCGCAAAGAGTATAAAAACGCTATCATGGCAGCCAAAGCCGCGCACTTCTCCACCAGAATTTTGAGTTCACACAATAGGTCAAAGGAAATTTTCATGATTGTTAATGATCTCTGCCATGCTGAGAGAATCACCCCCAAACAGGTTCCCTCCCAAGATCTGTGCAATTCCTTGAATGATTACTTTATGAATAAAATTGCCAGTATCAAAGCCAGCATCCCCACTGTCAGGCATATGGCGCTCCCAGACACTTCGATTACGAATACAGCCATCATAGACCATTTTCCTGCCATTAGCCCACAGATTTTCTCAGACTTGCTGGCCGAGTCAAATCAGGCTCCCCAAGAGATTGCTGCCCTCCCTACTTCTTAAAGGAGATTTTCCCCACCCTGCCACACACTGTGATGCCCTTCCTTAATGAATCCCTGATGCAAGAAAGGGTACCTAGTGCGTTCAAGAATGCTATAGTAGTCCCTCTTTTAAAAAAACAAGGAGCAGATCCCGTGAACCTCTCAAACTATCACCCTATTTCTTTGCTCCCGTTCTTGGCCAAGATATTGGAGGCCCATGTCGCCAACTGTCTGTCTAATTTCATTGAACAGTCTCAATACCTCGACCCTCACCAAGCGGGCTTCCGACCAGGCCACTCAACGGAGTCAGTCATACTCACGGTCCTGGACGCATTACAAGTTAATGCGGACAAGGGCACGCCTCAGGCCTTGGTGCTCCTAGATTTGTCGGCCGCATTCGACACGTTCGACCACGAAATCTTGTTGGACCGTGTCAGTCAGGCCGGCATTCAGGGCTCTGCTCTTAAGTGGATGAAATCCTTCCTCGAGGGCCGTACGCAAGCAGTGGGTCTTGCCCCTTTCACCGCTCCAAACATGGCCACCATGTGCGGGGTTCCTCAAGGTTCCTCGTTGTCCCCCCATCTGTTCAACCTGTATCTCTTGCCTCTGATCCATTCCTTACGGAATAGGAAGGTAACCTTTTTAAATAACGCGGACGACCTTCAGCTGGTGTTCACTGTCGACAATGCCCCTGACTCAATCTAGGAATTTCAAGCCACTATGCTTCATATCCAGTGTTGGATGGATCTTAACCATCTTAAACTTAATCCGGGCAAGACCGAATTAGTACTGATCGGGAAGGCCCAGACCCTCTGGGGTCCTCATTATTGGCCATCTGACTTAGGACCTCCACCTATCCCGTCCCGGGCGGTAAAAAGCGTAGGAGTCAAGATCAACGCTGATCTCTCACTTAGAGACCAGGTGGGGGCATTGCTTTTTCCAGTTACGCAAAACTAGGAAGATGGCTCACTTGCTCACCCACGCCACCCTTATACAGGTGGTGATTGCCTTGGTACTCTCCCATTTTGACTCCTCTATCTCAGTCTTTCTCGCTCAACGTGCAGCCTTCAAGACAGGGTGCCTTATTTTTAAGGCCCTCCACGGCAGGAGTCCCAAATTTATAAATTGTCTTATGTCAAGACATGTTCTGCCCCGTAACCTGCGCTCAGCATATCTCCAGCTGCTAACCATCCCCACCTTCAAGCTCAAACGCCAGGGAGGATGCAGGTTTTCCTCTCTGGGTCCTAAATTCTGGAACTCACTACCGTTAGGGATACGTTCTTGCAACAATCTCCTAGGGTTTAGAAAAATGCTTAAGACATGGCTGTTTGAGCAGGCTCATGCGTAATCTGCGGCTCCATTGATATGGTCCGAGTTAAGCGCCAAGAAACCTTCTGGTGTACGCGCGCTATATACATTTTTATTAACATAACATAACATAACATATAAGTCATACTACTCTTAAGGCATTATTTCACTGGGTAGAGGATATTTGTGTTCATATTGGAGATGTGCTTGAGTCAGTAATGTAGAATCAAAGACATAGTCTACATCTGTTGCTGTTAGTGAATTGGCCCACTGTATCCATCTTGGATGTAAAGCATCCACGTTAGGGACGCTGCCCTTGGTGAGAGCCTCTAAGGCAATGATCTTTCTGTCACTACTACAGTCTGTACTGCCATCAGTATCTTCTCTGTCGGTGCAAAACGCATCTCTGCACTATTGAATAAATGCAATTTATATGCAATTGGTACAGTGTCACCCTCATTGAATATGACATGTGGAACCTGAGGTTCTCGCAATTACGCAGATCACCAAATTTGTGGTGTTAACACTTATATGTAAATATTTTTAACCTAGCATGTCAGCTTGTACTGAATGCAGTATCAGTATGTTGTGGTGTCCAATGTGTACTTGAAATGTCCTGGTAAATTAAATCCTAAATCGGTTTTACTCGTGGGGCATAATCTGGTATGTATGTTCTGCCAAAATTCGTAAAACCCAAAATTGATGTGTTTGGATGTTTTAAAATTGCATGTTTCTCTAGGAAATGTGATGCTAAACCTTTGCAACTCATATGACAAGAACAGGACAAAGAGATAGGACATTTTTGATTTTTTTAACTTGAATTTGTAGCCCATGTGAGCAAATTCTAAAATTATGCGGTCTACTCTGACCAAGTGTCTGGTTAAGTAATCAGCAGTTCAGTATATGTCAAAAGACACACATTTGATGGAAGGAATGCAGAACAAATGAAAACATTCACCCCCAGTCAATAGATCTGGGTTAAATCCATCATTCTTTTGATTACCATGCTACCCCAGTTTAGACCTGGCCATATGCAAATCAGTCTTGACCCTGTGCCTCATGGGAACAGTCCAGCCCGAATTGCCAATCTAGGTCCTCCCTGGACCATAAATAAGCATCCTAGAACCAGTTTTGGGCTTTCACCCCTCATCAGCCAGGATAGCTTGATTCCAGTGGCAAACTGCGCCCGGTACCCACGTCTGGGCACACCTGGCGCACTTAGGACGAGGAAGCAAAAGATACACAATTTATGGATGGAATGCAGAACAAATCAAAACATTCACCCCCAGTCAAGAGATCTGGGTTAAATCCATCCTTCTTTTGCTCACCCTGCCACCCCAGTTTAGACCTGGCCATATGCAAATCAGTCTCGACCCTGTGCCTCATGTGAACAGTCCAGCCCAAACTGCCAAGCCAGGTCCTCCCTGGACCGGAAACAAGCATCCTAGGAAACAGTTTCAGGGTTTCACCCCTCATCAGCCAGGATAGCTTGAATGCTACCAGTATGCCATGGGAACATTGGGTGTGACTGTTCACTGCTCCTCCCCCTACCATCCTGAGAGAAATGCGGTTGTGGAGAGGAAAAACAATGACTTAAGGCAGTCTTTACCAGGTTCATATTACAGTTAGGTCCATCACTTGTAAGGGGTACAAAGAGCCTTAAACAATCTGCCAAGAAGATCCTTGGGTGGTCAGACTCCTAACGAGGTCCTGTTTGGGATTAAGGTGTGGGTTCCAGACCTTGAGATTCACAGTACAGTGGCGGTTGAAACGCCTTTTGATATCATTGAACGTTTGGCTGTCTTACAGGAACTAAATGACTTCTGAGATGAGCAAAGCAATGAGCTCCAGAAACGTTCTGCCACTGGTGAATTGAACGCAGCACCAGCAACTCCTGGTTGAATTCTGCAGATCGGTGATCTAGTGCAGGAGAAAATAATGGACAAGAAGGAGCTAGGTCCATCTTACAGAGCACCTGTGTCTGTCCTGGCTTTTGAAGGTACCAGAACTGTACTTTTACCGCCTCTTGCTGGCAGCAAGCATGAGATATTTCTTTTGCTTGGTCTCATCAAACCATACTATGTGGCCGGTTCTACTTGGTAGGTAGCGAGGTCCTCCGGGTGGCTACCTGCCTCCTCTAGATACCATGCAGGAAACTCTTTACAAGCTAAAACCAACAATTAAGTTTCTTCTCCACGGCTGGGGACAGCTAGCACTGACGTTTCACTACTTCCAGTTACATCTACAAACACAGTGCAACCATCATGTATGACTATGCAGATTTCCACACAACTAGCAAGCACTGAAGCTATATATAACACCCCACCCTTGGAGATATCTACCAGCTCTACACAGCTCTACGAGCCGCCAACATTTGCACAAAGTGCCTCAGGGTACTTTGTTGGCTTTGACAGCTTTTCTTTGGATTCGTTTGACTCACGTCCACGGCATGGAGTGAGTGCATTTTTAATTTGTCTTAAAAAGACATACTTTATCCTACCCTTGATATGCATTTTTTTCCAATAAATCTTTATTGATTTTTGTTGATATTACACAGACAGAACATACCATATGAAGTCAATCTACAGAATTTCAACATCCCATTATCCCCATCAACTCTCAAATGGGCAACAAAAGTACTATCGCTCATGTGGGAAATACAAATGGATGTCATCAAAATAGATGTGGAGTAACAATGTTGTGTTCTCGCCGGAAAAGTCTAAAGCAGGCACTAACATCTTGTAAAACCATAGAACTCAACCGCACCTAATATATATCAATACAATAGAAACTAAAGGAACATATTTTGCTGTCTGCATATCTCTCAAGTAAATCCAGAAACAGTATAACTCTCCCCCAACAACCTGATTTCGTGTGTGCCTATACAAAACCTAAATACCAGGCTGCTACAATCAGGCTCTTGTGGCCCCTGAATCTAATAACCATTGCCCATATCTGTTATCTTCCCACATTTATACATCTGGATGAAAAGATACTGGCCATGCAGTCATGTTGTACAAATCAAACACTGTCAATTAACCTCGTAACACAGACAACATAGGTGACCAGGCCATAAGATCATCTTCAAGTTTCTCATCCTTATGTACATGGCACATCCGTACCCCTCTGCAGTTGCCCACTCACAGACATCCTTAAACTACACTGTATAGGTGGGGGACCTTGCCATGTCATAGCAATGCGTCTTTTTACCAGGAACAGCCCCAAAAGGACAAATCTTCTACTTAATTTCTGTGTCACCATGGATGCGTGCAATCTCAGTATTACTTATTAGATTTCCAATGGGACATCCCAGCCCATAGCCACCGTAAGCCGAGCAGTAACTGTCTGCCAGTAAGAGGTTAGGGAGGGACAGGACCACACACTATGGAGAAAGTCCTCCGTTGGAGCCTTGCAACGTGTGCAGCCATCTGGGCGGGTACCATAAATAGCATCAGTGTCCGCGGAGTGAGATAAGTTTGATGTACAAAACTATATTGGAGCTAACTTTTCGAACTCCCTCATGGACTTTCCCCCACTCCCTGTCTGATGAGGGTTCCTCTAAAAGAGTGTCCCATTTGGTTTGTATACTGAGTTCCACTCGCGGTAAGTCATCTCGAACGGCCTGATTGAGATGGGATGTTATTCGAAGGCCCTGGGCCATCCCAGCAGGACTATTTGAATACTGGACCTTCCTGGCTCCTCAGGAAAGGATGGTCACCACTTTTTTGCTGTCCTGGAGATTTTTCATGTATTGAAGATATTGCCCATGTCCCAGAGAGAAAGAAGTCATCCTCGCCTCCTGTGTGATAAAGCACTGTTCAACATAGAGATAACCAATAAGATTACAGCCTCATCTCTCCATTGCCGCACCAACATGGACTCAGTTATGCTCATGAATGGCTTGATCACCCACAAAGGCATATCCAGTGCATTCGAAGCTCGTTGGATAACCCGATCGATTATACCCTCCCACATAGCCGCCACTTGTCATATAACATAGGGAAACAATGATGGGGGCCCGACATCAGTAGGACTGGTAAAGATTGTCCCTCTTGAGTACCCAATATGAGCCGTAACTCCCAGTTGTCAGCTCCATCAAGACTATGGACCACGTGCTGCAGCTGAGCATTCCATAAAAAATTATTTCAGATGAGGAACCTCTAGACCCCTCTGACACCACTGTCTCTGTAAAGTAGCCTATTTAACCATTCTGCATTTGGAGCCCTGTACAATATCCACTATTAAACTATCCAACATTTGAAAATAATGACTGGGGATGGCGTGGAAAGTATTCTGTAAGGAATAAAGAGAGTGCTGTAATATTATCATTTTTACTATCGTGATCTTCCCATAAGTGATAAAGGCCATTCCCTGTAAAATCTAATCTAGGTGCATATCCCTTTCACTACTCTTCCAATATTAGGATCAAGATATGTCGGGGCAGTGTGGGCCAAGCCAACTGCCAAGAAACGGACATCAGATGTTACCCAGGGAAACCCCACCCTTAACACCTCATCTACTGGCTCTCTGATCAATCTACCTAGAGGATACAGCTTGGATTTATCTGACCTAGTACAGAAGCTAAAACGTGCCCAAACACCTGCATAAACTTTAACAGGATTGGTGCCAAGTAGGTTGGCTGCAGAAGGTAGACCAATGCGTCATCGGCATAAAGGGAAACAACGTGGTTGGTGTTTCCCAGTAATATATAACCATGGATTCATCTTGTGACGCAAAGTCTTCCCTAGTTGTTCCATGGCGACCCCAAACAAGTGTGGTGACAGGGGACATCCCTGACGGGTACCTCTATGCAGACGAAATGGCTCGAAGACCACTCAACTACACCCTACCATGGGACACAGGGTAGAGCAAGTGGGCCCACAGGATAAAGTCATAGCCTAGTCCTATTTTCAGAAGTTCCTGCCACAAATAGGACAATTTATGGAGTGGAAGGCTGCTGTATATCAAGGAGTGCCTGGAAAAATCATCTATCATCAAGGGCTGTGGAGCATGCCAAACATGGGTCAGTCGCCGTAGATTATGAACCGTAATACACCTTGGAATAAATTCCAAATGATTCAAAAGAATGAGTCGGGGCAAGAGAGGAAGAAGATACAAGGCCAGTACACTACTTAGAATCTTCATATCTATATTAAGGAGCAATATCTGTCTATACATCTAGATATACATTTTGATTACAATTTCATTACTTTTCCTCTTCCTTTGGATTGGTTTTCTGACTGTCTTTTTATTACAAGAAATAAAGTGGGGAGGGTCACAAGGGGAATATTTAACGACCACAGCACCTCTAACCCCTAACAAGTACTAAAAAACATAGAAGAGGTGTCAGGTCCACAAGAACTAATGGTGTGTCGTGTCAGAACTAGATCAGAGTGTCCATCAAAACACATATATGAAATAACACTGGGCTAAAGAATTCCCATCAGCCCACCCATTGGCGGAATCTCGTCATGTGGGATATTGATCAAAAAATCCAGATCTCGTCCAGCACACTTGGTAGTGATACTGAGATGGATTTTGAAGCCGTATTTTTAGGCCACAGTGTTTTTCAGATGGTACTGATGGAGTGCAGTGCTTGTGAAAAACTAACGTGAAAAGAGTGGAGTGAAGATAAAATTGGCTCATAGGGCAAAAAATGAGTTTAATATATATTGTCCTAGGGTCAAACTAAAAACAACGCCTAATAGTTTGAAATAATAACTATTTCGTGGCGCAGTGCAGTGGGGTCGACATGTTTCAGCTTAAAATGGAACAACTGTCCAAGCTTTCTTCAGGACCAGATATTAAAAGCAACTGCAAATGTGAATAACAATGCTAGTAACGTTGTACAGGTATATTGATTTGTCCTACCAGGAACTTGGAGCCCCAATGTTGACTGGCAGGTATCTTGTTATACGTTCTTTCCTATAGAAGAAAAGATAATGCACAACAACAAGCAAATAAAATAGTGCCTGATGGTATCTCGGAAACAAAGAAATAACACAACAACACCGGCAAGGTAGAAAAATACTCGCCACTCAGAAGACATAAGTTCTACTGGTTATATCAATGACATTTGATGGTAAAGCAATAGTTATAATGTATAGCTTACCCAGCATTTCGTGGGAAGTAGCCTCACCTCGCCCGGCACCCGCTCGGGAAGAAGGAGGCCCCGCTCTGTTAGAATGGGAGACCAAGACAAAAAGACCTCAGAAACTCTTAGGAGATATGTATATATATTTTGGTCACTCTATCCCATTGATCTCTTAACATAACACCAGCTGTTTCTAAAAAGAGACTGAGAGGAAAAGCAGACACATGGTACTGACCAAGTATGGAGTGGCAAACTGAATTGATATACTATAGTTAACAGTGAAAAGAAAAGAAAAGCAGTGAAGGCTGTTCTAAGTGGTGAGCCATACTCATCATTGTAATAGGCTGCAAAAAAGGGGACTTGCTTATGGAGTGCCCTTTTAAGAAAAGCGTTGGAACAAGAAAAGTACAAAAATAAGGAGGCTTATCAAGAATCAAAATTTAAGATTGGCAGGGAGCCTACCTGTCCGTCGGTGCCTCTAGGCCAGCGTCCGAGTGGGAGTGGAGGTACAAGCTCTCTGCTTGCGCGTGTTTTTATATGCTCTCTTAATGGCTCGATTGATTTCAGCTGCGCTAGAAAAGCAGGTCTAAATTGGGCAACCATCGCGTATGTGTTTTGGTGTCTTTTTATTACTTCTGAATGGACACTATCTCTCAAAACGCTCTGCTGTGGTACTGGTAAACAAGGTATTGAAGCCTCATTCTTCATCACACAAAGTGCCAGGAGCCCTGTCCCGTGTGAACATTTCAGCCGTTCCAATTCCTGATGGAGTTTAGGATAAGGTATCCTATGATATATTTGGACCATCAGAGACTCTACATGTCCCATATGTTTTTTGTATTTCTCTCAGTGATGTTATCGCTCCTGGTAGTATGTCGGATGACTGGGACATTCGAACAGTAAAGCAATTGCTTGATGATTTAGAACATTATACTTTATTTGAAAGTGCAGATAATTATAGTGGTACATCTAATTATGATGAAATGTTTTTTTTCACCATTATGGACACCATTATTTATATAAAGCAAGTACTCCAAGTGCAGTATTTAATTACACACAATGTGAACACCTCTCTACACCACCAGTGGGCAGTTCAAAGACATTTGCACAGAATTGTGCATATTTTTCTGGTCACTATCCTGTGGACCCAGAATCCTATTATTACAAGCTTCTCCCATCCCCAGCAGAAAAATATGCTAACTGACAATGCTAATTTATTTGTCTCCTTTCATTTCACAGTTGTTGATACAAGGGTATGACTTTTGGAGAGATAACATTGATTTGAATTCCATTTGGGGAACTAAAGATTGCCAGGTGCAGGGGAATGAGGCTTTGTTAAAGCGTGCCTTATACCACAACAAGTTATTTTCCTACACAAAACAGTGCAACAAACATCCTGCCATGGCCTGGCCAAGATAAAGGATATGAATACACCAAATATTCCCACATTTGCACGTTTTGAGAATTGGGAGCATTTCACAAACTACACAGAGGAAACATTCAATAACCTGTTTAATAATGGTACATACAATTCTTCTAGTTCCAGTACAGAGGATTTGCTAGTATGGCCATTAGATACTAATTGAAGTCATGGGCGTTTTCTAAATAACACAAAAGGATTCAGGATTAATAGACCAGACCCACAATAAGTGTAGACACAACACTCAGGAGTGGTACCAACAGATATTGTTGGAAAGCTGTGCCTAGATTGACTAACACATTCAATGTTATGTGAGGTTAAACAACGTTTGTCCCTCAGATCTGAGGACATGGTCTTACAGGATTTGTTGTTAGTTCCTAGAAAGCCATGTCAAAAGCGCTTATTGTAACAATGAACTATAGAAGGTTTTGCAGCAGGTAGCTATTGAGCGAATGCATGAAATTGACAGAGCAAATTTAGAGAATGCTCTAGCAGTAGTAGACAATGGTATGACTACATTATTCACTAGGATATATTCTCTGAGTAACATTGTGTCATCTGCTATTGACATCATAGAGTGACGTCCCTTTGGACAAACACAGCTTAGGTCTATTATGCTACTGAGCTGGACTTTGTAGGCTTTGCACAATGGTTGCATTCCATGGAAGCATTTAAACGCCACACATTTGTTTTTGCCATATAATTTGACAAAAGAACACAAGACCATGGCCAGAAAAGACGCAACATACACAATGTTACAGAAAGAAAAACTAGAACAAATACCATCTACTGTAGCAGAGACACCATCATCTGATTGGATAATACATGGGTTTATTTTTCTGCCAATTTCAAATTCTCACTTTATATAATGCTCACAAAACTATCAAGTAGGCAGATATGAAGAGCAAGGGGAGGAATTTGTACATGTGGCATGGGTTTTACCTTTCACTTACAGATGTAGAAATGGTGCAACTGAGGTTTTTCTGAATTACATCAACTGGGAGAGCACTTTAGGCCATTCTCTAGTTTGCAAGGAAGTTATACTTCATGGGGCATGCAATGTGTCCAAGGCGAACTTGTCCTTTTATCTGAAAGGTTTCCCAGAAGCTGTCATTCGTCCGGCATTCAGCCTGCTTTAGAATGGAAGTTATTTGATGTTGAATAACCAAGGTAGCTGTGGGATGAAACCAGGAATACCATATCTCTCAATCTCAAATGTGAACTTTGATGCTCCAAGCAGACTGAAACCTTTATTGTTTCAGAAAGAAATTGCTAATATCTGCATGGGAGATGTTCGATCTTCAAATTGAAAGGTCTTTTTCTGAGATACAGTTGTTACTAACCTCCCACACCATTTCGAGGAGCTTGTGCACTGCATATTTAACACTTCAAATACTGTAGGAGTAGTACACTTTTTAAAGACAATTGTCTCCAGGTTTGTTAGTACCTTCCAGACTGTCTTTGGAGTAATTTCATCTTTCATACACTCTCTGCTTGGAACAGTTTTTAGATGCTTACCGCTTGCCCTGTTCCTAATTACTGGGTTATTGACTTTATTTGAACTGCTCAGAAATTAATGTTCCTTCACGTGGCCAAATGTGGATGGCACTGCCACCCTTGGTCCTGTGTCGTGAAAGGACGATGCAGTATTTTGTCGCACCCTTGCGTCAGGATCTAAATGATAACTGGTTCTTGTGCTTTTAGCCTATCTGGTTACACTGTGTGCAGGTTGTGTTTCCCTGTCTCCTGTGCACTTTCGAGTGTGCCTTGGATATATTTCTTGGAATGCAACTGATTTAATCTATGGACATAGAACTGCTAATGGGCCGGTTAAAAGCTCACTTGTGAAGTTGCCCTATGCATTTGCCAATGCTACAAAATGCATGTTATGAGCCGCCTGGGATGCTTCTCCTCCTGGATTTCTAGGTCTTGCCTCTTCCTCTGCGGATGCACTACTGGCTGTCACACCTTCAGTGGCTGCTGAGGGGGATGGATCTGACCATGTTTGTTCACTGGAACTTGTGAGGGGGTGCCAACGGAAATATCATCTGTGACAGCTGTTAACAGTATTGTATTGTCTGCTTCTTGGAACATTCAAACATACTGGCAGTTTTGAGCAGTAAAAATGTTTTTACTTCGGCAATATTTTTACTTAGAAAAATTGCTTTTTATGTAATCTTTTAAGGCACTTTTTATATTTTCTTTTTAAAAAGTTTTTTTAAGGAGCGCATTTCTTTTGAGATTTTAGGTTTAAATGACAGATTTGAACTTATAATTTAGCACATGTTTTAGGAAGCTTTTAGTTGCCTTACATCTAAGGAGTGGGTGTTGATGTTAAATAGGCCTCAGGCAGGAAAGACCACGCTTTTAGATGTTTACGTTTAAAGTTGACATCTTTTTTAAACGTTGATTCTTGACACACATTTGCATGTGTGTCCATATGGGTTAGTATTCTCTGAAATGGATTTGTTTACATTTACAATGGTAACATTGGTGAAGTTTATTATATAAACCACACCAATTCTTTGTTTAGACAAAGGAGCATTTCGCTGTCGCTGACAAGGGTGCCCCATGCAAGAATTCAGGCTCAGCTGAATCCTGTTTACATTCCTGAGAAGGACGATGGCCTGCTCTGCACAGAATGGACTACCAGATGAAGCCTACCCAGAGGTAACTGGGGAGTTAGATCACCCTAGGGTATTCTGGAAGATTCGAACCTCCTAAGCCCACTGGGTTAGGAAGCGCTAGGTAGGAGTATAGATATGATTATATATTTATGCGTATAATCAGTGTAACAGCACAATGGTTGAATTATTTATCATCTTTACCATTCTTGCAATGCTAATTACTTCGTTATGTTTCCTTCTGTTAATCATTGCAGTGCACGTATTTTACACAAGAATCATATTGCTCCAATAAATGATTGAAATGCCAGTTCTAGTATTTCTTGTGTTTCCCTATGGGCATGCATGAGTTACTAACAAAAGGGACTGATCTGTTGCCACAATTTCCTTGTGGAGTCAGAGTTGTCATGTTCTGAGGTTGCACATACCCTCCGGTACCTTATAAGGTTAGAGGGTCAGATGGTGCACTGTGAGCTAACCAGGACTAAGGCCAACATATCCTGATGGTGTATGTGGACCCAGTCTCGCATAGTTTTGACATTTATGTTGTTTAAATGCACACTCTTACTGATATAGTATGAACTGTACAACAATCACAATGTGGAGCCCTTGCCTTAGCACCCTGGAAGATGACACATACCACGAAGGCATCCGAGAGGCCGTCTCAAACTACTTTACACAAATTCAGGGCATGACAGCCGATTGCCTTGTGAAGTGGGAGGCCTTTATGGCGGTCATTCATGGCCACTGAATGGGTACCACAGTAGGCGTTTGGAGGGAACTAGACTGCAAACTGGTGTCTCTTGATGGGGCCATCCATGATCTGGGCAATTGGGTTCACACTGACTAGACTAAGATGGCAGAAGCCAAGTAATGCTACTATGTTATTTTGGAGAAGCTGCACTGTCATAATTATTGGGATTACATCAGCAGGACACATAAAGGAGAGGATAAGGTGGGCAGATTGCTGGCTTGGTTGGACTGACCGAGATGTGGTGGACCCCAATCACACGTGTGACCCAGCCGGAGGTCCATCGGAACATACCCAGGTGGAGATTAAAAGTGCCTTCCAGGAATAATATACTGGACTCTATGGGAAGCGACCCGAAGTGCTGAGAGATATGTGGAAGCATTTTTGGGCCCCCCTTGGCTCTACCGACCCTGACACCTATCGCTGCAGCAGAACTTAGAGGTACCCATTACACCTCAGGAGCTCAAGGGAGACCACTCGGGTCATGGTAAGGGGGAAGACGCTGAGCCCTGATGGATTGCTAGTGCATTTTGCCCCATGTTCATGCTTAGCCGACATGTACAATAGGTGCTTGAATGGAGGGAACTGCCAGCTACCACTAAGGACGCAATAGTTACTCCCGAAGACGACTACAACTGGGCTGCCCCCCACAGAATATCGCCCGTTATCCATGTTAAACAAGGAGTTCAAGATCTTAAGTAAAATACTGTCTACACATCTCTTCCCTCACATGCACAGGCACTGGTCCACTCTGACCAGTGTGGGTTTATCCCACAGCACAATACCTCCCTTAACCTACATCAACCTGTACTCAGTGCTGTTCCCTACCCGGTGGGAAGGCAAAACCGAGGCGGGCCTGATGGCTGTGATTTTAGAGAAAGCATTCAACACCATCAGTTGGGCTGCCTTGGAATGAGTCATGACCCAGATGCAACTGGGGGCCAAGTGGGTGGCATGGGTTGGATTGTTATGTACCAACCCTACTGCCTGAATCTGGACAGGTAAGATAGTGTCAGACCAGTATGATGTTTGCCAGGATACCCTCTCCTGTTCGCCCGAGCTATTGAGCTCTGGTGTACTGTGCAGACTGCGGTAATGCGGTCCGGGTATCTGGCGACACTGAACGCCTGATCTAGCTATACGCGGACTACCTACTGCTATACATGGCCAACATGGTCTACAATATCCCGGTATTGTCACGACTTCTGCATGAGTTTGGTGAACTATCAAGACTTCGAGTGAACCTGGTGAGGACCTGTATCTTCCCGTTGGTCCCCAATGTGGGTAGACCAGGGACTTTGTTGCCGGAAATTGATTGGGCTCCCTCGAATTTCCAGTACCTGGGAATCCAGGTTTACCACCCCCTGGAGGACATGCAGGAAGGTAACCTAAGGGTGATGGTGCACTCCCTGAAGGGAAATGTAGCTTTTTGGCATTCTCTCGAACTCCCAATTATGGATAGCATTGGCCAAAATGATTATGTTGCCCCGCCTGCTTTACATTTTTATCCATCTCCCAACATGGTTGTCGGCCCAATGGTTTTGTTGTGTAGTTCCTAATAATACATAGGATCTGCACATTTCAACAACATAAACTAAGGGACTGATTCCTGATACCACCAGAGGATATGTTAGCCTTTAGACCAGCTAGCTCACAGTACGACTATAAACCCCCTAACCTTACCAAGGAGCAAATAGTTTCTGGCAACTCTCGAACATGAAAACCCTTGAACCTTCAGGGATCGTAGAAACAGTACAGTACCTTTCGTTCAGTAACTCGTGCTCACTTCTCACTTACAGAATAAACGATGGGGACGTTAAGAATAAGCATTTATTGAAGAAGCATCATTCTAGTATAAAACACCTGTGCCGTGATAACCATTAGACAGAAATAGATATATATGATCGTAAGCACCGACAGAGTAACTAGAAGGTAGAATTCTACCATGGTGCTACAACAATGAATATATGCAAGCATAAAGATAAATAGCGATAGTCAAGCGTACTCCTAAGATGCGAATCCTAGCTAAGTGTACCTCAGTGTACCTAGCATGTATGTAGGTGTGAGGCCAAGAAACCCCCTAGGAAAGAGCCAAAACCCATTACAATAACGATGGGAAAGTACGAAGGACCATGTCTTGGTCTCGGGTTGACAAAAAGAAGAAATGGGGGACGCACCGCTTGTTTTTGTCTTTCAGTATTAGTTTTCACTAGAAGTTTATAGTAAAAGTATAAAGCAGATGGGGTGCTCCACCAGGTGGCGTGTCCGTCCACACGTCTGTAGATTAAATACTATTCAAGCACCACTATTAAGTCATAGTGGTATCCCTGTCTTGTGGGCACACTTTTGGTTCTTGTAAAAGCAAGATTCCATATAAGTTGAAACCATATATTTATTTAGGCTGTATTCATCTATCTTCATGAAAAAACTTTCAATTCCATATAGTTTTCAATAGGTATAGTACTTATTTGTTAGATCCATCATTTTTCAAGAAAATGCCAATGCTCCAATGCATTTCGGGTAATTTACCCTTCATCTGGGAGCTCTATAATGTAAACAAAAGATATAGCACTGAGAATGTATTTCCGTAGTCACTAATTAACTACTATATATCTAAATGATCGTAGCAAGCAGGTTGGAATGGTTGAGAGAGTGATACGAGTAGTGGTCTAAACAAAGATACACGTGCGCAAAGTTAGTGAATAGAATAAACAAACGTCAATAAAAGTGTTACGTGAGCAAGTGAGTTAATGTGGCTAAACTAAACAAGCAGTTTCGGCAGAAATGCTATTCAGTGCACTCACGTGGCGTTCGGTGGATGGAGAGTCTGAAAATAGGGGATAAACTCACGTTAAAAAACGTGTCCTCATTCATATAGCAGTGGTTCGAAATTAACTAAATGCGGCATAAAATGTCGACTTACTTAGTCGTTTAGAAGTGAATTAGTCTCGTCGGCTATGATGGTCGGAGATAATCACCCGGAAGGGGAAATGTCTCGGTAAAGGACACCAAGTGTTATTAACAGTGTGGATGGACTAAAGTAGGTGGCGGCCATCTTGTGAGAATGTCGTGATTAGTAAAGGGTGCAGAAGGACAAAGAAAACGGAGCGAAGTGGCGGCCATCTTAACCGATATAACGAGTGCAGAAATCCAATGTGTATCCAAGGAATCATTACAATCAATATGCCCATACGATAAATTAACACAATCATAACAATCAGTTTGCATATATAAAGACAACAGTTATCAGAAAATACATTAAATATAAAAAATCCAGTGTAATGCCACTAAAAGAAAGTTCAGTATACGACATATTATACTCATAAGGTCTTAGAGGAAACATGAAAATTCCAATCGATCATTCAGTCCCGTCGGTTTCATAGACTGTAACTTAAAAATCCATGCGATTTCTCTTTGTAGCATATGTTTGTTATTGTCAATACCCTCTCTTTTTTTGACAACTTCTAGAATCATGAATTTCAATTGGGAGATGTTGTGTCTGTTTTCATCAAAATGTACTGCAACATTAGATTTAGTGTTCTTTAGTCTTATATTCGATTTATGCTCATTGATATGAGTCTTTATCTTCCTTTCTGTTTTACCTATATAAATCTTCCCGCAGGGACATTTAATCAGGTATATGACATTGGAAGTGTCACATGTAGCATTCACGTTTACTTTGATGTCTGTTCCTTTCATTGGATGGTTAATGACATTCCCTCGGATGATATTATTACAGTTCCCGCAATTCATGCAGGGTACTGTACCTTTAGATTCTATTACCGCAGGGGTTCTTCTATTTATAATTTCCTTGAAATTGGCATTGCGAGTGTAGGCAAAAATTGGCAACTCTGTGAAAGAATTTCCAAAATCCGGTTCAGCAATAAGTATAGGCCAGTGTTGTAGAATAATCTTTTTGTAGGCAGTGCTCAGAGTGGAATATTTAGATACCAGAATCATTCTGGCTTCTGTGTTCTTGACAGTTTTTGTAAATAATTTTTCTCTCTTGATTTGTAGTGCCGTGGGTTTAGCCTGTTCAATGAGAGGTTCTGGGTAACATCTGTTGCAAAATCTCCTGCCCATTTCCTCTAGTCGTTGTTCAGTGTTCATCTCATCCGACACAATTCTTCTAGCTCGTAACATCTGTGATAACGGTAGATGCTGTTTAAGAGACCCTTGGTGAAAACTAGCGTAATGTAGGGTGTTGTTCCTATCAGTAGTCTTACGAAAAAGGTCAGTTTCGAAACCATGACGAGTTTTGGTGACTTTCACATCCAGAAAGGTTATTGCTTTTGTGTCACTCTCCCATGTGAATTGTATGCGTTCATTCGCGCTGTTCAATGTGGTTAACATTTGTGAAAGATTTTCTTCAGTATTTTTCCAGACGATGAACACATCGTCAATGTATCTTGCGTACATTTTTAAGTTATCGGTCCAATTGTGGTTGTCATGAATATTTTATTGCTCAAAATATTTCATATAAATGTTCGCATATGTCGGTGCGGCACAATTCCCCATCGAGGTCCCGGATAGCTGAAGGTACCAATTATTATCATGTCGAAAGTAACTTTCGTATAGGGTGAAGATCATCAGCTCCATAAGGAATTGTTGCATCCCCGGTTCTATATCGCTTTCAAGCAGTGCCTTTTCTATAGCTTCTATTCCTCCTTCATGGGGGATGGAAGTGTATAGGGAGCGGACATCCGCTGTACATAGTATCAGTTGTTCATCTTCTGTAACTTCAATTTGTGTCAATTTCCTCAGAAAATCCGTGGTGTCCTGGATATAACTACTCATTTGTTTTACAAAGGGTTGTAAATATTTGTCTAAGAACTTGCCCACCGGCTCATGGAGTGAGCCTCTCGTTGAGACGATTGGTCTGAACGGTGGGTCTTCAAGACATTTGTGAATCTTTGGAGTCATATGTATTGTCGGGCTTCTTGGATGTGGTTTCAGTAAATATTTTCTGGTCCTCTCATCAATAGTACCCATGTCATAGGCTTTGTTAACAATACTTGTTAGTCTCTCTTTAAATTGTGCTGTTGGGTTGTTCTGAAGTTTCATATAGGTTTGCTCATCCTGTATATGTTCATGAATTTTTTGGTCATACATAGTCGAGTTTACGATAACCAGCGCTCCTCCCTTATCAGCTTTTATGCACTTGATTTGTTCATTGTTGGCAATTTTTTTCAAGGTGTCGTGATCCTTTCTGGTGATGTTTTGATATGTTGGTCTATTATAATTGAGTTTAGAAATGTCTTGTTTGACTAGAGTTTCAAACAGGTCTATACTCTTGTGGCTGATCGGAGCTTCAAAAGTGCTCGTTGGTTTGAGACCTTTAAGTTGATCTGGTTTTTTAGGTGTCGGGGGTATCACATGGTCAAAAAAATGTCTTAGTCTTAATTTCCGTGTGAATTTATAGGTACTTATCTGTAATTCCAATTGGTTTGTGTTGGTGGTAGGTATAAACCATGTTCCTTTAGATAAGAGGCTCATCTCATGGTCATTCAGGATTGTATTGGAAATATTAATGACTAGGTGGTCTTTGTGGTGCTCCGCGTGCTCGGATAAGTTTTCCCTTTTTCTTTTGTTTTTTCTAAGGCCCCTCCTGGGTCTCCTCGGGGTTCTGATCCTTCAGCTAAAAAAGGTACCGCAGTAGATGGTCCTGCTTGTTGATGCGTCGACTTGGAGGTTTCTTCACTCCGAAATTGGTCTTGAGTGTGTACATTCCTTAGTGGACGATTAGAAGTGTCACTTCCCGATGATGAAGTGTCTGTATTTGGATTATAAGGCTTATTTCTTCTACGTTGGGCATACACATCAGCCCACGTGTACACTTCCCCCAATTTATACTCTTGGGTGTCTCTTCGAAATTTTCTAATTTTACGGTCGTTAATTTCTCTAGAATGTTTCTCTAATTGTACTTTGATGTCCTCAAGCATTTTTGATAATTCTCCAGAGGATGTCATATTCAACAATTTCGATTCAACTTCTTTAATCTCTTTGTTGAGTTCCACAAGGATGTTAGACAACTCTTCAACAATAAGTAATATCAAATCCAAACTACACTTATTGAGGATAGCGTTCCATCTTTCTTAGAAAGCTTTAGAATTTTTACACAGTGACGGCTTAAGTGCTATCCGTAACCCTCTGGGGATCCGCATCGATCGGTGGTACTTTAGAAGAGTACTAGCGTGAAGTTTTTGGTTGACTTCTTGTTTTGATAGGTAGAGTAACTGTCATATACATTGTTCCTTTGTGCGGCTAGACGTAGTAGCAGCTATATCTTCGTTAATAAGAGCATAAATGCGAGCTGTTTTGCTTTCACCAAAAACCAGAGTGTCTGCTCTGGCGTCGGTGGATCTGGCTATTTCATCATACTGCATTTTTTAGGGTTGGCGTGCTGTCCTCCTGTGGGCGGAAAATAGAAATGACAAAAAGAAGAAATGGGGGACGCACCGCTTGTTTTTGTCTTTTAGTATTATTTTACACTAGAAGTTTATAGTAAAAGTATAAAGCAGATGGGGTGCTCCACCAGGTAGCGTGTCCGTCCACATGTCTGTAGATTAAATACTATTCAAGCAGCACTATTAAGTCATAGTGGTATCCCTGTCTTGTGGGCACACTTTTGGTTCTTGTAAAAGCAAGATTCCATATAAGTTGAAACCATATATTTATTTAGGCTGTATTCATCAATCTTCATGAAAAAACGTTCAATTCCATATAGTTTTCAATAGGTATAGTACTTATTTGTTAGATCCATCATATTTCAAGAAAATGCCAATGCTCCAATGCATTTCGGGTAATTTACCCTTCATCTGGGAGCTCTATAATGTAAACAAAAGATATAGCACTGAGAATGTATTTCCGTAGTCACTAATTAACTATTATATATATTTCATGAAGATTGATGAATACAGCCTAAATAAATATATGGTTTCAACTTATATGGAATCTTGCTTTTACAAGAACCAAAAGTGTGCCCACAAGACAGGGATACCACTATGACTTAATAGTGGTGCTTGAATAGTATTTGGTCTCGGGTTGGACATCCCACAAGGGATGTCATACCACTGTATGCTGGTGTTTCTGCGTGAAGCGACTCCAGCTTCTCATGTCAGCATGGAAGCTTCTGCTCTTGTTTGCCCAACGAAGATGTGGTGCTTATATACCCTGTAGGTACCCTAAGGGGGTTTACCTAGATGTGTAATGGTACTGAGGCGCAGTCGTTCAAGGATGACGATAACGGTGACCTTTGTACAGTTATTATACAGAAGATGGTACTCCGGCTGTGTGTTACTAAGAATCCTCATGCAAAAAAAATGAGGCTAGTTTTTGAAGAAAACCACACAACATTTATTCGAAAGATAACTAGGTAAAAGGTCAATGCGGAGTTATGTAGAGCAAGGTAGGACAAATGTAGGTAAAAGGTCATGCATCTACCTAGGCCTACATTGGGGTACATTGGGTCTCATAACACCCACTCCTCATCCGAAGGATGATAAGATAAACTAATCATAAAATATGCCTGTCTAAAAAGCATAAAACATTGTTAAAATCAAATGTAAAAAAATCTAAAAAACATGGTATATGTAAAAGATGATGTAAAAACTCTATAAGCCCTCTAAATAGTCAATAAACTGACTTAACTGAGCACACCGAAAGCCATGGAGCTTGGTTAAAGCAGGAGTGCTTTTTCCATCACTTTGGAAGCTGGGACGTTCATTGTGTAGCAGGAAAATGTAAACCAGAATACCCACTACAAGTAGTAGGACCAGCGGAAGCCCTCCAAAAACCCTTCCCAATACGGAGTGTATAAATGATGGAATAGTCCCGAAGATCGTCTGAAACGTGCTCAATAGTCCAGCATACTCATTACTGAGAGACCTCATCTGGGAAGGCAGTCCCTAGACATTGTCAAGTTACCAATATTGGAAGGGGGCCTGAGCGTGCCAGACTTTGAATGATATGAGCTGGCTTCCCAGCTTCAGTGGATTACCCTATAGCTGGACAGCACTAAGTCTGGGGCATCTGGGGATGGTGCTCAACCAGGGTTAACTTTTGGCCCGCCTGTCACAGCAGGTGCCTGGGCGAGTAGGGTATGGGGTGCTTTAGATGATGGCTCTCCTGTGCTGGCGGCACTGTGTCTTAAAGACGGGGATGTGCCCATTGTATGTCCTATTGCTCCCATTGGTAGGCCTCCCACGGGGGGAGCTTCCCTCCTTCTTAACGGTGGCACAACTGACAGCATGGACAGAGGTGGGATTGGTGATGGTAGACGACTGCTATAAGGCTTCCACTCTTATGCCCCTGGGAACCCTGGTAGAATCACATGACCAGCCCGCTGGGCAATTCCTCAATTATGAGGCACTAATATGGTCTTTTATGGCTCGCTGGGAACCTGGAGCGACTTAACTTCTGACTCATAGCATTCTACACTTCTTGTTGTCCCTAGGTAGTAGTAGACATCTGGTCCAAATAGTTGTATGGTGCCTTAAATGGAAGGTGCGAGTGGATTTGAGCACTACCTGTCAACAATGGGCGGTGTCCTGAGCAGGTCGATTACAGAACAGGACTGGGTGAAGATATCGGCGTACTCACAGAAGGTGTCCCGGAACACCCGGTTTAAAGTTATCTAGCTCAATTACCTGTATCAAACATATCTTACCCCAAAGAAGTTGACTGTTATCTATTGTGGGGAACCTAAACGCTGCCCTTGCTGTGTGCTAGTGGAGGCAGACTTCTGCCACATGACCTTGTCCTCTGCATATGCACAGGAGTTTTGGAGCGCAGTGGTGCGTAGGCTGATTGTACACTGAACCGTGATATACCCTGTGCCCTGGAAATGTGTTTGTGGGGCTTGGTCCCCCCAGCACCCAAGAAAGTAGTAAACCACTTCCTTGAGGCAGATTTCCCTTACATGAAGTGTGCAGGAGGTTCGGTGTTAGTAAGGTGGGAAGCTGCTGTAAGGGAATGGGCCCAGGTGGAAGACCAGGCGCTTTGCAGGGAAGAGACCTGGGGCATACAAAGGCGACCAATAGCTCCTCTATGAATCGGGGTGATGGATATGTTTGAAAACCCCAGGGGTAATAATTCCCCCTTTTCTGAGAGACCGGGATCAGGAGATGAGACTGGGGAGAGTGATTGAGAGTGTTCATAGGGGGAGCGCCTAGACCCCTAGAATAATGGCATTCTTAGGGGGAGTGTTTGCCTGTTAGCTAGAGAGGCTCAACTGTATGGTGTGCTGCTAGTATCACATGGGGCATGGCTGCTGGGGCAATGTTTTTCACCGGAGTGGAGGTGGGGCCCGACTACCTCTCCCCTTTTCTATGCACACTCCTGACTGAGATACTGAAGGCTACCTCACCTGGAACCCACTGTTCAACCTGCTAACGTTGTTTACAGTTTCACTGTTATTGTGTCATTCTATATGCCCCCACCTTTGAATGCTCTCTCTTGTAACTTCTTTGGACTATGATATGCTGAGATTGTTGAGTTGAAAAGGGCGACCGGTGGATATGGATATACACTTTTGTATGTTGTGAATCAGTACTAGATGTCCCGCGTGGCCACTCCCTGTAGAGGCATGGTGAAAACAGTTTCAATTGTATGCTAATCTTTTATGTACAAGGCTTATGAAAATTTTAATATAAATATCTAAAAAAAAAAATAGGACACTATCTAATTACCTTTTGGTGCGGCAGCCATCTTAGGAGAAAGGAATCTCCAGCACATCATGCCATGTTGCACCAGCCTACTTCTACTGCCACATTTAGCATGATGCATTAGTGCTATTTTTTCAGTAGTAACTAAAGCTGCAGCTATTGGTGCTTATAGCACTTGTGGTGGCACAGCTGGGTGTGCTGGGGAAGATGGACATTAGCAGCACTAACTTCTTCTGGAGAAGTGTGCAAAACGAATGCAGTCCCATTAAAGTTCGTGTGTAAATGTTAGAATGTGGTCGGGAGGCTTCCAGGGTAATCAGTGTTCACTGGGCTCCATATGTGACAATTCAAGTCTTTTACTTCTGGTATCCTAGAAAAAAAAATGCTGTTGGACTCAAACTGATCAGAAAGTATACACCTATAGGGTAGCAGGGCAGAGCAGTTAATGACTTACCCAGGGAGGTGGTGTGTGTTACTACTTAGAAATCTACAAAACACATTGTAAGAATGAATACATCAATATCCAGACTGTGCTTTTACTTTTAGGAAGATACAATACTTTAATTCATACACAAGTAGATACTAAACATAACACTACAAATGTACACAATTAAATCCACACTTCACTGGCCCCTTATAAACCAGAAATTGATATAAGACGGTCTATCAGTATTAAACATTGTAACATCCCTTTCTGTATTGTGGTTGTTACAAAAATTGCAATAAAATGTCCAATCTTATTGCAACAGTCATACTTCAGCCTACAAACCTTTTCAGTTGCAAACAGTTTGCAATATAAAAAGCTTCCCATTGTATTTCGCAAAGCATTGTCAATGCTAAAACTCCTTCCGACTGTATTTTTACTGGAGTTACACTATTTAATACCCTTTTTTACAGTATCTGACAAGAGGTCTGCTTTGATACTATCTCTAACAGCTTTAAGCAATGGAGCTACCTCATTGGTGGGCTAACAAAACTGCTTGCCAATCAAAGTACTGTATAATAAATAACCATATGGCTGTGTGTGAAATATTAATAACTAGCAGCCCGTCCCGACGTTGTCCGGGTATGAAATAGAATGTGTGTAATGTGTGTATCTGGAGAGGGCAATTTATTTTAAAATCTCGTGGTAGACAAAATTTTTTGTTTCATTAGAATAGGGACGGAGAAGGCCCATCTGCAGCCCTGGTTGATGTTAGCAGGCACGTGTAATTGGTGTAGTGATCCGCCGCCTGAGCCCGGCTACAGCCCTGGTTGATGTTAGCAGGCGCGTGTAATGTCGTTGAATGAGAGAGTTATCAGCCGCGGGTAAATCCATGTAATGAGAGAGTTGAGTGACAGCGAGTAGGAGAGGCTGCAGTGATTGTCCCCACCGACACGCTTATTTGTGTGTTCCCTCTCTTGAGGCCCAGATGCAGGCCTGATTGATGTTATCAGGTGCGTGTAATTAGTGTACTGATCCACCGCCTGAGCCCGGCTAGAGCCCTGGTTGATGGTAGCAGGCGCGTGTAATTTAGTTGAATGAGAGAGTTCAGTAACAGCGCGCAGGAGAGGCTGCAGTAACGTTACTTACCAGGCCTCCAGGTGAACGCGTTTGTCATGCCCCCAGCACACGGCCACACCAGACGATCTTCTGATTAATGTACGACCCACATGGCATGAAGGGCGGAACGTAGCACACTTCCCCAGCGTTTCTCACGGCCCCAGCGTGCCCCTTGATGCGGCGCAATTGCGTTCACATGGCATGAAGGCCAGACACACGCCCCCAGCGTTTCTAACGCCCCCAGCGTGTCACGCCCCCAGCGTGCTCCTTGATGCTGCGCAGCAGCGTAATTGGCGCTTGTATGTACGACTCACATGGCATGAAGGGCAGACACACGCCCCCAGCGTTTGTCACACCCCCAGCACACGCCCACAGCCCACGATGTGATGGCCGTACCACACGCCCCCCGCGTTAGTCACGCCTCCAGCCCACGCCCACAGCACAACGCAGACACACCCACAAGGGACTACTCTGCTGGCACGGTTCTTTTTCCTTTTAAATGTATAGAGGAGTTGGCCTAATGGCTAAGGCGCTCGACCTCGGACCTGGGGATCTGGGGATCTGGGTTCGTGTCTTGGCAACGACGCCAAACATCCTGTGATTCCGGGCAAATCACTTAATCTCCCGTGCCTAACAAAAATGAATGTGTGTCCTCATGTAACGTAACTGGTGCTATGTAAAGCGCTCTGATACCTGATTCAGTTCGGGTCAAGTTCGTGCTATATAAAACTCTGCAAAAATATTTTTTAAAATATGGTGGCCGTCTGCATAGCCTATGTCCTTCTGCTGCAACTGCCCTTTCCAACGCTGTATTGGGTGTTGTGATTGGTGCTGTGGTTACTGAGATTACCCGCCTCAAAGGTTTGGGCTCTCTCTTTATAATATTAGTATAGATTGTGCACACTATTTTTTTTTTACGGTGGACCTTCAAATTTTAATAACCTGCAGATAAGAGGTTCTCTGACAGATTTCTCTGCCTCCTAACACTCTGTTGCATCATACAAGGCACAGAGACTGTAACTTTTAGGTTATTCAATATTTATTCAAAGTCACAGTGCATGCAAACAGGAGCTACCGCCGTACTCGAGCCTGGAGGTCTATCAATTGACACCAGTCGAACACTTCATGGAGATCATAGCTATGGCAACACTCCACAACATTCTAAGAGTTGGGTGTTCCACCAACTCATAGTACAGAACATAACATATTATCTCCTTTTTTTTTATAACAGAACAAACACAGACCAAATCCCCATCCCCAAGAACACTAAATACAAAAGAAAACCCTTAAGTAAAAACCCCATATCTTAAACAAAACATAAATTAGTGAGGACCATAAGACCTCTTTCCTGACAACGGAGCCCAAACATTATGTCTGACGCCCAGTGAAGCTGCTCTGTTCAGCTAATGAGGAGATCGGACTTGTTCACCCCCTGACCGTCACCTGGCCAGTCGAACCTTGGACATAGTTTCTCTCCTTCTCCCCATCTCGCCCACCCTCCCCCTCATCGTATTTCTGCTGTTCTGCTTTTGCCTTGTCTTCTTTCTATCCACCTGTCTGACTGATACCCGTTGGAGCTTCCTTGAGAGCTATAGGGGAGACTGGCCTTGGACTACCTCCCTGGCCGTCACCTACCCATTCGGTCTTTGGGCTGACTTTACCTCTGTCTCTTATTCTGTCTTCCCCTTGGTCCTCTCCCTTCTCACTCCCTCTCTCCCCCTTCCCTCTCTACTGGTCTCTCCTTGTGTCTCATATATTTGATGTAAAGTGTAATTGTTATTATTGTTGTAACTTTGCTGACCTTTTGTAAAGCGCTCTGATACTTACGGGTCTAGCCAGCGCTATATAAAACTCTTTAAATAAATAAATAAATGCCCTTTTTTTTCAATTTCCATGGAAAATACTTTTCACATGCAGACCTACGCAGCTCCATAATTGTGGATCTCTTTTTAGAGGCTGGCAAATCCACCTTCTTCCTCATCCATGTTGTGCTAGACACACCCTGTACTTTTACAGCTTTACTGTCAATGCCCGCCCTGAACCATAACAGCACTCCCCCACACCTTTTCGATAGAAACTGGGCCACTATACGCCACTTACCCTTTACTCACAAAATTTGCTTTCTTGACACTCACCACATCCCCAGGGCGAAAGGCTAGTTGTTTTGTAGACATTTTTATGTCGTATCTGTCTTTCATTCTACTCTGTTTTTTTATCACCCTAAAACATATGGCTTTCTGATCAACACCACTCACAACCTTGTTCTGTACAGCTTTAAATACCCATGCAGTATTGATGTGGACTAACGCCCTCTAACCAACTCAACCGGTAACACATTGGTGAGAAAATGCAGAGTCATATGATAAAACCACAACATAGATTTCTTCACCTCCGCCATGTCGTAGCCATTGGTTTTTGCCCACTTTATATATTCGACCAGAGTCCTATTAATTCTTTCCATTAAACCATTTGTTTGTGGGTGATAAAGTAAGCTCCTTAAATGATTCACCCCTGATTCTTTCAAAAACACTTTAATTTCATGATTCACAAATTGCACTCCAGTGTCCAATAGTAACAATTCTAGGAACCCCCCACCACATGAAAATTTCTTTTAGGAACCGCACAGCATTGTTTGCAGTAGGAGATGCAAATAAACAAACTTCAGGCCACTTGCTATAGTAGTTCATTAATACAAAAGCGTAACAGAAATGATAAGAAAGAAAATTAAATGGACCAATCATTTCAATGCCTATCTTCAGTGATAGCCTTTCAGGTAAGGGAATGGGTTGTAAAGGCGGTGTTGCTATCCTGTATACCTTACGCAATTTTGCAGAAAGGTTGGGTATCAGAATACATGTATTTTTCTTTCGGCCATCCATTCACAATGTATTCCTTGACCTTTTTCAACACCATGTTATCATCCTCAGACACCATGTTATCATCCTCAGCCTTCCTCCAATCACCTTCACCACATACTATGATATCAACAGCATCCACACTCAGTATGAAGGGATGTATGACGTTACAACGCATACTTTTACAACGCATACCTTTACAACGCATTTTTTACAACGCAACATCCATTACAACGCATTCCATTACAACGCATGCCATTACAACGAATTTTTAAAAACTACATTTACAACGCATTCCATTACAATGCATACTACCTTTACAAAGGATACCATTACAACGCATAACATTACATTGCATGTTTGGTAAGTGTTGGATAGTGTAGGGGTAAAAATTACTATTCTAACTCCAGGGGGTGCAACAGTAGGGTAAGTGTTGGATAGTGTAGGGGTAAAAATTACTATTCTAACTCCAGGGGGTGCAACAGTAGGGTAAGTGTTGGATAGTGTAGGGGTAAAAATTACTATTCTAACTCCAGGGGGTGCAACAGTAGGGTAAGTGTTGGATGGTAATGTTATGCGTTGTAATGGTATGCGTTGTAATGACTGCGTTGTAATGACATGCGTTGTAGAGGTATGCGTTGTAGTGTCATGCGTTGTAATGGTTGCGTTGTAATGGCATGCGTTGTAATGGATGTTGCGTTGTAAAAGTTTTGTTGTAATGGTAGAGCGTTGTACAAGTTGCGTTGTAAAGTTTGTTTATGAAGCAACCTTCCTTGTCATCCTCAGAGTCGACAGTGTGCAAATCATTGACCAGCAATCTCGAGAGAAGATCAGCTGTGTCATTCTCTTTACCTGGAATATATTTGACTTCAAATACGTACTGGAGTAGTTTAGTGGTAAGGCAAGCTATTTGAGGAGTGGTATACTTGACTTTATCTCCACTCAGCATGCACATGAGTGGCTTGTGATCCATTCGTATCACAAACCTTCTACCCCAGATATACCTCCTGAACGTTCTGCTTGCCCAATAACATGCCAGCAGTTCTTTTTCATTCACTGAATAATTTAAATTCCAGTTTATGTAAGACCCTTGATCCATAACTGATTATCACTTCACCCTCATTTATTTTTTGGGTCAACACCGCCCCCAAACCATAGTTGCCGACAGTTATGGTGCAAGGCACCCTTGGATCATATGCCATGAGTGTCTACGCATTTGTCATAAATACTTTAACCATGTCAAACGTGTCTTGACAAACACGGACCCATACAAACAGAACCTCGATTTTCAACATGTTGGAAAGCACCTTCATTTTGGTAACAAAATCTGGGATGAACCTGGAATAAAGCTTGCACAACCCAATGAACAAGTGTAGTTCCTCTTTGTTCTTGGAACTGGGACACTCAATAACTACTATGAGCTCGCTGTAAACTTGGAAATCTCACCTGGGATTTTACTTTGAGCCGTCTCCGCCGAGTCACTGTTAATTTGCTGGGGCACTGCTGTCAAAGGAGCCGCCACTGCCGAGAGTCACCGGGGGCCATTCCCACGAGGACGGACGCCGGAGGTGAGGCGAACTACGCCTCCCAGCGTCCCCTGCGGCGCGCACGCCGCTGACGCCTCCAGACAGCGCCAGGAGGCGCCCAAAAGGACGGTCGGTCTCCCACAGCTCGGGACGCACGCGGGCGGGCCCATCCGCACCCGTCAGAGGCCGAAGGAGGCCGGGCTGGGCCATCCCATTTGGACTTTTGGATAAAGAATGAAGTACTAACGAGGAGCAAGGTAATGTGAGAGCCTTACTATTATTAACAATACTGAGTTGCTTGGAGGTTTAAGCTATCACATTAGGGGCTATTAGATTTTCTCTTTCCAAAATGAGTAAGCGGAGAGGGGTAGCTGGAACTCTGGACGATTTTATTGTAAGGGCAGAGTCATTACTTATGCACAAGATTCAGGCAACAGAGAGAAGACTGTCTCTGGACCCTGTCTCACTTCAAACGCGCCTGTCACTGGGGGGCTTTGTTGATCCAAATACATTGGACATTTTGAAAATATACCCAGTGATAGCAGGCCCTAGCACTCCGAACCCACCTCTACCATCCTTATCACCTCTGGCTACCCTGAATTCAAGGGCACCCTCTACCAATACCCGAGGGAAGGCCGGTAGATCTACCAGAGGCCACACAGCAGTTGCTTCATCAATCAAAGGAAAGAAAAATGCTGTTAAAAATACCCATACAAAGTCCAAGCAGAACGTAAAAAATGTCAGTAAAGGAGCCCTTAGTAGTAGCCTGGAAGTGGTTGGGGTTGCAAACACAAACTCCGTTGCTACACAGACTGATAGAAGCATAGAAAAGGGTGGCAACGCAGTTGATATGGGCACCGCAATCTTGGACATTATAATGGAAGGGTTCAAAACGAGATTGGACCATGCTATGGAGAACTTTGTCAGAAAATTGGACCTGCTTTGGGAGAATTTGCCGAATTCCAAGTTATTTATTGACAATTTAAATGGAGGAAGGGAAAATAATGTTGTCGCCACTGCAACTAAACTAACATCAAATGGCAAAGCCAATTGCAATAGTGAAATGCAATTAATATGTACCGCCGACCCCATGGCAACTTTACCAACTAATTCATGTGTATCTTGTGGGAACCAAGGGGCGCGCTCTATGCCAAATACTGACCTCACCGAGAGAGTTACTCGGGTGACATCAGGATTAAATATTATAGGTAATCGGAATATGGCAACAGGAAGAGCCCAAGATAGGCCGCCCCAGTTGGGTATAACCGTATAAGATCCTACCAATGATATTAGGGCAGGCCCCCGTAATTTAATTAGAAACCCCAATCCTGATGTTTTGAATTTACCACCTGCCTCCAGCCCGTACGTGCTTGTTCTAACTGGTGTTTCATCTCTTGTTGAGGGCCAGAGAGAGTCATGGTCAGATCTCCGTAACAAATCAGTAGACTTGCTCCGCAAACATAAGAATTTTGACCCCCGCCTGATGGCAGAAATAATCATGGTCAGGAGAGTAGGGTGGGTGGGCCAATCAAACAAGTGCATAGACAGCGACTGTATTGTTCTCAATTTTTGTAGACCTCAATTGGTCCGACATTTATTAGCTATTAGAGAACAGTCATTCGCTGTCGCAACAGATATTAGTGCACTTCCCCTGGGCTATTTTTATAAACCCTCAGCAACATAAATAAGAGGCTCTGAAGGACATGTGCCACTAAGTAATAGGTTCCATGCACTTTCCAACTTGGATACCTAGGACTGACCACCAACCGTAACATCTAATATACAAGCCCCCGAAAGGCCAATGACAAGTATGATCCCTATATCTAACGGAAACACAGATAGGACAACTATATCTAGGGGTAGCTGTGGGGCTAACTTGAGTGTCCTAAGTTGGAACGTGGCAGGATTGCAACCCAGGCTTGATAACCAAGATTGGCTAAATATGATAAGGGAACATGATATTGTCATGTTCCAGGAAACCTGGGCCAGAGAAGATCTGTACATAGGGGGGTTCCTTTGTTTTAGTGTGACAGCTTTAGCACCTAAGATGGGCAGACCGTCGGGAGGCCTATTTATAGGGATTAATGTGGCTGCTGGCGGGTGCTTTAAAGTAATTCCAACCTGCAGCCTAGATTATCAAGCTGTGCTCGTCAAAAGACGAGTCTGTTTCCATTTGATGAACTTTAATAATAATGATTTTCATTCTGTCCCAAATTAGATTTTTACTAGGCTTTTTGATTTTATTTAAAATTTGGACACATAGTCCAATAAGGGAGACCTGATTGGTATCCTGCTGGGGGGGGGGCATTTTAATCCTAACATTTCTGTTAAGGGGTTTGAGGAAGGGCCGGACCACTTCGGGCATTCTGCGCGCAGAGCCCAGAACTTGCCCTGCTTATAAGATCCCATAATTTGGTTAATGTCATGGATTTGGTGGGTGAGCCAAAAGCAAACAACCATATGCATCCAACATTTAGGGGTAGGGGCTGTAGCTCCACGATAGACTTTGTTTTTATATCCCCCTTACTAGAAGATCAATTCAGGAAAGCAGAAGTCATTGCATCACATTATGGAGACCATAATCCCATTAAAATACAGTTGAATTCCAACCCTAGGCCAGTCTTTCAGATAGAATGCGGGGCTACAAACCTGATGCCATCAACTGACAATCTAAGACTGCACTGGAAGGCGTTCGATAGCTGCAAAGTGTTTAGGGAATTTGTTAAGGAAACATGCATCTTATTGACTCCTGCCTCTCACTGCAATCCCCACACACCGTGATAATTCAGGACTTTACTAATCTATGTCAAGTGATTAAAACTATCCTAGCAAAACCCATAACCCAAAAAGAAAGCACCCCCAGATGGTTTAACCATGAATGTACGTTGGCAAATAGGAATTTACGTAGGGCATTATTAGCTATCTCAATGTGCGCAAAGGATGTTCAACAGGCCAGAAAGGAGTATAACGGGGTGGTTGCAGGCAGAAAGAAGGACCTCCTGACTGAACGCTGGGAAACCCTCTCTGAGGCAGCCAGTCAAAAAAAAGGTAATATTTTTTGGGCAGCAGTAAGGGACCTTCGATCTATGGGCCGGTTATCAACCCCGATCAGCTGTAACATCTCTAGTGATGCCTGGGTCAAACATTTTTGAGCAATATATGCCACACCACTATCAGGGGCAGAAAGTTTTGTTCCCGGAAGGTTGGTTCCTATAGAGATAAGTATATTAGAAGTAGAAGAAGCCATCAAACAGAGTCTTGGGAATAAAGCCCCGGGGTCATATGGGCTCCCAATTGATTTAATCAAGTGGGTCCCTGATTTCTGGGCCCCATTACTACTGAATATTTTTAATAGCCTGACTCTCACAAATATACCAGTAACATGGGCCAAGAGTATAATAGTACTGATCTTTAAGAAAGGAGATAGGTCCCAGCCGTGTAACTACAGACCTATATCCCTAATAGACAATACCCTAAAAATTCTAGGGTGAGTTCTGTATAACAAAATTCTAATCTGGACAGGGTTGTGTTCTGGCCCCCCAACTTTTTATTATCTGTATCAATGGGCTGAACAGCTATTTGAATACAGCTATCCAGGATGTCTCAAAAATTAATGGGAACTCTATCCCTGTGCTTTTATATGCAGATGATGCAGTCCTCATAGGCCGCATCCCAAATTCCCTGCGTATTTTGGTCCATAATTTTAATAAGTACATGAATGGGTTAGACTTCAGGGTCAATTTTAAGAAATCATGTTTTTTTTTGATAATTAATTTTATTGGGTTTTTCAGAACATAAGAAATTCATTGGCAGCAAGTCAATCATGAGTGGAAGATACATAGCGTTAATCACAGTCAACAGGTCATGGGTTACCCGATCAAGTCGGATATTGCAGAATGAGAGTACAGTGCAGATAGAAAAATTAGACAGATCATCACAACGGCAGCAAATTAAACCATTTACCCCACACTTTCACAAATAACTCCGGACAGCTCCGGGCCTCAAAGAGAGACTCCTCCTGCATCTCACACCAGTCCACTGCCCTCCTCCACTTCTGCACCGTCGGCGCCTTAGCTTGAGACCAAAGCACCGCAATGTCCCTTTTTGCCACCGCCACAGCCGTCCCTAGGGAGCGTTTATCCGCCCTGGAACCATCTAGGCCGTCAAACACCCCCAGGAGCATACGTCTTGGGTCATGGGGGACCTCCCATCCCAGGGCCAGCGTAAGTTCGCGCTCAACCCCCCTCCAGAACAGCGCCAAAGCCGGGCACTGCCATACCATGTGGTAGAAGTCAGCTTGCGCGGTATCGCAGCGCGTGCAAGCTGGGGATGGTCGCATACGGGCCTGAAAAAGGCACAGTGGAGGGAGATAGGCTGCGTGCAAGTAGTATAGCTGTACCAGGTGTAACTTGGAGGATGTGGTCATGGTTTTGGATGCCATAAGGGCGTCTCGACAATCCGCCTCTTCTAGAGGGTCCACCCATCCCTCCCAACGTGCTTTGAGCCAGTCTAGAAATGCGGGCCAATATTAACTAGTGACCGGTATATGCGGGCCACCCCTCCCCTCCCCAGATTCCCCATCATCACCTGGGCCTCAAGCGGACTGAACTCTGGAAGAGAGGCAGGGGATGGGATGTGTGTGTGAAGGACGTGCCTGAGTTGTAAAGAATTGGGAGTGGTGGAGTGCATGTCATTGCTGTAGATCTGCGAAGGAACGAATGTGATCCCCCACCCATACATCTCCAAGTAACGAGATTCCGACAAGGTCCCAACTACGGAACCCCTCTAGGGATGAGACCTCACCTAGCCAAGCTCCGCTCCAGAGCGGTGTTTGTCGAGTGAGCGTACGATTCTATCGCACATGGCGCAAAGCTGTGCGCCAAGCAATGAGCACCTTTCTCGTGGCTGAAGGCATGGTCCGGGGCACCGGACTACCGTACAAAAAGGACTGAATCTGCGCGAAATCTGTTGTGGCAAGTTCAAATCGGTATGCCAGGTCGGACCAGCCGCCCGCAAACCAATCATGGATCACGATAAGCCTTGTGGCCAAGTAGTAGAGGTGGAGAGTAGTCACTCCCATACCTCCATCGAAGGGGGGGATACGACAGGGTGCCAGGGATAGACGCGGCCTCCCTCCTCCCCAAAGAAATTGGGTAAGGACACCGTCCAGTTCCCGGAACCAACTCCCTGGGAGGTGGATGGTGATGTTCTGCAAAATGTAAAGGAAGCGGGGGACAATCATCATTTTAAAGAGCGCACTTCTGCCCAGGGGATTATGGGGAAGGGCCTGCCACTTCTTGGGGTCGGACTTCATCCGGGTGACCAAAGGCGCGACATTTAAAGCCCACTCGAGCTCTGGCAAAAGGGTGATCCAGACGCCCAGATATGTGAACGATTGCCTCCGCAGGGGAATAGTCGTCTGCCAGTCAAAGCAGGCCCGGGAGGGATGTAAAGGAACAAGAGTTGATTTTGCCGGGTTTAACCGGAGCGCAGAGATCTGTTCAAAAGCGGAGAGGACCTCCAAGCATCTGGGCCCGGAAATGCCTGGATCCGCCAAATAAAGCAGAACATCATCCGCATAGAGGGCTATCTTGTCCACCTGACTCGAGTCCCAGGCCCAACCCCTGATGAGTGGGCCATGCCGGACACGAGCCTGCCAGGGGTTCCATTACCAGCGCGAAAAACAGGGGTGAGAGCGGGCACCCCTGTCGCGTACCCCTCCGGATTGGGAATGTCTCAGAAAGCTCACCGTTGATGAGAACACGGGCCCTAGGGTTGGTGTAGAGGACTCTGACCAGGTGGCGGAAGTCAAGGCCGAAGCCCATCCTCTCCAGCACAACCTCAAGATACGTCCAATCCACCGTATCGTAGGCCTTCTCAAAATCGATGAAAAACAACACCAGATACGGGGTTAGGTGGTCACGATAGGCCATAGCCGAGTGGAGGCGGCGGATGCAGTGACGAGTGCCCCAGGAAGGCATCAACCCGCATTGGTCGGGATGGACCAACTACTGCAGGAGGGGTCTGAGTCTCTGGGCTATCACAGTAGCGAAGATCTTGAGCTCCGTGTTAATCAGCAAGATCAGACGATAGTCCGCACAGTCCAGGGAGGGTGGCTGCGTTTTTGGGATGACCACTATGGTGGCCATGTCAGATTCTGGTGGGAAGGAACCCGTCTCCATAACGTGGGTGAGGGACAAGGAGCTCGCGAACGGTCGCGTAGTACTCCTGAGGAAAACCGTCCGGACCGGGTGTCTTGCCGGGGTGCAAAAGTGATATAGCCTCGTGAATTTCCTCTGGGGCTTGGGCGCATCCTGTTTCGGCTGTGTCTGGGCTCCCCGATCAGTAGAGAGGGTCGCTCTAGGCAGGAGGGGCCGTTCCTCCGTGAGCCAGGCCCATGCCGCCTGGGGGTATCAAAGAAGAATGTCTTATTCTGAAAGATTACCTTAAGCCGGGCAGGGAAGAGGAGGCCATAGCGCAGGCCCAACGCCCTGAGTTTTTGTTTCACCTCCTCATAGGATCGATGTTGAGTCTGCAGCTCTCTGGAGTAGTCTGGAAAGATCATAATTCTGGAGTTCTGGAATTGCAGACGTCCTAGCTCCCTAGCCGCCCCCATAATCGCATCCCTGTCTCGAAAGTTGAAGATCCGGAGAATTATGGGCCGAGCAGGCGCGCCAGGTGGAGGTCGGGGGGCGAGGGAGCTCCACCGCAAACCAGGGGGAAAGCCTCTCCTTGGGCATCCAGGAGCGGACCCAGGTCTCTATAAAGGTGTTGGTGCGCCCCACCTCCACTCCCTCTGGAAATCCCAGGAGGCGCAGATTGTTTCTTCGCGCCCGGTTGTCGGCGTCTTCGGCCCTACGATGTAGCTCGGCCGTCTGAGTCTGGAGATGGGCCACCTGGGACTTGAGGGTACTCACGTCATCCTCCACCGTGGAAATCCGGTATTCCGTTTCCGTAATGCGAGCCGTGGCGTTCTGCAGATCCTGGCGAATAAGGGCCACGTCCACTCACACCTTTCCTATCCTGCTCTCCACGGAGGGCCTGTGGTGCACTGATCGCCTGCAGGATTGTAGAGAGGTCCCCTCCGATGGCCCCAGAAGCAGCCGCGCCCCCTCCACCCGGGTCTCGGTCCGATGTAGTAAATTGGTCCATCTTTCTTTGGGTAGGAGGAACAGAGGCCTGGATGGCGCGGGGTTTGCCCATGCTCTCGAAGAGGAGAACCTCAGATGCCCAGAGGGGAGACAAGAAGGCGAGCGGGCTCCGCCGCGAAGGCCTCCGCCACCCTACTCCGAAGGACAGAGGCCGCTCTCCAACGGGATCCAATCCAATGAGGGTCAAGCCGCCTCCACACCCCGCCACACACCCGTCTCCAAGGTACGTCGACGGTCCAACACCGGAAGGGCCGTGGGCAGTCTCAGTCCATACAGGCCAACCTCAGCAGGGGCACCCCACCAGTCACAGCCCCCAAGGAGTCTTCCAAGCCAGGGGCCCTCCCTGCGGCCCCGGGCAATGGCGGCAAGATCTACAGAACTTGGGAGAGGGGGGTGTCAGGGCGCCCGTGTGTGCGCGCGCCACCCGACATGGCATCCTATGCGCTCCCCCCTTGGGCCGTTGCCCCCCCTCCAACAAACCGGCCAAAAGGACCAAGCGGGGTACCCTGGCAGCAGTTGGGGCACCCGATGGCAGCCACCCCCCACCAGGCTCAGGGGTCAGGGTCAGCCGGTCGAGCAGACTGCGCCCCGGGAGTCAGAAGCCACAGGAGGGGGACGCAGGGAACGAGAATCCGCCACGGAGAAGGAGGGGGCAGGACGTCCGGAGCAGGCCTCAGCCGGCAGATCCGCCCCCACAAGACTCCCCAGCAGTCCAGGAGGGGAGGCCTCAATCCCCCCCAAGCAGCGGCCACAGCGCCTCGGGGCCAACACCCCGCTCCAGGCAGTCTCTCCCTCAGGAGCTGAGGGTCGGGGAGCCCCGCATACAGGACCGCCACCGCAGCACCCAAGATCTACAGTCCCTGGGAGAGTGGGGGGTCAGGGCACCCGTGAGTGCGCGCGCCACCCGATATGGCGGCCGATGCGCTCCCTCTCTGGGCCGCCACTCCCCCTCCAACAAACTGGCCCAAAGGACGAAGCGGGGTACCCCGTTAGCAGATGGGGCACTCGAAGGCAGCCACACCCCACCAGGCACAGAGGTCAGGGCAGCCGATCAAGCACACTTCGCCCCAGGAATCAGAAGTCACAGGAGGGGGCGCAGGGATCAAGCCTTTGCTACGGAGAAGGGGCGCAGGAGGTCCGGAGCAGGCCCCAGCCATCAGATCCACCTCACAAGGCTCCTCAGCAGTCCAGGAGGGGGAAGGCCTCAATCCCCCATGAGCAGCGGCCACAGCGCCTCAGGCCGACAACCCACTTTGCTGCAAACGGCTCCTGGAGTGAGCATCTAGCTCACTCCAGGAGCAAGTTCTCAAAGGCCATTAATTCGATCCTGAGTTTGCCTCGTCCTAAAACCACCGGGGCTATATTTTAGCAGTTCCGAAAATTTATAAACTTCAGTGCATCCCGGTGGCCACATATGGTGCCAAGATTCGGAGCCTATCGAAAAGTATAGGTATCCAACAGGAAGAAAACAGGTTCTGTAGGAAACTGTTGGGTATCCCAATATTGACCCCACAATATATATGCCACAAGGAACTTAACATCAATTTGATATCTTATCCGAGCACGACCCGCACTTTTCTGGCTGTCGGTGTGGAAGAACCCGGCCACTTCTTTGACCCGACAGATCGTTACTGATTGTTTAAAGTTTGACAACGGGCTTGAAATTCCTTTTTATTTTTAAAACATTTTATTTGTCAGAACCAGATAAAACAGGTACAAACAGAAGAAGGAGTCGAAATACAATAATATTGTACAATAAACAATTAATTTCATGTATGATTCGTTTTCATTCTCATATTGAGAGGGAGAGTGAAATAAAAGTGAAGAAAACGGTAGAAAAAAAAGAAAAGAAAAGAAAAAGGGGCAATGAATAAACATATAAAAGTACATATTAGAGTAAGTCAATTTCACACTATCACACTGGGCTAAGTCTCCTCCTCCAATTAGTGATGGGTTGCCAGATCGCCATGCCACGCATAGCGGATCTTAGCCCTCTGGTGGCATAAATGGCACTCTCCTGATTGAAGACCCCGAACAGATGTCCTAACCACATTTGAAAACTCGGTGGATCTGAGTCTTTCCACCGTGCTGCTAGTATTACCCTGAGGACTGCCGAGCTTATAAAAAGCATGTCCTCTTCTTCCCTGCTCAGGTTTAGTGTATTATCAGTGCCTAGCAGATATAAAGTAGGGGAGTCGGGTATTTTATGGCCAAACACTTCTTCCCAGAATTCACAGATCATTTTTTTAATAAGTGTTCATTGGTCGCATTCACAGAACATGTGAATAAGCGTTGCCGGGCCTTTAAGACATCTGGGGCAGTGATCGTTCTCTCTTTTGCCCCAGACATATCATTTGGCCGGAGTATAGTAAAGATTATAGATAGTTTTATAGGTCTGGGCTTTTAAACTAGCTGACATAAGTAGTCGTGATGATAGGCAGAGACTCATGTCAATATCTACATTCGTATTATCAAGTCTGTCTGCCCACGCAGTTTCTGTATGTTCTAGATCATCTTGTACCTTATCCAGTAGTTGACCATAGATTGTACCTATTCTTGCTGTTTTTTTAGCGATGGTATTGATAATTTCAATTTTCTCCGAGTTAATGTTAGGGTCCTTATGTTTGAGCATAGTATGAATCTTCAAATATTTAAAGTAGTCCCCATTTGGAAGATGACAATTTTGTTGTAGATCTGTAAAGGTATAAGCCTCATTCGTGGAGAAGTGTGGCTCACTGGTTAGAGGAGGCAGACCCTGAAGCAGAGGTCAGACCCGGGATAAGGGTTCAATTCCTGACGCAGCAGGGTCTTGAGCCCAGAATGTCCACGGACTCGATAATTCTCGCTTCGGTGCCTACTCGAATCACGGGTTCACACTCTGCAACTCTGGGCAATAGCTTGCTTAATCTCCACTACGGCCCCCCGCGGCGGGATGCCTGGCTTTCACCTTGGGGATGCCCAGTAGGGGTTATCTCACAGGGAAAAGCCAGGACGGGTTCCCAAAGCAAAGCGCCTTGAGACCTTGCTGTGATAAGGCGCTATATTAGAACCTTTGAATTGAATTGAATTGAATTTGCACCCAAAAGGTCGCCAACTGAGGTAATTCCTACAGAATGCCATTTCTTTGCGATAAGATCGCTCCCTAGTTCGGGAAAAAGGTTAGAATGCCATAGGTGAGAATACCTATGAAGCTTTGGGATGTGCATATACTTCGTTGTCCTTAACCAGATTGTCCAGGCACTCGTGATAACTTTGAATTTATTTTTCTTGTAATAACTTCTCTCTACTTGTCTCAGAAAAAGACCTTTAGCTTTTTCCCCTAGGGATAGCTCGTATATCGATGGAATAGGTGCATCCTCCATGGTCTCTAAGCTAGGATTCTCATAAAGAAGAGGGGCCATCTGTTGGAGAAATGAAGCCCATAGATATAGCAGAATGTTTGGAACTGCTAGTCCACCTTTGTTCTGTGGTAGTGACAGAAGCTTCAAGGATCTTCTGGTTTTGCCCTGTTGCCACATAAATTTGGACATAAGAGAGTCTAGTATTTTGAGGACCTTTTCCTCAGGCATCAATGGAATAGCCCGAAAAAGATAAAGCACCCTTGGCAAGATATTCATTTTTAAAAAGTTTCCTCTACCAATTATTGACAGCTGTAAACTATTAACCCGATATAGGTCTTTCTTTACAGTGTTTAGTAATGGCTCATAATTGAGTTGAGAGATTTGTGAGACATCCGGGCTTATGCTAACACCTAGGTATCTAGCATTATTAGTTTTCCTATGATCATTACAAATAATGTTATCCGTACATAGGATGATTGTTTTTTCTTTATTCAGAGAATATCCAGAGCAGCGTCCATAGGCTTGCGTTACTGCCTCTATTTCTGATATTGCCACGGAAGGATTAGGCGTTAGTACCGCAATGTCATCGGCATAGGCCAATACTTTAGTTTCAAATTTTTTAACAACTATAGGTGTGATTAGTGGGTTCTCTAAAAGTTTCAAAATTAAAGGATTTATATACAGGGCAAATAATATTGGGGAACAGGGACAGCCTTGGCGTGTGCCTCTGGATATTCTAATTATACTTGATTCAGAGCCCATTATTTGTAATTTTGCTATTGGTTTAGAATACATAGCCATTATAGACTTGACAAATTTGGGGCCGAAATTATACTGCGTCAGGGCAGCCCATAAGAAATTCCAGGTCACCCAGTCAAAGGCCTTCTCGGCATCCAGAAGGATCATCGACATCTGGCCTCCTGTTGCAGACATTACATCAAACAGGGAGATTGCTCTCCGAGTATGGTCGGTCGTACCTTTGCCGGGAATAAACCCGTGCTGCCATGGGGAGACCAGATGTTCGACGACCCTTCCGAGCCGGATGGCCATTATTTTAGCGTATAATTTGGAGTCAGAATTGATTAGGGAAATCAGGTGATGTGATGATAATTGATCCTGAGGTTTGCCCTTTTTTGGAAAGATAATTATATTTGTTTCTCTCCATGAGGTGGGTGGGATACCACTCCATTGGAGCCCTAAAAATAGATCGTATAATAGTGGGCCCAGGGTATGACTGAGAATTTTTATAGTTCCAGAGGTATTTTATCGGGACCTGCCGTCTTCCCAGAAGCCAGTGAAGACAAAGCAAGTTGGACTTCTATAAGGGTAATTTCTTTCTCAAGCTCTTCTCTGGTATTATCATCTAAAGTCTTGTTTACCTCTGGTTGCTCAAGAAGATCTTTCAAAAACAAATCTGCGTTTACCCTGCTGGTTCTGTTATCATCCTGGTAGAGGGTCTGATAGTATTGTTGAAATGCACCAATTATTTCTGGTGTTTGTGTGAACGTCTGCCCTCGTGATTGTATCTTTGTGATGGCATTATGGGACATTTGCTGGCGTGTATGTAGTGCGAGATGTTTGCCAACTTTTTCCCCGTTCTCGTACACTTCTTTCCGGTGTGCTTTTTATGTCTCAGCAGCTTTCTGAGTCAAGCCAGAGTTAAGCTCGGTTTTTAATACTAGCAGGCGGTGCATAGCTAGTTTCCCATTTTCGCCTTGAGCTATTTGTGCAATGTGCTCTTCCTCGGCTCTGGTCAGATCAGCCAATTGTTGATGATATCCCAAATTGTTTTGCTTTCGTATTCTAGCTTGATAGCTCGTAGTTTCGCCTCTTAGAGCCGCTTTAAAGCTATCCCATACAACAACCCTAGAGGCACTATATCTGTTTATATCAAAAAACTCTTGGGCCCAGCTAGTCATGTGAGTAATGTAATCTTTGTTAGCTAACAGCTTCCTATCAAATGTCCAGATTCTGCGTTTCCTCTTAATGGATCTAAGTTTAATAGTGAGAGTTAGAGCATTATGGTCCGAGATAATTTTAGATTCCTTTAAAATTGTAGCATTGTCAGCCAAATCACTAGTAGCAAATAGATAGTCAATCCTGACATATTTGCTATGGGGGAAGGAATAATAAGTGTAGCCAGGGTCCGGATAGTTTTTTAGGTCCCATACATCGCTTAACCCAAAGCTATAGCAAAGTCTACTAAGAGCTTTAAAGACTCGTGGCTTACGGCCAATATAGTGAGGGTGTGTATGACTACTGAATCGAGGGCCTAACGATATGTTTAGATCGCCACATAATATAAGTGGGCCTTGTATAGGTGCTAGCTCGAGCTCAAGTGTCTCAAATATAGTCGGATCATCCTGATTAGATCCGTAAATAGAGCAGATAGTGATACCAATGCCCAGTTTGATAATTACCCATCTGCCATGAGTGTCTACTATTTTATGGGTGGCCTGTCCCAGAAAGGTTTAAGCAAGCACTGCTACGCCCCTAATATTGGAGGTTTGTGTGGTACATGCTAATAGATTATATCCCCTGATTTTGAGAAGGTGTCTTTTCAGCCAGGGCAGGTGCGTCTCTTGAAGGCAGATGATATCTGCTGGGTTTCGGTAAATTATCTCTCCCAGCCGTTGGCGTTTATGACTATCTAAGAGTCCTGAAACATTCCAAGTTTGTATAGTTAACTTCCCCATGGTCCTATGTTTAGCGGGCCGTAATCTGCCAATGCCCTCAGCTCATATTGATAGTGTGTTTGATCTGACTTGGTTTCGATTGCCCTATTCCATGAGAGTAATATTGATTGAAAATGAAAAGTAAGACTTGGATTGACTCTGGTTCTATTTATTGAATTTCTTTTAAATGCTCCCCCCTCCCCCACTTCGCCCCCTCAGCCTCCCCTCCCCCTATCCCCCCCTCTCCCTGCGAGATGTCCTGGGTCATAGGGCGCCCAGGTGTGGCCGTCGGCAGGGACAGAACGCCCCAGCACGCATGCACCGTGGCCTGATCAAAAATATATACATTTTGGGTACATAGTATACATATAAGTTACTTCACTTTGTTGTCTTCCCAACCCAAATTTTTACAAAATTGAGATGCTCTCCTTCTTTATCTTAGTCCTTTCTTTTTTCTTTTTCTTTTTCTTCCCCCCCCCCAATGAACTGCCGGTGTGTGATCCGCTGGCGTATATGTTCAATAAAGTGTAATACTTTAATGGTTAAGGCCGTTACAGGATGCCTTTTGATTATTTTCCAGTGTTCTGCTTGCTTTTCTCAATAATTTCTTTTAGATAGGCTTCTGCCCGGATCTCACTTGTGAAATTTGTAGTTGTTACTTTGTAGATGATTTTAAGACGCGCCGGGTTTTGTAGGTACACTGTTGCTCCAGTTTGTTCAAATGGGGCAAACAGTAGCCTCATTCCCCATCTGCGTTCTACTGTCGCGTGAGCGAAATCGGGGCGCGCAAAGAAAGAAAATCCCTTGAATTCTTTCTTATTTGAGGGCCTGGCAATATCATAGATTTTTTCCCTTAAGATGAAATTTCCGAAGTAAACCAACATGTCTCTCGGGTACTGTGGGGTTTGATGGTTACGTTTGGGGAGTACCAAGGGGAAGCGATGTGTGCGTTGGATCTCGTTATTCAGGTTCCAAGTTTGGAATTCGTGAAAAGATGTTTTCAGAAGGTCAGCCATGAAGCCCCTTGGATCATTTCCTTCGGCGCCCTCGGGGATGCCGAGAAAGCGCAGATTGTTTCTCCTGCCTCGGTTCTCAAGAACTTCAACCTTTTGCATCAGGTCTTTAATAACACCTTCATGTTCTTTTTCCTGGGATTGCAGTTTTGTGACATCGAGCTCGAGATTTTCAGTACGGGTTTCGACAGAGGCCATTCGATTAGATATTTCGGAGCAAGTTCGGTCTACTTTTTGTACAGTATCTTGAAGTTTTTGTATAGCCGCATGATTCCTGTTGCTGTTGATTTTGACATCCTTATGGAAAAGTTTGATGAAGTTGAGTACTTCGCTCAGAGATGGTTCATTTGTATTTTCATGTCCGTCGCTGTACTTTCCATTTTGTGCTGAGGCCATTTCCAATGGAACCCCATTAGAGCACATGTCTGAATCGGGTTCTCCAGGGTTTTTAAATAATGAGTCGTTCTGGGTGTGCTTAGGTCTTTCCTTAGCATGTTCCGTATTGCTCCCGGGGTCAGTGGTTTCATCATATGATAGTTTGCGGTGTCTTCTATTTCTAGTTCTTTTTTTCCCAGCTTCTTTTTGGGAGTGGGATTTTGACACGCTGCCACTGATTTCCCTTTGCCTCTGATATCAGAGACCTCCAGCGTTGCTTCTACCAATTTGAGGCTTGAGCTTCTTTCAGTTGGATTATCTTCCTCACCTGCCTCGCTTGAATCACTTGTCGCGCTAGAAATAGATACTCCTGTCTCATAGATGTCCGAGTCAGAGTCTGCGTCTACGGCGGGTACTTTAGGCTCAGGGAATAGTTCGCCACCATCAGTCGATGTTTGTACCATGGCCCTGGCGGAAGAGTGTTCAAGTCTCAGGGGTTCAATTGAGAGTATAGGCAAAGGGTCAGTCGCATCACTTGTATTTGCGGATGAGATAGTGTTTTTACTCGTATTTGCGTTTGAGTTTACTGTAAGTTTGTTCTGGCCTTCCTTGGATAATGGCGTAAAAATATTAGAGATCCTGGGCTGGGAGTCTACCTGTTGGTCTGTGTTTTTGGCTGCAGCTTTCAGGTTCTTTATAGTTTGCAACCTCCTCGCCTTTTTGGCTATCAACTCCAGATTCTCATTGTCGTTGCTTTGTTCTTTGGTTAGGATTACTCTGTTCTTTTCCTTTACTTTATCATTGCCTTCATTTTTGTTCTTGTCTTTATCGTTATCTTTATCAATGTTTTTTTCCGTTTTTTTATCCAAGGCCTTGTCTGTGTTTTTTCCCGTTGTTTTATTTTAGTTTTTGTCCTTATTTTTATTTTTCTCCACATTACCACTGCTAGCATTGCTTATCTCATCGGGGTTTTCTTTAGCCTTGGACCCTCTGGTTTCAGGTCGTCGTTGCCCATCTTTTGCTTTTTGGACATTGTTGGTGTTTTGTGTCTCTAAAGTGGCTTTTCTAGGTTCTTCTGGCACTTCTGGCCCTTCTGGCTCTTCTGGATCACTTAGGTGGGTGTTTGATTCGGTTAAATGTTCAGATATTTTTTTGAATATTTGCTCAGATGCCTGTCCCTCTGCTCAAGCAAGATCTGCCATGTCGCATATCCTCTGTGCCTGAGTCAGGCTTTGGCCCGCAGCTTGCCCGCTCAGCTCTGCCTGAGTTCGTTTTTGTGTTCTTAGGGCAAGTGTTACAGTAGCTATAATGGTTATAGTGGGGAATTTAGAGAATTTTGACCCCTTTGCTTCGACTGCCTCAGAGACCACTGATGCCGCTGATGCCCCTCCCTTATGTTTTAGAAGTGATTGTGGATCTCGCGCAGACCACCCTCTTATGGTGTTTCTGTCACTTTGCATGCGGCTGAGGTAATACGGTGCACATCTACCTGGTTGGAGTTTGGCATAAGCGTTCGGCTGAACCGTCTGTCTTTTAAACCCTTCCCTGCTGATGACGGAACCGCTCCGTCATCAGCTGCGGTGGCGCTGTGCTGATGACGAAGCGGTTCCGTCATGGCCCGCTCGGAGGGCCTGCATGGCGCGGATTCCACGCCTGCGCGGCGCGGATTGCGCGCCTGCGCTGAGCGTTCCATTGAGCGGGCGGGGCCATGACAGAACCGCTCTGTCATGAGCACAGCTCAACCGCGGCTGGTGACGGAGCGGTTCCGTCACCAGCATGCGGCCGCCATGCGTCCGTCCCGCCCCCTTAGCACTGCGGCGGAATAGCCGCCGCAGTGAAGGGGTTAAACTTCACAGACACCCGAGTGCCCGTTCTTTGAGCCCCCGCTGTCCCCCCCAGTTTATCGAAATGTGCCTGCACTCTACCTCAACAAGCCTCAACAATCCTTCAAAAAGTCATCCACCAGTAACTCAGGTCTGGGGTTAGTTGCTTAGTTTCTTAGTTTTTTGTTTTGGGTGTTTGGTTGCTTAGTTGGTTGCTCAGTCTACCAACCTTGATTGTTTTAAAGTTATTTTTAGGGTGGTCTTTCTTGCCTCTTTGCCAAGTCTCGAATGCCTTGAGCAGTACCAAGTCAGATAATCAATCAGCAGAGCAGAGCAGCAGCACTGTAGACCCTCAGAATAGCTCAGAAGTAGCACAGAAGTAGCGCGGAGGTAGTGGCACATTGACACATATACTGGCAGATATACAGCACATATACAGACTGGGATTAAGTCCATATCCTATGCTGACGACATTCAGCTACTTTTTACGTTCGACACCCCTTCTGCCTCTGCCTTCGAGCCATTGAAATCCTGCCTTAGAGATATTTCTAACTGGATGGATGCCAATTCCCTCCGTCTCAACGCAGGCAAAACGGAGATGCTGTTTTTTAAATCTCCATCTCCCCTTGACTCCAGTCTGTGGTGGTCCATAGACCTGTGCCAAGCCCCCACACCCAAAGACTCGGTGAGAAACCTAGGAGTACGTTGGGACAACCACCTCAGTTTCAACACTCAGGTACAAACAGTTGCAGCCTCTTGCTTCGCAAAAAAAATAAGAACTATCAAACGGCTCATTAACTATCTGCCGGTGGACTGCCGTAAGACTGTGATCCAGGCATTAATCATTTCCCATCTTGATTATGCCAATGCCCTCTATCTTGGCATCACAGCCGGCCTGTGTCACAAACTACAGACGGTCCAAAATGCTGCGGCTCGACTGGTGGAGAGAATCCCCGCCAGACACCATATTTCTCCACATCTCCGTAAACTTCATTGGCTACCCATTGCGAAAAGATGCGTCTTTAAGGCAATGACGCTGGCCTTCCGTGCATCTAAAGGCACTGGGTCGGCCCATTTGAAAACCACCTTACGTCCATACGTCAAATCCAGGTCACTAGGCTCCAATTCCTTACTACTCTGGAAACCCCCCGTTTTAAACGTTCCCGCGCAGGTGGAAAAACCTTTGCGGTCTGTGCCACTCAGTACTGGAACCTGCTTCGGCTAGCCCTTCGCTCCTGCCAAGCGGAACCTGTATTTCGTAAATCCCTGAAAACCCTCCTCTTTTCCTCCTAGTCTGGTTTTCCCTCCTGTGCCCCCCTGTCGTCAGAGCCTTTTTAGCGCCGGGATGCCCCGTTGGGGCCGCTGCGCGCTTTATAAAATACACAAAAAAAAAATAATAATAAATACAGCACAATAACAATAACGAGAACAGCAGAATAGCATCGATAGTATTGAAAAGCGCATGCAGTGCAACTGGCCTTGGTTATACTTTTGCTATTTTTTCCTTAACTGGCCTCGGTTCTATTTTTGTTATTTTGCTTAACTTTGTATTGGTTTTGCTTTGCCTTTGTTTTTTGCTCTTGTCTGTCGATCTGCCCAGTCTGTGTGACCTGTGTGGTCTCAGTTTTTATCCTCCACGGCTTTTTCCAGCTTTTTGCCACATAGGCCTCAGCTAATTAACAATGAAATTAAAGAACAATTAAAGAACAGTTACTGAGGATGACAGTGGAGATGCCACGGAATGCCACTGAAAACCACTGAATGCCTCTGAATGCCTCTGAATACCTGTGAATACCACTAAGTCTTTCGAAAGTTTGCATTACATTAAGCAAAAGAGTCACAGGCCCTTTAATCCTTAAAGCCCTTAAAGCACAGCGCCTCAGACTCCGCAGATGACGTGGAGAATCTGCCTGGGACACTCGAGTGGTTGATCAGCTCCTCAGTGCGTACGCGACACAGGGAACCACGGAGCTACAGATGCTTAGCCGGAGATTCAGTGAGCGCTCGACTCCTTCACTAAGCCCCACGCTGCATGCCGTGACCCTCAGACTTGCCGTGACCCTTCAGGCCGCCCTTCAGGCCGCTCCACAGACAAGAAAGGTTCGTGAAAGCTGGGTGAAAGCAAGGCTCTAAGCAGTAAGCAGGTGGCAGTAAGCAGGTGGAATATGAAGCATTAGGAGGAGCAGGGACAGCGGGGAGTAAGTCTCGCTCGGCCGGAAAAGAGCGCGGTAGAAGGTGCAGGGTGTTACATGCAGCTATACTTACACCGGCTTTGAGGTGTCCTGGAGTGTCTCAGCCCCTCTCGATCCCGATACCTACATCCACAGCCTCGTCCGAGCCCAAGCCCAAGCCAAGTCCAATCTCGAGAGTTCAAGGCAGGGTCACTAGTTGGAGATTGACATTATCGGGTTAATCCTTATCTTTCCCTCTTTCCCTCTTACCATGATCGATCTCCGCAATACTGCACCTTCCTCGCCGTGCAGCACCTCTGCAGACCCCCGGAATGATAGTCAGATGAAAGGCGAAGGAAAGGATGTTTTCTTTTCTTTTTTTTTTTCACAGCCTACAATCTCAAAGCGCTGTCACCACCATCACTGCTGCATACCACGCCGTACTGCATATCACTCTCAGTGCCAGTACCCGCAGTACCAGAGTCTTTTTTTTTTTTCAGTCCATCATTCTCGACAGCAACTGCCAGCAGGAAAACAGTGAGATGACCGAAGCAGCAACTGGCCGAGCTTATTCCAGCATTGCTAGGAGATATTTCATGATGCAGATCAAAGCTCTCGGAGCAAGCAGCCGGTACGTCCTCTCACTCCAACGCCATTTTGCAAAATGCCCCAGAGGCTACCTTCCAATGTCCGGGCTGGAAATTCCATGGCTAAGAGGCATGCAACAAAGTTTGCGCAGCATCAATAGAGAGCACATTTTCTTAGATCCCAGCTCAGCTGAAGCAGTCCCAAAAAAGGAATTGCGGGACGCCTTTTATTTGTTATATAACAGGGAGCGAAATGTTTTAGAATCTGGGAAAATATTTGTGCGTAACTATATGCTTATTGAACAACATTGTTACCCGCTGCATATATATCTTACCTTACCAATGAGCCAATGGGAGAGGAGTTTATTATGTCAACTAAGAGCCGGTACTATTAGATTTAAATTTTGTTTTCCTCTTGGCCATCACCCAAATCTCAATCAAACGCCATGCCCTTGTGATGGGAGGAGTGAAAAATCAATTATGCACTTTTTATTTTTTTGTAAGTACTATCTTAAATATTCCAAGTGGCTTTTAAATCCTTATTTTAAAAAGAGACAACCGATTAGTTTGGATGAGGCCTATCACTGTATAATAACTCTAGATGATAAAGATCTGATTTTTCGCACATGCACTTTTCTTAGAATTGCCATTTGAGCACGTAGGTCCATGCTGGATTTTTTACCCTTTTTTGCTACAACTGAGAAAATGTTTTAATGGTCTCATGTAAAACCTTTTATCATGTTATTGTAAATAGGACAGAAGATTTTGTAATGTTTGCTATTTTGAATTTTATTCGTGTATGGATCGATTTTGTATTATTATGAATTTGTGCTTTTATGGGTACCAAGGTATCCAAATAAAGTCAATGAACTGAACTGAACTGAACTGAACTACTATGACCAACCCTGGCTTTGGACTAATTCCTTCACTTGACACCAGATGTCCAAGAAATTCAATCTCCCTCTTCCAAAATTCCCATTTATTTTTCTTCACAACCACATCATTCTTATAAAAAATGTGCAGTACAGACCTCCAGGTGTTTGGCGAAAACCAACACATCATCCTGGAGGATGAGACTTTTCTTTACACTTCCCAAGAGTTGTTGCATGATTCGCTGAAAAACAGAAGCAGCAGAAGCCAAGCCGAACACCATTCCACAGATTTGGAATGTGCCAAAAGGTGAGTTGAAAGCCGTGTAATGGCGGGATGTTTCTTCCAACACCACCTGAGGGTATGCTGACGCCAAATCTATTTTTGAGAACTACTCAGCCCCTCTAAGTTCTTCTGGAAGATTTCCAATCCTGGGCACGGTGTGAGAATCCACCCAAATCTAGATATGAAGGATCCTCAGATCAATGCACAAACGCATGTCCCCATTGCATTTGTGCGTTACAACCAATGGAGATAACCACAGACTGGATTTAATTGGCTCGATGACACCTCTTTCCTGCAAGCTATCAAACTCTCTTTTTAGGTCATCTCTAAGGCTGAATGGCTCTGACCTAACCTTGTGCTTGGCAGGTATGGCATTCTTTTTACCTTAATTCTGTGTTCGAAACCAACAATCCTCCCTACATCACTTGAGAAAACATTAGTAAACTCATCGACGAAAGATAACGAAGAGGGCAAATGTTTGATACCCAAAACCTGTTCACTGGTGCCTTGTTTGAGCACTATCCCAAATAGGACCTCATGGTACTACCCCAATATTTTCAGGCCGCGTATAGGCGCATGCATATTGCCTTAAATACTGTGTCCTTTATACTCTAAGATGTCCTCCATAAACCCCAAGTCAATCTTTCTTCCCTCGTACCACATAGGAACTCTAACTGGAGGAAACAACACCCTGTCACCCATGTCTTCTGATACAAATCTGACGTGATCATAGAAATGTGAGCTCTAGAATCCACTAAAAGGTAAAGGGTCTTGCCCCCAACAACTGAATCAACATATGGATTCACACAACTGCTAGGATCTCCATTTAAAATTTCCTCTTCAGTCAGTACCACAATCATATCTTGAAAATCTTTGGCAATGTGTTGCTCGCTCACCACCTCATCATCTAAAACACAGCTGATTTTGGAAATCTAGCTTGACCAGATTGACAAACTTTAGCAAAATGGCCAATTTTCACACACTTGCAATAATTCATACTGCTGGCAGGACACCCTTTGCTTTCTTTAGAATGAGGAGGGTTGCCACACCTAAAACACATGTTAGTGCATTTAAAAACACTCTTCTCAGAGCCTTTGATATCCCGGTGGACAGGTTGGTTGGATGAAATGCAACTAACTTCCTTGACCATAGGTGTCACATTGAGCTCTTTGATGGATAACTGTGCTAATTTGACACTCTTAGCCACTTTGATAATGCCCTCCAACAACAGACTTCCCATGGTTAAAAGCTTTTGTTGTATTTGTCTATCTGAGCAATGAACTGATCTCTTAATAGTTGGTCATGAAACTCACCAAATTGACACTGTGCACATAGTTTCCTTAACACAATATACAGATCAACATTTTCATTCTGCAATTGCGCCCGTTTAAAGAACGTGTAACATATCACTACCAGGCTAGGTTATATATCACATTTTGTAACTAATTTCTTTACTACTTCTTGGTAATCATCCAATTCTTCACCCTCACCCAGAACCAATTCGGGAAGATGCTTGGAAACTTCCCTGCACTCAAATCCTAAAGAATGCAAAAGCTGTTTTTCTTCCTTTCTGGTCTGAAATGTGATGCACCAAGATATGTCTTAAACGCATCAAACCACTAACTCCACGGAATGTTTGAATTGCCAAGTGGTTCCAGAAAGGGAGGTGGAGGATTGACAGATTGCATATTTGTAAGGTTAGAACCGGGCAAACTTTATCTTGTATTCAAGGTTACTCTGCCTGCCCTCACCACTCTGAGCAGTGGGAGCAAGCCTATCTAGTTAGAAAGGTATGCACTATTAAAACATTCTATTAATTAGCACAGCAAACTCAGCCTAAAAAGAAATACACAAGGACACATTGGCAGCTGCTTTTTGGTGAGGCAATCACAAAATGAGACCGAAGTTAGTTTCGATCACGGCTCAAAATGGAGGCTGAATACAAAATGGTGTAGCGAATACTAACTTAAATCATACAGTGCATGGGAAATTCAGGAAAATAAATGTTCTAATCCAACAGACCCTCCTTTTAGCAGTTGCTAAAACATTTTGCTACTATTTGGAGCAAACAACCCCCTATAGAGCAAAAGGACTACCAATTGCAATCTAATATATGCATTATCAATATTAAAAAATACCTCACCTATTGACATGATATCTTGCATATCCTGCATCATCATGGCAGTTATCCTAGGGTCGGACACTAAACCCTTCGGCTTGGGCATTAGAGTCTTGGCACAATGAGCACAGCAAGCAGGGAGACAATGTATGCACAGGCAACAGGTGAAGAGTAGGCCAACAACTACAGCTAAGAAAATGAGGATCTTTCTACCCCAGGATGCGAACAGACTCCCGAACCATCCAGAGAAAGAACAAGTGCCATTCTCTTGGTGGATGTCGGATGCACAGTTGTGCAACTTCTGAACAGCAGAGTATACATTAGGGGTGTGGTCACGTATGTAAACACAGCAGCTACTGCCAATGACACGGCAGGCTCCTCCCTGATCAGCAAAGATGACGTCTAACACAATCTTGTTTTACAAAGCAACAAGTCTCGTAGCCTGGAGCTCAGCTGTAATATTCGTCAGAATCCCTGCCATTGTATTAATGACCCCCTCTACAACTCTTGTGAGCCAATGAATCTTAAGGCTATTGGACATTGGGCCCCAAAATGGCACCATACCCTTCATGGAATCTGTAAACTGTTACAAGGTGGTATCTGTCTGATCTATATCTTCTGTTTCTGTATTAATAACCCTTCTAACTTAGGAAAGGTCGTAGTACGCGTGGAAAGAAGCACCTGGACTGTGCCCTTCCACCTCAGCTTCAAGGCCTTCCTCCTCTGGAAATTTTGTGTAAGGATGAAATCCCCGGGCTGAATGTCATGCCCAGGCCCCTCGGGTGCTGTCGGAAGCGTGTCCTGTATTTGTTGGTGAATAGAATTCTGACTTTTAGTTAACTCATACAAATAATCTACCAACAGAGGATATTCAATCTCCTAAATCCTTTGAGGTCGTGGGACGCCCCAAACATTTGTAAGGCACCCAAACACGACTTCGTAAGGTGACAATCCTTTTCTAGAGTGACCAGTCACTCTTGCTTGTAGACAATAGGGCTAATGGTAAAGCATCTGGCCACTGCAACCCTGTGCTCTCTTGAATCTTTGCCAATTTCAGTTTGAGAGTACCATTGTACTTCTCAACCAAGCCTGCTGACTGAGGGGGATTCGCAGCATGAAACTTTTGTTCCCAGGATTGTGCATCGTACACACGTACAATATTTAACCAAATGAGCAGTCACCTTTTGGATATTAGCATTCTGCCATACAGGGTCTAACAGCTTACAAATAACCCTAGCTCTGATATGAGCTGGCCCATGCGCCATAGTGACTATAGGAAGAACATATGCATCTGGTAACATCCATCTCTGTTTTCCCAACTTATCAGTTCAATACCCATCCTCATCCAAACATGCTGTGCTTTTCTGCCATATTGCTAATTCCCCCATTGTTGCCTCAGTTTGAATCTCCTTGACAGTTGGTAATGTGTCCTCAAACATGGTAACCTCAGGCACCCACCTAGCGTGACCTTCTATAAACATCCTTTTCATTTTTATTCGAGCTGTCTCATTAGCTGTCTGATCTGCAAATGCACTCCCTCTGCCCACGTCATCTATTATTGACTTGTGGGCGCTGCACGTCACTACCGCTAATTTCTGGGAAAGTGTCAAGGCTGACAAAAGCCTATGTATCAGGGGGCCATGCTGGGCCCTTATCCCATGGGAAGTGATAAACCCTCTCTCTGCCCAGAGCCATCTAAAATTATGGGCGACTACGAAGGCATAATGGCTGTCGGTATAGATGTTGACAGCCAGTCCCTCACTCAACTCACAGGCTCGAATAAGGGCAACAAGCTCTGCAGCTTTGGCCGACTGATTGGGAACTCATGATGTCTCAACTACAGTGTGTAGTGTTGTGATTGCATACGCAGCTATTGTAGTGCCATCTGGTAACTTGAAAAAAGAGCCATCGACTTATAGTTCACCTTAGGGGTCAGATAAGGGAACATCAGTCAGGTCTACCCGTACCTTCGTCTCTTCCTCTTTCACAAAAATACAATCATTTATGTCAATTTTCTCACTCTCAGAAGGGAGGGGTAGTCACGGGGACGGGATCAGACTGGCACATCTTTTAATCGTGATATGTGGGGCAAAGAAAGTTAGCTCATAACCGGTCGGATGCGCACTGGTAAGGTGCTGCATCTTGGTATTATTCAAAAGGGTAACCACAGAATGGGGCACCATGACGGTAAGGTCAATAACAAGTACAAGCTCAGCCAATTGTCTTATTGAGACGGCCACAGTTGTGACCGCTCTTAGACAGCTCAGGAGGGCTCTGGCGACAGGATCAATCAAAGCAGGAAAATAAGCCCATGGCAGTTGCTTACCTCCAAAGGCCTTTGTTAAGACAGAAAGCGCACAACCGGCCATCTCGTGTAAGTACAGCACAAACGGTTTAGTGTCGTCAGGTGTACCAAGTACAGGTGGACTTTTAATTGCTCAAAAGACTGGTGACATTCATGCGTCCAGGGCATGGGTTCATGCACATCTTTAGTAATCAAAATGAGCAGAGGTTTGGTTAGTAGGTAATAATTTGGGATCCAATGGCGACAGTAAAAAGTAATGCCAATCAAAGCACACACATCCTTTTGAGTTTGAGGGATAGGCATTTTAGCAATGGTACTAATGCGTTTAGGAGTCAATCTCCCACCCTTCTTCGACAGTAGGTGACCTAAAGAGGTGACCTCCTGTCGACAATATTGACATTTGGAGAGGGACACTTTATGTCCATGATGTGCCGAATGCAATAACAATTTCACTGTGCTGTCTTTGCAACTCTTTTCAGTGTCAGAAGCAATGAGCAGGTTGTTGACATATTGGAGCAATACATTACCTGAGGGAAGTGTGAGGGAATGTAATTGGGCTTTTAAAGCTTCAATATATATGCCAGAGCTCTCAGTATAGCCCTGAGGAGCGCAACAGAATCTAAAGCTTCTGCCAGCCAGTGTAAAACCAAACAAATGTCTACTGTCTGGATGTAATGGAATACTGAAGAATGCATTCTTCAGATCAATGACAGAAACATATTTAGCAGAGGAAGGTATCATCGTCAGAAGGGCAGTAATGTCACGGACCACCATAAACTGAGGAACCACTATCTTATTAACTTCGGCGAAGTCAATCACAAAATGATAAACATCTGGATGATCATCAAAGGAACCCGAAGGGGCCCACTTAAGGATGGGAGGATGGGAAGAATAAGGCTATTGCATACATTCGCAGGTGTCTCCTCAACAACCACTGACTTAATTAAGTCCTATATAATTTGCAACAAGACTCACTCCCCAGCCGGCAGTATCTCATACTGAGGAATACGGGGCAACATGGCATTGTATTTTATTTTAATGGAAACTGGGGGGATCTGCAATAGTACTACGTCCATGTCACCTGTTGCCCACAACCTGGGTGGCACATCTTTGAATTCAGCAGGGAGTGGCGCATCCTTGGACAGACACTGCTTAGCGTTGACCACATTAGCACCCATTGTCATGTAGACACCTTCAGGGGAACACTTAATTGTTGCATGCAACTTCTTTAAAAAATCCAAACCCATCAGATTTTCTCCGCAGTTAGATGTCAACAAAAACGGTGAATCCACAGTAAAAGGACCTATAGTCAGTGCACGGGGTTTGTAAATGTGGCTCACAACTGGTACACCAGAAAAACCTACCGAAACATTATTTTGTCCAGACAGAGCTGCCATGAGAAATGGAGCTATTCATTGCACCTATATCCCCCAGAAATTCCTTAGGTGAGCCATGCAGATCCGCATTAACATAAGGACCAGGCTGATCTACAGGTATCGGAACTGGTCCCTCACTCTGCCCTTGGCTATCCTAACTGTGAGACATTCCTGTCACCTCATCCATGTCATAATCATAATGTTCAGTTCAGTAAATCTTTATGTCGATGATTAAGAACCATCATAAAAATTCATTATAATTCATTATACAAAAATCATCAATTACATTTCTGAACTGTGAAACATTAAAAACAAAGTTTATACAATTAAAACGTGTGATATTATGTACATCATTGCTCAGCCTCTCCTATTTCTTAATTTTACTACAACTTTAAAAAAACTCATAATAGAGCATAGGGTGCGTATATCATTTGCTCTTTGCAGAAAAAGTAATGCAGTTTTGGCATGACGGAATTTTAGCTCTTTTAAAATGTGTACAAGAAATCTGCGACGAGGGATTCGATAAAAGGAACATAAAAGTACAAAATGAAGGGTGTCCTGCGGAGACCTATTGTCGCAGCCGCAGGCACCCTTCTGCTCAATTGTTAAAGTGAAACCAGGCGGATAAGCTAAAATATTAGGTAACAAATTGAGCCTAAAACGGCACATTAAAAATCTATCTTGCTGATTGTACATCAGAAATAAATAGGGTTCCATACCCTCCCCATTACTTACTAAGCGATGTGCCACTACTGATCTTTTTAGTATGTCAGAATTTGATCTGCCCCGTTCATATTTTTCTAATAACAATTTTTTGATCTGATGTTTACAAAAGGTGGCAATCGAGGTCGGGTCCCTGAAAAGTATCTGGTGATCTATGCTCCCTAGTGTGTCCTTGACATAATTTAACCATGGGATTTGAAGGCACTTATCTTTTTGTATTTTGAAAAAGGGGGGTGGTGATGGACAGAGTTTCTGAATGATGCAGAATACTCTTACCAAGTCAAGAGATCATGGTTTTAATCCATCACCGTTTTTTAGCTCACTGCACCATCCCAGCTCAGAACCTGGCTATATGCAAATTAGTCTGTTCCTGTCCCAGTGCATGATGGGAACAGGGCAAACCAAACTACCAAGCCAATTCTTATACTGGGAAGGAAACAAGCTCCCGGGGACCGGTTTCTGGCATCACAGCCTTCTTCGGCCCGGTTTGCTTGAATCCTGATGGTGCAATGAGCAAGGGACTCACGTCTGAGTATACCCTCCCACACATAGTGTGGATAAAACCGATTTTGAAAAAGGGGGGTGGTGATGGACAGAGTTTCTGAATGATGCAGAATACTCTTACCAAGTCAAGAGATCATGGTTTTAATCCATCACCGTTTTTTAGCTCACTGCACCAGCCCAGCTCAGAACCTGGCTATATGCAAATTAGTCTGTTCCTGTCCCAGTGCATGATGGGAACAGGGCAAACCAAACTACCAAGCCAATTCTTATACTGGGAAGGAAACAAGCTCCCGGGGACCGGTTTCTGGCATCACAGCCTTCTTCGGCCCGGTTTGCTTGAATCCTGATGGTGCAATGAGCAAGGGACTCACGTCTGAGTATACCCTCCCACACATAGTGTGGATAAAACCGATTTTGAAAAAGGGGGGTGGTGATGGACAGAGTTTCTGAATGATGCAGAATACTCTTACCAAGTCAAGAGATCATGGTTTTAATCCATCACCGTTTTTTAGCTCACTGCACCATCCCAGCTCAGAACCTGGCTATATGCAAATTAGTCTGTTCCTGTCCCAGTGCATGATGGGAACAGGGCAAACCAAACTACCAAGCCAATTCTTATACTGGGAAGGAAACAAGCTCCCGGGGACCGGTTTCTGGCATCACAGCCTTCTTCGGCCCGGTTTGCTTGAATCCTGATGGTGCAATGAGCAAGGGACTCACATCTGAGTATACCCTCCCACACATAGTGTGGATAAAACCGATTTTGAAAGAGGGGGGTGGTGATGGACAGAGTTTCTGAATGATGCAGAATACTCTTACCAAGTCAAGAGATCATGGTTTTAATCCATCACCGTTTTTTAGCTCACTGCACCATCCCAGCTCAGAACCTGGCTATATGCAAATTAGTCTGTTCCAAAATCGCTTTTATCCACACTATGTGTGGGAGGGTATGCTCAGACGTTAGTCCCTTGCTCATTGCACCATCAGGATTCAAGCAAGCCGGGCCGACGAAGGCTGTGATGCCAGAAACCGGTCCCCGGAAGCTTGTTTCCTTCCCAGTATAAGAATTGGCTTGGTAGTCTGGTTTGCCCTGTTCCCATCATGCACTGGGACAGGAACAGACTAATTTGCATATAGCCAGGTTCTGAGCTGGGATGGTGTATTGAGCTAAAAAACGGTGATGGGTTAAAACCATGATCTCTTGACGTGGTAAGAGTATTCTGCATCATTCAGAAACTCTGTCCATCACCACCCCCTTTTCCAAAATCGCTTTTATCCACACTATGTGTGGGAGGGTATGCTCAGACGTGAGTCCCTTGCTCATTGCACCATCAGGATTCAAGCAAGCCGGGCCGACGAAGGCTGTGATGCCAGAAACCGGTCCCCGGAAGCTTGTTTCCTTCCCAGTATAAGAATTGGCTTGGTAGTTTGGTTTGCCCTGTTCCCATCATGCACTGGGACAGGAACAGACTAATTTGCATATAGCCAGGTTCTGAGCTGGGATGGTGCATTGAGCTAAAAAACGGTGATGGGTTAAAACCATGATCTCTTGACGTGGTAAGAGTATTCTGCATCATTCAGAAACTCTGTCCATCACCACCCCCTTTTCCAAAATCGCTTTTATCCACACTATGTGTGGGAGGGTATGCTCAGACGTGAGTCCCTTGCTCATTGCACCATCAGGATTCAAGCAAGCCGGGCCGACGAAGGCTGTGATGCCAGAAACCGGTCCCCGGAAGCTTGTTTCCTTCCCAGTATAAGAATTGGCTTGGTAGTTTGGTTTGCCCTGTTCCCATCATGCACTGGGACAGGAACAGACTAATTTGCATATAGCCAGGTTCTGAGCTGGGATGGTGCATTGAGCTAAAAAACGGTGATGGGTTAAAACCATGATCTCTTGACGTGGTAAGAGTATTCTGCATCATTCAGAAACTCTGTCCATCACCACCCCCTTTTCCAAAATCGCTTTTATCCACACTATGTGTGGGAGGGTATGCTCAGACGTGAGTCCCTTGCTCATTGCACCATCAGGATTCAAGCAAGCCGGGCCGACGAAGGCTGTGATGCCAGAAACCGGTCCCCGGAAGCTTGTTTCCTTCCCAGTATAAGAATTGGCTTGGTAGTTTGGTTTGCCCTGTTCCCATCATGCACTGGGACAGGAACAGACTAATTTGCATATAGCCAGGTTCTGAGCTGGGATGGTGCATTGAGCTAAAAAACGGTGATGGGTTAAAACCATGATCTCTTGACGTGGTAAGAGTATTCTGCATCATTCAGAAACTCTGTCCATCACCACCCCCTTTTCCAAAATCGCTTTTATCCACACTAAGTGTGGGAGGGTATGCTCAGACGTGAGTCCCTTGCTCATTGCACCATCAGGATTCAAGCAAGCCGGGCCGACGAAGGCTGTGATGCCAGAAACCGGTCCCCGGAAGCTTGTTTCCTTCCCAGTATAAGAATTGGCTTGGTAGTTTGGTTTGCCCTGTTCCCATCATGAACTGGGACAGGAACAGACTAATTTGCATATAGCCAGGTTCTGAGCTGGGATGGTGCATTGAGCTAAAAAACGGTGATGGGTTAAAACCATGATCTCTTGACGTGGTAAGAGTATTCTGCATCATTCAGAAACTCTGTCCATCACCACCCCCTTTTCCAAAATCGCTTTTATCCACACTATGTGTGGGAGGGTATGCTCAGACGTGAGTCCCTTGCTCATTGCACCATCAGGATTCAAGCAAGCCGGGCCGACGAAGGCTGTGATGCCAGAAACCGGTCCCCGGAAGCTTGTTTCCTTCCCAGTATAAGAATTGGCTTGGTAGTTTGGTTTGCCCTGTTCCCATCATGCACTGGGACAGGAACAGACTAATTTGCATATAGCCAGGTTCTGAGCTGGGATGGTGCATTGAGCTAAAAAACGGTGATGGGTTAAAACCATGATCTCTTGACGTGGTAAGAGTATTCTGCATCATTCAGAAACTCTGTCCATCACCACCCCCTTTTTCCAAAATCGCTTCTATCCACACTATGTGTGGGAGGGTATGCTCAGACGTGAGTCCCTTGCTCATTGCACCATCAGGATTCAAGCAAGCCGGGCCGACGAAGGCTGTGATGCCAGAAACCGGTCCCCGGAAGCTTGTTTCCTTCCCAGTATAAGAATTGGCTTGGTAGGTTGGTTTGCCCTGTTCCCATCATGCACTGGGACAGGAACAGACTAATTTGCATATAGCCAGGTTCTGAGCTGGGATGGTGCATTGAGCTAAAAAACGGTGATGGGTTAAAACCATGATCTCTTGACGTGGTAAGAGTATTCTGCATCATTCAGAAACTCTGTCCATCACCACCCCCTTTTCCAAAATCACTTATCTTTTTGTAAACAGTCTTTGACTATTATCCTGCTTAGTTCCGCTTCCGGAGTTACCCAGATTCGGAGCCATGTCAAAATGGGTCTCACCTTTACCTGGTCGGTAATATATGGGATCCCAAGCTCAGTGTGTGCAATTTCTGCTGGGATACTCTGTGGTGTCTTCAAAATCCTATGTAGGAATTTATCTTCCTCTACTTGTAATTGTCTTACATCCCTACAACCCCAGACCTCTGCCCCGTACATAGCCTTTGCGGTACTTACAGCTCTGTATAAATTCATTACTTGTTCTGGTGACCAGCGACCCAGCCTGCGGGCGAAGTTTAATATCGCACCGTTTGCAGAAACCAGTTTTCTACACCTTTCCTCCATTAAGAAATCAAACTTGATCTCCCCATCGAATAGAAGACCCAGATAGGAAAAGGTGGTTACGGTTTCTAGAGTGTGGGCCCCTATTTTAAATACATATTTCTTAGGGGTTTTTTTGCCCGCCACCATCACAAAGGATTTGCTCAAGTTCACGGACAGATCTAAATTGTCCATGAACTTCACAAATCCATCAACAAGATGTTGCAAACTCAATGCTGTTCGTGCAAGCAGGACCGCGTCATCCGCGTACAACAGTACCGGTATATGACGCGATCCTGCTTTGGGGCAGTCAGTTTTCAGGGCGACCAGTGTTCTTTCTAGGTCATTTATGTACAGTGAGAATAAAAAAGGAGCAAGGATACACCCCTGCCTCACTCCGCTAGTGCACGGGAAGGGATCAGTACTCCCCCCCCGCGCTATAGCGGACCTTAGCAGTGGTGTTCCAATGTAATTCTTTTAGAATGTTTATAAGTCCAGGATCAATTCCCAGGTTACTCATCAGGGCCCAGAGTTTGTTCCTGTTTACTTTATCAAAGGCCGCAGCCAAGTCCATAAATCCCATGTAAACTGTTCAGTTGCTTGCTTTTGTGTATTTAGCAACTAATAGATAGAGGTTGAGACATTGATCGCTGGTTGATTTACCTGATCTAAATCCATATTGGGTATCTGCTAAGGTGTGGTGCTCTTCTGTCCATGCTGTGAGGCGGTTTAAAACGGCCCTACCCAGTAGTTTGGCTGACAGGTCTATCAGCGATATTGGTCTATAGCATTGAGGATTGTCCCTACTCCCCTTTTTGTAGATAGGGACAATTAATGCTGTAGACCAAGGTCGCGGGAGGCCTGATTTTATGGCTGCATTTAACACCCTAGTCATAATGGGAGCCCAGAGCTCAATGTTACTTAGGTAAAGGTCTGGTGGCGTGCCGTCGGGCCCTGGTGCCTTATTTCGAGTCAGACCTTGAATGGCCACGGTGGTTTCTTGTAATGAAAGTTCTAGTTCCGTAGGCCGCGCCCCGTCCCAACCCTCTCCCAAAACTGTATCGCAGGGGTGATTGTAAAGGCCCTTAAAGTGGGTCACCTACTGCTCGGTGAGTATATTAGTGCTAATCACCGGGGCACTACTGTCTTGAAAACAGGGCCTATTGATGATTTTCCAAAATTCAGTATAGTCCCTGTTTTCACCTGCTTCCCTCAGGTCGGCCCAGACTTCCGTTTGCAGCGTGATCTTTCTCTGTTTGATCTTGGTTTTGTAAATGTGTCTACATAGGGCTACTTTCTGCTTGTCCCTCGGGAGAGTCTTGAGACAGAGTTTTAGATCTCTCAGCGCCCGAGAACAATTAGTGTCAAACCATCGTGGATGTGTTATATTCTTTGTGGGACCTTTAGTTTTCAGTAGTCCATCAACCACATTGGTTAGGGACTCAAACGCTGAGACCACCTCACTACCCTCTACTGTGGGTTCTAAACAGACATGTATTTGTTTTTTGCCTCTTTCTATTAGGGTTCTATAGAATTCCTGGGCATTGATTTTTTACCACCTTAATCGTCTCCCCTGGTCCGTTGGCCGCACCTCAATGTCTGCCAGATAACTCCTTATTGAGAGACCATTATATAAAATTTCAAGAATTAGGGGATTGTGGTCACTAAACGGACTCCAGTCTGTTCTCACCTCTTTAACCTGATCTTTAGCAAAAGTGGATATTATCATGAAATCTATAATGGATGAACAACCTCTGCCTTTGAATGTTTGTGTAAGAGTACCATCTTTTCCCGGGACCATCAAATCTGTTGTATGTGTGAGAGCATAATTGTCTAACAACTTCATTCGTAATTTTCCCTCTTTGTTATGCTCAAAATGTGGTCCGCTTTCTATTGGGCAAGATGACCAATCGGGGCTTACAGGGAGAAGTTTTGGGCAAAGATGGCAATTGAAATCACCCATAACCAGGATGATTGGTTCCACACCCCCTTTCCTTTGCTCGATTTCTTGATTTAATCTACTCTCTAGTTCCTGGATGGCTGGGTTATTCCCATCTACAGGCCCTGAGTTGTAGAAATTTAATATCAGCAACCTCAGCCCTTGCCCTTGGAATACCACTGCCTGGAGAGTATGTGATGTCCAGGGAGGTTGTGTCCATGTGCCATTTATATCAAGATCAACGTACAGGGCTAGCCCTCCCTTTGCCCTGCTAGATCTGCCTTTTTGTGCTGGCACAAAGAAACATTTGTAACCATCTAACTGGTAGGGAGATGAGTCAACCTCCCACGTCCCCTGAAGTGCTATTATGTGGGAGACACAGATATACTTCCTCCAGTCCTCATTTTCAAATTTCCCCCCCAGGCCCGCTATATTCCAAGACAGTAGAGCAAGCCCTGCCCTAGTTGCTTTCCTCCCTTTGGATCCTGGTCACTTGTGGTGGGCTCAACCTTCTTAGGCAACTTAACTCCGTAGTCGCCCTCTCCTCTCAATGTTAGGGATTCTTCTGTCCTCTTTACTTCTTGACTATCCCTAGCCCCCTTTTCAATGAGTTCAGTTCCCACCCTTATAGTCGCCTTTTCAGGCCAATTCCCTACTGGGGGTAGTCAGTCGTTTTCATAAAGGGACTGTAGCGGGCTGAATCTATTTGCCCACTGGGGGTAATCTCGAGTTGGTATAAACTGGCCTGTTTGATTGCGCATTCTGTCCCATTGTCTAGGTGGTGCCCTTCCTGTACTCCAGTTGGAATAGGTCGGAGTATAAGTAATACGTCTACTCGGGTAAAAATATCCCAGTGGTAAGGTGCGTATGGTACTGGTCTGGTTTCTGTTTGGGTTACCTAGTATATATTCCACTAGATTGGTGTCCCTAAAATTCGCCACAATACAGTCCCCTGTGATGTCTTTCCTTCTACCACCTAGCCAGTTTACTCTTCTAGCCATTTAGTTAACTTATCTTTCAGTTCTAAGTGTGATTCTTTCTCTGCAGCCCTGAGTTCGGGTACCCCAGCAAAGACAATGACGTAAGGGCATGCTTCAGGAGGCAGGGTTATGTGTGGTGGAGAGTTTTCTAGTCTGTCATTCAGCGGGTGGCCTATTTGAGTTCGTCCTTGAGTTGTGGGATTCCCTATTTGCCCCAGTTGCGTACATATTCGCTGTTGAACCTTATCTATGTTCTTGATTTGATTTGATTTGATTTCAGATTTGTAAAGCGCGTAGCTACCCAAGGGCGTCCCACCGCTGACATTCAACCTGCATAATTCGGAGGGGAGTTTTTATGGGAAAAGCCAGGTTTTCAGTAGCCTACGGAAGGCCAATAGGTTGGTTTCCCTTCGAATGGGGAGTAGGAGGGTATTCCATAACTTTGGAGCATTATATGAGAAGAGACGTCCTCCTGAACGAGCTTTTCTTATTCTGGGGACACTGGCCAAGGAGAGGGAGTCTGATCTCAACTGTCTGTTGGAATGATGTGGTTTGATGAGGGGTCTCAGAATAGGGGGGCCTCTGCCATGAAGTATTTTATGTGAGATGCAGAGGGTTTTAAAGGTGATCCTTTCCTGAATTGGGAGCCAATGTAATGATTTGAGGGCAGGTTTGGCGGAGCATCTGGATTTGGTCCCGGTAAGGAGCCTGGCAGCGGCATTCTGGGCACATTGTAGTCTGTTGATGACCGATGAGGGGGCACCTAAATACAGGGCGTTTCCGTAGTCCAGTCTAGAGATAACTAGCCCCTGCATTAGCAGTTTCCTGGACTGAAAGGGGATTAATGGAAGGATTTTTCGAGCTACCTGTATAAGGCCAAAGCATGTGCCGGCGGTTTTTCTTGCCTGGACTTTAAAATTGAGATCCTGGTCCATCCAGATACCAAGGCTCTTGATTTCATTCTTGGGGGTGGGGGGTGATCCCATACAGGGTGGCCAAGTGAGGGAAGGGGGAGTCTGCGTGGGTCACCCAGAAGAAGGATCTCAGACTTTTCTCCGTTAAGTTTAAGGCGAGAATCGCACATCCATTGTGAGATATTCTGGAGGCAAGAAGACAAGTTGTCTAGACATTTGGTCGACTGGTTTATAGAAACGACCAGCTGGGTATCGTCGGCGTACATGACTACCTTTATGCCGAAGGGTGTTATGATGTCTTCTAGGGGAGACATGTATACTTTAAAAAGTGTGGGGCTCAAGGAGGAGCCCTGGGGAACCCCACACTGAAGGGGGAGAGCTCTGGAGCTGACCGAGCCGTCGGTCACCTGAAAGGTTCTGCCTTCTAAGAAGGACTTGATCCAGGACAGGGCGGTACCAGAAATTCCTGCCATGCTGAGACGGTGGATAAGGATGGCGTGATCCACCGTATCGAAAGCGGCGCTCAAATCCAGGAGGATCACTGCCACTGATCCTCCCGCGTGTAGAATGGTTCTTGCCTCTTCGATCACGGCTAGGCGTGCGGTATCCGTTCCCTGTCCTGGTCTGAACCCTGTCTGGGAATGACGGAGAAGGTTGTTAGATTCTAAGAAGAGGGAGAGTTGGTGATTGACAATCTTCTCAGCCACTTTGCTAATGCCCGGGAGGAGAGAAATTGGTCTAAAATTAGACAAGTCAGCGGGATCGAGGTGAGGCTTTTTAAGAAGCGCGCGAACTGTTGCTTTCTTCCAGTTGGTGGGAACGATGCCTTGGGTAAAAGACGCATTGATAAGTTTGGTGAGGGGGGAAGAGACCATGGAGGCAACCAGTTTTAGTTTGCTCATGGGTGCTGGGTCTGTAGGAGCCCCACTCTTCACCATATGTAGGGTGGCCAAAAACAGCTCTGTGGACATTGGGGAGAACACCTCAAGACGAGGAGCCTCCGGGCAAGTGGGAGGGGTCAGGGGGTATGGGAGAGTGCTATGGGTGGGGAGAGTTTTTTAGGATATTATTAATTTTAACTGAAAAAAACTCGGCTAACTGATTGCATCTGATGCCAGATGGATCCAATATGGGCTGTGGTTCCGGGGCTTTTGTCAGCAGGCGGACGATGCGGTAAGTTTCTTCGGGTGACTTTGCTGCAGCTAATCTTTTTCCTTCGAAAAATGTTGCCTGGGTATTTTTTATGCAGGTTTTGTAATCCTTCATGGCTGACCTGTATTCTCTTTTACTCTCGTTAGCCCAGTCCTTTCTCCAAAGACGCTCAAGCTTTTTACACTTTTTTCTAAGTTTGCGCAGTTCTGGTGTGAACCAGGGGGATTTAAAAGTTCCCTTCTTACTGGGAAGTAGTTTGTTGGGGAGGATTGAGTCTAGGGATTGTTCAATCCAGGATCGGAGTTGGGATTCCGCCAGGGAAGGATCTGGGTCGATATCAGGTGTAGTGGAGGTTAGTTCGTGAGTCCAAACTGCCGTGTCCAGTTTTGGCCAGGGGCGAGATGGTGCTTGGGGAGGGGGTCTATCCGGGGCTTCGGTGAGGAGTTGAAGCTTGAAGGGGATTAAATGGTGGTCTGACCAAGGAATGGGAAGCGGCTCGCCCACTACTAGGCCAGGGATGTTAGTGAATATAGGGTCCAACAGGTGGCCCTTAGAGTGGGTCGGCTGATTGCCTTTTAAGTGGATGTTGAGGGAGGCTAGGTCTTCCTTAAGGTTCTCCGCTGTTTTGTTTGTCAAGTCATCAAAATGGATATTTAGGTCTCCTAAAACCGTAAAGTTAGGGGATAGGCAGGCGAGAGAGGAGATAGTTTCCACTAGGGATTTGCAGAAAAGACCTTGCTGCCCTGGAGGGCGATAGACGAGGATCCCCGAAAGTGTTTTTAAGGGGGATAGGTAGATAGAGAAGCGGATATTTTCACAATCCTGAATTGGACTGTCCTTAAAATGGCAGGACAGATTGTTTCTGAAAATAATTGCGACTCCACCCCTATCCCGGAGGGTCTGTCCTGGTGTTTAATTAGGTACCCGGGGGGGAGTGTTTGAACTATTAATGAATGAATGAATGATTACGTATTTGTATCGCGCATGGCTACCCGAGGGCATCCCAGCGCTTTAGACCAACATTCATTCTCAGAGTCTAGATAAACAGGAGGGTTTTCAGCATCTTCCTGAATTTGAGATGGTTGCCTTCCAGTCTGATGTGATGTGGAAGATTATTCCAGAGCTTTGAGGCCTGTAAAGAGAAGCGTCGGCCACCCATACGCACTCTCCTTATTTTTGGGATTGCCAAAAGGTTCTTGTTGTTAGATCTTAATTCCCGACCGGGGGAGTACGGGCAGAATATTGATTGGAGCAGTGCAAGTCCTAGTTTATTGACTGCTTTGTGGACCATAGTGAGGGCTTTAAATTCGTTCCTCTGTTGCACCGGCAGCCAATGAATCTGACGGAGGGCAGGCTTAGCAGAAGTTCTCCGTGGGACATTCAGCAGCATGCGTGCAGCACAATTCTGCACAGTCTGCAAGATCTTAATAGTCCCTTGAGGGGTGCCTAAATATAGTGCGTTAGAGTAATCTAGGCGTGATAATATCAACGCCTGTACTAAAATCCTTCTGGCTTCGAAGGGGAGAAGGATAATGATTTTCCTCATGAGCCTCAGCAGCGAATAGCATGTAGCAGCTACCTTCCGGGCCTGTACTGAGAAATTAAGAGTTGGGTCCATCCACACCCCAAGGCTCTTAATTTGCGTTTTGGGCTTAGGTGGTTGGCCGAGACTATCCGGCCACCATTCCTCCACCATAGTAGGTGCCTTGTGTCCCAGCATCATCACCTCTGTTTTTGCCCCATTCAGTTTTAGGAAGGATTCATCCATCCATTCCCGAACCTTATTAAGACAGGTAGAGAGATTTTCAAAAGGGGCATCGTGAGTGGATAAGGAGATAATAAGTTGTGTGTCGTCTGCGTACGTTACAAGTTGTACTCCCCAGGGGAGCACCACCTCAGCCAAAGGCCTCATGTAAATATTAAATAAGGTAGGGCTGAGGGATGAGCCCTGAGGGATGAACTATGTCAGGGTCCGATGTAGAATTGATCCATGTTTCGGTAAGAAAGAGTACCTCAAGTTCAGATTCCAACAGGAGCAGATTGATTTCTGCACTGTGTTTCGGGAGGGACCTACAGTTAAGTAAGGCCATCTTAATCCATTGTTTTTTGGGGGAGATGCGTGGTGTCAGTCTGTATGAGCAATGAGTACAACAAGATTGTCGGTCCTCTAGAGAGATATTATGGAGACAAGGAGTGGGGATGCTATTCCTAAATTGGAGGAGGGTTTCTTGGGTGTACCTGACTGGGAATAGTATTGGTGTTGCAGAGGTCCCGGGCTCAGGGCTCGGTCTGGCGCGGACGGGCGCAGACGGGCTTGCCTTAGGCGCGCCTTTGGCGCGCCTTCGGCGCGCTGTCGGCGCGCCCGCTGCGCTCGTCCGCTGCGCTTCCTGGTGGGTGTGGCCATTTATACTGGGGATTGGCGGGAGGGGCGAGCACTAGTCTGCCGACCCACTCCTCGTCAAAGATGGCGGCACCTCACCTGCCAGGAGCCCAAACTCGGCAGCGGCAGTGAGGGAGGAGCACAGGGCACGTAGGAACCTGTGCAGCCTAAATCGCGGCAGCAGGTAAAGTGCGAGTGCGAGTGCAAATTAAAAACAAAGAATACAATTTTTTAAAAAGACAGCTTTAAAATTCTCAAAGAGCTTCCCCGGCTTTCGCCTCAGGGAATTGTTGCAGGCGAATGGCACGCGTGAGGGCTAACGCGGCTTTTATACTGGGGATTGGCGGGAGGGGCGAGCACTAGTCTGCCAACCCACTCCTCGTCAAAGATGGCGGCCCCTCACCTGACAGGAGCCCAAACTCGGCTGCGGCAGTGAGGGAGGAGCGCAGGTACCTAGGAACCTGTGCAGCCTAAATCGCAGCAGCAGGTAAAGTGCGAGTGCGAGTGCAAATTAAAAACAAAGAATACCATTTTTTAAAAAGAAAGCTTTAAAATTCTCAAAGAGCTTCCCCGGCTTCCGCCTCAGGGAATTGTTGCAGGCGAATGGCACGCGTGAGGGCTAACGTGGCTTTTATACTGGGGATTGGCGGGAGGGCTGAGCACTAGTCTGCCGACCCACTCCTCGTCAAAGATGGCGGCCCCTCACCTGACAGGAGCCCAAACTCGGCTGCGGCAGTGAGGGAGAAGCGCAGGGCACGTAGGAACCTGTGCAGCCTAAATCGCGGCAGCAGGTAAAGTGCGATTGCGAGTGCAAATTAAAAACAAAGAAAACAATTTTTTTAAAAGACAGTTTTAAAATTCTCAAAGAGCTTCCCCGGCTTCCGCCTCAGGGAATTGTTGCAGGCGAATGGCACGTGTGAGGGCTAACGCGGCTTTTATACTGGGGATTGGCGGGAGGGGCGAGCACTAGTCTGCCGACCCACTCCTCGTCAAAGATGGCGGCCCCTCACCTGACAGGAGCCCAAACTCGGCTGCGGCAGTGAGGGAGGAGCGCAGGGCACGTAGGAACCTGTGCAGCCTAAATCGCGGCAGCAGGTAAAGTGCGAGTGCGAGTGCAAATTAAAAACAAAGAATACAATTTTTTAAAAAGACAGTTTTAAAATTCTCAAAGAGCTTCCCCGGCTTCCGCCTCAGGGAATTGTTACAGGCGAATGGCACACGTGAGGGCTAATGCGGCTTTTATACTGGGGATTGGCGGGAGGGGCGAGTACTAGTCTGCCGACCCACTCCTCGTCAAAGATGGCAGCCCCTCACCTGACAGGAGCCCAAACTCGGCTGCGGCAGTGAGGGAGGAGCGCAGGGCACGTAGGAATCTGTGCAGCCTAAATCGCGGCAGCAGGTTAAGTGCAAGTGCGAGTGCAAATTAAAAACAAAGAATACAATTTTTTTTAAAACAGCTTTAAAATTCTCAAAGAGCTTCCCCGGCTTCCGCCTCAGGGAATTGTTGAAGGCGAATGGCACGCGTGAGGGCTAACGCGGCTTTTATACTGGGGATTGGCGGGAGGGGCGAGCACTAGTCTGCCGACCCACTCCTCGTCAAAGATGGTGGCCCCTCACCTGACAGGAGCCCAAACTCGGCTGCGGCAGTGAGGGAGGAGCGCAGGGCACGTAGGAACCTGTGCAGCCTAAATCGCGGCAGCAGGTAAAGTGCGAGTGCGAGTGCAAATTAAAAACAAAGAATACAATTTTTTTAAAAGACAGCTTTAAAATTCTCAAAGAGCTTCCCCGGCTTCCGCCTCAGGGAATTGTTGCAGGGAATTCTTGTGTCCCTCCTTCTGGTTGTTTCCCCTCTCTGGCTGTACTGAAGGTTTGGGTGAATCATGTACCTGTGCGATGGTACATTGCATATAACTAACGCAGTTATTTTTACTCGCCATTTGAACAATTGGCGTAATGGTTATCTGGTTAGGGTCTGGGGTAAAGTTACTACTTGTGGGGCCCTTGGACTTTCCCTGTTTAGACAGTTCATTTACTATTTTATCTAACCTGCTGATAATCGGTTTTAGCTGGCTTGTGATAAAGACTTCCAGGTGTTTTTGTAGGTCTCCGATTACCTCATCCATCCATCCTGGTGGTCCTGGATGGTGTGGCGCTACTTCTACTGTAATTACCTCGTCAGTGTCTTTTGGTCGATGTATCATAATGATAATACTGTCCACCCTTAGTGTCATCAAAGTAGTTACCACTCAATCTATTCTGTGAGGCCGCGGCATGCTGAGCTCTGTCCTGTCCACCAGCTCCACGACCCCATCCACGAGAATCCTGTCCCCTAGGGTACACGACTTTCTGCACCAACACTGGACACTCGCTATGCCAGTGTCCCTCCTCCTTATAATAGGCACACTGATTCGGCCCTACAGGCCTAGTAGTCTGGCTAGTACGGGGAAGCTGCCTGTCTGAACCACAACGTCCTCTACCATTCCCCCTAGAAGCCTGCTGCAACAACACCTTCATTTTCAATTACTTATGCTTTTTCTCCACCTTCTCCTTCTCCCCATTCTCCCTATGCTAATAATACTGCACCATACTTAATATTACAGAAGTGGAGGAGGTAGTCCAAGTGCTCTCCAAAGCCTGCAACAGAGCTTCTATGTCAGAAAGCAAGTTTGTAACAAATCTATTAACGAACAATCGAACACAAACTTTCACCAACAAATCCTGTCTGCTAAAATCCAAAAAGACACCCTCATACTAAGTGAAGAAATATGACACACTTTCATCTTTCTTCTGACGACATGCCGTTAACTTGTCCCAATCTACCCTTCTCGGTGGCATCAGAGAGTGCATATACGTAATAATTTGGCCAGGCATAGCCAGTATCTCGGCCTTAGGCTTTTCCTCAGGGTTCCTCTCCTGATCCCATGCTTTAATCTGCTTCCAGGTATCACCCAATTCAACAAAGTGGTCCTGCATGAGCACCTGTCTCAAAATATCAACAGGCACCAGCAAACCAAAGAACATTTCAATATCCGCAAGCGTCATCACTGTCGATGAAGCAGCCTCTGTCAATTCCTAATGGTATAAAATGGGATTTTTCCTAGGGTCAGGTAACTGAGTCTTAAGGGACAAAACCTCACTCCTTTTCCACGGAGTGTAGACCCATTGTTCTTGGAAACGAGCCTCTACTCTCGGTCTAATCACAGTATTCTGCTGATCCCGTAGCTCGGGCAGTTCAGGATGATATATGGGGTGGACTTCCAACATCGGAAACTGGGATACTGTCTTCGGGCTCTTTTCAAGCAGCCTACTTCGATAGACGACCATTGTCATGACATTATCAAAAACCTCACTATGTGCCATGCCAGCAACACATACAAGGTCCCTAATATAATAAATAATTTGGGGCGTTACATCATTGAAACATTGTAACCACAGTCCAATCAACGTTGCCGACATGTGCTTAAGGGCATGCCGGCTGCTCCAACAGCTCATAGACTTTCATCACATCCCATACATTTTCCACACCATAAATGGGATTATGAGCCCATTGTACAGCCTGATTAGCCACCACCTTCTTCTAAGCTTCCCCCTCATCAGACCGTATCAACGTTCGTCCTAACCGGTCCTTGAATTTTGTCCAGTCCCTTTCCTCAGAGCCATGTACTGGTGTCTCAATATTCTGTAACATGGGTGAATAGGGACAAACAGTGTGAGTGATAACAGAGTAACCGGACAATAACATCGCTACTGGCTGGGTCATGGGTGTAAGAGCTGGTGAGAAGGACGCCGAAGCAATAGGGGTTGCCGGAATGCTAACAGTAGTAGTTGCCACAGACGGCAGAGACAGAGAAAGGACAGGAGGTGCCGTGGCCAAGGCAGATCAAGCAACAGTAGCAGAGGCAACAGAAACAGAAGGACCGGGCAGCTGGGGCTGTGGGGGAAGGACAGGGTGTGGCTGTGGGGTATATGGAGGTGGGTGATGAGCATCCAGCAATTCCACCACAAAAGTATCCTTTTTCTTCTTGAGGAACATAAGACTTTTCACACTGCAATCTGAACTTCCTATCGGCACACTCTATTCCCTTTTCTATTTTGGCTCTATAATGCGATATAGCTTTCTGAGTGAATGACTGCATTCTCCCCTTCCGAACCTCTTTCTCTGCTAACATTCATCTCTGTTTAGTCTCCTTCTGCCACGGTCTGAGGGACTCAAAAATCTACTGCCTATTCCTTCTCACAAACAATTTTTCCTGGAGGAAATTAATTTTCTGTTCATCAAAAGTGCCTGTCAACTGCCACTGTAACTCTGCATTGTCCCTTTTATATTTGTGCCATAGTGTACAAAACATAATAGGGCCAATGCCATGCTTCACATTCACGCCAAAATTTGGGGTGCCTTCCGGAGGCGCTGGCTGACTTTTCTTCAATCGAGCATCAGTAGAACAACAACAGCTCAAACATAACAATTTGCTTCAGCAAAGCCTTTTAAAAGGAAAACAAGTTCACTACTTATGCCTAGCAGATATTTACAAATATCTTCATCAAAGTCAGTCCTCAGACCTCAAATACAAATCAAAGTGGCACCATGTTCATAAAGAACCTAAACAAATTCAATCGCTTGTCCAAAAACGGTCCTCAGACCGTGCCAAATACAAACCAAAAGGGAGCCATATCCACAAAGAACCAAAGCAAACTCACCTGATGCACACAGGTCAAACGAAGTTATTCTCCACTGCCGACTCTTCGGACGAAACGGTCAGATCCAAGGGTTTTGCCGTTCAGTACCCCAGTCAGGATGACCACTGGACGAGGCACCGCGCAGTCAGACAGGCGGGGCAGCTGCAAGTTCAAGACTCTCTCATGCAGGGATCCCAAGTCTGCCCGTCCGACTCGATGCGGCCCGACCTCCTCACCCGTCCACCATCAAGAATGAGTCAATAACCCAAGGGGTCCCAGTTCGGGTGCCAAATGAAGGAAGTGACCAGATTGGGGCCACACATGTCACTCACGACCACCTCTCAGCCTTCCATGTGAATGAAGAGTCTGTCAGCTAATAGAGAATACAAACCAAAGTGATTTATTAGTCATAAACTCAAGCGGAGGCCAGTCTGACCAGCATCCTTTGATTGATGCAGAGGGGACTAACTTCAGACAACATGGTAAGGTGAAAAGTACATTTCCAGCACCCCTAAAGACACACCCAGACTGGATTTTCCAGTTGGGAGCTAATGAACAAAGGAGGTACAGAAAGATGAGTTACAATCCTGGGACCGGGCACACTTTCTTTTGTATTCAAGGTTACTCTGCCTGCCCTCACCGTTCTGGGCAGTGGGAGCAAGCCTATCTAGTCAGAAAGGTATGCACTAATAAACCATTCTATTCATTAGCACAGCAAACTCAGCCTAAAGAGAAATACATGAGGGCACATCGGCAGCTTCTTTTTGGTGAGGCAGACACAAAGTGAGACAGAAGTTAGTTATGATCACGCTCAAAATGACGGTTACATACAAAATGGTGCAGCGAATGCTAACTTAAATCATAGAGTGCATGGGAAATTCCGGAAAATAAATCTAATCCAACAAAACGTAGAATCCCTTTCTGTGATTTTAACCTAGTTCACAATTTAAAAACCCTTCCTACACAGGATCTGTGTTAATAATATCTGTGTCTGTTATCAGTTATTTTTTGAGATTATGCTAGCTCTGGTGAACAGCTAAAGCTGTGTTCAGCCAGACCTAAAGAAATGGAAAAGTAAGTAAAATGAGAAGCGGCCAGATACGTTTTCATGTCTCTGTTATATTAACAATGACGATTCTAGAAATGATTTTAGAGGCCACACTGGGCCACAGATAAAGCGCAATTTGAACAGGGCAGGCATGTGTGTGTTATTTTCTCTCTTTCTCTCTCCCACTATACACACACTCTGCAAATTGGAGCAAAAACGAAATGCATTTATTGTTTAATGTCTTTTTCTTTTTGCCAGATATTTAAGATTGAATCACTTAAAATGACAACAGAAAGTGTAGAAAATTGTTATTTATTTCACATACCATCAAAACTGTAATGTTATGCTACTAGCTACAAACTAAAATCATCTGTGTCTCTGTTTTAATGCATTCGACTAACTGTTGTTTCTTAAAGGTTACAAGAACAGAGAACATTGTTGAAAAAAGAGACTCGGTTATTTACGCCTCCATTGACCACAGCATGCACCAGACTTCCGGAAACACTGTGCCAGCCTCCTGTTATACGGTTGAATACACCACAATAAGATTTCAGCCACAAACGACAGCCACTGAATAGCGTTCTTAGCCTGAAAAATATTAACACACTTTCTGCTTAATCTGCCTTAAAATCCTTCTGAAATGTACTAATTCATTTTTTTCACAAATCTATATGTTGATCACTGGCACAGGGCTGCTGTTCATGTAGAAGCAAAGCTGGAAGTGAAGCAATAATTCATGGTTATAGTGTTTTAAACCGGATGCCTGGATAATTACCACATCTCCAAAAGGTGAAATCTCGCAGTCTGTAAAGAGTATCAGTGGTTTTTTTTATAATTCTTTTTATTAAAACAAGGCATCAATAAATACATCGGTGCAAAGTACAGAAGGGGGTAAATCAACGTCATTATTCTATACAAAAATGTTTGGTCGGGGGGGGAAGGGGGGGAAACAAAACATCCATATCATAAATACTCATTCAATCAGGTTATGGAGAAGTTGGAACATCCAGAACTACAGTTGCAGGTGGTACACAAATATTCCCTCTGTATTTATTCCAGGGTCCCCAAATGTCATTCCACTTCCGAGGACGAGCCCTTGCCAGGTAAACAGTTTTTTTACGGAACATACACCAATGCATACTGTCTTTCCACCCCTCTACCGTTGGTGGCCTATCAGAACTCCACAATTGTGCTACATTTCTTTTGGCGATCATGGTTCCCAATGTGATCCATTGGGTCTGTGCAGTGTTAAGATCCGTGGGCTTCCAGATATTTAGCAAGCATCTTCTAGCCTCAGGTAGAAGAGCCACTCCAGTAACTTCATGCATAACCTTGTAAACTGAACCCCAATAATTCACCATATGTCTACATTCCCAGATAATATGAAGGAACGTCGCCAATTGGCCACATCCCCGCTTACACAAACCCTCCTCCGCCAGACCCATTTTAATCAAACGAGGACCCGTGACATAGACTCTATGGAGTATCCTAAGCTGGACAAGTCTCAATCATGCTGGAATCGCGACCTCCTTTGGAGAGGAGATCGCTTATTGCCAGTCCTCATCATCAATTTCGAGTCCATCTCGGGTCCACCTTTCCCTCAGATCTACCAAAAGATCAACTCTATGGTTAATCAGTTTTTTATATATGCGGGAAATGGTCCTATCGGGCATATGTCCATCCAGTATACGGTCCTCTAGGGGGGATGCCTCCGGTATCTTTTCCCCTTCAGGGAAGACCGATTGCAGTGCATGTCTGACCTGCGCATAACGAAAATACTCCGTAGCACTCAGCTCAAATTCCTTTTGCAGGTCTGCAAATGATTTAATATTTTCCTTCACCCAGAGATCCCCTACAGTGGTTATTCCAATCAGTTCACATTTATCAAAACCCTTCGTGTTCCATAGCTTGCCAAATCTGTCCGAACCAAAGAGTGGGGTGGCCAGAGTTCAACCAATCGAATTAGTAACATCATGCCATATTCGCACTGCCACCCTGGTCGGCCCCCGTCAGGGATTTTCGGCTGATTTAGTGTACAGTGCTCTGCTATAGTTGCCACCCGGAAGCACCCACCTATACACGGCATAGCCGGGGTCTATCGCAGACCCATACCTACCGTGATTTATAGCCCCTAGCTGGGACGCCCAGTAATATCTCTTGATGTCGGGGCGGGCAATCCCTCCGTCATACTACGGGAGCGTTAGTTTGGTCAACGCAATACGTGGTCTACCATCCCATGGTAGTTTACGCTGCAAACCCTCCACTTCTCGAAAATAGCAAGCAGGTCCTACATCGAAGGTGTTTTGGAGGGCATAAAGGAAGCGCGGCAGGGACATCATTTTAAAAAGGGCCGCTCTTCCCAACATCGAAAGTGGGAGCCTCTGCCACCCAATCACGTCACTTTTCAGCCGAGCCAATGGAGGAAGAAGGTTTCGCTAATACCGGATTGTGGGATCCATAGAAATATAAACACCAAGATATTTAAAACCCTCTCTGGCAATTTGAATGGGACAGTTACGAGGCAAAATTGGGACATCTCCATGCAAAACATACAAATACGATTTAGTCCAATTTATAACCAGTCCTGAATTTCTACCATACGAAGCCAACACGTCACAGAGGACAATCAGAGACTTCCTCGGAGAGGTAAGATAAAGCAAGATATTGTCAGTGTGTAATGAGATCCGATCCTCAAACTGTGGAGACCAACGAATACCCTTGATCGAGGGCTCCCAGCGGAGCCAGGCCGCCAATGGCTCAAGGGCCAATGAGAACAGAAGTGGGGAGAGTGGGCATCCCTGCCTAGTGCCCCGCCCAAGACAAAATGGCGCAGAGACACGGCCATTAATGACTACCTGCGCAAGCGGCTCAGTATACAATAAACGCACCCAGGCAATGAACTCAGGACCAAAACCGAACTTAGCCAATACGGCCCATAAATATGGCCACTCCAGTCTTGCAAGGTATGGGCCCTAGCTAGAACCCCATGCAGTCGCCTCAAATTCAAAGCCGTATTTCGATGAGGAATAAAGCCCGATTGATCGGGATGAACGAGATCACCGATAACCAATCTATTGGACAGTATCTTAGCCAATATCTTAGGTTCTGCATTCAACAACAAGATCGGCCTATACGAGGCGCAGCTAGTTCTGGGCTTCCCCTCCTTATGTATCACCACAATCGATGCCAATCTTGGATCTCGGGGGAGAATACCACACTCTCGGGACTCCAAAAACATATCTCTCAAATAGGGGGCGATTCTATCTGGACTAAGTTTATATAGTTCGATGGGAAGACCATTGGGACCGTCGCTTTTCCGGTATTCAAGGAGCGCACTGCCAAAGCTACTTCATCGGCGGTGAGTTTACCGTCCAGAAGGCCTCGATCCTCAACCGACAGACATGGGAGCTTTATGTCCCTCGATAGTAAACACGAATCTTCCTCCGGCCTATCCGAGACAGACATATAAATAGCACGGAAATATTCAGCAAAGCGATCCACTATCCCCTGCGGGTAAGTCACGCAAGTCCCGTCCGTAGTTTCAACCTCTGGGACAACCCGATCTGCTCTATCTTTCTTGGCCAGCCAGGCAATCAACTTACCGGCTTTATCACCTAGATCATACAGATGCCCCTGTTGCTCACGACCAAGTGCCCTAGCACTGTCAGTGACCAACGTCCTATACTCGAGCTGCTTCAGTTGTAAAACATGCAATCTGGCGCGGGTCACTTCTTGCTCCAGTTCCAGTTCTATATTAGCTATCTCGGACTCGAGTCTCACCACAGCCTCCTCCTTCTGCCGTTTAACACCAGCGATCAGGGACAAAGCCTGTCCCCTGAGTACAGCTTTAAATGCCTCCCACAGAGAAATCGACGACGAAACCGATCCCTCATTATCTTGGAAATAATGCTCAAACCCTTTTATCAAGTCTGTCCGGATTTTGGGATCTCACAGATACCAGGAATTAATGGGGGCTACTCTACCATTGGAGCCAGTAGCGAAATCGAAACCGAGCCAAAGAGTAGAATGATCAGAAATACCTCTGGCTAAGTGCCGTACTTCAACAATAGAAGAGGCCTGGGCCGCTGGCACCAGACCATAGTCAATTCGGGAAAGACTCCCGTGGGTGCCAGAATGAAAAGTATATTGCCGTCGAGTAGTATGGAATAATCGCCAACTATCCACCAAACCTAGTGCCTCTATGAAATCCGGGAGCCATCTCTGAGCTCCCCTCAAATCCTGTGCTGCAGATCGATCCAGGGTGCCAAAGACTACTGCATTGAAGTCTCCCCCCAAAATCAACAATCCACTAGGAAGGTCCAGTACAACTTTACCCAACTCAAGAAAGGTCGTATTCTGCAGACCCGGGAGGACATATACCGAAACCAAGGAGAGGGTACGCCCCTCCCAACGTCCCGAAACAGCAGAATATCGTCCCCTGTCATCCGCAACGACTGAATCGAAAACAAACGGGAGCGAACCCTTAACGAGGATCCCAACACCTCTGGACCCAGAAGTGAAGCCCGCGTGCGCAACAAGTCGATATCCCTTCCTATTTATTGCCTTACACACATTTCCAACCAAGTGAGTTTCTTGCAGGAGGACCACATCTGGGGAGTGTCTCTTAAGGAATTGTATGACCACACTACGCTTGATCTTATCCCCCAACCCGTTGACATTCCAACTCAATACCCTCAACCCCTTACCCCCCATTATGAAACAGAAAGGAGATCCAACCCTCCTCCGAGTACAGCACCTGATAGGAGTAAGCTTGAAATACAATGACTTGTGAAAACTCAAACACAATACCAAAAAACAAAAACAGTTCCCCCCACCTCCCCCCAAACAACCCGCTACAATACCCCTCACCCTGCACACCTGCATATGACTTTCCAGCCACCCCAACTCGCAATGTGCCTGTCACCCCCACATCTAGACTAAACTACAAAAAGAAAAGTCGGAGGAGGAAAGAGGCCTACCGATAGCCCGTTTATCCCCTTAATATTCCTTGCTAGGTACAAATCGAAACAGTACAGACCAAAGGAAACCTTTCCCCCAGTGTCCCCGGAGCCCAGAGCCACAGTTCTCATTCTTGTTGTTGCGCACTGCCATCTTCTCCGCCACTCTGTTTATTGGGTTCCTGCCGAGCCTTCAAAGTGTCTAACCAGTCTGCAACCATCTCCGGCTCATCAAAAAAAGAAGTCCTATCTTCATGTTCAATCCTCAGTTTAGCCGGGTACAACATGGAATATTTAAGTCCCATGTCTCAAAGCCTTCTCTTCACCCCCATAAAGTGCAGTCTCTGCTTCTGGACTGATTGTGTAAAGGCAGGAAAAAAATTTATGGACGAGTTTTCATACGCCAAGGAGCCTCCCGATCTGGAAGCCTGAAGGATAGCGTCTCTGTCTCTAAAATTGAATATTCTGGCGATTAAGGGTCTAGGAGGGGCGCCCAAACGTGGCCTCCCTCCCGGGATTCTGTGGGTCCGCTCGACGGTGAAAAACTTGATCAGGCCTTTGGGGCGAAGGTGGTTGGTCACGAGATCCTCGACAAAGAGATCGGCTGCCTGCCCTTCCGCATTTTCCGGAACACCAATAATACGAACGTTATTCCTACGGGCTCTCCCTTCGAATTCTTCCAGTCGGCGGACAACACGGTCATTGGAGGCCTTCAAATTCCGTACTTCGGATTGTAGCTCCGTGACGTCGTCCGTGAGACTAGTTGTTTTAATGTCCAAGGATTTCACCTTTTCACTAGTCTTTGTGAAATCAGCCCGAATCATATTAACTTCGATGGACACCGTATCCAGTTTATGGGCCAGGGTCTCCATTTTCTGTCCTAGCGAGGAGTTAATCCCATCAATGGCAGCCATTACGTCTTGCAGCGTAGGCTCCGCATCCAAGACAGAGGCATCCTTTATTCCTTCTTGTGACTTTCCTGGCCCACTAGGGGATCCTTTAGTTTGGGCATAACGATCCACGTTGTTCGACTGCGTATATCGTCCCCCTCTGGTGGACTTCTGCTGTCGTTTGTCCCCCTTGGTTGCCATTTTGAGGGGATACCGCTATACACTTAGGCCGATCCAGGGAAGTGGCACTCAGCAATCGTTATTTGCGGAGTACAGCCGGTCCCTCACGTCTGACCATACAGGATAATAAGTCGATTTTCCGAGGCCTGCGATGTCCCGCTGGGGCGTCTAGTAGTCAGACATACCCGACAGCTGGGTCGCGAGTGCACCCACCAAAATCGAAAGTGAAACCAATTGAGGTCGTGGAGCCAGACCGGCAACTTCCGGTAGACAGAGCCGTTGTTGTTGAACTACTCCACGGGCACTATGCCAGCCCAAGCTCCGGGCATCCAAGAGAGACGGGCCGCAAACTTTCAAAGTCCAAAACTCCGGTTTCCGGGGCACCTTCGGGGTACTGCTTGCAGCGTTGAGATCGCCTGCACTTCATCTGCAAGAATCTCTCCTCAGCATTCAGGATTAAGGACAAGATATAAGCGGGGGGCTACGGGGGTCTCGGGAGCCCCGAGCTCATGCGGCCATCTTGGATGCTCGCTAAGCTTCTCCAGGAGTATCAGTGTTATATTTTACATCTAGATACAGAAATCACTAGAAAAGTGAAGTCTGGTGCAAATGTTAAGTATGGAGTTAGACAATATTTCACAACGTTAATTCAAGTAAGAATGGGTGTACATCTGAGATAATCCCAGAGGCCATTGAGAGGCTAAACATAAGTTTTATCAAAATCTACTTGACAGATTTTATAGTGCAGTTTTCAAAAAACTGAGGGCCATATTTACAAGAAGCTTGCCCCGGCTAAGTGTTATTTTTTTTTTTGAAGCAGCAGCGACGCAATCACTTCTCCACACTGCTCCATATTTAAAAACTGACACATTGGGTCCAATGCGTCAGTTTGTAGAGGCCTGCGCCACATTATATCTGTGCCAGGTATAATGTATGCAGGGTAGGAGTTACCACGTTAAAAACCATGTAGAATTGACGCAGTGGAATTTACAACTTTTTACTGCGTCACTCTATGTCTTGACTGCGTCAAAATCCCTAGGTCTTCTCAAACCAGGTGTAAGGATTGGCGCAGGGCTTTTAATATGGGACTCATCTCAGTGTTCTGACACATTGCAGTAGTTGCATCAGTCTTACGACTAACTCCAGCAATGTGTCACTTTAGCACCAAAAGATGCGGCAGAATTTCTGTCGGATCTGTGGATCCTTTGACCATGGAGCACTGTATTGTAAATACAGTGCATCTATGGCGTCATTAGGGCATTTGCGGCAGGCGCAAGAAACCTGACGCATCGATGCCGATGCGTCAGTTCTTGTAAATATGCCCTTGGATGTAGTGTATAAAATATCCATACATTAAGGGGCATATTTACAAGATAATGACACAGCCTGGTGCTGCTAGCCATCTTGCTGCACCGACCTGCATCATTAGGAAAGTGTAGGGATACATCGTATTTACAACAATACGATGCATCCCTGTGCTTTCCTCTGTGCTGGTGCACAATAGGCTGCTTAGGTAACCCTTCCTGCACAAAACCTATCATTGATGGCGTTTCTTCCTTCTATATGTGCTGCAGAATGCATCACACAAAGAAAGAGGGAAATGCGAGGAGAAATAAAGGCATTTCTCCCCGCTGCGCCACTTTAAGGTCTCCCAGAATCTGATGCATTCTCAGGTTTACGAAACCTTGTAATTCTGTGAATGCGTCAGAATCCACGGGTGTTGCATGAGAACACACATAGCAACATACATGGAACACTCCTCTCACGCAGAGTAATGCGTGAAAGGGTTCCATACCTACAAGGCCTGAGAAGCCACATAGAGTGGTAAAAAAAAGTGACGTACCGGTGTCACAAGGGGCTTGTAAATATGCCCCTTAATCTCTTTGTTCAGAAAAGAGATTGGAGGAGTATTGCAAATACAAGCAACTGTATTAATTATCCTCACACACAGATAGCATGCCCTAAATTCCAGAAACAGTGTGCTTGATTTGCGAAACAATCACATTTAAGTGATTGCTCTTAGAAGGATGATAGTTCGATCCACAGCCATTCGGAAGAGTCAGTTGTTGCGTTTAGATGCCAGTGCTTAACTTTTGAAATAAAACTATCAAGTTGTTTGCCGAGGGGCTGGAGATCCAAAACCATTATATAAGAATTACATTTCAATGCAATGACAAAGTAAACGATAAGGAGCGTCACACACTATTCCACTTGGTAATGTCTTCATTATTCTGAGCTGCAATCTCTGTGACACTGATGTTTCTATTGAAACAAGCATTAGAAATGCAATAGGTCTCGCAGCATTAGAGTTAGTGCTTTTAGAATTGTTTATGGTTTTTTTTTTTAAATCTTTAGCATGAGGTTGAGGGTGAGTGAGGGTGAGGGGTTGAGGGTGAGTGAGGGTGAGGCTGAGGGGTTGAGGGTGAGGGTGAGTGAGGGTGAGTGAGGGGTTGAGGGTGAGTGAGGGTGAGTGAGGGGTTGAGGGTGAGGGGTTGAGGGTGAGTGAGGGTGAGGGGTTGAGGGTGGGTGAGGGGTTGAGGGTGAGTGAGGGTGAGGGGTTGAGGGTGAGTGAGGGTGAGGGGTTGAGGGTGAGTGAGGGTGAGGGTGAGTGAGGGTGAGGGGGTGAGGGTGAGTGAGGGTGAGGGTGAGTGAGGGTGAGTGAGGGTGAGTGAGGGTGAGGGTGAGTGAGGGTGAGTGAGGGTGAGTGGGGGTGAGTGTGGGTGAGGGATTGAGGGTGAGGGGTTGAGGGTGAGGGGTTGAGGGTGAGTGAGGGTGAGGGGTTGAGGGTGAGTGAGGGTGAGGGGTTGAGGGTGAGTGAGGGTGAGGGAGGGTGAGGGGTTGAGGGTGAGGGGTTGAGGGTGAGGGGGGGTGAGTGAGGGTGAGGGGTTGAGGGTGAAGGTGAGTGAGGGTGAGGGTGAGTGAGGGTGGGTGAGTGTGAGTGAGGGTGAGTGTGGGTGAGTGAGGGTGAGTGAGGGTGAGGGATTGAGGGTGAGGGGTTGAGGGTGGGTGAGGGGTTGAGGGTGAGTGAGGGTGAGTGAGGGTGAGGGGTTGAGGGTGAGGGGTTGAGGGTGAGTGGGGGTGAGTGAGGGTGAGGGGTTGAGGGTGAGTGAGGGTGAGGGGTTGAGGGTGAGTGAGGATGAGGGGTTGAGGGTGAGTGAGGATGAGGGGTTGAGGGTGGGTGAGGGTGAGGGTGAGTGAGGGTGAGTGAAGGTGGGTGAGGGGTTGAGGGTGATTGAGGGTGAGGCGTTGAGGGTGAGTGAGGGTGAGGGGTTGAGGGTGAGTGAAGAATTACAATACAATACAATACAATATACCAAGCCAGCTTCTCACACTAACTTTGAGGAATGTTTACAGTCTATAAAATACACAGAGTGAAGATAATGTATTCCAAATACTCTAAATCTGCTGTTCTCTAAACTATTAATGTATGATTTTGCCCTTTGACATCCATATTGGATTATTTGTTACTTCTTTTCTTCTTTGCTTCTAGAGAAAAATCGGTAAAGAAGGAATTTTATAATGTTTTCCTTTGTATCTTTAACTAAATATAAACCTCTTGCCACGTTAAAAAAAATATTTTTATTGGAGCAATAATGTAAGGTAGTGGCCTACGTAAAATAGAACAGCACAGCTTAGCTATACATCATGCTCAGCACATTAACTCAGAAAGGGTTACTCGGGTGCAGCACACAAATATGGCCTAAAGCACGAGTTTTGCAAATGGATAAAACAATGCCCCTCAACTCCCACTAAGCAACCCCCATCCAGCAGCCAAATAGCATCATATTAGTACCCAAGCTACCTCCTGCCACGTTAATGAGGGTAGTTCGTATTGTTAATTATGCGGTGGCAATGCTGTCATGGAGTAGCACGAATGGCCATGTAAACATGTGTATTAAATAAAAAACCGTGGCTTTATGATCATGGCAACACCTGGCACTGGAAATAGATAGCCATTAGGCCTATATTCCTAAGAACGAATATTTGAATGACTCATGCACTCTGACGAACGGCTATTACAAAACAGGTCATGCAATGGAAATCGTTGCATAAGAATGCACTTCACCTCTCTGTACCCATCGACACCAGGTTCACTTTCAGAGCAACTTATCTAGCAGGGCTTGTCGTGCTTGGAAGTAAAGGTGGGCAAGAAAAGCAGGTCTCGCGGCTGGCTCGGGCCCGATGTCTAGCTCTGGCTCAGCCATTTTCTCATGGGAACTGACGAGCCAAAATAGCGCCAATCCAAGCATTCCAGGCGCCGAACGTTCCATCCCTATTGCCTTTAAGGAAACAAAATACTTTAGACGCAGGACAGATAAGCACAAGACAAAAACGTTCTTGTTTTGCTGTGTATGGTTTCATTGGTATTGCGTTTACTACCCCCGACGACTCGGCTAGAACAGAATTAAGCGACACGTTGCGTTAAAGCTGATAATCTAATGTTACCGAAAACAAATATGAAAACTGTTACTGTTATCGTCTAGATCAATAAAGAGTCATAGGAGCTTGCCGTCGTAATGGAGGAGTGGGAGGATGTATCACCACGCCAGGTTTGCGTTTCTAAAAATAAAGGTGAATAAAACAAACCCAAATAGGTTGTAGATTGTTATTCGGTATATAATTAATTAAAACAGAATGGGGTTTACTAACGGGCGAGAAACGCTTCCTTACCGGAGAAAAAGATATTCCGTTCTATGTATGACAACCTCCGGGAGCCGCATAAAGGATGAGTGATGGCGTCCCGCAGCCGTTGGCAATACGAAATGACCCAATGTGCCGCCATCTGTCTCTTTCTATAAGGGCCAATCGTTATGGTTAAAGCAATGCTGAGGTAGCTAGAACGCCGCCCCTAGGGGGGATATCCCTTTAACAGGCGATAGTGAGGACCAAATAGTAAATGAAAACGCCTAGTAAACACGCCTGTTAGATGACGTATTGATGATATGGAAACGCCTCTAGAAACAAAGTAATTGATGTAAACCTAAAAAAACGGGAGGCGGTAACGAAATAAACTGATGCACTGGTGTGCACCGCAAGTCGTGCCACAACTGCGCCCCAGTGTGATGCCCACTAAGCCGCATGGTTGAAAAATGATAACAAGAGGCAGGAGAGAAAGAAAACAAGACGGACGGACGGAAGAGAGGGGAGGGGGGAGGAGAAATGCGACACGGAGGGAAGGGGAGGGGGCGGAGCGGGTTAAATTATACAAACAAAAAACAAGCCTTTCACCGTAACACGGCGGGCAGGGGAGGGGGCGGGCAGGGGAGGGGGCGGAGAGGGGAGAGGTGCGACACGGCAGGCAGGCAGGGGAGGAGAGTAGGAGGAGGAGGGGGGAGGAGAGTAGGGGAGGCACGGCCTAGCGGCAGGCAGGCAGGGGAGGAGAGGAGGAGGGGGGAGGAGAGTAGGGGAGGCACGGCCTAGCGGCCGTGCAATCAAGTAGTGAGGGGGCGGAGCTGGGGGAGGCTGTGAGAGAGAGTAGGCAAGGCTGGGGGCATGTGCACGCGCATTTAAGCTCAATGCGCATGCGCATTGAGCTTAAATTTCTCGTGCACTGCAAGGAATCGCCACGATTCCTTGCAGTGTGGATAAAGAGCGGATAAGTGCCAATACTCTCGCCTTGCTCGATGCGCATGCGCATCGACAGGCGAGACCTAAAAAATCCTTAGTACGCGATGTTTGCCGCTCAAACTGTCAATGGCCCAGTTAGATGTCAAAGATAAGGTTGAGCGAGGCACACGTTTCGATTTTACCATGTCAAGTTGATCATGTATCCCGGGTGTTACACCACAATATCGAATTTTCAATATTCCATATTTATGTAACTAGACGTTATGTGGATTGTGCAGATACTAGAAGTGGAGTTAAGAATAGCAATCTACTTACCCATATATGTACCTTCGTAACATTGTGACATACGTTGATATCTACTGGGCATGCCAAAACAATTAACCGGAAGCAGGAGTGCAGGGATCGAGCCTTTTGATGAAGAAAGAGCTAATACCATGTTATCAGTAAATAGTAAAACGTTGATGGTTACTACTTCAAAGATGGCTTATTAAATTGGAACATCTTTCCTGGTGAGAGAGGGAGCAGCCTTATTGTGTGTCTCATTCAATATGAACTGTATTTGAAATCACTCCATTGATATGGATGGTTGAAGTCCAGCCTTGATTTAGAGCGAGAAATAAATCAAAGAAAAAGCCTCTCAATTACTGAATTACCACAGACCTCTAATTCAGAACGGATTCATAGGGAGGAACGATGTCAAATATATAAGCCAACCACATTGTTGGCTGTGAGATTGAACATTAAGCTCTAGCAACACACCCATATATCACAGCAAATCAAAGTCCAGGCAGTGGTTTCTTTTTAATAAAAAAGATTTAAGAATTTGTCTATTCAGTACAAAGTGCTTAGCAATACAGGCCACCAGCCCACATACTTCTATGTTCTGACTAAGGTCCAACAGATGCTTCCCACTGTCTTCTATGCTACACTAACAACACGTGTTCTGAATGAGTCTCACACATCATTACAGCAAGAAAGCAGCCCAAACGCAGTGTCTGTTTCAAGGAGATGAAAAAAGTGTTAGTGGTTATAAAGTTTTACGGATTCCTCCGGGCAGGCCTAAACTCACCGCGGCTGGCTTCTTTGGTGTTTTTGGAGCTCATGGACTCTGACACAGTTCTGTGCGCCCTATGGTCATAGCCTCACCCTATAGCCCTTTTTGTATCGCTTTGTTCGCCCTAAGTGTGGCAGGGTATGCTCAGACGTGAGTCCCTTGCTCACTTGGCCACTGGATTCAAGATAGCCTGGCTGATGAGGATTATGAATCCGAAACCGGTCCCAGGATGCTTGTTTCCGGTCCAGGGAAGACATGGCTTGGCAGTTCGGGCTGGACTGTTCTCATGAGGCACAGGGTCACACTGATTTGCATATGGCCATGTCTGAACTGGGGTGGCTGAGTGGGCTAAAGAATGGTGATGGATTAAACCCAGATCTGTTGACTGGGGGTGAGTGTTTGATTTGCTCAAACGCTCCGTCCATCATCCCCTTTTGTATCGCTTTGTTCGCCCTAAGTGTGGCAGGGTATGCTCAGACGTGAGTCCCTTGCTCACTTGGCCACTGGATTCAAGATAGCCTGGCTGATGAGGATTATGAATCCGAAACCGGTCCCAGGATGCTTGTTTCCGGTCCAGGGAAGACATGGCTTGGCAGTTCGGGCTGGACTGTTCCCATGAGGCACAGGGTCGGACTGATTTGCATATGGCCATGTCTGAACTGGGGTGGCTGAGTAGGCTAAAGAATGGTGATGGATTAAACCCAGATCTGTTGACTGGGGGTGAGTGTTTGATTTGCTCAAACGCTCCGTCCATCATCCCCTTTTGTATCGCATAGCCTCGCTATTTGCAGAAGAATAGCCTGCCTTTTGACGTGAAGAGCTGCTCCATCATATAATCTTCAGCTTTTAGCTGGAACAGCGGTTAAAGCGGCCCTGATGGTGATCAGTGGCATTGAGAAGACTCTCGGACCTGGTGATGGTGTTTCCATTTGGCTAGTCTTGTTCCTGGTGTGGGTGGATTATAGTGGGGACTACAGGCCTTATTGTTATTAGCACATTGTTCTTGAGAACTTCGGTGACAGGGTGCTGTCAGGCAGACACATTTGCTCATAGGGGAGTCAACATTTTTAGGTTGAGCGTGAGCCAGCCTGCAAGTGCTGCTCTGCGAAGAGCTGTAGTAGTTCAGTACGGAGAGAAGCTTCGCCCACTCCCCTACCCTTATTTTTCATTGACTTGTGTGTTTTTCCTTTGTAAATGCTGTCTTCTGATTCGTTAATATGCTTGTTAGTCCCTCCTTAGTACAGTCATGTCGTCATTTGTATCCTCCCATGGCTAATGGCCCCTTTACTTTGTTGTTACACGGTAAGCACTATATTTTGAGTTTGTCTTACTTGAGGCAGGAAGATGTGCTTTGTTTACAGCTTTCTGAGCTGCAGGGACACTTGCGACCACTTCTTCCAGTGGTTCTGAGGAGCCGAGACTGCCCTAGTGCCTAGATATGCTCTGTATGAATTTCCCGGCTCTACAGTGCATGCAGTGCCTAGATCCGCTTTGTTTGAATTACCCAGCTCTACATTGCATGCAGTGCCTAGATACGCATTTACATCCGCAATGCCGGTAATGCTTCGATCTTCCCTACTTCTGTAATGTATAGCCACTATGCATCTCCTATCTAGATCCGCTCTGTATCTAGTGCCTAATTATGCTCAGAGTGTTGTGCCTAGCCATGCTACATATGCAGTGGATAGATGTGATATTGGCTGGACAGACTCATAGTGTCTAATTTTTCATCTAGCGCCTGGTTCTTCTCTGTGTGCATTTTTCATGTGTAATCCGCATATAGTAGTGTCTTGACCAGCTCTGCATTGAAGCTGACATTACCCTTCAGTGAGTTCATCTGTGTGCACCCTACAAGTCGCACCATCGAACCACAACAGGGGACGGGCATTTACAACTGTATCATATTTTAAGAATGAAGCAAGAATCACATTTGTTAAATAATATGCTTTGAGAAGAACCTAGATAAGCTCTCCATAGGAGTCTGCTCTTTTCTGAGAGTTTGGGGGTTCAGGGGAGTTTAACATACTGATGTGCATGGATTTACTCCTATACACACACTTCAAAGAAGGGCAACAGTTCCGAAGCTCCTGTGTCTATGCACATGTTACACTGAGGGCACCAGTGGACAGTGTAACACAGCTGATTGTGGATCTCTGCTGTTTACCTGCTCCTTTTAAGTGAACGAAACACCCCTCCCTTTCTGGCTAGCGTCAGGGGTAGTAAGCGCTGTATAAATACCTCAAAAAAAGGCTACAGTTCGAAGCTCTTGCGTGTGTGTGTGTGTTAAACTGGGTGCACCAGTGTGTGTGTAACATGACTGGCTGTGGATCCGCGCTGTGCACCTCTTCCTTTTCACCAATTGAAGCACCCCTCCCTTCACAGCTAGCATTCAGGGTAGTAAGCCCTATATAAATACCTCAAAAAAAGGGCAACAGTATGAAGCTCTCGCGTGTGCGTGTGTGAAACTGAGAGCACCAGTGTCAGTGTAATACAACAGGCTGTTCCTTTTCACCGAATGAAGCACCCCTCCCTTTACAGCTAGCGGTCAGGGCAGTAAGCGCTATATAAGTACCTCTAAAGAAGGGCAAAAGTTCAAAAGCTTGTACATGTTACCCTGAGTGCACCAGTGTCAGTGTACTAGGGCTGTTTGTGGATCACTGCTGTGTACCTCTTCCTTTTCACTGAATGAAGCACCCCGCCCCTTTCCAGCTCAGTACAACCTACACAGACACATGTTAGGCTCCATGGGCCATGGACAGATCTCTGAACTCATAACACAAGCAACCTGGGCTCGGGAAGGCGTAGAAAAGCTCTACCAATCCTCTGGGAGTTAAAATGGGAAAAGTATATTTTTTACCTAAAACCACTTTTACTGACCCACACACCGGGAATCAGTTGAGCAAAACTTTATTTTCATGCAGATCCATCAAACGGCACCAAAGTAATTATGTAATCAAACAAGCATTTGCAATACGATAGGTCTAACATTTGCGAGAGTTTGAACTATTGGTATTGTAAATGACAAATCCTTTTATTTATGTGTTTCGAAAACCTGCAAGCGGTGAGTAAACCCGCACTTTATACTCGTTGCTTGGGAGAAGCAAGGTTGGCAGTAACTGTGCTTCTTTTACTCCCAGCCTTACAAAGTACAAAGTGCGTGTTTGTGCACTGCTTGCAGGTTTTCAAAACACATAAATAAAAGGCATTTTCATTTACAATGCCAATAGCTCAAACTCTCGCAAATGCGAGACCTATTGCATTGCAAATGCTTGTTCTTAATAACAGTTGAAGAGGTTGGGTGGTGGGGCAATTGCATCGGTATGCGCTGTCTCCAGGGGTCCTGCTGCCACTATCATGGCACATTTCTGTGCCAAGGACCAGAGATACCTCTGGCATGCCGCACTGAATTAATGGTCAGTCTAACAGCTTCTTGTCTCTCACCTGCTTCTTGTTGCTTGACTCCAAGCACAATCTTGGGTATGACTTGGAACTCATCTCAGGCCTCCAAACTTTTAGAGCGCACTAATCATTCAAAAAGGAATCTTCCTGGAGGTGTTGTAGAGTTCCACGGCGAGCAACTATCAAAATACACAGTCACTTTGAGTTCCTTTGGGGCAGCAGGCACTTTAAAGGGTGCTTTGTATTTTGTGGGTTGGAGGCAGACAGGCTTGTAGTCAAACAGTCTGTTGCTGTGCTCTTGTTTCTCCTGCATTCAGGCACAGGATTCGGGGTGAGGAAGCACAGGCAGAAAGCTTTTTCTATATGTCTACCTTTGACCTTTCTCATGGCAGGTGTTATTTATTAAAATATTGCACTGCTCCGGCTACAACCTGACCTGCTTTATCTGGTTTCTTTCAGGATAAGTGTACAAAGAAGCCTTTTGTTCCATTCTGAGTTAAGTGGACCAACACCAGACATGTACCCTTTGGCTTTACAAAGGATTCCGCAAAGAGGAGGGCAAAAGAGCAGGACAGGATGAGAAGTAGAGAAATAAAAGACATTAGCTATGACTTTTAATAAACCCATGGAGCACCCACCAACAAACGAAGGGACTGCGTACATACACAGAACCGAAACTAAGGGTACTCCACCTCTAATGCAACCTGCCCTAGTCAGAGCACCTCATACCCTTAGGTGGAATAATTCTGAGCAGCAGTCACAACACACTGCAGAGATATACAACAGGAAATTGTTCAATCTACCTACTAATGTGCAAATAAAAAGGTAGGCACCAAACCACTACAGACCACCAACCAACTGTAATGTAGTGTAGTTCCTATATTCCCAATAGGCTCTGCGCATTGGAATAATATATCCTATAGATGTGACGTAGGACTTATGTCTACTAGGTCACTATCGAATATATTAAACTTAATTGTGAGTGCCAGCTAGCTCAGAGGTCACTAGAAACTTTCTCGAATGAACAAGAAGGGATTCGTTTCTGACAACCGCATAAACATGACAACTTTGTTTCCTCAAGATAAAATGTATCTTCAGAGTTGTAGAAACAATAGATAGATATTTTACTCAGTCATTCGTGCATGCTTCGTTTCACCAGAGGTGGAGAGAAATAGAGAGACGAGCGTTTTCAATAAAAGTATTTATTGAACAGTCTTCTTTCTCATGCACAAGAAATGAACAGCTACAATCGTAAGACTGGCTGTAAAGTATAATGCGTACAGCAGGAAGAGTATTATAAAATAATACTGTAAAAGCATGGTATGGTTTCTAAGCCATAAAATACATACATAAATAAATAAAGACCAAAAGTACTCAACTGGTGCTTCTGAAATACGCCTACCCCGATGTACCTAACCTAAGTCTAGTACAAGGGAAGAAGTAAGTGTGGTGTAGCATAAGTTTAGTATTCTTTTTGCCAAGAATCTATCCAAGATTTCTCTTAGGGTCTAATCAACTCCGTACCTTGGTTTAGAATGAAGGAGGTCTGGTATCTCTCTGTCTCAGGACTCGATTTCCCAACACCCCACAAGGGGAGCTTGGAAACACTGGAGCTGGATTTCTCGGCAAGAGAAAAGACAGCGTCTCTCTCAGTGCGTCTGCTGGAGGGTCGGCTTCCTTCGGCACTTGCTGTAGCAAGATGCGTCGGGCATGTAGATAGTTGAACTGCTCCAAACCACTGTGTGTTTGCTAGGGCAAGTGTGGGCATAATTATACCTTGAAGGTGCCGAGTTTGACGTAAAGGTGGACATAATAATGTCATCAAAGAGTCTCAGTTCTTTGAAAACTCCATGAGTTCTTGGACAAATCAATATTCAATCAAGGGGAAGTCCCTAACTGCTGAAGCCGAGTTTTCCAAGAAATCGTTGTGGCTTTTTGGAACGAGTGGAAGTAGCCATGCCGTATTTGGACTGCATGGGCTATGTCTAAATATGGTTATGATTTCTATGCCTATATAAGGACAAAGTGGTCTATACCTATATAAGGGCATGAATCGGGAAAATTACACTAGGGTCTAAAATGCTATACAACACCCATTTCACTTCAATATGTTCAAAATTACTAAATGTTAAGCTCTAAAACATATCTAAAGCATGTGTTTACAATCTCACTCAAAAATACATAAAATGCATTTAAAATGGTTGCACACGAATATGAGCATTTGTACTGTACGCATTTGAAAGCAATGATTTCATTTTAAGCATATAGTATGATATTGGCAATGCTAACTGAATGAATCACGAAAATTACATTTATGAAATGGCTCTTAAATACAGAAGAAAAAGGTCGAGACCATCCCATAGCAGAATATAGAAACTGGTTTGGTTTTGTGAATAAGGTCAATATTGTTTCTAGGAAGTATTCAAAGAATTCTTGTTCTCTAAGAATAGTTCTACTTTAAGCAGATTACTTTGTGCCAAAGTTCAGTTTTGGAAAAAAGTCAAATCAAATCGTAGAAAAATAGAGTTCCAAAGTTAGAAGTATTTTGTTTTGAAAAAAACTAAGGTGGAATTCAAAGATGATAGAACGCTGTGTGCTAACTTCAAAATGTATTCTCGGTGACAGGAGAAAACATTAAATCTTCTAAGCTGGCAAAGACATCGTCTACCACAGTAGGTGAAAGTTGAACCACTTCATTAAGTAGATCAATCGTACACAGATGAGAAGCATTGCCGTCAGAGTCATTCGCATTAGAAATGTTCGCAGTAGATGGTACCTGTGTGCCTGTTGGTCCACATATCTCACCTTCAGCTGGAATTGCTGGTGAGACCTCAATGATTGCCGTCATCAGGATTGGTAGCCGCTGGGGACAACACAATGCATGAGCCGCTACCGAACCAAGCAAAGAGTCAACATCCTTTGGCAGTGCTGATGGAAATGTTAGGCAGATATCCAACACGCATTCCTCTCCACAAAGCAGGCATCTTAGAACAGGTAAGATGCAATCTTGCCAGATTGGTCTGAATGAAAGGAACCACGTGGTATTCAGATATCTTAAACGAGCCAAGCCAAGAATCTGTGTTATGCACTCACGATACTTCATTGGCAGAAGATTGTCCTCCATGGTAATCTGTGTATCTCTGGTGACTGGACTTGCCATAATGGAGCAGAAGGAACAAAAATAGTATCCCTGCTATGAGTCCCAAGACGAGAGGCAGGCCGCCGAACACACAGGCACATGCATCAAAGCTTTTTGCGATCGCAAACGGTGCGAATCGCAAAAATCGGACGTTTGCGATCGCAAAACCAGCTTTTGGGATGCATGAAGGGTGAAGGCCCTCGCAATTTGAGAATTCGCAAATATTTGCGAATTCTCAAATTGCGATTGCATTTAAGGAATCGCATTTTGCGATTCCTTAAATGCAATGCATGAAAGTTACAAAAAATAGCGATTTTGCAATTAGGGGGAGCAAATTACCATGAGGTTGAACCTCATGGTAATTGCGAAAACTTTGAAAAATGCACTTTTGTGCATTTTTCAAAGTTTCATGTTGTGCACACACATGCCCTTAGGGTATGTGTGTGCACAACATATGTGCACAGATTGATTTCAGGGGTGCAACAGGGTGTCCATTGGACACCCCTGCACCCTTGAAATCGCATTCTCAATTTGCGATTCGCTAATTGCTAATCGCAAATTGAGAATATCTTCGCATTCATTCCTATGGGCCTTTAGGCCCATAGGAATGAATGGGGAGGTATTCCTTAATTGCGAGTCACAATTTGCGAGTCGCAATTAAGGAAGGTTTAGAAATCGCAACATTTTCAGCGATTTCTTCATGCATAAGCTTTTGCGATTCCTTAATTGCGATTTCTTAAAAATCGCAATTAAGAAATCGCAAAAGCCAACAATGATGCATGTGCCTGACAGAATGCATGAAGTTAGGTAAAATGCCTAGGACTGCTCCAAAGGGTGCTAACAGTCCCGAAAAAATCGTCTTAAATACATGTACAATACCACTGGTATCAGACATGTTTAAGATACGACCTAACATTTCTGCTAAATGTATGAGGCAGTTTGTTGATAATAGGGCTTGAATCTCTGCAGAGGACCTTGCAACTTGCAGATCATACGTCTCTCTGGACGAGGTCAGTGGCACAGTTTTTTGCAAAAGAATGACTTTCATTCTGCTTAAAGTATCAATTCATATAGAAGAGATGTTCAATGAAGGCCATAGCGACAAGTCCCCGTCTGTCTTAGTTTTTGGAAACAATACTTGCATACAGCAAGTGACCCTGGCTGACACACTAACGAGATACGCTATTCCAAGCATCATTCCACAACAGCTGTGATCATTCAACATTATGTAGCTCCCATTGGAAAGCTGCCTAAAAATTGGTTCTATCACTGCTGCCGGGGAGCCCTGCAGGTGGCACGATAAGTTGGTCGAAGAACCATCGCAGGCTCCATGTAAATTAATACCCTGCCATAGAAGTGTACCGCTCTGTGTGGTTTTGCAATTTTTACCACTAAGAAATACCTCCTTTTCCCCACTCCAACATTTGTGTGTGTATGGTAAATCCCAGGTCGACTTTATGGTCTCTTTACTCAACCTTTCATACAGGCCTGCTGGTATGTGTTGCAAGCAATACTGAAACTGGAAAATCGTCACTGGCATCGAGATGGTGCCATATATTATACAATCTACGGCTGGTTTCTCAGAAACGGTTAACGGTAATCTTTCCAGTTTTTCTATGCTCAGCACCATATAGTCTGCTCCCCTCTGTGCCAAAGAAATTTGTTTATCTGCAAGGTTAAACCCAGCAAACAATGACGTGGTGTTGATTAGACGCCAAGGCACATAGCCTGAACGAAGGTTTTGTAACGTCCAGCCTAGCAGCATTATAGAACGCGATTGAGATTGTTCATGTTGTAACATGAGCAAGTCCTGTTCCATTATGTCTATGGCAGAGGATACAATGCTGTCCAAAGAATAAAGTCTGGATGACAGAGTTGTTAACCCATTGTCAACTACAGAGAGAGCTTTCTCTAAATTAATACAATCAATTTCTCGTATTCGTTCTGCAGTTTCCATTTGCGTGACTTTATTTATTATTTTATTTATTTAACTGCTTGTATAGCGCAGGACTCGACCCCGTAGGGGCATCCCCGCGCTTGGTTCACCAAATGTGCTTCAAGATAGTGCTTTTAGGCTGCAAATGAGATTATGCTGTCAAAAACAGATGTGTTTTAAGTGTTCTCCTGAATGTAAGATAATTGGTCGTTTGTCTCAGGCCAGGGGGAAGTTTGTTCCAAAGGGTAGGGCCCATGTAAGATAGAGCTCGACCGCCCTGCCTTACCTTCCTAACTGGAGGAATCTGTAACAATATTTGGCCGCTGGAACGATGAAGGCGTCCAGGATTGTAGATTTTGAATTTTTCTGCCAAATATTGAGGGCCTGAGCCAAACAAACTTTTATGTACAACACAACAGATCTTAAATTTAACCCGTTGGCGAATGGGCAACCAATGGAGTCTTTCCAGGAGGGGGCGAGAGGGTGTTCTAGGCGGGACATTTAGGACCAATCTCGGTGCGGTGTTTTGCGCCACTTGCAGTCTGCTGAGTACATCTTCATTAGCAGATAGGAGGAGGCCATTACAGTAATCTAGCCGGCTGACTACGAGGGCCTGGACAAGGGTCTTTCTAAAAGTGTCAGACAAGAACGGAAATACACGCCTCAGGAGTCCAATCATCCGAAAACAGGACCCTGTCACCTGACTCTCATGCTCTTTTAGCAGTAGTCCCTGGTCCAAACGTATACCTAAGTTCTTCACTGTCTGTTTAGGGCACGGGACAGGGCCCAAATCCAGTGGCCACCAATCCGGAGACCAGAAGAGAGGAGCCTTCCCAAAAAGCATGACTTCTGTCTTGCTCACATTACATTATAGGCAGTTGGAGGCCATCCAGTCAGACACCTCTCTCATTCCCTCCGCAAAAGAATGTTTAATTGCAGGAGTGAGGATCTGGAATGGAAACAGAAGCTGGGTGTCGTCAGCATACGACACTGGAGTAAATCCATATGCTCTCACAATGTCTGCTAAAGGGGCCACATACAGGTTAAATAGTGTGGGGCTAAGGGATGAGCCCTGTGGGACTCCCTTAGTGAGCTCCCTAGAGATGGAATGGTAGGAGCCCAGGCTGACACTTTGTGAGCGGCCTGAGAGAAAACTCTCAAACCAGGACAGAGCTAGACCTCCTATCCCCACCTTCTGCAAGCGGCTGAGGAGAATATCATGTGAAACCGTGTCGAAGGCTGCGGACAGATCCAACAGCACCAGAATCATAGAGCCCCCTCTGTCCTGTGCCATCCTGATGTTATCTGTCACGGAGAGAAGCGCTGATTCGGTGCTGTAGTTAGGTCTGAAACCAGATTGTGTGTGGTCGAGCCCTCCTGATGCCTCGATGAATTTAGACAACTGGGTATTCACAAGTTTCTCGGTCAGCTTGCTTAAGTATGGTAGAAGGGAAATTGGGTGGAGGTTGGATAGGTCTGTCCATGGTGAGGCCAAGTTCTTACGAATAGGGTTAACTACAGCTCTGTTCCAATCTTGAGGTACCCGACCTTCCCTAAGCTTCAATATAAGCAGCGTAAATACCAGCGTATATGAAACGTTTATGACGTGGTTTGCGAGGTCCTAGTAAGAAGTCTTTTAAATCAACGCCATCTTTAAGTAAAGTTAAGTGTTGTTTTGTATCTGGGAGTGCAGATTTTTGTAGCCACTCCAGGCACAGTTTTCCTGCACTGTAAGTTGTTATTATCCCTGGATGTTGTCTCTGGACATATCTTGGATCTGGCCTAGTTACTGTAAATCCTTGTGTTTTATTCAGGAATCTATCCTGGCAGTTATTTGTGTCTGTGGGCCAGATTAACCATTTCTTCCAATGAGGATTAGTTCTGTTTTGTTGTAAAATATAATTTACGTCTACCTCCTCATCTGTAGTTCTATTACTATCAGGACTGGGTTTAGGTATGGACGGTTTGTTTAAGTCTTTTATCTTAGCCAGGCCAAGACAAGATGTCTGTTGAACAGTTTCATTTAAAAACATTATTTGTTCTGGGATGATGCAGGCTCTGAATAAGGCTTCTAAACCTGGCACCTGCCAGTCTTTTGTACCCCAGACAGTTTTTGTCTCAATGTTGTCTTTCCAAAAGTCAAAACCTAATGTGGACAATTGAGCATAAAAGGCTGCAGAATAAATTTGCTTAGTATTAGTCAACATACTTTTCATTCCGGTCTTATTAACATTTTTAAAGTAAAATGTTTCTGGATTTGTGACATTAAAACCTGAGAAGTATGGACATTTTTCATGAAATGTTTTAGAGCTACCCTTTGGTGGCATTGGACAATGTTCCCATTGATTATAAGTTAAAACATTTCTAAGATTTGCAAATTTGTGCAAATAATGGTGACCATAATGATTAAAACAATATATTTGTTCATAATCTGATGAACCTTCTAAGTATTCATGTTTTGTAAATGTTGCTGACATTTCTAAGTCTGCTATCATGTTATTAACAGTCTCAAAGTCCCAATCATCAGAAAATTTACTGGGTGAAACAAAACCACTCAAGGAAACCTTAAATTGGTGTGGAATCTTCAACAGCTCGACCGGACCATAAATGTCATAATCAGTTCTGTCCCATGCTATACCACCAGGCAGAGGAACGGCTGTGATGTTCACTGATGACAGGTCTCTTTGCTCACGATGAGATGAGTTGTGTGGCTTCAGGAGCAAGTTGATGTTCTTACTTGCTGTGTCCATTTTACTATATTTTCCATCTATCAACTTTCCCAAACTTAAAACAAGAATGAGCCAAAGTAGGAGAAAAAATACACCTAACACAATCCAAAATTCAACCCATGGTGAAACTAGATATGTATTTGCAAGCTTGTGAAAAAGTTCTGTTACTTGTTCCTTTAAAGTTTTATTTGCTGGCGTTGTTTCGGGCTAACTGGGATCCTCAGACAAGGTATCAAAGTTGATGAAATAGCCAAAGGCAGTTCTGTCAATTATTGGTATTGCATCCGGATTATTTGAAACCACTGGAGCTGCTTGGTCCCTTGACATGTTAGTATAGTCAGATGCTACATCATTGTAGACGGGAGTTTCTTGACAAACTGTTATTTGGGTTTCAAGAGGCACAAGTTCCATGGCTTTGTTGCATAGTCCTTCTTTTCTCACTGCAGATTCTTCAAAGGTGATGAGTCTTTCAGTTTGAACCTCTTGGATAGTAGCAAGATAAAGTCCACATTTGTAAAGCGCACAATCACCCGTACGGGTCTCTAGGCGCTGGGGGCCGTCGGGAAGATTAAGCGAGCTATTGCCCAGAGTCACATGGTGCTGGGCTAACCTGCCGCCGGAGCCGGGGATCGAACCGTGGTCCCCAGATTCCAGCGTCAGTCGCCCTGGCCGCTGCGCCACACCTCTCCGATTTGGTCGTCTGCTACATCTTTGGAGTCCACTGGGCCTACTACTTATTATCGGCCACATGGTGTGGTTTTACCAGGTCAATTGATGCGAACCGGTTCTCCTTTCTTCCAGCAAGAGGCGGCAGTAACACTGTTCTTGATCCGTGGATTGCTAGTACAGGTACTAGTTTTCTGTAAGAAGGCCCAAATTCCTTCTTATCTGCTATTTTTTCTCTGACCAGATCCCCAATCTTTGGAATCCAGACAGGTCTTGCTGGGACATGTGGTTTTGGCTTCTGTAATGTGTTGCTTAGACTTCTTCGTGTTTCATTTAAGTCCTGCAAAACAGCCAAACGGTCTTGATATCAAAAGGTTTTTGTTCTGCCACTAAAGTATGACGATCGAGGTCTTCGACAATCATTCTAGTACCAAAAAGGATTTCATATGGAGTGATTCCACCCAGAGAATTTCTTGGCAGATTGTTAAGACTACGTTGGACACTTATTAGATGTTTGACCCACCCGTCACCCAAGCCTAATACCCTAGCTGTTATAGATTGCTTTATGTCCCGGTTTTTTCTTTCTACTACAGAATTTCCCTCAGGATGGAATGGACTTGAAAACCGCAATGCAACGCCCAAGCTGGCCATGGCCTCCTTGTAAGTTTTTGTGACCATAGGTCTGAATTTAGCATCGTGCCAGCGACCTTTAATAATCGCGCACCCAGCACTATAAGCTTGTTTCCCCCAATTGTGGGCTGAGCTTATCCGTCAGTATAGATTATACATCCGTAATGTTCTAGCGGCAGCGTCTCAGTGGGCAGAGGACATTCTTGTTCGTTGCTAGACCTGGCACCTTGCCGTGAGTCTCCCTTCAGGAGGCCCCTCCAGGGAGGAATTCTGCAGGGAGCAGAAAGAATGTCCTTCTCTCGTGGGTATGCGGCAGCAGGCTGCCGACCAGGCCAATGGTGTTCAGTCCGGAAAACACTTAGTCTACTGGGAGAATGACCTCCTGTATTCAGAGCCTAAGGTTGCTGAACCTGGGTCAGCCCGTGCGCTGGTGGTATCCCAGACGTTCCGAGCCTTCCTACTGGGGCTGGCTCAAGATGTGCCTTTAGCAGGACATTTGGGGATGGACAAGACCTTGTCACCCACTTTTATTGGCCCCAAATGCACAGGAGCTCAGACGCTCACTGTAGAACGTGTCAGACTTGCCAGGCAAGTGGTAAGAGTGAAGGGAAGCACAAGGCTCCCCTCCAGACATTCCCCGTCATCAGTACCCCATTCCAGCGAGTGGGGATTGACATTGTGGGGCAACAGGTTTATCCTGGTCTTGGTGGACCATGCCACCCGGTACCCTGAAGCCATCCCTCTGAGGACAGTGACGGCCCCTGATGAAGCAAGATTTCACATAGTACGTGACTTTCTTGAATTCATGAACCTCGAATAACATGTAACACAATAATTCAACTTGTGTGTCTTACTAATTTTCTATTATTTTGGATGTGCGTGTATGTTAGTGATGCTTGCCTATGTATTTTACTAATACGAATAACCCTTGTCTATAAAATGGCCGCCGCTTGGGGATTTTCTACTGCGCATACGTTAGTCACACTCACATGACGTGACGTAGTTGCAGTTCTGGTGGGAGAATGTGCGCATGAGTACTTGCCTTTAAAATGGCTGTATGTGTCTTAACGTGGTGAAGCTTGCGCAGATGCTCTCGTGTTATTGTCTGTTGCACTAACCCATAATTGCATAGTATATTTTTATAGGTAAGAAATAAGGTAGCTCTTCATGACACACAAATGAATTCATTTATATTCTATGTATTAATTTGTTCTCGCTTACTTTTCATGTACCGCGGTAATGGGGGTCTGAATGAGACGAGAACCATCTTGAAAGTCCCTACTGTGCATGCCGCGCAGGCAGGGAGAAGGTAGCCTTGAGCAGTGGAACTCAGCCAGCTGGCAGCCACAGTCAAGAGGCTCCTGAGAAAGTGACCTGCGACCCAGCAGGATGGAGCTAAAATGTTCTTCACTTGTTACAATTGTTATTTTCTATTGTATTCTGAAAATGTATCTCATGGGAACCCCAAACTTGCTAGGCGGTTCCCAAATATGTAAATGTGGGCTTGTAGAAGTTTGTTCTGATTGGTGTGCTAACCTATCCTACTTTGGGACCAATCGAAATTGGGGATTTTGACACTTTGCAACATTGGGGGGTGGTACACTGACCCGAAAACAGTATATCTAGCCTAGGTTTAGCTAGAGAAATTGTCCGACTTGTCTGAATAGCTGACCTGTCACTGACCCAACGCACTCAATAGGTGACTGAAGCTACAGAGCGCTGCGGAGCACTCTGTCCGAATTTGATCATAGACTCAAAGGTTTTACTAAACCTTAAGTGCTGGCGGAGCACTTTGCTGGGGAGTTCGCTAACCCAATCGGGGTTCTGACTGATAGCTGCAGAGAGGTTGGAGCGCAGGCGTTGCTTCCAAACTGCGGGTGCTGGTTGTGCCTTGGTGGTCCTGTCCTGATCCTAATCTGGTTTTCCTGTCCTGTCCTGGGGTGTCCATTCTGCACCTGCTGTCCCATTGATGACTGTCCTTCCGTCGGAGTATTTCCTGTCCTTGACCGATCCGTGGCCAGGGTTGGTTTTCACACCATTCTAGGTAAATATATTGCTGAGAACTCTATACTGCACCTTCTATTTTTCTGTCTTTGCTTTAATAAAGACATACCTTTGCACACGTAAATTTCCATGCTGTCCGCAATCTACAATATGAAAGCCATTGCATTTTATTTTCATAGCATGTTCCTATGTTACCCTACCTTTTAGAGCACATTCACTCTATACTGGTTACGAATTATAAATGTGGTTTGCAATTTCTCCTGCAATCTATTTTTGAAGTAATGATGTTAGAATTATAGCGGGTTCCACTTCTCACCCTTCCTATAGATGTATAGGATTCCTAATTTTCAAATCATTCTCATGAAGCACGTCTCCATAGTATAAGTCTAGTACGTGCATAAGCTTGCCCATTTATAGATGTCTATTCTTGAGTTTCATTTTAAATTCTACTTAGCGTGTTTCCCTGTCTCACTATTTTTTCAACTTAAATGATTGCCCTTATATGTTTTCTCTATAGTTATGTGATTTTCGTTATCTTGATTATCGATTGCCTTTTGACTGTAAACCTAATGATTTCCGAAACTGATTTCTAGATAAAACCTTTAAAACTTCCAGTTGTCTGTGATCATTTAATGCCGAAGTACTATATCGTTGGAGTTGTATTTTGCCTGCCTTCTTTCACAGCTAGCTCCCTGATCCATTGTGGTCATAGGTACCCGTAACGGTGGATGGTAAGTTGGGTACACTAGAACTGAATAGGAAGGAATCAGGGTTGCTGGTGGAGATTTGTAAGGTCGCCTGATTAATGTATATGGTGAATTAAAATTTATGGGCCCGAAGACTATATGGTGAAATTGTTGGTCGGGTGACCTACGATCTCTATCACCCCCATGGTGGGAAGAGCGCTGATGGGAATTTTCTCCCAAGTGGGATTCCCTCTAGAGGTGGTGTCTGACAGGGGCACCAATTTCATATCCAAGTATATGAAATCCCTTTGGCAAGAGTGTGGTGTAACCTACAAGTTCACCACCCCTTACCACCCCCAAGGAAAGGGGTTGGTTGAGAGATTCAACCGAACTCTGAAAGGCATGATCATGGGCCTAGAAGGACCAATGAGGCGTAAGTGGGACGTCCTCTTGTCATGCCTTCTCTTCACGTACTGAGAGGTACCACAGAAGTCGCTCGGGTTCAGTCCCTTCGAGCTTCTGTACGGTCACCCGGTCAGAGGACCTCTGAGTCTGGTTCAGGAAAGCTGGGAGCAATCTCCCAGGAAACCTCCCCAGAGTGTATACAGTTACATGCTGGCCTTCCGAAACCAGACCAGGCGATTCAGGCAACTTGCTGAGGCAAACCTGGAAGCCAGCCAGGAGGAGATGAAGCGGTGGTACGACCAGAATGCCACTCTGGTGGAGCTTCAACCTGGACAAAAGGTGTGGGTCTTGGCCTCAGTGGAGCCTTGTGCACTTCAGGATAAGTGGACAGGTCCATTTGAGTTTGTGGAGCGCAAGAGTCCTGTCACCTACCTGGTGAACTTGCAATCTCCCAGGAACCCTTTGAGGGTCCTACATGTTAACCGCCTTAAGTCCCACTTGGAGAGGTCCGAAGTGGGCATGCTCTTGGCAACCGATGACGGAATGGAAGAGGAGACCGAGCCTCTTCCGGACCTCTTGGTAGCCGCTGAGCGAGATGGGTCAGTGGATGGAGTTAACCTCTCACCCTCCTTGACCCCTGAGCAACAGAGTGACTGCCGCCACCTGCTGGGGCAGTTCTCTGATCTGTTCTCCCTGGTTCCCGGTGTCACAGATTGGTGCGTCCATGACGTGGACACGGGAGACAATTTGCCTGTAAAGCACAATAATTACAGAGTGACTGACAGGGTGTGAGCCTGCATCAAGGAGGAGGTCTCGAAGATGCTTGCTCTTGGGGTGGTTGAGTCCTCCAGCAGTCCTTGGGCCAGCCCAGTGGTCTTGGTACCGAAGGCTGCAATGCCGGGAGCCACACCCGAACTCCGGTTCTGTGTGGACTATCAAGGACTCAATTCAGTCACGAAGACTGACGTGCACCCCATCCCCAGAGCTGATGAGCTCATCGATTGGTTGGGGGCTGCTCGATACCTCAGTACGTTTGATTTAACGTCTGGGTACTGGCAGATCGCCTTAACTGACGGGGCCAAAGAGAGGTCAGCATTCTCAACACCAGATGGGCATTTCCAGTTCCGGGTTATGCCATTTGGGATGAAGAATGCCCCTGCCACCTTCCAGAGATTGGTCAACCAGGTGTTGGCTAGGCTGGCCGAGTTCACTGCCGCCTACCTGGATGACATCGCAGTGTTCAGCGGCACATGGGAAGAACACGTGCGACATCTCTGGGAAGTGTTGATGGCACTGCGCAAGGCCGGCCTCACGATCAAGGCAAGCAAGTGTCAGATCGGGCAGGGTTCAGTGGTGTACTTGGTACACCAAGTTGGGAGCGGCCTGGTGGCGCCCCTTCGGCCCAAGATTGAGACCATCCTGGCTTGGGAACCCCCCCAAGTCCCAAACGGAGGTGAGGGCCTTCCTAGGACATTATGTCTATGGCAGAGGATACAATGCTGTCCAAAGAATAAAGTCTGGATGTCAGTGTTGTTAACCCATTGTCAACTACAGAGAGAGCTTTCTCTAAATTAATACGATCAATTTCTCGTATTCGTTCTGCAGTTTCCATTTGCGTGACTTTATTTATTATTTTATTTATTTAACTGCTTGTATAGCGCAGGACTCGACCCCGTAGGGGCATCCCCGCGCTTGGTTCACCAAATGTGCTTCAAGATAGTGCTTTTAGGCTGCAAATGAGATTATGCTGTCAAAAACAGGTGTGTTTTAAGTGTTCTCCTGAATGTAAGATAATTGGTCGTTTGTCTCAGGCCAGGGGGAAGTTTGTTCCAAAGGGTAGGGCCCATGTAAGATAGAGCTCGACCGCCCTGCCTTACCTTCCTAACTGGAGGAATCTGTAACAATAGTTGGCCGCTGGAACGATGAAGGCGTCCAGGATTGTAGATTTTGAATTTTTCTGCCAAATATTGAGGGCCTGAGCCAAACAAACTTTTATGTACAACACAACAGATCTTAAATTTAACCCGTTGGCGAATGGGCAACCAATGGAGTCTTTCCAGGAGGGGGCAAGAGGGTGTTCTAGGCGGGACATTTAGGACCAATCTCGGCGCGGTGTTTTGCGCCACTTGCAGTCTGCTGAGTACATCTTCATTAGCAGATAGGAGGAGGCCATTACAGTAATCTAGCCGGCTGACTACGAGGGCCTGGACAAGGGTCTTTCTAAAAGTGTCAGACAAGAACGGAAATACACGCCTCAGGAGTCCAATCATCCGAAAACAGGACCCTGTCACCTGACTCTCATGCTCTTTTAGCAGTAGTCCCTGGTCCAAACGTATACCTAAGTTCTTCACTGTCTGTTTAGGGCACGGGACAGGGCCCAAATCCAGTGGCCACCAATCCGGAGACCAGAAGAGAGGAGCCTTCCCAAAAAGCATGACCTCTGTCTTGCTCACATTACATTATAGGCAGTTGGAGGCCATCCAGTCAGACACCGCTCTCATTCCCTCCGCAAAAGAATGTTTAATTGCAGGAGTGAGGATCTGGAATGGAAACAGAAGCTGGGTGTCGTCAGCATACGACACTGGAGTAAATCCATATGCTCTCACAATGTCTGCTAAAGTGGCCACATACAGGTTAAATAGTGTGGGGCTAAGGGATGAGCCCTGTGGGACTCCCTTAGTGAGCTCCCTAGAGATGGAATGGTAGGAGCCCAGGCTGACACTTTGTGAGCGGCCTGAGAGAAAACTCTCAAACCAGGACAGAGCTAGACCTCCTATCCCCACCTTCTGCAAGCGGCTGAGGAGAATATCATGTGAAACCGTGTCGAAGGCTGCGGACAGATCCAACAGCACCAGAATCATAGAGCCCCCTCTGTCCTGTGCCATCCTGATGTTATCTGTCACGGAGAGGAGCGCTGATTCGGTGCTGTAGTTAGGTCTGAAACCAGATTGTGTGTGGTCGAGCCCTCCTGATGCCTCGATGAATTTAGACAACTGGGTATTCACAAGTTTCTCGGTCAGCTTGCTTAAGTATGGCAGAAGGGAAATTGGGTGGAGGTTGGATAGGTCTGTCCATGGTGAGGCCAAGTTCTTACGAATAGGGTTAACTACAGCTCTTTTCCAATCTTGAGGTACCCGACCTTCCCTAAGCTTCATTATAAGCAGCGTAAATACCAGCGTATATGAAACGTTTATGACGTGGTTTGCGAGGTCCTAGTAAGAAGTCTTTTAAATCAACGCCATCTTTAAGTAAAGTTAAGTGTTGTTTTATATCTGGGAGTGCAGATTTTTGTAGCCACTCAAGGCACAGTTTTCCTGCACTGTAAGTTGTTATTATCCCTGGATGTTGTCTCTGGACATATCTTGGATCTGGCCTAGTTACTGTAAATCCTTGTGTTTTATTCAGGAATCTATCCTGGCAGTTATTTGTGTCTGTGGGCCAGATTAACCATTTCTTCCAATCAGGATTAGTTCGGTTTTGTTGTAAAATATAATTTACGTCTACCTCCTCATCTGTAGTTCTATTACTATCAGGACTGGGTTTAGGTATGGACGGTTTGTTTAAGTCTTTTATCTTAGCCAGGCCAAGACAAGATGTCTGTTGAACAGTTTCATTTAAAAACATTATTTGTTCTGGGATGATGCAGGCTCTGAATAAGGCTTCTAAACCTGGCACCTGCCAGTCTTTTGTACCCCAGACAGTTTTTGTCTCAATGTTGTCTTTCCAAAAGTCAAAACCTAATGTGGACAATTGAGCATAAAAGGCTGCAGAATAAATTTGCTTAGTATTAGTCAACATACTTTTCATTCCGGTCTTATTAACATTTTTAAAGTAAAATGTTTCTGGATTTGTGACATTAAAACCTGAGAAGTATGGACATTTTTCATGAAATGTTTTAGAGCTACCCTTTGGTGGCATTGGACAATGTTCCCATTGATTATAAGTTAAAACATTTCTAAGATTTGCAAATTTGTGCAAATAATGGTGACCATAATGATTAAAACAATATATTTGTTCATAATCTGATGAACCTTCTAAGTATTCATGTTTTGTAAATTTTGCTGACATTTCTAAGTCTGCTATCATGTTATTAACAGTCTTAAAGTCCCAATCATCAGAAAATTTACTGGGTGAAACAAAACCACTCAAGGAAACCTTAAATTGGTGTGGAATCTTCAACAGCTCGACCGGACCATAAATGTCATAATCAGTTCTGTCCCATGCTATACCACCAGGCAGAGGAACGGCTGTGATGTTCACTGATGACAGGTCTCTTTGCTCACGATGAGATGAGTTGTGTGGCTTCAGGAGCAAGTTGATGTTCTTACTTGCTGTGTCCATTTTACTATATTTTCCATCTATCAACTTTCCCAAACTTAAAACAAGAATGAGCCAAAGTAGGAGAAAAAATACACCTAACACAATCCAAAATTCAACCCATGGTGAAACTAGATATGTATTTGCAAGCTTGTGAAAAAGTTCTGTTACTTGTTCCTTTAAAGTTTTATTTGCTGGCGTTGTTTCGGGCTAACTGGGATCCTCAGACAAGGTATCAAAGTTGATGAAATAGCCAAAGGCAGTTCTGTCAATTGTTGGTATTGCATTCGGATTATTTGAAACCGCTGGAGCTGCTTGGTCCCTTGACATGTTAGTATAGTCAGATGCTACATCATTGTAGACGGGAGTTTCTTGACGAACTGTTATTTGGGTTTCAAGAGGCACAAGTTCCATGGCTTTGTTGCATAGTCCTTCTTTTCTCACTGCAGATTCTTCAAAGGTGATGAGTCTTTCAGTTTGAACCTCTTGGATAGTAGCAAGATTTGGTCGTCTGCTACATCTTTGGAGTCCACTGGGCCTACTACTTATTATCGGCCACATGGTGTGGTTTTACCAGGTCAATTGATGCGAACCGGTTCTCCTTTCTTCCAGCAAGAGGCGGCAGTAACACTGTTCTTGATCCGTGGATTGCTAGTACAGGTACTGGTTTTCGGTAAGAAGGCCCAAATTCCTTCTTATCTGCTATTTTTTCTCTGAACAGATCCCCAATCTTTGGAATCCAGACAGGTCTTGCTGGGACATGTGGTTTTGGCTTCTGTAATGTGTTGCTTAGACTTCTTCGTGTTTCATTTAAGTCCTGCAAAACAGCCAAACGGTCTTGATATCAAAAGGTTTTTGTTCTGCCACTAAAGTATGACGATCGAGGTCTTCGACAATCATTCTAGTACCAAAAAGGATTTCATATGGAGTGATTCCACCCAGAGAATTTCTTGGCAGATTGTTAAGACTACGTTGGACACTTATTAGATGTTTGACCCACCCGTCACCCAAGCCTAATACCCTAGCTGTTATAGATTGCTTTATGTCCCGGTTTTTTCTTTCTACTACAGAATTTCCCTCAGGATGGAATGGACTTGAAAACCGCAATGCAACGCCCAAGCTGGCCATGGCCTCCTTGTAAGTTTTTGTGACCATAGGTCTGAATTTAGCATCGTGCCAGCGACCTTTAATAATCGCGCACCCAGCACTATAAGCTTGTTTCCCCCAATTGTGGGCTGAGCTGATCCGTCAGTATAGATTATACATCCGTAATGTTCTAGCGGCAGCGTCTCAGTGGGCAGAGGACATTCTTGTTCGTTGCTAGACCTGGCACCTTGGCGTGAGTCTCCCTTCAGGAGGCCCCTCCAGGGAGGAATTCTGCAGGGAGCAGAAAGAATGTCCTTCTCTCGTGGGTATGCGGCAGCAGGCTGCCGACCAGGCCAATGGTGTTCAGTCCGGAAAACACTTAGTCTACTGGGAGAATGACCTCCTGTATTCAGAGCCTAAGGTTGCTGAACCTGGGTCAGCCCGTGCGCTGGTGGTATCCCAGACGTTCCGAGCCTTCCTACTGGGGCTGGCTCAAGATGTGCCTTTAGCAGGACATTTGGGGATGGACAAGACCTTGTCACCCACTTTTATTGGCCCCAAATGCACAGGAGCTCAGACGCTCACTGTAAAACGTGTCAGACTTGCCAGGCAAGTGGTAAGAGTGAAGGGAAGCACAAGGCTCCCCTCCAGACATTCCCCGTCATCAGTACCCCATTCCAGCGAGTGGGGATTGACATTGTGGGGCAACAGGTTTATCCTGGTCTTGGTGGACCATGCCACCCGGTACCCTGAAGCCATCCCTCTGAGGACAGTGACGGCCCCTGATGAAGCAAGATTTCACATAGTACGTGACTTTCTTGAATTCATGAACCTCGAATAACATGTAACACAATAATTCAACTTGTGTGTCTTACTAATTTTCTATTATTTTGGATGTGCGTGTATGTTAGTGATGCTTGCCTATGTATTTTACTAATACGAATAACCCTTGTCTATAAAATGGCCGCCGCTTGGGGATTTTCTACTGCGCATACGTTAGTCACACTCACGTGACGTGACGTAGTTGCAGTTCTGGTGGGAAAATGTGCGCATGCGTACTTGCCTTTAAAATGGCTGTATGTGTCTTAACGTGGTGAAGCTTGCGCAGATGCTCTCGTGTTATTGTCTGTTGCACTAACCCATAATTGCATAGTATATTTTTATAGGTAAGAAATAAGGTAGCTCTTCATGACACACAAATGAATTCATTTATATTCTATGTATTAATGTGTTCTCGCTTACTTTTCATGTACCGCGGTAATGGGGGTCTGAATGAGACGAGAACCATCTTGAAAGTCCCTACTGTGCATGCCGCGCAGGCAGGGAGAAGGTAGCCTTGAGCAGTGGAACTCAGCCAGCTGGCAGCCACAGTCAAGAGGCTCCTGAGAAAGTGACCTGCGACCCAGCAGGATGGAGCTAAAATGTTCTTCACTTGTTACAATTGTTATTTTCTATTGTATTCTGAAAATGTATCTCATGGGAACCCCAAACTTGCTAGGCGGTTCCCAAATATGTAAATGTGGGCTTGTAGAAGTTTGTTCTGATTGGTGTGCTAACCTATCCTACTTTGGGACCAATCGAAATTGGGGATTTTGACACTTTGCAACATTGGGGGGTGGTACACTGACCCGAAAACAGTATATCTAGCCTAGGTTTAGCTAGAGAAATTGTCCGACTTGTCTGAATAGCTGACCTGTCACTGACCCAACGCACTCAATAGGTGACTGAAGCTACAGAGCGCTGCGGAGCACTCTGTCCGAATTTGATCATAGACTCAAAGGTTTTACTAAACCTTAAGTGCTGGCGGAGCACTTTGCTGGGGAGTTCGCTAACCCAATCGGGGTTCTGACTGATAGCTACAGAGAGGTTGGAGCGCAGGCGTTGCTTCCAAACTGCGGGTGCTGGTCGTGCCTTGGTGGTCCTGTCCTGATCATAATCTGGTTTTCCTGTCCTGTCCTGGGGTGTCCATTCTGCACCTGCTGTCCCATTGATGACTGTCCTTCCGTCGGAGTATTTCCTGTCCTTGACCGATCCGTGGCCAGGGTTGGTTTTCACACCATTTTAGGTAAATATATTGCTGAGAACTCTATACTGCACCTTCTATTTTTCTGTCTTTGCTTTAATAAAGACATACCTTTGCACACGTAAATTTCGATGCTGTCTGCAATCTACAATATGAAAGCCATTGCATTTTATTTTCATAGCATGTTCCTATGTTACCCTACCTTTTAGAGCACATTCACTCTATACTGGTTACGAATTATAAATGTGGTTTGCAATTTCTCCTGCAATCTATTTTTGAAGTAATGATGTTAGAATTATAGCGGGTTCCACTTCTCACCCTTCCTATAGATGTATAGGATTCCTAATTTTCAAATCATTCTCATGAAGCACGTCCCCATAGTATAAGTCTAGTACGTGCATAAGCTTGCCCATTTATAGATGTCTATTCTTGAGTTTCATTTTAAATTCTACTTAGCGTGTTTCCCTGTCTCACTATTTTTTCAACTTAAATGATTGCCCTTATATGTTTTCTCTATAGTTATGTGATTTTCGTTATCTTGATTATCGATTGCCTTTTGACTGTAAACCTAATGATTTCCGAAACTGATTTCTAGATAAAACCTTTAAAACTTCCAGTTGTCTGTGATCATTTAATGCCGAAGTACTATATCGTTGGAGTTGTATTTTGCCTGCCTTCTTTCACAGCTAGCTCCCTGATCCATTGTGGTCATAGGTACCCGTAACGGTGGATGGTAAGTTGGGTACACTAGAACTGAATAGGAAGGAATCAGGGTTGCTGGTGGAGATTTGTAAGGTCGCCTGATTAATGTATATGGTGAATTAAAATTTATGGGCCCGAAGACTATATGGTGAAATTGTTGGTCGGGTGACCTACGATCTCTATCACCCCCATGGTGGGAAGAGCGCTGATGGGAATTTTCTCCCAAGTGGGATTCCCTCTAGAGGTGGTGTCTGACAGGGGCACCAATTTCATATCCAAGTATATGAAATCCCTTTGGCAAGAGTGTGGTGTAACCTACAAGTTCACCACCCCTTACCACCCCCAAGGAAAGGGGTTGGTTGAGAGATTCAACTGAACTCTGAAAGGCATGATCATGGGCCTAGAAGGACCAATGAGGCGTAAGTGGGACGTCCTCTTGTCATGCCTTCTCTTCACGTACTGAGAGGTACCACAGAAGTCGCTCGGGTTCAGTCCCTTCGAGCTTCTGTACGGTCACCCGGTCAGAGGACCTCTGAGTCTGGTTCGGGAAAGCTGGGAGCAATCTCCCAGGAAACCTCCCCAGAGTGTATACAGTTACATGCTGGCCTTCCGAAACCAGACCAGGCGATTCAGGCAACTTGCTGAGGCAAACCTGGAAGCCAGCCAGGAGGAGATGAAGCGGTGGTACGACCAGAATGCCACTCTGGTGGAGCTTCAACCTGGACAAAAGGTGTGGGTCTTGGCCCCAGTGGAGCCTTGTGCACTTCAGGATAAGTGGACAGGTCCATTTGAGTTTGTGGAGCGCAAGAGTCCTGTCACCTACCTGGTGAACTTGCAATCTCCCAGGAACCCTTTGAGGGTCCTACATGTTAACCGCCTTAAGTCCCACTTGGAGAGGTCCGAAGTGGGCATGCTCTTGGCAACCGATGACGGAATGGAAGAGGAGACCGAGCCTCTTCCGGACCTCTTGGTAGCCGCTGAGCGAGATGGGTCAGTGGATGGAGTTAACCTCTCACCCTCCTTGACCCCTGAGCAACAGAGTGACTGCCGCCACCTGCTGGGGCAGTTCTCTGATCTGTTCTCCCTGGTTCCCGGTGTCACAGATTGGTGCGTCCATGACGTGGACATGGGAGACAATTTGCCTGTAAAGCACAATAATTACAGAGTGACTGACAGGGTGTGAGCCTGCATCAAGGAGGAGGTCTCGAAGATGCTTGCTCTTGGGGTGGTTGAGTCCTCCAGCAGTCCTTGGGCCAGCCCAGTGGTCTTGGTGCCGAAGGCTGCAATGCCGGGAGCCACACCCGAACTCCGGTTCTGTGTGGACTATCAAGGACTCAATTCAGTCACGAAGACTGACGTGCACCCCATCCCCAGAGCTGATGAGCTCATCGATCGGTTTAGGGCTGCTCGATACCTCAGCACGTTTGATTTAACGTCTGGGTACTGGCAGATCGCCTTAACTGACGGGGCCAAAGAGAGGTCAGCATTCTCAACACCAGATGGGCATTTCCAGTTCCGGGTTATGCCATTTGGGATGAAGAATGCCCCTGCCACCTTCCAGAGATTGGTCAACCAGGTGTTGGCTAGGCTGGCCGAGTTCACTGCCGCCTACCTGGATGACATCGCAGTGTTCAGCGGCACATGGGAAGAACACGTGCGACATCTCTGGGAAGTGTTGATGGCACTGCGCAAGGCCGGCCTCACGATCAAGGCAAGCAAGTGTCAGATCGGGCAGGGTTCAGTGGTGTACTTGGTACACCAAGTTGGGAGCGGCCAGGTGGTGCCCCTTCGGCCCAAGATTGAGACCATCCTGGCTTGGGAACCCCCCCAAGACCCAAACGGAGGTGAGGGCCTTCCTAGGACTCACCGGGTACTACAGGAGGTTTGTCAAGGGGTATGGCAGCATCGTTGGCCCCTTGACACAGCTGACAGGAAGCATTTGACACCCTGAAGACTGCCATGTGCACGGCGCCCATGCTCCTGGCTCCTGATTTCTCCAAAGAGTTCCTAGTGCAGACAGACGCTTCAGAGCATGGGGTAGGGGCTGTTCTCTCACAGATGACAGAGGAGGGCTGGGACCAACCTGTAGCCTTCATCAGTCGGAGGTTACTTCCACGGGAACAAAGGTGGAGTGCGACCGAGCGAGAAGCTTTCGCTGTGGTCTGGGCATTGAAGAAGCTAAGACCCTACTTGTTTGGGTCTCACTTCCGGGTTCAGACAGACCACAGGCCACTCAAAAGGTTGATGCAAATGAGGGGTGAGAACCCAAAGCTGTTGAGGTGGTCCATTTCCCTACAGGGTATGGACTTCACGGTGGAACATCGCCCCGGCATAGATCACGCCAATGCTGACGGTCTATCCAGGTTTTTTATGCCTTAGTGATGAGGAACTCCCTGGGGTAGGGTAGTTCTCCCCACGTTTCAGCTGGAGGGGACACGTGTTAGACCTGGCACCTTGGCGTGAGTCTCCCTTCCACTTTTTGCTGATGTGCCTCAGATGTTTTGCTGGTGTTCGCTGCTTAGGGCACTGCGCCACGGCCAATCCGTGCCGCAGTGCAAGTGTTCCCCCTGAGATGTGTGGCATGTCCTAATAGTAAATTACCGCCCTTCTTCGTTCTTCACTATTGAAGGGCTACCTGTTCTCGTAGGCCAGAATGAGCTGCCGGAATTATTACACGCTATAATCCCGGCAGGCTCAGGGAACATGGTGGCACGTCAAGTTTAGTATGCCTGAACTCAGAATAATAAAATACTTCCTTTAGTAAGATTTATTTTAATATCCTGTGTCTGCAAATGCTACTTTTAGAAAGTTAGCATTTGCTCGCCTGACTATTTCAGCCCGCCTCTGCCAGGATGTGTATCTGCTGTCTGGGGTTGTGTGAGTGACAGGGCTGAGGAATTCCAGGGGACAGTCTGGGCTACCAGGTGGTGAATAGAGTGCTTACAACAGGAATGGGTGGGCGGAGTAGCCCTTGACTCAGAATAGGGTTGTGCTCCACCACCACAATGCTGGCTCCACCTTCTGCGGAGCGTCTGATGTCCCTGCCCTGCACCCTGAAAGAAGACGGCAGCTTCCTGTCAACAGAGTGCTCCAAAACCGGGTTGAACCAGGCTCCGGCCCCTTGGCCTCCAAAGACAAAAGAAATCGTGTATAAACATAGGAGCCCTGCTCCTAGCAAATCAGATCCTGTTTTGACCACGACGAACCTCTGCCTGACTAGAAGGACCAAGAGAAGCTGAAGGTGCCTTGCTGAGAAAGAAGAGGAAAAGACCAGAGAGGACTTTGAAGACTTGTGCCTGAAACGTACCCGACTGTCTCACTTTGCCCTCCTGCATACCAAGGCTCGTGCCGCACCTCAAGAAGGCCTCCCGTACGTTGGTACCAGAGGCCCGGTGATTCACCTGCCTGCCCGAGAACGCGACGCCCCACACAGATCCACAGGTACGATCCGGCGTACTAAGAAGTTGTACGCCCCGCAGGCCTGAACGGCACCTCGCCCCGTGAGTTGCTCCAGACCCCGTATCACCGCAACCCTCCCCACCATCTCGCTCACCCGCCTCGCACCCCGAGGGGGCTTCGAGCCGGATAGATTCTTAGGAGAACCGTCGGCCCCGTCCCGGGTCCGCCCTCACCATTGGCCGCACCTGAAACGCCTCGGACACTCCACTCAAGGTACACTTTGTACTCGATCCCGAGTTCACATCGGATCCAGGGTCCGCAACGTTTGTTTTCCCTGTCGTCTGTCAATCTTCAAAGGGTCGCTTCTCCAGCGCGAAGCGCACATCGACCCTCAGCGTACCTTGCTGACCAAAACACTTAAGAACTTTTTACCTATTTAAATCTGGTGGCCTCATTCGCTAAACGTTATATGGTCTTGTGATAATTCTGCAACTAAGTATTTTTATATAAAGTCTACGTATTTTTGATACAACCCTATGACTGGTGTCCGTCTGTGGTGGGCCATTGGGTTTACTGTATGTGATCATAAATGCTTAACTAACTATCGCCCTGAGCATTAGCCTTGTCTGCTCGCGCCACCAACCTTGAGGGTGAGCAGGGGTTATTCTTACGAAGTAGTTCCCTTGCCCTGACTAGAGGAGAAGGTCCCTGCTTGTCACAAGTGCATACCTGTGCCAACCAGAGACCTCCGATTCTAACATTCGTATTGTAGAAATTCTTGAATTTTCAAGTAAGGGTCAAAAACGTATTCAACGTCTGTTGCAGCAAGAGAATTAACCCATTGTATCCATCTCGGATGTAAGGCTTTTGCATTTGGAATGCTTGCTTTTGTCACTGCCTCTAAGGCAGGTACAGGCATAACGACCATTATGTGTTTTCCCTGTGCAAGGGCTCTCTCTTTTGCTACTGCAGTTTGAACCACTGTCAGAATTTTTTTGTTGAAGTGAATTTCATTTCAGCTTGTGTGTACAAGTGTGATTTATAAGCTATTGGTACCTTTTCACCTTCATTAAAGGTTAGGTATGTGAATCCGCATCTCCCTGGGATGATTCAGATTACAAGGTTGCGTATGTTTACGCGTGTCTGTAAATGGGTTGTTGCTAACATGTCTGTTTGTACTAAACACAGAATTTCTGTGTGTTGTTGAGTCCAATTAGCAGGTTTGAAATGAGGTTTGATTAATTCGTAGAGAGGTTTATCCCTTTCTGCGTAGTTTAGAATATAAGTTCTTCCGAAATTCAGGAATCCTAGAACTGACTGTAGGTTTCTCAGCGTTTTTTGGAGGTTGCAGCAGCGCACATTTTTCTAAAAAGTTTGCTGCCAGACTTTTGCCTTTACTTGAAAGTTCGTATCCTAGGAATAGGACGTTGAGGTGGGCAATTCTTGATTTCTTAAAATTGAATTTGTACCATTCAGAGGCGAAGCCAAGTATTATGGTGTTCACCCTGTTCAAGTGCTTGTCCAAGTCATCGTCTGTAAGATAGATGTCATCGACATAAGATAGTGCCTCATCATCATACCTTTGTAGTAACTCTGTTACTCTGGCTGAAAATAACCCTGGACTATTCTTGAATCCCTGGGGGAGACGACAGAACTGACTAGTGTCCCCATAATTGAAAAAGCGGTCAAATACCTGCTTTCAGGTGTAATGTTTTGTCCGAAGATTCCGTTTGAAATAACTAAAGTGGTTTTATATTTTTTGCGCACAATGTTATTCATCAGTGCTGCGCTGTGTGCATTTTGTACTGCAAATGTTTAGCAACAAGAGTTTAAATGTCTATAGTCCAAAACTAGACGATATGTATTGTCTGGTTTGGAGACAGGAAACAAAGGATTGTTCATTGATGCAGTGCATGTTTCAATCACCCCTTGGTATTCACGTTGATCTAGGATCTCCCTGACCTGTTCTTTAGCTTCTTGCTTAACTGGATACTGCCTCTAAGCAGTAGGTTGATTTTTTAACTGGATCTTATGGTGATGAGAGACCTCATCCCATTCCACATGATTTTTATATAATGCTGGAGCCTGGGCTACAGCCCATTTTCTGGCATAGGTGTATTTTTTATGAATAGGAATATGATTTGAGAATGCTGGCATAATGATCTCTTCACCATGTAGGCACTCCCTGACAAATTCAGGTGGCCAGTCTTTTTCAGCCAGAAGGATGTCATAACCCTTAGATAGTTTTTCCCAAAAGAGTGTTTTTATTTTTCTAGTTATGTCCCCCTCTATCCGGAGTGTTACATATATATAAATATATAGTCATTTATATAGCACACAGCTACCTCCAACGGAAGTGTCCCGGCGCTACTTCATATAACTTATTGGATAGACTAACCCTGGTATCGGCAGTTTCAACTTGAATGTATTCATTCAGGTGCACTGTCTCCAGATGATCCTTCAGGATCTTGCGAGCTATGGTAACTTCTGCTGCGCTGTCCAGCATTGTCTGGGCCCACTCCCAGTTCTTGAGTTGTGTCCTCAAGATCCTCGGCATGTCTGATTTTAAGACTTGCTACCTTCTTTTTGGTGAATTGAGTTTTCTTATTTTTCTGAACGTGTTGATCGTCTTTGGACTTCACGCGTTCTTCCTTGTGTTCTGTTCGTCCTCTTCTTTCGGATTTCTGCGAGGAAGTCTGAAAGGAACGAGAGGAACGGGTATCAGTATCTAGATATCTATCAGGTTTTCTCAAATTATCCCTGTTTCTGAGGTTATACCTCTTTTCAGTTGGCTCCTTTTCAGGATTTCTACCTCTGGATTGAGAAAGCTTCTCTTTAGGAAGTGTCTGTCTATTATTTCCCACTTCTTTTTTGGAGTTGTGAAATTGTTCTTAATAAAAACTTTTTCAGGATTTTCTGTTAGTTTGGGCTTTACTTGTTCCCTCCCAAACTATCTCTACCTAGTTCTTCATAGGATTTTTCAATTATTCTGGCCAGTTCATATGGTTGCTCAGTTACATCAAGGTCTTTTAGTTTTTGGCGGATTGCCACGGATGCTGCTTTACCTTTAATATTAGCTGATATTGTAGCTGAGACCTGTTTGAAATCCTTCCGTAACTTCATACCGAGATTTAAAGCAGGCTCTGCCCCATATTAATTTTGAATCTGTTTCAGGACGTCTGGTATTACCGCCATGGACCGAACACCATGTGTTTTTGTGTGGATTGCAGCAAAGACTGTACCTCAAGTGTCACAGTCCTCCAGGTGAGGTGCGATCCCCATTGGTAAACAGAATGTTAGAATCCTGTGTTTCTCATGAGGTGTACTATCGGGAAATACTGCCTCGATTTGAGTAATTTCTTGAGCTAACCAGAATGGAATATGTTCACTTTTTGTGGGTAATTTACCAATGACTGATTGTATAGTCTGTGGTGTCATTTTGTTTGTATTCCCCCAATGAGGGGTGTGCTGTGGAATTCTTATAGCAGGTTGGACTGTTAGAGTCTGCATGACATGTTGTACCAATTGTCTATGTATTTTAATTAATTGTTTCAGCTGAGCTAATAGTTCTACATCTATCATTCTTTCAATGTCAGGATGTGGTGTATAGCTGGGTAGTACCGGCCATGTTGCTCCTGGTCTACCTAGTGGACCGAGCCTGGTAATGTGATTTTCATGTTGTAGGGGGCCTTTAAACCAGAGTTGATGCTCTTGGTAAGTTAGTGGAATTTCAATGTCCTCGAAAGGAAAGTATTCCACTGGAGGTTCCTCTATCTTGTAGAAGTGGAACACATGTGCTGTTGGATTTGCTTCTGGGAAGATAATCCATGAATAGAATACCTCTGTCTGCCGATATTCGTGTGCCTCTATGACAAAAATTACCCTACCACCTCTTGATGATAGGCCATTTTCTATAAGCTTTACAGCGATGGTTTTCTGTACGTTTTCCGCGATGATTATACCATCCGCATCGGTTTCTTGTTGGAAACCTGTAACGTCTAAACCTGGTTGGGCTGCAGTTCTTACAGCTCCACCGTTCTCGCTGTTGCTATTCGACATTTTGTTGACTGAAAGTTTGCAGAGCAAGTTTCAAGGAAACAAAGATAAGGTGAACATTATTTTGGAACACTGTATCCTTCAACGTTGAAAAAAAAAATAATACATATGATTTTCGTCCTAGTTAGTTATGGCAGATATTTTATCCTTTAACCCACTCCAGACGTCTATTGGAGTATTTTACAGGAAAAAGGGGTTTCTGTGAAAAGCACGACTGAGTTACTCTAGTATCTAGCGTTAAATTAGTGCCTTACCAAACGTTGGGCGCCATGTAGTGTAGTTCCTATATTCCCAATAGGCTCTGCGCATTGGAATCATATATTTTATAGATGTGACGCAGGACTTATGTCTACTAGGTCTCTATCAAACATATTAAACTTAATTGTGAGTGCCAGCTAGCTAAGAGGTCACTAGAAACTTTCTCGAATGAACAAGAAGGGATTCGTTTCTGACAACCGCATAAACATGACAACATGCTTCGTTTCACCAGAGGTGCAGAGAAATAGAGAGACGGGCGTTTTCAGTAAAAGTATTTATTGAACAGTCTTCTTTCTCATGCAGAAGAAATGAACTGCTACAGTCGTAAGATTGGCTGTAAAGTATAATGCGTACAGCAGGAAGAGTATTATAAAATAATACTGTAAAAGCATGGTATGGTTTCTAAGCTATAAAATACATACATAAATAAATAAAGACTAAAAGTACTCAACTGGTGCTTCTGAAATACGCCTACCCCGATGTACCTAACCTAAGTCCAGTACGAGGTAAGAAGTAAGTGTGGTGTAGCATAAGTTTAGTATTTTTTTGCCAAGAATCGATCCAAGATTTCTCTTAGGGTCTAATCAGCTCCGTACCTTGGTTTAGAATGAAGGAGGTCTGGCATCTCTCTGTCTCGGAACTCGATTTACCAACACCCCGCAAGGGGAACTTGGAAACACTGGAGCTAGATTTCTCGGCAAGAGAAAAGACAGCATCTCTCTCAGTGTGTCTGCTGGAGGGTCGGCTTCCTTCGACACTTGCTGTAGCGAGATGCGTCGGGCAAGTAGATAGTCGAACTGCTCCAAACCACCGTGTGTTTGCTAGGGCAAGTGTGGGCATATTTATACCTTGAAGGTGCCGAGTTTGACGTAAAGGTGGACATAATAACGTCATCAAGAGAGTCTCAGTTCTTTGAAAACTCCATGAGTTCTTGGACAAATCAATATTCAAGCAAGGGGAATTCCCTAACTGCTGAAGCCGAGTTTTCCAAGAAATCGTTGTGGCTTTTCGGAACTAGTGGAAGTAGCCATGCCGTATTTGGACTGCATGGGCTATGTCTAAATATGGTTATGATTTCTATGCCTATATAAGGACAAGGTGATCTATACTAAGGGTGGGCGGCCAGCTACGCTCTGTGCACGGAGTGCACGTAGTGCCGCCTCCTACGCATTTTGCGTAGCGGGCGTAGCCAGGCGGCACTACGCGCGCTCCGCAGACGGTGCGTAGCCGGCCGCCACCCGCCTCCCTCCCACCCTCCCTAAATACTTAAATAAAAGGATAGAAAGCTTTTAAAAACACTTACCTTTTCCGCCGCGTCCCCGGGGCTCCCTCTCGCCGTCCCTGGATTCGCGCCGCCATTTCGGATACTAATGCGCATGCGCGGGCGCCCGCGCATGCGCATTTCTCATGAGAAATGCGTGGGCGCCCACGCATGCGCATTAGTATCTGAATCGGTGGCGGCGCGAATCGCGGGACGGCGAGAGGGAGCCCCGGGGACGCGGCAGACAAGGTAAGTGTTTTTAAAAGCTTTCTATCCTTTTATTTAAGTATTTAGGGAGGGCGGGAGGGAGGCGGGCGGCGCGTAGTGGGGCTACGCGGAGTGCGCGGGTGGGCGTAGTTCTGTGCCCACTTCGCGTAGCTCCGCGGAGCCCCACTACGCCCAGGGTTAATCTATACCGATATAAGGGCATGAATCGGGAAAATTACACTAGGGTCCTAAAATGCTATACAACAGTAAGTAATGTCATGACCATTCCATGGGGACAATAGTCACCTGTATTGCAAGAGGTGTCACTATGGATGTGCCCCTATCACGAATCAGAGCTTAGTAGTTGATGAGCAATGTTAAAAGACAAGCATAGCACCTGTCACGGACCTAAGCCTTCTACTCAAGAAAACATATAGAGATGGCACATATCTACTAGGCTACATTTGATCCTACGGCCTGTCCATTCCAAGTCGGATATGCCAAAGGCTGTTCCTGTCCAGGGGAATCATTGGCATTTCAGAGACAGTGACTCAACATTACCGCGGGGAACTGCAGCCTTGCGCTTTAGGGGAAGATCTAGTCCTTACAAGAAGATAGGTCACAGAAATAACTCCAGTCCGCCCTCTACCCCCATGAGGTTGCTGTCATTTTATGAAGGGAGCCGGATACTACTAAGAGACGGATATGTCAGTGAAAGCTCTTGGCAGTGCTCTGCAGGCCTATTAAAGGGCTGTTCTGAAGCTGGTTCACAGCTCATATATGTGTGGGCAGGATTATGATTCATTCTTTTATTTATAGTGGGCACACCACAATGTGGGTTAAAAGGACAACTTGTGACTCACTGTCAAGCAGGCACTCTGATAGTTGTTTGAGAGTAATGTGCTTTGGCTCTTTTTTATTTTATCTGGGAATTATGCTGATCTGGTTCAGCAGTGACTCAGAAGACCTTTAGATCTGAAAGTGCCACAATAGGTGATGGTGGAAGTACAACATACATTCCATGCGCCAAGTGAAAGCTTATCTGAGGCATAGGTGGCTCCATTCATAGAGTGGCGGCGGCCATCTTGAAGTTGTGCATGGTTGGCTGCCTATAGCGGATCAGGTGTAGGCCTGCAGTCAACAGCTGCCGAGGATTGCCAAAGGTCTGTTAAACCTGAGTCGGGTCGGGGACAATCGGTATTTGCCCGGCGGTATTGCCTCTGTGACCCTCTAGTTATTTAATCAATGAAGAGGCAGGCGCTGGAGACTGGAAGGCAGGAAACAAGGTTTTTATTCTCTCCGGAGGAGAACACAACAAAACGGGCAGAAGGTATCGTTCTGAGGTGCTCTAGCTACATTTCTGAGGCCTGGCCTCTTATACACTGTTTTATGACTTTATTGCAGATTACATATTCATGTTAAAGCTTTGATGTACGGAAAAGACATTCCCGGGACTCCCCTTTGGGCCCGTTCCCACATACATTTACAGTTGAAGTCCCCACCCTAGTCACAACAGGTGATGAGTATCGCGCAGCTGGATATTCCGCCGATTCACGGAATGTGGGGGGTTTGATCGGATCTCATGGAGTGGGGGCTTTGATCAACCCGGGGATCCTTTGATGGGGGAAGCTTTCTATTGTACGGGGAGGGGCAAGGAATGGTATCGGCAGAGCTGGGTGTCGGCCTGGGAACGGGGAAGACAAACGGGCACACGGGGAAAAAGGGGGTTTGCATCTGAGGGCCGGGGATCATGAAAGGGAAGAAGGGAGGTGTCGCGCTGGGAACAGGATGAGGGCCTGGGGCAGCGCAGCGCCGAAGAGGGGTTTATGATTCAAGGCAGGTGCAAGCAGGGGGTTGGTCAGCGTGCAGGCTTAGTGAGGGCGAAGGGCTATATCAGGGGCCAGCGGCATGCAAAAGGGTTCGCTCTGATCAGGGCATCTTAAAATGGCGGGTGCGCACGACAAAAGTGTGGCATCAGGGGAAAAGGCAAGATGGCGCAGATAATGTTCACCAAACCGTACTAATTTTCAACAGTCCTCCCTTTAACATATTCAAGACATCTTGCTGGTTCATTTTCTACTCGGTTCTATTGTGGCGGGCATGAGAAAGAAAACGGTAGGAACCCTAGATGGAAAGAGTTGTAAACAATACATTTCAACATTTCTAGTTTTAGGAGGTGGACCTATTTGATAAACTTTGATCAATTTGTTTAGCAGGAAAGTCATAGGAATGCAATACAAAAACGATTCTGTAGCGAGAGCAGTAAGTACATTTCATAACGTGAACTGGTAGGTTATTACATATATCAGATTCGGATTGGAACATGATCAATACAATGGCGGCTGGGAGAGAAATGAGGCATAGCAGAAACGGCGATTGAGGATGTCAAATGTTCGAAGTTAACGAGTTCTCATTATTCTTTGTTGTCTTTCGTTGGCGCTGTGGAGCACCGGCGGTGGAGCTACAGGTCCAGCTCTATTCTAAGTTCTGCGTTGCAGGGCACGACCCTTTCCTCGCGTTTCTGGTCGGAAAGGTCCTTTTCGCCCTGTGTCCTTTGGGGTGATTGTCAGAAAGTTCAGATGGAAGAAGAGCGTACAAAACAGTCCATAGGGTAGGTCGGAGAAAAAAAAGGGGGATGGAGCAAGGCCAAATTAGGAACAAACTAGGGGAACGAGAGACTTCAGATGGGCGGGCTCATGACCGAGTCTAGAGAGCGGGGACCTTTTGGCACACATTCGAACATAGAGCGGGGGCATCAGGTTAGCCCTTTCTTCTCACTTTGCTGGAGGTAATGCCTCGTCCTGTAGCTCTGTTCTGTCGCGGTCTCGCCTTGGCCCATGTCGTAGGTGTTCCATAGTCTGCAGTCAGGCCTCATGCTCCCACATCCGGTCCTTCTCTCTCCTGACAGTCGTACCCTTAAACGAGTTTGAAAAGACAGTCTTTAGAGAATTTGCAGAAGAAGGTAATCACAAAAGTCTATTTCTCTCCTAGCTCCAGATAGAAATGAAAACGTCCGTTATTTTAGGGTTCACAACTAACATATAAATGACCGATGACGGGCCTGTTGGAGGTACTATGGCTTTCCTTCATAATTATTTATTACAGTTTCGACCGTTTATCTGATGGAGACCCACCTTCGTAAGACGGGCTTGACAAAGATATGCCGTTCTCTAGGGCTTTATATTTACCAAGGGTACTGTGTGCTATCGACATGGTACTAAACAGATATTTTGCTGAGGGACGAACATAGGCTAAACAGTTCTTTTTATCAATGCGTCCTGTTTTTCAACTAAACATTTTTCACTTTCGGCAGGGTTCATTTCAACGATTTCTTCACTTTGGTCTAGTCTTTTAACCTTATAAAACATCATTCTGGTTCCTACGTAGCTTCCTACGGCCTGAGTACTTAATCAGAAAAGACAGGGGTTTTTATGGGAAACAACTAGGGTCATAGAAACTTGTGGTAAGGGCGTAAATCGACCCATTCCTCACAACCGGGAATGAGGGGTAGTTTCATAACTCCAGTTTGGAGCGGCTGATACAGGGGATGTAACAGGGGTGATCATTTTTCCTGTTTGGGTTTTGCGACAATTCGGGGCGGGGAGGGTCGCGTATTCTGAGGTCCTTGTTTTATACCATAGGAGCCGTTGACATGTAGTTCCCTTATTACGGGCCAGATTAGGGGACCTCTGTCGTCTTACCTGTCCTTTCCCTTACGGCCCAACCTCGGTTCATTGACTTCTAGCGGAAAAGGAGAGGTAATGACACGGTCTCAGGGTGATTGTATTAAAGACAAGTTTTTGTGCAAATACTGACGGTATTTGAAGCCAATTAGGTGGTGCGCTAGGGGTGGCAGTCTGCCAATTTCGGGGCTAATCGCTCGGAAGAGTGGGAGTGCAAAAATAGAGAGAGAGAGAGAGAGAGAGAGAGAGAGAGAGAGAGAGAGAGAGAGAGAGAGAGAGAGTGCAACGGCAGGCTAAATAGTACACGTGCAACAGAGAGGGTGACAGTGTATTCAAGAAAGGTTATTTAGTGCATTACACAGTAAAGGACATTCACGGGTCTGCGTTAGAATCTTGTAATCATGCAGTTTGAGCATTAGACAGGGTAGAGGGGACGTGCTTTGAGAAAAGGAAAGAAGAAAGGAGGTACCATTTTGTCGCACTTTCTCGCATTCTCGGTCCTTCGACCAGTTGGGTCAGCGCCTCGGTCACACACACACATTCTCTCATAGTTTCGCATCATACGTGACATGGGTTCATTCGTCCGGTCTGGTTTAAGGGTGATCACTCTTTATCAGGTTGTGCTAATTTTTCGGGTTTGTTCAATACGTGAGTAGTTTGCAAGCGTGCTTAGGCACCACCTTGCGGCGCTAGTCTGCTTCGTGTATTAGACATGGCAAGGCTTCAGATCTTCGCCACACCTCGGCTGTAATCTCTGATGTAACCTGCAGAGGGAGGGGAAAAAAAAGGGGGGGGGGCAGCATTCGCACACATTTAAATACATGTATTCAAGAGTCCTTTACTCACCTCTTACTCGTCTTCCCTCCTCGGGGCAGAGTCCCCGGGGATATGGTGTCTGGAGTCGGGGGGGGGGTGTGTCCATATAGGTCGTGTGCGGGGAAACGTGAAAAGGAAACCAGAGATGCCTAGTGCGAGGTATCTAGTCAAAAGATGTATCTCACTATCGGGATCCTTAAACCTCCTTCAACGCTGTGGCGTTCTAAGGTTCTTCGGTTCTTGGGTCAGCCCCGTTCCCTGATACCTTGGAACGTTGTACTTTGTAACATTTACATCATTTCATTTCACCCTCCTTTTACATTCCCTCATTTACACCGTTCGTTTTACCCATCCTTGGAAGTCAAGGTCTTCCTCCACGCAAGAGTTCATGAGTCAGTCGCGTACTTTGAAGGCAGAGTGTCGTGTTGTCGATCCGATCCGTCCTCCAGGGCTGGGCAACCATCTTCTTTCAACCTTAAAGAGAGAGCAGAGTAGGGTGCACAGAAAAGAACTTTCCCACCGATCCCACATTCTTTTTAAAATAAAGCATGTAATACCCGTCCATAGTTTCGAAAAACCTTTATTTTTCAGAGTCATTTCAGTACGTGGATGATGAGGGTGCAGTCGTATTTGGTCGGACATGGCAATGGCTAAAGCGCGTACAGTGGGAGTGTCGTCTTGCGGCAATAAATACATTGGAAAGTTTTATTCATTCATTTGTAAGAAACTAAAACGTCTATTAATTGGCTGGGGGTTCGGGGGCATTTATTTTCATAATTTAGAAGCATAATCATAATAGTTGCAATCAGATTTCCTATATGCATACCGTATGTGTGCGTCGTAAATGAGGTTATACCTCAGCTACAAAAAAAATATAATACCGTACATTTGCAAATCAACATTTTTAACGGGATCCTTTTACAATGTTCGGCGAGTGAGCTCTCCTTGTCTTTTCTAGTCATGTGTACAGAGGATCACATAAATCTCAGAACATCAAGTTTGTATTAGTGTGGAGGAACACCACGAGGTGTTCGTAAGTTCCGATTGATACCAGCGCCATTTTGGGCGGGGCCGGCTCAGTCCGGAAGTAGCATCAGGGGGAAATGTTTCCCATTACTGGCAGTTGGACCAGCGTCCTTTTCGGCAGTTCTAGAATTCATGCTAACAGAAGGAGTGGCAATGTCATGTTTGTTTCGTTGGCGGTCAAGGCAGCCGTCCCTTACCGGAAACCTGCAGAGGCCGAAGGTTCCGCCGGGGACCTTTGTAGGATCTTCAAGGCTGCGGAGATGCTGTTGGAGAAGGGGGCTCGTGCCCCAGTGGGCAAATGTCCGAGTTATATTGTTGGTCAAAGTTACTCTAGTGGCCGGGGCCCGCCTTCCAGCGGACCCAGACGCCATTTTGAGGCCCTACAGGGGCCACCCTCGTCGAGTTTGCAAGAGTGGAAGAGATCCTTCGGAGTGAAAGGAAGAGGTCCCTGTTGTGTGAAAGCGGGACGTTCGGCTGGGGTGCAGCTGTGATGCCCCCACCTGGGGGGGGCGAGGGAGACTCGTTCGCGCCGTCTCCTTCTCCCGGTGCACTCCATGCTGCTCTTTTTCATCGCCCCGCATGAAGGTCTCTCCACATCCGGTGTTCCCCAAGTCTTGTGCTCAGTGCTGTGGGAGTATGGCCACCTGTGGCGCGCATTCGGCGCGGCACGAGTATCGGTGCAGTCATTGCAGGTTCGGTGTTCCGAAAATATGGCCACCATTGCACGTTCGGTGCTGCGCAAATACCGGGGTGCCACCATGGTGTGTTCGGTGCTGTGCAAGTATTGGCACCATCGCCTGACTGGGGGTGAATCGGCGTTGGGCCGGGGGCTGGGAGACCTCCTATCGGTGGAGGTGGGAGAGGCTCGTCCGCGTCGCCTCTCCCTCCCAGCCCGACCTGGACGCATTCCTGCAGGGGTATGGACAGGGCATCCGCCGCCCAGAGCTGCTGCGGCTGTCACGGAGGAGAAAAGGAAGAGGTGCCTCGCTCTTCTCTGGACATGTGGCGGGACTACTTAAGTCTATCCAGGCCCGTTGCGGCTGGGTCGAGGAGGCATGTGGCGGGACTACCTGCAACTACCCAGGGCCGTTGCGGCTGGACTCCGCTGGCCCCTGCCTCTCCTCCGGCTTCCCCATATGTTAAGATTTCCTGACCAAGAGTTGGCAGCGGGGCCCGCCTTATATGGGTTGCCGCTGGTTGGGCGTAGCCGTAACCCTGCCCTACTTTGGAAGGTTCCAGAATGGGGGGGGGGCGAATGTTCTGTTTGACTTTCATTTTCTACAGTTTACCGTTACTATTTCTTGTTTGCTGTGTTAAATTAAAAGTTCAAGTTCATCAATGGTCTACGGATTTTGTTTTACCATTTCTTTCTTTCCAGGTTGCTTTTATGCTAAGTTTTTGCTAACAGAGGTTGAGTAACACGGAAACACGTGTAGAGGGATGACGCAGATTCGTACATTACATACACACAAACTCAGACGGGGACAGTACAAGTACGACATACAAAGACCCAAGACGAATATAAAACAGTTATTGGTCATAATTATCTCTTTCCGTCTGTGAATTTAAGACGAGGCTGGGTTCCCGTCTTGACGTTGCCCGACCTAGGGGAACTTGAGCATGCCGCTGAAATTGTCCTGGCGAAATCTGTGCCATCGGGCATAATCAAACGTGGCGGTTCTATCTGGTCTGTCTATGTAAGTCGGGTTCTTCTTTGCCTCGCGCTTTTTCTCATGCTGCCGATCTGTCGTTCCTGTCGGCCCTTTGCCTTTACTCACGCTCAGTAGAGTCGGGCATTGGGCTTTCCAGTGTCCGACATATCTACAAAAAGCGCATTGGTCTGGCCCTAAGTCTGGTCGTCTTTTGCGTAGTGTCGGGGGATAACTTGTGGGTAGCGGTGTCCTGGGGTTGTCCTGTCGGTATATTTCTCTACTTGGTTTGTCCTCGTCTTTTCTCTGTCGTTTCATAGCCTCTCTGCGCCACATACCGAGACTGTCGAGCATAATAGGCGTTGTCTTATTATTTCGAAGGGCTATTTCTAACGTTTCTATTTTATCAAGGTCAAAGGATCCTGCCAGTGGCCACTGTTTGTCTTGACTTTCTTTGGTATACCTGTGCCACAATTTATTATAGGCTATGGTAACTAATCCATAGTTTATGAACATGTCCTTAGGGGTGCCTTCTAGTGGAGCTATATGGTCCACCTCTAATACACGGTCCGGGTTGAACCAATTATCAATCAATGGGGAGAAGACAGACATGACGGCTCGTAACGAGGGACTAATAAGTCAGCAGTGCCTATCTTATCACTAGGTGCAAAGACTAGACAGAATATTCCTATTCTACGTTGTTTGCAGGCAGTGAATACCTCATGAACAAAAATAAAAAAGAGTAACCAAGAACGCGGAACAATCAAGCAATTAATAAATAAATAAATAGGATAGAAAAAGGACAATGGGGAGAGTAAGTAGGGCGCAAGAGTCTGCGTCCTCTCACTAACCGCAAAGAGGAAGCTGTTGTTTCCGGTTTGCAGACAGAGAATCTCCAGAAGACAATCTGTGACCAGTAGTTCGGGGTTAAAGAACCCAGTTAATCAGTGAGGGAGTGGGGAGTCTCCCAAAAACCGTTAAGAAATAATAGAGTCAGTGGGGGAGAAAGATAGGCGCGACGGTTACGTTACCTATCCTTCACCGTTTGCAAAAGAGAAGGAGCCTACTGTTTCTCCGTGTGCAGACAGTGAATCTCCAAATAGGTCAAACAAAGAGTAATACTAGTATTTTATAAATAATCAAGCAATCAAACAATCAAGCAATCATTCCGCAACTTGTCGTGACTACACGACCTTACCCGGACCATGTGGACAGTTTCTTGTCTTCCGAATCCAGCGCCCGTTCGTCCTCTTTTTCTCGTATTTCTCACGGCACTCCTAATGGTTCCCAGTCAGGACCGTAGATCACTCGAGAGAGGTCTGTTCGGAACTAGTGAAGTTCGGATGATCGGCTGCCAGACGAGGGTCTATTGGGCAAGAGCTCTCCCGATCGTTGCAGTCGTTCACTCTGTCGTCGGGACCTCTCCCACTGGATCCACGAGTCGCTGATGGGCCCCACGCTTGGGACGCCAATTGTTAAACCTGAGTCGGGTCGGGGACAATCGGTATTTGCCCGGCGGTATTGCCTCTGTGACCCTCTAGTTATTTAATCAATGAAGAGGCAGGCGCTGGAGACTGGAAGGCAGGAAACAAGGTTTTTATTCTCTCCGGAGGAGAACACAACAAAACGGGCAGAAGGTATCGTTCTGAGGTGCTCTAGCTACATTTCTGAGGCCTGGCCTCTTATACACTGTTTTATGACTTTATTGCAGATTACATATTCATGTTAAAGCTTTGATGTACGGAAAAGACATTCCCGGGACTCCCCTTTGGGCCCGTTCCCACATACATTTACAGTTGAAGTCCCCACCCTAGTCACAACAGGTGATGAGTATCGCGCAGCTGGATATTCCGCCGATTCACGGAATGTGGGGGGTTTGATCGGATCTCATGGAGTGGGGGCTTTGATCAACCCGGGGATCCTTTGATGGGGGAAGCTTTCTATTGTACGGGGAGGGGCAAGGAATGGTATCGGCAGAGCTGGGTGTCGGCCTGGGAACGGGGAAGACAAACGGGCACACGGGGAAAAAGGGGGTTTGCATCTGAGGGCCGGGGATCATGAAAGGGAAGAAGGGAGGTGTCGCGCTGGGAACAGGATGAGGGCCTGGGGCAGCGCAGCGCCGAAGAGGGGTTTATGATTCAAGGCAGGTGCAAGCAGGGGGTTGGTCAGCGTGCAGGCTTAGTGAGGGCGAAGGGCTATATCAGGGGCCAGCGGCATGCAAAAGGGTTCGCTCTGATCAGGGCATCTTAAAATGGCGGGTGCGCACGACAAAAGTGTGGCATCAGGGGAAAAGGCAAGATGGCGCAGATAATGTTCACCAAACCGTACTAATTTTCAACAGGTCAATGGAAGGCCATGCGCAGAGGGGTTTCACAGAAAGAGGATGTAATACATGATTAAAAAACCCAGAAATTAACTTAAAAAACACAAGGTTGTAAGAATGTAATGTATTGAAAAAACAAAGATTACGTTATTTGAATGTTACAAAACAAGGCCTGAAACTAACTGCAATTTGCTAGTTATGACTTCGTAAACAAACCCTAACTCTTTTTCCAGTCATGCTCAGCATTTGACCTTACATATGACATCACACATAAAATGACATAATTGATGACATAACTGATGACATCTCAGCTACGTTTTTCTCTGTCGAGGGTCATCCTAGTCTAGCTCATGTTCTTGGCTTACTTTCTTTCGGCACCTTTCCTTCTACTTAATGGATTCCCCTGCTTTTCTTTCATCTGCTTTGGGGGTTTTGACTAGGACCTTTCTTTGGCTGTAGCAGACTATGTTGAACAGATAATACAAAGGCACTTTGCTGCTTTTCAATCTGGGCAATGCAGTGACCCAGTTGGTGGGGCGCTGGCGAAAGACGGAACGAAAAATAAAAAATAAAAAACCCAATTACTTAGAACGGGCGAGCCGGCCAGCCGTTGTGTCTCCTGTGTTTTCCGACATCCTCCTGCAGACTCTTGGCCAGCATGCAGTGTTGTGACTGGTCTGCGCGCCCTGGTTCGGCGCTCAGACGAGGACAGGGAGGTTGTGTAATGCAGCCTGGTAGGGAACATGCAAAGTGCGCATGACTGTTTGGCGGGCCCAAGAGGGCTGACCAAGCAGTCGTACGTACTTCAGGAGCGCAAACCACTCCTCTTCCTGCTGCGCCAGCCCCGCCCCACATGAAAATCACTGAAGCTGTAGGAAAAGTAAAATGATAATACCGATAGTTATTATCATTTTATTTTTATTTCTGTTCAGTGGGTCGATGCTCCTCCGCCTTAGTGGAGGACCGGCCACTGCAGTGGCCCTGTTCTAGAGCTCGGTGTTTGGGCTCCTGAGGTTTTCCTACATAGGGCTGTAGAGCTTCCTGTCTTTGACATTTCGCTTAATCTGCCTCTCTTTTTCTCCTCCAATATTTTCCCTTGTCCTGGTGCAGTTTGAAGGCACCACAGCTTTTATTTCATGCCTTCATGATGTTCTTTTTAGGTCTCGCCTACCAGCATGCGTGCGCTGCTTAGGCAAAAGACCTTTAGCAATCGCTTTGGCTTTTCAGCCAAAAACGTGCACGAGTTCTATTGCCTTCAAAGGCAACGTGTGCACATTTGGCGATTCCCTTATGGGAGCGAGCTTGACACCATATATTTGTAATTAACTTACAAACACATGGTGCCCCTGGCTCACTCCCACAAGGGAAACGCTTTGAGTGCTGTTGGCTGCACTCCCCTTAACCCTCCCACTTTTAGCGCGAGGCGCACGCGCACTTGTTTCTTTATGTGAAGGCTGACAGAGCTATAATTTGGAACGGACCTTCTTTGTACAAATTACATGGTAGAGTGAAAATCTGCGCTTATGCCAGTAAACGTTGCATACTGTATATTTTTGTGGCCTGGTTGTGTTTGTTATGGTCTTTTTTTGCTTTACCCAACTACTTCGTTGGCCACTTCTGCAGCCTTATAATAAGCTTCCACTTGCTTCGTCCATGTCTGTCAGAGACCTAAATGGTGCCTTTGTGCCGAGAAAGAAGCGTTTCCCGAAGATTCGTTGACCGAGAGGTCATGACCATGAGATGTGGTATTGTGGAGGTGGGGTTGTGTTACAGAATACTGTTCTTCCTGTAACAAAGAACTTGTACACTGTGTACAAGCCAACATGTAAATTCTTTTTTTTTTAAATATACTAATTCAACTATGAAAAGCGTTCAAGCAGATCTGTGCTACAATCAATGCAATTCTTTCTTTAGCTTCTTCACATGGTTTAAGTTTGTGTTTCATTATGCTTTTGTCCCTGAAAGGCTTCGGCATAACTGGCTTCATACTATGTGAACAACTTAACAACATGAGGCATATTTCCATACAATGAATTTAAATTGGAATGATTTACATAGTCTGGGACTGAAAATCGGAAATGGATTCACTCCTTCAGGGCCCAAGTTGGACACCTGTGCAGTACACACTGAAAATCCTGAGAGACACTGGAGCACCCTGCGTGATGCTACGAGGAGCATTAGAGAGCCCAAAAATAAATCCCATCAACCACATTTCAATCTGACTAGCTGACCGAATGTTCTGGGGTAACAAGCACAAGCAAACCCAACAGGTCTTGCCTTTAGGACTTACTGGCTTTGCCAATGGTTTTAGCCATGCTGCAATGCATCCCCGATGCTGTCCAGAATGGCTCTTCAAGAGAAAAAAAAGCCTGCCATATTCAACCAATCATGCATGCGCCTACAAAAGGAGACAAGCACTTATTTTCCTTTTGTTTACCCATCTGAGTTTAATCTGTAAACAAACACAAACAAGCATTGGCATAGCCAATAGGTCTAGCCTTTGGTACCTTATAAGTATTTAATTATGCAGCACAATATCCTTGGTGCAACATCAACAGTTGCATGGCTAAACACATAAGGTCCCAAAGGTGAGACCTATTGGCTATGCCAATGCTTGTTCCTCTGGGTTTGGCTTTCACCTCCTTTTAGGGTGCCTAGCTTTTGTCTTCTTTTCAGAGGCTCATCTGTCTAGCCAGTTGGGCCGCCTGTCTCTTGTTCTCGGTTCTCTATTCCATCTTGTGGTTTCTCTTTGAATGCCAGGCGGTTCCAGGTCAGTCAGAAAGATAGAAGGCTCAAACAGGCACATGCATCAATATTGCATTTTGCGATTCCTTAATTGCGAAAAATAAGGAATCACAATTAAGGAATTGCAAAATGCAATGCATCAAGAAATCGCTAAATAAATTGCGATTTCTTAATATTCCTTAATTGCAGCTCGCAAATTGCGAGTTGCAATTAAGGAATACCTCCCCATTCATTCATATGGGCCTAGAGGCCCATAGGAATGTATGGGAAGACATTCTCAATTTGCGATTAGCAAGTAGCGAATCGCATATTGAGAATGCGATTTCAAGGGTGCAGGGGTGTCCAAAGGAAACCCTGTTGCACCCCTGAAATCAATCTGTGCACATATGTTGTGCACACACATGCCCTTAGGGCATGTGTGTGCACAACATGAAACTTTGAAAAATGCACAAAAGTGCATTTTTCAAAGTTTTCGCAAATTATCAACTTCATGGTAATTTGCTCCCCTTAATTGCGAAATCGCAATTTTTTCAAGTTTCATGCATTGAATTTAAGGAATCGCAAAATGCGATTCCTTAAATGCAATCGCAATTTAAGAATTCGCAAATATTTGCGAATTCTTTTTTATTTTATTTTTTTATTAAAACCTTTATTTTGCAAAAAGAGTACAAATACAGACCTACAACCACCAGGGCCGGTCAGTCATACGAAATAGCAAGAACAGATCAGTACACAGCTCATCAGCCGATAACCCGAGGGTCCGGCAGCGTATAAGCACAGTGTAATTCGAAGCGTATGGCAGGCGAGGATAAATAAAAGGTTTCTTGTTTAATTATATAGAAATAACAAAAAGTAGACACAAAAAAAGAATACGAGGCAAACCAGCAGTCTAAGGACTGTTACATGTGGTAGGGGGGACAAATGAAGAGCAAGCATCAAAAAATCATGTAAGAGGGGAGCGGGGACCGAGAGTGAGCAGTATATCACAATAACAGGAAATCAGAGTACTGGAGCGTACAGTCAGGGAGACCGTGGAATGTCAGGGGGCTCCGCAAGGGGAGGATCACAGATCTCTCCACGGTACGAGTTCCACTGACCCCATATCCTTCCCCACTTCTTGGGCCTACCTCGGGAGATGTACACAATTTTTTCTCTAAACATGCACCAGTCCATGTTCTCCTCCCAGGTCGAGACCAATGGTGCCCTATGAGACCCCCACAGTTGAGCAATATCTCTCTTTGCAATCATGTTGCCCAGGGTGACCCATTGAGTCTGAGCAACAGTACAGTCATTCGGTTCCCAAATATTCAGCAAACAGCGTCTGGCCTCGGGGAGTAGCTCAACACCCGTCACTTCACCCATCACCGCATGCACTCGAGTCCAGAAAACCACTACCTTCGGGCATTCCCATATAATGTGGAGAAAGGTAGCAAGCAGACCAAAACCACGCCGACATAACCCATCCACAGAATAACCCATATGTATCAGTCGTGGACCCGTAACATAGATACAATGCAGTATCTTCAGCTGCACCAGTCGGAGACGCGCCGGAATCGCGACTTCTTTAGGGGAGGATATTGCAGCCTGCCAATCCTCATCGTCCAACTCCAGTCCGTCACCAATCCATGCCTCTCTTAGCTGTATAAGAAGGTCCGAACGGGCATTAATAAGTTTTTTATATATGAGGGAGATAGTGCTGTCAGGGACATGTCCATCCAGCACTCTATCCTCCAGGGGAGAAGACTCAGGGATCGTAGTAACTGCAGGGAAGACAGAAGCAAGTGCGTGGCGGACCTGAAGATATCGGAAATATTCCCTATTACTCAACTTATACTCCCGTTTTAGTTCGTCAAAAGTTTTGACTGTCAGTGGCCCAAAGATCGCCCACTCTGCTGATACCAATAAGGTCCCATCTATCGAATCCCTTCGAGGACCACAGACCACCCAATCTCTCAGCTGCATACAGGGGAGTTGCCCTAGTCAGTTTATCAGTCCAGCCCGTGGCCGATGTTGCACTATCCCATACACGTACCGCCACCGCAGTGGGGCCCGTCAGACCCCTCCTGGCGGTCCTGGAGTAGAGCGCTCTAGTATAATCGCCCCCCGGCAGTTGCCACCTATCCATATCATAAGCGGGATTCGGAACAGGACCATACATGGCGTGATTAATAGCACTCAACTGAGACGCCCAATAATAGCGTTTGGCATCCGGCAAAGCTATACCGCCGTCATACCAGGGCAAAGTTAGTTTCGCCAACGCTATGCGTGGCCTCCCGCCCCAAACCAATTTCCTCTGGAGGCCCTCGATTTCATGGAAATAGCCAGCCGGAACCAGATCGCGCGTGTTCTGGATGGCGTATAAGAACCGTGGAAGAGACATCATTTTGAACAAGGCCGCTCTCCCCAAAGGGGACAGAGGCAATCCAAACCACGCCGCTACATCCGACCGAAGCCGGGCAAGCGGAGGCAGTAGATTCCGCTCATATCGTACCCTGGGGTCCATAGAAATGTAAATCCCCAAGTACTTGAAACCAACACTGGAAACAGGTATAGGACAGACACGGGGCAAAGAAGGTTGTCCACCAGTAAGTGGATAAATGCAGGATTTAGCCCAGTTGATAACTGTTGGAACTGGGGTCACCAGTCCCCTAGGGTAGCATGGCACGAGCGGGTAGGCATCCGAAAGCACATGTGTTAAGCGATCATGCAGCACACACTCACACTGAGACAGAAACCTGGGCACGCAATAAATGACTCCACTCCAGAGCTTGTATAAAAACAAGTGATTTGTATTAAGATAAATAATCAGATACATAGAGCAGGATCAGGGAAATCATAAATTCATTTAAAATACATGTGTCTCAAAACTTGCGATCAATATTAGATGAATAAATATCCGTTCTGCAATAAATATTAAATATTGGATCAATAAATAGTTAAATACATTTTTAGTGGGACACAGGCCCGACCTACGCCTTGCTTCTTGGTCAGTACCTGAAAGGAATACATCTCAAAGTCATAAGAACAACACTGCATTAAGCATCAATATCCATTTCCTCAGGTAAACAAAGGGACAGTTCCATAACAGAAACATCTCCCCGCTGTAGGAATAAACAATTTGTTAAGTGTAGTTCAAACATTTCCTTAAATATGAAACATTTCATTTGCCACAAAAGTATGTGGACGTAACTCTCCTCCTGTAATAGGAATTAAACATTTCATTAAGAATAATTATTCCATATAACAAGGTTGGGCATCCCTTTGGGAGAACTTCTCATTGGGCCCAGCTAACCATTGCATTAGCCAGCACTAACTAGGAGAAAACATTGCAATCTAGGTAACCATCCCCTTGTGCAGGTTTAACTGTATCAGGGCTACACCAACATTCCATCAGGGAAGTAGAAATCCCTACATTTGAGCAGGTGTAAGTAGATCTCTGTTATAGCAGGGGTATGAGACCCTTCCCTGGGCAGGAGTAAACATTGCCTCAAATGAGGTCAACACCTTTCATTAGGCATAAAGTATTTCTTTAGGCATCACACACCATCCTATTACCTGATGCCTGAACAGGCAGGGCCTTCCCCCTATTAATCAGGAGCTTACAGGTAAAACATTTCCTGCAATAGAGATAATCAGTTTAGCAGAAGTAAAACACTTCACTGAGGGTAAAACATTTCATTAACCATTTCCTTAGGCAGGAATGAAACTCCTATGGCAGGAATAAAAACACACCACTGCGGATAAAACATCTCATTAGGCAGTGTAACTATATCCTTATAGCATTAACGTTCCCCTACTCAGCAATCAACAGTTAACAACTCTTCAAGGCAGAGATAACCATTTTTAACAGGCAAGCCTGAGCTTAGAAGCCTTGGTTTATGCATGTAAAGCCTTTTAGTAAATGTAAACATTTCTTTAAAGCAAGGAGCACCTCACTCCATAACTGTGGGCATGTGCTCCACCTTTCAACCAACATGAATAAATGTTTCATTAGTCAGCAGACACAGTTCATTATGCAGCTGTTGGCGTTTCCACCCCCAGGCCAGGATCAACATTCTAATTCCTACATTAAGCAGGCATAAACCTCTCAGCACCCAAGAGTAATCCTGTAAATAAGTAGAGGTTATAACACTGGGGCAGGGGTGTAATAAAACTTCTATAGTTCAGAATAATCCTGGTTCCAAGCAGGAATAACCACTTCAAAACTCTTCCCCAATCATAGGTAACATCCCCCTAATCAGGAGTAAACATTACAGGGAAGGAATCAGGCATAGGCATTTCATTAAGTAACTTATAAATAGAACATTACTCATTGCTAGAGAGCAACATCTCATTAAGCAAGCACAGGCCTTGCTTTAGACTAGTAAAACATTTCTGTTAATTAAGGTGAACATTTCAATAAGCAATTCAGTAAAGCATTCTCAATGAGCATTTTACTATGCCTTGGACTCCCCTATGCAGGGCTAAGCCATCGCAGGTGAACTCAGTATGTCTTTAGGCCTACGCCGGAACCAGGGCCCAAACAGTTAATGAATGGCAAGCCTGTCCTCAGGCATAAACAGTAACTTAATGGCCTCCACGTCACTAGAGGCACATAGGGGCCAACAGGTGGGCACTTAAGGTCAAAAATACAGCGTTTCTCTGGGGCCTACAAGAGAGCGCTTGGAGGCACAATTACAGCGCTTCTATGGGACATTCAAGAAAGCGCTTGGAGTGAAATTACAGCGCTTCCCTGGGCACTACCACAGTTCCTCACATGACAGCGCTTGGCCACAGGCAATGCTGGGGACAGCGCTTCAGCAGGCAATCAGGTTTAGATAATAGCACCCTGCAGGTACAGCACTTCACAAGGCAGCAACCCCCTTCAGTACCTCAGCACTCTTCACAGGGACAGCAAAGGAGCGTTGGGGGAGCAGGGAGTCAGCGCTTCAGAAGGCAGCAACTTCTAGAGCCACAGAAGTTCTTGGTGACACAGCGCTTCAGGGGGATAGCGCTTTTCAGGATTCACAGCGCTACGATATAGCAGGCAATTCACAGCAGAGGTAGCGCTCGGCAGACAGTTCATTCCAGGTAGCGCTGCTGAAGGGCACCACAGAATATAGCGCTTCAGGCAGGAATCACGCCCAGGATTCTAGCGCTTCACAGACAGCAGGGTGCAGGGCTATAGCGCTTTGGCCCACACGAGGTGGGGGCAAGACCAGCAGGTCTAATAACATTCAGTTCAGGGTGCTGCAGTTCAGGCAAATATAGCGCTTCAGAAGGCAGCAACCCCCTCCATTACTTCCGCGCTCTTCACAGGGTCAGCAAGGGCAGCGCTAGATATACAGGACAGGTGACACCCCAGTAGCAGGTTAGCAAGGGAGACCCCAGGTGACATCAGGAAACGCAGGGTCAGTACCGCGCCAATACCTGTTTGCTTCTTCAAAAGTCCTGTGATGATTTAATTTCTTCTTAGCGCTTTAGGTTTCTTGCGCCCTTGTAAATAGAGGCTTAGTTTCTTGTTGGCGTGATGCTTCTTGCGCCCTTGTAAATAGAAGTTTAGTTTCTTGTTGGCGTGATGTTCCTTACGCCCTTAGTTTTGTTGATTGGTTTCTTGTTCCTTGAAGGGGGGAATAGTTTGGTGGCTGGTGTTCCAAGTTCTTCTCAGCCAATCCCTTCAAGTGGTCCCTGAGGGTTCCCTGCCGCGGGGTTAGGTCAGTGGGGGGGGGGGTACAGGATGCCTCAATACTTGTAAAGCAGCACACTAGGCCCTGTCATTCCAGCATCATAAGACCCTGCCCTGACCCCCACTGCCTATCCTCCTGCGTAGGTACTTCCCCAGGTCTCCCCTTAGTCCCTCTGACAGGAAAGTTTACCTTCCTTTCCTTATACAGTGCCAGTTGACAGTTGGCAGTGGCAGTTGGTGTCACCTCACCTGTTCCAGAAGGTTCCAGGGGGTTCTAGGAGGTTCCACCATTCTACCTGTGGGCAGGCTGGCAGGCTAAGTTGATACATTGTTTGGAGGGTTCCAGCCAGGCCCTAGCCACTAGAATGCGCCCACTAAACCCCGCTGCAGCAGCAGTGGTCAGTGGCAGCCATGTTAGGGGTATAAGACACCTGCATCTTAACATCAGTTTCACAGTACACAGGGCTTTCCTCACTACACAAGGCCTATACATTGTTGTTACCATGAGGGCATTCTGATTTAAAAGGGAAATAAAAAGGCGAAAAATTTTGGGGAAAGGGCCAAGTCTCACAATAACCAAACCAGAGTTCCTCCCGAAAGAACTCAGGACGTCAAACAGAACACCCAGTGACTTACGGGGAGAAGTAAGGTACAACAGTATGTCATCGGCGTAAAGCGACACCCGATCCTCAAAGGCAGGGGACCACCGTATGCCCCTGAGCGAGGACTCCCATCGGAGCCACGCGGCAAGGGGCTCAAGAGCAAGTGCGAAAAGGAGAGGCGACAGAGGGCAGCCCTGCCTCGTGCCACGCCCGAGGACAAAAGGAGCCGAGGCCCTTCTATTGACCACCACCTGAGCCAGCGGTTGCTCATACAAAAGTCTAATCCACCCGATAAACTTAGGACCAAAGCCAAACTTGGCAAGGGCAGCCCACAGATATGGCCATTCCACCGTATCGAAGGCCATCGAGGCGTCAAGTGAGACCAAGATGGCCGACTCCTCAAGAGACCCCGCCCTCGCCAAGACACCATGAAGACGTCAAAGATTGAGCGCGGTATTGCGGTGGGGGATAAACCCGGACTGATCAGGGTGTACCAAGTCGCCGATCACCGTAACCAATCGGCTCGCCAAGATCTTAGCAAGGACCTTGGGCTCCACATTCAAAAGCGAGATCGGCCGATATGACGAACAGTGTTCACGGGGCTTTCCATCCTTGTGGATGACCACAATGGACGCCAGTCTCTGATCCCGGGGAAGAAGCCCAAGATCTCGCGATGCCAAGAACGCCCGACAGAGGTATGGCGCCATTTTGTCGGGGCTCAACTTATACAGTTCGATTGGTATACCGTTCGGGCCCGAAGCCTTACCCGAGCGAAGTGCACGGATAGCGAGCGCTACTTCATCGGTAGAAAAATCCGGCTCCATAAGCTCCCTGTCCGAGTCCGACAGACTAGGCAACGTTATATCACGGAGCAACAGGTGCGAGTCCTCCTCAGGTCTGTCCGAGACCGGCGCGTAAACCTTCTGAAAGTGCTGGGCAAAGACCTCCACTATCTCGATCGGGTCCACCACTCGTACACCATCCACTCGCTCAACAACAGGCACCACCCGATTCAATCTATCCCGTTTGTCAAGCCAAGCAATCAATTTCCCCGCCTTGTCACCCACATCATACAGGCGCCCCTGCTGCTCACGATTCATCACCCTAGCCGCATCAGTCACCAGAGCTCTGTATTCAGACTGTTTAAGCGCCAAGGAGTGCAAGCTATCAGGCGTAGTTCCAGACTCCATCTGCTCCTCCAACTCAGAGATATCGTTTTCCAGACGCACCACTTCCATAGTTCTGCGCCTCCTCTCGCTAGCAATCAAAGAGAGAGTCTGACCCCGGATCACAGTTTTATATGCCTCCCATAAAGAGACAGGGGAGGATACTGACCCTTCATTCTCAGCAAAGTAGTAATCCATACACTTAACCACTTCCGTACCAATGTTGGGGTTGCGAAGATGCCACGGATTAATAGGAGCAACCCGGCCCCCGGACTCTAGCCCCACGTCAATAGTAAGCCAGAGTGGGGAGTGGTCCGAGATCCCCCTAGCCAAATGCCTAATTTCCCTCACAGAGAACATCTGAGCCGCTGGTAAAAGGATGTAATCGAGTCTCGAGAGACTACCATGAGCCCCTGAATGAAAGGTGTATTGGAGCTGTCCAGGGTGAAGTTGCCTCCAACAATCTGCTAATCCCAATGTGTCCAAGAAATTCCCCAGCCATAACTGCGATGTGGGGAGGGTTCTACGAGGGCTACGATCCTCCTCTCCACTGACGACCGAATTAAAGTCGCCACCCACTACCAACAAGCCATCGGGGAGCCCCAGGACCACCCCACCCAAATCAGAAAATGTGACGGACTGTAGACCAGGGGGAACATACACAGACAAAATGGAGATCGTCTTCCCCTCCCAACGACCCACAACAACGGCATAGCGGCCCCTATCATCCAGCACCTTGTCATCTACTTCGAGGGGGAGGGAGTTTCTAACCAGGATGCCCGCCCCCCCTCGATCCAGTGGTGAATCCAGAGTGGGCCACCAAACGGTAGCCTCGTCTATTCAATGCGTGGCACGTATTTCCTACAAGATGCGTCTCCTGTAGTAAAACGATATCCGGGGAGTGTCGCTTCAGATACTGCAAAACTATCCCCCGTTTTATCCTATCCCCTAGACCATTGACGTTCCAGCTCAGCACCCTCAGTCCCCTACCCCCCATCTCAGACCAGAACAAACAGTCCCCCCCGCCATGAAGCAGGCACAAAGGATAAAATACCGCACATATCGTAGCCTCGAAACAAACAAACAAGAAAAGACCCCCCCACCACCCCCCAAGGAACCCTCATCACACAACCCCCCACCCTGCACCCCTGCGGTAGATCAAAAAGCCACCCCAACTTGCAGTGTGCCTGTCGCCCCATTAAACTAACCTACAAGAAGAGAGAGAAAAACATCCCCTGAGGAGGAAGAGTCCCGAGTCCCCACACCCCAGGGTATCGACAACGTATAAACATTGCTACCACAGAGCCACTGCAAAGCGTCCAAAAAATTGGCTCGTCGGCACAGACTCACTACTCCTGTTCTTCCAAGCCGCCCTCGGCGCCTCTCGAACTCTCCGGGCTGGTGTGTTGTGTCGGCAGGTTGTCCAGCCAGTCACTGGCCATCTCAGGGCGATCAAAAAAGAATGTACGTTCATTGTGTTCAACCCTCAGGCGGGCCGGAAAAAGCATGGCGTATTTCAGTTCCATGTCCCTGAGACGTCTTTTCACCCCCGTAAAGCCCATACGTTGTTTCTGCACCGCCTGTGTAAAGTCCGGATAGAAACTGATCAACACATTTTCAAACTTAGTGGGACCATTAGTACGGGAGGCCTGCAGGATAGCGTCTCTATCTCGGAAATTAAAAATCCTGGCTATTATAGGCCTCGGAGCGGCACCAAGCTTGGGCTTCCCACCTGGAATTCTGTGAGCACGCTCCACCGCAAAAAGATTACTAAGGCCCTTTGGTGCCAAATGGTTCCGGATAAGGTCCTCCACCAAAAGGTCCGTAGGCACGTCTGTAGAATTCTCCGGAACACCTACGATGCGAACGTTATTGCGGCTGGCGCGGCTCTCGAAATCATCCAGTCGACGGGCGAACGAGTCTCTGGCCATTCGAAGATCGCGGACCTCGGTCTGGAGATCCGAGACATCCGCAGTCAGGCTCGCTGTCTTGATGTCCAGGGACTTGACCTGCTCATTGGTTTTCCCCAAGTCCGTCCTGATAAGGTTGACCTCGATTGCAACCGTGTCCAACTTAGTAGCTAAAGTTTCATACTGCTGACCCATCGCGGTCTGGATACTGGCAATGGCGCCCATGACATCCTTTAAAGTCGGCTCTTCAGTCGCAGAAGTATCATCACCAGTCTCCCCGAGGGCCTTACTCGGCCCGCCTGGGGATCCCTTCGGGCGAGTAAAGCGATCAATAGTCTGAGCTTGGACAGCCCCTCCTCGATTCGGACCTCCGGTGTTTCGCCTCTCAGCGTCCGCCCTGCCCACCATGGTGGGCGACGAGCTCCGACGGGACCTTTGGGATCTGGTCAAAATGATTCCCTGTATGGCAGGCCTGTTGAGTCGAGAGGTCGAGGATCGACAGCCAGAGTAGAATTTGCGACTAGACCAGGGCAGCAGTATCAATCAGCAACAAGTTGGTGTCAACAATGACCAAAATCGAAACCGAAAGTACCACAGGGGCAGCGGAAGTATCTCTCCAGCCGTTGTTGTTCAATTGCCACCCGGGTACCTCGGGAACTCAAGCCCCCGGAGGGCCTCCGCCATAGGCCTCAGATTACGAGGTGCAGCAAGTCCCGTTCCCGGCGGCCAAATCGGGTTTTAGAAAAAGTTTTTAATATCAGCAGGGCATTAGCGAAAAATACCCGTCGTCCAAATCAGGATTAGTTGCAGGATAGATGAGGGTGGTGGAAGGGGTCTCGGGAGCCCTTTGCTCACGCGTCCATCTTGGATCCGCGCGTAGCTCCTCCTCCCTATTTGCGAATTCTTAAATTGCGAGGGCTTTGACCCTTCATGCATTCCAAAAGCAAATTTTGCGATCGCAAACGGACGATTTTTGTGATTCGCACCGGTTGCGATTGCAAAATCTTTTGATGCATGTGCCTGTATGTGTTTTGCTATACTTCCTTGTTTTTACAGACTATTTTTTTGGGGTCAGGTATTCCGGGTCTAGGTTCAGCGTCCTCTGGCCTTCCATGAAGGTGTTGTACCCTTTTTTCCTAACTTAGTATTTGGTAGTCTTTTCTACAGAGCCCAAACTTGAAAGTCTCTTCCTGTGTTTTGTTCTTCTCCCGTGAGTTTCCCAGAGGTGGTGGTCATTTGGCCTGTCTTTGGCTTTTGCTGTTGGTGGCTACATCTTCACTTTCTTCCGGTTGCTATTTTGTTATCTTGGAAGTAGCCCATGGAATTCATTGGCTTCTCCTTAGGGCCTCTGTGGCTATTAGGGACTCTCTTACTTTTAGACATTCTTGGTATGTGAAGCAGTCCATCTCTGATGTAGTGTTTTCTGTCTCCGTGTGATCAGGATAGTTTTACCCATCACAGTCCTGGGTACCCATCCTCCTTTCCATCTGGTGCTTGACCACAGGGGCGTTAGGGTTGCCTGGTACTACAGGATGTCTATTAGCGGTGGCCCCTAATTGTAGCTCACAGGACTCAATTCAGCTCAACGTGATTGTATAAATGTCGATAAATATTGTCTGTCGGCCCAGGCAAACCTCACAAAGTAAGGATCCTGACTAGGAAGACTAGCTCTTGGAGTAATAAAGATTATCAGTAAGTAATCGGGTCATGCATTTCGCATTCCTTGCATTCCTCATCACCACCAGGACAATGCCATACCACAGTCACATTGTCCCAGTCTGATGGATTCCTTGGTGAATGTTGACTGTAGCGAGTATGTAGCAGACAGCACACCCTATATTACATGTGGTTAATTCATTAGATTAGACAAACAAAAAGGTGTATAGTGTTCTTGTGTCATTAAGTATTATTATTCCAAATTAAGAACAGGCCGCTGTTTCTTGAGGGATAATATAGTGTTCAATTATACACATTTTGTTTTACCTATTCAAATTAACCTGGGCTTAATAGCCTCCAACATTATAAGCCTTGAAAAATAAAATTAGTAAATTAAGAAAAAATACAAGGCACTGAACCTTGGTCAGGGCCACCATGTTAAGGAGTGCCTGCCAATGAAGGTGACATTGTAATCTAACTACATGGGCCTCCAGTATACTGATCGCTGCACTAATGTTAGCTTGAGGCATACCTCCATCACGTCCAATAAGTCTTTCTGCTACTGCTTCTAATTGTCAAACTCCTATTCAGGAATAGAGTTGGACAGTAGAAAAAAACTCTGATTTACCCCAGTTTATTTGCAAACCCGATACATAAGACACATCACTGAATTGCATAGAGAATTAGCAATAGATTTTGATTATGCTCTGTAATATCCATCGATATGACCATATACCTTGCATCGCCTGAAGGACTATAGGGATATTAACTTTCTGGTTGCATTTATTTACAGATACACACAGAAATGTAACTTTAAATTGACTGAGGACGTGAAGAGACTAAGGGCCATATTATCAAGAAAGGGCGATACATTATCGCCGCTTTTATCGGCAGGAAACAGCCGCTAAAGCGGCGATAATGGGCTTGATAATACGCGCTTGTGAATTCCCAGAGAAGCACAGCTTCTGGTGTTAACCTGGGCTTCTATGGGAATTCACAAGGGCATATTATCAAGCCCATTATCGCCGCTTTAGCGGCAGTTTCCTGCCGATAAAAGCGGCAATAATGTATCGCATTTTCTTGATAATATGGCCCTAACTTTGTTGTTCGACTTGATGTAATGATTGATCTATATATGGCTATTTCAGCTCTTATATATGTCACATAATTAGATATGTGAAATGGAGCACCAATTGGTCTATTTACTAAAGCGCAACGCTACTAATGAGATTACTAAATAAATGGAACACTTTTAAATCTTTACTTTGACTGACCATTTTCAATTGGCGTTCTAATATTCGGCACCCACAAATGAGGCACTTAAATTTCTTCTACCACTTACAACTAGGTCCAGATGTATGTTACTAGGGCACTCAATTAATTGCAGGGGTGCAGCGATCAATTGAGCAGGAGGATCAGTGGCACAGAAGCACTTGGCTGTGAGAGGCTCACTTCAGCCAGTTTGTGAGGGTTATTTAGAGTTTGATAGATATTTGATATCACCAAATTCACCTTACTTAAAGAGTATACTTGGCTATGAAATCTCAGTCGGGCAGTCTGGACATCTGGCAATTGTTGGCAGATGTTCTATATCCACCAACCCTTTGACTACTTTTTATGATCCCTATAGATATTAAGGAATCCATTATACTTTCTTGATTTACGGCCTTTTCAGCTCTTGTGACTCTACTGGAAACCACCCGTTATGTATGGCATCGGGCTGCTATTAAAAGTTACCATAGGGCCATTCAATGTGAACGTGCAGCCTTCTATGCTCAGAAAATTCGAGAGAGTTGCATCCCGGCGAAGAGTATCTTCTCAATACTCAAACCTTAAATCCCACAATTCCTCTACAGCACCTCTTATCACGTGGAACCAGCAGTGTGAGGACCCTGCATCTTCTTCATCAGGAAGGTGGAAACTATTTACAAGTCTTTTCCACCGGTTGAAGAGGGCTTATCTGCGGGACCTAGTCCCTGCACTACCCGCACCTTGGAAGCCTGTCCCCCAATCTCTCAAGATCAGCTGCTTTCACTGTGCAGCAAAATTAAATCTGGCTCTCCTCCTGACAATCTAAAGCCCAATCAATTTAGGAAAATTCTATCTGTGCTCTTGGCCCCTCTGGGCCAGGTGATCAATAGGTCTCTTGCCACAGCAGTTGTTCCGAGGGCATGGAAACAGGCCAAGGTGGTACCTCTGCTCAAAAAACCCACCCTGGATTCATCTAAGCCAGAGAATTTCCGCCCTATTTCCCTCCTGCGATGGGTGTCTAAGATCATTGAGGCCTATATTAATTCCTTATTAACAGATTTCCTGAATACCAACAACACCTTAGACCCCTCCCAGAATGGTTTCCGTCCTGGCCACAGCACGAAGTCAGCGCTCCTGGCTGTGACCGAACATTTTTGGACTGCACTAGATACCGGGCGCACTTCGGTACTGATATTGCTGGACCTAAGTGCGGCATTCAATACGGTTTCCCATTCCATCTTGCTGCAATGTCTGGGAGAGGTAGGTATAGCAGGCACTGCTCTAGAGTGGTTCTCCTCGTTTCTTGCAGGGAGGACATTTCAGGTGACGCCCCCCCTTTTATTTCCGGTGTTCACAACATCAAAGAAGAGGTGCCACAGGGCTCCTCCCTGAGCCCATTGCTGTTTAACCTGTTCGTCAACCCCCTGGCGCTGGTAGCCAAGAGTAAAGGTCTGACTATGGTCTCCTACGCCGATGACACACAGTTGGTAGTGGCACTCTCAGACGACCACACTCGGGGCGGACCCAAGTTTAGGAGCGATCTTGCTGCCGTCACCGAGTGGATGACTGCCAACTGTCTCCAGCTTAATGCTAACAAGTCGGAGATGTTGTTGGTAGGGAACGACCCCGGATTCTGGAGCGAGCACTGGTGGCCCAAAACCCTTGGTAATGCCTCCCCCCCCAAGCAGGTGGTAAAGAAACTGGGGGTGTGGTGTGACTCGACCCTTAGTTTCCTAGTCAAAACAAAGAAGGTGGCTGGGATATGCTTTGGGCTACTGCGAGGGCTCAGACCTTTACTGGGTTTTTTTTACACACCAACACCGCAAGTCATCATCCAGGCCTCGATTTTGTTGAGACTAGATTATGCCAACTCACTATATCTAGGGTCAAACAAGGCAGAAATTCTGAGACTCCAGAGGGTCCTAAATGTGGCTGCCAGAAGCCTTTTTCGTCTCCGTAGAGCTTGTCCAGTGTCAGATGCCATTTGCCGACTTCATTTGTTGTCAGTAGCCTGCCGGATTGGGTTTAAGGCTCTCTGCTTGGCCTCCAAGATTCTGAAACATGCCACTGCAGTTGCCATATGTACCTACACGCCGACTCAGTTCCTTGTGGCAAAACCTGGAAGTGGTCCCCCGGGTAAGGAGGGTACGTGCGGGGGGACGCTTGTTTTGTACTATGGCGGCAAAACTCTGGAACTCACTTCCGGTACAGATCTGTAGTCTGAACAACTACCTAGCTTTCCAGAAGGAAAGTTAAAACACACCACTTTCCTCTGTTGTAGACCTTTGTGCCGCACCCCTGTTTGTTGCTCACTGCTGTCAGCGCCGGGACGCCTCTTTGCTGGGGCAGCTGTCGCGCTCTATAACAAGTTATATCATAACAAAACATAAAATGCCCACTTTCGTGCTATGTTGCCTATCACATTTAGAGACTTATTCAGATAGGTAAAGTTGACCATGGACATAAATTTAAAACTAGCTTTCCCCTAGTAACGCCTGCCAGAAATTCACACAAGGATTCCAGGAAGAAGTAAGGACTTTTACACGTGTGGATATCTCCACATCAATTAATCCAATTTGGCATTCCAAAGTGTGGTAAACTTTGAAAGTTAGTGAACCTCCACAATTAAGATTGTTTGTATTCAGTCATCAGCTTGTGTCATTCAATTTGCTAGCCTTAAAAGGTTGTTTAATTACTTCAGCCTTATGCTGGCATAAATATCCTTTCCAGGGTAGGAATGAAAATGAATCACACCAAAATTTGGCGTGGTGCATGGGCAGATGATTATCCACAGTGAGAAATACTTTTCCCATGCACAGGAAAGAAACCAAAAAAATCGAATTTGCATGGGGTATCCATTTCCCATTCTCTACCAGGGACAATACCGTACAGAGGACATGCATATCCAACAAGGAAATCACTTGATTGTCAAAGGAATTCACATGAAACCTGTGCCACGTGCAACTTTCCATATGTTTTCTTTGATGAGATTGTGTTCAGAAAATGTAGATTTGAAAATGTAAGCGTAGTTGCATACTGTTTTTGTGACTACTCCCCAAAGTGTCTTTCTCAAGGAACACCATTCAGTTGAACTAGACCTAGCCGGATGGTTGCATTTTATTAAATGTGGAAAATCCCTATTTGCTAGAGAAACACTTACAATAATTGTATTTTTTGTCACATACTTCTAGATTGTTGGCAGCTCTTCCATTTCATTAGCACCTCATTTATTTTCAGTACTTCTTAGGACTCGCCTAAGGACAGCTTTTGCTGTTCGGTGAGAGGAATTGGTATCACAAAACACACAAAGCAACAGACAACATTCACACACAAATACATTTAAATATTTAAGGAAGGGGCATTTATACAAGACCTTTCATCTAATGGCGTTGTCATTGCCTCATAGGGCCGCCAATCAGCTTTTGTAACCCACCATGCCATTTCTTGATGTGAACATCTGAGAAGTAGCGCCTCTCCTATATGATTTCATTGTGACAAAAAGTCTATATGCCACAATGATCCCCCACACACAGCTGACCAGACTGTCCACCAGGACAAACATGCAAATACCCTGGAAGGCTGGAGTCCTGTGTCAGCATCCAGTAGCGGCCGGTATCTGGGCAAAGTGGCGAGGAGGTTGGAACTGGGGACGGACAACAAAATGAAATAACAGGCAATGCAATAGGTCTCGCATTTACACAAGTTTGATCTATTGGCATTGTAAATGACAATGCCTTTTATTTTATGTTTTGGTTTTTAAAACGTAAATGAAAGGCATTGTCATTTCCAGTGGCAATATCTTAAACTAGCATAAATGTGAGACCTATTGCATTGCAAGTGCTTGTTTTATATGTAATCGTGACTGAATGTGTAACCAATTAATCTGTAACTCTCATGAAGAGTAACTGTTGTACGTATAAGTAGTGATACCTACTACCATGTCACTCTCTTTCCTTGTGTTACTAGCTCTATTGTAAAGTGATCCGACAGTGGATGTATCTGAGCCGATAGTTTTTGCTGTTAGCCGCTTTTTATTTGCCTTCTGGATAACCCGACCAAAGCTTTTATCATAGATTGCATCGTAATATAAACTGTCTCATGTCAAATATGCACTTTATGTATTGCGGACTGCAGGATTGTTCCCCCCTTATCTCTTTGGGACTTGCGCGCTGTACGGTTTATAGTAGGAAGCATAGGAAGCATGCCTTACAGTTGTTACTCAATGTATCTTGATGCATGCTTGGCTGGTCATTTTTATAGCCCTCTTTTTAAAAGCTATTGGAAATGGACTTGTTTTTATACTTTTTTTAATTGTAAATTGACAATATTTTATCTTTTGTATACTTTGGTGGTTTGTACAAATAGCCAAATAAAGTTACTTGCTGATGATGATGATGATTAGACACCTCTGGGTGAAGTATGCGCCGTATAAAAATGCATAAATAAATAAATGTAGGGGTGAGAGCAGAACACCTGCAAGAAAGAAATGCGTGCGCTGGAGGTGGGCAGAGAAGCACATGAGGAAGGCAAATGGAATGCACATGCACTCTCACAGAGTGCTTCAATTGTGAGTGCCAAACACAATGCCAACTGTAAGCAATCAGCAGAATACATTCCTAGGTAAGCTTTCGACATGTCCTCAGTATGTATTTACAACTAGACAGCTGCACTGCCGGTAGGTTTTAACCTAAAAAATGTGCCTTTTGTTCTCCTTTTAATCCCGCATCCACCTCATGATATGCATAATCAGCTGTCTGATGTATCTACCTATGCCCCGAATTATGCAGTGTTATTAAAAATGTTCACCACTTCTGGAAGGGCTAAGCTATAAAAAACAATGCACTCCTCACAGTTTAGCAAACGTGCCAATACACTGAAATGTGATGTCAACTTTTCCAATAATGTATCCATTCTGTAATACTACATATTTGTAGTGATTTTAATAAGTTTGTGAAGTCTTGTGTGTAATGCCACAGCTACATGAGCTCATGACTTTCACATAATATACATTTAGGTTGTTAACCTTACATTAGAGGGCAAGGAATTGCCAGTAAAGCTTTTTAACACAACTGGCGCGGAGAATCAAAGTCCATATTCAACCAGGTGACCGCTCAGTCTTGGTAAAAAATCAATGTTGTAGCTTGCTCCTGTCCACTGAAAATACGTTGGAACCTCGACAGCGGTTTAAAGCACCATACAAACGTCAATGCAATGTAGCCTATCATCAGTAGTTCATTTTTCTAATGTTCGGTTGACTTTTGCTTAGTTATAATACAATCAGTAGTTTATTTTTGATGAAGATATTTATTTTCATACATGATGTGCTAGAAATATTTGACTAGTTGTGTTGATGTTCTGATTAGTTAAGTGTTGGCATGTGTTACTTAACATGTAGTTATTCAAAAAGAGTGAAAATAAGAAAATATAGTGAAGGAGTTTCATCACAAAGTTTACATTTGTTTCTCTTTTCTATTTCAAATGTGCAGCAATATTTAACCTTATCACACCTCCTGGTATTAGGAGGGTGTCTCTGCAGCTTCCCCCATGTGCATTTTGTAGCACTTAAAAACCATAGAATCAAATAGTTGAGAGGCTCTGAAACCGAGGGGTAGTCATCGCTATGAATTGTGAATGTGTTGGTTTGTGGAGGTTTAAGCTGTACCAAACACTTCTTCCTTGGTGGAAATTCTAGTTGGAATTATTTAGCAGTTTAGTAGATGCTAACAAACCATATGACATAAACTGGATTCAGCAGAAGCCATTTAGAATTGGGAAAAGGTAATTTCCAACAGAAGCGCAGCCTACATAACATAAATTGGAATGAGTAAGCTGTGTTCTTGAATTGGAATGGATTTCAACTGAAAATCTAGGACACTAGAATGTCCTAGAATGGGTGGAGGAGAACAAGGTCCTTCCTTTAGAGCAAGCAGGTTTCAGGAAAAATCATTCTACCTTAGATAACATTTTCAAGCTGAAATTAATAGAGGAGAAATATACAATTATCCATAATTCAAATGTATATATGGCGTTCATAGATTTATCAATGGCATTTGATAAGATAAATCAACCTTTATTATGGAAAAAATTGCAAAAAATGGCGTGCCCCATCCACTGTTATCTTTAATTATTGCACTACATTCGCAAACTTGGTGCAAGATACTAATGGGTGGAAATCAAGGCTTATCTGGAGCTATTCCTACTGAAAATGGCCTGAAACAAGTTTGCCTGTTAGCACCGTTGCTGTTTTCTTTATATATAGCTGATTTACCTGATTGTTTTGATTGTGTTGAGGGAGACGCCCCAAAGATAAGTAACCAGCTTTTTGCATGCCCCCTATACGCAGATGATATTGTAGTAATGGACTTAACCCCTATTGGGTTGAACAGAAAGTTGATTTCCTTGCAGAACTATACAGTCGATCACTTCTTGAAAATAAATGTTTCAAAAAGTAAAATTTTAGTTATGAAATGTAAGAAAAATAGAAAATTATATAATTTCGATTGGCACATAGGTTCTGAAAAACTGGAGGTGGTAGACTCATATCTAACCCTGGGCGGAGAACTCCGCTCCGCTCGCGGAGTTTGCAAATTTTCTGCAACTTCGTGCTTCGTGGTGAGCGCGAAGTTGTCGACTACTTCGCAATCTACAGCGTAGCGTAGTAGTTTTTCTTCCTCGCGTGCTCAATAGCATTCTCGCGTGCGTGGTAATGACTTACCGTGGTTCTGCGTTCGCTTTCTCGCTTTTCTCTCCCGGTTACGTTCGCTATGATGTTTGGAATCCGGCCGCACAATCCCATGCAACTGTGAGAACGCGATAACGTCATTCGGACGCGCGAACACGTCATTAGGACGCGCGATCTTCCTTGCAGCGCCATGTTGGTAAGATCGCGTTTCCGAACACGCAGAAACTGCAATCTGGCACAGAATATCTCTCGAGCATGTTAAAATCTTCTCAAAAATTGTTCATTTTGCTCTGGAAAACCCCTCAGATTGTGATTTGGCTGTATTTTTTTGGGCTAGGAGTCCTCTTTTTGTTTCTACTCTTTTTTACAAGAGAAAGGAATTGTCCCTGAGTCTCCAACTTCCTGTTCCTGTCCACCAGGCTCCTCCTAGTGCTTTGTCCATGTGGTGTTCACTTTCATTTGGATTTGGAGCTGGAAGGATCACTCTTTGTGTATGTCTGCTGCATCATAGCATTTGATTGGATTTATTGAGGAATTTTGGATTTGAACTTTTCTTTTACAAGTAAGTTTGAGAATTGAGAATTGGTGTACTGTAAATGTTTGTTTGGTTTGGGTTTTTTTTAACTACAGTTTTCTGTGCTTCTCAATCTTTCTTAAAACTTATTATTGAGGGAGGCCTGTACTTTCATGAGGGGCCAAGTTGTATGTCTTTGAAATTTCATCCAGTAGGCCTAGAGGTACCCACGGGTCCAACCATGTTTCTGTGGTGTCTGTAAAGCATCATGGATGGCATTGGATTTAATTGCATACTCTGTTGTAGTGGAATTTCATTTTCTTTTAGCAAAATTTGGTAACCCTAGTAGTTCATGTAGTTAGTGTAAGCCTGCTTGAGTTCATTTACTTTCTGTGGGTGGCTTGGCCAGGTGGTGGCGGCCATTTTGTGTTTGTAACCACTGTGTTTTTGCCATAGGCCTCCAAGCTTGTGGCCTACTCTGCCAGTAGGCCCAAGGGTACTACTAGAGTCATCATCATGGGTGCATGAAAGTTGTTCAACTATTATTGTGGTGTTTAAGTTGTAAGTGTAACATCATGTAAGTCATGGAAGGCTTTGGATTGATTAGCAAAATGTGTTTTTGGTGTTGAATTGCAGGTTTTGGGTGTGTGTCAGGCCTACAAACTTGTGATTTCTTCTGCCAGTAGGCCTAGAGTCCCAGAGGTAGACAGCGGGGAGGCTTGATGTAGCGGTTTCCATTTTGTCTGTTGAATTTAACATCATTTAGGACATGGGTGGCAATGCATTGAATTTCCAAATGTGGTGTTTGGGGTGTAGTTAACTGTTTGGGTGTGTGTAAAAAACTGTAAAGGCCTTTGTTGTTTTTGTTGTTGTGTAACTTTCAAACCTTTTAGCCATGGGGATTTTTTTTTTTGCATTAACCTGTGATGTTTAACAGGCATCCTCCTTTTTCTGGCCATATAGGGATATAGGCCTGCTTGAGTTTATTGTTTTCTGGCCTTTACCCATGTACCTGTGACGAGAGTGCCAATGTGGCTGGGAGCTGTGTTGGTAGTAGTAGTGTGCTGTTTTGTTTTTGACAAATTGGCCTGTGTCTTGCCATTGTTCCTGTTGGCTTACTACTGTTCACATCCCCATTGCTATCTGCTACAGGTCACTGATGCTGCATCCATCCGAAATGATGCACAAATTAAGTATAAACAAGTTCCACTTCCACTACATTTGCATTTTAGTTCTTTGCTATTCTTACTCTTACTGAGTGTACTAATACTTCTAGTAGTAATTATAATTAAAGCTAAAAAAAAATCCACATTTGACTGATGTTATTCTGCCTTCTTTGCTTGCAGGTGCACAAAAGACTGAAGAGGAGGTGTCTGTCATCATTCATCGCCTGTTCTACTGCCAGACGGACGTCCTTCTATACTACGTCACGTGTGGTGTGACTCACCTGACCAGACATCATTCTCAGCAACTTGTGCAACCGAGTGCTGCTGCTGACATCTGAAGAAGATGGACCCAAAGAAAGCAGGTACCAGGTCCTCCAAGACCAAGAAAGTTGCTGAGAAGAAGAAGGAAGAACAGAAGAAGGAAGTGACACTTAAGTCTGGTGTTGACCCGAAAACCTTTTTTGGGAAAAAAGTACGCCTGCAGCAACGTTGACCGGGGTCCAAGCTGGGGCCAGCACCTCCGCATCAGTGGGCCCAAGCCACCAACCCAGGCCCAAGCAGATGAGTGGGGAAGAGGTAGCCAGCCTAATGGTGGAAAGCAGTGATACTGAGACTGACCTGAACTTATCGCTATCTCAAAGTAGTACACATTCCACGCAAGAGGGAACACAGCAGAAAAGTGGTGAACAACAACCACCGCCCGCAATAGTAGATGTTCCAAAACAGCATCCACAACCACCGCCCGCAATAGTAGATGTTCAACCTGAGCCACCGCCCGCAATAGTAGTTGTTCAACAACCACCACCCGCAATAGTAAATGCTCAACGAAAAGAACAACCACAACCACCGCCTGCAATAGTAGTTGTTCCACAACCACCGCCCGCAATAGTAGATGTTCAATGAAAACAACCACAACCACCGCCTGCAATAGTTGTTGTTCAACAACCACCACCCGCAATAGTAGTTGTTGTTCCTCCCGAAGTCGAGGCAGTTCAGGAAATTGAGCCTGATGCAGAGCAAGAAGAAGAGGAAGCACCTCATGTAGGAGATCAATTGTTTTCCAAATCCCCACCAAGGAAAGGAGGGTTAGTCCATCGAGTTCTTCGCCAAGCATCCCTTCTGATGATCTTGATCTCAATTGGGAGCCACAACAATCTGAGCATGAGAGGGAGAGACATCCCAAGAAGACCAGGCTAGGGAAAAGGAAGGTTCCAGGAAGCCTTACACTTATGGAGTGCGATGTTGAACAGCCGGATAATGATGGTGATGACGAGTCAGAGTCAGACCCAGTCATCACAAGCATTACTCCGGGGCCTGAGGACATGGAGACCAACATTTTAACCCTATCGAGAATGGCTGCGACTAGTAGGGATGTAGCACGCATACCTCCAACACAGGCCACACCAAAACTACCTCCAGCTTCCATTTTTACATTTGCACAGAGCCGGCAGCGTCCTACATCCAGCACAAGTTTCACCTCAGCAGAAGTAGGTAGTGGTACTACCGCGCAGCCACATATTGAAATTCAACACACAACCTCCAGTTCATCCGGCATTGGAAGTGGCACCTCTAGCAGGAGACAAAAGTTAAGCTCCCCAGTGTGGGACTTCTTTACAGTTAGCGCAAATGAGGACAACATTGCTATATGCTCCATTTGTCATTCCTCTGTTAGTCGTGGTAAGCTTGGTACAAACTATGGTACCGGAACCAAATGACCCATTTGAAAAAACACCACGCAATCAAGTGGGAGGACCACCTACGTAGCATAAAAGCAGGAACCATTAATGTTGGTGGGGAAGCAGTAGAAGGTCCACTCATGGTCAAACAGGAAGAAGAGGGAGACATTCTATCTGGTAGTGGTGCACAAAGTACCCCTGTCCCCAGCACTGCAGTGGTAGAGCCCACATCCTCGGCATTCCCCAGCACTGCAGTGGTAGAGCCCACATCCTCGGCAGCAGCAACATCTGAGTGGCACCAGAGTAAGAGTAACCCGGAGACACCAAGGAGTACGGGTGCGAAGTCTGCGACGCGAAGTACTGCATCGAGCATAACTGAAAGAAATACCAAGCAGCGTACCATTATTAGCATGTCTAGGCAGGAGGGAAAGTACGAGCGCAACCACCCAATAGTACGTTTGTACAATGCTAAGCTTGCTAAAATGTTAGCACTGGACCTTACCCCTTTTTCTTTTGTTGAAGGGGTGGGTTTCCTGGAATTTGTGACAACCATCTGCCCAAAATGGAATGTTCCTAGCCGCTACTATTTTGCCAGAGCTGCTGTTCCAGCACTACACCACGACGTGCTGGAATTGCTTGGAAAAGCCTTGCAGCAGAGTGCTGTTCATAGTATCCACCTGACAACAGACATGTGGACCAGTTGCCAAGCCACTGATTACATGGGCATCACTGCACACTGGATCTCTTTTTCAGGTGTTAAAGCCAAGATATCTGCAGGCATTGACACTGCTGAGATTTTTAATGATACTCGCAGACATGCTACTGTAGCCATGTTTGCTATGGAGAAATCGCATACTGCTGCAAACATTTGGACTGAGTTTAACAGCAAGGTCTTTGAATGGCTGCGACCAAGAGGCCTAAACATTGGTTTTGTTGCCACCGACAATGGCAGTAATGTAGTTAAGGCCATGTAAGATGGTGGCTATTTCAGGGTCCCGTGTTTGGCACACTGCATTAACATTGTGGTTCAAGACTTTCTGAAAAATGAAAGCAAAGTCAACAACTTAATGACCATTTGCAGAAGAATCTGCACGCATTTCAACCATTGTTTTAAAGCCCGGAAGCAGCGACGGGTCATTCAATGTGAGTATAAAATGCCAGTCAAAGCACTCATCCAGGAGGTACCAACACATTGGAACTCTACTTATTACATGCTTGATCGGCTGTTTGAGCAGTACATACCACTTAATGCTTATGTCATGACAATGACAAGAAGATCAGGGGACCCAACTGTTATTAAAGCCATGACAGTTGAGATGTGGCAATGGGACCTCATTAAATGCCTGACAGAGATGCTACTTCCTTTTGAGGTCTTCACATGTGCAGTAATTCCTTTTTCAGAAGGGGATGTTGCCAAGTACAAAACTGTAATAGCAGAGGAAGCCACTGATTTAGAAAACGAACGGCTCTCAATTAGAGGCCTGCCATGCCAGCCCAGGACAGTGTAAGTACTACTGAGCATCCTACAGAGTCAAGTTCTTCTTCACAGCATGAGAGCAGTGCGTTTGCTTCCCAGCAGTCACTAACACAACCAATAACAACAACAGCACCACCAGGATCTGATTCATCAGACACAACCAAAAAAATAGCTGCTTGGTTTCTTCAGAAAAGGATGGGTAAGTCTGTTGCTGTCGCAAAGCCAAAAGAGGCCGAGCAAACCGGAGCACCACTGAACATTGAGCGGTTGGTCCAGGCCTATCTGGATGACACAACAGAGGTGTTCATGGAGCAAAGCCCATTGGTGTATTGGTATGGGACAAGAAGCCAATGGCCAGTGCTCAGCAGGCTGGCGAGAAAGTATCTAGCTTGCCCTGTTGCAAGTGTTTCTTCTGAGCGTGTTTTCAGTGCTGCTGGTGCCATTGTAACTGATAAAAAGGACCAGTCTCTCGCCCAAAAGCGTGGAGAGGTTAACCATGATCAAAACGAATCAGCACTTCATACCACCAGACTACAAAATACGTGAATCACAGCTGGAAGAGGAGAGCGGGTCGGAAGACATAACTAGTGGGTTACATGACCTACTTCTGTCAGAAGAACCACCAGGGTTTGAGGACGAGCTCCTCTTCCCTGACAACTAGGCTTTTAAATTGTTACATTCTCCCTTCCTTTATTTGTGTGTATCTGTCTTTCTGGTTCAAACTTCAAAACCAACACCATCCTTTCTCTTTTAATTACCTATTGGAGTTGCACATCTGTGCATTTACTGTGCACTCCACTCCTCAGAGTCCTGCTCCATCTTCCTGACTCACCCTAAATACATTTCCATCTTGCCATACATTGGATGGAGATGGACAATAGTGCAATAATGTAGCCTCTAACAGTCCCTCCATAACAAGTGAAACGAACGTGACTATAGCCATCTTCTGTTTTGTTTCCAATCTGAAATGCATCACTGTCTTAAGGCTACCACCTCTGTCTGCAGGCATACACAACTCTTCAATGTTAGAACTTGAGCAGGGCTCCAAAATTAAAGTAAACTTGTCATCACTTTCAGAAGTCTCTGCTGCATCTGTGATCTGACAGCCACAAAGAAGAGAAAGACAGGTATATGAAATGAATGATGCCATACATTGCATTGGATGCTTGCTGACTCAGAGCAAATTTGCATGAAGTAGAACTATACTAGAAGTTTAATATAATAACAAAGTACTTGTGTCTCAAGTGATGGTCAATGTTTCCATGTTGTTTAATAATATGTATCCAATTGTACTCCTACTACTGCAGGTGCAGACTGGACTTAATCGTAGTCACTCACTACAGACTGAGTTGCTGTTGGTGGTCTGTTGGACAACACGTACACGTGCCACACCGGATGATGATGACCACCATACCATCTTTGCACGCTGTCAGTCAGTTTGATCTGAGATGATTGATGGAATATGTTCAGGAAGTAGAATACAAGGTAAACACACAACCAATCAACAAGAACCACAGCAGACCTAGGCTACATGTGTGTGCAGTGGTGGAATAGAATAGTGGTATGATTGACTGACAATGGCGCATTGATTTAATCACTTGTTTTGGAAAATGCTAGGTTGCTGTATATGCCTTTTGTCTGGAACTGTGAAAAATTTAGGTAAATGGAGTTTGGGCCACAGACTCACGGCCCGGTGTTCTGGTGTGGTCCTGTAACTGTTCTGTGCTGGCTCCTATCTTGTTGTTCTTTTCGATGACTGCTGTGCAACTAGAAGAGTAGAGTTAATCAATGTATCCAAGCAGCCTCAGTCTGAAAATCTTCTCGCTCACGAGTCTTGTCTTTTTTGCACTACACCGTAATTGATTTTTATGTTTTCATTCAGTTGACTTATTTTTTAATGCCCCATTTCTTCTTTCATCAACACTTACAGGCCGGCCTTTCACCCAGCGCTATTATACGTGGAGCAACAACTCACACTTACCTTACCAATCCTCCTCATCATCCAGCCAGAGGCGCCCAAGAATGATATTCAGTCACAGTGTCCATGGAAGGGAGGACAAAGATGAATGACGAGATACAACTAAACATTTGGCCCTGGATAATACATTAACTTTAGTCTGATTTTCGTAATTTTCTTTGATTCCTTTTTCCTCTTCATTTATTTTACGCTTGTGTTTGGTAATTGATTGTTCACTTAAACTATTTCTTAATTTTCTTTGCTAGCTTTCAGCCCGCTACAGCAGGTATTACGGTTTCTCAGAGGGCATACAGCCTAGGCAAAAGTCATATTCATATCATATATAGGAAATGCTTCCTTTGAATTGTGTAGTAGTAGTTAAGTAAGTACCACTTATTATTAACCATCAAGTTATAACTTATCTTCATCATGCATCCATTTCGTTTTTCTTACTTAACTTTAGATTTATTGGGTAGTAGTGGATCATCAATCATCGTCTTCATTGTTTTGCTTTTGTTGTCTCCATGCGTACTGTTTTTCTTTGTCAAACCTTTCCCCAAACCCCGTTCCCATCCATTCATCAAACCCTAACCCTCTTACCCCGGGATGTGTGGTTTTATATTGAGGTGTGATGTTACTACATTAAATCTACACCAACAATTGATCACACGCTTGCTGGGGCAGATGTGGTGAAAGCAACACTAATGAAATAAAATGTCAACGAGGCAGGGCGAGGATCCTCTTCTGCTTGCCCACCCAAGCTCACTGTATGTACTAGTGTACAAGGCAATTAGTTTCCCAAAGTGACCCAACGAATACATCTAAATAATTGGTGGCATTGTTTGAATTTAATTTTACAGCATTTAAGTTTACGAATTGGATTGTGTTTTACTGACTCCTTCAACACAACTACATTTATCTTCTTGTACTTGGCAGTCCCCGACACCATTGATTTCTTTGAGTTTAGCACTAGCAGTTGCAATATTGTTTGTATTTTTTTTGGTCAGTCTTATGTACTGTATTTTTCTACTTCTCCCACATTCTGTCTCAGGCAAATGACTGTCTCTTTGTTTTTGTTTTCCAATGCTAGTGCCAGTGTCTAGTCTACTACTACCATCACACAACCACGGCATATTCTCAGTTGTCTTTGGAAACCATGCAGCCCTTGCAGTGCCAAACTTAATCATCATCAATCACAGGTAAGAAGAGAAGTTTGCTGGGAGGTATAATGGAGGAGAGACTGGTAATACAAATAGGACAAATATAACTCAGTGAGGGGTACCGCATCTATCTGTTTGCATGATGTTGTTACACATGTGGTTAATTAATAAATTATTTCAATCAAACACTGGCCGCTGCCCTGCATGTAGAGTAAACCTTGTGACGTAAAACAGTAACCCCACCACAAAACAACATCATATGTGTACGTTGAAAATAAACAACATTTATTCATGTACATAAACAAATATCCTCCTAGTCCTATCCCACCCCTATCCCCACCCTAACCCCAACCAATGTCCAAGTCCAAAGAATGTCCCACAAAAATAACCCCAACACCCAATTCCCACCCACCAACAAAAGTATTAAAAAAGGGGCAAATGAACAGGGTCCATTACAATCGGCGGGCTTTAAGGTGTTTGTCCACCAATATCTTGACACGCTCCTCTAATTGATCCTCCAGCTTTGACACCCGGAGGAGAATCTGTTGCCGAAATGCACGGCACCTACATTTGCATCCATGATGTGGGGGGGCGGCAGATGTTGTTAAATGCCGGCGGTGAGCGGCTGCCTGACCACGGCGCAGTACTCCTGCAGGTGGGGCCTGGCTGGGGCCTGGGGCATTGGTAGAGGCAGCAGCTGCTGCCGCCGCCTCTTCCTCCTCCTCCTCGGCCTCAGCCACCAGCCGGCGGTACTCCTCCACAATGGCCTGCAGTTTCCTTTGCCGGGCCCTGGCTGTCAACTCCTTCCTTGATGGTTTTTGGGAAGGAGTATGAGAATCTATAAAAAAAGAAACAGAATTGTAACTGAAACTCTTCCAAATTAATTCAACACATAGTGGCATAGTAGCACTACCAAGCGCAGCAACTTTTAGTATCTATCTAATCTATCCTCCTGCTTCCCCTGCCTGTAACATTTGTTGAATTTTTTTCTGGCATTATACTTGCCCTAGTACTATGGGTGGACTTGAGTACACAGAAGAACACCAGTCTTTTTTGTATCTCCTTTTATATTTTCAAAGTAAGACTCTGCTTCCAGTGACAGTCTCCACCTATGATGAATACAATACATTTAGGGGGGAAACAACCAATAAAAATAAATGTCTATCATTCTTTATTATCGCCTTAGCTGGTTTCCCTTTCACCAACAACCACCCATGCGTCCACTCCTTCCTTGCCTTGGGTTTCATTGACACAAACTCCGCTCATGATTCTTGCTATCCACTATATCCATGCGCCTATATTGTTTTGCCCAACCAGGCATGCATCTTCTTTCACCTTCCAGTTCTACCCACCCTTCAACAGCCCATGCATCGGATTCATATCAGCCACGTGCATGAACCTTCCAAAGTATCCTTCTATGGTAGTCTTATTACATCTCTTTCGTCCTTCCTCCTTCCACCCTAGTTCATTTCTTTCCCTTTTTGTTCAACACATCCCTCAAGGTTATCTGATCTGACTTTTAGTCTTCTCCATAACTTTCACAGCTGAGTTGGAGTCTGAATGAAGAGGCCTTGTTTACTCAACTCATGCTGGTAATGCTGCAAAGGGTGTCTTCTTCAACCATTGTGTATATTGTCCAGTACAATTTCAAATTCATACTTTCTTAATAAGTCTCATAGCACAGTGAGGGAAATGTTCCCCTTCCACCTAGTAATGCAAATAAGTAATGAATATAACTTACCACCGCCCACCGCTGAAGTTTCCTCCCCCACTGGTGCTACTACAGGTGCCGCAGCCACTGTCCCCTCCTGGATGGCATTAGTATCGCCGCTGGCCCCGTCGGCACTGGTCGTTGGTAGTGATTGTGAACTTATAAAAGCAAGTACTCCTTTTTAGATGCCTGCACACCTCCCCCTATGTTACTAGTTGTACTTTTTTCACCAGGAAGGAAGATTGAAAAAACAGTTACGTACAACATAAATCGTTGTAACTGGTCCAAATTGCGTACTACTGTACAGCAGTCATTAGACAGAGTTTAGTTTTAATTTATTAGATGGTCCCTAGGGTCATCTAATCTCTACTCCTACTCTAGTCTTTGGAAAGTTAGCCTGAGCCATGTAACCATTTTCGATCCGGGTCTACTGTTTTGCCCATGTTACCTCGCAGCTTGTTGCACAGTAAGAAAGACACCTTTGAGGCCACATGAGTGCTGCATACAACTAAAAAGGTTGACAAACCAGTATTGTTAATCCCTTTTGCTTATCCATAATGTTACACTTTTTGGCATGACTGCTAAAAAACTGGCATAGTTGTATTCACTGTCTAAAGTGCAACATTTTTCTCATAGGCAGATGAGAAGATTGCATTCTACGAACCAGAGACTTGCAGAGCTTTCGAAAGATGCATGTGTAACCAGTATACGTTCAACGGTGAGTGGTCTCCCACAATTCCCACAGTTCTCTATCGTGCACTAGTTGTACAAAAATGTATAGTATTTAATCTTCTTTATTTTGCATGGTGGAGCTGGATGTTTTTCATGGAACAACTTACAAGTTACAACAATACAAAGCTTGTTATTAAAAAAATAAAGTTTTTGAACTTGCACATAGACTCTGTGGTATATTTTGAGTGTCTGGGGTGTTGTGGACTTAAACGAGTGAGTGACCGAAAGGGTGTTCTTCTGTTCTGGGTTGTGTAATAAAATCATTGGGTATATCTAACTATCTTCGTGTGGGGGTCAGGAGTGGGACAAATGACTATGACTGAGACACTTAGATAGGTAGACGGTCGTTGAATTGTGGGTTCTTCTGACTGAGTTCTGTGACTAGGGTGTAAGTAAGGTCCAACCTCCCTATCACCAACATCCTATTTTCTTGTGCATAGTTCTGTATGTGCCTGTGCAGAGAATAACCACAACAGTAGTAGTAGTATACTAACCTAACAAAAAGTAGTAGGCAAACATCTGGTTGCGCATTTTTGGGGTGGGAATTGACAAAGACTAGAGATTACAGAGGACAACGCAAAAGACAGGAGTGGACCCAGTGGCTACAGCTATTCTATCACAGCTTTATTCCAAAGAATACCTTAACTAAAGAGTGGCCTACAGGGCAAGCTTAGCTACAGACAGTCTAATAGTAGTAGCACAGAGAGTCATCGGGCAGAGGCAGTTTGAAGGAATTGAAAGTCAGGGCATTGGATACCCAAAATTTGGAAAACAAATTGAAGACCAAAGAAGGTTTAGCTAACATTGAATTAGGAAGGAGGCTTAATAGGTTGGAAAAAATAAGGTGCGTTAAAAAGTTAGGGAAATATAATTGTTAATAATATAAGCACTGTAGGACTTACTGGGGCCAGCAGCAGGATCTTCTGTAGAGGAGCAGACCTCTGGTGGTTGTCCCGCCTACTCGGACCCCGTCTTCTTGCCCCTGGGTGGTGCTGCTCATTTAAGAAATAATAAAGAAAGAGAAACATTGAGTGCTGTGAAACAAATACATCACTCAAAAATCCTCTCAAACATTTTAGGAAACAACAATTCCAATAAAATTGACTTCGAAGTCTAAATGACTACTGGCTTGCAGGATTCACAGACTGTCTACTTATATAACACTAATCAAATGTTCCAAAAACATTCTGATTGCAGAATATACTAACAAAACCAGTACCACCTGACCTACACCACCTATTCCAGAATCCAGACGGGACAATTGTTCAGTAAGTCGGCATTTCCATTTTATTTTTGCCCGCAAACATGCATAGATGAGATGGAGGACACATGCATAAATTTGTGCATACACGAAATTGTTGGTTGCTTGCGTCATATGAACTGCTACTGACTGACGTGACAATGCTATTGCTGCTAAGCCTACCACTCAGTAAACAAACTTCAAACCGGTTCTATGGAGGGATGGGATAAATAGGAACTAACTAAGCATTCAGTGACAGAGGAGGCGTCATGCAGACCGTTAAAAAAATATGAACTAATACTATCCATCCACCACTATTTCACTAAAGGACAATGTAAGGACTAGACTCTAGCAATACCATTAACTAACAGTTCTCTAAAGTAAACTCTAACATCAATAATCACCAGCCCAAGCTAGCGCAAAGTCACAAACCAGTAAGAGAAGTGGCGAGCAGCACCTGTGTCATACGGTAACAGAAGATTTTGAGACTGAATTGATCTGCAATGTAATTGAGCGCACCAGTAATCGTGTTACTTATTCGTCCAAGAATTATACACAATACTTATACTACTATATATATATTGCGCTCTTCACAATCCCAGGATCCCGGGAAAGAAATGACAGCACTCGGGGGGTATCTTCCTCACACAGTAGTTTATTCACTACAAGCACGCCACAGACGCGTTTCACCACTTGGGCTTTGTCAGTGTGTGTGTTTACACATGAAAAAAACCGGTTTACTTAATATAGGTCATAAGGTACAAAGGTTACACCTCCTGGTCGACATCGACAGAGGACTGTCAATCTCCCGGGACACGCCATCTTGTAATGGTAAATATATACATGTATATACACATTTATGTACACATGATCAACAACATATAATGCATGTTCTTAACGTTTTCATACCTATAGATAGGTAAATGTACGTGTAAAGGGAGAAAGTTTGTGTGTTATTAATAGATCTTAGATACACTGTTTACTATATATATATATATTAATATTACTAGCTACTCACCAAGCCCCACGACCTCGACACCTAGCAGGTCCAACAGGTCCTGCTCCCTGTCCAGAATGTCTGCCCACTGGTGGGCCAGCTGCTGGTGGGTGCGCCGGATATCCGAGCGGCGGAAGACTGCCCGGCGCACCTTCGCCTACCGGCGGTGACGCTCCTCTGGCAGGTAACCGGAGCCTAGCCTGCCGTCTGCTGCCAAGGTCAAGGGGAGGTGGCGCTGGATGAAAAAAACCAGGGCGGCCACCTCCGCCTCCCCTAAAAGTTTCCGGGCCTGCACCCCTGCAGGTCGCATTCTGCAGCAAGGCAGCCGGCTCTTGGGCGCAGGCGCCTTGCCCTTCGAGCCGGCTCTGCTGCTCCCCTTTGCCATGGTTCTGGGGTGGGAGTGGAGGTGGAAAAGAAGTTAGAACAAAAGGAAAAAAAGTTAGGGGGAAGAAGTAGGAGCTTAAATAAAGTAGTAAAATAAAACAGTAGTAAAGTAAACAAAAAAAGGTGGAAAAGTAGAAATAAAATGCAAAATATTAACTTAGGTACAGAGAGAGATAGATGATAAGTAAAAAAAGTAAGAAAAACTGTGAAAATAAGTAAAGATCGCAAAGATAAAAGGCGGATAGAAAACTAGGCCCAGAACCATAGCATATAGTGTGAAAAACAAGATGGCCGCGCCCATTGCGACCACGTGGGTAAGTTCGCGCGCGATTGCACGCGAACACGCACTTTGTCAGCGTGAACAAGTAGTTGTGTTCCCGAACATAACGTGCACAACGCGAACACGTTATGTGCGAGCTGGAAGAGGAAATAGGGGACACGAGCAGGCGGGACAATAGAAAAAACAAGATGGCCGCACCCATAGCCCACCGCATGGGTAAGGTCACGCGCTACAATCCCCAGAGCACGCAGACAGCGCCCCGAACACGCACAACGCGCTCCGAGCAAGAAAAACGGCTCGCGAACGGGTCCAGCAAGCTACTACGCACGCTCGTGAAGCTCGTGTAGTGCAAGAACGTCTTCGCGTAGCTTCGCATAGCTTCGCATAGCTTCGCGTAGCGCGACTAACCGTACTACACCCAGGGTTACTCATATCCATATTTGGGGAAACTAATGGCAGGTAGCACAAAGAATAAACTCCATATTGAACAGTGCATGTAAGGCAGTATCTCACGCCAACGGTTTGCGTATTTTTTATAATGCTATGGGTGGAAGGCATTTTTTACATGTATTAATGGTTTTTAAAGTAAAAATTCCATCAACGCTGATTTATGCCATTGAATCCATCCCTGTTAAAGATTGGAATTTTTTGGATAGAACTGAAGGTAAGATTTTACGCAAATTGTGTAAATTTAATACGTTAGTTCCAACGGCTGCTAGTAGGCTGGAATTTGGCTTAATAAGCTCCTACATTCAAGGTTTAGCTAGGGTTTTACGCTGGGGGTACCAGTTGAAAAATAGCGAGCAAGACTCATTAAGAGGGATTCTGTGTCAAGAAGTTTTCGGTGCTCAGGCAAGTAATTATTCCTTTTATCATGATTTTTTATTTGCACAAAAAAACTTCTCTGTGCAAGAAGATTTAGGGCCATATGCAGGCGGCCAAATACCGGTCAGTAACACCGAAAATGGGTTGTTTTCGGCGTTTCCGACCGGTATTGAGTCATGTGAGATGTAGGTAATACCGATTTGAATCGATAATAACGAATCGGTAAAAAAAGACCGATTCCTTATTTACCGATTGGAGAATACCGAAACAATGAATACCGAATCGGAAATAACGAATCGGTAAAAACCCCAAAAATGCGATGTAGCAAACCTCGTTATTACCGAATATGACCAAATTCGGTAATAACGAATCGGTATTTACCACTTTTCCAGAGCAGGTGGTAATCAGGTGCAGTGCATAAAAACAGGCCCAAAATGCATCTGTGTGAACACAATGGCGGCCCTCTACCTCATAGCAAGGCGGCTACGCTTGAGAGCAGCAGGAGTGAGGATCTGGAGACGGGAAGAGCAGGTGTACAGACTGCGCATCACATTGTTCCAATTGACTGAACCAGAAATCCATGAGAGGTACAGACTGCACCCAGATACCATCCTTGACCTGATACAGGACCTAAAACCCTATCTGGAGCATCAGACACCAAGGGCCCACGCAATCCCCACCCATGTCCAGGTACTCTGTTGCCTGCACCTCCTTGCATCATGAAGTTTTCAGGGTGTGATAGCCGCAGTGGGTGGTATGTCAGAGTGCTGTCTTTCCCGTTTCCTCAACACCTCCCTGGAAGCTATGATGGACAGAATGGAACATTACATTACCTTCCCCAGTACACAAGCGGAGCTGCAGAGGACCAAGCTGGAGTTCTACCAACTTGCGCAGTTCCCACACGTAATTGGCTGCATCCATGGGACCCATATACCCATCTGCCCACCTGCAGCAAGTGAATACATTTACAGAAACCGCAAATCCACACACTCCATCAATGTGCAGGTGATATGTAATGCCAAGTACATTATAACTGACATCGTGGCCAAATTCCCCGGGAGTAGCCACGACTCGTACATCTTCCGGAACAGTGGCATCCATACACGTCTGCTTGCTGGTGAATTTGGAGACGGATACCTACTAGGTAAGTCAATGTGACACACCCTGATGTACACCCTGGCTCAAGCTGTTGGTCACACAAATTAATGCCACTTTCTTCTGTACATAGGTGACAGCGCATATGCCCTCCGGCCTTATCTACTCACACCATATCTCAACCCAACCACCCCAAGGGAGAGGAGATACAATGTGGCACATAGGAGCACACGCAACGTGGTGGAGCGCACATTTGGATTGCTCAAAAGCAGATTCCGTTGCCTCCACAAAACTGGAGGTGCACGTCTGTACAGCCCCATCAAATGTTGCAAGATAATTGCTACATGTGCAATGCTACACAATCTGGCCACAAAAAAAGGAACAGGAGTGGAACTAACTGACTCAGAGGATGAGGACGAGGACAACCCTCAGCCAGAGCCCTGCGCAGCTGGTGTTGCAATTGAACATGATGGTAGACAGAGACAGGCAGAGATTACGTCAAACTATTTCTGAGTGAGTAACGAGACAGAGCCAGTAACAGTTACATGTTAAGGTGTTTATTAAGCACACCTCCAGTATTGTGATCAATGTCCAATCGGACTTGGGTTACATCACCCATCTCATGTATCGCAACAGGCATAGGTCTCTACTTCCTGGGTCCACGCGCTGTACGTGCACGTTCCCTATCAACACTGTCTGGTGTGTTGAACTGTTCCTGTGCAGACCCGTGGCGTTCACTGCGCCTCCTGCACTCGGTGGGTGAGGGCGTAATGCTACCACGGCTGGTAGCCTCCTCACTGTCCCCCCCTTCCATTGTGGCCGCCTTAGCATTTTGCAGGAGCTCTAAAGCTGAGGTCATAGACACCATCCCCCTGGCCACATCCCTGCTGCAATGCACCATCTCCTCCTGCATGGCGATGGACCTGCGACACATCAGTGATGTTGCAGTGGCCAGCCGGTTCACGGACTTGGCATAGGCCTGGAGCCTCTGCCTCTCCCTGCGCCTGCCAAGACGGTCCTGCTCCAGCTGGCTGCAGAGGTTGTCCACAGAGTTTGCTACTCTCTCCATTCCCGCACACATTTTTTCTCCCATTGCACTGATGCCCTTTTCCATCCTGTGCATGTGCTTGTTCATGTGTGCCACCTCCCTGTGGATTGATTTCATCTCCCTCCATTGCAGGCGCTGGACCTTCAGCATGTTGCTTTCCAATCCAGCAAACACACTTTCACCCTGCTCGGATGCTTCTGGACTGTCCGGCCTTGCCCTGCGGCATCTGGATGAACTGTGGGCGCCGTCGGATGGAGTACCAGCCCTCTCCCTGTTGGATCTCTCACGTATTGGACTTTGTTCGCCCACTGTGCCCTCCTCTGACGACTCCTCCATCTGCTGGAGGGTGGCCACGGCATGCCTCCTGCCTGACTGTGGTGGTGGTGGTGTTGGTGATCGTCGCAGTGGGGACTGGGTGAGAGGGCATTGCGGACTTCCCTGGCGCTGTGGTGATGGCTGTGGTGGAGGATTTGATGGCTGTGATGGCGCCGAGCTTGTGGTCCCTGCAGGCATGCTGTCATCCTCATTTTGCCTCCCCTCTGGCCTGGATGACTTAGCTCTGCTGTCCTCTGCTGCACTGCGACATGACTCGCCTGTAATGACACAAATGTAGATATACTCACTGCTCTGTCTGCAATGGAATTACATTAAACATCATGCATACAGAGCACAGTGATTGTCCTGACGTAGCCAATTACTTTACCATGCTATTGTGTTTGCTAGCCTGACTGTCCTATACATAAGTTCACTCTGAGTACATCACCCATAATGCATTGCAGGTAATCAGTAAGACATGGAGTGGAGTGGGAGCTCCTATGCCACTATGGGGATTGGGGTTGGGGAGGGGGTAGCACAGCATGCTGGGCATGCTTCTTACCTTGTTTTCTTGCTGCTCTGGTGGAGCTGTCTGCGTCTCCCACGCCACTCACACTCTCCGGCTGGATGGTGAACTCCACCATCAGTTCCAGTGGTGTTGGTGCTGGGGCTCGGTTTTTTCCTCCACCTGTTTTGCCAGCCTGCCTCTATCTCTCTGCCATCCTTAGTTTTGCTGTCTTCCTGAGGTCGTACCACCTCTTCCTGATGTCCTCTTTGGTGCGCTGGGTCACACCTATGGCATTGATTTTGTCCCGAATGCCACTCCAGATTTGCCTCTTCTGTGACTCGGGCACTTGGTGGGACTGGGCTCCAAAAAGCTTGTGATGGTCTTGGCTGACATCCTGGATCAGTACCTCCAGCTCCTTGTCACTGAACTTCAGTTTTTTTTTCCTATCACCACCCTCCTTCTCCCTGTCCTGGCATCCCATTTCAATGCTTGATGTCTTGTTTTTAAATTTCTTGCTTGTAGCTGTGAGGCTCTGTTGCTGCTGGCCCCTCAGCTCACCTGCCTGCCTGCCTTCCTCACAGTGAGCTCCAGGTCCTGTGCACCTGCCTGGGTGTGGCCACTTCCTGTTTGGGAGGTAATTGGGTGATACAGGATTGGCTGATTCCACGAATTACAAATTTTTGAATTACCGATTCGGTATTTACCGAATCGCTAATGTATTCTGTAACTCCGATTCGGTATTTGTCTTTCGGTATTCTTTTTTTTTACCGATTCGTTCACATTCGGTATTTATTACCCAATTTTAACGAATCGGTAATGTTTACCTATTTTTTATCTACATCGCGTTTACCGAATTCTTAATACTGATTCGGTAAAAATCAGTATTAAGGATTCGGTATTCTTGATTTACCTACATATGGCCCTTAGTGAATACTCTTCTTCCTTCAGAATGTAAATCTTTCTTAAAAACCTCTAGTGGTAAGATTAGTTTTAGTAGAGACAACAAATTCTGTAATTCCAAAAAGAGAATAGAGTTAATCGCAAGGACAAACACACCAAAAACTTCCCAAAAATATGTATATTGGAATTTACAGCATGGAACCCGTCGACTTCTTACACTATGTTGCATGAATCTTCTACCTTTAAACGATCTAACTACTCACTGGCCCCAAATCTAAGAAATGGAAAAACCTGTAACCTTTGCAAATTGAGTGTTCAGACCCTGGATCATGTCTTGTTTGCATGTCCAGCATTGACCTTGAGCCGCCGTCGCTGGCTACTGCCAATGTTCTTACAAAATGGTCTTAAAAATGTAGCTTCAGCAGACGATTTTCTATTTTGTCCAAAAAATGAAGCAGTGTGTTTAAAACTTTTTAATTATTTTAAGGAGTTCATGTGTATATTTTAATCCTGTTCCCTGCTGTTGTTTGCACAAGAGGGAGAGGCTGTGTTCATTTTCCATCTTCTCTTCAGCTGTTAACTTAAAGACTCAGCTAAAGTGAGATACTGGATTGCGTTTTTTTGCACATGCACTGCTGCTACTGTATTGCTTTTTGTGTAGGATAGGATATGTTTTGTAAATTCCTTTTGCTGCTAAAATCAAATACTCTGCTGAGGATGAATTCTGCATTTTATTCTGTATTTTAACTTGTTGACAGTTATTACCCCTTGCACATTTTTAGTATTTCCCAGGATACATCTTGCCACTTTACTCTATTTTCTTTTTGTGAAATGAGTGTTGTTATATTTAATTGTTCTTGTATTAACTTGTATGTATTTTATATGGACCTCATAGGAGTTCGAATTCTTAATAAATATTTGAATTGAATTGAAATGCAAAACACCCAACACACTGTCAACATGACAGAATTCCCTGAAAAGATGGACGCCACCTATTTGCCATCCCTCAGCAACTACAGCCTCTCTAAAAATAAATTTGATAACATTATCAATGTAGGCAGACCACCTGGATCATTTTCAGACCCAGCGCTGCAAAATTATCCAAGGATATTCTTTAGACAACCTGTGCAGGACAGGTAGCCAGAAGTATACAAATACTGAACAAGACACTGGAGACAGGATCTTTCCCACTGGAGCTTTTCTTTTTTAATTAATAGTACGTTTATTGTTTTCAGCTTATATCATAACAATTAATAATAATATTCAAAATACACATATGCAAACAGAGAAAAACCCGTTATTCCAATACATTTTGTATTTGCCCCCACACTCAATATTGTGGTGTTCCTAAGGAATCCATCATCTCTCATCTTCTATTCATCATCTACCAAACTCCCTTACCAGACATAATCAGTTTGGTTAAACTTATGCGTTACAACTATGCAGGTGATAACGAAATCATCCTGAGCTTGGATGGCCCAGAAGTCCTCTAGAAGTCAAGGCTTGGCATCCACCTCTGAGCCATAGGTGCTTGGCTTACGAGTAAGCAACAAATGTTCAAGACCACAAAAACAGAGATTATGTCTTGTGGACAACAGCACAAACACCAGACTATCGCTCTATGGACCAATGAGGTTCATGTCCGACCCTCCACGTAAAGGAGCCTAGGAGTGATCATGTCCTCAGAGCTATACCTAATACCACATGTCAATAAGGTCATTAGAAACACGTTCTATAAAATAAAAACACTGTGATACATCTTTCCATAATTTGGCAATCAACAAAATCTACAAGGTGTCCTCACACTTGTGATCTCCAAGCTCAATTATTCCAACAGCCTATACTGAGGCACCCTATTTCATCATAGGCATACTACAGCCGATCCAGTATGCTGAGGCAAGACTCCTCTATGCTAGCAAGGATTGTCATTGCATTTTACAATAGGAAATCCATAGGAGAATGTGCTTACTTGGTCCATGCAGCCTAGATCTGGAAATCCTTGCCAGCTAATGTAATGTGGTTTGGAACAAATAACGGAGAGAGATGAAAATCTGGCTGCTCCTGAGATAACTAAGTCAACCCTGACCCTCGGACAAACCCTGGTTCAGCAACTCGCACATAAATAAATGTACGACCCAGAGTTATGAGACTGTCCTAGCCAGCAGACCACGACAAGAAGGGACCCATCACATGATGGAGGTATCTGTCCATACATCAAGGCCTAGCAATGGTTCTGACATACAGATGGGATATCATAAAAAAGCCATTCCATCAACAAAATATTCCTCTGCACCCATAATTGGAAATACCTACTAACATGCAACACCTGAAGACCCACTTCTTGGCTGATTAGATGCTTTTGTTCACAGATCAATACCTTAGTAAATAACATTTACCCACCTCCTACTTCAAACCACACAATGAATAACTGTGTCTTCAGTCATTCAAACGCTTCTCCCTATCTCAGTCTAAAATAATCTCTATGTCATCTCATGATATCATTTACTAATTCACTACTTGACTCACTTCGCTCTTCCTCCCCTGTTGTAACCTGCCCCAGATCCATAGGATCTGAGAGCATACAACCCCCTCTCAGTGTCAACGTAGGACACTTGGGTGAGTACATTAAAACAACGTACAAATATAATAAAGGGACCTGCAGAGCTGCCATAAAACCATAATACGTGTATGTTTCTCTCCCATTCCCTCATCCATCACACCTCCAAGCGCTGCACCGCACCCAGTAGAGGTGTAACTTGGGGTGCAGGAGGTGCTGCAGGACCCCCGTAAAACTGGAAAGTGTTTAGTTGGAGAATGACCAATGAACAGGCCAGGCAAGTGTTTTTCTTCGAACACCATGTGTTGTGTTTTCAAAGAGAGCCTGACGCATATCCCCTGTGCCTTTGGTGTGGTGACGTTAAAGGCCAGACCCCCCATCCCCTTTCTAACATTTGCTCCGGCAGCACTGACCGCATCTCTGTAGCCATCATGCTCCACTTGAAAACACTTGCAAAATGTTATGTTATGTTATGTTAATTGGGTGCTTCTTTAGCGCACGGCTACTCCGAAGAGTGTCCCGGCGCTGTCAGAGCCTCACCGGTCTGGAGTGGGAGAGAAAACGGGATGAGCAGAAAGAACGTACCATAAAAGAGATGGAGTTATTGCATGAACAGCAAGGTCTTCAGATCTTTCCTGAAAGTAAGAAGATTGGAGCTGGATCTGAGAGACAGAGGAAGATCGTTCCACAGTTGGGGAGCAAGATGTTTGAAAGAACGCCCCCCACAGCGGGCACGATAGATCCTAGGAGTGATTGCCCTGGCCTGAGTCGAGGAGCGTAGGGATCTAGAAGGGAGATAGAAGGTGATCCATTTCTGGAGATAGCGGGCACCTGTACCATGTAGGGCTTTAAAAGCCATGGTTAGGGCCTTGAAGGTGATCCGCTTCTTTATGGGCAGCCAATGAAGAGTTCTGAGGAGCTCAGAGGCCCTGGCTCTCCTAGTGAGGCCAAAGATGGCACGGGCCGCAGAGTTCTGCACAACCTGGAGCCGCGATAAGAGGTAGTCCGGCATACCTAGGTACAGAACGTTGGCGTAGTCTAGGCGCGAGCCAATCAGGGCCTGCACCGTTGTCTTTCTACGCTCTACGGATAGGAGCGGCAAGAACTTCCTCAGCATCTTCAAGATCGCAAAGCATCTGCCAGCCAGGCCCGACACCTGGCCCCTAAAGGAGAGGCAGTTGTCGACCTGGATGCCTAGGTTTTTCGCAGCCCCCGAATCGCTGTCAGGAGGGAACATGGCGGCAGGCCACCACTCTTTCCATCTGGGGTCTGCGGGACAGCTGAACAAAAGCACTTCAGATTTTTCGGAGTTGCACTTGAGGCTGTGACGACTGAAACAGTCAAATACAGCCCCAAGGCAGCCCCGAACAGACGTCCCGTCAAAGTCGTGACCCCTGTCGCAGGTGAGCAGGAGTTGCGTGTCGTCAGCATATGACACAATCTGGGCTCCAAAACCCTCCGCGAGTGCCGCCAGAGGGGTCATATAAATGTTGAAAAGCGAGGGGCTCAAAATCGAGCCATGCGGAACTTCGACCTCCAGAGGCGGCATCGCGGTGGAAGATGGTGGAGCCCAGATAGTTTGCTGTCGATTGGAGAGGAAAGACTTGAACCAACTGAACACCGTCCCCCTAAGACCCACCTCCTAGAGTCTAGCTAGGAGGCGGTTATGGGGGACGGTGTCGAAGGCTGCCGAGAGGTCAAGCATCACCAGCATAACTTCTCCTCCCCTGTCCAAGGTTGCTTTGATTGCTTCAGTGACCTCGAGCAAAGCGGTTTTGGTGCTCAAGTTAGAGCGAAAACCAGACTGAGATTTATGTAGTATATCGTTCGTCTCTAAAAAGTGGGACAGGGTAGTGTGGACGTGTTTCTCAACCACTTTCGCAAGTGCCGGCAGAAGGGAGATGGGTCTGTAGTTGGCATGGGATTCAGGGTTTAGGTTGGCTTTCTTAAGTAAAGGCAATATGAGTGCCTGTTTCCAAGGCTGAGGCACTTCACCTGAGCTGAGCGAGCGGTTAAGGATCGGGTTGATGAGGTGATTGAGGGTAGGGGCCAATTACGCAAGGACTTTAGCGGGGCAAGGGTTGAGAGGAGAGCCCGATTTAAGTTTGGAGAGGAGGTCCAAAGAGGACTGGAGGGACAATGAAGGGAAGTTCCGGAGGAAAGGCCCTGACGCGATCGGAGAGGGGTCCAGAGGCCGAAGAATTGGAGTGTTGCTCGTAATGGAGGTGCCAAAGGAAGTCTGGATAGTCCTAATTTTGTTGGCAAAGAAAACGGCGAGTTCGGAGATCCAGGACTCGGAATGCGAGATTTTGGGATTGGTCCAGGGAGGGGAGATGAAATCCTTGACAATCCTGAAAATGTCTTTGCAGGAATTAGAGGCCTCATCTATTCTGCTAGCCAGGTAGGACTTTTTGCTAGCGGTGATGTCGTGGTGATAGTCTCTGATCATTGACCTATAGGTTTCCCTAGAGCTGGCATCATAATGTTTACGCCAGATCCTTTTGGCTTTTTTACATTGCCGACGCTTGTCTGCAAGAGCCGAAGAAAACCAAGGGGCAGAGGATTTCACCAATAGTGTCCTAGGGGGTAGGGGGGGGCTAAGTCGGCAAAACGTTGGGTCAGCCAACCCTGGAAGTGATCGAGGTCCGTTTCCAGTGAGCCAGATAACAAGCAAGGGTGGGTCTCTAAAGCTTTAGACAGCATAGCTGAAGAGACTCGGTGGAAGGCTCTCGAGGGAAGCGCTTCGCGCCATTGTCCACCATCAGCGCTCTTTTTTATGAGAGGGATCTCAAATTCTGCTAAAAAGTGGTCAGACAAGAGGACAGGAGCAAGGGCGGACAGAACTACTGGAATGGTCAAAAAAATTTGATCTAATGTGTGTCCCTTACAATGTGTGGGGGACCGAAGGTACAAAACAAAACCTAAGGATGAGATGATGTCATTAAGCTTAATGCTATCCGGGTCATCCACCTTGTCCATGTGAATGTTGAAATCGCCAAGGAGCAGACAGTGGTTATACCTGAGGCATAGTGAGGAGATCACGGAGTGAAGGTCTTCAAAAAAAGTGCCTATAGGTCCAGGGGGCCTATAGACCAACAGTCCTATGCATGACTACTGAGGTGATAGGGAGAGGGAGAAAGCAAGTACTTCGCACCCCGTGATGTTATCCGAGGGAAGGACAGAACAGGCGATGCGCCTGTCGATAACTAGGGCAACACCGCCCCCTTCCCACTGGCTCTGTCTTTCCTATAGATGACATGGCTCGGGGGGATAGCAGTGGCAATATCAGGTCCTGCACCCTCACCAAGCCACGTCTCTGTTAGAAATAGACAGTCGGCTTTGGAGTCTATCAGAAGGTTATAGATATCAAGTGCGTGCTTGCCTAAAGACCTTGTATTATGCAGAATGCTGATGAGCGAAGGAGTAAGGGAAGTGATACGACCCTGACCTGGTTGCCAGCCACAGGCCGAACATCTGTTATTTGACCGGGACGGTTTGGGGAAGACCTTAATGCAATTACTGTTAGAGTGAAAAAGGGATAAAAGAGCATCCCTGGATATTTTATCATCTTGAATGCTAGGACCACCCAGCCAGGCCAGCGCCCGACCGCCTCCGGGACGCTGAGGCGCCTCCGCAGCGCGTGTCCGCTGCGCGGAGGGGAGTGCACTTAGTTTTAAGGCGTCGCTGGCCGTCCGGCGCGAGTCTGCACCACTAGACTGCCGCCCGTCAAACTGCCTACCCCCAAGATGGCCGCCACCGAAACGCGCGCCTGCAGGTCCCAGGGAATCCCCTAGCACCTCGATGTGCCATCAGGAAGGCTGGGGAGACTGCAGGCAAGGCAAAATACCCTCCAAAGACAATATCTTTCCAACCACACACTCGACACGGTGCCATGAGTACAAGTATGCGCCCCAGTGCCACAAATAGTGGTAGTAAGTGCTATACAAATGCTTCAGTACAAAAACAATACAACACTGACCTGCGATCTTACTGTGGAATGGTGCGCGCGCCTCGGGTGTAAACTTGCCTTACTATATTTAGCAATTACTACAAACACACATACATGCATACAATAATCGAAACCACACACGCAATAATGGCACTATGACAAATAGCATCGTTTCATCATTCTAGACAGCAGAAAAGTGCGTATATTTTGTGGTGAACTCCTAGCAACAATCTTTTACATACTATGCTATATATTGCCATATAACAATAACTTTTCTTACATAATGCTGTGGAGCAGGGTTCCTTACTGTATGGAAGCGCTATAAAAGACACGTGCTACATTACCTATTGTAATGCTACTCTATTATCGACTTTGGAAAGATAGAAGACCCAGTTGGCTCTCTCGGGAATTGAACTCCTGACCTGCAGGTCACACGCGCACATGAGCCAGATAGTCAGCGCGCTGCTTTGAATATGCCAATAATACAAATGGACGCACCTACAAAGCCTGACCTTTCTCAATGACACAGACAGCCGTCATAACTAATCATCATATATACGATTTTAAAAACGGAAAGTGTGAACTAAAACCAGCCATAGGGTTACAGATGCTGAGCAAAGACTGACAGACTGACATATCAGGGAACAAGTGAGCCCGCACTGTTTAATTCTGTGGATTATCTGGCAGTCACCAGCGCCTAAGATTAGCACCATGAGGATTTAATTGCCTCAGCCAACATTTTCAAAGGTACGAATGCCCAGTCCGAGCAGATGGAGAGGCTCTTCAGCGTGTGCTGTGATGTATTTCTATAGGTACTGTATCGATCCCCCTATTCCTGACCCTGGTTTGGTTAATAATTAACTAGCAGCCATCCAACGGTGCAAAAACCGTTATCTGATTAAGCCACACCACGGCACAGAAGCGCGTTATCTGATTAGGTCATAACGCATGCCATCTAATTAGGCAAGCACTATTCCTCCAGCCCCTGATAAGGAATACGGAGTTCTCAAAACAAATCAAACCTACAGCGACCTGGGAAATTCCCGTAGCCATTGTTTTGATTTCACCGAGAACTTCAGTAAAAGAATGTGCGAACGAACCCGTTCGTATGACATCCTTATTGACGTATATATGTCCATCCTTACGTCAATCTCGGCACCTTTCAGGTATAAATATTACCGACATTGCCTTAAGCAAACACACGCGGTGGTGACGAGATTGGAGCAGCGAGACTTGCCGAGGAGCCCAGCAGAGAGCGAAGCCCACAGGCGCTGCCCCGCCTTCCTGACGCGCTGAGAACGAGACGCTGCCTTTCTCCTGCCGAGAAATCCAGCTCCGGCGCTTCCAAGCAGCCCTCGCAGGCAGCTGGAATATCAAGACCTGGGATAAAAGATACCAGCCCTCCACCATTCTAGATCTCAGGTACAGAACTGAATAACCCCTTGCAGAGAATTCTTGAGTCAGTCCCTTGGCAAAACAAACTTAACTTAAACTGCTACTTATCTACTCCCGCCCACGTATTAGGCTTAGGTCAGGTACACTGGGGTATGCGTGGTTAGAAGCACCAGTTGAGTACGATTAGTCAAATGTACATATGTATGTATCTATTTTATCCATTTTAAAGTATCATATGGCTCAGAAACCATATCAATGCTTTTTCAGTATTATTTTATAATTCTGTCTTTACTGTATGCACTTTACTTTACTATAAGTATTGCAATAATAGCGATTCATTTCTCTTGTACGAGAAAAGAGACTGATCAATAAATACCATCTTTTATTGAACACGCCCATCTCTTCCTTTTTATCTACAATCTGGTGAAACTAAGAATGCACTGAACTGACTGAGTAAAATAAGTTGTCTTTTGTTTTCACACGACTCTAGAGATACACTCTTGATTAGGGGAGAGCAAAGTTGTCATGTTCTATGGTTGTCAGAAACTAAATCCCTTCTTGTCTATCCAGGGAGGTTAAAATCCTCCTTGCCTATTCGAGAAAGTTTCTAGTGAACTCTGAGCTAGCTGGCAAACACAAAACTTTAAGTCTAATATCGTCAGTAGAAGACCTAGTTAACCTCCGTCCTAGGTCTATACTATTGAAGATATTATTCCAATGCGCAGAGCCTATTGGGATAATAGGAACTACACTACATGGCGCCCAACCGTTTGGATAGGCGATAAAACTAACGCAAGACATTAGAGTAACTCAGTCGTGCTTTTTCACACAGAGCCCCTTTTTTCCCATAATACTCCAAAGACGTCTGGAGTGGGTGAAAGGTCATATCCGCCAAACTTCGCAGGAGGAGACTCCTATGTATGGTACTTGGTTTATTCAACGTTGAAGGATACACTGTTCCAAAATATTGTGCATCTAATCTTTGTTTCCGTGGAAACCTGATCTGTAAACAAACAGAAGAACCTTCCTGTCGGTAAAATGACAGACAGTGAAGAAGAAAGAGAGACAGTTAGAATAGCAGCTGAACTCGGAGCAGCTGATACTACTATGCAGGAAAATGACCCGGATATAATACTCTACCCGGTCAACATAAGAAAATCTATAACTTTAAAACTTATAGAAAATGGACTGACATCGAGAGGTGGTACAGTCATATTCGTAATTGAGGCACACGAATATCGGCAGACAGAGGTATTCTATTCATGGATAAATTTTCCAGCAGCAAATGCTGTAACAAAGGTCTTCCACTATTACAAAACAGAGGAACCTCCTAATGAGTGCATTCCTTTTGAGGAGGTGGAAATACCACTCAAATTCCAAGAGCACCTGCTCTTGTTTAATGGCGCCCTAAAACATAATAATCACATCACCAGGCTCGGTCCACTAGGTAGACCAGGAGCAACGTGGCCGGTCCTAGCCGGATACACACCACATCCAGACATTGAAGAAATGCCTGCAGCAGACCTTTTAGCACAGCTAAAACAATTAATAAAAATACATAGACAATTAGTCCAGTATGTAATGCGGACTTCAACAGTCCAACCAGCAATTAAAATTCCACAGCTGACCCCTCATCAGGGGAACACAAATAAAATTACACCACAGAACATACAGTCCTGTCTAGGTAAAGTACCCGCAAAACGGGAACAAATTCCTTTCTGGCTAGCACAAAAAATCACTCAAATAGAGGCGGTGTTTCCAGATACCACCCCTGTTGAGAAACACAGGATTCTGACTATCTGTCTTCCAATGGGAATCGCACCACACGTGGAGGACTGTGACACTTGGGGAACAGTCTTTGCTTCCATTTACACAAAAACACATGGTGTACCATCCATGTCAGTAATACCAGATGTGCTAAAACAAATTCAAGATGAATACGGTCCAGAACCCGCTTTAACTCTCGGTATGAAATTACTGAAAGACTTCAAGCAGGTCTCGGCAATATTACTAGCCAACATAAAGGGAGAAGCAGCAAATGTGGCGATCCGCCAGAGGTTAAAAGAGACAAATATAGCAGACCAACCATCTGAAATTGCCAGAATCATAGAAAAATCCTATGAAGAACTAGGAAGAGATAGTTTGGGTGGAATACCAGTGAAACCCCAACTAGTTGAAAGTCCTGAAAAGGTATTTATTAAAAATAATTTAAACACTCAAAAAAAGAGCTGGGATGGAAATAAACAATCCAATCCTAAAGAAAAAAGATTCCAGTCCAGAGGAAGGTCTCCTCGGCGGAGAGAAAGATCTCCTGACTAAGGACGCAAGTCTCCCCAAAGGGAGCCCTCTGTGAAAAAATACAACCTTAGAAATAGGGATAATATAAAAAAACCTGATAGGTATCAAGATATTGATACACGTCCCTCTCAATCTTTTCAGACTTCCTCGCAGAAATCGGAAAGAAGAGGACGATCAGAACACAGGGAAGAGCACGTCAAGTCCAAAGACAAGGAACCTGCTCATCTGAATAAAAAATTACAATTACCAAAAAAGAAGGTAGCCAGTATTAAAGTAATCAACAATGCCGAGAATACTGAGGACACAGCTGAAAAACGGAGAATGGGCTCAGACAATGCTAGACAGCGCAGCAGAAGTGAGCATAGCTCGCAAAGTCCTTATGAATCATCTGGAGACAGTGGACACGAATGAATACATTCAAGTGGAAACTGCAGATACCAGAGTTAGCAAACCTCATAAAATATATGAAATAACATTACGTATAGAGGGGGATAAGACTAGAAAAATAAGGGGTCTATTTTGGGATAATCTCTCCGAGGGCTATGAAATCCTTCTAGCTGAACGAGACTGGCCACCCGAGTTTGTCAGGGAGTGCCCACATGGCGAAGAAATAATATGCCTGCCTTCTCAAATCATATTCCAATTCATAAAAAATATACACTTGCAAGAAAGTGGGCAGTAGCTCAAGCTCCTGATTTATATAAAAATCATGTGGGATGGGATGAGGACTCTCCTCCTCACAAAATCCAGTTAAAATCACAACCTACTGCACAGAGGCAGTACCCGATTAAGCAAGAAGCTAAAAAACAGGTAAAAGAGATCCTAGATCAACTTGAATACCAGGGGGTGATTGAAACTTGCACCTCACAAATGAACAACCCTTTGTTTCCTGTCTCCAAACCAGACAATTCATATCGTCTTGTTTTGGACTACAGACACCTTAACTCATGTTGCAAAACCTTTGCAGTACAAAACTCGCATAGTGCTGCACTAATGAATAACATAGTGCGCAAAAAATACAAAACAACATTAGACATCTCTAATGGATTCTTTTGTCAGAATATAGCACCAGAAAGCAGATATTTGACCGCGTTCTCAATAAATGGCGCGCAAAAAAATTTCTGTCGTTTGCCCCAGGGGTTCAAGAACAGCCCAGGATTATTCTCAGCGAGAGTAACAGAATTACTACAAACATATGATGACGAGGCATTATCTTATGTCGACGACATCTATCTAACAGACGATGACTTGGATACTCACTTGAAGAGAGTGAACACCATAATACTTGGGTTCGCAGCAGAGGGTTACAAATTCAACTTTAAAAAATCAAGAATTGCCCATCTAACAGTCCTGTTTTTAGGATATGAACTATCAAGTGAAGGCAAAAGCCTGGCTGACAATTTCCTAGAGAAATGTGCTGTAATCCAAGCACCTAGAACACTAAAAAACCTACAATCAATTCTAGGCTTCCTGAATTTCGGAAGAACTTACATTATAAATTACGCAGAAAGGGTCAAACCCCTTTATGATCTAATAAAACCAGATTTTAAAAGAATCAATTGGACTCAAAAACACACAGAAATTTTGAGATCTTTACAAACAGACATGTTAATTAAAACAAAATTACAAACACGTGATAACACACGCAACCTTGTGATTCGAGTCATCCCAGGAAGATGCGGATTCACATACCTGACCTCTAATGAGGGAGAAAAGGTACCAATTGCATACAATTCACACTTGTACACAGAAGCTGAAAAAACGTTCAGCATTAAAGAAAACATTGTTCATGCGGTTCAAACGGCTGTAGCAAGAGAAAAAGATCAAGCTGACGGTAGACGTATTACAGTCAGAACAGCAGAATCAGCCTTTGAGGCATTAACAACCCCATGTAATTTACCGACTACAGCATTGAATCCAGAATGGATACAATGGGTAAATTCAATTGCTACGGACAAAATAAAATACTATTTTGATCCAGAACTGAAAGAATTAAAATATCTAGAATATGAGAGACAATACCCTCTGCCAATCGACATTCTGCCCTTACAACAGTACGCCTGTGTAATTTATACAGACGGCCATGCTCAACCACCTGGGTGGGGAGAACAAGCGTACAACCCCACATGTGAAATTACAAAAGAAGTATGGCGTGGAGAAAAACTGAGACCTCTATTAATAAAAACACACTCAGTAGAAACTAATTCAGAACAACAGACTGAAATAATAGCATTGAAAATGGCGCTAGATAGTGTCCGATTTGCATTACTGCGTCAAATCATACAATAACGATTTGCAGAAATGGATTCAGAATGGTTACAAAGATGACACAGGTGCCACAATAAAGCAGAAAGCGCTTTGGGAACAAGTAGTTCTTTTAAAGAAAGAACTACCCAAAACTCACGTGATACATTCAGTGAGTCATCAGCGTGATGGCGTTCACGTTGCAGGGAATTCATTGGCTGAGACAGCCACAGCGGTTGCAACTAAATCGGCTTCCGTAGCTAAAAAAAAGCGTACAGTAAAATACATTGACGGTGAAACAGTGCTGGCGGTGAAAACGTCATCAAAGGGCGACTGCTCAGTGCTACCGATCAATTACCCACTCAACTATACATACATAATCGATGCAAACTCCGTTCCTTTTGCTCGAATCCCTGGAGTGGGGGATAGAGTAATTCCAAACACGGACAGGAGAAGCTTGTTAATAGCGGACGCACACATGGGTGAGGGTCTTAGTCACCTCAAGCTTAAAGATTCTCTGGAAGAATTACAATCAGTGTACAGGTGGCCAGGCATGAGCCTGCATCACCACATTTTTGTAAAAAACTGCCCAGACTGCAACAGAGATCTCAGCCGCGAGAGAAACGGTGTATTACCATGGCGTTTCACTCCAGAAGGGCTAGACAATAGTCAATAAAACCAACAAAAAGAATATATAAAAAAAAAAAAAGCGTCAGATTAACACAAAAAGACTAACTTTCACTTATAATGTAGACCCCAGCGCTCGGCTGACGTCTGAACTGTTATAAAAAGATTTGCGAGTCTATAATGGCATATACGCTAGGAGCATGCTACGTTTGGACCAATATTTTCCCCTTTAACACTCAAGCTTATGGGGAGGTATGGCCAAATGAGCATTGCATAGCGGGACTCTTCTCACTTCCTTCCTGAGGGATACGGGATGGTGTAAAGAAAAAAACAAGGCATAGAGCAATCTATAACAGCAAAGGTATTAGGTTCGGGAGCTGGGTGGGTCAAACATCTAATAAGTGTCCAACGTAGTCTAAATAACCTGCCAAGAGATTCTCTGAGGGGATTCAGTCCGTACGAACTACTGTTCGGGACTAGAATGATGATCCAAGATCTTGACAGTCAGACTTCAGTGGTTAAAGACAAAAGCTTTGATATCAAAGATCGTTTGGCTATTTTGCAGGACTTAAATGAAACAAGAAAAGACCTGAGCAACATAAAGTTGAAACAACAGCCAACAACCACTGAAGAGAAACCACCTGTCCCAGCAAGACCTGTCTGGATTCCAAAAGTCGGGGATCTAGTCAGAGAGAAGATCGCGGTAAAGAAGGAATTTGGGCCTTCTTACAGGAAAGCAGTTCCTGTCTTGTCTATCAACGGGACAAGATCAGTAGTACTACCGCCCCTTGCTGGTAAAAAGGAGAACAGAGTTGTATCCATCGACTTTGTAAAACCACAATCATGTGGCCGATAACAAACAGTAGGCCAAGTGGACTCCCAAGAAGTAGCAGAACACCGATGTTTGCTACAAATCCAGAGGTTCAAACTAAGAGGCTAATCACATTCGAAATGCCCACAGAACATCAACAAGGAATATGCAACAAAGCAATGGAACTTGAACCTCTAAAAACCCAAATAAAAACATTTAGTCGAGACACACCAACCTACAATGAAGTAACATATAAGTATGCTGATAAAACAAAAGATACTTCTAGAACAAAAAGTAATCCAGAAGCAATTGGAACAATTGACAGAACAGCATCCGGCTACTTCATCAACTTCGATGATTCATCTGAAGATCTGAGTGAATCTAAGAAACAGCCATCAACAAAAACTTTTAAAGATAAAGCTAAGGAACTTTTTCAACAGCTGAAAGAAACCTATCTGATTTCTCCATGGATTGAATTTTGGGTGGCCTTAGGTGCATTTATCCTCATACTTTGGCTCATCATGGTACTATGCTTGGGACATTTCATTGAAGGAAAATATGCTAAAATGGACACAGCAAGCCAGAAAATCAACTTGGTCCTTAAACCACACACATCTTCACACGTCGAGAAAAGAGAACTTTCTTCAGTGAACTTCACAGCCAATCCTATACCAGGCGGTGTAGCATGGGACAAAACTGATTATGAAATCTATGGTCCGGTTGAAATCCTGAAGTATCCACACCAATTCAAGATCTCATTGAGTGACTTTGTAAAACCAAGCACATTTGCTGATGATTGGGACTTTGAAAGTATTAATGATATGATGTCTGATCTTGTGATGTCTGCTAAATTTACAGAACATGATTATTTGCAGGGTTCGTCTAATTATGATCAAATGTTCTGCTACAACCACTATGGTAACCATTTCTACACAAATCTGCACAACCTAGAAATGTTTTAAATTATAACCAATGGGAACATTGTGCTACTCCTCCAAAAGGTAGCTCGAAAACATTTTATGATAAATATTCATACTTTTCAGGGTTTAACACAAGTAATGCAGAAACATTTTATTTCAAATTGTCAAATAAGACAGGTATGAAGACCATGCTTACAAACACAAAATTGATATATTCAGATTTATTTTTTGAGCAAATGAATACATTTGGTTTTGATTTCTGGAACAATAATATTGAAGCAAAAACTGTTTGGGGTACAAGAGATTGGCAAGTAGAAGGTATAGAATCATTGTTTAGAGCCTGTATGATCCCAGAACAAATTATATTTTTGAATGACACTATTCAACAAACTACCTGTCTTGGCTTAGCCAAAATCAAAGATTTAAACAAACCGTCTATTCCAAAGCCAACAGTGAACGATAATAGCTCTATAGATGTTGAGATAGACGTAAACCATATACTAAACCAAAACAGAACACATCCTGAATGGAAACAATGGTTGATCTGGCCCACTGATACAAATAACTGTCAAGACAGATTCCTGAACAAAATACAGGGGTTCACATTGACCAGGCCAGACCCTAGATATTCCCAAAGACAACATCCAGGGATAGTAACCACCTACAGCGTGGGCAAGCTCTGCCTTCAATGGCTACAAACGTCCACACTGGCAGAAATTAAGCAACACCTAACTTTACTTACAGAAGGTGCTGACTTGCGTGATTTCATTATGGGACCACGCAAACAGCGTCAAAAACGTTTCATAGCGGCCTCTATATATGCAGCTTATAACGAAGCCTGGAAAGAAACTCAAATTGAGACAGCAGAGAAAATACAGGAAATTTACCGTATTAATTTGGAAAAATCACTTTCTGTGGTGGACAATGGGTTAATGACTCTGTCCTCCAGAATATATTCTCTAGACAGCATTGTGTCTTCAGCAATCGATATAATATCGCAAGACTTACTGTTGTTACAACACGGTCAGTCCCAATTGCGTTCTATTTTACAGCTTGGCTGGACGTTACAAAATCTGCGTTCAGGCTATGTGCCTTGGCGCTTAATCAACACAACGTCATTATTTTATATTTTTAACCTTACTGATAAACAAATCAGTTTGGCACAGAAGGGTGCTGACTATACAATTCTGAGCATTGAAAAACTTGAGAGATTACCACTGACAATGTCAGAACGACCTGTCATTGAATGGATAATACATGGAATAATAAAAATTCCGATAACTACTTTCCAGTTTCAATACTGCCAAAAATATATACAGGCAGGCCAGTATGAAAGGTTGGGTAAAGGGTACATTAAGTCAACATGGAACTTGCCCTATACACACGAATGTGTCAGTAATAAAGGCCAGAAAGTGTTTCTTAGTGGCAATAATTGTGCAAGATCACTAAGCGGTACACTTCTGTGTCAGGGTATTAGCTTGCATGGAGCCTGTGAAGGGACTTCAAATAACCTTTCATGTTACCAGCTAGGCACACCAGCAACACAAATAGATCCATTCTTTAGGAGACTCTCGAACGGGAGTTACATTCTAATAGTAGATCGCAGATGTTGTAGTTTGCTGCCCGGAAAACCTTATCTCATAACCGTGACTAGGAAGGTCATGTGCTGTGGACGGGTATTGTTCCCGAACGATTCCCCAGACAGGGAGGCAAGATTATGGCCCGATTTGAAAATTGCTTCTATTCGAATTGATACTTTAAGCAGAATGAAGACAGTGCTCCTACAGACGCCGACCAGGCTAACGTCATCAAAAGAAACGTATGATCTCCAAGTTGCAAGGACAACGGCAGAGATTCATTTATTGTTATCAACAAATTCCCCCATACATTTCGCAGAAATACTGAACGAAATCTTAAATATTTCTGATACCAGTGGTGTCTCAAGTGTATTTAAGACAGTGTTTTCAGGAATTTTGACACCATTCAAAGCCATCCTGGGTATTTTTCCAGACTTTGTCCATTCCATTTTTGGCGGACTTCCTCTCCTTTTGGGACTGGTGGCAGGCATCCTATTTTTGATCCTGTTATTTCGCTATGGCAAACCATGTCACAGACAAAACACCTGCGACAAGGGAAGAAACGATCCTAGCCATTGGCTACCGGGACCACATAACTAGAGTCCTTGGACTAGCACGGCTACGGGACTTGAACATGACTTGGTTTCTTTCATTTAGACCAATGTGGCAACGTTGTGTTATGCCTGTATTAAGGTGCTTGCTATGCGGCGAAGAATGCGTGTTGGACACCAGTTTGACACTACAATCGGATGTGCCATTGGACGCAGAAACCTTGTTGGGTCCGGTAACGGCTCATGCATTGTGCTGCCCCCAGCGGCTACCTATCCTGATGACGGCATTCGTGGAGACTTCACCACTACGATTGAGGGGTAGTGAAGTACGAGATGAAAACAGCATCGATCAGGTACGACCTTCAGTCAGCTATGCTGATCAAAACATCAATGAAGGCAATCATGCTCATGAATGCATGGTAACAACTTTTTTAGACTTAGTGGAACTTTCGCAAAAAGCTGTTGACAGTTTTTTCGACAGTCTAAATGATATGATGTTTTCACCAGAGCAGAAGGAATGACTTTGAGCAAGCTAGCACACGGAGTTCCCTGCAAACTTGAATTTGGCCTTCAACTTTAAAAGTAGAGCAATGAAATGGAACAATATTTTTTTTCTCCTCTCACCTCCCTCAATTCCAAAATATTTACAATTTTTTGGGACACTTATCTTCTGCTTAAAGTAGACATTATTCTTAGAGAACTGAATTTCTATTTTAGGTAGTCAAGAGACATTAGCTACCCTCTAGCATTTTCATACAAAACTTTATGATTGTGATGAAATGGTCTCACACTTTTCTTCTGTATAAAAGAGCCATTTCATGTGTAGTTTTCACAATTTATTCATGCTGAGTTTGAAATATGCGTTATATGTTTCGCATTTTTATACTGCTTGTGCATACAGTACATGTGATTGTGTTTTGTATATTTCATAATTCCAATTTTCAGAATGCATATGAATGTATTTTGGGGTGGTACGGTATACACAAACGCTACTAGTTTCACTATGCCTAGATTTGTAAATATGGACATAGTCTACGTGGAGTGGGTGTGATGTATTTCTATAGGTACTGTATCGATCCCCCTATTCCTGACCCTGGTTTGGTTAATAATTAACTAGCAGCCATCCAACGGTGCAAAAACCGTTATCTGATTAAGCCACACCACGGCACAGAAGCGCGTTATCTGATTAGGTCATAACGCATGCCATCTAATTAGGCAAGCACTATTCCTCCAGCCCCTGATAAGGAATACGGAGTTCTCAAAACAAATCAAACCTACAGCGACCTGGGAAATTCCCGTAGCCATTGTTTTGATTTCACCGAGAACTTCAGTAAAAGAATGTGCGAACGAACCCGTTCGTATGACATCCTTATTGACGTATATATGTCCATCCTTACGTCAATCTCGGCACCTTTCAGGTATAAATATTACCGACATTGCCTTAAGCAAACACACGCGGTGGTGACGAGATTGGAGCAGCGAGACTTGCCGAGGAGCCCAGCAGAGAGCGAAGCCCACAGGCGCTGCCCCGCCTTCCTGACGCGCTGAGAACGAGACGCTGCCTTTCTCCTGCCGAGAAATCCAGCTCCGGCGCTTCCAAGCAGCCCTCGCAGGCAGCTGGAATATCAAGACCTGGGATAAGAGATACCAGCCCTCCATCATTCTAGATCTCAGGTACAGAACTGAATAACCCCTTGCAGAGAATTCTTGAGTCAGTCCCTTGGCAAAACAAACTTAACTTAAACTGCTACTTATCTACTCCCGCCCACGTATTAGGCTTAGGTCAGGTACACTGGGGTAGGCGTGGTTAGAAGCACCAGTTGAGTACGATTAGTCAAATGTATATATGTATGTATCTATTTTATCCATTTTAAAGTATCATATGGCTCAGAAACCATATCAATGCTTATTCAGTATTATTTTATAATTCTGTCTTTACTGTATGCACTTTACTTAACTATAAGTATTGCAATAATAGCGATTCATTTCTCTTGTACGAGAAAAGAGACTGATCAATAAATACCATCTTTTATTGAACACGCCCGTCTCTTCCTTTTCTCTACAATCTGGTGAAACTAAGAATGCACTGAACTGACTGAGTAAAATAAGTTGTCTTTTGTTTTCACACGACTCTAGAGATACACTCTTGATTAGGGGAGAGCAAAGTTGTCATGTTCTATGGTTGTCAGAAACTAAATCCCTTCTTGTCTATCCAGGGAGGTTAAAATCCTCCTTGCCTATTCGAGAAAGTTTCTAGTGAACTCTGAGCTAGCTGGCAAACACAAAACTTTAAGTCTAATATCGTCAGTAGAAGACCAAGTTAACCTCTGTTCTAGGTCTATACTATTGAAGATATTATTCCAATGCGCAGAGCCTATTGGGATAATAGGAACTACACTACAGTGCGTTTCCTCACAGTATCAGCTGAAGCGCTGCTTAAATCTTAGAATGAGGAGCCCGGGCCCGCCCCTTCCTGCATTTAGGTTCCTGGGGAAATCCAGAAGGGATTTGATTCACTTTGTTCCTCAAAAATATTTTTATTTCACTTCTGCCGGGACTCGTGAATCACAAATTAGAAGCCAGTGGATTTCACAGTTGTATGGACAGACGATATAATAGATTATTTGCTGCAGACATAAAGTCTGTCCAAGCTCACACACTTCCCCCAAAAAGGTTGTACCGAACCACTTTTGACAAGCGTCTCATGGGTGACATTTCTCTGTTATGAGCCCGGTTAATCACACTGACAGCCGGGATTCCCTTGTCTGGGCCAGCCTCCTCGACAACAAACAAGTGCACGCAGCGCGCCTCGCGCAGCATCAGGGGAGGGGGCCTGCGCGATTCCCTTGCGGGAGCGTGTGACCATATGGCGCCACCATATGGCGCTGCGCGCTCCCGCAAGGAAATCATCAGACGTGCACGAGTTGCCATTGCAAGCAATGCAACGCGTTCACGTTTTTGCCCCCAAAGCTGTGCCGATGGCATTAGGTCTCTCTCCTATGCAGCGTGGGCGAGACCTAAAAAATAAATTACCTGTATCCATTCTCTGTTCTGGCTCCGACGCTTTGATCTGGCTCTGTGCACTGCAGGCACAGGCTCCAAGAATCCCCTGCAGCCAATCCTGGCATTGCATGAAAGCAACGTCAGGTTTTGGCCTTAGTGCTGTGGATTTGCTCTCCCAGGTAGACTGGGAGCCTGTACCTGCTCGCTAACCCAGCAACACAGCTTGGGATGGAGAGAGCTTCAGTGCGTATGGCGGTTTGGTTGTCCTGAGACGGCCGGCCAAACCGTCATGCTCACTGATTACAATGCAAAACACTCCTCCACTAGCCTGTCATCTGCGGCCCCAACCCCACGCCTCGGCTCCGACAGCCAAAATAAAATGATAATAAACAAGCGTTTATTATCGATTTATTTTTCATTTTTTTGGCTGCTGGAGGGAGCAGGTGGGTGACACTACTCTGCCATAGCAAAGGAGCTGCCGTTGTTAGACTCAGGGGTGTTGGAGAGGATGATATAAAAAAGTACAGTGGGGCACTCTGCTGGACCATTGTAAAAGTTGCATGTAACAAAGGCACAGTGCTGCTGGCTGCCTGCTTCTGCTCACAGTCAATATCTGACACAAGGAACAGTTCGACAAAGAGTACCATGAGGCTGAAAAGAAGAGCACTGAATTTGCAGCTGTGGCCAGGACCAGTACTCATTTTAGAGCACTTTGGCACAGGGCGGTGCATTTTACATACATTAGTGGTATCTGACTCAGCCTCTGCGGCTGTCACTGCAAAGCCGACGTTCAATGAGACTGCTTGTCATTTTTTTTTGTAAGATAAGTTCTTTTTATACACTGTAGGAAAATCAATTGCGGATGCTGCACGCTATGCCAGGGCTCCAGTGAATCCAAAGAACTGCTCCCTATCCTGGCTGGGCCCAGCTGCAATCCGACTGAGCTCCATCTTTTAGCTTCCTTCCTCCTTGACCATAGGCCCCATGCTTGTATTAAATACTTAGGGCTAGCCCCCACATGCATCATTGTTGGTATTTGCGATTCCTAAATTGCGAAAATTAAGGAATCGCAATTTAGAAATCGCAAATACCTATGCATGAAAAATTCGCATTTTTTTTTTGCGATTCGGTATTTTTCCTTAATTGCGATTCACAATTTGCGAATCGCAATTAAGGAAACCCTACAAATTGATTCCTATGGGCCAAAAGGCCCATAGGAATGAATGGGAAGGCATTCACATTTTGCGAATTTCATTTTGCGAATCACAAAATGTGAATGCAATTTCAAGGGTGCAGGGGGGGTCCAAAGAACCCCTCCCTGCACCCCTGAAATTTAACTTTAAGATCAATTTACACACACACATGCCCCAAGGACATGTGTGTGTGTAAATTAAAACTTACAAATATGTAACTTGTGCATGTTGAAAGTTGTCGGTAAATTAGCATGAAGTTCAACTTCATGCTAATTTACCCCTTCCAAATTCCGAATTCGCAATTTAAAAATAATCATGCATTGCATTTAAGAAATCGCAAAATTGCGATTTCTGAAATGCAATCACAATTTAAGAAATCGCAAATAAATTGCGATTTCTTAAATTGCGAAAAAGCCAAAAAGGTTAATGCATCCCAAAACAATGAATTGCATTCGCAAACGGCCGAATTTTGTGATTCGCACCGTTTGCGAATGCAATTCAGTTTGATGCATGTGGGCATGAATGTATTAAGCAATTTTGCGGTAGCGTGCCTGTGATTAATAAAATTGGAGATTTTCTTGGTATTTATTAAACCCATTTGGGTTTAGAAATGGCTATGAAATCACAATTTGTAAGGGACATGTTTAGGGCACCCCTTCCAGACTGCAATTCGGTATCAAATGTAACAAGGTTTGTGACTGCAACTTCGGTCACAAACAATTAAAAAGTTACAACACCTTAAAGGAGGTGATAACTTATTCACAAAAGGAAGGGGCTCCTTAAGGCCCTTCCCTTTGTGAATATAAAAAAGGTTTCTGGGGAGTAGGCATTGGTCAACAGGACAACTGCCGACACAGAAACAAACTAATATTTTTTTAAAGAAACTTCTTTTTAAACACGGCCACGTTTCCTTTAAGGAACACAGCCAGCATTTAAAAAAAGTTTGCTTCATTTAAAGATGATCACATACATCGTGGACTACTGACCCTAGGAGGCCACAGCCCTATCTTGGCCTCTAATTGGAGTCGAAATTTGAGACAAAATCCAATAATATTCATCAGGAAGATCAGATGAGAATTTTTCAAACCCACAAATTCATATGTAGGTCAATTCCCAAAATCAGAAAAAGTTAGTGTGAAGTTTGCAAATGCTTTTTGTGAATCGATTCTTAATTTTTTGGGCCCTGGTAACTCTTGCTTCCCTGCTCGTCATCATTGGCCATGAACCTCGGCGAAAGCAAGCATCTAAGTCGGGGACCTGGCTCCAGTCTATCAATTCTGGGTGGGCTTCCCATTCGACACTCTCAGGTCGAAGTAATGCTTGCAGTCTTGCATTTTATTGAAGGTAAAATCAGGGCATGCTTGCATTTTAATGAATGTAAAATCTGGGCATGCTTGCATTTTAATGAATGTAAAATCAGGACACAGAAAGTCACTGATACCTTCCATCTTCTGAACATATGCTGAAAAAGGCTAATGACAGTGCGTTAATTCAAGGTAGAACATAGGCCACCACAAAAGCTGTCTTGGGAAACGCTGCATTACAAAGACATCTATAACCATAATATGAGTATTTGAGCCAATAACTTCATTGTGCTAGATCAGTTTAACCTACCACGAGGCAGACGGGCGAGTGTATGAGTGGTGCTGTGGTGCCGCCCTGGTAGCCGCGAGGCACTTCATCCTGTATTATGTCCATATTTTGTTTGTGACCACTATTTTGTGTGGATAATATTAATGTCTACTAAGTAAAGAAGGCCTTGGAGGAAAACATATGAAATGTGCCCTTTCTTCTTTTGCTCAGTATCATTTTTCATAAAGCAGCACTTTATCTGTCTCTATTCCTTCAGTACCAAAACTGGCGAAAGACAAACATGAATAAGAAATAGGTTTGCCACGTCTCTCATTGACGAATACCATCATTGTCAAGTCTTGACATTCTGATAGGGCCAGAAACTGGTACTTCAATAAAAAATAATATTTGCATTAACCTTGCAATTGTGTATTTTTCTTCTTTAAGTTTTAAAGTAATAGCTTTTACTGATAGAATCCATTTTTCCACCATCTTCAGCATAATAATATTGACTATGTCAGTAAATTTACACTTTGTGAATTGGTGTGTATTTCAGTTAGTTTGGTTCGAACAGACCACACATTTTAAAAAGCTGACCATAATTTGGAGATTGCTTCATGTCTGTAAGCCCACACCATCTTTCTACCTCTTTAGCTGGAGGCTGACCTTCTTCCTTGTGGCTGCTTGTCTCCAAACTTTTAAAATATTTGCTTTAGGGACATTTTGGAGTGACACTATTGCGGGGTTAGATTTTTCAACTGTTGAGTGCCTTTTTAAGGGCCAGGTAGCTATTTGCAGAGATATTCCTGCTTAAATTACCAATTTTGAGATTGAATCGAGGTGTTTTATGTTTTTGTTTTATCACAAAGCTCTTTATGTCCCTTCTCCTTGATCCCATTGTTTTTAAACACTTCAATTCCTTTACTTCGGAATTTTTTGCCATTAATCATCTCCTTGAGCCCTCTTTTGTTATGGTGTGGGATTCATTCAAAGCTGCTGCTAGAGGTTTTATTATTAATTTTGTCTCACAGAAGAAAAAATCCATGGAAGCTAAATCCTCTCAATTACTCACTAAAATTAAACAATTAGAACACTCTAATTCTGTATCTCCCCTGAAAGACTTTATTAATGCTAAATATACTTTTAATAAACTATCTACAGATGCTGCCTCTAATTTTTATTGTAAAGCAGTTCTCGATATTATGGAGGCCAAAACAAAATGGGGAAATTATTGGCTAATTATTTAAAAATCAGGAAGGAACAAACTAAAATAGATTCTCTACAAAGCTCTGCTGGTCTTCCTCTATTTAAGGATAAATATATTTTTAATGAATTTGTTACTTTCTATAAAACCCTATATACCCCTGAAACTCTCCCTGACTCATCTGATCTTTCTTCTTATTTTCAATCCCTTCCCCCTCCTTCTTCCACTCATCTCGACTTTAGCTCCTTGGAATCTGACATCTCTTTAGCAGAAATATCTCATGTTCTTTCAACTCTGCACCGTGGGAAAGCCCCTGGCCCGGATGGCTTTACCATTGAGATTTATCATCACTTCGCACCACTTCTTCCATATCTCTTACTTTTATTTCAATCTTTCTTGACTGCTGGTTCTTCACGTGGCACTTTCCAGGAAGCCTTGATGTGCCTTATCCCTAAGCCAGATAAAGATTCCTTACTATGCAAAAACTACTGGCCGATTTATTTGGTTAATACTGACTATAAAATCTTTGCAAAGATCTGGGCTCTCCATATGGGCCCATTTTTACCTGATCTTATCGGCCCGGAACAATCAGGTTTCATTAAAGGGCTGCTTGCCTCAGATAATTCCTGACTCTTCTTTAATATTTTAAGTAAATCTTTCTCTTTAAATTCCCCCTTAGCTGCAATTTCTTTAGATGCTAAGAAAGCTTTCAAAATAATTAGTTGGGATTTTATGTTTCATGCGTTACGTTGGTTTGGTTTCCCCCACACATTTCTTCATCTTATCTCTCTATTATACTCTGACCCCGTGCTTCAATTTTTGTTAATGGTATTACCTCTGATTATTTTTTGTTACACCAAGTAGTTAGACAGGGTTGCCCCTTATCCCCTTTATTATTTGTTTTAGCCATGGAACCCTTTTTGACCAAAATTCAGCAGGATAATAATATTACTGGCTTTCATTTTGACTCCTATCAAGTTAAACTATCGCTGTATGCGGATGATATTATTTTGCATGGTTCGGAACCTCAATTCTCTCTCCCCTACTTCCTCCAACACCTGTGAAATTTTACCTTTAAATGCTTTATGTCCAAAACACCTTTTTATTCATTCTGGTTTCTCTTGGCAACCTTTCAAAATTACATATCTAGGCCTATGGTTCACTCCCTTATTATCGGATACTCTCAAATTAAACTTCGAGTATATTACCAAAAAACTGAATGACACTATTACATGCTGGCATCCCCTCTTTCTTTCATGGTGGGGTCGCTTAGACTCCATTCAAATAATGCTCTCCCCTCTTATATTATTTACCATTTCCATGATTCCCATACACATTCCTAAGTATTATTTTAAACAAATTGATTCCATTCCCCTTAAATTCTTGTGGAAAGGTAAGCACTCCCACATAGCTGTTTCCTCTTTCAAAAAAGATAAGTCGAATTCGGGCCTTCGATTTCCGGACTTCAGAACTTATCATCGTGCCTTTACTCTAAAACAAGCCGCTCGTTGGCTCTCTGATGACCTTCCTCTTCATCCTCTTCTTTGGTTAAGAATGGAAAATACTTTTATTGCTCCATTCAAGTTTCGGGAGATGTTGACTTTTACTTCTAACATTGCTCCTCTCCGTTCCCCTATTATATCTCACTCGCGCAAACTTTTACTCCCTGCACTCTCCTCCTCTTACCCTTCTATTGCCTTCCTTCATCAACAACCAATTTGGCATAACAAATCTCTTTAGATTTGTAATCGCTCCATATATTGGAAATCCTGGCATTCTCGAGGTCTTAGTTGGATCTCTCAACTTGTATCGGATGATCAACCTCTCACCTTTTCGACACTTCAATCTCAAATGTCTCTACCCTATTCTTCTCGGTCTCTATATAATCTTCTTCTACCCTCTTCAATATCTTCAATCTTTACCTTCTATTACTAATTTTCCTATTTTATACAAAAATGTGACCTCCCCTTCAGCCTCTATTTTGTATAAAACTTTCCACCTTTTCACAGATGGACTCAAGACTAAGGTTGAATTGGCTTGGGAAACAGTTTTTTCACAAGTTTGGTCAATTTTTCTTTGGGACAAATAATGGTTTACGATTCATAAACCCTCTATAGCTGCTAACACCAATCAAACTCTTTTCTTTATTTATCATTGTGCATTGTTTTGTCCGATGCATTTAGCAACTTTTTCCCCAGACACACCTTCTAACTGTTGGTCCTGTCCCTGCCCCACTGCCGACATTAAGCATATGTTGTTTGAATGTCCTCCCATTTCTCAATTTTGGAAACTTGTTTGGTTTCAAATTCAGAAAATGTTCACCATTAATATCCCCTTTTCCTTCATTGATATCTTTTTTGGGTACTCTTTCCCCCCACTGGCCTCACTCTTCATTATGTTTTCAACTCCTAGCATACTAACAAAGTTACCTTCCGCTCATGGTGGAATGCAGTATGTTTTCATCACCGCCTAGATACTAATTTTGTTTCTCCCATCTCCCTGGCTATCAAAAAAGATCTTTTATGGCTTCCTTTGACAACTTATCTATCCCTGCCCCTAGCAATGGATCAGATGACGTGCGAAAGCCACCTTAGTTTCTCCCTTTGCCTTCTTATTGTACATGGTTTATTGTTATTTACTACTGATTATTTTGATATTATGATCTCATGTCTTTATTGCAATGTTTACAATGGTATTTATTATTATATCGATTGCTGTTATTTTCCATATCATATATTGTCATATATTGTCTCCCTACCCTTCCTTTCCCTCTTTTTTTTATGATACATTTTCATTCTTCTTTCCAATGTAATATGAATGCAATGTTTCATTTTGTTTTATATCTTGTGTTCTTTATTGCATAAGTGTCTTGTATGATATTTATCATATTGTTGTTTCTTCTTTTCCGTTTCCTTAATAAACTCAAACTTAAAAAAAAGCTCTTTATGTTCCTTTCTACTTGGGTAAAAAGTAAGGGGACAGGTGGCATTTGAGACCTCACTTGTATGGTGCAGGTTCCAGGTTGACAGATAGATGGACAAGAGGAAAACGTCTCTGGAGAAGCAATACTACTCTGAGGCAAAAAGCAATAGATATGTTCTCAAGAGAAGGCCTAATTTGTGCAACAAACTGCACTTTACTTTCCTAATGCAATGTAAAGTCCAGAACACGGAGTCTGTTTGACCAGCAGCGCCGCGTTTTGTGCTGACACTTTCTGTGGGGTTAATGAAACACTTTAGGTCTGTTCTAGAGGTCTGTGGATATAGACTTGTGATAGATTAGGTCCTGAGTAGTGATGGCCTTGAGTAGGCTCTGAAGAACATGTATTATAGATCCTGTGCACAGCATACATTTTGATGCTACAGTGTAGCAGGGTTTCTGTTCGCCCACAGAACTGTGCACAGAGGATTGGAACCTCAGCGAATTAGGGTGACCCAAAACTCACCTTAGTACCCAACAAACCCCTTACCGAGCTAGCTACAGTGTCTCATTGGTCATAACAAACTCCCAATGTTTAGACAAACCAGAACATGAGCTTACAATACCTCAGGTTACGTGGAACACATGAGCACTCTTTCGTTATACAATCATTTCAAACCAGAACATGGAGTAAAGAAGAACACGTGAGCATTTGAAATGTTTATTTACTAATGCCGTCTTCTCAGGCGCAGTATCTTAGATAATACAAGTAAACATAATATCAGAAGCAAAGTTACCAGCATAGTTACTAGTCCATAGAAGGCAAACGGTGACAGCATGCTAACATGCTGTAATGAATAAGAGTTAACAACACTTATTTCTCACCCTCCCTAACACACATATTATATTAATAGCTAAGAAGGTCTCTTTGGGTTGAATTAGGGCGGGCCCATACCTCAGTGTCCTAGCATGAAGGGATCACATCAGCATACACCAGCTCTCTCAGCATGCGAACAGCATCAAGTGTGTTTGTGTGCCTCAAGCAAAGCAATATAAAAACCCGCCTCAAGCCCAAAGTTGGCAGAAGCTGCACTTATGTTATGTCTATGAAGGCGCGAAGATCAGACCTCATAACAATTCTGTATCGTGTTGTTCCTGAAGCTTCAGCACTCTCTGTACAGACATAGTTTATTAAGCAAAGCTGATATCAGAGTAATAACATATTATTCTCATGTAAACCACAACGAACTACTAGGTTGAAAGCTAAATCAACAATTAAGTGTCGTGTGCAGAAGCAGCAAAAGGAAAAATGGCGTTTAAACATTTAATGAGCCTATGCTAACTTAACACATTATAAAGATATACAGTAGCTATATGACACCCCCCCATGATCCGAGGACGGATAAGATAAGATAATAGGGCGTGGCCAGGATGGCGTCGGAGTAGGACGCTTTTCCGTGCCTCTCCAGCGCCGATCCGACACAGCTACTTATAGCTCGGTGTCGCCGGCACAGATCGGCCCCCGGACTGTTGGCAGAGGTCCGTGAGGAGTGGCGGAGGGGTCCGGTGCAGCCGGCGGTGCGCAGCGCCGCACGTGAAGGCGGCAGAAGCGAGGAAGTGGTGAGGCCTTGGGATCCCCGGCCTCGGGTGATCGGGAGGCCGGACGGAAGTTCGGGCTACAGCGCCGGAGGAGGAAGCTCGCCCACCGCCCACCCGAGGGTCCCCCCAGACGCCGGCGGCTTGAAGCGCACCACACAATCGGCGGAGGGGGCGCTGTATGCCAGAGGCCGCCGGTGGTGTTTTCCGGACAGGAGGTGAGGGGGGGCCTGTCTTTGAAGGAGCGCGGAGGCCCAAGTGTACCGGCCCAGAGAGGCAGTGGAGTCTCAGGGCGTATTCCAGACGACGCATACTTCTGTGCCACGCAGTGGGGCCCGGCCGAGACGAGTGGAGCTGCACGCCGACCTGGTGGGGGATAGTGGCTGGACCCAGTGACCAGGGAGAGTGCCGTGGGGAGAGGCTGGGGGAGCACGTCTGGTGGTCAGGAGGCGGTCTGGACGTGGAGAGTGGCGGCGCCATTTTGCCTGGCTCCCCCGGTCGCCTGAGTGCTTAGCGCTGACGCCTGGATAACTGGAGATTGTGTTTCCCCGCTGCACTGTTCTCTTAGGGGCTTGCCATCAGCGACGGGGGACTCCTTGTTCCCTGGTGTTTGTGCGTTCCCGCCGATTGGAATCTCGGCGTCCAGGGGTTCTCTGGGAGCTTCTGGCCTGAGGTAGCGTGGAGGACATCGAGTTGGGCTGCCCTGCGGAGCCGGTTACTGCGCCTCGAGCCCGGGACCCTGTACCGATTGGCCTTGGAAGTGACTGGGGGGCCGTCCGCCCCAACGAGGGCTGCCAGGAGTTATGTCTAACCAGGCTCGCAAGGGGCGCGTGGTGAAGGACGGAGCGGCCAAATCTTCCCAGCAGCCGGCGTCCCCCGGTCCCAGTGGGTCGCCAAGAGTGTCCGATGATGAGGCCCCGGCTACCAAGGCATTTATGTCCGAACTTTTTGCTTCCATCAAGGAAGATATCTCCGAGCTACGGGCGCAGCTGGCGTCTGACCTCCGGGAGGTGAGGAGAGATGTGGATGGGATTGGCGAGAGAGTGGCGACTCTAGAGGATCATGATTTGGCCACGGCCAATGATATGCATTTGCTTCAGCAGGATGTCATTCGTCTCACGGAGCAGAATTTGGACTTGCAGGCGCACACGGAAGACCTTGAGAATCGTTCCCGCTGGAACAACATACGCATTAAAGTGGTGCCCTGGGATGGTGAGGCGGGAGACCTGCGAGGCTATGTACAGGAACTGTTTCTGCAGATCTTGGACGAAGAGGATGTGAAGGATATCCAGATGGATAGAGTCCACCGAGTTGGTTTACCTAGGAGAGGGGGGGGGCCGCCGCCGGACATCCTTGTCTGTGTCCATGATTTTCAGGTGAAGGAGCGTATCCTTCGTAAAGCCAGGGCCATTGCTTCGCTGCAGTTCAGGGACCATCGTCCTCAGCTTTTTCAGGACTTGGCGGCTTCTACGCTCCAAAAAAGGAGGGATTTTCGCCCGGTGACTTCCTTTCTGCGGGAGCGCAACATCGCATATTCTTGGGGTCATCCCTTCAGGATCATCTTCAGATGGCAGAATCGGCTGGTGCAGACACGCTCCCTCCAGGAGGCAAAGGATCTCTTAGGCTTGGATGATGTTGCTCCATCCCAGGAGTCGAATGCATCCCCGTCTCGGCGGCGACGTCGATCCTCCTCTTGGCACAGAGTGGGGTCCTCTCCAGTTCGGGGGCGCCCGGACCGCAATTCCAGCCTGCAGGAAAGGGGGAACGCAGTGGCTTCAGTAATCTCAGCGACGCTGCCGGTGTCGCAGGCCAGTTCTGGAGCGGCGTGATGGTGAATCGAGTGATGGCGGATCGGCGCTGGAGGGGGCATGGACCCCCTGGTCTGGGTGAATGGATGTACTTTTGGAGAAGACTCCCCAGACCATGACCCTGGGAGGAACCGAAATGGTCTCCCTACCCTGTCCCCGGAGTGGTCGGATCTCCGCGAACTTTGGACAGCTGAGACTGATGAGTATCATGTTCACTGTTTATGTTCCGTTTACAGTATTGATGTTCCTTTTTCTTTCGGGGGGGGGTGGACTGTTGGGGGGGTGGGGGTGGGTAATGCTGGTGGCGACTGGAGCGCGTTGTGGCACTTATGGTGGGTCTGGAGGGGAGTGATTGTGGCATGTACGGAACGGGCTGCGTTGGTGGAAGGTTTACGGGAGGCGGATGGTCGGGCCGATGGGGCTTGGGAGGGGACTTTGGGCCGCTGGTCACTGTTTCCTCTGCATGATGGGTGGATGACTGTGCGGTTGGGGGCCCCGGTGCTGTCTATGGAGTGTTCTGGTTTATGGGACCGCCATGCCTGTTAGCGTAGGGACATGGAACGTTAAGAGCCTGAACTCACCACAAAAGAGGCAGAAGGTGTGGAAGTACATAGCTGACCATCAGTTGGATGTTGTGGGGCTCCAGGAGACACACCTGGCGCGTAAGGACGAGATGCGCCTTCGCCATAAAGCATTTCCCATTATCTATAGGTCCTCGGCGTCCACAAAGCACAGGGGGGTGGCTCTCCTATTTCGCTCTACACTGCATTTCCAACCTCATGATGTGTGTGGTGATAAGGATGGACGCTGGCTGATGGTGAAGGGGCTTGTCCGTGGGAGGCTTTGTACTTTCGTGGTGGTATACGTCCCCAACGCTGGTCAAAATCAATTTTTACAAGGTGTGTTGCAACGTGTGGGTGATTTTGCGGAAGGGAACCTGTTCCTCTTGGGGGACTTTAACCTGGTGTGGGATGCGAGTGTGGATTGCTCTGGATCTCATAGGGCTCATACGGGGGTGTTTTCTCCCTCCTCGCAGCAGTTGGTGGGTGACCTAGGACTGGTGGACGGCTGGCGTTTTTTTCATTCTACCTCCCGAGATTACACTTTTTTCTCGCATGTCCATCATTCTTATTCCCGGTTGGACCACATTTTTATTAGCCAGGCACTTAGGGGTGATGTCCTTGACTCCGTCATTCTTCCACTCTCGGTCTCTGACCACAGTCTGTTGGTGCTTACCGTCCGATGGTCGTCACCTGGGGATGGGCAGCGGAAGTGGTACTTCCCGGCTTCGGTGGTGCGGGATGATGTCTCTAGTAAGGCGCTCCGTAAGGCCATCAAGGAATTTTTCGAGTTGAACCCAGTGTCGGACACCTCGGTCTCCAACACTTGGGATGCCTTGAAGGCGTCCATCAGGGGCACCTGCTTGGGCCTCAATGCAAATCTTAATAAAGCGCGGCGCAAGGACAGGGAGGCTCTAGAGACCGAACTGGCGAAACTTGAGCAGGCTCACAAGCTAAACCCCTCTAGAGTGACTCTCCGGCCTTTGACCGCTATTCGTGGGAAATTGAGAGCCCACTACAACAACAGGGCTGAGTTGACGCTATTGAGGCTGGGCAGGCAGTCTTATTCCTGCGGCAATAAGGTGGGAAGGCATCTGGCACGGCAACTGCGGGATAGGCGGGAGCGTGAGTATATCGGGGGGCTTCGGGACGCTGCGGGAGGGTTGCATCACCGGGATGAGGACAAGGCTGAGGTTTTTGGCCGTTTTTATGCGGATCTTTACGCTGGAGTTGAGCTGGATGCGAGATCCCAGGAGCAGTATCTGCAGCGCTTGACCCTTCCCCAGGTGTCCAGAGAGTGGAATGACATCTTGGAGGCTCCAATTACCAGGGAGGAGGTTCTTGGAGCTATTAAGAATCTGAAACTGCACAAGGCCCCTGGGCCAGACGGATATACTGCCGTCTTCTACAAGACGTTCGCCTCTGAACTTTGTGATTTCTTGGTGACCCTTTTTAACAGCATGGCTGAATCCGGCTCTTCGGAGGGTTCCCTGGCCGAGGCGGTTATAACGGTCCTGCCGAAGCCGGGGAAAGACCTCACTCAGTGTGCCTCGTTTCGCCCCATAGCGTTCCTTAACTTGGATGCGAAATTATACTCGGCGATCTTGGCGCATAGAATGCAGGATCTGCTACCAGCGATCATACACCCAGACCAGTCCGGGTTTATCAAGGGGCGTCAGACACACGACAATACGCGTAGAGTAGTGCATCTCATTGAAAAGGCGGACAGGTTTCGCATTCCGGCGGTCCTGGTGGGGTTGGATGCCGAAAAGGCATTCGACCGGGTGGACTGGCGCTTCCTGTTTCATACGATGATGGCTTTTGGCTTTTCGGAAAAGTTCATTACCATGGTGAAGGCCAACTTCTGCAGTCCTAGATCTCGAGTGGGAGTCAATGGTCACCTGTCTGCTTTTTTCCCGCATACCAGAGGCACTAGGCAGGGTTGTCCCCTTTCCCCGCTTCTGTTCGCGTTGAGCATAGAGCCCTTGGTGGTGGCAGTGAGGGAACATGCGGGCATAAGGGGCATTCCGTTCACGGGAGAGCAACACAAAATCACGCTCTTCGCGGACGACGTCCTTCTCTCCGTGGCGGACCCAGAACGTTCACTGCCTTGTGTTAGGGAGGCCTTGCTGAACTATGAGGAGGTGGCCGGCTTCAAGGTTAACTACAGCAAGTCATACGTCCTGAATCTTACTCTATCGCCGTTAGACGTGGAACGAGTGCGCACTCTGACACCCTTAGCCTGGGCTGCTGATTCGATCGTCTACTTGGGGGTCCACTTAACTCCTACTGTGGGCAAACTATTCGCGGACAATTTCCCCTCTTTATTGGCGAAGACTCGAGCCGAGTTGGACAGGTGGAAGCCTAAATTTCTGTCTTGGTTGGGCAGGATCCATGCTGTGAAGATGGTTCTCCTTCCCAAATATTTGTATTTGTTTCAGGCTTTACCCATCTCTTTGGACTGCGACTATCTTCGGCGCCTTAGGACGCAGATATTGCGATTTGTGTGGCAGGGGGGCCGATCGCGCTTGTCCTTTGCACTACTACGTAGGCCGAGGTCCGAGGGCGGTGTGGGTCTTCCTGATGTCCAGCTTTATTACAAAGCGGCGCAGTTGAGGGTATTGGTGGAGTGGTCGCAGCAACAGTCGGAGAAGCATTGGCTGCACATGGACCGGAGTGTGGCGGGGAGGTCGGTGTGGGATTTGGCTTGGAAGCCCAAGAAGGACCGTCCTTTGAACGCCTATTTAAGTACTCCTACGAGTACTGTCCTGTAGGTATGGGACACCCTCGCTGGGGACGAACGTTGGACTACGTTCCCCTCACCCTTCACACCCTTGCACTACAACCCGGCCTTCCCGCCGGCGCAGCGGGAGGGGAACTTCGATGCCTGGAGGGAGGGGGGATGTAGGGCTCTGACCCACCTGTTCCACGGTCCGGTTCCCCTCACTTTTGCTAATTGCGTGAGGGACTATGGGGTTCCCCAGAATGACCAATACCGTCATGCACAACTGCTCCATTGGGCCACGTCCCCGGGGGTACTGGAGGCGGCCACGAGACCGCCTTCCCCATTCGAGGCTTTCCTGCTGCGGACGTCGACAATGAAGGGGGTCATCTCCTTTCTGTATCAGCTTCTGCTTAAATCGGCGATCTCGCCTAGGCCTCGATATATGGGACAATGGGAAGAGATGCTAGGGAGGGATATCTCAGACAATGAATGGACAGCTCTGTGGAGGGATGTCGCGAAGTTTAATCACTCGCTTCACCTCAGGGAAGCCCACCTCAAGACTCTTATGCAATGGTATTTATGCCCGACCAGGCTACATAGCTTCTACCCGGCCACTTCCGATAAATGTTGGAGGGGCTGGGGGTTTCTTGGGGACTTTCGCCACATCTGGTGGGACTGCCCAGTGATTCGGCCCTATTGGGAAGAAATTCTTTCGCATATTAGGGATATTCTACAGTATCCTATAGAGGATTCGATGGCCTCCGTCCTGTTAGGCCTCCGAGAACCCGGTCTGGAGCACCAAACCAGGGCGGACAAGAAGATTTTGTGGCTTTGCCTGGGTGCTGCCAAGATTACGCTGGCAGCTGCCTGGAAACAAAAAGAGGCACCGGCTATTTCACTGTGGCATGCACGGCTGTGGAAACTTCTGAGTTTGGAGAGAATGGCGGACATATTCCTTGGTAATTTTAAGAACTTCCAATTCCAGTGGGGTCCATTAGTGAATTTCCTGTCTAAGGGCTTGCCGTCCGCTGTCTGCCCAGCATCCTTGAGGTCACTCCATTTGTTTCAGGTCTAATTTGGTTGCTCGAAAGTGTTTGGATTGATTGAGTCGCCACCATGGGGGGAGGGGAGGGGAGGGGGGGGAGTTCTGTTTATCGGTTTATGGTTCGCCAAGGTACCTAGTGAGGTTCTATGGCAGGTTGTTTGGTTCTGCCGTAATATGGACATGGCAGCCATGGGCGCTAGTCAAAGCAGGAAATTTGCCTATGTTATTATGGACTCGACGCTTTTGCATTTCTGCTACCGGACTGGTCCTCCCCGAGAGGAATTGTATCGCACCTTGGTGAATTTCTTGTGTGTACTGTTTTTTTTTCAAAACTGAAAATAAACATTTTATAAAAAATAAAAAAAGATAAGATAATATAAGGGCAACTTCATGAAAGCAAAGTTCAAGAACTGTGAGCCATGAATGTACTATAAAAAAAAAAAAATGGAATATTTTGCTCAAGTCAATAGGTCTGGGAAAATTGATCAATGTACTAAAAATCGTAAAATATGCAAGCTGAAAGTCAAATGGCCGGAAATAAACCATGGAATTTTTTTTAGGACAAGACCGTATAAGCAAAATATGCAGCAACAGCCTCCAGCATGAAATCACTGTCTTCATCAGAAAACAGTTCAGCCATCCAATTCAAAAGTGGAAAAGAACATACGTGTTCCCCAAGTATCGGAGCCTCTATTACCATCAGAGGACAACTCGGTGGGTTCTCCAGAAAGCTCAGATCCAAGAAATCCTGCGCTGCCGTGAATATATCCCAGGGACCCATTAGTCCATGCACCGCTGCTATGGCCATAATCCTTTCGTCAGAACAAACCAACTCGTGAGTAGTGATAGGACTCATCAGCTGATTAAAATCGACGCCAGGAGAAACCGGTCCGCAGAGACACAAATCAATGGCCCAATCAAAATCACAGCTCAGGCAGTGAAACACAGGTTGGACACAGGTGAAGTAGGAAAATCGAAACGATAATCCATATGCCGTGCTTAAAATCGCAAGCGGCAGTGTGCCAAAATATTCAAGCATTCGGTTGCGAAACAGCGGCAGCAGAGACTGGGCCGCTTCTTCCACATGTGGGGCATCCATATTTAAGGAAGCAGAGAACAACTAGGACGCCTGCCGCTAGTGCCAGTAAAACCGGGAATCCACCAAACAGACTCGAGAAAATGGAATGAAAGAAACTAGGGATTACTCCAAATATTTTTTCAAATGAAGTCACAAGGCCGCTGCTAACTGCTTTAAAAAAATGCGCTAGCCCAGATGTCGAGGACGCGTTAAAGATAGAATGTATCATTTCGCCAAAATGCAACGGTAAATCAGTATTTAAAAGGGCCTGAACCTCGGTCCGGGTGTTAGCTATGTGAAGCACGAAAGTTTCCCGAGCCGAACTCAAGGCCACTTCTTTCTGGGACAATAGAGCCCTCAGTCTAGTCATGCCGTTGAACTCTGCCTTCAAGGTTGGTATGCGTGGCCAAATGGAAACCTCCCTATTTTCATGTGTGGGTGGGTACAGGACATTTCTGCAGCAAACGACACGTTCACTTACTGTTACCACATAAGCTACACCTTTAATTAACCCACAACAATCTTCATTATTCAGAAGTAAATAACTTCCATTCCCTAACAAGGTAAAAGTCGGGGTAATTGCTGGTACAGGAGTGCCTTTTAAAACACAGGCCAAGTTTGGTCGGTCTGGTTGCAAGAACCGTGTAATTGTATGTGTCTACACATTAACGAATGATCTGGAGTTTCTGTACATTCCTCCCCATTTAGATAAACTTCTTGGCCGTCCCTCAAACATCTATAAGTGAAAGGAAGGGACCATACTTCATGGAGAAAACCACTACCCAAAGGCTCATAGCGACCTATGGCAACATATTTCATACAGTTAGTAAATTTATACAAAGCAAAAGGTAATGTTAACAGACCGTGGATAAGCCACGTTGCAGTTGAGGCTTCTGCCACAGAAAAAGGCAAGGATTCCAATTTCTCAATATGTAACATAGAAAAAGAAGCATCTCGCATAGAAAGCAAGCGTTGTTTGTCAGTCAAATTAAAGGGTGAAAAGAGAGAGGACACGTTCATGTAGCCCCATGGCACTTTGCCAGATTTAAGCGTTTGCAGGGTCCATGCAAATTGCATGATAGAACGTAATTGATTCTGACCATGGTACAAAACAGATACCTCATCATGCACAATATCCACTACAGAAGACACAATGTTATCTAAAGTGTAAATGCGTGAAGAAAGCATGTTAATACTATTGTCTACCACTGTAAGGACTTTCTCTATATTTGCTTGATCTATAGCCCTAAGTCGTGTTGTAGCCTCAATCTGCGATGTTTTCCAGATTTCATTGTAGACCGCATATATCCATCTTTTTGACCTACCACTAGCCGGGCCTTTGATGAAATCATTTAAATCAACATCATCATTCAGCTTTGCAAGATGTATTTTAACTGCAGACAATTTAGAATGTTTCAGCCAACTCTGACACAATTTACCTACAGAGTAAGTTGTGACAGAATGTTCAGTTTCAAAACGTGGATCAGGTCTGGTCTGTGTAAAGCCATCAGACAAACCCAGAAAACGGTGCTGGCATGAATCAGCACTCCTGTGCCACACCAGCCAACCTTTAGGGTCTATACTGGAAATGTTAAAGGATGAATTCAGCAATAGGGTCTGTAAGTCCCTAATTGAAAACTGAGTATAATTACTCCAGCCAGAATATTCCTCTAACTCCGGGATAATAGGAAAATTTAGTTTTTTAGAAGTAGCCAATCCAAAGCACGTTGTCTGTGAAATAGTGGAATTCAAAAACAACATTTGGTTCGGGATGAGACATGCACGGTGCAAAGCCTCAGTGCCTTGTACCTGCCAGACTTTCGAACACCAAACTGATTTTAGGTCAATAGCTTCCTTCCATAATTCATAGCCGCCAACAGCCAGTTGATCTGGAAAGGACTTCGAATACAATAATTTAGTATCGGTAAGTCTAACCTTGGACATAGGCTTCTGTGTCATTTTGAAATAAAAGGACTCGGGATTAGATTGATTGAAGTCAGTAAAATATGTGTACTTTTTCAAAAAAGTACTAGAACTGCCTTGTTTAGGAGCTGGGCAATGTTCCCATTGTGTATAATTTACAATATTCCTTCTGGATGTTGTTTTATGCAAGAAGTGATTGCCAAAATGTTGAAAGCAAAATAAATCACCATAATTAGCAGATTCCAAATATAAATCCTCAGCATCAAAGGCAGCATAGTATTTCAAATCAGAAAACAAAGACTCTACGGCCTGAACATCCCAATCATCAGAACGTATGTTTTGTTTCACCACATCCCCCATATTAACTCTAAGCACATTAGGGACATTAACAACCTCAGTAGGCCCATGAATTTGAAATCTAACGGCATCCCACACTATCCCATCAAGGACAGGCCAAGCAGTGATGTTAACAAAAGCCAAGTCTCTTCTCAGTCTGTGTGCAGAATGCGATGAGGACAGGGGGGCCAAAGTTCCATTGAGATGACGAATGCATGTTCTTTCCTCGACATAGTGTCCATTTACCAAGCGGAAGAAATAAAACACAAACCCAATTGACATAAAAAGGTATATAGAAAAAAGCACCAGCCAAATGTATGTCCAAGGGGGAATTAAAAAATGTTTATTAAATAAGCTGGCATAAACTGCAAAACGTGAGGGTTTCTTTGAGCCATTGGAAACAGTGTCAAAAGAAAATCTGGATTCTGTGGCCAAACGAGCTTGCAGGTCAGGCATGGACAAGTCAGTGGGGTAAGCATAGTCTAATTCATCATGGTCTGTACCGGGCAAAGTACTTAATAAAGGACTGGAAATTGCAGGTAATTCGATGGCCACCTCAGTTTCTCGATTAGAAGCAGTGGGCAAAACTGAATTTCTCACAATGGAAGGACAGGAAACAGCCGGTGTCATGCTAAGAAGAATCGGCCACTCTGTGTATCTTGACATTGTCAATTGAGATAAACCTGTTTTCCTTACGACCAGGAAGTGGTGGTAAAATGACTGTTCTTGTGCCCTTCACTCCAAGTACTGGAACCGGAGCTCGATAGGAAGGACCAAACTCTTTCTTGTTATCGATCTTCTCCCGAACCAGGTCTCCAACTTGGGGTAGCCAGCCGACTACCGGGAGCTGCAACGCAACATCCGACGTGGAGGGCAAATGTTCCTTTGCAAGACTGTCTCTGGTCTTTTGTAGATTCTGTAAAACATTGCAATGTTCATCTGCGTCAAAGGAAGTGGCGCGAACCACACAGTCTAGACCGTCAAGGTCAGGGACGTACATCTTGATGCCAAAGAGCATTTCGTATGGGGTCCGCCCACCCAGAGACCTTCTAGGGAGATTATTAAGAGCACGCTGCACGCCATAGAGGTGGGCTAGCCAGTTTCTGCCAGTGCCTATAACTCGAGCTGTCAAAGATTGCTTTAAATCACGGTTCATTCGCTCCACTACACTGTTACCCTCAGGTCTGTAGGGAGACGAAAACTTGACTTGGACCCCCATCGAATTCATGGCATCCTTATACGCCTTAGAGGCGAAAGCCGGACCCTGATCCGAATGGAAGGTACCACAGGCAAAAATCCCTACAAAGATGCGCAAATCTCTAATGACAGTCCGTGAATCAGCGCTGCGATGGGGCCAGACCCACACAAAGCGTGTGCATGAATCAACTGCAACTAAGATGTACTTATAAGCAGTATCAGATGAAAAAGGACCGCAGTGATCTAAATAAACACAACCTAGTGGTTTATTAGAAATGTACAACTGTGTCTGTGGCGGACGCGCAGCAGTCGAAGGTTTAATCTGCTGGCAAATGTCACAAAGAAGGACATAATCACGCGTCTGTTTGTACAGTCCCCGCCACCAGAAACGTTGTTGTAATTGAGTTACAGTGGCTGAGACGCCCGCATGCGCAGACGCCACACCTTCATGAGCTGCTGTAATCAAGTCAGCCCTGCGATCCGAGTTGGGAATCAAGCGTTCTCCAACGTCAGGATTTTTCACAAAAGGAACCTTTTCGGGACTTAAGTGGTATGTGTACTTCGAAGGGTACCCCGTAGGATGTTTACTTCCCTTCTCAGTGGCAGCGATAGCCGCCAAGATATCACTATCAATCTTACTTTTGGACCGTGTAACTGCTGCAACTAAGTATGTAGACACCGGTAATTTCGCTGCTTCATCAGCAAGCGAGTTACCGACAGCGTGAACTCCTAGACGATGATGGCCGAGAGTATGAATTACAAAAACAAGCGGCAATCGAGCTTTAAGCTCTGCCACTCGAACCCAGATCATTTTGTGTTTTATTGTGCTACCCTTGGAATCACGAAAATCATTCTGAATCCAAAAGAACAAATTTTCATTGTAAGACTGGACACAGTAGAAAGAATCACTCACAATAAGAGTAGTAACACTAGGATCTGCGTACTCCAACGCTAGTAAGAGTGCACGAAGCTCTGCCAATTGTGCGGTACAATCACCCAGTGGCAACGTGTGCACTTCCCTGGAGATGAACTCATCGTTCAACATAGCACCGACCACAATGGCGCATGCGGAAACGTAGGCATGTTTAGAGCCATGCGCAACCTGCGCCGAACCATCAGTGTAAATGATACAATGGAAGTCCTCCAAAGGTCGCATAGCCAGAGGAGCAGGATGAACAAACTCATACTGCAAGTACTCTTGCGACCGCAACGAGGCGTCAAAAATAAACGTGACATCTGTGGACGTCAAGGATGCAGCCCATTGAATCCACCGAGGGTGCAAAGCTTTAGAATTAGGTACACTGGCTTTCGTGACTGCCTCCAAATGAGGACAGGGTGTAACAACCAACATGCGTTTCCCCTGTGACAGAGCTCGTTCTTTAAGAATAGCCATCTGCACAGCTGTTAAAACCTTTTCCACAGTGGGAAACCGCATTTCAGCCGAAGTGTACAAGTGTGACTTGTAAGCAATAGGTACTGTGTCTCCTTCATTAAAAGTGAGGTACGTGAAACCCACCGTCCCCGGAATTATTCTTATCACCAGGTTGGTGTGGTTATCACGAGTCAGTAAGAATTTAGAAGCGAGCAGATCAGCCTGCAAGGACTGCAAGATGGCTGAGTGCTCAGGCAGCCAGCATGATTTAGAAAAAGTAGGTTGTATCAATGCATACAAAGGCTTGATACGCTGGGCATATTCCGGAATGTACGTCCTCCCGAAATTTAAAAAGCCCAGTAAAGACTGTAATTTTTTCAGAGTTGTTGGAGCGCGCAACTGGGCGCATTTCTCCAAGAAGTGAGGAGCCAAACCTCTACCTTCATTATTGAGCTCATAGCCCAGGAACAACACTGTGAACTCAGCAATGTGCGATTTTGCAAAGTTAAATTTGTAACCCATATCTGCAAAGGTACAAATAATCGAATTGACACGACACAGATGCTCCCAAATTTCGTCGTCTGTGAGATATATGTCATCCACGTACGAGCAAGCATCTGGGTCGATTCTCTCCAAAAGAGAGACAATGCGTGCGGTAAAAATACCAGGACTATTCTTATAGCCCATTGGGAGACGCCGGAATTGTTTTTGGACCCCAGCGCACGTAAAACTGGTCGATTGGGAGCTTAAGCCATCCAAACTATGGGCATAAAAACCGTTGGAAATGTCAAGCGTTGTTTTAAAACGCTTACGCACAAGACTATCCACCAGGGCAGAGCCGTGAGTATTCTGTACTGCACAGTTACGGCAATGCGAGTTTAAATGCCGGTAATCCAATACCAAACGATATGATCCGTCAGGTTTGGTCACAGTAAAAAGAGGATTATTCATCGGTGACACACACGTTTCAATAACTCCCTGATATTCTAATTGTTCAAGGATTTCCGCGACGGAAGCCTTGGCTTCACGTCGCAAGCGATATTGAGGTTGAGGCTGCGGCTGAGACCGCAAAGGAATTTCGTGGCAAGGGGACAATTTATCCCAACCACATTGGTTACGGTACAGAGCCGGTGCGAGAGCCCGAGCCCACTCTTCTGCAAAATGCTGCGCATGCTCTTTCGAGACAGTGTTCGCGAAACTGGGGAGGATCACCTCCTCCCCTCGCGGCGCCGCGAGCACAAAAGGTGGGGGCCAGTCAGCCTCCGAAAGCAAAATGTCATACGTAGAAGAAAGATTTTCCCAAAATACCCTTTTAACGGTACGTTGTATGTCACCTTCAATTAACAGGACAATTTCAATAAGTCTTTCAGGGGGAGCCAGTCTCGTATCGGCTGTTTCTATTACAACGTAGACATCAGTCGCTGTCACCCTCAGTAGTGGACGCAGCGCCTCTCTCACTATGGTAATCTCCGCCGCGCTGTCCAGCAAGGTCAGAGCCCACGTCAGATTCCGAAGCCGCGTTCTCACTATCTGTGGCATATCGATGCGCTGTTAAGGCTGCGACTTTCTTTTTTGCAAACTGCGGTCTCTGTGGCGTAGAATCCTCCTGCTTCCCTGCGCCTTCTGTCTGGCGGGGCTGGCCACGTCCTTGTTGGCCACCACGTCCCCTCCCGCCTCCTCCTCCACCGGTCTTCGGGGCCGATGAGTCCTGAAAGGAACGAGGAGAGCGTTGATCAGAAACCTGAAATCGATCAGGTGATTTAATCATCGCGCGGTCGCGCAAATCATAAACTTTCTCAGCCGGCGCAGGAACCTGTGGCGCAGGATAAGAATCCTGAGTCTGCTGTTGTTGCTTCCCCTGTTTCTGTTTCTGAGGCCAATTCTGTTTTTTGGACCTGGGTTGTACAACTGCCGCAGCAGATTGCACTTGTGGTTGATTCTTCTCCTTAACTGCGAAGTACTTCAAACCCTTACTTGTGCGACCGATTGTTTTATAAGCGGCCACCACCATCTTCGCCAACTGGCAGCGCTTTTCGGCATCGGGTAATGCAGCCAAAGCATTAAATACCTGGAAGTTCACCGCATCTCCTTTGATGTTGGAGAGTATGAGATCACTTACAATCTCAAAAGAACCACACAGGCGCATACCCAACTCAACCGCTGCCTCTGGACCGTGATCATCCTGAACACGTTTTATGATCGTAGGCAGTACAGCCATAGATGGGGTGCCGAAACACCTCGCATAAACTGCTGCAAAAGTTTTACCCCAACTCTCACAGTCAACGAGCTCGGGAGTTATATCCTTTGGTAAAGTAATCGTCAACATTCTATGTTTATCAGCAGGAGTAGAATTCGGAAACACGGCTTCCAGTTGGTCAAATTTCTCTTCCAGCCAAAAAGGAAAATCATCTTTATTATCGGGGCGTTGACCAAAAACCGAATTGACCATAACCGGATTGAGTCGTAAACCACCACGTTCCGTTTGAACGGCCGGACCCCCCGGGGGACCTCCCGGGAGATGTCGACCAATGTATTGCACTAATGCACGAATCACGGCAATCGAGACTACGTGTAGTCTACGAATATCCACTAGTGGACAAGCGCCGTGATTCGGGTGCGGGGTGAAGCCACCCAATGCAGGCCAATTTGCACCTGGAATGGATAGTGGACCCAACCTCGCAGCGGACAAAGAGTGGGGTAGGGCGCCATCAAACCAAACGCGATGCTGCCAATGATCAATAGGTATTTCCAGTGCCCTGTACGTTGTGTACTCAGCCGGTACAGGGGATGGAGTGTAGTGGAGGAACACTTGAGAAGTCGCGTCCACCTCCGGAAATGTGACCCACGAGTAAAACAGCTCGAATGGGTACGCCGGATCTGCACACACCACCAAAATCACAGCCATGCCTTCCAAAGGGACTTGGTAAGTTTGTAAATGGTTGCGCACCGCAATGCGACTATGCTGCGCAATGGCCACAGCCATGATATCACCGGAACTACTGAATAACAAAGAAAACTTTGTAGCACAACTGGGTAGTAATTCAAGGAAACCGTTTTAGATAGAATCAAGCTTGAAAAGACCTATTTCAAAAATAGGTAGGTTTCACCGACACCACCGTTTTCCGGAAACGATAGTGAAGGGGTTAAGGATTGAACGATATACTACTCGAGTGTCATGATATAAGACCAACCACGTTGGGCGCCATGTAGCAGGGTTTCTGTTCTCCCACAGAACTGTGCACAGAGGATTGGAACCTCAGCGAATTAGGGTGACCCAAAACTCACCTTAGTACCCAACAAACCCCTTACCGAGCTAGCTACAGTGTCTCATTGGTCATAACAAACTCCCAATGTTTAGACAAACCAGAACATGAGCTTACAATACCTCAGGTTACGTGGAACACATGAGCACTCTTTCGTTATACAATCATTTCAAACCAGAACATGGAGTAAAGAAGAACACGTGAGCATTTGAAATGTTTATTTACTAATGCCGTCTTCTCAGGCACAGTATCTTAGATAATACAAGTAAACATATTATCAGAAGCAAAGTTACCAGCATAGTTACTAGTCCATAGAAGGCAAACGGTGACAGCATGCTAACATGCTGTAATGAATAAGAGTTAACAACACTTATTTCTCACCCTCCCTAACACACATATTATATTAATAGCTAAGAAGTTCTCTTTGGGTTGAATTAGGGCGGGCCCATACCTCAGTGTCCTAGCATGAAGGGATCACATCAGCATACACCAGCTCTCTCAGCATGCGAACAGCATCAAGTGTGTTTGTGTGCCTCAAGCAAAGCAATATAAAAACCTGCCTCAAGCCCAAAGTTGGCAGAAGCTGCACTTATGTTATGTCTATGAAGGCGCGAAGATCAGACCTCATAACAATTCTGTATCGTGTTGTTCCTGAAGCTTCAGCACTCTCTGTACAGACATAGTTTATTAAGCAAAGCTGATATCAGAGTAATAACATATTATTCTCATGTAAACCACAACGAACTACTAGGTTGAAAGCTAAATCAACAATTAAGTGTTGTGTGCAGAAGCAGCAAAAGGAAAAATGGCGTTTAAACATTTAATGAGCCTATGCTAACTTAACACATTATAAAGATATACAGTAGCTATATGACAACAGCCTTCTGATAGGGTTTGTGCATGTATTTCAATATTCCACTAGTTCCCCTTAAGAACCATCTATGTGATTGTTTAGCCAATATATTTGGAAAATTGTGCTGGAAGATGCAGAGTTTGACCTCAATAGTTGAAATATTTACCTAAAGCAGGGTTAGCCAAGCGCTCAACTCGCCTCATAAGAGATGGCTTCTATTGTTATTGCTGGTGCATGGTGCAATGTGGACCTGGTCTGAAGATATTAGTCAGTGCAGATTTTGGTTCCCAATCTGGCCCTACCCCTCTCTGCTCATTGTCTGAGCCTGATGATCCAGGCCCTCCCATACTCACTCCAGTGCTCTCCTGACTCCCGTTCCACATTTATTTTTTTTCAAAAAAAAATTCAAGGGCCTAAAATATGCAAAAAGTGCTAGTTTGCCAATAGGTCCTGATTGAATCACCCTGCTCACTTTCTAAAACTTTTTATTTTAATTTAGGAACGGTAAAGTAAAAAATGTTAAAATTGTTTCTGGTGCATCCAAATACATGCATGTTAATTCGTTGCCACACATATGTTCACCTGCGTTGTGACACGTGCACACTGTATCTGTTTTAAAGTGTTTTACTTAGCATCTCAAACTGGCCCCCATGTGAGCGCATGCATGCACGCACACAGCATAATAATATCATGTTTGCATTGCCATGTCTGTTGCACGCATGGCTCATGACTTGGGAGCATCAATTGGCACAAGCATGAGACATACTTGCCTTGCCAATACTTGTTTCCTTCCTCCCTCATTGCCCATCTCCAGTTCAGTAGTAGCTGGCAGTTTCGGCTTTGCCGTCGCCAAATGCTTTTAAAACACACCAGCATTGTTATTGTCAATTGTGGCAACCAGCCATGTTAAAAGCAATTACAACATTATTTTTGTTTACTTTCAAGATGGCTCCCACGTTCTGTGACACTACATTACAACATAACATGGCAGCCATTTTTAAAGTATGAAAAATAATGTTTTCTATAATTTTAACTTCGATGGACACCTCTACTGGCTTTGCTAATTCTGATGCATTTCCATTGCCAGTGCTTAATGATTGGAGCCGCGATCTATGTCGGCCGGGACCGTCTGGTTAAGGAAAAAAAACCCTACTAGGCAGTGCAATACCAGCCACATTAGCCTGCCCGTTATCCCGCCTTCGGTGTCCGTCTTTGTAGTGACTGCTCATGTTCGAGCTGTCATGGTTGCACGCCGTTTTCCACATGCGTGATTGTTCCAGCTAAATTCTGTAGACTGTAGACAGTTGTCTGCAGCCAAAGCATCAAAGGACCAGACACAGCTCGTGTGACAAATTATAATTGATGGGAAATTATTTACCTGCGCAAAGAAACTGGAATTTATTCACACACGGTAATTACACAGTGTTAGCTTTCAGTAACTCTAGAAAGAAGTTTAAAAAGATATTGTTACAAGTAAAATGACTTTCAACAACAACAACAACTAAACAAAGTCATTAATCATAGCACAGCCTTCCTATTGTATGTGAATGTGACAGGAGCTCTTTTCTGGCCGGGGAGGAACAATTGCAGCGTAAGTTGACCCTCAAAAGGCAAGTCAAGGATATGACACAGTGTAAGCGTGGAAGGCCCTGCTCTTTACAAAAAACCCTTTCTTGGAAGTTAGCGCACCACGGCGTCAGTTTAAACAAGTGACACCTTGGCATTGTTACTTCTGTCTGTGTATTTATCCTTCTGTCTGTCTGCCTTCAGCAATGTCTACGCCAGGCCCAGCATGAGTAACTTGCATATATTATTTATACCTGACGTACTTTTCTGTCCATCCTTCCGTCCTTCTCCCAATTTTACTCCTCGTTTCTCGTGAGTGGAAGGAAGGCCACAGGGAAGGGAGACGTTCAATGTCCCACTATGGCAGGACCAAAGGTGGTGGTCCCTGTGGTGTCAAACAGGCAACTTGTGTGCTCGCTGTCAAGTGTCACCATGTGCAGTGTCTCTAAATAAATAAACCATCATGAAAAACGCCTCCACTTACATTTGTGACAGTTCAATACTTTTATAAACACCGTCTCAAGCCTAAAATTAAAGGTAAATTATGTGGTTGAAAATTGACTATCACAAATGGTGGAAACAACTTTGCTATCCTCTGGGCTGAGCACAGTTTCAGCCTGTTCAATACTTGGGCTACTTATGTGTCCAGTCTCACCCATGAGGGATCTTTCCCTGACATTGCTTTCCCTCAGGATGTACTAGAGGAGGTTGAAGCACCAGACTCTTCATAGGCCTCCTCCTCCTCACACCCCCGCCTTAACTCACTGACTTACGCTTTCAACCCATTCAGATCCTGGACGGCCTCTTGCTCACCACCCATCCACACGGCCAAGCCAATTACAGTCGGTGCCTATGGTCAGCCAGGCCCTGCTTGTGCAGAAAAGTAGTGTGCTTCTTTTTTAGGATTATACCTGTTCATCTTTTTTTAAAGAGTATTAATGTACAATAGCACACTGTTCCATAAACGTCTCCCAGCGTACAAGATGCCAAACGGCATTCTAGTGCTAAGAATGAGCAAACACATACAGTATGTTGAAATAACCCGTCAATTCCTCCTCTCTAGTACGCCCTCCCCCCTTTTCGCTTCCCTCGTGCGAACAATGGTATGAGTAAGAGTTACATTCCATGGATCAGTCCTACATTGTGTTTTGGTGATGAGCTTGACTCGGGTAAGGTAGGTTCGAGTCAGTGGACACGGGACTGAAAAGTCCTAGGTATCTAGGACAAGTGAGCTCTCTGTATTCAGTGGACAAGAAGTCAATGCATGTCCCTCACGTCCTTTCAAATTTTACTTCCCATTTCTTCGAAGACGCAGTGACCTTCTTACCAAGCAAGCTCCTGGTAGCCTGGTCCCATACTCCGGCGTTTGCTTCTTGCTCCAAAGTGCTGCTGATGGAGCGAGATAGAAAACAAAATTTTGTTTAAAATCGCAAAGTCACATTTCCATAACATGAATAAAATTATTAATGATTTGTGATATGTCGTGCTAATACAACTTAGATTAAACTTTACACGTGGGGGGATTAACATGTGTGCTCATAAACGTGCATAAATGTTGCATCTTTTTGTTCGTGCAAAATAATAAAATAATTTATTGTTTTCGTTTTTGTCATTACTAACTGCTGCAAACTTAAAAGTAGCATGTGCTTGTTTTGCTTTTCCTTGTCTGTGTGATGTCATTTCTACTATTCTAGGTGCATATGGGTCTCATGGAAAAACGGAGACTGGTAAATATAAACGCTGCTTTATTTGTTTGCAATGGCTAGGTAACATTTTGATTAATCGGGTGGGTTAATTAATTAGTAAACCATGGGGTGGATACTGAATATACTTTATTTCTTACATTAATACTTTTCTTGTGTTTGTTTTATACTAGAAAACATAAGTTGCCTGCTTTTGGGCCTAGTCATTTGAACCGCAGAAAAAGAGCTGACATATAATTCTGCAGAAAGTCACGAGACGCCCATTCTGAATTAAAGCGTTTATTGAAGTTGCATTCACAAAGCAAAAACTGATGAGCTGACATCATTCTGTCGGACATGGCCAAGGTCGAAAGTGAACATTTTGTCAGTCCTTAACTTGGCATCCGCGGAAGTGTAATGAAAGTCTATGGAAGCTGCGAGGATGACTTAATACATAGTTGCAATCGCAGGAAGCTTCTGGCTTCACGTGGAAGAGACAATGGTCTTTATGAGACATGATTTTGTGGAACTTTTTGAGAAACGGGTGACATGTCACTTGTCACTCTCAGCCAATGGGACGTCGAGGATTTCTGAAAACTTTCCTTTGCTAGTTTAGTTAGCGTAGAAAGGTATAAAAAGTCATGCCCTTAGGGTTGGGCTGGCTGCTGCTTTCTGACTTTCCGATGAGGGTGATGTGCTGCTGGACTTTGCGTGGAGCACGTAAGAATCCTCAAAGAACTTTACTTTAATTTCTATCTATTTAGCTTAGTTAGGGAATTAGGTTTTAGAAATGCTAAACTTTATATATTCACTTTGATTTTGATTCATTTGCTTAAATTGTATTTACTCATATTTCTTTACAATCATGCTTGCATTATTGCTAATAAATTTCATTCATAAAACTTTCAACTTATATACCATAATTTAGTAAATAAAATCTTACTTTTGACAAACAAGCTGGTCTTGGTTATTCAGAAGTGTAGGTTACTATTAGCTAGATCACATCGCCTATGGTGGTCATTTAAATGGTTGGGTTTTATTCTAATGACAATATTCTTTCTGCAAATGTATAAATATGTATATAGTTTGTAGATAATGTGTATATAGATTTATTCTGACCACCTGATTCAGTAGGCCCAAAATATATCAGGTTTATAAATGGGTCCATATTTAGTTTAGAATTTTGTTTATAGGTTATGAAGTTGGGTAGCGTAGTTTATGATATATTTTCTATAGCCCGCTGGATCAATTCTCTGGTAGCAGAAATTGATGGTTGCTAAGAGGTAACCAAGGTAATATGTTGGTTGCTAAGGGTTACGTTATGGTATGGAAATAGGATCGATGTTTTAACACTTGTTGAGTTCGTTTTTCGTGCCTATCTGTAAGCTATACCGGTATAGATTGTGTGGCGAGAAATTAGTCACGCAAGCCATCTGTTCTGTTTGTAGTGATATCGCCGAGTATCACAAGAGGTATCGCCGCGTACCATAGTGTTGTCGCCGAGCAGCACAGTTTTAGGGCTAGGTCTGAATCTTGTATAGTGAGGGTTTTCTAAGAAATCAAAGCAGCATGAGAATAGGGACAAAGCGCCTTCCATAAAACTCACTGTGATGAGAGTATTAGTTATATCCGAGCTTGAGTGAAGGGTAAAATTAACGTCGGTGCATGATTATCTATAAACAGGTTAGAGTCCTGTACGGGTACATGTTTCATATCTATAAACAGGTGAGAGCCCTGTACGGATAACGTCGTTATTTTGCTAACGGTGCATGATTTCTATAAACAGGTGAGAGTCCTGTACGGATTTCATGTGTGTTTGAAATTAGGGAATTTTCCGTGTAAAAGTGCGAGTTTGAATTTAAAATTATGTTCAAGTGGAACTCTTAGAACTTTCACTTCGCGGTGGGTTCAGAGCAAAGCGAGTTCATAATTATACGTGTTAGAAGGGTGGGGTAAGGTTACTCTACTGACAATTGAATATTATCCTTAGTGTGAATAGCGCCGTCTATTCCGAAGTGTGGATACTTGAATGTATGTAAACTATCCTAAATAGTGAAACGAACAGATGTTGTCTTTATAGTCATTGTTAAGAATTAATTTACACTGAAAAGTGTCCTTAAAATGGCGCTGTGAAAAGATTTTGTGAAGGAGGGGTAAGCGCCAGGAGTGAGAAGCGAGAAACCGCAGCTGCTGTGTACGTCACAGAGCCGCGCTGGGATTGGGTGACCTACGTCACAAGCTGTATTCTGATTGGCTCTTAAGTCTCTGACGGCCTGTGAGCTGATTGGTCGTTCGGAAAAACTCTAAATTTATTGGTTGAGCAGAAAAGTGACGTAGCTCAACTGTCATTGGCTTGTTGGTGTGTTTCGCGCACGGATTGGTTGTTTTGCGGAACATCCCGGAAATATTTTACGAACGATTTTGTGAATTAAATTTAACTTTTAAAAATGAGTTATCATTTTAAACATGTTGAGAAAAAGACAACATTATTTCAGAAATTCAAAAATTTATTTTCACCTGACAAGAAAATCGAAACGCGAGGTGGTAAACTACTTCATAAGTATAAAACACCTGCAGCGTACATGGAAGGTGAATACGGATATCATACTGTCTTATGGTTCGACAGTTGGAAACGCTATACTAAAAACGACGGTGTTTTAGCTTGGCCTGATGATGGTTCATTTAATGTAAGAGTTTTAAGAAATTTACGAGAGAAAATGAATGCTCTTGTTCCAAAACCGAGACCAACTCAATTTGAAGCTTTAGTTGAGTGGGAAGACGAGATGTATCAGTTACAAAGAGAAGCTAGTGGAATTAAAAGACCTTCTAAAAATCCATCTTGGAAAAGAGAAACTCATGAAGATAGATTGCGAATGTGGAGACAGGGAAACATGAGTGAAGGATTGTATTTAATTCATGAAATGGTAATGGGTTCTCCTACAGGGAAATCTATGGAAAGTGAATCTGAGGATGCAGTTATGGAAGAAATATATACAACTGCTAGAAAGAATCAGCCAAATCAGCCTTTGAGACCTCCTAGATCATGGTCTACTCCGGTGGTTTCTACTGAAACTTCACCGAGTGCACCTCCAATTAGTGAAGCTCCTAAACTTTATCCAAATAATTGTGAAATCACTGAAACTCCTAGAAGATCAGAATTCGAGAATGCTCGAAATGAAGGTAGACATTTTACAATGACTCCAAGAGCAAGGGAACCTCCAAAAGATTATGCAAGAGAGACAAGAAATGTTGAAGATGTTGATTATAATGAATATTTAAGATCTAAAGAAGAGTTAATTAAAAGAATGACAAAAGGCATGGAAGCTGTCACAGTTCCAGTAACAATTGGTCCTGTTCAGCCCGTATTTGAAACAAGAGAAACAAACAAAAATGGATTAACTATTCCTTTAAATACAGAAATTCAAAAGGCTGCTGAAAAATTTTATTCAGATTTAACGGAATTAAACACTTCTAAATCAAGAATGCCTGATTTAACTTTTAATGAGGATTTATCTCCAAAAACACCAATGGGTGCTGTATCAGATATAGGGAGTCCTGAAGTCAGGGTAACCACACCAAAACTTGATGTGGCCAAATTAAAAGCGAATATCGAAGAATTAATAATTGGAACAATTGGCCCAGATAGTTTAAATTACTATCGGGACGATGAACTACTATTCATTTGCAAAAGCATTCAGTGGAAAACGAAAAATAAATATGATCAATTAGAGGATCTAGCTGCAGAACTTGAAATTGATGTGAGTAAACAAAAGAATTTTGCAAAGCATTACAGATTAGACTTTTCAGAAAGCGACATTGAGAGTTTGAACTCAATGGGAAGAATAGTTCACATTAAAGATTTGATTGTCTATATCAAAAAGCTAGGAGAACTGAATAAATGGAGAGTAAAATGGACGAAAAAGAAGGAAGATGAAAGATTGGATAAATTGTCAAAACAATTTCCAATGAGAGAAGTTGCAGGTGGAGGATATGTTCATATCCCGTGGTCGAGACAGGACATTCTGTTATTTACCAATGACTTTCCAAAATTGAGGGAAAAACCAGTCGAGTGGTACAGGCAAGTTGATAGATTTATCAAAGTGTCAAAAGTTCTGTGGATTGATTTAGATGGATTTTTTGACATTGTAGTTCCATCTGATCTTTGGACAGAATGTAAAATATCTATTAGTTGGCCAAAAGCAGAACCTGAACGAATCAAAGAAACAGGCGCTCCAAATCCACTTGTAATGGATTTTTATGAGAAAGTAATTGTTTGGATGAAAAACAAAATTCCACCCAAAGAAGTTGATTGGGTTAAAATAGAAAGAACAGAACAGGAACCAAAAGAATCAGTTCATTCTTTTTATGAAAGACTATTGTTAATCTTTAAACAATACAGTGGTTATGAAAAATTAGATGAAAAAGACATGAGTCATTTTATCTATAGATTTGTTTACGGACTAAAACCTGAAATTGGAGAAATGATCAGAACTAGTATTGTCGGATGGCAATCACTATCTGTAGATGATATTTTAAGAAAAGCAAAATATTGTAGCGATGAAATAGAAGTAAGACAGAAGAAGCTAAAGGAGAAAGCCATGTGGGCTCAGGTAAAGGTGGCTGAGCAACAGATTGCCAGCATGGGAAATAAGAACACTAATTTTGTACAAACTGGAAATACAAACCAGATACAAGGAAAGTTTAAAGGTAATAATTTTCAAAAGAAATTTAGCCCAAAGATAGAAGAGCTGAAACAAAGATTACCTTGTTTTAATTGTGGCGAAATTGGACATTGGAGGGACGAGTGTCCTCATCCTCCTAAAAACTTAAAGAATCCCTTATTGAATCCACAGATGCAGAATGGTGTTGACCTGCAGCGACAGCTACAGATGCAACAGGGGTTAAATGAATTTAACATTCAGCGACAGTTACAACAACAGCAACAACAACAGGTGAATAATCGTCAAGATCAATTGCCACAACCACCTTTTCCGAATTGTGGGGGAGTTCAAAAATATAATCCAAACGTGGGATTTCAGGGAAGTGAACAGGTAATAAAACCACAAAAACAGCAAAAGCAGCAAAGGGTTCAAATGCAAAATGCTTCACAACAATTTTTATTAGCAGAAAGTCAAGACAGTGATTCTGATGATTATTGCTGACGGTGCCCGAGAGAGGAGGAAGAGTGTGTCGTTGGAGCCACTCTTGAGGTTGACCAGTCTGGTCCTTATGTAAACGGGAAAGTTAATGATGTAGACATCACTTTTCTAGTGGACACTGGTGCTACCCGTTCTACTGTTAGATCAGTGGAAATTGAAAACCTACCTCTCTCTGGGGATACCATCCAAGTTGTGGGAGTAAGTAATCAGCAAATTAAAACAGACTTAACTGATCCAGTACCAGTTGAAATTGGAAATTACAGAGACAAACACAGATTTGTGGTTTGTAATAGTAGTCCAGTAAATCTATTAGGTAGAGACATCCTATGTAAAATGAATTGCAGAATATATTGTTCTCCTGATGGAGTTGAGTTACAAACAATGGAGGAAGATGGTTTATACAGGATGACAATGATGATGATGGAAGCAGAAGAAACAAAATTGTTTCCTGCATTTGAAGAAAAGGATTTACCTGAAGAGCTAAAAGAAACAGTGAAATCTGAAATATGGGATTTTACTGGAAATGAGATGGGTCTAATGAAAAACGTAGATCCTGTAAAAATTGCATTGAAACAGGGAATAGAATTTCCAAACACTCCACAATATAAAATGAAAACAGAAACAATTGAAGGTATTACACCTATAATTGAAAAATTAATCAAGCAAGGTGTATTAAAGGAAATGAAGAGTAGCTCTTGTAATTCACCAATTATGGGAGTTAAAAAGTCTAACGGAACATTTAGGATCGTACAAGATTTGAGAAAGGTTAACCAAATTGTCGTTCCATGTTGTCCTGTGGTTCCAAATCCAGCAGTAATTCTATTTCAGATTCCACATGATGCTGAATGGTACACAGTCATTGACCTTTGCAATGCATTCTTTACTGTTCCCTTACATCCAGACAGTTATGAAATCTTTGCTTTCAGATTCCAAGGTAAGACCCTTGGATGGACAAGAATCCCTCAGGGCTATACAGAAAGTCCTTCAATCTTTAACGAACTATTAAAAAGATCATTAGAAGATTTAGACTTACCAGGTAGGTCTACGTTGGTGCAGTATATTGATGATTTGTTAATAGCTGCAAAGACAAGAGAAAATTGTGTAACAGACACAATAATTCTGTTAAATCGCCTTGCAGAAGAAGGACATAAAGTGTCCCCAGCAAAACTACAGTTTTGCAAACAAGAAGTAAAATATCTTGGTCACAGAATTGCAAAAGGAAAAAGACAAGTAACAATAGAGAGAATAAAAATGATTCAAGCAATGTTACCGCCAAGAACACAAAGACAGGTCAGAATGTTCCTGGGAATGGTAGGTTACTGTCGACAATGGATAAGTGGATTTTCAGTAATTGCAAAACCACTACAAAGACTGACCAAATCAGATGTAAAAGATCCAATTATTCTCAATGATGCTGAGATGGAATCCTTTGAGAACCTGAAAAAGAGCTTATGCCAAGCTCCTGCTTTAGGTATGCCAAATTATGAGAAAGATTTTGAACTGTATTGCAGTGAGAGAGAAGGATGTGCATTATCTGTATTAATACAGAGACATGGAAATTTAAAGAAACCTATTGCATACTTCTCTGCAGTTCTTGATCCAATTGCAAAAGCATTACCAGGTTGTTTGAAAGCAGTTGCAGCTACAAGTATCAGTCTCGAACAAAGTGAAGGAATCATTATGGGATTTCCTGTAAAGGTTTTTGTGCCTCATTCAGTTGAAATATTACTGACAAGAGGTAAGACTCAACATTTAACAAGTAGCAGATTGACAAAGTATGAGAAAATCATACTGGGAGCAGATAATGTTTCGATTTCAAGATGTTTGAATCTGAATCCTTCTACATTACTGCCTGATTCTGAAATTGTTGATGACATTGAGACAGAACATGAATGTTTAGATGTCATGGAATTCTGCACTAAACCAAGAAAAGACATCAAAGACAGACCTTTGTCTGAATCGGATTTTGTCTACTTTGTAGATGGCTCATGCTTAAGATCCGAAGGAGGTGTCTTGAAAGCTTCATACTCAGTTTGTACAGTTGTAGATGTTGAAGAAGCATCATGTCTTGAAGGAGTTCGTTCAGCACAAGTGGCTGAATTGATTGCTTTAATTCGTGCATGTGAAATATCAAAGGATATAAGAGTTACCATCATTACTGATAGTCAGTATGGGTACGGAGTTGTGCATGATTATGGACAACTCTGGTCACAGAGAGGATACATGACATCAACAGGATCACCAATTAAAAATGCAGTTTTCATTAGAAGATTAATTGAAGCAATACAATTGCCAAAAGAAATTGCCATTGTCAAATGTGCAGCGCACACTAGAGGAACTGATTATATTTCCAAGGGAAATGCCTTCGCAGATGAAACAGCAAAGTACTGCGCAAGGAAAAATTATTCATACAATCGGGAGAGGAGTAAAGAAACTGATTCAAATTCATTAATGCTAACAACTGTTGTAGAAACATGGAATGAGATTAGAGATTTACAAAACGAAGCAGATGATGAAGAAAAAGACCTATGGTTAAAATCAGATTGTAGACCACGTGAAGAAGATGGAGTGTGGGTTTACAAAGATGGCAGAGTAGTTTTACCAAATTGCTTGATTGCTGACATGGCCAGATTATATCATGGTCCTGCACATCTAGGAAGAGATTCTATGGTCAGACTTTTTAGAGAAACATGGTTCAATACCAAGTTTAGAACTATTGCTGAATCTTTTTGTCAAAGGTGTTTGTCATGCCAACAAATGAATCCAAACAGAAAATCAGTGGTGGGGACAGGAATAATTGGTCGAGAGGGTGGTCCCTTTACCAGGTTACAAATGGATTTCATTGAAATGCCCTTACACAACTGTTTGAAATATGTACTTGTAATTGTATGCTTATTCTCAAGATGGGTAGAGGCTTTCCCTACACGACATTGTGATTCAATTACAGTAGCAAAACTATTGCTCAGAGAAATCATCCCAAGGTACGGTTTTCCAGTCACTATTGAGAGTGATGGAGGAAGCCATTTTGATAACAAACTGATGAAATTAATTTGTGAAGCTTTGAGCATTGAGCAGAAAATACACTGTGCATACAGACCAGAGGCATCAGGTGTAGTTGAACAAATAAATGGAACAATCAAAAACAGAATTGGAAAAATGTGTCTTGAAACAGGTGTTAAGTGGACTGATGCTCTTCCACTTGTTTTGATGTCATTAAGAAGTACACCAGATAAAAAGACAGGTTTGAGTCCTCATGAAATTTTAATGGGAAGAGTTATGAGGCAAGCTTTTGTACCTGTAGGTAAACTGTTGAGCATAAATGACAGTGCAATTTTGGATTACTGTAAAAGGTTATCTGATATGGTAACTTCTGTGTCTAATCAGGTGGGAACTGAAGCTCAATCAAATGAAAAAGTTTTGACTCATGATCTGAGACCTGGCGATTGGGTCAGAACGAAAGTACATCGGAGAAGGAATTGTCTAGCTCCTAGATGGCAGAAACCTAGGCAGATAATCTTGGTCACTACTAATGCTGTAAAGTGCAGAGGATTGAAACGCTGGATTCATCCTAGTCATACTATTCCAGTACCAACTCCTGAGAGTTCTGATGTTGAAAGTGATACCACAGATGATTCTGATTCTGAAGCAGAAGGCGAAACAGAAGGTGAAGTAATTCCAGATTCTGAAGATCGACAAGAAAGTCGACATCTGGAAACTGTGCCAGTGAATGGAAATCTGACAAGAAAAGACTTAGAAATAATTGAATTAGATTCTGAAGGTGAAGAGAATCTGTTAAAAGGAAAGATAACTGAGGATTCGGTTGTCTCTATTGAAGACAAAGAAGCTGAACCAAAAGAAGTTTCAGACCAGGAGAGTATCGAAAGGCAGAGAACAAACTCTGAAGTAAGGAACAAAAATCCGAAATCTGGGAAGTTAGAGGTAATTGAGGAAGAGGAGGAGAACGAATTACCGAGTACCAGTGATGGAAGACAAAGTGAAGTTCCTGAAGGAGTGAAATTGCCGAATAGAGAAGTTCCTGAGTCAATTGAAATTTCAGACTACGAAACTGAAGAAAGTGACGTGGAAGGTGAAAGTGAAAAGAGAAAGAAAAGGACTTGGAAGTCAGAATCAAATAATTCTGAACCAAAGAAGAAGTACGTGAGAAAAGCAGACTACTGGCCTGGTGGAAGATTGAGAGTCAGATTGATCAAAAAGCCAATAGAACAAGTAGAGGAAATCAGTAGTCAAAAGAGTCCTGGAAAAGAAGTTGGAGTTGGAAGAAAAATTGAAGTGATATCGAGAAAAGGGAAGAGAATAATAAGACCAAACCAGAAATACAAGTCTCCTGAGTGGACTTACTTAGTAATTCCACCTGTTATTGACATATATGATAGTAGTGAAGAAGAAAACGAAATCCAAGAAATTAGTGACAATGATTGAAGTACAGAATTATTAAATTGGCAAAAGGCTGAAGAAAGTTTGTTAGTTGGCACAAGGTCGAAGAAAAACTGTTTAGTTGAAGAAAACTTATGTATGACATAAGGTCGAAGAAATCTTGTTTAGGGTTATAAAAGAAAAATATATTTTAAAAGGGGGGTGTATATAAATTTTAAAATTTATTTTTATTTTTGAGGCTAAAACTAACCTAAAAATGCCTTATGTTAAGGAGAGCACTTCAAAGTGTTCTGTTTTTAAAAGATGCTGTAAGATGACTCTGGTATGTCTGCTCATTTTAGTTCTGCTCTGGTTGGTACTAGCTGTGATTATTCCTTTATAAATGAATAGAGAATTACACAAAGTTAACATAACAAGCAAAGCTCTGGTTAGCCAAACTAAACATAGTACATCTGCAAAAGTTATTGATCATCAGCCTAACATTCATCAAGATAAATCAATAGGTGATTTTTCAAGTAATACATTCACAAAGCTATTGAGTGAATATGTAAAGGTAATGGATGCAAAAGACTGCTATGTCTGTGTTAAGTTACCTGCTTCTGTTTCTGAGGGAGTAACATATAATATGCTTCCTCTCACTTATGCTGTAACATGTAGTATATTAACTAGTTTATTTTATCAAACTGGTCATTTAGAATATTACTATTCAAATTATGATGAAATTTTTGCTAATGTTAAGATTGATAATGCTTTAAATAAGCATAAGAAAGCAAAACAAATGAGAGAATATTTCCTTGTTACTAACGAACTCACTTACGAGTATGCTTACAAGAATAATCTAACATGTAAATTAAGTGCTGAAGGAAAGAAATTTTTGAATATGGTTGAGGAGAGAAGAGCAATTTATAAGAGAAATGAATTAGTGAAGCAGACTAAGTCAGCCTTCTGGCAAAAAGAGGATGAGAAATTAAATGGCAAAATGCTTGAAAATATTGCAATTCACATAGACAAACCTGTTAGTGGAAAGCTTTGCATTAGAAGAGATAACACACTTTTTGATAATTATTTTGTAGGTGCAAGTAACTGTGAAGATACTTATCAGATTATGGGAGGTTGGGGATTTAAAGGTGGAAAAGATCCTATCTTTCCTGGAATTTATTTTGTTTGTGGTGACAAAGCCTACTACAACCTTCCAGACCATTGGTATGGAACTTGTTATGTGGGAATTGTTTTTCCTAAAGTGTTTCATGTTGACAGAGATTCAGAAGGATTGTTTAAAATTCATAATTATGTAAATAGAGCTAAAAGAGAAACTTTTACTGAAGTTCTGGGAGATATTTTTCAAGCTGTAATACCTTTTGTTGGTATAACCCTAAATGCAGGGAGAATCAGAAAATTGTCCACTATAGTTGATAGATTATCAACTGACACTGCTGATGGGTTTCAATTAGTGAATGTTGAAGTTATTGCAATTAGATCCATGGTAATTCAAGATCGTCTTGCTTTAGACATACTCCTAGCAAAAGAGGGAGGAGTCTGTGGCATTTTACATGTCCAACATTGCTGTACATATATACCTGATGAAAGTAAGAACATTGAAATGTATATTAAGAATATTACACAAATGCATTCAGAGATAATTCCTTTAGAAGAAGAAGATTTTACAGGGAAACTTTCAAAAAGGTTTCAAGCAATTAAAAACTGGTTTCATAATATCGGAAGTTCAATTCTTGGCAAGATTCTGGCACCTTTGATTATAATAGTATTCATTTTTATTTTGACCAAATTAGGTTGTTTGTTACATAAAAGAAAGAAACAATTAAAAGAAAAGAAAAGAATCTATAAACTCAGAAAAGAAGAAGAAAGGGAGATCGAATTACAGGAGTTACATAGAGAGCGTCATGTTAATTGCAAAGATTATGCAGAAACAGACTTTTAGGTTTACTGATACAAATGAATTTGAATCGATTTCTTATAAATTTAATTTACCAAAATTTTGAGTGCTGGTGTGGTGATTTGTTAATCACCAGATGAGGGAGTTGATGGAGCGAGATAGAAAACAAAATTTTGTTTAAAATCGCAAAGTCACATTTCCATAACATGAATAAAATTATTAATGATTTGTGATATGTCGTGCTAATACAACTTAGATTAAACTTTACACGTGGGGGGATTAACATGTGTGCTCATAAACGTGCATAAATGTTGCATCTTTTTGTTCGTGCAAAATAATAAAATAATTTATTGTTTTCGTTTTTGTCATTACTAACTGCTGCAAACTTAAAAGTAGCATGTGCTTGTTTTGCTTTTCCTTGTCTGTGTGATGTCATTTCTACTATTCTAGGTGCATATGGGTCTCATGGAAAAACGGAGACTGGTAAATATAAACGCTGCTTTATTTGTTTGCAATGGCTAGGTAACATTTTGATTAATCGGGTGGGTTAATTAATTAGTAAACCATGGGGTGGATACTGAATATACTTTATTTCTTACATTAATACTTTTCTTGTGTTTGTTTTATACTAGAAAACATAAGTTGCCTGCTTTTGGGCCTAGTCATTTGAACCGCAGAAAAAGAGCTGACATATAATTCTGCAGAAAGTCACGAGACGCCCATTCTGAATTAAAGCGTTTATTGAAGTTGCATTCACAAAGCAAAAACTGATGAGCTGACATCATTCTGTCGGACATGGCCAAGGTCGAAAGTGAACATTTTGTCAGTCCTTAACTTGGCATCCGCGGAAGTGTAATGAAAGTCTATGGAAGCTGCGAGGATGACTTAATACATAGTTGCAATCGCAGGAAGCTTCTGGCTTCACGTGGAAGAGACAATGGTCTTTATGAGACATGATTTTGTGGAACTTTTTGAGAAACGGGTGACATGTCACTTGTCACTCTCAGCCAATGGGACGTCGAGGATTTCTGAAAACTTTCCTTTGCTAGTTTAGTTAGCGTAGAAAGGTATAAAAAGTCATGCCCTTAGGGTTGGGCTGGCTGCTGCTTTCTGACTTTCCGATGAGGGTGATGTGCTGCTGGACTTTGCGTGGAGCACGTAAGAATCCTCAAAGAACTTTACTTTAATTTCTATCTATTTAGCTTAGTTAGGGAATTAGGTTTTAGAAATGCTAAACTTTATATATTCACTTTGATTTTGATTCATTTGCTTAAATTGTATTTACTCATATTTCTTTACAATCATGCTTGCATTATTGCTAATAAATTTCATTCATAAAACTTTCAACTTATATACCATAATTTAGTAAATAAAATCTTACTTTTGACAAACAAGCTGGTCTTGGTTATTCAGAAGTGTAGGTTACTATTAGCTAGATCACATCGCCTATGGTGGTCATTTAAATGGTTGGGTTTTATTCTAATGACAATATTCTTTCTGCAAATGTATAAATATGTATATAGTTTGTAGATAATGTGTATATAGATTTATTCTGACCACCTGATTCAGTAGGCCCAAAATATATCAGGTTTATAAATGGGTCCATATTTAGTTTAGAATTTTGTTTATAGGTTATGAAGTTGGGTAGCGTAGTTTATGATATATTTTCTATAGCCCGCTGGATCACTGCGATAGCTTGCCAATGAATCAGCCTTAACAACGTGGGCTCAGCCACACATAGGGTTCCCCGCAAGCCGAACCACGCTTGCCTTAACCACGCATATGCGTGGTAAAGACAATGCACGGTCTAGATGCTGAGCGGGTGGGCGGGAGAGGGAGACAGGAAGAGGGAGGACGACCCCAGGAATCAGGTGAGGATGTGGCGAGGTGAGTATGGGGCCGGGTTTTGGGGGGTGAGGGTAGTTTTTCAGGGTGGGTTTTAGGACCATGGAGGGGGTGGGGTTGTTTGTAGAATAGGAAGCAATTTCAGGGCTCAGGCCGGGGGTGGGGGGTGGCTAGGCTGGGTCAGGTTCAGGGTACTTAGGGGACAGTTTTTATGGCTCAGGGCGGGGGTGCTGTGGTCAGGGTTGTTTTTGGGGCATGCGGTTAATTTTTAGGGCTCAGGACAGGGCAGTGGTAAATGTACGATTTACAGGGCAGGGGACAGTTTCAGGCCTCAGGGCCAGGGGGGGGCTGGGTCGGGGTACTTCAGGGATGTAGGAGACAGTATTTAGGGCTTAGAACGCGGGGGGGGCTGGGGTCAGGGTAGTTTTTGGGGCATGGGGTTGATTTTTAGTGCTTAGGTAGGAGAAAAGGGACAGTTAACAGGGCAGGGGCAGTTTTAGTCCTCATTGCAGGGGGGGGCGGGGTTGGGGTACTTTAGGGATGTAGGGGACAGTTTTTAGGACTGAGGGCTGGGGTTGGGGTTATTTTTAGGGCGCAGGGCAGGGGGCAAAGGAACAGTTTGCAGGGACCAGGGTTCTCATCTTTAGCATGCATGCCCCTTTACCACACATGCCTTTACCACAAAATTGCGTGGTAAATGCATACTGGTAAAGGCATGCCAGGTAAATACGCAGCCGTGGTAGAGACCACGTGGTGCAGGCATGCGTGGTTCAGACATGCGTGTACCATCATAAAACCAGCCTACCACCCGCACATAGTACCATGGTGATGGCCATGCCCTTTACGGATCATAGGGGAAAAGTCAACTGTTTAGGAAGGCACAGTAAGATACATGCATGAAATTGTGGCATATCTGTATCAAACATATTTGTAATACTAGTGAATCCCTCATTCCAGTTACGATGTATTTTTGGACAGTTCCACAGTAAGTGGGTGAGATTGTCCACGCTTCTACAATTCCTCCAACAGTTTGCAGATATAACCGGGTACAATTTGTGAACCCACTTGGAGTAAAGTACCAATAATGTACCGTTTTTATGAACATTTCCTTATCAGTACTGCTGGTTGTGGAGATCCCGTTCTAGTGTAGGTGTCTGTCGATTCTTTGTTAGACAGAGGACGCCCCATTTCTGTATCCCACCTCTGTTGTGCAGGTGATCTGCGGGAGTGGTACGCTTTTCGCACAAGTTTGTAAATGTAAAAAAGTAAGTGTTTATCTTTGTGTTATGTAATGATCCCCTTTTCAAACAGTATGAAAGGCCTGCTAGTAGCTCTTTTTGATTGTGCAGTGTGTAACCTAGTGTAGAATCTGTAAGTAGTGTAGATGTTCCGTTTCTAAAATGCCGATGTCCTGTTTTAGTTGTTCAAAGGACAGAATTCCCTCTATGTTGTAGAGTTGAACTTGGCCCTTTTTGCAGGGTCATCCTTGAACTTTTTGCCTTCCTCCTGTATTTTTTCTGAGCTGTTGTTGGCTGTTTTATGACTGTGTGCACTTTACCACTGCTGATCAATGCTAAAGTGCATATGCTCTCCCTATTGTAAATTGATGTATGGATTATTTGCTGGTATAAATATGGGGACCCAGACCCCAGAACTTTAGATCACTTTGGACAACAAAAAGAAACCTTTGCTGAGGAGTGGAACCAGAGAGACTGAGGAGAGACTATCCCTAAACTGAAGTGCTGCTTAGGGGATTGGCCTTCAGTGGTTGCCTGACTGCCAAATAAAGGAGAGAGGAACTTTGTGTACTTTATTTCAACTTGTGACGGATCTCCGAGGGCTTGAGAAAAGAGCTTGCCCCCTGCTGAAGTCTCAGGGACAACAGACTTCAACCACCAGCTCCCCAAGAGTTTTTTGGAAGTGCCTGCAGTTGTGCTGGACTTTCTGAGGAACTGCATGTCACAAGAAGCTGAAAGCACAACTCAAGAACAGGAAGCGTGCTGCCGGACTGCCGCTGCCGCTTCAAAACCCGAAGCGCCCTGCATTGCGGGAGAAGAGGATCGACGTCGCAGCAGATGCCGCAGCGTCACCGGGAATCGTGTTACAGAAGAATCTTTGAGTCATCGCTGGGCCACCAAAGCGCCTCGCATCGCCAGGGTAGAAGATCGACGTCGCAGCAGACACCGCCACATCCCTGGGAAGTGTGTCGCAGGGCTTGTCGTGGCTCATCACCGGAGAAGAGGATCGACGTAGCATCAGACGCCGCTGCATCTCCGGGAAGCGTGTCGCAGGGCCTGGCACGGCTCATCGTCAGGGGAGAGGATTGACGTTGCAGCAGACGCAGCCGCATCACTGGGAAGCGTGTCGCAGGGCCTGTCGCGGCTCGCATCGTGTGAAGCATCTCGCACCACTGGAGAAGAGGATCAACTGCGCAGCAGATGCCGCCGCATCACCGGGAAGTGTGTCACATCAAGGAGAAAGCACCATTTTTGTTTCTTTGCACCAGATTTTCAACGCATCACCGTCCTTGCAACACTTTCTTTGTCTTGCGTTACGCATCATAAGGTACATTGAACTCAGAGAGTTGCATTTACCATCTTAAGAGAACTAAGCTAATTCTACCATTTTAAGTACAGTATTGTGGATTTTTGTCGTTTGTGATTCATGTGTTAAGTCTATATGAAATATACTTATTTTTTATATAAAACCTGTGTGGTGTCCATCTGTAGTGTTGTCACTTGATTACTGTATGTGTTCACAAATGCTTTACACGCTGTCTCTGAGATAAGCCTGTCTGCTTGTGCCAAGCTACCCCGGGGGTGAGCAGGGGTTATTTTAGGAGTGTACCCCCTTACCCTGACTTGACGCAAACGCCCCTATTTGTCACAGACACCTACCTATGCCAACTAGAGACCCCCAAATCTAACATGTAGAAATATTCCACCCTCATAGTGTGACCTGCTGGCAGCCTAAATATTCCAACCCTCTTGCAGCTGGTGAGAACTCAGGGATACCCACCGTGGGAGTCAAGCCCTGTTAGAAATGGGGGTCTCTAGTTGGCAGAGGTAGGTACATTAGACCAAATAGGGACCCTTGCGTCTAGTCAGGGTAAGGGGGAAACACACTGTAGATAATCCACGCTCACCCCCTTGGTAGCTTTGCACGAGCAGACAGGCTTATCCCCAAGGCAATGTGTAAAGTATTTGCACCAACACCCACAGTAATACAATGAAACACCACAAATGGACACCACACAGGTTGTTATAAAAATAAAGTTATCTTTATCTAAATGAGGCAAGACCAAAACGACAAAATTCCAACATACACAATCACTCTTCTTTCGAATGTTCTTGCTAAAAACAAAGCAGTAGATTCTGTAAGTCTTTAGAACGATGCCAGACTGTCCAGACGTATGACAGGTTATTTGGTAAAAGACTGTTTGCTTTAAAAGAATTGTTCTGTATCTTAGGCACTTGTCACTAGTGCGAGGCGCTCCTCTTGACCTTCGATATATTTTGGGCAGATTACTGACTCCGTGGTCAGTTACGGTAAAAGACGCCCTTAACTTGCCGAAAGAAGCAGGCCTCCGGTAGTGAAGCAGTTCTCTGCGGCCACTGCAACCCGTCCCAGGCAGCAACACACGTGGCGGCTGTGGACTTCAGCCCACATGTTACCTGGGTGGTTGCTCGTTCTCTGGTGCAGGATTCCGGCTCCAAGGAGAGTTCCTCTTACCCTTCCGCTGTTGTTGGCCGGCAGGTGGAGCGCGATGAGCGGCGGCTTCCCCCACGTTCAAGAGTCCTGGGTTGCTGGGCAACAGCCAGCGGCGGATCCTGCTGCAGTGCGGCCTCCTTAGTCACCCGCGGGGCACGACCACACAGCGGCATTAGGTCGGTCAGGAAGAGAAGCGCTGCTCAGCAATGCGGACCTCAGGGAGAATGTAGCCTGCGCCCAGGCACAGACACACATCAGCGTAATGGGGACTTTAAAAGGGATGCGCTTCTCAAGTCGCGTCTAGGGATGGTGGCGGTGATCGGCACGCAGCACTCTGGGGCCAGGTAGAATCCCTACCGGTCTCCGGCTGTGCGCCGACTTGCACACAGCGTTGAAATGGCGATCCTGGGAGCAAATGACATGCAGGCAATGCATATCTCACAAAGGGCACCAGCAACATTCTGGAGCACACAGCTAATTTTTAGAGGCAGTATAAAAAGTGAAGCACTGTTCAGAAAGTGCGAGCCTCACGATCTTTGGAAACTTTTATATCCCTTAGTTTCAGCAACAGGAGGCAGCTCTCCTCAGACCCTTTGATACTTTTTCTTCTTTCAGGACACAGCACACAGCAAAGTCCTTCTTCCAAGCAGGTGGGGACACAGCACACAGCAAAGTCCCTTGTCCTCTACTTAGTAGAAACAGGAAACTGTAGGCCAGCCCCGGACACACAGCAAGGGCAGTCGTTCTCCTCAGTCTCTTTAGCTGATCTTCTTTGGCAGATATTCCTCTTGATCATGAAGTAGTCTAATTTACAGGGGTTTAAGTTCTTATTTTCATACACCAAAAGTCTTTGTTCTCTATGTGTCAGGGGTCCTGGACCCAGTCCAAACCAGTTCTGGGTGCACTCTGCCAGTGCACAGCTTCTTCCATTGTAAATGTGGACCAAGATCTTCAGACACACCGTAGGATGTGGAGACAGTCTTTTGTGGAAGGCAGGCACAGCCCTACTCAGCTACAGGATTACCCCTCCCACCACTCCAAATGCAGATTGGCCTATTCAGCCTAGTGCTGACTCACCCAGACCCCTAAAGCCATGGCACCCCACCAGCTTGTGACTCCCAACGCTAGACATTCAATCCACAACCAGGCAGAGGCACACAGAAAGGCTGAACTAGAAAATAGCCACTCTATAAAAGTGCTATTTTCAAACACAGAATTTAAAAACCATCATCACTAAAAGATGTGTTATTAAATTCTGAGTTCAGGGATACCAGACTCCCTGTCTTCATCTTATTCCTATGGGAAGATATGTTGGTAAAATTTTACACAGCATTTCCCATTCTGGCCTATGGGCAAGATGGCCTTTCAATAGGGAAAAATGAAATTGGCAGTATTTCACTATCAGGACATGTTACCAACATCAGTCCATGTCCAACCTTTCACATACACTGCACCCTGCCCAGGGGGGTATCTTGGGCCTGCTATAGGGGTGTCCTACATGCACCGAAAGGGAAGGGTAGGGCCTGTCAAGTGGGTGCAATTGCCAGGGCGACATTGCAGTTAACAAACTGCGCACAGGCCCTGCAGTGGCAGGCCTGATACCTCTCTTTTAGGGCTACTCACGTGGGTGTCACAATCAGTGGTGCAAGCCCATGAGTAGCATTTCCAATACCAGCCTTGGCACACTCAGTGCACTTTACTAGGGACCTTATTGGTAAAACAAATATGCCAATCATGGAGTACCAATCACAAAGAAAATTTACACAGGGAGCACTTGCACTTTGACACTGATCAGCAGTGGCAAAGTGCCCAAAGCATCTAAGCCAGCAAAAACGAAATCCAGCATAGCATCAAAAACACAGGGGGTAGAGGCAAAAAGTCAGGGGAACCATGCCAAAGAGGCCAGGTCTAACAAGCCCCCATTGATGGCCACCCTGTCCCTCGCATTAAGGGTAGTGCTTGAGGTTGGAGAGATGTATGCACCCCATGGTCTATACTTTTTAGGTAAGCAGGATAACTTCCAGATGTGGGTGTCCATGACTGCTTGGTCCATGAAGCACCAGTGCTTCTCTGGGGTCTGGCAAGGCCAGTCTACCATGCAGTGAAGCTGTGCTGCGGTGCAATTGTATGGTACACAGGGGATCCCCAATCCACCACCCTCCATAACATAGCTTCCCTAAAGCTTTATGAGTTCCAGACCTGCTTGGTGAAAATATTACCTCGTTTGGAATGCTGGTGTTTTGCAAATTGGGTCTCTTATCCTTCCAAATAAAATGTTCTATGGTCCCTTGTAATTTCGCAATGCCGCCTAACCATGTTAGAACCCCTATCTCCCAGTTCTGCAAATCTTAGTATGTGGTTGCAAGTAGATCAGTATGATTATGGGAAGCTATTTTGTCAGTGCTAGGGCAGCTTTTAATACCCATGTAGGGTGTTTGTGTTGCTGTGTCCACAATAGTGGATGTCATTTTTGTAACTTATCTCTCATTTCTTGTTGGGTATTAATATTCATTACTTGTGATTTAAGGGTGTTCATTTAAAAACCCTGATGCTTGGTTGAATGGTTCCAGCTCCCCAAGGACGGTCGAAATAAATCTAATGGGATCCAACATCATCACTATCACATCATAAGCCTACTGCGCTAATTTAAGATGTTGGCTCCCAAACCGTATTCCCTATATTTACGAGTTCAGTCGTATTTTCTCTGCTAATGGTTCCATATAAAGTACGAACAGGAGCAGAGACAATGGGTACGCACCCCTACGTCATTCCTCGGCTCATAGCCAATGTCTCGTCTAGTTCCTCTGCTCATAGCCAATGGGTATGTCAAGAGCCTGTTAACTCTAACTTTAGCTGTCCGGTCTGAGTAGAAGCTTAATATCCAGGTTTTAAATCTTGGGCCCAGACCAAACTTACCCAGTATCTCCAATAGGAAGGGCTAGTGATTCTGATATAAGGCCTTCTCGGCATTGATAGAGAGTACAAAAAGTTGGCTTCTATGTGTATTTCACCTTATAAATGAGGTGTATTATGTGTTTGGTGTCATTGCTACACTCCCTTTCAGGTATGAAGCCAGTTTGACCCAGATCCATCAGTCTCTGCATATGCAGGCCAAGGCGGCGTGATGGTATGCCTGTGAAAATCTTTGCATCTACATTCAGCAAAGATAAAGGGTGCTGTGATGAGCGCTGTATGGGATCATTGTCTGGTTTGGAAATGACAGTAATAACTACCTCACTAGTTGGTGTGAGGGTACCACATTTTTAGCAAAGGTGTTATATAGACATGTCAGGATTGGGTCCAGGGCTGGGCAAAATATCATGTAATCTGCTGCCCGGGTCCGAGACGAAGCCTGGAAATCCCTGAGCTAACCTCCATCAAAGAAATATCCGCCTCCAGGGCTGTGGCCTGCTGTGAAGTAAATGATGGCAGTGTAATGCTTGAGAGGTAGGATAGGATAGTAGGCGCCGGTAGGGATTCGGAAGTATAAGCCTGCATAAAAGCATCGGAACAGACTGGTTAGTCCTTAATTATTGTGTATGGAGTCCCCCGTACTTATGGTCAGTTGTTCTAGGACACCTCTCTGTTGGTTTGCCCTCAGATTACATGTTACTAATCTTCTGCTTTATTCCCTCCTTTATGGCAACGTTGTTGCAAGCACAAAAAGGCATGTTCAGCTCTTTCCATATCTGAGTCCTTAGAGTCTTTTAGTCTATGAAAGCTGTCACCAGATGCTACATGCACCGGTTTGCCTGTCCACCTCTTCGAGCTTATTGACTCTCTTTTCCAGTATCCACCTCTTATCCCGCCTCTGCTTGTTATATCACTGAACCGGTTAGATGATTTTCCCACAAATCAACACATTCAATGCATCCCATACAAACGAGGTCTGAGTCTCCAGGAGATCGTTGGAATGCATTTATTTTGCAAATATTTGTTTGATTTTCTCAATCATGTCATTTTCAATGAGTTCTCATTTAGTCGCCATGTGTGTGACAGTGTCAACACAGTAATATTACAGCCCAATCATAATAGTTGAGTGATCAGAGAGTTGATGTTTCAATGCTGGTGTGTTGTGTCTTAGCCAACATATGGGTCGTGCCAATAAAATGGTCTAATCTGGGATAACTTTAGCGGAAGGTGGGAAATAATGTATAATTCAGCTGTCTGGAGTTTAACTTCTGCCAGATGTTCTCCAGCCCTTGATTCCATATCCACTTCAAACCTCCTTCAAAAGGCCCTATCTGACGCATCTCTTATACTGAGTAGTCCTTGATGGTGTCCATTACTATATTACTAAGGTGTGTCTCTTATAGGAGGCAGACAGCACAGTCTGATTTCTTTAATAGTGTGAGTATTGCCAATCGCTTTGCTGGAGCGTTAAGGCTCTAACATTGAAACTAAGTATCTTTGTCATAAATATTTTTATATAAATGGCATCCTAAGTTGGCCTAAAAATGGGTTTGTTCCATTAAAGCAAGACACCATTGTTTATGCCCCTGTCACATACATCAAATTTGATTCGGATGTCTCCAACCCAACAACAATAAAACAACAAACTTGCAACCAGTCTCCCCCTCTTTGAAATCTCCAGTATTTGGGTAAAGGTGGTATGCCCCTTACTATCACTAGGGGTGGGCGGAATTTGCGTAATTGCGTTACGCCAATCTCTGTGAAACGGTAAAAAATCTCCGCGAACAACCAGAAATTCTGGGAACATGCGGAATTGCTTGTTCGCGATGCTTTTTTACTGTTCGCAATCGCTGTTTGCATGCTCAAAGGAAAATATCTCGCAAACGCGCATTTGAGAACGCGAGCAAGCAAAAATGTTCGCGAAGTCGCGGAACGCAGAATTTTGGACAATTTAGCGTTCTTTGCAGAACGCAAAATTACCCAAATTCCGCAAGCTGAACGGAATTTACCACCCAGGCCTAACTATCACAACATTTTTCATATTTTACGGTTTTTGACCCATGATAGTTAGCAAGAGAAACCAAACCAATTTTTTATTGCTGCAAACAGGGTGAGCCTCACTCAGTCCTGCATAGGGGGTTTGAACAAGCTTAATAATAAATGGGGAATCAGAGAGCAACTATCAACAGCACATCACAGTTCACAGATTGTACAATGGTGTGTTTACAATGGGTGACCTAAAGCACCACTTGGGTTTCCACATTTAGGTTGAGCCTACACAGCGCTTGCGCTGCCAGGCGATCTGTTGTATGTGCTTTGTGGGGTCTGACTCCTCCATTGCTTAGGATTGGCTTTTGTGTGTATAATTAAAAATGTTAGCTTGCAAATAGCTAACAGTTGCTGCATCTCCCACCTTTTCTCTCAAGTTAACACCTATGGAGTATTGACTCGGGAACGAGCAGCGACGCGCACGCTGCGGCAGAGTATGTGAAGCCGGCCTCCATGCCCCTTGTGTTTATTGCTGCCAAGAGACATGAATAGCTAAACAGACAAGGCTGATGCCTGGTTATTGTTCATTTACAATGACATCTGGTAATCCTTTTCAGGTCTCGCCTACGCAGCATGCATGCACTGCGTAGGAGAGACCTTTAGCAATCGGTTAACTTTTTTGCCCAAAAACGTGCACGCGTTGCATTGCTTTCAATGGCAATGCGTGCACGTTTGGCGATTTCTTGCGGGAGCAAGCTTTCAAAACCATCTGTTAGTAATTAACAAGGGAAACCGGCGCAGTACCCCTCCTCTCTCCCCTCCCCCTGCTGCCTCCTTTCCTGGTCAAACTTGTTATTACTGGCACTGAAAAAAACATGCAGTCGAGATGGCAACCTGATTTCCACTCCAGAAAGAGCAAGACACCCATGATGAATAACCCGTACGTGGGCGGGGATGGTTTTTAAATTAGAATCCACACTCACAGATGAAACAGATGAAAAGAGTTTCCGCTCACAAAGGGAAGGGGTGCAATGCATTGCCTTCACAATCCCCCGGAGGATTATTAGATGATAAGCATGTTATCTTTGAATGTACACCACATTCGAGCAGAGTGAAAGTTATACTTTTTTCAATTTAAATGACAATTGATATGGACTACATGCAGCACAATGCAGGGTACCAGGTTTTAAACTCCTCCGCACTAGTAATTACACTCGGTGACTTCAAGTTAATTCCCGACCCCTTCCCACTGAGGGTGTTAGACAGGCTTCAGCTACAAATCAGGTGTAAAAACTCAGAGGATGTGAGTTTACCAGCTTTCTCCTGGGGCTTAGTGGGTGGGACCAGCCTCGGGCTACAAGACAAATCGGCTAAAATGTGTGTGGGGGGGTGTGGGGGCGTACATATTGATTAGAGAGGGATTGACCAAGGACATACACCACTGCCAGCCGTCCATCTGGTTAATGTAAACTCTGTGACATAGACGGAAGACGGACACGATAAGCATGCGTCATTAGTAAATTAGCTTCCTACTGGGAGAAAATGTGACACAGTGATGAGAATTTCTGAAGTATGTCTCCCTGTTGTTCTGGATAGGTATTTTTACATTTGAAGAACTCAAGGATGAGTAATGTAGTACTTCAAGGTCAACCTAAAGGCTCAGCGTAAACTGTGATACAAGTATCCCTGGAAGAGATTTTTAACAATGCTCACCCACCCTGGAAGGGAATGGGCATGTTAAACAGTCATAAACAGGGTCCATCGAGCTCCCCACAGTCCTGGCTGGGCCTAGCCATCACGGCACTTGTTACACAAGTGATAGCTTCCACTGGACATTAGGGTATGTCATTTAGATACCTGTGATGAAGTAACCCCATCGTCTAATGGAAGAGCGGTTCAACTGCTCTGCAACAGCAAGCTGTATGGGAAGCTAACTTACAAAGTAACTCGAGTACATGCAGGCACTTTTTTCTTGTTCTCATTACTAATCACGATATTCAACAATAACCACTAACCACTCACCCTAAAGCGCTTCAACGCCTCGTCAGGCGTAGTACGTGCTATATAAATATATATTGTAATTTCACAGTCTAATTTTCCGAACATTGGGTGCAGAATTCCACAGGAGATAGAAATCCTTAAATCTGGACTACTGCAACGGTTTGATACATTTGCCCCGTCTGCATAGCTATGCCCAAACAGTTTGAGCACTCTAGTTGCATGACGGCCGCATAACATTTGTGTTCTGATACTTTATGTGTTATACCCTCGCATCACTAGCAGATGTCGGTGTACCCAAAACAGTCATACACATGTTGAACAATGTTCTTCCATGTGTTCTTCCATGTGTTGTGTTGGTTCTTGCAGATTTTTCAGGGCGTTTAAGGTGGTAGGCGAGGGGGCATTTTGGATTAACACATCCCCTCTAATGTATGTTGAGCGTTTTGAAGCAAAACACACTTACAACACGCGTGCTTTAGATAGCAAATGTAAATGTAGTAGTCTCAAACATTTTACTGAAAACTTCAGGTGCACTTCTAAAATAAGTTCCAATTTGAGGGCTTTTTAAAATAAAATTTTTAAGTGTTTTTAGAATGCCAACTTTTCCTCGGATAACTGGTCTCATGAAAAAAAGAGAAGGGTGTGTTGTCTTACTCATCATGTTTGCATGAGAACTCTTGAATTCAAAAGTACCTATGCAGCCCTTCTCAGCATTACTGTCAATAAACCAAAAAACGCTCACGAAAAGGGTACACTGACAGAATTTCAGACTTAGCCACAACCATGTTTGGTATTTGTTTTTGTTAACAAAAGCTGATCAAATAATATGTGAAGGGAGCCTAAACTATACACAATACTTTCAACACTCTTTATCTGCAGAGTCTAAATAATTCTTTGTATTACTTCCTATCTGTTGGTTTGTGTGATCAGCAGGATTACCTCTATGACTTCTTCTAGGCACTGTGTACTCCCAGCCACCTCCATACAAGGCTCATACAAGCCTGAGCACTCCTTCTTTCCTAGGGTGTCTCTTCACCATTCCCTGTTCAACAGGCAAGCAGCGCAAGAGCATGTCCAGTATCAAAGGTTTGTGTGGCAGCGCTGGAACCAAGAGCAAGCTCAAGGGTGGGGATAACGGCACTAAATTGGCAAGTCTACTGCTACCCGCTAACCTATTTGGATGGCTAAGGAGGCTTCCTTACGTCAGAAGGTGATAAGCTTTGCAAAGTAGTACCACTGCTGCATACTGGAGGTAATCCACTCAGCCTCAATGGCCAGCATTCCAGGGTATGGGCCACAGCAGGCAGTAAAGATGAACATAAGAATGGAAATTGTGTGTTATATCCCGATAGGATTGCAAATCTATCTACTATTGAGGTTCTTCAGAATCCCTTCGGCCAAGGAGGCATGAATGCCCAAAAAGAATGTCTACGTGGAATGAAATCAAGGTCTTTAAGCTGTAACTTGGATGAATATAGTGATGAAGCAGTGGTTTATCGAAACTTGAGCCCCCCCCACTGTACTTGGAGGGACCCCCGCTCCGTATTTAATCAGGAGCCCTTGGGCCAGAGTACTGTGCTGAGGGGGCACCCTACAGCTCCGGGGACTCCTGCGCTCTGGGGGTTGGGGGGGTCTTTGTTACGCCCATGAGATAAAGTTTATCTCAATGGAATACGGTTTGGTTCAGAGGCTCAAAGTGCTGATGGTTTACATACAGGTTTGATTGAAGTGATGACAACCATACTGTTTAAAAAATACACACAACAAAAAAACAAGCGCTGGCACAGTCAAAAGGTCTAGCCTTTGGGACCTATTAAGAGATTACTAAAGAGATGCCCTTGCCTGTACTTAGAGGTGTTGGTCAAGCGTTAACACATTTAATACAGTGTCCTTAATGTTAGTTGACAGAGGAAGCAACTATGTTAGGGAAGACTGGTTGGGTGTACAGTGCCATCAATCTCACGATTGACTAGGGAAAAGAAGACCTTCTCTATTAAAAGTACTTGCCGTATTGGAAGTAAATTCATGACAACATCGCTCTTTGAAGGAAGTACCTGCTGCGCAGCCGCATTTGAGCCGCCATGCAATCATGGTGCACTGACTTCTTGCCAATGAAAATGTATGTCTACGCCCAAGTTACTCCTGGTCCAGTGTCATCCTGTAAGGAGCGAAGACATAAATAGATAGAAAGCTCCCATATTATTAGCCTCTGAATTGAGGCACACATCAAATTAACTTTTCTGGCTAAGTGATATGAATGGTTCTAGTTTCATAAGTGGAGGCCATGCTGCTTCTCACAAACAAGTACAGCAATTTAATTAGTTAGCCAGGTTACAGAGACAAGCTTACTTCACTGGTTAATTGAAGACATCACCTCTTAACTGTCAGACTTTAAATAATAAAATAAGTAGCGTGAACAAAGAGTTGCACTCTGAGCCAATGTAGTCTCATTAGACCTAAAGTCAAATATCAGCTGCACATTGGTAATCTTGCGATTGGGTGCTTTTAGATACAAAATCACTCTCCAGCAAACTGTTTCTCGGGCAGACTGTAGACCTTGACGGGAACGTAACATTCCAGGGAATAATTGTGTACCGAGCAACTGGTTGTGTATTAACCCCATGAAGAAGATGATCTCATATATAACTGCCAAACAAGATAAATCAATTGCACCGGGAACTCATTCAATTGTTGTTCGCTAACTTGCTCGCTTCTGCGACAGCAGAAACAGAATTTTAAAGCTGGAGCTCGATTATGCTCGACTCTGGCAACATCCAGAGCTTCTCACTCTGTCTTAAAATATGCACTTGTCTGGGTCCAAGGTTTAGACAGTGCACGGTATAAACATGTCCAGAGGAGACGGTGACATGGACCCTTGCGGATCTAGGCCTAGATGTATCAACCTATTTTTTTGTCGCAAATGGTGCGAATTGCAGAAATTCCCCGTTTGCGACAAGAAAATAGAAATCCAAGATGTATGTGTTTTTTGGCATCGCAAAATTAGAAATCGCATTTTTTTGCGTTTTCTTATTTGCGATTTTTCTATTTTTGCGCATTTTAATTGCGATTCTCAATTTTGCATTTTTCGGTATTTGTGAATGTCGCAAATATGTATTTGCAAGTTTAATTTTCGCAGTAAGATGTATTAAGGAATGGGGGCGTGGCTAAGCGAGCCACGATGGCGGCTGTGTTCTGCTGAGGCTCCGCGATCGGGCTGGCATCCTGCCCTGTCCCTATGATCACCGGGAGCCCCAGCTTCTGCAAATCGACGCACGGGGTACCCCCTCATCCAGCGGCACTCTCCTGAGGAAATACCGACCACGCTGTCACACGGAACCCCCGAAGACGCCTCTAGCCGGAGCCGCGCGCCAAGCTGTAAAATGGCGCCCGCGGCTCGGCTCCGATGAAACCAGCGCCACTGTAGACCTGATCCCCCTGCTGCGGGGACCTGGGGGGCACGACCTACTGGCCGCTGCGAGGGCCCGGGTCGGGAGATGTGGCCAACCCGACGCAGTGTGGACCCGACCCAGCTACACGCCGGAGCTCCTCGGGTGTGCCCTGGATGGTGACGGACGCTCTGTGCCCCTGAATCGCCTGCGCCTGGCCCTGAGGGAGATCTGACCCGGCCTCCGCGTCAACCCAGGCGGTCTCCCTGACTCGATGGTGCCGGTTCCGAGGCGTCGGACCCGGCGAACCGCCGTGACATTCGGGGAGCGGTGAGTGCTGGCCCCCCCTGCACCCGAGGCACTGATTCCGGCGCCCCAGCAACCCCCTGCATCATCTGAGACCCGTCGGGGGGTGCCTGCCCTTTCACCCCCCGGGCGGAGGGACCGAGGCATCCCTGGGCCTGGAGGTAACCCTCGAGTCATGGTGCCTGACCCTAAGATGGCGCCCGGGAAGACATCGGCGCCAGCCACGGTGTGTGCAGCTGGATCTCCGCTGTAAGTGCGACGACTCCCCCAGCTCAGCAGTGGCCTCCCGCCACGCCGAAGACAGCCCTCCTATACGTTGGGGCCCCTGGAGCCTTGCCTCTTCACCCCAGGCCAGGCCTCGGCTTTGTGCACCGGACAGAGGGTCAGGGCTCCACCGCCCCCCGCACTGCATTGCCGTGGTCGACGGAGGGGGGGGATTCCTTAATTTGGAAGAGGCCTGCTGGAAAACTACGCCCCTTGATCCTGCTGGACACACGGACGGGCAAGAGCCTACCCCAGCCTCCCCTCCAGCATCAGTGGCTACGGACTGCCGGTCCACTCCGACTCTGGGCCCTCCTGGCCCTCTTTTCCCCCCCTGGGCGTCTGATCCACTAGACCTGCGGAGCTGCTAGACCTCGTCTAGACACCAACTGTCTTCTTTGCTAGCACGTGTCTACTACTCGACGCCACGCTGTGGTGGGTACAGTCTGCCCCAACGCACTGATATCCGACGGCCCGCTATTCCCCTAATTCACGGAGCTACGAAATCCATACCACCGGCCCCATGGGGAAACCAAGAGGCCAACAGGCAACCACCGTCCCTGAAATGGCCCCGGAGAACATGCCGCAAACACCGGCCTGGACACAAGTCCGGGGGCCGGGGAGAGGGGTTGGCCTAACGGCTAAGGCGTTCGACCTCGGACCTGGGGAACTTGGTTCGAGTCTCGGTAACGACGCCAAAAACCCCCTGTGATTCTGGGCAAATCACTTAATCTCCCCGTGCCTAAAAAATGAAAGTGTGTCCTCATGTAACGTAACTGGTGCTATGTAAAGCGCTCTGATAACTGATTCGGTTCGGTTCAAGTTCGCGCTATATAAAACTCTATAAAAAAAAAAAAAAAAAAAAAAAACCCACACACGGACCCCACGCTGTCGGCGACACTGGACCAGGTGCTGGCGGCCATTGAACTGTCCCGACTCTCGATGGAGGAGCGACTGGGAACTCTAACGACCGACATCAACCTGATCCGAGACGACCATCGCAAACTGGCGGATAGAGTGAAAGAGGGGGAACAGACAGTGGCCGCACTACAACCCAAGGTGAAAACTCAGGCCGCAGACATGCAGGACGTCTTGCGCCGCGTGGCGGCCCTTGAGGAACGAGCGGTTGATTTGGAGGGGCGTTCGAGGAGATGCAACATTCGTGTCCTTGGACTGCAGGAAGGTATTGAGAACTCAGACCCCCTAACCTACATGGAATCATGGACCAGCTCTTTCACCCCCGAATCGGAACGTTCGGCTTTCTTCTCTATTGAGAGAGCCCACAGGGTCCCCGCCCGGGCACCGAAGCCGGGTTTCCCTCCTCGTCCTATGTTGGCCAAGTTCCTACTCTTCCGAGACCGCGACGCGGTGCTTCGCGCGGCCCGGGCAGTGGGTCCCCTGCAGGTAGAAGACCAACAAGTCATGGTGTTCCCAGACTATGCCCGTGAAGTCCAACAACAGAGGTCCACATTCCTGGATGTCAAAAGACGCCTTCACGCGAACGATTTCCAGTACTCCCTACTGTTCCCGGCTTGCCTCAAGGTACTCCACAAAGGAAAGGCTATATTCGTCGCCAACGCGGAGGAGGCACAGGATTGGGCTGAGTTCCACTGCCCGCTGATCCCAAAAGCCAGACCCCAACGGGAACACACCAACAACTCGCACCGATCCCGGAGACGAGGCACGAAACGCACCCAGACGGGCTCGTCCAAAAGCCCAGCCTCCTCCCCCGCGGGCTCACCTGACCTCACGCAAATCATGCGGGAACGACGAGACGCACTGGACGCCTTGAAAGCGGTGACAGATCTACACCTCTCCCCATTAGCACAGGACCTTGAACGTCAACCACATCTGTTCACTCCGGAGAAAGACCGAGACAGCGATGGCACGATGTCGGGGATTGGCCCGATTTCTTCTCCTCTCCTTGTCACACACATGGTGGACGCTACCCTGGCTGGGCAACCTGGCGCCCCCTCTTGAAGGATGGATTGACTACTATTGTATCCTCTTTTCTTGACCGCTCTGTGTGCTATTTGCAGACCAATACTGCATAATTGATTACCTATGTGCGCTCGCGCACGATCCTCACATCTCCTACAAAAGCCCGATCCGCACACAAGCCCAGCGGAAACACATGCTGCCACCACTGCAGAATCCTGTTATATTTCTCCCCTAGTGGGACATTGGTTTGGATGTGCCATCTTCCGGTGACATATCCCTTGTATTGGGACTGTTTCCCACCCTTACTTCTATCTGTTTTTACTCCCGACAGTTCCCCCACCAAACCTCTGGAAGCATGGCGCGCAGGAGCACCCACGAGGCACATGACCACACTCTCGGGGTATGCTCCAGGGGGGCCCCGCTCACAAGCACGATCCCATAGTAATGACGGCCCCGCGCTCGGACGTTAACGTCCTCACCCTCAATGTACGGGGTCTCCACACACCCAATAAGCGGTACTCTGTCTACTCCTACATAAAGCGAATGTCAGCTAATGTTGCTCTCTTACAGGAGACGCATATCAATACTACTGAACTAGGCAGGCTACAGGCCAAATGGCGAGGGACCTTCTGTGCCACAACATACTCAGCATACGCACGGGGCGCCTTAATATGGGTCAGACCGGGAACCCCTTTCCGAACACTTAGACGGGTGGTAGACAAGGAAGGCAGATATGCACTACTGGAGGGGATCTTGGACGGACAGGGGATCCTCCTAGAAAGCATCTACGCCCCTAACACTGAACAGGATGCATTTTGGAATCACCTCACAGGAGTATTGGCCCAGTTCACTACAGTCCCGTGGGTCTTGGGAGGCGATTACAACTGCACGCTGGACCCTTCTCTGGACCGTTCCCACCCCCCTCCCGCGCGCTCCCCAATCCCCAGGCAGGCGGAGCTGTTCAGAGCATGGACCACACACTGGGCGCTTACCGACGCTTGGCGACACTTATATCCCCATGCCCGCATTTACTCCTTCCATTCGATACCCCATAACCTCCGGGTTCGCCTGGACAGATTCTTATGCTCTGCACCAATCCTCTCCAAACTACACTCCTCAGACTACCTAGGTTGGATCATCTTGGACCATGATGCCCACATACTACGCCTGACCTGGCGGCCCCCACACCCACCAGTCCCCACTTGGCGACTCCCTGCAGACTGTTTGACAGACCCGGTGTTCAGGGACTCACACAAAAACAGCATACAGGAATACTTCTCACACAACACGAACACGGCGTCATCGGCATTAGTAGAATGGGATGCGTTTAAGATTGTGGCCCGAGGGGAATGCATCAAGCAGATCGCCGGGGTTCGTCGCACATTGGAACAAACACTTTCAACCACAGAACAGCGTTTGGCTGCACTCACTAAACAAGCCAACGACTCGGAGGAGCACGCCGTGCTCACAGCTGAGGCGAAATCGACTTATCAGGCGGCCTGTGCTGATCTCAGGAAATATAACTTCAGGGCCTATGCCGCCAGAGTCCACAAAGACAGGGACAAAACTGGGACGTTGCTAGCCTGGATGGCGAAGCAAGACACCGAGATCAAACCGATCACGGACATCGTCAACCTAGAGGGTGTGCTTGTGCGCTCTCAAGCAGAGATCCTCCTGGCGTTCCAGCGCTATTATTCACAAGTGTATGGGACTCCGACGCAGCTTTCCCCGTCGTCTATGGACCACTTCCTCGATCCACTGCCGCTGCCCACGATATCGGACGCAGACAAGCGTGCGCTCGACGCTAAAATAGCACCCTCAGATATCACCCACGCCTTACGGGCCCTGTCCCGCAATAAAGCCCCAGGCCTAGATGGCTTCCCGCTCGAATACTACTTAACGTTCTCCCCCTTGGTGGTCCCCCGCCTGGCTCAGGTGTACGCAACAGCCCTTGACCTGGGGGTGCTTCCCTGTTCCATGCGAGAGTCAGTGGTCATTACCTTCCCCAAGCCCCACAGGGACCCCCGCTACATGGGTTCGTATCGCCCCATCACACTCCTATCAGCGGACTGTAAGGTCCTCGGAAAGATATTGGCCGACAGATACGCACAAGTCGTCTGTCCACTGATCCACCCCGACCAATGCGGCTTCGTTCCTGGGAGAAGCACCTCACAGAACATCCGCCGGGTCTTCCATGTCCAGGACCAGGTGCGGGATAGATTCCCTCGCGCCGCTTGCTTCATTATGGACCTAGAGAAGGCATTCGACACCCTAACCTGGCCGTACCTTTTTTCGGTCCTACGCCGTATCAACGTTGGCCCGACACTCACAGCATATACGCGCCTCCTATATACCGATCTGAAGACGCGTGTCAGGATTGGGAAACACATTTCCCCTGCATTTGAAGTCCGACGGGGCACCAGGCAGGGGTGCCCCCTATCACCTCTCCTTTTCGCCCTAGAGGTCGAACTACTATATATAGGGACTACACTGGGGCATCCCGCTTGCAGACGTCACACACTGCGTCTCAATGTACGCAGATGACCTCCTCATCTATGTCCAGGACATTGAAATGGATCTTACACCCATTGGAGTGCCGCTCGCTGAATTCGCAGAAGCATCGGGCCTCCGAGTGAATTGGGACAAATCTACGATCTACCCCTTCCACCCGGAATTGCCACCCGAGACGTTACACTGGGGACCCATAGCCTCGCATGGTCCGCGGAGGCCCCCCGGTACCTCGGTGTCCGTCTGTATCACTCTCCGGCCGACATCTTCGATGGTAATCATCGCAGAACACTGGCCAACCTCCGACCGACTGTCGCCTTCTGGGCTAAGCTCCCGCTCGCCCCGATAGGGCGGATAGCCCTGGCTAAAATGATAATGCTACCCCGGCTCCTCTATCATTTTACCAACCTACCGGTTGTGCCTCCTGGATCCTTCTTCCGGGACCTCAACTCACTCTTGGGCACCCTTATTTGGGGCCCGGGTCGACACAGAGTGGCCTTAAAAACCCTCCAACTCCCTACAACACAAGGTGGGTTGGGAGCCCCCTCCTTTGAGTCCTATTTCCTGGCGGCACAGCTCCAATGGCTGTCGTACTGGACGGCAGACCGATATACCCAGGAGACTGGCACCAGACCGGTAGAATTACGACCCCGGAGCTGCTCCGTCTCCTCCTCCCGGGCACCCAGCCTCGCCGTACATATCCCCTCCAGGTCACGATGGCGCGCCGATGTATGATGCGGATCCACCGGATTTCCCCCGGGAGGACTCCATACTCCCCGGCACTACCGCTGGTCGGCTGCCCCAGGCGGGAACTCTACTTCTCGGCTCCTATGCTAACAGAATGGACGCACCGCGACGTCACGGACATGGAGTCACTGTTTGAGGAGGGTCAACTGAAACCGTTTGACCGCCTGGTCGCTGAATTCGAACTCCCCCCAGGTCAATTCCTCAGATATCGACAGCTGCTCGAGGGTTTCCGCCCTTACCATAACCTTCAAGCGGGCGAACCGGACACACATCCAGTTATTCACGCTATTCAGCGCATGGGCGTGGGACGCCACTTGGTCACCTGGCTCTACAAATCGATCAGGGAACTCTCGTACACCCACCTGTTGGCCCTACGAGCCACGTGGGAGGAGGACATCGGGCGCGCGTTACACGACTCGGAATGGACCAAGGCGCTCGAGGCCCCGAAACGAGTCTCCAGAAACGCCCGCTTCAAAAACATCCAATATTACATACTACACAGGGCTTACCTCACACCAGCGCAACTGCAACGGTTTTTCCCCGCCTCACAATTCCTGTGCGCCAGATGTCAATCCCCCGATGCAGACTTTCGCCACATGTTTTGGGACTGCCCTGGCCTCCAGCCCCTATGGCGGACGGTGCACGACACGCTGACAGACCTCACAGGCCTCACGACTCTAACCTCCTGGGAATCCAGCGCGCTAGGCGTTTTTCACATATCTAAGCGGGCCCCTACACACAAACGCTTTGTGTCCTTGGCGCTGCTCCTGGCGAACAGATGTATAGCTATGCACTGGCGAGCTCCGGAAGGTCCCCCCATAGCGGCGTGGACAGGGGCAGTTTGTAAATGGGCGGCGGCTGAAGAAGACGCCATCCGAGAGGAGGAGGCCAAGGGAGCACGTAAACACCCCATCTCTATGGACTGGGCCATGCTCCTACATGGCTTCCGGCAGGCCACACGCGCTGATGTCCCGCCTACGCCCACCCCCCCTCCCTCACCCCTCCCCCCCTCCCCCCCTCCCGCCCGCCTGAGCACACCCGTAATCACTGGCTGCTACCGTCCCCCTCTTTACCTGTGCCGAACCCGGTGTACCGCGCCTCCCATCAACTCAGCCCCCCCCATGCAGACCACTCCGCCACCCCCATGCTCGGACCAGTTCCACCCCCTGACCGCTCTACCTCACTGTGAATGAATATTGCGGACCCCGCGCTACCTGCTGCCCGACATCTTCTCCTCCTGCTATGCTCTTGCTACCGCCTACATGCTCCCCCCCACAGTTCTGTCCCCCCAGTTTCCTGGCACCACCACCCTGCGAACTGCTCGGACCCCGACCCGACGTCCCCCATAGATGGGACCCAAATATCTCTTGTTCATCTCCGTCCCCCATTCGGAGTTTAGTTTCTGTGTACTAGCCTGAATATTTGTTTGAAAGATCTGTGATGTTCAGTGGATGAAATGCCATATTGACCAGTTTTTTATTGCAAAAAGTTGCGTGAATTGCTGACCGCGGCTGAATGTTGACGCCACGCCAGCAGGTGATTCTTCCTGTTTTATCATGCTTGCTGATGCAACAATAAAAACATGTTTCAAAAAAAAAAGAAAAGATGTATTAAGGAATCGCAGTTTGTGAAAATGGAAAAATCGCAAATTAAGAAATCGCTATTAACACTAACTCCTATCAGGTGTTAATTTTTTTGAAAGTATAAAAAAAAGTTCCAAACTGTTTTTTTGAACACAACAATGGCTGCACTTTACCTGATAGCTAGGAGGCTGCGGATTCAAGCTCTTGCACAGATGAGACAGAGGCAGGAAAGGATTTTCAGACTGAGGATTACCTTATTTCAACAGACTGAAGAAGACATTTTTGAGAAGTATAGACTGCATCCACATACCATTTTGGACCTAATTGCGGAATTGAAGCCTTTTCTAGAGCATGAGACACACAGAACACATTCAATACCAACTCATGTGCAGGTTCTGTGTTCCCTGCATCTTCTGGCATCAGGATCGTTTCAAAGGGTGATTGCAGAGGTTGGAGGAGTTTCTCAGAGTGCTTTTTCAAGATTTTTTAGGGTATTTTTGGATGCAATGATGAGCAGGTTACACCATCATATTTACCTCTCCAGCACACCTCAAGATATCCAAATTACTAAATTTGATTTTTATCAAATTGCTCATTTTCCACATGTAATTGGATGCATAGATGGAACACATATTGCCATTACTCCTTCTGCTGCAACTGAATATGTGTATAGGAATAGGAAAAGTTACCTCTCTTTAAACATTCAAATGGTGTGCAATGCCAAGTATATCATTACTGACATTGTGCAAAGTTCCCAGGAAGCACTCATGACTCATACATGTTTAGACACAGTGGATTACATGGACGTTTGAGTGCTGGTGAATTTGGAGATGGATTTCTACTAGGTAAGTGATTTTTGAAAAGACATACAACATATTCTATTTGGCAATCTGTTGTATTTGGTAATGAAAACTAATTATCATATTACCATGTAGGAGACAGTGCTTATGCTGTACGTGACTTTATTTTGACCCCATACCTGAACCCTACAAATGTTCATGAAAGGAGATACAATAAGGCACACCGCTCTACACGTGGAGTTATTGAAAGAACTTTTGGAATTTTGAAAAGCAGATTCGGAAGAATCCATAAAAGTGGAGGATCTTTGCAATATAAACCATCCTTGTGTTGCAAAATAATCACAAGTTCTGCAATGTTACGTAACATGGCCATTAGGAAAGGAACTGAATGTGAAGTAAGTGACCCTGAATCTTCAGACAATGATGATGTACCTCCCCCAAGAAGATGTGCTACAGGGTTAGGAGCTGTGGCTGGTCGTCAAAGGCGTGCAGAAATCACAAATAATTATTTTTAGGTAAGAATAAAAAGCATGACAACTGTTTTTTCCTTTGAAAAGTTTTACTTTTTGAAAAGCAAAAATGCAATTTAAATTTGAAACCTGTTACTTCACAGGACATACATCACTAACTGTGTGATCAAAGTTATTTGCATGCTATGGAACTGTTAAATTTTTTCAAAAAAATATATTTTTTGCCCTGTCTGCTACTTCTGCGTTGACCTGGGCCACTTCTCCTCACAGATGTTGCTTGTGTCACATGGCTCCCACTCCTGCGCTCAGTGGTGTCTGATGTTGGAGTAGGGTTACTGCTACTCCTACTTCCCGTGTCCTCTGTTTCAATGGTCTCAAAAAATGCACTAGCACCTGTGTTACATGTCTTGAGTAATTCAAAAGCATTTGATACTTTGTCAAGGCCTTTTGCAACATTTCTTGAACATTCACTTACCATGCGTTGCATGGCAATACTGCGCCTATTGCTCTGTGCTGTCACAGTACATAGTCTATTGATTGCAGAGTAGTATTTCTTTAATTTGAATTCATGCCTGCGTGAAGCTCTCACTCTGTTAGTCTCAGATTTCTCAAAAGCCACACAAAGTCTATCCAAAGAATCAGCCATGCGCCTCATTCCATCACCCATGTTGTTATTGCTCTTATTTAACTTGCATAGTTGTCCATTAATGGACCTTAAAGCTTTGTGCTGCTTCTCTTGGACTTTGAGCATGTTCAGCTCCAAACCTTGAAAAACATTTGTAATGCCTGTGACTTCAGACCTGCTTTGTCTGGTTGTATTTAAAGAGTAAGCTCTTTTTCTAGCAGAATCATTAACATTTTCCAAAGGCCCAACTTCATGTAATGACTCATGTGCACTATGTCTTGACCCCTCAGGTTCTTCATCTGTATCCTGGAAGGGTTGCAATGGAGCAACAGCTCTTCTTTTAGACCTTACAAAAGAAATGGATTCTTCTTCCTCATTACTATTAAGTTCATCCGGAGATATAATATGTTCATGAGAAGATTGGCCTTCAACAACATCATTGGAATGTTCAACATCGTCTGAGAATGAAATAAGAGGCACATGAGATGGTTGCCTGTCTGTCTGTTTGTTTTTTTACCATTAAAAACTTTAAACAACCAATGAAATCCTTTCTTGTGTGTATTTCCTATCAGTTATTTCATCAATTAATGCATAACTGTATTTCAATCAATTGTTTTTTTAAAAATGAACACTTAAGGGGATGAAGTCTGTCATTAAAAAAGTCAAAATGCTCAAAATAATTGCACTCATTCTGGTTACATGTTCCTATGCAAACCAACACACATGACACATATAAATTCTGTAAATCTTACATCCTTCTTACCTTCTGCTGCAATTCTTGGCTCAGAACTATCAATGGCTGAGACTCCACTGACACTTTCATGCAGTATTGTTGCTTCAACAAGCTCCTCATGTGGGGTAGGCTGGTCTATCTGTGAAGTTCCTCCTCCAGTTTTACTAGCTTCTTTCAATCTCTCAGCAAGTTTCTCCTTTGACCTCAAACGCATATCATACCAATGCTTTTTTAACTCGTCAATAGATCTTGGGATGACTCCCACAGCATTAACCTTCTCTTGGATTTCAAGCCATATCTTCCTTTTCCTAACTTCTGGCACATGTTTGGCTTGCTTTCCAAATAAAAGTTTGTGATTACAGGCCATTTCCTCCACCAGTGTCTCCACCTCCCTCTCAGAAAACTTTTGCTTTCTCTTCCTTTTCTCAGCTGAGGCACCTCCTTCTGAATTTTCAGCCTTCATACTGCAGTCAAACAGGTCTTCACTCCAGCCAAACAGGATTCCAACTGCCACTGGGTGTGGCTCAGGCAAGCAGGTGATGCTAATCAAGAGCAGTTCCTGACTATGACTCAGTTATTTTTATGTTAGCAGCAGCAGATTCACGCTTTTTTGCGATTCCTTATTTTGCGAAAATCGCAAAATACGGAATCGCAGTAAAATCGCAAAAAATTCTGCGACATTTAAGGAATCGCAGAAAAATCGCAGAAAAGTACATACATCGCATTTTACGATTTCATAATAGCGATTCGCAATAAATCGCTATTAAGAAATCGCAAACGCAAATGTTGATACATCTACCCCGTAGTCTGCTGTCTTCGGGTGCAACCTAGACTCCCAGTACAGCACTGTTTAAATGCATCATGAGCCACATGTAACATGGGTGGAAACCCCTTAACGTGATGGCTTGTTTATTTTTGATGCTTGTCCAGTCTCTGCTGTGTGTGCCGCAGAATAGGTGTCCTTTCATCTTTCGAAGGGTGGAGGAGAGAACAGTGTGAGAGTGGCCCCTCACAGTCCTCAGCACCAAACGCAATTGTCGAGTGGGGAAGCGCTCCTGATCCCCATGTAGGGGAAGTAAATGCTATATCAATGCAATAAGGCAATATAATATTTAATTTTCGTGCCTTCCTTCCCTCCTTTTTTTTAATTAAATCTTGTGAACATGCACCATTTTAAATTTAGAGAACAGGGCCAAGGTCCCAAATTATTCTCCTTCCATTTCCGCCAGCTTTTACTACGGTCACAGGCGGGTGAAGCCGTGGGTAGGGAGGTGTTACTACGCTACATTTTTAAGTCGAGCTTGGGCTGCGCAAGCACTGCTCTGTGAGGCATGCTGTATTACCCCACTGACCCTCCAATGCGACCCATAGTGTCCAGTATAGGATCCCTCACGGAGCCCCTGAGTAAATATGCTGACGCTTTTTTACAACCGTATGTAACTAAACAAAAGGCATGCATTAAAGATACAGCTGCTATTATTAAAAAAGTAGAGAATTTACCCTTTGATCCCGAAACACAATATCTAGTTACGTTAGATATAGAGGCGTTATACACGAACATACCTCAAGACAGTACCATTGATATGATCGTAAATCTACTCTGTCCAAGTGGTAATGACCCGACCCCTCATGAATCATTTATCATTGACTGCGTAACCACTGTTCTGAAAAATAATATTTTTTTATTTGATAAAGAATTTTTTAAACAAACCAAAGGTACCAGCATGGGAGCCACCTGTGCTCCCAGCTTGGCATGTCTCTACGTGGCGCAATTTGAAGAAATGCACATATTCAATTCTGTTGCCCCTTTTTTTGAAAATATTACTGCATGGTCCCGATACATAGATGACATTTTTTTTATTTGGACGGGACCTGCAGAGATATTAGATGATTTCATTTCTTGGTTAAATTTAGGTGACAAAAATCTCAAATTTACAAGCCACTATGATCAACAAAAGTGTGAATTTTTAGACATAATAATTAAACATGAGTCTGGTAACCTACATGTAGAACTGTTTACTAAAAAAACAGATAGAAATACCATGCTCCATTATCAAAGCCACCATCCTCCCTGCCAGAAAAACAACATCCCTTTCGACAGTTTTTAAGACTAAAACGAAACTGTTCACAGAATAGTGATTTTTTAAAACATGCAGAGGCACTATCGATAAAATTAAGAAATAGGGGATATCCAAATCGGATGGTCAAGCAAGCTTTTAAAAGAGCTAGGTATTTTGACAGAGATAATCTTTTTCAAGAGAAAATCAAAGATACACAAATGGACAAAAGGTTAGTATTTGTGAGCAACTATAGTGGAGTCAGTAACAAAATAAAAAATATAATCAATCGTAATTGGAACCTTGTGACAAAAAAGAATAAAGAGAGAGTCCCGAAACCGATGTTTGCTTTTAGACGAAATCGGACTATTAGGAACAGCTTAGTTCATACCTACAGGGAAGATAACAAGAAAACGCAACTGACTATTGATAATAACCCACTCCCCTTAGGTACGTTTCCATGCAGCAACTGTTCAAACTGCATTAATATAATCAAAGGTGACTGCGTGGAACACAAAAAAACAAAACACAGAATAAAATCGTTCATAAACTGTAGATCCAAAAACAAGGTGTATTTAATAAAATGCCCATGTGATTACATATATATAGGCGAAACATCTCGCGGAATAAGGTTAAGAATAAATGAGCATAAATCGGCCATTCGTTGTCAGAAAACAGGCGCCCCTCTAACGGATCACTGGAAAACAGCAGGACATAGCACTGACGATCTACGTTGGTGTGGTCTAGAATTAACAATTCACAACAGCAGAGGAGGTAACACCGATATTAAACGGAAAAAACTTGAACAATTTTTCATGTCCAGATTTAACTCAGTTAAAGATGGACTGAATACTAAAGAGGACTGGGAAAGGATCCTATAAGTATACCGAAGTGACACCTGTAGTCTGATAACAAATAGACAGGGAGACAAGTGATTTTTTCCACACAGACGAAGGGCTTTCTTCCACCAAAAGTCAATTCTGGAAAAGCATAAGGCTTAACTTAACTGTAGGTCCCGTAACTAACGAGAGGGCGCAATAAACCATAACAAACTACAACAGTAGTCCCTAAGATGCGCGTCTCATATGAATGACGACATGACAGGGCGCAAGATATAATATAAAACTACAATTGCAGTCTTTAATTTGTGCGCCGCATACTACTGACGAAATGCGCCTGTCCACGTCTCGCGGTAATACGTCTCCAAAAATTCCGGGATAATTCGTTTAAATAACAAGCAGTTTTACGTGAGCAGAATATAGCTTTTGGATCAAGAACGCGAGGAGTCGTGAGGGGTGCATGGAGGCCGATTCTAAGTAATAAGGTAAGACCCGCTTCCACTGTGTGATCAACGATGTGTTAAAATATCCCCCTAGCCTAACTGTGGGTTAATGGAAAACCGATAATAACATTGGAAATATCAAGGGGAGTAAACCTCCTATACGGTGTTTACACAAAGGTATAGAGATTTAAAGATAATGAAGCCATGAAACCTTTAGTGCAATAAGGATTTATAGCTAATAATGATTAAGACTGTGTCCTACTCAAAGGGCATGTTCCGCCGTGACAAAAAATGAGGATATCATTGCCTCCACGCTCTTGGGTAGCAACGTATATAAAGAGATTAGTCAACACAATCATTATATCGCTCTACCAGTACTTAATATGAGAAAAAGTACGATAATGTTCTCTCTCTTCTTGTGGAGATATAAATTAAGACACTCAATGGCTAGTCTGTTTAATGAAGATAAGGGATGTAACACCATCACTCCCGAGAGTAGCCCTAATAATCAAATCAAGTAAAGATGCAGTATAGTAAACACATGACGTTGGTGTAACAATGTAATGAGACATGATCAATGTAATCTTTCCCAGATCAAATTGAAAAAGACACTGTGAATGGAAACTCAGCGCTGATAGAAAGTTAAAATAATCCAGTCACGCTGCTGTAAGGGCCTTATAACCCTTCGTTGAGGGTGAGTACTAGGGTTATAATAATCCACCAAGATTAGACAATTGTGGACTCTGGGTTCCAAGATCCCCCTATGTCTAAATGCATCTGTTTCATTATAGGTACATACTCCTTAAGAATACGGTGGCCCCCCTCCGGCTATATCCTCACTATTGAGTTCCTGAATTTTACAGGTAAAGCCATACGTCATTTATAAAATGTGGGCCCGTGAGTACAAAATTCTAAAACGAAATTCGGCCACCCAATGCCTAGTCATTTTCTGTAACTTTATGTCCTTTACAGAAAGGAATTTCGCACTTGACGGGTTAGACCAGAGTCTCTATCAATTGAGACACGACAACCAGACTACCTCCAATTAATACGAGAGGGTTAATTAATTTTCGCAGGTATGCACAATGATTTATTCTTTTATAGCTACCTCAGAGTGATTGTCAGTCACTAAAGCCATTTACCCACATGTAAAGCCCAGTATAACTCAAATGCAAAAATTACTTATCTATAGGAATGCCTACTTGTGTAGAATATGCAACATATGAATTTGGTGAAAACACGAATGTGCCCTTGAAAATGTAAAAAGAAAGTGTCTCTTTAGTAAAATCTATGAATGTATCTAATTGTATGTTTTCTCTGTATAGAATTGTTTGTCCTGATGAAGGTGATATCGCAATACACCGAAATGCTGCGTCGACAACTTTGACAACTGTGAATTTTGTGGTTTTTGCCAATTTTGACAACTGTGAATTTTGTGATTTTTATTGTTCTATATGTGTATCTGTATATTTTTAAAAAACCAAGACATAATTTTAATGTATGGCACTTTAGTGATGTGATTTAATATTGATTTTATTGATCTGTAATAAACTGTTTATTTTTTAATATACCAAATAATGTTCCTTAATTTATTTATATATCCTTGTTTTCACCATATTTTCAATATTGTTTAATTATGTATACTCTTCTACGTAGTCAGCATTTTGAGATATGAGGGCAATACAGTAAAGGGTTTTTCAAGAGTTGAACTTTCGGGACTCGCTAAGTTCTTCACGCATGCTGTATTTAGGCATGGACTAGCAGCTCCACCCATCTTTTCAATTTGCTCCTTTTACTGTCCTTTCCTAATCATTGCTTTTGATTCATGAATAGACTTAGTAGTCCCTCCTTAGTACCGCCTTGTCTGCATTTGTAACCTCCCATGAGGACTGGACTTTTTATTAGTGTTGTTACACGGTCTGTTTTATCTACAGTCTGTGAGCACAATTTTCTTTAATGTCTTTAATGTAGCTGCTTTTGCAGGCATGACAGGCTCTCCCTAACATCGCAGCGCCCAATCATGGACGCTGCGATTTATCTTTGAAAAATGCTCCCTGCACAGCTCAGCACTTCTGCACTTGCTAAGCTGCTTAACAAATGCTTTCACTTTAATGGTGGCAGCGTACCTTTCTTTAAACGCGGGTTGTCTAAAGAAGGGGCGTGGCCGCCATTAAAGTGAAAGCGCAGCATGGGGCGCTTTCCCAAAAAAGCATTTGTAATGCAGTAGGTCTCGTATTTGCGAGAGTTTAAGCAATTGGCATTGTAAATGACAATGCATTTTATTTATGTTTTAAAAACCAAAACATGAAGGCATTGTCATTTACTATGCCAATAACTCAAATTTGCTTAAATGCAAGACCTATTGCATTGCAAATGCTTGTTGTATCTAGGTGATATCAGGGAGCACAGATTGGGTGTTGTTAGCCACACAAATACCTCTGTGGCTACCAACTACTAACTATGCTGTACACGATGTGGCTGCAATCTCACTTTTATAAGGCTAGCTGTCTGCTATTTTAGGGGCCACTCCATCAACATTACCCTGTCATCCACAAGCATATGCTAAATTTGATCTCGCTCAGGTGCTCCAGCCCCACTTGGGCTCCAATGGATGCAGGAATCTCACAGTTTCTTCACCTTCTCTCAGACGTCCCTCCCAACCCTACTGATGAATTATAAAGTGTGGTGGCTTACTAACTTAATCAAAAGCACCTAGCTAGCTGTTGGTCCACCTACAACCCTTTGGTGACTGGGGAAGCCATATCCTCTCCCATATTGTGGAACGTCTACCCTCTTCAATGTCCATTAGAGTCATGGTAGCAATCACAAAGGGTGGTATTCACAATCCGTTTCTGGGTTGAAAGCTTCTCTTTCTTAAAGGGCTGGTAATGCCCAGACACCTGCCCATTGGATAAAGCACACACTCATCAGCAGATGGGGCCCTGAATACTGGCATATGTTCTTGGATAGTATATTCCTCCTGATACCATCTTTTACCCCCCAGTAGTCATTCAGATGGTTCAGGAACCTAAAATATGCACCGTGTCAGCAGATGAGGCCATGAATACCTGAATATATGCCTGATCATTGCACTACTCCTGAAACATCTTTTATCGCTCAGCAATCATTCATATGGTTCAGGTTGGTGGGGGCGTTCATACTGCTGGTAAGTTGTTTCAACAATGTGATCCTGAACATGTTGTATTATTCTAACAATGAATTTGGGATACTTATTTCCTGATTACGAGTTTGGAAATTATTTAATGCACCTGATAAAATAATGATACCAAGGGTAAGTCATCTATTAGGTGCAATAAATAACACCTATTACTAGTTTGTGGGGAATAACTTGCTTATTTTGGTATTTAATGCACCAAAATCCATATGATATGATAAATACCATATACAGTCAGTCAGTCAAAGTTCTTTATTGCGATAACTTAATATCATACAAAGACAATGGCACAAAAAACAACAGATAACATAAGTAAAAAAAAAAAGCAGATTAAAAACAATTAAAAAACTATTAAAACTTTAAAAAAGAGCATTTCAGATAAAAAGCAGTGTACCATGTACATTTCATTAGGACTTTGCAATTGCGTAGTGTAAAAGTACATTAATAGTAAAGTACATGATAAAGTGCAGTATCCCAAGGAATAATCCCCGAATGATTGATCTACTAAGATACACAATTTAATCTAAAATTCATTAACCTGAAGTTGCCATCAGCCCGACTAATTAATAGGCAAGTCTGCACTCTTGAGTCTGATATTCCTGCTTCTTATTGCTCTTACCAGGAAATTTGCCACAAAAAACATAATCCTGGGAGTTTGCAACATCTGTAGATAAATAAGGGCAGGTCGGACCAGAATGAATCCCGCTTCCTTAAGTATAGGAACGAGAAACTGTCTCCGGACATCGTTATAATGGCTACAAAACATTATAAAGTGCATTGTGCTCTGATCTGAAAAAAGATCACATGAACATGGCGGGGCCTTTTCCGGGGTACTCCACTCAGAATAAAAACCCAAGTTAAAATGAATTAGGTTAAATCTAAAACGAGTTAAAATAAACCTGTGATAAGAGTTAGTCACCACATTAAGGTAGTTGTCAGGACCACTAGGTATAGCCAGCAAAAGGCTGGCCCTAACACAGGGTTTCCGTAGCTCGGTTTCCTCCCTCTCCAAGGAAAGAAGATCTTTCATGGCAGCCTTGGTGAATACAACATCATTAGGTGTTATAGAGTCAATGGCTGTATATAGTTCAGGCCTCCCCAACCTGCAAAAACTGTCCTTAGTGTACTTTAACCATCCAATCTTATGTACCTTATCCAGGGTCAAGCAGTCCCTTATTATGGAATGGTTTAGGGAAATTTCAGGATTAAGCCACAGCTTGAGCCATGCGATTAATGGGGCTGTTCTAACCATATCGCTAATGAAGCCTTCTCCTATTTCCTGGTGGACAGTATAGGATGGGGTTGACTGCGGGACGCCCAAAACTAATCTGAAAAATCTATTTTCCGCGGTCTGTATGGGGTCAACTCTTTTATGCCCCCAAAGGGAGCTCCCATATGAAGCTACAGAAATACATTTGGCTTTGTATATTTTACTAATAGCTTCAAAAGGCCTTCCCCCAAGTCTTTTTGAGAAACCATGAAGAGCAGAGGAAGTTCTAGCCAATATTGCTACTCTACTTTTTACATGAGGGCCCCAACTACCTTTGTCGTCAAAAGTGATCCCTAGATAGGGGAAAGTAGTAACCCGAACAAGTTTTTCCCTTCCGCAAAGAAAGGTTTTATGGGCGGATTTCCTTGAGGCCAAACCCATAAGCATAATCTGGGATTTTTTTGCGTTGATTTTCAGGTCTAAGGAACCCATAAAGGATTCAAAAGCATCCAACAACCGTTGTAGCCCCACTCCTGTTCGTGCCAGAAGCACCGCGTCATCCGCGTACAGGAGAACTGGGATGCCCTGTCCCCCCGCACGTGGAATATCGCAGGTGACCCCTCTTAGGGCGGGCTCTAAAGCATTCACATACAGCGTGAACAATAAAGGTGCCAAGATGCATCCCTGACGGACACCTCTTTCCGAAGCAAACACTTCAGTACATCTTCCATCAGTAGAGACTCTAACTTTAGCAGACAGGCCAGAATGCAGGTCGGACAGTAAGCTAACTATAGATCTGTCCAGACCCATCTCGACCAGTTTACCCCAAAGCTTAGATCTATTGACCATATCAAATGCAGAGGAAAGGTCCATGAACCCTAGGTACATGGACCCATCCTTAGCTCTGGTGTATTTCTCAATCAGTAAGTGGAGATTGAGGCACTGGTCCAGGGTGCTTCTCTTGGGTCTAAACCCGTATTGCACATTGCTCAAGATATTATTCTCGGTGGCCCATGTATTCAGTTTTGCTAATAGAACTCTCCCCAAGATTTTAACTGAGGAGTCTATCAGTGAAATGGGCCTATAGCACACAGGGTCCTGCCTATTGCCTTTTTTAAAAACCGGAATAATAGTTGAAGTTTTCCAAGACTTCGGGATGTTGTCACGGTTTAAGGCGTTAAAAACCCTGCAAAGCAATCTTGACCAGAAGTTGGGGAAACATTTAAAAGCATCGGCCGGAACACCATCCGGTCCCGGTGCCTTTTTTGTCAAAGTTCGACTAATGGCATCTAAAATCTCCTCAACTTCAAAGTGCAGGTGGTTACCCAGTGTGATAGTAAACTCTTCATAAGCACTATTCTTAGCTAAAGACTTGCCTGAGTATATCTCTCTGAAGTGTTGGATCCAGTCCTGATCTGGAATGTTTGCTTCCAGAGGGGAGTTATCCTCGCCTGTGAGAAGGGGTTGATTAACAATTCTCCAGAACTCCCCACTATTTTTTAATATGGCTGAATCTGTAAGTTGCGCCCAAGCTTCATCTTTAAGCTCTTTCTTTCTGGCTGCAATAGCTTTCTTATATAAAGCCCTGCTAGTCCTAATAAGGTCACGATCCTTTGGATCGGATTTGAGGGCGTTAAGGAGCACAGAGTGTGCTAGGGAACAACTGTGATCAAACCATCTTTTAGGAGGTTTTGTCTTAATCTTGCTGATCACAGAGAGCCTACCACTTATCTTACAACATATACTGGTAAATGCTAGAATGACATCCCCATCATTAGCATCATTCGATAAGCAGACCCCAACCTCTTCCTCAGAGTCTAACAAAAGTTCCTGAATGAATGGTTCTGGGGTAATACTGTCCCATTTGAGTCTGCGTCTTTGGTCCTTAACTTTAATTGGTCCATCCATAAAGGTTGAACCATGGATGCGTCCTAATAATCCACCCTCTCCTATATCCAGAGAAACTGGGTTGTGGTCGCTAAAAACAGATATCACAGTTCTATACATAAAAACTTTAGATAAAAAACATGCAGAAATAAAAATATAATCAATGATAGAGCCATTGTCTGAGCCCTTAAAAGTAGGGGCCCTATCCTCCTCCCCACAACTAGATTCATAGAGGTTCCATCTAGCAAGAAAGGTTTCTAGACATTCCCCCTGCTTGTTATGCGCCAGATGAACCATTGCGCTGTTCGGGGGGGATTCAACGTCATCACAAACACATGATAATAAGCACGGATGAATATTAAAATCCCCTAAAAAAATAATTTCAAATACATTAACATCCGCACTATAGACTGACAGGAAATCATCCAATCTACCGAGACTATATGACGTACAATCGGCAGCATTGGGGTTATAAAAATTAATAAACAGAATGTTAGGAGACTCATTATGAGACAATTCAACGATAAGGCAATGTTCTGAACCTGAGGCTAATACCTTAAAACATCCCTTGATATCAAGTTTAAACAGGCTAATCAAGCCCCCCTTAGCCCTTCCCGCTGAACTAGCCACGGCAGGGATACTAAAGTAGCTGAAGCCATCAAGAGAAAAGGTGTTACTAGTGTCCCAGGTTTCCTGCAAGGCGATAACGTCATACGTGGATATGAAATCTAACCAGGTTGCATTATCTGCCTTTGTCTTAATGCCAGCAATATTCCAGGTAAGGATACTAAAAACAGGCACGTTAAGCCTAGGCTTTACGAGTTGTTCTGGCTGAAGTCAATCATTATGGTCTAAAAATGAAAGGGGTGCAAAGCGATTGGATAGTGGGAGGGGTTGAGCAAAAGGATTCTGAAACCCTTGGGGTACAGGATGATTCACTGTATTACGAGTTTGTTCAAAACACCATATACCTTTCTCCCCTTAAATTTCAGCAGGTTTGACAGGCAAAATTTAACAAAGGTTGAGTTATTTAATGCATCCAAATATTATCGGATGAGTTAAATACCTTCAAACTTGTCATTTCGACCCATGCGTAAACAGGGGTTTACACATGAGTCAGAATTAATCGACCCACTGGTAATCAGGCCCTTACACAGTGTGCTTTTTAAATCCAATGTTTATTCTTAGGCCGTCTTCTTGGGGTTGGGGTGGTGTGCTCTGTCTTCGCTTTGCTATGGTCAGTGTGGTCATCAGTAAAATGCTATTGAGGAACTTCAGACCTTTGACTACATACCATTGCCTCTGGAAGCATGCGATTGGTTCACCACTGTGACCCAATAAACGTGTTTTTCCTTCTATGCTGCATTGACTGTGAATGTGGTACTTACGATGAGTACATGAGGACTCCTATTTTGCAGGTGTGGGATCTTGAATGCCTGGAAGGGGGAACAGTCAGAACACCGCATTCTGAACCATGAGTGTTCCGACACCGCAAGCCCTACCACTTATGCCTTAACCACGCTTGTGCGTGGTTAAGGCATACGTGGTAGGGCTTGCGGACAGACAGAAGCAGGAAGAGATCTGCACTGAGGTAAGTGGGGCTGGGGGGTTGGTCGGGTTTGTTTAGGGGACCGGGGGTTGTTTTTTTTGGGCTTGGGGGTCGGGGTGGTTTGGTGGGCTGGGGTTTGTTTTGTGGGCTGTGGGGTGGATCGGGCTTGTTTTAAGTGGGGCTACGGGGTGGGTTGGGGTAGTTTTGTGGCCTGGGGGTGGGTTGTGGGTAGTTTGGTGGGTTGGGGGGTTGGTCGGGGTTGTATTGTGTGTGGGGGTTGGGTAGTTTCCTTGGCTGGGGGTGCGTTGGGGGTAGTTTCAGGGCTGAGCGTCGGTAGTTTTCTGGGCTGGGGGTGGTTCGGGGGTAGTTTTCTGGGCTGGGGTTTGGTGCTGGGGTAGTTTTCTGGGCTGGGGTTTGTTGCTAGTCTTCAGGGCTGGGGGTTGGAGGTAGATTTGAGGGCTGGGGGATTGGGGCCAGCTTTCAGGACTGGGGGAGGGGTGCTAGTTTTCAGCGCTGGGAGATCAGGGGTAGATTTAAGGGCTGAAGGGGGATCAGGGGTAGTTTTCAAGGCTGGGTGGTCGGAGTAGTTTTTAGGACTGGGCAGTGTTGGGGTAGTTTTTTTAAGTTACAGTATTAGGCCTCAGGGGAATGGGTAATTCTGGTAGAGTTTAGGGCTTAGGCGAGGCCTGGGCAGTTCTTAGGGCTGTGCCAGGGCTGGCCAGGGTTAGGTTAAGGGACAGGGTTAAGAGACAGGGTTTTAGGTATTAGGGCAGGGGGGCAGCACAGCGTGGGGATTGTGAGGGGGTAGTGGTATTTGCACCTCAGGACGAAGGAGGGTTGGGGTGAAGTTTGTGCCTTAGGGCAGTAGGGAGAGGAGTGGTGAACTTCGCCATGCATACCCCTTTACCACGAAAATGAGTGGTAAAGGCATGCGTGTTAAAGCATTGCGTGGTTACGACGCGGTCGTTGTTCAGACCGCATTGTTTAGGCATGCGGGGTGAGGAATTTAGTTGTTCCATTATACAACTGCCTGGCAGTCATCTGGTCTCTGTTGGATTGGGATCCAAAATCGGCCTGGGCAAACCAAAAAAAGTGGCCCACATTTGCGTATTGCCTTTCCGCAAAACACTGCTTCAGCGAAGTTTATGAAAAGAAATGGGGTGGGGGGGCATGTTTTATTAACTTCACTTAGACAAAAAAAATGCACAGATTAGTTCACACTGCTGAGCCACACATGAATGCAAGTGAGACCACTTCTGCTCAGGCCCCCTGCCCCCTCTCACTCAGCATACATTAGTGGGCTGGCCAAGCAAGAGAAAGGGAGTGATACCTCCTCCCATCTGCCTCTAGAAAGGCCACTCGGCCACCCACTGAGCCGCTGGCGCCATCCTAACAGCACAGATAGTCCCCAGGCTGCCCAAAAAAGCAGCTCACAGCTAGAACTCGGCTACCGGCCCATCAGCCATTTCCAGAGTGACCGCGTTACCAATCTGATGCTGACGGTGGGACCCCGCCCAATTAAAGCCCTGATAGTGCCTGTGATTTTGGTACTCAGGTAGGATCCCTAAAGCTACATGAGTTCCAGACCTTCATGATGATGATAGTACCTGGTTGGTCTTCTGTGGATAGGGCCCAGGTAGAGGCATCACTGGAATCTGCCCCTCAGGGCTCTTGGGCACTGCAGGTAGCATCATGCATGTTCTTGCTGCTCTCTCCACATAGGAGGGGAACAGTGAGTTGTATTTTCAAATGAGTATTGATTTGAACGAATGACTCATAAATGATTGCTCACGTATGATTTTCCCAGGGTTGAACCAGAGCAGATTGTTGACTTGCAGCAGGGCTGTAAGTAGGCCCGCAGTTTGTAAAAGCAGGTTTCAAGAAGGGTCCCCATTGGGCCCTCCATTTATATCCTACGGGTGAAAAAAATAAAAAAAAATATCTCTGCAATAGTACAACCCGTCACTGCCTTTGATGTAACTTCAAAGAGACTCGTTTTTCAGTTTTATATAGCGCAAACTTGGAGCACTTTACATGAGCACCAGTTAGTTACATTACACAAGGGCATGTTCATTTTTTGAATCACAGTAAGTCAGGCTCGAACATGTTTTCCCAGGTTGAAGATCGACTTCTCTAGCCTTGCCACAACCTCACCCACAAGAGCGAGTCGCATTTTCAATATTGTAATATACAACAAAGTAATAGTTGTTACTTAGTTATCTTATGCAACTTACAACCATTTACAAAGCCAAAAGTCCTGACTGATTGTAGGTGAAATGTTACTTGTGACATATATCTGGATGTATGGACAGAAGCAGCAGCATACCAGTCGTGCAGCACACAATGCTGAGCACAGATCTGTTGCTTAAGTGTTTTAGCCACACCCTTAATTACAGCGGCCATGCCCCTTTGAGAGATCCCCCCCCCCCCAAGTTTTTTTTGTATCCCCCTTAAAGCCCTGACTAGCAGTGTTCTCCAGCAGATTTTTGGTGCCATTGTGCCCTATCTCCATCCATCTGCCTTACGTTTAATGTTACATTAGCAACACTTTGCAGCAAGGCACTTTATTATTCATGTGCTGCTCCGCCGTTTTAATGGGACACTATCAGCACTTCTCATCAGATCAGTTGTGCTTGAGGTGGGGCAGGAACAATGCTTGTGACCAGCCTGGCTTACTAGTAAAGAACATTAACACTTCTCAGCAGGGCTGCTGTACTATTAGGCGACAATGACCTGCTTGTGCCAAGGGATCAGTTGCATCTTTGGTAAGGGTTGTTACTTGATGAGGATGATACTAACAGTCCTGAAAGGGGCCTGCGATACTAAAACTGGACAATGTAGGTACTTCCCAGCAAGGCTGTGTTTCATTTTGTGTCACAGGGCATCCTAAATAGAATAGTGCAGCTATTGTATACAGGACTGCTGCATCATTCCAGGGTTATAACACCTCTCTGCAGGATGAATGCATGACTTCACCTCACATGATTTTACAACGCAATAGTTTACTACGCTGATTTTACTATGCATGCCTTTACCACACAAATACAGGTATATTTATTATTTTTACTTTCACATCGTAAGTCTTTTCAACGCATATATTTTTACCACACGTACTTTTTATGGTAGTTTTAAAGGCCGTTTAAAACTACATATGCATAATTCATTTTTACTTTATGTACAAAACGAAGTTTTCACTTTGAAAACTGATGTAAAACAATTTTTCCCAACCCATCGTGCAGTTAAGCTTAAAGATAAGCTTAACCGTCACAAAAATAGGCTTTAAATTACAGTAAAAAGTGAGAGGAACTCGAATCAATTATTATTTCTAAATGTTATAACACCTTCAAAATAGTATAAAATACAATATCCACCATTTTGTGTTTAGTCCTAGATAATCAACTAACTGCACCACTCTCCTGCCAGCTCAAGCTATATGGTCGTACTGCCACCTACATGTCGAAGAAGGTAGCAGATAACAGAGAATAAATAGAACCACCACTATTGAAGAATGTAACTCTTCGAAGGAAAAATATTCACGTATGATAGCAGGAGTTTTGTTATGTTGCTATGGAACTTCCCTCAGGTGACAGATTACTGTGAAACAGTACAACGCACGTGTAATTCCTGTGTTTTGAAATAATGATAACATTTCAGTTGATTTTAAAGTTTTATTTGAGATAAGAACCCTTAATGTTCGAATCATTGTTAATGGGAGCAGCAGAAGTAACTGTGGCATCATGGTGTTTCTCTAGCAGCTCACTTGACAACACTTCCAATATATGTTTAATTTTTCGCAATATTAGCAAAAGTTGCTCTTAGACAATGATCATTATCTATGTTTCAGGTTCATGTTTAAGATTACAGTTCATTACTCTGTAGAATGTTTTGGAATGGTCTCCGCTACTACAAGGTCATGGATCCTACTCTGAGTCTCTCAAAAATGGGGAATGTTATTTCTCATTCTCTTGTTAGGAATAATTCGTCTATTTCTGGTAAAAAAATTTGTACACAACATGGCTTCTCCACCCAGGATTTTATCTTAAGGATTTCTGGGGCTCTGGGCAAAACGTATTTTGGATGCCCCTGTTCAGAACATCTAGATATTGATAATCTAATTTCCACTTGTGTAACACCCAAAATGCAGGATGGGCTCCCGCTTCACCACAATGCAGGGTAGGTTCCCGCTTCACCCCTGGACCACAGGGAAATCCCATGCCGGGTTTCCCTTCAGGAAACTTCGCAGCCCAGCGCTGCAAGGCACGAGCGCTCTTCCTGTCCTGGAGCAACAAGAAAAATGTGCAGCGCTCACGAGGTGCTAGAATCAGAGTCCTAAAAAGGCAAAGCTGAGCCCAGGCAGGCCAGGTCACAGGACCATCCAGCAGAAGGGCAGTCCCTCATGGTGGTTCCTCCCGGGGCCCAGCAGGTCCAAGCAAGCACCCACAACAGCACACTTTACATGGGGTCACAGCCCCAATACTTCTACAGGGCCGGTCTTTGTTCTGCCCTGGCACAGGGCTTGAGAAACCAGTCTCAACTGGTTCTGGGGGGTACGAGAGCACTTTGTGTACAATGCTCCCCCCCTCCTTTGTCAAGTTTGGCTCTGTCATCAGAACACCACAGGGGGCGGAGCCAGCATTCACTCAGGCAGGCACAGACCTATTCAGGGTCAGAGGACTACTCCTCCCACTAATCCAAATGCAGATCTCCTATTCAGCCTAGTGCTGACTCACCCTGTCCTCCCTGGAGCCACACACCTCACCAGCCCCTGTCACTTCAGAGCCAGACATGTAATCCACATCAGGCAGGCAGAGGCACATAGCACACAGAAAAGGCAATTTCTAAAAGTGGCATTTCTAAAATAGTGATAATAAATCTGCGCACACCATTACACAGCATTTATTATTACTATTCCAAACATACCACACTTGACCACGCTACTTCTCTCATATCAGGAATTACCACTGAAACACTTATCAGGGAATCCCCAATGCATTCCTATGAGAGGGAGCCTCACAGCAGTGAGAAACCAAAATGGTTGTTTGTCAGTACTAGGACATGTCACACACTTAAGGAACATGTCCTACCTTTTACCTACAATGCACCCTGCCCATAGGACTAGCTAGAGCCTACCCGAGGGGTGATTGACATGCAGTAAAAGAGGGATCACAGACGTCGCACACTCTTTAGGCGCCACGTCACAGCGGCAGTAACATTGAGCGCACAAGCCCCGCAATGGCAGAGGCCTGAGATAAGTTTGAAAGGCTAATTTGGGGATGCGGTGCCCGAAACTCATGCTGTGGTGGTTCTTCTGACACACTGTGACGGAAAGCATGGGCCTGCAGTGAAAGCCGTGGTTGATGCGCCGATCAGGAACCACGCTTGATTGCTGGCAGCGGCAATGTGTCAAAGTTTGTAAAGATGCATCGATAAAAAACAGATGCTGGGAGTCGATGCATGGATTTTCTCCTTCAGTTAACCAGATTCTACTTCCAAGGGCCCAGGGGCAGGTTTTAGCACCACATTGTAAGTCAGGACTCTCAGCAGAAGAGCCCCCCAGGCACTGGTAGGTGAAGTCTTTGATGGCCCTGAGATTTCTTAACAGGAGGCAAGCCCACGCAAGCCCTTGGAGAACCTTGGAAACAGGATACAGAAAGCAAAGTCCAGTCCTGTCACTACCAGGACAGAAGCAGCAGGCCAGCACAACAAAGCAAAGTCAGTCCCTCTTACAGCATCCTGATCTATTTCCTGGCAGAATTTCCTTTAGTCCAGAAGAGTTATGATTTAAGAGTGTCAGAGATCCAATCCTTATACACCTTTCTGTCTTTGAAGTATGCAAACTTCAAAGGAAAGTCTTTATAATAATAAAGGCTGATAATTCAGGCTGCCATATTATCCAGACTCGACTATGCGAGCTCACTTTTGCTCGGAGCTAACCTTATGGAAATTACTAGATTGCAGCGCGTTCAGAACGCGGCCACCAGGGCTTTGGTCGGCCTTCCTAGATTTTGCTCGGCCAAAGAAACTATCCGTAAGCTCCATTGGCTACCCCTGATTCAGAGGATTGAATTCAAGACTTTATGCCTATCTTTTAAAATTCTGAAACAATCTTCGCCTCAGATACTGAAGCATCTTATTACTCCTTATGTTCCTCTTCGGCAGCTGAGGTCAGTTGGGCAAAATTTAGCCGTTGTTCCACGTTTTAAAAGAAGCAGAGCAGGGGGCCGCTCTTTTAGAGTGTTGGCACCCAAGCTGTGGAATTCCCTTCCTGCCCATATTCGCGCCATGGATGAGTTATTGGCATTTAGGAGAGCCGTTAAGACTTTTATCTTTCCCATTGGTTCTTAGGGTTCCTCCGTCTGGTCTCTTTTCTTGCTCTGATTGAGTTATGTTCCTGTTCCAGATACAGCGCCGGGATGCCCCTTTGCTGGGGCAGCTGTGCGCTATAAAAATGGAAATAACATAACATAACATAACATATAGTGCACAAGAACCTGCCTTTCTGTCAGAGTTGTATTCAATACTTGCGCGGGAACAGAGATGCCTTTTCCCAATGCCCCATCCAGGAGATCTCCCGGCACCAATATGACTAGCACCTAGAAGAATCTCCCAAAGGGGGAAGGGGGAGTGGATAAAATAATAAAGAAGACGAAGAGACTGCCTGCGGTTATCTGCTTCCAATTTTCTGTTTCGCCTCCACACTATGTTGTGCTCCTGGCAGTAGATTCTGAAAACTAAAGGCAATGATACTTAACACACATACCTATATTAATCTTGAATTCTTACCTTATCACTAACCTACATACCAGCATAACCTTTGACTTTTGCCTCTCCTCTATAGGTCTTCATAATCTTTCTCCAATTAGAAAATGTAACTGGTTCTATCTTGCATGAAGAAATTCGGAGAATAACCAAGAGAAAACACAGTAGTGTTAACCAAATGTTTCCTTACTACTCTATCAATCTATTTCTATAGTATTATTCTATACATACCTACATTTCTTATTCAGCATTAGTTTTCATTTCTTTCTCTTTTATCTTTCAGGTAATAGATACGGCATAATGCAAATTGTCTTGGTGAGTATGATTATTCTCCTGTTTTATGTTTTCTCAGTTTATATGAGGAGACTAGTGTCTGACAGTTATTTACAATTATAATACAACATTCAATTGTACTTAGCTTTGAGGCAGCTTCTTGATGTCGTTTCCATTGGTGTAGCTGCTGCACTCTCCTTAACCAACCTCGAACTCTGAACGCTGCTCCCTCAACGAGGTAGTGTCTTCGAGTTCAACGCTGATCTCAACAAGGTAATGTTCCTCACAGGAACCTCCGCGCATGAACTCCAGGTGAACACCACTTCAACGAAGTGAGACGCCCGGCGCAAATGGGCAGATTCAGCAAGTTTTCTCTCTAGAAGATAGTCTCTGGAAGAATCCGCAAGTAGAGATAACCGATGGTTATCGCCGAAACCCTAATCTAAACTAAACTAAACCGACAAGGGGAATTTGAAATGCGTGCGCTTCTATCAAGAATCTCAGGTGAAGTGCATCAGCGTTCTATTGTGAGCGCTTCAAATAGAACTCTGCGAAGTGAAGAAAGACTAGAACTGCACCCTCCATGAATCGTTGGCCATCTTGGAGTTGTTCAATCTCCAAGCTTCTTTTCAGGTAATGGCATTTACTCTCTGTGTGTTTGAAATTGCCTGTTCCTGACGTGTTAAACAGACAGAGAGATGCAGATCTTTTGGAGTCCTGACACTTTCCCATACCTGTTTCCAGACACACTACTGGGGCGGAGCGTGGAGACACCTTTGTGTGAGGACATGCACAGCCCTATGTCAGTGACAACTCCTCCTAACACTCTAGCTCAGGAGGGCCCATTGATGACCAATCGGGATTTGCTTGGCAAACCTCAACTCCCTTTGTGTGACTATCTAGAGTGAATGCACAGGAGCCCAAGTGTTATCCTAACCCAGACGTGGATTCTACAGTCAGGCAGAGGCACAGAATGGTTAAGCAAGAAAGTGCCCACTTTCTAAATGTTAGTATCCCCAAAGGCACGTAACTTACGCGCCCATCAGTAACACTGTGTGATGTGAGAATTCATACTCACTGTAAACAAATCCACTTGTCGTTTTCCAAAATTGATCAAAAATTATAAACCATTGATGCTTTCAAAACCTTAATACAAAATTAATCCAAAAGATCTCAAATACTACGAAGACAGCATGATTCACCAAAGAATGTGCCTGTGTTTGTGCCTTGTGGGAACTGCAGCTGCAATTAACAGCTGTGGCTGCCACCGAGGAGCACGGGTGGAGCAGAGGAGATTTAAATATAAATTAAAATGTGACTTACCTTGCTGCCTGACTGCCGCACTCCCACCTCACCATGCATCGTCCTCTGAAACAGGAAGCACAGGCTTCTCTACGCCAATTACAATGCTGCAATGCAGCATTGTGATTGGTCTGAATGCCATGGATCAGTGCTCAGACGTGGACAGGCTGCCTGTGAATGTTCTTCACCAGGCTGTGTAATGCAGCCTGGTGGGAAACATGCAAAGTGTGCAGGACTGTTTGGCCATCCAAAGAGGGCCTGCCAAACTGTCATACTCACTTAAGTGCCCACCATTCCTCCTCATGCTGTCTGTGATGACAGCCAAGCCCCAGCATGCCCGCCCGCCCCAGAAGCTGCATGACAAAGGGAAAATAAAATGATAATAACATAGTGTTATTTTCATTTTATTTTTTCCTCTGCAAAAAATACAGTGGGGCTACGCTCTACCACCTTAGCGGAGGAGCTGGCACTTACAATTATGGTCCATAATTTGCCAAGCACCTGGACTGGTGGCTCTTGCAGGACACATTATGACATCAGAACTCAACTGTAATAAGTTATTATATTTAAGCAGCTAAGTAATTTTCATTATTACAGGCGGCTAGAGACATCAGAAGTCCCTATCATAAGGAAACTAGAAACCCATTTCAGACAAAGAATGCAGACTCCCATGTATTATAGGTGCCTTACAGTGGAGGTTTGGCCCAATATATATATAATATGCATTTCCCACTCCAACCTGAGAAAACAGATAGGAAAGTGTTGGACTTTGGAGGGGCCCCACTCCAGCTCGAACAGCAATAGGGAATTTGTTGGACTTTGGAGAGGTCAGATTTTCTATTACAACCCCAACCAAAGCAACAGTAGGGAAAGCGTTGGATTGTGTTATGTTATGTTATTTTAAATGTATAAGGCGCACAGCTACCCCAAGGGGTTCCCCAGCACCGGCAGGTAGGGTGAAAAAGAGTAAGTAGAAATTACTGATTAATCAACCAGGTCTTCACTTGTTTTCAGAAACTACTAAGGACAGTTTCTTCCCATATCAAAATAGGAAGAGAGTTCCACAGGGAGGGTCCAAAAAAGAAAAGGACATACCGCCCATCCTGGTCAGTATAATTCTGGGGATAACAAATTTAGACTGTCCAGCAGAACGCAAAATACGAGAGGGAGTGTACAGCTGAATTAAAGATTGCAAGTGGATCACTGACAGAATATCGACAGTCACAATATCGAGATGACAAAATATCGAGGTAAAAATATCGACTGCCAAAATATCGACTTCCTGTCTTCAAACAGGTAAGTACAAAAATATCGACTCCAAAATATCGAGTGTAAAAAATATAGACTGTCAAAATATTGAATTTTTTTAATGTCTTAAAAGTAATTTAAAAGTAATATAATAATAAATAAAATTATTTTTAACTTATTTAAAATACTTAAATAAACGTAACATTAAAAAATAATTAATATAACTTGAAAAAAATTAATTTATTTTTAATACATATATATATATATATTCGGTATGTAGACGTCTTCCAAGAAAACAGCAGCTCGGAAAGTAGACGATGCCAGACCCATAGGTAGTGCAGGAATATTTTATTTAGAGACCCAACACCAGTCCACCATGACACGTTTCGGCTTCACCAAGCCTTGATCACATGACACTGTCATGGGGGCTGAGCACCCTTTTTAAAGTGCACATGGTTAATTAGCACAATGAAGCTGGAAAAGGTACTGTTACTGTCTTGAACGCTTATCGCATACAATTAAAGGTTTAATCCTAACAGTCAAAACCAACAATTAACACAAAATAATTATGCTAAATCAATCAATTCAAATTAATTTGGCCGTCTCATAAGCACACTGTGGAAGGTATGAGACAATTGCGAATTATATTAAAACAATTACAAAGTAGAACTGCCATAAAACAATAAATATTCCAATTCCTTGCCTCAACTACTATAGCGTATTTCTATATATATTTTTTTCTCTGCCGTATGCTTGTCTAAAAGCAACAGGAGAAATACATATTACAAAACCACATCTTAGTGCTAAAACATGTATATGCAGTATAATACATATTGTTGGACAGACTAGCATAACATCCTGCCCAAGTGGGCATAAAGTGCTATAAGATGGCTACGACTGTATACAGCATTGCAGTGTTAATAAATCACGCCCAAGTGGGCAAAACACACTTTGCAAAAATGCGCTATAATCATTATGCATGATTACAAGACATACTCCATTGTGCAATTTAAATGTAAACGTTCTACCTGTGAAATTAAAATCATGAGTACGATGTTAATTTTCATGTAATTATAGTCGTGTGGAGGACTTATTCTTGGGGTAATTCACAATTGTTTGCTACTATTTACTCAGTAGCAACAAATAACAGTATTTACAGCTGTTAATACATTATACTGTTAGACCAATTACTCGGGAGCCGCCAGTTCATAGGTGGGTGTAACAGTCTTCACTGTTATTAAGCCCGTTAGGTATCTTTGAATCTAGGAGGATGATATGCCTAGTCTCCAACTTCCTAAGTAAGGACTTCCTGTCTCCACCTCTTCTCTGCGGGGGTACAGTGTCAATCACAAAGTACAGCAAAAGTGAGGCATTCCTAGCATGAACCTTATCGAAGTGTCTTGCGACCGGATACGCTGGATCTGCATTAGTGATGGCTCGCAAGTGTTGTAAGATCCTTTTGTACATATGTGGTCTGGTGCTCCCCACATATCTCAGACCACATGGACATTCCAGTACATATACTGCGTATTCCGATCTGCAATTCAACTTTTGCTTGATCTTGATAGGAGAGGGAAACAGTGGGGACAGGTATTCAGATCTACTAACCCCATTCCTGCATGCCTTACATGAAGAGCAGCGCAGAAAACCCCTGCTGCCGTCCAACCACGAGCCCGTAGTTATTTCGGGACGGCTTGAAACAAGACTATCCTGCATGGACCTAGCTTTTCTAAAGGTGATGTTGCGAGATTTGTTGAGCAATTTGCCTATTACTGGGTCACTATTAATTAAAGGCCAATGTTGTTTGACAATTTTATGTATGGCCTGATATTGGTTGCTATATCCAATAATTAAACGAACTTCATTGTGTGCTGTTCGTTTGTGGACCGTAACAGAACTAGTGTCTGAGTCCAACAAGATCTTTCTATCACACTTGTTCGCTCTTTTCATGGCATTGTCAATGCATGAGTTCGTATAACCCCTGTCCAGGAATCTAGCCCTGCATGCATTCTGTGCTCTTTCACAATCTGTACTGTTGCTACAAATTCTCCTGATACGGAGCATTTCCCCATAGGGGATACTCCTTATCAAATGTGCAGGATGATGGCTGCTCGCATGTAATAGGGCATTTCCAGCCGTAGGTTTGCGGTGGAGCCTGCTTTCCAACTGACCATTGTTAATAAAGAATTCAACATCAAGGAACACAACAGATTCCTCACTCATGTTGCTGGTGAACTGTAGGTTTAATCTGTTTACATTAAGTTCCTCTATAAATGCAGATGCATCCTCCATGGAGCCCTCCCAGATGAAAAAGAGGTCATCTATATATCTCCACCAAGTTTTAACCTTGGTGGTCATGGTCATGTTAAAATCCACCATGAGGACCTGCTCCTCCCAGTAACCCACGTGTAAACATGCATAACTGGGAGAGAAACAGGCCCCCATAGCTACTCCCCTGGTCTGCAAAAACAACTGGTTTGAGAAAAGAAACACATTATTTTCCAAGCAAAGTGTGATCATGGCCAATAACATTTTGGAATGTTCCTGATAGCATTGGGGTCTGTTTTTAAGGAAATGCTCAACTGCTCGAATACCGTCCCTATGTACAATACTGGTATAAAGGGATGACACATCCATTGCCACTAGCAGGTATCCCTGTTTCCACTTGAAATTAGCCATCTTTTTAAGCAAATCATCAGTATCTAGGACAAATGAAGGTAGAGCTTTAACATGTTCTTGCAGGAAAAAATCTATATACCTGCTAACATTTTCCAAAATACTGTTTCGTGCAGATATGATAGAACGGCCAGGTGGGCGTAGTGGGTCCTTATAAATTTTCGGAATAAAATATATAACAGGGGTAGTTGGACATTGCACCTTTACATATTTATATTCCTCCAAAGTAAGCAGGCCTATACTTCTCCACGCCATCAGTTTAGAGTAAATATCTTTATGTGCCTGCTGTACTTCCATGACATTAGTTCTTTTGTAACAGTCACGGTCTGTAAGTTGACCCAGTGCCGTTTCCATGTACTGTTTCCTAGTCCATAAGACGACATTGCCGCCCTTGTCCGATTGGCGTATGATCACATTTTTATCTGCCTTAAGTTTCTTAATCAGTTTATGATATTCTGAGTCCCTGTAGTTTCTTCTTCTGGCAGCCATCGCCATCTTAACATGCAAGTTCTTGAGGTCAGTTGACACCATGTCATGGAAACTGTCCAAATTGTCTTTCAATAGCAGTGGGCAGAATTTAGATTTAGGCTTAAATGGGGTAGATTGTATAGCTGGTACTAATCCCTCACCTGGAACTGGTTGTGTTGATACCTCATCTTCTTGTTGAAGTTCCATTAATTCCTGCGTCAGGGCCATCCCCCTAATCGCAGGATATTCAGGTGCAAAAGCTGCAGACACCTCATTGAGCTTTGTGGTGGCATGATATTTCTTGAGCTTCAATTTGCGGACATATTTAAAAAGGTCTATTTTTGTGCTGGCATAATCAAAATCTCCACATGCACTGTAGGACAAACCTAAAGATAGAATGGAGGTTTCTCCCGGAGTGAGTGCAATGTCTGTCAAATTGATAACTGTCTGTGCATCAGTTATTGTTGCGCCTGATTGCGCTGCCACCGTGCTCGTTGCCTTCTCTGTCTCCCTCCTGCGTTTCCGCCTCTGATTGCATTTGCGCCTTTCTGCGCGTTTCCTATTGCAGGTTTGTTTGCGCTTGCTCCCTGGGTACCAGATCGGAGGGTCATTCTTCGATCCATTTGCATTACCTCCAACTCCTGTCCCATGATAAATTTTTGAAACCCCGACCTTTCTTTTCGTTTTTGCTCAGTGTCAGATTCGCTATCTATTTGCGAGCTCTCCTCTGAAATAGATGAGGGTTCAGCCTGACTGTTGTTGGTTGCTGAGCCAGTGGGTTTCTCGCTGACAGAGCTACTGATCGCCTTGCCCGCTTTCAAGCTATCATATTTTTTAGAGAATGTGATTATTTGTCCATTCTCATAGTCAAGACGATCACGCTGGAATTTAAATTCCTTGCGTTTTTTAATCACCTCTTCCTCGCGTTTTAGCCTCATTTCCATATTTTCCCGGTACTTAGTTATAGTAGGAGTACTGGGTAGTTTCTCAATTTCTCCATTGATTCGATCTATTTCAGCCAAAAGTTTCACTCGATCACTTTCGGCATATTGTACCAGTATTAACATAAGGTGCCGCGATGAGTCAAGGTTACATTGAGCCCAGTCCGAGAGCATTTGGGGGTCAGGATTTTCATAGGAAGGGGTCAACATGCTTCTAAGCCCACAGGGCACTCTGCCCACTTCAAGGTATCCAGACACGGAAGAGTGTTCCCACCATTTTGCCTGTTCGTGTTTGCAGCATTTTTCCAGGGATTTAAATAGGTTCTTAACATTGTTCTGGGGCTCAGGCAGTGTAGCAGCGGCTGCGCCGGTCGGACAATCCCCAGCCGGGGAATCCGTGAACATGCCCCTCGATGCCTCCACACGCCCCCTGACCGTGTCTGCGGACATGGTAGTTGTTATAGTTGGGTACAGTCAATTCAAAGGCTATCTATACTCTTACTTGAGCTTGTGCTGAAGAGTAGACGCCTTGCACACTCCACCCAGGATTTTCCGCGGGATCCTTCAGCGTCCCAGGTGTTCTCGATGCGGCTCCCGTCCACGATCGGCTTCCGCCGACCTCTGACCCGGAACCACCACCTTCCTTCCTGTTTTGCTGATGGAATATCCGCTTCTCCTGGGGTTCTGACGGCAACTCCTTCACCGGGAGTACAACGAAAGAAAGTTCCGAAAAACGAAACAGCAGCTTCAAGCCGTTCCTGCCCAGATTGTGGAGGGGTCTCGTAGATTCCGAGGAAGCAGTCCCGAAAATATTTTCGGTATGTAGACGTCTTCCAAGAAAACATCAGCTCGGAAAGTAGACGATGCCAGACCCATAGGTAGTGCAGGAATATTTTATTTAGAGACCCAACACCAGTCCGCCATGACGCGTTTCGGCTTCACCAAGCCTTGATCACATGACACTGTCATGGGGGCTGATCACCCTTTTTAAAGTGCACAAGGTTAATTAGCACAATGAAGCTGGAAAAGGTACTGTTACTGTCTTGAACTCTTATCGCATACAATTAAAGGTTTAATCCTAACAGTCAAAACCAACAATTAACACAAAATAATTATGCTAAATCAATCAATTCAAATTAATTTGGCCGTCTCATAAGCACACTGTGGAAGGTATGAGGCAATTGCGAATAATATTAAAACAATTACAATATAGAACTGCCATAAAACAATAAATATTCCAATTCCTTGCCTCAACTACTATAGCGTATTTCTATATATACTTTTTTCTCTGCCGTATGCTTGTCTAACAGCAACAGGAGAAATACATATTACAAAACCACATCTTAGTGCTAAAACATGTATATGCAGTATAATACATATTGTTGGACGGACTAGCATAACATCCTGCCCAAGTGGGCGTAAAGTGCTATAAGATGGCTACGACTGTATACAGCATTGCAGTGTTAATAAATCACGCCCAAGTGGGCAAAAAACACTTTGCAAAAATGCGCTATAATCATTATGCATGATTACAAGACATACTCCATTGTGCAATTTAAATGTATAAATATACATATTAATAACAAACCATATACAATATTTTTACCGTAGGATAGCAAGAGTTTTAATTTACTGTAACAACTCCAGTGAGTGCAACAGTAGGGAAAGCGTTGGATAGCGTAGGGGTAAAAATTACTATTCCCACTCCAGAGAGTGCAACAGTAGGAAAAGCGTAGGATAGCGTAGTGGTAAAAATTACTATTCCCACTCCAGAGAGTGCACCAGTAGGGAAAGCGTTGGATAGCGTAGGGGTCAAAATTACTATTCCAACTCCAGAGAGTGCAACAGTAGGGAAAGAGTTGGATAGCGTAGGGGTAAAAATTACTATTCCCACTCCGGAGAGTGCAACAGTAGGGAAAGCGCTGGATAGCGTAGGGGTTAAAGTTACTATTCCCACTCCAGAGAGTGCAACAGTAGGGAAAGAGTTGGATAGCGTAGGGGTAAAAATTACTATTCCCACTCCAGCGAGTGCAACAGTAGGGAAAGCGTTGGATAGCGTAGGGGTAAAAATTACTATTCCCACTCCAGAGAGTGCAACAGTAGGGAAAGCGTTGGATAGCGTAGGGGTAAAAATTACTATTCCCACTCCAGAGAGTGCAACAGTAGGGAAAGCGTTGTATAGCGTAGGGGTAAAAATTACTATTCCCACTCCTGGGAGTGCAACAGTATGGAAGGTGTTGGATAGCGTAGGGGTAAAAATTACTATTCCCACTCCAGAGAGTGCAACAGTAGGGAAAGTGTTGGATAGCGTAGGGGTAAAAATTACTATTCCCACTCCAGAGAGTGCAACAGTAGGGAAAGCGTTGGATAGCGTAGGGGTAAAAATTACTATTCCAACTCCAGAGAGTGCAACAGTAGGGAATACATTGGATAGCGTAGGGGTAAAAATTACTATTACCACTCCAGAGAGTGCAACAGTAGGAAAAGCGTAGGATAGCGTAGGGGTAAAAATTACTATTCCCACTCCAGAGGGTGCAACAGTAGGGAAAGCGTTGGATAGCGTAGGGGTTAAAATTACTATTCCAACTCCAGAGAGTGCAACAGTAGGGAAAGCGTTGGCTAGCGTAGGTGTTAAAATTACTTTTCCAACTCCAGAGAGTGCAACAGTAGGGAAAGTGTTGGATAGTGTAGGGGTAAAAATTACTATTCCAACTCCAGTGAGTGCAATAGAAGGGAAAGTAAATACTTCATTACCTACTGGCGGTCGCCAGTAGGTATATATAGTTAGGATTTTTTCTCTATGGGTTTCTTGAAAATTCTATGTCTAATAACTTTGGCGTTTGTGGACGGAATTGGCTGAAATTTTCAGGAAAATGGCACATTTTGTTTCTGAGCAGCCCTTGAAAATTTGGGGGGGTTCGTCAAGGGGGGGCCGAGAAAAAAGGGGGGTCCCAAAACGTGTTTTTAACATTGAGTTTTCCATAGGGCGGTTGGCCTCACTTTTAGCCCGAACGGCTGAATGGATTTGCACGAAACTTGGCAAAATTGTAGGGACTGGTAGCCCGATGTGCCTTTTGTAGGTCTCAATATATGTGCTCCAGTGGATTTTGAGAAATTAACGTTTAAAAAAAGATATATATCTGTAACAGCGGACCGGGCAGCGCACTGGTTCGCGGACTTTTCGCGCAACGGAGCTTTGTGAAGCGAAGCTGATTGGTTCTCCGGCGTCTGTCAACATTCCAAACAGTCCGTAGCGGCCGCCATCTTGTCTCTCGGTAGGATCGAGAGACAAGAGGAGGTCAAAACAAAGGGGGAAATAACTATAAGGGGGCATAGTAGATCCTCGCTGACCCCCTAGTTTTGATGTGGAGGTTTTAAAAGGGCCCCGCGGGGCAAAAAAAAAACAAAATAATAATAATCGACGGCTGAATGGATTTGCACGAAACTTGGCAAAATATTAGGGACTGGTAGCCCGATGTGCCTTTGCTAGGTCTCAATATATGTGCTCCAGTGGATTTTGAGAAATTAACGTTCAAAAAAAGATATATATCTGTAACAGCGCTCCGCTTCGCGTACTTTTCGCGTTACGGAGCTTTGCGAAGCTGATTGGTTCTCCGGCGTCTGTCAACATTCCAAACAGTCCGTAGCGGCCGCCATCTTGTCCCTCGGTAGGATTGAGAGACAAGAGGAGGCCAAAGCGAAGGGGGAAATGACCATAAGGGGGCATAGTAGATCCTTCCTGACCTCTTAGGTTTGATGTACCATTTTGCCAAGTTTGGTGTAATTCCGTTCAGCCATTCAGGCTGTAGACGTATGTAAATGTCCTATGGAAAATTGCATGGGGAAAACACATTTGAAAGTGTTGAAATTTAGAACCAATTAAAATGTTACTTTGGTTTTGTATTTGTGTGTGATGAAAGTTAATTGGTTATGTATATATGTCAAATGAGAGGAAACCACAGCCATTTTGTGATACTACTGTCTGAGGTACATTTGTGAGGAATTTTTGGTGGTGAATTTCTGGTGTTTGATTTACACAGTACTAACACTTCTGCTACTTTTAAAAAGGTGAGTTGTTAATTTGTAAGGGGAACTATGTTGTACACTTGAAGATAATTTGAAAAATGTTTTCTGTTATTTATTTGCAGTCCTTCTGTTATACTAAATACTTGATAAAGTTAGTTTTATATTATGTATTACTAAAAACGATAAATGAAAGTGATTATTTTTTTCTGCAATTTACAGCAAGCAATTTCAAAATAAAATGGCTCACAATGAAGAGACCGTGGCAATTTCTTTTGAATTGTCCAACACATTGATTGAAATTGAGAGCACCAATAATGAAATATTGTCACAAGGAGGACATGACTTGTATGATTCCATTAGATTGATTGAAATGGACAGCACCAAGAATGAAATATTGTCACAAGGAGATGACTTGAATGATTCCACTACATTGATTGAAATTGAGAGCACCAATAATGAAATATTGTCACAAGGAGGAGATGGCTTGTATGATTCCATTAGATTGATTGAAATGGACAGCACCAATAATGAAATATTGTCACAAGGAGGAGATGACTTGAATGATTCCACTACATTGATTGAAATTGAGAGCACCAATAATGAAATATTGTCACGAGGAGATGACTTGAATGATTCCACTACATTGATTGAAATTGACAGCACCAATAATGAAATATTCTCACAAGGAGGAGATGACTTGAATGATTTTTTTGATCAATCTCTTGATGGCGAATTTATCGAGTGTTTGGAGACCATAGAGTTACAAGAATCATCATTGGAGACTTTTAATGAGGACATTGCTGATGAGGACATGTTACTAGTTCTTTCAAATTTAGAAAATTCTGAAGAATAAATTTATATTTAGAAATCAAAAATTGTTTGAGACATTATTCATTTTTATTTTTAATTTATGAGGTTGTAGCGAAGTGATTGTAGTATAAAATGAGACTTATAGTATAGAGTGCAACATTTTTATGTTACATGGTAAGTTTATTCATATTTACTTCCCTTCTGCCACTATATTATCTCCAATGTGTATTTGACATGTCTTCTTCATCTCCGGCCTCCTTTCTCTCACTGTGTGTCTCCGATGCATCTTATCGCTGGTATTTTGTGTAATTACAGAAGAGAGTAAAATAAAATAGTTCGGAACGTGAAAAGGGGGCAAAGTAGAGTACTCCTCACCCCCTAGGCCTTTTTAGGCAGTCCCAAAAGGATCAGTTTCTGCTTTTCTGAGAGATTATGGTATGAGTTCCATATACCACAATAACTTGCATTACAACATGCAAGATATCTATCTCCTATTACCAACTTTTGGAGATATTCGCGCTAAGCGCGAATATCTCCAAAAAGTAACACCTGCCCTGAGCAGTTCTTAGCCATGTTATCCAATGGGAGGTGGATAACATGGGTAAGAGCATTAGCTCGGTAATGCATGAATATCGCTGAGTTTTTAGCGATATTCATGCATTGCGGCCGTTTATTATCGCATTTGCGATAAACCTTGATAATAGTAAGGTTTATCTTCGATAATTTCTGACGATGCTTAGTGGTAAAAAATTGGTTGGTAAGCATCGTTAGCGATAAATATCGCTTAACTTTGGTCATATGCCCCAACGTCTGTTAACGTTCGATTCGAAGGAAATGAGGAAGTGTTGAAAAACATTGTCTGCGCCATCTTGCCTTTTTTGAAATGCCACACTTTTGTCGTGCACGGCAGCCATTTTAGGTGTCTTGACCAGACCCACTCTCTGCACGCTGTCGATTCGTAGCATGGCTCCTCACCCACGCAAGCATCTTCCCTAGGCACTGGTCACCACCGGTCTCTGTCTTATGCATGGGCAATAAACCTCCCCCCATCTGCGCTGCTCTTCCCTGAGAATCACACTCTGTGCCCGCCCGACACCTCCCTTTCGCCCTATTCACTACCGCACCCTCTGACACTCCTCTTTCTCTGTGTCCGATTGTCCAGGCTATCAGCTAGCCCTGCAGATGTAGTTTATGGCCCCAGCTGTAAAGAATCACCCCTCTTCAAAGGAGTTATAGTAGATCAAGGCCCACACTCGATGAGATCCGTCACACCACACGTGTTCCTACTATCTGAAAACCATCCTGTATTGTGATTGGGGAGGGGACCGAGCCTGAAGCGGAAGATTCTATGAATGACTCTTTGTACATCAAAGTTTTTACAATTATGTGTCACATTAAAAATATATAGCACTCCAACAAAGTAGTAGGAATATAAAACTTTAATAACATATAAATATATACAACAAAACAAAAACAGTAAAAACATTTAAACAACGAAGAGACCGTGGCAATTTCTTTTTAATTATCCAATAGATTTATTGAAATTGACAGCACCAATAATGAAATATTCTTGTCAGTAGCGGTCTGTTGTGCGAATAGTTCCAAGGCAGCAGAACGCGCTGAAATCTAGATGGCACGAAAGTGATGTCTAGTAAGTTGCCGCCCAGCAAAAAACGGCGTGGGGCGCCGCGGGGGTGAGTGAGTCCAGTAGGCACCACAGCTATTCTTACCGGCATTGCAGAATTACTGCTGGGGACAATGCCTGTGCTGTAGCAGGGTCACAGCAGAAACAAAAAGGATTCTGTTGAAGATGTTGTTGGTTTTCAATTTGAAAACAGTTCTGGTGTCAACTGCTATGCTAATGTAGTGGTTAATGTTTTGTTTTCTCTAGAAAATGTAAAAGAGGGGGAGGCAGTCCAAAGTTCCGTTAAAAGGGCAAAGGAAAGGATCGGTGGTTTGAACTATCAGTCAAAAAGGGGAGGGGGTGCAATAATTTTTCCTACCGGGTCACACTGTGCTTTCACCGGAAGTGAGGTCTGCAGGATTCTAGTAATTCAAAGTGAGGCTGGCGCCAGCATGGGAGCGCCGACGTCCCGCGGATACAGTTTCGTCACTCCACGGGCGATCATGGCAGTCATTCCCCATCGGGGGTCGGAGACTCCCGCGGCTCCTCTAGAATCTTCAAGGTCGTGGAGGACTACGGTGGTGGAGTCAACCAGTGACCGGGCCATTTCTTTATGCTGGGCCCGCTCTTGCCAGGTCGACCGCCATTTTGAGAGTTCGGCAGCTACCGGCGATCGCGGGGTCACATGAGCGGACGGGCTCCACCCTGCCGGGCGAGACGTTGCAGCATGGCCACAGTGGAAGAACCGTTTTCCGGGCGCCTGGAGTGCTGAGGGTGCAGCTGGGAAGTCTCCACCTGGGGAGGCGGGAGAGGCCTGTTCGCACCGTCTCTCCCTCCCAGTGCACCCCACGGCGTCTCGCTTGAGATTTGTTATGGCCGGACCAGGCGATGAGGACGAGGGGGGGGTCGGAGGCATGTGCAAGACATCCCCCCCCAGTGTTGTCGCAGCCATTATAAAAGAAAGAAGTGTCCCGTCCGTCTTCGGGCCGGGCTTCCGGTGGATGTCGGCCGGACGCCCCTGGCTCTGGCCCCATGAACGGGTTTCTTGGTTTATCGGCTGCAGCCGGATCCCGTCGGCCTCGGCCCCCCGACCGTTGGTGGTCGGACCGGAAGAGCATGTGGCGGGACTACCTGCAACTCTCAAGGGCCACCGCGGCCGGACTGGGAGAGAGAGGGGAGGGTCGAGGAGACATTCCCCCCCCCTGCAACTGTTCAGCGTTGTAAAGGCAATCCCCTGGCCGGGTCCCGCTGGCCTCGGCCTCTCCTTCGGCTACACCCTACGTTAGGATCTCCTGGCCGAGGCGTGGCAGCAGGACCTGCCTTATATGGGCTGCTCCCGGCTGGGCGTAGCCGGAACCCTGCCCCACCTTGGAAGTTTCCAGAGTGGGGGTGGATGTTCTACTGACTTGCATTTTCCCTAGTCTATCGATTTTTTTGGCGTGGCAGGCGGTGGGACAGCGAGGGGTGATTTGGTTTCTCTTACTGTTTTTCTGGTCTCTCACCACTGGCATATTTTAACGTTTTCTTGTTTCTAGGACATTAATAGGTTTTATCATTACGTTATGTTATCGTTTCTTTGTTCGTTGTTTAATAAAAGTTCATGTTCATCAGTGGCCTACTGATTTTCGTTTTCCTATTTTTTTCTTTCCAGGTTGTTTCATGGTAAAGTTTCTGTTAACAGGATACAGTGATCACTTCGTTATTATTGCATATGTCCTTTTCACTAGGGGTGCTCTCTGGTCGGGCCAGATGACGTATCTCTAGTAAATGGTCCGGGTGAAAAAGGTGCATCAATCAGTGGGGAGTAGATAGGCATGACAGATTACAACGGGGGAGAACGGTCCGCATTACGTACCCTTTCACTACTTGCAAAGATTTTCCTACGTTTATTTGCAAACAGGGAATACCTCCAAAAAGAACTAATTCCCAAACAGTCAATGTTCGGACAATCAATCAATCAATGAGGAATGAAATAGGTACGACGTGTTAAAGGCTTGCGTTACCTACCCTTCACTATCTGCAAAGGGAGATAGAATATTCCTATTCTTCCTTGTTTGCAGGTAGAGAAGATCCTTAAGAGAATTAACTTCGAACAATTCAATGCTCGATTGAAACAATCAACAAGGGGTACTGTGAACACAAATGAACGCCGCTTATATACATACGCATTGCTATTTTCAACAGGTTGTTCCTAATGTTTCTATTTTAGCGAGGTCAAAAGAGATCCCATTAGTGGCCTACTGATTTTGCTCGATTCCTTTTGTTTTTTTACACGATTTTTCGCTATCTGCAAAGACTAAACAGAGTATTGCGACTCTGTGCTTGTTTGTAAATAGAGAATGAACCAAAGAGAACAATCAATCAAATGGAGAGAGAAGCAGGCACGACGGATTACAAAGGGGGCAAAGGGCTGCGTTAACTACCCTTCACTATCTGCAAAGAGAGAGTACTCCTAATAGAAATGAGGGGTGGGGGGCAGCAATCAAAGCAGATCAGTGTGCATAAACACGAAAATGTTTTTACTTACCACGTACTTGACATTCGACAGCTTATGATATTTGCTATTAAAAAACCATTGAAATTCACTGAAAAAACCATAGGTTATAGACCATATATAGTTAGGAATTAGCATTTACAAAACCTTGAAAATTCACTGAAAAAACCATAGGTTATAGACCATATATAGTTAGGAATTAGCATTTACAAAACCTTGAAAATTCACTGAAAAAACCATAGGTTATAGACCATATATAGTTAGGAATTAGCATTTAAAAAACCTTATTTTACTCACACAAAACCATTGAAATTCCATATATAGTTAGTTGCACTAACTATATATCGCGCACCCGCAATCCACTGCTGATGATGTCACATATTACATCATTCATGACATGGTCAGTGACATCACTGATGACATCACTGATGACATCTCAAATGACATCACTGATGACATCACTGATGACATCTCATTTGACATCAATGACCACATCACTGATGATATCATTCATGTGACAATACAATGCATCTCCTCACACTTTAATATAACCTCTGTTACACCCAGTGTTAAATACAGAGTATAATTTTTGAAACCATTGACACACCAATACTAGTTACTACATACGCACTCAGTGATTCCTATGTTTACACACACATTCACTCATTTACCCATACAATCATTCATACATACAATCACTCATCTTTACAACACTATCATATGCACTCATACACCTATACAGACTCTCACACTCTGTCACTCATCCATGGAGTTACTCACACACCTAGTCAGTCCTGTAAAGAATCAATCACACTTCCATTTTCTAATCTATACAGTTAAACATAGAGCACCTTACATTTTGAAACATATACTAACACATAATTACTCTCTTATACAATCATTGATACAAGTACACATTGATCTGCACAGAGTCACACACCTCCCAGCCAGCCACACACACACTCAGTCTCCCATACAAATACTTGGGCAATCAATCAATAACCCATATAGTTACTCATATAGCTACTGATCAACACATGCAGCAGTTTACAGAACAACAGACATAATGATGCACAAATTAAGACAGTTTAGTCACTAACCCATGCACTCAGTGAGACACATTTAATCACTCACTCATACAGTCAGTCACGCACCTACTAAATCCTTCATCCAGACACTTCTACATCTACTCATTCTTCAATATGTAAAACATATTTAAACTTTACAGAAACACACAGTCACTGGATGATGTCATCAGTGATGTCATTTGAGATGTCATCAGTGATGTCATCAGTGATGTCACTGACCATGTCATGAATGATGTAATATGTGACATCATCAGCAGTGGATTGCGGGTGCGCGATATATAGTTAGTGCAACTAACTATATATGGAATTTCAATGGTTTTGTGTGAGTAAAATAAGGTTTTTTAAATGCTAATTCCTAACTATATATGGTCTATAACCTATGGTTTTTTCAGTGAATATATAAATATAAATAACATAAATAGTAATACCAATTACAAATTAATTAAAATATTTTACAATTGTATAAAATATATTAAATAATTATTTATAAATACAAATTAAAATTAATCAATTATACAAATTACCTACTAATACTAATTAATTACATATTAACTATAAATTAATTTACATTTTAAAAAGTAATCAATTAATTTTAATTACCAATTATATTTTAATTAATTACCTCTTAATAATTAATTAACAATTAATTCTAAATAAATACCAATAAATTAAATGACATATTTAATAAATTATAATTAAATTACTTCCCACCCTATTCCCCTATAAACCCACAACCCGCTACAGAAAATAAATTAATGAAATTAACATTTTTATCAATTAATCAATTAAAATTATTTACCAATTGTATTTTAATTAATTACCAATTATTATTTAATTACCAATTAATTCAAAATAATTAACTAAAAATAAATTAACATATTTAAATATTTATAATTAAATTACTTCCCACCCTATTCCCCTGTAAACCCACAACCCGCTACAGAAAATAATTTAATAAAATTAACATATTTATCAATTAATCAATTATAATTAATTACCAATTATATTTTAATTAATTACCAATTATAATTAATTAACAATTAATTCTAAATAATTATCAATAAATAAATTAAAATATTTAATTAATTATAATTAAAATACTTCCCACCCTATTCCCCTATAAACCCACATCCCGCTACAGAAAATAATTTAATAAAATTAACATATTTATCAATTAATCAATTATAATTAATTACCAATTATATTTTAATTAATTACCAATTAAATATTAATTTTCCTCAACCATCTCAGAATGGTAAAGCATGTCGCAGCCACCCTAGTGATTTGTTGTTTAATTGAGAGATGGACGTCAATTATGATACCCAGGTTATGATCTTGATGTACCCACTGGGGTAGAATGCCAATTTTAGTGGGCCAATGTTGCGATCCCCAGATATCTTGCCCTTTTCCTAAAATCATAACCTCAGTTTTATCTCCATGTAGTTTGAGCAAGTTGTTTTGCATCCAAAATGCAATTTTTCTCGGACCTATCTGGAGCGCAGATAAATCAGATCCCTTAGATGAAGTAAGGGAAAAGATTAACTGGGTGTGGTCCGCATAGGAGAAAAAGGACAACCCCGCCTCTTCGGCAATATATGCCAACGGGCAAACATAGACGTTAAACAACAAGGGACTCTGCACCGAGCCCTCAGGAACTCCATTAGGAGATCGATGGATATTAGAACTTCGATCAGCCAGGAAAGAGCGAAACCATTGTAGGGCTGAGCCTCCAAGGCCTAAGGAATGCAAGGCTTTCAGCAGGATCATGTGAGACACTGTGTCGAAAGCGGCACTGAGATCAAGTAAAATGAGAGCCCCCGTATCACTGTGGTCCAGGTGCAGTGTCAACATTTTGGTAACACCAAGTAAAGCAGATTCAGTGGAGAAACCTGCTCTAAAACCAGACTGAGAGGGATTGAGAAAACTCTGAGACTGAACTAAAGAAGTTAGCTGAGAATTGACATGTTTTTCAAGAAGTTTGGAGAAAAACTAAAGCAGAGAAATAGGACGAAAATTAGATGGCATAGAAGGATCGCTTTAGGCTTCTTTAAGAGAGGGAGCACCATGGCATGCTTCCATTCTAGAGGAACAAAACCTTCCTGTAAAGAGGCATTAAGAAGATCCATGATCAATCAGAGCGTAGGTGCCTCAAGCTGTTTCATCACGGAGATGGGATGAAGGTATCTAGGAGAGCCTGCTTTAATGCTAGCCAAGAGACTGTTAAAAGTGCTAGGTTCTAAAAGGGTTATATACTTGAGAGTATCCAGTAGCTACTATTTAAAGTTTAATCAAGAAAAGAGCCAATGGAATAAATTCATAGGCTCTTGTGATTTATTTCACACATTTTCTGGGTTAGTCAGTAAATACAACAACATTTAGGGGCCGATTCCGATCCTGGAAAAAGCGCTCCGAATCGTCGTACGGAGCAATTATTTCCTTACGAATCGTACCCGTAACCGTCTCCGTACGAATGACGTAGTACGATCCACACCCGATGCAGCTATCCGTCCGAATCGTACCAGGGACAGTACGAATGAAATCCCCGTACGACTTGCCCTCGGAAGCCACTGTACACGACGTCCATACGTTTCGCGGCTGCTTTTTACGACCCGGCAAGTACGATCCGTGTTGTGTACACTCCGTACGACCCTTTTTTTACGGGAGCTGGAAATTGTCGTACAGTCAGAGTTCGCCCCGAAACAGGTACGGAACGGCCCCCCCGGGTACGCCGCGTACTCCCCATGATCGCAGGGGTACGCGCTGTACCCCTGCGATCATGGGGGTACGTGCCGTACACCCAGTGTACATGGGGTACTGCACGTACCCCATGTACGCTGGGTGTTCGGCACGTACCCCCCATGTACGCTGGGTGTACGACACGTACCCCCATGATCGCAGGGGTACGGCGCGTACCCGTGCGATCATGGGGGGTACGCGCCGTACGGTGTGTAGGTGATCGTGCGCTTTTCCGTACGAATCGACGTGGACCGTACGAATCGCGTCCGGTTTGCCCGATCAGGATCGGAATCGTCCGGTCGTACGGCGTCCGTACGAGTCATACGGAAACAGCTCCGGATGCGAGTCGTACGGACGGAGATTTTTAACGGATCGGAATCGACCCCTTAATTTGTGTCAAACATTAAGGAAACACAAACTAATGACATTTTTCAACATAGGAAATACAAAAACAATTAACAAATATGAAACAGTATTTGCAAATGTGTAAAATACATGGAGAAGTTGTGTATAATCAAAGGACAATTACAAAAACACAAAAGGGTAAATAAAGCACCAGACCATAAATCAAAAACAGCATCAAGGCGGAGTAGCAAGTCACAGCTTATTACCACTATTCATACTCCTGCCTATATGCACAGCTCTGGGTATACCATGAATTTGGTTGATAGTGACTTATGGAGGGAAAGAATTAAGCCTTCTCCTAAGCCAATAGGGTAGCTTTTCCCAGACGCTGTTGTTAAAGCCTTCCTTAGGTTACAAGGTTCTAAAAGGGGCCATGCTTTCACCCTGATGATGGATTTTGCATTATCCTGGATCTGAGAGACCCCCATACTAGCAATTGTAGATATGGTGTTGGAAGTATGCGGAGAACCTAGCAGGTTGTCATAGGCTAGAGCAGAATACATTGTCTCAACTTTCTCCACAAAGAGGCCAGCGAGGTTCTCACATGCATATCAGTTAAAGCGCAATGGGTAGTCAGAGTATTAAAGCCAGATAGTTCTTCGACTACCTTAAAAAGGGTTTTAGGACAGAGCTTGAGAAATTTTATGAGAAATAAACTCAGCGCGAGCTGCTTTGCATAAAATATGGTAGTCACTTAGAGCCCTTTTATAGTCTGTCTCAGCATCTGTTTTATAGTGTTTCCTCCATTGCCTTTCCAGATTTTTACACTTTGATTTCTCGATCTTGAGGTTCTCTGTAAACCAGGGGGAAGGCAACCAATGGTTACCTAAACGTTTATAGGAAAGAGGAAGGCTGGTATCCGCGGTGCAGAGCAAGAATATCAACTGTGAAATGTCGACATACATAAATATCGAGGTAAGAATATTGTTTGTTTTAGATATGTAATAATATTTATGTAAAAAATATCGATTTGTTAGTTGTGTCAAAATATCGAGAATGATAAAAATCGATGTTATAAATATCGATATTATGTTTATTATGGGACTTTTATTTAGTTGTTTAATATTTGTTTTATGTTATATTTTATAATTTTTTAGTGTTTTTATGAAAAGAATAAATATGAAAATATATTTTTATTATAATTTTATATTAATTTTTAGGAGACAGATTTTTATTTTATAGGGGATAAGGGTGCGTAGTAATTTAAAAATGTAAATTTTATTTTGTTAAATGTAAAAAACTGTAAATATTTTAGGAACGGGATGTTGAATTTATAGGGGATAAGGGTGGGTAGTAATTTAAAAATGTTGTGTGAACGTTATTAAATTGTTTACATTTGTATATATATTGGGAGCGGGATGTTGTGTTTTTAGGGGCTATGGGTGGGTAGTATTTAAAAAAGTGTCAACATTTAAAAAAAATAAAAATTGTAAATATTTATTTGAACTTAGAAATTTGAAATTGAAAATTTTTAATTGGCAAAAATATGTTTTTCAATTGAAAATGATAATTTGCTATTTAAAAAATAACATCAACATTGTAAAATTTGTATAATATTTTCAAATATTTTAAATTTTAAAATTAAATAAAATAATTTAAGAAACATTTGGTAATTAATATATCTGAAATGTACAAATGTAATTATGAAATATATGAAAATAAAATGTTCTTATAAGAGAAAATATATTAATGTAAATGTTATACAGATTTTAAAAAAATTGTATTGTAAATTTAGATAAATATTATCTTTTTATATGTTTTACATTATAGTAACAATATAAACAATTAAATACAAATATTTTCAAAATGTAATTAAATCAAATAAAGCTCAAAAATATACTTACTTTTCAAACCAACCAAATATTGAAAATGTTTTTCAAAAGAAATTAAAAACAAATATCAGATAATGCTATATAAACATTGCTAATTGATAAATAAAAATGAATACATGAAAAAATAAAATATAAATACACAAACGTACTTATTAAATCCAATCAATTATTTTACATAATTAATATTCGAATTAAAACTTTATGTCAATTATTTTACATAATTAATATTCCAATTAAAACTTTATAAATCAATTAAAAACTTTTGAGAACTCAGGGCCCCCAACATGCCCGGGAGACCTTGATATCAATCAAACAGATGAAAAGAGACCTAAAAAAGGATATTAGAGCGGCAAAGCGATCCTACTAGGGGAAATTCTGGATGAAAATGCTTTATGTCAGCAAGTAACAAAATTCAAAACAGTTCTGGGCACTCATTAATCTCCTAACAAATGGGAAGAATAGGCACTTCAATTCAGAAATAACGGAACATATGTGGAGAGTGCACATAGAGGCCACATTCAACACTCAGACCGTCCAGGGGCCGGTGTCAAAAACAAAACATCGAAGGAGACAAGGATCAATAAGACCACTTTAAACAAAGGAACCTGGACAACCATGGCCTGTTGCTCAAGATGGCCACAAGGCAGGATCTGCAGGGATGAGCTCCAGGACCGGGATCACTAAAGTGTGTATATCCTGTCCAGATCGACCCAGCAGCCACCCCGGACGAGAGGTGCTTCTAATTCACTAACCTTAGACGTAAACACGGGTCCAAGACGAAGATCCAGTGGCGAGTAGGACCCTACTGCAGTGTGGTCAGTGCTCACGTACCGAAGCCATTCCAAGAGGTCCTCGGAACCCCTCCGCAACCGAGGAGAAAGAGGGACACCTCCGCTTAAGAACGGTGAAGCGCGGGAAACCCTGATGGTTAGGACTCCCAAAGTGAGACACCGAGTCGCTCAACCAGAGCCGCATCACCTGAATGGGTAATGGCCGCCAGTCATGGACCTACAGAAGAATCCAGCCAGCCCTAGGACCACGGGAGGTCCCTTAACACCCGGATCCTCCCTAACGGGGTGAAGTGGGTCAGTGACGACTCTAAGGGAGACTGGGCTGCCTCAAGACGGCAACGGAGTCCTGGAAAACAACGCAGCAGGAGCTACCGGATGCCTGACCCTGCAATGGCCGCGTGAACCGAGACTGATAGCGGCCGGAGCATTTACACAGGTCAGCGTTGCTCTAACTTCACACTCTTGCCTTTTTTTGATACACGATACAGCAACTGTATGCATCAAGTACTCAATTTCTCTAAAGATACTGAGACCGATTTCACGATCTTACAGGTACAAGCAGACATTTTGTGTTCAGCCCCTGCTGCCTGATCCAGTAATGGCCGCCAGAAGCGAGATCGAAAGCGTCTCATCATAAGAACTTAAAATCATCTCAGACTGCTGGATCTTCAAGATAGTACCTCGGGGGGGGTCATCTGTGACCCGTGACGCTATAGAACCTGTCCCGAAGCGGGAGCAGAGCCCCAGGAATCTACACATGAGTAGCCCCTGATGCCTGACTGGGCAATGGCTGCCAATCTCATAATTCACAGAAGGAACTAACCAGAATCAGGACTTCATGAAGACCCCGGGCACGGGAAGCCTCACATACTGAGTGAAGCGGGTCACCAGAGACCCTTGAACGACACTGGCTGCCCTGAGACTGGAGCGGAGCCCCTAGACACATCACGGCAAGAGCCCCCGATGCCTGACCTTGGAATGGTAGCCAATTTCCAAAACCAACACAGACAGCGACCAGCGACAAGGCCACAAAAAGACCTCCGACAACCACGATTTCGGGCAAACGGCAACAAATATTTAAAGGTCAGTGTAGACAGGATCAATAGCCCCTATTAGTTTACTAGGGTCTAAACAAGGACTGGTCACTAGAAAGGCTTGATTCACTGCCCCTCCAACGCGGCCTTGGTCCCATAGGATAGCGTAGGCATCCCTCCCGATGCACACCCTCACAACGCCTACCTTGGACCTAACTCTCTGATCCACGGCCACTGCTTGACAGAGGTGCTCCTATCACCTATAGGGATTACCTCCACCGATACAGGCCCAGTACTAAGAGATCTGATGGACACCTACCCTCAAACCTGGGCCCAGAGAAGCCCTTCTCTGCACGCCACCACACCCTCCGCTACCCTCCCCCAGAGAGGCAATACCCCTCACTCCCCTACCACCCCTGACCTGACAGCACTCTTTCCACACAACATTCCGTTCTATCACACACCGGAGAGAATCCGCCTCCCTCACAACACAGACAAAATGCCACCAGACACGCAACTGACTGCCGCCCGCTAATACCAAACGACCAGATACCCCATGGACCGAACTCCTTCACAATCACTGTTAGAAATGGGGATCTCTGGTTGGGTAAGGCTTGCGCCAAAGCCAGGCAGAGACCACCACTCTAGTCAGGGAAAGGGAGTTAGACGCCAAAGATAACCCCTGCTCACCCCCTTGGTAGCTTGGCACGAGCAGCTAGGCTTATCTCGGTGGCGATGTGTAAAGCATTTGCCCAACACACACAGTAACAACACACTAGGCACACCACAAAAGGAACTCCACACAAGGTTATACATAAATAGCCTTTGTATTATAATAAAAACACATCAGATAGTAATCACACAATATACACTGTGCCAACTGGCACGGGCAATATTTACAAGGGATTATTTACACATGAGAGGGCCACGTAGGCCACTGTCACAATTAGCACTTGGTAAAGAATAGTAAAAGTAAGAATAAATCAGGAACTTAGAACACAGCCAGTTATCACTGGCAGACACTATACTCAGCGCCAACCTGTCACATAAATCATAACAGGCACAGTATCACATAAGGAGAGAACTCTATTCTGCGCCAACCTCATAATTTAAAAATAGGACAAACCATAATCTCCTAACCATCGGGAAAAAACAATAATACCATAACCTGCAGTAGGGAATAAATCAAACCTAGATCCCAGTAGAGAAATAAAACAGTAGGTAAAACCTAAGAATCACAAAAGCACATCTATAGCATAAATCAAGCTGCATACATCATACTAAAAACATTACATTTCCTAGCACCTATATAAAAATACCATTAGGGCCTTGCGCCCTATAAACCTAAGAGTCCCCTAGGACAACTGGACATCTATAAGGGGCTCAAATGCCCTCTGTTCACAAAGTCAGGGCGCGCTGCCAATGCAGCAACAGTCAAGGGGGCGCACTTGGCGCAAACCTAAACGTGGCAGCTGCCCACTACTTGCTGGGCAACTGGGAAACTGAATGAAGGAAAGGCCTAAACTTTGCAGCTGGCACTAAGTGCTGCACAGCTGTGCAGGCCAAGATGGGGCAAAGGAGTGCATCTCACTCCTGGGGGTTTAGAAGCATGTCCCCTAAGAGTGGAAACCCTAAATGGTGCAGCTGCCCACTACTTGCTGGGCAGCTGGAAAAGTTAACAATGCGGCATGGGCCCTCAGTGGCCCTCGGGACAAAACTGCGCCCAACGTGGGAGCCCTCTAGGCTCTGAAAATAAACACGGGTCCTCTGAAGCCCAATGGCTCCTGAAATAAATAGGCAAGATAAAGGGAGCAGGAACTGCCCCCCCCAAATACTGTAGGGTGCGCTGGCGCTGTAGATAACTAGGCACAATGGAGGGAGAGGGCTTGCCCCCACCATTGGAGCCATCTAGGCTCACAAACAGCTGGAGCCACACGGGGCTTCCGTAAATAACTGCTGCACATGGGGGAGCCACTCGGGCTCTAGGAAACATGATGCCCCCTCAGCCCTCACTCACCGGCAATGCGGGGGCTGCTCTCTGTGGCCGTGTTCTCCATACTCCAGGGACCGGCACTGCGGGGGCTGTGGATGCGACGGCTAGCGCCTGCGGGGCTCTCCCTCCTTACGGGAGCCCCGCCTTACCTCTGCGCCATTCTTCTCCCGGTTCCCCGTCTCGGGACCGGGACTTAGGAAATAGAGCCTGCGAGGCTCTGCGAGGCTTCTCCCCGGCCGCGGGGGGAAGCAGAATTGACGCACCCTGGGCCCGCCTTAGTCAGGCAAGGCCGCCTTGCTTCTGGGTCAGGCCAGGGCAGCACTGGCAGCCCAACAGCAATTAGAGCGCGTTTCGGGCCGCAGCAGTGAATTCGGCCGCAAAGAGGGGTAGGCTCCCTCGAGTATGAAAATACACCGGCATGAGGGGTGGGCACCCGCTATTAAACACACATGAGCGGGGGGCACCCGCATTAATTATATAAGAAAACGGAGATGCAGGGTGGGCACCTGCGGTCTAAGAATAATTAAATAAGCGGGGTGGCACCTGTATATGATTACAAATAAAACGTAGATGCAGAGTGGGCACCTGCTTAAATCAAAGACCAAATCCAGTGGACATAATGCAGGGTGGGCACCTGCTATGAGTACAAGGAGGGGGGAATCCCCCAGGCAGGGGGAATCCCCCTTAGGAAGCATTGCAGCACAGCGCTGTGGTGGCAAAAGGTCCTCACGGGTAAGGAAGGGATCCTGGGGCAAAGAAATGGAACCAGCAGCTCCTAGCAAAGAAAAGTCCTCCAGTCCCCCAGGCAAGGCAGAGGGTTCCTAAAGAGAAGTCCTTCAGGCATCCAGGGGCTGGGCAGAGTCCAGGGAGGCAAGCCTTCCCCTGAGCTCCAGCAGCAGCACGCCCCTGGCAGATTCCAGTCCAAGAACAAGAACATTTAGTTGGGGTCACAGCCTCTCTTTTATATACACAAATGTTTGTTGTAGCAGTGTAGGCAAGGGAAGAACCAGATGCAACAGTTTCTGGAGCACTTTGTTTTGCTCAGCCCCTCTCCCTATTCACAAGACAGGCCAGGGACATCAGACGCACCACAGGGGGGTGGAGCCAGCATTGTGGAGGGAAGGCACAGCCCTATTCAGGTCCCAGGTGCAATCCTCCCTGCCATCAACATGCAGATCTCCCTATTCACCACTGGGCAGACCCATCCTGACTCCTGGAGCCAAGCACACCAGCCAGCTCCTGTCAATAACAAGCCAGACAGTCCAATTCACATTCACTGCACACAGAAATGGCAACTTCTAAAAGTGGCACTTCTACACTAGACACAATAAATCCGCACCCATCATCGCGCAGCATTTAATCTCACAAGTTCGTACATACCAAACTCGACCCTGCACTCCCCACACATCAGGAACTACCATGGACACACATATCCCTATTCATTCCTATGGGAGGGCAGGCCATCTCAGCACACATACTCAGAGTGCGCACGCACTTTACACTGGGCCACAGTGCTAAAGTGCGCAGAGGCCTAAAATCACTACCACCATGCCAGAGACTAAAGGCAAAAAGTCTAGGGGTGAACCTGCCAAAAAGGCCCAAGTCCACCAATCACTTTCCCCTCCAACCTCTCTAGCAAAGCGAAGAAACACTTCAAACATAGACTGATCAAACAACACCCGAGACACTATTCACAGACACATACCACTGCTCCTCTAGAGGGCAGATAAAAATTGACTTCATCTTCCACACTGAAAGACCCGATAACTGGATTATCATTCTTAACACACATATCACCTCCAAAACTACCATTACATCCCACGGCCGCAAACTGACGACCTCTCTCCTGAACAATCAGAGGACGAACGGTAATATCTCCATAACCATCTATGCAAATTGCACAGTCCTAATACAGGCCAAGAGTGTTAACCTTGAGGTCTTCGACTCCCTCTTTCTCTCATTAAAAAAGTCCCCCGTAATCACCTCTCGAACTGAATCGACCCCATCCCTCCTCCCAGTGAACCTTTTATGACAGGTGAGGCACCAGACCCCTGTCTCCTCCTCTTCGAGATCCCCCTCCCCACCACCCCGAGGCACCTACTGCAACTCAGCACCTCCGAATAATGATCACACCCCCCCTTGGTAGTCGACTCGCCCACCATGCCCCCCTCCCCTTCCTGAAATCCAAGATCAAGCACTTCCCTCATGCGCAGCCTCCCCTCAGCCCCTCCCCATTCTCACACCACATGGGAGCTGACATGGGAGCTGACGCCTGGCATGAGCCAGCACTCCCCCTGCCTATGAGCCCTCCCATAATCAAACCAGGCAGCTCCTCCACCATTAGTCATCAGGACTGGGACACTCACTCCTCCTTCAACAACCACCACGTCAGGTACACACCCCCATCACCCAAGGGCAATGCTGCCCCAGAAATCCTCCCTCCCCCCTTGGATAATTCTCCCTCCCCCAAGGGCGATGCTGCCCCAGATACTCTTCCTCCCTTCTTGGATAACACGACACAACGCTTCTTCCTCCTGGAAACTCAGCTCAAAATCCTGATCTGAGACCTGAACGAAACCCTATCTAACCTGGCCATGACTCGAAAGCCCATCCAGACCACGCCACCTATTCTCACCCAACCCAAACGTGAAAAGATACCACCCTCCAATGAGCCCCATGTCCCCCCAGATCCCGACCCTGGTCCAACAGAAAGGGGAATGATAAGCGATATGAAAGGCCCAGAAGAGCAACAACCTCACTTTCCTCGCAGGAAGTGGCACATATAGCCTCATCCTACGAACCGCCCTGCGAATTCCTGCCCCAAATCCACGATCCAAGTAATTACGGGATTTAGAAGAGAACACCCCCTTTAAGAGACCCTAGACCCCCAGCCCTCCTAGCCTTCCTACCAAGAGCTCAATTCTCTGAGAACAGGAGCAAAGAAGGGCCTCCCATTAACTGCATGCTCCTTTACTGCAGATTTGCTTATAAACATGCAAACAAACTAGCAGAAACCATCCTTTCCCATGATATAGACATAGCATTCATCACAGAGACCTGGCTCAACAATCTCTGCTACCTCAGCATGGACATGCTGGTGCCCCCTGGATTCACAATGATCAACAAAGACAGGCAAGGGAAAAGGGGTGGGGGCATAGCAATCATCCACAAGAACAACATCACCATCACGGAAATTACCTCCTGTTTGTACAGCTCCTTTGAATGTATCTCAGTCAACATCAAAATACACAATACCAGGCCTACTCTTTGCCATCTTCTGTACCACCCCCAGGCTACTCCTCCGAATTTGGGGTTCACCTTTTTTGACTTAATAGCCCACTGCGCACTTGGTAACTCTAACAACATAATTATGGGTGACCTCAATCTAAGATGGAACGAAACAAACAACCCGCTCATTCAAACCTTAAACAACTTACTACTTGAAAACAATCTGACGCAAGACTGCTTAGAAGAAACTCATTATAGAGGATCAATCCTCGACGCAATTATTGCTGAAAACAATGCAGTCTCCATCGATCACAACCTCCCTGTAGACTGGTCCGATCACCACATAGTTCTTTTTCACATCAACCATGCAGGCCTTACTCAACACCCCACGCAAGACCCTCCAAAATGGGCCAAGAACACAGCCCAGATCCCTCAAGCAGACCTCGAGTAAAGAATCAGCTTGCTCCTTTCCATCACTACTGATCACCTCTCAACTACCGAACTCACCTCGCTGTACAACTCCAATATGACGCTAACCTTGGACCACCTTGCCCCCTCGAAACTAAAAAAATCCAGGAACATTCCCTCCAGATCATGCTTTACCACTGAAATCAATGAAGAAAGAAGACATCTAAGAGCCGCAGAAAGAATCTGGAGAAACAATCCCTCCGCCCTCCATCGAGATCAACTCCAAGCAGCCCGCAGGACTTACAAAAAGCACATTAAGAACAAAAAGACAGCTTTCTTCTGCTCTGCGCTAGACACCGCAAGAAACCGACCCAAAGAGCTTTTCAATATCATCAGGAACCAACCCTCTAAGCCTATTACATCATCAACACAGGCATCCAAAGAACAATGCGACAACTTCGCCAGCTTTTCAATGACAATATCGCCAAGATAAAGCTCTCACTTGGCTCAAATCTCATTCCCTCCATCAAGAACAAATCGTCCGAAACTCATGACTGCGCCTCCTTGATCCCCCCAAAACATTGGTCCTCCTTCTTTCCCAGCCAAGAAGTAGATAGTCAAATTAATCTCCAATGCTAAACCCTCATCACACGCCCTGGATCAGCTAACGCCGCACCTGGCCAAAGACCTGAAGCTTGTCCTAGCCCCGATATGGTGCAAGATCATTAACAGTTCACTGAGCTCTGGAATCATACCGGACTGCCTCAAAGTAGGCCCAGTCATGCCTCTGCTGAAAAAGCCAGGGCTAGCCACTGAGGATCTAAATAGCTTCAGACCTGTATCGAACCTACCTTTTTTGTCCAAAATCGTGGAAAGATGTGTACTTCCTCAGCTGACCCAACACTTGGACAACATCAGTCTCCTAGATCCCCATCAATCGGGGTTCAGAAAAGGCTGCAGTACCGAATCCGCTATCCTCTATGTCATAGACGACCTACTCAAGTCACTTGACTCAGATCAATGCTGCCTTCTCATCCTTCTAGACTTAGCAGCCGCATTTGATACAGTTGACCACAAATTGCTCATCAAGGTTCTACAAGAAAGGGCCAGTCTTCAAGAGACGGTCCTCTACTGGTTCTCCTCCTTTCTCTACAACTGATCACAAAGAATAAATATTAAAAATTTCGAGTCCGACCTCCACCCCGTCTTCAGTGGTGTTCCACAAGGATCAGTGCTCTCCCCTCAGCTTTTCAACATTTATGTTGAACCCCTTACCACTCTACTCAAGAAATCCAACATCCCTTTTCACTTATATGCAGACGACACGCCGCTTTATCTGGAAACCACCTCTATTGATGACATCCAGAGACTTAACGCCACGCTCAAGGAGGTTCAACACTGGCTCTCAAGTAATCACCTGAAACTCAACCAAGAGAAAATGGAAATACTCCTCGTCTCCAACAAAGATGAAAACCCCCAAATTTAAGAATGACTCAAAGCCATTGACGCCCTCAATGGTAACCTCGCCCTGGCAGATTCAGTAAAATCCCTAGGGATAACCCTAGACCCGAAACTGGACATGAAAAAACACATTTCCAGATCTACTAAAAGTGCCTTTCTCAACCTGAAATTACTTAACGAAATAAAACCCTTCCTCCCACCCAAAGACCTTCAACAAGCCACCTAAGCACTGGTGCTCTCCTGAATTTGCTATGGGATTGCAGCCCTGACTGGAACAGCAAAATCTCCCCTCGCCCCCCTGATGACAACCTTCAATGCAGCTGCTAGGATGGTCACTGGAACCAGGAAATTCGAACACATCTCTCCTGCACTCAGGGAACTTAAATGGCTCCCAATTGAGATGCGAGCCAGCTTCAGAACACCCTGCCTCACGCACAAAGCCCTGCACACAGGCAAACTCGAATACTTGGATACCAAACTCAAAAGGGCCTGCCAGTTCAGAAACCTCAGGAGCTCCAACACTCTGCTACTCATCCCGCCGAAAACTCGTATGCAAAAAAACACAGCCAAATCATTTGCAGGAAACGCCCCCAAAATCTGGAATGCCATCCCCCCACATCAGAATGACCCCCTTGTTTCCAAAATTCAAGAACCTACTCAAAGTCCTCTTCCTCGACCGCTCTAGAGCAAACCGATAAGAGCCAAGGAAGTACCTCAGCCGGCGCTCCACCATACCTTAACTTGAAGACTGAAGACACTGACTCGGAACAAGAATTTTTTTTCGATTACCGCCTGAATTGAACAATGGATCCGCTCGGATGCTCATCTGGTTTGACCTACACCCTCCTCCTCTTTTGCCCCTTCCCTTCTGTGTTCATTCATTTCCCGGCTAGAACCCTCATGTTCTACCAACTACCTGTACCGTCTATCTGCACATAATTGTATATGTTGTGAAGCGCTCTGATACCCTCGGGTCCAGCCAGCGCTATATAAAACTCCTAAAATAAAATAAAATAAAAAATATATCACTCAGGGATCGAACTCCCAGGTGCTAATATCAAGAAGCAATCAAATACTAGCGCCTACGATCTATACATCAAGACTGAAATCCCTCCCCTACCCTCAAATCAACCAGCCAGAAGGTAATTCACTTCTATGCTTGCTTGAAACATCAAGGTACGACCCCCAAGACTCAACAAGACAGGAAGGTCCAAAGATTCCCAGGTTTAAACAACGCTTAGATAAGCTCCTTTTATCGGTAGTTGGAGACACACTCGAAGCTCTGGACCTCTTGAGCTTCATAAAGGAAGACAAGTTTGAAAAAAGGAGAGTGTGTACTCCATGAGAGATCAATAAGTACTTGTTTGGATTAATATCCGTTCTTTAGAGTCGTCATACAAAAGCCAGAACTACTCCAGATTGCAGTGAGACATCTTTATTGTTTTTTAATGAACCATGGACAGCCGACACGTGTTTCGCCCCCTATTGGCGAGTAGCGCCGGGGCTTCCTCAAGGCTATTTTCACATATACAGCGTATATTATTTCATTTCTGATTCCAATTTGACAAATTCCAAAGGCAAGAGTTTAAATACTCAGAGAGCAGAGTTCTTTTTTGAGCTGACAGATGCAGTACGGTCCCTGCTCGTAGCTCTAGGGCTAAGGGTTAGTATGTGGGTTAAATCCCGGAATTCCCGTCATCCAAGTTCCACCCGGAGGTTAAGGTCCTTGTCGGCTGTCCATAGTTCATTAAAAAACAATAAAGATGTCTCACTGCAATCTGGAGTAGTTCTGGCTTTTGTATGACGACTCTAAAGAACGGATATTAATCCAAACAAGTACTTATTGATCTCTCATGGAGTACACACTCTCCTTTTTTCAAACGACCCCCAAGACTACCATCTACAGCTCACACAAAAACAGGTTTTGTACGCAATAAAAAAGCAAAAATCTGATGAAGCCCCGGGACCAAATGGTCTACCCAACGCTTTATTTAAAAAAGATCCAGCATTCTGGTCTGTGCGCTCAACCTCGCTGTTGCATATACACTAGAGACCGGCACCATTCCAGATTCATGGCGAGGAAGTATCCTGCAACCAATACATAAATCAGGGGCTCGTTCTGATCCTTCCAACTACAGATTAATTGCACTTATCGATGTTGAGGCCAAAATCTACGCAACAAATCTGCTGAAAGATTTAGAGGATTGGGTCAACCATACAAAACTGATCCCTAATACACAAACAGGTTTTTGAGCAGGGATGGGCACCCTAACAAACTTATCAGCTGTCACGCTCTTGGCCAACCAGGCAATAGTTAATTCAAATGATTTGTATACCTGCTTTGTAGATCTCAAAGCAGCCTTTGATAAGGTTCGTAGATCTTTACTATGGGCTAAAATGAAGTGTTGGGTAGCCCCCATGAAATTGTTAGACGCAATCATTAACCTATACTCAAAAACATGGTTCCAAATGAAAATGGGGGATGGTCAAATTTTAACTAATAAAATCTCGACCGTAAATGGCTTAAAACAGGGGTGAGTTTTGGCTCCCTGCTTATTCAACATCTACACAGCCGACCTAGACAATAACCTTCGTCTAGCACAAGGGGACCCCCCAAAACTGGGCAATGTTCGAACAACAAGTTTACAATATGTGGATGACATGGTGCTGCTATCTCAAATGCCCAGAGGTCTACAGAGCTTGATAAAACAGTTAGTAATATATACAGCTTCAGTTCAACTAATCATAAATTTCCGGAAAACAAAAGTTATGTGTTTTTGAAACTCGCATAAAAAACAACCAAAATGTACCTGGACGATAAACAGTGACTCACTGGATCAGGTGGGAACATACAAATATCTGGGGGTACTGTTAGACCAACACCTTAGTTTCAAGCAACATCTAGAACTAGGGAAAGTCAAAGCAAAACAGCTATTATTCGCATTTAAAATTTTGCTGAAGAAACTAGCAACATTTCAACAACACACTTATTGACAGTCGTGGCAGCAACATTTTTGCCATCAATTACGTATGGTTCTGAACTTCTAAACACAAAGGGCGCAACAATTTTGAATGCTGTTCAAACTACTCTCTTTAAGAATCTATTTTTAATTCTGCGCTATATTCCACAAGCCTTGATCAGATTGGAATTCGGGTTAAAAGATCAGATTCCAACAAGACAAGGGGCACTTGTCAAATATTGTTGGAGAATGAGGGCAGCAGAAGACGATTCTTTAACTGGCTGGAGGTTGAAAAGCAATCCAGATCGACTAACGGAGTTTGCTTCTCCCTACAGCAATCCATCGCAGCTCTAAAACTAGAGGACGCTTGGAATACAATATTGTCCTACCCTGAATTTATACAAGTAGTCAACAAAACCATCAAGCTACAATCTCAGGCAATAAACAAAGCCTCCTTGACTTCACCAAGGAATGAAGGCCGTTGCTAAATGGACGAGGAACAGCCGACTGAAGCTGAACTCGGACAAGACGGAGGTCCTCATTCTCGGATCCAACCCTTAGGCCTGGGACGACTCCTGGTGGCCGACCGCACTGGGAACCACTCCAACACCCACGACCACGCACGCAACCTAGGGGTCATCCTCGACTCCACCCTCTCCGTGACTAAACAGGTCAACGCCATCTCCTCCTCCTGCTTCAACACCCTCCGCATGCTCCGTAGGATCTGCAAGTGGATCCCCACTGAAACGAGAAGAACAGTCACCCAGGCCCTTGTCAGCAGCAGGTTGGACTATGGAAACGCCCTCTATGCAGGAGCCTCGGCCAAACTCCTGAGACAGCTCCAACGCATCCAGAAAGCCTCTGCACGCCTGATCCTCGACATCCCTCGCCGCAGCCACATCACACCCCAACTGAGAGACCTGCACTGGCTCCCGGTCAACAAGAGGATAACCTTCAAGCTCCTCACCCATGCACACAAGGCACTCTACAACACCGGACCAACGTACCTCAACAGACGACTCAGCTTCTACACCCCCAACCGCCAACTCCGCTCCGTCGACCTCGCCCTCGCTACAGTCCCCCGCTCCCGAAGAGCGACCTCAGGCTGCAGATCGTTCTCCCACCTCGCTGCCAAGACCTGGAACACCCTCCCCATCCACCTACGGCAGACTCAAGACCTGCTGACCTTCAGAAAACTCCTCAAGACCTGGCTTTTCAAGCAGTAGCAGCATTCCCCACCCCAGCGGCTTGAGACCCTCATGGGTGAGTAGTGTGCTTTACAAATATTATGATTGATTGATTGATTGACTTTAAAAACCAATGCCTGGATGGTAATGCCAACAAAGAAAAAGCTAAAACCTCAACCATACCTGACAGAACATTTCACAAATCGAAAAAAGCGGAAATTGATTTTATTGAGACTGGGTGTGCATTCATCAAAAGATCTTACTCCAAAATGGAAACGGGCTTGGCCCACAATGGATTGCAGCCTGTGTGGCCAAGGAGAAGAGTCAGTACTCCACCTACTATGTATTCGTCCGGCATTATTACACATACGGAAAACCCTTCTACGGCCACTATTGGAAAAAGAACAAATAAGGACTGGCAGAACTGCTGTAATCAAATGCCTAGGAGGCTCAACAGTACAACTGGCTTTTAAGGCAATAACGTTTCCGACTATCACAGCAAAGGAACTGGAAAAGAGGGACTGCCAGTTAGAACTAACTGGGGGCACAAGGTGATACATTGCAATTAAGAATTTGAAGTCCATTTATTACAGTCCCTTATACTTCACCCTGGCGAAATAATAGGAAATTAACAACGGTAGTAGTCTCCAGCCTAGATAAAGTATAAATAAACATTTGTTTCTATTGCAGACTATTAGTTTACAGCACCAAGCACTTTATCCTGGAATCACTGGATTCGATCTACGGTACTAGTCTTCTTTTAGATCACCAACCCACTTCTATTCTTTTTTACTTGTTTTAATGTAAATTTTAATGAAATTCATGTTAATTAATGCATTGATATAATCGTCCCAGTAAATTTTAATGAGATTCATGTTAATGCATTGATATAATCGTCCTTGTACATTGTGTATATTGGTGTATGCGCCACCCTTTTATGATTTAAACTAAATCAAATAAAAGTAATTTCACCATCAATTAAAAACGTATTAAATATTATAACACATACATGGCAATACATTTCCCACCTGCTAGACTCAAATCCAAACACAAAATTCAAAATATAAAATTAAATAAGACATAAATCTTTTAAGAAACAATAAAATATACCAAAACATACACACCATTAACACTAAAATAATAAAGTATAGCACTCGAACTTGTAAACATTTTGTTTAAAAACCTTATACGATATTTGGTACAACACTATTAAACCAAGAATGTTCTGGAGTTTTATTCCTAGTTTTTTATATAGTGCGAACTTGACCCGAAGGTATTAGCTATCAGAGTGCTTACACGAGCACCAGTTGCGTTACACAAGGATACGTTCATTTTAGATGGGCGAGAGGGCAGTTGTGAAGTAACTTGAAACATGACTCCATTACCACTCTCTAACTCAATCACTTTCGCTTGCACTCACTGAAAGTTCAATCTCTGTGAAATGTAAAGCATTAAAGCCAGGTTGTAATGACTTAATTTGATAATGGATAGGAAAAAAATGAAGTCAGACGATGTGAACATAAGATGCTCCAAGTTGTAGAGAAGAAGAGTCCTGGAGAGACAGTGCAGCAGTTCGCAGGGATGGGACGGTAGGCTGTGGGTTTCTTTGGTGGAAGTAGACCACTGGAGATTTGAAGCACTGTGGGTAAGGACGTCTTCCGAGAGACCGCTTGGAAGGGCAAAGAGGGCAGCACACAAGATGAACGGGCAAGAGGTCTAATCTGTGTGGGCTGAAGGGGCCCCGCACACACACTAGGGGTTAGCATTTCAGTGCAGGGAAAGGTTCCGCTGGGGAAGTGGTGGGTGTTAAAGAGCTTCCTGAAATCAGTGAGGCGAGTGTATGAAACTAGTCCGGGATTAACAGGAGAGAGTAAATGTGCTCGGTAAAATGGAGTAATTTAGGCGGGAGAGAAGTAGCTACAAACTGCTCATTAAAGTCACTGGTCCCCACCTATAAATAGTTTTTACTTAATTTGGTTAGACACAATAAAAAATTGCATTTTACTAGTGTGCAAGTTATGTGTCTTTTTAGGTGTAAATCCATTTATTTGCCACAAGAAATCCTTTCTAAATTGGCCTCATACTGTACATAGTGTTAAAGTACACAGTAAACTAGGCATTTAGAATAAATGCTCCGGAGTTTGAGGCGATTAGTAATTTTTGACCACTAGATGGAAGCATGTTACCACCGTATGTAATGCTAATTGTTGCTTTTTACGAAATAATTATATGCTGCGGTGTATTAACATCTTTAAAACGTTAACTTTTTGAGTTGTTGTTGAGATGCAACATGTGTTGTTCTGTTGAATTATTCATTATTGATCAAAATAAATAAAATATCAAATAAAATATGAGGAACGATGCCAGCGCTAAGTAGAAGCACGGGACTTTTGATGACCTTTTCGAAGGTCCAAATTATTTGACCTTTCCTCTTGTTTCTGTGAATATTTGATTGCAAAATAAGTTCTCGGTACATAAATTGGTATCCCTAGCTTTTGTTAGCACAAAGCATATTATCTCAGCAGTTCTTATATTTTCACCGAGATGATTCAGAATGTCCAGGTAAATCTTGCTAATAATATCGTTGCTTGCTCCCACGCAAGTTGCATATCGTAAAATAAAAATTCTGATAATGTCATGTGACTTTCCCACTTACAATGTTCACGAAGCTGTATTTGTGTAAGCACTGTCCATCTATTTTCCTGTACAAAACTACGGGGCATATTACCAACAACTAGCGATATTTATCGCTAAATGGGCTTAGCGAGTATTTTTTAACGCCAAGCATCGCCGGATATTATCGCAGAGATAACATGCTATTAGCAACGTTTATCTCTAAAGCGATAAAATATCCGGCGTTAGCGGCGAAATGCGTGAATATTGCTGGTAATCTAGCGATATTCACGCATTATCGCTAATGAGGACTTAGCCATAATATCCGACTCCCATTGGATATAATGGCTAAGAACTGGTCTGAGCAGGCATTCGTTTTTGGAGATATTCGCACTTAGCACAAATATTTCCATCGCTACGCCTTGCTAATAGGCGATAGCGACGTTAGCGACTGCTTTCAGTCGCTAACAGGTTGGGTACGCCCACTTTGCATGTCATTAGCGATAAATATCGCTGACATGCAAAGCGGGCCCCAAACCGCTCGCTATCGCCTCAAAGCTGTCGCTAACTGCTGTTAGCGACAGCTTGCTAATAGGGCGATAGAATTATCACCGCTTAGCGGCCGAAAACTGCCGCTAAAGCAGCGATAATCACATATCGCCCGCCGTGGTAATAAGCCCCTTCATTATTTATTCTGACTCTCTCCTTATGCCCCAGTCCAATTAAATTCGAGCCAACAAAATACCAGGGGGCATTCTTATAATTTTTTGCACGCTACGCAGCGCAGCTAAACAACTTAGTGGCATATTCACAAGGAGTTATCACGCATTAGCGGCACTTTTCTGCCGCTAATGCGATGATATTTTTATCGCAGTGTAACTGTTAGCGACAGCTTTCTGGCGATAACAGAAGCATCCAGCATCGCCAACGATGGTAGCGATCTCTATCGCTAATGATATGCAATGTAGGTGTTCACGTGCAAAAACGCATGCTAACCCCACTTCGCGATATTCACAACGCTTACCGGAGCTGCAATACGATAATAAAACTGCCGCTAAGGCCCGTTAGCAGCTGGGACTTAATACCAGAAAAAAGGAAGTCTTAAAAATGGTGATAAAGAGTAGTTTATAAGAGAGACTAGCCCAGAGCCTCATCTGAAGACCCATTGATGCCATGAAGGTGTTACAGCAGGATTCTTACTCAAGTTTTTCTCTTACCAATCTTAAGAATCCTTGGTCGACTGGACCGTCTGGTCTGCTAAGAAGTGTGAAGGGAAGAACAACAAGTTCATAATAACTTTAGAAACATCCAATTAAATCCAACTCAAGAACCACTGACTCCTGAATAAACATTTAGGGATTTTATTACAAAGCCAAAAATACCTGAACATACAGGCACCTCAGTAAGAGGTTGAGAAAATAAACGGGCACTAATACAAACATAATCCTACGCAAAAGTCTCATACGATTTAAGATGATGATTAAAGTAATCTCTTAAAGCATTAGGCAAATGATGACAGTCCCTGTTTGAAGCTTTGACTGCATTTGATCAAAGGAAAGAAAAGAAAGTTAGTCTGTCCCTACACTAACCCTAAAGTGGCATTCATACTTAGCATCATCCCCAGGTAAGAGAATAAGGTGTCAGCCATGAAGACTTCCTAAGAAGTTCATTCACTTTTCCATAGGTAAGTAGCCTAGCTATTGAGCTTGTTCTAAGATGCTCCTTCTATTTTCCTGCCTAGCTCCCACTACCCTACTCCATCTGACCTGGCTAAAAGAACTCTGAGAACTGACTCTCCTCCCTCTGGGCACTTTCCCTAATACAAAATCCTAAAACATTAAACACGCCCTACACACCCCTTCGGCAAGTCTTCAGGCTGTGCTTTTCCATCGAAACCACGTTCTCATCCAAAAAACGTTGGTGTGTCCTTGGGTCTCAGGCACCTTCTACGCCAAAAGTATCTTCCCTGCATTCCAGTATCTTCCCACATCTCTCGCTCCTACCATCCTAACTCCTAAAACAAAGAGTCATTCTGCCTAACTAAACGCGTTTCCTTGCACCTGCAACAGAAAGCCTGTGAACCTATTAGCCTTGTACACACACAGATCTACAATGCAAAATTCAACTAAGAAAGGAGAAATACATTTTCAGGCATACAGCAAGTGGCTAAAATAGAAATTTCCATTAGGCCTCTGCTGGCGTTTTCACGTTACCAAGCCTTTACAAGTTTAAATGTATTTCCAACATAACATCATAAGCATTACATTCAAAATCATTCTAAAAGCATTATATTTCATTTAATTTCTTAAAGCAGTACATCGTTTAGTAAAAGTGTTACTTAACCTCATGAATAGGCAACCTACACGTGCAACTTTAATATGGTGCAAGTCTAATTCTAATGCAACGTTTTATACGTGAAGCGATAATTTCTACATTAGTTAAGGCACTTTTCATGTTAACACTACATTAGTTTACAAACGACATGAATACTCTTAAACATTCTAACATCATTTTGGTTAATTACTACATTTCTAATGATCACACATTAATACAATCCTCTAAATATGCGGGTGCTGACTACCCGTGATTATGACGCACCCCATATATTTTCAAAATAACATGGCGCTCTATCTGTTCCCCCCTTTGATGACCTGTGTCATCACCAAACTACACCATCCTTGGGGAAAGAACCGACTTAAACAGAACTTGTTGCCATTCTCCCTCACCTAAACATCTCCATGTTTCGGATACTTCTATATTGACTGTCCTGCAGTCTCTCCATTTGCCTCTCTTGCTCTCTCATGGACCTCGCCATTCTGTTGGACTTATACCACTTGCAAGCTCTTAGCAATCCCCATAATCCAATCACACAAGCCACAGCTATAACTATAGGATTCAACACATAGCCAAGGAACCCTTTTCCCAAGCTCGCAAACCAACCTCCCACTTTACCAAATCCTTTACCAACTTTTTCCCAAACACCTTCCTCAGTCAGATCCTCAATCTCATGATGAATCGTAGTAATGTTACTTATATACTTCTCCAGATACTTGCTGTTATCTGGGATATACGTGTAACATTCCTGGACCTTCAAAAGTTTACAGACTCTGGCCTCTTTTGCCAAAAGGACATCTAAAGCAAGGTGATTTTGCAAAACCATAGTCCTTATGGACAACATCTCTCCTTCAACCAACACCATAGACTTAGCTGTAGTCATCGACAATTCATCAACAATAGTCGCCAACCTTCTGATCTTCACATCATTCAGAATCACTCCCAATGCTTATATCATTGCTCCAAAATCATTCCCAACTATAGCTGCTGCACTTGCACCTCGTTTCGCTCTTACATGCTGTCCCCTTCTAAAAGATCCAAATCCTCTGCATGATAGATCTTAGGGAAAATGATCGCTAAATAACACGTTCCATACCATTTTGCGGGCAATCTCACATATGCATTCCTTCCACAAACAAAATACACAGTCGGTATCACTTGCACCACACTTTACAAAAAGTCCTTAGCTGAATCTTCCAATGTGAATATATGATCACCCGTGGTCTGTCCTACTGCAACATTCTCGTAATATGTCTGTGGACGCCTTATGCACAACTTCCCTTTCTGCACTTCATCTAGAGCAACTGGACCATAACTCCCCTTCGATTTGTGCAGCTTTTCTTCATCCGTCCAATCCACTTTACCCTTCCCTGAATCTTGCAACTGCTTTTGTTTTCTGTACCTATCTTCTACTTGATCTATACATTTCTTCTCTATGTCGGACAATCTGCACATCAGATTATGGCGATGAGCATAAACTGTGTCTAACTCTACAGTAGGAATGAAATATTTCCTAAGTCTATCTTCTGATTTGTAATAATCATACTTATTCAAATGCTTGTGAGCTGGTACTTCAGGAAGTACTGCATCATAATTCGAAAAGAAATACTCAAATATGTTCCGTCCAATGAAAATGCTAAGCAATAAACTAAATGAAATACCACAAGTCAATGGAAGATGATGGTATCTAATACCCTCATCCACTGAAGCAGGCAACTGCATACACACATAGCAATCCTTCGCATCCATAGTATCAATACATTCATACAACAACGTGGCATACGAATCAAGCTTGAAGTCACTTCTAGAAAGATCTATGTGAAACCTACGACTCTCTTCTAGCAGCAAAGCTCTTTCGTCTCCTATTTTGACCTCTTTCTTGCTAGGAGTGGTGGGTGTAGGTGTTCCCTGTACCTCCACTGCCTGCTCGTGTGGGGCTAAATATGAAACTACAACTACTAGAATTATGAAAATTATCACTCCTCCTACAAGTGTGCCTACTATGCACCTAGATCTTCTGTTCGGGTTCCCAGCCTCCATTCAGCAACGATGTTCAAAAGTCTCTTTACACCTCTTTCAGTTGCTTGCGAACCAACTTGAACCACACCTCAGGGAGCTGGAAATCCCCTGATTTAATTTCAGTTCCTTATTTACATCACAAAAGGCTTCCATAACCCTTCTCCAAAATCTACAGAAAGCCCCTACATTTCCACTCAGACCTAGGTTATCAAATTCAATTATTTACAAAAAAGTCTCTTTAATCCAAAATAAGATTTTCTCCAACCGCTTCTAGAACATGCTGCAAAAGTTCAAGACGAAGAACAATAGTTTCATGTGAAGGAAGTTCAACTCCAAATGTAGGAAATATCAGTTTATTCAGTATCAGATTGCGAATTCTGCTCAGTATCGGGGTATTTGGAACTGTGATGGTCTGTACTCCCTCAATTTCAAGTCCAGCCACCAACAACACCAGATCCAATTTCACATTAGGGCTGTTACTAACCACTGCCACTGCCCTTAGCCCTTCCGATCTCAGTACTCCTGGCATCAGTCACAACGTATGACCACTCTGGAGATGCGTATCTCTGACAAGGCACTCTCATCCGTCTTGATCTCCTCAGACCTCCACAAGCTTGCCCTTCTTCTTCTTCTTCTGACTCAGAATCCTCAGGCACTGGAGCAAGATCTCTCTCGGGTACCAGCCGCAGATTCAATCGCCTTTGCCTCTCAGGCCACTGTTCCTCTGCTCTGCTAGTTCTCTTACTTGCTTCCTGCTCACCCTGTTCACAACTTTGCTCTGCTCAGCTTAGCTCTGGATCACCTTCACTTCCCTTTTCTGATGCAGTCGCAGTATCACTGTTGTCGTGACCCTCCTCGGCCTTATTTAGTGAGCAACCAGCTTCATCAGCCACCCTCACAGCTTGGCTTGTCCCCTCCTGTAGCTCTGCCACTACAGCTGGATTTTCATTCGGGAGAGGAGCTGTTTCTTCCAAGGGTGCTAAAACTCGGCAGGTGTGAGAAGCATGCACCCAGTTGGGCAGTCCTCCACACTTTACTGCAGTGCTCGTTACAAGTATAATTTGGTAAGGGCCCCTCCAGCGAACATCCAGGCAGCTTTTTCTCATGTGCTTCCAGACCAGCACCCAATCCCCTGGGCTCAGAACGTGACAGAGATCACTTGAAGCTGGAACCACAGCAGCCTGCACCTGATGAGACACAGAACGGACCACATCAGTGAGTCCTTTGCAATAATCAAGGATCAGATCATCTGTGGTGTTAATCAAGGTGGTGGATGGCTCTGCTGGTAATCTCATAGCCCTCCCCATTAGCACTTCATGAGGTGATGGAACTGTTCTCCTATCTGGAGTACTGCAGATACTCATCAATACCAGAGGCAGAGCATCAGGCCACTTCAAGGGTGTGGACGAATACACCTTCGCCATTCGAGCTTTCAAAGTCCCATTAACTTGGCCCACTTTTCCAGAAGCCTCTGGACGGTAGCTACAATGGAGTCTCTGGTCAACATGTAGTGCTGTGCAAATCATCTTCATAACTTCACTGTGGAAATGCGTTCCTCTATCCGATTCCAAAGAGGTCGGAATCCCAAATCTAGGTATGAGTTCCCTCAGCAGCAACTTCGCTACAGTGAATGTGTCGCACCACGTGTAGGATAAGCCTCCACCCATCTCGAGACCACGCACACCACAACCAAGATGTACCTTAACCCGTTGCACCTAGGCATCTCGATAAAATCCAATTGCATCCTATTGAAAGGTCCTCCCGATCTTCCAATGTGACTCAGTGTGAACACAGTCTTTTTCCCAGCATTCATTTGTTGACACGTAACACACCTCTGACACACAGCTTCAGCTACTGCACGAAATTGCGGTTTCTACCACGTCTGTCTGAACACCCGCACCATCGCATCTCTTCCCAGATGCACTGCACCATGAATCTGCCTTGCATTGGGTTCAACAAATCATCTGGCAACACTGCTCTTCCATCACTTGAAACCCAAATGTCGACATCACCTTTAACACATCCTGACGTGATCCACACACTTTTCTCCTGTTCCGAAACCTGTTCCTGCAGGTACTTGAGCTCATCCCAAGTATCTGCCATGGCCAACATCGTGTTGAACTCGGTTCTTTCTTGGCTCTCTCCTGTGTGTCTCTCAGTAAAGGTGTAACCTTGCTCGGCACAGAAACGTGCAACTTCATCAGCGTATCTGTTTCCGAGCGAGACAAAATCTGTCCCCTTTCCATGAGCTGTGCACTTGATGACAGCAATTTCTTTTGGGCACTGTAAGGCCTCTAAGAGTAGCCTCACAAACTCCCAAATTCCTAATAGGTGATCCTGATGATGTCATGTAACCTCTCTGGGACCATAGCTGTCCGAAATCATGAACCACACCAAAACCGTATTGGCTGTCAATGTAAATGGTGATTTGAATTTGATCAGCTGCCAAATAGGCACGAATCAAGGCAATTATTTCAGCTACCTGAGCGGAGTATACTCCTTCCAGGAAAGCAGCTTCAGCCACTTCCGCACTCCCGTGATAGTACATACAGCAAACGCTGCTCTCAACTGACCAACACTGTTTCGTATGCATCAACAAAGAAAATCTCATCAGGGTCAGGCAATGGATCATCAACAATGTTGGGTCTCGGCTTGGTGCAAAGTTCTGTCACATCAAGACAGTCATGGTCGCACAATCTTCATCAAGGGTGTTTGGTAACGGCATCAAAGTAGCAGGATTCAAAACAGAATACCTCCTAAGAGTCACATTTTCCGCAGCAAGAATGACTTGCTCGTAGCGTGTGAGTCTATTATTGGTCAAGTGCTGTGTCTTGGTCCTTTTCATCAACAATTCAATAGAATGCAGTACATAAACAATTAATGAATGTCCCATGACAATACTTTCACATCTTTCAATGCTGACACCCGTTGCAGCAAAGGATTTGAGACATCCGGGCAACGCAGATGCTACTGGATCTAAAGTAGCTGAGAAATAGGCAACTGGTCTACGGACACCTCCATGATCTTGAGTTAAAACTGACAATGCACAACCCTCTCGTTCACAGCAAAGCAACAAAAAAGGCTTGTTGTAGTCGGGCATTCCCAGTGTCGGAGAGCGACAAAGGTCCTCGCGCACCTCCAGGAATGCCGTCATACAGTCATTGTCCCATGGTACCAGATCACTCACATCCTTGCGCGTCAATCTCTGCAAAGGTTTCGCCTTCAGTGAAAAGTTGGGAATCCACTGGTGACAGTAGCCAACCATCCCTAGGAACATCCTACCTTGCCTCTGAGTGGAGGGCACAGTCATACTCATGATTGCCTCAATTCTGTCAGGTGACACCTTCGTCTTGCCTTTTTCTATTTGATGATCCAAGTATTGCACCTTATTCAAACAGTACTGGAACTTATTTGGTGTCACCTTGTGTCCATTCCTCCAAATGATTCAATAAGGCGATAGTGTTAATCCTGCACGCATCCTCGGTTTTTGACTCGACAAGGAGGTTGTCTATGTATTGCACAAGAACGGAGTTCTGAGGCAATGCAAGACTCTCCAAATTCTTCTTCAGGATCTGATTAAAGATCGATGAACTCTCTGTTTACCCCTTGAGGAATACAACACCACGTTAAAACACGATACTGGATTTCCTCGTGTAGCGGTATCGAAAAGAATGCTTAACAAAGATCAGTCACAGTGAACCACTCTGCTTTACATGGGATCTGAAACAAAATCACTGCTGGATTCGGTACCACCGGACAACATGGAACAACCATGTTGTTCACTTTCCTCAGGTCTTGTACAATCCTAAATTTCCTGCTCGGTTTCTGCAATCCGATAATAGGCGAGTTACATGGACTGCCCATTATCTACTTCAGGATCCCCTGCTTAATCATAGAATCAATCACAGTTTTATCCCTGCAACCGTTTCTGGTGTCAGTTTATACTGGGACCTTCTAGGGAACTCAACATTTGGCTTGACCAGAATTTTTAGTGGCTGAACTCCTTTAATCAACCATATCTCTTCACCTGTGAAGTCCCACACCTCTTGCGAGACTGAATCTCTCAAATCAAGTAGAAGTTCTTCCACTGTCACCACAATGTACTCTGCATGGATAAGTGCTGATTTGCAACCTTAAAGGTGGCATCGTCATCGTTTGTCTGCAATTCCACTACCTGAGGGGTGCAATAGATTGTGCAATTGAGTTTGCACAGGATATCTCTCCCTAACAGACAGACAGGACTTGAGTTGCACACCACAAATTGATGCCTGTCACGAAAAGTTTCTATTTTCACAGGAATCGGCTAAGTGAACGGATTGGTCATTTTTTTATTTGCAACACCTACAACTTGGATGGATTGTCCCGAGAGGGGTAGGTTGAGGACTACTGCAGAGCTCACATTAGAACGGGTAGCACCAGTATCAACCAAAAAGGTGGTAGGGTGACCATCAACATCAGCTTCTACAAACGGTCCCCTCTGGTCTACCTGCAAGACTGCCCCAAGAGTGCAGTCTTCCTCCCCCCTCAGGCACCGTCATAACAACGGGTCTGAGTAATACTCGTCACTTTCATCAAAAAGAGGCATCTGCTGATAAGTCCGAGACCCTTGCGGGATCCTCGGTGGCTGGGGAACTTGTACTTGTGGAGCCTATGTCTCCCCTTTCATCGATCTTGGCTTCGTTACAGTAGTTGTCACTTCAGGCACCTGTACAACTTCTTCCTCCTGCTGCATCTGATTTAACGGATTCAAGGGACACTCGCGTCTCCAATGTCCAACCTGGTGACAAAGGTGACACGCGGTGGTCTTTTTCAATGTCGCCACATCTACTCTTACTTTGGGGTCCTCGGCATTTCCCTTCCCTTTGTTCTGTCCATTCTGTTTCCTCCCTAGGGTTCCTCCACCTGACTGCATCTGAGCTCCCCTATCTGCCGCTTGCATATGAACTAGCACCAGCTTGTCCTTAAGCTTCCTATGCGTTGAATCCACTTCATCATTGCAATATCTAGCATACTGCAGTATTTCATCTATCGGTTTATTCTGCCAGCAAATCAAGTGCTGTTGGATCATAAGGCAAATCTCAAGCCTCAACCCCAAAACAAACATAGAAACAAACTGTCCCATACCTTTGGGGTTCATTGTATCCAACCCACTGTACTGCATAAAGACTCTCAAAAGCCTCTCACAGTATTTATGCACTGTTTCCTTTGGCTCCTGCACTGTCCGATCTATCTTTACCCAATCAATATTCTGTGGAGACACTTTATATTTCAGCCAAGTAATAGCTTGTTCGTATTTTTTCATCACAATCGGTGATGGGCCAATCATGAGTGCATCTCTCTCTGGCTCTGAAGAATGCCGCTCAACTGCAATTTTGCATTCTGCCCACAGATCACTCAGGACTACAATGTCAAACAGTGTATTCAAATCAATCCACAACACTTTCGAGATTTTGACAAACCGCTCAACCTGCTTGTACCACTCGCATGGACTCTCCCTCAGCTTAGGGAAATCATTTGTGAATGCTGCCAAATAACCTCTACTCCAGGCACATGCACATACCCTCAACTAGCTACTTCTCGTAAAGGGTAGTTCCCTATTTCTGATGTCCCCCCTCCCGGAGTAGGTACCTCTGCCATGCTCTTCCTGGTACTCTTTTTCTTGGATCATCTTTCTTCCCACTTGTCAAGTCTGTTTCATGCTTGTATCCATATGATCAATTTTCTAATGTGAGTCTTTAGCTCAATGACTCTTTTCTCGTCCAAGTCCTGGTCACTGTACTGCAACCTATGGCTACCTTGTAACATCTTTGACCTAGACAGATTCACCTCATATCTGTTTGCCAACTCAGTTAGTGTCTCATGTGCCGACCTTGCTTTGCGAGTCACATCTTTTGTTACGAACAGCAACTCGTCTGGCTCATAAAGATCCACTCTTTCTAAGGGCAAGTTCCCTTTAATGATCTCGTCCACCTCTGCTTTCAACCGCATCACATATAACCTCTTTGCCTTTATTGCTGCTCTTAGTGTACCTCGACTGGATGTGACACTCGCCTCCCTACTTATTATTATTATTATTATTATGAGGCAATTAATAGAGTGCACAAATACCCATAGGTGTCTCGGCACTGAGGAACAGCTTGGGATGAGGAAGCGAAGGGGAAGGAAGGATTATTGATTGAATAACCAAGTTTTTAATTGTTTATGGAAGGATGACAAAGTGGGTGTAGATTTGATATGTAGAGGAAGTGTGTTCCAAAGTTTGGTGGTGGCGTTAGTGAAACTTCTATCACCCCAGGTGGCCTTTTTGGTTCTGGGCACCGTCAGTAGATGAGCTGCAGAGGAGCGTAGGGATCTAGTCGGTCTAAAGGAGCAGAGTGTTTTTGAGAAATTTAGATCCTATGTTGTGGATTGCCTTATAGGCAATACAGAGGGCCTTGAACTTTGTTCTGCTTTTGATGGGCAGCCGGTGTAGCTGTCGGAGTACCTTTGAGATAGGTTTTGAATTTGGGGGTGCATTAGATAATTCTTGCTGCTGCGTTTTGCACCATCTGCAATTGATGAAGGACTCTTTCTTGGGCATTAATGAGTAGGCCATTACATTAGTCTATCTTAGACATGACGAGTGTACTGATGAGAGTCTTGCCTGCATTAGGAGGAAGGTAGGGCAAAAGTTTTTTTATCATCCTGATAGTAAAAAAGGATGATGAGACGACAGAGTTAACGTGATGAATGAAAGAAAGTTTGTTATCAAACATGACCCCAGATTTCTGACCTTAGTGACAAGGGGCTGAGGTGGGCCCAGCTCTACCGGCCACCAGGAAGGAGACCAGCTGGGGGAGAGATTACCGAAGATCATCACCTTTGTTTTTTCAGAGTTCAGCTTTAGACACTTGTTTGCCATCCAAGTATTGATGTCAGACATTCCCACTCTGAAGTTAGCCAAGACTGAATTGCCATTGTCGTGGATCTTTAACACAATCTGAGTATCGTCGGCATAGGACGTAAGAAGCAGATTGTGGGTCTTAATGATCCTGGCCAGGTCTGACACATATATATTAAACAGGGTCGGGCTGACCGAGGATCCCTGAGGGACCCCGCATGGTAGTGAGAAGGAAGGGGAGTTGATGTTGCCGAACTTTACACGTTGGGTACGGTTAAACAAGAAAGATGTCAGAAGGGCTTTTGCTTTGTCTTTATTACCTGTGGCTGAGACACGGTCAATTAAGGGAGACTGGTCGACCGTGTCAAATGCTGCTGAAAGATCCAGCAGCACCAGGACCGCGGCATCTCCTTTATCTAGAGTCATCCTGCTTTCGTCAGATGTCTTGATGAGTGCAGCTTCTATGCCATGGCCTTTCCTAAAACCAAATTGGGTGTCGTCTAAGAAGTTGTTGTTCTCAATATAGTTGGCTAGTTGGGTGTTCATTACTTTTTCGATGATCTTTGCAGGGAGGGGGAGGCCTGCAATTGGTCTATAATTCTTGGTCTCTGTAGGGTTAAGGTTCAGTTTTTTTTTTTTTATTCAAATACATTTTATTGGGTGTTTCAGTATCAAAATAAAATACAAATGATACAGACTTTGGAGACATACATTATTACAGAAGAACAGTACAGTACAGTACTATAAAGCAAAAAGCGGTACTAGATAATGTACAGTAGGTTACAAAATAATACATACTACATTAGTCGGCGTATCCGGTAAATTATAGGTAAATTATAGTGGGGACGCAAGCAACAGTTTTCATCCATAGAGAACAGCATCTAATAGGGTAACTCCACACTGTTGGATTGTGGTGTTGTCAGATCAGGTCAAATGCTTCGGGGGTAGAGGATACCTAAGGTGGTTTATGGGTGGTAAAATAACTGTCAAGGGTAGACCACATCTTCCTCTTAGGGGGGCGCCAAGGTGATTGTTGGAGAGCTATGTTATCCGCACCCCGGAGGCTAATGATCCAGTTGAGCCAGCATGCAAAGGTAGCTTTGCTAGAGTCCTTCCAGTTACTAAGGACAATTTTAACAGCTGCAGTGAGCATGAGATCCAGTAGTGCTCTGTCGTCGGCATGGAGGGAGGGCTCTAGGGTGAAACCGAAGGCTAGGTACGGTAGTTCTCTGGACGGGGAAATGGGGAAAATTTTACTGATAAAGTCAAATATCTTGTCCCAGAAGGGGGTTACACAGTCGTAATGTAGAATAATGTGTGCTAGGTCGCCTTCTGCCCGTTTACAGTTCCAGCAAAAGGCGTCTGGGCTGATGTTATGAGCATAGAGACGCTCCGGGGTCCAGAAGGCCTTGTGGAGGAACCAATATTTGGTCTGTGATAAAGTAGGGCTAATTTTGTGTCGCATGCAAGATTCCCAAGTATTGGTCCAGTCCGCTTCTGAGATCGGTCTAGATGACATTTCGGACCAGAACTGTGTGAGTGGTGCGGGGAGATTGGTATGTTGGGGGCGACTGAGTTTGTAGAGATAGGACACTTGATGGCCTAGTCTGTTTAACCTAGCGAGGTAAGATGAGAGAGTTTCGCCTTAGAGAGTGCGGATTTTATGTTTAAGAAGGTGTAGAACTCTAGAGGCGCAAGACTATAAGTAGCTTGTATGTCTCTGAACGGGATAGAATATGAACCCTCGAATAGTTGGTGCGGGAAAAAGATGCCTTTTTTAACCCACTGCGAATTATGCAGAGGTTTGCCCTTATATAGTATGGACCGATTATTCCATAAAGATTCCCAACCTGAGTGACAAATGCTATGATCTAGAAATTTGTCGATTTTAAGAAGTGCCGCTTTTGTGTTACGAAAGATCGATTTCGAGTGGGATAGCATGTTTAAATTGAATAAAAGGGCTGCAGCGGGGGTGACTCCGCCTAGGATCGCTTGTTCGACTTCCAGCCAAACCGGGGTGTAGTCTACCACGGGGGTTAGCCAGTGGGCTCCTTGTCTCGCTAGGAAAGCGGTCTCGTAGCACCTAATGTCCGGTAGGTTGACCCCTCCTAATGATTTGTCCAAGCGTAATTTTTTTATGCTGATCCTCGCTTTTTTCCCTTTCCATAGGAAGTTGGTGAGAGTTTGGTCGAGTTTGTGGAAAAAATCTTGGGTAAGTGTTAGAGGAAGCATTGAAATAAGATAATTCACCAGGGGGGAGATCATCATTTTGATGGTCTCTACTCTGCCCCACCACGTGATGAAGCAAGGGGACCATCCTTCCAGATGTTTTTTTATTTTAGTTAAGGTAGTCTTCTCGTTTTGTTGAAGGGTTTCCATAAGGGAGTCCCCAAACTCTATCCCCAGGTACCTTATAAATCCTGATTGCCAGCAGAGACCAGAATTCCCCAGCACGTCTTTAGAGGCTAGGATGTTCAAAGGCTTGACCTCCGATTTCTCCCGATTGAGTTTATACCCTGAATGGGTGGAATATGTTTCAATGGTGGACATCAAGGCGGCGATGGAGGGCTCCGGGGATTCAGATACTATCAGGATGTCATCCGCATAAGCGGCTAATTTAACACAGGTATCTCCAAAACTTACTCCCTTAATTTTATCGTTCTTTTTAATGTCGGCGATGAGGGGTTCCATTGCTAGGAGGAAGAGTGACGGGTAGAGGGGGCAGCCCTGTCTGGTTCCCTGTTCCAGGCCGAATGGATCCGACAATGAGCCATTTATGGCAATACGAGCGGATGGGGAGAGGTATAAAGCCATAACCATATCTATGAAGGTGTTTCCTAGGTTGCAGTTGGACATGCAATGCTTAAGGAAGAGCCAAGAGACTCTATCGAACGCTTTCTCCGCGTCTAGCGTAATAGCCACGGATAAGCATGGGCGTAAAATCCGTTCCGCTCGCGGATTTTGCGGATTTTCGGCAAATTCGCAATCTGCGAACTCTCGCGAACTTGCCGAAAATTCGTAAAATCCGTGCGAAGCGGATGTTTTGCTTGGTCGCACTTGCCAACTAGAATACTATACAATTTCGCAGGAGTAAACACTTGCGAACACATAGATGCGGTGGGCAGCGACAATCTCGCAATTGCGAGATTGCAAAATTTGCAATTTTGCACAAGAAATCCACCAGCAGGCAGCATAAACCTTGAAAATTATGATTTTTATCAGAATAACTCCTCAGGTTGACATTTGCCTGCACTTTTTCTTTGCATGGAGTCCATTTTGGGGGTGGGGGGGTGGGAGGAAGGAAGTGTCCCACAGTCTCCAACTCCAACAAGGATTACTTTTTGTGGATGCTGCTGGATATTTGGATTTTTTCAGAGTTCATTTGCCTACTTGCAACTATTCTATGACCCTGCTCTGACCCTCACAGCAGGCTCAGAGAATAGCTACAAGTATACAACAAAGGTCCTGTTAAAATAATTACACTGCAACAGAAAGCAATTACAGACAAAACTGAAAGCACTCAGCAGGTTCAAAAGTTCAATCTTATCATTAGTAACCATTCCCTGTAGTGCTTCCTGAGGGGCCCCCTCAGAGTTCAGTTGCCTACTTGCAACTATTCTAGGACCCTGCTCCGACCCTCACAGCAGGCTCAGAGAATAGCTAAAAGTAGGCCACAAAGGTCCTGTGAAAAAAAATTGCACTGCAACAGAAAGCAAATTACAGATAAGGAAGCAGGTGCCAGCCAGACTGGAAGTTTAAATTCAGTGACACATTAATCAACCCCAAATTAATTCATGTCAGTTGAAGCAGGGCAGGTGTGCTTGCTTTTTTTCACCCCCATAATCTACAGTGATAAACCAACCAGAGAGTGGCAGTGATGTACCAGAGGGTGGCATGGTTGTACCAGAGGGTGGCAGTGGTGAAACAGAGGGTGCTGTCAACCTGTGATGATGAACCAGACGTAGAAACAACATAGTCGCGGCCGTTGCGAGCCGACAAGTAAGTTCGCAATTGCGAACTGGTACACAACCCTCGCGAACTGGCAGAAATCCTTGCGAACACAAAAAAAACCAAAAAATCCGCAAATTCGCGAGAGTTCGCGGATTGTGCGGATTGCGAATCCATAAATACGCAAGTTCGCGGATTGCCAATTCGCAAAATCCGCCCATGCTTAGCCACGGAGGGAGCATCAAACGCTTTGGCCTTTTCTATAACATGGCAGAGAAGTCTTGTATTGTCATTAGACATGCGATGTTTTAGGAACCCAACCGGTGATGTACTAATTAATTTAGGGAGGAGCGAGTTCAGTCTGGTCGCAAGGATTTTGGAGTAGATCTTGCAGTCCAGATTTATTAATGATATAGGTCTATAATTATTTGTCAGAAGCGGGTCCTTCCCTTCTTTGGGTATGATAATGATGGTGGCCTCGCTCATTGATTTTGTTACCCCTTTTTTGGAGGCAAAGGATTGGAACAATTTTAGTAGGGTTGGGCTTATCGAAGTCCCGAGTTCCTTATAAAAACCGACCGAGAAGCCGTCGGGGCCTGGTGCTTTATTGCCTTTGAGGGTTTTAATGGAAGCCGAGACTTCTTGTAAGGTGAGCGGGGAATTCAGCTTCAAATTATCCGCGTCATTGAGTTTTGGGAGGCCTAAGGAGTTCAGGTAGTTAGAGCACGCATGTGAGTCAAAGTCTAATTTATTCTTGTACAGATCCTCATAAAAGGACTTGAAGGTGTGGAGAATGAGGTTTTGTTTGTTTGGACAATATTATTTTGGTCTTTGATTGAAGCAATGTTGAATTGTCTATTTTTATGTTTTAGGTAGGATGCCAGTAGCTTCCCAGCTTTGTTACCCTCGCATACCTTCAAGGACTTGAATTTGTTCACCCAAACCCCCGCTCTTCTGCTAAGAATGAGTTGTACTCGTATTTCTTTTTAGTGAGGTCATTTAGAAGCGATGTGTTGAGGAGGTCCGCCGCATGAGATAGTTCCAAATTCTTAATGTCTCTTTCCAAAGCAACGAGCTCTAGATTTAGTGTCTTGTTAGTTTTCGCCCGGATACCAATAATCACACCCCTTTTAGTGGCCTTAAGTGCGTCCCAAACATTCGCTATGTCCGAGCCCGGAATATCGTTGAAGTTAAGGTAATCCTGTATGGCAGATTCAAATTTATTTTTGTTATCTGGTTCGTGAAAATGTCGTCATTGAAGCGCCATCTCTTTGGGGGAAGGATGGATCTGGAGCCTACTAGTTTGGTTTGGATGCTGGAGTGGTCAGAGACCAGTTTGGGGGCAATATTAGTTTCCTTAATAAGGTGTGTAAAAGGACTGTTGATAAGGATGTAATCCATTCTGGAGTAGGAATTATGGGGAGTCCAATAAAACGTGTAGTCACGACCGTCAGGGTGCTGCAGTCGCCACAAATCTTGTAGGTCGAATTTGGAGCAGAGGCGTTTTAAACTGTCGTGGGGTGGTAGGTACAATTTGATTGACGATCAATTACCGGGTCGATAGGTAAATTAAATTCCCCCAACGATAAGTAGTTCGGCTTGAGGGATGGTTCAAGTATAGGTGAGAGGGAGTCCTAAAAGATTGGATCGTCCACATTTGGGCCATAAATATTCAGAACGTGGATGTGATCGTCGTTCTTTAGGAGGTGTGTCATGACTAGTCTACCATCGGTATCCTGAGTGTGTGAAAACTAAGGATATGATGGATTTTTTTGCAATAAGGGTAAGGACCCCTCTCTTTTTGTGTACTGCTGAGGAGCATAAAGTGTGTGAAATCCAGTGTTGTTTGATAAATTCAGCGTCTTCGATGGACAGTTCGGTCTCCTGGAGTAGGAAGATATCGCCCTTGGATTTGGCTAGATATTCTAGGACTTTCCTCAGTTTAACCGGGTGATTGAGCCCTTTGACGTTTAGTGAGACAATGTTTTTTTTATTTTTTATTAACAACTCCAATACAACAAACAATAAGCTTTTCAAATACATCCGAAACCAGATCATAGAAACCTCATAAGAGAGAGGGACAACAATCAAAGAAAAGAAGAGAAAAAATAAAAAGTAAAAAAATAAAAATAAAAAAGAACATGATATTAAATGCAAAAGCCAGAAAATACAAAATTGTCTAAAGCTTCCTATACTATTGTATGATTGTTTTTACTAAATAGTATTTTAGACATTTATTTAGAATTATTATTATGAATTTGCCGCAGCTGCCCAAGCTGTAATAGGGGACCAGATTTTTTCGCCTCGTCTCTTAGATTTCAAACCCCTGATGGCATAGATTGCTATTTCATGATTGTAAACACCCAGAAAGCGTGCAAGCCACATTTGGAAGCTCGGGAGTCACTATCCTTCCACCGTGTGGCCAATATAATTCGATATACAGCAGTTCCAATGAAAAGCATAGCTTCTTCCCTGGGGCTCAGATTTAATGTGCCATCATATCCAAGCAAGCAAATAGTGGGTGACTCGGGCAAGGCTCGACCAAAAACCTCCTGCCAAAATTCCCATATAATTTTTCTATATAGTGTCAGTTTATTGCATTCGTAGAACATATGTAGAAGTGTGGCGGGTCCATAGTTACACCTGGGGCAATGATCATTGCTGCTTTTACCCCAAGAGTACAGTTTTGCTGGGGTATAATAAAGATTGAATATTGTTTTATAAAGTTGTGCTTTTAGATTGGTGGAGAGTAATAATTGTGACATCATTACCAAGACCTTGTCAATATCTATGTCTGGATTTTCAAGCCTATTTGTCCATGATATTTCTGTGTGTTCTATGTCATCGGGTGATTTTTGGTGTAGGAGGGTATAAATTGTGCCAATTCTGGTGGAAGGTCTCATGATGTCTTCAATAAGGGGTATTCTATTCCAACTTATACCTGACAGCTTGGGATTTATAATAGTTCTTACTTGATAATACTTTAAATAATCTGTGACGGGTATATTACATTTATTCTGAAGGGTGACGAAATTAGCCTTACAATCTGTACCAAGGAGGTCAGAAAGGGAAATAATTCCCAATCTTTCCCAGCTAGGTGAAATCATATTGTTCACATTTTGAGGAAGCAGAGATGAGTGCCAAAGTGGGGTGTACCGGGTTAGTTTGGGAATTTGAATATGTTTGCTAATTTTTGACCATACTTTCCATGCCCCAATGACAGTTTTAAATTTAGCTTTTTTAAAATAACTAGGTTCGAGTTGCCTTAAGAGTAATCCTCTAGCTTTGTGGCCAAGGGATAATTCATAAATTGACGGTATTCCCGATTCCTCCCCGTTGATTGCTGGGTTAATCAAGGGAGCGAATTGTTGTAAAAAGGCTGCCCAAAAATATAAGAGTAGATTTGGAATTGCAAGGCCCCCTCTGTCAAACGGCAGGGATAAGAATTTAAGCGACCTCCTAATCTTGCCATGTTGCCATATAAATTTGGAAATCTGGGAATCGAGAATTTTATTTTATTTGTCTTCAACTAATAAAGGGATTGCCCGGAATAAATATAATATTTTTGGAAAGATAGTCATTTTCATATAATTTCCTCGCCCTATAATTGATAAATGAATGCTATTCACCCTGGTAAGATCCTGTTTAATAGAATTAATAAGTGGTTCGTAGTTGCTTTTAGTGATACTATCAACCTTAGCAGATATACAGACCCCTAAGTATGTTGCTTTACTTGTTCTTCTTGTATCAATCAGGTGAATATTATCTGTACATAATATGATAGTTTTGCTTTTATTAAGAGAGTAGCCTGAATATGACCCAAACTGGTGGGTGATAGCCTCTATTTCGGTTATAGCTGTATCTGGATCTGGAGTTAAGATTGCTACGTCGTCAGCGTAGGCTAAGACTTTTGTTTCAAAGAGTCCTGTCACCACTGGATTGATTCTGGTGTTATCAAGAATTTTCAATATCAGAGGGTTGATATAAAGGGCAAATAATATGGGGGAACATGGGCAGCCCTGTCTTGTTCCCCTTGAGATGTTGATAATGCCCGATTCGCCCCCCATGATTTGGAGTTTAGCCTTTGGGTCAATATACATGGCTTTGATTGACTTAATAAAACTATGTCCAAAGTTGTAGTGTTCTAATATAGCCCACAAGAATTCCCACGACACTCTGTCGAATGCCTTCTCGGCATCAAGAAGGATCATTGACATCTGGCCGCCCGTTACTGACATAATATCAAAAAGTGATATTGCTCTACGAGTATGTTCGGTGGTACCCTTCCCTGGGATGAAACCATGTTGCCACAGGCTAGCCAGATCCGCAATGATCCCCCTTAGCCGATTGGCCAAGACTTTTGCATATAATTTTGAATCTGAGTTGATCAATGAGATCGGACGGTATGATGACGGGGAATCAGTAGGTTTTTCCTTTTTGGCAAAAATTATAATATTAGTATCTTTCCAAGAAGCGGGAGTAATACCGTTCCACTGTACCCCCTGGAATAGATCTAATAACAGTGGTAATATAATATCACCTAGAATTTGGTATAATTCCAGGGGTATCTTGTCGGGGCCTGCTGCTTTCCCCGGGGCAGTTCTGCAAGTGCAAGTTCAATCTCTGACATTGAAATTTCTTTTTCCAGATCATTTTTAGTAGTATTGTCTAAGCTATTATCAGGAGAGGTTAGGAAGTCTTTGAGAAATGTCTTTATATCTTCTTTGTTATGGGCGATATCATTCTTATATAATTTCTGATAATAATCTTGAAAAATCTCCACTATTTCCTCCCTTTGTGTGTATTCATGACCGTTCATTTTTATAGATGAGATTGCATTGCGAGACACTTTTTGTCTTGTTCGTAGAGCCTGTTGTTTTCCAACCTTTTCCCCATTCTCGTAGAGGTCTTTTTGATAAGTTCTAAATGTTTCGGCAGACTTCTGAGTTAGTCCTTTATTTAAGTCAGTTTTGAGGATTAGGATCTGGCGAAGTAAGTTAGACCCATCAGATTTTTGAATAATTGTTGTTGTATGGGCAGCTTCTAACCTTGCTAATTCCGCTACTTTATTGTTATATTCAGTAGCCTTATATTCTTAAGTCTGGCTACATAACTAATGGTCTCTCCCCTGAGTACAGATTTAAAACAATCCCATACGATGTTTCTTGGAGCACTGTAGCGATTTATATCGAAGTAGCCCTGAGCCCAATTCCTAATGGAGTTAATATACTCTCTATTAACCAGAAGTTTTCTATCGAATGTACATACTGATGGTTTTTTGGTGGTAGTGGTTAAATTTATAGTGAGAACCAGGGCATTATGGTCAGAAATTAGCTTTGGGTAGTGAGACAATGTTAAGGCCTTTCGATATGGACTTGGTGTGGGTCATGAGGTTGCAGAGTGTCGCTTGTGGGTTGGGAAACCTACTGTGGTAAGAGTTACCGCGAATTTGCCTTCGAGAACTGGTATGGCTCGGCGATAAGGTTTGTGCAGATCAGACAAGGGCTGGAAGAACATGTGGCAGACAATCAACCATAAGCATTTCGGTTTGATAAGGAACTGTACCGTTGCAGATAAGAGGACACCACAAAGTTTAAAAAAAGAATACAAAAGGCATACTGAAACAATCCAAGAAGAATTCCCCCCCTCCTCCACTCCCTCACCCTCCCCTTCCCACCTCCTACCCAGCCCTCCCCCCTCCCATCCCCCCCATAACTAGAACGTAGGAGCAGCGACGGCAGTACCGTCCAAGCACAACGTAGGATGAATCAGAGATGTCATCATAACAGGAGAAATCGTTAAGTCTAGCTAGTATTTTGTAACACAGCATATCTAAACAATATGAAGCCATTGGTAAAATGCCTGAACAGGCAAGAACGGGTCAGAACTACAAGGTTAACATTTTATAGGACTATAGAACTACAGTAATTAAAGCAGAGCACAATGACTATGCAAGAGACACAGGTGTGAATATTTCCACGTCAGAGCAGAGATAACAGCAGTGTCATTAGGCTACTCTTTGAAGAAAGGACCTTCCGGCTCCCACAAGTAACAGAGAGGTAACAATCTAGAGACAAATCGTGGGACCCAAGAGTGGGTAATAGTAGGTCCTTCCTGATGGCTAAGGACAGCTTGGATACTGGGAACCAGCTAGTACACCAGAAGCACGAACTTACACTGGATAGGCAGGTAAGCAGATCTATGAAGGCAACTTAAGAACACGAGCAGCTTAGAAGTGATTGTAGTTCTCAGAGAATCAGTGGGCAACTGAACCTTGTCCTGTGCTTGTGTTTCCAGATTCATAAATTATCTGTCTTCCGTTTATTAGACGCGATGTTAGAGGAGTCCATTGCTTGCGTAGGTGAGTCCTCCAGGAACTGCGTTAAGACATTAGGATCGGAGAAGAAGCGAGGTTTGCCGTTGATGATGATTTTAAATTTCGCTGGGCCCGCAAAGGAGAACTGTATACCTTTTGATCTCAATTTTTCCCTTTGGGCCAGGAAGCCTTTTCAGACCTCCACCGTGTCTTTCGAGTAGTCTTGAGTGAAGGTGATTTTGTGGCCTCCCCAGGTGACGGAGTTGTTGTGTCTAGCGAATTGCAATATGGCTTCAGTGTGCTGGAAGCGTAGTGGTTTGCAGATCAGCGGGCGAGGGCCTTTGTATCCATGAGGGATGAAGGTTGGAACTCTGTGAGCCCGGTCAAGCTTGAGCGCATGATTGAACTTAAGTCCAGTTACTGAAGGGATCCATGCTTCCAAGAAAGCTACGCAGGAATCAGCGTCTTTCTCTGCATTCTCAGGAACTCCAAAAATGCGAACGTTACCCCTCCTATTTCTATCTACCAATTCTGCATTCTGGCGTCTGTGGGAGTCGGTTGATCTTTGAAGCTGTAGAATAGTTTTGGCTGAGAGGTTGGTTTTGTCTTCAACGTCGCTTATTCTTTGTTCTGCCTCGTCTATGCTCTTGTGGACCGAGTTCATGTCCGCCCTGATCGCAGTAAGTTCAAGTTGCATGGTGTCTGTGTTGTTCTTCGTCGATTTTGCGAGATTGTGCACTTCCGCTAGTTTTTTGAGGATCATGTCCAGTGTGCTATTAAGGTCGGCTCTTGCTTTGATGGGTGAGTCTGATAGGGACGATTCCGGTCTCACTTTCTTGATGTTCTTTTTGTCCTCTCTCTCCGCCATGTTGTTGGGTTTCTTTTGCAGGCTGCTGGTGGGGTGGAGATCTGCCAGCTTGACAGTAGGGCCAGTTCCAGCGGAAGCAGGTAGGTTGAGGCAGAGACTGAGTGCAGGCCCTATCCTGGGCGCCGCGACCACAAGAATTGCGTCGCTTATGGATGTATCGTAGTTGCATGCAGCATAGATTAGCGTGAAGGTATTGACAATACAGGTAGGGTCAATAAACAACTGGCTCCCCGTCTCTCCACTGCAGTTGCACTGGTGGTGCAATGGTGCTGGCCGTGGTGTCACCTCTCAGAGCAAGATTGCGTGTCTTGGTGTCACTTGGGATTTCCCAGAGTGTCCTGGACGGCAAAATACTGGGCGGAATATGGTTTGGAGACAGTGAGGGGCACTCAGCAATACTGGAACATCCAGGTGCGGTGGTTGTGCTCTTTGAGGCAGTGTTGCAGGGTCCCTGGGTCGAGGCTACAGTGTAAGCATCAGCTTTAATATCGTTGGATCCACGTGCATCCTAATCCCCCTGGTGATACTAGCGCTAGCATAGGCTTTTGTGTCATAGGCTAAGCCTTCCCGGAGTATTTGAGCATTTGAGCATGTTCAGTGGCTTTTTGCTGTGTTTCAGGAAATTCGCCCAGGATTTGTGTCTCAGTCGCCGCCATTTTAAAGTCAGGCAAGGCTCCCTTGAAGGACCACTTAGAGCAGATTGTGGGGTGCCAGAAAGATTACAATTGCAGGGGGTACGCTCCAATGTAGCCCCCTTCATGAGCTGCGTAACTAGCGGTGAGGCTGGGGGTATCAGAACGTGCACATTAGCATAAATGGGTGATGCGGGCCGCCATCTTAGGCTCAGTCATGGCAGAGACATGAGGGTCGATTAGAATGGCGAGATTCGGCGAAATACCGTGTAGGTAGGCAGCGGGGTACATGCGGCAGGCTTGTGGTGGGTTGGGCTGCTAACGGCTCACCTCTGGAGTCATCTGTGGCGATTACGGCTTATTTGGAGATGGCGGGCAGGTCTAGGGAAGCGGCTCCGGTGCTCTTCTACTGGCGTACATGGGCTGGTGGGCGCTGAGGTGCGGGAGCTAATAAAGGCACTTCCCGACCATATTTCGGAGCGCTACTGCACACCGAGTGTGCTCCTTGGCGTCGGAAGCCCGAATCCAGTAGGTGTTGCCCTGTGACTTCGGTGAATCACTCCTGAGGCGGCATAAGGCGCTCTCCTACGCGGCAGGGATGAGGTTAGGCGGCCATTACCACCGCCGTCCAAGCCACGCAAGTCAAGGTTCCGTTTTTTGAGTAGAGGTTTTATAACGTTTTCTTTCCAAATGGAAGGGTATATTCCTGTTGTGAACATTGAGTTGTAGATGTTGGCCAGTTCAGGACCTATGATCTCCGGTATAAGTTTAAATGTAGTAGGGGGGCATGGATCATTGGGGGAACCTGATGTAGTGGTGGATATAAGGTCAGTGATGTATTCTGTAGTGACCTGACTAAATTCTGGGAATGAAGGTGGGGGGTATTGTTAGCGTTATGTGGTGCTGGGGAGTCGGTGGAGCATGGATCTACGTTAGTTGTGATGATTTGCTTATTAGTCGAGGAGAGGGTTGAGAAGTTGGAGTAAAGGTGGCTGGCTTTTTCCTGAAAGAATATGGCGAGAGAATCGCAGAAGATCAGTGTAGGGGTTATAGGAGAACTAGTCCCTGGTCCTGAGAGCTTAGTAACGACCTTGAATAGCTGTTTTACAGAATCTTGTGCTGTATAAATTTGATTTAGATAATATTTAATTTTTTCTGTGATTAACAGACGTTTGTATTTGGACAGTGCTTCCTTGTACCGTGTTTTCATGGGGCTGTCATAATGTTGGAGCCAATGACGTGAGGAGTTTCTACATTTCTGCTTTTCTAATCTTAGATAGTCTGAAAACCAGGGGGCGGTTGGGGTCTTTCTGTTTCTGGAGGTGTGTTTTAGCGGTACCAGTATGTCAAAGGCGGTGTGGTGCCATTTTGTGTAATGCATGGCTGCCTGTTCAGGGTTGTTAGGTAGTTTTCGATGGGTGGACAGCAGGTGCAGTTTTAAATCTTCAGTTGAGATGGTACCCGAGTCTTTGAACTGCGTGGGGTGGAGGGGACTGAAGTGGTTGTGTGTACTAAGTTCGGTATCAATGTTGAAGAGGATCACGGAATGGTCGGTCCAAGATAAAGGGAGAACGTTTGATACAGTAATTTGTTTATTGTTTGTGAATAACCCGTCAAGTGTGTGTCCAGCCAAACGAGTGGGCGTGGTTACTAATTGGGAGAGTCCTATTGAGTCAAATTCTAATAGCTGGGCAGAAGTATCATGATCATTGTGGGCCTCAAGGTGGAAATTGAAGTCGCCTAATATGGTAAAGTTGAATTCTCCTGCAGAAGGTTCTGCTAGGAGGTCTAATGATGAAAGAAATTCTGCTTGTGATCCAGGAGAGCGATACATTACGATACCTTTAAAAGTGTATGACTTGGTGAGTGAGATGGTGAAGATAAAGGCTTCGTAGTTCTTGGTAGGGATTGTTTCTGTCCTAACTGTGTAGTTGTTTCGGTGAATAAGTGCTAGTCCACCACCTCTTTTGTTGGTTCTATCTAATCTCTTGACGCAGAAATCATCAGGTGTTACGGTGGCAAAGTCAGGTCGGTAGGAAGGGTCACTCCAGGTCTCTGTTAGAAGTAGGAGGTCAAGTTTGTTGTTTTCAATGAATGTGAGTATTTCATATTTGTGTTTGGGGAGGAAACGTGCATTAATGAGGGCTGCGTAGATAGTTCTATGATTGTTGGATGGAGAAAGTGTATTGGAGGAAAGTGGATTTTTACTGGGGATGGTTCTGAGAGGGCAACTCGGACATGGAACGAAGACTTGGGGAGGTAAGGTATCTCAAGTAAAATAAGGACAAGTTTGTGAGTCCCTGAGTGTGCCAGCTACTCTTTTAGTTGGTTACTGATGTAGGTTTGTATGTTAGGCTGCATATTTGGTCTAAACGGGCCAGAGGGTAAGGCCCTGGGCCCGGTCCAGGCGCAGATGGGCGCAGATGGGCTTGCCTTTGGCGCGCCGGTGGCGCGCCCGCTGCGCGCGGTGAGAGGCATCTGATTTTAACGAGGGTGAAGATCAGCTGCTGGTCAGCTGATTAGTGGGCTTAACAGGAAGTGTAGGTCACGTCCTGCAGCACGCAAAAATCCCTCCACTCAAACCGAATGATCGGCAGTGGACCGGGGATGGTGTGCTGGTTTAGATTCGGTAAGTGCAATTTTGTAAAGAGTGCAGTTTAAAAACACAAGTATACAATTGTGCAATAGTATCTTTTAAAAACGAGTGATTTTTCAAGAAAGAGCAACGTGGGAGGAGCCCTTTCCAAGCGCTTCTATTAAACACAGGTATACAATTGCATGACAGTAATCTTTAAAACAATGCAATTTTAGGAAAGAGAAAGTGGTGGGAACCCTTTCCCAGGCGCTCCTATTACAAGCAGTGTCAGGGTCTGTCTGTCTCACCTCAAGCGCGTCCGCTGCGCGCAGTGAGAGGCATCTGATTTTAACGAGGGTGAAGATCAGCTGCTGGTCAGCTGATTAGTAGGCTTAACAGGACGTGTAAGTCACGTCCTGTAGCACGCAAAAATTCCTCCACTCAAACCGAATGACCGACGGTGGACCGGGGATGGTGTGCTGGTTTAGATTCGGTAAATGCAATTTTGTAAAGAGTGCAGTTTAAAAACACAAGTATACAATTGTGCAATAGTATCTTTTATAAAAAAAGGGATTTTTCAAGAAAGAGGAACGTGGTAGGAGCCCTTTCCCAGGCGCTCCTATTAAACACAGGTATACAATTGCGTGATGGTATCCTTTAAAACAATGCAATTATAGGAAAGAGAACGTGGTGGGAGGCCTTTCCTAGTCGCTCCTATTACAAGCAGTTTCAGGGTCTGTCTGTCTCACCTCAAGCGCGTCTTCTGCGCGAGGTGAAGTAGTTATCTTGTTCTCAGCACCTATTTGCTTCAGATGTATCTCTAAAACTCATCCTGTTCTCTGAATTACCATGGTCCCAATCTTTCCTTGCTCTGACACTCTGATTCACTTTGGGTGAATCCCACGTTCTCAGGCCTGATCTTAGCTCAGCTAAGGGCTACGGCCTTGGACCTCTCAAATCCATGGGTCCCCTGGACCAGTCCGCCGTGGCTGGCAATGGCGTACTCGATTCCACCGGTCTGGGTATCTGAGCCAATCCGCTCACCACACCGTTCCCTCCTATGCTAAGCCTCCCTTCCGCTCCTGTCTGGGATGTATTTTCACTCCTCACCTGATCTGGATCATACATCGACACTATGGGACCAATGGTGACCGGCACCGTAAGGGCATCCGGTGTGCTCTTTGTTCTGCGTTCCCATTCCTCCTATCGAGAGTTTCCCCACTACTCCCGCACTCGTCAGAGCCTGCGATTCTCTGGCTTCCTCCAGCGGTGCTGATTTTTCCCCTCTGACTCTGGGTTGTATGGGGGTGGTCTCTCAGATAGCAGCCTTTCTATTAAACCATCATCTATATCACTGTCATCTTCCACTCCAACCCCCTTCTGCGTGTTCCCTGTCTTGACCAACAGTGGGTACAGCTTATCCCCTCGATCGTCAGTACTCTCCATCTTTTCTCCAAGGCATCCCACCTTGCGTCTTGAAATGCCCTGACTGACCTTTTCACTCTTTCCAGTCTCTTGTCCCTGTTTCCTTCGTGTGCCGACCTAATCCATGCATGTAATGCCTCAAACTGTGTAGGTCTAGGCAAAGAAGCCATCATCAATTTCAACTGGTATAACACCTCCAATCTAAAGGTTCCATATCTGGGAAAGGTCAACTCCTAATTTCCTTCAGTCATTTTGCACCAATTCTCAAGCCAAAGTATAGTATGCAAACCCACATTCATAGCCATGTAATGAGCTGGAGTATCCTCAGGCGAAGCCTCTTCTCCCCCCCGAGCATCTAATTTATTTTCTCTTCTAAACAAATCTCGTAACACTTTAAAACATTTCAAAATGAAACCAGCGTTTCTGTTTCCGCATCGCTTGTTTACTTCCTAATGACAATCCACCAAACCCAGAGTAGCTTCACACCAACCGCCCTATCACAGCGCGGCACCTTCTGACGTCATTTTCCTCTGCTCGCAGCCGTTCCCCTCCTTCATAATTCGTTTCTCACCTACTCACGCGTCCCATTCATACGCTGAAATAACTGTCTGTCCACGAAACGACCGGACAAGTTACTTCTCTGACTACGTCCACCGTCTGACTGTACCTCCACAGTCTTGTGTAATTATCTACCTCAACTGGTAACTGTCTGGCCACGAAACAACCAGACAATCACCTCAACTGAAAGGTTACAATCGCTCAATGTTCCACATACAGCAACCCACGACCAGCGTCAGTTACTCACGCACTCACACATTCGCTCCCCCTATCTCGGTCCAGGGAGGCGATCGATGGTACCTCATGATCCCCTTAACAATAGTCGTCAATTACGCTGGGTGTCTGCTACACGCTAACTACTTAAGCTACTCGTCGAGCCTAAGACGTACCCGGGCTGCGCACGCTCACAGCCTGATCTCGCAATCACACAACAGTCACTCCAACTCCGCAAGACATCACAACATAAACACCGCAATCTAACAACGTATAACCCTATGCATACTCACTCTCCCACGAACTGCTGCTTCACCGCACCATCACTCTCCGTCAGTTTGCATGAAACGCCGTCTTCTGCCGGTAATCCACTGGACAATCATCGCCTGAATTCTATGGGCCTTGGGAAACTCTTATCTTAATCTAGGACTGACCTGATAGATCTCCCCTTACTCTAGAGACTAACCATCCTCTGCTACCAATTGTTACAGCAGGATTCTTACCCACGTTTTTCTCTTACCAATCTTAAGAATCCTTGGTTGACTGGACCGTCTGGTCTGCTAAGAAGTGTGAAGGGAAGAACAACAGGTTCCTAATAACTTTAGAAACAACCAATTAAATCCAACTCAATAACCACTGACTATTGAATAAACTTTTAGCGATTTTATTACAAAGCCAAAAATAACTGAACATACAGGCACCTCAGTAAGAGGTTGAGAAAATAAACGTACACTAATACAAACATAATTCTACGCAAAAGTCTCATATGACTTAAGATGATGATTAAAGTAATCTCTAAAAGCATTAGACAAATGATGACAGTCCCTGCTTGAAGCTTTGACTGCATTCAATAAAAGGAAAGAAAAGAAAGTTAGTCTGTCCCTACTCTACCACTTAAGGGGCATCCCTACTTAGCGTCATCCCCAGGCAAGAGAATAAGGTGTTAGCCGTGAAGACTTCCTAAGACGGACATTCACTTTTCCATAGGTAAGTAGCCTAGCTACTGAGCTCGTTCTAAGATGCTCCTTCTATTCTCCTGCCTAGCTCCCACTACCCTACTCCATCTGACCTGGCCAAAGGAACTCTGAGAACTGACTATTGTCCCTCGGGGCACTTTCCCTAATACAAAATCCCAAAACATTAAATACGCCCTAAACACACCCCTTCTGCAGGTCTTCAGGCTGTGCTTTTCCATCGAAACCACGTTCTCGTCCAAAAAACGTTGGTGTGTCCTTGGGTCCCAGGCACCTTCTCCACCAAAAGTATCTTTCCTGCATTCCAGTATCTTCCCACATCTCTCGCTCCTACCATCCTAACTCCTACAACAAAGAGTCATTCTGCCTAACTAAACGTGTGTCCTTGCACCTGCAACAGAAAGCCTGTGAACATATTAGCCTTGTACACACACAGATCTACAATGCAAACTTCAACTAAGAAAGGAGCCGTCCCAAGGAGAAATACATTTTCAGGCCTACAGCAAGTGACTAACATAGAAATTTCCATTAGGCCTCTGTTGGCGTTTTCATGTTACCAGGCCTTTACAAGTTTAAATGCATTTCCAACATAACATCATAAGCAAAACATTCAAAATCATTCTAAAAGCATTATGTTTTTTAATTTCATTTCTTAAAGCATTCCATTTTTTAGTAAAAGTGTTACTTCATCTCATGAATAGGCAACCTACACGTGCAACTTTAATATGGTGCACGTCTAATTCTAATGCAACGTTTTATATGTGAAGCAATAATTTCCACATTAGTTAAGGCACTTTTCATGTTAACACTGCATTAGTTTCCAAACAACATGAATACTCTTAAACATTATAACATCATTTTGGTTAATTACTACATTTCTAATGATCACACATTAATACAATCCTCTAAATATGCGAGTGCTGACTACCCGTGATTATGACACACCCCAAACATTTTCAAAATAACATGGCGCTCTATCAAAGGGACTACTCATCAGTTTGGAGCACCAAGAAGGCCGCAACAACCACCGCCGGTGCCACCGCCCCAGGACCACTACTGAGGCAGCGCAGAATAAGACAGCGGGTCCATCACCGATGCCCTAGCCTCACAGACCTAACCCCAGAGCATGTCATTGCCCATTACAGGCTCAAAAGGACATCCATCCTCCGCATCCTGACCCAGATAGCCCACATGCTGATGGGACCAACCCAGCCGATAACCAACATCCCTCCGCAAGCAAAGCTGCTGGCTGTGCTGCACATGTTGGCCTCTGGTACCTTTCAATCAACAACTGCGAGTGTTGGAAGAATCTCTCAGTCAGCCTTATCCACGTTCCTCACAGCTGTCTTGGATGCCATCATCAGCCTGATACCTCAGCACCTACGCTTCCCCAACACTGCACAGGAACAGCTTGAGACCAAGCAAGACTTTTACGTCATAGCTGGCTTCCCGCAGGTGTTGGGGCAATTGACTGCACACATGTCCTACTTGCGCCACCTGCAGACACTGCACACATATACCGTAACAGAAAGTACACACATTCCATCAATGTGTAGGCAATAGAGGACCACCGGGGCCTGTCCAACAATATCGTAGCCAAGTTCCCAGGGAGTGTGCATGATTCCTACATCTTCCACCAGAGCTTTCAAGATGGCACATATGGAAATGTATTGCTTGCTGGTAAGTACCAACTGAACACACCACATACCTCAACTCCACAATCATGGAACTCACAAATGTGAAAATGCACACGTTCCAAACTCACATACAACATGTCAATCAACATGCCCACCTACCAGATACCCAACACAAGTAACGGTGGTTACTAGGGCTAGCCATGTACACAAACAATCCCCAAAGGCCTAGCCCCTCTGCCACACATTTGCAAATGTGGGGAGGGGTGGTAACCAAGTATGTGCGATGGAGGTACTCGACCTATGAAGAAAGTATGTACACAAGGCCGAGTGTGGTAGTGGTGTGCTGGACAGTCTGGAGTTTGCAGAGCACAGACATGTCCATGTGGGCATATATTGGTTTTCCGTAGACCAGCATGAAGGCAAGGACTGCGTTGGTGACTGTCCTACCTGATGGGGGAGAACCATGTGAAGGTCGTATGGAGGATGCATAGGCTTTCGAAGCAGCTGCAGGCCAATGCGTAAACCTGTTTGTTCATGGAGAGGGAGGACTCGAGTACAATGCATAGCTACCTAGAGTTGTCGGGGCTGCCGAAGGCGGTGGCCCAACAGGTGTTGCCACATGCTGATGGGGTGGTCACGAGGATGAAGACTAATGTCTCCTCTTTGTAGAGCACCCCCCAGCTGTTGATCACCCATGTTGCAACTTGATGAGCTTGGTGTCCTTGTAGGTGGTGATATCTAATGGTCCCCTTTATGTAGCTCCAGTTCTTCTGCAGGTGTCTGCAGATGCATCTGTCATCTTGGATGTTGTTGGTGACTGAGGTGGCATTCATTGCACGCTGTATGTTGGAATAGCATATTGGGGCAAGTGTGCAGGTGTAGTTGGAGATACTTGTGTGGAAATCCCGGGCATTGCTGTTGGTGTTGGCTGCAGCGGTGTGTGTGTTGCTGTTGATGGTGTAGTGTACCATCTCCTCGGTGACTCAGCTCCAGTAACTTTGTGTGGTGCCTGCTGTGGGTTTGTGTGTCATGGGGTTTCTCAACAAGGAAGTGTACACAGTGCTGGTCACTCCATGGGAGTTGAGTGATGTTGATGAAGTGGACGCAGTTTCCACATGTGAAGATGGGGTCACAGGTGTTCCCTGCCTTGTGGTTCAGTGTGGTGAAGAGTTGTCTGAGTTCGATGTTAGCAAGCATCTGCCAGATGGTAATGGATTTGGAGTTGTGGTATGTGAGGTGGAGGCTCCGCTCAGAAATGAGTAAGTAGTCCATGCAGTAGATGGCGTGGCATGTGATGATATTGATGGTGTTGGCGAAGTGTTCCCGCCCTCTGTGGGCCCTGCAGTGGAGGGTGCCGGTGTTGGGCGGTGAGGAAGGTCAGACGGCAGCAGCAGAACTGAATGTGAGCAGTGTCAGGTGTGGCCCATTGGCATTTAAACGTTCTCCTGGCAATGACTGAGAGGAGGGCGGATGAGTGGCAGTGCTAGACGTTAGTAGAGCCAGGGTCACTGCTGTTGTTGGTGTTAGGCTTGCAGACATGCGCAGACAGGCTTGACATTGGTGCGCAGTTGGAGTGCTAGTGATGCAAAAGTGCAGCACACACAATTAAATAGTCTCAGGGGAGGGACGAGCAGCTGTAAGGAGAATGTAATTTACATTGATGCTGGTAATTTGTCAGAAGCTACACATGGCAAACATGAATTCCAAAGTACCACAAATCACACATCACAAAACAAACTACTAACACTGCCAGCACACATGCATAACTACCAATGGACATATCTCTCCATTACATTTCACAGGTGATCAAGGATATGCACTCACCCCATGGATGACACCCCTGCGAGCCACTAACACCCAGGCCTAGACGCAGTATAATTTGACCCTTGACGCACCAGGTCCATTGTGGAGCGCACATTTGGCTTGCTAACGTCACGTTTCCGGTGCCTTGACATCACAGGTGGCAGACTGGTTTACAGCCCAGAAATAGTGTGCAGGATAATTATAGCATGTTGTGTATTGCAAAATATATGTGTACGCACCAATGCACCACGAATCCAAGTGCCAGATGCACCGGACAATGCTCAGGATGATGAGGAAGATGAGGCAGGTGGAGCACACCCCACAGCTTCTGCAGCAGGAACTGCCCGAAGGAACCGAATCATAAACAATTTTTTCACCTGAGCACGGCACATCGTGACTGTCCTTAGCAATCATGTATCTGTTCAAAATGACTCCAAGCACAGTATGTGCAAATAAAAAATACTACATACATACCCTGTGTGCATGTTTATCCTCTGCTTAAGTACATCACTCTGACAAGTGTAAGTTTAACGTAAAGTGGAAATAATATCACAATTGTAATTTGATGGTGGGCATGTCTCCTCTCTACATAGAGTCGCTTTTTAGGGTGTCATTTGTGCAAAACTAGACTTTGTAGGGTGTCAATTCTGGTACTAACATCTACTTTTTAGAGTGTCCTATGGGCCAATATATGACATTTAGGGTGTCATTTGTGGTTAACTATGAATTTTGGGGTGTCATTGGGGGTGAATTATGAATTGTAGGGTGTCATTTGGAGTAAATTATGGATTTTAGAGTATTATTTTCGGTAAATGATACATTTTAGGGTGTCATTTGGGGTAAAGTATGAATTTTTGAGTGTCATTTGTGGTTAACTATGAATTTTAGGGTGTCATTTAGGATGAATTATACATTTTAGGGTGTCATTTGGGGAACATTATGGATTTTAGGGTATCATTTTGGGTAAAGTATGAATTTTTAGGGTATCAGTTGGGTTAAACTATGAATTTTAGGGTGTCATTTGGGGTTAACTATGAATTTTAGGGTGTCATTTGGGGTGAATTATGGATTTTAGGGTGTCATTTGGGATAAGTTATGAATTTTAGGGTGCCATTTCTGGTTAACTATGAATTTTAGTGTGTCATTCTGGGTAAATTATAGATTTTAGGGTGTCATTTGGGGTTAAAACAAGCTCCTTGTGGTGTTTTTGGGTGGCTGAAATAAAATTTCATCTAAGACTGTTCATCTGTGTAAGAATCTGCACTTAGCGCGCAAAATCTGCCCGCATTAATGTCAGCACAATGTTTTTTTCATACTCGCGATGGAAAAACCATTGCTAAACACATTGAACAATACGAAATATTACCCCTAAGCCTTGCGTGCAGATTTTCACTGCTTTGTCGAAAAACGGGCCGCAAACACACAAGAAGTGGTGTCTGCATGCTTCCTGTTTACTGTAGGAGTGCTGTGCACTTTCACTATCTCTTTTGAGCACAATGCTGGTGATTGTGGAGAGTGTTTGAGGTGTTTGATGTTGTGTGGTGCAGATTTAAAGAGTGTTGCTGTTTTCTGTGTCCTTTCGATAGTGTCTCTGTGAAGTGTGGTGTACTTGTTTTTACGTGTTCTTTTGTCTCTTGTACTCAATATTGTAGGGTGTTTGCCTCGGGGTAGTTAACTTTCTTTGTATTTGTTGGGGATATTCTATTGGGTTTCTTTCCTTTCGGCAGTGGGTTTAGGTGTGTGCAGGGAGATGGTGGCTGTGGGCAGGTAGGACAGGATATCAGAGTGGGCATTGGGGGGCTTCCTCTGGCTCATCAAGTTTTACCTGTCCTAGATGGTGGAGAGGGATCCTCTCCGGATATGGTGTCAGTGTGCAGAAGGTCAGGTGGGAGCATGGGCGGGCGCAGATGTTGCCTGTAATTGGCGTGGACCGGCCTTTGCTCCAGTGAAAGCACCACCGGCAGGATTGCCTCGGCTGTGAAGGTGACCTGTTGGACCACCACCCTGGGAGTCATCATTGGCCTACAGTGTGGTAAGTTCTACCTCTAAATTTAAATATTAACACTGTAACGCAAACCCATAAATGCGGTGTGGGACGCACTGTTGTCCAAGTGTAAAATTGTGACATCGTGAGGTGGGAGACGTCATGCGTTCACGCCTAACATTAGCACTTCAGCAACACAACAGGACATCTCCATATCTACATCTGTGAAACAGCCTTGTGAGATCTGCAGCAATGCTATTGTACACAGATCATGTGTTACATCATGTTGCATGTACAAATGGGGCCTTGTGAATGTGTCACACAACTATAATGTGCAAGTTTGCTAGCATTGTTGTCTTGTTTGGGCCAACTTATCATTCACATGTCTCGTGTGAATGGCAGGCAAAGTAGACCCAATCATGTAGCCAACATGAAATGCAACAGTACAGTTACGGAGCATTGTCAGTAATGGTAATGATTTGCATGAGGAATATGACCTGTGTGATTTTACGTCTGATACCAACACACACTTCTTTTCATGTCTCATAGCTGGACGACCTCTCATCACACAGGGGGACATCGACAGCTTCAAGAGCCACACGCCACTGGTGAGTTTGGCACTCATAAATTGGCCTAGTGCCATTTCATGAATGTCTGGGTCAAATGAAAGATGTTGTAGTATGCAATATGGGTGTGTATCAAATGTACCTTGCCTACAGTGTGATGATGTATTTTGGAAGTCAAAAGTGTGTACAAATATGTAAGTAAAGTTAGAGCAATGCATTTGTCTTCCAGATGTAACTTTGCATATCCCTAGTCAGTGATACATATGCACATTTGATCTATGGGTTCTGTCACAACAGCACATGCATGTGGATTGCAGAGTGTACAGATTGGAGAGGAGCCATGTAAGTGGCGTTGATGAGTATGAGGAGACATGGAATGCATGTATATCCTTGACTGAGATGACTGTGCAAGTGTGCCCGATCATGCACAAGGAAGCAGTCATTTTCAGTCCGTGAATGCTCAGGCTCCGGTCGGCAGTGTGATTTCGTAGGTATGCTTCATACCAGCTCAACTGAAGTAGCAGTGTCTAGCTATAAGCCAAGCATATAAATGGCATATTCCCAAAACATATACCATAGATGGGCCTATGCATCTCATTGGCATGTTTGGCCACTGCAATGGTGTTGTCAAGCTGTCTCCTTGGGGTCATTCCCTGGTCGACTCAGGCTCAGATGTACAAGCCCCTCTGTCCGAATTGGTGACATTACTCTGCATGCATTTACATTGCATGTATTAGCTCTGCATTTATTGCTGTGCCATATATTTTACAATGCAGGGCCCTACATCGCTATCTGTGAGAAAGCATTACCCATTACAAGACAGTGACCATTATGACTCCAGGGTGCTGTTACAATGGGGAATACATTGGAACAGTTTGCGCTGTAGAGGGCTGTGTTGTTAATATGTTCTACAGAGTGATCATAGCGGATCCAAGACATGCATGATTGACAAATTTGAGAAGACAATGTTTCCCCCTCTCTGCAGCAACGTGTCACCTATTGTGATGTTGTGCTGGAGAGAGGGCCAGTGCTTCATGTACAAGTGAGTGTTCAGCCACCTGACCTGTTTCCATATGTGCTGCATGATGCAGCACAAATGAAAGTGTGAGAAGGGCTGTTCCAGGATTGCTCCTGTGCAGGTAGGGAAACCTTCCTACACATTAACAAGCCCCCCCTTCATACAGACAACCTTGCACTCTTGTGCTAGAGTGCTTGTGTTAGCGCAGACTTGATGAACTGCACACAGTCACTGGGAGAAATGCAGGGCTGCCAATGAGCATTGTACATATAATGCAGCACTGTGTAATAGGAGGGGATGAGGGTGGCGCAACACACAGAGGGCTAATGCCTTCCTCCTCCGATTCCTTGTACACCTTGTCACCCTCAGTCAGGGTATGTCATAGCACCATCATTTGACACTGACAGCCTCATTTGGCTGTGACAGTACATGTCCCATTATTAGTAAAGAGACAGAAGGTATGCTGTTCCTAATTGTGAGATAAGGGAAAACGGTTTAGCGTGGTCATGAAGTGTAGGAGGATGAGGATTCCTCCTCTTGGAATATAGGGCCCTTACACACCCGGCAAGGTGTCATACTTCCTCATATGGGCTGCTCCTTGTCAAGTCTGCGCTGCAATACCTGAAGGGCCCACACAATGGCGCTTCCTACATGAGACATAATCTCAGATATGAGCTGTTGTTACTTTTAAACAGGGTGAGAGACCCATCCATTAAAATAGTTTTCGCTGGTACACCCTTACCTGTTTTAAATTTCCTTTTGGTCATACACCTCCACTTCTTCATCTACACTGATCAGGCCCCTCACCCCCACGGCACCAAACGCCAAATTGCAATAAAAGATCTCGGCCAAAGAGCCCCTTATAGGGAGCCCATAAGGTATAGCAGCGCCGACCTGACGAGGAGCAGCCCATATGATGAAGCATGACACCTTGTGTGAGGGGCCTATATTCCAAGAGGAGGAATCCTCATCCTCCTACACTTCATGACCATGCTAAACGACTTTTCTCTTGTCTCATAATTGGGAACAGCATACCTTCTGTGTCTTTAAAACTATTAGGGCCTGTATGCTGGACCTGTCTAAAAAGCCCTCAGTCCCTCCTTTGTGATTGAGTACATGTCCCATGCCATGCACTGTCATGTCAGTCTCCCCAGCATGTAGTCACTGACCCTGGAATCTACATCTCATTGTCCAGGTCACTCTCTGACTTCACTTTGTTACGCTAGAGTGTAGGCTCCCTTGTTTCAGTGACCTTGTGTTTCAGATTTGAATGGAGAACATTGACATAGTTTGAAGGACTCACAATTTGTCATTTATCTTATTTTACAGACAACATGACACCAGAGGAATTCAACGCCTTCCAGGTGAGGAAGGACCGGTACCTCCACATAAAGAAGGGTGCTAAAAGGTACCACAACAATGCATGGAGGTACCATGATGACCGGGCAGCAGGGAGTTGGAAGTCGGTGCCCTTAGGATGTAAGACATGGGAGTAAGAGTGGCACACAGGCCATCCCAGGCCCCTGAGGCGTCGGTCGTGGGTCCCAGGGTGGACAGGCAGTTACGCATCCCCCCAAACACCACACACCCAAGGGACAATGCCACCTCCCCCTACTGATCAGGTGGTTCCGTTCACTGTGCAGCACCGGAGAACATTGTTGGACAATGATGTTATACTGGCAGAACTATGGAGGGACATGTCAGAGCTTCACAGCCACCGGATGGAGTTTAAGGCAGCCCTGGGTCTCCCATTTAAGACTGAACATGTTGAGCCCCATCCCCCTCTTCTTCCTTCCCCAAATGTTTTATCTTGCATTTTAGATAGTATTAGGTAAGTCTTTTGAGTGTTTGGTAGTGTAGGTGTATTGTAGGTCTAGTTAGTGTTAGATTTTAAGGTAGTTTTAGATATTTATTATTGCACAGTATTTGGGATAAGTTTCCTTTTCCTTTGGGTGGGGTTGATGTCTTTGTTGTTTACAATTAAAAAACAAAATAATAATAAAAAAGATATCTTTGTGTAGGTTAACTGTGTAGTTAGTTTATGTATAGTGTAGATGTCTTTGTCCTGTCATATGATGTGCCTTAAGGGTGGGTTGATGTCTTTGATATGTTGTTGCCTGTTTAGGATTAGTTAGGGTAGATAGTTTAGTTATTTGACCAGTGTGTCCTAGTTAATTTAGATTATATTAGTAGTAGTGATGATTAGTGTCAATTTACGGTTGTTAATTTTTGTACTTCAATAATAAATGGTTACTAGTTTTGATTTCGGCTTGCACTTATGTCTGGGTTGATGTGGGGTGTGGCTTTTTACCTTATATGCAACTCATACCATCACTGGACAATCTGTTGAATGTGTAAGTGTGGTCATGACATGTTACTTGGTAGGATGGATTGTGTCAGGATACCTTAGATGTGAGCACATTAAACTTGCATGGATAACAGGGTGGCAAGTAGGATTTATGGCCTAGGCTAGGGCAGTCGTTTGTGAAGCTCAACATCTTAGGTGTGACTCACAGAGTTGGACAGTACATTCTTGTCCATTTACAACACACCATGGGGACATGGCCTTGAGTGGATATTGCATTTGCAACTGTTATCCATCATGGAGATGGATGTACGCGCCCGGTACCACAGATTTAGTCAAGCCCCTTATATCACATGCTCCTGGCGCAGAGTCCATCTACAATGCACAGACCTTGGCACACTTTCTGCATAGTGCAAGTGTGTCAGCTTCATTCGAATGATATGTTCATGTGCATTGTGGCTCAAATTCTGGGACATGCATGAAGTAGTCTTTTTGTAGGTCCATTGTGAACAGCATATGGCAGAACGGTGGGCCTGAGTCACAAAAGTCATCTGAGAGTAAGTCATGACTTTATCATTTCCAGTATTCATGTATGGCATTTACGAGCAGTACAGTTAGGTATACTGACTTCACTTCTCCTAAATGCCTTTTGTGAATCACTAAAGTTGGAAACTCATGATTTCGTCCAAGATGCCGTTTTTGTGCGGGCACACTGTTCTGCTGCACACAAATGGGGAAATATAGCATTGGTCCCAGTAGTGCCAGTGTCATAGCCACTTCTCCCAAATGTAACGTTTGGCATTCTCATAGTGAAGCCACATTGAAATGGTGGTACTGCATCTGACAATATGCTATGTGCATTGCAGCACACATCCCTAGAAACATTGCCCTATTTGGTCACAGTGGTCACAGCATGAGAGGTTTCCTAAATTTGTAAGCATTGTTCGTCCACAGGAAGGGGCTGACTGACACCTTGCACTTTGGGGTGAATCCTTATTGCCAACTGTACTTCACTGAGGCAGACATTGTGGTTCCAATTGTGGCTGGTAGACATGTGTCCTTACAAATCTTCATCAATGTGAATATGGTGTGCACCATCTTGGGATGTGACATGCAATGCACACCATCACAACAGGCTTTGTCTACCCCGTAGAGTGTAAGTAGATCTGGCAAGAGATCGTTTTTAGCAATTTTAAAGGGGGACACTACTTGTGGCCTGCAACTGACTTATGCAAAAACAACAGTTGATGGACAGAATGCAGAACAATGTCATACATTCACCACAGTACAGAGATCTGGGCCTAAATCCATTGTTTTGTTGCTCACCACACCACCCCAGTTCAGATAAGACCATATGCAAAGTGGGCCGGGTATGCTCAGACGTGAGTACTGTGCTCTCCATGCCACTGGAATCAAGCTATTCTGGCTGATGATGGCTGATAGCCAGAAACCGGTCCTAGGATGCTTGATTCCGGTCCAGGAAAGACATGGCTTGGCAGTTCGGGCTGGACTGTTCCCATGAGGCACAGGGTCAAGACTGATTTGCATAAGTCCAAATAAGGATGGATTAAACCCAGATCTGTGACTTGGGGTGAATGTTTTGCCATTGTGCAACATTCCGTCCAGCAATTGTTGTTTTTGTATCTGCAACAGACTTAGACATTTTTGCAAGCATGCCTATTTCCTTAATGGATGTGGGGCTAAGTTGGGATGTTGCTAGATTGTTGTATTGGAGCAATGAGGGCACAGCTAGTTCTCACATACCGGTCATCTCACTGCCTATCCGGGTCACAGTTAAACATGTACATTTCCCTTATTTCCCTTGGTGTAACTTTTGGATTCATTCGCCCTACATTTTTAGGGAACCCTATACTTGATTGATCATGGACAACACAAATCTGTGTGAGTTAAATATATTATTTACAAGTCTGTTGACATTGGTGTAGACTGGACCAGTACTTGGCCAAACAATCCCCACATTCCATCGATGCCCAGTGGAGGGCCAGTCAGAGTCCTTTTGGCGTAAAATGTCCTGAGGAAGAGGCAGAATTCACTCTGCAGGCTGATTGCTGTGTCATTGGGAAGAAGACATAATATGGCAGTCTATGTTGAAGTCCAAGGGGAGTGTCACAGAGTGTATCCAGGGACAGTGGAAGATGATGTTACAGGCCATGATGCTGAGCCCAGATCCAAGGAGAAACAGGTCATTTGGCAAAGAGGAATGCTACTGCTATTTTCTTTGCAAAAATGCTGATTAATCCACATCTTCGTCCTCTGATGTGTCATATGCCTCACATTGGCTTGGTGGTAGATTGGCTGCAGCACTGTGAGGCACTGACATATCAGGAGGCGGAGATGTGGATGTAGAAGCTGCAGCAGCATTGTTCTGTGCCGAACCTTGCTGCAGCAATGCGTTGATCTGCAGCTGTGGCAGCCCTTTGTTCCACTTGCATCCGCTCCATGTTCTTCATTATTCGTCACATGAGGTCCAACTCCTGGCTGCCATCGCTGGAGCCACTCTGACTGGACAGTTGTTCTTGTCTCTGAGTCATGACTCCAGCAATGCCAGCCATGGAATTTCGGAGGGCATGGAGCGGACTGTGGGTTTCTGTGATGTTCTGTAGGTGGTCTCGAATGGGACTCAGACACCCAAGTATGGCATCAAATTTGGCTGCCAGGCTGTCAAACCCCACCTGCACCTGATCGGCCATCTCCTGCTGGACCTCTACCGCACAGTATTGAAATGCCAGCAGTGTCCTGTGAGACAGCCGTGGTGGTAGCTGCTTGCTGCTGTGTGTTTTGTGCAGGGGGTGGAGTTTCTACAATGCTGCTGAATTGCCCTGCTTCTGGATATGGAGTGCTGAGTGAGTCTAGCAGCTGTTGGACATGTCATTTTTGATGGTGGCAAATCCCTCTTCTTCATCAGTGAAGAGTGGGACAGGCTGCTGTTCAGGGGGTGATGCTTCTCCCTCTGCAATGTAAAGAGGAGATACAGTTTAACTGTGTGTTTCATGTATGAACATGCATTGGATGAATTTACAAGCAGACTGCATGACAATGTCCATTGTGACAGTTTGGGAGGAGATACATATGTGTGCTGTATAGTGAATATTAGGGCAACATCACAGATGTGACATTGTAGTTGTACATTGTCATCTCACAATTTACGGCTATGACACATGCAAATGGCTAATTTCTACACCCAAGCGGCACCAGTTGTGTCCTCTGTTAAGTTGTGAAAGTGATGCAGTTCGTCCCACATTATAGTCAATGAGAGTAGCTCAGATTTATGTGTGTGTGTGCACTGCATTGTAGTAGAGTCACCTCAGGAGCTTTGGTATTGCTGTCCCTTATCCCTTTCAGTCAGTGGGCCTTTCACTCATGTGCCTTTACAATGGTGAGATGTTGCAAGGTGGGACAAATATGGGTCTTGGTCAGAGTTGGGACACCTGTGCATTGTTTGTCAGCTGATGTCTTGTTTACATCAGGGGTTTTATGTACACGAGGAAGTGTCAGAAGGTGACCTGCTCCTTTAAGGATGAAGTCTACACTCAGGCAGTTCATGCACTGTCACTTGCTTTGTCAGTGTGGCTCACAGCCAGCCAACTTTGCTCTGTATTGCACATGTGCATGGGTTTGGTGCGAGAATAGTCATGTGTGAGGAGGGCCCCCTTTATCCACATTTGCATTGAAGGCCTACTTGCTGTATCTATGTGTGCGGCACAGTGCGGTACCCATGTGCATACAGCTAGCTTGGGCTATTGTGTTTTATCTTGTGTGCATGTTGTCAGTCATGTTTTTCTTGCATGCATTACTTACTACCCTCCTCATAGCTTACCTGTTGTGAGTATGGTGCAGGTTGAGTTTCTATTGTTTATGCTGGCTGTACAGATAGTGTCAACACCCATTACACTCAATGTTGACCCCACGTGTGGTGTATGAGTGGGCCTGGATTTAATAGATGTGGATTTACTAAGGCGTATTAGTGGTGCTCAAGCCCTGTCTCTGCCCCCTCCCAACAGATGCCAATGGCAGGGTGAGGTGTGTTTGTGTTATTGCCATGCAGATGGTCACATGGATGATAGATGCTATCATGGTCCAGATTATTGGATGCCAGACTTTGCGTGTGGATGATTAGGCCCATAACTGCATGTTACATCACTGACACTGTTGAATTACCAAACTGATAGGTTTACATGCACATAATGGTGTTGGTGTGCAAATCACACCAGGACTGATGTGGAATGCAGCTTTCTGTATAGCAGATGTGTACACTTGATAGTGGAGGAGAGCTATTTGATGGTGCCATTTAGCTACTTGTCATTATTTGGTGCTACTTTGCTATCCTTGCTTATTGTCATACTAATGGTGTCATACAACTATACAGGGAGATTGTAGTTCTGTGAGTATGGCACACGGGCAAGTAATGTGGCACATATTTGGGTGACACATTCCTGAAATGCATTGTCCATGCACTGTAGTGTTGCAGGCATATAACCCTGCTCATTGTATTACATCACTTTTTGACTCAGGTCTGCTGATTGTGTGCATTGTGGGATATGCACCTTTTAGCCAGTAGGCTACATGAACACTTTGTTGTGACCATGCATGTGTTTATGGTATGCAGAATCACTAGATGCTTTCTCACTTGGTGTACACAGAACTGCATCTCCTGTACGAGCAAGCGGGAACATTAACTGGAGATGCAGCAGGATGTCTATATGGCCCCCTTACCTCAACACCACCCATATACGACTGGTCTGCACCGGCCCGGTGCATGGTGTTGAGGGAAGGGGCCCTTTAGACACCCTGCCGCATCTCCAATCAATGTGGCCCTTTGCTCTTTCATGTAGCCCTCATTTTGTGATCTGATATGGTACTCATGCAATATTTGGATGATATTTCTGTGCACATTTCCAAGTCTGTGAGCCCACGAATATGTGTCTTGCAATGTATTGGTTGAGAAGGGTGATATGTGCCTATGTCACCAGTGCCAAGGGTATCCGGGACATGATCTGCAGTTATTGTGGGTGTGCACTGCAATATATTTAATTGTGCATTAGTGCCATTAGGCCCATCTCCCATCATACCAGTGCTTCTTGCAGTCGTCCACTGTCCTCCTAACCTCTCCAACGGCATTCACCTTGGCTGCGATGGACTGCCATACTGCATTTTGTGTACCCAATGACACTGTGGAGCTGACAAATAGTTGTTGTTGGTTTTCTATCACCTCCGCAATCACGACCTGGTTTTCCTGTGGACTGAACCGGGTCTTCCTCTTCTCCTCGGCTTTCCCCTGGGTCTCTGGCTGGTCCTCCTGAGTGGTTGGGGGGTTGTTATAGGCTTCTGTACTGGGTCCAGCTTCCTCCATAGTTCTTCTCAATTGTTTCTTTTTTTGCGTATTCGGGCTGCTTAGTGTGCGTTTTATAGTAGTTTTTACCAGATGATGTGAAAAAAGTGCGCTGACGCTAATAAGCGTGCCGTTCCTGGCTGCTAATTGGCCCATCGTCACTTTTTTCACATTAGCGTGATAATTTTTATCGCCGTGCCACTAATCTCATAGCCGGACATTTTACCCGGTAGGGGAAACTATCACCTGTTAGCGGCATGTTGTGAATACGCCGCTAACACGGCGGTAGTTTACCACAGTACACGGCGATAAAAACAAGCACGCTGAGGTTAGCGATAGTTTTTGCCATTTGTTGAGAATATCCCCCTGACTGCGCTGCATGAAAGAGACAGAGTATGTCGTCAGAGGAAGTGATGTAACATTGTCTTTCACCGTGATGAAATCACAGGAAGTTGTCATGTGACTGTTGATCCTGGTGGCATTACAGTGTCACTTTCCATGTTCTCTGTGACATGGAATTATATAGTATCTGTACCCTGCAGGGGGTGTGTGGTCTCTGCAGCCAGACCAGCCACCATTCTCCTACTGTGTATCTACCTCACATTCCACATCATTCCAGTGGTGTAATAGTTAGTTGGAAGCACCCCTTTAAAATATATTGTACCTCTTCTAAAATCTCATTTAACCCTGGGTCTAAATCACAATCCTACAGGGTGCAAACTTGGAGTCGAGGTTTGACCTAGAGTTAGCAGGTAAACAGACAGCCTTTATTGGCCCCAACATTAGTACCTGTGTTGATCAACTAACATCCTGATTACGATTGGCCGGGAGAAACTCGATACATTTAGACACCACAGTGTTCAGAATTTATCATCTATGATAAATAGCACAAATTACGGTTATTTTCCGAAACCTGGATCATAACATGGATTTTGGTTCTTTCCGTGCCAAAATCCGCATGCCTCATTATCCTCTGTGTATTTTTCCCTGAGTAAATTTCTTCAGGTTTGATGTGCTGAAATCATTCTGGGGAAAACTGTAGTGGGTTTAGTGTTTACCACACTATTCACAATTCTGATATGTGCTGTAGAAGGTGTTACTGCATATATCATAATTAGCAAGTCAACAATAATTATTATTATTATTATTATTATTATTATTATACAAAATTTATAGCGCGCTCAGTTACCCATGAGCATCCCGGCGCGAATAATCAGGGCGCTAGATGTTTTCTTCGTTGCCACCAAAACAAAAAGATACAAAGAAGATTGCAATGAAGCAGCCACTAATCTTGGCATATCCTTACCATAGCAACCAGTGCAATGATCTCCATTGAAAAGTTGGAAATAACTCCTGCAACATCCAAAAGTTAAACAAGGACGTGTTGAATGAGAAACTAAGGAAGTAAACAGCATAAATAAGTTAAACAAATAAATGAACCACACAAAACAAGTCCCTGTAGGCTTGTCCAGTGCTCCGCCTGTTGTGACCTGCCATGCAGTGCATGACTTAATGCAAGTACCTAGTATGAGGTAAAGAGCAGCCTTCGCATAGCTAATAATTATGAAATAATGGGGTGACCCACAATAGTTCACGGTCCTGGTTAATGTTCGGCATAGAAAACAATGGTCCTAGACTATTTCTACTTAGTTGATTTTTAGTTCTGAATGGTATTAATTTAGTCAAGATCTGTATACATGGTACACATAGAAATCAAATTGCATCATATATTTACCACAATTCTTTCTCAATTCAATTAAATATATCCTCAAAATGACACACCAGCACCATAAATAGCTCCAATAGTGACTGTTTAATTTCACAGTTATTATAACAGATCACTGTAAACAATGCTTCAATACAGAAAAAGGGGGTTGCTCCAAGGGGATTGTGAAGAAGAAGAGTGCTGATGAAATAGAACAGATATATAGGCAGGGAAATCAAAGGAAACATTTGAACAATCAATTTCACATAGTAATGTCCTTTGTAAACTGGTTGTGGTTTAAAGTAGCACCAGTCTTACAATTGGGCCTGTCTCTGATGGATTTACAAATGTTTGCTGTTTCCTGATAGCGCACAGAGTTTATTCATCTGTGAAGAGGCAGGGCTGGGGTGAGGATAGGTACAGGCCCACTGGGGAGAGTGTCGACATTTCTACCCTGGCGCATGGAGGGTAGTTTATAGCCTCTGCATGCGGGTCTTCCTAAGGACGGGGAGGGTTAGATAACCTGATGGTGCAAATGGACTAATTAGAGACATGAATTAATTTTGACCAAAAATATGTAAAAGTGTGCCTACTCACTGACCTATGATGAGGTGAAGTCAGGGTTACAGCCCCTCAGGCGGCGATAAAATTATAATATGATGTATATCATAGAGGAAGAAATATATCTGGCGCAGCCCAGTAGACCACTGTCTACTTAACCGAATTAATTCAGCAGTGAATTGAATTGGTTCAAAGGAATCAAGGCTGCAGTGTTGAAAGAATAAACACAGGGGAATAAATCACCCATGACATCTGAAATTAACCATAAGAAAATAGTAAGGGCTAATTAGTTCCCATACGACAGGAAGGAGCAGGAATAGAGAGCCGTCATTCTAACCATAAAACGACCTAATTTGGCATTCAAGGCGCTGTCCGGGGGATCCGTGCTGTACTCCTCGAGTCAGAGACTGCGAGTGAGGCACTCTCCCCAGTGGGCCTGTACCTAACCTCACCCCAGCCCTGCCTCTTCACAGATGAATAAACTCTGTGCGCTATCAGGTAACAGCAAACATTTGTAAATCCATCAGAGACAGGCCCAATTGTAAGACTGGTGCTACTTTAAACCACAACCAGTTTACAAATGACATTACTATGTGAAATTGATTGTTCAAATGTATCCTTTGATTTCCCTGCCTATATATCTGTTCTATTTCACAAGCACTCTTCTTCTTCACATTCCCCTTGGAGAAACCCCCCTTTTCTGTTTTGAAGCATTGTTTACAGTGATCTGTTATAACTGTGAAATTAAACAGTCACTATTGGAGCTATTTATGATGCTTGTGTGTCATGTTGAGGGTATATTTAAGTGAATTGAGAAAGAATTGGGGTACATATATCATGCAATTTGATTTCTATGTGTACCATGTATAAAGATCTTGACTTAATTAATATCATTCAGAACTAAAAATCAACTAGAAGTAGTCTAGGACCATTATTCGTATAACTAATAGGCATAAATTGGCTAATATAATTCACACGGAGTATACACACTCGGGTCGGAAACTCCATAGTCAATTCATTGCCGAGCATGGCTGGCGCTAGGCATGGGCAGTGTGGGCAGCTGCCCAGGGCCCCGCGCCGGGTCTCGCAGACATGGGGCCTCGCACTTTCAAAAACTCCAGAGTTTGGAGGCCCAGGGGGCCCCCTAAGAATTTATATTTTTTCTATTTTGATCAATTGCTGCCGGCTGGTCCCTCTCTCTTGGCCTAATAGCTGCAGCTGCATGAGAATAGCAGCGATTTGACAGGTAATTAAAGAGCCCTTACGTGTGAAGTGCACCCTGCCCCTGTTTGAATGAAAAGCAGGATAATCTGCAAGGCGCAGAACAAAAGATAGGATGTTGGCGCCTCACAATGAAAACCGCTCAGTTCACCCAGGATGAGGGAAAGGGAACACAGAGGTGAATGAAAGGGGTACGACAAATGGAATATAGTGAGAAGGGGCGGGGGAGCAGATAGATGTGAGTACAGGAGCCAGATTAGTGGTGCACACAAAGGAGCACAATAAGAATGTAAAAGTGGCTGGACTAGGGTTTTATGTGTGCTGGGTCCCTCGAGTCTCTACCTGGTGGTAAATTAAAACGGACATTGAACCAGGCCCCTATCGGACCCTATATTCATGTCCTTTACTTTACCTGCAAGAACAATGATCCAGTATCAGCACAATACATTTATAACACGATAGCTGTGTTGGACTGGCCTGTAGGGCAATTAAGCAGTGTGTGATGGTCTAATCTGTCAGGTTAATATGTAGGCCTTTTTTGGGCTGTGTGTTGGCCTGCTTTATGGTCAGGTGAGCGAATTTTTACTGTTGATGCTCATGAGATTAAAACAAACATTGCCTGCAGCAAAATCAAATCCATGCAGCCTCCCATACCATACAAAAAACGTAAACAGCATGTCTTTACAAGTCAAAAACTGCTCTAATTTGGAAACATGGGACACTTTTCTAGCTAACGAATTCACTAATGGGGGCTACTTTTATTTTTGTGCCGGGCCCTATTTCCTGACCCAGTCTTACACTGTATGATAGGGTAATCCATGGCAGCGATTTTGTTCCTGTTTATATTTCACATGCTTTACTCAATCTTGCATTCCACAAGAGTGTTAGCTATGTCCAGGATGTGTGTTTCTGTATTTCATTTCAGAGCAAATTACTCTTTTATGGGGCATACATCGTAGTGAGTCGCCTCCAGGTGTTTAAAACAGGCTACAGTTGAGTGCTTTGGGGTTGAGGCTGAAGGCAGTACAACTTCCATACTGTACCTGTCGATGGGTCAAAAAAGCGTTCAGAATACATGATCATTCAATACATGGCCTCTCTGCAGAACACAAAGAACAATGGTCCTATATTCCAGTTTGAGTTGGGATCTTTGCAACTGTGTGTGAAGGAGGTAGTCATTGGTCAAAACAGTGACGGGGTGGACATAAAATAATGTATTGTTGTTACTCATTTATCTTAAACAGCCATTGACAAAACCAATACCCCTGGCTGTTTTTGATGTTAGTCAGTTGTTTTCTTATACTTCTGGATTAAATCACAGAAAGCTGAGGGAAAGATGAGAAAAAGAGTAGAGCATTGAGGGGGAGGGGGATTTAAAAGGGTCAACATCAACAAGAAAAGATAAGATGCTCCAGGAGGATGGAAAGAGAGAGGTGGATGTAAATGAAGCAGAACAAGGAAAGAAGTTATGAGGCTGGGAGAGAGATGAGAGTTGATGGGGAGTGTATGGATAAGATGTGTAGATACAAGAGAGACAGAACCAGCAAGGGGACATAAGCAGAGTGGAGAGAGAAGTATTGGTGAGAGGTGGATGGAAGAAAGCAGGATCACTGAAAGATGTCAGAGATAGGGCGGGATGAGGCAGAAGGGGAGAGGTGGAAGTGAGAAGGGTCAGAACCAGCAAGAGAAATTTGAATCCTAGAAAATTCCAAAATCCTTTCATAAAACGTAATTCACTCATTGACAAAGTGCCGGCTTCTGACAACTCTAGGAGTTTGAAGTAGAATTTGTGCTATATCAGATGATTTGTGGCTGACTCTTGACTGTGGTGTTAGAGCATCCCTAATACTACTAAAACATAGCACCATATTTGACACTGTTTCCCAGCCTGTGCTTATAAATCAACTAGTACAACCTGGAATGCAAGTATCCTCCTGGTGTGGTTAACCTGTCCAATTTGAGAAATCAAACAATCCACTCACCACCTATTTCTATTATGTTCTAAACCTCTGACTTGTGGAATTTATTCGGTCTCCACTGTTCAATCTAACAATTCCCAGTTAGTTTTACTCATACAGTATTTTGGTTTCTTGCTGATATCTTGCACATATTAATACCTTAACATCACTTCCTTCAGTGGCAATCTGTTCTTTGCCCAAGAATATGTTTGGACTTGTATGCTAACAGTTGATTTCTGAATGAAGACAAATTCATTCAAACTTTTGAGTGACAAATCAAGGGTTCTCAATGTAAAGGTTCTCGTACCATATGGTGTTTTCTTTGGTGGCTGGTGGAGCTGGTTCAATCGCCCACACTGGTGGAGTCAGCAAAAAAATCTTCGATTCATTTTCCAGCATCTTCTCTTTTTTTTATTCGGAACAGATTAACCAATTTTCATCCACTTGCTTTTACAACATCCATAATCAACACAACATCATCCCTTTTTCTCCCCTCTCACTACAGTGAAGCTGTTGTGCAGTCAGTTCTCTTCTCACTAGATTATGCAAATGCCCTCTCTCTTGGGCTTCCCGCCTTTTAGCGTTCAGTACCCTTCAAATAATTCAGAACAGTGCTAGGCTCCTCATCTGAGACTGCTTCATCACCTGCTACTTCCTCTCACCTTTCTGCTGTCTGCTGTGCTTTTGATTTGAAACCCTACATCTGCAAGGCACTATCCATTTGTCATTGTGCACAGAATCCTATAGTCTGTGCCATCCAAACTCCTGTGCCATCCTAAAATTTAGATGGCCCTGTTTGGAGACAGATACTTATCCTTTCTAGTTGTGCTGGACTGTGATCCTTTCCCTCTTGAGCTATGGTGTGACTCCAATTTTGGGGGAAAAAATTAAAACTGTCCTTTCTCTACATTAGTACCATCTACACCTCTCCTTTGGAGCTCTCTTAGTGCCAGAATGCCCGATTTGCATATAATTTTCATTTATCCCATTCAAGAGAACAATAACTAAGTTAAATTCACTTAATGTATTTCCACTTATTAGAGATTTAAACTTTAGGTACGTATTTAATTAGGATTATTATTGCTATTTCTACCCATTATATTTATATCAAAACTAGGTAAGTAGCTTCTTGCAAAGCGGCTTCAGAGAATGCCATATAATAAATGTCCAATTGTTATTACCTCCTATTTGTTCACTGCCTGTCAGGTTAAATCTTATGCAAATTATAGCAGCCTCGCATGTTCCTATTCTGCCCAGGGCCCCACAAATCCTAGGACCAGCCCTGGTGCGGAGATTCCTCTACGAGTGCAGACACTCGACACTCATAACTTTGGGAGTAGTAAGCAGCAGTGGCCTTGCAGGTAAGCGAGGGGGTGGAGCGGGGCGCTGCAGGGGGGATGTCGAAATACAACGGAATAGGAGTTATTTATTTATTTAGTTTGCCCTATTCCGTCATCTGCCGACACCCCCCCACAAAGCCCCACCCTACGGCACTTACCTGCACCGGCCACTGCTGGTAGTAAGTCCCTTTGTTAATCGGGCTCTTGGTGCATGGCTGTGTATAGGTAGCAAATATTTCCAGAAGATAGCAGTTTGAAAACCACATCCAGTCCTGCTTGGAGGGTACATTTAAAACACTGTGATGAATGCTTCTTTAAACTTCAATAAAAGAGTCATTAAAAAGGTAGATTTGATGACAGATGAGAAAGAGAGCATGACGGTTTACATAGAGAGAAAAATAAACTCCTAGAAATAGGCTACTTGCGCATGTCAAAAAAATAATATGCCAAAGATGATTCATTTATAACTGGTCAACTGAAATTCAAACCACAACTCAGAAGTTTAAAAACGTTCTACTGCTCTGTTACTCTTTAAAATGTCTTATGTGATACTGGGAATGCAGCACACTATGTGATTTAACTACATTTAATTAAAATTTTAATTTAACTTAAGTCTTAATTTGTTTACTAAGACAAAGGGCCTATTCGCAAAGGCATGTTAGCATACTTAAAGTAGTACTCTTGTAGCACTGTTTTAACCTCTACCAGACCTTTTCTCCCCCTGTGCTAAGCCTTTTTTTTGCTATCTGGAGCAGTTCAAACTTAGGCCCCCATAACTTTTTGTTCACATAAGGTATCCACACCAAATTTGTGTCGTTTTTTCTAACAGCCTTAGGATTCTAAAGGTACCCAGGGTTTGTGGATTCTCCTGAAGGGTACTGAGAAATTAGCCAAAATGCAGGGTTTTTTGTGTTTTTTGGGAAAATGAGAAAAAAGTTCTACAGAAGAAAGCATCTGGTTTTCTTCCCTGCAAATTGTATCAATAAAGGGTTTGCAGTGTTAAATCACTGTTGTCCCAGCTTTCAGGAACAGGCACACTTCTGTCCGAAAACCCACATTTTCTACACATGTTTGCCATTTTACTGGGACATACCATACTTTTCCCATTTTTTCTGCTTTCAACCTCCTTCCAGTCAGTGATAGAAAAGGGTCTTAAACCAATAAGGGATCCCGGAAAGCTATACATTTCTGAAAAGTGGACAAAAGTTTGAATTCAACAAGCGGTCATTTGTGTGGATCCTTCAAGGTTTCCCTATAGAAAATAACAGTTAAAATAAACAAATATTGAAATTGAGGCAATAGAGAGCAAACGGCGGGCTCCAAATGCCGCACAATCCTCAAAGTAGTCCCCCAAAGTGTAGTCTAGGTATCAGATGGTTGAATGGTGTGCACAAGCTACTCCTGCACCCACCGTTGAGGGATGCAACCCGCCCAGGCGGGAGACAAACTATGAAAACAATGGAGCAGTGCACTCCCAAGGTAATGTAGAGTTCAGAAATGAAGCGTAGGAGTTCCTTCGTAGGTATTATCTTTATTAAAGTATATCCAAATTCATAGAAACAAACAACAGCCAACGCGTTTCGTTCATCAACTGAACTTCGTCAGTGCAATGTGTTAAGAGCAAAAGCGTCACTTAAGATAAAGTGACTCGGAATGCTGTGACGCTGAGACCGCTTCTCCAGGCTTATTTTCTGCTGACTCTTATCATGGAGACCTACGCTACAAATTGATGCTCTACTAGACAGACCTCTATTGGACCTCACTTTACCTTAAGTGATGCTTTTGATCTTAACACATTACCCTAAAGAAGTTCAGTTGATGAACGAAATGCGTTGGTTGTTGTTTGTTTCTATGAATTTGGAGGTACTTTAATAAAGATAATACCTACGAAGGAACTACTACGCTTAATTTCTGAACTCTACATTACCTTGGGAGTGCACTGCTCCATTGTTTTCACAAATATTGAAATTGAGTAAAACAAACAGCCATATGAGTCTATGTTTTTACCTGCAACGTCTTCTAACTATGGAAGATTTTTTTAAAGCAATATACCGTTACATCCGCTGGAACCTTCAGGTTTGTAGGTTCACCAAGAACCTGAAGTACCAAGAACTAATAACTGAGCTGCACCTTGCAATGTTTTTTCATTGTGTACCGGCACACAGCAATTCATTAGGTAAAGAATAAAGAGTGAAAAATAGGTATCAAGGAAACCTATGTATTTCCATTATGGGAAAAGGATATGGAGTTTAAAAGCAGTGGTTATTTGCACATCTCAGAATTTGTGGATACCCATGCTAGCATGTGAATTAGAGGGCATTTTTCGAAATGACGTCTGTTTTACATTCTGTTTTACATTTAGAAGGCAGAAATGCGTAGTAAGACAATCTGTAATAACACTTGTTCTACTATTCGGTATTCCCCTAAGTCTCCTGATAAAAATGGTACCTCACTTGTGTGGGTAGGCCTAGTGCCCGCTACAGGGTATGGCCAAAAGCGCAACAGTGACCAATAACATTTTCCACTGAAAACTGACCTTTTTTTGCAATGTCCCTAGCTGTGGATTTTGGGCCCCAGCTCTGCCGGCATCCAGGGAAAGCTAGTAACCCTGCACATTTTTGAAAACTAAGCATCCAGGGAAATATAGAAGGAAGTGACTTGTGTGGCTTTCACCAGGTTCTGTTACCCGGAATCCCCTGCAAACCTCAAAATGTATCTTAAAAACACTTTTTTTCTCACATTTCTGTGATGGAAAGCTCTGGAATCTGAAGGGAGCCACAAACTTCCTTCCACCCAGAAATTCTCCAAGTCTACCGATAAAAATGGTACCTCACTTGTGTGTGTAGGCCTAGTGGCCAAAACAGGAAACAGCTCAAAACGTATTGTGGAGACATCAAATTTACCTGGTTTTGCAAGGGGGTAACCAGATTATATAGTCCCAGGCTCAGCGGCCATGTAGGGAAACCTACCAAAGCCAGACATTTCTGAAAATTAGTCACCAAGGGGAGTCCAGAGAGGTGTGGCTTTTGTGGATCCCCCAAGATTTTCTTACCCAGAATCCCCTACAAACCTCAAATTGGGCTAAACAAATGAACATTTTATCACATTTCTGCGTGGGAAATTACTGAGATGACCAGGCCGACACAAATTTCCTACCACCCAGCCTTCCCCGAAGTCTCCCAATAAAAATGGTACCTCCCTTGTATGGGTGGGCCAAGTACCTGCATCAGGGAAGGGCCAAAAATGTATTGTGGAGACATCAAAATTATCTATCACAAAACAACCTGCAGGTGTCCAAGAAATGTGGCATGTGTGGATTCCCCAACATTTTGTACCCAGAATCCCCCACAAACCTCAAACTTAGCTAAAGAAATACCATTTTTCACACATTTCTGGGTGGAATCACCACACCAGCACAAATTTCCAACCACCCAGCATTCCCCGGGACCCAATCACAAGAGCCCCTTGGTCAAAACAGGTTGTTTTCTGATAGGTAGAGGCACACCTGTGTTTTTGTCCCGGCTTGGCTGCCATCTAGGGAAACCTAGCAAACCCAGACATTTCTGAAAACTAGACACCCAAGGGAGTCCAGGGAGGTGTGGCTTGTGTGTATACCCCAAAGTTTCCTTACCCAGAATCCCCTGCAAACCTCAAATTTAACTAAAAAAACACATTTTTCTCACAGTTCTGTGTGGGATCACTGTGTCGGCACAAATTTCCTACCACCCAGCTTTTGCATCGGTCTCACGAAAAAACTGATGCCTCACTTGTGTGGGTGGGTCAAGTGCCTGCAACAGGGAGGAGCCAAAAACGTGTAGAGATTGAACGTGCCCAAAGGGGCTGTTTTTTAAATACATTTTTAGGCTGACTGTGCTTTGGGTACCCACACACGTGAGGTATCATTTTTATCAGGGGATCGAGGGGAACACTGGGTGGTAGGAAATTTAAGCTGGCACAGTGATCTTTCAACTTTCCCACATAGATGTGAGGAAAATGTGACTGTTTAGCTAAATTTGAGGGTAAGAAACTCTGGGAGATCCAAGCAAGCCACACAGCTAGCCAAGCGACAGTCCACACACACCAACTACAAGTGCCAGTCCATGCAGACTGCCAGCCAAGCGCCCTCCATGCACACAGCCAGCCAAGCACCATCCAACGCACAACGCCAGGCAAGCTCCATCCATGCACAACGCCAGCCAAGCACCAGTCCAAGCACCAGTCCATTTCTCGCAAGAAATGCGCATGCGCGTGCGCCCGCCCATGCACATTTGGATGGAAGAAGTTGGCGCGAAACAGAAGAGGGAGCCCCGGGACACCGCATATCAGGTAAGTGCTTTTCATTTAGTTTTACACTATTTTTTTAATCAAATTAGGCATGTAGAAGAGGGCGGGAGGGAGGGGGGTGCCGCGTAGTGGGGCTACGTGAAGTGTGTGGGTGGGCGTAGCTTCCTGGCCACTTCACGAAGCTTCGCTAGCCCACCTACGCACACTACGCCCACCCCTATTCAAATCATGACTCTAGTGCCTAAAAGATAACTGCATTTGTGACTGCTTGCTTAGTTGTAAAATATAACAATAATCAGTGTTTAGTGGGGTGCCTGGAGCTTTTTGTCCCGGTGACACTGCACCTGGGGCAGTATTGAAATCCTGACCCTTGCGCTTGCTAGATAACTGCAATTCTAACTTTTCACTTGCAAATAGGTATGAAGTGTTTTCTGGCAGAAAAATCAGAACCTGTTTGATGGCAGTCTTTAAATGGCTGTCTCACCAACAGCATAAGTGTAATACGGGTAAAACTGAGCGATTGTTTTTGGTATAAGATTAGACGAGTCATGGCAATCCTTTTGGCTGGAGGGTGCTCCCCCCTTCATTGAGCCACAATAGCTCTGTCAAAAATCTGATTCAAAAAGGGGGTGGTGATGGACAGAGTATCTGAGTTAATCAGGACACTCCTACCCAGTCAACAGATCAGGGCTTGATCCATCACCGTTTTTTAGCTCACCGCACCATCCCAGTTCAGAACCTGGCTACATGCAAATTAGTCTGTCCCTGGCCCAGTGCATCATGGGAACAGGGCAGACCAAACTACAAAGCCAATTCTTTACTGCAAAGGAAACAAGCTTCCGGGGACCGGTTTCTGGCATTACAGCCGTCTTTGGCCCGGCTTGCTTGAATCCTGATGGTGCAGTGAGCAAGGGACTCACATCTGAGCATACCCTTCCACACTTGTGGTGGCCAAAACGATTCAAAAAGGGGGTGGTGATGGACAGAGTATCTGAGTTAATCAGGACACTCCTACCCAGTCAACAGATCAGGGCTTGATCCATCACCGTTTTTTAGCTCACCGCACCATCCCAGTTCAGAACCTGGCTACATGCAAATTAGTCTGTCCCTGGCCCAGTGCATCATGGGAACAGGGCAGACCAAACTACCAAGCCAATTCTTTACTGGAAAGGAAACAAGCTTCCGGGGACCGGTTTCTGGCATTACAGCGGTCTTCGGCCCGGCTTGCTTGAATCCTGATGGTGCAGTGAGCAAGGGACTCACATCTGAGCATACCCTTCCACACTTGTGGTGGCCAAAAGGATTCAAAAAGGGGGTGGTGATGGACAGAGTATCTGAGTTAATCAGGACACTCCTACCCAGTCAACAGATCAGGGCTTGATCCATCACCGTTTTTTAGCTCACCGCACCATCCCAGTTCAGAACCTGGCTACATGCAAATAAGTCTGTCCCTGGCCCAGTGCATCATGGGAACAGGGCAGACCAAACTACCAAGCCAATTCTGTACTGGAAAGGAAACAAGCTTCCGGGGACTGGTTTCTGGCATTACAGCCGTCTTCGGCCCGGCTTGCTTGAATCCTGATGGTGCAGTGAGCAAGGGACTCACATCTGAGCATACCCTTCCACACTTGTGGTGGCCAAAACGATTCAAAAAGGGGGTGGTGATGGACAGAGTATCTGAGTTAATCAGGACACTCTTACCCAGTCAACAGATCAGGGCTTGATCCATCACCATTTTTTAGCTCACCGCACCATCCCAGTTCAGAACCTGGCTACATGCAAATTAGTCTGTCCCTGGCCCAGTTCATCATGGGAACAGGACAGACCAAACTACCAAGCCAATTCTTTACTGGAAAGGAAACAAGCTTCCGGGGACCGGTTTCTGGCATTACAGCCGTCTTCGGCCCGGCTTGCTTGAATCCTGATGGTGCCATGAGCAAGGGACTCACATCTGAGCATACCCTTCCACACTTGTGGTGGCCAAAACGATTCAAAAAGGGGGTGGTGATGGACAGAGTATCTGAGTTAATCAGGACACTCCTACCCAGTCAACAGATCAGGGCTTGATCCATCACCGTTTTTTAGCTGACCGCACCATCCCAGTTCAGAACCTGGCTACATGCAAATTAGTCTGTCCCTGGCCACATTCAAATTAGTCTGTCCCTGGCCCAGTGCATCATGGGAACAGGGCAGACTAAACTACCAAGCCAATTCTTTACTGGAAAGGAAACAAGCTTCCGGGGACCGGTTTCTGGCATTACAGCAGTCTTCGGCCCGGCTTGCTTGAATCCTGATGGTGCAGTGAGCAAGGGACTCACATCTGAGCATACCCTTCCACACTTGTGGTGGCCAAAACGATTCAAAAAGGGGGTGGTGATGGACAGAGTATCTGAGTTAATCAGGACACTCCTACCCAGTCAACAGATCAGGGCTTGATCCATCACCGTTTTTTAGCTCACCGCACCATCCCAGTTCAGAACCTGGCTACATGCAAATTAGTCTGTCCCTGGCCCAGTGCATCATGGGAACAGGGCAGACCAAACTACCAAGCCAATTCTTTACTGGAAAGGAAACAAGCTTCCGGGGACCGGTTTCTGGCATTACAGCCGTCTTCGGCCCGGCTTGCTTGAATCCTGATGGTGCAGTGAGCAAGGGACTCACATCTGAGCATACCCTTCCACACTTGTGGTGGCCAAAACGATTCAAAAAGGGGGTGGTGATGGACAGAGTATCTGAGTTAATCAGGACACTCCTACCCTGTCAACAGATCAGAGCTTGATCCATCACCGTTTTTTAGCTCACCGCACCATCCCAGTTCAGAACCTGGCTACATGCAAATTAGTCTGTCCCTGGCCCAGTGCATCATGGGAACAGGGCAGACCAAACTACCAAGCCAATTCTTTACTGGAAAGGAAACAAGCTTCCGGGGACCGGTTTCTGGCATTACAGCCGTCTTCGGCCCGGCTTGCTTGAATCCTGATGGTGCAGTGAGCAAGGGACTCAAATCTGAGCATACCCTTCCACTCTTGTGATGGCCAAAACGATTCAAAAAGGGGGTGTTGATGGACAGAGTATCTGAGTTAATCAGGACACTCCTACCCAGTCAACTGATCAGGGCTTGATCCATCACCGTTTTTTAGCTGACCGCACCATCCCAGTTCAGAACCTGGCTACATGCAAATTAGTCTGTCCCTGGCTACATGCAAATTAGTCTGTCCCTGGCCCAGTGCATCATGGGAACAGGGCAGACCAAACTACCAAGCCAATTCTTTACTGGAAAGGAAACAAGCTTCCGGGGACCGGTTTCTGGCATTACAGCGGTCTTCAGCCTGGCTTGCTTGAATCCTGATGGTGCAGTGAGCAAGGGACTCACATCTGAGCATACCCTTCCACACTTGTGGTGGCCAAAACGATTCAAAAAGGGGGTGGTGATGGACAGAGTATCTGAGTTAATCAGGACACTCCTACCCAGTCAACAGATCAGGGCTTGATCCATCACCGTTTTTTCGCTCACCGCACCATTCCCGGTTCAGAACCTGGCTACATGCAAATTAGTCTGTCCCTGGCCCAGTGCATCATGGGAACAGGGCAGACCAAACTACCAAGCCAATTCTTTACTGGAAAGGAAACAAGCTTCCGGGGACCGGTTTCTGGCATTACAGCCATCTTCGGCCCGGCTTGCTTGAATCCTGATGGTGCAGTGAGCAAGGGACTCACATCTGAGCTTGTTTCCTTTCCAGTAAAGAATTGGCTTGGTAGTTTGGTCTGCCCTGTTCCCATGATGCACTGGGCCAGGGACAGACTAATTTGCATGTAGCCGGGTTGAGAACTGGGATGGTGCAGTGAGCTAAAAAAACGGTGATGGATCAAGCCCTGATCTGTTGACTGGGTAGGAGTGTTCTGATTAACTCAGATACTCTGTCCATCACCACCCCCTTTTTGAAATTATTTTGGCCACCATAAGTGTGGAAGGGTATGCTCAGACATGAGTCCCTTGCTCACTGCACCATCAGGATTCAAGCAAGCCGGGCCGAAGACGGCTGTAATGCCGGAAACCGGTCCCCGGAAGCTTGTTTCCTTTCCAGTAAAGAATTGGCTTGGTAGTTTGATCTGCCCTGTTCCCATGATGCACTGGGCCAGGGACAGACTAATTTGCATGTAGCCGGGTTCTGAACTGGGATGGTGCAGTGAGCTAAAAAACGGTGATGGATCAAGCCCTGATCTGTTGACTGGGTAGGAGTGTTTCGATTAACTCAGATACTCTGTCCATCACCACCCCCTTTTTAAAATTATTTTGGCGACCATAAGTGTGGAAGGGTATGCTCAGACATGAGTCCCTTGCTCACTGCACCATCAGGATTCAAGCAAGCCGGGCCGAAGACGGCTGTAATGCCGGAAACCGGTCCCCGGAAGCTTGTTTCCTTTCCAGTAAAGAATTGGCTTGGTAGTTTGATCTGCTCTGTTCCCATGATGCACTGGGCCAGGGACAGACTAATTTGCATGTAGCCGGGTTCTGAACTGGGATGGTGCAGTGAGCTAAAAAACGGTGATGGATCAAGCCCTGATCTGTTGACTGGGTAGGAGTGTTCTGATTAACTCAGATACTCTGTCCATCACCACCCCCTTTTTAAAATTATTTTGGCCACCATAAGTGTGGAAGGGTATGCTCAGACATGAGTCCCTTGCTCACTGCACCATCAGGATTCAAGCAAGCCGGGCCGAAGACGGCTGTAATGCCAGAAACCGGTCCCCGGAAGCTTGTTTCCTTTCCAGTAAAGAATTGGCTTGGTAGTTTGGTCTGCCCTGTTCCCATGATGCACTGGGCCAGGGACAGACTAATTTGCATGTAGCCGGGTTCTGAACTGGGATGGTGCAGTGAGCTAAAAAACGGTGATGGATCAAGCCCTGATCTGTTGACTGGGTAGGAGTGTTCTGATTAACTCAGATACTCTGTCCATCACCACCCCCTTTTTGAAATTATTTTGGCCACCATAAGTGTGGAAGGGTATGCTCAGACATGAGTCCCTTGCTCACTGCACCATCAGGATTCAAGCAAGCCGGGCCGAAGACGGCTGTAATGCCAGAAACCGGTCCCCGGAAGCTTGTTTGCTTTCCAGTAAAGAATTGGCTTGGTAGTTTGGTCTGCCCTGTTCCCATGATGCACTGGGCCAGGGACAGACTAATTTGCATGTAGCCGGGTTCTGAACTGGGATGGTGCAGTGAGCTAAAAAACGGTGATGGATCAAGCCCTGATCTGTTGACTGGATAGGAGTGTTCTGATTAACTCAGATACTGTGTCCATCACCACCCCCTTTCTGTCAAAAATCTGGGCATTAAGTTTGATGGTGAGCTCTCTTTTTTGTCACAGATTAATACAGTAGTAGGGACTTGCTTTGGTCTGCTTGTGTGCTTGGGAAGTTCCTTCCCATTCTGTCTCTTTCTGCTATGAAACTGGAAGTACAGGCTTTGATAACATCTAGATTTGATTATGAGGATGCACTGTATTTGGGCCTGCCCGATTACCTGATTGCAGGTGGTCCGAAATGTAGCCGCTTGCACGCTTCTCGGATTGCAACTAAGAACTCATGTATCCCCCTGTCTTATAGAGCTTCAATGGCTTCAAACTAGGAATAGTATCCTTTCCAAGACCTTGCTACTGGTTTACAGGACTCTTTATCAGTCTGGTGCATGATACCTGAGTCTCAGAATAAGAGAGAGGGACCCACCATCCAAAGGGAGGGATACCACAGAAGACCAAAGTCATTAAAGAAACCCCATTTGGATTAATGCAACCTTATCACGCCATTCATACACAAACCGCCTCTCACCAGTAGGATAACAATGGACACGAGGGATGCAGTAAAAAAAGATTGATCTAAAAAATACAAATCTAAAAAAATACAAATGTATTCATGATTAAAAAACATCGTACTTATCATAATACATACACAGTTCATAACACTTCCAGACCTGGACTGAATAATAGTACTCAGACCATATAGTCTTCGGCACAATATAATCTTTGTATAAAAAACACATATATGTACACAAAACACATTAATATACAGAACAAATTGGGAACATAAAAAGAAAAAACGAATTCCTATTTCTGAAGAAAACCAGTAAATCATACATGAATCAATTGTAACAGCTGTAAATAATTTGAAAAAATGCTGAAATTTGAGACAATTGTTACCACAAATTTTGCGGAGTTAATTTTTGGTCCGCACCTTCTTCGGGAGAGTTTATTTATAAGTCCCAATCAAAGAAAACATCTGAAAAACGTGAATATTACAATAAATATATGCAACCCAGTCATTTTTTATAACAAATCCAGGACCCAGCCCTTTTTTTTATACAACACCCCCCTGTCCACACCACAATGCACTAGTGATGGAGATGAGGCCAACACATACATCAACATATACTCAGATGCCACACGTTTAATGCCTGTTTTCAAGTTGGAAACAATTTAGTTTCTCCTTAAAGTATATCTCTATTGTTAAGGTTTTGGAGTTACCCTATTCATCACCCACATCTCGGTCTTTGCACATATGTTAGGCAAATCCCAGGGGTGTATGTGGGATACATATCTCCCACCTTAATGATGCTAGAATGTGCCCTCACATATGGCATATATCAAAATAGATGTATCAAAACAGTGGTATTCATGTACCTGTAGATTCTGGGCACGCAGCGATCTCCAGAAAGCACTGCCAGCGGGAATTCAGAGAAGACGCTGCCAGCAGGTGCTCTAATTTGTCAATACCTGTATAGTAGGTGGTGGCAGCTCCTACGATTCCGCTGAGCGCTGGGGGTCAGACTGCGAGGAACTTGATTGTAATGATTGAGATTACTGTGTACTCTTTTGCGTTACCTGATCGCCAAATTGCTCGTACCTATAGCTTTTACTCAAATTTTTAAATCAACTTTTTAACAGCTCCAATTGCTGCTGCAACACCATTTTAGAATCTCCTTTCCTACCTGGTGCGAGGTGTGCTCTCCCTGCCCCGGTCCATCGCGGCTGCATTGCCGTTTGTGTGGAGGGCAGGGCGCCATCTTGGGTCAGTCCCTGAGCCCGGCAGGACCATAGGCTGCGGTCTAGTTGGAGGAGGGGCTAGACTATATATTGCTCATGATCTACCGGACGCGCAGCCGACCAGCGCAGCAGGCGCGCCGCGCCAAAGGGAAGCCTGTCTGCGCCTGTCCTCGCCTGGACCGTGCCAAGGGCCATGTCCCCTGGCCCTCCAAAACCCCTAATTGGAGATAAGGTACTTACCTACACCAGCTCCCAACTTATGGACATCAGGAACACCACTTGCACCTCTCGCTGCCCCCATTTTAAACTCGACTCCCTCATCAACCTAGTATCCACACATTGCCCCAACTGCTCTTATAAGATGATTCTACCCTTCCGCCAACACCCGGATAACCTATCTCCTGGAGCCAATGAATCTAAATACATCCAATGCTCGCTCATCAACGCTCGTTCCCTCGTAAAACACAAATTTGAAATCTCTGAAATGATAACCACCCATAACATTGATCTCCTTTTCATAACCGAAACCTGGGCTGACCAAGCATCCGGTCCCGATTTCTGCATCGCCACCCCTGATGGCTACCAAGTAGTCAGACAGGACAGATCCGGAAACAGAAAAGGTGGTGGTATAGCAATTATCTATAGGAAAAGTTTTGTAACCAAAATAGAATCCATTGACTTCTCATCCGCAGAAGCATTAACTTTCTCAATCACGCTCTCACATTCTCAATCCTTCAAAGGAATCCTTCTCTACCGCCCACCGAATCCCCAGACTGATTTCTTAGCAGCCGTTAACAGCTTAATAGAGCCTATTGCCGCTACCCCCGATTACACCATATTAGGAGACTTTAATTTCCATCTAGAAACCTCCATTGACAAAGACTCCCTAGCTTTAACCTTGGACCTTCTATCAGTAGGTCTTCGACAATTGGTTACAGTACCTACTCATCAAGCGGGCCATACCCTTGATGGCTTATTCACTAATAACACCCACATTGCTTTATCAGCAGTTATACCACTAACTTGTACAGATCACTCAGCAGTTATGTTCACCATCATGACAACCATTCACAAAAACCCACATGTCACCTTTCGTCCCCCTGTTCAATTTCGAGACTGGAAGAACATTGATGTCCCGACCCTACAGACAACCCTTTCATCCACTCAACCGGATGACATAATCGATCCACACACAGTCTCCAATAACTATTCTCGCTGGCTACATAACTCATTCACCACTTTAGCACCTTCTAAGAACATGTCGCCCAACCGGACTTCCCCGTCCGCCCCCTGGCTCTCAGAAACCCTCAGACTGGAAAGGCAACGTTGTAGAAATCTAGAAAGGTGATGGCGCAAACATTATGACAACAATGATAGAGCTGCATACAAAAAAGCACTTGCCACATATAGAACGCCTCTCACCACAGAAAAAAGCAAATTTTACCTCACACAAATAGAATCACCCCAAAATTCCGCCAAACAACTTTTTCAGGTAGTAACAAAATTATCTACTCCGCCAGTGAGTGCAACTACAGAACCCTCTCAAAATCTCTGTAATTCCCTGTCTGATTTCTTCGAGGAAAAGGTCAATGACATCTATTCCAACTTCACATCCAAAGCTGCTACTGATCGCCCAAATCACAACATTAGCTCCAGCTCCCTCTCCACCACATTTCTTGAATTTAGTCAAACCTCACCAAAGCAGATAGCAGAACTAATAGCAACCACCAAATCAGGATCCCCCCTCGACCCTTGCCCACCTTCCATTCTCAAGCCTGTTTCAAACTTAATAGGACCCGCTCTTACTAAAATCTGCAACTCCATGTTCCTCTCAGGATCCTATCCATCCATTTGGAAAAAAGCTATCATCAAACCCTTATTAAAAAAAACAATCTCAATCCCGCAGAACCTAAAAGCTACAGACCCATTGCATATCTTCCCTTCCCATCTAAAATATTTGAAAAAATCATGAACACCCAGTTGTCCCAGTATGTTGACCAGAACAACCTCCTGGACGACACACAATTTGGATTTAGGAAGGGCCATGGGACATAAATGGCCCTCATAAGGCATCGGACGAAATTAGGCTGATCCTCGACCAAGGCGGCGCGGCAGTCCTGATATTATTGGACTTGTCCGCAGCCTTTGACACGGTCGATCATACTATTTTGATCGACCGTGTATCCTCCATTGGCATCCATCACAAGGCTAAAACACTTCTGACCTCCTTTTTATCTGACCGTAAACAGTCAGTCAAACTTGGTGGCTACTACTCCCATGTTTTCACCCTCCCTTGTGGAGTACCCCAAGGATCCTCGCTAAGTCCGACCTTATTCAACAACTATGTGTCGGACTTGGCCAGGGTCATTAAAGCACATGGAATAAGGCTAACATCGTACGCCGATGATACCCAGCTGGTACTGGCTGTACATAATGATGGAGGAGCAGTTGCCGCCAACTTTCAAGAAGGCATGGTGGCTCTTAGCTTCTGGATAGCATGTAACTGCCTAAAACTTAATTCCGACAAAACGGAGGTCATGATTTTTGGCAGTCTCACCCCCTCTTGGTCCCCAGTTTGGTGGCCTACCGATTTGGGTCCCCCTCCACTACCTGCTGCGAAGGTCAGGAACTTAGGAGTAACATTTGATGACAAGTTATCTTTTGTCAGCCATGCACATGCTGTTGTTTCATCCTCTTTCTACACCTTTAGAATGGTTAGAAAACTCCTGCCTTTCCTCCCTCCCAGCGCCGGCAAGACCCTCATGTGCACCCTGGTACTATCCAAGGTCGACTACTGCAACGGACTTCTATTAAATGCTCAAGAGAAAGTCCTTAACAAAATGCAGCTAATCCAGAACGCGGCACCAAGAATTCTGACCCGCACCCCAAAGTTCACCTCTATATCTCCCATCATTCGTCAACCTCACTGGCTCCCGGTCAGAAGCCGCACCAAATTCAAGGCTCTGTGCATCGCCTACAAAGCTATGAACAATATAGGGCCAGAGTTTCTAAAAAAAGCTTTGCGAACATACACCCCCAAAAGATCCTTACGCTCATCCTCGCCCCAACCTGCTCCCAATCCCGCGTACAAAAAAAGTGGCCTGGGGAGACAGACGATTCATAGTGGCCGTTTCCAGACTGTGGAACACCCTCCCCCTCCACATCAAAAACAGCCCTTCCTTGCTGCTATTCCGGAAACAAATAAAAACCTGGCTTTTCAATCAGTAACCCCACCCAGTGTCTCTTGAGCTACGTTCAGCGCCGAGACACCCCAGGGTATTTGCCCGCTATATAAATCGTATATATTAAATAAATAAATAAATAAATAAATAAATAAATAAGTATATTGTCTGAACTGTCTCCATGAAGCAGGCATCATGCCCACAAAATAATAACACACATATAGCTACTGCCATGATTACCTTTGGGCAGATGCAGATCTCAGTATTGTATCTAGCAATTCTCAGTGTTGTTTCTAGCAATTACTGGATGCTTGTCGACCATCTTTTGTATCAAGTCCTCCACATTTGAGTCTTTAAATATACTCTAGAAAAAGACTAAATCCATGGTAAACTCATTACACATTCCTACCTTGTTACCCCTATCTCACATACTCACATACTCCAATTTACTTCTTACTTGCACGGTATGTTAATATATTTTCTCATTGTCGCAAAATAAGGTGCAGATGCAAGGCTCCCAGTATAGCCTGTAATTCTATTTCAAAAGTCTTAACCCCTTTGATTATTGTACATGGCAAACAAGAGGGACCCTCCCATTTACTGATATGACTCCTTTGCCAAGTTAAAACAGCGCCAGAAACCCTACCCTTTATTATTCAGTTTTAGACACCAAGCGCTTCTAAGGTTAGCCCATAATTCTATTTTGACATTCTTAGCCCCTATGATTCTTGAAAACATCAGGAATAGATTGGCCCTCCCACTCCCTGACCTAAATCTTATGCCCACTTGAGTCGGCGCCGAAGCATACCTGTTACTGTTCAACATTGGATGCCGAGCGCTCCTCAGTGACTCAGCGGATGCGGGTTAAAATAGTCCCTCACGGGGTTACTACTCAATTAGTTCCTGTGCATGAAATGCAATGTACTAGGATCTGTGGATACGCAAATACAGGAATGTTAAAACTCATCTCTGTGCTAAATAATTACTAACGGTAATGATACGGTGCATAGCAGGAATATCGACGGAGAAATATCGTGGGAAATTAATATCGCCGCAGAAATATCGTTTGGAAGAAATATAGACAACAAAAATATAGTTGACAAGAATATCGACTGACAAGTAAGTAATATCGATTACAAAAATATACTTGTAATAAATATCATTTACAATAATATAGTTGACAAAAATATCGATTTATTAATAATGTTATGTATTTTAGTGTTTTTAATAAGAATTGTTTGTTATTTTATTATATGTTTTAGAATTTTCCTAGTTATTACTTTATTTTAAGTTTAATTTTGCGTTATTAGTTCCGTAGCGGGTTGTGGGTTTATAGGGGAATAGGGTGGGAAGTAATTTAATCATATAAAATTAATTGATTAATTAATGTGTTAATGTATTCATTAATAATAGTTTAATAATTAGTTGTTAATTATTTCAATTAGTCGGTTAATAATTAATAATGTTAATTGTTTAATTAATTGTAGGTGTGTGTTGTGGTGTTTATATGTGTAAATGGTGCGAAAGCTGGTAAGTAATACATTTTTTATTGATTAAATAATAAATAATAATAATAAATTAATTTTCATTAATTAATTAGTAATTAGTCAATGTAATTGGGTAATTCATTTTAGGTGTGTGTTGTGGATATTATAGTGCTAAATAATGTATAATTATTTTTTTTTATCTTTGTTAATAAAAATATATTTACATTTATATATTAATTATGTTAAAATTGAAAATTACATTTAATAAAAATGTTGATAATTTGTTTTTTATTGTTTTGGGATCCCGCGCTTTCCCTACTGTTGCACTCACTGGAGTGGAAATAGTAATTTGTACCCCTCCGCTATTCAGCGCTTTCCCTACTGTTGCACTCACTGGAGTGGGAATAGTAATGTGTACCCCTCCGCTATCCAGCACTTTCCCTACTGTTGCACTCACTGGAGTGGGAATAGTTATTTTACCCCTACGCTATCCAGCACTTTCCCTACTGTTGCACTCACTGGAGTGGCAATATTAATTTTTACCCCTACGCTATCCAACGCTTTCCCTACTGTTGCACTCTCTGGAGTGGGAATAGTCATTTTTACCCCTCCGCTATCCAGCGCTTTCCCTACTGTTGGACTCACTGGAGTGGGAATAGTAATTTTTACCCCTCCGCTTTCCAGCGCTTTCCCTACTGTTGCACTCACTGGAGTGGGAATAGTAATTTTTACCCCTTCGCTATCCAGTGCTTTCCCTACTGTTGCACTCACTGGAGTGGTAATAGTAAATGTTACCCCTACGCTATCCAGCGCTTTCCCTACTGTTGCACTCCCTGGAGTGGGAATAGTAATGGTATGGTTCTAATTATTCTACATCATCATCTTCAGAGGGTAACTCTAGCGACTCTGATGCTTCATCAAGTGGAAAATCACAATGGCGTGGTAGAGACCAGTACAATAGACCTAACCGCAGAGGCGCGAGACAGGGCAATTACTACCAGCAAGGCCCTTGGTGGCCCCCTGCACCGTGGGGATATCAACAGCCCCAATTTCCACATCAAATGCCAAACTTTCAACCTCCACCACAGTGGTTTGATAACCAGGCTTTTTCAGGACAAAGCCGTGGGAGGAACAGGGGCAAAAGGCGAGGCCAACCTCAGCCCCAGGTCCACTGGGAAGACGAGCAGACCTTCCCGAATACACAGAGCAGACGAGGCCAGTTGCAACAACAACAAGCAGGGCCAAGCACCGAGGAGAGGATCTCATAGTGAATTTAAGCACTAGAACCCTGACTGAAACTGAGCGTCAAGTTCTTAACAAAGGGTTAGGCTTTGTTCCTACAAATAAATGTGACCCATTTCAACTGCGCTGTGAGCTCGAAAAAAAATTCCGCAAAATTCGCCTCCATTTCTTCTTCATGAACAAGGAAGAAGAAAGAGATAGGGAAGACATGAATACAGGCCTAAAGAAACCTTCTACTTTCACTCCTCTCCTTCAACAGGTACCCCTAGAGGTTGGAGCCTTTGAGAGAGCGGTTACTCATGACAATATGTCCCTTAATACATCAAGTACTGGACAACACTCCTTTCAGAATCTATCAGCAGGAGAGAAACTGGCTGCAGATACTTTGGCCAAAGATGTCACGATAACCATCAAACCCGCCGATAAAGGCAGGGCTACTGTTATCATGAACACTGATGAATATCGCACAGAATGGTTAAGACAGCTTAGTGACCAGAAGTCATATCGTCAGCTAACTACCGACCCAACATCGAGATTAACAACAGAGATTGGCACCTTGGTAGAGGAAGCAAGTGCAGAAGGGTGGATCACGGCAGATGAGGCTAAATTTCTTATAACCACGCACCCAGTGACACCCTATTTTTACATCTTGCCTAAGATTCATAAAGCACAGAGACCCCCTTTAGGTCGCCCGATATTCTCAGGCATTGGTTCCCTTTTGGAGCCCCTCTCCACTTTTGCTGATCACTCCCTGAGGCCTCTAGTTAAAACTATGCCTACATACCTCCAGGACACCAAGGATGTCCTTAGGCTGCTCCCTGAGGTTGAATGCAACACCGCGACTGACCTATTGGTCAGTTTCGATGTAGAATCACTCTACACATGCATCCCTCAGGAGGAGACTCTTTCAGCTATTAGAGGGCTTCTGGAAGCTTCTAACATCGATAGCATTACTCCTGTGAGTTTTGTGATGGAGTGTGCCCGCATTGCCATTACTGAGAATTTCTTCAGATTTGAAGACACTCTCTTTTTACAAATATCGGGTACTTCGATGGGCAGTGTTTTTGCCCCCAGCCTTGCCAACCTCTATGTCCATCTTTTTGAAGAGGCATGTATCCTCAACCACAGAAACCCTTTTTCGATCAGGTGTTGCTGTGGAAGAGGTACATTGACGATATTTTAGTCATCTGGCGGGGATTGGAACAGACCGTACTCGATTTCCAGATCTGGCTTAACAGTAAAAATGAATTTCTGAAATTCACGGTTGAATCCAGCAAAACAGAGCTCCCCTTCCTGGATATTCTAATCTTTCCCTCAGGAGGGGCATTGGGCAGCAAGTTATACCGTAAACCTATGGCTAGAAACTCCTTGCTAAATTTTAGTAGCCACCATCCTAAATCCCTTATTGAGAATCTTCCGATCTGACAATTCTTGAGGATTCGCCGTAATTGTACGGATAGACAGGACTTTGAAGAATCCGCTAGGGATCTATCTACTAAGCTGAGCCAACGTGAATATCCCAAACGTTTGGTACGGAGGGCTTTTAAAAGAGCATCCAACAACAATAGAGAGGCCCTCTTAGAACCTCCAAGCATCAAACCTCCTTTGAACAAACTCACTTTTGTTACTACGTTTAGCACCCTTTCTAACCAAGTCCAGAAATCAGTCTGCAGAAATTGGAAAATTCTGAATGTATCTGGTACTGATATTCCACGACCTCTATTCTCCTTCAAAAGAGGAACAAATCTACGAGACAATTTGGTGCATACAAGACCAAGACAAAAAAATCTAGCTCTAGTCCCTGAGAATACTCTTTGGCATCTTCCGGCTGTCCAGGGCCATTATCCCTGCGGGTCATGCACCGCATGTCCACAAACGCAGAAGACATTGACAGTGGACATTGGTACAGGGAGACCATGGGTCTTGAAAAAACATACAAATTGCAATAGCGAGAAGGTCCTTTACTTAATCACTTGTCTGTGCTCCTTGAGATACGTGGGCATGACGACAAGGAAAGTAAAGACAAGAATAAATGAGCACAAAAGTACTGTTAGGTGTAACAAACAATCCACTCGCCTAACTAGCCATTTCATACACGAGACATAAAGCAGAGGAAATGAGATGGGTAGTTCTGGAGCAACCGCACATACCTCAACACATTAGTGATATTTCACGCTACCTTTTTTTGAAAGAACAAAAATGGATCTTTAAACTTAAATGTGATGTAGAGGGACTCAATGATGACATCCCGTGGGTCATGATTTAACGCAGACACACTGATAAGGAATGTGCTCCATGAACCGGTCTTGATCATCATACGTAACTAATATAACTAACCCATCGGGTCTATACACACGAAAATGAATCTTCCTAAGTGAGTGTACCTATTCATTTTCAGTGTTTATCTGCAGATGATACATGACATACACAGAGTGAAGGTACAATCAGCAAGTATATATCTAATATAGTAATCTAACTATTTTATACTGAATATTAATTACATCTGTAATGGTAGAACTCCCTCAACATAATAAATTAGGCACAATACACATTATGCATAAGTAGTTTGGTAGTACACATTTATTATGGGTGCACCCAGAATACAACAATAGCATAGGTAAAACACCTTGAAGCTATCTTTCAGCACAAGTGCCGTTAAAGGTTCACATAATGATAGTCCTCTGAGTACCTCGTTTTTTTCTGCAGGCGCTACCTCGATCCAATGGTTACAGGTTAAAACGCTCTGCAATCCATGTTTAATAGCATTTTACATGTAGCGCATGCTCAGTTTTGCTACCATTTTCCTTCGGGCAGTTTTTTCCACTTTGTGCACATGCCCTGTATGACTTTGTTCTCTTAAGCCGAGACAAGTTTCTTTCCGGTTCCCAAGGGCATTTCCATATTGCGCAGATGTGGAAATCATACAAGACAGCTCCCTCTCTGGTCCGTCCACATTGACTTGACTACGCATGTGCATCTCTTTGCCCGTGTGTTTATTTCAGTTTTTATACTGCGCATACATGGAAATCGCGAAATTAAGCTTTCTCTTTGGTCAATCTATACCAATTCGACTGTGCATGTGCAATTTTCTTACTCGCATGCTCACTCTATGGTCCGTAACTGCTCTAGAGATGACGATACGATGAGAGTGATTCGATTGGTTATAAGGCATTACTTAAGCGCTCTTCCTCCTTCCGGTCGGTACCTCCCCTTCGGTTTAGGATTCGCCTGGAGTACCGACGGAGAGGTGAGACGACGCGCTGATGCTTTTTAGAGACGATGTATTCCAACTGCTAAGCGGCACTTTGCTGAGATTGGGAATATAATTACTTCTTCAATCTGAATTATGAATAGCTTCATTCATTATTCAATTTTCATTTTCTCAGCGGGGTACCTCGTTTCTCTATATTTCTTATGCCATGTTGGGATCAGGCATTCAAACTTTTACTTTGTAGGCAGAAAAAGACAGCCTTTCTAGTAATCATAAAATACAGTAAGAATTTGTGACTCTACTCATAAGGCTGCCATCAGTCATTGTCATTTCCTTTTGAGACCATGTCATATTGCCTCCTCTAGGTACCGCCTTATGCACCAATAATTTTTAGGTTTGGTCAAAGATAGAGGGTTATTGTAAATACTCTTTCCTCTCCCCTCCCCTTTTTTCCTTATCTAGAGCGGGGCCTCATCACCTGAGCAGTTGCCGGGCGAGGTGAGGCATACTCCCACAAAAGGCTGGGTGAGTCATTACTATTTAAAATTTGATTTTGTGCAATATTATAATTAAAATTGAATAAGTTAAATGATGTACATATGATAAAAGCTAAATTATGTGTCTGTGGTTGTTTTGCATGAGTCTATCTGTCTTGTGTATTATTTCAGGAAAGAATCCTTCATTGAGAACATACACCCTTCACTTTGGATTTCACGAATGGTAGGATGTATTGAACCTTAAAAATAAAAAAAATATATATATCTATCACGTTGATTTTTTGCAGTAGTGTAATTGTGGTCCTGACGAAAGCCAGTGGGTCACCTTTTCCCACTAAGGCTGAAACATGTAGACCCTGTCTTTCAACTTACAACAGTTATTTTTTCAAACTGTTTACACTTGCTTTTAACCTTTGACACCATGGTATCTCTTTAATAAATTTACTTCTTAAATACCCTGGTAGTCAATTTTATCATCACATCTTTCTCTTTCACATTTGTTTTTCACTGCAAATTTGAAGCTCACCACATCTTCTATACTAGATGGCGTGATCCGTCACTGGTGGTTTATGACCAGGGCAACACACGATTACATCAAGTGTGCGGCCTGAGTATAGACCATTCTGTACATAAATCCCAGATGATGAAGCTCTGCCATTGGGTGGGCTGATGGGATTCATTTACCCTTCCTACAACACATACAGTTTCACCACAGACATTTCTCTCTTTTTCATATGTTATTGCACTGATAGACCAGTAGTATCTCCTGTTTGTTGCGACAATAGTAATTTTTACTCCTACGCTATCCAGCGCTTTCCCTACTGTTGCACTCACTGGAGTGGGAATAGTAAATTTTACCCCTCCGCTATCCAACGCTTTCCCTACTGTTGCACTCATTGGAGTGGGAATAGTCATTTTTACTCTCCCTCTATCCAATGTTTTAACTACAAATGTTTTTATTTTGTTATTCAAATTCAAATTCAAAAAAGCTTTATTTCGATATAAACTTTGATATCATAAAAGCGTACATTTGTTAAAAAAGAAAGAATACATACATATCACAAAACAAATATAAGTCAAAAGGAGCCAGTACAATATCATTTTGAATAAAATAGGGGGAAATATGGAAAACTCATTTATACATATAAATACAATCAGAGTTAAAATCTTATTTATCCTTAAAATCTTATATATTATAAAAATCTCTAAAATACATACAGTCATTTTATATATTACATCGAATTCCTAACTTTAACAAGGATTTTCAAAAATGTAGCTAAAATGTAGATCACTTCCAGGGTTTCCATCTTTTGTAGTCTAAAAAACGCATCTCTACATGATCGGAGACCCCATTCCTTAAGGATTGGTTTGAGAAGGATCTTTCTAGGGACATAATAAAATTTACAAAATAAAGTGCAGTGCAGTTTAGATTGGGAGGCGAGGTCATCACAGGGACAAGGCGGCATTTGTCTCGACCAATCATTACAATTTGGGAATGTAATTAAACAAAAGAAAGAACCCAATCTGAACTTTGAAAGAAGCATTCTGGCATAGCAATTAGTGTCACTAACAAGGTATAATTGCAGACCCTGTTTCGTAGTAATTTGTTGGTAGGCTAGGACAGATTTTTTCGTTTTTTCAGCGATCCATCTTTTGTTCGCTAGATGGTCCATAACCATTTTACGTAACACTTTCCTTGATACTGTTTCCATGCTAGATGGATTTTTGTAAAACTCAGGATGGCCAATATCATTCATCATTTTTTCCATCACACATAGCCATTTAATTTGCTTTACACCATCAAGTTGTAAACAGTCAGTTATGGTGTTGCGGTTAAAAGCTGTTTCTGGTGTTAGCCAAAGCTTATGCCATAACAGAATGGGTTCGGTCGTTATAATGTCGGAGATGTAGGGGAGACCAAGTTCTATATGTATAAAATAATTAGGAGTTGATTTTGGGACCCCCAGGAGGTACCGAAGGAAACGATTCTCAGTTTGTTGAATAAGAATTGGAGAATCAATCCCCCATATACCAGACCATAGGTGGCCGTGGTAACACATTTAGCCTTATAAATGACAATCAGCTCCTTAACAGGTCTACCCCCGATTTTAATTGCAAAATTCTGCAATGCTCCAATCGCTTTGGAAAAAGCTAATCTTCTGGCTTTGATAGCAGTTTGCCAGGTGCATTTCCTATGAAAACAAATCCCAAGATAGGGAAAGTGATCTATTGTTTCTATCTTTCTGCCTTCTATAAAAATGGGACAGGGTATTTTCTTTACTCCCTGTCGGCAGGACATAGAAAAAGATCACTCTCCTTTTTGACCAAAGCGCACCCTTGCTCCTGCATCCTTATATATTTCCTTAATAAAATTAAGGATTGAAGGGTCTAAACCAAGATTCTTTAACGTGGCCCACAGCTGATTGTGATCAACACAATCAAAAGCTGAGCTCAAGTCAATAAAAGTAATAAAAAGGTTCCCTTTTTTGGCTTCGATGTATTTTGAAATTAAAAAATATAAATTTAGGCTCTGCTCAACCGTTCCCATACCTTGTCTGAAGCCATATTCAAAAATCGAAAGGATGTTAACTTCCTCGATCCATTTTTGGACACGTTTTAAAATAATACGTCCAGCTACCTTCATTAAGGCATCAATAAGAGAAATTGGGCGATAGCAAGATGGATCGTGCCTGTCCCCCTTTTTAAATATGGGAACTACTATCGCTTCTGACCATGTTGATATTAATCCATGTGTATTGGCACAGTTCATCACCATGGTCAATAAAGGGGCCCAGAGATCAATTTCGGCTTTAAAAACATCTATTGGTGTTGCATTCGGACCCGGTGCCTTACCAGACGGACTTTCTCTTATGGCCAGGCACACCTCCTCGCATGAAAAAACAATGTCTATCAGCAGATTTCTCAAAAAAGATCCAGTGTTATCGGAGACTGTAGTATAGCTCTTAGAAAAAGAACAATCGGGGTCTGAGCTGCCATACAGATTTTGAAAATGGGTAACCCAGGTATCCCCATTTATTGCAATATCTAACCTCTCCGGTTGTTTTCCTTGTGCAAAGGGTGCGTTTACAGCCTTCCAAAAGGCAGTTGCATCTTTATTTTTTTAGGAAGAAATTAGGGCTTCCCAGGCATCTTGTTTCTTAGTTTTCTCCCTATTCTTAATTGCACCACGGTATTGATGTCTGGCCTCGCTAATCGCCTTTGGGGATCTAGGGATGGCATGCAAAACCTTTTTTAGGGATTTTAGTGCAGAAGTGCAATTTTTATCAAACCACCCTCTGGGTTTATTAGGTCCTGATTTAAACTGACGGGACAATAAAAGTTTTAGTGTCTCTTGTATCTTGGAAAAAGAATCCAATATTTTTAAAGGATCTTCCGTGAGCGATAAACAAATATTAATCTCTAACTTTCTTTTAGAGGTTAAAGTTTCAAGAAACATCTCCGGGACCACCTTATCCCATTTAAGAGTGTAGCCATTGGTACATCCAATTGAGATAGGTTGTTGGTAAATAATATTTTTTTCCCTAATTAGATGTCTCTCTATGTGCTTATTTATATTAAATACTATAGGATAATGATCGCCATAGATATCATCCAAGGTTTTCCATGCTGAGAGCAAATAGGCATGTGATTTAGAAAACAGAGTGAAGTCAATCACGGTGTTTGAACCTCTGCCATGGAAAGTTGGATGGAAAGGCACGGATGGTGAGCATAAATCATTTACATAATCCAAATTAAAATAAAAAAGAAAATTATTTAGAATATCCCCTATTTTAAAATGAATAAAGTGGTTCAAAGTATCATCCATGGAAAAATCAAAACCACAAATTTCCTTTGGGCCATACTGGCAAATTTTACAATTGACATCACCCAGCCAGGCGAGCATACACTTCCTGCCTATAGATTCTTTTAATGTAACAATTGTATGACTTAATTCGTTTAAAGTTTGTTCAAGAGCTTCTGAGGCAAGGTTATTGTAAAAATGTACTAGGATGAGATTAAGAGAACTCCTCCACCCAATCACAACTATCTGATAGAATTCTTTAGGTATGTGTTTTAACACGGTTAGTCCACTAGTAATATTGATATATATGCATAATCCACCCTTATTTCTTCCCTGATTGTATGCCGACGCCGGAACATAAATCGTCTGATACCCTAATAAGTGCACTGGACTTAAAGCCCAGGTTTCCTGGAAACATAGGATGGGATAAGTGTTCACCAGGTCCAGCCATGATTGTGTACCGATTTTTGTTGCAAGACCGGCCATATTCCAATTGAGTACCAAATTTGGGGAATATGCAGGTATAGATGTAGAAAATTTGGGCACAGCCCCTTTTTCCCCCTGATGCATGAAAACAGATTTTTCAGACAAAGATACCATATCATGACTATCATGAGTCCCAACATTAACCCCCACGTTTACTTCCAGCTGTTTTACAGGCAGACTTACTGAATTTTCGACGTCAGGATTAAGAAAGGTAGACACCCTGGGAATACTATTGCATAACAAAATCCCTCCCGCAGAACAATCATTTTTTTACCTTTAATGGGAGATAGCGGAACCACCGTATCTTGCAATTTCGTTAGATTAGGAATAACATTGCAGGTCACATCCAAGTCCGTTTCCGCTACACAGTGCTCCCCCCCCACATCCCGCAATGGCTCAATGACTCCACTCGCCGACATAGGGCCTACAGAAAAAGATTCACCTAATGTGTTACGATCACTCATAAATTCTCGAGTGGCACCTACGTAAAAGTTTGAAAATTTGAGTCATTCATTTGCGTCTAAGCCTGAGAGGGGTTCGAATAAATTGTGTATCGGGATATTCCAATACTCATTTGGATTTATAGGTTGGTGGTTATTATTGAATGGAAGGAAGTATCCATGTGGACGTTGGGGTGGAAGAAAGGGGGGAAGATTGTTGGTGTACTGTGTAGGAACATTAAAACGTGGGATACGATGGACAAAATTTGGGGGATTAGAGTTACGGCAGCTTGCCAGGTGGTTGGGGGGCATCATCAAGGCTTCAGGATAAAAATAGCTCAAATTGCGAGATGATACGCCACCCTCACTCCTCCCTGGAAACCAATCACTAATATACGTAACCACTCTATGGTCCCTAAAATTTACTATCACCACGTCCCCCTCTATATCTTTGGGGCGAGGACCCACCCAGTAGCACCGTCTTACAGATACTATGTCTCCGTTTAGATGTAAAGGGAGAGGTCTATTATTTAGCATCCAAAAAATAACTTTATTTTTAAGACTTGTGTTAGATTCAATGTTTCCTGCTGGCACGACCAGAACTCCAGTTAAAATGATAACATAATTAGATGATTCTGGGGGTAGGTCTACAATATTACTGAATTTAGATTTTACTCTGTTAGTTTTAGTTGCCTTCATTGGGGGGTTGTTTCTAGGAGGAGGAACCTTTGGGGGACCTGGCTTAGTCTGCTCTTTGTGTATGTCTTGGGCAACCATCAATTTCTTAGGATCGCTGTGGGCTGGCATGCTTTTAGATACAAGGTTGTCATTTTCTAGTCTAGGTGGTTTCTGTATTTGATGTTTATTTGTTGGACATATTCCCTTAGATTTATCTGGTTTAGGGTTATCGCTTAGGTTGGAAGCTGCCAAAATACAGTCCATTTTCGCCCCCAACCTTTTAACTCTCTCTATAAGTGGAAGTAGGAGAGATTTTAAAAGACGTTCAATGGTCTCCATTGTATCTTTAATCGGCAAGACTTCTGGACTTAAAGTTATTTTTGTTGGGGACCCTATTAATGCATCATTCTCTGACTGGTTAGATGTCTTGTTTACTAGATCCATTCGAACGGGGGGAATACGTAAACTTTTTTCCCCTTTTCTAACCCCTCCCATTCTCCTTCTTTTTCTTGGTGGAGAACGATGCACTCCCAGATGCTTCTTAGTTTGTAATTTGTCTTTAATTTCACTAACTGCATTCAGCTGTTGTGTCTCCATAGAAACTACCTCCTTAACTGGCGCATTAGAAGCTGGAGATGAAGTATTTATATTATACTGAGAGGCTGTATCTAGAACTATAGGGGAATTTAGATCTATTAAACAGTTAGAAATAGTGAGTGAACCATTTAAAGTAAGATCGTTAGTTGTTTCAATGACAGGTAATGGTGGTGTCCGATCCTGAAAAATTAATGGGATGTTATCAGTGCTAAACAGCTCTGCATCTGCATCTGCTGACCTGTTGTTATTTAATTGTGTAGAGGGTGCTACCGTCTGAGGGGAGAGTAGTGGCTTCTTTTTAAGGAGTTCAATGGAGAAACGACGCTCCGCACGTTTCTCCGCCAACGTGATCTCTTTATCTATTTCTTTGGTCACCCTAGCAAAGTATTTATCTAAAGGGCCAAGTATAGCAATCCCTACAGAAGAAGGTAAAGAGTTCGGCACACCTGTAGACATCTTAAATCTTCAGTCTGATAACGGTGTAGATGATAATCTAATATGATCCGGGCCTATGCCAGTACAGAGTACGCCTAATGACTATTAGCGGGTCAATTAATAAAAACAAACAAAGCCCGGCTTACTATCATATGTTTCCAGCTGTAAAATAGAGTCCTAAAAGAAGCGTTAGAGAAGGGTCCCGGCCCAGCCTCCTGCAGCCCCTGACGGCCACAGACGGCCCGCCCTTTGCCCGGGCATAGCCCGGGCGCTGCCCGCGCGCTCCCGCAACACGGGGAGACGCGCTGATCTTTATGCGCGGCTTCCGGCCGCAAAGGGTGCTGGGACCTGAAGTCCCCCGAGGTGCCCGGACCCGCTCTCCACACAGCGGCCGCACTCGGGATGACAGAGTGTGCGGCGGCGGGAGGCAGGCTTGCACAAAGGGTCCGGCGTTCAAGCTACGAATCCACTGCCACACGTGAGTTCCAGGTGCTTCCGTACGTGTTATTAAATGTATGTATTTTTTTTTAATCGTTTAATGTTACTTAAATATAGAATATTTTATTTTATTTTCAATTATTTATATATGTGTTTATTTTATTTGTATATAATTAATAAAGTTTATAAATTAAATAAAGATAATAGTTACTAAAATGTATTTAAGTAAATATATGTATATGTACACAATTTTTGTGTTTATATTTATTAAATTAAGTTTATTTGTTATAATTTGTTAAAATATATATTACATCACATTTTTTTGTTAATAATATTATTATTTAATTAATTTAATTTGTTATGTTATTTTTTAAAGCCGATATTTTTTACATCGATATTTTTGAGTCGATATTATTGTACTTACCTGTTTAAGTATAGGGAGTCGATATTTTTGTAATTGATATTTTTACATCGATATATTTGTTGACTATATTTTTGGTTATATTTAAACATGGAACCGTTCACAGAGACCTATTTATTCACATAACAAGTTATTGTTCACGTATCTTGTTCTGTTCAAGCATCTCCGGACGACATTTGCATAGAGGGCGCCAAGAAATTATTCTTGGAGTTTGTTAGTGCTTTGGTGTTAAGGCAATATAATGTGCTCTGATTTGCGGAAGAATTGATACCTTAGCTCACACCATGATGACGCTGCAGAAATTTAGATTTCACATGCAAGTATTATATATAAAAAACCTTGATTTTGAGGGTGAGCCAGTGCTGTCCTGAAAGCTACAAGGGATGCTGCCTATTTGTTTCTCTTGATTTTGATGCCTATTTGGGATTTTTAATACGTTCTAATTTTGTATAGTCTTTAAAACTCCACATTGAGAGCCTCCATGGTATTGGCTATATACTGCTTCCTTTTTTAATTTTGTATTAAAATCCTTTAACTTTTCACTGATCTACAATTCACTTACTGAGTGGGCTCAATTAATTAGTTAATTGCATTTTCTTATTTTTGACAATTTTTGGGAGGTGTCTTAATGCGGAGACCCATTGCCTCATGAAACTGAGCTTTAACACCATCTCAGGTCCAGTAAAATGTGGGAACACCGGGATACATTTTGGGGTGACTAGATCTTGAGGTACAGTGTTTTTGCTTCTACATATTCTGGGAAAGCTGGCCTCACCGTGAACTGAGTAAAAAGAAAAAAACACCGATGTACTGAAGTCTGTGCCCTTCAGCTATAGGAACAGCTTTAATTTCCTGGTATCACAGGCATTTCAGCCCTTCGGGAAATACCAACAGAAAAATGTAACACTATGAGGAAGTAGGAACCAAGAAAAATAGCTGCGGGCAGAAACAATAAGGGAATATGGAAAAACATGGTGAGAAAGAGTATTTGTAAATTTAGATAATAAGGTGTTCACCAGCAGAGTTAGGGTGATTTTGTTATTTTAGATCAATCATTTAACCAGTTATGCTGATTTAAGGTTTTACGGCGTTCTAATTGGCCACTTGTAATGTTTCAGCAATTTCCCACTACAAACTTGGCACCTGGATAATGTTTACCTGGCTTTGTTTACACCGGTGTCCCTCCGGAAACAATAAACAAACGTTTAGTCATAAGTTTTTTTGCTACGGACCAGCCCTCTAACTGGAACCAGCCTGTCTGTGCCAGAAGAGGTTTCTCTTGTTTTGTATTCACGCCCCGGCAGGATTACCCCGCTCTGTGTTCTCTTGTGGAGCTCCTTACGTAACGTGTCTGCATACAAAGGCACGCGCTAAAAGTAATCTTCCTGCACGCCTGCTGCTCTTTCTTCACGATGAGGACTACCACTGACAAATAAATCCGGAGCTTTCCCTTCAAGAGTAATAATACTGTGTAGATTGCACGTCTGAGGGTCATGGGCCAGACACAAAGCAAGAAAAATTCCGTTAAAAACTCCCTTGACCGGGCCACGTTACCATGTTTTTTTTTCCATTTGGTGTATTTCACATCATGTAATTTGAATTTGTGTTCGTTTATGAATTTTCCAAATAATTTTAGCTCTCTTCATTGGGTACATCGACAACCTGATCCCAAGTAAGGAATGGGGGAGCGGCGGCGTGGACGGCCAGAAGCAAAGGGTGGATCAAAGATGTCTTTTACCTTTGTGTTATGGATTGGGGTGGATGTATGTGGTATGGATGGAATTGTTAGTTGTGGCATTGCGTGGCGTGCATTGTGAAGTGTGGAGTGGATTTGTGTTGTGGAATTATGTGGCCTGGTGAGGAGTTGTATTATGTGGGTAGTAATGAAGTGTTTTTGCTTGCATTGAAATTACATTGAGTGGGATTGTGTGTAATGGCGATTAAATATATGGAATGGTATTTTGTGTTGTGGAGTGTTATGCAGTGGATTTCAATTATGTGGTGTGCTTCAGGCAGCTGGATTTATGACTGCAAGTGAGTGACACATTTATGTTGCACTGCAAGTATGTGAAACACTTCTATTTAAAACAACTCGATCCTGAGTGGCTCTTCTTATATTATATAATTTTGTTAGCCACGCTTGCCAGTGGCCCCCCTGATATTAATAAAGTAAAATGCTATATTTGATTCCCTCTGGTACGCCGCAGAAGGCGGACGTTGTGCTTTGCTATTTAATGTTTTCTTTGCACAGCCCAAAGTCAGGCAAGATGATGTGTCCCTGAGAGTTGAGCAGTATGTTCCCTGGCTGCAAGTCTCTGTAAGAATTAAAGCATTCCACAAATACATTGTTTGAACGGTATCCAGTGTATATCCAACAGAAATGAGCATTTGTCAGTTATCTGAAAGTGCATGCAACCACAAGGATTTAAAAAAAATGTTGTAGCGGTTGAGAGTGCAGAGAAAGGACAGGACAGGGGAAATTATTTAGGTCCATTTAGTCTTCTTTATGCATTAATTTGAGAAAAGGGGTGTCTTTCAAGCCAAAGATATTAAAAATATTGTTAGATCCCCGCCAGCTTGCTTATCTAACTCATGTTTAGAGCAGATAGGGAAAATGTATTTATGACCTCTGGAATGTATACTGGTCAAAAGTGACATATTTGGTAAAAAAGGGGGTGAAAGCCATAACGTATTCCAGAAAAAAAAATAGTCAATCAATCAATCAATCCTAGCATTTGTATAGCGCGCTACTCACCCGGAAGGGTCTCAAGGCGCTGGGGGAGAGGGGTCCGTTACTGCTCGAACAGCCAGGTCTTGAGTTGCTTCCTGAAGGAGAGATGGTCCTGGGTCAGCCGAAGGTGGATGGCGAGGGAGTTCCAGGTCTTGCGTGCCAGGTAGGAGAAGGATCTTCCTCCGGCGGTAGCTGTGCGGATGCGTGGTACGGTGGCTAGGGCGTGGTTGGTTGATCGTAGCTGGCGGGTGGGTGTGTTGAAGGTCAGGCGGTCGTTGAGGTACTTGGGGCCCAGGTCGTGGAGAGCCTTGTGTGCGTGGGTGAAGAGCCTGAACGTGATCCTCTTGCTGACGGGGAGCCAGTGCAGGTCTCTTAGGTGGCCGGAGATGTGGCTGTGTCGGGGGATGTCCAGGACGAGTCGTGCGGAGGCGTTCTGGATGCGTTGGACTCTTTTCTGCAGTTTGGCTGTGGTTCTGGCGTAGAGGGTGTACCCGTAGTCCAGTCGGCTGGTGACAAGTGCCTGGGTGACGGTCCTCCTGGTCTCGGTGGGGATCCATTTGAAGATCTTACGGAGCATGCGCAGGGTGTTGAAGCACGATGAGGAGACGGCGTTGACTTGTCTGGCCATCGAGAGGGACGAGTCCAGGATGACGCCCAGGTTGCGTGCGTGGTCCGTTGGCTTGAGAGTGGTGCCCAGGGCAGGGGGCCACCAGGAGTCGTCCCAGGTGGAGGGTGATGGTCCCAGGATGAGGACTTCCGTTTTGTCTGAGTTCAGTTTCAGGCGGCTGTTCTTCATCCACTCGGCGACGTCTTGCAACCCTTCGTGTAGGCTGGTCCTGGCGGCGGCGGGGTCGTTGGTGAGGGATAGGATCAGCTGGGTATCGTCGGCGTAGGAGATGATGTTGAGGTTGTGTTGGCGTGCGATGGCCGCGAGGGGGCTCATGTAGATGTTGAAGAGGGTTGGGCTGAGTGATGATCCTTGTGGTACGCCGCAGATGACTTCGGTGGCCTCGGATCTGAACGGGGGAAGCGGACTCTCTGGGTTCTTCCGGCGAGGAACGAGATGATCCACTCCAGTGCCTTTTCTTGGATTCTGATGTTGCTGAGGCGCTGTACTAGGGTGAGGTGGCAGACAGTGTCGAACGCTGTGGAGAGGTCCAGGAGGATGAGGGCCGCAGTTTCCCCGTTGTCGAGCAGGGATAGGATGTCATCGGTGGCTGCGATCAGGGCGGTCTTGGTGCTGTGGTTGGCACGGAAACCGGACTGCGAGGGGTCGAGGGATCCATTCGTCTCGAGGAAGGCGGCGAGATGTCTGTTGACGGTCTTCTTGATTACTTTAGCAGGAAAAGGGAGGAGTGAGATGGGGCGGAAGTTCTTGAGGTCGGTGGGGTCTGCTGTGGGTTTCTTCAGGAGGGCGCTGAGCTCGGCGTGCATCCAGCTCTCCGGGAAGGTGGCGGTGTGAAAGGAGGTGTTGATGATGTCCCGGAGTTGGGGTGCGATGATGGAGTCGGCCTTGTTGAAGACGTGGTGGGGGCAGGGGTTGGTTGGTGATCTGGAGTGGATGGTGTTCATCGTGCGGGTGGTGTCTTCGGTGCTGACCGGGGTCCAGTTCCAGAGGGTGGTAGTGGGGGTCGTTGGTTCGGTGGTAGGCTGCGTGGTTGGTGCGCCGAAGCTGTTGTGTATGTCGGCGATCTTGCGGTGGAAATACGAGGCGAGAGAGTTGCAGAGGTCTTGCGACGGAGTGATGTCGTTGTTTCCGGCGCTGGGGTTGGAGAGCTCTTTGACGATGCTGAAGAGTTCCTTGCTGTCGTGTGCGTTGTTATCCAGTCGTTGTTTGAATGCTGTCTTCTTGGTGGTGCAGATCAGCTGGTGGTGCTTGCGGGTGGCGTGCTTGAGGGCGGTCATTTTGTCTGTGGTCTGGTCGTGGCGCCAGGCTTTCTCGAGGGTGCGGCAGTTCTTCTTGGAGTCCTTGAGTTCGTCGGTGAACCAGGGGGCTTTCTTGCTGCCCGACCTGCTGGGAGGGTTCTTTAGTGGAGTGAGGTCGTCGGCGCAGGCGGTCAGCCACTGTGTGAGGTTGCTGGCTGCTTCGTTGGGGTCCGTTGTGCTGGCGGGCGGGTTCTGACTGAGGGAGGTGGTGAGCTGCTCGGCGGTGATTTTGCTCCAGCTCCGGCGAGGAACCTGTTGCGGGTGGTGGTGGGTCGTGGTTCTTTTGAAGCTGAAGTGGACGCAGCTGTGGTCAGTCCAATGGAGTCTGGTGGAGTGGCTGAAGGAGATGTGCTTGCTGGAGGAGAAGATGGGGTCAAGCGTGTGGCCGGCGTAGTGGGTGGGGGTGTTCACCAGTTGCTTGAGTCCGAGGTTGGCAAGGTTGTCTAGCAGGGTGGTGGTGTTTCTGTCCTTGATGTTCTCCATGTGGAAGTTGAGGTCCCCTAGGAGGATGTAGTCAGAGGAGGTGAGGGCGTGCGGGCTGATGAAGTCTGCGATGTCTTCGCTGAATTTTGTGCATGGTCCCGGGGGTCTGTAGATGAGGGTGCCTCTGAGGGTCGTCTTGGGGTCGGTGTGTATCTGAAAGGGGAGGTGTTCGGCGGCGGTGAAGGTGTCGTAGGAGTTGGTCGAGATGCGGATGGTGTTCTTGTGTACGATGGCGATACCTCCTCCAGTCTGGTTGATGCGGTCCTTCCGGGTGATCTTGTATCCGTCCGGGATGGCTATGGCGATGTCGGGTGCTGAGGAGGAGTTCATCCAGGTTTCTGTGAGGAAGGCGACGTCTGGTGATGTTGTGTTGAGCAAGTTCCAGAGTTCGACGGCGTGTCTGTGGACGGAGCGGGTGTTGAGCAGGATGCACTTGAGGTGGTTGTTGCTGGTGCTCGGCTTGGCGGGTGCGGTGAAGGTCCGGAGGCAGGTGAACTTGCAGGCTTGGCAGGTGAAGGGTCCGTGGGTGCGTTTCGGGGTGGCTCGGTAGCAGGCAGGGTTCCGTCCGGTGTTGAGTGCGTTGAGGGTAGCGGCGTCGTAGGTCCGTCGTGTGGGCTAGTTTCTTCTGGGGCCAAGGGTCCTGGCGCTGGGTGCGGTCCAGGCGCGGACGGGCGCAGACGGGCTTGCCTTTGGCGCACAATCGGCGCGCCCGCTGCGCTCGTCCGCAGCGCGTACTTGCAGCAAGCTCCATAAATGGTGAAGTGGGAGGGAGGAGCAGCTGGGAGGCGGGAGCGGGGTGGCCAATGGGTGGGATACAGAACAAAAAAAAGGGGGCGGGCCGCAGGGGAGCAGCGGCGGGGAGGGGGGAGAAGCGGCGGGAGAAAACAATCACGGGTACATGGAGGCAGCGAAAAGCAGGGGTACAGCTAATAAAACAAGAGACTGGCAAAAACAGGGCAAAAACAGATACAGAACTAAAAACTGGCACAAGTTACTAACACAGCAGTCCAGGCGCTCAGTCAATCCAGGCGCGAGGCAGCGAGGCAGCAGCGGAGGGGTCAGGGGACCTGGCACTCACGGGGGGGAACCGCGCGGTGCGTGGAGCGACCGGCCCTGCAAGCAGGGACAAAGGTAGTGCAGGCTCGCACATTGCGGGAGATGTAGGAAGAGAGAAGTGGAGAAAACAAGGCCCTTGGAAACAGCTTAGACTGAATAAACAGGTAATTACCCTTCACCTGTATATTATGTTCAGTGAGTGTAAATAGCCCAGTGCACTGGCAATTTCAGTAGCATAAAAACAAACTTTTGGTTGCAGGAGACACCGTTCCCTCTGGAGATGGCAGAACAGCTGCAGGAGTCTACGTTTGGCTTTTTTTATTAAGGTTCAAAGGTCTAATCCAATCCTCTTTGAGGCCCTTGGATAATGTAAAAGATTTATTACCAGATGGTCTTTGGCCTAGTAATTTCGCAAAATCTTCATCTGTGAACCCGAATGTCTTAATGCTCTCCATATGGGGGAGCAAGGGGCAATAAGCAAACAAAATGTAAATGTAAAGTGGCTAATGACTCAGAAGGTCCAGATTGAACTACAGCAGGAGCGGATGCTAAGAGCAATAGATAAAAGAAGGACAAACAGGTAAGGAAGCAAAAAAAGCCGATGAGACTTGCGGTTGCCTTTGAGGAGGTTCTTTTCCCCCCGACGACCTCAATCCTCTTATACCTGGATAGCATTAGGAACTCACGTCCGCTAGAAAAGAGTTTGTTGTATCTTGGACGGACCCTCTACTACAAGCGCCGGTCTCATTCGGAGTGCCGGACGCTGTTATCCTGGTGCCAGCGTACTCCTTTTCGTCTCTTCACTCTTTGCTGTTGATTCAACATCCTTCCAGCCGATATCTGGTGACCTAGGGGCAGATTTACAAGCCCCTTGCGCCTCATTTACGCCGCTGTTGCGTCCCTTTTGTGACGCAGCGGCGGCGCAAATCCTGCTCCATGGTGCGGCGGTACTTACAACGTGACGCATCTGGGAGATGCGTCACGTTGTAATGCCCTGCGCCACATGTAGGCGTTTCTGTGCAGAGGGGGGGCGTTCTGGCGCAGGAACGCCTCCTAAAAGTGGCTGAGTGAAATCTACAAGATTTCACTCAGTCACTTTTAGGCCCATACTGCGTCAAAACCCTGCGCCTGCCTGAAGCAGGCGTAAGGATTGACGCAGCATTAACTAGATAGGGCCCCCAGAGCATTGTTGGAGCTGCGTCGCGCTTGCGACGCAACTCCAGCAATGCGTCACTTTTATGACACAGATGCGTCACGCATCTGTGCTGTTTTTGCACCATGGTGCACCGCATTGTAAATGCGGCGCATCCATGATGGCGGAGCTGTGGCGCACAATAACTGGCGCATCCCTGCTGATTTGCAGGGATGCACCAGTTATTGTAAATATGCCCCCTAGTATCCTGCCCATAAGGGTCTTATTCCCTTCTCTATCATTGCTGCTCCAGCTATTCAATCTTTGGTCCAACTTCACTCCAGATGCCTACTTCCTTCGTTCATCAAGACCACGCATCCACACCCATTGATAACTCTTGCGGACTGCATGTTCAGATTGTCTGTATTGACGCTGCACCCACCAGTTTCCTCCATTTGCTCCCTGATGCACATTCCAGGATATCTACCCCCTAGTGCCCTGAAGAAGGTGGCGGCTACACTTTAGCCCTTCACCGAAACGCGCGTCTGCACTTCGCTCCAACAGGAACCTTGCAGCGATACATGTTATGAAAAGATAGAAGATTATATGGTTCAAAAGTGCTGGATCCATTATTCTCTCTTCCTATGAACATAAGCAAAGCAATGATTATTGTACTAGTGAGACAGATCTAACGAAATAAGTATATAGCCATCTGTTGACACCAGTCCATCTATTCATACCCTTGAGGTGCATTTGTTGTTCCCTGGATCTGTACAACTAGTTTCCCACCACAGGCTGCACCCTGACTTCTGGATACACATGATATCACAATTGCATTTCATGCGAAGTTTCTGTCTTTATGTTTACATTTTATTATTGGTATGTTGAGTATGACAGTTGTATGAATGCTTGTACAGTATGATTGAGTCGATGGAAGAATGTTGTACATGTTATTGTTAAGATGATTTTTTAGATGTTTCTTTGAAGTGATTTACTGTGATTGGCGGACATACTATGAATCACATCATTGTATTCTGTGGGAACGAACATGAAAAAATATGTACAGGATTATTCAATTTGATTTGCTTTATTACCCAGTTTGAATACTCCTATTGAGTCCTTAAAATTCCCATTTATGATTTGAATTTGAATAAAATATATATATATTTTTACTAGGGATACTGGATTTTGCCATTATTTGGTTTCTTTCAGGTGTTTAAGCCCTACCCGGCCCCATTCCCTGCCTGTCATATTTGCATTGTTATTTGAGAGACCCTGAGTGCTCCGGTTATCTACTAGTCAAGTGACACACATTCCCTTCTTCTGTAGGGTTGTTGCGTCTAGAACAGCTGCAGGAGCCATAGAAGACAGGGCCATATTATCAAGAACGACAATAACATTATCGCCGTTTTAGCGGCAGGAGACTGCCGCTAAAACGGCGATAATGGGCTTGATAATATGCCCTTGTGAATTCCTATAGAAGCCCAGGTTTGCTGTCCTCCAAACCAGTACATGGGCTTCTATAGGAATTCACAAGGGCATATTATCAAGCCCATTATCGCCGTTTTAGCGGCAGTCTCCTGCCGCTAAAACGGCGATAATGTTATCGTCGTTCTTGATAATATGGCCCTGGGTGTTATTCACTCTGCCAAGTACAGATTAAACAGGTGCCTGGAGTTAGGCCTAGATACCCATCTAAGAGGAGAAGGCCTCAAGACAATAGCAGGAAGTGGAATGGAGCCAGAAGCAAACAGAAACCTGACAGGCAATGACGGGATGGTACATTCCAGAAACCACCCACCTCAAGGTTTTAGATTTTAAATTTGGACAGGGCAACAGACAGGACGGGAAATGTAACGAGATAGGAATTTAAAAATCTCGCCCACCTTGCCAATGTTGATGTATTCAAGTACAAGTTACAGCTTGTCTCAAGCTGTATACACAGGATATCATATGAGGTAAGGAATACCCACCTTTCCAAAACTGCGTATTCCAATTACGTTCGTGAAGTAGAAGTCTGTCGGCTTGGCGTGGGGATGTGAGCATGGCCCAAGGTTGATCTGTTCAATGGGCTGGACTGGAGAAGAAACACACTTGTAAATATGCACGTTTTAATACATCACACAGTTTTAAATATGCAGGTGCATTTTATATGCATAGTTTGCTAAAATAGCTGTACTGTATTTAATGGCCACTTCGTTCATGGACTTTTAGGGCTCAGACATGCAACCGAGGGTGAAGTGTGTGGTATACGAAGTGGTGACATTTGGGGCCTCATTTATGAAAAGTGATGCATCTCTGCGTGAAAACAGCGATGCGTCACTTTTAACTGCGCCCTCCTTGTGACACCAATGATGCGTCATATTTACAGTATGACGCATCATGGCGCAAGGAGTTACAGATAGGTCAGTATTTCTGACGTATCTGTATGGCGCAAAAGTGACGCATTGCTGGAGTGTGTCACAAAAGTGACGCAATTCCAGCAATGTGTCCTTTCACCTGGGGCAAGCCCCAGGTGAAAGGGCCTGCATCAGTCTTATGCCTGCTGTGAGGCAGGCGTAAGAAATTGACGCATTTGTGTCCTAGAAGTGGCGCAGTGAAATCTTGTAGATTTCACTGCACCACTTCTATGACCCTTTCTTGCGTCAGAACGCCCCCCCGCATACATTGTACCTGGCGCAGGTATAATGTAGCGCAGGGGTTTACAAAGTGACGCATCCACCTAGATGCGTCACTTTGTAAATATGGTGCAACAAGGCAAATTTTTTACGCTGCTGGTGCGTCACAAAAAGTGACGCACCGGGGGCGTAAAAGTGACACACGGCCTCATACATGAGGTCCTTGGAATTCGAATAAATAGCACACACTTTCACCCATCCTCGATGAAATGACACTGGACGTGACAGGTTCTTGTTCAACAGTTCGGACTCAGGGGGTTGGGAGATATTCACTGAACATTATTCAGGATGAACTGTACGTCTGGGCTGCAAAGGAAACAAACACATTAGAATTGAAACTTTTGATCGGAAGAGTTACAAGCATGCCGACGTCAGCATGGTCTTCCTGACACCGTGAATGAAGTCTATCCACTATCAAGAGGGGTTCCCTGGAAAGCCACGCCACCCCCAAGAAGACATCGAAGGCAAGGGTGCGGTGGCCAGGCGGGGAAGGACATAAAGCACTGGCAGCAGGCTGTGCATGTTATACTAGGGGGGAAGGTGGGGTGGTGAGAGGCCTGTGTTTTCTATTTTAAAAAGTTGCATTTATTCAAAATAAAACAACACCACATGCACAGAAAGGGAGAGAATGAGGGATGAAGGAGGTGGTCATCCTAGACAACGGGGAGGGAGCAAAGTCAACACGGACAACTTATGGCACTCAGAGCACAACTCGGAACGCAAGCAGGAGGTAAGCTGAAGGGATGTATGTCGTTACTACGCATGCTTTTACAACGCATGTCTTTACCACACAAGTTTTACAATGCAAGTCGTTACAACGACTTGCGTTGGGAGGCGCTGGATAGTGAATAGTTTAATTTACAATTCCAACTCCAGTCCCCGTGGATAGTAGGGAAGGAGTTGGATAGTATATTAAACTATTCCCTATCCTACAGCGCCCCCCCAGCGCAAGTCGTTGTAACGCTTGCGTTGTAAAAGTTGCATGGTAAAGGTACTGCGTGGTAAAAGTTGCGTTGTAAACGCTGTTCCCCAAGCTGCAGCCTTTGCAGTGGTTGGCCCTGCATGCAGGGTCTGGACTGTGGCTGGCAGTGACCACGTGAAACTTGGGGCATGATTCAGGCGCTGCCTGGGCCACGTCGAGCTGCCGGCCGATCGTCGATGATTTGCGGGAGCCTGAACCCGGCCCCCTTCGTCGCCAGTGTAGCTACGGTGCGCGCTGAGTAATAATGGAGACAAACACATCAACGCTGTGGTGTGGCTGCTGACTGCCCCTGAGCGGGCACTCCCCTTCCTTTTATTCCGCATTCTCTGCCTGACGGCAGGGGTACGTGGGTGCGACATATCCGGCGCTGGCCGGGTAACATCTAGACCGCACATTCATTACAAAAGCCACAACACTCCAAGGAGGCATCCGAAGGCAAGGGTGCAGGAAGCGGGGATGGCGGGCACATAAAGCACCAGCAGCAGGCTGCACATGTGCTGCTAGTAGGAAGGTGGGGTCGAGAGAGGCCCATGCATGCTAATAAAAAAAGAATAATTTATTAATAAGAAACAAAAAATAACATGTTTAGAAAAGGGAGAGAAAGAGGGGCAAGGGAGGTGGTCAACAGACAACAGGAGGTGTGCTGGGGCACAGTCAACATGGATAAGGGGCGGTGCTCAGAGATAGGAGCAGAGCTTGTGACACAAGCAGGAAACTAAGATAAGAATGCGAGGCAAAAGAGAAATATTGCACCAACCCAATATATGGCTCATGGTGAAATAATCCAGGTAACAGGGTCAGTCGGAAGGGGGGAACAAAAAAGCCAAAATTTGGACAGAGTAAAGCATTTACCTACTAAACCAAAAGAATTTTGAAAGGCTGCCCAAGAAGCCAATGAAAGTGATGGGCTTGGTGAAAGCCCCCAGAAGGATATACAGCATGTCGATAGATAGCACATGCGCTACCTAGGCCCGACTTAAAAAAGAAAAACAGCTCATGGGTGATGACTGGGACGGTCCAAGTGAACAGGTCATTGCTAATACAGAGAATAAAGAATGGTGATGGATTAAACCCAGATCAGTTGACGGGGGGCGAGTGTTTGATTTGCTCAAACGCTGCGTCCATCATCCTCTTTGGTATCGCTTTGTTCGCCCTAAGTTAGCAGGGTATGCCCAGACGTGGGTCCCTTGCTCACTCTACCACTGGTTTCAAGATAGCTCGGCTGATGAGGATTATGAATCCAATACCGGTCCCAGGATGCTTGTTTCCTGTCCAGGGAAGACATGGCTTGGCAGTTCAGGCTGGACTGTTCCCATGAGGCACAGGGTCAGACTGATTTGCATATGGCCATGTCTGAACTGGGTTGGTGAAGTGAGCTAAAGAATGGTGATGGATTATACCCAGATCTGTTGACTGGGGGTGAGTTTGTGATTTGCTCAAACGCTCCGTCCATCATTCGCTTTGGTATCGCTTTGTTTGCCCTAAGTTGGCAGGGTATGCCCAGAAGTGGGTCCCGTGCTCACTCTACCACTGGATTCAAGATAGCCTGGCTGATGAGGATTATGAATCCGAAACCGGTCCCAGGATGCTTGTTTCTGGTCCAGGGAAGACATGGCTTGGCAGTTCGGGCTGGACTGTTCCCACGAGGCACAGGGTCAGACTGATTTGCATATGGCCATGTCTGAACTGGGGTGGTGAGGTGAGTTAAAGAATGGTGATGGATTAAACCTAGATCTGTTGACTGGGGGTGAGTGTGTGATTTGCTCAAACGCTCCATCCATCATCCCCTCTGGTATCGCTTTGTTCGCGCTAAGTTAGTAAGGTATGCCCAGACGTGGGTCCCTTGCTCACTCTACCACTGGATTCAATATAACCTGGCTGATGAGGATTATGAATCCGAAACCGGTCCCAGGATGCTTGTTTCCGGTCCAGGGAATAAATGGCTGGGCAGTTCGGGCTGGACTGCTCCCATGAGGCACAGGGTCAGACTGATTTGCATATGGCCATATCTGAACTGGGGTGGTGGAGTGAGCAAAAGAATGGTGATTGATTAAACCCAGATCAGTTGACTGGGGGTGAGTGTTTGATTTGCTCAAACTCTCCGTCCATCGTCCCCTTTGGTATCGCTTTGTTTGCCTTTAGTTGGCAGAGTATGCCCAGACGTGGGTCCCTTGCTCACTCTACCATCTACATCTTCAAGATAGCCTGGCTGATGAGGATTATGAACCCGAAACAGGTCCCAGGATGCTTGTTTCGGGTCCATCATCCCCTTTGGTATCACATTGCTAATACAGAGGCATCCAAAGACAATGGAGACATCAATACAGAGATGGCAATAGGCAATTAGAAAGTGAGAAAAGAACCAAAGAAAAGGCATTGGAACACTAGCAACAATGGAACAAAAAGGGACAAGACAGGAAGGACCCAGCATCTGCAGCCGTCACAGCGGTAACCAGTAAAAAGAGAAACAACAAGAGCACCGATGGAGAGAAAATACGCATGATTGTGCAAGAATGTTTGCAGTTAATGACGCCTATGCTATTTTCAGGACAATGACCTGGGGCACAGGAGTACTCCAAGAGGAACAAGAAACAATACAGAACAGGGCCAGAATCAAGGGCTGGGGGCTTCCAAGTGGAACCAGGCATCATCACAGATGGGAAGCACATCCACCACAGGACACAACAAAGCATTGATTGGGCAATTCATGTGGCCTACCTAAATAATGGCAACAATAAGTAACGATGTAGGCTCAGCAGGCACTAACCATACAACCAACTTACAAATGCTCCATTTAGGCAAAATGCAAGCGATCAAAGGATTGGTAGGGTGAACCACCAACACACAGAAAGCAACAGTGTGCATGCAGTGGCAAGAGTAGCGACTAACACACAAGGTGGCTCACCAGATCCAATGGGACATAATAGAACACTTTAAGTCAAGCGGGGCAGGTGTTGGTGAATCCGGCATTAGTGTGTCTGCCAGCTAGCACGTAATTCAGGACTCATCCATTGTAGACTTCCATGATGACAACATCCGCTTGTTTTTTTTTCTTTCATACATGAGACACACAGGCCTTTTCAAGAAGAGGCATGGTTACAACATGACCATGGATTCAGTTTATCAATGAAACATGACCTTCCGTTGATTGGGACCAAGAATATGTGTCTGGTTATATCCTTAAGATGGGGTAAGCCAAGGAAGTGGGTGGCAAAACGGTAGTCTTTTTGCCAGTCAACATTTAAAGGGAGGCAGGAAAAGGTGAAAGCCTTCACCAGAGCAAGACCATGGACGGGAGGGAAAGGACAACAAGCCAACATGAGTAAATCTGCCATATGCTGGAAAAGGACTTGAGACTCAGCATGCAAATTTCAGCATGTTTGTGCCATTTGCCGGATGGGGTACCTGCCTTCAGCTCAGAAAGCTGGCATGGTAAGGGGCCCAGCAAAAAGAAAAAAATATGCAAAAAGCATGAGTGAAGCACATACATTTAAAATAGGCCTAGAAGATGAGGGAGAATTTGATTTAGCCAATTTACACATAACCAAAACAATGCTGCAGCAACGAAAACAAGGCAAAAGGAGCTACTCAACAGTTACCACAACAAGTTGGATGCCTTGCTGCTAGTGGAAGATTTTGATTAAGGTTTTAAAATTCCACTTGAAGGAGTAATTGACACGAAGGAGATCAAAAATCTCAAATCAGCAGCAGAGCATTTGGAGTCTGTATACCAAAAATATGTAAAAGAAAGAACATAATGGTGCATTCAGGGACCATTTAAACAACCCCCTCTTAAAGGTCTTTCCTTATCCCCTGCTGGGGGTGCTGTGAAAGAAGGACCTGAGCCAATACAGATGAATCTGAAATTTATTATTTTCCAAAGGTGAGCCAGCGATTGATGGGATTTATCCCGAGAAGTGTTCCGTAGATGGTGCATCCATTGATGATACCATTGACTTTGTGAGAGTGATGGGAAAAGGAGAATTGATTACCAAAGTGGACACTGGGTCAGATGTTTGACCACTCCCAGCACATCCTGAGAGTTGACACCTTTTAGGTTTCAACTTTGAAGGGTAAATCTTCTTTGACAAATGAATTCCAATTGTCTGTATCGTCTCCTAGGCCTATTTTGAATGATTTAGCACATTTTTGGAACAGGCTCTATCCCGAGGGAAGTAAACTGCATTCTATGGTTGGGTTTTTTATTTGTAGGTAACATTGGAACACATTTATCTAGCACCATGTTGGCAGCATTCATTCAGTTAATAGCATCCTTGGGTATCATTCAGTTAACAGCATCCTTGGGTGTCATTCAGTTAACTGCATCCTTAGGTGTCCCACTTGCAGAGGACAAAACTATGGCATCCTCTTCAAAATTGCTTTTCTTTGGTGAGTGAGATAGGTTTGGTGGAGAGCAGGTACAGGATACCACAAAACAAGGTTGAGGCCTTTATAGTGAATGTAAGGCCAATGCTAAAGAAAGGTGAGGCGACTCTGTGTGAATTGCAATATTCGTTAGACAAATTAAACTTGCACCTAAGGTGGTATCGGTGGGCAGTGTCTTTGTAAGGAGACTAAGTGAACTAACTGGGTTGAAGATAAAGCACCATCATTTGAGACAAAATTTAGGGACGAAGATGGATTTAAGAACTTGGCGGGGATTCCTGGCTGTTTTTAATGGCACTTTAATCTGGAGAGAAGTGGCCTCAGTGAATGGCGACAAAAGGGTTGTCAAAATACATAAACTCCTTTTTGCACTGTTTCCCTTTATAGTTGCATTGCATATATGGGAGCACTGACCTTGTAATATGAAACTAACACCATGGTCAGACAATCAGGGTGTAGTGGAAGCTGTCAACAGCAGCTCGGCCAGGTGTCTGCTGGTTCTTAGACTCATGCGCTGTATGGTTAGACTTCAATTGGTGCAGAACTTAACAAGCATCTGCAATGCAATAGGTCGCGCATTTTCACAAGTTTGAGCTATTGGCATTGTTAATGGCAATGCCTTTTATTTATATATTGTTTTTTAAAACATAAATAAAAGGCAGTCATTTACAATGCCAATAGCTTAAACTCTTGCAAATGCGAGAACTATTGCATTCCAAATGCTTGAAGGAATCGCTGAATTGCCCCCCTTCTGTCTCCCATGGCCCCTGAAGAGCTCCCTGTTTGCTACGAGTTAAATAAACAAGCCGGTGGTCACAACAACGCAAGAGAGACCCTCCTGCCACATGCAATAAGAGAAACTCCTCAAACAAAATAGTGCTTAAAGACTAAAGGAGTAGTACTGTGTAACAACTGAAGTAAAAGGGCCAGTCCTCATGTGAGGTTAAAAATTAAGACAACGCGGTACTAAGGCAGGACTAACAAGCCTAATAACAAATCAGATGCCAGCAAAGTTGTATTCCTGTGGTACTATGAACTACTTACAAACTCTAGCAGTATATACATATGTGTGCATCTACAGTGCTAACTCTACATCTGAGCATCAAGCTCATGAGTGTCAAATTAAATATTTCTAAATATCTAGTGGTGAGCAGTGAAATAAAAACAATTAGGGCTGAATAGTTTACATCTTATTAGCCCTCTGAGCATCAAAACGTGTGACAAGAGTGCAACTAGCCAATTTCCACAATACTGTGCACTTTGACCTTATGTCTACATGGACTTTTTTATTCTCTTGTACAGAGATAGTGCACTATGTTAAGCTCTAATATTCATAATTTGTGTCCAAATGATCATTATTGTTCATTTGAGATCCCTTTGAGCATTATTCTTTTTGATCACGTTTTTCAAATGTGCACTCTTGCAGGTCGGCACAAATGATACTATTTGATCCTATGACAAATGCTTCTACCAAAATCTTCCTGCTTTATGTATTATTCTCTCAAAGGTGTAAAGGTTCATTTACAGAGAGCAAAACAGTTATCATTGGATGTTTCTCGTAATATTATTAATGTCTTCATGAACCTTTCTACCATACAAGTTGTAAACTGTACTCAGATTAACAAAAAAAATCCTTAGATCCAAATTTTGTGGCTATTTACTATTCCAATTGTCAGCCAACACGTGTTTCACCCTATATGATAGTGTGAAGGTCAACAGCTTTTTCAAGGCTAAGATAATATTCAGGCTCCATTAGGAATTTTGAGTAATTTGACTAATCTAGTAGTAGCAGAGTCCAATATCATAGTAAATGTAATTTATAGATATAAAAAGGAAATTCCGAGGTCCCATGTACTATGTACTGGAGAATACTTTAAGACACACTAGGTGTTAGATAGATCTCCTTTGTTATCCTTCCAGTACTGGTAGTTTCACAAAGTAAGGCTGCGAGCTTATAGAGCTAGTGTAAGAACTGGTCAAATGGCCTCACTTGGACAAGTAGGTCAGTGTGGGACAAGCGCATCTCAAGCATAGTCACAAGAGCCTTTCATGTAACCACACTTACATACAAAGAATGAGACCTGTATCTTTAAACATACTAGGCAAACAAACATATTTACTGCCCCAGTAAGTAGGCTAGGTGTTATTAACACACCTTTGAAAGGATATTCTTAACGGTCCACATTTTATTAAGAAAAATCTGGTCACAGGCAGCAGTTTAGATAATGGTCTCTGGCTCAGGCCAAAAGCATCAAAGGTTGCTTGTGTTCTGGTTAAAATGGGTTATCAGTTCGGTATGGACTGACAACAAAGAGGCCAGGGGATGTTTGTTCACAAAAAAATGTGCATGTGGTTGGTTTTTGTCTGGATTAGTACAAACGAGCTAAAGAAATATGGAAAGTAGAGCACACATAGTAATTACCAGTGGTTCAGTTTAATTCAAGCATTTTCATCCATCACTTTGGTGTTCTCAAGCTCATGTCATTGCTGTTGGAGGGCAGCAGTTAGATAGATGCTAATTTCCTCTCCTACTTATGGTATACCTACTGAAAGATTAGTGATACTGTTCGTGAAAATAGCTCTGAGGCGCATCAAGGTCACCAGACTAATAATTACACATCAGTTGCTTCTACTCAAGGAATTCTCAGCATTAAAGCCTGCTGTACAGAGCTTTAAATCTTAGTTATCAGCCCACTAATATGGGATAAATGTGAGGAATCAAAATGAGAATAGGGCAAATATCAGCTGTTTGTGCCCAGCAGCATATGGCTAATAGGGCTATTAATACTTCAATACCATGCCACCCAACACAGGCAATTAAACATGACCACTACCGCTGTCTGCTTTATCTCACAGCCACTGAACCTAGAAAGTAAATGACAGTATTCAGATACAGAAATATTAGCACTTAGATTGGATGAGTCAATATCAGCATTGCAACAAAAAGGAAGCGAACATACCGTTACTTAAAGGTGTGAATGTGGGGTATTCAACATTAATATGACAATCCATCCTTTGCATTAATTTCCAACAAACTTACTATTGTAATTATATAGTTTGGAACTGTAAAATATGTATACGAATCGCCTTAATATCCTCGACCAACCACCATCACTGAAGCGTTCTCTTGTTTATCCCCCAGACTGACAGATTTACGTACGTACATAGATCTCGTTCAACGAACGACAGATGTTATTCTGCCATATAAAAATGTATACTGAATCCATGCAAGGTGGAAAAGGTGACATCACTTGTGTTAAGGCGAAGCCCGCTTCCCTCCAAGCGTGAATAATGGTGTACACGAAACACATATCTTAAGTACAATCACGATAGTCTTTCCCTCCCTGGTAAACCCCAATTACAACATTTAGAAGAAAATGTGCATTAGCAGGATTCTTATGAATATGCTAGTCGACTCTTGGAAACAAAAACTATAAACGATTAGGCAACAATAAAAAAAATGTGCATCCATTGAGGACAAGATGGGGTGCCAGGGGTTTCCTCCAACGTGCACAGCAGTCAGTTTGTAGACGGCAGCACATCTGCTCCGATCATTCAAGTCACAACAGGTGATGAGCGGTTAAAAACTGCAAACCTGTTCACACTCCTATCCACAATGAAAGCGAAGACAGGTTCGTTTTATTAGCTGTCTCGGAGCTTCTGACCACAATGCTGCTGTTATTTAGCGAGTATATAGCGCACAAACAAAATGAAACTGTTCAGCATCAAAGCACTTTCGATAGTCTGTGCACTAGGGACTGAATATTGATAATCCTCACTAGCAATAGTTCCAGGGTTTCTAAGGACAGGGTCAATGTTTTTAGCATCTATATAGCAAACAGCCTGCCAGCCTGCCATTAGTACAGCATGGCAGCGCTTTCGTTGGTCCAGGTGCCGCAGAAGGGGCATCAAGCTGAATGAGGCATGGAGACTGTCACGCCCGCCTTCTCTTCCCCACCCCGCCATGAATGATCCATTTTATGGAGTATTCGATATCTAGCGCTTGCTCGCTCTTGGGAGTAAATAATCTGCGTCTTCGGGCAGTGCTGCTAATTTAGGGTTTCACGTCAGAACCGATCTCTAAAAACAACAGCGGGGCATCCCGTTTTTAGGAATGTAATCCTGGCTGAGAAAACGTAACCCCTCCTCAGATGATCTGTAGGGCCCTAGAGGTCAACAGCTCTGTCAAAGAATGAATGCACTCCCATAAAGATTCCTGTGCAATCCGTGCCTCAAAACAACTGCACTACCGTCTGCGGAGCTACCTGTCTGCATCAGTGACTGCAACCCTGCCACAGTGAGTCCTATCCTACCCAAGTGAGTGCAATGTGGTTTGAGGCACCGAGTCTGGCTGAGTGACTACAGCCCTGTACGAGAGGCTGCAATCCTCCCCCGGTTACTGTAATAATAACGCCCCGGTGTTCATGGTTCAAACAAGGAGCAGCTAGAGATGCTCCCGAGTAACAGGAGAAAGGATCCCTCAAGCTGACCAGAGAAAAGAAGCATATACATGCACTCTATGGTAAACAAAATATATAGATAGAACAAGCCAGGCAGCAAGCACGCTCAAAAACTTCGAACAAATGCAACAGTAGGATAGCGATTTGGAGACTTTCAGGAAGATATGGTTCTGACTGCGGCCCTGCCTGGGTGAGGATAGTCCTGTCGGAGTGACTTGGATCAGCCTCACTGATGGCAATCCTACTCCACAATCATCGACCCTACTTGTTCGCCTGCAATACTACCAGAGTGGTAGCAATTTTGTGAGAGTAGCAGTACTTCTACTGCCAAGAGTGACCACAATCTTGTTAGTGAGTGTGATCCTGATTCAGGGGACGCAGTTCTGCCAGAGTGACCGTAATCGTGTATTAATCCTGAGTTAATAAGTGAAATCCAGAGAAACTGCAGTCAGTCTTGTTAAAGTGAAAACATACCTGCTTTAGTGCCCGACGTTCTAGTTTAACTTTAGTACAGAAAACAAAGCGAATGCACTTTTTTGTCAGTGACAGCAAACCTCCCTTAGTTACTATAATTCTGCTAGAATGCAATCGTGTCCATGTCAGCGAACCTGCCTTAGTGTGTACAATCCTTCTTTGGTGACTGCAACCACGTCCTAATTAGTGGATTCCTGTGTTAGGAACCGCTATCTTTCCCCAGTGACAACAAACCTGCATTAAACACATTAGTGACAGCACCCGTGCCTGTCTGAGTATAATGGTTAAAGCGCTACTTATGGTCCAATGGAACCCACCTCTCAAGCCAAAGCGTGTACACACATATATTCCCAGACTGCTCGTGAATGCTTCCCTATGCCCAGTCTGGACACTCACCTGCAGGAAACAGTCAGCTCTACTTTGGTGGCCGGAATGCTAGCGCTGAAGGGGCTAAAGTCTCCGCTGGGCGCCGGAACCCTGAATCCATAGTCCATCATGTTCAGGACGGGCTTGTCCGATCCGTACATGGGGGCGGCCGGGGAAGCCGCGCAGCGGCTGGGGCTGAGGGAGCCTGTGCAGAGCGAGGCGCAGCGCGTGCAGCTGCTGCTGGCAGCCGGGGGCGGGGCGGCGCGTGCTCCTTCCTCTCGCGGAGCTGCCTCCGCCGCTCGGGGCAGGGCGAGCCCGAAGACTGGAACTCAAACAGCTGCTGCGCCACCGCACTTCGCAACACCAACAGTTGCTGTACTTCACTTCATAACGTTAACTGCTGCCTCGTGACGACACAACTGCCGCGAGACGTCATTCCAGAGAGGCAGTCGCGTGGAGTCACTTCATAAGTCTTAAACTGCCACCTGACGCACGATTATGCTACGTGAAGCAAACCAAGAAACTCCTTCTGGAGCGCTCAGCAGTCCGCGGGGCGGGGTCTAATTACAACACCGCTGGCCAACTGCTGAGAGCAGCACTCGGGGAGAACCGACCCCCAGTGGCGTAACGAAACTTGAGGGGGCCCCCCTGCAAAGTGCATGGAAGGGGCCCCCACGATTCGGGCCCAGTCAGGAACTCTCAGGGCGACCTGTGCACAGTGTCAGAGGGGGCATCCAGGATCCCAGGGCCCCCTGCACCGAGGGGGCTGTGGGTGTTATTGATACCCACTGTTTTGAAGTGCTCCACGCCTTTACTGGTGGTGCATTGGGCGCGTGACTTGTCACGAGGGGAAAGGGCAAGACAAATATCCAGACAAAACAGGTCAATTGCTCATCAACCCTTTCACACATCTCCTCCAACCGTTCTTCACAATTGTTAGAACTGTAGGGTTACTCTGCTGATGACACAGACAGTTGTACAGCGCTGTAGTGCAGAGGCTTTAGGCTCTGGTGTTCAAGCATTGTGAATGTCCACCCTGCATCTGTAACAAACATGTGATGACCAGAATCCTGTGTTCTGTCTCAAGTTCTACACTGCCCATTGGGTCTAGGTCCCAGACATATGACTATCCCCCGTGAAAGAACTTTTTAAATAAATGTGCACCTGTACATATTAGCACCGCAATCCTCCCCTGTAGAAGGGCTCCTATCAATTTTGTTTTCATTTTGTTTCCTCTTGTGTCATCTATTTAGCCGATAATGCCAGTGCTTGCCTTTTCGGATTTCGTGGTCCATTTACTGAAGACCTTATTTTATGCCCACCACCACACCAAGATGTAAGAAGAAGGTCCCTTATACAGCCCGTGAGAAAAATATTCGAACCCATGTTAGTAGGATAACTCAGCTGGTTGAACACCCACTGCAAAGATCGCGGTGAAATTTGCAGGAAATAGGGTGTCCTAAAGGGCTCTTTCTTTCATCACAAGAGGCAGATGAAGCAATGACTAACAAATATTACACAAGAGAGAATTAAACTAGTGCAGGCTATGTAAACACTTAAATATTACATTGATGTTAAGACACCCACTTCAAATTAACACAACACGTCACAAGGTAGAAACCTGAACATAAGCTCCACACACTGGTAAACCATGCTTTGTGTGTGTTCCTCCACTGAGCTGTCTGGGGCTGATCATTAATTTGTAAACATAGGACATGCATTCTCCTGAAATTAAAAACGACGTTTGTTTTCATAATGCCTAAAACAAGAAATATGGTAAAAACTCACGATGTGTACACAGTACAGAGCTAGTAGCAGAACGAAACTTGAGGCCTCCCCCTGAAAAGTGCATGGAGAGCCCCACTTCTGCACTTACTCGGAAGTTCACAGGCCATGGTACTGCACTGCGGGGGCCTTTGTTATGCTACTGGAATAGTGATATAATAGTGTGGAATAAAAAAAGTGGAATAATATCGGAGTAGGTTAAAACATCAAGTGACAGTTGCACAGTGAAACCAGATCTAAAAACCTGTGTAGGTTAATGACTTCCCTCCTCACGTCTGTGCTGCTGCCAGAGAAAAACTACATATATTATCTAGTTATCAAAGACATTTTAATAGCATTACAATGTCACATGTGTGCCCGTAAAAGTTCAAGCTCAGGCAACTGGATAAATGAACATAATGATCATAGCTGCGTGGAGGGCAAGCACTTTTTTGTGGAAGCACACAACTTCTGCTCAATCAAATGATGTGCTCCTGACTCCCAAGATGTGGGTATAGCCTACGCCCTTTTCTAGTGATACTCACAATTGCCTGGCGACAGCTGTGCTGTCAAACCAGACCATAGAAACGACTCAACACTGACCTGGCAGATCAGCCCTTCTGGCATTGCCAGATTGCCATATAGGCCAATCTTGTGTTGCAGACAAGTGACAAATCAAAGGAGATGGGATATCCATAGTGCACTCACAATGTCCAAATCGCTGCTTCCCGCGCTTCACTGAAATGACCCCCAAGGAGATAGCCAACTGTGATTAAGTGACAAATCAAAGCAGGTGGGATAGCCAAGAGACACCGCTAAATGCCTTCATTACTCGCATCACAATATGAGGGAGAGTATTATACTCCTGCTCAAGGGCTTCAAAATAAAGATCATTGCACTTGGGGTTCAAACAGGCAATACTGCTACCTTTCTCAAAAAGCCCAACTCCCTGGCAACAAACTATGCGTTTACGTAGAAAGTTAAACATCAAGGCACTACATGCTAAGGACTTCTCCCTACAAGTCATTGAACAATGGAAGTGAATATTTCCAATAGTTCCTGCTCCACAAAATCACCCCGCTCCATCAAATGAATACTGGGTGGCACTGAACATAGACATGGTTCGTCTGAGCTACTACAATGGTACCAGGCCACAGGGTGCAGACAGGCAGGCCTCTCTGCTGCCTTTATGGCTTAATATTACCACCCAAATGGTGTGCGGGCCCATGTCCCCTGCTTACATTAGGGTCCATTACACCATAGGGGCAGGGCTGGGCAATCATAATGTAGGCAGACACACATCTTGCCCACAAACCTGGTTTGCTTCTGATGAAATCTGGCAATGTGTCATTGTTACAATATGTATGTTGTCCTTGCCATTGTCAGTGGAGGAACATGCGAAAAGGAGGCTTACGGTCTTATTGATAGCAAAAAGAGCCTAAAATGCAGCTTTATTATGACTGTAAACAAAGTCTTGTAACTCTAGCAAGTGTCGCTCTTCGATATTTTTATCACATTTGCACTCCTATTACACTCAGCCTGCATCCGGAGTGTGGCCAAGAGTTCATTACCAAGCCCACCACACATTAATATTTAAAAGAGTTAGTGTACGAAATAAAGGCACAAAATAAACAAAAAGCAAATCTCCGCGGCACAAGGTCAATTACTTTATTTTTTCAGTGCTGTAATAGACAACTTCGGTTTTGACTTTCACAGACTGAGACTCTCAATATGACAAGGTATGGACAGGGTTTAATGAGCACCAAATAGGGAACCTTGTGAAAACAGACCAACCATGTGACCGGTTCTGTGTAGCTCCGGATTTCACTTGCTTTTCAAGACAAATGAAGATTTAACGCAAAATGCTACAAGCAGAGCTTTTATTTCACAAACCCTCGCACCATTTCTGCCTCGACTCACCTGAGAGGCCCGGCATGCAGCTCCTTCGGTGGCAGGAAGCAGAAGAGGGCAAGGGCAAGGTTAGCCAGGTGGGGACTACGAGGGCGGAGACATTTGCGCACCCCATACAATAATTATTAAAGTGTCTCACTATCTCAGAGGCCCGCCCGGGGCCTGGCGGACGTGCGCACCACTGAATTAATGAAGTCAGAGGCTTGCTGGCTGAGTGAGGGGCCCCTGCCTGGAGCACGCACCACCCACAACGCAGCCCGGGGGCTTGAACGCACTGTTTAATTAAGGAGCAGGCCATGCGCTGAGCGCACCATTTAATTCTGGCTTGCTAATGCTTGCTCCTGCACTTGTGAGGGGTCCGGGGCCCCTGGAGCACGAGGGCCCCCCCGCAACGCGGGGGCTGCGGGGGCCTGTGTTACGCCCCTGCCGACCCCCACTGCTGGAAATGCCAGGACAGCCCTCGATCCGCTCACAGGCTGCAGGACGAGGTTTCATCACTCACCTACCAAACCGCAAGCAGCCCGGGCTGAGCGTGAGAGGGCGGAGTGTGGCATCTGAAGTCCCGGGTCCCAGGAGGGGGCCCGGGTGAAGACCAGCGCTGGCCTGCAGAGGGAGATCGAGGATCGAGAATGCACTAAAAGAGCCCGGTGAGTTGGGGGGAGGGGGATGTGTGTGCGTGCGTCTGTCTGTGTGTGTGTGTGTGTTGTGTGTGCCTGCGTGTGTGCCTGCCTGTGCCTGCGTGTGTGCCTGCCTGTGTGTGTGTGTCCCTGCCTGTGCCTGCGTGTGCATGTGTGCATGTGTTGTGAACAGCCGGCCGGGATCGGAGCGCGTGACCTGATCCGATCCCGGCCGGCTGCGTGCTCGTGACAGTCTGTTGTCTCTGCCTAGTCCTTGAACGGGAAAATGGCTGAAATGATTGCAATAGATCGCTTTGCGACAGCAGGGGCTTTCGCCCCTGCAATCGCAGGCGCGACCTAAAAACGAAGTCAAGGCATGTGCCAGGTGTTAATAACTCACAAACTGAAGCGCTCTCTTACTTCCAGATGAACAAATTAAAAAACCTAGCTCCAGAGGTAGACCAACTGATTAGCCCCTTATGTGGGACCTGGCTAAATGGAGTAAATGCCTAATTGTACACACATGGACGTTGGGCTAAAAGATAAAAGATACCATAAACATGCAGACAATTTGAGGTAGATAACAAGCCTGCAGGATTTTAGTAAGCTACTATAAGAGCAGTACAGCAGTTTATTGAATGGGCTTTTAATGAAAAGAATGCTAATTCATGGTGACAGAAACATTTATCAGCCGTGGCTCACTTTTCAAAGTTGGAAGCAGGAATCAACCCTACAGACTCACATTATGTGAGATTAGCCATTAAGGCTCAAAGTGCACATAGTGTCCAAGAAAGGCTGAAAGCGTACCAAAAGATTTCTATAGGTTGGTCGCCATGTTGAAGGCAGTAAAGTCAATCAAGAAGGATGGGTTTGAAACAATGCTTTGTAAATCTGCATTTATGCTGGCCTTCGGGGCATCTATAGGAGCTGAGTTGGTGGCTCCCACAAAAGAGATGGCGGCAGACGCATGATTAAAAGTGAACGAAATTCGACTTGGGGAAACAGACACGGTAATCAGATGAGACAGTCCAGGACAAACCAGGTGGAGAAAGGGGCCAAGGTGAAGTTGGCATTTTTAGCTGACCGGAGTTGCTGCGTATCATGTCTATTAAAGGAATTTTGCGGACACGGTCGCTGGAGGGTTGCCCACTGTTTTGCATGCAGATTGGGGGTACCTTAGCAGATTTAAGTTCACAGAGTTTGGCAGGTTTCAGTTCACAGCGGTAATGCAGAGGTTAGTAGGTTTCAGTTCACAGCGGTAATGCAGACGGCACTAGCGGAAGTGGGACTGTCCTCGGCCCAGTGTGGCCCACATTCTTTTTGCATGGTTAGCCACCACAGCAGGGTATGCGGGAAGTCAGGATTATGGCACCAGGGAAATGGCAATGGAAGGCATAGAACATTCGCTAAAGCCCCGCTTGCAATGAGTCATGCGCTCAACTGCCCAAACCTTCAAACAGACCGACCTGATAAGAGTTTTCTAGTGGTTTTGACAGGAGAAAAACCAAAGATGGTGTGGGTGATCAGCCTCTCAAATGTGTCAAGGGTCTAACCAGGGTGACTCTGTCAGCACCCACAAGGAAAGACAGGCTGCATAACACCAAAATAGAGTGGTAAGGCCTACCAGGCATGACGTGGGTGCAGCTGGTGCAAGTCTTACAAAGATGTCAAAGGCAAATGCACCTGACATAGTGGTCATGCTCTTGGGGACAGCAACTTGGCTACAGTAAGGAGGGAGAAACTTCTGAAGAGTATCAGGAAGGTTTTGACTGATGTGGCATGGTTGTTGGGAAATGGTTGTATGATAGAGGCACACATGGCTAAACCACCCATGCCTCTACCACACCGCCCAAACTCCGAATGCGTCCTAACCTCGCATTCCTTTACCATACATTCCTTTACCACGCAATTTCGTGGTAAAGGCATAAATGGTAAGTGGGTATGTGTGGCTGTTGCCACTACCCCGACCCCCCACCCTGCACTGCCCCTAAAACTACCCTAACCCCTTCAACTGCCCTGAGACCCACCCAGCACTAAAACTACCATGACTACCGAGTCCCCTCCCCTTGCCCTGAGGCCTAATAATCTGCCCCTTAACATACACTACCTTGACCCCACCGCCCAGTACTACCACAAACCCTTCCACTGCCCTGAGACCTACCCCCAGCCTTAAAAACTACCCAGACTACCCATTCCCCTCCCCTACCCTGAGGCCCAAATCAATACCTCTTTACATACACTACCCCATCCCCCCACTCCGTGCTGTCCCTAAATGTACCCCAACCCCTTCCACTGCCCTGAGACCAACTCCGACCCCCAGCCAAAAAACGACCCGACTACCCATTTCCTCCCTGCCCTGAAGCCTAAAACGCTGCCCCTTTACATACATTACCCCCACCCTCCAATGGCCCAATCCTTTTCAGGCAACGCAGTGAGAATCTGGAAATCACTTCCGCCTCAGCTCCGGACCACCACCTCCTCTCAGGCCTTCAAAAATGACTTCAAAGTTCTCCTCCTTCAAAGACACTTCCAAAGTTAATTCATGCCCTCTCTATTATCTGAAGGAAGACCTTTTAGTGTAGAAAATCTCTATTCTCCATGACTATGGAAGTGCCTTCCCAGTGTGTTCTTGTGGTTTGAGAGACTGCCATATATTGCAGTACTACCTTTTTACCTGTGTTTGGTACTCTTTTGTAACTTGCACACGTCACTTTTCTCTTGTAATACACTGTTTGCTACCTCTTACTTTTTGTTTGCTTTCGATACTTGCACAAGTGCCACCATTGCCTACGTAACGTTTGCTCTTGTGTTTCAGTGTCCTCCATTTATTGCAGTATTATACCTCTACTTGTACTTTGTACGCTTTTTGTCACCTGCACACATGTCCCTTTTTCCTCCTGTAATGCACCGTTTGCTACATCTTGTATTATGTTTTCTCACGATTGTCACTTTTGCCTCATGTAATGTAACGTTTGCTTTTGTAATTTGTTCACTTGTAATGTTCTCTTGTATCAGTTCTGTTCCTATTGTGAAGCGCTCTGACACCTTCGGGTAAAGTCCGTGCTATATAAAAACGCACAAATAAAATAATAAAACCTCTGCGCTGTCCCTAAAACTACCCGACCTCCCAGCCCTGAAACCTGGCCTGCCCCACTTACCTCACCGCATCCTCTGACTCTCTTCCTGGTGTCTTCCTGCTTCTGCCTTCACCACAGCAGCAGCCAGCAGCTAGACCATGCACTGCCTTAACCACGCATATGCGTGGTTATCGCAAATGCGTGGTTAAGGCAAGCGTGGTTGCGCTTTCGTAGTTGGAACACAAGTGGCTGAGGCCACGGTGTTCCGACTGTTTCCCTTGGGCAATACAGTAATCGTGTGGTCAGGGGAAATACTAAGGCAGAGTTCGAGGGGCAGAGTCAAACAATGCAGTAGATAAGTCAATTAAAAATGTATGCATAGCAGTCAGAAAATTCTGTAAAGCCTGTGGACTTGAATTCCTCAGACAAGGTCTAATTAACCAAAGGCTCTCCTAGTACTATTCAGAGGATGGGGTTTATCTATCAAATGAGGGCCAGAGGGTCTTTTGGCTAAATGTAATGGTAGCTCTGTGCATGGCAGGCTACTCATGAACAAAAAGAAGAATTAAAGTGGCAAGCCTCCTGAGAACGCTAGCCCCATGGGCAGGGTGACGGTAAGCTTCCCAACCAGGACTTGGAATTATGGGCTACATCAAGTCACAAACAGGATGGAGATTTTCATAAAGCTACACCCCATATAGTCCAAGTGAATTATAATAAAGCAGATTCGCCTTAATTGTCAAAGGCATTTCGAACCTTTAAAATAATAGGATCATCATCAGTATTCTATTGAATCAAGAGCCTGAGGGGTAACTACATTGAAGAGGGGGCAAAACAGAACAAAAACAAAACTGGAAAACATAAATGTATATTGCATTATATACAGACACTTTATATACAGTTTAGTATAATTCCACACATGCGCTTACTTCATAACAATGGCATTTGGGGCTTCTACGTGAGGAGACACTGATAGGAGGTCTGTAGACTTTCTGAATACAAAGCGTAATTCATGTCAATATGTTTGTCCATTAACTGAGTATTAGAAGGGGAAATTAGTATCTGACCAAAGGGTTACAATGTACATATTCTAACACATGTAAACTGCAGGATGTCTGGGTGGATAGAAAGGGAACACAAACAAAAGTGATATATCTGAAAGAGAACTTGTGGAATTAGGTAATGACGGAAGTCTAATTGGAAAATGTGGTATGTGAAACTTAGAGAGTGGGTGTGTTCAAATTTAGAGAATGCACTGTTGTGAGAAATTGGGTCGTTAGTTGGCTGGGATGTGAACCCTGAACAAGCAACAACCACAATCTTGGGCAGGGTGAACAACAAAAAGTCACTAAATTAACTTGTGCTTGACCCTGGGTAGACTGGCAAACAAGCAGTCAGGCTTAACTTAGAGGCAATGTATAAAGTATTTGTGCAGCACACAAACAGAGATACAGTGAAAATACCACATAGAAAAAAACAATTTAGAAAAAATAAATTATATTTAAATAAATTATTTGACATCAAAACAACAAAAATCCTATGAGCAAAACCAGAGATAATGATTTTTAAAGAATGAAGTCAAAATAGTGCCAAAAAGCACTCAGCGTCAACAAGCTAATTGAGACTGTCGTTGACAGAGATGCGAGGACTTTACTTTAGAAGAGCGTCGCAAAGTGGTGACTCTGAAGGCAGAGCGGTGAGTATGAGCCAAACAAATGCAGCGATGCATTGGTTATGGTCCACACAGCAGGAACGATGCACCGGTTCTATCTCCACAGTGGTGATGGTGCATTGATTCTGCTGAGCAAGGACCTTAGGGACGCTTCCAAGAGTCCAGGACTGGGGTGTCACCACTTGGCAGAGTAGACTCACAGATTGCAGAGTCCAGGTGCAGTCTTTTTTGTCCCTAAGACTTCAGATCAGGAGGCCAGCCAACTAGCACTTGGAGTCACTCTGAGTTCTGAGGGTCAAGTGATGCAGGTCCAGTCCATCTCACCCAGACCAGGAGGGCAGTAGGCAGCAGGGCAGCACAGCAAGAAATCAATTCTTCCAGAGCAGCAATCCAGCAGAGTGGCAGTCCTTAAGCAGCACAGCAGTCCTTCTTCCCGGCAGAATATCCACAGGTCCAGAAGTGTACTGAAGTGGTGTTGCAGGGGATCCTGCTCCTACACAGAACTGTGCACAGAGACCCAAGACCTCAGTGAATTGTGGTGTACCAAAAAACTCACCTTAGTACCTAGAAACCCTAACCAGCTAGCATCCGTGTTACGTTAGCTCTTCGTCCTATAGCAAAGGAACCAATTATTAGACAACCCAGAATATGCGACTTAGATTATACTCAGGAATGGTGGGAAGCAAGAACACTCTTTCGTTATACTCTCATACCAGTCCACAACAGGAGTAAAAAGAGACACGGGAAAGGTTAAAATATTTATTTTAATGATGTGCTCTGAGATGCAGTATCTTTGCTAACATAAGCAGACATATGATTAGAAATAATATGATCAGCATTGTTACAATTCCATAAAACACAAAAGGAGAAATCATATTACAATGATGGTGAAAATAGGTCCTATAGCGCCTAGTAAATCACCCTCCCTAGGTAGGAACTCTGTTTTATAAAATATAGAAGGTCTCTTAGGCTTGTATGGGGGACCCCCTACCTCCAAGATCAGTAGGAATGGATCACATCAGGATCTGCAAAAGCTCTCTGTCTCTCTGGAAAAACGGGATTCTTCCGAGTGTCTGAAATCATGCTTACAGTGCAATATTAAAGGCGCCAGAATCATGTTGGCTGCTGCTGCATGTATGTTATGGCTAAAACGTGAGCCGATCAGTCCGAACAACAGCTACCTTGTTATGATAACCTTGGAGGCTTTAGCACTCAGTGTGCAGACTAGAGTCACAATGTTAGTCTAGGGATGCTGAAAACAAGCCATTCTCATGTGAAGCATTTCACGCAGCCTAACTTACAACAACAAATATATGCAGTGTTGTGTGCAAAAGCAGCAAGAAGGTAAAATGGCGTTTAAACTTCTAATAAACCTATGCTAACATAGCAATGTGCGCAACAAGGCCCAGCCCACACTACAGTGGTAGGGTCTGAGGTCCAGTTTGTATACCCAGTGGTGCCTTTGAAGTGGGGGAGACTTCAATCTAGGGTCTTTGATGTGCACAGAGGTCCTCCCCTCTTGCCCTGGCTCCAGACTCACTACAGGGGTGTGTGCAGCCCTTTGTGTGGGGACAAGATCATGGACATCACTTAGGGGTTGCCAGGGGTCACATTTGAAACCCCTAGCCTGCCCCCGTGACACCTGTCACTGTCACTGCGACCCCTGAACTATGGCTTGCATTGAGCATTTCCCCAGGGTGCTTCTTTAAAAGTGTACAGAAAGAAGGGTGCTACACTTGTAGGGGTTAAATCATTTCAGAATGTATGTGAAGTTATTCTGTGCAAGGGGAAGGTAATTACACTACTGTTGGATTCTAGATACAATCAAGAAGCTAGCTGCTCCAATCGCAGTACACCTGGTTGTGGCTATTGCTTCTAAATTCCGGTAAAGTTTTAGCATATTTTATTTAGTTTAAATGTATAATCCAACGCACTCCAGTCCAATTCAATCCACCCCACTCCAATTCACCCTACTCCACCCCACTCCAGTCCAATCCACACCCACCAGTCCAGTACAGTCCAGTACAGTCCAATCCACCCCCTCCACTCCACTCTAATTCAGTCCACATCAAACCACCCCACTCTATTCTAATCCACCACACCAGAATCCAGTCAACCGCAATCCGATGCCCTTCATCCCATTTTAATCCACTCCAATCCAATCCACCCTACTCCACTCTATCCAACCCACTATACCCCAATCCAATCCATCCCAATCTACTCCAATTCAATTCAACCCACCCCATTACCTTAATCCACTCCATCCCACTCCACCCTATTCTACCCCACTCCACGCCACTCCACGTCACTGCACTCTACTACACTCTTTGCCACTGAACCACTGAACTCTACTCAACTATACGCTCTCCACTTCCCCTACTCCACTCAAAAATGTCTACTCCAACAAATCTAAGCTACAACACTTTAGTCCCCCCACTCCACTCTACTACTTTTTAGACATCCTAAATTGCAGCCACACTGGTGTACAACATGACAAAACACATTGCCAAAGACAATAGTTCTTGTAGAGGCTAGACCTATTGACTTTGCCAATGCTTGTAAACTTCTGCCAGAGCCCCAGTAGAGCACAGCCAAAACAGCTACTAAAGGCAAATGGCACACAAATTACCCTGGCAGACCTGAACAGAAGTACAGCTCCGGTAAAGGGGAGAGCGGGGCTCTGAGTGACGTGAGCAGAAAGGGTGAGAAAGGGGACATTATATTTATTTTTATTTATGTGCTTGTATAGCGCTTTAATCGACTCCCGAAGGAGTATCCCTGCGCTTAAAACGGATCTTTAAGGGGCTGACGATTCTGGAATACTTAATAAGTGCGGAACAGGAAGGTTTTTAACAGTTTCCTTAACTTGGGATGTTCTGGGCATAACCTGAGGGAAACGGGAAGTTCGTTCCAAAGGCGAGGGCCAAGGTAGGAAAGGGCCTTCCCTCCCAATCTTGCCCTCCTGATGGTCGGAACTTCAAGAAGAAATTTACTGCTGGAACGAAGGGCACGTACAGGGTTGTAAGGAATAAATAGGAGGGGCCCATGTTCTGATGGGCTTTGTGGATAATACAACATGTTTTAAACTTAATCCGCTGGCGGATGGGCAGCCAATGGAGCTTCTCCAACAAAGGGCACGATGGTGACCTGGGAGGCGCGTTCTGGACTAGCCTTGCCGCTGTGTTTTGGACCACTTGCAGTCTGCTAAGTAAGGTGTCATTGACTGAAAGCAGCAGCCCATTACAGTAGTCCAGGCGGCTGAGCACCAAAGCCTGTACCAACGTTTTACGAGTAAAGTCCGGAAGTAATGGAAAAACTCTTCGGAGCAGACCAATTACGTGGAAGCATGAGCCGGCTGTCTGGTGTACTTGCTCTTTAAGGGTTAGGCCTTGATCTAACCAAATACCCAGGTTTTTTACCACATGCTTGGGGGCGGGGTTGGGGCCCAGGTCTGATGGCGGCCACTCTGGAGTCCACAGGAGTGGGGCCTCACCAAAAAGCATCACCTCCTTTTTTCCCACGTTACATTGTAGGAAGTTGTTAGTCATCCACTGTGATACAGCCCGTATGCCATCAGAGAATGCCTGTTGGACCGTGGTAGTTAGTGTGCTGAATGGAAAAAGGAGCTGTGTGTCGTCAGCATACGAGACAGGTATGAACCCGTATGACCTCAGGAGACCGGCCAAGGGGGCAACATAAATGTTAAAAAGTGTAGGGCTCAGGCAAGAGCCCTGTGGAACCCCCTTGGTCAGTTCCAGAGGTGCTGAGCGAAACGAGCCGATACTTACACACTGCGAGCGGCTAGACATAAAACTTCTCATCCATGACATGGCTGATCCCCCTAGCCCCACCTCTTCCAGCCGTCTGAGCATGACATCATGGGAGATTGTGTCGAATGCGGCGGACAGGTCCAACAGCACCAGAATCATAGAATTAGCCTTATCAAGGGACATTCTGATGTTATCAGTCACAGAAAGCAGTGCAGATTTGGTGCTGTAATTGGGCCTGAACCCGGACTGGGATTGATCTAAGCCTCCAGTGTGCTCGATACATTTAGACAGGTGGGTGTTGACATGTTTCTCCGTTAGCGTACTCAGATATGGGAGAAGTGAGATATGGCGGAGATTCGCAAACTCTGTCCATGGAGCATTGGGGTTCTTACGAATGGGTCTCACCTGGGCCCCCTTCCAATCCTGTGGCACCCGCTCCCCTGTGAGGGAGAGGTTGACAAGGGACTGTACCATGAGACCGAGCTGCTTGGACAGGGATGGGAACATTTTAGCATATATATATGTACCATTGTGAAACCTCAACTACATAAAAAGCTGTTAGAAGAGTTTGTCTCACTGTCTTAAGCCAGCTCAGTTGGAAAATGTTCATGCTGACGAGAAAGGATGGTAATACCTTTTTGCTAATCGTTTAAAAATAAACATTAAGGATTTATCTATTTTATTTACTCATCATTAGCAGTCATTGACACAATGTTATTGTACACCAAGCAAACACTTTAGGCACTGGCAAAAAAATACGGATTATGATTCTTGCCATATTGAGAAAATCCATGCCAAGGAAAGATAGTGCCAACTCATGTTTTATTAAAACTGGCCCTGGCAGTTGTAAACATGAAATATGGTAACTCTTGTTTGTCAACACAGAATGATGGAAAGTATTCCCCCTGTTACTGGATGTGGGCTTTGCATGAGACTCTGCTGGCTTGCTTGCCCATTCTTTGGCGTGTTCTACAATTTGGAATGCACAATTGTGTATGCTGCCTAAAACCAATACGTACAGTGTATTTTATGACCTATTATAGGATATGTACTGATATCAAAGCATTTCTGACAATGCATATACTAGCCAATTAAAATGATAACAATTTTGCTAAGATATTCTTACGCTTTGCAGCAGAAATGGAGCAGAAATTTAAGGCACAGTCCCATTATAATATATCATAATTGCTAACAAGTTCAGACATAGTCCAGTTGAATGTAGAAACACTGATAGTAGGTATAGTTGCTGCCCCTTTAAATAATAAAAATGATGACAACTGTACATAGTGACCAATTAATTAATGTTGCAGAACCATTGTAAGACAAGTCTGAGGTATGTCTGTAGAAAATGCAGCATCACTGTAGGCAAATGCAAGCAGTGCCCTATTACATATCAGCATTGTTGACAGGCACAGGAAAGGCCATTCCTGAGACGCTCGGATACCACCTGTTTATTTAAAGCACAGGTTTAGGAAGAATACACAATTGTAAGCCCTCAAGAAAGTAAAGCACATAGAGACAAAAAGAATGGTGTCTGCAAAATCTATATAAACAGAGGCAGTCTACATTTATATACCTTGCACCAACATTTTCTTTACTGTAACCCACACATGATACTCACTGTAAAGTTAATGGTACTTGGATTTTGTTAGCTACTGATCTTCTGAGGAATTTTTCATTCGATTCCAGTCACACTTCTAAACGTGTTCCCAATGCAACTTGTTTTTGATGGTGTCTGCTGGGGGTTTTTGGTTTCAAATTGTATTTTCATTTAGAAAGCAGAACTTGTCTTATATTTTCCTGTCTGCCATTAAATATTTGCAACTACGAAGGGCGAGGCTAGACGAGCCCGCCTTTAGGGCCCGGGCCCCCGGCCCACGCCACGCCACGCCATTGGCTAAGGTATCTGGCCGGCTGCCCTATGGGCGGCCGGCCGGGGAAGTGCTTCCGGGTCGGGGAGGGTGACGCACGTCCGGTGGGGGCGTGGGGGCAGAGGCCATGACCTATTTAGGTCAAGATTACACGGAACTCGGCCTCTTTCCTCGCCGGCACCGGACCTGCTCGCACCCTACTCGACCCATTCCCCCCGCCTTAAGATATCATTTTAAATCTTTAAAGTTTACTCCGGCCCAGTAGCTTCCCCTCCCCCGTAGTCGAGTCCCTATTCCCATCGCTTGCCGGAGAACCCTGAGGAGGAACGGGTGGCGGCAATTCCCGGCGGGCGGACTGGTGCAGTCGATCCGAGGCGGAGAGAGCGTCGACCAGCTCGTCAGGTGAGGTGTCGGGGCTCGTTAGGCTGTGGGCGGGCGTTCTGAGACAAGGCTTTCCTGCCCCTCCTCCCTCCTACCCCTTTGCACGGCGCGGAGGGCGTCTTGGGGGCCCGCGTTCGCTCACAGTTGCCCTGAGCGTGGGTGGGGGGCTCCGGCACCTTCACCTTTCGACGTGATGGGTAGCGCCGGCAGGGGTGGGAACGGCAAGGCCTGAGGTGCTGTGATCAAGGGAGATTGCATAGGCGCTAGGGACTATCCGAGCCGGAAGGAGAGGCTACGAAGGCTGCGTAGCGCTAGTAAAGCATGCCGGCTAGGGGTCAGAGCCACAAGCGCAAGGACAAAGATCCTGAAATAGCGCAGTTGCTTTCTCTATTGCTGGCTAAATTTAATCGGGAGGATGAGAGCAGCGAGGGGGAGGTGGAGGAGCTACCTTCCGAGCCGGAAGGAGAGGCTCCGATCAATGTAGAGCGCCCGCGCAGGCAAGGTGTCCCGCCCAAAGCAGCTTTCCCGCCATTGATAAAAAAGCCCAGAGTGCAGAAACCGAGTGGGAAAAACACACAGAAGAAGAAGGTGGGCAGTAAGGGTGCTAGGGCGAGCCATCCAGCGAGCGTCCCCCTCGAACCAGTGGTCACGATAGTCCCCCCCCTTCACCTCAGCTGCCCGTGGTACCGCACTGCAGCACCCCTAGTGACCCGGTAGTGCCTCCTGCTGCAGATGAGACTGGGGGGATTTTAGACGAAATTCGGGGGGCCATAGCAGCACTGGGATCTGCCCCGGCGGTACCTGTGAAAGCGAATGCGACTCCTCAACTAACTGCGAGTGCCCCCCTCCCTAGCAACCTGGGGTCTCTGGGGCAGGGGGCGCCCTGAACGAAATACTAAACGCACTAAGGGCATTGACACAGGGGCAGGCACCTCAAGGGGGTGGGGGAGCGGGGGCATTGCCGAGTGTAGCGGTCCCGCCCCCCTTGCCAGCAGTAGTGACCGCGACGGCGGCAGTCGCGCCTTGGGCTCCAGGAAGAGCCGATGAGGCCCCCTCAGCGAGATTAGGGAACAGCTAGCTCTGTTGGTGAAAGCGCAGTCCTTGAGCATACCGGCGGCGCAACCGGTGGTCTCGGCCCCGTCAAATGCTCCCAGTTCTTCAGGAGGTAAGCCTGAGGGCGTGAACAGTGAGTCAGGAAGGGGTGCTATGGCTGGAGGGGGCCAGGGTTATGTTTTATCTAAACCAGGCCGTCTAGCTACTCATGTATCTCCCGAAATGAAAGAGAAGATTTGGAAGGGAGAATATGTAGATATATTCTCTTTGATCAGACCAAAAAGATTGGATGTGGAGAGCAAAGACAGGGAGGGAAAGGACAGCTCCTATAGGGACAAAAGACCGAGTGTGGAAGAATCTATTACGAATTGGCTCTTTGGCTTCCAGGTGTTTATGACGGTAGTCATTGAGAAAAGACCAGAGTTAGCAGGGTCATTGATATACTATATGCATAAAATTTTGAAGGCACACACGACGCATGGTGGTACGGCGTGGCTGGATTATGATAGGGATTTCAGGTGGGAGAAGGTGCAGGACCCGGACATAGGCTGGGACCAGGTTGAGGTCAATGTGTGGCTTGAAAGTGTGAATGACAAGTCAGGCGGATCGCATAGCAACAGGCAGCCCTTTCGGACGTCCCAGGGAGGGCCTGGGGAGGAGAAGGGGGCATGTTGGGCATTTAATAAAAAAGTGTGTACATGGTCCACTGAGAAGTGCAGGTATAGGCATGCGTGTTCCTTTTGCGGGCACCCTTCCCACCCCGAATTCAAATGCATTAAAAAGTCCAAAGAAAGGGGAGGTGGGGGCAAAGAGACCAAGCCTTCTCAGCCATAAGCTGCCCACTCTGTAGACATCGGGAAACTGATTTTTTGGCTGAATCAGTACCCAGACCGGTCAGCAGCCAAATTGTTGTACTTTGGGTTCTCCGAAGGGTTTCGCATTCCAGCACAGGGCGTCCCGCCTGTTGGGTACTGCAATAACTTATTGTCTGCCAGGACACAGCCAGCAGTAGTGGAGTTGAAAGTAGAGAAGGAGCGCGGGCTGGGGCGCGTGGCGGGCCCTTTCCCGGCCCCACCGCTCCCTGGTTTCGTGTGCTCTCCGCTAGGAGTGGTACCTAAGAAGGAGCTGGGCCAATTTAGAATGATCCACAATTTGTCTGCTCCAAAAGGGGAGTCCGTGAATGATGCTATCGACCCGGCTCTTTGTTCGGTGACCTACTCCTCCTTTGATGAAGCTTTGAAGAAAGTGAGGATCCTAGGTCCTAATGCTATCATGGCCAAGACAGACATAGAGTCAGCATTCCGCCTGTTGCCAGTGCATCCTGATGATTATCATTTGTTGGGTTTTCAGTTGAACCACCAATTTTACTATGATAGGTGTATGCCTATGGGGTGCGCTGTCTCTTGCAGGTATTTTGAAACCTTTAGTTGTATGCTCCAATGGTTGTTTTCGCACAGGACAGGGCACAGGGATGTAGTACATTACTTGGACGTCTTCATGGTGATGGGACCATCTGCCTCGACAGCATGTCACCAAGCGTTAGAGCAGCTAGTGGCCATGTTCAAGGAATTTAATATCCCTTTGGCCCCGGGCAAGACAGTCGGCCCGGCGACATGTATGTCTTTTCTTGGGATTGAGATTGATACAGTGGTTGGAGAGTGTAGGTTGCCATCAGACAAGGTGCAGGCTTTTTCCCAGGCGATAGAGGCAGCGTTGGCTGGACCCAAGGTTACCCTACACCAGTTACAGGTCTTAGTGGGCCAGTTGAACTTTGCTCTCAGAATAATATCAATGGGCCGCCCCTTTTCAAGATCAATAGCCAGGGCTATGGTAGGCCTAACCCAGAAGCACCACAGGGTGCGCCTCGGCGCAGAGGTGAGAGAGGACCTGAGGGCGTGGCGCGACTTCCTGACGAACTTTAATGGCGCTGTAGTTTGGCCATCTCCCCAGGTGTCTAACTCTGAATTGGGACTGTACACAGACGCTGCAGGCAGCATTGGTTTTAGGGCTATCCTGGGTCCTCAGTGGTGTGGGGCAGAATGGCCGGATGAGTGGCATAAGAGTGGACTGACAAAGAACATAGCCTTTTTAGAGTTGTTCCCAATTCTGGTAGCGGTGACCATTTGGGCTGAGCACTTCAGGAATAGGTCGGTTATATTTTGGTCAGACAACATGTCCGTGGTGGAGGCTATTAACCACCAGGGGGCTACCTGTAGACATGTTCTGAGATTGCTGAAGCGCCTGGTGTTGGCTTGTTTGAAATTGAATCTGATGTTCAAGGCAGCACACATTCCAGGGGTTGACAATCATGCTGCTGATGCTTTGTCTCGTTCTAAGTTGCAGGAATTCCGGAGGTATCACCCCGAGGCGGAGGACCGGATGACGGTGTTCCCACCATCACTGTGGAAGATTGGAGCCCCGCTTTAGCGGGGCTGGTAGGTGCCTCATTGAGTGACCGCACTCGGAAAGCAAATCAGCAGGGTTTCTTGTATTACAGGACATTGGTTCAAGAGGCTGGTTTCTCATGTTGGTACACTGATCATGCAATGTATCATTTTCTACAGCAACTTAGCGATCAGGGCAGGTCACTCTCTTATGCTAGGGCTCGTGTGTCTGCTGTGGGGTTTTTCGCCAGATTAGCGGGCTTGTATGACCCTGGGGCCTCATTCGTAGTTAGGAGAGCTTTGTCGGGTTGGGCCAGAAGGGAGGGCCCCAAGCGAGATGGTAGACGGCCAATAAATGTTAGGACCTTGAGAGACATACTAGGTGCCCTCCCTAGACTGTGCACCTCTACTTTCGAGGGCACATTATTTTCTGCAGTGTTCTCCCTAGCTTTTTATGGGGCATTCCGCTTGGGGGAGATTGTAGGAACATCTCGCAGCGACCACGGAGGGGGACTTCAGTTTGGAGATACCATGGTTGGCACTGGGTGTTTAGAAGTGATCCTGAGGAAATCCAAGACAGATCAGTTGGGTAGAGGGGCGGTGATCCAGCTGTGCCCCGCACCGGAAGCTCCTATTTGCCCGGTCGCATGTATGCAGTCATACTTAGCCATCCGTCCGGGGGGGAAGAGTCAGGCCCTGTTCATTCATGAGGGAGGGGATTGTGTTTCGCAATACCAATTCAAGGCAGTGCTGCGGATGGTCTTGGTAGACCTGGGCCTGGGGGATTCTGGTTACTCATCCCATTCATTCAGGATAGGGGCCGCTACTTTGGCAGCGGGAGCGGGGCTGTCTTCCAATGCAGTAAAGAAAGTGGGCCGCTGGTCATCCAACTGCTATAGGCGATACGTAAGGCCTGAATTGCTTTGACTTCATGCAATGCCATGTCCATGCCTGACTTTTTTATTTCCTCTCCGATTAATAGTATGCCAAGAAAGGTGGTGTGGGTATTGGGACACTCGTTCGTTCGGCGGGCAGCAGTGCGATTGCGGCAGAGGCGAGTGCGGAAACCACCAAGTCTGGAGGGGATTGAATTCTTATGGCACGGTGTGGGGGGAATGCACATCCGACACCTGCGGCGGCTCGTGGAAGACATCAGAGAACGTGAGGGACAGAAGTCCCCTGAATTGATCATCATCCACTTGGGCGGCAATGATATGGTAGACAGAGGACGCTTGGCGGTCAAGGAGGCACTGCTCACGGAATTTGCTTGGCTGGGGCGGACCTTCCCACAGGCCAGGATAGCATGGTCTTGTATGATCCCACGACAATGGTGGGGCGACGGAATCCGGGCGAGGGCTTTAAATGTGTCAGTAAGACGTCTCAACGGGGAATTGGCAAAGTTGTGCTCAGAGAAGGGCTACATCTCCCACACAAGATGATTTCAGGAGAAACTATGTTTCACCAGGATGGAGTTCATTTATCTGACACTGGCACGGACACGTGGATCAAAGGGATATGGTCCTTTGTACTGAACTTGGCTGAAGGGGGGAAGGGCGACGGACCTTTAGGCCCTAGTCTCCCTTGTGGCGGAAAAGAGACATTGGACCAGTGATAGACTTACAAAATGGACGGGAGTCCGCCTTGCGCACTCCCTATGCCAGCACTGAGGGGAGAGAAGGTAAGCTCTCCGCAGGGGGGTGGAGACCACCGACTGGGGAGGCTAGGGCGACAGGTACGAGCCTCCTAGGCAGCCTGGTGGACGAGAGGTGGGGCCCTGGAAATGGCAGACAAGGACTCGAGGGCTGGGGCCCATCGCTTAGGGGCGCAGGTAGGTTGCACCTTGCGTGGGCATCTCAACCTGGGGGGATGCGAACCAGAGGGCCCCTTGGTGCTGGGGGAAAGAAGAAGAAGTTATGAGCAAATACAATTTGAATAATGCATAATACAAGTTGATAAGATGATTTAATAATAAATGAAAAATGTTGCTCATAATTTGATAATGTTTTCAATAATCATATATGTCATGTTTATGAGTTTGTTATTAAACATGGCCTTTTTACACCCACCCCTTTTCTCAAAGTTGATTGATTGGTGGGTAGGCGGGCGTGGAGCAGGCTGGGGGATCCGGGTCCTATACGAAGGGCGAGGCTAGACGAGCCCGCCTTTAGGGCCCGGCCCCCCGGCCCACGCCACGCCATTGGCTAAGGTATCTGGCCGGCTGCCCTATGGGCGGCCGGCCGGGGAAGTGCTTCCGGGTCGGGGAGGGTGACGCACGTCCGGTGGGGGTGTGGGGGCAGAGGCCATGACCTATTTAGGTCAAGATAACACGGAACTCGGCCTCTTTCCTCGCCGGCACCGGACCTGCTCGCACCCTACTCGACCCATTCCCCCCGCCTTAAGATATCATTTTAAATCTCCCGCCCACCCGTCCCTTTAAGGCAGTAGTTTGGAGGGGTGCGTTGCGGTATCATTTACAATTGAGTTTTATTCATTTTTATTCAGATAGGTCCCGGAAGAAGGGATTCACCATCCCGAAATGCATTTGGTTTTACCAACAACAGAATGTTGAAGAATTGTGTAATTTAAAGAACAACTCAAGAAATGTTGTAAATAATCCTTTGAAACAAATTAGATGTTGTTACAACCAACTGTTATAGTTTTAGTTTGTGTAATTATCACACAATAATTTTTTTTAAACATAAATCAACAAATGAAAATTGAGAATTCTAGAAGTTGTAACTATGTATGATTTTTGATTAAGTGTTAATTTGAATTCTTGCTGTGCAGCCAGGTATCAAGTGAAGTGTCACTTATTTGTTTTCTAAGTCCAGTGGGAGAGCCTTGCTCTTCTGCTGGTCTGCTCTGCCAGCCTTTCTGCTTTTATCTATCTACTGTTAGCCTTTTTGTCTGCTGTTTGTACCTTTTTGTCTCTCAGTTCATGCCCTCGTCACCAGCAGACTCGACTACGGGAACGCCCTCTACTCAGGAACAACAACCAAGCTCCTGAGATGACTGCAACGAATTCAGAACGCCTCGGCACGTCTGATCCTTGACGTCCCCCGACGCAGCCACCTCACACCCCACCTGAGAGGCCTGCACTGGCTCCAAGAGGATCACCTTCAAACTCCTCATCCACGCACACAAAGCACTGCACAACACCGGACCTGCATGCCTCAACAACCATCTCAGCTTCCACATCCCCACCCGAAGCCTTCGCTCAGCCAACCTCGTCCTCGCCACAGTTTCTCGTATCCGGAAAACCACCGCCGGCGGCAGATCCTTCTCCTACCTCGCCGCCTAGACCTGGAATGCTCTCACTACCAACCTACGACAGACTCAGGACCTGCTGGCCTTCAGAAAACTTCTCAAGACCTGGCTCTTCGATCAGTAGCGGGCCCCCCCAGCGCCTTGAGACCCCCACGGGTATGTAGCGCGCTCTAGAAATGCATTGATTGATTGATTGATTGATTGACTATCCTCCACAGCTTCAACACCCTCGGCATACTCTGCAAGACCTTCAAATGGATCCCCCCCGAATCCAGGAAGACTGTCACCCACGTACTCATCACCAGCAAGCGGGACTACGGGAACTTTCTCTATGCCGGAATCAACAAATATCTACTTCACAAACTTCCGACCGTCCAGAACGCTGCAGCCAGACTCATCCTCAGCACCCCATGACAAGACCTCATCACACAGCACCTACGAGACCTCCACTGGCTCCCCATCGAAAAAAGAGCAACCTTCAATTCAAGCTGCACACACATGCCTACAAAGCCCTCCACAACACCGGACCCCAATACCTCAACGAAAGAATCTTCTTCTACGCCCCCAAGAGAAACCTCTGCTCCGCTGACCAATCCTTGACTGAAATCCCCTGCATCCCCAGAGCCAGATTGGGAGGTCCTACATCGTGGCCAAAACCTAGAACAAACTCCCCTTCAACATCAGACGAAGCCCCACACTGCAAGCATTCAGGAAATGCCTCAAATACTGGCTCTTTGGATGACTGGAGCTGCATGAAACCCTCCACCCGGGTGCCTTGAGACCCCAACGGGTGAGTAGTGTGCTCTACAAATCCCTGATTGATTGATTTATGGTGGCTAAGCTCTTGCTCTACAATGACAGAGACCTGCTACTGCAGAAAGCATGAACAGACAGTCCATTCACAGTGAACAATTGCAAGGTCTCCATAGTCCCGACTAAACTCTGGTGGTCTAAGGAAAGAGGGTTTCGTATCCTAAGGTGAAAAAAGCTTTGTGAAGTAAAGACCTTCAATATACTCTGATGTTCTCTGCCCGCCTCCGCATCCAACTTGATGGGCAGACCCACTTCTGCGAAGACCCCAAAATGGCAAGGTACTGGATTGAAGCATACAAAGCAGGGAGGAGAGCGATGGGGGTGGAGCGCCCCCTGGAGCAATGTGACGAGGGACCCAGGAAGAGACCTAGGAGACAACCCCGGCTGGCCAACTGAAAAACCAAGCCCTTCTCATACTCAGAGGGAAAGATCTACCGCACTCCAGGCGGTGGCTGAGATCATGCAAGGCATTGGAACCCCGTTGGACGGAGAATCTCGCTCAGCAAAGGGAACAGAGGGATCTGACTCGAATGTGTCCCGAGACAGCAGTGTGGTCCTGCCGGAGGTCACCCCAAGGAGTGCTGATGACATAATTTGATGTGGAATATGTGGTGCCGGAGCTCCTAGATTCCAATGATGGAGAATTGGTCTCCGCCGGCCGCCTGGGTACCTGCCTGGGCAGGTACAAGACATGGGCTTATGCAGCCAGGGCAAGAAACGGCTTCCTCTTCAATGGCCACACCTCCTGGATTCACCGGTCCCTTAGTGGATTCTTGTCCACATTGGAACTCGTTGACCTGGCTAAGGTTTGGGCGGTTGGCGTTGTCGAGCCGCTCTGGGATCTGGGAGTTGGGATTTATGGGAAGTTGCTCTACAGTTTATTGGTGTTACCTCTGCAGGACAGGGGGCATAGGCTGAGCCTGGGGGTGGACCTGGTGAGGTGGTGGAAGACTAGCTACCTGAAGAGGAGGGGTGTCCAGGTCGCCCTGCTCCAAGAAACACATATTTTGCAGGGTGAAGGAGAGAAATTGCGAAGAAGATGGAGGGGGTAGATCGCTACGACCTGTTACTCAACCTATGCTAGGGGGGTCATTGATCTGGGTATAGCCGGGGTCCCCTTGGAAGTTACAAAAACCCAGATTGATAAGAAGGGAGATATGTGTTGCTTACAGTTGGTAGCATATAGGCCCCAAATCATGATCAATTGACCTTCCTGTGGGAACTCTTAGGGCAACTGGCCGAGGTTGCTCCCGGAGCCCTGGTATTGGGGTGGGGAAGACTGAAAATGTGTTGCAGACATAATACTAGACACCTCCTATCCCCCTCTGCAAGTGACCAAAACCCACTACACAACAATGTATCCCCAAGAGTGGAAGGGACATTGGGGGCTGGTGGACCCTTTGAGGGTGCAGCATGCAGCAGAGAGAGAAAATAGCTTGTTTTCCCACTACATCAATTACACACAAGACTTGATGCCTTTCTCTACTCCTCAGACTTTAGTGAGACCATTACACACACTGAATATCTGGGACTCACCTATTGGGACCACAGCCCGGTATTAATGACCCACCAACCCTTAGGGATAAGACCCCCGATTCCCCTATGCAGGTTCAATCCTGTGATGTTGGAGAACGCCCCCTTCAGGGAATCCCTAGACTCTTGTATTAAGACCTTCTTCACCACCAACACTCATTCTGCCTCAACAATGTTGGTGGAATGGGAGGCCTTTATGGTGGTGGTCTGGGGACATTGTCTGGGCCAGTCTGTCAGAGTAAGGAGAGTGCTCTGCAGATAGCTAGAAATGATTGAGGAACAACTGCATAAATTAGATAACATCCAGGGCACAGACGCCGCAACGTGGGCTAACCTTCTAGACACAAAGACCCTATAGAACGAAGCACTTGAATGCCTACATAGATATGATAATAAATGTTACCTCAGTAGGGTCCAGGAAGAAGAGGGGAAGGCTTGCCGCCTACTTGCGTGGCTGATGAGACCAGAGCTTTGAGATGCCCAAATAATCAAGTTAGCACTGAGGCAGGCATGTCCATATACAACATACGCCCAGTTTCGCGAATACTATGAGGTGCTATATACAGCCCAACCTCCAGTTGCACATGAGACAATTAGGGACTTTCTAGCACCCCTACAGCTGGTAACATTAGATAGACAGGCCCAAGAACTGTTGGGTGGCCCAGTGACACTATTGGAGGTCCGCCAGGCCATGGCTTCAATAGTCACAGGGAATACACCGGCGCTGGACAGGATGCCTGCCAAATTGTACTAAGCTTTCGCCTCTAAGTTGGCGCCTGGCCTGGTGACCCGCAATGATGAGTCCCTGAGACTGGGATGACTACCTGACTCAAAACAAAGTGTGATAGTGATCCCACTCCCTAAGAAGATAGCCTTGGGAGCCCGCGTAGCAGATTAAAGACTCTTATACATGCTTAATGTGGATTTTAAGATTCTAAGCAAGGTCTTGGCACTCAGGCTACTCCCCCATAAGTGTACAATAATCCACACAGACCAGAATGGGTTTATCCCATCCCTAGAACACCTCATTTAACTTGAGAAGACTGTATTCCGTGCTGTATCATTCCGAGGCGAGAGCACATACGCAGGCGGTGATTTTATCGGATCACTGACAGAATATCGAGAAGAATATCGAGCTGCCATGATATCAAGGTAAAAATATTGAGTAGAATATCTACTTCCGATCTACAAACAAGTACAAAAATATTGAATCCCAAATATCGTTGTTAATAATATAGTTTGCTAAAATATCGACTTTTTCAAATGTCTTAAAAGTAATATGAAATTAATGAAATATTCAATATAATTAAGTAAAACATACTTACAATTAAAAAAGATTAAAATTAATAAATATAATGTAAACAAATGTATTTTATTTTATTATTATATATATATTAACTTAATAATATAAAAGAATAATTAATGTTTGTAATGATAAAATGTTAAATACATAATTTAAAATATAATTACATATATATATATACATATATATATATATATCCAATTACCGCTCCGGCGCCTGTAACCACCAAACGGAGAAAGACACGGACTCCAAAATCAGCATACACTGCTGGCTGCAGTGACTTTATTTAATTATAAATGGTGCGAGATGTCGGGCAGGATGACGCGTTTCGGCTAACGTGTAGCCTTGCTCGCATAACCTCGCTGCTCAAACAACTGAATTTAAATACATTAGTGATTGTGCTCAGGTGATTACTCGAACTACACACATAGTGAAAAGTGAAAACATACTGAGCTATAAACTACAAGTCTGTTTTCCCAAAAAATAATTATAATAATAATAATAATAATATCTGCACAAATGCATTTGTAAACATCATAAAATCGTATTAGTTATTTACATTATATCAATTGATTTGCAAATATTATCTGTCCTAATACAATTGTGACAATTTGGAAAACGACAGATGTTGTAGTCAAATAAGTGGAGTCACGAATAATTGTTTGTGCCAATACAAATGTCCTTCAGGTTGTTAGATTGTCCATAACAAAATGTAAATTTTGCGGTACCAAGTCTGGGAATAAAGCCATATTTCACTACAAAAAAACCCATAAATATACAAATATTAGTGTTCTGTTAAGGCATATAATCATACAATCAAACATTGTAGGTACTAGAATCATAGCTTTACATACTTGTGTTCAGACAATAAAGTTCATAGACGTTTTTAAGAAGAGTTCTAAGTACATGACACTAATCACAGATCCAATGCCCAAATGCATAAATATGATTGTCACGCCATGAAAAGCCTAAAACCAGTTTCAAATGAACTTATCTGTATAGACCCTACCAATTAGTTATCAACAAATGAAAAAGGACATCTATGGCTCCACACTGAATTCACAGCAAAAAAATAATAAGGTGTACAGTGATACCAAAGTGCAAATAATATTTCGTGTAGTAAAAGGTTATTCTAGAAAACATCATACTAAACCAGTAAGTGTTGGACAAACACTAAAATGAACTGGTTTGAGAAGGAAAGCATAGAATTTGAAGGCTTATAGAGATCACCCATAAACTGAAAGAAGTTATTATTACTGTGGCGAATATCTATCAATCCAATGAAGCACAAAATGTGTCTATTAAGAGCAAAAGGGTTTCAAATATAGACACAACTCACAAGGTGGGCAGTTTTTATAAGAATATTGACAGTTGATGTTATTCATGAAAAGTAAGGCTTCACGGAATAGGTCTGGCATCAGAACCACTATAATAAATCATACCATCTATACATCGGATTTGTGTATACCATAATATACCATTCTATACCATTTACAGAGGGATATTGCAGTATGTTATAGAACATAAAATCAGAAAAGATCTAGAGAGACAATCTAATTGTAGGATTAGGACCAATGATACTACAGGAAATGATGGATATCCTCACAGATATTTAACCCATTAGGTGTCTTGCAATTGAGTTTTAGGATATATTTGGTCTCTAATTGTCGCAGCCTTTTCTCACGATCACCACCTCGCTTAGTAAGGGGCAAATTGTCAATTACAAAGTATTGTAACATATTCAGGTTGCCGCCATGCTCATCATTGATGTGGCGTGCCACTGGATATGTGATGTCTGAATTCACAGTGGCCCGCAAATGTTGCAGTATTCGTTGATGGACTGGGAGCTTCGTGCTCCCTACATATCGGAGACCGCAACCGCATTGCAGCACATAAACCGCATAGTCCGTGCGGCATGTGTAGCGTCCTTTTAATTTCGCTGGTGTATTAGAGAAACCATCAATGTATGTTTTGGTGTTAACACCAAACTTACATGCACGGCATGTGTTACATTTGAAGAAGCCTGTGCTGGCCGTGAGCCAGTTCTTATTGATATCTTGTTCTGGACTAGTCCTTACCAAATCACTTCGCATGGATCTAGCTTTGCGATAAGTATAGTTTGGCCTAATGGGTAATGTTTGGGCCAGGACAGTGTCAGTCAGAACGATTGGCCATTGTGCGTTAATAATGCCTTTTATCGCCTTAGCCTGTCTGCTAAATGTCGAAATAAACCTACATGATGAGGTCTTATTTGTTGTGCTGTCAACATCCTGGGTATTACCCACCGATTTTGATGTTGATGGGAGGCTTTTCTCCGGTTTTGAATAGAGCAAGTCATTTCTATCTTTAGCATTGGCTTTAGCTAATGCAGAGTCCAACAATTTGGCTGAATAGCCACGTTGTAACATCCTTCTTCTGGCTGCTTGTTGTGCTGTCTTCATGGCTACGCTAGTACTACATGCCCTACAAATTCTTAAAAATTCTCCATATGGTAACCCTATGATGGTATGTTGTGGGTGAAAGCTGGATGCATGCAGCAGGGAGTTCCCTGCTGTGGGTTTGCGATACAATTGTGTGGTAATTTGATATATATATATATATATATAAATAAACCTATAATATCAATATAAAATTAATTATATATAATAAGTTAAAACATTAAAATAAATATGTATGTATATATACATTGCATAGCGCAGGGGATACAATTTCTATTCCCTCTCCAGCAAGTAGTACAGTAGGGAAAGTGTTGGATAGCGGGTGGATAAAAATTACTATTCCCACTCCAGCGAGTGGAACAGTAGGGAAAATGTTGGATAGCGGGTGGGTAAAAATTACTATTCCCACTCCAGCGAGTGCAACAGTAGGGAAAGTATTGGATAGCGGGTGGGTAAAAATTACTATTCCCACTCCAGTGAGTACAACAGTAGGGAAAGTGTTGGATAGCGGGAGGGCAAAAATTACTATTCCCACTCCAGTGAGTGCATCAGTAGGGAAAGTGTTGGATAGTGGTTGGGTAAAAATTACAAATCCCACTCCAGTGGGTGCAACAGTAGGCAAAGTGTTGGATAGCGGGAGGGTAAAAATTACTATTCCTACTCCAGCGAGTGCAACAGTAGGGAAAGTGTTGGATAGCGAGTGGGTAAAAATTACTATTCCCACTCCAGGGAGTGGAACAGTAGGGAAAGTTTTGGATAGTAGGAGGGTAAAAATTACTATTGCACAGCTTAACTGCTTAACCGTGTCGGCAATTCCGCCGCCATGCGGCGGTTTAGCGTAGTGGGTGGGGTCGCGTCGGCCAACGAACGTGCGCAGTACTGCGAAGGTAGTGCGCACGACGGCCATTGGCCGACACAAGCAGCGAAGGGGTTAAATCAACTTTTCATACTATTGACAATTTATTCATATAAGTCAACAAACTCTACAATAATTTGTTGCGTTTTTCACATTGTTCGTGGTGCTTTCAAATGAAAAAATGTTATGATCATCTATGTTAGTGAACAATTTCCTGTTACATAGATCAATAACGTAACTCCAAAATATAAACAAAGATTTAGTCCACAATTCCTGCTTTTATCTTCTTTGTACCGTAGCTCTGCCCAATGCATTTTGGGATTTTGACCATCCCTTCTTCAGGGGCCTCTGTGAAAGTAACAAAACATCTCTTTGTAACAAATAGTAATCATAACCTGTATTTTGAAATCAGCGCACAGGTACAGACACCCATCTCCCGATGGAACTAATTATGGCAAAAATAACTAAAAGTGAAGAACATTCTATGAAGTCGTGCTTTCTGATTGAAGAAACCAAAACACCAAGATGCTCACTCTAACTGTTACCAACCACCTCACATCATGAGTCAAAAAAGTGTACACAATCCTTGTTGTAAAGTTACTCCATGAAGTAAAATTCGATCTGCACCCTACACACAGAGTGTATCACTCCTTGCATACACCCTCCTCGTGATCTACGTGCAAACATATATACCCAATCAGGTAGTGCACCGCAAAAAACATGAAACTTACTTAGAGCATACGAATGTGAAACTGCGTGAATTAAAAAACGATCTTCTCTGCAATACCCAAATAAACGTTAATGTAGCTTCTTATTAATACCAACTAATGCCCCCACTGCACGCTCAGACTGATGAATACCTTAGAATCCCAGAAACTATGCTGAAAACAGCTTAATCAGTACAGCGAGTTCGCTCGCAGACCAACCTGCAACAATGTAAAACCCGGCATTAATCGATTGTTTGCATGTAAATGCGTTACCGTGCTTGATAGTCCTTAATCCCCCCAACACCAGTTCTTACCATAACTGCAATCTTTCTCGTCTCACTGACACTGCTCAGGAGTTTAACAAAACAGTGTTCACTCGTCCACAATTCCTGCTAGTTTAAATCTATGCTGACATCAATGAAGGACTATCGCGCAATAAGAACAAACCACACACCATTATTTCACTTAGCAGAAAAGGTCACTTTATGAAGCCAGGCAACAGAAAGTAGAATTTCCCTAGAATAAACATTGTTGATATAAATACCATATTGTCATTATGCTTTGAAACTTTTTATAGACAACCAAATATTCCCCGCGGGACTTTTCATCAAAATACCCCATGAACTGCACAATCCCAATCAACCTTTCCAACTCCCCTTTCCCACCCCAGAGGGAAGGATAAGCCCGCTCCAGACTATCCCGACCCCCAAGAAAAAACGCCTACTAGAAGAAAACAAACAAATGAAAGAAAAAAACTGTTACCTGACCTAACGTGACGTAACCAAATTAAAATGTTTTATCACAAAGTATTTACAATAAGCCAGCGAAAACATTTGGTAGGGTGGGTGGGTCAATAAAAATGACCGCCTTCCTAATCACCTCAGCCTAACCGTTCCCCGCCAACCGTCCCACTAAGAACCTTCGTTATAAGCCCCGCCCACTACTCAGCTGACGCCCTCACGCGGCGTGTGGCCCGTTCCACCGCGTGACAAACCCCAGGGGGACACAGGCTCGCACGGCGATCCCCCTGGGTCCCCATCGTGCAGTAAGAACAAACCACACACCATTATTTCACTTAGCAGAAAAGGTCACTTTATTAAGCTTGGCAGCAGAAAGTAGAATTTCCCTAGAATAAACATTGTTGAAATAAATACCACATTGTCATTACGCTTTAAAGCTTTTGATAGACAACCAAATATTTCCCACAAGACTTTTCAATCCCCCTCCCCTACCCCAGAGGAAAGGATAAGCCCGCTCCAGACTATCCCAACCCCAAAGAAAAAACACCACCCAGGAAAACCAAAGAGTTTTCCTGGCCCCCCCCCATTGAAATCTTTAGCAGTAAAACAGAGTTAGCGTGTATTAACTGAACATCACACCAAAAATCAGCCAACAAATCCAACTCCAATAAATAGTATGTCTGGCCCATTTGTGATAAGTGTACCCCATCTTCCCTAAATAGATGATATTCCGCACCTGTGATATTATCATGAGACAAAAACTTTATCCCAATTGTAACACAAACAAATATCTTTTCCCGGTTGAGTTTCCTGCAAGCCCTCTCCAACACCGTGTGATTGCGAGCTCCCCTCCAATGGTGCCTGTAAATAAACTCATTCCAAACCAAAGTTGTACCTACCCAATTACTTTTGCTCACCGCCAAGTCCAATTTCATTTTCTTCAAAAGGGATAAACCAGACAATGGTACAAGATCATAATGAATAATTAATAAATCTGGGAAACCTCTTGCAGAAGACAGCTCAGAAAGCATGGGAAATGACCCCTCCCACCTCATACCACCTTTCCCTTACCACAAAACTTCATGTCCCTTGCTAGGCAAACCAAGTGATCGGCCGTAAATTTGCTGTTAAGTGAAGCTGGCTGACCATTTAACAAAAGAATGGCCCACTATCCATGTCCGCCTCTTTGATGATACTGAACCTTTACCAAGCTGATCGGTTTTAGACTTCCTCAAAAGGATCTTAAGCTTCCCTCCTTGAACCTGAACATCTTCTGCCTGAATACCCCTCTGATCCTGAAAACCCAACAGCTCAGAAACTCTAAAAGCATCGAAAAACAACCAAATCATGGAAAGTCTAAAGTGGGAAACTTCCCACAAGTCATAGCAACAAGCTGGTAACTGTATTAAAAGTTGTTGCAAAAGGGGAAAAGTAATTGGCTCGCGAAAAGGCGAAGAAACAGAATGCTCCCTCCCCAGACCCTTCAACATTCGTCGTAACAAAATATCCCCCACCAACTCTTGTCCCCACCACAACTAACTATAAAAAGAAATGCCAGCCAATTTTCCTGAAATTGTTGTATGAGACAGGCCCAAATTAATCAAATGCAAAACAAACTGTAAAATAACATCTTTGTTACCCACTGTTTAACGATCCAAACTGTGTAACTTAACATAACTTAAAAATTCCGTCCAGGCCTGACGATAACTGCGTCTGGTAGAAGGGGCTATAGATTTTTCAACCAGATCAACGATTCGCATTCCCCAGGGCCCAGACATCTTGCGGGATCGTAGTTTTGCAGCTACCGCCCCCGGGCGCCAGATTGCGGAATTTCTGCCAATTGAATTGAGACAACGCATCCGCAATTGAATTATTAATGCCGGGAATGTGCCTCACTCTAAACACAATATTTTATCTAAAGCTCTGCAGCATAGAAAACCGCAAAAGGTGTAATACTCGCACATCCTTTGCCTTTTGCTTGTTAATTAGCTCAACAAAGACCATATTATCAGTATGGAAGGGAACACTCCTGTCCTTAAACTCATCCCCCCTTACTAACAAAGCCACAATGGGAGGAAACAATTCAAGGAAAGCTATGTTTCGACCTTGCTTGAGCCAATGAGGAGGCCATTTCGACGCACACCAACGCCCCTCCCAAAAAATGCCAAAACCTTGTGCCCCAGAAGCATCTGTAATATTCTGAAACTGCTAAATAGTGTCATCGTCCCAAAAAAATAGAGAGACACATTTGAAATCCTTCAAAAATTGTAGACAAATTAATAAATCCTTCTTAATAACTTCAGTGAGTCTAATCCTGTGATGAGGAAGGAATGCCCCGGACATCGTCATCCCCAAACGTCTGAAAAAAGTCCTGCCAGCACGTACCACACAGCAAGCAAAATTTAAGTAGCCCAACAAGCGCTGAACCTGCCTCAGTGGAATTTTTTCACTGTCGATAATCTAAAAAAAAAAAAAGGATTTGCTCACCTTAGCCGCTGGCAACTGAGCCATCATGAGTTCTGTGTCAATTTCTATGCCTAAAAAATTTAACTTTGGTACATGGACCCTCAGTTTTCTCTAGAGCCAGTGGAAAGCCAAACTCCTCAGGCAAGTCCTGAAAGATGTTTAGAAATCTGTGGCACTGATCTGATGTTGCCTTACCAAAAAACAGAAAATTGTCCAAATAATGACAAACTTGTTTGTGACCACTTTTTTGGGAAAAACACCACTGAAGAAAAGTACTGAACATTTCGAACAGTGCACATGACACGAACAACCCTTTGGAAGGACTCTGTCAATGTAAAAAGAGTCATTGAAAAACAGGCCTATTAGCTCGAAATCCGACGGATGAATAGGCAGTAAGCAAAAAGCTGACTGGATATATTTAATTTTGCAAGTTCAGCACCATACCCAACCATGCGTATCATCCTTAATGCATCATTCACAGACGAATATGATACATTAGAATCTGAAGGGGAAATTAAGTCATTAATAGATTGGCTTTCTGGCCACGATAAATGATGAATTAATCTAAATTCACCTGCTAATTTTTGGGAACCAAGCCCAACGGGGATATAAACAATGTGCTTAAATGGACCTGCTATCCTACCCGCTTGTATCTCAACATTAAGCTTTTTCTGAACCACTTAAGGCAATTCTTTACTCGATCTTAAATTGTCAGAACATCCATTGTAACGTGGACCCTGATAACCTATCTTGAAATATTCCTTAAAACCCCAAATAAAGTTTTGAAGCAGATTCCGAATCAGGGTACCCTTCCAACCACGGTTTCATGACCGATAGCTTAATTGGCCTATGAGCCCTTTGGAATATACTGTGGAATTGCTCCCCTACCTCTTGGCGATTTCCCTTGATCCCCAAATCTCTGATTGGCAAAGCACTGGATGATGGCATGTTTCCCACCACACTGAGAACATTCGTGTTTGAACCTGCAAATTTGCCTGATGCATGAACCTCGATTAAAGTTCCAGCAGGATCCCGTAACTGGCAGTTGTCCTCTACCCAACCCACCCACCCCAAATTGGGAGGGGCGAGGTAGAAAGGGCCGGTAAGTAATTGGAAGCCCGCTTGCAGTATGAGTCGTAGCAGGCGGTTGAGTCGAGGACATCCACTGTAGCCACAGTAACTGATCAACCTCCCCGCAAGGCTTGTCGTGAAAAATATTGACTCTAGCCCTGAACTCTTCATCATAGCTGAGCCATGCAAAACCACAGAATTGTAATTGAGCTTTGCAAATAATATAAATGTATTTCAACATGGCCACAGCCCTGTCTTGATGCCTTTCACAGTAGACGCTTGCATAGATTAAAAATGCAGCCGCCCAATTTTTTATATTTTTAGGAACTCTGGGATATCTAGAAAGTTCCCATTCCTACTCTTTAGACCCCTCCTTTGCTTGAATGTCCCTATGAAGGAGTTTGAAAACGTCAACAAACTTGTGGTCCCAAACTCTCTTCTTTGTTTTCTCAGCCAATTGTGTCCCCAGAGGCTTAGCCAAACCCATGTAAGGGAGTTTTTTATGTATGGGATTAGTGACACCTGAATCCTGCCCCGAAAAGGATTTTGTTTCATCCAAAACCTGCTTATCAGTACTTGTGATCTTATTTGAGTCCAATGCACCTGTACCTAATCACACCTGTTCCGTTGGTTTCGCCACTACCTCCCCCGCCCCCAAAAACGCAACTTCATTCACTGATGCATCGTCAACACCCATGGAACGCACACTGTGCTTGCCCGTCACAGGTTGTGGCCACGAAGACCACCACTGAGGCCTACCTGATGTCAATTGAGCAGCACGCTTCTGGAACTCCTTTGGATCATATCGACGCTGATGACCGTGAAGCCATTCTTGCTCCGCTGTATTGTCGGCTCCTGACTTCTGTAAAACACTACAAACAAAGTTTTACCCCGACCCCTTCCTTGACAAAGCGTGTTCCTGACCCCTAGGTCTTGAAACCATATGAAAATTATCAACCAGAACCCTTCATTTGAATTTTCAGCCACCATCCTATGACCAACATGTTCCTCAGGTATAAGCGAATCAGTATTGCTACTACTCGGCATTTCCCCACCTCCCACCCCGCCATCATAGAAATCCCAATTGGTCACAGGCCACCACTCAGACCGCCCGGCCGCTACAGCAAAATCCACATTTGTTCCGCTCTGTGTGTTAACCCCCTTACCAAAAGCTGCAACCTGCTTCGTGTTCGCAGACTTAGAAACACCAGCTGCCATCTGAGGGACCATGGATAATGAAGACTTCCAGCTGCTCGGGCGAGAAGACATTCCAGGCTTACCAGATTCCAACACCTGTGTAGAAGTGTCAGCTGCAGATGATGAAGGAGTGGCATGATCCACCCAAACCCATTGCCCACGATGCGGCCCTAATGCAGAGTCAAAGGAAATCTGTGAGAAACAAGGAGGAGGGCGAGATTCCGGAAAAATAGCTTCAAAGCCTGCATTATGACCAGAAGGGTCCAAACTGAAGAAGGATATATGCTGTGCTACATTAAATCAACATCATCCATAAACTCTTGCATATCATCACCCACTGCTGTCTCTGTTAAATCCAAAGGGGAAGTGTTCAAATTGTCTTGAAAATATAAGCTGTCTTCGTTTCCAGGCGGGCCTCTAGGAACCGGAGACAAAAATACCTCAGAAACAGCTCCCTCCACTACAGGACCCAGCACCTGAGCACTGTTATTTTTCGATATACCGTTAATACCAGATGACAGAATTTGTAGCCCATCACTTTCTTCACCACTGTCACTGGAATAGTCCACCAAAACCGCAGAGCGTCTCTCAAAAGAAACAGGAGACGCTATATCAATGGAAGACCCTCCTTCATTAAACTGTGCATTCTGTGTAAGCACCTTGTCACTGAGATGTGCTCTCTTAGCTGCCAAAGGAGAAGCCGGTACAATAAAAACTTCTTCAATCCCATTAACATGATCCCTCCCTCTCCCACTGGTCGCCCAAGACTTTGAGGCAGTAAGGCTCCTGAATGCGGCACCACCCCTCCCCTCTCCCCCTAACACGGCCCACACGAGTTGCTGTTACCGCCCCCAACTGACCAGAAACCTGATGCCTGCTGCCTCCATTCCTACGCGCAGCACGTCCTCTGCTCTAGAGCTGCATGGGCACCGCCTCAGTGCGACCGTCTGCCACTTGAAAATAACTCCGTGAAGGTAAGCAGGCTGCCACAGCATCTGAAACACCTTGAGCTGCAACCATAGCACAGCTAAGATACATCATTTTGGGAAAAGTAGACACAAAAGTTGGTCGAGATCGTCACAATGTCACTCACCAGAATCTCCAGAATCTCCAATTGTTTCCTTCTTGGTGCTGCAAGTTCCCAATTCCCCTCTGAACCAACCAAACCAACAACATTGTAATAATTCCTGTCAGTGTGAATGGTCCCTGGGGGAAAGGGGAAGTGGAATGAGAAAACAAGACAAACACTGGACCACGTCTTCTTGAGTTAGTTGAGTAGTGTTCTCTCAACAGGAAGTGACTCTGAATTCTCTTTCTTTTAATCTGTATAAGGGAACAATAATATAACTACAGTGCATATGCATATTATTCAAATAAGTATTTAGAGTTTCAGGTGTAAGCCTACCTATCTGCAGAGAACTCATGCGCACACTTCAAAGAATTGAAATCTTTTACGTCCCTTTTAAAATGACTCTACAGGTGCTACAAAGCAAATTGTGAAAACATTAGTCAACATGAATATTACTGCTTTCTTGAGATTAATTGGTTAGTTATGTTATTTCGGGGTTCTCTTATGGTCTTTCAAAATTTGTCTTGTCTGATTTATTATCTTTTCTATAACATGAGTACTAAAATGTCTCTTGATCCTTGGTTTCTTAATGGGATAATATTTCACACACAGAAGTGCTTCAAAACAATTAGAAACTCTTACCGGTATTTTCTTTGACAAGATTCAGTTTTAAATAGTTTTACCGATTGCAGCGTTTCCTAATTGATTGTTTGTTTTCTTCTCTTACAGGTTTAGATGAAAGCAGTCGGGAGTGGCGACGACCAGGAAGGAGTTGGAATGACGTCCGGGAGATCAGGAGCAGTGGAGTACGAAGACACAGCCAGGAAGCAGGTGAGAACAGGAGCGCACAGCAGGCTGTCCTTCCAAGGCGGTGAGTCGGGTTCTCTTAACACGATCGGGAGTTCTTGCCGTGCATGCGAAGAAGCGAAGCACCGCCAAGCAGATGGGTGGGTTTATATATGCAACAGCGCGAGAGCATTCAATGAAGCCTAACGCTGCACACGTTTTCCTTTGTTTTCTGTTAGTGTATCACCCACGTGTGAGCGGTTCAAGTGTAAGCACCGGGGCCACGTGTATGCATTTAACAGTTACGGGCTTGGCAGTGAACAAATAAACATTGATACCTGCAAGTTTTAAAGGTCATTACAAAAAGTATTTTACATTATGAATACTTTTGTACTAATACATTTGGATGTTTTTGGAGTTTTTTTGCAAGGGGATTTCAAGAAATACAATACCACAAGAAATGTTTGGATACCAACTATAATGCCAATTGGTAATCAGACTGTAACCTTAACTGTGATAATGCCAGGTTACTATCACAAAGAGAAATATGGTGGATAAGGAAATTGCAGACCATGACCCCTGGGGGATTGAATGATAAAATGGAAATGACTTGCTTTCTATAATGAATTTGTATATGATGACGTCACACATCGTTGTTCCCATAATTGGGTCCTACATATTCTGATCCCATTCTCTAAAAGTAAGATGCAAACAACGATGGCAAAAAGACATGTTTCTTGATTGTTTCATGTTTTATGTATTGAATCTGTTGGAGTTTTTCTTTTGTTGGAGTTTCGTGAAACACATGGCTGAAGGTTTTTTATATTCACTTTAATACACAGAAGGACTGATGTTTAATCACGGGTATCACAGGTCATTCAAGTAATTGCGAGACAGTCTGGCATTATTGTGTTTTGAAGAGAAATTGGTACACATGTCACTAGGGTAGTCACCAGCGGCGGGACGTTAAAAGTCCCTAGTCCAGGTTGGGAGTTCACGGATTATACTGAGACAGAAAAACACACTACAAGATGGCCGACAAAAAAACGCAGGGAAATAGTCCTTCATTGATGTCAGCATAGATTTAAACTAGCGGGAATTGTTGACAAATGAATACCGTTTTGTTAAACTCCTGAGCAGTGGCAGTGAGACGAGAAAGATTGCAGTTATGGTAAGAACTGGTGTCGGGGGATTAAGGACTATCATGCACGGTAACGCATTTACATGCAAACAAGCGATTAATGTTGTGTTTTACATTGTTGCAGGTTGGTCTGCGAGCGAACTTGCTGTATGGATTAAGCTGTTTTCAGAGTAGTTTCCGGGATTCTAAGGTATTCATCAGTCTGAGCGTGCGAATGGGGCATTAGTTGGTATTAATAAGAAGCAACATTTCTTCGGGCATTACAGGTTGCAGCGAAGATCGTTTTTTAATTCACACAGTTTCACATTCACATGCTCTCAGTAAGTTTCACGTTTTACGCGGAGCACTACTTAATTGGATTCATATGTTTGCACATAGATCACGAGGAGGGTGCATGCAAGGTGTGATACACTCTGGGTGTAGGGTACAGAACAAATTTTACTTCATGGAGTAACTTCACAACAAGGCTTGTGTACACTTTGTTGACTCATGATGTGAAGTGGTTGGTAACAGTCAGAGTGAGCATCTTGGTGTTTTGGTTTCTTCAATCAGAAGGCACATATTTATAGAATTGTCTTCACTTTTAGTTCATTTTGCCATAATTGGTTCCATCGGGAGATGGGTGTCTGTCCCTGTGTGCTGGTTTCAAAATACAGGTTATGATTACTATATTTTACAAAGAGATGTTTTGTTACTTTCGCTCAGGACCCTGAAGAAGGTAAGGTAAAAATCCTGAAATGCATTGGGCAGAGCTATGATACAAAGAAGATAAAAGCAGGAATTGTGGATTAAATCTTTGTTTATATTGTGGAGTTACGTTATTGATCTATGTAACAGGAAATTGTTCACTAACATAGATGAACATAATAATTTTTCTGTTGAAAGCACCATGAACAATGTGAAAAAACGCAACAAACTATTGTAGAGTTTTTTGATTTATATGATTAAATTGCCAATAGTATGAAAAGTTGATTTAAGCTGTGCAATCTGTTGTCGAGTGCAGGTTGACTCAAATATATACTTTGATTATATCGGGGGAGTGGCTACCTCCATTCAGGGTTGCACGCACATGAGATCAATTGTCTCAAAACATCAGTGTATATGAAAGACTATAAAGGAGTGCACAACTATCTTCACATATTTAAAAATTACTATTCACACTCCAGTGAGAGCACCAATAGGGAAAGTGTTAGATAGCGGGTGGGTAAAAATTACTATTCCCATTGCAGTGAGTGCAACAGTGCAACAGTAGGGAAAGTGTTGGATAGCAAGAGGGTAAAAATTACTATTCCCACTCCAGCGAATGCAACAGTAGTGAAAGTGTTGGATAGCGGGTGGAAATAATTTAATATTCCCACTCCACCAAGTGTAAGAGTTGGGTAAGTGTTGGATAGCATAGGGGAATAATTTAGCATGCCCACTCCTGCAATATAATTAACAATTATTTTTTCAAAATGAATTTACCTCCCACCACTTTCCCCTATAAACATCACCAACAATATTGTAAAATTTAAATACATTAACATAATTAATTAACAATTAATTACTTAGCTAATAACAATAAACAATAACATAAATAACCATCAAATCTAAATTAATTCACACAATTAACACTATAAAATAACTTTTAATAAATATTATATAAAAATAATAAACATTACATTAAAATTAAATTACTTCCCAGCCTATTCCCCTATAAACCCACTCCTAAAAATAGTACACAATTAACATATTTACAAATTAATTATTAATAATCAATATCCAATGAATTAATTAATAAAAAAAGAACACAATTAACATAATTACCAATTAATTATTAATCATTAGTCAATTTATAATTAATTAATATTAAATTATTCAAATAAATTAACAATATAAATTATTAAATACTAAATTATTCATTAACAACAATATAAGTTAATTAATTTCAAAAAAAATTCTTCCCACCCTATTCCCCTATACACCCACAACCCGCTACAGAATTAAATTACCCAAAAAGTAATTAACATATAATTAATTCATTCTAAATAATTCTAAATAATGTAAAAAATATATATTATAATTAAATTGCTTCCCACCCTATTTTCCTATAAACCCACAACCAGCTACGGAATTAAATTACGCAAAAAGGAATGAACATAAAATTCATTACTTTAAAAAAAATTAAACATACATTACAAAAATAATACATACTTTTAACACATACTAACATACAAAACACAAAATAATTGATATTATCAACAACGATCTTTTTACAAATGATATTACTAACTTCGGTATTATAAAAACACGATATTTCTTACCTGCATGTCGATATTCCTAACCACTATATTTTTGCAAGTCGATATCCTGTCCACTCGATATTAAAAGCTCTATATTTTCTCCACTCAATATTTTACATTCGATATTACGACTAGTGATCGATTTTATCAATAGACCAAGTGAAGGCCTTTGATACAGTGAACTGGGATTATCTATTTGAGACCGTGGAACAAATGGGTCTTGGGGAGGGCTGGATCAAGTGGGTCAGAATACTGTACACGAGACCCACAGCAAGAGTCGAAACAGGCAGGACAGTGTCCCCCCAGTACAGACACCTGGGGATGCCCCCTGTCACCTGTACTGTTTGCTCTGCAGCTAGCTGCATTGTTCCACCAGGGCGCAAATGGGATAGGATTGACCTTGGATAAGCGAACATATACTATCTCCCTGTACGCTGATTACCTACTGATCTATCTGAAGGAGGCTGTGGTTGGTTCTGACACGGCCATGGAGCTAATGGAATGATTTGCTACCCGGTCAGGGCTGCTGGTCAATAAGACTAAAACCTACCTATTCCCTGAGTCTGTATCCTTGTTGATACCCCCAGCCCTGCTGTTTACCACTCCCTGAATGACTTATGAGAGGGCAATTTTTGACATAGTGCTCAAATCGCTTAATTACTGTGTATTATTTTGGAGCTCTCTGAGGCTGCTAGTCATGGCACGAATCTCGCTGACTAAAATGGTCATGTTAGCCCCCCGTATCATATTTCTTTGTGTTACCGAGGAGATGGTTTGGCCAATGGACTCACTAGTGAGGGACCTGGTCAGAGTAGATGGGTGGCGGAAAGTCTCACTGATATCATTGCAGCATCCTATGCGGGAAGGGGATCTGGGTGTGCTGAACTTTTAAATTTTACCAACTAGCCTCCCAGTTGCAATGGCTAGTGCAATGGCTGGAGAAGTGAACATGGAGGGGACATTCCTGTTTGAGCCCGGATGCCCCACCCATTTACTGGCCAATGTGCTCGACCACATGGTGGCGACCCCCCACCGGTCACTGCTGCAGACCACTGCTCTGGTGTTGCAGTGCGTGCAATGTAATTTGTTTTATTTAATTATTTATGTCCTTACCTCTGCTCGGCTGTATGCCGGAGTTTACTACACCCCCCTAACCCCCCACCTCGCCCAACCGCCCAGCAACACTCCGAGCCGCTACTGGATTTGGCCATTGCCCTGGCTAAACAACGGGTAGCAATGGCCTCGAAATCTAATTTGGGCCCACAGATAGACACCTGGAGATGAGATGTCATCAAGTGGGCCAAGACCGAGGGCCGGGCAAAGAGTTGGTGCATGCCTGGGAGTTCCCAATACAGGCGAGTAGCGATGATGAGGGTGCTGGGGAAGCAGCAGCACCCGAAAGATTGCCCACAGCTACATAGACAAACAGAAAATACTGCCCACCCATGATAGAACTACATAGTGCTTTAGTGCCTATCAGTTCTCCTCCCCGCCAAGGTAATAAACACCCATTTAGATCCTCTGTACGCTATCATCACTTGACCCCCCCCCTGTAGAGATAAGTTTTTAAAGTTCATTATCTTCTTTTAGTTTTTCCTTTATTTCTTTTTCTACCTCTATTACACATATTTTGGAGCACAATACAGCAGACGGGACTTTAGTTCCCAGAAAGACGCTAGATATGACTAACTCCAGATTGACATTCTTGCACAGTAGGCACCAAACAGACAATAAGATCGTATACTGCAGGGAGTCAATGTCTGGGAAAATATAAGCTACCAGCACGAAGTCAAAGGTTATGTTAAATCGATATACAGTGTAATGTTTGCTTTGTAAAAATCCTGTCTAAATATGCGTACATAATGAAAATGCCAATAAACACATGTTTAAAAAAAATTCAATAATTGAATTGTCAGATTCATTAACGCATTCACCTAAGAAAGCATCTATGCATGTCTGGGTGGTTTGGTACTTAACATAAGTTTAGCATGAATAACACAATTAAACCCTAACCCCTAAGGGGCATTTCATTTATTACCACAAGTGCAGTTACAGACTTTCACTCCTAAAGGGTGTTGTGCAACATGAAAACTCATGTTGAACACCTTAAGACCACAGAGGCTGCAACAAAAGAATTTGCCCCTAAAGGGTGAAGCACTCCCAGCTGAAAAGCACATGCTCAAGCCTGTGAAGTGCTTGGAAATGTCTTGAGGGAGGTTATCTCTTTAGAGTCTCACTCAACTTAGGGTGAGGGCTATGGAAATCCTTCTGGGGTGAGGCCGCGCTGTTCCTGCAGCACCCCCCACATTTCTGGAGATAGTTGGTGAGGACCCCATCCTCCTGGGGCCACCACAAGCCACAAACAAGTGATTTTCTTCTAAAAACAGGTGAGTCCCGTAGGGCATGGAGGGGCACTCCGTGGGAACTTTGTGCTTTTTTTAGCTGCGGCTCTCCCACTGAGAGAGAACCCCATTCGAGTTTTCCTTTTGTTTTTATCATTGGTGCGGCCTCATGCCACAGGTTTGGGTTTGGGTTACCCGGTCCCACCTCCTGCCATCGCTGGCTTCTCAGGAATGGGGATGGGGTCCTGGGCCCCTTTCCCCTGCAGTGAGGATGATGAGACAGCGCTCTCTCTCAGCAGACTTCCTCTTGAGAGCAACCGCCCTGGTGCACCCGGTGGCAAAGCTGGAATTGGCGGCAAAGCCCCACAGGCTTCATCGCTGGTGAAACAGAGTCAAAGGTTAAAATCTTCCTTAGGCAGATATCTTGTGCCCCATTGGGCTGTTTTCTTGCTTTTGGGCTCGCTTTGCTCCTGGTTGCAAGCCCTAGCCACTTGGAGCACTTTATTTAGGCCTTTTGGCAGCAAAGACAGCAAACTTTGCATGGCGCTGGTTTCACTGGCTCACTACATGAGCCTTTTTCTTTTCCTCTGGGCTTCTGTCCTCCTTGGTGCAGAAGCTCAGTCTTTTCCCCAATGAATTCTCAGGGGGTGTAAGGGTACCAGCTTCCCTGGTCCTGTGAAGTGCCCCACCGATCCTGGAGTCAATTAGAGTCAGAGTCCTTAGTCCAGAGAGCACTCAGGGTGTTCTTCCTTCCAATTGTCAATGTTGGATGCCTCTATTTCCAGTTTCCAACAGAAAAGCATATCCAAGAGAGTTCTCTTTTTATAAAAGGCATCACAGGGGGTTTACTTGCCACACCTGCTCTGGGGGACTGAGCTCCACATTTCACTGACATCACTGCCAGGGCCTTCCCCAGCAAAGTTTATTGGGCTTGGGCAGGCCCTCTTCCTGTCACAGGGAGACATCTGGCTGATCTATACAGAGTAGTCCACCCCACCCCCTTTCTTCTGCGGAGCTGACTTAATCACTGTTAAATGCTCCCTTTGAGGGGGAGGCATTTGTTCCTGTGTGAAAAGTAATTAACCCAGCCCAGCAGATTTACAAAAGGCCTGGGCTCTGATCCTGAGATGAGCCAGAAAAATATGACATTCCTGGAGGACCCATAAGCTGTACAGATATGTCTGGACTTTGCAGCATTGAAGAATTGATCTTTTCACACAGGTATGCTGTAAATCGGTATGACTCTGGTGCCTGTAGACCAATGTGCAGCAGAGCTGCACTCTCGGGAAACCTTCCCATAAGTGTATAATGGAGTGTCACTGCAGATAAGACAGTAAACCACACTGACTTTCCCTATATGTGTACACCAACAATATAAGGCCTACCCCAGGTCAATACCCAATCCTGCAGAGTCCTTGCTGCGCCATGCTACCTGTGAGCAGTTACTGGGCTGCTGCGCTTGGCTACTTGTGCATATTTACTGGGCTGCATATGACAGGAGTCTCCCACGCAGAGCCCTCACACATGAAGACCTACCTCACCCATCCATAAGACCTCTTTTTCATTCAGGGAACCCAGACTACACTAAGAACCTTCATAGTTCTAGGTTGGCTTCATCTAGGTCACTCACTGTCTACATGGACTGAGCATAACCAGGCCTAACCTTTCGATGAGTCACACAACACTATGCCTACCCCCCTCTGGGACAAGGGTTCAGTGCCTCTGCACTGATGCCTCTACATCAGATAAGGTCTAGAACCCTTCCCTTTGGGTCAAGGACTGGTCCCCATTTTGTAGATTATCCCACCCAGTACCCTCTTTATTCCTGCTCTCTACATCCTGAAGATGCACTCACAGTAGGAATGCTGGGGTCTTTAGCTGCCACCACCTTTTCAGGATGACTGTCTTCCCTAAAGAAAGAACAGCTCACTCGTAACTCCTGGTACCCCTACCTTGTGGAGACGCACCTTTGGTCTGGCTCCCAGGGTACACCAGTCCAGTCTATGACTCACCATCACAACGGCAGTGTTAGGGGAGGAGCAAGGTGGGTGCCTCATCAGATAACCCTGTAGCAACTCCTCCCTAAGTAGATCCCCACAGAAACCACCTCAGGAACCTCGAACCCTATCTGTCCTCAATTGCAAGGACAGGGCCATTGCAGCCAACCTTAGGAACTCTCAACCCCACTCTTCTGGAAGCCTCAAACCCCATCTTCCCCAGGAATTAACGCTATCCCTCAGGGTTACTTGGGGGAGCCTATTGGTCTTTGGGTCAGTGTAGGAAGCCGGCTCTGTATGTGATATTATCACTGGTTGGTAATACCATGGACAGAGTCCAGGGGTTCCCCAAATGCATACAGGGCTAAATGCAATACCCAAAGTGCTCTATTAGTGGTAATGTGGGAAAGCAGCCTTAGGCCTAACACAGAGGAGTATAGTATAATACATTTATTGCACACACATGATCGATAATGGGCACACAACTCAAGAAGCAGATCCAGACCAATTTTATAAAAATGATGCTTTATTTGTATTTTATTTTCAGACCAAGACTTTGTTGCCAAAGTAACTACATAGCAAGTAAAGCTATTTTTCACGTTCAAAAGTCGACAGTGCAATATTCGAACTAATCAAGACTCATTAGGCGGGGATCAAGTGAGGACTGTAGAAAGCGGGTATATAACTTACAGTTCTAGTCCTCGGTGGTCAGACCCACACAGAGTATAGGTTGTGGGGGACTGGGTTACCCATACAGTGTGGATTTCAGTATCTTCGCGGAGGCTGTCGATACAGCAAGGCTCTTTACCCTTGCGGTCAGCGGGGACAATGAGCGGGATACGCTTTATCAGGCGGACAACATAGTTACCGTCGCGGTCGCTGGCAGTTGATGGCTGTATTTCGGATGGCGGTCTGCTGTTGTCGGATCATTTTGGAGAGATAGCGGTCAGATCAGTGGTGTACGAGGCGGTAAGTAGTCTAAATATCATTTTTTATATATTGATATAGAAAAATATTGAGTTTTATATATATGGTAATATATATATATGGTAATAAATCTCGATGTTTTCTATATCGATGTTAAAAATATCGATTTATAAGTGTGTACAAAAATATTGAAGTTCATAATATCGAATTACAAAATATCATGTAAAAATATTGTTATGGCATTATTTTTTTAAATGTTTGTGTTATGAAGAAACTATTTATATTTTATATTTTTAGTAGTGTTTAGTTGTTTCTATAGGATATAAGGGTGGGTAGTGTTTGTAAATGTGTTGTGAAATATTAGCAAATTCTAATATTTATATATTCAATTATGAATAAAAAATTTGTATTTAGAAATCTAGGGGCCCATTATGATGTCGGGCAGATTGCCCCCGCCAGGCTGGCGGTAGCCACCGCCAGCCTGGCGGGGGCAATCCGCCCGACATCCACACCTCGGCGGACGGAAAGACCGTCCGCCGCTTTTCCGCCCCGGTCGCCTTGCGGCCGGGGCGGAAAAGGAATAATATGGTGGCGGTGTCTATCAGACACCGCCAGCCATATTACAATGGGCTTTTGAAAATGCCTTTCCGTGGCGGCAATGCCGCCACAGAAAGGCATGCGGTCTCCACTCTGGGGGCCCCCTGCGGGCCCCCAAAGTGAAGGTGAGGTGTGGGGTGCACACAGGGGGGGTACCTGTGGTACCCCCCTTCATGTGCATTTACAAAGCGGCAGGCACCGCGCGGTTCCTGCCGCTTTGTAAATGCTGCAATGCATTTTTAGCATTGTGGCGGGCGGTGCAGAGAGCACCACCTGCCACAATGCTAAAAATACAGGATGTGCCCCCCTCTGTGGCGGGCACATCCTAATACCCCCCACGGGACCCCCGCCCTTAAGGCGGGCGGTCCCTATTACCACGAGGATGGCGGGCAGGCAAAGTCCACCCGCCATCCTAATGACCCCCCTAATCTCTGGAGTGGAGTGTTGGGTTTATAGGGGTAAGGTTGGGGAGTGTTTTAAAAATATTTTGGATAATTTTTATAAAAATTAAAAATGTAACTATAATTTAGAAACTATATTTCAGAAATTAGAGTTATATTTTTGAGGCAGGATTTGGGGTTTATAGGGGATAAGGGTGGGGACTGGTTTGAAAAATAATTGCATTTAAAAAAAAAATATTACAAAATTTAAATTTTAAGATTTGATAATTGAATTTAGAAAAAAAAGTTTTAGGAGCGGGATGTTGGGTTTATAGGGGATAAGGGTGGGGAGTGTTTTAAAGAGAATTATTTAGAATATTTAAATATTTTAATAATTCAAAATCAAATGTATATTTTGAGAATTGGGATGTTGTGTTTATGGGGTGTAATGGTGGGAATGTCTTTTTTTTTAATGAAGGTAATTAAAAAAATATTACATTTCGCATTTTAAATTTACATTTCTAAATTTGAGTTTATGAGTATATTTTTAGGATTGTGATGTTTTTAGGGGATAAGAATGGGGATTTTTAAAAACATTTTTCTTGAGAATGTTTAAATTTAATATTATAATCAAATTTTTATTTAGAAATTATATATTTGTTTGTAGAAATATAAATGAATGAGTGGGTTATTGTTTTATAGGGGATAATGTTGTTATTGTGTTAAAAAATATATACAAAATCTTAAAATTTCAAATTTTTAAAATGTATTTGAGATTTTAATTTTTAAAAATGTAATTGAAATATTATTTTCCTTTATTATATTTATGTAATTTCATATTTTTGGGATTGGGTTAAGTAAATAAATTACGTTTAGTGTCCAGCAGTTATACAAATGTAATACTGAACGGAGTGGGAATAGTAAAGTAGTTAGATTTGGTGTCTTGCACCTACCCCAATTATTTGTACATTGGAGTGGGAGTAGTAAATAATTAGGTATAGTATCCAACACCTACCCCAATTTAAGATTGGAGTGGGAATAGTACATTGATTATGTTTGGTATCCAACACCTACCCCAATTTAATTAAGATTGGAGTGGGAATAGTAAATTAATTATGTTTAGTGTCAAGCACCTACCCCAATTAATTTTAGATTGGAGTGGGAATAGTACATTAATTTATTTTAGTGTCCAGCACCTGCCCCGATGTATTTGAGATTGGAGTGGGAAAAGGAAATTCATTAGTATCCAACACCTAACCCAATTTAATTAAGATTGGAGTGGGAATATAAATTAAATATGTTTAGTGTCTATTACCTACCCCAATTAATTTTAGATTGGAGGGGCAATAGTAAATTAATTGATTTTAGTGTCCAGCACCTGCCCCAATATATTTAAGATTGGAGTGTGAATAGTAAATAAATTATGTTCTGTGTCCAGCACCTACCAGAATTACTTTTAGATTGGAGTGGGAACATTAAACTAATTTATTTTAGTGTCCAGCACCTGCCCCAATTTATTTTAGACTGGAGTGGGAATAGTAAAATTAATTATCTTTAGTAAGCAACACCTAACCCAATTTAATTAAGATTGGAAATAGAAATTAAATATGTTTAGTGTATAGCACCTACCCCAATTAATTTTAGATTGGAGTGGGAATAGTAAATTAATTGATTTTAGTGTCCAGCACCTGCCCCAATATATTTTAGACCAGAGTGGGAATAGTACAATACTTATGTTTAGTATCCAACACCTACCGCAATGTATTTAGGATTGGAGTGTGAATAGTAAATGAATTATGTTTAGTGTCCAGCACCTACCCGAATTAATTTAAATTGGAGTGGGAATAGTAAATTAATGTATTTTAGTGTCCAGCACCTGCCCCAATTTCTTTTAGATTGGAGTGGGAATAGTAAATTAATTTACTTTAGTGTACAGCTCCTGCCCCAATTTATTTTAGACTGGAGTGGGAATAGTAAATTAATTATGTTTAGTATCCAAAACCTACTCCAATTTAATTAAGATTGCAGTGAGAATAGTAAATTAAATATGTTTAGTGTCCAGCATCTACCCCAATTTATTTAAGATTGGAGGGGGAATAGTACATTATTTAGGTTTAGTATCCAACACCTATCCCAATTTATTTTAGATTGGGAATAGTAAATTAATTATGTTTAGTATCGAACACCTACCCCAATGTATTTAAGATTGGGGTTTGACAAGTAAATGAATTATGTTTAGTGTCCAGCGCCTACCCCAATTAATTTTAGATTGGAATTAGAATAGTTAATAAATTGATTTTAGTGTCCAGCACCTGCCCCAATGTATTTTAGACTCGAGTGGGAATAGTAAATTAATTATGTTTAGTATCCAACACCTACCCTAATGTATTTAAGATTGAAGTTAGAATAGTAAATTAATTATGTTTAGTGTCCAGCACCTACCCGAATTAATTGTAGATTGGAGTGGGAATAGTAAATTAATTTATTTTAGCGTCCAGCACCAATTTAATTGAGACTGGAGTGGGAATAGTAATTTAATTATGTTTAGTATCCAACACCTACCCCAATTTATTTAAGATTGGAGTGGTAATAGTAAAATAATTATGTTTAGTGTCCAGCACCTTGTCAGAGTCCACTTTCTTACCGACTTCTCTTCTCGAAGACTTGCACAGGAACAGAAGATGCTAGCTTTCCGACTCCCACTTCCAACCAATCAGAATCAGAATAGATCTTGACTCTAACTGATTAGATAGAGGGAAGGGGAAAATTGGATAAAATAACGAAATAAATAAAACAGAGAAGAGACTGGTCCTGATCCTCTGGAGTTCCGTGGGAATCTTCAATTAGCTCGCAAATCAGCTTCTCAAAGAACCCTAGGAATACTAAGCACATACAAATAATGAATCACTGTACCTGAGCTACTATGGTCTTCCTATTACTGTTTCTAAGAACACCTACCCAGGAATCAGTAACGACCTGCCTCTCTTCTATTCTGAAGTGTAGCTTGGTGAATGATCTGTCTAATCTGTATTTTCTGCTGACAGCTCTTCCACCTACTTCTGCAATGACAATAGAATTATTACTTTCTGCTCACTGCTCTGTGTTGGCTTTATATAATGCTGTTTGTTTTTTCCCCACCTACCAGTGTTGTCTAAAATGTTGTCCTTATATTGTTTTTTTCTTCTTGTACAGAGGCCTTCTCCTGAATAGATGAATTAACCTCATTCAACTCTCCAGGTAAGTTTCTTATTCTTCTGTTTGTAAATTCTTTCACAGAACCAAAACTACCTCTCTAACACTGTCCCTATTCTTTTCTAGATAACGTGAAGTCTTTTGTCTTGCTCTGGTTCAATGGACGAAATTCAGCACTGGTGAGTTTTGATTCACTCAGTTAATGTTCATTTATCTTTCCATGCATTGATAACGTGAAATACTATATACACACAGTCTCATGTACTTGCACAGATTACAGGAAACATTCCACTTAGCTTTATATTTCTCCGCTACTTCGAATGAGTCTCTCTCCTTCAGCTTCCGTGAATGAAAAACAGGAATTCACTGCTTCGAAAGATTCTTCTCTGACACGCAGTTCAAAGGGCTCCGGTTTCTTCTCAGAAAACACGAACTTGCTTAAACACTCTGTAAACTCTGGACTACGTGAACCCAAGGTCAAGGTAATGAAAGTTGAAACAACTCTTCGCTGGCTGAAAACGTTTCTTAGCTTATTTTCCGAAGACACACTATAACGCGACCACTGTGGCTGGATTCCTCTGTGAAGTGCGCAGTTCCAAAGGAACGCGCGCTGCACCTGGACTCTCGATCTCGCGCTGGGAAGGCTAGACTGCTAACCTAGCATTCCGCGCATTCCACAACTCGGACCAAGTGAAGTCTCGGCTGGTGCGCCATTTTCTTGTCTGTAAGCACACCGAATCTGCATTAGACTTGCTGAAAGGAGAGATCCTGACAGTACCCCCCACCAAGGAGGGTCCTCCCGGTCTAGGTTTGGTAGGATTTCTTTGGTGAAAGAGACACACCAACCTAGGAGCATGCACATCCGACTCCAACTCCCAAGACCTTTCCTCTGGCCCATAGCCTTTCCAGTCCACTAGATAGTACAGTTTTCCTCTTACTCGTTTTGAATCCACAATTTCCTTGACCTCAAATTCTAATCCAGTTTCTAACTGAATGGGAGGTGGAATTCCTTCTTTCCGCAACCCCTCAACTGATTTCTTTAATAAGGAGACATGGAAAACTGGATTAATTTTTAGTTTCGTGGGCAAAGTTAGTTTAAAGGTTACTGGATTGATCTGTTCTGCAATAGGATATGGTCCTATGAATCTAGGCTGAAACTTTCTACTGCCTTTTAATCGAAGATTCTTAGTATTTAACCAAACCTCATCACCTACTTTTAAATCTGGGGTATCTCTTCTCTTCTTGTCAGCATACTTCTTGTACCTGCTTTTTGCCTGCTCTAAATTCTTGGATGCCTCTTCATGTATCTGCTGTAAGTGAGTTACTAAATCCTGAACTGCCGGGACCGAGATGTGAACATCTTGCACTGTGGAATTCGGGTGTTTGCCATAATTCAAATAGAATGGTGAATAACCCGTGGACACATTCTTTGCGTTATTATAGGCAAATTCTGCAGTCCATAAATAGTCCAACCATTCCCCACCCTGCTTCAACGTGTATAACCTTAAATACTGTTCCACTTCCTGGTTCACTCGTTCCATTTGTCCATCAGTCTCTGGGTGGAAACTGGTGGAAAAACGTGTCTCAACCCCAAGTCTCTTCATAAAGGCCTTCCAGAAATGAGACACAAATTGAGTTCCTCGGTCCGATATCATGACCTCAGGAATTCCATGTAATCTCACCACCTGAGCAGTAAATTGAGCTGCCAACTGCCTGAATTTTCCGCTTGTCCATGTGAATCCCCGACTGCGAGATTACAAAACCCAGGAACTCAACTTCAGTGACATTGAAAGCACATTTTTCCAGCTTGACAAATAACCTGTTCTGTCAGAGTTCACTTTCTTACCGACTTCTCTTCTCGAAGACTTGCACAGGAACAGAAGATGCTAGCTTTCCGACTCCCACTTCCAACCAATCAGAATCAGAATAGATCTTGACTCTAACTGATTAGATAGAGGGAAGGGGAAAATTGGATAAAATAACGAAATAAATAAAACAGAGAAGAGACTGGTCCTGATCCTCTGGAGTTCCGTGGGAATCTTCAATTAGCTCGCAAATCAGCTTCTCAAAGAACCCTAGGAATACTAAGCACATACAAATAATGAATCACTGTACCTGAGCTACTATGGTTTCCTATTACTGTTTCTAAGAACACCTACCCAGGAATCAGTAACGACCTGCCTCTCTTCTATTCTGAAGTGTAGCTTGGTGAATGATCTGTCTAATCTGTATTTTCTGCTGACAGCTCTTCCACCTACTTCTGCAATGACAATAGAATTATTACTTTCTGCTCACTGCTCTGTGTTGGCTTTATATAATGCTGTTTGTTTTTCCCCACCTACCAGTGTTGTCTAAAATGTTGTCCTTATATTGTTTTTTTCTTCTTGTACAGAGGCCTTCTCCTGAATAGATGAATTAACCTCATTCAACTCTCCAGGTAAGTTTCTTATTCTTCTGTTTGTAAATTCTTTCACAGAACCAAAACTACCTCTCTAACACTGTCCCTATTCTTTTCTAGATAACGTGAAGTCTTTTGTCTTGCTCTGTTTCAATGGACGAAATTCAGCACAGGTGAGTTTTGATTCACTCAATTAATGTTCATTTATCTTTCGATGCATTGATAACGTGAAATACTATATACACACAGTCTCATGTACTTGCACAGATTACAGGAAACATTCCACTTAGCTTTATATTTCTCCGCTACTTCGAATGAGTCTCTCTCCTTCAGCTTCCGTGAATGAAAAACAGGAATTCACTGCTTCGAAAGATTCTTCTCTGACACGCAGTTCAAAGGGCTCCGGTTTCTTCTCAGAAAACACGAACTTGCTTAAACACTCTGTAAACTCTGGACTACGTGAACCCAAGGTCAAGGTAATGAAAGTTGAAACAACTCTTCGCTGGCTGAAAATGTTTCTTAGCTTATTTTCCGAAGACACACTATAACGCGACCACTGTGGCTGGATTCCTCGGTGAAGTGCGCAGTTCCAAAGGAACGCGCGCTGCACCTGGACTCTCGATCTCGCGCTGGGAAGGCTAGATTGCTAACCTAGCATTCCGCGCATTCCACAACTCGGACCAAGTGAAGTCTCGGCTGGTGCGCCATTTTCTTGTCTGTAAGCACACCGAATCTGCATTAGACTTGCTGAAAGGAGAGATCCTGACAGTACCCCCCACCAAGGAGGGTCCTCCCGGTCTAGGTTTGGTAGGATTTCTTTGGTGAAAGAGACACACCAACCTAGGAGCATGCACATCCGACTCCAACTCCCAAGACCTTTCCTCTGGCCCATAGCCTTTCCAGTCCACTAGATAGTACAGTTTTCCTCTTACTCGTTTTGAATCCACAATTTCCTTGACCTCAAATTCTAATCCAGTTTCTAACTGAATGGGAGGTGGAATTCCTTCTTTCCGCAACCCCTCAACTGATTTCTTTAATAAGGAGACATGGAAAACTGGATTAATTTTTAGTTTCGTGGGCAAAGTTAGTTTAATGGTTACTGGATTGATCTGTTCTGCAATAGGATATGGTCCTATGAATCTAGGCTGAAACTTTCTACTGCCTTTTAATCGAAGATTCTTAGTATTTAACCAAACCTCATCACCTACTTTTAAATCTGGGGTATCTCTTCTCTTCTTGTCAGCATACTTCTTGTACCTGCTTTTTGCCTGCTCTAAATTCTTGGATGCCTCTTCATGTATCTGCTGTAAGTGAGTTACTAAATCCTGAACTGCCGGGACCGAGATGTGAACATCTTGCACTGTGGAATTCGGGTGTTTGCCATAATTCAAATAGAATGGTGAATAACCCGTGGACACATTCTTTGCGTTATTATAGGCAAATTCTGCAGTCCATAAATAGTCCAACCATTCCCCACCCTGCTTCAACGTGTATAACCTTAAATACTGCTCCACTTCCTGGTTCACTCGTTCCGTTTGTCCATCAGTCTCTGGGTGGAAACTGGTGGAAAAACGTGTCTCAACCCCAAGTCTCTTCATAAAGGCCTTCCAGAAATGAGACACAAATTGAGTTCCTCGGTCCGATATCATGACCTCAGGAATTCCATGTAATCTCACCACCTGAGCAGTAAATTGAGCTGCCAACTGCCTGAATTTTCCGCTTGTCCATGTGAATCCCCAACTGCGAGATTACAAAACCCAGGAACTCAACTTCAGTGACATTGAAAGCACATTTTTCCAGCTTGACAAATAACCTGTTCTGTCAGAGTTCACTTTCTTACCGACTTCTCTTCTCGAAGACTTGCACAGGAACAGAAGATGCTAGCTTTCCGACTCCCACTTCCAACCAATCAGAATCAGAATAGATCTTGACTCTAACTGATTAGATAGAGGGAAGGGGAAAATTGGATAAAATAACGAAATAAATAAAACAGAGAAGAGACTGGTCCTGATCCTCTGGAGTTCCGTGGGAATCTTCAATTAGCTCGCAAATCAGCTTCTCAAAGAACCCTAGGAATACTAAGCACATACAAATAATGAATCACTGTACCTGAGCTACTATGGTCTTCCTATTACTGTTTCTAAGAACACCTACCCAGGAATCAGTAACGACCTGCCTCTCTTCTATTCTGAAGTGTAGCTTGGTGAATGATCTGTCTAATCTGTATTTTCTGCTGACAGCTCTTCCACCTACTTCTGCAATGACAATAGAATTATTACTTTCTGCTCACTGCTCTGTGTTGGCTTTATATAATGCTGTTTGTTTTTTCCCCACCTACCAGTGTTGTCTAAAATGTTGTCCTTATATTGTTTTTTTCTTCTTGTACAGAGGCCTTCTCCTGAATAGATGAATTAACCTCATTCAACTCTCCAGGTAAGTTTCTTATTCTTCTGTTTGTAAATTCTTTCACAGAACCAAAACTACCTCTCTAACACTGTCCCTATTCTTTTCTAGATAACGTGGAGTCTTTTGTCTTGCTCTGGTTCAATGGACGAAATTCAGCACTGGTGAGTTTTGATTCACTCAGTTAATGTTCATTTATCTTTCCATGCATTGATAACGTGAAATACTATATACACACAGTCTCATGTACTTGCACAGATTACAGGAAACATTCCACTTAGCTTTATATTTCTCCGCTACTTCGAATGAGTCTCTCTCCTTCAGCTTCCGTGAATGAAAAACAGGAATTCACTGCTTCGAAAGATTCTTCTCTGACACGCAGTTCAAAGGGCTCCGGTTTCTTCTCAGAAAACACAAACTTGCTTAAACACTCTGTAAACTCTGGACTACGTGAACCCAAGGTCAAGGTAATGAAAGTTGAAACAACTCTTCGCTGGCTGAAAACGTTTCTTAGCTTATTTTCCGAAGACACACTATAACGCGACCACTGTGGCTGGATTCCTCGGTGAAGTGCGCAGTTCCAAAGGAACGCGCGCTGCACCTGGACTCTCGATCTCGCGCTGGGAAGGCTAGACTGCTAACCTAGTATTCCGCGCATTCCACAACTCGGACCAAGTGAAGTCTCGGCTGGTGCGCCATTTTCTTGTCTGTAAGCACACCGAATCTGCATTAGACTTGCTGAAAGGAGGGATCCTGACACACCTACTCCAATTAATTTTAGATTGAAGTGGGAATAGTAAATTAACTTATTTTAGTGTCCAGCACCTGCCCCAATTTATTTTAGGCTGGAGTGGGAATAGTGAATTAATTAGGTTTAGTGTCCAGCACCTAACCCAATTGATTTTAGATTGGAGTGGGAATAGTAAATTAATTTTATTTAGTTTCCACCACCTATCTAAATAAATTTTAGATTGGAGTGGGAATAGTAAATTAATTTGTTTTAGTGTAGGAAATTAATAAAGCGTAATTATACATTATAAATGTTATTTAATATAGTTTAATTTAACAATATTTAAAAACAAATGAGTCGACAAATATGAAATGGTAGACAATAAATTGGGAATATTAATTTGGTACAATATTTATTATGAAGAGAGTGTGGTTTATATATGAAAAAAGAAATTTATAATGAATGCAACAATAATTATCATAGTATAACAGAGGTTTTTTATTGTGGAAGTAATAACACATTTTTCTATTGGATAATTTGGGTAGGATAATCAAATAAAAAAATGTTAATACATCAAAATAGTTGGAAATATATTTGAACATACATTTTTCAGATTAGGTCATTTACATTTAGAATAGTTCGTATATGCTTTATATATAATAATATTTTTCAAAATATTGTTCATGATTATTTATTTTATTAATAACACTTTTTACAAGAACAGATATGTTGGATATATTTCCACAAAAGAAAGTTTAAACGATTTTTTACATGATATAAATGTAGTCACCCTTATATTTTTACACAAACATATAATACTTTCCAATTAATAATATTAATATTTCAAAGATTAATATTAATAATTATCACATCTATTTTCAATTATCACAATTTATTTTACAATGTTTATTTTATAATGCACAAACAATTCTGAAAATTTCAAAGGATGAAAACAATGTATTGTTTTTCAAAAAATTGTATGATATTTGTAGTATTTTAATTAAATACTTTAAAATTTTTAACATTTAGGGGCCGATTCCGATGTTGGGCGGACTCAGGTCCGTCCCTCATCGATCAGGAGCCGTAACCGACCAACCTGCTGTCGTCGGTTACGGCCCTGCTAGTATGATGCGACCGAACAGGGTTCGGTCGCACTCGTATACTTCACAATGCAAGCATGCATTTCGAGCAGAATGCATGCTTGCATTGTGAAAAGCAGGGGTGCAGTTCATCCCTGCACCCTGTGGCGGCACCCCAAGGTGCCTGCCACCAGTTGCAGGGATCCACCCCCTTTTCTGAATCACCCCCTTTTCTGAATCGGGATCCACATAGGGGCATCATAGTTGCCCCCAGGCTGCCATTCGTCAGCCTCATACCCATGGGGGCCTACTAGGGGCCCCCAAAGACAGTTTGTGACTGCCTTTTCATGCCGGAAAAACCGTCATGAAAAGGCAGTGAAAAACTGCCATCGTACTCCCTCAGTTGCAAAGAGGCGGCCGGGGGACTACTGAGGGACTTCCGGATGGCGCACAGGATCTCCGAGCCGGTCGTCCACAATCCAAAAATCCGAGTCGGATTCCTTTCCAACCGAGCCCATCAGAATGGCTCGTCGGAAAGGAATCCGGCTGACACGTTCCGATTATGCAATGCAAAAAGTAAATTTGCATGAACAACGTGGCAGGCACCGTGCGGTGCCTGCCACGGTGTGCATGCAAATGCAGGTAGGTACCCCCGATGCGCCTCCTCAACCCCCCAACATCCCGGGGGCCTGTAGTGGGCCCCCAAATGTGAAACCGTATGCCTTTCATGGAAAGGCTGCTTCCCACATGCGTTGTAATGTGAATAGCAGTGTCTAGCAGACACCGCCGCAATTTTCAACCCTTTTCCGCCCGGTCGAACATGGCGCATGGTCTTCCCATCCGACGCAGGCGGGGGAAAATATGAGGCAGGCGGGAGATAATGTCGGGTGAATTGCCACCGCCATGCGGGCGGTGGCAATCCGCCTGACATTATAATAGACCCCTAAGTGTTTTCCGAGTTGTTTTCTGTGGGTGGGAATGTATGTGCTTTTATTTTATAGGTTTAAATTATGCACTGTGTGCATTGTCAAGCACAAGGTGACAGGCACCGTGAGGTGCCTGCCACCATGTCTATGACAATGCGGGGGGTTCCATAGGTACCCACCCACATGCACCTCCCACCCCCTAATTCCCTGGGGGCTCACAACGGGCCCCCGAAAGCAAAATCCGCATGCCTTTCCGCGGCAGCGTTGCCACCACATAAAGGCTGCTTCCCGCTCCCCTGCTAATATGGATTGCGGTGTCTAGCCGACACCGCCACCATATATAGCCCCTTTTCCGCCCGGTCGACTGGTTGACCGGCAGAAAACCGGCAGACGGTCTTTCTGTCCGCCGGGGGTTCCCCCGCCATACTAATATGGCAGGGAAAATGGGTGGCGGGCGGGTAGGATTTAGGGCAGATCGTCACCGCCATGCGGGCGGTGGTGATCTGCCCTACATCCTAATAGACCCCTATATTTTAACACTTCTTTAATGTTTCGGGTTTCCTGGAACATTTCTTATTTTAAAGATATTTTCGGGTTTCTTATGGTTTCCGGATGGTTGTTTTATCAATCGAGGATTTATTTTTTGCCACAGTAGAATTTTTGCATTTTTGACGGGGAAATTTCTATGGATTATTTTATTCTTATTTAATTGGATTGTATCAGAAGAAGTTGGATTTTAGAGCAACAGCAACAAACTCTGTAAATGTATTAAATTTATTTAATTGTGGGAGGGAAATAATGTTATGTTTTATTGTTGTTGTGTTTTATTTTATTATATATATTTTTAATCTGTGTGAATATAATATTTTTTGGGTTAAAAATATATTACACACAGTATTTATATTTGTGGTAAAATAAATACATTTTATTTTTATGTTCTGCTTTAACCCTTCAACCGCGGCGAAAATTCCGCCGCAGTGCGGGTGATTTATAGCGTGGGCGTGGTTCGGACGCCCCCGGCCGTCCTCCGCACACGCCCACCGTGACGTCGGACGGCCGCCGGCTGTCCGACCCACGCAAGGGGTTAAAGAAGAGTATTTTGTATTTAATTTGTATGGATGTTTTAAAGTAGAGTTTTGGCTATCATTCCTAGATACTGCAGGCCTCTTGCACTACTTGCTTGCTGTTCTGGGTATTGGTACATTTGTTTAGTTTGTTTGGATATTTTTGGTTTTAGTTGAGTGACAGATTGTTCCATTCGGAGCTCTTGATAGCTTTGTTCTTTTTGTAGGGAAGTTATTAGTTTTTTTCTAGTGCTGGTCTGACTCTACCTGTTGTTTGTTGGAAGGCATTATGCCATCCTTCCAAAGCGTTATTAGTTTTGGCTTGTTGATTAAGTGAGCTTGTGTATACATTCCACCAGGGAATTTTAAATGTGGGTTTTCTTCTGTGGCCAGATCTATGTAATCTGCCAACCCAGGTGTCTTCAAAATAGTCCAATAGTGGACTTTATTGTTGTTGATAAAAATGGCTTTCTAGTAGTATGCATACCTCAGAACTAAATTTAGATGGTATCAACCTGCCCGACAATTAAGATCTAACAATGCTAACATCTTGCGTACCCAGAGAATACACAGAGCAAGGATGGGTGGGAGAGCAGAACATTAGGGCTTGTAATGAGTTAATTAGCTTCAAGAAACTTCTAAAGACATGGCTGTTTTAGATGCGCTCGCCAACCAATTATCTTTATCTTAAAGCGCCGAGAGATCCCCTCGGGGATGACTTGATTGCGCTCTACAAATCCACAAGTAAAGTAAAGTATGTTGTAAGGTTCAGCAACATCTGTTACTGGCACATAGGCCAAGGCGATCCATTTTTTTATTTGGTAAGCAAAAGATGTAGTAGTTGCGCACTCTACACGCAGTGGTGATTTTTGTAGGTGCCTCCACAAGCATTGATTAAAATGGTATTAACATCCTTGAATTGCGGTATGGGGGTATGTTTTCAGTATTGCGTTGATTATTAATTGCTCAAAATCTATAATGATTTTTTGAGGGAAATAATCATTAGCTTCTTGTTTTAATTTATTTAGCATTTCTATGTAGGTTGAATTGTGTTTGTTAGGTAGTAATGCGTAAATAAAGGGAATATTACAATTTTGATGTAACCCATAGATAGTGTAAAGGTGGAAGAATGGTTTGGGACATGTTGTGAAAGTTCCATCCATCATCCATATATCAGTTTGTTGCAATTTAACTAAATTAGTTGCTGTATCAAACATTATTATTCTTTTTCACTGCATTTATTATCATAGATAATAAATGGTTCCTTATTGAAAGTTATAGCTTGTTCAGGGCTAATTATTACTTCGTCAAAGGTTTTAGGAGTTGTTGTGGAAGTTGTTGTAGCCCTTTTAGTGCACACTATTGTTCTTTTCAGTGAAGCTATGGATGGCATTTCTCCAGTAGCTTCCTTGGGAATTTTAGGTAGCTGTTCTTTTAGAATTGCACTTGTTGGTCTTTGTGAGCTTGTGCTAGCCTCTTTGATGGGTTCAAGTGCACCTCTAACTTCCATTTCTGTAATGCTTGGGGGATGATTATGTTCACTGGTGTACATTACAGTGGTTTCTCTTGTTGTAGCACGGCTGTAACATTTATTGGTATAATGTTTGGAACATTTCCAATTGACTTTTAAGCCAGTTTGTTTTTCCTGTGTGTAAACATATGCCATATAACAGAGTACAATTTTTCCTTTCTGGGATGTTATAAACTGTGCTCCTTCAGTCATTTTGATGTTGAAAAGTCTATAATAAATGTATATAAGAAGTATTACATAAGTTGCTATATATATTAATGTTTAAAACTATGTTTTGTTAAAGCATACTTACAAAGTTTGTCTTTATGTTGTTGAAATTGATGATGTTTATTCTTTAGGTGTGGAATGTTCCTCTGTAGTTTCTTTGTCTGAAATGAAAAGGAAGTTTATTTTATTATTTGTTTACAACAATTTTATATAGGGTGGGGAGGGTGTTTGGGATGGGTTATGGGTTTAGGTGGGTGTTTTACAGCTTTATTTAATGCATTTTGGAAAATAATTAAGGACTTATTTATGAGACCTTGCGACAGTTTTGCGCTTCCATTGCATCACTTTTTGTGACGCATCTGCGGCGTAAAACATGCCTCCTGTTGCACCCTATTTAGAAAGTGGCACATCTAAGCAGATGTGTCACTTTGTAAACCCCTGCGCTACATTATACCTGTGTCAGGTATAATGTATGCAGGGTGGGCGTTCCCACGTAAGAAAGCCTTGTAGAAGTGACGCTGTGAAATCTACCAGATTTCACTGTGCCACTTCTAGGGTGCAAATGCGTCAATATCTTACGCCTGCCTCACAGCAGGCATAAGACTGATGCAAGCCCTTTCACATGGGGCTTGCCCCATGTGAAAAGACACATTGCTGGAGTTGCGTCACTATTGTGACACACTCCAGCAATGTGTCACTTTTGCGCCATACAGATACATCAGAAAAACTGACGTATCTGTAACTCCTTGCGTCTTGATGCGTCATACAGTGAATATGAGGCATCAATCATGTCGCAAGGAGAGCGCACTGAGAAGTGACGCATTGCTGCTTTCACGCAGTGAGTCTTCACTTCTCATAAATGTGGCCCTAACTTTGGGGTCGATTATGATGGCGGTGAATCCGCATCCTCCGGGCCGATGGAAGCCACCGCCGGCCCGGAGGATGCGGATTCACCGCTGCGGTCCTTGAAAACACCCACCGCTAGATTATGATGGCGGTGGGATCAGCGGCGGACGGCAGGCCCATCTGCCGCTGATCCGCGGGGTGTGGACCACAATATGGTGGCGGTGTCTGCAAGACACCGCCAGCCATATTATGATGTGTGCGGCGAGATGCTTTTCCGCGGCGGATATTCCGCCGTGGAAAAGCACGTGGACCTCTGCTTCTGGGGGCCCCTTGCGGGCCCCCAGGGTGTTGGGGGGTGCACATGGGGGGTACCTATGGTACCCCCCTGGATGTGCATGAACAAAGCGGCAGATACCGCGCGGTGCCTGCCGCTTTGTGCATGCACATGCAAAGCATGCATTTTTAACTTTGCGGCGGGTGCTGCTTTAAGCAGCAACTGCCGCAATGTTAAATATACAGGATGTGACCGCCACGGTGGCGGTCACATCCTAATTCCAATGGAGGGAACGCCGCCGCCCCTGCGGACGGTCCCTCCACCTCGGGGGTGGCGGACGGACACAGGTCCGTCCCCATCCTAATCGACACCTTTGTTAGTTGTATCTTTTTATGGTGTTTTCTGTAGTTTGTTAGTTTTCTTTAGAGTTGTCTGTAGTGGAAATAGAATAAAGATATAATTTATATTTTTACATTTGTATGTTATTTTTTAAAGAGTTTTACTTTTAGTCTTATTTAGTATATTTAGTTTACTTACTTTGGTAGAGTTTTAGTCGTTTTTGTATATTCTTCTTATTATTTTTCAGCAGAATTTCTGCAGAGTTTCTCCTTTTTCAGCTTTCTTCATTTGAGGTGTGAAATAAGAGTTAGGTTTGTCAGTTTATATAGTGTTTTGTATATTGTTAGTTACATTTTATTGGTCAGTTTTAAACTTGTGTGTTTCTATTGGTTAATTTGAATTTTTTATAATTGTTTTGGAAGTTGTTTTCCTTATATGGAAAACACTAATAAAGAATTTTTTTTTATTTTGTAGTTATGTTTAAATATTTTTTATATGTTAGATTATATATCTAAAATGAAAGAAATGCATTTTATATTAGGAAAGTTGATATGTATAAATGTTGTTAATAGTGTTTTATATATATTTTAATATTTTGTTATGTTATTTTTGTTTGAAACAAATGTTTGTTTAAATTAATTAGATGTGTAATGTAGTTTTCGGTATTTATTTCAATTTATGAAGTTTAATTTTAATGTTTTCTCTTATTTTGTATAGTCGATATATTTAAAATAACAGTATTTGTATGGTCGATAAGTTTGTAGTCGATATTTTGTACGTAGTGCATGTTTGTAATCAATGTGCGATATTTCGAAAATCGATAAAAATTTGTCCTATATTTTTAATATTGTTGTTTATGTAGTACGATATAATTGTTTTGATATTTTGGTGTTTTCTTAATTAAGTATATGGTGTCGATATTAATGTAGTCAATATTTTTGTGTCGAAATAACTGTAGGTCGATATTATGTCTCTCGAAATTATGTCAGTGATGCACAGGAGGCGACCTGCAATGCCACTAGTCGGAGGGTACAGTCTCTTGGGCCTAGAGCCGTGTAGGCAACTCGAGTCGTGGGGCCAAGCGGATCTCTTAAGGACTGCATTGGAATGGGAAGTCCCAGGTCTGTGTTCCACTGTGAAGTCCATCCCCTGTAGGGATATGGACCACCTTAGCAGTTTGGGGTCTCACCTTTCTTGTGTTGTAACCACCTGAGAGGCCTGTGATCTGTCTGACTAGGAAGTGAGTGACAAACAGGTATGGCCTTAACTTTCCTCAAGGCCCAGACCACAGCAAAGGATTCCGTCTCTATGGCACTCCAACGCTGTTCTCTAGGGAGCAGTTTACGTATAAAAGCAACAGGTTAGTCATGTCCTTCTTCATTTGCTTGGGCTAGGACTGCACCTATCCCATGCACAGAGGCATCTGTCTGCACAATCAACTGATTGGTATAGTCTGGATCTTTCAGGACTGGGGCAGAGCACATTGCTTCCTTCAAAGTGTCAATAGCCTTTTGACTGCCTACTGTCTAGTTTATTTTCTTAGGCATCCTTTTGGAGGTGCGTTCTGTGAGGGGAGTCGCTATGGACCCATAGTCCTTCACAAACCTCCTACAGTACCCAGTCAAGCCAAGGAATGCCCTGACTTGGTTCTGGGTTATTGGAACTATCCAGCCCAGAATTGTCTGGATGTTGGGTTGGAGTGGCTAAACTTGGCCTTCACCTACCAGGTGACCCAAGTACACAATTTTTCCCTATCTGGCATTTGCTTGCCTTGATAGTGAGGCCTGCACTTCTCAGAGCTTCCAGGACCTTACCACTATGGATCAGGTGATCCTGCTAGGTGGAGCTATAGACAACAATATTATCAAGATAAACTGCACTAAAGGATTCCAATCAAGTAAGGACTTTGGGGCCTATTAGGATGGCGGGCAGATCGCCCGCTGGGCCAGAGGGCAGGGCGATCCGCCCACCATCCATACCAGAAAGACCCCCGCCATATTAGTATGGCAGGAGGTCTGGGGCAGAAAGAAATACTGTTCATCGCTTTTCGGCATTGCTGCCATGCAAGGGCATGTGGTTTCTGCTTATGGGGGCCAGTTGCAGGCCCACAGGGTGTTGGTGGGGTGGGGGTGCACATGGGGGGGTATCTTTGGTACCCCCCCTGCATTTGCATGCACAAGGTGGCAGGCACCACATGGTGCCTGTCACGTAGTGCATGCAAATGCACGACATGCATTTTTTACATTGCGGTGGGAGCTACTTACAGGACCGCCCACCGCAATGCAAGAAATGCGGGATGCATCCACCAGTGTGGTGGGCGCATCCTAATTTGAATGGCGGGACCGCCGCACCTATGGCCGGCGGTCCCGTTTGCCGGTGTGGTGTCCGCCCGCCATCGTAATAGACCCCTTTGTTACCAACCGTTGGAAGGTGGCAGGGGCATTTTTTAATAAACTGGAAGTGCCCATTTGGAGTGGAGAATGCTGATTGATATTTTCCTCCTTGGTTCTGACCTATCTGCCAGCACCAAGATGTGAGATCAAAGGTACTGAGATATTTGGCTGCCTATAACCTGTCAATTAGTTTATCTGCACTAGGCATTGGGTGTTCACCCATGACCCATTTTTCTCACAGTGTTGAGGACCCTATAGACCACACAAAACCTAATTCCTTTCTTTTCACCCTGGAGGTGGGGCTTAGGGACTAAGACGACTGGGCTCTCTGAGGGTTCAATACACCTAATTGCAGTATCTTGCTGACTTCAGCTTGGATGTTCTCTCTGACATTATCAGCCTGACTGTAAATCTTTGACAGGTAGGCTGTCACCAGTGCCCATATCATGGGTACACCAGCTAGTCTGACCAGGGGTCAGAGAAGAGCTCAGCATACTGACATAGAATTTGCCTGCAGTCAGCCTGCTGTTGGTCAGTGAGGGTATCTGAAAAGACCCCTTCATCAACTAACCCATCTTGGTGATTGTAGGAGGGGAGATCAGGGAGAGGTTTCCTCTGAATTTCCTGGCCCTCATCTGTGACCAGGAGCAGAGCGGGTGTTGAGATGCGTTCTCTCGCTGTTTGAAAGTTTGCTGGTCCGAGGTTTTTGAATTCATGTGTACGTGACGGGACCCAGTTTGTGCAGGAATTGGGTGCCTGCACTTTGTTTCAACTTGAATTTATTTGAAGTGGACCTTTGATGTGACATCATATCAGTGGAATACAGCCTCGCAAGGGTTAATTGGCCAGTGGGGCCAAGTGGCAGTGGGATAGGTCCCTGCCAGCCGTGTTTGCCCAAGAGAGCTCACAGTCCTTTCAGAGATTTTTTGAAAACCCTGTCCTGATGACGCCTGAAGGAATATCTGGCTGAAATGCAACCGCGCCTGCGTCGACATTTGCAAAGGAGTCCTAACACTGAGGGGGCCATTATGATGTCGGGCGGATTGCCTCACCAGGCTGGCGGTAGCCACCACCGGCCTGGCGAAGGCAATCCTCCCGACACCTATGCCCGGATTCCCACCCGCCGTATTAGGATAGCGGGGGGAGCGCGGCGGACGGAAAGACCATCCGCCGCTTTACCGCCGGGGTCGCAAGGCGACCGCGGCGGTAATGGAATAATATGGTGGCGGTGTCCAATGGACACCGCCAGCCATATTACAATGGCCACTGAGAGGTGCCTTTCCGCGGCGGCAATGCTGCCACAGAAAGGCAGGCGGTGTGTGCTGCAGGGGCCCCCTGCGGTGCCCCCAGGTGATGCTGGTGTAGGGGGAGGACAGGGGGGTACCTATGGTACCCCCACATTTGCATATGCAAAGCGGCAGGCACCGCGCGGTGCCTGCCGCTTTGCACATGCAAATGCGTGCACGATTGTTTTGCATTGTGGCGGGCGGTGCAGAGTGCACCGCCCGCCACAATGCAAAACATGGAGGTCATGCCCACCACAGTGGCGGGCACATCCTAATTCCCCCTAGGGGACCCCCGCCCTTATGGCGGGCGTTCCCGTTCTTCGTTAGGGTGGCGGGCGGACAAGGTCCGCCCGTCATCCTAATGAGCCCCTTAGAGTTGTGTAAACAAAGAAAAGCGCCATCTGAATAGTTGTGAGGTGTTATTCCTCAGGCGTAATAGGGACTACCTTACAGTGTACTGCTCTGAATTAAGAGTGTACACACTGATTGTTTTGTTCTCAGTAGGGGAATTCATTATTGATCTATTTGTTTTTGATATTTATATATGTTGTACATGTTGTATATATTGTATATATGTCGTACATGTTGTATATATTGTATATATGTCGTGTATCATATATATGAGTGTGATCTAAATGTTTATGTAATGTAATGTATATTGTGTATATATGAAAACTTTATATGTATTAGTTTGTTATGATCATATTTTGTCCGTCCCATCCCCTAACACGTACACAAGTTGTAATAATGGAAATTAATTTGATATAAAGAAGATTTGAGATTAGCAGGGTCATTAATTGTACTCTGTCTGTAAATAAATTATTTGATTGATCCCTATATACCTTTTTTTCCTTTGACTCTACATCATTGATGCTTATTGCCCAGGTATATGAGGGTAATTTGGGCATGACCCCTACTATATATATATACCATGGTCATGTCATCTCTGTCACAATAGGGCTTCAGGTGGTTGACATGTATTACCCTTTTGGGGAGTTTGCAACTGCCAAGATCGGCCAGATGGGCGAACTCCCCTTTTCTTTCAAAGACAGGGTAAGACCTACTCCACTTGTTATGGAGGGGCCTAGGCGCCACGGGCTCCAATACCCATACCTTCTGGGCTGGCTTCAGTTCTACCAGAGCAGCTTTCTGGTCATGCCACTGCTTTTGCAGTTCTTGGCTGGTCTGTAGGTTTTGGCTTAAGTTCTCCATGTACTCCGCCATCCTGGAATGAAGGCCAACCACATAGTACATTATGTCTTATTTTGGTTCTTTGAGATTTTCCCGACCTCCTCTGGCAAGGCTTAGGGGACCTCTTACAGGGTGCCCAAACAAAAGTTCAAAGGTTGAAAACCCCACTCCCTTTTGTGGCACTTCCCTGTAGGCAAAACTCAGGCATGGCAGTAGGACATCCCACCACCTTCTGAGTTTTTTAGGGAGCCCACCATTCATGCCGTTCAATGTCTAGTTGAATCGCTCTACCAGGCCATTGGTTTGTGGATGATAGGGTGTGGTGAATCTGTAGTGCACTCTACATTCACCCCACATGTATTTTATGTATGCAGACATGAAGTTTGTATCTCTGTCTGATACCCCCTTCTTTGGAAAACCAACCCTGGTGAATATACTTAAGAGGGCTATTTCCACCACAGGAGCAGTGGTGGCTCTTAGGGGAATAGCCTCAGGGTACCTGGTGGTGTGATCCACTACCACCAGAATATATGTGTTCCCTGAGGCTGTTGGAGGGTACAGGGGGCCAACAATGTCAACCCTACCCTTTGAAGGGGTACCCCAACCACTGAAATTAAATTAAGGAGGACCTTTGGTGGCCTCCTGCCTTCCCACTGTCTTGGCAGATGACACTGGACTGGCAAAAGTCCTTCACCTTGGGTCAAAGTAAGGAGACACTCTCTAAATCTCTGAGACACTACCACTGTCCTGGTTGCACCAGGTTTGGGGTCTCTTGCCTCAGAGCAAGGAACCTATCCTCCCAATGGACCCTGTGGGTGCCACTGATATCACCCCTTTCCTGCGCAGCAGCCTGCTGACTTTGGCTTTTAAGAGTCAGACAGTTTTCTTGTCCCTGGCGCAGATCCATCCTAGAGCCCCCCCCCCCTCCCGGGCCCAGAAGATCTGCCTGGTAAGGCCCAACCCCTTCAGGCTCAGTTCCCTCTGAGAATCCCAAGTCCTCTTTCTGAGAAGAGGGGTTCTGACTTTGGTTCTGCGTCCCCCAGTGTTCTTGCCCTTTTTCTTGGAGGGCTGGTCCATTCTTCCAGGATCCAGCACCTCATTTTCATTCAAAGCTCTGCTCTTTTCTTTGGTTGTACTGTAGCCCTAAGGAAGCACCCAAGCCCATTTCTGCACTGCAAGAACTGGTGCAGTCCATGTCAAGCAGGAACTGGGGTTCATGCACACAAGGGGGCACATGTACTGCCCCGAATGCATCCCATGGCCATGAGGAAATATGGGGCCCGGAAGGGCCCACTTAGCTTCCTCACCACCACAGTTTTCATGGCGAGCTCACGCCATGAAAACTGTGGCAAGTGGAAATTCAGAACATGCTTGGCAGTGCCACAGTGGCACCAGCAGCATGCTGCTGGACCAGACTGATGTGCCACTGTCCAGGGATTGTGCTTCCCGGCGGTTGTGGTGTTCTTGTGGTGGTGGGACTCAAAATGCAGCAGTCGGACCACCAGTGCGGCGGTTTCTGCCACTCCACTGCAAGTACGGCGGTCCTGTGGCCTCCATACCAGTAATCATGCCCAAAGTCTTTTGAAAGCAGCTAAAAAATGGTCTTTCTTTGCCTAGTTTGCTTTTGCTGAGTCCTGTGTTTATTTTGGTATAGAAGAAGCTGTGGTGCTTTAGAGAGCAAACATTTTTTGGGGCCCATGTTGGTTTCCCACCAAGCTGCACTGCTCAATTTTGGAAACATGTTAGGGGAAAAAAACATAGTATTCAGCACCATCTGGTGGTGTTGCAGGGTTAGCTACATCTCAAAGGAACAGGTCAAGTCTGTTTTTAATAATTTAAACTGAAAAGACCAATTCACGCAAGTGAGATTTGAGCAAGCTATTTATTCCAAATTGCAGGAGCTGCCACAAAGATGACCACAGCCTACGAGCTACAACTTTTCACAACCCCTCATATTCTAGCTCCTTAAAGCAATAGAACCCCAACTGTTGGACCTGTCCCCTTTTGCAGGGTCTCCACAGAGTTTTGCCCTCTGTTGTGGGATATGGATGTTGTTGGCATAAGGACTCTGTGCACTTTACCACTGCTAATACATGCTAACGTGATTGAGCTCTCTTTTTAAAGCACAATACAATTGGCCTACAACAAACTGGCATATTTATTTTACTTGTAAATCTCTAGTAAATGGTACTACATATACCCATGGCGTGTAAATTAAATGCTTTTAGTGGGTCTGCAGCACTCATTGTGCCACCCACTAAAGAACCATTTTAAAACATGTCTCAGGCCTGCCACTGCAGCTTGTAGTGCGGTTTTAAACTGCCATTTTACCCTGGAAAAATAAACATTTTGCCACGCCTAAACCATCCTTTTTTAATACATGTAAAGCACTCCTATAGTAGGCCCCAAGGGCCCATAAGGCAGAGTGCATACTATTTGAAAAGTCAGACATTTGGTATTGAGTAAGTATAACATGTCCTAACAGTGAAAAACTTCTAAATCATTTTGCACTGTTGTAAGGCTTATCTCTCCCAATGACTAACACTGTGTTACCTTACTAGGTTTAGGAGATTATAACTTTAGACTGGGAGCAGATAGACGTATTGGGCCTGATTCACAAAGGTAAACTTACACTTTCCTGTAAGTTTATGATTTTCTGCAATTCACAAAGGAATTTTACAAGTAGTATCTTTATGACTGTGGAGTCTTTGCGCTCTTGGTGGAGACTCCACACATAAATAGATAGGCAGTCGTAAAGATACTACTAGTAAAATTCCTTTGTGAATTAAAACAAATTGGAAACTTACACAAAAGTGCAACTTCACCCATGTGAGTCTGGGCCACGGTATTTACACTCAAATGAATTGTACTTTAAAATCCTCTTTAAAGTCATAATTCTGAAAATAACACTTTTAGAAATTGGCATTTTCTTTTCCTTCTTGTCCTTCTACCAGTATCTTGTGTCACATGACAGTGAATGGCTCTGCTGTTGGGGTTTGTGCATTCCTTCCAGACAGTGACACAAACAGGGATTAGGTATTGGCAGGATGAAATATCCTGCCAGGATGGTTAGGGCTGAGCTGTAACCAATTCCACTTGCATTTCAAAGGGCTTTGCCTCCTGCACACACAGAGAAACCTGATACTAGTCTTTTGTTACCCCAGGTTTCTTGGAGTCATGACAAGTGAAGGGAACCAGATGTGGAGATAGTATAGGGAATCCCCCCACTTCAAAGGCTGATACCAGGTACAAATATTGAATCTCGATAACTCTTCAGTACACTCCTAGACCTGTGCAAATTACAGAAGAACGACTGCCTTACTCCCCAGAGGATTGCCCAGCTGCGTGAGAGCTGCCCCCCTCAGAGCACTGTGCTGCTGCTGCAACCAGGGGACTACCCTCTGCTTGAGGACTACCTGGACTCCAAGAGTGCTGCCCTGCAACTTGAGGACTGCCTTGGTCTCTGAAAAGGAAGACTGGACCAGCTCTCTTCATCCGATCTAGGTACACCACCAAAAGTATCTAAGGAAGTAAGAAACCTCAGAATTACCATGGACTCCAAGCTATCAATGAATGCTCAAGTGGACAATCTAGCAAGATCATGTTTTATTATCACAAAAGGTCTGCAATGGATCTTCCACCACCTGGGATTTCCACACAAGGTCCAGTCCACTATCTCTTGTTCTGTCTAAACTCAATTACACTAATAACCTCTAGCATGGATCATCTTTAACAATTATGAAAAGACTACAACTGATTCAGAACTCTGCTGCCAATCTACTCTCACATATAAAGCCACAAGCCCCCATCTCCCCCGCCTTGAAGGCCCTACATTGGTTACTAGTTGCCCGAGATCCACATTCAAGCTGCTTTTTATCACCCTCAAAGCAATACATGGAATAGGACCGCTGTTCATCAGGAATAAAATCACCAAATACATCCAAAGGGATTTACGATCTAGATTGGCACCTCGCCTCAAAATCCCACCATACAAGAAAAAAACTATAGGTGGCACATCCTTCTCTATTCAAGCAGCCAAACTAGGGCACTCTTTACCCCAAAACATAAGATCCACGGATAACTATCTTATCTTAAGAAAACTGCTCAAAAGTTGGCTCTTCCTCACATAACCACCATACTCAAACATAAATATACAGTATTTCCCTCTGTACATACGCTTTTTTCTGGACTATTGATGTGTACCTACATATGTGTGTTACTTTGTATAAACATGTATATAAATATGTGTATACATATATAGATATTTGTTAGTTCTGCTTAACAAATATACATATTACTTATGGTTATATTGTTCTATGTTTAACATGGATATAGGTGACAGCATAAATAAGAAAATCTTTTATCATAACTATTTATCTACAATTGCTTCACGATTGAATTACAAAACAATATATATAAAAACAAATGAATTAACTTAAAGTACAGCCACACTTGAAAGTCTGAGTTTATTAACTACAACTTACATCTACATACATTATCTTCCTTATACATCTATATCTTCCATGTACTTATGTATCTTTATATTTATTACTTTACTTCTATTTTAGTATCTCCAATGCAATACCCTATATCTCACCCTATACCTCTCACAATATATCCTCTACCACCACTCTCTACCTCACCTCAAACCTCATTATACTACTCCCTCCAATGTACTACACTATTTCTCACCCTATACTTCTCTCAATATATCCTCTTCCTCCACACTCTGTCTCATCCCAAACCCCATTTTACTACTATAATCCACAAAATACCACTTTCTAGACTCTTCGCTCTCCTTGCATCATCTCATATCTCTTTTACTATCACATCTCCCAAACAATCCTTTCTAAACCCTTCCCTCTGACTCGTCCCCCTCTACCTTTCCTTTACTCATTCCAAACCTCCTTCCACTGCTATGAGCTCCCACAAAAACACTTTCTAGACCCTTCCCTCTTTTATCCCTCCACTTTCCTTTTCATTCCAACTAACAGACTAACATGTCCACTGCTCAAATTAATTTCATTTTTCCCTATAATAATTTACCACTTATCCTGTTTGTGTTCCAGAGTACTGTGCTATATAAATGCAAACCCTTCCCTCTACTATCCCTCCACTATTCTTTTTCAATCGAAATAAACTCACATGTCCACTGCTCAAATTAATGTAATATCTCCTTATAATAATTCATCTCTAATCCTTTTTGGGTTCTGGAGTAGTGTGCTACTTGCCGAAAAAGCACTTTGACGCCTCGTTAGGGGCAGTAAGAGCTATATAATTACAATTACAATCCCAGGGTAAACTGGGTGACTTTAAAGGTTAGTAGACTGACCTCTTGTCTGAGCTACAGGTACTCAACAAGCTCCAGAGCCCTCCCTGCAACTGCCTAGCTGACCTGCTGCACTGAACCTTACTGGACCTGCAACAGGATGTGCCTGAGCCCTGGACCTGCAACGTGATGTGCCTAAGCCCTGCTGGCTATTGCTGGAGGGAGTTCCTGATCCCCAAGAGGTGCCTCCCCAGATCCTGAATTCTTGGCTGGCGTCAATTGAGCTTCTCCTGTGAAAAAACGTGACATCCTGATGTTTTGGGCTGTTCACAACCGTGAATGGGCCTGTTCAAACTGAGAGTCTGCTGCCCGTGACGATCGTCAATGCAACCTGACTGTTTGTGCTGCAACGACTGCCAGCGATGATCAGCAACACGAGATATACATTTTGAGCTACAGGAATGACAGCCCACTGGGAGTTCTAATGTGAAGCTTCAGCAATGACCATCTGTGACCCTTGATCAGTGTTTTGAGCTACATCAATGACAACCCTCGCTTGCCAGCCTGCTCCTTGCACTACAGCAATGCTATTTCTGCTCCTCGCGGCCTACTCTACTGTAAATGAAACTCTTCGTGCCAGACTTTGAAAAAAAAAGATTCAGCTGGACTAACCTGCCCCAGTATCCACCCCCGTCTCCATTGTGGTGGGCCTGAACTTATGACTTTCTCCTGGTCTAGCACAACTAGATAACTGTGAATGCCACGTTATGCTTTTAGTTGCCATATCCACCTTAATCTTTGAAATTGCATATCTATGGTTCTACTGATTGGAATTTTGTAATTATGGTCTAATTTCATTTATTAAAATGTACTTTATATTTCTAAACTGGTTTGAATTTTTATTGTGTTGTGTTTTCACCATATTACTGTTTGGGTGCTGCATAAATACTTTACACTTTGCCTCTAAGAAAAGCTTGACTCTTTGTGCTAAGCTATCAATGGGTTAAGTCCGGTAATTTAGTGACTTTTGTGGTTCACCCTTACAAGGATTCTATTTGCTGCATGAGTGGGGCTTCCACCCCCTCAACCAATAACACAATTTCTTACATTGGTGGTGGCGGTGAGATCCAGTACTTGTGTTTGTGCAATACCACTCTGTGATTTTGTATAATACTAAAGTCTCATATAAATAATCTGACATCAAATTCAACCTCTTTTTAAATCCTCCTAACTGTTTTGATTTGGATGTTAATTTCTTTTGGCAAATGTAAGTCTTGTCTTACATCCTTTTTGCTACAATGGAGATTAAGCTGAGCAACATCAACAGCATCAGCTGGGTAGAGCTAAACAGGCTCTTCCAGGATAAATGGGGTTTGAATTTGAGAAGGATGGCCACCAAGGTGGACTAGCAGAGAGCCCTCAGAGTCTTTGAGGCAGTCAGTAGGATACAGGCCACTCCAGAGGAGCAGGAGAAGGGGGAGGTGGACTTAGAGGAGGATGAGGGGAAAAGAGATGCCATGGACACAGGCCCTTAGTGCAGCACCCCGATGAGGAAATGGATGAGGGCAACTTGCTCATAGGAGTGAGGTCCCCTGCCAGGGCATGGAACAGTGTGTCTTCCCTCAACCTAGCCCCCATTTAGTGACTGTTGTGGTTTACCCTGACAAGGTTTATGGTTGTTGTCTGAGTTGGGCTTCCACCTCCCTCAACCAATAACCCAAGTTATTACACCAACACATTCTTGAAGCGAGCTAGTGTTCCAACACACACATTCACACAAACCCCACAAGAGAAAAACACCCTACCACAAAGCAATTAACACACAATACAGCACACATGCAACAAATATTGTCACACAGAAACCAAAATAGCAAGATCAATAACTAATTCCTGGAACGAAGGAAGACAGACGCCTAGCAAGAGAAATGCACAAGATCGTACTGGGAATAGGGTCATAGACAACAGGAGAATAAATCTCTTTACCCTTCTCAGATAATCCTAAACAATTATCATGGGAAATGTTCCAGAAACTCAATCACTATCCCAGATGTAACTCTCTTGACCATCTTCATTTCCAGCTCTTGAGCTGTCTTAACCATCTTCACTTCCAACTATTTGGTGAAGTACTTAACTTACACAGAATATTGATTCCTTCCTTCTTTCCCAACTGGGCACATGAGATCAGTGATCAGTTTCCTTCCAGGCCTTTTTGGACATTCAACAGGCATAGACTCTGTGATACAAGGCTCAGTCGATTTGTCACTACCAGCGCATGCTGTACATTTTCTCAGCCACTCATTAACTCTGCTAATAGCAAGCCACCAATAATGCTCTCTAATTCCTCTTTTGATTCCAGGAATACCTAAGTACCATTCATATTCCAGAATAAAAATTCTCCTTATTAATCTAACTGTGAGAATAATCTTATGTCTTGTCATCAGGATCCTATTATTCACCATCAAGTCCTCCTTTTAAAAACCACACCAGGGATACCACTAGGTTTGCGTTCTTCAAGCCAATCTTTGACCAAATATTCAAAAATCATCTTACACTCCCTATCCTCTTCCGTTCAGTTCCTCCAGTCCTCCTTTGTCACTTGTGAAACATACTTCTCACAAGTCCGCAAGTTCCTCTCCTCTAGTGTAAAAGCCATTTCTCATTCCTCTTCTGCAACATTTAAAGCATCACTATTTTCCTGAGGTAACCATGAAATGCAAGTGACATGTACATTTGCTCTTCCGTGAATGTACTCCTCAGCAAACTGATATGCTTGCAACTTGGATACTAACTAAACCAGGCACACAGTAAGTGATCTTTCACTACTGGGTGGCAGCATACTAACAAATGGTTTTTGGTCAGTTCTAAACCCAAACATAGAGGTCCATTAGGATGGCGGACGGACTTCACGGGCCGGTACCGTCCGTCACAAAGGCGGAGGAACCGTGACCCCAATTATGATGCATCCGCCACAGTGGCGGGTGCATCCCGCATTTTTTACATTGCAGCGGACGGTGCTTGAAGCACCGGCCGCCGCAATGCAAAAAATGCACGTTGTACATTTCAATGCACAACATGACAGGCACCGCGCGGTGCCTGTCATGGTGTACATTGAAATACTGGGGGGTACCATAGGTACCCCCCATGTGTAACGCAACGGGCCCCCAAAAGCAAAGACCGTATGCCTTTCCGGGGCGGCATTGCTGCCACGGAAAGGCATTCCTCACCGGCCATCCTAATATGGCTGGCGGTGTCTGATAGACACCGCCACCATATCAGGCCTTTTCCGCCGCAGTCGCAAGCCGACTGCGGCGGAAAAGCGGTGGACGTTCTTCCCCACTGCCACGGTCCCCCCCCGCCATCGTAATATGGTGGGGGGGGAAGAAAGGTGGCGGACGGGCAGGGATGGCGGACGGATCGCCACCGCCTGCATGGCGGTGTCGATCCGTCCGCCATCCTGACCCCATAGTTCCCCACAGAAACCTCCTAAAATGCTCTGCTGCCAATGTGCACACCAATAACTTTCTCTTGAAGATAGAATAATTGCATTCATCCTCCTTCAATGTTCTTGATGCAAAGGATACATCCCTTTCATACGTTTTATTGTGTAGTATAAGGGCTGTCTCGCTCCACAATAACTTGTGTCATCCGCTACCACACACCTTTTGTCAATCACAAATAATCTAAAAAATGGTGCTTGTACAATCCCATTTTTCAGACCCTCAAATGCAGGCTTTTGATCTGCTCCCCAACTAAACAGATTTGTTTTAAAGAAAGACATCCTAATGGATCCACTTTGCCTGCATAGCCCTTGACTAATCTGGCATAACATTTTGTTAGGACAAGAAATGATATTCATTGCTCATAAGTCTGAAGTGTAGGAGCATTCATGATTGCTGGTTTAATTCCATTTATGAAAGCCTGTGTCCCAAATATTATACCTCCTTAGCCAGTTTAAGTGTTTCTGACATATTTATCATATCAAAAGTTTGTCATGTTTCCTATAGTCTTTGCCAAAAACTAAAACATCATCCTAAAATGCTACTGCACCAGGCACATCTTTTAAAGTGTTTTTCATTAAGTTTTAAAAAACTGTTGTTGCACTTGCTAGACCGATGGGTGTTCAGTGATACTGAAACATCCTTTCAGCCATCAAAAATACTGTCAAGTGTTCGGACTCTTCCACTAATGCAGTCTGGTGATAAGTTCTTGTTAAATAAAGTGATGGACCGGTCAAAGTGGAAAACCTTTCATGGGGAGTAGGTAAAGGATGCCTTTCTACCCATATTTAAGTGTCAATGCTCAGTCTCAAATCACTCAATTCTTTCAAAGAAATCACCACAGGCTCAATTATTTTCTTTGCATATAAATCCTTAGGCATTCCTGACTGATACAAACTGAATCTATGCTTGAAATCTTCAAGTTTGCCCATCTCTTCCCTGAATACCTTGTAAAATCTTTACTTCAACAACAATACCAATTCATCATTACATTCACTATCACCAATGACATACACATGAGGAACATTAGGTTCAAGACGTATTCCCCTAGCCTGTTAATGCAGCTATCCAAGAATGGGATCCTCTCGCTACGTACATTTTCCTTTTCGTTTTTTTTCCCTCAAAGTTCTTCTCGTCCCAGAAATACCCAGTCAGCTCTACGTTATGACCTGTGTAACCACCCGACTGAACTCCAAGAGATAGTAACATCTTTCTCCCCAAATTTCACATCTGAATGAATTCCCAAGAATCGTGAATCATGCGAACAACTCAGCCATCATCTGCACATCCTGCCCAACCACATGCATTTTGCACTTTGGAAAACCTAAATGCTTGATGACACTATCACAGAAAACAACATTGGGATTAAAACTCATGCCACATCTCCAGCATCTAAGACGCAATTCACTTTGTTGCTAAGATTAGCCTTGCACACTCTCCTAAAATGCAAGGGGCCTTATTTATGAGACCATGCGTCACTTTTACGCCGCCGGTGCGTCACTTTTTTGTGATGCCACAGCGGCGTAACAAATTTGACTTGTTGCACCATAGTTACAAAGTGACGCATCTAGGTAGATGCGTCACTCTGTAAACCCCTGCGCCACCTTATACCTGCGCCAGGTATAATGTGTGCAGGGGGGCATTACGGGGCAAGAAAGGGTCATAGAAGTGACGCAATGTGATGTGAAAGGCATTTATAAAGCGCAACATACACTATACAGTTTCTTGGCGCTGAGGCAAAAGGACAAGAAGCAGCTGCCTGGGCAGTGTGAGGGAGAAGAAGGCAGAGGCAGGGGGAAGGACGGAGAGGAAGAAAAAGAGACCTGAAGAGAGAAAGATATTTTTTAGTTTAATTGTACGCAGAGCGAAATAAGTGGGTCTTGAGGAGGGATTTGAAGTGGGTGTAGAGCGAAGCTGACTTTATGTCCAAGGGGAGGGCGTTCCAGAGAGATGGAGCTAGAAACGAGAATCTTAAGCCGCCCCATTTCTTACGCTTGACTGTGGGGACTTTGAGAAGAGCCAGGTGAGCCGAGCGCAGATTACGGGAGGGGACATAAGGATGAATGAGAGAAGAGATGAACGTGGGGCCTAGGCCAGCCAGAGATTTAAAAACAAGGCAGCCTAACTTGAATTTGCAGCGTTCAGAAACCGGGAGCCAGTGCAGGGATTTTAGCAAAGGGCGGATATGATGGAATCTATAAGATTTCACTTCGCCACTTCTAGGCCGCAAACGCGTTAATATCTTACGCCTGCCTCACAGTAGGCGTAAGACTGACGCAGGCCCTTTCACATGGGGCTTGCCCCATGTGAAAGGACACATTGCTGGAGTTGGGTCACTTTTGTGAAACACTCCAGCAATGCATCACTTATGCACCATACAGAAATACTGACGTATCGGTAGCGCTATATTTTAAATATGACGCATCAATCATGTCGCGAGGAGGGCGCACTGAGAAGTGACGCATCGCTGCTTTCTCGCATCGATGCGTCACTTCACATAAATGAGGCCCCTTGTTTCTTGTAACAATTGCTAATTTATTAAATGCCAGGCAACCTTTAAAATTCCCCACATTGTTAAGCTACATACAGCACATATAACAAGATACAGATTATTTTCTTTCCACCATATAAAGTTAAATCTTTCTATGCTAGTGCTATTTTTTTTTACTACATCTCGTGTTCCTTTCTTCCACAGCATACTCAAAAGACATCGATATTACCAGGATTCTTCGGTGCTGGTAAAATTGTGAATTTGTGACGGTCCTGGTCGAACAGGCAACTTTGATAAGTGCCAGCACATGATGTTGCAGCAGTTGGGGTTTATAAATTCAATATTCATTAATTCGTTCAGTCATTCATTCGTGGGGGTACCTTCAAATGGGTTCACCAGGAAAACAGGATTTTTATAACATTTTTTTTACTATAAATCCTGTGAGAAAGTTTTATTGGCAACAATAAGAAACGAGATGCGTAGGTGTTTGCTTGTTGTAGGTAGAACGCTGGGCATCTCCAAGGAACAGTAGGAATTTCCAGCATCCATTTCCTCATTCTTATTTCAAAGGGCGAGCTTAACCTGCTGCCCGGATAAAGAAACTTATATACCACTGCGCTGTGACCCAGCAGCAAACAAACAGCTTCTCGGCGCTGGGAGAAGAAGCTCTAAGAAAGGTAAGCACAAAAAAAAGTTCAATGTGTCACTCGTCCCCGCTTCCTTATTACGTGATTCATTGCTCGAGAATTATTTTATGGTTAAAAATCTGTTTTCAGAAGAAAACAAATGTTTTTCAAGAAAGCCATGGACTTAGCCTATCACTGAAGGGGTTACAAATCAGCAAAAGAATCGCGTAAGGACAGCGCTGTGATGTCTCGGATACTTAGTGGTCAAACAGGAACATTCTGGAAAATGCGCGAAGTCGCACCTCACTGTAAAAGAATGACTTGTTTGTAATGTGTTTACGATACACCCGGGGTGTCCATTTAGAAGAGGTGTAGAGGATTGAGTGGGACATCGAGTTCACAGAATCGTCTAGGTTTTTTTTAAATATTTTCAGTCTGGGAAGAGTTATCAAATGTAAGTGCGTTTTTTTCCGTAGGAAACCTTCCCACGCCCAGTTGCCCTAAAAGGAGTAGTGTAGGTGCTTTCCCTTGATGAGCAAATATGTTTTGATGGATACATATTTTAGAAGTACACGTCAACAGCACACATTAATGACAAATGTAAAAAATGAAGTGCTTTACAGAAAAGCTCGCCCTTGACAAACAATACCTCAACACAATACTCACACATTTTTCAATGTAAAAAAGTCTCAAAGATCAGGAAATGAAGCATTGCGGGTCATTTGTTGCGGCTTGATATATGCGTCATGTAGATATGGTTTCAATCTGGACGTTATGCTAGATGATGTCCCATGCTATCAACCAGTGGCGGCTGGTGATATTTTAAAGTGGTGAGGTGTAAATGTTTGGGATGAATAGCGAAGCGTGCAAGCCCGATAAATAAGGAGGGCTCGTGGGATTGGGCCCACCAGGATACTATCAGACTGAAGACTAAGAAGTTTAAAAAGCAAAAGAACAAGACAGCAGGCCTTTTTCATCTCTGCACCCAGTATCTGGAACAACATCCTCATATCCAGTTAACACCACCCGAACAATGCTGCAATGTAGGAAAGATTTAAAACACACTTCTTTAAAGAATAGTAAATCACAATGCAATAAAAACAAGCATTTGCAATGCAATAGGTCTCGCATTTACCAGCGTTTAAGCTATTGTAAATGACAATGCCTTTTATTTCTGTTTTGAAAACCAATATGTAAATAAAAGGCATAAAAAAGGCATTGTTATTTACCATGCCAATGGCTCAAATTCTTGAAATGCGAGATCTATTGCATTGTAAATGCTTGTTTTAGTTGTTTGGGGCAGTCAAAGGGTGATTGGGCAAAGTAGGGGGGGGAGAGTTAAGTTTAAAAGGTAAATGGAGAGGGTTGGTGTAAATGAAAAGGGCTGTAGGAAACCTCCTGGGTAAATAAAAAATAAAAACGTACTCTCTGCATTTTAAATAACAAGCATTTGTAACCCACGGACAACGGGAGAGAGGACGCGAGAGCAAAGCAAATGGACAGCCTGTGAAAATATATGGCCCGATGAAGAAGATAAGCTATGTGTGGCTGGGGATGTTGTGAGGGCTGGAACGGAGGGGCCGCAGAAGAGAGACTCCAGATGCGAGGCGCTGTATGTTTTTAGTGAATGTGCTTGTCCTGTGCTGGCTGGTGCTCAGGGTAACAAAAGAGAGGAAGGGGTTAAGGGTGGGTTCATGGTGGGAGGGTGACTCAGGGAAACGGAGATAAACCACCCCTAAACAAGGCTGATGCTTTTGGAGGGACGATCTTGAAATGCAGACACCTCGAGTATTAAAAGTTTAGTAAAGCAAAAGCCTGCTATTTATTGTTGCCTTTAAACATTTCAAAAGGGGACAGCAGGCAGATGCAGTGGCGCGAGAATACTTGTGACAAACTAAAAAAACAATCCACATTGTGATGTAATCCGAGCAGCGCGTGGTTTGTTAACATAAATAAATACATTACTAAAGCATGCAGTGTGCTGCGGTGTTGTGGGTATTGCTACTCCCGTGGCTGCAGAAGCTCTACCATGATGACCAGCAAGAGTTGTGGAAAGAGGGGGTGCAGTGTGGATGGGAGTGCAGTGTGGGGGGTGCAGCATGGAAGGAGGGGAGCAGTGTGGAAGGGTAGAGAGTTTAATTAGGACAGTAAGAGGACTGTGAAGAGGGGATTTTTCAGACCACTCTTGAACTGCAGCCACCAGAGCAAGTCTGAGATGCTGAGAAACAGAACTCCAGAGCCCTTGTCCCCAGAAAAGAACATTTGAGTCTCTGCTGCCAAATATCCAAGTCCATGCTGATGAGCTGCTCCAGTTCAGCTTTTAAATTGGAATTCTGATACTTGTAGTCCTGTTTTATAATGGAATTAACAAGACTGCAAGTCTCAGAATTGAAAGAAAACATTGACCAGAGCAGCACATCACACATAAACCTGGGAAACTATCCATACCTTCTGCTGCATTTTAATTGGACATCCGTGATAGACCCATTGGGACCTTCCCTATCATTAAAGAGCCAGGTTCCCAGGCCTACACTGTCATTTGACAAACAAATGCGTTCTGAGAGTTGTAGTCTTGATTTGATCTTGCTGAGCACAATGATTTGACTCAGAAAAGCCCAGGAATGGGAAAGTAGGAAGGTGAGAAAATGTAGTCGGTTTGTTCTCAGAAGGTATTTCAGCCTGTGTTTTGAGATCTTTAAGACATTTCATGACTAGTTGACAGACACCTGCTATACAAGCATTTTCTTTCTTTTCTGCATCCTAGGTGAGCGCTAATTTTAAGCACTATCTAAAACACATGCAGCAGTTAAAACCAAGACCACAGGGCATGTTCTTTAAAATATAAAATGATCCCTTTCCTGTAAGAGCCAGAAGAAGCGCAGGTACGTATAGGACGCAGAACACTCTCCAGTGAGCTTTGGGGGCCATATAGTGGCATGGCTACGGGAGGTGATGGGGGCAGACCGCCCCCAGGCGGCACGAGTTTTGGGGGCAGTGGCCGGCCTTCCTCCCCCCACTGTAACCTGCGGAGACCGAGGCCTCAGGAATCTGTATCATCCCCCCTCTTACCTGGGGCCGTCGCGGTCGCATGCATAACCCCTCGCTCTTCGATCAGGCTGCCACGAGCAGCAAACGCAGGGGGCGCCGCCAGTGGCCTAAGACCTAGCTACGACTAGGGCCATTGCGACCAGGAGGATGAAAGGAGGAGCAGATTTTAGCAGACTGGGAGAGATGCTGCTCCTGTTCCCGGGCCTCGACCTAAAAATCACTAACCAGCTACCACTCCTAGCACTCATGGAGTGTATGCTTTCATTTACCTTGTACAAAACTCCTCTACCTTTTTTTTCCAGCTTCCTACTTTGCAAAAAGTACACATACACATGACTTGGAGTCTGCATGTAGCTCCTTGATGACAGCAAATAGATCACTGTGCTATATTATATATTAGAACGAATGAACCAGAACAAAATGATCTCAGTGTCAAAACAAGCATTTGCAATGCAGTAGGTCTCGCATTAGGAAATTTTGAGCTATTGGTATTGTAAATGACAATTTTTTTATTTCTGTGTTGGTTTTGAAAATAGCTAAATTAATAGCTTTGTCATTTACAATGCCAATAGTTATAACTTTCGCAAATGTGACACCTATAGCATTTGTAATGCAATATGCGTTGTATTTACGTGACTTAGATGTATTGCTATTACAAATAACAATGGCTTTTAATATTTAAAAAATAATTAATACTTAAATAAAAGTTATTGTAATTTATAATAGCTTAAACTTTTGTGAAGATTGTGTTAAGTGTATTTCATTGTGACGAAAATCCAAGAACAGAAATAAAATATTAACATCTTTTTGTGACATTTGTAATAAAGTTTGAGACATTGAGAGAACATATTTGAACTAGTTGTTGTTGAATGGTTGCACAGATTGATGCTGTGGTGCCCCTGAGTGGTGGTGCTGAGTGAGTGCGATAGATAGATAGAGTGAGGGGGATAGATAGATAGAGTGAGGGCGATATATAGATAGATAGTGCCTATATATAAACCCATCAAAAACATAAAACACCTAATAAACAAAAATGCCTGATTATTGAAAAGGAAAGACCAAGATATCAGATTTGTACAAATACAATAAACAGAAGCAAGACAGTGAAGGGGCAGGAGAGAGTGAGACCGAAATAGAGGAAGAGTGGAGCGGCCAAGACAGGGAAGGGGCAGGAGAGAGTGACCCGGAAACTGAGGAAGAGTGTAGAGGCCAAGACAGTGAAGGGGCAGGAGAGAGTGAAACAGAAATAGAGGAAGAGTGGAGAGTGGAGAGGCCAAGACAGTGAAGGGGCAGGAGAGACTGAGACGGAAACAGAGGAAGAGTGGAGAGGCCACAACAGTGAAGGGGCAGGAGCGAGTGAGACAGAAATAGAGGAAGAGTGGAGAGGCCAAGACAGGGAAGGGGCAGGAGAGAGTGACCCGGAAACTGAGGAAGAGTGTAGAGGCCAAGACAGTGAAGGGGCAGGAGAGAGTGAAACAGAAATAGAGGAAGAGTGGAGAGTGGAGAGGCCAATACATTGAAGGGGCAGGAGAGAGTGAAACAGAAATAGAGGAAGAGTGGAGAGTGGAGAGGCCAAGACAGTGAAGGGGCAGGAGAGACTGAGACGGAAACAGAGGAAGAGTGGAGAGGCCAAGACAGTGAAGGGGCAGGAGCGAGTGAGACAGAAATAGAGGAAGAGTGGAGAGGTCAAGACCGTGAAGGGGCAGGAGAGAGTGAGACAGAAATGGAGGAAGAGTGGAGAGGCCAAGACAGTGAAGGGGCAGGAGAGAGTGAGACGGAACCTGAGGAAGAGTGGGGAGGCCAAGACAGTGAAGGGGCAGGAGAGAGTGAGACGGAACCTGAGGAAGAGTGGAGAGGCCAAGACAGTGAAGGGGCAGGAGAGAGCGAGACATAAACGAAAGGCACATGGCGAATTGCGAACAAATGTGAACATTAACAATGCAAAAATACAACAAAGCAAGGCAAAGTTGTGGTGTGCATTGACCTACACTGCATGCAGCTCTGCCACACCCAGGAATACCCTCGCCCAAAGAACAAATTGCAGGAAGAAGCTGCCTCAGCCATGTCTGGAAGATGTAAGAAGGAGTTGACAGAAGGCCATTCCCGGCGAGGCAGTGTTAGACCTAGGGAAGCTAGACTACATAGGGTAGCTTGGCACAGAGTGGAAACAGCTAATCTCCAAGACAATTGTGTAGTGCTTACAAACTCACTCACAGTAACCCAATGTCTTACCACTAAAAATAAAGACACCACACCAATTTAGAAAAATACGGGTTCCTTTTATAAAAGATTTTGTGAAATTGCACCTCACTCTATTCGCAATATTCCAATTCAATGCAGTTACTTTTGGATGTGCACTTAATACAATTACAGTTCATATTACAGTTCATCAATTGCGTAATATCTTCTCCTCCTGTAAAGAAAGGAATTCATAAATACACAACTTCCTGTGACTTTCTTAAAAAAAGATATCACGGTACAAATTAAGGCTTTACAGAACCACCTCACTTTTTGCTGTGTTACAACGGTACCTTATTCCACAGTTCACAGGGTCAACACTGGCTAGATATGACAATTTCCTTAGTTCACCTCTCCATAACTCTATACTGGCTGGTTCCATACACACAGCTGAATACATAGAGAGAGATAAACAGGTTCAATATCACAGTTCAATCAATGAGACTGTTGGTTACCAAAAACCCTTCTTTTCGAGTTTAGCTTATTGCAGCCGATCTTCTCTGACCCCAATTAGGTTTACATAAGCACCGGCTGTCTCCCTCCCCTTCAGGAAGAACACTCGCTATAGGCCTAAATGCTCTGTCACTTCACTAGAGGGCTTTGGAGGTGTTACGGCAGTCTACACATCTCCAGGATGATTTCCACCTCCCCCAGGTATCAACTTAGAACCAAGGCACCCAGTTCGAGGTGTTTCAGTCAACGAGGGGGGAATGTATGCCGCTCCTTCCCTCAGTCTATGCCCTGGTTGTCGCTGGTCGTTCGTTCCCGCCCACCGCTCAACTCCCTGCTTACTTTATTCTTTTGAGCGCTGGCAGTCCGGATAAGAGTCCGCTCCGGTCGCGCTACCCAGAGGAAGTCTTTACCCCTGCTCCGATACCTCAGACAGCTGGCCTTCGGGCGCTCCTCACAGCGCTTCCGCGTCTCCTCCCCTGTTGACGCGTGTCGGGGAAACTCCGCCCAGGTCCGGCCTTTCTGGCAGCTCTCCTCCTCCTCAGAAGTCGTCACACCGTGGGGTTCTTCGGGCACGGCGTTCACCTCTGGATGAGGTTGTTGGCATCGACGGGGAACCTTCGGTCTCCTCCAATGTCCCGACCACTCTGGGACCTACTACGCCCACCAGTCAGCTCGTGCGACTCCTCACACCACGGTAGGATATCGGCGGGCCGCCGATCTCTTCAGTACTTTCTTTGTTTCTAATGGACGAAAATTGGTATTCCTCTAGTCACAGTTACGTCGTTGGTTGGGTCAGTACTTCGGCGTCTTTCCAGTCGTGTTTCTCACTGTTATCCCACGACTTAAGTAGGTTAATTCTTATTCAGTATTTTGCTCCAGGCTCTAAAGTGTCCTCCAGGTGAGCCGACCCAGGGCTTGGTCAACAGGCAGGGGTCACGTCAGTGCCAAACAGCTGACCCGTGGGACAGTCGCATTCTAACCACTGCGCCTCCTCCTCACACTCCTGCCTCACTCCTAGACGCTCCCTCTCCAACCCAACAACTTCTTCACCTCTCCAACGGCCGTCCTTGAACACGCCTATTTATATGCTGGACCCTGGTCAACGGAACATGCTGGAGGGTTCCAGAACCTTCTACATTCAAACCAATGGGTCAGCATTGCTGAGATGACCGTTATGTCAGTTGCAGGCCGCCATCTTAGGTTCTAACAACCTGTAGGATTTTCACGAGGGCGACTAGGCCTCACAAAATGGGTTTACAGTAAGCATGGGCGGATTTTGCGGATCCACGATTCACGAATTTGCAAATTCACGGATCGTGGATCCGCAAAATCCGCGGATTTTGCGGATCAGCGGATTTGGGGGCGGGGCTTCCTCGAGTGTGTGGGCGGGGCCAAACGGACGGGGCTTCCATGCGAGCGCACATGCCTCTTGTGTGTATAAAAGGTCACAGACCGATCAGAGCAGCAGATTAAGAGACAGAAGCTCCTGGCCACAGGAACAGCACGGGGATTGCGCTCGTGAAAGTCAAAGATGCAAATGCCTCTGGCCAGCATCACAGCGGATTTTCGATGGTATATTTGGGAAGAAGGCACACCTGCCCAGCCCCCACAACGCTCACGATTGTTTTTGGGCTGATGAATGAGTCACTGAATTTAAGCTTCAACTAGGGCACATGCTTTATTGATATCTGTAAGTGCTTCCTGTTGAGGTTTAATTTTTGTGCCAGGACCGTCGTGCCAGAATGAACCCTGCCCTTCATGTTTATTCAAGAAGACACCACCGTTTTGTGCCTGCTGTAAATAATTTACGATGGCGCCGGCAAGCTGCCAGCGCCATCCTGAAAAAGTTACTTAATTAGCTTCAACAGGAAGCTCCAATTGGTAAAATAAAGCAGGCGCTCGAGCCCCTGCTTTATCTTATCTATTAGAGCTTCCTGTTGAAGCTAATTAAGTAACTATTTGAGGATGGCGCTGGCAGCTTGCCGGCGCCATCGTAAATTAGGCTTGAACTTTTGACCGCGGAATCCGCCGCTCGCGGATTGCGGATTTTCGGTAAATTGGCGAGAGTTCGCGGACCGCGAATTTACCGAAAATCCGCGATCGGAGCGGATTTTGCGCTCATGCTTAGTTTACAGGATTAAGGAACACCTAGCCCCCCCTCCCTACGACAACACTGGTCTGGTGGACACAAAAGAAAAATAACACATAGGTAGGCCCAAGGAGACAAAATAAATAATTAATAGTAAAGACACTCCCTGAGGCAGACAGGTCTAACAGGCAGCCATTGTTCCAGTGTCGTCCCCTTTACATGGTCAGTAGGAGCAAGTGGGAGGAGGGAGTGGGAGAGGGGTGTGAGATAGACAAAGCCTTTACTGTGATCAGTGGCCGCAGGCTGCCAGTGGGAGGGAACTAGCATATGGCGAGCGGCGGGGGGAGTCTGGTGCGAGGCCTGGGAGCAGGCATTTGGGGTGCGTGTGAGGCCAAGCGCGCGCCTGGGGAAGCTTTTACGCTCCAGTACACAACATGCATTGTAGGAAATCCGGCTTGTTCAAGAGAGTTTGGCCACATGTAATAGATTTCGAGCAATAAATTGCTCGACCTAAAAACACGATCCTTTAGTCACTTTTAAAAGGCGCTACACGGACAGAGTGTCTTGCTGGCTTGATTATCTAAGAGCAATCAAGCAGGGGCGTAACACAGGCCCCCGCTGCCCACGCGGTGCGGGGGGGCCCTAGCTCCAAGGGGCCCCCTCGGCACTGGACTCTGGCCGGAGAGCTCCTGATTGAGCCTGGAGGGGGCCCCCCTAAGTAGCGTGCAGGGAGGCCCCCTCACTTTTCGTTACGCCAGTGCAATCAAGCTACAGGGTAGAAAATCCTAGTGTGTGTTTGTTTGAAGGAAAAAACATTAGTTTTTTTAGGAAGACCCTCACCCACCAACCAAGTTGGTGGCATGCTTCATCATCGGGTCCCACCCAAGGTACTGAGTGTACCTTGGCTGTTCTTTAACGACTGGTTACAGCGGAGCAGATTTTGTGCTGTGAGTGTGCAGTCAAGGTGAGTTGTGGATGAGTTAAAAAACTGTCTGATGGGTCCCAGAATTTAAAAGGCTATTTTAATGTTGTGCCCTTGGCAGTGATTAAAAACTGAGAAGTGGATATCAGTGGAGATAATTAATGACTCTGATATCCGGTGTGGTCAACATGTTTCAGCCAGGTCTCAGTGTTAAACTGGCTTTCATCAGGACCTATGTGTGTGAATTTGAAAGGTGGTCTAAAAATAATATATTTAGGACCAGCTATGTGGCGCACACACTAAGTTGCCATATGTGGAAGAGGATGTTTTCCTATAATGGCTCATTTCCTGTAAGGGGAAAAAGCGACGGACAGTCAAACAAACAAATACATATAATAGTGGCTCTTTTTTTACATATTATACCAAGTGACTCAAGAGCGTCGTGTCCGTGCTCCATGTGGGAAATTGGCATAGTGAGGACCGAGCGTAGCGTTTTTGTGCGTTGTGGTTTAAAAGGAACGCCTTGAAATATGAGCTATTGAGTGGTAACAAATAGCGTTATATGTGATTCATATGAAAAGATGCCAAAAGACGGTAAATCTTACACTGAAAATTTCAGGAATGTGCCCCGTGAGTTCAATGGGGGGCCCGACCAATAGTCACACTCTGTGCGTGTGAATGAGGGAGAAAAAATGACACAGAGATTGTGAGAACTCCGCATTTCGGCGTGTCAAGAGGAAACAGGAAAAGCCACTTTGGTTACCCCACTCACTTCTTCAAAGTCTGAGACCCGCTTCCTGTACCTGCTGCAGTGGAACTCCGTTGATGTGTGCTGTGTGTAGAACAGGAGCTTAAATACCGGAGAGGTTCTCCAGGTGCAGTCAATCTGCTTCTGTGAATAGCGTCTAAACCGCAAAGATAAAGACACAGAGAGAGAGCGGACACATGTTTCTGTTTGTGTTCTACGTTCCTGTTGTACATCATGTTGTATCTTAGTAATGATGTCATGTTCTTTGGTCTCTGTGCTCACTGGATTCCAGAGTGTGGAATCCAGGGGGCAGTCCAGAGATGCACAGTTACTGAGGAGGTTGGTCCTTGAATGCCTTTGGGGTTGTTGTACTGAATAAACTACTTTTTCTACTCTCAACCACTGTACTCCAAGTCATTTCAGTGGCCACGAGGATGGGATCCATTTGAAGAAAACAATGAAGAAAATTTGACTTGGACTGAAGGTTTTCTACAAACTGAAGATTTTCTTCACACAACCCCAGATTACGGCTGAACGTTTTATGAAAGTTTCAAGGTACCTGATGAATATTTATATTATACGTTTTTCTTTTTAAAACAAATAGACCCTTATTTTTGCGCTTAAATTGGAATTTACTTAAGAAAATCATTTGAATCTATTTTTGAAACTATTCTGGCATGTCAACATAGCGCGCAACATCGTGATTTTAATGCCAACTTAATTGCGAAAAATCGTGTTCTCCTCTGTCATATTAAGGATTACAACAGTTTTACAGTGTTACATACTTTAAAAGATACCGCCATGTTAAGAATTACATCGGAGTAGTACATTGGACTTACATCGTTATATGTTTTGAAAAATGCCGCCGTGTTGATTGCCACTGCCTTCGCGTGCACTACAGTTTCTTTCCTGATCACCGCGTCACCGCGTTACTGCATCAACACGCCTAACGCTCTAACGTTGATCACCTGCATCATCACGTTTGACGCTCTCACGTTAAACACGTACTGAAGCGGCCATCTTGGTTATCCATAGCAACCAATGCTATTTCACTCGTCGGATGTGAGCAACCAATGCTATTTCACTCGTCGGATGTGAGCAACCAATGCTATTTCGCTCGTCGGATGTGATTTCCTCATAAACTCGGCAAGTTTACATTTCGGCAAGTTTACAATTTGTTATTACTGGAATCATCACATGGCAAAATTTAACGCGCATTAGTAAACAAGACTATTTATTCAATCTATGTATACACATTATTACCATGAGATGAACTTTGAGCATGAGATGAACTTTGAGCGACAGGTGTATACTTTATGAAATAAACTTCTGGTAACAATTTTACAAGCAAACACCAGCTATTGACAACAGTGACTACATTATTTATTTTAGTTAATTTATTTATAATCTATCTCGACAACGGTGACTACATTATTTATTTTAGTTGATTATTTTATCATTTCATTCACAAAGTGGTGTTCTGATATTTACATTTCTATTTAATCAATATGGATGTTTCATCTTCTGTAGTTGCTCCTCCCAAGTTCTTACAATCTCCAGGTCCTCCTTCTATGAATTGGGAGGATTGGTCAGAATCTTTTGAGACCTATTTAGAGGCGATAGGCGGTGATGTATTCTTACCATCAAGAAAACTAGCATTACTTAAGCACAATTTAGGTGTCGAAGGCAGAAAAGTTTTAAAAACTCTACCTGTAGTAAATCGTGTTGTTTCAACAGTTATTGATAATGATGGAACTAGTGAAACCAGTGAAACCAGCTCGAATGATACATCTATTGATGTATATTCTGATGCTTTAAAAGCGTTAGAAGAAAATCATGGGAAGAAAACGAACATTGTAGTTGAAAGACACAAATTTTTCTCTAGAGCACAATTGGCTGGTGAAAATGTGCAACAATATGTAGCATGTTTAAGAACCTTGGCCATCACATGTAAGTTCAAAGATTTACATGAAGAGATAATAAGAGATCAATTTATAAATAGAATTAAAAAAATCAAAATTCAAGAACGTTTACTTGAGCTCAAGAATCCATCTTTACAGAAAACACTTGATACTGCTAGAAAAATGGAGAATACTTCGCATTATGTTAAAGAGTTAGGTTCTAAAGATGAATCTGGTAATGTTAATGCTTTAACTACGGGTTATAGAAAATCTGATTATAAAAGTGACAACAAAGAGGTTAAACCTAATTTTTCTAGAAATAAGTCTAGTTTTACCAAAAGAGTGTGTTTTAGGTGGGGTAGTCAAAAACACACTGCGGATTTCAATAAATGTCCTGCTAGCAAAGTTACGTGCATTAAATGCAAAAAAATTGGTCATTTTGCCAAATGGTGTAGAACTGGTGATTACAGTAATTGGAAGCGTTCAGTAAATCTTGTGGAATCTCATGTTGACAGTGATGATGAGGAATGTGACGGCAATGGTAATGATATTGAAGTAATGATGCTGCAGGATGATTTTGTTAATGATATTTCTGAAGATTATTGTCCACCTAAATGTGAAGTGCTAATAAATGAAGTGTACATGATGCTTTGGGCGGATTCATGTTCGCCGTACACTATCATTGATAAAAATATGTGGGAAAATGGAAACAAAGACACCTTAATAACCTCTGATGCACGACCTAAAGGTTATTGTGGCATCAAGTTACCTGTTTTGGGTTATTTTAATGCCAAGGTAACTTTCAAAGGTAGGTCTTGTTCAACTAAAGTTTATGTTGTCGAACAGGGACGTGCTTTATTAAGTTGGAAAGATCTTAAAAAGATGTAGTTAGTATTAAATCCTAATCATCCTGATCAGGTGGTTTTGGCTAATGATTATCTTGAACATATATTATTAACTAATGAAGAATCATCTTCAAGATGGGAATCTGTTTTTCCCAAATTATTTAGTAAAGATCTAGGATGTTTAATCAAATTTGAACATAAAATCATTTTAAAAGCAGACAATATTCCATCTGTTCATAAGGTGAGGAATGTACCATTTGCCCTACGGAATCCTTTGAAGGAAGAATTAAATAGATTGTGTGATGCCAAGGTAATAGAACCTATTGAAGCTTCAGATTGGCTTAGTCCCATCGTTTTGGCTCGCAAACCCAATGGAAAAATTAGGATATATGTGGACCTGAGAGATCTGAATAAAAATATTTGGGTTGATAGATATCCTCTGCCACATATCAATGAAATGATTTCAAGTATTAAAGATGCCATGTATTTCTCATCAATTGATTTGTCAAATGCTTACCACCAAATCAAATTACATTCTGACTCTAGGCATCTAACATCTTTCATTACACCTGAGGGTGCTTTTCAGTATCTCAGAATGCCATTTGGATTGGCATCTGCATCCTCAGTTTTTCAGAGAGTCATGTGCAGTATTTTGAAGAATGAATTAAATGTGAGAATATTTCAAGACGATGTTCTTATTTGGGGGAAAGATTTACTTTCTCATGACCATGCAGTACACAGTGTGTTGCAGAAATTACAGGATGCTGGTCTAACTGTATGTGGTGAAAAATGCAAGTTTGGGGTGAAAGAAATTGATTATCTTGGTCATACCATTTCCAATGAAGGTGTTAAACCTAAGATGAAATTATTGGAAGCCATTGAAAAAGCACCTCACCCCATTAATAAAGATCAGTTACGATAATTTTTGGGACTTGCAGGATATTACTCTAAATTTGTCCCAAACTTTGCTGACAAAGTGTATAATTTAAGATTACTAATGAAAAAGGGTACTTCTTTTGCATGGTCAACCTTGTGTCAACAAGCTTTTGAGAACATCAAAAATGATATCACAAAAGCTGTAGCTCTAAAACCGTATGATCCTGATCATCCTTCTATAATTGTTGTGGACTCTAGTGCTTATGGTTTAGGTGCTGTTCTTATGCAAAAACACAATGGAGCTGAACGAATTATAGCATTTGCATCTCGCACACTTAAGGGTGCTGAACCTTCATATTCCGTAATTGAAAAGGAAGCGTTAGCATGTTGGTGGGGTGTAGACCATTTCAAGACTTTTATTTGGGGAACTTCATTTGAATTAAGGACTGATCACCAACCTCTCATTGATATTTTTACCACTAAAGGTGCTTCAAGAGCCACACCTAGAATAGCAAAGTGGTTATATAGACTGCAGGGTTATAATTTTCAAATAAACTATGTTCCTGGTCATAAAAATATAAATGCAGACTGTTTATCTCGCCTTCCTTTGCCTTATGTCAAGGATGATACAACTGACGATAATGATGAGTGGTTAATTGCCAGTATCGAAGAATCCTGTAATAATGCATTTAGTGAACAAGAATGGGTTCAAGCTGTAACCGATGACACCTTGCTACAACAGATTATCAATAACTTACATGTTGGTGTAGATCTGTCATATCTGGACAAATCTATTTTGGCCGATTATAAGATGGTTTGGCCGGAATTATCTTTTTATGATGGCATTCTTAGGAGGGGTGACAGATTAGTTGTACCTGCAGTTTTGCGTGACAAATTATTGAATTTGTTACATGAAGGACACAGTGGAATGACTAGCATGAAAAGGAGAGCTAGGAATGATTTCTGGTGGGTTGGGATGGACAAAGACATAGACAGGTGTGTTAGAAATTGCCTAGCATGTATGTCTAGTGACAAATCTCACAAATCCCAAGAAACTACTATTTCTGCAACTCCTTTTCCTGAGAAGCCTTGGGACAAAGTTGCCATTGATATTTGTGGTCCATTTCATGTTAAGGGTATTGAAAATAAGTTTGCAATTGTCTTGATGGATTTTCATTCTAAATGGCCTGAAGTGGCTTTTGTAAGGGACATCAAGGCCTTCAATATTATTGAATTTTGCGAAGGAATTTTTCGTAGAGAGGGATATCCAAGTGCCATTCTATCAGACAATGGTCCGCAATTTATAGCAGAGGAATTTTCCGCTTACCTTTACAAAGTTGGTGTAAAACACATTACTACCTCTGTATATAATCCAAGAGAAAATGGTTTGATAGAAAGATTCAACCGAGTGTTGAAGGAATGCATTCAACTTGCCAGCAACAATAATGATGACTGTAAAGATGCTGTTAAGGAGATGTTATGGTGTTATAGAAATACTCCCCATACAGCTACGGGAATATCCCCGTTTTTCTTGTTAAAGGGGCGTGTGGCTGGATCCAAAGTCAAACCCATATGGATGTCTAGAAATATTCCAAAAGTGACTGACGGTATGAACCTAGCAATTAAAGTTCGTCAATATCAAAATAAATATGTTCAAAATCACAATTCTAAGATCAATTGTAGTAGCAAAGCATTTAAGGTTGGTGATTGGGTACGCTCACAATTAATGGGAAATCGGAAACCTGGTTCCTCTAAATGGTCCAAACCAAAACAAATTATTCAAGTGACTGGTAATATTGTGAAATTAGATGATGGTAAGCAATGGAATGTAACAAGCATTACAAGATGTAATGATCTTGAATGCAAACAAATGAGTGGTCTGGTTGACAATTCTCCAAAAACATCTGTTGAGAAAAGAGATGATGTACCCATTTCTGACAATTCTCCAAATACATCTATTGAGAAAAGAGATGATGTACCTATTTCTGTGTCTGTATCTACAAGGCCTAAGTGTAAACCAGTGTGGATGAAGGATTAGATCTGTCCATGAATTGGGATTGTAACATTCTATATTTGTTGCTCTTTTAGTTTTTTTTTAGTTTATTATTTTGTCGTTTGTTTTGTTGTTTTTTTTATAGAAAGGGAGATATGTTGTATCTTAGTAATGATGTCATGTTCTTTGGTCTCTGTGCTCACTGGATTCCAGAGTGTGGAATCCAGGGGGCAGTCCAGAGATGCACAGTTACTGAGGAGGTTGGTCCTTGAATGCCTTTGGGGTTGTTGTACTGAATAAACTACTTTTTCTACTCTCAACCACTGTACTCCAAGTCATTTCACATCACATAAAGTTTCGTTGATGGAGTGAGAAATCCTGAATGCGTATGCAGGAAATAAGTAAATTAAATTAAATGAATTGTGGTGCTACCTGGATTCATGTATGTTTTAAATTTAAAATGTTAAATTCCGATTTTCCGCAGTGAGAGGGAAGAAAGACTGAGCCCAATGGTGCAGTCAGCGGGAGAGCATCTTTAAAGTTTCTCCTGGGGTCAGTGTGGATATAGTATTTGGTCGAGTGTATTATATGTACATGTACCTCCAACAGATGTTAGAGGATGAGCACTAGGCTACTGGCTAGTAGAAGGTGTTATGTCTCTGCTAGCATACATCATATGTCTCTGTATACCATTGACACCGTACAAATGTGCAATGCTATAAAGAGAAGGTTGTCGCATGAAGGGGACTGGGGCACAACTGTAAAGGTAGAAGACATATACATTGCATCAATCCTGGAGAATAGTTCAGCACTGAGAAGGGTATGATTGCATACATCTTTTTCACCTTGGCTTCCTAATTTAATTTACTTTTAGGAATGCATCATTCAGCCTAAAGTTACAGCTGAGACATCTGCATTGCCCAGTGAATCACTGTCTACGGTAAGATCAGGTTACTATGGTATCTGGTGCTTTGCAGTCGTTTTTAGATCTTAGAGATTCTCGTTGCTCAAATGGGTGTAATTTCTGATATTTATATCTCCCTCGTCTTCGGTGCTTGATTTTGCGCGCGAGAAAATGTCACTCATAGTCATTGAATGTCACTCATAATTACACTGATACTATGAAAATGTTATACATAAGCAATCTAAAACCTTGACAGCTATATGCACTTGCTCACCTCATTCCCAAGTTGTAATGTACTCTGCTAACATTCAATATGTCCAAACCATGAAGTGGCCTATTCACCAGTAAGAACTAAACAACATTATTAAATACAGCCACAAGGTAGAAACATTTCATATGAAGACTACTTTTTTGAAACGGGATATTCCGTTATTAGAATTGCTAGTCAAATGCAATTCAGCTGGCCTGTTATTTACTATTGCTCTCTTCTTCTCTAGGAGACCGATTAATCTTTGTTTTGGGAGCTTCTAAAAAATGTAGCTGTACTGTCAATAAGTGAATTTGAGTGGAAATTCTTGTAGTGCATTCTTTAATCTTTAAGATGATGACTGTTTTAAGCCAAGATGCTGGAGTGATGTCCGCTGAAGAGCTAGATGAAAAACAGGCAAGGTGACCCTCCAATAGAGGCAGGACATTGAGAGTTAAAGTCATCCAGGGTCAGGAGCCTTCACTCTTTTTCTAGTCTTAGAGGGCTCTTTTTTGTTTGTGCTAAATATTTTCTTTTTATTAGGAGTTGTCTTAGTGAAAAAGTTTCGACCTAGCCTATTTTCATCTTTGATGACAGTACTGTGGAAGTTTATGACTGGCTTGTAGGAAACCCACTCTCCAGCTGGTGGAGGTCAACAGAGCTTTATTGTCCTTTAATACCTACAGCAATAGTTCCTCAGACTCAATCCTCTTTTCTGCTACCACCATAAAAGCTTTTTAAAATTATTTTTGTCACACTGCACTCTTTTCACAAAAAACACCCACAACTACGTAGTACCATATTTGCAGGTAGGTAACAAACAATTTAGGCTGAGGCCAGAAAGATATCCCAAACAGGGATTCGATAGGCTAAGTTGCCAGTATAAGAAGCTGATTAAAGAGAAAAAGGCAACTTTCTATCATAGTTTGTGGGAGGATATGCTAAAGGCCCTACAGTCAGGGGACCAGCGACAGTATCCTGCAGCCCACATGGGGGGGTCCTTAACATGCATGACTGCCGAGGATACTTGGGCAGTGTATTTACGGGGCCTGTATGGCAGCTCATCTATTTCATCTAGCCTTACATGCGTACCCCTAAGAATTTGCCCCCCAACTGGTTCTCTGTGAAAGAAATAAAGGCGATAATTGACTGTATCGAGTTTTCAAGAGCTGCTGACCCCGACAACATCTTGGGAGTTTCCATTAAGTCAAATAGTGGCTGGTAGGTGAAGGTGTACTCTCTTTTGTTCTGTTAAAGAGCCTCAATGGGCCAATATCCCTCATCTTGGAGGGGGCAATAGTGAAACCCATACTAAACAAGAAGTGGTGAGGAGGTGCCGGTTCGGTGTGCCTGCTTCAAGTACAGGTGGGGTATGGAATCACCAAGGGGGGAGGTAAAACGGGTGGGGGAATCAACTATGGTGGCAGGTTTGTGGAAGCAACAGCAGGGACTTGTGGGGGTTGAAGCAACATCGGGGACGGAAGTAACACAAAGGAAGCATGTGAGGGGAAAGCAACATGAAGAATGCGTTCATAACTTTCCCAACAAAGCATGCATATACATTATTAGTAAACACAGTTTATTGAAGACAGATACCAATTCAGTTATTTATCCATCCTAGGGAGGTTTGATAATTAAATCATAGGGTTTCAAATCGTGCAGCGGGGTTGCAAGTTTACAACTTTGCAACCTCTCATGTAACCAACCTCTGAACGCTCGTTGAAGAAAATATGCCTTTACCTTTTGCTTGATATAGTGAGTTGCATTTCTGTCTTTTATAATTACATGTATAGAAATTGAATTTTACATGGGTAAATGTCCAGTGGCTTCTCAGTGCCATATACCTGCATATAACTGGTATTCCCGGAACTTGACATGTAGGCTCGGTTAAAAGGGGAGAACTAGTAGGTCTGGGGTGGGGCAAGAAGGTTGGTGGGAGGTTTATCTAAGGAGAGGCAGATAGGATAAGTCATGTATTAATTCACTGTTTAGCGTAGTTCTGTAAAACAATGTGAGGACATTAGTATTGTTTGAAAGGTCACAACGGGTCACAGATTCAAGCAAGAGTCTGCTATTGATTGTGTCCTGAGCCTCTCTGGCTACATTTGTCGTCTCCTTTCTGATTCCTATCACACTTGATGCCAAGTTCCTGTGGGGCCCCGCCTTGTTCTCTAATGCTATTCACAATCACACCCCCCTGCTATTAGCAGATCTTCCAAGCGGTGCAGGGCTGGCCTTATGCGCCTTATAAACACTGCAGTATCACTTTCACTGCCGCCTTTCTTGTCCCTGTACTTTTGCGGTGGAGTGAGACAATCTGATAGTCTGGCCTACTGATGAGTGACTAGATCATAGCTGCGAAGGTTTCAGACTGCTATGTGTGACATGTTCATAATTTTTTTTTTTTTTTTTTTTTTTATTAGGAAAGATGGTACATAAAAGGACATATTTCATAAATTATTACATACTTTGTAAGGACATTTCTATACATTTTTTATATATTTACATGCATTTAATCAAAGAAACTTATTAGCGAGAGCAAGTAAAATGAGTATGAAGAGATAGGAAACCGTTTCAGTTATATTCAATTAAAATTAATTAAAAGCAGGAAACATTTTAGCCATTTCTATCTATTCTCCAATTTGTTACAGGAGCCCACAAGCGTATACCGTTCTTTCGCTCTCTCTTGCCTTTAAATTCATAGATACAAGATTCTATATTATGAATTCCTAACAATCTTGAGAGCCACATCTGGAAGGATGGAGGATTCGTATCTTTCCACGCCGCAGAAATTAAAATTCTGAGTACAGCAACAGATAAAAACACTAAATCTCTTTCAGCCTCTTCCAAACCCAACCTGGAGTCTATACCAAATAAAATTAAGTAAGGGGATAGGTCGATGGACTGACCTAGCAGCCCCTCGATAAATTTAATTATCTCTTTTTTAATAATATCTAGCTGTTTACAAGAAGAAAACATATGTATAATATCAGCCTGACTTTCATTGCATCTAGGACAATTGTCATTTTCACTTAAACCCCAGGCATATATCTTCGCAGGTGTATGATAAAGATTAAAAATAGTCTTGTAATGTTGTGCGCGAAGATTTGATGCCCGGAATATTTTTTTATTCAGTAAGAGAGCAAGATCTAAATCGACATCCGGATCTCCTAATTTTAATGCCCAATTGGACTCAACCTTCTCGATATCATCCGGTATTTGGTCCAATAAACAGTTATATATATTCTTAATCCTCCTACACCCTCTATTTAATAACTCGATCATTGGAAAGTCTGCTGTAAATGAAATCCGAGGCCTAACTGCCTTAATTGCCCTGGTAACTTGGCCATATACCAACCAGTGACTATCTGGAATACCAAATCTTTCCTGTACAATTCCAAACTCCAGGATTTCACCTCCCTCCATCAAATCTCCCAAGGATTTGAGCCCCACCCTTTTCCAAGTCAACAAGTTTCTATCATTTTTTAGTTGGGGAAATAGAGACGAGTTATATAGTTGCATATGTTCATAATTTCAGTGCAAATATGGGTGACATTTTAACGACTATGAGTGACACTTTTTCGTGATCAAAATCAAGCAACGGAGATGAGGAAACATATAAATTATCAGAAATTACACCCATTGGGGCTCTGAGAAAATTCAAGAAGATTTTAAAACTGCTGCAAAGCACCAGAAATAGAAGGGTACTTAGATTGGAATATGTGAAGCACTCTGCTTCTAAGCACCTCATGCTACTGACCCCCAGGACCTCCACCCCTCCCAAGTCCTGGGGCACTCCTTCCGCCCTATCCTGCCACTCGCACTCCTAAGAGAACACCCAGGCTGCAGCCACAGAGAGCAGGTGCAGTTTGTGCTACTGGTGTAAATGTGCGAAGCGCTCTGCTTCTAAGCACGTCATGGCACTGACCCCTGGCATCTTCAGCCCATCCTGAGTTCTGAGGAGCTCCCTTTATCCTATTATGCCTCTCATACTGCTAAGGGGACACCGAGGCTGCAGACACTCAAAACTAACTCATGTAGGGTCATGCTACATGTGTGAACGTGTGTGCCGCTCTGCCTCTTAAAACATACCACTGCTAACCTTGACCTCTGGCCCTCCTTGGGTTCTGTGGCGCTCTCTTTGTCTTACTGTGCCTTAAGCACGTGACAGATGAGCGGCCTACATTTAAAATTAAGAGTCTGTGAACACAGCTGAATAGTGGACACCGTCACACACATTACCTCCTCGTCCGTCTTCCTCGCCACAGTATTCACATATGAGCTTCCGGCTCCACACAGAACTCTAAGGATAAAAACAGCGCTCTAGTCTCCCTCTCCCTCCTCCAAGATGGCCCTCAGTGGCTCCAGCCAATCCCATAAAGGGATACAGAAACACCAACACGACCTGTTCTTTTTTTCTGCACTACTCCGAGTGCTGTGTTCCCTGCTGGTCAGGTGAGTGGGGCTGGGGTCCTGCTTGAGCAGTCCCCTTATGTCCTTGGTATCAAGTTTTTCTATCAGGGCTGCGGCCTATTCGTCTTACACTATACAGTCCTTGCTTAAGGATTTTCAGTCTCTATCGGAATTGTTGGACCAGGGGGAGGATTTTTCTTCTACCCATGCGATGATGGAGCAACAGGTTCGTCTGCTTTCAGATGTCTCCTTTGATACATTGGGGGCGGCAGCTTCAGCGGCCGGGTCTTCTGTGGCTGCGAGACGACAGTTATGGCTCCGTTCATGGAAGGCTGATGCTGCGCAGAAGAGCCTACTTATGAAGATCCCCTTTTCTGGGGTTAAACTTTTTGGTTCTCCTCTGGACGAGATGGTGAAAAAGACAGCGGAGGATCGTAAACTGCTTGCTCCTGAACGGACTGGCCGATTCCGTGCCTTTGGTTCACAGAGGTTTTTTGGTCGTTCTAAGAGGGGTCGGCCTCGTCAGCCCTTTCGTGGAAGGGGGCGTGGCCGGGTGCTCCTTCCTTTGATAAGTCCCGGTTCTCTGGAGCGTCTGCCTCCTCCGCTCCTGCTTCCAAATCCTGACTGGATCGCTCCTGGTGTAGGTCCGGTTGGGGGTCACCTCACTTGCTTCATGGACTCTTGGCGAGAGACTGTGTCAGACCAATGGGTGCTTCGAGTGATTTCAGAGGGTTTACGCCTTGGATTTGCCCAGACTCCCCCAGACTGTTTCAGGGCCACTCCTTGTCCCAGAGATCCTCTGAAAAAGTTCGCGCTTTTGGAAGGCATAGATTCCCTGGTGGTCAAGAAGGCGGTGATTCCTGTGCCCAGCGATCAGTTGGGGAAAGGGGTGTATTCCATCTTTTTCCTGGTGTCAAAGCGCACCGGGGATCTTCGACCTGTGATGGACCTAAAATGGGTCAATACTTTCATCCCTCACCAACGGTTCAAAATGGTTTCACTTCCGTTGATCCTTCCTCTGGTGTCTCAGGGCGATTTCCTTGCATCTATAGACTTGAGGGATGCTTACCTGCATGCTCCTATTCATCCGGACTACCAAAAGTTTCTCCGGTTTTGCATACAGGGTCGTCATTACCAGTTCCAGGTATTGCCTTTTGGGCTCTGCTCTGCTCTGCTCCCAGGATCTTTACTAAGATTCTGGCTCCTCTTATTGGACATTTGCATGGGGAGGGCATTAGTGTTTTTCCATATCTGGACGACATTTTAATTTCTGCTTCTTCTCTTCCTAAGGCGGAGTTGCATGTCCGGAGAGTGTGCCATGTCCTCGAGCATCATGGGTTCCTCGTGAATGTGCCAAAGTCCTCCCTGGTTCCTGCGCAGGAATTGACTTTCATTGGGGCTCTGTTCAGGACTCAGTTAGGGATGGTGTTCCTGCCCCCTCCCAGGATTCCGTCCCTGTCTGCTGTTCGTGCCCTGTTGTTGGGGCATTCTCATCCAGTGAGCCTTTGGTTGAGGGTTCAGGGTCTGATGTCGACGTCGTTGTTGACGGTGCCATGGGCTCGCCTCCACATGTACCCGGTGGTATCCCACATTTTGTCGCATTGGGACCCCTGTTCCCTCGATATGGGTGTTTTGGTTCCTATGTCGGAGGATGTTCGGGTGGTCCTGGGTTGGTGGTTGGACGAGGGTCATCTATCCAGGGGCCGCCCCTTTCTGATCGTTCCCACCCGCGTGGACACTAACGATGCCAGCCTGCTGGGGTGGGGTGCTACTCTGGGGGATTCGACGACTCAGGGGGTTTGGCCTCAGTCGGTGTTGTCATGTTCCTCCAACTACAAAGAGCTGAAGGCCGTCCTTCTGGGTCTGTTGGATTTCTCGGATCTTGTTCGGGGTCACCATGTACAGATCCGAACGGACAATCAGGTTGTAATGTCTTATGTGAACCATCAAGGGGGGTGCAAGGTTCGCTCCCTCAGTTGGCTCAGCCGACAAATTTGTTGTTGGGCGGAGGTGCATCTGGAGTCCCTGTCTGCCGTTTACCTGCCTGGGGCGGAGAACACTGTGGCGGATTGTCTGGGCCGAGTGTTTCCTTCCATGGGGTCCTTGTCCCTCACGCGGTGGATGTTCAGGAGGTTGCGGGTGATGTTTGGCTGTCCGATTGTGGACCTGTTTGCCTCCCAGGACAATGCCCAGATTCGATGCTTTTGCACGATTATGCCTTGCCAGAATGCCTGGAGAGTGGACGCACTTTCGTTCCTTTGGCCGAAGGGTCTGTTGTATGCGTTTCCCCCTGTTCCCCTGATTCCAGCTGTATTCCAGAAGATCAAGAGGGAGGGGTCCTTTGTGCTCCTGGTTTCTCCTTGTTGGAAGCGTCGCCCTTGGTATCCCCTACTGTTGGAATTGGCTGTGTCTCCGGGGTGGGCCTTGCCGTTCATGCCATATCCTCTGATGGGTCCTCTTCTTCCTCTGCCTGTGTTCCGTTCCCTGGGTCTGCGGGCCTGGCTCTTGAGAGGGATTCTCTGATACGTGAGGGTTGTTCTGTGACTGTGGCTGGGGTCATTCAACAGTCCCGGAGGCCTTCTACGCTTAAATCCTACGCCAAGCATTGGAATAATTTTGCTTCTTGGTGTGTTGGTCGTGAGCTGTCGTTGTATTCTTTGGATCCGGCTCGCGTTCTGGATTTTCTGAATGATGGATTTGTGTTGGGTTTGGCCGTTTCAACTCTTCGGGCTCAATGGGCCGCCATTCGGGCATTTCATGTCCTCCCTTTGATTTCAATTTCGCCTTTGGTTGCTAGGCTTTTTAAGTCTCTTTCTTTCCAACGCCCCCGTCCTATCATGTGTCCTCCTCCTTGGGACCTTCCTTTGGTTTTGCGTTCCTTGCAGTTGGCTCCTTTCGAGCCGTTGGAGTCAGTGGACTTGAAGTTTTTAACACTCAAGGTGGTGTTTCTTGTGGCGATTGCTTCTGCAAGGCGTATGGGTGAGTTGGGTTCTTTCCTTCGTTCTGCCCCATTTTTGTTGGTTTTGTCGGACCGTGTGGTCTTGCGCCCTCATCCTACCTTTATTCCTAAGGTGGATTCTTATTTTCACCGGTCTGCTGAGGTGGTTCTTCCGGTTCTTTGTCCGGATCCTTCCTCGGATGAGGAATCCCTTTTGCACCTCTTGGATGTTCGTCCTGCCTTATTGATTTATTTGTCACGCACGTCTTCCTTTTGTAAGGTGGACAACTTTTTTGTCAATTTTGGTTTGTCGCGTCAGGGTCTGAAACCCTCCCTCTCCATGATCAGTCGTTGGATTAAGGAGGCCATTATGTTGGCATATGCTTCAGTTTCTGAGGTTCCCTCCCTTCCTGTTCAGGGTCGTTCCACCCGATCTGTTGCCGTGTCCTGGGCTTCCTTCAAAGGGGTGTCTATGGAGGATGTTTGCAGGGCTGCTACGTGGTCTTCCCCACATACCTTCATGTCCCATTACCGCCTCCAGATTGGGGGTGGGGGTTCTGTTTCGTTTGCCTCTTCTGTTTTTTCTGCGGGGGTACCTATAGAGGTTGTCCTTTTGGTTGCTATACCTCTGTATATTAAAATATGATTTCGCTGCACTGATGGTGTGGTCTGTTTTTCCTTACATGAAGCTGATTGCTTTGGTATCGGCTCATATGTGAATACTGTGGCGAGGAAGACGGACGAGGAGGTTATGACCCGGTTACTTACCGGTAATCTTCATTACTCCGAGTCCTTGTCTTCCTCACCACAGTATAGTTTCCCTTCCCTCCCGGCCCTGGTGGTGGCTTCATGTCTGCGGCTTGATTCTTCAGGTTGTGTTGGTGTTTCTGTATCCCTTTATAGGACTGGCTGGAGCCACTGGGGGCCATCTTGGAGGAGGGAGAGGGAGACTACAGCGCTGTTTTTATGCTTGGAGTTCTGTGTGGAGCCGGAAGCTCATATGTGAATACTGTGGTGAGGAAGACAAGGACTCGGAGTAATGAAGATTACCGGTAAGTAACCGGGGCAGGCACCGATATTGATTTGGCAAGAAGTAGCGCTAAGCAACTGAGGCATACAGGTCACTGACAGCCAACAGCATTATTTTAAAAACGACCCCTCCGCTCACTGACACAAAAAATATTATATCACTGGCTTGGCCTAATGAAAATGAGTCCGTAAATGCTGTGAGACTTAACTTAGGCCATGAGGATGCCGGCTCTCTCCACTCCGGGACTCCTGAATAGCACTGTATATGGAGCAGCACATTCTGTGCTCACCCTGAAGCATGGCTGCCAGTGTTCACAGGATGGGGGGGCCAGAGATGAATGGGCCCTCGGACTCTGCAGCTGTGTATTCTCAAGGCAAGAGGTGGTACAGGCAAGCAGTGTGAGTATGTGAGAGAGTTATGTATGGGCACTGGCAGGGAGGCAGTGTGACTGCCGTCGGGGACTGCAAGAGTGCAAGGCAGGCTCTGCCCGTGGTCCACTCCCCTTCCCCGCTGCAATCGCCTGCGCATTTTCTATTCGGACTATATTTCCAGGCACAAACAATATAAGCAGAAGAAACAGAAAAGGATTGTTTATTTTTTTTGTTTACAACGCAGCTCGCCTAGTTATTCCAAGCAGCTGACTGCCCCTGCTGTGAATTCTGTCTGTCTTGGCAGCCACTGAATAAATCTTAACTTTCAGCGAGTGGACAGACGACTCCCACGATGTCCACTGCACTCTCCCTCGGCCGGGCTCGGCAATACTGAATTCACAGCAGGCAGTAGCCATCATAAGCCCCACAGCGCGGGTGCCCAGGCCCTATGAGCACCCCACAACAGAGACAGCAGAGACATGCCAGTGCCACCATAAACCAGTGAGGCCCCATGGCGCCGACCTGACTTTGAAGCTTCCTGGGGCGCTCTAGTAGCACGTGACGTGAGGTTCCCTGCGGCGCCACCGGCCAATTGTAGCAAACAAACCTGCCTGGGCCCAGCCCCGAAGGCAGCTTGTCTGAATTATAACTGCGCTGCGTCCCAGAATCATGACATTAACTTACATTGTAGTACTGTGAGGCTGCCTGCGGCGCTTTAGCTTCCCTGGGAGTCCCCATGCCTGCAGGAGCAGCGCTCACAAGGTACAGGCAGGGCGCTGCCACCTACCACACACAGTGGATTGTCTCATAGGCCAACGTCTCCTGGTGCCACGGGGCTAGTGGACAATCTGGCCACGTGTCAGGCTCAGTGAAGCGAAGGCTTTACGCACAAAAGGTGACACCTAAGATCAGCCACTTACTCCGGCTGACAAAAGCGAACAGGCTACCTGGAACGATGGGTTGTGGGGGGTAAACACAGTAATGGGCTTATCCCGCGAACTCCAGCTGGGCTGGCGGCGTCGATCCCCCCGAACCCCGCTCAGGGAAGTAGAAGTCCAGGGCCCAGAGACGAACTCTGACCCCACAGTGACCTCCATGGCTGCGGTTGGGAGCAGCTGCTTGGCAAATTCTAATTTGCTATTCACCACATACCTGCTAATAATCGGCGCGCATAAAGGTATTGGTAGGGCAGGGCCATTAAAATTATGCGTTTTTACAGCTGCGGCGCTTCCGCATAATTATGAATTTGCTGTATTTTAATCTGCTGTACAATCCGCAGAGTTTTAACAAAACAATGTTGATCACACACTCAACCTTGTCCTGCCTGAAAAAAAGCGTACACGTCTGGCTCTCACGTAAGAAGCTGTAATGCCCACGAGACACGTTTGCGCTATCTAAAAGTGCAAAAAAAAAGTAAATACAAGGGACAAAGCTGCGTAATAGCTCTGCAGCCAATCAAGTGCCGGTCGGCGGCAGTATAGCCAATGGCAAGGTTAGGAAGAAAGAGGGGGCGGGCAGACAGAGTCGAGGGCATGACTCACTGTATGAGGAGGAAGAGAAAAGCACGCCGAACCTGCGGGCGCCGAGAGTGACCCGCTGCGGAGGGAGAGGGACATGCAAGAAGCGCACGGTGAGTATCGGAGGAGTGGGGGGGCGGGGGTACTTTATGTATGTGTGTGCGCACGGCGGCGGGGGCGGGGGAGAGGTTCTCTATGTGTGTGTGTGCGTGCGTGTGTGTATGCGCGGCGGCGGGGGGGTTCTCTATGTGTTTGTGCGTGCATGTGTGTATGCGCGGCGGGGGAGTCTGTATGTGCCATGGAAGACAGGAAACGCGCGTGACCTGATCCGTTTATGCGCACGTGCACATCACTTGTCTCCTGTCTCCCTTGACTCCTTGAAAGCAGAAATTATTGCAATAGAGTCACGCAGGGACGATCGCTTCGCAATCCGTTCGCACAAGTCATACAAATCTGTGATCTGCATGATACACAATGTGCTTTGCACCAGACACATTAGCCCTCTGTGCTACCTTATGTGCTTAAAATGTTGCTGGACAGGACACATACCTCTCCCAGAACTGAATTAACGAGTTGTATTACCACTCTTATAATTCCCTCATACTTTCTTGTCACACAAACATCTCTACAGCACGTGTCTATGACGGTTACGCCAACGATGTTCGGTTGGCTGGTGTGCTCTTTGCTGTACTTTGTGTGTGTATTGTTATGTTATGTTATGTTATGTTATTATAAGTTTGTACAGCGCCTTATCACCCCGAGGTATCTAAGCGCTATCAGCGGACACACAACACCGGTAAGAACACCACGCCACCCACTCACAGTGGCCCCCATGCTTCCAGGAAGAGCACCGTCTTCAGATTCTTCCTGAAGGAAAGAAACTAATCTTCTTCTCTTCGGGAAGAATCTGAAGACGGTGCTCTTCCTGGAAGAGCTGGGAGAAGGTTCCATGCTCGGGGGACCGTGCTTGAAAAGGCTCTGGCTCTTGGATAGCAGGTTGAACCAGGTTGAACCTAGGACACATCAAGTTGCACGCCTCAGTAGACCGAAGGTTCCTGTTTGGTGTATATTTAGTCAGCCGATCCATGGACGGCTTTATGTGCAATACAGAGGCTCTTGAATTTAGCTCTTTGAGCAATTGGCAGCCAGTTTAGGTCCTGTAGTAAGGGCGTTGCCCTGGTTCGCCTAGGTTTATTAAAAATGAGCCTAGCCGCATCATTCATTACTACCTGGAGTCTGGCTAGAAGGCTATTTGGTAAACCTAAATATAAGGAGTTACCATAATCCAGCTGCTCCAGAATCAGAGCGGAAACAGCCAGCCTGAGGGTGGGAACGGACAGCAGTAGGGATAGTTTCCGGAGCTGGCGTAATAAGCTAACACAGGTGCCTACCACCGCCGACACCTGCTGTGTCATGGATAACAGGGCATCAATTTTGATCCCTAGGCTCTTTACTGCTACTGCTGGTTCTGGACATGGCCCTAATTCAGCTGGCCAGAACAGATCACTCCATGGGTTGGCTACTGTGGTAACTGCCAGGACTTCCGTTTTGTCCGGGTTCATTTTCAAAAAATTGTCCGACATCCAGTTAATCGTAAATTTGAGAATGTCTTGCATTCTCAAATAGGCTGCAGGTGAATGTTCGATCTGGATCAGAATGTGCGTATCGTCGGCATAATTGTAGACCCTGCAGTCCATCTGGTTCAGGGCTGCAATCAACGACTAGATATATATTAAAAAGCAAGGGCCAAAGAGCTGAACCCTGGGGCACTCCACGTGCCCCAGGGTTGTGTGGTTGCGTTGTGTGGTGATTTTTTATGGTTTTGTATGGCAATTGTACCATGGATTTTGTATGGTTTTGTATGGCAGTTGTACCATGCGTGTTGTGTTATGTTTTATTCTGTTTTTTTGGGTATTTCAATTAGGAATATTCTCACCGAAGTTAAACATAATTGGCTACAATATAGCCACTGTATTTGTGATGTGCTCTTCAGTGACGCAGTTCCCACCATGCGGTGTGATGTGTGTTGGTTTGTGTTTTGCATTGTGTTGTTCCGTGGGGTGTGGCTATCTCATGCTGTTTTCTATTGCATACCCTTGTATCCTTTTATGGTATGACATTTATAGTGTTGTCAAGTGAGTTTTTGTGCCTTGTGATGTATCCGTAGGTACAGTCGATGTAAAAATGCATTTATCCAATACAATATTGAGAATTATTATGATGCTTTGACACCATGTTGGTATTTAGTCAAAACAAATTCTCACATACGTGTAGTGACATACCCTCTGTTGGCAAAGTCAAATGTGGCATTAATTACTTTGTAAAACATGTAATTTGTAAAAATATGTGCACATACATATATATATGTATATATATATATATATATATATATATATATATATATATATAGATATATATTACCTACTGGCGGTCGCCAGTAGGTATATATAGTTAGGATTTTTTTCCTATGGGATTTTTGAAAATTCTATGTCAAATAACTTTGGAGTTTGTGGACGGAATTGGCTGAAATTTTCAGGAAAATGGCACATTTTGTTTCTGAGCAGCCCCTGAAAATTGGGGGGGGGGTTCGTCCAGGGGGGGTCGAGAAAAAAGGGGGGTCCCAAAACGTGTTTTTAACATTGAGTTCTCCATAGGGCGGTTGGCCTCACTTTTAGCCCGACCGGCTGAATGGATTTGCACGAAACTTGGCAAAATTGTAGGGACTGGTAGCCCGATGTGCCTTTTGTAGGTCTCAATATATGTGCTACAGTGGATTTTGAGAAATTAACGTTTAAAAAAAGATATATATCTGTAACTGCGGACCGGGCAGCGCTCCAGTACGCGTACTTTTCGCGCAACGGAGCTTTGTGAAGCGAAGCTGATTGGTTCTCCGGCGTCTGTAAACATTCCAAACAGTCCGTAGCGGCCGCCATCTTGTCTCTCGGTAGGATCGAGAGACAAGAGGAGGCCAAAGCGAAGGGGCAAATGACCATAAGGGGGCATAGTAGATCCTCGCTGACCCCCTAGGTTTGATGTGGAGGTTTTAAAAGGGCCCCGCGGGGCAAAAAAAAAAAAAATAATAATAATCGAACGGCTGAATGGATTTGCACGAAACTTGGTAAAATATTAGGGACTGGTAGCCCGATGTGCCTTTGCTAGGTCTCAATATATGTGCTCCAGTGGATTTTGAGAAATTAACGTTCAAAAAAAGATATATATCTGTAACAGCGCTCCGCTTCGCGTAACGGAGGTTTGCGAAGCTGATTGGTCATTCTGTCACTGGGCTATAGTTGGGCTACATCTGGCTGATATTTGGGCTACATTTTTTTTTTTTCGTCTCTGGCGGCCATCTTTGGGCTACATTGGGCTACATTGGGCTTCATTGGGCTTCATTGGGCTACATTGGGCTACATTTGGGCTCCAACATATATATAGGCCAATGTAGCCCAATATATATTTTTCAAAGTTAATTTTCGTAAAAACCACTGGAGCATATATCTTGAGACATAGCAAAGGCACATCGGGCTACCAGTCCCTACAATTTTGCCAAGTTTCGTGGAAATCCATTCAGCCGTTCGAGCTAAAAGTGAGTCCAACCGCCCTATGGAAATGAAGGAAATGAATGGGTAATTTGTAATTAGCAAATAGCTCATCGCAAACTAGGAATGGTATTGAATCGCTATTTATTCCTTAAAGTTCGCTATTTAGGAAATGCAAAAATGATAGATATGGCGGTTCATCTCTAACAAGATAAGAAGCATAGGGATAGATTTATGATGACTGGCGCATCACCAGGGATGTGTTAGTCATTCTGTGCCGCTGTTCCGTCACCTATGGTGTGCTGCATTTACAATGCGGCGCATCATGGGGCAAAAACAGCACAGATGCGTGATGTATCTGTGCCGTAAAGGTGGCGCATTGCTGGAGTTGTATCGCAAGTGTGATGAAGCTCCAGCAAGGGTCGGGGGTGCCCCTGTCGCAGGGTTTCTGTTCTCACACAGAACTGTGGACAGAGGATTGGAACCTCGGCGAATTAGGGTGCCCCAAAACTCACCTTAGTAATCAAAAACCCCTTAGCAAGCTAGGTACAGTGTCACATTGGATATAACAAACTCTCAATGTTTAGACAATCCAGAATATGAACTTATAGTACCTCAGGATACGTGGAACTCATGAACAGTCGGTCGTTATATATTTCTTAGAAACCAGAACATGGAGTTAAGAAGAACACATGTGTATTTGAAATGTTTATTTACTAATGCCGTCTTCTCAGGCGTAGTATCTTAGATAATACAAGTACACATATTATCAGTAGCAAAATTACCAGCATAGTTACTAGTACATAAAAAGCGAATGGTGACAGTATGTTAACATGCTGTAAATGAATAAGAGTTAGCAACACTTATAAGCAGCCGCGGGCCGTGGAGGGAGTTACGGTGGGGCAGGGAGGCGGGGAGGGGGAGGGGCAGGGTGGAGAGGGCTCCACCCTGCCCCTCCCCCTCCCCGCCTCCCTGCCCCACCGTAACTCCCTCCACGGCCCGCGGCTGCTTATATCTCACCCTCCCTAATACACATATTATATTATTTGCTAAGAAGGTCTGTTTGTGTTGGTTTAGGGCGTGCCCATACTTTAGTGTCTTAGATTTGAAGGAATCACATCAGCATACACCAGCTCTCTCTTCATGTGAACCGCATCAACTGTTGTGTATGTGTGTTCGGCAAAGCAATATAAAACCCGCCTCATGCCCAGAATTGGCAGAAGCTGCACTTATGTTATGAGTATGAAGTCGTGGAGATCAGACCTCATAACAATTCTGTATCGTGTTGTTCTTGAAACTTCAGCACTCGCTGTACAGATATAGTTTAACAAGCAAAGCAGATAGTAGAGCAATAACATATTATTCTCATATAAACCACGATGAACTACTAGGTTGAAAGCTAAAGCAACAACTAAGTGTCGTGTGCAGAAGTTGCAAAAAAGGAAAAATGGCGTTTAAACCGGTAATGAGCCCATGCTAACTTAACACGGTGTAAAGATATCCAGGACCTAGATGACACCTCCCCATGATCCGGAAACGAACTGAATAAGATAATAGAAGTGCCATCTCATGAGAGCAGATTGCAACTTTATATGTGGACGGTCCGCAAGGTAAAACATTAAAAACTAGTAAAATTTAATGCTAAAGAAAAATAAAACAGCCAAGTACTTTATCGAGTCTTAAGCCAATAGGCAAGCTAAATAATAAAAACTTGACAAATAAGTCAATGAATTGTCAATGAAATGCTAGTACTCAGCATATCAAACATGAAAAAGGTCTATGACATAACTGTGTATGCAAAATAAGCTGCAACAGCCTCCAATAGGAAGTCACCGTCTTCATCCGAAAAGAGTTCAGACATCCAATTTAAAAGCGGAAAAGAACATACGTGCTCTCCCAGCACCGGATCCTCTATCACCATCAGAGGACAGCTCGGTGGGTTTTCAAGAAAGCTCTGTTCCAAGAAAGACTGTGTTGCCGCCAGTAAATTCCAGGGACCAATTAGTCCATGCATCAATGCCACAGCCATAATCCTTTCGCCAGGACAAACCAACTCGTGAGTAATGATAGGAGTCATCAGCTGATTAAAGTCGACGTCAGGAGAAACCGGTCCGCAGAGACACAAATCAATGGCCCAATCGAAATCACAGGTCAGGCAGTGAAATACAGGCTGGACACAGGTGAAGTAGGAGAATCGAAAAGATAATCCATATGCCGTGCTTAATATCGCCAACGGCATTGTGCCATAATATTCAAGCATGCGATTGCGGAACAGCGTCAGCAGCTGCAGGGCGGGAGCTTGCACAGGAGGGACATCCATATTTAAAAATGTAAAAAAGCACAAGAGCGTCCGCTGGTAATGCAAGTAAAAATGGGAATCCACGAAGCACAGTGGAAAAAATAGAATGAAAGAAAGCAGGGATGACTCCAAAGATTTTCTCAAATGAAGTCACGAGACCACTGGTAACAACTTTAAAAAAGTGCGCCAGGGCCTTTGTGGAGGACGCGTTAAAGATAGTCCGAACCATCTTGCTGAAATGGAAAGGCGAATCAGTATTGAAAAGGGTCTGCACCTCTGTACGGGTGTTCGCTATGTGAAGCACGAAAGTTTCACGGGCCGAACTCAAGGCCACCTCTCTCTGAGACAAAAGAGCTCTTATTCTTGCCATGCCGTTGAAATCTGCTCCCAAGGTTGGTATTTGTGGCCAGATTGAAAACTCCCTATGTTCATGTGTGGGAGGAAATAGAACATTTCTGCAGCAAATAACCCGTTCACTTACTGTTACGATAAAAGGAATACTTTTAATTAACCCAGAACAATCTTCATTATTGAGCATCAAATAACTACCATTTTCCAACAACTTGAACGTGGGGATGATAGCAGGAACTGGCGTGCCTTGCAACACGCAAGCCATATTTGGTCGGTGTTTGTTGCATGAACCGTGTAACTGTATGTGCCTACACATTAGTGAATGATCTGGCGTCTCAGTGCATTCCTCTCCATTCAGATAAACTTCTTGATCATCTTTGAAACATCTGTATGTGTATGGAAGCGACCAGACCTCATGAAGAAAAGCACTACCTAAAGGTTCATAACGACCTATTGGTATATATTTCATACAATTTGAAAACTTATATAAAGCAAAAGGCAGCGTTATTAAACCGTGGATAAGGCACGTTGCCAAAAAACCCGCAATCCTCTGCTGATGATGTCACTGAGCATGTCATGAATGATGTAATATGTGACATCATCAGCAGTGGATTACGGGTAATAGTATCTCTAGTTTACTCCCCTATAGCTGTCTTTCTTTTAACATAAGTGTCTGTTTCCTTCCCTTATACTTACTGTTCTTTTTAAAAAAAAATATTTTTGGTTCACTTCCGGTTCGCGTACCGGCGAGCGAACTGGGAAGCGAACTACAAGAAATAGAGGTTGGCACAGTTCCAAATATTGTACCAATTTTTTAATAACGGGGAGGTAGCTCTGAAAAGAACTTTTTTTTAAATTGTTTTTGTTGTTTTATATTTTTTTTATTATTTTTCTGAACATTTTTTTACTTTTTTTGAATTTTTCTGAACAGTTTTATATATTTTTGGGTTTTTCTTGGAGGGGGCAATGAAAACGATTCATTGTAAAGGGCTCAACAGGAGCAACAAAACAAAAAAAAGAATTTATTATTTGGGGCGTTTCGTACAAACTTGCATATGATAGTCAATAGCTCTGTTGATCAGAGTGATGCTTCTTTCTCCGTAGCAAATGAATCCACTGCAATATACGCAGACTTGTTTTACTTCATGAAATCTCGTTTGTATATTTGGCACCATCTCCCTGCCCTCTGGTCCCGTTACTTCCGGTACAACAGATCTTCTGGCCATAATAGGGAGATTATCTAGGTCGTTACGAAACTGTGCAGCACTGTAGTTGTTAGGATGCCACCTAGTCATATGGCGATGCATTGTGTAGTTTCCGAAACTGTATTTTTTGTCGGTCCCTCTGGACAGTCTATCTTGACATATAAGGCAAGTTACGTATCTTGCATTTACTTTTTTCTGACCTTTGGGAATTTTAAAAAATTGCCAAATGAAGTTTTCTTTCCGGTGAGACGTCCTGGGCTCCTCAGGCAAAAAGTGCCTCTCTTCGTGCTCGTCGTCCTGTTCCTCTTCTTCCTCTTCTTGCTGAATTATAACTTCAGCAGGTGGTCCACTCTTCCTTGGATGTGGTGGAGGTGGTGGGGAAGCACCAGCTGAAGCTACTAAAGAAGCCATTGCTCACTGGTAACAAAGGGTCTTTCTCTCACAATGATGAAAGTCAGAGTGAGGAAAGAAGGAGGGATTTTCATCATTTGGGAAAAACAATAGTTCTCAACCAATGAAAAGTGTTCATTTTAGATTATATGACCTAGTCTTACATCATTAGGAAACCAAAAGTGAAATGAACCAATGAAAAGTGTTATTACCAAGTCACATGACCTGCTGTGTTTACGTTAAGCGCTTTGCAGGGCCTCCCGGTTTGCTTCCAGAAACCTGTGCTTTGCGACTCGGTAAGCGTACCAGTTCGCTAACGTAGCACGTCATATGACGTATCACGCGACAACGCGAAACGTCATGCGGACGGGAGGCGTCACGATGTTGTTTTCTAACGCGGCAGTTGCGGTAAAGAAACGTTTACCGGCTCGCGGTCTATTTCGCGGCATCAAGGTCAGCTAACGGGAAGCTTCCCGATTCGCGAAGCGGGAACGAAGAAAAAAAAATATTTAAATTTTTTTTTATTAATAAACATATAAAATATATTTTTGGATTTAAAGAAGAATACATTTTACAGCTACAGATATTAGCTGTTAAAAAACCAATGAATTCACTGAAAAACCCATAGGTTATAGACTATATATAGTTAGGAATTAGCATTTACAAAACCTTGAAAATTCACTGAAAAAACCATAGGTTATAGACCATATATAGTTAGGAATTAGCATTTAGAAAACCTTATTTTACTCACACAAAACCATTGAAATTCCATATATAGTTAGTTGCACTAACTATATATCGCGCACCCGCAATCCACTGCTGATGATGTCACATATTACATCATTCATGACATGGTCAGTGACATCACTGATGACATCACTGATGACATCTCAAATGACATCACTGATGACATCACTGATGACATCTCAAATGACATCACTGATGACATCATGACACACCAATACCAGTTACTACATACGCACTCACTGATTCCTACGTCTACACACACATTCACTCATTCACCCATACAATCACTCATACATACAGTCACTCATTATTACAACACTATCATATGCACTCATACACCTATGCAGACAGTCACACACTGCCACTCATCCATGGAGTTACTCACACACCAAGTCAGTCCTGTAAAGAATCAATCACACTTCCATTTCTTCATCTATACAGTTAAACACAGAACACCATACTTCAGTGACATCACTGATGACATCACTAATGACATCTGAAATGACATCACTGATGACATCTGAAATGACATCACTGATGACATCATGACACACCAATACCAGTTACTACATACGCACTCACTGATTCGTACGTCTACACACACATTCACTCATTCACCCATACAATTACTCATACATACAGTCAGTTATTATTAGAACACTATCATATGCACTCATACACCTAGTCAGTCCTGTGAAGAATCAATCACACTTCGATTTCCTCATCTATAGTTAAACACAGAACACCATACTTTTCACACATATACTAACACATACTTACTCTCTTATACAATCACTGATACAAGTACACATTGATATGCACAGCGTCACACACCTCCCAGCCAGCCACACACACACTCAGTCTTCCATCCATCCAGTCATTCTTCAATATGTAAAACGTATTTAAACTTTACAAAAACACACAGACACTAGATGATGTCATCAGTGATGTCATCAGTGATGTCACTGACCATGTCATGAATGATGTAATATGTGACATCATCAGCAGTGGATTGCGGGTGCGCGATATATAGTTAGTGCAACTAACTATATATGGAATTTCAATGGTTTTGTGTGAGTAAAATAAGGTTTTCTAAATGCTAATTCCTAACTATATATGGTCTATAACCTATGGTTTTTTCAGTGAATTTTCAAGGTTTTGTAAATGCTAATTCCTAACTATATATGGTCTATAACCTATGGTTTTTTCAGTGAATATATATATATACATATATATGTATGTATATATATGTTACCTACTGGCGGTCGCCAGTAGGTAGTTATAGTGAGGACCTACTATCCATAGGAAATCTGCAACATTCTATTTGGAATAACTTTGGCACCGGTTGTCGAATCTTCGCGAAAGTTTCAAAACTGGTGGGCGCTCCATTCTGCTCCTATCCCGAAAGTCTCAGGGTGATTCGTCAAGCAGGGGTCGAGAAAAAAGGGGGTCCCAAAACGTGTTTCCCCCATGCAACTCCCATAGGAACCTTTAGTCACAGCTACAGCCCGAACTACTGACCAGAATTACACCAAATTTAGCAAAAAAGGCACCGAATCAGGCGGCAGGTGATAAATGCGTGCTGAGAGACATTGGGGAGCTGGTGATTTCCCGTAATAACGCCCGTGAAGAAGAAGCAGGAGGCTCCGAAACCGGTCGGTGTTACCTTTCTATGCCCAGGAAGCTGTGTAGCCTCCATTAAAGGTTCATTAGAACAAGCCGCTGTGGTGTGCGTTTCCGCTTCTTTTGGGAACTCTGTTAAATGTCATATGTCTTATACTTGTAAAGCGCACAGCTGCCCCAGCAAAGGGGCGTCCCGGCGCTGTATACCGCTGGGGAACCCGTCCTGGCTTTCCCTGTGGGATGGTCCCTACTGGGAAACCCCAAGGTGGAGCCAGGCATCCCCGGCGTTGATGGGGCCGTTGTGGAGATTAGGCAAGCTAATGCCCAGAGTTGCAGAGTGGGACCCCAGGTTAGAGGAGGCACCGAGGCGAGAATTGTCGAGTCCGCTGACCCTGGTCCACGACCCTGCCGCGTCGGGAATTGAACCCTGGTCCCGGGCCGACTTCTGCTCCCGGGTCTGCCGCCTCTAACCAGTGAGCCACACCACTCCACAGCGGTGATTTCCCGTAATAATGCCCGTGAAGAAGGAGCAGCAGGCTCCGAAACCGGTCGGCGATACCTTTCTATGCCCAAGAAGCTGTGTAGCCTCCATTAAAGGTTCATTAGAACAAGCCGCTGTGATGTGCGTTTCCGCTTCTTTTGGGAACTCTGTTCATGTTTTTCACGGTCCCAAACCGTGAGGAAATGACACCGCCATCCAAGACTTGATGAGACTGCTAGGGCGCCAATATCCGACCCGAGAGCGGCACAACGGCTTTGCATCCTAACACAGCATGCTGGGCACGGAGCCCACCAGAGGGAGAGCCCACCAGAGGGACACAATTAATTAAAAATTACCTGGAATGACACAGCCTCCCACCAGTGAGTCACAACATCTTACTCACTACAAATCCCAGCATGCAACCCACCAGAGGGAGAACCTACCAAACACCGAATCAGGCGGCAGGTGATAAATGCGTGCTGAGAGACATTGGGGAGCTGGTGATTTCCCGTAATAACGGCTGTGAAGAAGGAGCAGGAGGCTCAGAAACCGGTCGGCGTTACCTTTCTATGCCCAAGAAGCTGTGTAGCCTCTATTAAAAGTTCATTAGAACAAGCCGCTGTGGTGTGCGTTTCCGCTTCTTTTGGGAACTCTGTTCAAGTTTTTCGCGGTCCCAAACCGCGAGGAAATTGCACCGCCATCCAAGACTTGATGAGACTGCTAGGGCGGCAACATCCGACCCGAGAGCGGCACAACGGCTTTGCATCCTAACACAGCATCCTGGGCACGGAGCCCACCAGAGGGAGAGCCCACCAGAGAGACACAATTAATTACAAATTACCTGGAATGACACAGCCTCCCACCAGTGAGTCACAACATCTTACTCACTACAAATCCCAGCATGCAACCCACCAGAGGGAGAACCTACCAAACACCGAATCAGGCGGCAGGTGATAAATGCGTGCTGAGAGACATTGGGGAGCTGGTGATTTCCCGTAATAACGGCTGTGAAGAAGGAGCAGGAGGCTCAGAAACCGGTCGGCGTTACCTTTCTATGCCCAAGAAGCTGTGTAGCCTCCATTAAAAGTTCATTAGAACAAGCCGCTGTGGTGTGCGTTTCCGCTTCTTTTGGGAACTCTGTTCAAGTTTTTCGCGGTCCCAAACCGCGAGGAAATTGCACCGCCATCCAAGACTTGATGAGACTGCTAGGGCGGCAACATCCGACCCGAGAGCGGCACAACGGCTTTGCATCCTAACACAGCATCCTGGGCACGGAGCCCACCAGAGGGAGAGCCCACCAGAGAGACACAATTAATTACAAATTACCTGGAATGACACAGCCTCCCACCAGTGAGTCACAACATCTTACTCACTACAAATCCAGCATGCAACCCACCAGAGGGAGAACCTACCAAACACCGAATCAGGCGGCAGGTGATAAATGCGTGCTGAGAGACATTGGGGAGCTGGTGATTTCCCGTAATAAAGCCCGTGAAGAAGGAGCAGGAGGCTCCGAAACCGATCGGCGTTACCTTTCTATGCCCAAGAAGCTGTGTAGCCTCCATTAAAGGTTCATTAGAACAAGCCGCTGTGGTGTGCGTTTCCGCTTCTTTTGGGAACTCTGTTCAAGTTTTTCGTGGTCCCAAACCGCGAGGAAATTGCACCGCCATCCAAGACTTGATGAGACTGCTAGGGCGGCAACATCCGACCCGAGAGCGGCACAACGGCTTTGCATCCTAACACAGCATCCTGAGCACGGAGCCCACCAGAGGGAGGGCCCACCAGAGAGACACAATTAATTACAAATTACCTGGAATGACACAGCCTCCCACCAGTGAGTCACAACATCTTACTCACTACAAATCCAGCATGCAACCCACCAGAGGGAGAACCTACCAAACACCGAATCAGGCGGCAGGTGATAAATGCGTGCTGAGAGACATTGGGGAGCTGGGGATTTCCCGTAATAAAGCCCGTGAAGAAGGAGCAGGAGGCTCCGAAACCGGTCGGCGTTACCTTTCTATGCCCAAGAAGCTGTGTAGCCTCCATTGAAGGTTCATTAGAACAAGCCGCTGTGGTTTGCGTTTCCGCTTCTTTTGGGAACTCTGTTCATGTTTTTCGCGGTCCCAAACCGCGAGGAAATTGCACCGCCATCCAAGACTTGATGAGACTGCTAGGGCGGCAACATCCGACCCGAGAGCGGCACAACGGCTTTGCATCCTAACACAGCATCCTGGGCACGGTGCCCACCAGAGGGAGAGCCCACCAGAGGGACACAATTAATTAAATATTACCTGGAATGACACAGCCTCCCACCAGTGAGTCACAACATCTTACTCACTACAAATCCCAGCATGCAACCCACCAGAGGGAGAACCTACCAAACACTAAATCAGGCGGCAGGTGATAAATGCGTGCTGAGAGACATTGGGGAGCTGGTGATTTCCCGTAATAACGCCCGTGAAGAAGGAGCAGGAGACTCCGAAACCGGTCGGCGTTACCTTTCTATGCCCAAGAAGCTGTGTAGTCTCCATTAAAGGTTCATTAGAACAAGCCGCTGTGGTGTGCGTTTCCGCTTCTTTTGGGAACTCTGTTCATGTTTTTCACGGTCCCAAACCGCGAGGAAATGGCACCGCCATCTAAGACTTGATGAGACTGCTAGGGCGCCAATATCCGACCCGAGAGCGGCACAACGGCTTTGCATCCTAACACAGCATCCTGGGCACGGAGCCCACCAGAGGGAGAGCCCACCAGAGGGACACAATTAATTACAAATTACCTGGAATGACACAGCCTCCCACCAGTGAGTCACAACATCTTACTCACTACAAATCCCAGCATGCAACCCACCAGAGGGAGAACCTACCAAACACCGAATCAGGCGGCAGGTGATAAATGCGTGCTGAGAGACATTGGGGAGCTGGTGATTTCCCGTAATAACGGCTGTGAAGAAGGAGCAGGAGGCTCAGAAACCGGTCGGCGTTACCTTTCTATGCCCAAGAAGCTGTGTAGCCTCCATTAAAGGTTCATTAGAACAAGCCGCTGTGGTGTGCGTTTCCGCTTCTTTTGGGAACTCTGTTCAAGTTTTTCGCGGTCCCAAACCGCGAGGAAATTGCACCGCCATCCAAGACTTGATGAGACTGCTAGGGCGGCAACATTAGACCCGAGAGCGGCACAACGGCTTTGCATCCTAACACAGCATCCTGGGCACGGAGCCCACCAGAGGGAGAGCCCACCAGAGAGACACAATTAATTACAAATTACCTGGAATGACACAGCCTCCCACCAGTGAGTCACAACATCTTACTCACTACAAATCCAGCATGCAACCCACCAGAGGGAGAACCTACCAAACACCGAATCAGGCGGCAGGTGATAAATGCGTGCTGAGAGACATTGGGGAGCTGGTGATTTCCCGTAATAACGGCCGTGAAGAAGGAGCAGGAGGCTCAGAAACCGGCCGGCATTACCTTTCTATGCCCAAGAAGCTGTGTAGCCTCCATTAAAGGTTCATTAGAACAAGCCGCTGTGGTGTGCGTTTCTGCTTCTTTTGGGAACTCTGTTCATGTTTTTCGCGGTCCCAAACCGTGAGGAAATTGCACCGCCATCCAAGACTTGATGAGACTGCTAGGGCGGCAACATCCGACCCGAGAGCGGCACAACGGCTTTGCATCCTAACACAGCATCCTGGGCACGGTGCCCACCAGAGGGAGAGCCCACCAGAGGGACACAATTAATTAAATATTACCTGGAATGACACAGCCTCCCACCAGTGAGTCACAACATCTTACTCACTACAAATCCCAGCATGCAACCCACCAGAGGGAGAACCTACCAAACACCGAATCAGGCGGCAGGTGATAAATGCGTGCTGAGAGACATTGGGGAGCTGGTGATTTCCCGTAATAACGCCCGTGAAGAAGGAGCAGGAGACTCCGAAACCGGTCGGCGTTACCTTTCTATGCCCAAGAAGCTGTGTAGTCTCCATTAAAGGTTCATTAGAACAAGCCGCTGTGGTTTGCGTTTCCGCTTCTTTTGGGAACTCTGTTCATGTTTTTCGCGGTCCCAAACCGCGAGGAAATGGCACCGCCATCTAAGACTTGATGAGACTGCTAGGGCGCCAATATCCGACCCGAGAGCGGCACAACGGCTTTGCATCCTAACACAGCATCCTGGGCACGGAGCCCACCAGAGGGAGAGCCCACCAGAGGGACACAATTAATTAAAAATTACCTGGAATGACACAGCCTCCCACCAGTGAGTCACAACATCTTACTCACTACAAATCCCAGCATGCAACCCACCAGAGGGAGAACCTACCAAACACCGAATCAGGCGGCAGGTGATAAATGCGTGCTGAGAGACATTGGGGAGCTGGTGATTTCCCGTAATAACGGCTGTGAAGAAGGAGCAGGAGGCTCAGAAACCGGTCGGCGTTACCTTTCTATGCCCAAGAAGCTGTGTAGCCTCCATTAAAGGTTCATTAGAACAAGCCGCTGTGGTGAGCGTTTCCGCTTCTTTTGGGAACTCTGTTCAAGTTTTTCGCGGTCCCAAACCGCGAGGAAATTGCACCGCCATCCAAGACTTGATGAGACTGCTAGGGCGGCAACATCCGACCCGAGAGCGGCACAACGGCTTTGCATCCTAACACAGCATCCTGGGCACGGAGCCCACCAGAGGGAGAGCCCACCAGAGAGACACAATTAATTCCAAATTACCTGGAATGACACAGCCTCCCACCAGTGAGTCACAACATCTTACTCACTACAAATCCAGCATGCAACCCACCAGAGGGAGAACCTACCAAACACCGAATCAGGCGGCAGGTGATAAATGCGTGCTGAGAGACATTGGGGAGCTGGTGATTTCCCGTAATAACGGCCGTGAAGAAGGAGCAGCAGGCTCAGAAACCGGCCGGCGTTACCTTTCTATGCCCAAGAAGCTGTGTAGCCTCCATTAAAGGTTCATTAGAACAAGCCGCTGTGGTGTGCGTTTCCGCTTCTTTTGGGAACTCTGTTCAAGTTTTTCACGGTCCCAAACCGCGAGGAAATTGCACCGCCATCCAAGACTTGATAAGACTGCTAGGGTGGCAACATCCGACCCGAGTGCGGCACAACGGCTTTGCATCCTAACACAGCATCCTGGGCACGGAGCCCACCAGAGGGAGAGCCCACCAGAGAGACACAATTAATTACAAATTACCTGGAATGACACAGCCTCCCACCAGTGAGTCACAGCATCTTACTCACTACAAATCCAGCATGCAACCCACCAGAGGGAGAACCTACCAAACACCGAATCAGGCGGCAGGTGATAAATGCGTGCTGAGAGACATTGGGGAGCTGGGGATTTCCCGTAATAAAGCCCGTGAAGAAGGAGCAGGAGGCTCCGAAACCGGTCGGCGTTACCTTTCTATGCCCAAGAAGCTGTGTAGCCTCCATTAAAGGTTCATTAGAACAAGCCGCTGTGGTGTGCGTTTCCGCTTCTTTTGGGAACTCTGTTCAAGTTTTTCGTGGTCCCAAACCGCGAGGAAATTGCACCGCCATCCAAGACTTGATGAGACTGCTAGGGCGGCAACATCCGACCCGAGAGCGGCACAACGGCTTTGCATCCTAACACAGCATCCTGGGCACGGAGCCCACCAGAGGGAGAGCCCACCAGAGAGACACAATTAATTACAAATTACCTGGAATGACACAGCCTCCCACCAGTGAGTCACAACATCTTACTCACTACAAATCCAGCATGCAACCCACCAGAGGGAGAACCTACCAAACACCGAATCAGGCGGCAGGTGATAAATACGTGCTGAGAGACATTGGGGAGCTGGGGATTTCCCGTAATAAAGCCCGTGAAGAAGGAGCAGGAGGCTCCGAAACCGGTCGGCATTACCTTTCTATGCCCAAGAAGCTGTGTAGCCTCCATTAAAGGTTCATTAGAACAAGCCGCTATGGTTTGCGTTTCCGCTTCTTTTGGGAACTCTGTTCATGTTTTTCGCGGTCCCAAACCGCGAGGAAATTGCACCGCCATCCAAGACTTGATGAGACTGCTAGGGCGGCAACATCCGACCCGAGAGCGGCACAACGGCTTTGCATCCTAACACAGCATCCTGGGCACGGTGCCCACCAGAGGGAGAGCCCACCAGAGGGACACAATTAATTAAATATTACCTGGAATGACACAGCCTCCCACCAGTGAGTCAACATCTTACTCACTACAAATCCCAGCATGCAACCCACCAGAGGGAGAACCTACCAAACACCGAATCAGGCGGCAGGTGATAAATGCGTGCTGAGAGACATTGGGGAGCTGGTGATTTCCCGTAATAACGGCCGTGAAGAAGGAGCAGGAGACTCCGAAACCGGTCGGCGTTACCTTTCTATGCCCAAGAAGCTGTGTAGTCTCCATTAAAGGTTCATTAGAACAAGCCGCTGTGGTGTGCGTTTCCGCTTCTTTTGGGAACTCTGTTCATGTTTTTCCCGGTCCCAAACCGCGAGGAAATTGCACCGCCATCCAAGACTTGATGAGACTGCTAGGGCGGCAACATCCGACCCGAGAGCGGCACAATGGCTTTGCATCCTAACACAGCATCCTGGGCACGGAGCCCACCAGAGGGAGAGCCCACCAGAGGGACACAATTAATTAAAAATTACCTGGAATGACACAGCCTCCCACCAGTGAGTCACAACATCTTACGCACTACAAATCCCAGCATGCAACCCACCAGAGGGAGAACCTACCAAACACCGAATCAGGCGGCAGGTGATAAATGCGTGCTGAGAGACATTGGGGAGCTGGTGATTTCCCGTAATAACGCCCGTGAAGAAGGAGCAGGAGGCTCCGAAACCGGTCTGCGTTACCTTTCTATGCCCAAGATGCTGTGTAGCCTCCATTAAAGGTTCATTAGAACAAGCCGCTGTGGTGTGCGGTTCCGCTTCTTTTGGGAACTGTTAAATGTCGTATGTCGTATACTTGTAAAGCGCACAGCTGCCCCAGCAAAGGGGCGTCCCGGCTCTGTATACCGCTGGGGAGCCCGTCCTGGCTTTCCCTGTGGGATGGTCCCTACTGGGAATCCCCAAGGTGGAGCCAGGCATCCCCGGCGTTGATGGGGCCGTTGTGGAGATTAGGCAAGCTAATGCCCAGAGTTGCTGAGTGGGACCCCAGGTTAGAGTAGGCACCGAGGCGAGAATTGTCGAGTCCGCTGACCCTGGTCCACGACCCTGCCGCGTCGGGAATTGAACCCTGGTCCCGGGCCGACTTATTCTCCCGGGTCTGCCGCCTCTAACCAGTGATCCACACCACTCCACAGCGGTGATTTCCCTAATAACGCCCGTGAAGAAGGAGCAGGAGGCTCCGAAACCGGTCGGCGTTACCTTTCTATGCCCAAGAAGCTGTGTAGCCTCCATTAAAGGTTCATTAGAACAAGCCGCTGTGGTGTGCGTTTCCGCTTCTTTTGGGAACTCTGTTCATGTTTTTCGCGGTCCCAAACCGCGAGGAAATGGCACCGCCATCTAAGACTTGATGAGACTGCTAGGGCGCCAATATCCGACCCGAGAGCGGCACAACGGCTTTGCATCCTAACACAGCATCCTGGGCACGGAGCCCACCAGAGGGAGAGCCCACCAGAGGGACACAATTAATTAAAATTACCTGGAATGACACAGCCTCCCACCAGTGAGTCACAACATCTTACTCACTACAAATCCCAGCATGCAACCCACCAGAGGGAGAACCTACCAAACACCGAATCAGGCGGCAGGTGATAAATGCGTGCTGAGAGACATTGGGGAACTGGTGATTTCCCGTAATAACTGCTGTGAAGAAGGAGCAGGAGGCTCAGAAACCGGTCGGCGTTACCTTTCTATGCCCAAGAAGCTGTGTAGCCTCCATTAAAGGTTCATTAGAACAAGCCGCTGTGGTGTGCGTTTCCACTTCTTTTGGGAACTCTGTTCAAGTTTTTCGCGGTCCCAAACCGCGAGGAAATTGCACCGCCATCCAAGACTTGATGAGACTGCTAGGGCGGCAACATCCGACCCGAGAGCGGCACAACAGCTTTGCATCCTAACACAGTATCCTGGGCACGGAGCCCACCAGAGGGAGAGCCCACCAGAGAGACACAATTAATTACAAATTACCTGGAATGACACAGCCTCCCACCAGTGAGTCACAACATCTTACTCACTACAAATCACAGCATGCAACCCACCAGAGGGAGAACCTACCAAACACCGAATCAGGCGGCAGGTGATAAATGCGTGCTGAGAGACATTGGGGAGCTGGTGATTTCCCGTAATAACGCCCTTGAAGAAGGAGCAGGAGGCTCTGAAACCGGTCGGCGTTACCTTTCTATGCCCAAGAATCTGTGTGGCCTCCATTAAAGGTTCATTAGAACAAGCCGCTGTGGTGTGCGTTTCCGCTTCTTTTGGGAACTCTGTTCATATATATATATATACATATATATATATATATGAACAAGAAACTCCTTAAGCAACCTCCAAACACTTAAGATCGGCGAAGCTATCAACAGGAGACGGACCACAGGATCTGGCCAAGAATAGTTTATTGGCACAGGAAAACAGCCATGACGCGTTTCGAGCTACTAGAGCCCTTGATCACATGCAGAGCCATTACATTTTTTTGTCTTTTTTATGCAGTGAAATGTAAGTCCCCGCCTCCCTGACATTCACTTCCCGGTCACGTGACCTTAGACATGGAAGAGGTATTCGCGCATCAAGACTCGGCTGAAAAGTTTAACAAAAGCTGTTTTTTTCCCCAAACAGGTATTAGCCTAATGCAAATAATAAAAACAAAACTAGTAAATTTCTATTAACTGCTTGAAAATATGCCGAATCTCAACAAGTACGACCCTCTCCATAAGCAATGCCTATTTAACTATAAATAATTCAATATCGGCAAAAAATGCCACTTTTTAGCAAATACAGTGCATCGACTTTAGTGCTCAAAGAATGTTGTATAAATAATATTTATATATATATATATATATATATATATATATATATAGAGAGAGAGAGAGAGAGAGAGAGAGAGAGAGAGAGAGAGAGAGAGAGAGAGAGAAGAAAAGAAAAATAATATTAAAAGGGTGATATTTACGGAGGACGGTGTCTGAGGAGTTTGTGTGCCGTCGTTTTATAGACCGTGAAGGACGATATAGATATCAAACGAAAAGGGAGATCATGAAGGCAAACCTCGCAGTACTCTCTGTTTTTATTCACAATTTAAAGTGACAACGTACAAAATGACCATGTTCCTGGCCCGTTATAGCCCTTTCATGGGCCTTGTTCACAGGTATGGGTGATTGTCATGATGCGCTACCCTCCAGTTTAAAACAGTCAATAAGTGTTATGAAAGTCTTTGTAGGGACTGCAATTGCCAGCATGCATTGCAAATGCTAATTATTCCCCCCCCCCACATGCAGTGTCCAAATCCAGCTTGAATACCATTAATAGTCCCCTGTTGTTTGTAAAATTCAAATAACAGCATTGCTTGAGAAATAAAATGTCACACTGTTTTAAAAGTGTCTGTATATATAAAGTCCATTGATGGTCACATTTTAAGTCTAGCTAGAGAAAACGTTGTATGCTAGAACTCACATGGTCAAGGAAAAATATGATTTTTTTTGTTTTATACTTGCATTAATATACCACCTCATAACCCTTTGGAGGGCATTGAGGCCCGTTATCGTAGGGTAACATGTTACCCCGTAGTGGAGTACTTGGTTGGAAGGGCTTTTCTATGTGGGAAATGTTATGGTGTTGTATGTGAGGGCCCATACTGGTGCATTTATTGTGTCCTGGGTCGCCACCCTTAGTGGTATGATGGAGGAAAGATACATGAGAGTTTTAAATAGGCTGGTTGCAGTCATTTTTCCTGCAGGTCCCTGCATGGTTCACTCTCTGTGCTCTCGCCCTTGCTGGAGCTGATAGCGCCTAGACGCCTCAGGCATTAGTACGCTCTACAAATCTCGCTAACATAACATGTTGAGTATATAGCTACTATATAACATTTTCAGTCAATCTCTTCTATGCGTTCAACAGTTGCCCCCCCACACTGTGAACCTTGTGAATTTAGAAAAGAGAAAACTATGGCAGAGGGAGAACATGCATACACTTGTGTTATAGTTACCCATGTTTAAATAATGTTTCACGGTGTCCGGTTTTGAGTATGGTGGGAAATGAGGATTGGAACTGCATCAGTGGACTATCCTAAAATCCTCTAGAATGCCAGTCATATGTGGCAGATCTGGAGCCTAACTTGAGCTGGTGGTTGCTGATGGGGGCCACCAGCACTTATTGTTGGGGTCCGTTCCGCAATAGACATTTATAAGAGCAAGAGAGGGAAAAACTCTCAAAATGGAAAAGCAGAGGAAGACAGAAAAAAACGTCACAAAGGGAGAAAGCAGGACCCTGCAAGAGTGAGAATAACATCCAGGAAGTGTCTACAACTGGATTAAAAAGGCATGAGGTGGATTTAGGACTACACAGCCTATGTATTTAGGGAGTCGGCACTCAGTTGCATGGGGCAAGCACTTCTGAGCAGACCTTTGGACACTGGCACTGATTCTTTTATAAGTTAAGCACTAGGTAGATCTCTGCATGAATTGGGTGCATGCCCTCTTGGGTATTTAGTGGTTTGGTCTAGATAGGTCGTAATTTTTTGACAGCTTTAACTTCTTATAAACTAGCTCTGATTTGTCAAGATAATAGACATCTGCGCTATGAGTGTTTCATTAGGAATAATAATGGTGTAACTGTCATTGAGCCTGCATTGATTACATCCAGCCAATCTAGAATCCAGTTATCCTGCTTCCTGTGATGTTTGAGTAATTGTCTGAACTTGACTGCAGAGGTGGTATACCAGTCATCCAGCCTGCTCTGATTGAATTGTGGTGTTTCTTGTAAAGTGCACACCAATTGTTTCGAATTTGTGCTGGTTACAGCAGCCATATTAGTGTCTTATTGTGGTGTTCTTGTAACTTACTGGCACTTTTTGCAAGAATGTTCTATGATGATCACAACTGTTGCTTTTCAGGAGGGACTTTTCCAATCCAGATCACATTGTTTGTGGAGCAAATCTGAACATAAAATTGGCCCACCAACTGGGTAGTCTGTGGGCTAAACCCAAGAGAGAAGTTTGTTCAACCATACGTAGAAGTCTGCGAGTTAAACCCAGGAGTGACTAGTACAACCCAAGTTAGATTTCCATGGGAAAAAACCCAGGAGCAGACACAGATAAAACCTACTGAGATGTTTGTAGGTTAAACGCAGGGGGGACTACTGCAAACCATTTTACATTGTCTGTGAGCTAAACCTAGGAGTGGACTTAGACCAGACCTACTGAGAGGTCTTTGGGTCAATTTTAGCAAAACTTCAGGTGTGTGTCAAATAACATTGGCATGGAGTTAGCACCACTTACCTTTGGAACAGTGCTTACTGCTGAGAGGCAGATTTGTTGGGCCACTGTTCCTCAGCAAACCGCAGGCATCATTTAATCGTTTAGTAGTTGCATAACTTTGCAGGTACTGAAAGGTGCTCTCAGGGAATTTCTTCATCAACGTGGTTTTAGATCAGGGGATTCCTCTTACAATCCAATTGGGTTTGCTGGCTGATCCACTTCATTTTCCTTACTATTTAAAAAGAAGCCTATGTTCGGCAATATGGTTCTATAGTTCACCAAACACAACACTTTTGACATGATTTGCAGTAGGCGGTGATCTAATAATATGCTATTCCTATCATGTATCTTTAAGTTGTGTTAACAAGATGGCTGCCACATTCTGGAATGGAGTTCCGTGCCCTGCACTTGTACTCTCAATAAAGATATGGGGACACGCAGTACTCACAATAAGCCCATGCACATACAACACCTCTGAAACCGAGCAACATGTATGCTTTAAAAAAATTCACAGCTGTAGGGATCGAGTGCTAATGGGAAGCAACATGACTATGGAGCATTGGAGTGTGGTAAGTATCGTGCTCATGTCTGTGCATTCATCCTATACAATGACCCAATATAACCTTGAGCATACAGCCTCAAAACTGTCCATGATTCTGTGTCCACAGTTTTACACTGGCAATCAGCCTGCCCACTGACTTTAAACAGAGACAAAAACCTGAACCTGCTGTCTGAACCCATGCACACAGCCTGCAAACCCAGTGTGCACACACTTTTTTGAAAGCAAAGTCCTTGCCAGCATCCATTTGTCAGAACCTGCGTGCAGAAAGAGTGCACATTGCCCATGATTCTGCACAGGCACCCTTTAGGTTTAGTACAGGCATGTGCACACAGCTTGCTCACTGTTCACAAACCTATCCTAAGAACTTTCACAATGACCAGCCCATACATCTGCATGCTGATCTCTTGCATGCACGTTGGGATTGTACTCGCATTAAACCAATTAAGTCTCTATGCAGAGCCTGCATGGTGTACTCCTGCACACTGAGCTCTGCACACCTCCTGCAATTAACTCATGCACACAAACTGCAAACGGGGCATGGAGTCGTGCACACAGATTTCGTGCTCACCATTACCCTCCAGATCCAGTCGGCACAGTTTTCTCATGTAGTGCACACTGCCAGTACACTGAGCACGCATACACAGTATGGGCACTGAGCATTTGCATCCAGCCAGTCCATATACTTTTTGCAGAGTATTCTCCCATCTACATTTACTGAGTTTGTGCACACGAGCCCCCGTTGTTCATCCATATTCATTTGCCGCCTGCAAATACCCTCTGCATACATAACAGTTCTGTGTAAATGAGTATTCAATGCACATGCACAACCAAATTTATTTTGTGGCATTTTGTTGAGGCGGGATGTGTTGTGTTATTTTTGTTGTTGTGCTTTTGTGCTGCATTACTGCAGTGTATTTTTATTGTGTTGTACTCTGGATGTTATGTTCACACTATGTCTGCTTTTTTGTATTGTGCCCTGTTATGTTTAAATTGTGTTGAGATTTATCTTTGTGTAAGTCACTCTATTATGGCCTGCTGATTACTTTAAATATGTCAACAAATGCTATATTCCCAGCCAAAAGGAGCAACCCCTTTAAGATTCCCGTGACATGACACCATTCACCACTGTCTAATGTGGTAAAGTATCACTCCTTTAGCTTTTCAACTATTTAAGAAACAAGTCAGTTTAAAACTGTGTCAGCTATCTACTTTAAATTAGAACTTCCAGGGCTGCATCACAAAAAGTGAGCACTGGTGGCGGCCACAGTTTTGGATGGTGTCTTATGTGGTTGAAGAGCTGGAGCATTGCTATTTTACCACTTTAGAAACTGCCAAGCAGGTGTGTGTCCCCAGTGGCAGCTCTTCCTCAATGCCGGAGGAGTGTCACCTCACTGGCTCAGAGTCAGCCGGTGAAAAATAAAGCAATATACTATAATCGTTTTATTTTTCATTTGCCGGCTCTGAGATAGAGTGTGCAGGGAGGGGCAGGCCGGGGCCATGGGAGGAGGAAGGGGACTTACAAGTGCATGTGTGTTTGGGCGGTCATCTAAGGCCTGCCAAACACACATGCGCACTTAGGTTTCTTCAACCGGGCTGTATAGAACAGCTGGGTTGGAGAAACAGCACAGTCTCCTTGCCCTGCACAGCACATCAAAACAGCACGCTCAGGCCAATCCCTGCACTGCTGTCATAGAATGAGAGCAGAGTGAGGATTGCACAGGGAGTCGCTGCTGCTGTCCCAGTGTCTAATGGGACCAGGAAGCAGCAGGATAATAGGCGGCAGCTTCAGGTAGGTGTTTTAAAACAATTATTAACCGCCTCGTGCTCCCCATCCAGCGCAACCCCCGCACCCCTTCCACCCGCCTCACCACCTCTTCATTGTGTTGGCCGCCACTGTGTTTTCCAGAAAGTTTCAAAGCTTATGGTGCTTTTGGCTGAAAATACAGCAGTGTTTGTTGACATTTCAAAAATAAACAACTAAACAGCACAGTATTTTAGAAAAGGCAATATGACACCCAACAAGCACATCGCAACAAAATAGTCAAAACCACACAGCACGAAAACTGCAGTACAATAGAAACCATAACACATTGCAAAAATGCAGCATGAAAGACAGCAATGCAAAAAATAAAACAGAACACATCACCAGCACAACAAAATGCTGCACAGCAAATGTGCACAAACGTTCTTCTCACACATTACCAACTCCAGAATCCTGTTTTCATAATACGGTGGTGAAAGGTGTGTAGAGTAAGCACCATCTTAGACTTGACTTTGCCAATGACCAGTTAAATTTGAGACTGAAGGCATAACCTGTTTCACCATCTGCATCACATTCCTGGTATTGGAAAAGAGGAGACCAGAACATACTTCGCAACTCTGGTGGAACTTTAACTCCAGTCCTCGTAGCTACCCATAAACTGAGGGGAAGAGAGTAGCTGCTGACCCCTATTGACGAACAACGTTGCACCCTTCCACCACCTTCTGATCTGGACATAAGGGAAAAGTTTAGATATGCAAATAGTTGCTCCAACTAAGGGGCCCATTAGGATGGCGGGCGGATAGCCCCCGCCGGGCCAGTGGTGGTCACCGCCGGCCTGGCGGGGGCAATCCGCCCGCCATCCCTGTAGGAAAGACCCCCGGGGGGGTCCGCGGTGGACAGAAAGACCGTCTGCCGCATTTCCGCCCCGGTCAACTTGCGACCGGGGAGGAAAAGGCTGCTATATGGTGGCGGTGTCTGTCTGACACCGCCAGCCATATTACAATGTGCATTAAGGAATGCCTTTCCGTGGCGGCATTGCCACCACGGAAAGGCATGCGGAGTATGCAAGGGGGGCCCATTGCGGGCCCCCGGGGACTCCAGGGGGATGGGGGGTGCACATGGGGGGTACCTATGGTACCCCCCTGCAGTTCCAAGCACAACATGGCAGGCACCACGCGTTGCCTGCCATGTTGTGCATGGAAGTGCACAACATGCCTCGCTAACATTGTGGCGGGCGGTGCTGAGTGCAACACCCGCCACAATGTTAGGGATGCAGGATGCGCCCGCCACTGTGGTGGGCGCATCATAATAGTACCCACGGGACCCCCGCTCCATATGGCGGCCGGTCCATTTACACCACAGGATGGTGGGCGGACAAAGTCCGCCCGTCATCCTAATGGCGCCTAAGTCTCAAGTAAAGGACAATAATTATTCTAGATTTCTTAAAACAGAAGACGTGCGGTGTGAAGCGGTATGTAAACATTTTTTTACTAGTGTCATAATTTTTTTTTTAAATAAGTCTTATTATTGTTTATATAACTGCTATTTGTGCGTTCTAAGCCAAACTTATAATATAAAGCGATACAAAAGGGGATGATGGACGGAGCGTTTGAGCAAATCAAACACTCACCCCCAGTCAACTGATCTGGGTTTAATCCATCACCATTCTTTAGCCCACTCAGCCACCCTATTTCAGACATGGCCATATGCAAATCAGTCTGACCCTGTGCCTCATGGGAACAGTCCAGCCCGAACTGCCAAGCCATGTCTTCCATGGACCGGAAACAAGCATCCTGGGACCGGTTTCGAATTCATAATCCTCATCAGCCAGGCTATCTTGAATCCAGTGGCCAAGTGAGCAAGGGACTCACGTCTGAGCATACCCTGCCACACTTAGGGCGAACAAAGCAATACAAAAGGGGATGATGGACGGAGCGTTTGAGCAAATCAAACACCCACCCCCAGTCAACTGATCTGGGTTTAATCCATCACCATTCTTTAGCCCACTCAGCCACCCCATTTCAGACATGGCCATATGCAAATCAGTCTGACCCTGTGCCTCATGGGAACAGTCCAGCCCGAACTGCCAAGCCATGTCTTCCATGGACCGGAAACAAGCATCCTGGGACCATTTTCGGATTCATAATCCTCATCAGCCAGGCTATCTTGAATCCAGTGGCCAAGTGAGCAAGGGACTCACGTCTGAGCATACCCTGCCACACTTAGGGCGCACAAAGCGATACAAAAGGGGATGATGGACGGAGCGTTTGAGCAAATAAATCTGATCTGGGTTTAATCCATCACCATTCTTTAGCCCACTCAGCCACCCCATTTCAGACATGGCCATATGCAAATCAGTCTGACCCTGTGCCTCATGGGAACAGTCCAGCCCGAACTGCCAAGCCATGTCTTCCTTTGCGACCCCAGGACACTCACCCTCTTGTTGCAGATTAGCGCTGAACCCAGCTTTCCAGCACCAGCGCCACCGGATTGAAGAACTCCACAAACCCGCCCATCAACCCAGGACTTTAATTCACGATCGGAGCCCCGTGACTCCTGCCTCCGGTAATTTCCCTGCGCCTGTCCCCAAAATGGCGGCCAACAAAGACATCGCCTGACCGGAGCCTCCTACGGAGCCGCTGTCTCTTAGCCTGTAAGCGCATGGACGGCCAAACGAGCTCCAAGTCATAGCCTCGACCCTTAGACCAAATTACCAGTGCCATCAACGCAGCAGCAAGCTCATCCTCGCCTCTGACGCCACGCCTGTCTCCAAAATGGCGGCCATAGTAGACGCCGCCTGACTTGAACATACCCCGGAGCCACCCGAGACATTAAAAAAAGTAACGACCATGGCGGGGGCGCCATGCTACAGCCCTATCCACCCCTAGTGCAACAAATAGTCTTCCATAGGCTCCTTTTGCTGCCCACCGCCACCGACCCTGTGCCTGACCCTAAAATGGCGGCCAAAGAAGACATCGCCTGACTTCACAGTGAGTTATGACTGTGAAACTCATGAGGGGCATTTAACAGGGGGTCAACGGAAGACCTCTCCCTCTATCCTCAACCACTCCTTCAAAAATGACCAAGGAGGTCCTGCAGACCTAAACTCCTTACCTTCACGCCAGACAGGGTACAATTCTATCAGAATGATCATGGCTGTTAGAGCTTATTAACAAGCAACCTAGAACTGCGTTAGACCAGATCCCTCACGGAGCTGGCTGTTGGTGTGTACGTCTGGGAGGCTTTCTGCATGTCCTCTCCTGATCAGAGCCCCCATCTCACACCATTCTCAAGACGCTAGCCTACAAAAGTCTAACTACCAACTGGAACCGATCACCGCAAACTCCTTAGCAGTACCACACGGGCTTTAAGACCCTCACCATCGGCCTGGAACGTCAACCTCAACACTCTACGGGAACACCTCGGCTCGTCACTCTGGGCCTCCTAAGCTCCTAGCTGCACATCTCAATTCACCAGACTCTCCCCCCTCTTCTATCCTCACCATGGCTCGGGACCAACCTCCCCCTCCTCCGCCAGTAACACTTGCTCTCCTCAAACCTCACAGTCGGAACTCCTACACCATCATCTTCCCCCCCCTCCTCTCTACAAAGCTTCGACGCACTGTCAAGCATAAACTCATCCGCAAACATGAAGAAACCCTAATCACTGACATCTACCACTCGACCTCCGTAGGACCGATGAAGATGGACCTAATATTCCACACAGAAAGAACCGAATATTGGGTCTCCACAATTAGAACGCGGATGTTCATCGCCAAAACCACCTCCACTGCTCACAGCTGCAAACTAACTACGATTCTTCCATTCAGATCAGTTGGCAAGGGCTATACAACCGTGACTATCTTCACCAATGGCACAGTCCTCATACAAGCCAACAATGATAACCTGGAAGCTTTTGACTCCTTATTCCCCTCTCTCAAGTCAGCCCTCCCTTCCCCGCCGCACCTCGCATCTACACCCTCACCGTCCACTCCCTCTACAGACAGAGAAGACCGCGACATGACCCCCCTCGATCCACATACAGCCCGTCAGGCTCCCTCCCAACCCGCCACATCCCACTCCCCACGCCCACCCATCCACAACCTACAGGAAAGCCAACTCTCACCCTCCTCCACCCTCCCTTACCACCTCTCCCCCCATAGCTACCTCCCACCACCGAGGACAATCACCCCCCGGTCAACCGGCAGCTCACAGCCAACGAGCCTCCCCTCGAATATCCCCCCCACTCTCCCACCTCCGAGCACAATCACCCCCCGGTCAACTGGCAGCTCACAGCCAACGAGCCTCCCCTCGAATATCCCCCCCACTCTCAAACGTCCCCGTCTTATCCTCCTCCTGACCCTCCCCCCTTCCCGCCCATGTCCAATATCTCACCCAGCCCTCTTCCCACACAACCCCCGCCCTCTACCCCGATCCCTATCTCCCAACCCACTCCCCCGCACTACAACACGCTCGGCCCCACTGCAGTTGCCCACAACCCCCCCATTGATTCCACTACTAAGCGGCTCACAGCCTTGGAAAAACAGGTCGACTCCATCACCCAAGGCCTAATTGAAATACTCCTCAACCTCGGTATAGCCTGTATTCCCCCTAAACTCCCTCCCCGAACGCCTCTCCTCGCCAACGACAACACCACCCAGGGACCCACAGTACCCCACAATGCACAATATAATCCCTCCAAACATCCCAATACCCCTCCCCAATCGCCCCTCCTCGCCAACGACAGCATCACCCAGGGGCCCACAGGAGCCCTCAACGCTCACCCGATCGATCCCTATCCCAAGAGCCTGGCTTCCAGTCCCAAAAAACCTGAACTCTCCAGAGCCCCATGGACTAGGCCCCCGACCACTACCTCATCTCACATCCCACCTTGCTCTAAACACCTGACCACTAGACCACTCAGATCAGAAGCGCCTATGTCAGACAGAGAAGCAACATTACTAGCCAGGTCCTACGACTCTCCCATCTCAGTCTCACCTAAATCTAAAATCCAAGTAATCACTGGTTATCGGAAAGATCAACTCACCCTCAAACGACAAAGATTACCAGTCCTCACCGCCATACCCAGAGAAGCTAAAGACAAACCAACCAGCATGCAGGAGAGAATCACCAACTGCCTCCTAATCAACTGCAGATCGGCCTCATTACATGCAACGGACATAGCTGAAGCCATCCTCACACACGACATAGATGTTGCGTTCCTCACTGAGACCTGGCTAAATAAGTCATCTCCCCCCTGCCTAGACATGCTGGTTCCTCCGGGATTCTCCCTCATCTCCAAAGACAGGATAGAACAACGAGGAGGTGGAGTTGCTATCATCCACAAGGACAGCTGGAACATCACAGAAACATCCCCCTTTGAATACAACTCATTTGAATGTCTATCCGTTTCCATCAAAACCAAAGACAATGATTCTCTATTTTGCCACCTACTCTATCACCCCCCGGGCAGAAACAATGAGTTTGGAGACCAACTATCCAACCTGATCGCTCAAGACGCTCTCGGCGATTCCAAAAACCTAATTCTTGGTGACCTAAATCTCCGATGGAATGAAACCCAGCAACCCTCTAATTAGATCACTATCCAACCTCCTCACAGATAACAACCTCACTCAACATTGCACCGAGGAGACACACTACAAAGGAGCCACACTGGACGCCATCATTGCACAAAAGAATTCAATCACGATCAACCACATACTCCCCGTTGACTGGTCAGATCATCATATGATCCTATTTCACATTCATCACCCTATCATCCCGTTCAAACCTCCCCAAGACCCACCCAAATGGTCAAGAAACCTCTCTCAAGTCCCCCTAGACATTCTAGAAGGGCAGCTAAGCTCACTTCTCCCAGACAACTCTCCACACCTTTCGACCAACGATCTCATTGACCAGTACAACTCTGAGCTAGTCTCCATTCTCGATAATCTAGCTCCTCCAAAGCTCAAAAGAAGCCGTACCACCCCGTCCAGAACCTGGTTCAATTCGGACCTCAACGCAGAAAGAAGAACATTGAGAGCCAAAGAAAGAAAGTGGAGAAACAACCCAACAACCTTCCTTCGCTACAATTAAAAACAGCCCGAAAGAAGTATAACAACCATATCAAAAACAAGAAATCCAACTTCTTCCGAGAGGCACTTGCCAACTCCAAAAACAGACCTAAGGAACTCTACAACATAATCAGACACCAAACATCCAAGCCTCTGCCCTCACCCCTGCAGGCGTCCAAAGAACTATGCGACAACTTCGCAAGCTTCTTCAACGACAAGGTCCTAAAAATCGAACTATCTCTAGACATCAGCAACACGACCATCCCTCAGGCCCTCCCTTCCGGCCCCCCTCCCCTACCTTGGCTAAGCTTTCGCCACGTGCAGGAAACGGAGATAATCTCGCTAATCTCGACCTCCAAACCATCAGCTCACATCTCAGACCCCATTCCCCCTTCACTTGTCAAAAAAATGAAGCTCACCTTAGCACCAATATGGGGCAAAATCATAAACAGCTCCCTACAAAGCGGAGTGGTCCCCGACTGTCTAAAAATGGGACAAGTCACTCCTTTGCTGAAAAAACCCGGCCTTGACTCTGCAGACTTGAACAATTTCAGACCGATATCCAACCTCCCTCTACTCGCCAAAACACTGGAACGCTGCGTGCTCCTGCAACTAACTCATCACCTGGATAACATCAATCTCCTGGACCCCCTCCAATCTGGCTTCAGACAAGGTCGTAGCACAGAAACCGCAATGCTGAAAATCATAGACGACATTCACGGTTCTCTTGACGCTGACAAGTGCTGCCTTCTCATACTCCTCGATCTATCCGCAGCGTTCGACACGGTAGACCATAAGCTCCTCATCAAAACTCTGCAAGTAAGAGCCGGCCTCGGCGAGGTAGTTCTTGACTGGTTTTCTTCCTTTCTCCACAACCGCTCGCAAATAATAAAACTGAAGAACTTCACCTCCGAAACACAGCAAGTCAACAAGGGTGTCCCCCAAGGATCAGTACTTTCTCCTCAGCTCTTCAACATCTATATGGAACCGCTCGCCAAACTACTCAGGAATGCCAACATCCTCTTCCACCTCTACGCGGATGACACGCAGATCTACCTGGAAACCTCTTCACCCAACGACATCCATAGACTAAATGCTGTCTTAAAAGATGTTCAAGATTGGCTGACAAAAAACCACCTGAAACTCAATCCCGACAAGACCGAAACCCTTCTCATATCAAACAAAGAAGACAACCCTCAAGTCACGGAGTGGCTGAAGTCGATCGATGCTCTTAAAGGTTCTCTCACGCCAACGGACTCCGTCAAATCTCTGGGTTTCACCCTAGACCCCAAACTCACCTTGACAAACCACATCAAGAACTCGGCAAAAAGTGCCTTCTTCAACCTCAGACTGCTGAACAAAATCAAACCTTTCATTCCTAACAAGGATCTTAAACTAGCTACACAATCTCTAGTCCTATCTAGACTGGAACTATGGGAATTCAATCCTTACAGGTATCCCCAAATCACACTTGGCGCCACTAAAAACAACACTACATGCGGCAGCAAGAATGATCACAGGATGCAAAAAATTCGACCACATCTCCCCAGCACTCAAAGAACTTGAATGGCTTCCGGTGGAAATGCGTAGCTCCTTCAGAACGGCCTGCCTAACCCACAAAGCCCTCCACACCGGTAAACCTGAGTACCTGGCAACCAAGCTCAAAAAAGCAGGCCAAAGCAGATATTTGAGAAGCTCCAACTCCCTGCTGCTCATCCTTCCAAAAACCAGAAAGAAGAAAACTGCGGACTGCTCCTTCACTGGAAATGCCCCCAAAATATGGAACTCTATCCCTCCACATATCAGAACTCTACCGTCCTATGCGGAATTCAAGAACCAACTCAAATCCTTGTTCCTCATCCGCTCCCGAGGTCCCAGATAACCAGGATCTCCCACTGAACTATGTGTTAGCTATGTATCCTTACACCAAAAGTCCCACTGTTACGCACTTTCCCTCCCCCAATATTGGACTGCCTCTACTTGTTACATGTCTTGTTGTTCACCCTGTCACGCCTGTTACTGTAAAGCGCTCTGCTACCTTCGGGTCTTGTTAGCGCTATAGAAAACTTCTAAATAAATAAAATAATAAATAATGTCTTCCATGGACCGGAAACAATGTTAGGGATGCAGGATGCGCCCGCCACTGTGGTGGGCGCATCATAATAGTACCCACGGGACCCCCGCTCCTTATGGCGGCCGGTCCATTTACACCACAGGATGGTGGGCGGACAAAGTCCGCCCGTCATCCTAATGGCGCCTAAGTCTCAAGTAAAGGACAATAATTATTCTAGATTTCTTAAAACAGAGGACGTGCGGTGTGAAGCGGTATCTAAACATTTTTTTACTAGTGTCATAATTATTTTTTTAACCCCTTGACCGCGGCGAAAATTCCGCCGCGGTGCGGCTGATTTACGATGTGGGCGTGGTTCGCTCTGCACACGCCCACCGTGACGTCGGACGCGTGGAAGGGGTTAAATAAGTCTTATTATTGTTTATATAACTGCTATTTGTGCGTTCTAAGCCAAACTTATAATATAAGGCATTTTTGTGTCATGATGTAATACTTCTGTATTTTTTTTATTGTTAATTCAGTCTGGTAAAAATAATTTCCTTCATTTGCACAAGCAGAAAAAAATGACAACTAGTGATTTAATCACAAAAACTGTATAATCGTCTCTGCTCATTTGAATAATATCTGATTGGGCCCTTTGGCCTTTATTAAAAAGAGAAAAGAAGTGTAAACCCTATGTATCGGCGTGAAACCGATTTGGTCAAGAGAGAATGATCAGCCACATGCTTTGAAGGCAAGGGTCGCCTGCTTAAAGAAATTCCCCTTAAATTAGGGTAGTGGTATTTATCGACTGATGAAAGAGCATTTGACATCATGCCTAGTTCAGACAAATTCCCCCATAAGGGAAAATCCCGCGCTTATATTATTGAAAGGAAATGCATTCTTTCTGCATTCACTATCACATTACATGCCGAAAGTGAGTTGCTCAATGACTGAAAAGAAGAGGAAATACTGGTAATGTTTTTGAGCTCTTCTTTAATGCTTCCAGTAAGTAACTTTCTCGGCAGCAACTGCCGTCCGAGCATCCATACATTCTATTCCTAGAATCATCACAGGTACCAAGCGCGCGCTAACACTCACGTGGTTGAGAAACATAAATAAACATCTTAACAATGCGGTTAAGAGAAAAAAAAAGACAAGGAATCTGTCACCCCAGTTATTTATTTTCACTTAAGTAGCGGGTGCTGTAAAGTTCGGTTACCTACATTTTACAACACTTTTGTCTAGATTATGAGTGCCTTGAATAACCCCCCTCGCCCTGCAAACATTGTCTGATTTTTGAGTTTATCTGTGAAAGCAGAGTCATATTTTCCACCTGATACATATTGATTGGCAGCTCAGATATGCCGGGATCTACGCGGTGCAAACGGCCTGGTAAATAACGAGACATGTAGATTAGGTGCACCTAAATCTGCTTGTTACCAACCCCATCAGATTTCAGCATTTTTTACTTTCACTTAGAGCTTTAATTCTGGCCGAAATGAGGAGTCCTCGATTCTCAGTTGACCTTCAAGGTCCAACCCATATTGTGTAGGATTTCCCCACCCCTGGAGTTACCTGTACTCTTGGTAAAGGTGGCTCCAGGGATGGGGACATTTTAGACCATATCTTGAGCCCCTTGTAATGAGGGCCCTAATCCCTCCTCCTTTTGGGCCCAATTCACCAAGCATTGTCGGTGAGTAGTTATGTCTAACTCTTGACTTAGTTCTGACACACCTACTCACAAAATAATCTTTGTGAATCTCGCTTTTGAGATATACTTACGCTATTCCATGTTGCATAGTTTTACTTTAATATCCTAGCAAATCAGCCATGTGCACTTTAAAAACTGTAGGGCCAATACACTGTCTTGTTTTAGGCTATTTCCTAGATTAAATCCTTTTGCGCTGGCACTTTCCTTGCCTATTTGTATCGTAACCCAAGTTTTACTATAGAACATCATTATTATTTTTAATAGTCTATCATCTATACCCATGCTTGACAATTTAATCCATAGTCACTTGCCTCTAACACTCTCAAAGGCGGCCATGGAAAAATCAATCAAATCGCAATTTCACCTTTTCTCCTTCTATAATGCAGTCATGGCTACTGAACTGTAATCATATTATTACTTTTTGCAGTTGCACCTTTGCTAAAACCACTTTGCTCAACTGGTTAAAGATTTATATAATTAATCCATTTCTTTGGGTGATCCAACTTAAACAAGTGTATTGTTGTCATTCATACTACAAAACAGCTTTTATTATACAATTCTCTGGTGTGATCTGGCCCATTTCCAATGAATAGAGACCAGCACGCTCTCCAGCACGACTCTGGAAAACTACAAGTAGCAGACCCAGAATTATAAAAGTAGATAGTGGTGGGCCACCCACAATTTCGGTTTAATTCTTAAAACTGCAATTGGTAGGCTATTTGGGCCCAGAGCTTACAATGTTTTTAGTTTGCCTAACCGACCTGAGAAAATATTAGAATGTACATGCCATCACATCACCCAGGACATAGGCCCCTCGTATCTGAAGGACCTTGTCACCAGCTATGTGCCTGGAAGATCCCTGAGATCCAGTGGGACTAGCCTGTTGAAGGTGCCTAAAGTGAAGAAGGCCAGAATGGGAGGTAGATCCTTCTGGGTCTTGGCAGCTCAGAACTGGAATAAACTTCCTATAAATCTCTGGATGGAGACTTCTGAAGTTAGGTTTAGGAAGGCGCTTAAAACCCACTTGTTCTCTGGCTAGTTAGGCTGAGCGCCTTGGAGCCGGGTCGCTGCCACTCTATCTCACCCTAGTGCGGGGACACGCCGAGATGGCGTAACCATGCGCTTTATAAATGTCTTTATTATTATTATTATTTTATAAACATAGGGCTCATAATCACTTCTGTTACAAGCTCACTCTCATCTAATGGAAGTAACTTTTCTTCCTCATATAACTGTGCAAAGTGAGTTGTTCAGCTATTCTCCATTATTACCCTTTCAGGTTCACCTGCATTTTAGCTCCCATGCTTTGCAGCAATCTGCCAATAATCTTAAATATCTTTATGGTGCAAACAGTTTGTCAGGTTTTGCGTATATGATCTTCTGATGACAATCTGCCTCACTCCCCAAAATGTGGTTCCATCTGTACCAAGAAGGAAAAACCAGACAAAACCAAACACCGGAGGGAAAACTCAGCAATATGAAGAAGTTAAATCATGAAATACAACGAGCAAGGTCAGCATAACAGGCAAAGAGGTCAGAAAGTCATAGGGGGAAAAACACAGGTGAGGGACATGAAGTTGTGAATGAACTAATGACAAGTGTGAAATCAATAGAACATGGAATGCTGTCAAGCAGCTTCCTAAACCTTCATGTTTTTTAAATAACGCCACTCCCAACTTTGGTCTTTGTACGTGGTAGTGCTGGCGCGTTGAGCAAAGCATAAATCTTGGATGCCCTAGATCCTCTAGTCAGTAGAGTGCGCAAGTGAGATGTTATAGGAGATTCCTGAGGGATCATGGATGGCAGTGCAATGTACGAATCATATGCCGACTGAAGAGCTTGTGTTAATTTGATATACTTAACACGAAAAGAAGAAGGGAGATGAAAAGTTGCAGCGGCTTCTGCAAAAGGAATAATGTGAGATTGTTGGAATAGATGACGTACCCATATGAGACCCCGACTTCTCCAAGACTTCCAAAAAAAAGATTTATTGTTTATTAAAATCGATGTATTGTGCCATATAGGTTGGTCTAAAAAAGAGGAAAATAAAGGGGATGGTAAAATCTTAGAAGTGTATTTGAGAATCGGAGTTGACAAAGATTGCGGTGGACGAGAAAAAGAAAGGTACTCTAGGAAAGAAAAAGGAGAAATATATGCCAGTTCGAGCGATGACCACAAGGGAGAGAATGTGGAAGAATCTTCAAACCATCTGGATGCTTGGTTTAATATGAAGGATTTGTGATACAGGGAGAAATTTGGAAAATTTTCCCCACCCTCTGCCTTCGGACGCGATAATTTAGATAAAGACATGCGAGCCTTTTTATGCCCCCACAGGAAAGAAGATAAGATAGAATTAATTTTCTTGAAATGGTATAAAGGAATAGAGAACGGAATGTTAGAAATTATGAACAAAACCAAGGGGGAAAGCATCATTTTGATGGTGTCCAATCTGCCCCACCAAGATAAATATAAAGGGTGCCACTTTGTGGTAAGGTCCTTCAACTTTTTTAGACATTCTTCCATGCAGCGAGAGACTGTACCTGAAAGAGTAGGAGTAAAGTGGAGACCCAAATATTTGATACATTTAGGGTTCCATGTGAATCCCGAAATAGTGAAATCTGATTTATAAGTAAATTTGGTCAGGGGTAAGATCTCGCATTTATCTTTATTTAATTTGTAACCAGATACAGAGGCAAATGAATTAACTTCAGTCAAAAAGGCAGGTAACAAAGTTGAAGAAGCATGGGAAGGTGACATGAGTACCTCATGGCCTACTGCGGTTTAGGACAAGGTGTGGTTGAAAATACGGAAATCATCTAGGGCTGCAAACACTCTCCAAACTTTATTTTTTATTTACAATCGACTCTTACTCTCCCCACTTACTCTTAGCAAACAACACTCTTACCTTCCAAATACATGTTGGACATGCTCTACCCCACACGCGGATTTGTCACACTTGCTTTTTGTTTGTACACCGGCTCACACGTTTTGGGTCAAGGTTTGGTCTCAAATCAATAATATTTTTTCCACCAAACATCCTTTTCATCTATCTCACATCTTTCTAGGCAGTATCTCCCCCATTTGGGATCACTGCACCTTCAACATAAAAATAATAGACCTACTAATTGCAGTAGCTTTTCAACAGATTACTAAGAATTGGAAGGATCTCACTAAACTTTCCTATCAGGCGTGGTGGTACACTATATGTTACAATCATAGGCTGGTTTTTTTGTGATGTGTCCCTAATGGGCCATTCGGACATCCCTTTGGGCACACCTTATTTTCCTCCCTTGTAGTCAGAGGATTCCACACATTTCGTTATTTCTTGGTAAACATTTTTCTTTTATTTTGTTTTTTTTAATGATTTCTTTTCATTGAACATATCTTGTAAATATTCCAAAATAACTTTCTCATAATATCCACATCAGTGACATCAATCCTTTTTGCTCCAATGCATTTCGGGGGGAAAAACAGTCGCCCTTCATCAGGGAATCAATACTAAAAAAACATAAAAATTAAAAAATAATTACAATTCTATTCCAGAGTCTCATATGTGTCATGTTTGTAAGTGTGCAATCAGTATAACACACCTGTTGCCCTTTATCTGCCCGTGCTTTATACTACCCATTAAGTTACACATGAATTCACTTACATGTCACTGTTCTCCACTGAACCATCAATATCTGCAAAACATCAAAATCGTCAAGACTTATAAATAACTCGCTCTGACCAGTCCCGTGACTACTAGCATTACTCTGAAACCAGTGAGAAAACTCACGGTTTTTCAATGAATAAACTGACCTGTTTCCAGCTACCATGGCGTTTTATTCCGTGTTTCTCCGCGTTCTCTTCTATACGCTATCGTTCCGCTCACGTGACCGTGAAGCGAGAGAAAATACTTTACTAAGCGCTACCCATTGATCTGGCGATGCCCTTCTATTCGATTGTGAAAAGTGAACTATTTATCTAAAAACACGGTTTGTAACGAGAATGACGCTATAGCGCAAATCAAAAATAAAACCAACCATAAATCCAAAGACCCACTTCTAAAACGATACTAGCCACAGAAGGTGATTCGAACCACTATTGGTCAAAGTAATGAAAGTCCTCTCGTTCTGCACGGTGTGCTATGGTGTCAGTGTAAAGGGTTGTGTGATTTGCACAGTGCAAGGTATTTCACTCTGGATTACAAAAACAAATAATAGCCAAAATAAAATAATACATTATAGCATATTCTATCGCAGGACTTCTATACAGTGTAAGGAAGCCAACAATACATGTTTCTGTTAATTTATAGAAAGCATGACAGTTCACTCCTTTCGTTGAGCCCATTAGGGCTTTGAGTACACAGTCTATGTATCCAATAGTTCTCTCGTTGCAACATGTGTTTGGTGTTGTCTCTTCCTTCTGTTCTTTCTACTACTTCCAAGACTATATATTGTAGTTGGGAGATGTTGTGTTTTGCCTCCATGAAATGGGTAGCTACTGTGGATTTTGTATTCTTCAACCGTATGTTTGATTTGTGCTCAGTGAGACGTGTTTTTATGCTTCTTTCTGTCTTCCCAATGTATAATTTACCACATGGGCATTTCAAAGCGTATATTACATTCTTAGTATTGCATGTCGCATTGACTCTAATTTTGATCTTGTTTCCTTTCATTGGGTGATTTATTGTGTTGCCTTTGATGATACTGTTGCAACTTCCACAGTTTAGACATGGTTTTGTTCCTTTGAATTGGTTGACGGTGTTTTAAGATTTCTCCCAAGTTCTGAGCTCTGGTGTGAGCAAATATAGGGACTTGATCAAAAGATTGTTGAAAATCAGGTTCCAGCTTTAACATTTTCCAGTGTTTTATGATTATTCTTTTAAAGTTGTGACTTTGAGTTGAATATTTGGATACCGCTACTATGCGTGCTTGCTCTTTTTTACTGGACGGTTTCAACAGGTCTTTTCTGTCAATATTGTCCACTTTTTTCATTGCTTTGTCTATGACCTCTTTGGGGTAACCTCTATTCTTGAATATCGTGCCCATTTCCTCCAATGTAGTTTTCACCTTTGTGCTGTCTGATGTAATTCTTTTAACTCTTGTCATCTGCGAATACGGTAAGTGTAGTTTTAAACTAGATTGGTGAAAGCTTGTAAAATGTAACAAATTATAGGCTGGACACGACGTTTGTTTATCCACTAGCTTTGGCCTCAAAACGCAAACAGTTGTGGGACCCAGTTACCTTATTTTTTGATACTTCTGCTCTTCGTTCTTCTCCCTTGACCCCCTTTCAACAAGAAGTCGCTAAACCTCCTTGCGTTCCCTTAGCTGCTTTATCTCATTTTTATTATTATTTTTTCTATCATCCTTTTGCTCATCATATGCCAATACTTGCTGTATATTTTATTATTGCTGGTTATGTTTGTAGGTTAGCCCCTTTTGAATGACTATTTCACCTATTTTGTTGTGTATTTTTCTTTTTGTATCCCTACTCTGTATATGTTCATTATATGACTGTCAATAAACTCTATTTGAACTTAAATATCGCCACTCCCTGTCATGATGCAGAAGTCTCACACTTGCCCCTGGCTGGCCTGCTACACAGAACCCCAGACACCTGAGGCCAGACCGCCACAGCCTTAAAGGAATACACCTCACACGTCTTCTCTTAGCCACTCTAAAAACCCAGATACCTTGCTGAATTCTGACTGCCCTGCCTTTTTAGCCCCGTTTTTCCTGGTTTCTTTAGAATTTCTTATCCAAGGAAGCCACTGATGATTCCTAAGAATGTTCTGCAGGCCCAAACCCATTCTATGCTATTAGGTACTACAGCTGACCTATCATTTTCTCCTGAGTCTACTGGAAATAGTAAGAAGAGCCCCTGGTTTTTATACTATAGGCTTTACTCGGGACATGTGAAATGACGGTGAACTTTCCAGAGTTTTGGCAGTACTAAAGCTACTGATCCCCATCCTATTGGGTTTTTAGACAAGGGGTGTGAACTTGGTAAGGAAATTACATACCAACTAAGGAAATGGAAAAGGAGGAATCGACATCTAAAGAATTAAATAATAGGGGACTATTAATTCTCCTATATTAGGGACACTGTCCAATCATTCACTACACTGTGACTGTAAAAACCATCACAAGAACACGAAGACGTGATTACCTATTTTAGTTATCGTAATCACAGGGAATTATTGTCCAATAAATTTGCATAGATTTCAAATATAATAATACACAAATATATATACATACATATGTACACAAATGTATACAACAAAGAGAGACAAATGAAAAACGTTTGTACAAAGAACACAAAATCATAAGAATTCCTTTAGCACCCAGAAAAAATTAAAGCGAAAGCTAAGTGCCCTCCTATTCATTCTAGGAAGTACACATCGAGGTAGTCAGACACAATCGGTTCAACAAAGATATAGAACCCAAATATAAGGACTATGTCAATGCATATAATTCCACTTTGATTTAAATAATTAGAACAGACTCCTCCTTATGGAAAGTGTCGACGCGGTCACGGTTCGGCCTTCCAACCAATCTTGTCCTCCTCAGGACACGGTGATTATAGAACTCATGAAAATCAAGTCCAGCTGAACCGTTCATGTAACCTCCTCGGGTCAAACAAATTCTTCAATATGGCGAAAAAACAACCTTTAGAAAGCGTTATCTTGAGCAGCTTCTTAACGTAACGAATACCACGATTACCAAACTTCAGCACCAATTTTCCATAAATTACTCAGTCACTCTGCAGGGACTCCATACAACACGGCGGTTCAATTAGGCAATGACAAAAATCAGGTTGATAACCAAACTAAATCTCATTGTTTTTTAGTTGGGTACTGTGAGAAATTGGGTTGTCGGTTTAATGATGAAGGGGTGACCCTAGTTCAAGCAAAAGCCACAATCCCTGTCAGGGTGAACAATAAAACTAACTAAATTAACCTGTGCTTAACCCTCTGGTAGCTTTGCACAAAAGCAGTCAGACTTAACATAGAGACAATGTGTAAAGTACTTATGCGACATTCAAACAGTAATAAAGTAAAAACAAACCACAAGAAAAATCCCACACCCATTTTGAAAAATAGAGTACATTTGAAGTATTTGACACCAAAACATTCAGTAGAACCGGAGTAATGAATTTTAAAGTTTAAGGTAAAAATTATTGCCCTAAAGATCAAAGCACCAACTGCAAGCATTTAGTTATGCAAGACCATGTCAAAGTCAAAAAATATTGCCAACCTCAATTAAGTGCAGGTTGGATACAGGAAGTGTATTGGGCCCGGTCCGCGCTTACCTCCTAACTTAGAAGAAAGTGTTCTGAGAAAGTAAAGTTCAGGGTGCAAGGCTGCAGGCGGTCTCTGTGGAGAAGGCATTGGAGAAAACATCGTCGTTGGGGAGCCGCTGGATGAATTCATGGTGAAAATTTCTACTTTTGGACTTAGTCACTTCCCAGACCCTATCACATCTAAACCCAGGCAGGCAATATACATCCTGGCCGAGGCACACAGGATGGTTTAAGATAATAAACCAGGCACTTCTGAAAGCATGGTTTCTAAACACACAATTCAAAAACCATCTTCACAAAAAGATGTGTTATTAAATTCTGAGTTCAAGCACAATAAACTCCATCTCTCCATATTATGCCTATGGAAAGATATGCTGGAAACATGGGACTCAACATTCCCCATTCTGTCCTATGGGCAGTGAAAAACGAATTTGGAAGTATTTCACTGTCAGGACATGGCACACACCTCAGTACACGTCCTACCTTTCACATACACTGCACCCTGTCCAGGTTGGTAGCTTGGGCCTACTGTAGGGCTGTCTGATGTGCATACAAATGGAAGGTAAGGCCTGGCAAGGGGGTGCACTTGCCAGGACAACAAGGCAGTTAACCAACTGCTTGCAGGCATTGCAGTGGCAGGCCTGAGATCTCTTCTTAGGGCCACTTGTGTGGGTGGCACATTTAGTGCTGCAGGGCCACTAGTAGCATTGGCATTACCAGCCCTGGCACACATATTGCACTTTACTAGGGACTTCACTAGTAAGGCAAACATACCAATTATGGACAACCAATTACCATAACACTTTATGCAGGGAGCACTTGCACTTTGACACTGATCAGCAGTGGCAAAGTGCCCAAAGCATCTACGTCGGCAACATAATGTCAGAAAAAGGTCTAGGAGGAAGGCTAAAAGTTTAAAGAGCTTTAGCCAAAAAGGGCCAAGTCCAACAGTCTACAACTCTACAAGGGACTTATAAGTAAATAAAATATGCCAAACAGTTTTTAGAAAATGTCACCATGTTTTAGGACGTTATCACAAGCACGTAAACACTGGGTAGCAGTGGTAAAGTGCACAAAATCCTAACGGCAACAAAAAGGAATTTCAGCAAAATTTTGAGGGCATAGGCAAAAAGTTTGTAGGAAGATTGCCCTGAGCCTGACATTTTTAAGAGAGGCTTTTTGTCAATAGCAATTTGAAAAACATTTGTAATTTCCTTTGGCCTATTCCTTTTCTGTCCCAAACCTCGGAATGCTATGTCAATTCTCTCATAACGCCCTATCTGGAAGATAACTCAATTCTTGACATAATAGATTCCGGCCTCGGCAGATCACAGAGTCTGCTCTGTTGGCAGTCATGGAGCAATTGTGGACCTCCTTGGACGCCGGCCGAACCACAGCATTAATCTTGTTGGATCTGAGTGCAGCCTTTGACATGGTCTTCCATGAGATCCTGCTCCTCAGTCTGAAGGAGATCATGTCATGGGCTCAACCCTCTCTTGGTTCGCCTCTTTCTAGAAGGATCGGACCTTCCAAGTTTCAGCCCCCCCTTCCAGTCTGGCACTCATTCCCTGCGCTGTGGGGTGCCCCAGGGTTCAGCATTAAGCCCTACTCTATTCAATTTTTACGGGAGGCCGTTGGCACTGCTTGCCAAAACCCGTGGCATCTCCCTGGTGTCATACGCAGATGACACCTAGCTGGTGTTTGCCTTGTCCAACAACCCCAATCAGGATTCTGTGAAATTTAGACAGGATCTGACAGCATTCTCAGAGTGGATGGCCACCAACTATTTGCAGCTTAACTCGTCCAAATTCCAGAACCTTCTGGTAGGCAGAGATCGCCATCACTGGGGTAATGAATGGTGGCCTCCTGCTCTTGGAGCACCCCGACCCCTAAACCAGTGGTGAAACACCTGGGCACAATGATGGCCAGTGATCTTACTTTCAAGTCCCATGCCAAATCAGTGACAGGGAAATGCTTTGGATTTCTGCGAGGCCTCAAAGCTTACTGGGTCTCTTTGACTCCAAGACTCGGCAACTAATCATTCAATCATCTGTCCTTGCCAGACTAGATTATTGTAATGTGCTTCTCTTGGGAGCCAACAAATCCTTGTAAAAACGTTGCAGCATGCAATCTTTGCCCTTCCTAAACACAGTCATGTTTCCAGTCTCTTTTCTCAACTTCACTGGCTCCCCCTTGAACAGAGAGTGTGCTTAAAACTGCTGTGCATTACCCACAGAATCCTGGGGGGCACTAGCCCCAGAATCTTGAGTGATCTATGCTCTCACTGTGCTCCCACACGCTCGCTGCGTTCAGCTGACTTGTTCTTGGCCAGAGTTCCTAGGATACAGAGGGCCAGAGCAGGCGTGCGCTCTTTCAGGTGGTTTGCTCCTGCCCTCTGGAACTCCCTCCCTTTCACATTCGCAGCACCCCTGACCACCTCACCTTTATAAGGCTGGTGATAACATGGCTATTCTCCCAAATCTGATTTTTATTACGTGCTGTTGTCTCTCTTGGTGCTCATCGTAGCGCTGGGACACCCCGTTGCTGGGACAGCCATGCGCTCTACAAATATTTTAATATTAACATTTGTACAAACTTGTAAAACAAACATTTTAAAAGGCAGCATATTGTCTCATTTCCTTTTTGTTTTTTCTCCATGATACAAGGAAGGTGCTTCAGTGCTCCTCTCACCCCGATTTGCAGTGTCACTGGTTTCACATGGCTGGCTACACAGCCTACATGTCATGCCATTGACGCCGGAGCAAGCCCAAGAACCAATGGTAAGGAGGTTCTAAACATGTCAAAACCTGAATGACTAGATGAAGACATGAAACGGATTTTTGATAAACTAGAATAATGATCCTTTAGCTGTGTTTAGGTTACCATAAATGGGGACACAAACTGACATTTCTGGGTCTCGGCCTTCTTGTACTGACATCCATTTTAATGTTGCGGAAGCAAAAGGTGTTGCTTTTATTGCCTGAGTCTGCTTTAGGAATTAGTCATTACAGCATTGTGTATTGTTTTCCCTTTTGTGTAAATGTTATAGTTTTCCTCATTTGTTATGCAAAGTCGATGTTCCTTAAGTTGTTTCATGTTTGTGCTCCCATCTTTTCTATATCATGTAACTTTGTTAGTGCAGCCCTCCGATGCTGAATCTGAGGTTGTGTTTTTTCACTGTCTGCAACCTATAAAATATTCCCTTTTTCGGATGTGTGCCAGACTTTCCCTTTCTTTCAAGCTGAGCAGTCTCTACGTCAGACTATTATCTCCTTTCCTTTCAGCCGAGCAGTCTCTACGTTAGGCTGTCCGTTGATTTATACTTAGACCTTTTGGCTCATTCTCCTAAGGCATATGTCATGTCAGTCCTCTTGCTGATTTTTACTTAGACTCTCTTTGACCTATGAACTGAGTAGACTTATGCTAGTTCTTTGTTGAACTATGTTTTGGTTGAGGCTATTTAGTTATCTGGAGGTATTCCCTATGTATTACCTTCGCCAAATGTATATTGTTGATGCAGTGTTGATGCTGATTTGAATCTCACTAACTACTTTTTGCCATCTGTAATGATTCTTACATTTTAATTAACCTATATGGGTTTGAATTCAAATTGTGCCCTGCAAAGGCTTTCTTTATTTCCTTTGCGAGTCATACAGCTCCGATACGGTGCAACCACCCGTTTCATGTATTAATAAAAAGTGTTGAAAACTGCAGTGTACTTTACAACATGCAAATATCATATTGGATTGTTCAAAGTATAGGAATGTCAGTTTGATCTATATGATGATCTCATACCCAAAGGAAAATGGTTGGCTGCTCTGGAATACTCGTTAATGATGGGCTCTAGAGTTTTAAAACAAGACGGCATACTTCTCGGGTGACGAAGTTAGAATCCATACACAATCAAGGATGTGATGTTCAAATCAGATGTATTTGTTACAGCATCTCAGCCACATAAATAAGCATTATGGAATGTGAGATCGCTTACATTCTACCCATAGCTTGGGATGCCACACATCATTCTTTTCACATAATAAAACTATTGTATTAGTTATAACATAAATCAACATAGTGATATGTGACAAAACATTCTAATAAAGCTACACATGAATTTAGAGAAAAAGAATAACTAGTTAAAGGTTACTACAGCCAGTTGTAATAAGGCCAGCAAAGAATAAAAGTAATTGAGATGCTTTTTCCATCATTCAAATCTTCAATAGGTGAAAAACCTATGCCTACATTATTTTCCAATGCTGAGAAGAGCACTTCTGAAAGATCATTACTCAAATCTTAATAGTAAGTCCTTGTTTGGTCCTTTACAATGTGAAACTGTATTCCAATTCCACATTCTGTCAAATTGAGTTTTCACTGCATTTGTGAACAGTTTGATCACCTTTATTGATTTGAAAACATGGAACCTTCTTTGCTTTTCGTGGGCAGTCTGGAAACCACCAGATCACCAACATGAAAGTTTGTTATCTTAGCAGCTTTCCTTTTGTCATATAACATTCTAATTTCCAGTTGTTTAAGGTTCTCTTGGTTTCTCCGACCATTTTGGCACCTCACACCCACTGCTCACTTTTTCAAGTTCATTCATCATGGACAAACGTTAGTGCTAGGCTACCTCCTCTAAATATTTCAAAAGATGTTTTTTGACTGGCAGGACGGGTGACAAATGTTCCCCATTACTCCTTGGCAATTGTATTCCTTATTTAATAGAGTGATTCGAACTTTTCACTACTCCATTCATCTCAAGAAGATACAGGGCACACTTCCTAAGTCTGATACCACTGTTTTTAAAAATAAATAGCCTTATCTTTTTTTAAGTTATTTGTATGCCAATAAGGAATCCAGTAGTCCTTCTATATCACAGTTTTCCTCTAAAACTGTTATAACTGTGTGTGCCCTAATGCCAGATACACATCAAATCACTGGCCAATAAGAAAATAAGTCAAACAGAACCAGAATATAAGATTTTCTACTGTCTCCAGATAATGGCCCTACTATATCAAAGGCTGATTCCTCCCAAGATTGTGTTGGTATTTTCCTACACCATAACAGGTGTTCCAACTTTATATATACCATAACAGATACAGACGTCATTGCATATCCTTACCATTCCAATTAATGCGTGCTGGAGGAATCCAATATCAGCCATTGTAGAAGCAAAGGACTATGTGGTTCGACTCCATGTAGATGGACCGGCCTATGGCCCAGTTCAGAAGTTTGAAAGAGCTAACATGATCCTCAGTTCCAACTGATGCGGATACCGTCACCGGGCAACCTGCGTTAGCTTCAATGGAACTCTGATCTAGTTTTTCCTGTGCCGATTCACAGGAACTTCTGTCTGCCATTTATCCAGACTCGGATTTTGTAGAGGTCGCAACCCCAAGGAACAGCCCTGATAATGGGTAAATCAGCAGTTCGATATCCGGGGCAGCAGGCATCTGTAGAGCCAAGCATATGTCTAGTGACCATTGAAATGGGCACCAGATGCATTGTAGAATGTTCCAACCACTGCTGGCATAACCTTCCGACTGAATAGATGGTAATAATGTTCAAATGGATTGACTGTGAGTATCATGGGTCTGGTCTACTTGATTTGAAACTGATGGTGGAATTAAGAAAATGAGCATGGCAACCATTTGTGTCTACTGGCCACAATAACCACCCACCAGTATTACTAAATGATGAGTTAAATGTACATTTTTTTATCATACTGTTTAACGGGGCTTCTTTATAATTTGTGTAAGATTGCCAATTATCAAAGCAGGCAATTGAAGGAAGTGTGGGGGCATTCAGTTCTTTAATTTTAGCCAATCCCAGACGTGTAAGGGGCATATATACAAGCCCCCATTGCCACCACAATGCCACTTTTAGTAACGGTGTGATGACAATAGAGGGTTTACCTTATTTACAATAATAATAATAATAATACTGATCCTTATAAAGCGCGAACAGCTACCTCGCAAGGAGGTGTCCCGGCGCTAAGAGAGAGCTTCAGCTGAGCAAGAAGCCTGGTGAATTGCTTAGGTTTTTTGCATAAAAAGCCAGGTCTTTAAGAGCTTCTTAAAACTTGCTTCTGTCGTAGCAGATTGAATGGCCAGGGGCAGGGCGTTCCAGAGTTTCGCCGTGCCAGCAGAGAAAGATCTGCCCCCAAGTCTGGCCTTCCTAACTCGTGGAATAGTTAGCTGAAGCAGGGAATTGGAGCGTAGATGTCTCTCCTGATGGTAGCGGGGGAGTCTGAGTTTTAAATAGGTAGGCAAGTACCTTTTAATGCTCGAAACGCCAGGGTGAGAACTTTGAATTTAATTCTGCTCGCCACTGGGAGCCAATGCAGTTCGCGCAGATGCGGAGAGACATGATGTCTGAAAGGAATCGGTTTTATCAGTCTCGCAGCCGCATTCTGCACGATCTGCAGGCGTTGCACCAGATATTTGGGCAGACCAAGGTAGAGGCCGTTAGAGTAGTCCAGTCTGGATGTAACTGTCGCATGGACTACCATTTTGCGGCACTCAGCAGGTAGAAGAGACAGAAATTTACGAAGGTTTCTAAGCTTGTGAAGACATCCAGTGGTGACCTGCTGCAAGTGTGAGGAGAAAGAGAGATTCACGTCCCATCTTACTCCCAAATTCTTCGCACTGGTTCCAGGGACTGGTGCTGGGCCCATTTCGGGGGGCCACCACAGGTCGGGTGGAGGGTGCGTATTTTTTCCAAAGAATAATACCTCCGTTTTGGATGCATTCAATTTAAGTTTGTTAGTATTCATCCAGCTGGCTACATCTTGAAGGCAGCCCCTTATTTTGCTGAAAGCTGCCTCTGATACTTCAACATAGGGGAAGACTAGTTGTGTATCATCTGCATACGAAATTGCCTTGACCCCCCATTTGGCAATCAAGGTGAAAAGTGGGGCTAAATAAACATTAAAAAGTAGCGGGCTGAGTGCAGACCCCTGAGGGACACCACACAAGAGACGTTTTGGTTTAGAGGAGAAGGTGCCCAATGCAACTTTCTGGGAGCGATCCATTAGATAGGATTGAAGCCAGTTCAGTGCTTTGTCCTCCAGACCCGTGTCCCTCAGCCTTAACATCAATCTTCCGTGATCCACCGTATCAAATGTGGCTGATAGATCCAGGAGCACCAGCATGGCTGATGCTCCTGAGTCTAAGGACCACCTGATCGACTCAGCAACCTCGATAAGGGCCGTCTCGGTGCTGAAGCCAGACCTGAAACCTGACTGTGTTTCATGTAGGATTCCATTATTCTCGATAAAGATGTTCAGTTGACGTTGAATCAGCTTTTCGAGCATTTTTCCTGGGGCTGCTAACAGGGAGATGGGGCGTAGGTTACTCAAGTCGTCGGAAGCACCATTAGGCTTTTTTTTCAGAGGAAGAAGAGTGGCATGTTTCCAACAGTCAAGGAACGTGCCAGTTTCAATGGATGTGTTCCATATATGAAAGAGTGGTGCTACAATCGCGTCCGACATCATATTCCAAAGTTTAGGTGGGCAGGGGTCATCAGGGGCTCCAGATTTGCATTTATTTAATTCACTCAGAACCTCAGCACGAGAGATAGGATGGAATTGGGTTAAGGGGAGGGGGGGCCATTCTTTTATTACCAGGTCCGCCATCACTGTGGGCTCGGGGTTTGAGAAGGTCTCATAGACCTGATCGATTTTTTTGTCAAAAAAGTCCGAGATGTCTTCACAGAGTCTCTCTGACGGGGTGATCTCAGTCTCGATGGCCCTTGGTTTGAAGAAGGATTGAACAATCTTAAAAACTTCTTTGCTAGATTGCTCCGCTTGTTGAATGGAGGTCACAATAAATGATTTTTTGGCTTTTTTTATGGATTGATGTAGACCTCGTAGGGCTTTTTTGTAGCAGATTTTTGCTGCTTCACAGTAGTTTGCCCGCCAAATGCGCTCCAGCCTTTTGCAATTGCTTTTTTTTGCCATCAGCTCTGTGGAGAACCAGGGGGCGGAAGGGGATTTGTTAAGTCAATTAACATGGCTTAACGCTGAATTGTAAATAAAGAACCTATTTCACGTTGTACTTAGTGTGAAAGGGGAGGGCAGTGTGTGTTGTGGTGGGTGTTCCACGACAACACCCACTGATTTTGACACTGCTCCATTTTACAAGGGCAGCACCAACATTAAGACCAGGGAAAACCTAGTCTTAAACAGGCAAAACAAGGAGAAATGCTTTATATCTCCTTGTTTTTATTGCTTCTATGTGTGCTGCGTTGTGCAGCACACATAGAACCAGCACATTTCCATTGATTGTTTATGTGCAGGAAGGTGATCCTTCCTGCACATAAGCAATACAAAAAAATGATGTTTTGCGACTTCTATGTGTACCTCATTAAGGAGCACTCATAAAAGTTACAAAACGTCATTTAAAGATTGTTTATGTGCAGGAAGGGAGGCCTTCCTGCACATAAACAATCTTCCCCTCAACGCAGACACCCTTGCAAGAGTGCCTGTGTTGGCGCTAGGCTGCTAAGTTTAGTGGCAGCACAGGTGGAAACGCTGGGTTGCACTGTATTGTTGTAAATATGGTGCAGCTCTGCATTTCTGCAAGTGGCGGAGTGCGGCGTTAAGCCAAAAAGGCTAACGCCGCACGCTGTCACTTCGTTGTAAATATGCCCCCTAGTTTGTTGGATTGTTTTATTTAGGAAGACAATTTGTGTGGGAATCAGACAGGCGTGAAATAAAGTTTATGTGACCTGGAACTGCCATGATTTTGTAGCCCAAATTGATTTCAGGTCAATATTGTCTTTCTAATAATCATAATCTTTAAGGGCCAGATAGTCTACAAAGGAAGCTACATATATCAGCTTGGTCTGAGTAAGCATTTACTTTTTCGACTGGGTTAGAACCAATTTAAAATAGTATGGCTTTAGGTCTGAAATGTCATAACTTGTAAAATATATGTGTTTATCTCTCTGTGTTTTTGAACTTCCCTGTGGCAGAGTTCGACAATCTTCCCACAGAGAATAATTATAATGGGGACTCTGTCCACTTGCCTTATGAAAGAAATTATGTCCCTCAAGGTGGTAGCAGAACATCTCAGTGTAATTATGAACACATAGAGTCTCTGTAAGACCAAATATGTCGAAGGGAACTTTATCCCAAACAATTCCATCAGTCACTGGAATGGCTGAAATGTTGACAAGGGACAAGTCTCTTTTCATTTTATGTGAGAAGGAATGTGGAGCCAGCACCCTGTCAACCAGTTCTGTAGTAGAACGTTCCGGGAGGTAATGCCATTAATCCAATCCACATGAATAAAAGAACCAAAGAAAATATGATTCAATTATATGTCCAAGGAGGGACTAGATAAATGTGTTTAAACTAAGAAATAAAAACACAAATCCGTGCTGGAGGTGGATGCAGAACCGAAGACAATGAAGAACTGTCAGACGAGAAATGGTCTTGTCTGTATAGTAATCAGAGAAATTTAAATAGAAAAGAGGTAGCACGATTCAGCATTCGGATTTGAAAAATGCAACTTTGAAGGAATATCCAACGGTGGATCTGTATAAACAACATCCATTGTAGAAGATGGGGAAGTAGAAACAGGTACAAGTCAACAGAGGTCTTGGTCTCCTCCCAGCAGCCGGGGAGAAGCAGCAACTGTGGAGCTCACTGGCTGCAAAGGAAAGTCTTGTGAGGGATCACTCCTAGGCAAACTATGGAGCATTGGCCATGTGGTGTAGCTTGACATGTTCAATGGAGACAAATCGATTTTGCTTGTGTCTTGGATGTGGTGGCAAAATCACAGTTCCTGTACCCTGGATAACAAGGACTGGAACAGGAGCACAGTATGTTGGGCCAAATTCCTTCTTGAGGGCCACATTGTCACAAACAAGGTCTCCAATCTTGGGAAGCCAACCAGAGACAGAAATTTGAGTATCCGCTTAGGAAGACAGATTTTCAGGCAAATGCGTGCGAGCCAGGGTATCATAGCACCTTTGACGATCCTGTAAGACAGTACAGTGGTTATCTATGTCAAAGGTCACTGCTGCCGCCACAACATCTGCTCCATTAGGTCTGGAAGATACATCTTGATGCCAAAGAACATTCTGTACAGGGTCTGTCCACCCAGAGATGTTTTAGGGAGATTATTTATTGATCATTGAACCCGATATAGATGATTCAACCAACCATGCACTGTACCTAATACTCTAGCAGTTAAGAATTACTTTAAGTCGCTGTTAATTCTCTCCACAACGGAATTGCCCTTGGGCCTATACGGAGAAGAAAAATGCACCTGCACACACATGGACTTCATCGAATCATGGTATGCTTTGGAAGTTAAAGCCTGACCTTGGTCCGAGTGGAATGAATGACAGGCATAAGTCTCGACAAAGACTTGCAAATCTTTAATAACAGTTCAAGTGTCTGCCGAGCACTGTGACCCAGATGACCTGGAGCAAGAATCCACTGCAACTAAAATAAATTTGAAAGCAGTATCTGAAATCAAAGTACCGCAGTGATCTAGATATATGCAGCTAAAAGGTTGATTCGAAACAAACAGATGTGCCTGTGGTGGACGAGATGCAGTAGAACTTTTAATTTGTTGACAAATGTCACAGCATAAAACCTATTTTCTTGTTCGCTAGTATACACCTTGCCATCAATAACGTTGTAGTAAAAGGGAAATAGTGGCAGCCACTCCGGCATGTGCTGAAGCCACATCTTCATGCACAGCAACTTATTTAAGACTATCGGCGGACAAGGTTGGGGATAAAGTGATCACCAACTCAAGGAATAGTCAAAAATTTAACATTTTGTTAATTTAGAGAAGAAGAATATTTTGTAGGAAAACCTTTAGGTAAAATGGTACCTGCCTTAAAGGCATGGATGGCAGCCAAAATGTCATAATCAATAAGAGTTTTAGTAACTGCTGCTATTTTAGATGTGGCTACTGCCGATTTGGCTGCATCTACAGCCAATAAATTCCCTACAACGTGTGCTACGATACATTGATGACCCAATATATGGATCATACAATTTAAAGATACATTTTATGAGACTGAATTACATAAATATACAACAAATAGAAATATTACATACAATTATAAGTGTCCAACTGAAAACATTCAGGCAGCGATTAATTAGTTCATATATTTTTGTGATCCCTTCAACATTTTAATGCTCTTAAAAAGCATGTGGCCCTTTGTGGTCGAGGTAAGAGTTCAGGAAATCATTGCGCAGTCATCATGAAGGATAACTAAATTCACTCTGGGTTTCCCATTTCTAACTCATGTTCTGAGGGATATGTGCCCTCGGGTCACAATGCCAATACACCGATGCATTTCAACCTTCATATGGGCCTGTTTACTATCTTGAAGGTATTTCTCAGAGCTGGATATATGGGGCTTCATTTATGAGGCCCCTTGCGCAATCAGAAACATGACTTTTTGTGATTTTCCATGGCGCAGGAGCCAGACACTTTTTTTGGCTTAATTCTGCCTCGTAAATATTGTCCCCTTTAACGCAGTTTTCTGCGTTAAAGGGGCATGCAATTTGTGTTGCTGGGGGAGTTCCCATGCAACATCCATGGGCTTTTGATACTGCCCCGGATTTAAGATAAATTGCAAATCTTATGCAGCGCCAAAAACTCAGGCCTCACCCAGGGGTGGCGTAAGGGAGGCACAACAAGGAGAAATGCATTTATTGCTCCTTGTTTTTCCCTTTTCTATGGGTGCCGCATTCTGCAGCACACATAGAAAAAGGAAAAAACCTCTTGTGATTGTCTTTGTGCAGGAAGGTTTTCCTTCCTGCACAAAGACAATTATCCCCTCAATGCAGGAACCCTTGCAACATGGCGCAAAGGTGCCTGTCCTGTCCTTTCCTGTCCTGTCCTGTCCTTTTCCCCTGTGCCAGCCTATTGTGCGCTGGCACAGGGGAAAAAGACAGCTCATAGACACGGCGCATTCTTAACCTTTTCTTTTGCCCTTGGGCACACTACGGGGCCGATTCCGATTCGGGGAAAAACACTCCGAATAGCCGTACAGAGCGTTTACCAGGAGCAGGACTCTGTACGAATCGTACAAAGACCGTACAACTCTAATCTCCGTACGATACTCCCTCGGAACCCGCTGTCCGCGACATCCATACGGTTCGAAGCAGGTTTTCCCGACCCAGCAAGTACGATTCGTGTTGGGTACACACTGTATGAGGCTTTTTTTTACGGGAGCCCAAAACGTCCGGAGTAGCAGAGTACGCCTCGAAACAGGTACGGAATGGCCTCCCCCGGGTATGGTGAGTACACCCCATGTCGGCAGGGGTACGGTTCGTACCCCTGTGATCATGGGGTATAAGCACCGTACCCCTGCGATCATGGGGTGTACGCACCGTACCCCATGATCGCAGGGTGTATGGTGCGTACACCTAGCGATCATGGGGTACAGTGCGTACACCCCATGATCGCAGCGGTACGAACCGTACCCTGCGATCATGGGGTGTACGCACCGTACGGTGTGTATGTGATTGTGTGGTTGTCCGTACGAATCGCCCTTACCTGACGTGGACCGTACGAATCGCGTCCTCAAACCCCTGTCCGGATCGTACTCGTCGGGTCGTACGGCATGTTTACGAATTGTACGGAGAGGGCTCTGGATACGATTCGGACGGACGCTTTTTTTCCCAGATCGGAATCGGCCCCTACATGTAAAACAAAAGACATATGTATGGGTGTGTATTGATTTTCTTACATTGAGTAAGGAAACAAAAAATTTAATTCTTTGATTAGAGTGGGATACAAAGATTTTTTGTATATATATATATTCACTGAAAAAACCATAGGTTATAGACCATATATAGTTAGGAATTAGCATTTACAAAACCTTGAAAATTCACTGAAAAAACCATAGGTTATAGACCATATATAGTTAGGAATTAGCATTTACAAAACCTTGAAAATTCACTGAAAAAACCATAGGTTATAGACCATATATCGTTAGGAATTAGCATTTAAAAAACCTTCTTTTACTCACACAAAACCATTGAAATTCCATATATAGTTAGTTGCACTAACTATATATCGCGCACCCGCAATCCACTGCTGATGATGTCACATATTACATCATTCATGACATGGTCAGTGACATCACTGATGACATCACTGATGACATCTCAAATGACATCACTGATGACATCACTGATGACAACATCCAGTGACTGTATGTTTCTGTAAAGTTAAAATGTGTCTTACATATTGAAGAATGAGTGGAAGTATAAGTGTCTGGACAAAGGATTTAGTAGGTGCATGACTGAATGTATGAGTGAGTGATTAAATGTGTCTCACTGAGTGCATGGGTTAGTGACTAAACTGTCTTAATTTGTGCATCATTATGTCTGTTGTTCTGTAAACTGCTGCATGTGTTGATCAGTAGCTATATGATTAACTATATGGGTTACTGATTGATTGTCCAAGTATTTGTATGGGAGACTGAGTGTGTGTGTGGCTGGCTGGGAGGTGTGTGACTCTGTGCAGATCAATGTGTACTTGTATCAATGATTGTATAAGAAGGTAAGTATGTGTTAGTATATGTTTGAAAATGTAAGGTGCTCTATGTTTAACTGTATAGACAAGAAAATGGAAGTGTCATTGATTCTTTACAGGACTGACTAGGTGTGTGAGTAACTCCATGGATGAGTGGCAGACTGTGAGTGTCTGTATAGGTGTATGAGTGCATATGATAGTGTTGTAAAGATGAGTGATTGTATGTATGAATGATTGTATGGGTGAATGAGTGAAGGTGTGTGTAGACGTAGGAATCAGTGAGTGCGTATGTAGTAACTAGTATTGGTGTGTCAATGGTTTCAAAAATTATACTCTGTATTTAACACTGGGTGAAACAGAGGTTATATTAAAATGTGAGGAGATGCATTGTATTGTCACATGAATGATATCATCAGTGATGTGGTCATTGATGTCAAATGAGATGTCATCAGTGATGTCATCAGTGATGTCATTTGAGATGTCATCAGTGATGTCATCAGTGATGTCACTGACCATGTCATGAATGATGTAATATGTGACATCATCAGCAGTGGATTGCGGGTGCGCGATATATAGTTAGTGCAACTAACTATATATGGAATTTCAATGGTTTTGTGTGAGTAAAATAAGGTTTTTTAAATGCTAATTCCTAACGATATATGGTCTATAACCTATGTTTTTTTCAGTGAATTTTCAAGGTTTTGTAAATGCTAATTCCTAACTATACATGGTCTATAACCTATAGTTTTTTCAGTGAATTTTCAAGGTTTTGTAAATGCTAATTCCTAACTATATATGGTCTATAAGCTATGGTTTTTTCAGTGAATTTCAATGGTTTTTTAATAGCAAATATCATAAGCTGTCGAATGTCAAGTACGTGGTAAGTAAAAACATTTTCGTGTTTATGCACACTGATCTGCTTTGAATGCTGCCCCCCCCCCCTCATTTCTATTAGGAGTACTCTCTCTTTGCAGATAGTGAAGGGTAGTTAACGCAGGCCTTTGCCCCCGTTCTAATCCGTCGTGCCTGCTTCTCTCTCCATTTGATTGATTGTTCTCTTTGGTTCATTCTCTATTTACAAACAAGCACAGAGTCGCAATACTCTGTTTAGTCTTTGCAGATACCGAAACATCGTGTAAAAAAACAAAAGGAATCGAGCAAAATCAGTAGGCCACTAATGGGATCTCTTTTTGACCTCGCTAAAATAGAAACATTGGGAACAACCTGTTGAAAATAGCAATGTGTATGTACATAAGCGGCGTTCATTTGTGTTCACAGTACCCCTTGTTGATTGTTTGAATCGAGCATTGAATTGTTCGAAGTTGGTTCTCTTAAGGATCTTCTCTGCCTGCAAACGAGGAAGAATAGGAATATTCTCTCTCCCTTTGCAGATAGTGAAGGGTAGGTAACGCAAACCTTTAACACGTCGTGCCTATTTCGTTCCTCATTGATTGATTGTTTGCCCGAACATTGACTGTTTGGGAATTGGTTCTTTTTGGAGGTATTCCCTGTTTGCAAATAAACGTAGGAAAATCTTTGCAAGTAGTGAAAGGGTACGTAATGCGGACCTTTCTCCCCCGTTGTAATCTGTCATGCCTATCTACTCCCCACTGATTGATGCACCTGTTTCACCCGGACCATTTACTAGAGATAGGTCATCTGGCCCGACCAGAGAGCACCCCTAGTGAAAAGGACATATGCAATAATAACGAAGTGATCACTGTATCCTGTTAACAGAAACTTTAGCATGAAACAACCTGGAAAGAAAAGAATAGGAAAACGAAAATCAGTAGGCCACTGATGAACTTTTTATTAAATAACAAACAAAGAAACTTTAACAATACGTAATGATAAAACCTATTATTGTCCTAGAAACAAGAAACGTTAGAAGTAAGCCCGTAATAAGAAACCTGAAAACATCGCCCCTCACTGCCCCAAAACGTGTCTGTCCCACCGCCTGCCACGGCCAAATAACGGCAAACTGGGAAAGATACAAGTCAGCAGATATCCGCCCCATTCTAGAAACTTCCAAAGTGCAACAGGTTTTCGGCTACGCCCAGCCGGAAGCAACACATATAAGGCGGGTCCTGCTGCCAACCGTCGGCCAGGAGATCATCACGTAGGGTGTAGCCGGAGGAGAGGCCGAGGCCAGCGGGACCCGGCCAGGGGGATTGACAACACTGGAGAGTTTTAGGGGGGGGGAATGTCCGTGTCCTCGACCCTCCCCTCTCTCTCCCAGTCCGGCCGCGGTGGCCCTTGAGAGTTGCAGGTTGTCCTCCCACAATCTCTCCCGGTCCGGCCACCAACGGCCGGGGGCTGGGGCCGACGGGATCCGGCTGCAGCCGATGAGCCAAGGAACCCGTTCATGGGGCCAGAGCAAAGGGCGCCCGGCCGCCAACCGCCGGAAGCCCGGCCCTAAGACGGACGGGACATTTCTTCTTTCTTGAATAATTGCTGCAACAACCCTGGGGGGGGGATGTCTTGCACATGCCTCCGACCCCCCCCCCTCTCGTCCTCATCGCCTGGTCCGGCCATAACAAATCTCAAGCGAGACGCCGTGGGGTGCACTGGGAGGGAGAGACGGTGCGAACAGGCCTCTCCCGCCTCCCCAGGTGGAGCCTTCCCAGCTGCACCCTCAGCGCTCCAGGCGCCCGGAAAAGGGTTCTTCCACTGTGGCGATGCTGCAACGTCTCGCCCGGCAGGGTGGAGCCCGTCCGCTCATTTGACCCCGCGATCGCCAGTAGCTACCGAACTCTCCAAATGGCGGTCGACCTGGCAAGAGCGGGCCCAGCATAAAGAAATGGCCCGGTCACTGGTTGACTCCACCACCGTAGTCCTCCACGACCTTGAAGATTCTAGAGGAGCCGCGGGAGTCCCCGACCCCCGCAGACACACCCGATGGGGAATGACTGCCATGATCGCCCGTGGAGTGACGAAACTGTAGCCGCGGGACGTCGGCGCTCCCATGCTGGCGCCAGCCTCAGTTTGAATGACTAGAATCCTGCAGACCTCAGTTCCGGTGAAAGCACAGTGTGACCCGGTAGGAAAAATTGTTGCACCCCCTCCCCTTTTTGACTGATGGTTCAAACCACCGATCCTTTCCTTTGCCCTTTTAACAGAACTTTGGACTGCCTCCCCCCCCCCCGCGGCGCCCCACGCCGTTATTTGCTGGGCGGCAACTTACTAGACATCACCTTCGTGACATCCAGATTTCTGCGCGTTCTGCTGCCTTGGAACTATTCGCACAACAGACCGCTACTGACAACCCACCCCCCGGGACGCCCCACGCCGGATACCCAAATCAGTGCGGCACCCAGGCAACATCTTCTGAATTTTCCTAATTTGAAAGAACTAGTAACATGTCCTCATCAGGAATTTCCTCTTCAATCATCTCATCAGAAATTTCCTCATGAAAAGTCTGCAATGATGATTCTTGTAACTCTATGGTCTTCAAACATTCGATAAATTCGCCATCAAGACATTGATCAAAAAAATCATTCAAGTCATCTCCTCCTTGTGAGAATATTTCATTATTGGTGCTGTCAATTTCAATAAATGTAGTGGATAATTCAAAAGAAATTGCCACGGTCTCTTCGTTGTTTAAATGTTTTTACTGTTTTTGTTTTGTTGTATATATTTATAAGTTATTAAAGTTTTATATTCCTACTACTTTGTTGGAGTGCAATATATTTTTAATGTGACACATAATTGTAAAAACTTTGATGTACAAAGAGTCATCCCTGGAATCTTCCGCTTCAGGCTCGGTCCCCTCCCCAATCACAATACAGGATGGTTTTCAGATAGTAGAAACGCGTGTGGTGTGACGGATCTCATCGGGTGTGGGCCTTGATCTACTATAACTCCTTTGAAGAGCGGTGATTCTTTACAGCTGGGGCCATAAACTACATCTGCAGGGCTAGCTGATAGCCTAGGACCGGCCTGGATAATCGGACACAGAGGAAGAGGAGTGTCAGAGGGTGCGGTAGTGAATAGGGCGAAAGGGAGGTGTCGGGCGGGCACAGAGTGTGATTCTCAGGGAAGAGCAGCGCAGATGGGGGGAGGTTTATTGCCCATGCATAAGACAGAGAGCGGGGGTGACCAGTGCCTGGGGAAGATGCTTGCGAGGGTGGGGAGCCATGCTACGAATCGACAGCGTGCAGAGAGTGGGTCTGGTCAAGGCATCTAAAATGGCTGCCGTGCACGACAAAAGTGTGGCATTTCAAAAAAGGCAAGATGGCGCAGACAATGTTTTTCAACACTTCCTCATTTCCTTCGAATCGAACGTTAACAGACGTTGGTGCATATTACCAAAGTTAAGCGATATTTATCGCTAACGATGCTTAGCAACAAATTTTTTACCGCTAAGCATCGTCAGAAATTATCGAAGATAAACCTTGCTATTATCAAGGTTTATCGCAAATGCGATAAAAAACGGCCGCAATGCATGAATATCGCTAAAAAGTCAGCGATATTCATGCATTACCGAGCTAATGCTCTTAGCCATGTTATCCACCTCCCATTGGATAACATGGCTAAGAACTGCTCAGGGCAGGTGTTAGTTTTTGGAGATATTTGCGCTTAGCGCGAATATCTCCAAAAGTTGGTAATAGGAGATAGATATCTTGCATGTTGTAATGCAAGTTTGTGATGTATTCCTATAGGTTCTGAATCGATCCCCCTATTCCTGACCCTATTCTGGTTAACAAACCAACAAGTTAACTAGCAGTCAGCCCATGAGGCAGCAAACCCCCATGATGCAGATACCGTTATCTGACGAAGCCACACTACGGCACAGGAACGTGTTATCTGATTAGGTCATAACGCTTGCGATCTAATTAGACAAGCGATATTCCTCCAGCCCCTGATAAGGCATACGGAGTTCTCAAAACAAATCAAACCTATGACAACCTGGAAAAACCCTGCGGCCATTGTTTTGATTTCACCGAGAACTTCAGCAAAAGAATGTGCTAACGACCTGGTCGTATGACATCCTTATTGACGTATCTATGTCCATCCTTACGTCAATCTCGGCACCTTAAAGGTATAAATATTACCGATATTGCCCTATGCAAACACACGCGGTGGTGACGAGACGGAGCAGCCATACTTGCCGAAGCCCAGAGCAGAGCAGACCCCGCTGGCGCAGCCCCGCCTTCCTGACGCGCTGAGAACGAGACGCGCTGCTTTCTCCTGCCGAGAAATCCAGCCCCGGCATTTCCGGGTAGCCCTCGCAGGCAGCCTGGAATATCGAGAGCAGAGAAGAGAGATACCATCCCTCATTCATCCTAACTTCCAGGTACAGAACTGAATAACCCCTCACAGAGAATTCTTTAGTCAGTCACTTGGCAAAAACAAACTTAACTTAAACTGTAACTTTCTATTCCCGCCCACGTATTAGGCTTAGGTCAGGTACACGGGGTAGGCGTATCTAGAAACACCAGTTGAGTACGTTTAGTCAAATGTATATGTGTATGTAATATATTTTATTCATTTTAAACCTTCATATGGCTTAGAAACCCTATCAATGTTTTTACAGTATTATTTTATACTTCTGCTTTTAATGTATGCACTTTACTTAACTATAAGTATTGCAATAATATCGATCCATTTCTCTTGTACGAGAAAAGAGACTGATCAATAAATAACATCTTTTATTGAACACGCCCGTCTCTTCCTTTTCTCTACAATCTGATGAGACTAAGAATGCACGTACTGACTGAGTAAAATAAATTGCCTTTTGTTCACACGACTCTCGAGATACACTCTTGATTAGGGGAGAGCAAAGTTGTCATGTTCTATGGTTGTCAGAAACTAAATCCCTTCTTGTCTAATCAGGGAAGTTAATTCCTTCCTGAACATTCGAGAAAGTTTCTAGTGAACTCTGAGCAAGCTGGCAAACCCAAAACTTTAAGTCTAATATCGACCCACAATGGGCGCCATGTAGTGTAGTTCCTATTATCCCAATAGGCTCTGCGCATTGGAATAATACCTTCAATAGTATAGGCCTAGACCAGACGTTAACTAGGTCTACTACTGTCGATATTAGACTTAAAGTTTTGGGTTTGCCAGCTAGCTCAGAGTTCACTAGAAACTTTCTCGAATGTTCAGGAAGGAATTAACTTCCCTGAGAGGGACAGTGAGAGAAAGGAGGCCGGAGATGAAGAAGAGATGTCAAATACACATTGGAGATAATATAGTGGGAGAAGGGAAGTAAATATGAGTAAACTTACCATGTAACATAAAAATGTTGCACTCTATACTATAAGTCTCATTTTATACTACAATCACTTCGCTACAACCTCATAAATTAAAAATAAAAATGAATAATGTCTCAAACAATTTTTGATTTCTAAATATAAATTTATTCTTCTGAATTTTCAAAATTTGAAAGAACTAGTAACATGTCCTCATCAGGAATTTCCTCTTCAATCATCTCATGTGGAATCTCCTCATGAAAAGTCTGCAATGATGATTCTTGTAACTCTATGGTCTCCAAACATTCGATAAATTCGCCATCAAGAGATTGATCAAAAAAATCATTCAAGTCATCTCCTCCTTGTGAGAATATTTCATTATTGGTGCTGTCAATTTCAATAAATGTAGTGGATAATTCAAAAGAAATTGCCACGGTCTCTTCATTGTGAGCCATTTTATTTTGAAATTGCTTGCTGTAAATTGCAGAAAAAAATAATCACTTTCATTTATCGTTTTTAGTAATACATAATATAAAACTAACTTTATCAAGTATTTAGTATAACAGAAGGACTGTAAATAAATAACAGAAAACATTTTTCAAATTATCTTCAAGTGTACAACATAGTTCCCCTTACAAATTAACAACTCACCTTTTTAAAAGTAGGAGAAGTGTTAGTACTGTGTAAATCAAACACCAGAAATTGACCACCAAAAATTCCTCACAAATGTACCTCAGACAGTAGTATCACAAAATGGCTGTGGTTTCCTCTCATTTTAGATATATACATAACCAATTAACTTTCATCACACAGAAATACAAAACCAAAGTAACATTTTAATTGGTTCTAAATTTCAACACTTTCAAATGTGTTTTCCCCATGCAATTTTCCATAGGACATTTAGATATGTCTACAGCCTGAATGGCTGAACGGAATTACACCAAACTTGGCAAAATGGTACATCAAACCTAAGAGGTCAGGGAGGATCTACTATGCCCCCTTATGGTCATTTGCCCCTTCGCTTTGGCCTCCTCTTGTCTCTCGATCCTACCGAGAGACAAGATGGCAGCCGCTACGGACTGTTTGGAATGTTTACCGACGCCGGAGAACCAATCAGCTTCGCAAAGCTCCGTAACGCGAAAAGTACGCGAAGCGGAGCGCTGTTACAGATATATATCTTTTTTTGAACGTTAATTTCTCAAAATCCACTGGAGCACATATATTGAGACCTAGCAAAGGCACATCAGGCTACCAGTCCCTACAATTTTGCCAAGTTTCGTGCAAATCCATTCAGCCGTTCGATTATTATTATTTTTATTTTTTTTTGTCCCGCGGGGCCCTTTTAAAACCTCCACATCAAACCTAGGGGGTCAGGGAGGATCTACTATGCCCCCTTATGGTCATTTGCCCCTTCGCTTTGGCCTCCTCTTGTCTCTCGATCCTACCGAGTAACAAGATGGCGGCCGCTACGGACTGTTTGGAATGTTTACAGACGCCGGAGAACCAATCAGCTTCACTTCACAAAGCTCCGTAACGCGAAAAGTACGCGAACTGGAGCGCTGCCCGGTCCGCTGTTACAGATATATATCTTTTTTTGAACGTTAATTTCTCAAAATCCACTGGAGCACATATATTGAGACCTAGCAAAGGCACATCGGGCTACCAGTCCCTACAATTTTGCCAAGTTTCGTGCAAATCCATTCAGCCGTTCGGGCTAAAAGTGAGGCCAACCGCCCTATGGAAAACTCAATGTTAAAAACACGTTTTGGGACCCCCCTTTTTTCTCGGCCCCCCCTTGACGAACCCCCCCCACATTTTCAGGGGCTGCTCAGAAACAACATGTTCCATTTTCCTGAAAATTTCAGCCAATTCCGTCCACAAACGCCAAAGTTATTAGACATAGAATTTTCAAAAATCCCATAGAGAAAAAATCCTAACTATATATACCTACTGGCGACCGCCAGTAGGTAATATATATATATATATATATATATATATATATATATATATATATATATATATATATATATATATATATATATATATATATATATATATATGTATATGTGTATATATATTACCTACTGGTGGTCGCCAGTAGATAGTTATAGTTAGGACCTATTATCCATAGGAAATCAGCAACATTCTATTGCCAATAACTTTGGCGCAGATTGATGAATCTTTGAAAAATTTTCCAAACGTTTGCCCAGCTCTGGTCCGCTCTTATCCTGAAAGTTTCGGGGTGATTGGTCAAGTGGGGACCAAGAAAAAAGGGGGTCCCAAAACGTGTTTTCCCAATGCAATTTCCCATAGGACCTTTAGCCACAGCTACAGCCCGAATGGCTGAACGAAATTACGTCAGTTCCGACTTGTGCCTTTTGCTTATATGGTGTCAATCTGTTCAGTAGTTCCTGAGAAAATTACAGTTAAAGTCACTTATATATCTATGGGCGCGGTGGATGCGCAGAGGTTGCGACAATTGTCATCGTACCATATAGGCGCACCGTTCCGATCACACGCTGAATGCTTATTGGCTGTCAAGTGGTTGTAAACATTCGAAACCAGGAACTGATGGCAGCCATTTTGTGCGTCGGTAGAAGCGAGGCTGAGGAAGTCAGTGGAATATGAGTGCAAAAGGTAGAAAGGGGGCAGGGTAAAAATAATGTTACCCTCTAGACCTGCTTAGGTTGTCCCACAAGGACCCCCAGGGCACACATTTTTTTTTTTTAAAACGGCAGGTGCGTGTAGGGTGCGTGGACTGTGCTGTAAAATAAATAAAATAAAACTGAGTTTTTTAAATAATCCATCTCCGGGGGGTTAAATACTGGGGGCAAAATTATTAATACATTTTATGTGGAGCCCAGAGGGGCCCCGCAGCCTCGGGGATTGTCACCCGCCCCGGGGCTAAAAAGAAAAAAATGGTGGGGGGAGGGGTCGAAGGTCCTCAAAGCCGCAGGGACCATCACCTCTCGGGGCTTTATGTATTGTGGGAGGGGGACTACACGGCCCCCCTCCTAGAGCACTTGAGGGCCCCATTAGGCCCGGGGCTAAAAAAAATCAGGGCTGGGGAGGGGAGGGGGGCTGTAAGGTCTACTAAGCCCCAGGTATCACCACTCCCCGGGGCTTTATGTATTGTGGGAAGGCTGGCTTTTGTAGTGTCCCGGGGTGCCCATCCCGCCCTCCCACAGCAAGGAAATATGTTCTCTCTTTCAAAATCTAAATCGGATTGCTTTTCCACATGGGGAGCCGCATGTTAGTAGATCCTGATGTGAAAAAGTAATGCCGGCTCCCAAACGAGTAGAAGTTGTGCAGCAAAGGCGTGGAGTCGCGCAGCCTACAGATTATGAGTCGTGCATCCAGCGCGTGCACACCAGGGGGACGCACTGAGCGCTGCGCTGGGTGTGCAACTTTTACTTTTTCTGTCAAAAAATAGCCCCTATCAGTACTTTCTAATATTCCCGGGGATCGTATCCCCCAGGTCTTATAAAAAATGTTGGGGACCGTGAGGGGAGCCACAATGCCCCCATGATCCCGCCGGCTTCCCGCGTTCTTGGGGAGCCGGCATTGCGTTTCCGCAAGGGAAGATGCTAACTTGCATGTAGAAATGCAATCTTCTTTGAATTTTGAAAATGAGAACAGATTTCACTGCTCTGTCTTTCAAAATGCAAACTAAGTTTGCTATGGGAGGGCGGAAGGCGCAAGACGCTCGCCCTCTCATAGCAAACATCAGTGTCCCGGGGGTAGGCACCCCGGGACACTGTATGAACTGGCCCATGGTGTGGGGGTTTCCCAGGGCCCTCAAGGGCACCAGGCAGAGGGCCACGCAGCCTGCCTCCCACAATACACAAATCCCCAGGGGTTGGTGGTTCCCGGGGCTTGAGGGGCATCGTTGAGGCCCACACACTTCTAATTTTGTAGGGGGTGGCCTTGGACGTGAAAGTGGTGCAAGGGGGTTGTAAATTTGGTACACACTGTTTTGTTTTACTTTGCTTTCCTTTCTGTCATGTAGAGGATCCAGGGTAAATGTAACGGTTTTTGTACAGTCAGTACCTTTCTACCCTACCCCCAAACGGCTTTCTGCCTATTACCATAGTAACAGTTCATGGAACATTTATATGACCACAGAGGTTAGAAGTTCACCACACTATGTTGCTAATGGAAAAAGTTACTTCTATTGGGGACCGCCACCCACCTAAAAAAAAGACGTATATACTTTTTTAATTAACTTTTATTAAAACAGCAATAAATAACTGGAACCGTGACTTAAAGATAACAATACAATACATAACTAGAAACATAACTTTAACAAAACAGTATAATAAACAAAATGTCATATGGACTCCAATAGAAGTACAGTAGGTAATCTGCAAAACAAAAAAGAAAATTAATTTATAAAATTAGATCGATGTGACTAAATGAGGTCAAACCTTACAGGTCAAGGTAACACTTGACGATATTTCCTTATTTTTACGTGTGCAGTGTGCCTGATACATTTTACTTGTCTTATAGGCCCGTGTTCAAGCGGTGCCTGTATGGAAGTGCCTACAGTGTCAGATTTACATTATAGATTAACAGGTCTTTAAAATGATTCAGAGAGGAGACAGAATTAGGTGAGAGATCCAGTCATTATGCAGGACAATATTCCCTGGGGCTTATTTACAAGACTCTTGCGCCATTTTTGTGTTACTTTTCTCATGTTGAAAGTGACGCTAAAGTGGCACAAGCGGCTTGTAAATAAGGTCTTTTAATTATAATGCATTTAATCGCAAGGATTGTATATCTAGGCCACTCTTCTTACCTTGTGTAAACACTGTGACCAACAGAGTTCACAACTTGAACTCAGCTTTGGTTCTACACGTCAGAGTGACCAGCAGCGTCCATAACTTTAAAAGAGAAAGAGAAACGATGTGAGAGATAGTCAGCGAGAGAGAGAAAAAACAACATTAAAAGTGTGAGAGAGAGAAAGTTATAAATGGAGCAGTTAATACTGGAGAAAATAATAGTAGCTCACCTTTTGCCTCCGTTGTGTGTCCAAGGACGTGCTGCTTCATAGTGCACCCTCCAGTTTAGTGATCTGAAAGATAGTATATAGAGTTAGTAATAGCATAGTACATACAAATGCACACCTATATTTTTGGTTTGTTTTTTTGTACACTCAATATACTATATTACAACAAGTTCCACTGTAAGAGGTGTCTGTGCGCTGTTTCTTCCAAAGTACTATATCCCATGCATTTCCACTGCATAGCGGTGAGTTCTCAATATTGGGTATCTAGACTGTTGCATTCCATTGACTCGCAGAGTCTGGAGGTGAGTGTTTTTCTTGGGAAGTCAGAGGCAGATTTAGACGCTCCTTGTGCCACTTTTCCCATGTTAAAAGTGACACTAAAGTGGCGCAAGGGGCTTGTACATCTGCCCTTCAAATTGTTGTAACCTATCCATTCTCACTGGCCGGAGATAATTGTACATTCCTACACAGTGAAGCTGCTGCACACTACACACTTTCTCCTTTCACTGATGACTTGTCGTTGTTTCGGAAACAAGCTTCTTTGCTCACCTTGTGCCATTGGCCTGATTCAAAGAGGGTGCACTACGTGTTGAAACAGCTTTCTCAGAAGTTGTTACGATGGCCACGCATCATCGCAGAATCCTCGAACGTTGAGTTTTAGAGGTGTTGGGGGGGACTCCAATTTGTGAAACAACCTGTAAGATAAAAAGGAAGTTAACATTGTGTGTAATTTTTTTTATCAAAGGAGAGAGGCAGTGAGAGAGTGACTGCAAAGAATATTCGCAGCTCACCGTTCTGTCACCAGTGTGTTTTTCACCACGTGCCAGGACATAATGCACCACATCTAAAAGATAGTATAAGAAAGATGTTATGATTAGTAATTGTTACTATCTTAACCCCTCCCATGCTCATGACGAGCTCAGCTCATCATGAGGCACGGTTGTACTGTGATCATGACGAGCTGAGCTCATCATGACCGCCGTGGCACTCACACTCGGGGATAATTCCCCTGCTGTGCTGAACGTTCCACGAAAACGGGTGTGCTCAACATGAACACAGCGCCGCCATGCTGCATGACGAGCCAAGCTCATCATGAGCATCGGGGCGCTGCGCGCACCCCCCTCCCCCCAGCACAGTGGGGGAAGTACCTCCGCGGCAAAGGGGTTAATGTGGAGTTGAATAACATCGCCCTTTCGCACACGTTCCCTCTCACATTTAAAAGCAACTATTTGTAAAGTTTTATTTGTATAGTTTATATTCCGGATGTTTGACTGATTATAAAAACATTCCTGCTATTGGAATATATATATATATATATGCAATTTCATACACTATATAGGACTGCGTTCGTCTAAATCGATGCGTCGCTTTTTTGTATCCAGTCGGCTACAGCCCTTCGACTCCCTCCGATGCGCACCCAGGCCTCACTGCTCACCTTTTCGTATACAGGAAACCTTCTACATCATGTAGTCCCGATCTGCCACTAAGAAGTCTTACATATGGTGCTGAGTCTTGATATCTCTATGGCTAACGACATACTCGTGCTCCCATCATCATCATCGCAGGTTCTTCACCCGCTCAGCCCTTCCGGTACCACTAACTCAGTAACCAAACAGGCCACGCACAGAGTGGTGGGCCCTTGTACTCGGTGGTTTGGGCCTCCATGAGGCGTCCAAACCACTAGGACAGGCCATCTCAGCGTTTGCGATGGGAGAAACTCTAAAATGGCATAGAGCACGTGCCCAACGTGTTTTTTATTGGTATGGTCACGTGTGTAGTGACGCATGTGCTGGATGGGTGTGGTGTGGGTGTATACCAGCCATGAGAGAGTGTTTTTGTCGTGCTGACAACTAGACCTGGAGGTAAGAAATCACTGCAATGGAAATCTGGGCCATGTACGTACCGTTGTTGGGTTTTCCTGGAAGCATAAGCGGAGTGGGCTGGACTGACATATGCCAGTGCTGCTCGAGGCTGTGAATGATGGCTCCGGAGCTATGGGGGTGGTTCCGTCGTGAGCTATATGAAAAATCTACTGATTTGGGTGTCCGTGTTGTAGTGCTGCCGTCACCCGGGTCTTACATGCAAATGTGTATTATGTCTGTAAAGTCCCACAATATGACTAACATGGAAGGTACAGGGTATCACTGATCCTATATTCATCCATAGATGCACACATAAAAGATGGTGTACATGACGCATTTCTGCGAATATGAATGTTTGTTGTACATTTAGTGGAGTGTTGTAGCTGTAGTAATACAGGGCTGTGTAAGGTTTAGGTTTCAGTTTTTGGCACATGAAGGACAGATAATATATATATGTATGTGGTCATTCAGGTATACTGTCGTACTTGGTAATCATTGTTCGAGGCTCGGAGTTGTGTCCACATCCTGTTCTTGTAGAGTAATGACGTAATCAGCGCGTGCCTGAAAATGTACTGTAAATACGGTGGTCATGTAAATTGTTGGTATAGTTTTAGGTCGACTTCACGCTGTATAAATATGCTAAAAAAAAAAAAGAAATAGTACACATTTATAAATTGACTATACAGTTTCTTTGCAGTATTGTAATGATCCACTTTGTAAGTTCGTATTTGTAGAATGAGCGAGAGAAAGTTATATAATTGTTTTTGTTATAGGCAGAGGTAAGATGGTTGCATACGCTGTTTACAGCACAATATAATGTGGTAGGGCGCAGGAGCAGCATGTTACAAACATAATAAGTACACAGACACAGATAGATAGTTGAAGTGGGTATGGGCACGTGTGCTCGACTCCATTTTATTTGTTGCTGTTGGTAACAAGTAGAATAGTAATCATGATATCATACACAGATATTCAATCATAAATGGTTTATGACGTCTGCTGTACAAAGGTAGGAGCACTATATGTGAAATTATACACAGAAGATTCTATCGTAAAGGGTTCATGAGTTGTGGTACACTGTAGTAGGGGGGGTTTGTGTGGAGCCTGCGATGATGCGTGGTTCAGGCTGCGCGCACTGGTAAGAATGTCTTTTGGCAACAGAATTTTGCCTTAATAAGGCCACGTGGCGATTATTTATGGTGCACTGAGTTAGTGGTTCGTATGGTGCTCAGCGTGTTGCCTACTGGACTGCATCATTTGTAATCACAATTGACATAAAAGATGAAATATGTATGGAATACATTATCGAAATATGTATGTTTCAGAGACATTATAGTTCAAGTTGTGACCTGTGGTGTCCGCAGTTTAGACTATGATTGAGTGTGTCTTTGCACTTGCAGCGGGAATTTTGTTTTTCAACTTAACCTGGGACTGATATAAAAGAAGTTTTTGAAGGAAGGCTCCTAAAGGGATATTGTGTAGGTTTGAGGGACGTTATACTTTGTTTGGGACTGCACTCTATAAATAATGAATGAAGAATCAGTTGATTTCTGATTGAATGTCATGTGGCGATGAATTATGGTGCACTGAGTTAGTAGTACCTTTGGGACTGAGCATGTACATAACCTGTGATGATGCGTGATCCGGGCAGGCCTCACTGGGGGTAATGTTTTGAATTTTGCCTTAATAAAGCCTTGTTTTTTTTGTGTTTTTTTTATCGTTTTAAATGTCAGCAGACAAATCATCAGTACATTAATTCCAGACAATTCCATCAATTCATAGATTTTACACTTTTTCAATTTATCAGACATGATTTAACCAAACGATCTAACATCAGAGATCGAATCTTAGCCTCTTTAAAGTCTTAACCAGTTTGATATAGGAGACCACATATTTGCCCCAAAACATTTTCTTTCTAATACCTTTCCTTTTGTACAGAGACATCTCTAAGTAATATGTAGACAATAGTCTAGACTGCCAGTTCAAAAAAGTTGGTGAATCGGCATCTAACCACATAGATGTAATACATGATCGAAAAATGGACATGCTAATAAAAATAAACCCTTTTTCAGGAGGGGACCATCCAACAGCCACTGTTTCTTGGGAGCCGAAAATTACCAGTTCGGTCGACAATTGAACTCGGATACCCAGCCTGTTTGTTATAAAAGACTCAACCTCATGGATAAATTGAGAGAGCTTGGGACACAAAAAGAACATATGGGGTGCATCTGCCGCCAGCAGTCCACACCGATTGCATTTATCTCCCCTAGTTGATTTCCATCTAGCAAGTTTACTCGGGTGTAGTAAAGTTCAAATATAGACATAAAATGTTGGCTTTTTAGCGAGCCATTGAACAATACACGGGTAGCTATATCTATAATTTTTGCTATATTAATGCATTCAACCCCCAATTTATGTTGCCATTTTAACTCCCATTCTTGTAGATCATCCTTCGATTAATCCATGAATAGTTGATATATAGGCCCCATCGTAGATCTTAATTTGATTACTTCAAAAATTCCTATATTGTGAAGTGTAATCTGGTTATTCATTATTTTCTGCTCTAAGAAGCTCCGTAGCTAAAGGTATTTAAAAAAGTCGGTTCTAATTAAATTATATGTCTTCTGTAAATATTCAAAAGATACTAGTTGATGCCCCTGGAATAAATCTCCAATATGGCTTATTCCAGCCCTATCCCATCTAACCATTACCTGGTCACTAAATATATTCGGTAATAGAGGACACTTCTTAAATGGAGTATAAAAATTCGGGTTAGCACCAACACCCAAATATTTTTTTGTTTTTCTCCATACTTCTGATGCGGCCATTACAACTTAAAATTTTGTTTTCTTGTAGTAGCTATGTTCAATGATCCGATTCAAACATTGCCTCGCCTCGGACCCCAATAACATCTCATAAATTGAGGGAGCTGCAAAACTTTCTGTAGGGTCTTCCCGTAATTTTAACACCCCCATATGCTGGAGACTGGCAATCCAGTGATATAAACGGCAATTAGGGACACCCCAACCTCCTCTTTCTCTAGGCAATATACAGTATTTAAGAGATTGCCTGGAGCGGTGATAGCTCTTCAAAACCCTCGAGCACATTCGCTCGATCCGAGAAAAAAAAAGAAGCGGAGATAAGTAAAGGAATAGCACGAAATAAATACAAAAACGTAGGAAAAATAAGCATTTTTAAAACATTACTACGCCCGGAAATGGATACATGTAAATTATTGATCCTTTCTAATGTCTTGTTGGCAGAACCTATGATTGGGTCCAGATTTATAGGGATAATATCCTCGACTTTAGCTGTTAGTTTAACACCTAAGTATACTGCCTCAGAATCAAAAAGCATATCTGGTGGTCGGCCAGCCTCCGAATGAATCAATTGTGTCTTGGAGACATTTAACCTGTATCCCGAATACCGTCCATAAGTTTCAGCAGCTTCAATAATCCTAGGAAGAGCTGTACTAATTTCTGAGGTCACCACAGCAATATCATCCGCATACGCGAATACTTTGAATTGCCCATTTTTTATCTCAACCGGTTTGATTGCTCTGTTGTTCTCCAAGGTAAGAATAAACGGATCGATATACAGGGCGAATAGCAAGGGGGAACAAGGACAGCCTTGTCTTGTCCCCCTTGCTATCGCAACCTTCCCAGACATCTTACCCGTTATACGGATAGCTGCAGATGGATGGCAATATAATGTCTGAATAGCCGTCATAAATTCTTTTGGAAACCCCCGCCATGCCAAGACCGCCCACAGAAACCTCCACGAGACCCTGTCGAATGCTTTTTCAGCATCCAACAGGGCCACGCCTACTGGAGAATTAGTACCCTCTGACCAATCCAGCATGGAAATAATCCTTTTGATATGGTCCGAAGTATTTCTTTTTTGGAAAAAACCATGCTGCCTCAGCGAGACCAGTCCCGGCATGAGGTCATTCAGCCGATTAGCAATAAGCTTCGAATAAATCTGTATTCTATGATGAGATAGGTCTATAAGATCCCAATTTGGTGGCTGCCTTACCTTTTTTCTTAAATACAACAATGGTTGCATTTGCCCATGACTCAGGAGGATTACCAATAAAAGCTTGTTGGCAAACTTCTAGTAATTAATTTTTTAAGATATCCCTGAATGTACGATAGAACTCTAATGGAATATTGTCAGGGCCCATAGCCTTTCCCAAGGCTAAGCCCAGTAAAGCCTGCTCTACTTCACTTCACACTGGGGGGGGCGACAATATCATTTTATTCATGTCGGACAGAGCTTCTGATGAAAGATTATTCAGATAATCCTCCTCTTCTCCCTCTGTTTCTAGATCCGAGCCCGACTGACTATATAAAGATTGATAGAAGCCTTGAAATGCTGCCAAGACGCCCTCCTCAGATTCCTGCAATACTCCATTTATGTCAATCATTTTCTGGATATTATTATATACTGCCTTCTCCTTTAGTCTCTGCGAGAGAAGCCTGCCAGTTCTTTCATTAAATTCATAAGTATCTTCCTTGTATTGTATGTGTTTTCCCGCTATCTGCTCCGCAATGTTAGAATATGCTGCAGATCTTTTGATCATAAGATCCCTTTGCGCCACCCCGAAATCTAATCCCAGTCGAATTGTTTCTGCTAATTTCCGCTCTGCCATGATGACCATATCGAAATCCTTTTTATGTTTAAGTCGTATTTTTTTACGTTTAGCGTTAGCAAAACTAAGGGTCTCCCCTCTGACCACCGACTTAAAGGTATCCCAGACTATACTCTGTACAGCTGTTCCTTTATTAAATTAAAAAAATTCAACAATAACCTTGGACATATATTGACAATACTCTTCATCCATTAGCAGCTTTCTATCAAAAGACCAAGACTGTTTTTCTGCATTAGCACCAGGACCTATCAAAAGCTCTAATACTACGGGATTATGATCCGAGATCAGCTTGGGGTGTATTTCGATGTTAGCTTTGTCTAAGATTCTCGAGGCGGCCAAAAAATTATCTAAACGAACACATTTAGAATGAGGGGCAGGAAAAAAAGTAAACCCTGCATCAATAGGGTGCAATAAATTCCAAACATCTTTAAGTCCATGCCCTGTAATCAAATCCCCTAATGATGCGAACACCTGTTGTTTCTTACCGAAATAAACTGCATTAGCTCCAGTGTTCAACTGCGAGTCGATATGTATATTTAGATCTCCGCACATAATCAGTGGTTGGGGCCACTGAGCCAATTCTACATTCAGATAGTTCATAAGCTCAGGATAATCCAAGTTAGGACCGTAAACATTGCATAAAGTAAAACTAAACTGATTAAACTTAAATTCAGAAATTGCCCAACGGCCCCTTTTATCAGCAGCAGTTCTTATGCAGCTACCCAGCCCCCTTTTCTTAAGTATCGCCACCCCTCTCTTTACACCCGTTTGTTTGGAACATACTACCAATTCCATTCCTAGGTTTTTCAACACTCCCCTGTTTGCCCAGGCCACGTGCGTTTCCTGTAAACATAAAAAATCAATTTGTAACAGCTGCAGAATTTTAGCCAGGACCTGCCTCTTTTTGGGATCGTTAAGACCACAGACATTCAGAGTACATATCTTTAATTTCTTATCCATGATAACAATTTAAGAAATCGAACTATTCTGATGGTCCATAATGGACATAATTGATTCAGCTAGCTCTTTCACATAGCCTATCCCCTTGCCCAATCTTCGATATACACAAAACCACTTACAATTTTGCCTGATCTGTCGCTGACTTTTCACCCCCACCCCCACCACCAAAACCCCAAACCCACCATCTTACCCCAAAAACCTCCCCCTTGCCCCTCCCACCCCCCCTTCCACCCTTCCCACCCTCCCCACCATATGAGGCTCAGGAACTTTCAGTTCCTGCAAAGTACGGAATGCCGTGCCCCCCCTCTCCGGGAACCATGAAAGGAAGAAAATATATTAGAGAGAGAAAAAAAAAAAAGAAAAGTTTCAACTCCAGCCTGCGTTAAGACTGCAGAAAGGAAACTAGGAGACCTGCGCTACCTTCCTAACCCCTACTCATAAGGATTCATAAGGACTCCAAATATTCTTTAGCTTTGACTTCTGATAAGAAGAATTTTGTTTGCCCTTTCATGATTATGTTCAGCTTTGCCGGATTCTGCAGATACACAGTGGCCCCTTTTTTCTGAAAATCGGGTATCAACTGCCGCAGATGCCAACGTTTGGTCACTGTGGCCTGACAGAAATGCGGCCTTACAAAAAAACTACAGTGCTTTGCGACCGCTTTTTTCTCAGGCCTAGCTAGCGCATAAATCTCTTCTCTGGCAAGAAAATTATTAAAACATACTAAAATTGCCCTTGGGTATTCTTCCTCGCCCTGACTCATTTTACCAACAGTAAATGGGAACCGATGTGCTCTTTGTACTTCTCTAGCCCAATCCCATGATGTCAACTCTGGAAAAGCTTCTGCTAATAATTCAACAATAAATTTCCTAACATCGCCCCCCTCTTTTTTCTCAGGTACTACTAAAAAACGTAAGTTATTTCTACGGGCTTGATTCTCTAGGCCCGACAATTTATAAGAAAGATCATCGCGATGGGCTCTAATAGTCTCAAGTTCCAGTTTTTGTGTTACAGTCTCTTCTTCCAGAGCCAGAATTCTAGCCTCTACTTCGGTCACCCTATCGGCTATTTCAGTGCAAATTTTAATTGCCCGTCGGACAGCATTCTTCACCTTCGAGCAAGATGCTTGAGTTCGTGAATTTTCGGCTTTGCTTTCAGCACGATGACACATCATTGTATTATAAATAGTAGTCAGGGTGATCTCTGTTGGGGTTTTTTGTTCATTTTCATTCTTTTTGACCTCAGAACTACTTTCGGGTCTCCTTTCCTTCAGTGGTTTTACTGTGGCTCCCCCCTTTACTTTCGGATCTTCCGAGCTCAGTTCTGTATTTTTAGGTGCAACACGATGCAAGTCTCTTTTCTTTCGTCTTCTTATCGTAGAGACACTGACATTTGGCGAGGTTACCTTAGATCTTAACTCCTCCTCCTCCGGGGAGCTACTCCCAACACTGTAATCAGCCCAATCTTTACTCATGTTGGTGCTCTCATCTGAGGAGGGATCTGATAAAGAAAAAAAGTTAGCTCCTGTTTCTTGCAGAACCTACGCTTCTTGTGTCAGGCTGGCACCAATGAGAGTCGACGCATTAGTTTCTTGCATAAGGGTATCTGGACTATTGGTCAGAACCAGATTACCCTGTGCTCCATTCTGCACTCCATCTCCCATAATGCCACTAAATTCATGTATTACTTCTTGTAAAACCACTTTTTCCGAATTTATAGTGGCTACAGTACTTGCATTTGTTTCAGTTACTTTATCTGTGCTATTAGGAAGCATAGTTTCATCCACAGGAGGGCTATGTTCGGTGAACGCCAGCGTCGTATCCTTGTAACATGCAACTTCAACAACATTAAGCTGGGTCACAATTTTTTTTTTAGCAGACTGCTTCTCAAACAATGCGGGGAGGGTGAGAGCTCCTTGTTTAGTACTACGCGGGGGTGCCATAGATTTTGCAGAGGATTCACCTCCCCTTTTAACACCACTTGAGTCAATGTTTAGCGGGCAATTCTCACCTCCTGTATTATCGGCGCTCTCAGCATTGTCTGGAGTTTCCTCTACGGCGGATTGCTCCTTCGCTTTACCACTCCGAGTGGAAGCCTTCGTCTGGGTCTTCGGCGGCATTTTTTTGCGAGCTCCTCCGTGACCCCGTACAATATCCCTCTGCCAGCCAAACAACAACGCCGGGAGGCGCCACAGCGGAGCACGCCACTGATGAAGCAACAAACCGATCAGCATTCGCGGACCCCCCATAGGTAACGCTGTGTCGCAGGGAGTATCTTCAAAGTCAGACTCTGAGGGAAAAGCGTCTCCTCAGCGGTGTACAGCTCATAGGGAAACAGTGCTACTACTCAGCTCCTCTGACAGCAGCCTTCCATTCCGGTCAGTACTGTTGGATTCTCCGCCGCTTCTAGCTTCTAACTTCAAGTTTTGTCCAACATTAATAATAGTCGGCGATACTCAGCCTTAGTGAAAGCCGTCTACCATGCAGCTACGTGCAGGCTGAAAAGTAGATTCCTCTCAGGAGCCCGGAGCAAAGGGGCTGAGCTGCTTACACAGCCCATGCCACGGCCACCATCTATTTAATAAAGCCTTGTGGTGATTATTTATGGTGTACTGAGTTAGTGGTACATCTGGTGTTTAGTATGTGCTCACCCTGCGATGATTCGTGGTCTGAATGGGCTGCACTACATAAATAAATCGTAAATCATACGCTCTTATATAGCGCCTTATCACCGTAAGGTCTCAAGGCGCTTGCTTTGGGAACCCGTCCTGGTCTTTCCCTGCGAGATTACCCCTACTGGGCATCCCGAAGGTGAAGACCAGGCATCCCATTGCGGTGGGGCCGTAGTGGAGATTAAGCAAACTATTGCCCAGAGTTGCAGAGTGTGAACCCACGATTCGAGTAGGCATCGAGGAGAGAATTATCTAGTCCGTGGACATTATGAGCTCAAGACCCTGCCGTGTCGGGAATTGAACCCTGGTCCCGGGTCTGACCTCTGCATCAGGGTCTGCCTCCTCTAACCGGTGAGCCACACTTCTCCACTCAAAGCATTGACTGTTGCATACTGGACTGCATGTACATTGAGGGGAAATAAAGTACCATCAATGGTTATCAATTCTTCAGCAACAAAATGATCAGAATCAGATGATTCTTCCAGTGGTGTAGCTGTTTTTGTCTCCAAAAAAGAAATTCAGGTTTCCAATGAAGAAAAAGTGAGGCTCAAATTGTGATCTGTGCTGTCAGCAGTGTAGATTGCCATTAAGGATGCCTTTGCACTTGCAGCGTGAATTTTATTATTCAACTATTCTATAACTGATATAAAAGAAGTTTTTGAAGGAAGTATACTAAAGGGAAATTGTATAGGTTTGATAGGTGTTACACTTAGTTTGGTATTGTACTCTGCAAATAATGAATCAATAGTCTATTTATTTGTGAGTTCTGATTACCGCAGTGTAGGCAGGAGGCAGCGTTTAGCAAGAGCCCACGGCCACGTGGCGTTGAGTAGAGCTGCACAGTATTGGTAATTTAGTGTGTGTGCAACCAGCAATGACAAGTGGTACACAGAGTTAGTGGCACTTGAAGCAACAATGTTAATAAAATCAAGTTTTCTTATAAATACTTTTTGTCCTTTTACGGGACTAAGTTGCAGTAGATCTCCAAAAACGATGATATGTTTTTCTTTAAATAAGACATCTGAGTCAATACGGATATAGTATAGATTCAAAGCTGAATTGAAGTTGTGAACCCTGCTGTCCGCACTGTAGATCAAAGGCAGTAGTCAGCAGAGATATCGGCGAATGATTTTTGTCACTTATTTTAACAAAATCAGAACACATACAGTACAATTGTCTCTGCATTAAATAAATCAAGGTTGAATTCCCTACTGTCCGTAGTGTACATGCAAAGCTGAATTCAAGTTGTGAACCCTGCTGTCCGCACTGTAGATGGAAAGCAGTAGTCAGCACAGATATCGACGAATGATTATTGTCACTTATTTCAACAACATTTTAATACATACAGTACCATTGTCTCTGCCTTAAATAAATCAATAATGAATTTAATATTGTCCGTAGAGCTAAAGGGCCACTGGTACCAACTTGTAAACCCTGCTGGTCGCAGTGTAGATTGAAGGCAGTAGTTGATACAGACATCAAGGAATGCTTTTTTTGTCACATACTTTAACAAAATCTGAGGACACAGTACAATTGTCTCTGCCTTAAATAAATCGAGAATGAATTCAATGTTGTCTGTAGTGCTGATGCGCTTCTGGTATCAAGTGGTGAACTCTGTTGATCGCAGTGTACATTTATTTTATTTTATTTATTTTATTTTAGAGGTTTTATAGAGCGCGAACAAGATCCTTGCGGATATCAGAGCGCTTTACAATGAACAAAGATGATTATAACAGATGAATAGCAAGACACAATATAGACAACAAGCATGGGATAAATAAAATAAAATAAAACACACAGAAAGAATCGTAAAAAATACCAAAGCATGGGTCATAGTTGTTCCAAGAACATATAAAGCGAGTCTCGGATGAAAAGGTTCAGGGCCGGGAAGAGTGGTCAAGTAAATTTTGCCATGAGAATTGCTTTTACTTCCTTTTTGAAAGATACGAAAGAAGAATTCAATCGGGTTTCAGGGGGAAGAGTATTCCAAATCCTAGGCGCCATCCCAGAGAAGGTTCGTTTATATGTTTTTCTTTTATTGAATCTTTGAGGTTTCAGAAGCAGGTTATCTGCACTCCTAGAGGACCTTGAGCCACCAGAGATTGTCAATTTCTGTGCGAGATAGATGGGTGCCTTGTTGGGTATGGCCTTATGTGTCATGGAAGCAATTTTTAGCTGAAATCTTGCTTCGAACAGGAGCCAATTCAGGGATTTTAGGTCCGGGGATATGTGGGAACTTCTTTTCGAACCGGTGATGCGTCTTGCCGCAGAGTTTATTGATGCTCTAAGGAGGGCTGTAGTTGTTTTTGGGAGGCCACATAGAGAGACAATACCATAATCCACACGAGGGATAACTAGCGCTTGTACAGCCTGTTTGAAGGCGTTGACTGGGAAGAATGGCTTCAACATCCTTAGAATGTTTAATTGGAAGTTTGCTCCCTTTGTAGCGTTACTGATATGTTTCTGCATGCTGAGATTGCTGTCCAGAGTTATTCCCAGTGATTTAGCTGAGTCCACAATGAGCGCAGTGAGATGTTGGATTAAGTTTTGCATCAAAGGGATTTTTGCTGGGGGGGGGGGGCTGTAAGGAGGAATTCAGTCTTTAGAGCGTTCAGCTTGAGATGATTTTCTGCCAACCATGTTTGTGTGTTCAAGAGTGTGGAGTTAAGCTGTTTTATCTCTTCTATGGTGTTAATCTTTAGATACAGTTGTGTATCGTCAGCGTACATATGATATTGCACGTTAGTCGGTTGAAGAATTTCGGTGAGCGGCTCCATGAACAAGTTAAACAATGTCGGGGAAAGTGAGGATCCTTGTGGGACGCCCAGCCTTAATGGAACTGGGTTGGAAAGAGTGTTGTTAATCTTGAATTGTTGTGTTCGGTTATGAAGAAAGGAGGTAAACCAGTTTAGCACAGATCCTGAAAGACCCATCCTCGGACCGAGCAGATCCAGCAAACTCTCGTGTTTGACCGTATCAAAAGCAAAGGAGAGGTCCAGCAGGATGAGTAGGCATGAGCCGTTCTGGTCCAGGATTTGAAGCGCATCATCAATAATGTGAGTCATAGCTGATTCCATGCTGTGCCCCGCTATGAAGCCTGATTGGCGGTTGTCAAGGAGGTCAAAGTGAGCGATATGTTTTGTTAGTTGGTAGTGTACGCATTTTTCAAGCAGTTTGGCTAGGGTAGGGATATTAGATATAGGACAGTAGTTGTTAAGATTAGTGGGGTCAGCTGTTGGTTTCTTAAGGATGGGTGAGACTTGGCCGACTTTGGGAGAATCTGGAATGCAACCTTGTTGGAGTGAACTGTTGATGATTTTGGTCCATAGCGGAAGCAGCCATGGGGTTAGGTCTTTAACAGCGTTAGCAGGGAGCGGGTCGATGAGGTGGTTGGAAGGTTTCAAAGCATTTAGAATCTTACCCAGAGCCTCTTCCGAGTAGGTGTCAAGGGACGACCAGGCGGCATTGTTCTTTGGGACACACTTTGAAGGGATTTGGTGTGTAGTAGTTGGTGGTGACGAGGGGGTATGTGAATGAGGCACAGAATAAAGTAGTCGGTCCTTTAAGAGATCGTTCTCGATGTTGAGGGTCTTCTGCGTGAAGAAGGTGGAGAATTGTTCACAGTTGGGTTGCGATTGGGCAGCGTCTTGTAACCGTTAAGGGGCGTCCTTAGATTGAGTTTTGATTAGTTCAAATAATTTTTTGGGGTGATTTCTAGCTTGGTCTAATTGGTGTTTGAAAAAGTCTGCTTTGGTGCACTGAATATTCTTCTAATATGCGTTTCTCTTTTTCCTTAGTAATTTGAGGTGGATATTCGAAGGGACTGATCTCCAATTGCGTTCAGCAACTCTGAGAGAGCGTCTGTCTTCGTTGAGTAGGCTATTGTACCAAGGTTTTGAGTCTTTAGTGGAGACTCTCTTAAGTTGAAGAGGGGCAACCTCGTTGATTATTGTGGTCATCAAGTTAAGGTAGTGGTTGGTGAGATCATGCACGTCTGTGGTGCCAGCATGAGGCAATAGAGGGTTGTAGCTTGAGAAAGGTAGTGTGTTTGTGTTGAGTTGTTTCAAGTCTCTTTTCCAGATCTTTGGTTTCGTGGCCTGAACTGAGTTAAATTTGACTGTTTCCTTGATAAAGAAGGTAATGATGTGGTGATCAGACCAGTCGCAGGGTTGTATCGATTCCATTTGAATGACGTCAGTGTTGGAGATTATTAGATCCAGGGTTGAACCTTTCTTATGTGTAGGGTCATTGCAGGTTTGGGTCAGGGTTAGATCATCCAGGGAGCTTCCGAGGCATTTGACAATTGTGTAGTTGTTGTCATTCCAGTGGAGATTGAAATAACCGAGGAATATTTGGTTGTTCTGCATACCATTGTTAGTTGAAATCATATCCATGAGTTGTTCAGAGAAAATTAGATTGTCACCTGGTGGATGATAGAAGATGTGCAGTGAACACGCTTGTTTGCCGTTGCTGCTAAGGTCTAGGCAGAAGTATTCGCAGGATGTGAGGACCAGGGATGTGGCTCTATTTACTGTGATGTTACTACAATGAATACAGGCTATACCTCCACCTATCTTACCTATTCTGTCTAATCTGATGATGTCATAGTTCGGGGGAACTAGAATGTCCATCAGTGGTGTGGAGGAATCAGTTAGCCAGGTTTCAGTTAACAATAGCAGGTGTAGTTCTTGTGAAAGGTGAGCTCAGCTATGTCAGCAGCATGTCTGGAAGCCGATCTACAATTTAGGAGAGTGCATTTGAGCCGGGGAGTAAGCAGGGAATAGGATGGGTCTTGGGTGAGATGGACGTGTGTAAGGTTGCTCTCGACGATCCCTCTATTTGTTTGTCTGGCAACTCTGAGTGGGTTAGGGTGGAGAGTGGGGATGGTCAACTGAGTTGCGGTAATGCAATTATTGGTAGAGGGTGCGTAGAATTGAAGAAGAGCTAGTAAATCACTCTTGGAAAACGTATTGATACTTCGCTTAGGACGAGAACATGTATTGAGGAGGGGAACTGAATTCCGAATGGGTGGAGTGAGTTTAGGGGTGTGAGTTAAGTGGTGTGATCGGTAGTTCCGGTTAAATGCTCTTGAGGATAAATTACGCCCAGGTTGGTTGGATATCTGATCCTTGAGAGATTGGAGTTCCTTTTTAATCTGGAGTAGAGCCAACATTATTTCCTCAAATTTAAGGTCGGGGTCAGAAGTGACTGGGGTAGAAGGCTGTGTACTGCATGAGGGGAGCTGCAGAGGAGCGGGTAAGGCTAATGTAGGCGGTAGTATTGTGTGGGAGGGGGGATAAGTGGGGGCTGTAGACGTCTGAGTTGAGGGGGTGGGTGGTTGTAAAGTGGGTTGGGCGAGGGATGTAGGGGGCGGGGGGTGCGCATCCTGTAGCGTATTGTCATCGCGGTAGTGTGAGGACAGGACCTGTGTCAGCCTAAGACTGCGGAGGGGGTGGATGTTGAGGGGAGAATACTTATGAAGAGAATCATTAAAGGGTATGGGTGCAGAGACCAGCGGGATGTTTGAGGGTGTAGGTGGCTGAGAGGGTGGGGTGGCTGGCTGTAATGTAGGAGTGGTGAGGGTAAATGAGAGCATGGGGAGCTCAGAGGATAATGCGTGTTCGTTAAGTTCCTGTGAGGTCAGGACAAGTGGCAAGGCATGGCATCGCGTGGGGAGGCTAAGACAGGGTGAGAGCTTGGGAGGGGTAGCATAAGAGGGCAAGGAAGTCGTGACAAGAGGGATGTTGGTGTTAGGGTGGGGGGAAGCTATCGTCCTGTCATGAAAGGGATCAGTATCCGATGTTGGGACAAGTGCTGTGACGGTCGTGTCGGGAGATCAAGTGTGTGGAGTTGTTGGGGTGATGAGGGATGTGAAGTTAGTGGGGGTCGTCTGGGTGTGGGTAACGCAAGAGTCAGACGCCAGAGGAAGACGGGGAGGACATGTAGGAAGGGGGCAGAGGGGTTGGGGGTCTAAGATGTCAGGATGGTTGGGTGAGGAGACTCCCTGTGTGATGGTACTGGAAGGAGATGGAGATTGGGAACCCACATGGGGTTGGGACACTAGGTTTTTGATGGTAGGGAAGATTTTGTCCATGAGAGAAAGATTGTGGTCTGTGGCTTGGATAAGGATAATACCGTTATTGTAAATGGTGATGGTTGCTGTCGCCTGGAAGAGCTGGAAGGGCGAAATGTATAAACTAATGCCGTGCGCGGTTTTCCTCGAAGAAGAGATCGAGAGTGAGGTGAGGAATGCTTTCCTCCATAGGGCTCTTCATTTTGTGTGTAGAATGAGGTCTGTGGTTGTGATCCCGTTGAGTGTAGAAAAATAAGGATCGGCAAAGAGTGTTTCAGGGTGCCGTTTTATAAAATTATGTTTGAATCGTTTGGCTGATTTTTTTGTGAGTTTGGAGGGGTAAATGATGTTGTAGGAGTGTGTGCCTGCGGGTTCCATTATAAGGGTAGCACAATAGGGGAGAAGGTAAGAGGAGATATGTGAGGAGAGTGTGTGAGCCTTGTGGGGGAGGGAGGTATGATGAGAGGGGTGGGAAGAGTAGAGTCAGTGAGGAAGGGGTTCCTGAGGAGGTGGTTGTGGGTAGGGTAACAAGGGTCCTGGTTTCGGACCGGGATGCGGGATGTGGAGGAGTCACTGTAGAGGAGATTGTGGGTGAGAAGTAGCGGGCAGGGTGTGGAAGCGACAAATGCTGCTGAGGAGAATGTGGGTAGATAAAAGCGGGCTGGGTGGCGAGGTAGGCAAGGGTAGCAAAGAGCCTCTACTGGATAGCAGATAGCTAAGGCGGCGTGCTGAAGGAGGGTGGGAAAAGAAATCCTAATAAATTTGGGCCATACTGAATGAGTCTGCTGTTGTACAGACAATCTATTAAACCTGCCTAAAGTAGGGAGTTACAAAAACCAGGAAATCTGGAGAAATCAATAAAAATCTGCTAAATCTGGCTTAAGCAGGAATCTAGGCAAACCAGGCTCAATCAGGCAACTCAGCGCTAAATTGCTTCTGTGGTTATTAGAGGCTAGATGCGTACAGACATTGAGGAATGTTTTTTTTTTTGCATCATTTAACAAAATTGTGTCTACCTTACACAAATCAAGGCTAAATTCAATGCTGCCCGTAGTTTAGATGCAAAGCTGAATTCAAGTTGTGAACTCTGCTGTCCGCAGGGTAGATCGAAGGCAGTAGTTGACACAGACATCAAGGAATGCTTTATTTGTCGCATACTTTAACAAAATCTGACGACACAGTAGAATTGTCTCTGCCTTAAATAAATTGAGAATGAATTTAATATTGTCTGTAGAGCTGATGCGCTTCTGGTATCAAGTAGTGAACTCTGTTGATCACAGTGTACATTTGAAGGCAGTACTTTGTACAGACATTGAGGAATGTTTTTTGTGGCATCCATTAACAAAATTGTCTCTGCCTTACATAAATTAAGGCTAACTTGAATGCTGTCTGTAGTGTAGATGGAAAGCTGAAATCAAGTTGTGAACCCTGTTGTACGCAGTGTAGATTGAAGTCAGTTGTTGACACAGACATGGACGAATGCTTTTTGTCACTTACGTAAACAAAATCTGAAGACATATAGTACAATTGTCTCTGCATTAAATAAATGAAAGCTGAATTTTCTATTGTTCAAACTTTAACAAAATCTGAGGACATAGTACAATTGTCTTTGCTTTAAATAAATCGAGACTGAATTCAACGTTTTCTGTAGTGCTGATGCGCAACTGGTATCAAGTTGTCAATTTTACTGACCGCAGTGTAGATTGAAGGCAGTACTCAGCACAGACACCGACGACAAATTTAGATCCAATGTTGAATTCAAGTTGTAAACAGTGTAGATCGAAGACAGTAGTCGATACAGACATAAGTCTGCGGTGCTGTGGTGCTGAGTTCGCAATGGGCCTGTATCGAGGAGGCACGTGGTCATTGCGGCAGCCGCGTGGCAGGGTGCGGACCTTCGCTGCGACGCAGTCTGCGACGCAGTCTCTTCTCTTTGCAGAAGTGAACCGTGCCCAAGGCGTAGCCTAATTATTTATAGTCTTACGTTGACGTTGTTTAGGTTGGACTAGCCCACTTCGCTTCTATTTCAAAGGGGGGCTGAACACAGCTACATGACCGCAATATTTTCCAGTGTCTGAGATAATATGGTTGCGCCCACTATTCAGTACACTACACGTATCAATGGTATATCTACACACGGAAATGTTTTTGGTTTGTATAGTGAATTGTGTATAGTATTTCACCGGTAGTCTTAGAGTTGCGAACATTATTGTTGATGTTCGAGTTCTTTCCCTTACACATACTTGGTTGCCACATCTCTGTACATTGATCTAGTGTGCTGTTGAGGGGATATATTATTGGATAGGTCCGTTGTCCTGTTTTGAGCTGCCTCTGAGGTAGTAGGGGGTAGGGTTCTGCGGGGGGGGTGGTTGTGGTGGCGCTGGGTATTGTGATTTTGTTTGGTGTCGAGAGTGTATAATTAGAACCTCTATCACATATTGCTCTTTAAATATGGGTGTGAGTTGGATGTAATTCAGGCAGTAAATAGTCGACGTTCTTACATTAGTTAAATGTTAATTTGTTAGTGGTAAGTGGAACTATTGCCTGATTTTTTAGGTAGCATTGCAGATTTGGTTTCTTGTTCAAAATATGGGGACGTGGTCAACATTATAAGTAGGAATTGTCATTTAAAAAACCTTTGAAATTCACTGAAAAAACCATAGGTTTCAAGCAAGTTATAGTTAGGAATTATCATTTTAAAAAAACCTTAGAAATTCATTGAAAAAAAACATAGGTTTCAGGGGTGTTATAGTTAGCTGGACATTTCACTCATACAAAACCATTGAAATTCCTCCGTTACAGTTAATTGTACTAACTGTAACTCTCGCGCCCGCAATCCACTGGTGATGATGTCACATATTACATGATTCATGACATGGCTAGTGACAGCACTGATGACATTACCTATATATATATATATATATATATATATATTCAGCTCCAATTTGCCCCGGCAGTGAGTAGCACTCGAATCAAAAAGACACTGCGAACAGCCTTTTATTTGTATGGATGGGACACGCCTGTTGATTCCTTAAGCAGCTGGTTCATCATTTAGGACTGACATGTTTCAAAGAGGAAACCTTCTTTTTCAGAGGCTGACAAAAAACAGAACAGTGAGCGCCGATTAAAACTCCCATTTAAATTCATTTACAATGGCACGCCCTTTGATGGGCAGTTCTTATGAAACAATGCATTCTGAGAGTTTGTGTTTGTTCAGCTACAATCAGTCACCAAAAGAATGTACTGCTGGTAAATTCCAAGCCCCCAATGGGCCTCGGCAGGCGCTCAACTCCTCAATCTGTTGTTGGTGTTCCACTCATGAAACTCTGTGATACAGAGCCTCGTGGCCCCCAATAATACGGGGTGGTGCACACTTGGTAGCAGGCCGGCCGCCAATAGATTTCAGCTCCAAGTTGCCCCAGCAGTAACTGATTCAAGCCGAACAAACACAAACACCCAGAATGCACTTGGTAGTTGGCCTTTGTGTATTCATCCCCGATAGTGAGACACAGGGGGATTAGTTGTTGGCAGGATGGGCCATCCTGCAACAATTGGTAGGATGGAGCTGTTCCCTACCCACTTACATTTCAAAGGGCTGCCTCCAGCACACTCTCAAAGAAACTTGACACGTCTTTTAACACCCTAGACTACTTGGATTCTGCCCATGGGAAGGAACTTTCAATAACCAGATTTGGAGTAACCTAGAGGATTCCCCACTTCAAAGAGTGGCACCAGGAACTGTGGAGGACATATGAAGGACTGCTGTGGCCCTCCAGAGGACAGCACTGCTGCTTGTGACCTGCCTTCTACCTCAGAGGTCTTCCTTGCTGCTTGAACCTAGGACTACCAGAGTGACTTCATGGCGAGCTGACAGGCCTCCTATGTGAGCTACAGGGATATAACAAGCTCCATAAACATTGAACCTTGCACCTGACTTGAGTGAGTCCTGACACCTCTATTGGTGCCCCTCCAGTCCTGGGTTCTTGATGGTGGTGCTGAAGGTGCCACTCCTGACTAACCCTAAAAGTTGGGGCATAATACATTTTTCGCAAAAAAGTGTCCTGAGAACTGACAGAAGCCTGACTCCATGGTAGCTCCTGCTACATTCTTCTGTGTAGGAGCAAATCCTGTTCAGTGGGACCTCTCACCAAATGTATCCTGCCTTGTCGAACCCTTGTCGACTACAGTTTTTAGCTTCGTCCTGCTTAAAAATGTTATTTCCAAAAAGACACAAAGTCTAAAGGTGGAAATCTTCACCACAACTACGTCCAGTGGCTCTCCGACTACAACGCCTCCTCCTTGGAAACCGCGGCCTGCCTTGTCCCACTGAACTGTACATTCTTCAGCTCTTTTCTTCAACAATTCTTCTAAGTCCGAAGGTAAGCAGAGACCAGCCCAATCCACCTTGTGTAGCCGAGCCGTGCTCCATCGTGGTTGCCCTTAACTTTTGACTTTGCCCCAGACTCACATGACCAGATACCTGCGGTTGGTGCTTTGATCTTTTAGGTGCTATTTGTCACTTAAAACTTAAAAAATGTATAACTTTGGTTCTTATTGTTTGTGTACGGGAATAAATATTTAATTGGATGCATTTAAGGTAAGAATGACTGCTATCGTGCCAAGCTACCAGAGCGTTAAGCACAGTTTAATTTAGTGACTTGTGTGGTTCAATCTGACAAGGATTGTGGTTGTTGCTTGAGAAGGGGTTTACCCCCCTCAACCTAAAACCCGATTTTTTACTTTATCTCAGAATGTTATAGAAGGCAGTTGAAAAGCCTGCTAGTGCACTGTGCAGCAGCATGGTTTCTTCTACAGTGCACACCTAGAAATCAGCATAAGTGCTATTGCATTGTCTATTAAGGGCCCACGTTTACTAATACAAGCCTTTATGAGTTGAAAGTTCCCTGGGGATTCTGCCTAGTTCAACAAATCACCAACCAGAGTTTTATGCAATTCTGAGAAGGGAGGGAGAGCATTGATAGGAATTTAGCATTAAATGGCTAAACTACTTTGACTTTTTATGTGCATGAATGAGGTAAGCACAAGACCAATGTCCCAGCAATCTACCAACTGAGTTATACCATTGAAAAGGACACTAACAAAGGGGCCCACCAACACTGCCCAGCCTTCATCAAGTAACTTGAGAGCTCGTCCAGGCCCAAAGGCCTTGAAGATTTAGATTTACCAGTCAAGTAAACTATCTGGTTGTATCTAGTGTGCTTAACACGGTAATTGACAAAGTGCCCATTCCAGAAGATTTCTATAATATCATTAGTGAATATTAATTTAATTGAGTTGGCCCATGTTCTTAATGATGTGGCATCCACAACTTGTCATGAATCAGTGTTATTGACACAGCATACCTACAGAAGAGCTTATATTATTAGTTTAAATTGCTGTATGTAATTTAGTCCAATCCAGTTGTGTATGATTGCTTTAATTTTCTCAATTGTGCCATAAAGGGGTGCACAGCTCATCCGTCTTCTAACCACATTCTTTGGCCTTTTATGCTGTCATACTACAGGAGCTTGCAGTTCATTATATATCTCTTTATTATTAAGTATAACACATATGTATAATATGATATCTCTCAAAGTTAGGAGGCTCAGATACCCAAGTATCTTGAGGAAGATAATTGCAAACTGTCTTAAGGATTTAATATCTGACATAGCCTGGCGAGAGATCCTGGCAAAATTGGGAGAGGTAGTGTAGAGAGCCACCTGGACTCTCTCCCACGATGTAACCATTCTCATACACACATACACCCCTCGGGGCGGGCTCGACCCGAGGGGGTAAATAAACGGTCGGAGATCGCTCATGGTCTTCCGGCCAAGAGAGTGAAAGTGCGGTGTCACGTCTCATAATTTAAGAGCTGCTGCGGCCTAGCTTGCACGTGGCCGCCGCCACGCTACATTGGCGATGAAGCCAGTTGCATCCCACACATGCTTCGCCGCTTGCCTGGATACCTGCTGGGAGCTCGTGGAGCCCACCCGCATTGTTCTGCTCCATCTGAAGCCTGAAGCCGTTCAGTGACCTGCAGCGAGCTTGCGGAGCCCACCCGCACTGCTCTGCACAGGCCGACGTCTGGAGCTCCCAGGTGCCTCTGTGGGCCCTCATGGCGTCTGTGGCCCGCATCGCCGGCCCCGCTACAAGAGCCACTGTGCCTGCGCCCGCCCACGCATCTCCCTGCCAAACGGGAGCACGTTCAGCTGGCAGCGCTCGCTGTGGCTGCATCTAACTGGGGTGCGTGCCCGCTGCGCGAGTACTGTCCCACTGTGTGACTCGCCGTGGCTCCCTCACTGGCCCGACCAGCTGCAAGGCCCCCTTGACTGTGCTGCCCAGCCGACTCCTGCTCAGAACCTAGAAAGAAAAACAACGATATAATTAGGAGGAATAAAGAAAAGGGGGAAGAGGAGCAGGAATATACACCTGGCATCTGAAGGACAATGGAGAGAGTAGAGGGCACACTGGGATGAGTAACAAAACTGTGCAAAGTGGACAGAGGCCTGGTGTATGTCTGTGGGGCAAAGGGGAAGACATATTCTCGCTGCGGTAAGCTCAATCACTACGTTAAAGTGTGCCATGGCGGATGGTTCAGACAAACTTCATCGAAGCCTAGAGGCATGTCACAACACGTTCGCCAGATCTCTCTCGACAATTCGCCGTCGACAACGGGAGACCAGCAGCAGGAACGATGTCTTGCATTTGAAGACGATGACAATGAGGTGTTCATGGTGTCATATGTCAGCAGAACGGACCATCGCCGAAGGCCACTTCCCATGTGCTCCGTCTCAGTGGAAGGCACACGCGTGCAAGCCCTCATTGACATCTGCGCCTCTGTTAACGTGATGGACTCAGAGCAATACGACCGCCTGTCACCTCGACTGCTCCTCTTCCTTTCCGAGGAGTCATCCAGGCCAAAGTCGCCAACGGAAGCTACACCACGGAAACCAGGTTCCACATCACAGAGGGAAGAAAAGGGACACTGCTTAGTTGCCACACAGCTGGAGATCTGGGACTCATTTTCTTTGCCAACTAAATCCATGAATCACATGTCAAAGCTATCTTGAAGGAATTCCCGGCTCTATTCAGAGGACATGGGAAACTCAAGGGCAAGAAATTCAAACTCCACATTGACCCCTCTGTGAGACCAGTCGCCCTCAGGCACCGGAGGGTGCTGTTCAATCTTCGCCCGCAAGTGGAAAACTCGAAGATCTCGACGTGATTGAGAAAGTCTCTGGCCCAACCCCATGGGTGTCCCCGCTGGTCGTGGCTCCCAAACCCAAACAGCCCGGAGCCATACAGCTCTGCGTGGACATGAGGCTACCAAACACGGCTGTCAAAAGAGAATGCCACATTACTCCAACCATGGACGACATAGTGGCAGACCTGAACGGAGCCAAGTGGTTCTGTAAGCTGGATTTGAACGCCGGCTACCATTAGCTGGAACTTGAGCCCGAGAGCAGAAATATCACCACCTCCTCAACGCACGTTGGTCTCCGAAGGTACAAGAGGCTCAGCTCTGGGGTGTAGTTGGCAGCCGAAGTCTTCCAAAATGCCATCATAGAAGCACTGTCCGGGCTGCAGGGCGTGATCAACCTCAGTGATGACATACTGGTATTCTCGAACACGCTAGAGGATCACCACAATCATCTCCCAGCCACCCTGAAGAGACTAGAAAACTGCGGTCTAACCCTTCACAAGTCTAAGGGCTCATTTTACCAAGAAACTGTTGACTTCTTCGGGTATACCTTCACCCGGAGGAACTCCTAGTGGACCCCAAGAAGGCCGCAGCCATCTGAGCAGCCAGCACACCGAATAACCCAACAGAAGTAAGAAGCTTTCTTGGTATGGCCACTTATTGTGGACGCTTCATTCCAAACCTTGCTGCCATGTCGGAGCCGCTCCAGACCCTCACACGCCATGATCACAAGTGGGAGTGGACTGGGGCCTCCAACAAAGCGTTCAATTACATCAAAGCAGGGCTGCTGGACAAGACAGTGATGGCCTACTTCCATCCAGGGTGGCGCTCTGAACTGATCGTTGACGCCAGCCCAGTGGGCCTAGGAGCGGTCCTCTTTCAGGAACATAGCCCTGAGGTCTGGAGACCAGTAGCCTACGCAAGCAAGGCCCACACCGACACGGAGATCAGATATGCTCAAATTGAGAGGGAAGCGTTGAACATCAAGTGGGCGTGCCAACATTTCCACCTCTACCTGTGCGGCCAGGAGTTCCATGTAGTGACCGACCACAAGCCTCTGCTCCCGCTCTTTGCCGGCTCATCCCAACTGGCGCCCCTGAGAATTGAACGGTGGGTGGTGCAGTTGCAGTCGTACAACTTCAAGGTCGTTCACTGTCCCGGGGCCCACAACCAGGCTGACTACCTAGCCCATCACCCAGAGTTAACGTCGCCCTCAGATCTGTCGTCGGATGCGTGCAACGCTGAAGCGTTTGTGAAAATGGTGTCGCAGGGGGCATGTCCCACGGCCATGCGCTCAAAATGATCAGCTATGCCACACAAGAAAATGAGACATTGTCCCGAGTAAAAGCAGCACTGGAGAACAATGGGTGGACACACTTCATGGATGGAGCCCGCCCTCTCCGAACCGAGATCAGCCATGCACGACAACTGCTCTGGCAAGTACCCCACAAACTCAGTGTGGGGGAGCGAGGGGTTGTTCTGAGAGGACACCTGATTGTAGTTCCAAAGAGGTTGCAGAAGCGGATTCTCACACTGCCACATGTTGGTGACCAAGGGATGGCGAAGACAAAGGCCAGGCTGCAAAACAAGGTCTTGTTCCCCGCAATGGACTCCATGGTGGAAGAGATGGTGAGACAGTGCCATGCCTGCACGATCACAGAAGGTGACCCGGCGCCAGCACCAGTGATTACCGAAGAACCTAGCGAGGCCCCCGGGGCAAACATCATCCTGGACTTTGGAAGCTTCCCAGATGGACCTCACATGCTGGTCATGGTTGACTCATTTTTTAAGTTCCCAATTGTGGAGGTGGTGGTGTCAACTGCATTCCCTCAGGTGAAGAGAATTCTAGAGAAGACCTTTGCAATGATGTGGCTGCCTGAAGAAGTAAAGTCCAACAATGGACCTCTATTCCATGGCCGAGAATTTCAGGAGTGCCTTGAGAGTAAGGCGATTCGCCACCGGAAGATCACCCCGCTGTGGCCTCAAGCGAGGAGGTGGAACGTCTAATGCTGACACTTAACCGAGCACTGCACATCGCTGTGGACCAAGGGGAAGATGCCAAGACAGCTCTGGACCAATTCCTTGGTGCCTATCAACAGACGCCTCACAGCACCACCAAATGTGCGCTATGTAACCTGCTGTTGAAGCCGTCCCCGCGAGACAGTATCCCGTCAGACCCCACGTGGGTGCCCTAAGAGCGAGACAACGAAGCGGTTCAGGCAAGGAGGAAGATGACAAATCGCAAGGCCAGCGAAGCCCTTCGGACACAAGAGCCCCAGCTAAGAGTGGGAGACCAGGTAGTGATCAAAGACCGACACCCCGGTTGGAAGTTCCGGACGCCCTACGAGCTGGAGGTGTGGACTGTCGTGGGCGTTCAAGGGACCATGGTCACTTCTCAGAAGGGGCAGCACTCCGTCACAAGAAATGTGTCCAGTTTCAAGAAGACGGTCGAGAATGAGCCTGGCCAAGAATCATCCGACTGTCCAGATGCAATCTTGAGTATCTCCCCACCTGCCTCGCCCGGGATGGCGAGTCAGCCTCTGGAGGCATCCAGACAGGTGAGTCAGGGTACTCTCCCCGTGGCGGGGTTAGACCGTCCTGATGAAGCACATGATTTGTCCGTGCAGCGGCCAGCTCCCGGAGCCAGAAATAAACAGCCAGATTCATCAAGGGAAATTGCGCTCGCAAAGGGCCAGATTCTGAGAAACTGGCCCTTTGCAAGCGCAATTTTTGCATTTGGGATTCATCATCCCAAATGCAAAATTCGCTATTACAGAATTCGCATTTTAGCGAGGAATAGCATTTAAGGAATCTCTATTTGAGATTCCTTAAATGCAATTCATGAAACTTTTAAAATTTGCAAATTCGCAATTTCCGGCCGCTATTTACCGCGAAGTCTGACTTCATGGTAAATAGCGAAAAATTAGGAAAATGCACTTGAGTGCATTTTTCTAAGTTGTATGTTACACACACACATGTGCTTTGAACATGTGTGTGCGCAACATCAGTCTACATTTTCATTTCAGGGGTGCTACAGGGTGTCCTTTGGACACCCCTGGCACCCTTGAAATCGCTCCTTATTTGCGATTAGCAAATTGCTAATCGCAAATAAGGAATAACTCCCCATTCATTCCTATGGGCCTTTGTAGGAATCGCAATTTTTATTGCAATTTCTACATGAATCCCATTTTGCAAGTCCTTAATAGCGATTCCTTAATAATCGCTATTAAGGACTCGCAAAACGGGACAATGATGAATCTGGCTGATGGTCTACGGCCGAACCCTGCACCGAGTCAAAGAATGAAAGACTTTGTATATGTCTCCATGAACTGGGAGGACCTGATGGTCGGGTACCAAAAGAAAGGAGGGATGTTGAGAGCCACCCGGGCACTCTCCCACAATGTATCCATTCGCACACACACATACAACCCTCGGGCGGACTCGACCCGAGGGGGATAAATAAATGGCCGGAGACCACTCATGGTCTTCCGGCCAAAAGAGTGAAAGTGTGGTGTCACGTCTCATAATTTAAGCGCTGCTGTGGCCTAACTTGCATGTGGCCCCACCACGCTACAGGTGGCAGCCTCAGTTACATAAGAACTGATTCGCCTTTTCACATCACTTGTAGCACACTTAATTCAGCATCCTGATCTTTACCCTACTGTAGTCTCTGCCGATCAATAGCACAGTTCTATTAGCAGAATCCATTGTTTACTTCCGATCTCGCCCGTAGCATTCCACCTGTTTATTCGAACTTGTCATTTTCACTGAAATTGAGAAACATTCAGAGTGCAGTTTCAGGAACACCCTAGCACAGGTCCAAGTTATTAGATCTGGTCACCTTCTTCACATATGAAAGTTGTATTCTTAAAGGGGCGTCGCTACCATTTCAAGTGCAAATCACTTAATCTCCCCGTGCCTAACAAAAATTAATATGTCCTTATGTAATGCAACTGGTGCTATGTAAGCGCTCTGATAATCGATTCGGGTCAAGTTCGGACGATATATAACTCTGTAAAATAAAATAAAATAAAATAAAATAAAATAAATAATAAATAAAAAAAGTGTGCCCCTGCATGAGCCATCTGGAGGTGGAAACATATACCCTAGAGCAGTTGTTCCCAAACTGTGCGCCGCGGCGCCCCAGTGCGCCATTAGAACTTGCAAGGTGCGCCGCGCATGTCTTGGGCAAGTGAAAAATAATAAGATTTAATTCACAAAGCTTGTCAATTAACTATTTGCAGCACCGAGTAACCCATTTGACAGTGTCATCCTCACCTGTCAGCGTCTGTATCATAATTTGGCCCAGCACACAACATGATTCACAATGCAATAAAGAGCCTCTGCTTTCACGGGACTGCTTTTTATTTCCCCTTGCTGGTAGATTTTCCCATTGATTGGTGTCAGGGTACATCCGCCCAAACAAGATTGCTAAAGGGCTACATGCGGAACAGAAACAAATATGAGTGCGTAATATTTTGCTAACCAGAGTCAAAATTACATTTATCACTGACAGCACACTGCATACATAGGGACTGAAACCTCCCCAACCCCCTGGTCCTTCAAGTTGTAATGAGGTGAAATACCTTCACCTACCTTCTGACAGGGCTGCTCCATCAAAACATTCTCGCCCATAATGCACTTGTTACCTTCACAATCGGGCGGTATGCAATTATTAAGGATTAAATATGTTTTTAAAGATGTACGAGTAAGTAACCACTTCTTCTCTCTGCACACACAACCCTTCGTGTTCCCTCTCCCTCCAGAGTTTTCCGTATTCCTTTTCACTTCTAAATCCACCGTGTAGGCCCTCCCACTAATGTGCACCACTCAGATGGATGAAGGTTTCAATAGAGCGATGAAAACGTATGTGTTATATTTATATTAAATGACTCCTATCTCAATTTATGAAAAACTACTAGCACAAGAAAAAAAGTACCCCAGTAACCCACATGTGCTTTACAAATATTTAAATTAAATTACACCAGATATTCCTCTTCTCACTGTCTGATACCTCACACTCGGGCGAGACCGCAATTTTCTTTGCGCGAAGCGGTGAGAAAGGATTCGGATTAGCTGGTTTCTGCACAGGGCTAGGATTTTAAAACTGTCTGGTGCTGATTGGTGGAGGTACGTCAGCCATGGCTTTGCAGGATTTAGGATTGGCTGCAGAAAACTGCCCATGCCCTAAGTGCCCCTACCTAGGCTATACGAGCGAGGGGCAGAAGCAAAGGAAACTGCAAAGCGTGGCCAAGCACTGCAGAGGCACCCCGAAGTGTGAACCCCCCTGGAACCAACGACCCACCGACTAGATGAGAGCACCTCAGAGCCACCCTAGATGTGTGAGGAAGACCCGAGATGCACCTCCAGAAGTGTGAGCGCTCCAGAGCCAGTCACTTGTCTGCTTGCGAGGATGCAAGATACAGATCCCCTTCCCTTGTGAACATCCCAGAGGCACCCTTTTAAGGGTGAATAACCCAGAGCCAACCACATCTCGATGTCTGAAGGCCCAGAGCCTCCCTCGACTTGTGATTACACTTGATGTGTGCTATACTGGAGAGACGCTCTGACCCATGTTCACCCCTTTTATGCACATCTGGACAGGGTAAGTAAGTAAGTACATTTTATTGCACAGTTAATTAAAACTTAAAATACATTGTTTAAAAGAAAAAGTGGTTACTAACAGGAATAAAAGAATAAGTATCAAAAGTTAAAATGATTCAGTGGTTCAACTTCTTCTGCGTTCGGGCCAAAAGTTCGAAAGATGCCCTAGGACATGTTACTGGCTATTTTGCAGTTACTTTTTTTTGGGCCTCCTTGATTCTCTTTGCCACTGCATCAAGAAATTTTGTGGTTCTGCAGTTTAGTTGGATCTCGCCTGGATTGAAGCACTGTTTAATTGCCTGTCGGCACAACCTGACCCCCTCCTGGTTCCATTTTACACGTAGTAGTGTTCTCCTTATGTCCATTAAACTAGGACAAATACATATTATGTGGGTTAGGTCTTCAGGTCCTGCCCCGCAGAGACGGCAGGTTGGATCTTTATGGTTCCTTTCCCATGGCGCCAGATGAGGGGGGATTGGTAGTACGCCTAGTCGGAATTTTAAGAATTTCTCCTTTGTCTTCTGCTTGAAGCCGTGGTCTAAGTATGCTTGTGGTTTGAGGGTTTTATAGTCGTTTAAGACTATCCAGCCATGGGCTCTTTTCGCCAGGGTTTCTTTATCTTCAAGTAGCGATATTATTTTCGTTGTTTTTGTTACTTGCTTTTTAAAGCTTTTATGATCTACTGAGCTGTTCCAGAGGCCGGCCAGTTCTAGGCTTTCTAGTGATTGCATCAAGTACTCTCTAGCGTGTGATCGTTCATGTCTTTGCAGGGTAAAAGTTTAGTCCCTTTCCTCACAAAAATGTTTTTAATACCAGATCTTTCCCTCCAGGTACTTATATGTTTATGTATTATATTATTTCGTGTATATAACCAAATTCTTACTTTATGTCACCAATTAAGTCATGCATACCTTTCTGGGGTTAGAGTGTTTGGCTTATTTTATCTTGTAACTTTTCAACTGTTTGTGTAAATTACTTAATATTTTGGCCACGTTTGAGGTATAGAAATCTACATAAATAAATAAAAACTCCTGCCCCAGCCTTTCCCCACAACCCAGCCTTACCTTACTAGTCTCCGTCCATCATATCTCAGTTGTGGCCAGCACATGTCTTTGTGCTTAGCACTGTTTTCTATCGCCACAATTTTAAACCTTACCTTTCCCCCTGTGTCACTTCTAATTTTCATTATTCTCCATGATATTGAAGGGTAGTCTTAGATTTCAGTGTCTTGTGTCGTACATCACATTTTCGGTGCCACACTTTGGCACTGCCCTTCTAAACACACAGAGGCCTCCAAACGCCTGTCAACTGGGTGCCCTGTGGCTTGAAGTTAGTAACATGGTGGTTGTTGGCATGGGAATGTTACCTGCATAGCAAAGACATGTGTACCCCTACTGTGTGTGCCCGAATGCATGTGGAACGAATATTGTGATTTTGTTTAGCTCTGGTATCCTGCTAATCTAGGGGGTACCTAACGTGTTCATGGTAATGCAAGGTGCACATAACTCAATTCATTGTGCCCATGTTTTATACTTCTGTTTGAAGCCAGCATCGTTGCTAACTGCTTCTAGAGCCATCACCTACTACTACTGTAATTCAGTCTTTGCTAGTCTTCCTGCATTACGAGTCCATGATCGCCAAAGACCTCAACTGCTGTTGTTCATTTGCTCTCAGGAGGAAGAGACCATATGATTGAAATGAAATGAAATGAAATGAAATGAAATGAAAAGGGGTTTTGTTGAGCGTGACTTCTGCCCTTAGGCGTCCAAGCGCTAAGAAAGAAGGATAGTGCCTCAGGAAGCAAAAGTTTGGAGAAGAGTTCAGTTGGTGAAGAGGAAGGTTTTAAGCTGTTTACGAAAAGATAGCAGATTGGAATTCGATCTTAGATGTACCGGGAGTGAGTTCCACAGCTTAGCCGCGTTGTACATAAAGGATCTTCCTCCTGCTCTTGACCTTTTGATCCGGGGGACTACAGCCAGAAAAGCATGGGTGGAGCGAAGTTGCTTGGTGGGGCAGTAAGGGGAGAGAAGGGAATGATTGATCTTGGGACCGGTTCTCCAGAAGGCTTGGTGGGACACGCAAAGGGCTTTACATTTTATTCTCTCCCTAACAGGGAGCCAATGTAGGGATCTCAGCCCGGAATCTATTGATGCTCTCCGTGGAATCTGAAGCAGCGTGCGTGCAGCGCAGTTCTGGACCCGCTGGAGTTTTTGCAACACATATTCCGGTGCCCCGACGTACAAGGCATTGCTGAAGTCGAGTCGGGATTGTATTAGGCCCTGTATCACAATCTGCCTGGCTTCAAAAGGCAAGAAGGGGAGGATTCTTTTGAGCATCCTGATGAGCCCAAAGCAGGTTGCAGATGTTTTAGTTGCCTGGGTATTGAGGGTTAGGGATTTGTCCAGCCAAACCCCTAGACTTTTTATATTGTCTTTTGGGGTAGGCGGTGTGCCCAAGCTGGTGGGCCATAGGTGATCGATAGTCAGCAGCGCTGGGGGACCGAGTAACATAAGCTCGGTTTTGTCCCCGTTGAGCTTCAGAGAGGACGTCGTCATCCATTTCCTGACCTCCTCCATGCAAGTCGCCAGATTGGTCTGAGTTGGGTCGCTGTTCTTCTGTGCAAGGGATACCACTAACTGGGTATCGTCCGCGTATGTGATGATCCTAATATCGTAAGGGCGGACGATCTCAGCCAGCGGTTCCATATACACCTTGAACAGCGTGGGGCTCAGCGACGAGCCCTGTGGTACCCCACAGTCCAAAGGCTTGCTAGAGGAGGAGGAGTCTCCCTCAAAGACTTGGAAGGTCCTATCACTCAGAAAGGATCCCAGCCAGACCAGAGCATCTCCGGACACTCCTAAGTTGGAAAGTCGACACAACAGGGTTTTGTGGCACACTGTGTCGAATGCGGCACTGAGATCGAGGAGGATAACTGCCACTGATCCTCCTCGATCCAGGATCCGCCTGGCTTCTTCCGTTACTGCTAGCAAAGCCGTTTCCGTCCCATGTAACCACCTACTCGATGCGAGGCATCGAGTAGGTGGTTAGACTCGAGAAATCTGGTTAGATGGAGGTTGATGTGTTTTTCCAAGATCTTACTTGCCCACGGCAGCAGGGAAATGGGGCGGTAGTTGTTGAGGTTATTAGGATCCAGGTTGGGCTTTTTCAGCAGTGCTTTCACCATAGCTTTCTTCCAGTTGAGTGGAACATTGCTCTTTATTAGGGAATTATTGAGCAGCTCCATAAGAGTGGGAAGGATGACTTGGCTGGCGGCAACCATAGTACGAGGTGGGGCTGGGTCACGGGGGGAGCCTGACTTTACTTGAAATGAAAGGAGTTCCAGAGCCTCTAGGTCTAGCTGAGGAAAATGATTCAGAGTCATTCGAGGGAGGAGCCCTGCCTCCCTTGGGGGCTGGGGAGCATCAATGAGGGGGGTCTGGAAGTGGGCTTGCGAATGTAACATAGATTTTATTTATTTTCTGGTAAAAGAATTCAGCTAGGTCGTTACAGCGCGCAGTGGGGTTGTCATTGGGAGCTGTGGGTGGGGGGAGCTTGGTTAGTCGCTTGACTATTTGATAAATCTCCCTTGGTTTTGACCTAGACATCGTTTTTGAGGGCAAGGGGCGCTCTCAGGAGGACGAGGCCATGTTATGGAGGGCAAGGGCCTCTACATTGGCTCAGCAAGAGATCTTATTTTTATCAGAATAGTTTGCCTTGTCTTCAAATGTAGTCATGCGCTTTCCCTGTGCTATATAATTCAGACAATATCTAAGGAGCATCTGTGAAATCTCCTCCCTTGACAAAAAAAGGAACTACATATGGCTCTTTACTGGGGTAAATATCTGCTCCAAGAGATCCTAAGGTAGTGAGCCGAGGCTAGGCTTACACCCCTCCCACCCCCCACGCACCTGAATAAAAATATAGTGACATCATGGGGAGCTGCGGCCACAGGCCAATAGGTCAAGGGAGCCAGGGGTTGAAGAAGTTTGGGAACCACTGCCCTAGAGCATGCACCCATTACTATCTTCACATGCACAGGGCCAGCAGAGGCCACGGTACACAAACGGTGCACTCCGTCAAATCCCTAGTTTACTTATTTTCAGCTATTGTGTTACTACTTCACATAGCATGCAAACACTACTTTGAATGTGGTACCACACTTCCACCATTGTCTATGCACAGCGTGGGTGCAGCCCTTAATGAATATGCATAAAAGGATGCATGCACATTCTGCCAATGCCAATCATGCATATGTGCGTGCAGTGCCATTTTATGGCACCTTTGGTGGAATCCATCAATAAACTGATGGAAAATGAAGTGAGGTAAAATGTTGTGTGTATTTCAAAAACGACAGACTGATCATGCGTCACCAGATTTTCGTAACTGCCTGTGATTCACATATCTCTTTAGCCAACAGTGAAAGGGAACTACCATCCTTAAAAAATCAACTTATTTGCCACCATTTTTCTGAAACATGTTTTTAGATAGAGAGAGAGAGAGAGAGAGAGAGAGAGAGAGAGAGAGAGGGAGACAGTGGAGAGGGAGAGTGGAGAGAGTGTGGAGAGAGAGAGAGTGGAGAGATAGAGTGTGGGGAGAGAGAGTGGAGAGAGAGAGGGAGACAGTGGAGAGAGAGAGTGGAGAGACAGAGATCATCTCAACACCTCTTGGGCAGATAGTCTTGTCTGGTATGCTTCAAAAGTGTTGGGTTATAGTAATGATGCCCCTTCAAAACGTCCGGAGCTTCGCTATGTTTATTCCAAAATGTGCTGTAAAATCCACCATTTGGCCTGTTAGCTTAAAATATTTCCTCAGGGGGAGATCTTCTGGACTCACCTAAAGGAGGTCGAACGTGTGAGTGTACCTAACTTGCTTGCTAAGTAGGTCTAATTTGAGAAAGGTATTCATACCACACCATTTTTAAAGTTAATCAGAGGCCATTCTTGGTATGATAACTAACTGTGAAAAGTTACCTTCATAAATAAAATGTTTCTGAAGTTCACATGCCTGCGATAAGAAGAGGTCACTGATGGGTGAAAAAGTAGTCATATTCATATGTGGTCCATTGTTTTCTCACATTTAACAAGAGATGAACTGAGGAAAATCCAAGCAAGAACATTTATTGCTGGAGGCATGGTCCTCAGGTGGATGACTAGTTCCTGTGTAGATGGTCTGTTGAAATTCATTTCTCTGGCACATGGGGTCAGACAACAGCCTTATTTCATCAGATTGGCTTGAATGAATGAATGGGTGCTTTCAGTGAAAACATATTGAACTGATGAAAATGATATAAGTGGAAACATTTTCTATCAGAGGCTAAAGCAGGAAGTGACGTTTTCAGGTTGGTTTGGTGGGTGCTTCCTGTCTTTCATATATTGCTGTGTCAATGGACCAGTGCTTTGCCGTCTGCGCCATTGAAACATATAACCTTAAATTCACTTAATTTGTTCTTCTTTTATACATGTTCTATACTGCAGGGAACAGAGATTAAAACAGGTAATCTAAACTGTAACTTAAAATAGGTACTAACGAGCAGGTACCTAGCTCTTCTTTTGGAAATATTGTAGATATTTGGAAGGTGATACAGTGGCGTATTTTAGATAGCTGACTTCAATCAATCGCAATTTCTCGCTCATCAATGCCAACTTCAAAATGAAGATATGCTTGCTTGAAGAACCAGGCTAAATATGCATTGAACATCCGAATACAAAATGGCAGTACATTTACAATGTGTGTAAATGTGCAAGAATGCAAAGGCTTTGGTGGTGCTTTCATCCCACAAGATATCAATATTAGGGGTATGATATGAGGTATTAGCTAGCCAAGAGGTGAAAAATCTATTCTACGATGGGGCATGGCCAGCCAAGATGGTCAAGCGGACATAATCCATAGAGGCTCTGCAGCAAAATATCGGAAATTTCACACAATCAAGTACACTGGAGGGAAATTATGCCCTACAGTTATTGATAAGAGCCCAGATACATTGGGGAAAATAGAAAGCAGCCTGAGAGGAGCAATTGAGGAGCGTTGGCGATAGAATCACAACGGGTTCTCAAGTCCCACGGATAACGAGACCACCTCGGTACAGGGAAAGATGGTAGAGACCCAAAGACGGTGTAACAACAGCACCCGAGTGCCCTCCAACCGACATCGGCACAGTGAAGAATGGAGTGATGAGTGTGGAGTGGCGCCCACCTCCCCCAGGTAGAGTCTCAGACCCATGGATGCGTCAGTGAAGCAGACGCGACGCCGGAGAGAAGCACTGGCCGCTGGCTCTGTGCGACCCCAGGTACAGACAGGCATCAGCACTGAGGGCATAGAGGTAATCCACCTACCGGCAGATAGTCATATCTGCGCTGAAGTGGATGAGCCCCTGGTCCATGGCGGGCCCCCGGAAGACACTTGGCAGCTGGCGCCTACCCCAAAATGGCAACCAGGTAAGACCCGATTACGACAGCAGGCATCCAAGAGCCGGTGAGTCGGTTAGAGAAAAGCGAGCAATACTACCAGCACAGAGAAATACGGCCTCCACATATTTTTTCCCAGCGCTAACTCGTGGATCCCCCATGCCTAATCTTAACATGGCACCTGTCTGGACAACCTGGAGGCAGACCCAGAAGTAATCTAGCTGGTGACTGTGGCAAACAAGGGCCTGTGGGTGGGGCTACTGCCACTGGCAGATGGGTGGAGGCAGAAAGGTCAGAAAACAACTGCATGGCCTAAGATAGCAGCAACAGTCTATGCCAAACAACGTGCAATGGGAGAGAAGGGATCAGAGCGGGAGAGAATAGGCCACTGAGACCTACTAATAAGATAACCAGCCAGATCAGAGCACACGACCTAGCACGGGTTGCCCCAGAGCCTGGGAACAGAGTCATCCTGGAAAGTATGGGGACACGGCAACCAGTATGATTCAAAGGGAAACAATCACAGTGACGCACAGAAATTCCAAACACATTGAATATCTCACAGAGCCATGACTGGGTAGAGACCTCTGAGGCAGGGATGACGCAGGGCAAGGGCGACCAGCCCAGATGACGAGGGTCCAGCCTACGACGTGGCCCGCCCTACTCCAGAGGGGATTCCTAGCAGGTACCGCCGACTCTATGCCACCCAAAAAGACTCAGACGAATAGAGTTTCCAGGTACTTCTCACCCACGGAGACTAGAGGGATGACGGCGGGAGAAAGATAGGAGGTAGGAATGGCCCTCACTAAAGAAGAACTGCTGGCCTCATTAAGAAACTTTAGGAAAGGCTTTGGAGAAGAAATCAAAGCAGGCAGGCAGGTTCCATGGAGGCCTTGCACTCCAACATACGGGGCAAACTCACTTCCCTGCAGCAGGATATTGACTCAGTAGGCACCCGCACATTAGACGTAAAATCAAAGATACAAGAGCAGGAACGCAAAGGTGACAAACACGACAAAAACGCTTCAGGAGCAATTGCATGCCAATATCCTAAAATGCGAGGACCTAGAGAACAGGTCTCGGAGGAACAATGTACGACTACGTAATTTGGAGGAAGGAGCGGAAGGAACGGACTTAGAGGCATTCATCCTAGGCCTGTTTGAAGAGGTTCTTGGCCCTGGAGGCATGACAATAAAAATAGATAGAGTCCACAGGATGGGCCCTCCAATAGCAGTAGGAAATAGAAGACTTAGGGACATGCTGGCCAAGCTACACTCCTTCAAGATGAGAAAGGCAATTATCCAGGCGGCAAGGTCAAAGGAGGAGATAACCTTTCAGGGCTTCACGCCTTCCCTGTTCCAAGATGTGGCCCAGGCGACACTGGCATGCCGGCCACAACTTTGTCAAGTCACAAAAAAACTGTGAAAGGATCATATAAAATACAGATGGACATACCCATTTGGAGTTGCTTTTTCCCTGCAAAATATACATTATAACTTCACTTCATATGCAGAAGCAGCCAAGCTCTTCGGCCTGCCACCTCTCGAGGAAATGGACGATGAAAGGCCCTCCCACAAAACAGGAGGGAAATCCGGAAAGTAGAGCGGCGGATAGCGGTGGCAAACGCAGAAAAGGTCAAAGACACAAAAGAGAAAATGACTTGGCGCAGACGAAGGTAGGCACATGATGTAAACAAAAGGGCAAATACTGACCATGTATTGAAGGAACGTTCTTCAAGGTTTAGGCCGGCCCAACAAGAAAGTCCAAGAGACTGGGACACAACTAGGTGCCACAGAAGTCTTGATGTCTAGAAGGTGTAATAAAAGTCATGTAGAGAGTAGACAAAGGAGTAATGGAAATTGGGAGGGGAGCACCTACCCACAAACTCTCCTGAAGCAATCTGGTGGAAAGTGACTTGAATATAATATCTTAAATCTCGCCATGAGTGGTTATGGACCAATACGTTTACAATAAGCTTACTATAATTTACATTCTTGGTATAAGTCACAAGATGTTGGGTCAAGTTGACCCTTAATGTTCTGTTTTAAATTGTATTTGTTGTTTTAACTATGGGTGCACGGGGTCTATCCTTTATCAAAGAGACATACATGGAGGGGAGGGAGGCACTGGTGAAGCGACAGCGGGGGACCAGGGAAGGGGAAGGGAACACCAAAGGGCTAGGCAGGTAGCAGCACCCCTGAAGCTAAACAGTATTAGCTAAGTTAAAATGGTGCTCACACTATTCATGTGGAATATGAAGTGGCTTAATTCCCCCTCCAAGCATCAAAACTTTGAAAATACCTCCTAGATCAAAGGCAACATATCATAGCATTACAGGAAAAACTGTTAAAAGTTACTCAACTTATTAGTGACATGCTCTGTTCACTAGGTGCTAAGATCCAAGTCTCACTTGAGACATACAAGTTCTTAAAACATAAATCAAAAATTAAATCATGTTTATAACATTATTTCATGTTAATGTATCATTCTTCATTACATATTGATACATCAATCACTTTATAAAAATTTCACAGTTTATATTCATAGATAATTACACACTTTCAATCATCAGCAGTGTGACTACATATGTTTAGGTACATAAACAGTAAAACAAACATTCATATTTGTGCCTGATGCATTTCGGGACATTGGAGTCCCTTCCTCAGGGGCCAACCTACACAGTAAGCATACTGTTACCATTCATAATTGACAACTTAAATGCATTATATACACAAATACGTCAATTCCCAACACACCACACTAACATGGTGCTTATAACTACTAAGAATGGTGTGCTTCAAGAGCAATCATGCAACTATTAATATACAGATCTAAACGTAATTCATGAGTAAAATAATGTCCTTAAGTGAATATATCCCATTGGACTTCACTCTGTATCTGATTAAAAACGTGTCATCACCCCTATAAGTGCTTATCCAAAAGTAGATAGAGAAAATGGTGATAAAACCAATGATGATACACCCAGTGTGTGCATATACCAATGACTGATACCTCTTGAGGGATGTGCACTCGCAGTGTAATCGGATAGATGAACCTATATAAAAGAATAAAACCAATTCAGAGCCATGCTACCCGATATGTCTGAACAACCAGTGCATGGCTATGTAATAACCATGCTCACCTGTACACTCAAACTTCCCGTAAGGAACAGTTGCGGTGTTTAGCGCTGCAAAAGAGACCAACATAACAGAAGAGAAATCAACCGGCCCAAAATGCCAAACAAATAGTACTAAGTGATGAGGTTTGCATGCTCCACTTACCCTAATAGTCCAAACACCGTGGATGTTTCTCCCGTGCTGCCAAGAACTCCCGGTCCTATACCAAAAAAATTAATATGTACTAAGTTACCATCAGTAAGTGACCAACTCCACGCTCTGGTATGCAAGTGAATGCAGCCAAAAGGTGCACTTACTTAAATAGTATACTCCACTGCTCTCCCGCCGGCTAAACAACACAATATCCTAGTTAGGACTGGGCGCCAAAATATTACCTAAGGCCCTAGAGTGGCCCGGTCCGACACTTACCGAAATGTGACACTCTGATTCTTCTGAATTAATTCTGATCATTTTCATGGTGCTGAACTCGGTGTTCGTTCCCAGTAAACACGACCGGCTAGAGACATGGAAATGGGACTATCGCCATTCTGAAGCAGGAGCCATCTTAACACTGTCAAATCTGCAGAAATTGCCCAAACTGCCGTGTCATCAGTCTAGTTCCCCACAAGCGATTAAAAGGATCATCAATCAATCAAAGAGGGAAACTAATGGTACAAGAGAAAAATGTCAACGACATCTTCAAACAAAAACCCTTGTTTGGATACATGAGGGACATGAATTTAAGAACCATATTGGCATACCAAGCAGCCAGTCATCCAAACCAACATGCGAGGTACCATGAAGTGTAACAACTATATCCCTGCAGCAATGTAATAACAGGGAATATACTAACCCATCCTTCAACAGGCAAGAAAATACGGTTATATCATTCGAGTGACTGCAACACCAACAATGTTGTTTATTGCATTAAATGCCCATGTGGAAAAGCCTATGTTGGCAAGACGGAGCGGAAACTAATAGTGCGGATCACGGAACCAGAGAGCAAAATACAGACAAAAAGTACAACATCTAGTTTAGCTCTTCATTGGGAGGAGACTAAACACAATATATCACAGCTTAGATTTCAGCTAGTGGAAAGGTTAATACCATGACCCGGAATCGACATCACCAAAACGCTGCTTTGCAGAGAAGTTTTTTGGATAAAAAGTCTTGGAACAATGATGCCATCAGGTCTTAATGATCGCCTGAATATGAGCTGTTTTCTATAAATCACTTAACACATATTCTAAAATTTATGAGCCCAACATAGATGCCCTTAGAGTACATATAACGGGACCGTTGTGGCATTCCCCTACGAATGAAGGTGGGGGGTATTACAGATCCACTCTGGTGATGGGATTAGCGCAACACAATTTTCTTTTCCTTTTCTTTTCTTCTATCTTCATTTATTTTTATTCTTAGGGGCATCTTGCATGTCCAGCTCCATAAGGATCTAGTATCATAGGGCTTCTGCACAGTTAATATGTTAGTTGTAACCATTGGGATTCACAGATCCAACCGTGATACCAATTATTGTTGACGGTTAGTGGAGGCCTATATCCACGCAAATATGGTTAGGGTGCCTTATGACATTCCGTATCTCTCTACTGTTATTATTAGTTTTTGTTAACTCTTTTATTCAGGATTATCCACTATGTGATTATTACTTACCTAACAGGGACCGCTATAGAGCTAGTTATTAGGTCTTAAGAAATATTAATAGTGGTATGGGACACTGTGAACACGATACGATATCAGGACATCAGACTGAGACGCAGCAGTTTGGGCAATTTCAGCAGAGTTAACAGTGTTAAGATGGCGCCTGCTTCAGAATGGCGATAGTCCCATTTCTATGTTTTTAGCCGGTCACGTTTATTGGGAACGAACACTGAGTTCAGCACCATGGACATTATCAGAATCCATTCAGAAGAATAAGAGTATCACATTTCGGTAAGTGTCGGACCGGGCCACTCTGAGGGCTTAGGTAATATTTTGGATTATCTTATTGAAGCGCCCAGTTTAACTAGGATATTGTGTTGTTTACAGGCTCGACTGTATCTATATAAGCCGACGGGAGAGCAGTGGAGTATGCTATTTAAGTAAGTGCGCCTTTTGGCTGCATTCACTTACATAACAGAATGTGGAGTTGGTCACTTACAGGTGGTAACTTAGTAAATATTATTAATTTTTTTGGTATAGGACCGGGAGTTCTTGGCAGCACTGGAGAAAGATCCACGGTGTTTGGACTATTGGGGTAAGCGGAGCATGCGAAACTCATCACTTAGTACTAATTGTTTGGCATTTTGGGCCGATTGATTTCTCTTCTGTCATGTTGGTCTCTTTTGCAGCACTTTACACAGCATCTGTTCCTTACGGGAAGTTTGAGTGCACAGGTGCGCGTGGTTATTACATAGCCATGCAATGGTTGTTCTTACGTATCGGGTAGCATGACTCTGAATTGGTTTTATTCTTTTATAAAGGTTCATCTGTCCGTTTACACCGCGAGTGCACATCCCTCAAGAGGGCATAGGCACACACTAGGTGTATCATCATTGGTTTTATCACCATTTTCTCTATCTACTTTTGGCTATGCACTTATAGGGGTGATGACACATTTTATTCAGATACAGAGTGAAGTCCAATGGGATATATTCACTTAAGTACATTATTATACTCATGAATTATGTTTAGATCTGTATATTAATAGTTGCCTGATTGCTCTTGAAGCACACCATTCTTTGAAGTTATAAGCACCATGTTAGTGTGGTCTTTTGGGAATTGATGTCTTCGTGTATATAATGCATTTAAGTTGTGAACTATGAATGGTAACAATATGCTTTCTTCATAGGTTACCCCTGAGGAAGGGACTCCAATGTCCCGAAATGCATCCGGCACAAATATGAATGTTTGTATTACTGTGTATGTACCTAAATATATGTAATCACACTGCTGATGATTGAAAGTGTGTAATCATCTATGAATACAAACTGTGAAATTTAAAAAAGTGATTGATGTATTAGTATGTAATGAAGAATGATACATTAACATGAAATAATGTTATAAATATGGTTTAATTTTGATTTATATTTTAAGAATTTGTAAGTCTCAAGTGAGACTTGGGTCTTAGCACCTAGTGAACAGCGTACGGCACTAACAAGTTGACTAATTTGTAACAGTTTCTCATTATCTTACACTTGGTCTGCCAGCAAGTGTAGTGCTGTAGCACCTTTTTTCTGTATCAACCCTGATAAAAGTGAAGCGCTCCTCCAACACCCAAAAAATCAAGGTGCTTTACAGGAAACTCATATAAGAAGAACAGAGGAACATCGGCTGTAACACAAGGCCTATCCCCTTGCTTATTGCCCATCAGCAAAAACTAAACATAACGAAGTGGTTCTACTTTTCCAAAGCTCCCTGAAGTTTCCACCAGAAGGAAGTAAATTGGATAAAGAGGGTTGGATAATCATGGTCAAGGGTTGGCTACACCCGGTGCCTATGTACCTTTGTCTCTCTCTCTACGTACCCAACGCCAACCTAGCCTCATTCATATCTACGGTCTTATCCTGGCTGGTGGGGCTTGCTTATGGGGACATTTTTTCGATTGGAAGACTTTAACCTGACATGGGACACAGGAATTGATAGTCCCACAGGGCAGCATCAAGCACGTTTCCCAAGCCTTGAAAAAGGAGCTCTAATATTTGAGCCTAATAGATTTATGGTGCATGCTACACACAACACAAAGGGACTACACCTTCTTTTCTCACACACATTGGTCTTACTCAAGCATTTACCATATGTTTGTGAGCAAAAACCTGACTCCAACACTTCAGGGTGCCTCCATACATCCCAACACTATGTCTAACCACGCCCCAGTGATACTGACACTAGCATGGGATGCTGCCCCCCCAAAATACAAACACTGTTTTTTCCAGCAGCTAACACAAGGGATCACCTGCTGCCTGATGAATGGTGCATGTCTAATAAGGCCTAATTCCTTTTAAAAGATCTTAAGGACACCTTGTAAGCTATCAACCGAGATGCCTTTAAGGGAACACTCAGAGGCCAGTGTATAGCAGTTAACCCGGAGTTGATTAGGCGAAGGACCCAGGAGAGATTAGAGTTAGAGAAAGAATTGAAAAAAGCAAAACAGGATCCTATTCTCAGCCTACGAAGAAAAGTCACAGCCCTTAGGGGCAAAATGAATGCCATACACAACAACAGATGTAAATGAAACAATTGATGGACGAGATGCTGGACAATGCAAACATTCACCCCTGGGTTTAATCCATAATTATTTTGCTCACCACACCACCCCAGTTTGGACCCAGCCATATGCAAATCAGTCCTGACCCTGTTCCTTGTCGGAACAGTCCAGCTCGAACTGCCAAGTCAGGTCCTCCCTGGACCGGAAACATGCATCCTGGGACCAGTTTCAGGGCATCACCCATCATCAACCAGGCTAGCTTGAATCAAGTGGTTTAGTGAGCATGGGAGCCACGTCTGGGCATACCCTTCCCACTTAGGGAAACATATGTAAAAGAAATATTTGATGGACGGAATGCTGGGCAATGCAAACATTCACCCCCAGGAACAAGGATCTGGGTTTAATCCATCATTATTTTGCTCATCACACCACCCCAGTTTGGACCCTGCCATATGCAAATCAGTCTTGTCCCTGTTCCTTGTGGGAACAGTCCAGCCCATACAGCCAAGCCAGGTCCTCCCTGGACTGAAAGCAAGCATTATGTGACCGGTTTCAGGGCATCACCCTTCATCAGCCAGGCTAGATTGAATTCAGTGGTGTAGTGAGCAGGGGACCACATCTGGGCATATTCTTCCCACTTAGGGCAACATATGTAAAAGAAAAAGTTGATGGACGGAATGCTGTACAATGCAACCAATCACACTCAGTCTCAAGGATCTGGGTTTAATCCATCATTCTTTTGCTCACAACACAACCCCAGTTTGGACCCAGCCATATGCAAATCAGTCGTGAACCTGTTCCTTGTGGTAACAGTCCAGCCCGACCTGCCAAGCCATGTCCTCCCTGGACCGGAAACAAGCATCCTGAGACCGGTTTCAGGGCATCACCCTTCATCAGCCAGGCTAGCTTGAATCAAGTGGTGTAATGAGCATGGGACCCATGTCTGGGCATACCCTTCCAACTTAGGGCAACATATGTAAAATAAACAATTGATGGACAGTATGCTGGACAATGCAAACATTCACCCCCAGTCACAATGATCTGGGTTTAATCCATCATTCTTTTGCTCACTACACCTCCCCAGTTTAGACCCAGCCGTATGCAAATAATTCTTGACTTTGTTCCTTGCAGAAACAGTCCAGCCCAAACTGCCAAGCCAGGTCCTTCCTGGACCAGAAACACGCATCCTGGGACCGGTTTCAGGGCATTACTCTTCATCAGCAAGGCTAGCTTGAATCCAGTGGTGTAGTGAGCACGGAACCCAAATCTGGGCATACCCCAGCTAGTTACTTCAAGCTAGTAAGCTTTACAGTTTTTTAATGGTGAGAATTGTATTTTTATTATCACAGGGGTTCAGTGGGCACTTGTAACAACACTATGCACTGAGAGTTCATTTACACTTAGTTTTTACTGTCCTTCTCCTTTTCTTCAGTTGTTTGAGATTCTCACGATAGAACACACACTTTCTTTTCTTGTATGGAGAGAAAGTAACTGATGATGATAAGTGGGTGTGCTAGTGAGTACCAGTCAGCAACCCCCTTGGTGTTACGACTGTGAGGTGCTTTTTCTCCTTTCTCACACTTTTTCCTCTTTGGGTGGGAGTGGTTCTATGATGGTAGTTTGACATTTCTGTTGTAAATTGACACACCATGACACTTTGAAGAGCGATAGGGATCGCTCTTGAGAGGGAGTTAAAAAATATGGGCAACCCCTCCAGTGTCGAGTTTGCAGTACTAGGTGTGCAAATCTAGTCGGGCCTATCGTCGTTTACAGTGCGCTGAGCGGGGGGCTGCCTGGCTTTTTCTCCCCCTATAGCTCCAATTGTGTTGATGTGATAAATATAACACCAAATAATGGACCAATCTTAATGAAGGCCAAAGATTCGTTGAGATGTCCTGGCCAGTCAATCAGGAATATGTTCACTAGGTTTCTTTTGCTATAGGAAGTGCACTTACTAGTTACTTTAACAAATAGTCCAGAAGCTGCAATACAGGTAGTCCTTTAAACCCTTTAAACGTCTGTAAAAGTGTTTTCTCCCTACCCTAAAGAAATTCCATTTGAATATAAACAATGCCCAACTAAGCCGCTAACATGTCCCTAAGTGAGGTGGCTAGAATATAAAAGTTGTTTTCCCAAATATGCTGCCAACTGTCCCAGCACAATGTTCAGTGAGGCCTTGTGGGCAGACCATTTAAAGATAAGTTTTTCACCTACCTACGCTCATATGATATGCAAAATGTATGTTTTGAATGCTGATTTAACTGCGTCAGTGGTTCTTTCATCTTGACTCCTGTGGAACCCATTGAATCATCACTGGAGTCCTGGGACTCCCTACTGAGTTGTTTGTGGATGCCAAGGATCCCAGGTGTATGCAATTGCTCTTATTTGAACCTCAGAACAGTACACTAAAACACAAAAATAGGTATACACCAAATGCATTTTCAAATATTGCAGTATTTTGTGTAATTCACAATCAAATATAGAAAACGTTTTCCAGTTTGAAATGTTGCTTCTTTATTCATATATACTTTATTCATTTTAATTTATCAGTTTGAATATGATTTAATTTTGTACAACAATTGTGTACCACATGTTAGGAACCACTGAACTACACCATTTCAGATATTAGAAGAAAGAAACCTCTGTCCCTTGAATGCGCAACTACTTCTGTCTCTATCATTTAATTGTGTTAAGTTTCCATGTATTCTAACAGTGTACGTTTTACATCAAAACAGGTAATAGTTCTGGCAACCGACCAATATGTCTACAAATCAAGGGGTTCCATGGACGAGAGGCCCAATAGAAGACACTTATGACTCAGGTAATATATATATCCCATATTATGCACCTGGAGCAACAAAACACCATAAAATGGAAATGCATGGTCTTCCAGTAATTTGCATGTTGCATGTTATAATTGATGGGCAAACGTTTCCCCGCAGACTGTGTATCAAACTCTAATAAGCATATCACCAATGTAAATTCTGAAATAAATGCATGCACTGCTAACCTTTCTAAATTGGAATGAGCCTCTAAAAACACATTTTTAAAGGATAACCAAACTTTAAACTTGAAGAGAAACTTGCAGGGTACCTCTAAAGGAGCCCTAATGAGAAAAAGCCAATTGAGCAGTCACAGCCTTGCCATAAACAATGAAACCTTATGCACAATTTGTCACACATTAATCGAACTACCTCAGCTAAGTTCACAATTACGACACTGTGTATTATATGCTTCCTCATTAGATGCAGTGGTGCTGAAATGATTTCAGACTCGGGTGCTCCCATCAATCTTATCTGAATTCATAGGGATTGTGAAAAACTCAAGCATTACACAAGTGTAGCAAATGAGCCATGCGCATTCAGCAAAAGAGAGGTATGGATGTGGTATGTAGCTGGTGGCGCATTTTGGAGCACACTGTTGTGAATACATTATTAAAGCATGGTGCAATAGCGCATTTTCAGAACATTTCCCATTGAAATGGCCATTAAATTTGCATAGGCATACATTTTTTACTGAAATCACAACAGATGCTTGAATTTATAGAGTCGTTCCAAATGACTCTATCATGTTATGTTTATAGTGCTCCATATAAATGTAAGGCATCCAAAGGATATTGGAGAAGACTCCTTACCCACAACCTATCGTGGCATGCTTCATCATAGGTGTCTTCTCCACGCCAGAGAAGGTGAATACCACTCTGCCCTACTCAACCAAATTGTTTTTCTGGACATAAGCAGGGATCCAGTATTAAAATTATCTAAGGGTAAACCCCATAAAATTATTTTTCTAAGAGGTTACCCTCGAAATTTAAGAATATTTCGAAAGAACAGCCCACCCCACCCACTTCCAAACCCGAACCGCTCTCTAACAACCTTAGCGCCTGGAACCCAATCATCACTGAAGACACCGTCCGACTAATGAACTCCATCCATTCAGGTTCGCCAACCGACCCCTGTCCTCACCACATCTTCAACAAAGCAGACTCCATCATCGCACCCCATCTCCGTGATGTCATCAACTGCTCCTTCAACTCCGCTACCTTCCCAGAAAGCTGGAAACACGCCGAACTCAGTGCCCTCCTGAAGAAACCCACAGCTGACCCCTCTGAACTTAAGAACTACCGCCCCATTTCCTTCCTCCCATTCCCTGCCAAAGTCATTGAGAAAGCCGTCAATAGCCAGCTCGCTGCCTTCCTCGAATCCAACAACTCCCTCGACCACTCACAGTCCGGCTTTAGAGCCAAACACAGCACAGAAACCGCCCTCATTGCAGCGACCGATGACATCCGAACGCTACTGGACAAAGGAGAAACAGTTGCCCTCATCCTACTCGACCTCTCCGCCGCCTTCGACACAGTCTGTCATAGCACCCTCATACAACGCCTCAGCAACGTCGGAATACAAGGAAAAGCCTTGGACTGGATCATCTCGTTCCTCGCCGGGAGAACCCAGAGAGTCCGACTCCCCCCATTCAAATCTGAGTCCACCGAAGTCATCTGCGGAGTACCACAAGGATCATCTCTCAGTCCCACCCTCTTCAACGTTTACATGAGCCCCCTCGCATCCATCGCATGACAACACAACCTTAACATCATCTCCTACGCTGACGACACCCAGCTGATCCTTTCCCTCACCAAAGACCCTAACACCGCCAAAACCAATCTTCATGAAGGCATGAAAGAAGTAGCCGAATGGATGAAAAACAGCCGCCTAAAACTTAACTCAGACAAAGTGGAAGTTCTCACCCTAGGATCTTCACCTTCTGCCTGGGACGACTCTTGGTGGCCATCGGCCCTGGGCACAGCACCCATACCCACAGACCACGCACGCAACCTGGGCTTCATCCTAGAATCCTCCCTCTCGATGACCAGACAAGTTAACGCCGTCTCATCCTCTTGCTTTAACGTACTCCGTATGCTCAAAAAAATCTTCCGTTGGATCCCCACCGAAACAAGAAAGACGGTCACCCACGCATTGGTCACTAGCCGACTGGACTATGGAAACACCCTCTACGCCGGAACCACAGCCAAATTACAGAAAAAACTCCAACGCATCCAAAACGCATCTGCCAGGCTCATATTGGACATCCCTCGCCAAGCTCACATTACCGGCCACCTGAAAGACCTCCACTGGCTTCCCGTCAACAAGAGAATAACGTTCCGTCTCCTCACCCACGCTCACAAGGCCCTCCACAAACTAGGACCCGAATGCCTCAACACACGACTGTCCTTCTACACAGCCAACCCGCCAACTAAGATCCTCCAACCAAGTGCTTGCCGCAGTCCCGCGCATCCACAGATCCACCATGGGAGGAAGATCCTTCTCCTACCTGGCGGCCAAGACCTGGAACTCTCTCCCCACTCACCTCCGCCTCACACAGAACCACATTTCCTTCAGAAAGGAACTTAAAACCTGGCTATTCGATAAATAATGCACCCCCTCCCATAAGCGCCTTGAGACCCTCTGGGTGAGTACTGCGCTATACAAATTTCTGAACTTGAACTTGAACTTGATGTGATTGAAAATGAGTATAAGAGGGAATTTAGGTGAAGTACAATGATTCATCCTTCTTATTTCTTTGCCAACATGCTTTGACCAGTTTCATAAGCCCATCTGGTCCATGGTCTTTTGCAGGGCCTAGCTATTCTCGGCCTACTTACTGCCTGCATGCCATGCAAGGAAATGAGGTGAAAGGCTCCTATACTTGTCTTTTGTTGTCCTTTTTGTATACCCAACTAAAAAAGAGACTGAATTCATTAATTCAGCCAATTCAGGGAATTCAGACAAAACTACTGTGCGCAATGATGTGTTTTTCCTATACCAAACTAATTATAGCCTCACCGCCACTGGTCACTGCAAACAAACAAGGTGCTTGCCTTGTGCTCATTTCATAACACTGTAAGACATAAGCTTCGTGCCAAGCCAGAATGACAAGATTCTCACACATGCCTTTGGTTGCATGCCGCAATGCGGCTTGTCCCCAATATCTTTTGGATACCTCAAGTTTAGAGTGAAAACATGACATAGTCATTTGGAGTGACTCTGTTGATTTAAGTACCTGTTGTGTATAATGTGTTGTGGTGTCGGCCAGTGGGGTGGGAGTGGCACGGGTTTCTGTGAAAAGGTGGGTGGTCCTATGTTGCAGGTTAACCAACATCAGTGGGAAATGAATGGTCCTGCTTTGTAACAAGGCGATGCGAGGTAGCAGTTGTTGCGGCATACGGGGTCCAGGGCTCAGAGGTCTGCAGTGAAGTACCTGTAGGTGTCCAGAGGGCAAGGGTTCCTGTTGCTGGGCGCGTCCGAACACTGTTGGGTGCAAATGGGCTTGCTTTTGGCATGTCTTCGGCACACCCGCAGTACGCGTCTGCTGCATGGCCATGCTGTGGCCTCCGTAAGAAGGTCCTGGGAGGGGCACTGGGATGGCAGGCAAGGGCAAGGGGTGGTGGGAAATACTTGAGAAAAATGGCACAGAAACTGCCAAGTGCTGGCAGGCACCAACCAAGGAATGGCAGGGGAAATAAAATAAAATAAAGTTAAGATCAGAAGCTGAGTGATGGAGCAGGCTGCCTGGCAATGACCCTCTCAGGGCAGGGACAGCATTAGCAGCAGTGCAACGGAAGGCGGCACTGATTGCAGCGAGGGGGGAGCTGGTGATATATAATCTGATTTAAAATTTCTAAAGCGCACAATTGAGCTCAGGCGTCTTGGCTCTAGCATAATCCTTGATAGTTTCTGTTAGGGAGCAAGGACCAGATCCATTCCAATGTGCATCATGCTCGATGGTTGAGGAAAATCAAGACTGAATTCTTGTTTTAGGCAAGGAACAGGAGAACCTTTTCACCAATGTTTTCCAGGGCAAATTCTGTTTCCCTTCCAGGAAGGGGCACTGATTCCTTGCTGTGAATTGTAAGACTTTGTTCAATGTACTCTTGTACATGTCTTCTAACTTTCATTTCTTGCCAACATCTTGCTGGGAAACGATAGGCTTTATGATTGTTGTGAGAAAGGGGAAGATTTTCTTCATACATGCAACTGTGCAGGGTTCAACTGTTATTTTGAATGGTTTTGTCCTTTGGGCGACCCTAAATACTTGCCCTTTAGCCACAATTTGAAAGGAGGTAAAAGAAGATTAAATCAGAGCAGGGTCACAAGAAAATAAAGGCTGTTTCTGGAGAGAGATTTTGCCTTGTACTACAGTCATGAGTTCCTCCTTTCCTCCTTTAACTCAATGCTCCCTTCCTTGATTTCCACACCACTCCACATGAACTCGACAAACTCTTCTGCACCCCCATACCTGAATCTCACAATAGCTATCTCGGTTCACTCTGCACTCTTCAGTCTATTGCATGCCACCTGCCTGCTACAATCTTTCTTACTACCTCTTAAATGTCAACTCATTGGCTAAATACTCGTCTGAGATCCACAAATTAATTATAGACTTAAACATTAATATTTTCTTTATCACAGAGACGCGGTTCCTTGATAATTTGTCCCTATAACAGCCATCACAAACAAGGCAGTGACAGTGCTATTATCAATAAGCAATTAATTTCTATCAAAGATCTTCCTTTATCCCTGATCTCCATTGTTGAAAACTTATTCTTGCTTAATAAATCATCTATTTCGTTTACTTGGGCTCTCGTCCATTGTCCCCTAAGGTCTGACTCCAACTTTAGCTCATCAATTTGTTGATCCCTATTTGTCCTCTGTAAATGTAAACATTGTCCACCTGTTGATGGTTGTTCTGGATTTCTTTCTAGAACACGGCCCAGAAATGGGTTTTCTAGTCCCTCTGGCACTTAAGACTCAAACTATATGCACTCGAGAGCCACAGTACCCAGTGGACTGCATCCACACTGCAACTTACTCAGCATTACTTGACTGAGGTGCATTTTAGAGACTGATCATCCTGTGAAATGTCATAGGGATAGTTAGTGGAACTCAAACTCTGTTTCATAATGAATGGGCATCCTCAAGAACACGAGGAAACTTGGTGTATATATTATTGAAATCGAAATCCTATTCCAATGCACACAATACGATCAGTACGTTTTATATAACATAAGCAAGGTAGTGGCAATGATACTTGTTAGGAGGCAGCTCAACAAAAAATATTGTAACAGCATGGGATTATCATAAAGCTCCTTTATATTAACACCCTCAACCTCTCCCCTTCCCTAGGCTACCTAAGTGCAACTTAGGTCCAAAGGTGGCCTTTCATAGATGGTTCTCACCGGCATACTTTTCCTGAACAATGGAAATAATGTTCAGTAACGACAAGGCAGCTGCTGCTCTTGTCTATGTGTCAAAATGCCTATGTCCTCAAGTTGGCAGATAAGCAGAGTGGAGGCCATGACGTGCTTTCTCATGAGCCTTCAGCAAGGAAAGGTGTTTATGGGTATCCCTGGACTGAATTTTCTCTGTAATGAATAAAAATGCTTTGTTCCAGTTTATATATTCTATTTGAGCATTGTTGAACATTTGAAAAACAAACAATTAGTAGAAAAGCCCCTCTAAATTTTCCCTGTATTTACATTATGTGAAACATTGCTTATTATTAAGAAAACAATACCTAGGAAATCAAGAAGTCAACTTCTATGAAACTTTGTTAATTAGTTAAAAATTATATTTGAAAAAGCATTTCAAACATTGAAAAATATATTCAAGCAAACTGAATTATCATGCTGCAATGAATAACAACATGAATACATATGTATTCATATTTGAAACAGGTACATGAATAAATGAACATATATAATTCGAAATTGATACCTAGAATACAAAATATATGAAGGTTATAACATTGTGCCAATGCATCAGTAAACTTTCCCTGATCTGTTCTTGTCATGTCCTTGTTTTCTCCCAGTTGGTGTCTGCTCTCAGTCCCCCATCTGTACACCTTCTAGACTTTTTATTCCCACCCCAAATTGATCTTTGCTTCTCTGCCAGAACCTCTAGTGTGGACAGACTATTTTGCCATCCCATTTAATAGTATTCTTCTGTGCATATCTGACAAGTTCAAGAGGGCTCCTTAACTCCTCATTCTCTTGAGGAATTGGAATAAGGTCCGTTTTGGCTCCTTATCTGCTACTTTAATCTAGAGCCTGATTTATTTACCTTGGCAAACAGATTACTCTGTCAGAACAGTCACAGGGATCCCATCCGCTGAAATATAAATCCCATAGCATATAATGGTATTTATATTTCGGCAGACGGGATATCCGTCACCGCTGTGTAACCTGTCCGCCAAGATCTAAATAAGGCCCCTTGTCTTTACCTTCACCTACTGACTTGCTGAAGAGAAATAATGCTAACTATAACACCTGAATATCAACAGTAAATTGCATAGCCCCATTAAGTATATGTAGTAGACCTTTTACTCACTACCATTCCTATGTGATTCTTAGAGTTTATCCATTTGTATCTCTTCCTTGAGTGACTTTACAACTTGTACATTTGCAATTTTTTCTGTTTGTATCTCTTCCTTGTGTGACTTTACAACTTGTACATTTGCAATTTTTTCTGTTTGTATCTTTTATGTAACTCATGTAATCCTAAGTCCTTATGTATCGCAACTGGTTCTTTTGTAAAGCGCTCTGACACCTTCGGGTAATGTTCGCGCTATATAAAATCGCATTAAATAAATAAATAAAAACGCTCTGCTCCCTAATGTACAGAAATTGCTTCATATAAATGCCGTTACACAGTCTTGGAAAGGAAATGGCATACTAATTACAACAGCGATGCTAAAGATGTGTACCTGCCCTCAATTAAATCTTACAAAGCTATTCTACTTAAACACTTAAAACGTTAGTTATCCTACAAAGCAGCCCATATCTCCACTGCCAACAAAACATCCAAGGCATTTTTTATAATAGCCGTATATGTTCCCCTGCTTGCCTAACAACAAATGGTCTTCACACTCAGGACCTCTTCAATTTGTGGATTTCTTCTGTGATGAAATAGAATATGTTGATGCCTCCTTTACAGCTACCATTTCCTCTTTTGACCATGGTCATGACATACCCTCTTCTACACTCTCCAACCTCACCCCATTGACAAAATTGCGAAGTTAAGTAAGTCCAAATTCCAGGTCCCCTAAGCATGCCTGCCCCATATCCATATCCATTTTATCTTGTACTCTTGTACTCTAGATCCCCCCTTTTCAGTTGTCACCCACCTATGTCATCTATCCATTGTATCTACTTTTGTCCCAAGAACGTGACAGTAACCTTTGATCATGTCTCTATTAAAAAAAGTTTGTTCTCTCCACTATCAGCAACTTCTACTCTATTTCTTACCTGCATTTCACTTCCAAACTGAGCTTGCTGAGTACTCTTAAGCAAATCTTTGTCTTGACAGATTCCAATCTGAGTTTTGCCCTCTGCATAGAAAGGAATCTGGCCATCTTGCTATATTAAGTGTGTTTTGATCAGGGAGGCAGGAATGCCCTGAAACTCCTTGATCTCGCTGCAGCTTTTGGTACAGTACTCCACCCTTCTATTGTAATTTGCCTTGCTGCTAATGGCATTTTGGACTCCACTGTTCTTTGGTTAAAATATTTTCTCAACAAGATGTTAATGTGGCACCTTTTTAATCTTCTTTCAAACCACTCAAGTGTGGAATTCCACAGCACTCTTCAAGTAATGCCCTTAATGATCAATACTTTACTCCAACGGCTGCTCTCCTTCCCTGTTGATGCGCACTGATGACACCCAACTCATTATTAGCATGGACGACAATCAAGGGTTTACTTAGTCGATCTTCTACAACTGTTAATCTTAGGTAGCAAAGTGGATGGAATAGAACTCTCTCAAATTGAACTCAGATAAAAATAAGTCTCTTATTATCAATGAAACCCTCACTTCATAGTACCTTAACTGATGACCATCTGATCCTAATGACCTTCCCACCCAACCCCCAGCTTCATCTTTGATACTGACCTTTCCTTTCTCTTCTCAAATCATCCACACCATGTCCAACTTGGTCTTCCGACTTTGGATTTTTCAGCAGTTCATTCCCATACTTGGACACTTGCAAAACTGTGATACATGTGTTCCTGTGCATTTTCTGTCCAGACTCAAAACTGTTTGCAGCTACCCTCCTTATCCCAGCCATCCCTTGACACTCATCAATATCTAGTAATCAGGCTAATTTACATTGACATACTTTCATATTTTGGCCTCTCTTTAAGTCTTTTTGTTTTAGTTTACAGGATCGTCTATCGATCTGGCACTGTGAGAAATCGGGTTACTGGTAGAGGGGGGGTGGACCTCTACTCAAGCAGCAACCACAATCCTTGTCAGGGTGATGCACAAACAAACTCCAAGTTAACCTGTGCTCAACCCTCTGGTAGGTTGACACAGAGCAGTCAGGCTTAACTTAGGGGCAATGTGTAAATTATTTATGCAATACTTCAAACAGTAATACATTGAAAACATAACACAAGAAAATCTGCCACTAATTTAGAAACATATGGGCCAGATGCATCAAGCTAAAAACCGGTCGCAAATGGGCAGATTCTCAGAATCTGCCCCTTTGCGACCGGTATTTTTGCATTTGGGATGCATCATCCCAAATGCAAAAATCGCTAATAGAGAATTCGCTAAATTGCGATTGTTTGCATTTAAGGAATCTCAAATTGAGATTCCTTATATGCAATGCATGAAAGTTTCGAAAATAGCGAATTCGCTAATAGGGCACGCAAATTACCACGAAGTACAACTTCATGGTAATTTGCAAAAACTTTGAAAAATGCACTTTTGTGCATATTTCAAAGTTTCATGTTGCGCACACACATGCCCTAAGGGCATGTGTGTGCGCAACATATGTGCACAGATCAAAATCATGGGTGCAACAGGGTGTCCTTTGGACACCCCTGCACCCTTGAACTCGCAATCTCAATTTGCAAATCGCTAATAGCGATTCGCAAATTGAGATTGTCTTCCCATTAATTCCTATGGGCCTCTGGGCCCATAGGAATGAATGGGGAGGTATTCATTAATTGCGACTCGCAATTTGCGAGCCGCAATTAAGGAATTCGAAGGAATCGCTATTTTTGTAGTGATTGCTTGATGCATTCCATTTTGCTATTCCTTATTAGCGATTCCTTATTTTTCGCTAATAAGGATTCGCAAAATGGATGCTTGATGCATCTGGCCCATAGAGTAAATAAAGAATTTGACACCAAAAATGACGAAAATCCTATCAGTAGAATCGGAGTTATACATTTTTATAGATTTATGTGAGAATAGTGCCAAAAGCCCAAAGCACCACTCGTGGCTATCTAGTTGTGCAAGACTGGGGAAAAGTTAAATGTTCAGGCCAACCGCGGGCCAGATACAGGGACTAGGTTAGTACAGCTGAAAGGTTACCTTCTTAGTTCAGGACAAAGAGTCCCGCTGGTGGTGGCGGGGGGCTGAGAGGAGCAGGGAGAGCATCGTGGACGGTCGTTGATGTAGCGCCCGTTGTTTGAACATGAAATATCTTTGAAAACCAAGAGGCGTTTGGCAAAAGAGGAACAGTTCATTGAATTAAACATTGCAGCATGGAGATCATTTACAGGCACAGGGTCTGAGGACTGTCTCAATTGACAATTGATCTGAGACGCTGTTATATACAGTTCATTGTATGCCATAAACGTTTTCTGATGATCCTTGTATGGTAAGGAATGTAAGTTGCTGCCTTTGGAGTCATAAATTAATTGTTCGATGGATATTCCAGGTGGGCCTTGACCTTATGTGGACACATTGTGGACAGTGGGTAACGTGCCCAGATGTCTACCATGGGATTTTGCGTGATCACCGTGTGCGCTGTGTTCTGATTGGCTATATCTCCTAACTTATGTGGCATCTGACTGTATGGTGTTTTAGGAGTGCACGTACCCACTCCAGCCATGTGTGCTGTATTGGGGCCAATCTCTTATTACTATTGTAGTGTTGCTGTGCTGATCTGTGGGATTGTTCTAAGGTTTCCTGTCCTTACGTTTGTCTATCGGCTACGTGCCACCACACCCAAGACCTGTCAGACAATAACCTCAGGCCTAGGTCTCAGTATTTGCCTGACTAAGTATTTGTGAGTTGGGGGTGGGCTAGTTCTGGTGCAGTTCCACCTCCCACTGGGTTAGGGGCCAAGTTGCCTAGTATAAGGAAATGCTTCTTTCTGTATGATCACCCTCAAAGTTTTAAACTGATGCTGCTAGTTTCTCAACTTTGAGAGTGCACTGTGGCCTACTAACCAGACTGCAGTGCCAGTGTTCAAACCCCTAACAAAACGTATGTCAAATTGCCTAACCCCAGCTGACATTAGCTGACTTAACTTGTACGTCACTAGTATATGGTACCAAGGATACAGAGGGCATGTAACATGTAAGACATAGTGTGCCCCAATGGCTACAGCACTTACTGTTCCACCCTGTATGTGACAAAATACATTTCTCTCAGCCTGCCACTGCAGCCTGGAAGACCATTTTAAACTGCTAGTTCGACTTTGCAATTCCAACCAATGGCAAAGTCCTGACTTCCCTTTGCAATATAAGTAAGTCTACCCTAAGGAGGGCCAAGGGAGCACTAAGAAAGGGGGCTGTATATTATTAAGTGGGACATATACTTTTATGCGTCCTGACAGCAAAACTTCAAAATTTTTCATTTTTGCTGTGGAAAAGTTAGTAGCCCCATTGGCTAACACAGAGTTTTGGGCTGACCTCTCATCCTGGCTAAATTCTGAGCGGAACTACTAAAATTAGTTTTTCAAGGTATCAAATTAAATGTGGTATTAAACCTGACTGGATGCCCAAGTCGAATTTAATTTCACTTTTAAGGTATTTTTAGAAAGCTGCCACTCTGTTTCCCAGTTTGTCCAGTAACCTTGCACAGTTGCTGGCCACTAGACAGCCTTCTGTCAACCAAGGGAATAGCATGAATAACGCCAAGGCCTAGAAACAATAGAAGCTTGCTACAGGGAGAGGTGTTACTCAGGGTGTTGGCCCAAAAGGCGAGCTCCAATCGCAAAGCCACCTTTGGTGGGTGAATGGTACTCACTCCTGAAGGGTAGTCCTTTTGTTCAGGTAGATAGGCTGGCTGCGGGAACAGAGAGGGGAGACTAGTCCCCAAACATGGGTGGGCTACCAAGCTTCTAACATCCAAGAAAGGGTTCATACATCTTGGGAGTGGGCAGAATAGTGCGCTCTGGGATTGCTAGATGGCACACATAGTCAGAAGGCTTCACAAGGCTAAAGGGATCCTTGTAGCGTATAGGCTAGTGTCTGCATCATTCACCAGGGTAATTTCTGGGCATAAGGATGGCACTCTGAACCTCAGAGCAGGATGGAACTAGAAAAAGGACCAAATATGGACTACCCTTACTGACCCCTGGGCCAGGCAAAAGAGGCTGCACCATCTGCTGGACTGCACCTACCATACCTTGGGCTAGCAAAGAGAGAACTGTGCCTGTGACTCCTGGCTCGGGGAAACGTCGCTCCCAACCTCATATTAAATAAGTGACTTCAAGGGTCAGTTGACTGACTCCCTGGAACTGGCACCAAGGCATTTAAAGCTGAAGAAGCCCATTAAGGCAAGTCAGTAGCTACTTTATGCGAATCACCACTAACCGCACCTGTGGTGCCCCAAGAGACTTATCCTTCACAGCCAAAAGTTGCACCCGAGCCACCTTGACCCGGGAGTGTCAGCTGGCTCCAGTTTGGTCACCAAAGGATACCGCTTGGCCCACTGTGTACAGAGATCGTTAACCCAGTCACAGCTGGCCGTCTTTTGGTTCAAAGGGGACTTTGAGGGACACAACCCCTGTGGCAAAGTCTCCCACCTTACCCATGGACTGAGGAATAACTGTAAGGACACCCCGTTTACCGCACAAATCTGAGATTATCTTTCATCATCTTGCATCCTCAGCATGAGGACCAATCCATTAAAGTCTATGGCTGTCTGATGTAAAGTGTGGAATTGGACTTGAGACTGTTTTGGTGACCAGGTAACGGTCTAAATCAATCAATCAATCAATCAAACGGATTTGTTGAGTGCTGCTTATCAACAGTAAGGGTATCAAGGTCTTGAGGGGGATGCTGCTGCTTGGAGGGGTCAGTAAAACAGCCTTTTCTTTAAGCCATTCCTGAATTCCTGCTTGGGTGAGAGGTGTCCGGAGATAAAGGGGGAGACTGTTCCAGGTCTTAGTGGCCAGGTGGGAGAAAGTGCGGCTCCCCTCCTGCTTCGGTGGGCGTGGGAGGTGGAGCACAGTTAGTTGAGGCATTGGTGGAAGTTTACCGTATGATTAAGGTAGCCTGGTCCTACATTGTGCAGGGCTTAGTAGGCTTGGGTTTGCATCTTGAACTGGCACCTTTCGTAGGTGGGAGCCAGTGAAGAGTTCTGAGGAGAGGGGTCATGTGGGCCCTCCTCAGGAGGTCGAGCAAGAGCCTTGCTGCTGTGTTCTGAATGGCCTGAAGTTGTTAGAGCAGCTGTGCGGTGATACCCACATATAGGGTATTGCCGTAGTCCAGACAGCTGATGGTGATGGCCAGGGTGACAGTACTTCTGGTGCTGATTATAATTCACTTGAACATTTTCCAGAGTATGCGGAGAGTGAGGAAGCAGGCTGAGGACAATGCATTTATCTGTTTCCTCATGGTGAGCTTGCTGTTGAGTATGATGCTGAAGTTCCTTGCATGTTCTCTGGGTGTGGGTGCAGGGCCAAGTTCTACTGGCCATCAGGAGTTGTCCCTCAGGGATGTGTTGCTCCTGAAGATGAGTACCTCTGTTTTGTTGGTGTTGAGTTTGAGGCCGTTGTTTTGCATCCAACTGGTTATACTGGTCATGTACATGTGGAAGTTGACTTTGGTGTTTGTGGGGCCCACTGATAGGGACAGGATGAGTTTAGTGTCTTCAGCGTATGAGCTGATGTTCATACCTTAGGTTCTGATCAGGTTGGCCAGAGAGGCCATGTGTGTGTTGAATAGGGTGTGGCTGAGTGAGGACCCTTAGGGAATGCCGCAGATGGTATTTTATGCACCGAGGTGTAGGGTAGAAGGAGGCGCTCCTGGTTTTCTAGTGAGGAAGGATGCGATCCAGTTGAGGAAATTCCCTTGGATCCCTATCTGGTGGAGTCCTTTTAGGAGGGCATAGTGCGACACTATATCGAAGGCTCCTGAGAGATCAAGGAGGATCAGGGCTGTGGTCTCTCCCCGGTTTAGGAGAGATCTGTTATTATCAGTGTCAGTGATCAGGGATTTATGCTCTGATTTGAGCAGAAACTAAATTATGATAGGTCCAGAAAGTTGTTGTTCTCAAGGTGGTTGGTGAGTTGATGGATGAGAGCTTTTTCCATCAATAAAAGCTCAGCGGCATAGGCACATCGGTCATAGAGGGATGAGCACATTATCATATTATGTTTACAAGTCTTCAAGTTATGCAAAGAATAAGACATGATATGCTCGCACAAAGTTGACGGAACTGTAATGCTCCTGCCCTGATGCAGTCTCCAGGGCTGTCCATGAGAACCAGCACTCTGGACTCTCAACTGTCCACATGGTTCAGGGCTGACCCTCCATCTTGAGCTCGCAAACAGATGGTTAACCCATCCCTATATAGATTGCCGAGTGTCTGGATGTCGGCCTCCTGCCACTCCGTGAACATGGAGGTTGTGAGCACTCCCTCACCACTAGGCGAGGCCTCCAATGGTATAGCAGGCACATAAGGAACCGTGCTACGGGTAAGGTACAAGGTTCTCCGGTAGCACTTGTATGCCACCGCCAGGAGGAGCGGGGTTGAACGCTCAGTCGCTGCTATGGGATGGAAAACGTAGTTATACGCTCTAGTGAGTATGGCGGCATTACCGTGGCTGTATCATCTCTACCTCTATCCGCCAACCAGCGGGCAACCCATTGTAGCTGCGCAGCTAGGTAGCAGTACTCAAAGCAAGGGTCAGCCAGGCCCCCCTGATCCGTTGGCAGGAATAGCTTCGCCAGCGCCAGTCTATGCCTAGAGGTGCCCCTGATAAAGTCCTGCAGTATCCTATCATGCATGTTAAAAAAGGAAGCAGGGATAAATAACGGTAAGTTGGCAAAGTAGTACAGGAGGCAGGGGAGCATAACCATTTTAGCAAGTACCACCCTGCCCGTGGTCGTCAGCGGGAGCGTGCTCCAAAAGCGTATCTGGGACCTGAGCGCTGTGACCGCCCTCCCAAGATTCCCGTAAAGCCATAAAAACCTGGCTATTTAATCAGTAATTCTCGGTTTTCTGGGTCATGTGGCTCTTGTTTTCCGTTAGGGCCGGGAAACCCTTTTTGGGTAGTTGTCGCGCTCTACAAGCTTAATAAATAAATAAATAAAATAAAACAGTAGTGGGGATAGAAGGCACCCCTGTCGGGTGCCTCGGTCTACCGCTACTGCCTCTGAGATGTGACAGCCCAAGCGCACTCAGACAACAGGGTTCCTGTCTAAGAGGCTAGCCATGTGGAGGAATCCCATGTCTAGCCCATAGCGCAGCAGCACTGCCGATAGGTAGCCCCATTCCAGGCAATCAAACGCCTTCTCCAGGTCTAATATCAGGCACCCTGCCCTAGGCCACTCCCGCGAGGCCTCAGTCGCCACCCTGAAGTATCTCCTGAGGTTCAATGATGTAGATCTCGCTGTTACAAACCAGTTCTGTTCAGTGTGTATTAAGTGGGGGACCACCGGCGCCAACCGTTCCGCTAGCACCTTACCGAAGACCTTATAGTCCATGTTGAGCATCGCCAGGGGCCGATATGAGCCCAGAGCCATAGGATCCCTGTCCAGTTTAGGAGGGGAAACCAGAAACGCCTCCCGCATAGAGGGGGCAACGATCCGTCCTCTACCGCTGTAGTGTACAACTTGTGAAGTAACAGTGCCAGGGTTTCCCTATACGCTTTATAGTATTCGGCGGGCAGGCCATCCGGCCCCGGAGTCTTCCCAGATGCCATGGACTAGATTGCCTCCCTGACTTGTTCCAATGAGAGGGGCGCACCAAGTGCCCCCCCCCCTGTCTCTCATAGGTCGTAGGTAATGGGACAGAGTCCAGGAACCCCTCCAAGATGTGCCTGGGGCCAACGCCCTGGGCTCTGTACAGCTGCGCATAGTGATCAGTCAGGGCACGGTGTATTTCACACTGCGTGTACACCATCTCTCCCCCCGCTGTGACCGCCCTCCCAAGATTCCCGTAAAGCCATAAAAACCTGGCTATTTAATCAGTAATTCTCGGTTTTCTGGGTCATGTGGCTCTTGTTTTCCGTTAGGGCCGGGAAACCCTTTTTGGGTAGTTGTCGCGCTCTACAAGCTTAATAAATAAATAAATAAAATGCCGATAGGTAGCCCCATTCCAGGCAATCAAACGCCTTCTCCAGGTCTAATATCAGGCACCCTGCCCTAGGCCACTCCCGCGAGGCCTCAGTCGCCACCCTGAAGTATCTCCTGAGGTTCAATGATGTAGATCTCGCTGTTACAAACCAGTTCTGTTCAGTGTGTATTAAGTGGGGGACCACCGGCGCCAACCGTTCCGCTAGCACCTTACCGAAGACCTTATAGTCCATGTTGAGCATCGCCAGGGGCCGATATGAGCCCAGAGCCATAGGATCCCTGTCCAGTTTAGGAGGGGAAACCAGAAACGCCTCCCGCATAGAGGGGGCAACGATCCGTCCTCTACCGCTGTAGTGTACAACTTGTGAAGTAACAGTGCCAGGGTTTCCCTATACGCTTTATAGTATTCGGCGGGCAGGCCATCCGGCCCCGGAGTCTTCCCAGATGCCATGGACTAGATTGCCTCCCTGACTTGTTCCAATGAGAGGGGCGCACCAAGTGCCCCCCCCCCCCTGTCTCTCATAGGTCATAGGTAATGGGACAGAGTCCAGGAACCCCTCCAAGATGTGCCTGGGGCCAACGCCCTGGGCTCTGTACAGCTGCGCATAGTGATCAGTCAGGGCACGGTGTATTTCACACTGCGTGTACACCATCTCTCCCCCTGCTGTACGGAGAGCTCCTTTAGGGACACTGCGCTCCTCCTGCTGTATCAACCAGGCCAGTAGCCGGCCTGCTCTGTCTGCCTTGGCATGGGTTCTGGCCGTGTGCGCTGCATAGTTGTGACACCTCAATCTCTCCAAAAGCGTCGCGTGCCTGGCGCGGAGGTCTACCAGTCTGCGTGAGTGCCCGCCCTCACCCTCTCCTTCCCACTCATATTGTAAGAGCTCAGCCTCCAGGCATGTCAGAGAGGCGGACAGCATTCTACGTATGTTCCATGTGACCCCCATACAGTACCCCCTGACAGCCACTTTGTGCGCATCCCACTCTACCATGGCATTGCTCGCAGTCCCTTAGTTGACATCAAAGTATGCGAGGATGGCTGTGCCCAGCGACGAGCGAAACTCCGAACCCTCCAGCGCAACAAGTCTGAGTTGCTTTTTTTTGGGTGTGTTCCTGATCCATGTTGGAAATCGTGGTGGCCGCAGGGCATGTTCCCTCCTGAGAAAGAATCGACGCTAGCCAAAAATCTTGGTGTGATTTGTGATGTCGACCTTTCTTTTAGAACCCAGATCAATGGACTATCGGGGAAATGTTTCGGCATCCTGAGGATGCTCAGAAAATTTCTCCCGATGCTATCCCTACAATACAAAAAAATCGTGGTTCAGGCATTGATCGGATCGCGACTCGATTACGCTAACGCCTTGTATGTGGGATTGCCGAAATATCTGTTGGCCAGACTACAAATAGTTCAGAATTCGGCGGCAAGAGCCATTTTTGGCCTTCCACGTAGAGCTAGAGCCTCCAATTTGCTCAAAGAGTTACACTGGCTCCCCATCTCAAAAAGAATCGTCTTTAAGACCCTGACTTTGGCGTTTAAGGCCCTTCACTCTGTAGGCCCTAACTACATTAGGAAGCGAATGGCTTTTTATGCGCCCAGGAGAATGCTGCGATCGGCCACTTCAGCTACGATCGTTGTCCCGCCTATCAAACGTGCTCGGATGGGAGGACGGTCTTTCTGCTATCTGGCGGCCCTCCACTGGAATGGGCTCCCGATTTCTTTGCGGAAAGCTAACAGTCTCCTCATCTTTAGAAAGGAGCTGAAGACTTGGCTCTTTTCTGCCTGACCTCTGCGACCACTTGTGAGCTGCTGTTGGTTGTTCTTCTGGATTTAGGTCTCTTTGCTAAAGCGCCGGGACACCCTCTGGGGTAGCCGTGCGCTATAAAAGAGATCGTACATAACATAACATAACATAACATAACATAACATAACATAACAGGCTGTAGCCTCCACGTAGGGACAGGCGGGCAGTCCGCCTTCCAGGTAAGCTGAAACCACAGAGGGTTATGGTCGGAGTGGGTTCTCCCCAGGTACTCTGATTTTGCAGTAAGCGGGAGCAGGGATTGGGAGCCCACTATCCTATCCAACCGGACATGCAAATCGTGGACTGCGGAATAGTAAGAATAGATCCTGTCTACTGGATGCTGTACGCGCCACAGATCCTGTACCGCCTATTGCGATAGCCAGTCCTGAAACGTTTGCGCATTGGATGCTACCGCTGCAGCTCGGAGGGGGGGAAAAGACCGGTCCAGATGTACATATAGCACAATATTGAATCCCCCGCCAATCAGCCAGCATAAGGGTGGAGGACATGGGTCAACTGTGCGAGGAAGGAGGGTTGGTCTACGTTCGGGGCATAAAGTGATCCTAGGAGTACCTCTTGACTGTTCAGCTGCCCCCGCACTAGGGAATACCTGCCCTCCCGGTCCACCCTCGTTTCCTCACATATGAAGGGGATGCCTGCCCTTACTCATATCAGGGTTCTGCGCGCAAGCGCCGAGAAGACTGTACCAGATATTTGCCCCCTCCGACGCCTGCGGAGTTTGTCAAGTTTTATCTAAGTCATGTGGGTCCTGCAGGAGGGCAATCCCTACCGCATGCCACTGTAGGTAGGAAAAGACAGAGTAGCGTTTCGATGGTGTGTGCATACCACGTATGTTCCAAGTCACAATGTTAGTGTGCGTCATATGTCTGGATGTGTCATGTCAGCGCAGGGCAGAGGGATTATCTCGGGGGGGCCGGAGGTACTGTCCAAGGGGAACATATAAATGTGCCGCAACTTAAACATAACAACAACTGCAAACAATGCAACTGATGGGGCGAATCCCCGAAAGGGAATACCTCCAAATCTCAAGGTAAACCACTGATGGTGAAGTGCTAGTCCAGTGTAGTAGCTAGTGGGGTGTGTGTAATGTCAGCAACTAGTCTACACTAAGCCCCTGTCTCAAGACTCCCGTATTCACAAGAGGTGTTCAGTGAATCATAGGCTGGTCAATCGTGCAGGTTCGGTGTGGACCACAGCTGCAGGAGCCTGCAAATGCAACATCTGCGCAGCGCATCCCACCCTCTGGCTAGCAAGGCTAGCCTCAGAAATTCACATGTTTTACATCAGATTACAGCAAACGCTCCCAGCATATAGCATATTCCAACAGCGTGTGCGCAGGCATGCTAAGGAGATACGGCGTACAGAATACTCAGGGATGTGGGCCATAAAAGGGTGCCACGTTGCACCGCTCGATCACATGATCTGATCAGCCGTTTGAGGCGTCACTACTGGCATGTTCAGGTCTTCAGAGAACACGTGGATGGGGACAACAAACCACTGAGGTCACTACGTGCATGGGTCTCCAGGCGGCTATTGTTGTTCGCTGTCCCAAGAGTCGCCACTGCCTCAAGAGCTTTCTGTCGTTCCATTCTTTTCTTTTCTGGACTAGCCACAACTGGGCCGAGGCCCGTGTCCCGGTGAGCCCCTCGTCGTCTGCTTCGCCTCGATCTCCTCTCCTGCCAGCCATTTTCCTCTGGGCCTGTGGGTCTCGTTCCTTTCCACTGCCCCGTCTCCTCCAGCCAGTCCTAAACGTCCGATGGGGCATCAAAGAAGCGGGTACCCTCCTTCGAAACCACGTGGAGGCGACAGGGGAATAACAGGAAGTAAGGCAACTCTAGCTCCCTCAATTGGCTTTTCACTGCCATGTAGGTGCTCCTCCATCTCTGAACCTCTGCTGTATAGTCTGGGAAGAAAATCACCCGACTATTTCCCACAGTGAGGTGGCCTAGGTTCCTGGTCTCACTGAGCACCACGCAACGATCCTGATAGTTAAGGAGTTTGAAGAGGAACGGGCTGAGCCCCTGGTCTGGGTTTTTGCCCTCCTCGCCTCCGGAAGGCCTACCACGCGGATATTGTTGCGCTGAGAGAGCCCTTCCGCAACCTCTATGCGATCTTCGAGTATGTGGATCCGGTCAATCATGTCCTGAAGCGCAATATTGTGGTTTTGCACCACAGGCTGGATCTCTTGAAGAGTCTGGCTTTGCAAGGCAATCGATTCCGCTAGCTTACGATGGTCGGTATGGATGAGAGTGAAATCCGCCGTGACTTTGGCAATCCGTGCCTCTAGTGACACTTTTGTTTGCTCCAGGAAAATAGAATGCATTTTTTGTGTTCTGGATGGCTAATAACCCCAACAAACATTGCTGTGGAAGAAGCAATGGTCACGATAACCGCTGACAGACGTCTACCACTCCGTGCCAGATGGTGCAAAGTTGCCCCACACCTCGGACTATGGGCAGATTGGGACAGGTATATCCGGCTCAATTAAATTGGCATGAGGTGGGGACGATGTAGGAAAATGTAATGGATTGTAAATTTAGTATTTCCCAAGATCCTCCTGACCATTTTACACGCCTGAGCCTAGTCCTTATCCATCACTGGAGTACCTATGTCAGCATCCCAGGAGAGCTGTGCTTTAAAAATGGACTTGGACCAGGGCCTTTTACATCAGGGTTACCAAATGTCACCCTCAACCAGTCCACAAGCGGGCCCATTTATGAGATTTTGATGTAGGGAAGCGCAGCAGGCCTTTTCCTCTTTCTATGTGTGCTGCAGAATGCAGCACACATGGGCTACTGCCATCCGCATTGCTGCGCATTTGCGTCATGCACCTTCACACTTTCCTGTTGCCAATTTTCTGAACCACCATCGATTCGTGTGGAGGTGCTCCTGTCTTCGCCATACTGCTGCAGCGATGGCCTGTGGCCACGAGGCATCGCTGCACTCTCTCCCGGCGAGGCTAAAGTGTTTCTAGAGGGTTGCGTCACCGCTCCATCGACCTTCTCCTGGTCACTCCCTTTTGCGTGCTGATGGCTGTGCTCTTCTTTCTTCTGGGGGTTCCAGTTTGCTGTCCTCATCCGCTTTGGGTAGCATGGGCACAACTGTCTCTGTGTGGAATTGCTGCTCTCCTGGCGCGTTCCTTGCGCTTCTGGGACATTCCTGCGCCGTCCTCTTTTATCCTTAAAGGCTGTGTGGTGACTTGGAGCAGTCCTAGCTTGGCTAATTAACATCTGGAAATGCTCAACAACATTCGAGCAGCGGCATTCTGAACAACTTGTAGTCTTTTTACGACATATTTGGGTGATCCCAGAAAAAGGGAGTTGCCATAGTCCAGTCTCGATGTAACCAGGGCCTGAACTATGGTTCTCCTTGCATCCTCTGGGAGCAAAGATATGATTTTCCTAATCAGGCGTAACATTCCAAAACAAGGCCCGGACAGTTTATTAGCCTGGACCTCCATTGTTAGGTTCTGGTCCAACCATACGCCTAGATATTTAATGGCTGCCCTGGGAGGAGGCGAAGGCCCCCGGCTTGTTGGCCAGAAAATTTCCAATCGAGGATTAACGTTACTACCCAGAATCATAAGTTCTGTTTTATCTCCGCTTAACCTGAGCCTGCAACTTGACATCCATGATCTGATTTTTTCAAGGCAGGGGACAAGTTGACGGTGGTCTGAATTAAGAGAATCCGAGATTGAGAACACTAAGTGCGTGTCATCAGCATATGACATGATGGAGATGCCAAACTCCTGTATCAGATGAGCTAAAGTGCTGAGGTAGAGGTAGACATTAAATAACGTCGGGCTCAAAGAGGAACGATTCAGTGCTATGTTTGGGTCTAAACCCCATCTGGGACTGATGGATGACACTATTGTTTTCAAGAAAGGAGGAGATTGCAGTATTCACATGCTTTTCTGCGATTTTCCTCACTATCGGCAATAACGATATTGGGCGATAGTTTGATAGATCAGCGGGGTCCAGATCCATCAGTAGGGGGTTAATGGTGGCGTGTTTCCAATCTCTTGGAACTTTACCTTTTTCAAAGGAAAGGTTTATTAAATTGCATAGTTGGATAGGCATTGAACTTCCTCCCTGTGCACGAATATGCGGTGGGGCTGGGTCCCGTGGGGAGCCTGATTTAATTTCTTGAAGTAAAGCAGAGATGAGATCTATATTAACCGGTGGAATGGGCATGAGAGCCGGGCCAATTGGGTAATCTAGTTCCCTTTGTTCACATTGTGATTCTTCATGGCGCGATGCTCCTGGTGTCATCATTGGGTTTGGGGGAAGAGAGTTATAAATATTTTCTACTTTACTTTTAAAGAACGTGGCCAATTCATTGCATCTTTCTTTAGAATAGTGCGGGCTGATAGCTCCCTGCTTTACCGTATTGAGTCCTTTAACAATTTTAAAAAGCTCCTTAGAAGAGCTGGAGGCCTTTGCTATTTTTTCCTCAAAGAAAACAGCCTGCGCTTTCCTAATGCTCTTATGGTAGAGTTGTATTGCAGTTTTATAAGCTCTTTTTAATTCTGGGTCATATGATTTCCTCCAGTCTCGTTCCAATCTTTTGCAGCTTTGTTTTTGAGCTACCAGCATAGGTGAGAAGCAAGAGGTGTGTTCTGTCTTTTGTTCTTCTCCCAAGGGCATTAGGAGACGCAATAGAATATGGGCATGGTCAGTCCATGGCATCCATGTGGGATCTAATAACCTCAATCTCAAGTCATTTGAGAAAATGGGGTCCAAAAGATGACCTTTCTCATAGGTAGCCGACAATAACAGTTGCTCTAGTTGTAAGGCTTCCATGTCCGCTAAGCATCTCTAAAATATTAAAATCGCCTAGCATTGTAATGGCACTCTTCTCAACAAGCATGCTTGCTACTAATTACGGGACTGCATCCAGGAACTGGCCACAGGGTCCTAGGGGTCTGTAAATCAGTCCCCCTGAAAAGGAACTCGAGGCAGAGAGAGATATTCAGAAGCTAAGGGCCTCCGATTTTGCAATATTCTCGGGCATATTGTACGACCAAACTGTGCTCTATGAAGGATGGCTAAGCCTCCCCCTGTAGCTCCTACCCTATCCAAACGGGAAATTTCATATCCCTGTGGTAGGGTCTCTACTATTTCTGGTGCCGGACTTTCCCTAAGCCAGCTTTCGGTAAGAAACAAGACATCCAAATCTTTGTTTTCTATTAAAAAATGTAATTTCTACCACATGCTTTTGTAGAGATCTGCAGTTAATTAATCCCATTTTCACAACTTTACATTGAGGCAATTGGAAATTTGATCCATGACTGTGATGTACACTTGCTGTACCCATAAATACACACGCCGTGCAGCACAGTGATTGATCTGGATTCAGAGTATGTTTGCATAGTGGATGGACTACTGTATTTAGGGTTAAGAGCTCGGAGCTGGTATAAGTATAAAAGTTACCTGGAGGTGAGGTGACCTGGGCAGAGGTCCTGGCCCCTGGTTTCAGCTTCGCGCGGACATGCCCGGTTTAAATAGTGTCTGCCCCCTAATTCGGTGATGTACTAGACCGCCGACTCCAAGATGGCCGTTATTTAATGGCATGATGTTACGAAGTGAACCTCACTCCATATCAAGCAGCTCTAAAAGCTGTGGTGGACCGGGCAGTCACTTGTGAATTACTCAAACCCCAAACGATTTTCCAGGTATTAAAACACTGATGTGGCAATACATGTAGCAATAAATCAAATTAAAAAGAAGCGCTATTGCGCTGTGCAAAAAACGATAGCAGCAAAATAAAGGTCCTAATAACAGGTAAAAAACAATCTTGACTAGTGTGGCACGATCTCTGGCCAGGGAATAATCAAGTATAGCTGCCTCTACCTTATCATAAAGGATGACATGGTCTTGAAGAAAGTTGAGAGCTACTCCAAGAGTAGATGGCATGCTGAAAAAACTCTTTCCACAGAGTTAAGCTGTTTCAATCAAGTGTCTGAAGAACTATCTTTTGAGGATGGGATTTGCATCAGGACGGGTCTTTTTGTTTCTCCCACTAAGCTTAGACCGAAAATCATCAAAATTGCTCATGAGGGGCATTTAGGGATTCCCACCACTACCAAGAGTTGAGACAGGTTTACTGGTGAACGGGTATGGATTCTCAAGTTCTTAATGTGGTTGAGTCTCATCCTCAGTGTATGGTTTCTGATAAACATTGGAGGCTGACCAAGAATCCTTTACATCCGGTTCCTTTTCCTAACAGACCGTGGGAGAAAATTGCATTTGATTTTTCAGGGCCTTTTACCTTGTTGCCTGCCAACAAGAGATATTTGCTAGTGGCCATAGACTACTACTCAAAGTGGATTTACTATTCTTTGTTGAAGCAGCAAGTTCTTCTTCTGTTATTTGCTTCCTTGAGAACATTTTAAAGGTGGAGGGTCACTGAAATTGGTATGCATTTTGCCTTGATGCAGGCCTTTTTGTGGAAATTTGATCCAAACAATTTCCAGGTTGCTCTCTACACTCCAAGCTCCAATGGACATGTTCTCAAAGAGGGCATCCAAACTGCTCTAGCTGCCAATATTTGTGTGACTGATTTCTTGCAAGAAAAAGTTTGGGCCTACATTACCTCTCCTCATTCTACCACTAGTGTTACACGTTTCAAGTCTCTCAGGGGAAGGGAAGCTAACCCTAGAGTCATGCCTGATTAGTTTCCGACGTTTTCCGCAGGTCAGTCTTTAGCTGAGAGCACAAATGTGGAAAGCAGTGATCTAGGTGAGGAACAGAGTGGCTGCCAAGCAGTTAGCACAATAATTGCTGCATGATGGTAAGCACAAGGTCAAGGACACTCATTTTGCCATCAATGATTGGGTGCTCATTAAAAAACCATACAGAGTATGCAAAGGGGAGTCCAAATTCTCTCTTCCCATGTGCGTCATAAGGGTCAGCAAACCCTCTTTTATTCTAGAGGGGAGAGGATGATGGAACAAGGATGATGTCATTTGTCTACCCAAACAACAGGTTGATAATTTCAAACGTTTATGGAAACATAGGTGATGTGACGACTCAACGTTGGGTTATGACCTAGAGCTAAAGCCTGAACTAGTTATCATTTCATTGAACTCTGGCAATGATGCAGGTCAATTGGCTGCTTCTCAAGAGTTGAATGTTGTGCGTGATGAGATCGGCCAAGAGGGAACATTTTCTTCTCGTTACCTCAGAGATTGCCTGATTTTGTGCTTTCTTAGTTTTCTTTTGTGAAGGGGGAGGGTGATGTTGTATGCCTTCTTTTTGCTAAATGTGGTATGAATTTATTTTGTGCAGTGCTCTCTGGCTCGTGCCTCGCAAAAGGTCTGCTTTGTTTTGAACCTTTCCTTAGGTTCCCTGGGCCTCATTTATGAGGCCCTGCGTCAGTTTTGCGCTGCTGATGCGTCACTTTTGTGACGCATCGGCGGCGTAAAACATGCGCCTTGTTGCGCCATATTTAAAAAGTGACGCATCTAGGTGGATGCGTCACTTTTTAAACCCCTGCGCCACATTATACCTGTGTCAGGTATAATGTATGCAGAGGGGGCGTTCCACCGCAAAAAGCCTCGTAATAGTGACGCAGTGAAATCTATGAGATTTCACTGCGTCACTTTTAGGACGCTGTTGCGTCAAAATCTTGCGCCTGCCTCACAGCAGGCGTAAGACTGACGCAAGCCCCTTCAAGCCCCATGTGAAAGGACGCATTGCTGGAGTTGAGTCACTTTTGTGACACACTCCAGCAATGCGTCACTTTTGCACTTACAGATACGTCAGAAATACTGACATATCTGTAACTCCTTGCGACATGATGCGTCATACATTAAATATGACGCATCATTGGTGTCGCAAGGAGTGCGCAGTGAAAAGTGACGCATCGCTGTTTTCACGCAGCGATTCGTCACTTTTCATAAATATGGCCTCTTGTTGTCTGTCTCCATGGCTGCAGGTCTCTGTTCGGTCCGAGTGTTCTCGATCAGTCAGTTGACTGCTGATGTGGACTGAACAGGAGCTCACCGTCATGGGTGTGTTCCCTGACTGAATTAAATACTTCATTATACCAACCTACCTGATGTCCTTGGAGTCCTTTCATACCTACTACAAAGCGTTCGCTCCTGGAGCAATGTAATTTAGGCTCCACCCTTATACATCACAGAAATGCCATTATATATGTGCACTATACTTTATATTGCGCGCCTTAACTTTATTAACGTGTGTGAAGCATTTAAACGTATTACTGAAATGTATTCACTGTAAAAACTAGAGACTTATTTATGTGTGTGCTAATGTTCAATTTAAACATGAACCATGTATTCTTTATTCATGTTTTACAGGTACACTTCAAGCTATATCTGCATATGTAAACATGTATTCTTTTGCTCATGTTTTGCTGTTCTTTTAAAGTTGTGCATGTATAATGATGTATTCAAAGTGCTCATAAAATGCTCATTTAAGTTGGCCCGACTAAAGGCCTCAGTTGAACAGTATTTTACTTGCCAGCATGTTTTTCTTTTCTTGCAGGTTTATCATTCAATTAGCTAGAGAAAAGTCTTATTGTCTGAATTAAATGCTTTCATAATGCTAACCAGTCTAGCAGCTGTCTAAACAGGATCTAAATTTAGGGGATTACCAATTTTGGAGAGAACAGTTTACTTCTAATTGGATGTGATGAGACTTTATCATTTTCAGTAAAGAAACATTTGCCATATTGGTGATCAACAACAATCTTCACAAATTACTGGAGGGTCGACATTTACCTAAGGCATTTACCTTTTAACAATGCATCCTTTTTTGTGTAATTTCCCAATGAACTCACTCTGTTTTTATGCTCATTTGCAGAACCAGGGAAACTTCAATCAGGGACAAGCCAGTGTACTGAAGGTGAGGACTGAATTTAAACTGCGTCTGAATAGACTAATCGGTATAGTTTTTAATGTTTGTTTTTCTAATAAAATAATAAGCTCTTTCGAGTCCGTTCACAAGTGTGCGAGTAAGGTAGCTGATGTGAGAGGTAGTTGCTTAAATCCGTGCAATGAGTGGAATACACTGTGATACTATATTTTAACAAGATGGTTAAGGAATGGCTGCAGGAGCGGGAACGAGCACTAGATGACTTTTTTGGATGAAACTACAGTGAATACAAGATCACAATCACTAGGAACCAATTTGAAGTCCCAAATGTGAGCGCTAGAGAAGCTATGGAGAAATGAGATTTCTAAATGGTGGGAGTGCAAGTCTCTCCAGAGGTACCTTGATGTCGCAGGATCCCAAGTGGGTTACAGATCTTAGTGCCACCCACCTATGAGTCATCTCAGTGCATTTTAACGATATTAATCAAATATGAAGTCAGTGAAAGGGAAGCCATAATGACCAAATTTGAAACCCTGCTGAAGGAAATGAACCAATTTACCAACAAAGAGGATGTGACAAAACTGGAAACCGAACTGAAAACTAGACTGCAAAAATATGAATAGTCTATCAATGATCGCAAAGCAACCAAATTCCTTATCGACAAGCTAGATTAACAGAAAGGACGGATCTACACCTTCTTGAAGCGCTTCGATTATATGAGGTGTAGGCAACTTTCAGCAAATTAAGGCCCTACTCCATACACTGCTAGTAGAGAAACTAGCTCAGAATTGAGCTCAGAGGTAGAAACGGACCCTAATGAGAGCAATGCAACTGGCGGAGCGGGCATGAGCAGAGACACACCATTGGTAGTAGAAGAGCTACTTTATTTACAGTTGGACTGGACCCTCAACCTGAGGCCTCGGCCGCCACGCAAAGAATAAGAAGGAAAGTGAAGAGGAAAAGCAACAGAAAAAACAGATGCGGGGGGAATCAAAAGACCAGAACAAAATGGACACGAAACAAGTAATGATGGATCCGGACATTGATAACACAGTCATAAATCTTTCAAATATGGAGTTAAATGAAGAGGAAGAAAATAGTTTATCAATAGGATTGTCATACTATTCTTCAACTAAATTTGATTACACACATACAAGAATAGACTTTTTCCGTTTCATGAGAAAATCGAAATTACAAAAGTACATTAAGGGTAGGGCAAGTCAAACACTAACAGAAAATTAAAACATCCTATCTATGGAAAACCTGGCAGTAGATGACATGCTAGTGTTATACGACCTGGATGATTTGCAAAGGGGGACACAACATGGGAACAGATTCACAGAGGAGCTAGCAGCTGCAATGGGACTAGATATATATGGCAGCTTATGGACCCCATTCAGACCTAAATCTGCCTTCCTACTGGTCGTGCCTTGAGACGCATTGGACATTTTGTCTGAGAATGTTATTAATGATCTTAATCAATTGGCGATTGAGTCTAGCAGTAAATTTCTGCATAAAGATCATAATGTTAGAACATTAAGGACAGACAAGATATAGTAGTAAGTTGGTCTGATAAAGGGGGCAATATAGTTCTCTGGCCCCTAGACTTGTATACTAATGAAGCACTTAGACAACTCCAAGACAGGGAATGTTACTGCAAAGTCAGTCTGATGAGTCTCAAGGAGATTCAAGACAAATTCCATGCTGAACTATATAGCTGGAGAGTCCTGGGTTTAATCTCTAAAGAAGAGCTTAATTATATAAAAATAGAACACCTAATGACACTCATACTATACCTAATCCCCAAAGTTCATAAGAATGCAAATACCCGCCAGGCCGACCCATAATTTTGGCTATAGGTGGGCTTTTTGAAAACACATGCAGATTTATCAATCACTTCCTTCAGGAACACGTACGCAATCTACCCTTATTCATAATGTTTACTGGAGATTTCCTGCGCAGAATATATGACATAGCATGGGACAACTCCTATGTCCTTATGACCCTGGATGTCACAGCTCTTTATACGAGCATCAGACATGGAGATGAATTAGAGTGCTAAAACACTACTTAGGTATGAAACCTATACATTTACACCAGCATACACTTATGCTTATCAGTATGGCCAAGTGGCGTCTTAAAAATAACATCTTGATGTATGAACAGCACACATATAAACAAATCCAAAATCCAAGGAACGGCCTTGGGTACCTGCTTTGCCCCCCAGCTATGAAAACTTGCATATGGGCTGGTGGGAGGAACAGGTAATCGTGGTAAATTATGCGCAAGATTGGGCAGCCAACATTGTCCTGTAGACCAGGTTCATCGATGACCTGTGGAAGGGGTCACCTGAGTCAGCCAAAATGTTTGCAAAGGGACTGGACAATAATGATTTGAACCCCTGGTCACATATGACATTAATAAAGAAGAAGTACACTTTCTGGACCTGGAGGTGTACGTTGAGGGCAACAATATCCACACCAGAACATATAGAAAACCGACGCCGTAAAATTCTATCCTACACGCCAGCAGTTTCCACCCAACAAAATTGAATAGATTTCTTTATGAAGAGACTTTGCGCATGAAGTGCCTCTGTACAGTGATGAAACACTGAGGGAGGTACAGGAGGATTTGTTTAAAAAACTGAATACGCATGACTCTGGTCAGGAAGTGTTCATCTCAGCACAAGCCAAAGTGAAAGCAAAAAAGAGAGAGGATTTGCTATTTGGCACATCTAAGACGAAGAAACAATCCACAGACTCTGGTCCGGTTCATCTGATCACAGGGTACTCAGCTTATCGTGCTAGATTGCGCAACATCTTACATAGAAATTGGAAATTTATTAAAAGTGTCACTGTGATAGGATCAGACATCCCCTGCGGCCCTCTTATATCACTTAGAAGGGCTGAGTCAATGCGTAGGGAATTGGTACAGAACTCCCCCAGGTCAAGAGTGGCTCTGATTGACTGAGACAAAGCAGAGGCTTCCAAAGAATGAGCAAGGTGGAAGGCGTGCTGTCACGGTCATAACTCCCAGACCATACAGTCACCTTTAAGAAAGACACCCATTGAGATTTGAGGATTGTATAACTGCAAAAGTGATTTTGCAGTCTACGTGCTTGAATATACCTGTCAGAAGCACTACATGGGAAGTCGTGTCCACATGGTTCATGTTTGGATTCTGCAACACCTCGGGGCTATAGCTAACGATGATAAAAGCTATCCAGTGGCAAGACACATTCATGAATGCCACCCGGGTAATGCGAAAGATCTAGTGTATTTTGTCATCAATGCCATCCCCAAACACCCTAGGGGGGCAACAGAGAGTTCCAGCTTAGTAGAGTAGAATTGCGGTACATACTGATGTGACACTAAAATTCCACATGGATTAAATTCGGATGAAGAACTAAAATTACCTCTCTAACTAGTTAAACCCACTTCTGCAGTCTGAGGTGCATGGTACATATTGAATTTTATGTAATTTGGTGTCACGGTAATCGGCAATATTATACAGATCAGACAAGTAATATAATGAGAGGGTAACTACTAGTTATAGCCACTCAAACCTGGAGGTGATGTATGGGTAAAATTCCGACCAAAGAGTAAGCCCACTTGGGCAGAATTGTGCGTTGTTATACATTTGTATGTTTGACTTTGTGGCCTTTTTAATAGTGATAAGTCACTATTTATCACTACAAATAATCCACTTTCCAACAGCCAAACTGCATGGCTTTTCATGGTCTCATTGATATGGTGTGAGGCAACACAGTACAAGTTGCTGCGTTGCCTCACACTGCAATAGGGAGCAGTGTCATGGGCGTTATGGTGGGTGTTCCCACGTAACACACGACATTTAACACATTCCCAGATTTGCAACATGCTGTGAACCTGGGAATGTGTCAAATGTCTACCCTCACACGGGTGCCATAATGGTTGTTTTTGTGCTGAAAGGTGTCCCTTCTGTACGAAACAATATGATTTCAACGTAGGCATCTTTGCACCATGGTGCAAGGGTGCCTGCATTGCCACTAAGCAGCCATTTGTGCGCCAGCACACTAGAAGAGGACAGGAATGCACTGTATCTCAGAGATACAGCACATTCCTGCCCTTTTCTTTTGATGTAGGGCAGCGCAGCAGGAAAGCTTGCGTGCGTCAAAGAAATTGATCAAAGTGGAACATTTGATTAGCCAAATTTGAAATCTATATGTAAATTAAAACGGAAGATTTAGAAGAAAGAAGGTTCTTCCCTATCACATTTTACAGAAGTGGGAATACCTGAGAATGCTGTGCTATTTTTCTGATACATAAGATGCTGCTGAAAGTACCAGTTGAAGATCTCCATCTAGTCGAGCCCATAGAACGTTCATCAATAAATCTAAATCAAAGATGACCTGCATGTATAATTCGGATATTTTTAGAAATCACTGGTCTTAAAGAATCTAAATTACAAAACTGTTCAGGGGTTTGTCTGGGTGTAATTTAGATGGATTTCTCCTATCACATCTTTTCAGACCTCAGTTTGAAAACATTGAGTTCTGAATAGCAAAACATTAATCGGATCCTTCAACTAAAACAAGAAGGTACCGAGGCCAAAATAATTGATATGACAATGTGGAGGTCTTTTACAGGGAAATATGTGTATTTTCAAGATTTGTAATCTGCCAAAACATTCTCAGAAACAACACCTGAAATAATAACTGCACATTCTTTTGTGTCTTTTTTATCTCTAGATCCCATCAAAAATATGCATTTGTTTCAATTGTATAAATAATTCATATAAATGTGTGATACATCCTTATTTCAAACAAGAAAGACAGCCTGGACCAATAATATTAAATAATGAATTCTAGTTTAATTGTATTTTCCTTCTTCACTGTTCACCTTGGCCTATTGGTGGAATTTGTTTAATATGTTTTTTCTATTTGATATCATCCGAGGCTTGTTGTTGATCTGTTCACACAGTATTTATGACTACTATGTGCCCCACCCCTTTTTGCAGAGTTAAGAATTGAGGTTAGCTTTTTTATTTATAGATGAGCCCATGATTTAGTCATGGTTAATTATTTAGAGCACATCTTGGTTTTCTCCCCATTTGTTGCAATAAACGTTAGGCATGTGAGAGAAGTTTTCAGCCACTATTGAGAATACTATTGTTAGAACTGGGGGTCTCTAGTTGGCAATGGTATACACCTTTCACGAAATAGGAACCATTGCTTCTAAGTCAGGGAAAGGGGATTACACTACTGAATAACCCCTGCTCACCCCCTTGGTAGCTTGGCACGAGGAAACAGGCTTATCTCAGAGGCAGTGCATTAAGCATTTGTGAATGCATACAGTAATACAGTGAAAACACTACAGATGGACACACCACAGGTTTTATAAAAATAAGTATTCTTCATATAGACTTATCACAAGACCATAAACGACAAAAATCCACGATACTGTAATCAATAATAATTCTTCAAGATGGTAGAAATAGTTCAAAAGTAGGTTATTCACTTAAAAATAGTCTTTAGCAACAGATAACCCCAACTGGAGTTATCACGACGTCGAGGTCAAAGAAATACCAAAGTACGGCTATGACCTCGAGATGCGCAGCATCGGGCCCGGAGTTTAAACAGACCCACACAGAACAGTACCTGGGAAACGTGAAAACAAAGACAGCTCATGGAGTCGGGGAGATGCGGCGTCGTTGGCACGTTGAGGCGTTGGTTCCTTATTTCGGGGGAGATGATGCATTGGTGTCCTGGATGCTTGAGTAGGCAGGAGAGGTGTCGGTTCCTGACCAGAGAGGAGGTGATGTCACAATGGCACCAAAACCAGGGTTCCGTACAATTTCACGATGTCAATGGATTCTTGACCACCAATGTTGACGATTGGCTCCGCGATGATGTCGGCTTCGGAGTCGATGCAGCACAGCAGCAGGCGTCGGGCCAACGTCACAAGTCGGAGCAGCACTCACGGCTATGGCAGGCTTACGATGTAGTTTGCTGTCGTCGCTGTGGCACGGCAGCCGGAGTCAGGTCTATGTTGCAAGTCGGAGCAGCTCTCACAGCTTCAATGCCTATGACGGCGTCGCTCCCCGGCATCGGTGTTGCAGAATTCCTTTTGTAGCAGCTATTACAGCAAGTTCCAGATGCAGGCAAACAGAAGGGGTAAAGTCGGGTATCCCTGAGACTTTGGTCAGGTGGCAAGGTCAAATCAAGCCCTTGGAGTAATATTCTGCAAGATGATGAAAGTCCTCTAGAAGTTCCTTCTTCTCTCCTTGGCACTGAAGACACCACTGTAGGCCAACCCCCCAACACAGCACACTGGCAGGGGGAAGTACAACTCCTTACAGCTTCCTTGTTTCTTCTCCTTGGCAGAGGTTTGATTTGTTGTTCCAGAAGTGATCTAAAGTTCTGGGGTCTGGGCCCCAATATTTATACTGCAAAATCCTTTGTCCTCTGAAGGCAGAGGGTCCTGTCCCCAGCCCAAACCAGTTCTGTGCAGTCCTGGAGCACTTTGTTTACATGATTCCTGCTTACCTTTGACTGGGTGGGCAAGGGTCATCAGACATACCACAGGAGGTGGAGCCAGCATTGTGGAAGGCAGTCACAGCCCTATTCCGACCCAGGTGCTACTCGTACCTCCCATCGGCATGCAGATAGATCTATTCAGCCTTGTGCTGACTCACCCTGCCTCCTGGAATCCCCTAGTCCCTGTCACTCACCAGACACACAATACGCAAGCTAGTAGAGGCAGGCTGAATGGTTAGGCAAGAAAATTCCTACTTTTTAAAAGTGGTATTTTCAAACACAGAATGTTAAAACCAACTTCACTAAAAGATGTATTTTATCATTCTGAGTGCAGGCATACTAAATTCGAATTTCTACCATTTCTACCATGTTCCCTGGGTCAGTTACGATTATAAGATGTTATAATCAACTGCCCACTCTGGCCTATGGATAACAGGTAGCCTTGCAATAGTGAAAACAAATGGCTGTAATTCACAATTAGGACATGCCGCACACACCAGGGCATGTCCTACCTTATACTTACATTGCACCCTGCCTTTGGGCCTACCTTAGGGCTATCTGATATGAAGAAAAGGGAAGGTTTAGGGAATGGTAAGTGGGTGCACTTACCAAGTTGACATGGCAGTACTAGACTGCACACAGGCTCTGCAATGGCAGGCCTGAGACACACTTTACATGCTGCTTCTGTGGGTGGCACAACCAGTGCTGCAGGCCCACCAGCATAATTTGATTTACAAGCCCTGGGCACACATGGTGCACTGTACTAGGGTCTGACAAGTAAATCAAATAACCCAATCATGGAGCCACTAATCAATACATCAATTTAACATAGGAAGCACTTGCACTGTGGCATTGAATAGCAGTGGTGCAGTGCCCGAAGCATCTAACCAGCAAAACAGATCGCAAACAGAGGAGGCAATCATTAAAAAAATGGAAGGGAGACTCACGCCAATGATACCAGGTCTAACACCTGTCCCCTCCAGCTGAAATGTGGGGAGAACTACCCTTCCCCTTGGGAGTTCTCTTCAATAAGGCGGAAAAATCTGGACAGACCATCATCATTGGCATGTCCAGTACCAGGGCGGTGTTTCACCGTAAAGTCCATCCCCTGTAGGGAAATGGACCACCTCAACAACTTTGGGTTTTCACCCCTCATCTGCATCATCCATCTGAGGGGCCTGTGGTCTGTCTGAACCCGGACGTGAGTCCAAAATAAGTATGATCTGAACTTCTTCCGTGCCCAGACCACAGCAAATGCCTCACGCTCAATTGCACTCCACCTCAGTTCCTTTGGAAGTGCCTCCTACTGATGAAGGCTTAAGGTTGGTCTAGGCCCTCCTCATTAATCTGTAAAAGAACAGCACTGCAATGTCATCCAGGTAGGCGGCACTGAAATCCTCAAGTCCAGCCAACACCTGGTTGGTCAACCTCTGAAAGGTGGCTGGGGCATTCTTCATCCCAAAGGGCATAACCCGCAATTGGTAGTGCCCATCTGGTGTGGAGAATGCTGATCTCTCTTTGGTCCCATTTGTCAAGGTGATCTGCCAGTACCCAGACGTTAAATCAAACGTGCTGAGGTACTGGGCAGCCGCTAACTGATCAATAAGCTCATCAGCTCTGGGGGTGGGGTGCGCATACGTCCTGGTGACTGAATTGAGTCCTCTGTAGTTCACACAGAACTGGAGTTTGGGTGTGGCACCAGGCGCAGCAGCCTTTGGGACCAAGACCACTGGGCTGGCCCAAGGACTGTTAGAGGACTCAATCACGCCTAAGGCAAACATGTTGTAGACCTCCTTCTTGATGTAAGCTCTGACCCTGTCAGTCACTCTGTAAGCCTTGTGCTTCACAGGAGAGTGTCCCCAGTGTCCGCATCATGAACGCACCAGTCAGTGACACCAGGAACCAGGGAAAACAAATCAGAGAATTGCCCCAGCAGTTAGCGACAATCTCGCTGCTGTTCAGGGATCAGTGTGGCAGAGAGGCTAACACCATCCACTGACCCATCTTGCTCTGTTGCAGACAGGAGGTCAGGAAGAGGCTCAGTCTCCTCCTCCATTCCATCATCTGTCGCTAGGAGCATGCCCACTTCGGAATTTCTAAGTGGGGCTTCAGGCGGTTAACATGCAGGACCCGCAAGGGGTCCTAGGATACCGCAAGTTCACCAAATAGGTGACATCACACTTGCGCTCCACCACCTCAAATCGTCCAGTCCACCTGTCCTAGAGCGCATACGGCTGCACAGGGATCATGACCCAAACTTTCTGTCCAGGTTAAAGCTTAATCAGAGTGGCATTCTGATTGTACCACCGCTTTATTTCCTCCTGGCTGGCTTCCAGGTTCGCCTGAGCGAGTTGTCTGAATCACCGAGTCTGGTTCCTGAAGGCCAGCATGTAACTGTATATATCCTGGGGAGGTTTCCTGGGAGATTGCTCCCAGCCTTCCTTGACCAGACTCAAATGTCCTCTTACCTGGTGTCCATACAGCAGTTCAAAGGGACTGAACCCTAGGGACTTCTGTGGCACCTCACGGTAAGCAAAAAGAAGGCATGGCAAGAGGACATCCCACTTATGCCTCACAGGTTCCTCAAGACCCATAATCATGCCTTTAAGGGTCCGGTTGATTCTCTCAACAAGCCCATTACCTTGGGGGTGGTAAGGAGTGGTGAACTTGTATGTAACACTGCACTCCTGCCACAGGGACTTCATATAATTAGATATGAAGTTGGTATCACGGTCTGACACCACCTTTCTGGGGAACCCCACACAGGAGAAAATCCCCATCAATGCACGTCCCATAACGGGTGCCGTCACTGTCCTGAGCGGGATGGCTTCCAGGTACCAGGTAGCATGGTCCACCAAGACCAGGATAAACCTGTTGCCCATGGCTGTCTTGAGGTCCAGTGGCCCCACTATATCAATGCCCACTCGTTCAAATAAAGTACTGACTACAGGGAAAGGTTGGAGAGGATCCTTTTGCTTCCTTCCACTTTTCCCACTTGGCTAGCAAGTTTGACATGTCCTACAATGAGTGTCTGAACTCGTCCACATCTGGGGCCAATAAAAGTGGGTGACAAGCCTTTCAAAGGTCTTGTCCTGCCCCAGATGTCCAGCTAAATGCACATCATGAGCCAAACCCAGTAGGAAGGCTCTGAAGTGCTGGGGTACCACCAACACACTGGCTGACCCAGGCTCAGCAACCTTAGGCTCGCTATACAGGAGGTCGTTCTCCCAGTAGATCCAATGTGATCCAGACTGATCACCTGCTGCCTGGTTTGAGGCCTGTCACCCCAAACCCTCAAGAGAAGGGCACTTCCTCTGCTCTGCCCAAAATTCCTCCCTGGAGGGGCCTCCTCCTTGCTGCTAATGGGTTAGCTCAGGCAGGTCCCCCAGTTCAGCAACTTGCCCCCCTGTAGGTTCCAGGGCATCCCCCTCAAGGTCTGCCTCCTCCTGGACCTTGGGAACAATTGGAGCTGGTTTCCCATGCCCCTACCTCTTCTCTTTGAGGCAGGTACCTGGGCCATACTTTCGGGTTCCAGGATCTCTTGCACACCCTTACTGGCTACCATAGACCGAGTGGTCACACACGCTCACTCAGGCCGATCTAATATCTCCGAATGAGCCTTCTTCTCCACCTTATCCCATGGGGGAGCTTTCTAAATCATTGCCCAACAGACAGTCAACAGGCATGGCTGGGTTCACAGCTTCTTGAAGAGTACCAGAGACACCCCCCGACTCAAAGGGAACCTGAGCCACCTTGCAGTAGATCTCTGTGTTGTCAGCGGCAACAACTGGGAAGAATGCATTTGGGACCACCTGCTCTTCAGACACCAAGTGATACCTGACAGCTGTCACACTGGCTCCGGTGTCTCTAAGAGCCCCCACACTATGGCCATTGATGGTCACCCACTGCCTGTATTTTTTAGTGTTATCAGGCAGTTGAGCTTTAGGGACCATCTCAAAGTCTCCTAAAGAGACAAGGGACATCTCTGCGGGACCCCACCCACCTTGGGCACCCATCTCTTGCCCCCCAGGGCTACACTCGCCCTCTGACGGGGTGGTGCACATGGTGGTGCTTTGGAATTCTTCAGAGAACACTGTGCATCATAACAATGGTGGCCCACTTGACCACACGTAAAGCACGTGTAGGGGCCCCTCTGAACAGGTTTACCTATCGGGCCTCCTGCTTCTTCTCAGGGGGAGGATGGGTACCTTTCACTTGGTTCCCTTGGGAATTACTTTGGGGTCCTTTCTGGAACTCCCTCTGTTTACCTGTGTCTCCCCCACTCTTCTGCTGGGGACCCTTATGGACCCTAGTACTGACCTAGCGGTCCGCCTCCTCAGCAAGCTACCTAGGGTTAGTCAACTTGCTATCAATAAGGTGCTGGCGTAGCTCTGGAAAACAATTAGCAGACAAGTGCTCCCATGCAAACAAATCATAGAGCGCTTCAAAAGTATCCAATTTGCTAACCTTCACCCAACCATCGATAGCTCTGCAAAAGAAAGATACATATTCTACCCAAGTGATTCCCTCCAGCTTCTTACAGTTCATAAATCTCTGTCTATAGAGTTCTGGGGTCAAACGATACCTTGTCATCAGGGCTTCCTTCATGTGGGCATAAGACATCCTATTCTCACTGGGTAGGTCTAACAAAGTATCCCTCCCCTCACTCACAAAGCGGCCCCACAACCCAGCTCCCCAATCCTTCTCAAGGACCCGGTGGGCCAACATTGCTATTTCATAGGCTGCAAACCGCTGCCCAACATCCTCATGCTTATGGAAATCTTTGATGACATCTTTGGGGATATATACCCTGCCTTCTGAAGGCACAGATGGTGCGCTGCCATCAGAGGGGCTGATCTCTAAGCCCTTTGCCTTGATCTCTAACTCCCTCAACATCCTCTGATGTTCCATTCTCATTCTCTCTCTCTCCAAGGACAACCTCTTATTCTCTAATTCCCTCTGACTCTCGATCTTAAGCTTAGCCATCTCCAGATTGTGCACCCTGTTTCTGTCTCTGTCTTTCAGCTCTATGGGGGACAGGCCTTTGGAAGAGACGCTACTGCCAGGTGGGGACTGTCCCCCATCCCTGTCTGAAAACACTGACCTATCCGGTTGCTCATCTGCATCCCCAGCTGGCTCCACCACCAACTCAGGGGTATTTCTTGCTTCTACCCAGGCCCTCAGCGCCTTTTGGTAGTCATCCTTTTTGGAAATCCCTGGTGTAGCAACTTTTAATTTTCAGCAGAGCTGCTTGAGCTGTTTCAGTGTAGGTTTCCAACCTCTCTTCCTCAAAATCTAGGGGCCATATGTAGGTAAAATAGAAATTCTGAATTCTTAATATTGAATTTTACCGATTCGGTATTAAGAAATCAGAATCTCCTATGTAGGTAAAAAATCGGTATTTGTTATCGATTCGGTAAAAATCGGAAATAATACATTACCGATTCCTTAATACCGATCGGTATTACTGAATCTGTATTACTGAATCGGTAAATACTGAATCGGTAGTTCCAAACACCAGCAATTGAGGAATCAGCCAGTCCTGTGCATCCACCCCACCTCCCAACCAGGAAGTGGGCACACCCATGCAGGTGCACTGAATCAGAACCTTCTGGAGAGGCTGGGAGTGCTGAGGAGAACACAGGAGCCACTGGGAGAACTTTTCCTGTAAAACCCGTACAATGGCTGACAAGGAGACAGACAAAGAAGGTGCTGAAAGGAATATAAAGTTAAAATTCAGTGAAAGGGAGCTCCAGGTCCTGATTGAGGAGGTGGCCAAACAACATTCAAAGCTGTTTGGGAAACAGTCCATGCAAGTGACTGAATCAGAGAAAAGGAAGATCTGGCTGGGAATACAGGCACAAGTGAATGCCATAGGAGTGACCAACCGGGAAATTGAAGTGTTAAAAAAGAGGTGGTATGATTTCAGAAGCATCACCAAAAAGAAGATGGCTGAGAGGAAAAAACAAGCCATCCAGACAAAATGAGGATAAAACAGGGCACCTGAACTGACTGCACTTGAACAGCTGGTGGAGTCCACCATAGAGCCTGACAGCGTTTGCAAAATCGAGGATGCAGACAGCTCAGCCAGAGCTGCCAAAAAAAACAGGTAAGAAACATGCACACCAATCTGCGCCCCCATTCCCTATCCTCATTCCCCAATGAGGCTGTGTGAATCCCACTCCAGTACAGGTATTATTAATCACCAGCAATGCATTATGGGAGATGTAGTCAGTGGAACACATATCATAACAGTCATCCCACTGAACACCAAGACATGTGACACACATCAGTGATAAGCAAGCAGAGGACAGAAAGATAGTGTGCCTGAAATGAAAATGTATTATTGCTACGTAGGGCTGCCAGACTAGTGAGCTAATGTACAATTTCTGTCCACAGGCAAGACATCGCGGAGGTCTGCACAAGACAAGGCAGGAAGGGCACCCCGGAAGGAGAGATCGGAGGAGGCCAGTGCAAGTGCAGGGCACACCACACCACCACCACCAGCATCACCGCCACTGTCAGCATCACCACCACTGCCAGCATCACCAGCAGCAACACCACCGGCAGTGGCAAGACCCAGGAGGCATGCAGTTGCCACTCTCCAAGAGATGGAGTCGTCCTTGGAAGACAACAGGGGTGGAGAAATCTCGACTGTGCCAGTGGATGGCAGTAATGCAGGGTCGCAGTCCACCTCAGGGAGAGCGCACACAGGTGCCAGACGCCGCAGGGCTAGGGAACCCAGTCCACCTTTGCAGGGTAAGGACAATGATGTATTTGCAGGGCTGGAGGCAAACATGGTCAAGGTTCAGGGCCTGCAAGGGAAGGCAATACAGTCTGTACAGCGGCAAATGAGACACCTGAATAGTAACATGCATAACATTGAGAAGGGTATCACCACTATGACCTCCACGCTAGCTGAGGGCATGAAGGGGATGGCTGAGGGCATGAAGGACATGTCCCAGTCTGTGATGCTGCTGTGCAGCAAACTTGATGAGGACAGGATGGCACGGCACAGTGAGAGGCAGAAGATGGAAAACCATACAAAGGCGGTGAACCTCCTCTCAACTACTACTTCTCTGCTCTGCAGGCGCTCCGTGCCATGCAGGAAGGGATGGTACAGTGCAGCCATGATGTCTCTAGGGGGCTTGTCAAAGTCACAACTGCACTTGAAGTGCTCCTAACAACTCAGGCTGCCAATACTGGTGCAGGTGATGTGGGGGACACTGAGGAGACGACCAGTCGCAGCAGCATAACGCCACTGCAACTGAGACCAGGAGGAGCAGCAGGCGTCATGGGGCTGGCACTGGATCCATTGGCAGTGAAGACAGTCTGCTGAGTGAATCCAGCAGTGTTGCGCGTGGCTTCAGGCGTTAGTGCAGCCCACACTTTGTGTACTTTATTGGGTGACTTACCCACGACATCCTCTTAGGGTTGTCACAAATAGGACTGGCAAGTTGAGCCCTTTGTGTAGTGGCTTAGTGCCCCAAAATTAAACTACGTCATTCAAATGCAACAACTGAATGTGTCTCCTTACTTACTCAAAAATAGTTGCGTGTGATGTCATCATCATCGTCCTCTGAGTCCGTTAATTCAACTTGTGTTCCTTTCTTAGTGGCAAGGTTGTGCCGCATAGCACCAGTTGCAATGATTTTGCAGCAGATGATGGGTGTGTACTGACGGGCGCCTCCGCTTTTGTGGAGGCAGCTGAACCTGCTTTTAAATAGTCCAAACGTGCGCTCCACAACGTTGCGTGTTGATTCGTGTGCCACATTGTATCGTCTCTCACTCGGGGTTGATGGGTTTAGGTAGGGAGTGAGGATAAATGACAGCACAGCATAAGCACTATCACCTAGGTGAGAAAGTGAGTGCCATTAATCACAAACATCAACACATTAATCTGCAGTATCCATCAGGGTGTGTCACAGTGATTTACCTAGCAGGTAGACTTCTACAAATTCTCACACAGCCAGGCATGTGTAGATCCCACTGTTCTGAAAAATGTATGAGTCGTCGGTGCTCCCTGGAAATTTGGCCACAATGTCGATGATTATGTTGGCTGCGGGAAACATCCTTTACAACGAAACGTTTACCACGCAGTGCTGTTACAACGCAAGTATTACAACGAAAACCTTTACAGCGCATTACACTGGGGGGCGCTCTAGGATAGGGAATAGTTTTAATTTACTATCCAACAACTTCCCTAGTGTCCACGGGGACTGGATTTGGAATAGTAAATTAAACGAATCACTATCCAGCACCCCAAAGCGCTATGCGTTGTAAAGGTTTGCGTTGTAATACTTGCGTTGTAACAGCATGCGTGGTAAAAGCATGCGTTGTAACGTCATACATCCTGTTGGCTGCATCGCAGATTACCTGCACATTTATGGAGTGGGTGGATTTTCGGTTCCTGTAGATATACTCAGTGGCTGAAGGTTGGCAAATTGGAATGTGTGTCCCATCAATGCACCCTATGACATGCGGGAACTGTGCCATTTGGTAAAAGTCTGTCTTGGTTTTCAGCAGTTCCGCCTGTGTGTTTGGGAAGCTTATGTAGTGATGCATTCTCTGCATCATAGCGTCCAGGAACTTCTTGAAGAAACGGGACAGGCAACTCTGTGACACCCCACCTACCGCAGCTATCACCCCCTGGTAACTGCCAGATGCAAGTAGGTGTAGGCTACAGAGCACCTGCACATGTGGTGGTATGGCGTGCGCCCTTGGTGTTGGATGCTCCAGGAGTAGGTGCAGGTCCCTTATCAGGTCCAGGATGGTGTGGGGGTGTAGTCTGTACCTTTCATGGATTTCAGCCTCAGTCAGTTGGAAGAGTGCGATGCGCAGTCTGTAAACGCGCTCCTCCCGTCTCCAGATCCTCAATCCTGCTGCCTGTAGCCGTAGCCGCCTTGAAATTACATAAAAGGCCGTTATAGTGATCACACTGTTACATTTTGGGATTGCTTATATACACTGCACCTGATTACCACCTGCTTTCAGTCAGTGTTAATTACCGACTCCTAAATACTGAATTTCATGAAATTCGGTATTACCGAATTTTCCTACATCTCTTTTATCGTTTTTACCGTTTCTTGTAATTCCGATTCGGTAAATTAGAAATCTGTAATAAGGAATCGGTATTTACTATTACTGATTCCTTCCCTACATCGCGCATGCCTATATACCGGTGAGTAATGGTGAAATTTACCGAATTTCACTGTTACCAACTAGTATTTGGGCCACCTACATATGGCCCTAGATCCATAGATGCAACAGATGCTGGTTTACTTATGGTAGTAAGAATTGGTCAGTTCTCAGGGAAAATAACAGTCCAAGGAAAAAAAAATTCTACCAAAAAAGTATGTGGTCGCGTTTGGTTTGCACTCACTAGTAGTGTACACCAATCATTGTAAATGAGTCACAAACGCAAGTCCAACTCCTCACCGCTGACCAACAATGTTAGAACTGGGGGTCTCTAGTTGGCAATGGTATACACCTTTGACCAAATAGGGACCCTTGCTTCTAAGTCAGGGAAAGGGGATTACACTACTGGATAACCCCTGCTCACCCCCTTGGTAGCTTGGCACAAGTAGACAGGCTTATCTCAGAGGCAGTGTGTTAAGCATTTGTGAATACATACTGTAATTCAGTGAAAATACTACAGATGGACACAACACAGGTTTTATAAAAATAAGTATTCTTTATATAGACTTATCACAAGACCATAAACAGCAAAAATCCGCAAAACTGTAATCAATAATAATTCTTCAAGATGGTAGAAATAGTTCAAAAGTAGGTTATTCACTTAAAAATAGTCTTTAGCAACAGATAGACCCAACTGGAGTTATCACGACGTCGAGGTCAAAGAAATTCCAAAGCCCGGAGTCAAAACAGACCCACAGAGAACAGTACCTGGGAAACGTGAAAATAAAGACAGCTCACGGCATCAGGGAGGTGCGGCGTCATTGGCGCGTTGCGGCATTGGTTTCTTACTCCAGGGGAGATGATGCGTCAGTGTCTTGGATCCTTGCGCAGGCAGGGGAGGCGTTGATTCCTGACCAGAGAGGAGGTGTCGTCACAATGGCGCTGAAACCATGGTTCCGTATGATGTTGATGGATTATTGACCACTCATGTCGACGAGTGGCTCCGCGATGATGTTGGCTTCGGAGTCGATGCGGCACAGTAGCAGGTATCGGCCAGCGTCCCAAGTCGGAGCAGCGTCGCGGCTATGGCAGGCTTACGATGTTGCTTGCTGGTGTCGATGTGGCACGGCTGCCGGCGTCGGGTCTACGTTGCAAGTCGGAGCAGTGCTCACGGCTTTGATGCAGATGACTGCATCGCTCGCCTGCGTCAGTGTTGCAGAATTCGTTCTGTAGCCGCTAGAACAGAAAGTTCCAGATGTAGGCAAACAGAAGGGGTGAAGTCGGGTATCCCTGAGACTTCGGTCAGGAGACAAGCTCAAATCAAGGCCTTGGAGTAATATTCTGTAAGATGATGAAAGTCCTTTAGAAGTTCCTTCTCCTCTCCTTGGCACTGAAGACACCACTGTAGGCCAACCCAGCAACACAGCACACTGGCAGGGGGCAGTACAACTCCTATAGCTTCCTTGGTTCTTCTCCTTGGCAGAGATTTGTCTTGTTGTTCCAGAAGTGATCTAAAGTTCTGGGGTCTGGGCCCCAATATTTATATTGCAAAATCCTTTGTCCTCTGAAGGCAGAGGGTCCTTCACCCAGTCCAAACCAGTTCTGTGCAGTCCTAGAGCACTTTGTTTACATGAATCCTGCTTTCCTATGGCAGGGTGGGCCAGTGTCATCAGACACACCGCAGGAGGTGGAGCCAGCATTGGGGAAGGCAGGCACAGCCCTATTCGACCTAGGTGCTACTCCTTCCACCCATCGGCATGCAAATAGGTCTATTCCGCCTTGTGCTGACTCACCCTGTCTCCTGGAATCCCCCAGCCCCTGTCACTCATAAAACCAGACACACAATACACAAGCAAGCAGAGGCAGGCTGGATGGTTAGGCAAGAAAATATCTACTTTCTGAAAGTGGTATTTTCAAACACAGAATGTTAAAACCAACTTCACTAAAAGATGTATTTTATCAGTCTGAGTTCAGGCATACTACATTCAAATTTCTACCATGTTCTCTGGGTCAACTAGAATTATAAGATGTTATAATCAATGCAATAGTGATAAACAAAAATGGCTGTAATTCACTATTTGGACATGCCACACACACCAGGGTATGTCCTACCTTATACGTACAATGCACCCTGCACTGGGCCTACCTTAGGGGTGTCTGATATGAAGAAAAGGGAAGGTTTAGGTACTGGCAAGTGGGTGCACTTACCAAGTCGACATGGCAGTACTAGACTGCACACAGGCTTTGCAATGGCAGGTCTGAGACACACTTTACAAGCTGTTTCCGTGGGTGGCACAACCATTGCTGCAAGCCCACAAGCAGCATTTGATTTACAAGCCCTGGGCACACATGGTGCACTGTACTAGGGTCGGACAAGTAAATCAAATAACCCAATCATGGAGCCACTAATCAATACATCAATTTAACATAGGGAGCACTAGCACTGTGGCACTGAATAGGTAGCAGTGGCACAGTGCCCAAAGCATCTAACCAGCAAAACAGATCAAAAACAGCGGAGGCAAGCAGTAAAAAATGGAAGGGAGACTCATGCCAATGATACCAGGTCTAACAAATAGTATGATCTACGAACACACCTTTAATGAAGAAAAAATATAATCCCTAGGCTGTAGGCTTTCTCCTGAAATTGGGTCTAAAGACAAAGTGTAATGAGAAGCCAGGTTCACCAGGGCCAACCCTTGTACAGTAAAGCATTTTATGAAATGTTGCGCCTTCATTAACATATACAGGTAATGGTGTATTCCAAGTCGATCACATAACATAAGAATCATGTTATTTGACAATATCTGTGTCACATCATTGTTAAACAAAATAATTGGTGTGAATTCTGATTAACTATGCTACATGTGGTGAATGGAAGTTTTTCTATACTTTCATCTTTAAAGTTCTATCACTATGGCTCAAGGACTCTGAAATATTTGGTACACAAATGTTGACTAGATGCATAGAGGGAAACATGCTATGTGCGATGGATACAAACAGTTATTGTTCCTATTATGTCGGTGTGATGTAAAGTAAAAATTGTTTGGTTACAAAACAACTACTTCATTTATTTAAATCTTATGTGAAACATTGCCAATTTGAAGGCAAGCAGATTAAAAGGTACACCATCCAGTGGTGACTGGTGATCTTTGAATGTTGTGGAATGTAATGTCTGTCAGGAGTTCAGTCAGTTCACCCCATTTTTTCCAAAATTTCCCTCACTCATCCTCATTCCCTCTTACATTTACTAACCTTCCCCTCACTCACTCACTCGAACTCACATTCTATCCCTTACTCATTCTTACTCACCCACCCTCATTGTTAATCTTACACAAACACACTCATTGTGAGTGGTTCTCATTCTCACTTACAAACACACTTAAACACAGTCACCCTTTTTCACTCACTGAGTCTGGGCCATTGATAACTACACTGCTGATTCACTACTACTCCCTCTCACAATCTCTAATTACTCACTCCTACAATAATGCAGAATTCTAAGGACTCACGTAGCAAACTTCTAGATTATGACACAATTATCGTTGAGCTGTTATATTATTATGATTCCCTTGTGTTTTTTAAATGGAGATTTATGGTATAAAGTTTTATACTGACCACTAATTGTTTTTGATGCAGTGATGCAGAGCACTGAATACGATGACCGACTGCAGTGTTTTAAAAACGCGGAATCCCTTAAAAATAGCATCGAGAATTTAGAAGCTATTTTCTGTCATAGAAATCAGTGGCCTGTAGAAGAACAACCAGGTACGTCTCCTTGTTTTTACTCAGGCAGTGATATAGTTTGGGCCTAGTATACAATATTGTTTTGACATTGCTTCATCATAAGGTACAAACTGCACTAGCACAACTTTCCAACTAAAGGAATACTGCAGACAGACAAGCATTGAAAAAGCCATTAGATCTCATGTATGAGAGAGCTATTGGCTATGCCAATGTGTCTGAGCCATGTTATACACCAGTGTGGCTGCTGTTCAGTTAGTGGCATGGAGTGGAGTGGCGTTATGTAGATTAGAGTTTCGTAAATTGGAGTGTCGTAAAGTGGAGTTGCATAGAGTGGAGTACAGTGGCTTAGAGTGGGGTGGAGTGTAGGGTAGTAGTGTAGAGAGTAGTGGAGTGTTGTAAAGTGAAGTAGTGTGGCGTAGATTAGAGTGGCGTAGAGTGGACTAGAATGTTGTAGAGAGGATAGAGGCATAGAGAGTCATATAGTGGAGTAGTGTAAAGTGTCATATAGCGGAGTGGCAGAGAATGGAAGGAGATAGAATGGTGTAAATGGAGTGGTGTAGAGTGGAGTGGATTAGAGTGTCGCAGAGTGGAGGGGTGCAGACTGGAACAGAGTGTCATAGAGGAGAGTGGCGTAGAGGGGACTAGTGTGGAGTAGGATGGAGTGGCATAGAGTAGAATGCTATAGAGTGGAGTAAAGGGGAGTGGTATAGAGTGCAGTAGCAATGAGTATCATAGATTGTTGTAGAGTGGAGTGGTGCAGAGTGGAGTGATGTAGAGTGAAGTGTCAGAGAGGGGAGTGGCATAGAATGGAGTTGAGTGTTGTAGAGAGGAGTGGCATAGAGGGGAGTAAAGTCTTGTAGACTGGAGAGTCGAAGAGTGGAGTGGTGTAGAATTGAGTGGCATAGAGTGGAATGGAGCGTCGTGGAGTCTATGGAGTGGAGAGGTGTAGGGTGGAGTTGAGTGGCTTAAAGTGTAGTGGCATAGAATGTGAATTAATAGAGTAGAATGTCGTAGAGTGGAGTGGCAGTGGAGTTTAATGGAGTGGCATAGAGTGGAGTGGAGTCTAGTAGAGTGGAGTGGCATAGAGTGGCATAGAGTAGAGTGGCATAAAGTGGAGTGGCATGAAATGTCATAAAGTGCAGTGCAATAGAATGGAATGGAGTTGTATGACATTCAGTGGAGCTGAGTGGAGTTGCAGAGAGTAGTGTCAATATGTCGAGTAGAGTGTTGTACAGTTTAGTGGAGTGTCATACAGTGGAGTGGCGTGGAGTGGCGTAGAGTAGAGTAAAGTGGTGTGGAGTAGCTTAGAGTGGAGTGGAGTGTTTGGCTGTTAACTGCATGTAGGTTTGATGTAGGCATGCTGCAGGAGTTGAAGATGTTGCTAACATGAGAGTCATACTGTTAGGTTGTCAGAAATCTGTTTATTAGCTGTGCATGATGTGAGGCCTGCGCAAAGTGCTAGGTCCCACTATTGGGGACCAAGCATCCCCGGTAGCACTTGACTCTCTCATGAAAGCAAAGCAGAGCAGTCCAAGGGCTACTCAATGAAGGTGAGGTGGGCTATTAATCACAATTCACTGGTACACGATAATAACACTCGATAATGATTATCCAGTCAGTGCTTTTGCTTTGGAAAAGGAAAACTACATTTATTGGACACACACCACTAAATACTATGTATTAACTTACACTTATATAGTTATAAAACAGCTAGAAATACCTTACATGACTTTCTGAAATTACATTTGATCCCCGAAAGGGCTATGACCCCTGAACTCACAGTACCCCCTCACATATACCAGATAGAACATCACAATATAAGTGGGGAATCACTTTAAATAAAACAAGCCTATTGGCTTTGTCAAGGGGTCACCAAAACAACGGGAAACCCTGTTGTTTTTATCAGAGGTCATCGCACTAAAAAGGCCAATCACTCACATGACCGTTAACCACATATTAAAAATAAGCATCTTCAGAAACCAATAACCATTCAAATAACCATGTTTAAAAAAAAGAAGAATGTATTTATTTTTTATTAAATCAGTCGGTACATTACAAACAGTGAACTAATAACGAATTCACAAGATTAAGCCAGCATTCCATATATGCCATAAAAACTGCAGTAATTCCACTTTGAGGGACAATTGTGTACAGAATATCACAGTAAGAAAAATCACCTGATAATCCTTCTCTTCCAGATATTTGCCCCCCTCCCTACGTTTGCCCTTAGAGCTTAGCACACTGAATCCTACCTGCCGTTTGCAGAACCCTCCTCAACCTCCCAAAATCTAGTAAGGATCCGCTACCATGTTTGCAAATCCTCCTCGGTGTAGTCATCCCTCCTACAGTGATGGCGCCAACCCTCATCGGCCACTGCTCATTTTGGTACATCTTTCATCCATCCCTGTTCGCTGTGCCTAAACGGATTCATCCACGAGATGGCAACCCGTTGTTTCACTAGCAGCAGGGTTAGTGGCATAGTTTTCATTCCATTTTCCTGCCCTTTCGTTTCCTGACCGTCTCCAAGAGACAGGTGTCCAGGTGCAATTTCACTTCTATATCCTCAATACTCTCCAATCACCTGACTACTAACTCGCAATGAGCATGCACTGAGGGGCAGGGCCAGGGCCAGGCCAAGTGAGGGAAGGTTGCAGGTCTACCCTGACATCGGTGGCATCCGTCAGTTTTGTTGGGATTTAGTCTATGTGGTCTATGTAGAAGCAGGTGACATATGTGCAGTGTATATAATTAAAATGCACTAATTTAAACAGAGCATTGCTCATCCCTTTCTTAACAAGTGCGCCAATACCTTTTCATTGTGTGTCTTCTAGCGGTGTACCCAGTTCTTCCTCCCATGCTTTTCTAGCCCGAAATATGGTCCTAGGCTTATTTACTGACATGGCTCTGTATAAATTGGAAACTAAGGGGCAGATTTACAAGCCCCTTGCGCCTCATTTACGCCGCCGTTGCGTCACTTTTGTGACGCAGTGGCGGCGAAAAATCCTGCTCCATGGTGCGGCGGTACTTACAACGTGACGCATCTGCGAGATGCGTCATGTTGTAATGCCCTGCGCCACATGTAGGCGTTCCTGTGCAGGGGGGTCTTTCCGGCGCAGGAACGCCTCCTAAAAGTGGCTGAGTGAAATCTACAAGATTTCACTCAGTCACTTTTAGGCCCATGCTGCGTCAAAACCCTGCGCCTGCCTAAAGCAGGCGTAAGGATTGACACAGCATTAACTAGATAGGGCCCCGGAGCATTGCTGGAGCTGCGTCGCGCTTGCGACGCAACTCCAGCAATGCATCAATTTTACGGCACAAATGCGTGACGCATCTGTGCCGTTTTTTAACCATGGTGCGCCACATTGTAAATGCGGCGCATCCATGATGGCAGAGCTGTGGCGCACAATAACTGGCGCATCCCTGCAGATTTGCAGAGATGCGCCAGTTATTGTAAATATGCCCCTAAGTGTCTACCTCCATCAAATTCCAGGAACATCCGAAACAGTCAGAGGAAGGCGGGACATCTGGGTATGTAGGCCAGACCTCTTGCACTATGTCCACAATGCTTGCATATGTTACAATTGGACTGACCTACTCCAAAGGTCTCCTGTGCCACTTCAAATGTTATAAACATGTCATTTGGGTAAAGGTCACCCAGAGTCAAGCACCCCCAGCACTCCAGGCACCAGTATCAACTGCTTCGGACCACAGGCGGAATGCTGGAAGATTCCAGAAAATAAACACTGTGGAAAGCGGGCACGACTGAGCACCACATTCACTGCACGCTCTCAAAATGATAATGTCTGCTTGATTAAGTATAGCACCATGGGGTCATTCATCCCACCTTGGGATGTTAAAACAATGGTTTGTCAAGTCAGTTTTTAACACTACGTCTGTTTATCCATTTAGAGTTCTCCTTTGCAAGCTCAGTAGAGTGAGTAACGTATGCTTTTTCGGTAATTTCAGCAGGCACGTTGAATCACTGGCATTATGATTTTGCATGTAACCGGCACATTAGTATATCCGGAGCGGCATTTAACGCACTCTCATAATAGCTGGGTCATGTAAGGAGACTTGTGTTTCCCGCTGTATGTTTCATGAACACCTGGGGCCTCATTTATGAGAAATGACGCATTGTTGCGTGAAAGCAGTGATGCGTCACTTCTCAGTGCGCACTCCTTGCGACATTCCTGATGCGTCATATTTAATGTATGACGCATCATGTCGCAAGGAGTTACAGATACGTCAGTATTTCTGACATATCTGTAAGCGCAAAAGTGACGCATTGTTGGAGTGTGTCACAAAAGTGACGCAACTCCAGCAATGCGTCCTTTCACATGGGGCAAGCCCCATGTAAAAAGGGCCTGCGTCAGTCTTACGCCTGCTGTGAGGCAGGCGCAAGATTTTGACGCAACGGCGTCCTGAAACTGACGCAGTGAAATCTCATAAATTTCACTTCGTAACTTCTACGACCCTTCCTTACGTCAATACACCCCCCTTGCATACATTATACCTGGCGCAGGTATAATGTGGCACAGGGGTTTACAAAGTGACGCATCTACCTAGATGCATCACTTTGTAAATATGGCGCAACAAGGCACATTTTTTACGCCACTGGTGCGTCACAAAAAGTGACGCACCGGCGGCGTAAAAGTGACGCACAGCCTCATAAATGAGGCCCCTGCTTCTTTTCGATTATCTTCATCACAGGGTGCAGGAGTCACCTCTTTTTCATTAGTAATTCACGTCTTTTGCACTTGTATTCTTAATTCTTTTTCTTCTTCATGTGCAAATCCTATCATTGATCTGTAACTAAAACTTTTCCTAAGTGAAACTTTAGGATAACGACATAGTACTTCTTTTTTACGTTGTAGCGCCTACTTGAAGGAATGGAACCACGCATTCTTGATATAAATGTATATTTGAATTCTACCCCTGACGAAGGGTTTTTTCTAAACCCGAAATGCATTGGGCTTTTTTTGTTATGTTAACTATGTTGTGTACCATATGTAAATGCTTTGACATGAGCAACAATTAATTGGAAACTGCATGTCATTTACATCTAATATTTTTGTTTAATGAGTATTGCCTATAACAAATGTTTGAAATACAATTTTATTGTGGTCATGATATTGCATGATTTCTTGTTATGATTATGAACAGTAGAGCGGGTTTAACACATTAATTTATCCTAAGATTAGAAACTGAAACCTTAGGGACTCGGGAGAGCGCCTCGCAGACCTGGGTGTCCCCAGGCCTCGACCTTTGCTAGATCCACACAGTTTGAGGCGCTGGATGCAGGGATGCATGCAGCTTATGTCAAGCTTAGAGATAAATATCAAGGGAATATGAACACTGGGAAGGCATATCAGGATGCCCAGTGAGATGCGAGGTGGAGGGTGGATGCCATTGAGTGAGAGAGGTTGTACCCTGTGTTGGTAGGAGAGGGAGGACCACAGGATAGGAGCAAAGGGAAAAATGGGAGTGACAATAGTGATAATGAAGACAGCTTGTTGGATGTGTTGTTGGCTGAGCGTGCGCTATCTTACCGTCCACAAACCGGTGAAGGGGGACAAAGCGCTAAGGCACTGAGGATGTGGAGAGTGTATCAGCCTCTCTAGCTCCTGATTCAGGGGTCATGGGAATGATATTGACAAGTAAACAGGGGACAGGAATGTCCATTTCAGGAGGTATCAGACAGAATGATGTTAATGCTGCTTCACGGTTGCGGGAAGCTCTTATAGTACTGGTTACCATTGGTCCAGTACCCCTCTAGCGACTCCTGCTAATCCTTCCGTGATATGGATTGGCTCCCGTGCTGTAAGGACTTGTTCAGCTACACAGATGTGGTAAACTCCTGTGAGGGGACCAACTGGCATGACTCAGGAAACAAGTAAAAGTCAGAGAACCTTTGAGAATCAGCATGTTCTAGACACTGGATACTTAGAGTCATGGTTGAGGGACCATAATAATAGCAAGGAGACTCAGAATAGTAGGTCGAGTCAGTGTACCCTCAAGGCTGCAATCAAGGTGAAGCCAGTGGATGTGGTGAGGATGAAGGCTGAATTAGAGGAAATCATCAGTAGGATTCAATCTTTAGACAGAATAGAGTTGTATGATCCAGATGACTTGTTGTTTATGGCTAAGGATGTCACCCGAAGGGCAAGAAACGTGCATAAGAAGTTGTTGGAGTTGACTCAGAGGTATGGAGTAGATGTAACCCAATCTAAGGCATTGTAGCAAAATCACAGGCTTTTCAGAGGAAAAGAGAGTGAGTGGACTGAGGACACATATTCAGGAGCCGATAATAGGATTAAGGGCTTAGAGTATGCTGGATAAGTGGGAGAAGAGGTGGTCAAAGATGAAGAGTGTAAGGAAGGTGACACAGGGAGTAGAGGCATATTCTCTACGGGAAGTGCCTAGTGGAGGATGCATGCATGTTCCTAGGAGTTGGGGTGACCTTGCTGCATTCAAGAATGATTTCCCCAGGATAAGAGAGAAACCTGCTGAGTGGTACAAGCAAGTCAATCATGTTCTTAAGATCTCGAAGGTGTTGCGGCTTGACTTAAACACCTTGTTTGAAATTGTGGTTCCTAGTGATCTATGGTCTGCTTGTAAGATAGCTGTTGAGTGACCTTCTGCTGAATTGGAGAGCGACTCAGTAACTCATGGTCCTTAGTCGATGGTTATGAAGGAGTACGGTGTGGTGATCACATGGTTTCAGTTCAAAATAGTCCCACAGGACATCGATTGGATTAAGAGAGATCGAACGACCAGGAAACCTAAAGAGTTGGTACATGTTTACTATGAGAGGCTGTTACAAGCTGTCAAGCAGTACAACGGGGTAGACACACTTGACCCTAAGGACATGGGACAATATGTTTCCAAATTTGTGACTGGACTGAGGCAGGAAATCAGCCTCATGATCCAACAGCACTTAATTTGTTGGCAAAACAAATTATAGATGAAATCTTATGGTATGCAGTGATGAGGTGGGCTCGAAACATAGGAGGATAAAGAAGAAGTTGATGTTAGTCCAAATGCGCAATGCCTAGAAATTAGACCAGGTACAAGCAATGATGGGAACTGAAACTCGTGGTCAGGGAAATGCCCCAGGAGGTGAACAAGTACAATCAGCTGCAGGGCTGATGGGACAGGGAAGAAGTATCCCGGTAGATCCAAAGATAGGGATAGATGTCACAACTCTGAAAAAGACCACTGCCTGTCATTTTTTACATCAAATTGGGCATTTAAAGTGTGAGTGGCGCCTTAATCCGGTGAACCAAGAGCAGGAAGGAGAACTTGTGCAAGTGGCAGTGGCAGATGGAACAAATCAGTTACCGACAGTGACAAGTCCAAGATCCTTTAATGCAGTGGGGAATTAGAGCCAGTTAGTGCAAGTGTCTCAGCCTCCAAGAATTTCACACAGTAATCTGACATACCATCAGATGCCCTTAATGGAAGCCCTGGATGGATTTAATCTGGACTCGTCCTTATGACGGTGAGGGGGTAGGACAACTGTACACTGCTTAGAGGTAGACCAGAGTGGACCATACATAGAAGCAGATGTTGATGTTCATACCATTACATTCTTGATTATAATGGTGCTAATTATATTACTGTGAGAACCACAGTAGCTCCGAACGTACTACTCTCGGGAAAATCCACAAATGTTGTAGGAGTTTCTTAGAAAAGAATGAGAACCTTTTAACAGAAGAGGTGCCAGTGAAAATCTTAACCTTCCAGGATCACCATCAATTCATGGTGTGTGATTCAAGTACATTCTGTTTCCTAGGATGTGACCTGTTGTGCAAGTTGAATTGTACGATCTACTGCACACCAAAGGGAATAAAATTACAGAATTATGATGAGGACATTGCTTTCGAATTAGCAAACCAGAACTTTTATACTGCCATTTTTCCTTTACTGACAGTGAAAAACATGCCTCTGGATCTCAGAAACACTGTCTCTCCAGTGGTATGGGACTTCTCAAGGAGAAGTAATCAGACTGATTTGAGGAGTTCAACCAGTCCGTATACTGGTCAAGCCTAATGCAGAGTTTTGAACACCTCGGTACAATCTGACCCCAGAAACAGTGACAGGAATTCCGCCTGTAATTGAATCCATGATTTTGCAGGGCATTCTAAAGGAGATCATGGGAAGTCCAGGCAATTCTCTTATCATTGGGTTGCAAAAGCGAAGTAAGAAATATTGAATTGTCTGGGACCTTAGGAAAATCAATAGTGTTAGATTTAGGGGTCTCTAGTTGGCACAGGTAGGTACTTGTGACAAATAGGGACCCTTGCCTCTAGTCAAGATAAGGGGATTACACTCCTAAAATAACCCCTGCTCACCCCCTTGGTAGCTTGGCACGAGCAGACAAGCTTATCCCAAAGGCAGTGTGTAAAGCATTTGTGACCACATACAGTAACCCAGTGACAACACTACAAATGGACACCACACAAGCTTTATATAAAAAATAAGTATACTTTATATAGATTTACCACAAGACCATAAATGACATCAGTACACAATACTGTTACTTTAAGATGGTAGTTTTTAACTTAGTTCAGTTCAGTTCTTAAGATGCAACACTTTGCGATAATGTACCTTGCAATGCGTTGCGTTTCCACAACAAGTAATGTTGCAGCGAGGGAAATGCGGCAAAGTTCCGGTGCAAAGAAATAAAGATGTGAAGATCTTCCAGATGCGGCAGGCTTCTTCAAGGATGCGAGAAGCTTTCGCACGATGCGACAACTTCAGTGCTGACATTCACGATGCGACGGCAGCAGGCCTGACGACGGTGCGCTTCTCTGGGAATGCGGGAAATCTCGGTGCGACGCGTTAGCTGCAGCGGCGACACCCTTGTTCAGCGATGCGACGGCAACAGCTTCATCTGCGACACTCTTCTCCCACGTTTGTGTGAAGCTTCCGCACGATGTGACAACTACAGCGGCGACATCCTTGTTCAGAAATGCGACGGCAGCATCTCCAACGGCGGCGCGCTTCTCAGGGGATGCGCGGCGCTTTCCTCGATGCGGTGCAATATGACAGTTCCAGCAGCGACACCCTTGTTCAAAAGTGCAACGGCAAAAACAGCGACAGCGACACGCTTCTTCCTCGTTGTGAGACTCTTCTCTCAATGTGGTGCATTACGACAGCTCCAGCGCCGACACCCTTGTTGAGAAGTGCGATGGCAGCAGCAGCGACTCGCTTTTTCTTCGTGGAGTCGTGCTTCCAGCTCCTTGCGACACGCAGTCCTTCAGGATGCCCAAAACAGCAGCAGGCACTTCAAAAAGAACTCTGGGGAGCTGGGGTTTAAAGTCTGTTGTCCCTGAGACATCAGCAGGAGGCAAGCTCTTTTCCAAGCCCTTGGAGATCCTTCACAAGTTGAAAGCAAAGTACACGAAGTTCTTTCTCCTCTCTTTGGCAGTAAGACAACCACTGCAGGCCAATCCCCTAAGCAGCACTTCAGCTTAGGAATAGGCTCTCCTCAGCTTCTTCAGGTTCATCTCCTCAGCAGAGGTTTCTTCTTGTAGTCCAAAAGTGATCTAATTTCATGGGATCAGGGTCCCAATATTTATACCCCAAAATCCTTTGTTATCTGAGGGGAGAGGGACCTTTGCCCAGTCCAAACCAGTTCTGAAGCACTCTGTTTCCCAGACTTCTCCTTTCCTTTCACAGTGCAGGGCAGACATATCAGACGCCCCACAGGAGGCGGAGCCAGCATTGTGGAAGGCAAGTACAGCCCCGGAGCACTTTGTTGACAGGATTCCTTCTCTTCTTTCAGTGTGCAGGGCAGAGACATCAGTCGCACCCCAGGAGGTGGAGCCAGGAGGTGGAAGGCAGGCACAGCTCTATTCAAGGTTCAGGTGCAACTCCTCCCTCCCATCTAGATGCAGATCTCTGTATTCACCACTGGGCTGACTCATCCTGTCTCTTGGAATCCTCAGCCCTGTCACTAACAAACTCCAGACAAAGAATACACAACCTAGCAGAGGCAGGCTTTAAAGGTTAGACAAGAAAATACCTACTTTCTAAAAGTGGTATTTTCAAACACAGAATGTTAAAACCAACTTCACTAAAATATGCATTTTATCCTTCTGAGTCCAGGCATACTAAACTCGAATTTCCACCATGTTCTCTGAGTCAGTTAGGGTTATAAGAATGTAATATTCTAACTGCCCATTCTGGCCTATGGAGAACAGGTAGCCTAGCAATAGTGAAAAAATAAAATGGCTGTAATTCGCTATTAGGACATGCCATACACACACCAGGGCATGTCCTATCTCATACTTACAATGCACCCTGCCCCTGGGCCTACAATAGGGGTGTCTGATATGAAGAAAAGGGAAGGTTTAGGGACTGGCAAGTGGGTGCACTTGCCCAGTCAGCATGACAGTACCAGACTGCACGCAGGCTTTGCAATGGCAGACCTTAGACACATTTTACAAGGCTGCTTCTTTAGGTGGCACAACCAGTGCTGCAAGCCCACCAGCAGCATTTGGATTTACACGCCCTGGGCACACTCAGTGCACTGTACTAGGGTCTGACAAGTAAACCAAATAGCCAAACATTGAACCACTGATTAATACATCAATTTACAGTAGGGAGCACTTGCACTGTGGCACTGGACAGCAGTGGCACAGTGCCCAAAGCATCTAAGACCAGCAGAAATACACAAGGCAACATCAAAAATAAAAGGGAGACCCACGCCAATGGTGCCAGGTCTAACACGTGTCCCCTCCAGCTGAAATGTGAGGAGAATTACCCTAACTCCTGGAATTCTCATCACTAAGGCGGAAAAATCCTGACAGACCATCAGCGTTGGCGTGTTCTGTACCAGGACGGTGTTCCACCGTAAAGTCCATACCCTGTAGGGAAGTATACCACCGCAACAGCTTTGGATTCTCACCCCTCATCTGCATTAACCATCTGAGGGACCTGTGGTCTGTCTGAACCCGGGAGTCCCAAACAGGTATGGTCTCAGTTTCTTCAGTGCCCAGACCACAGCAAATGCCTCACGCTCAATAGCACTCCACCTCTGTTCCCGTGGAAGTAACCTCCTACTAATGAAGGCTACAGGTTGACCTAGGCCCTCCTCATTCATATCTGACAGAACAGCCCCCACACCATGCTCTGAAGTGTCTGTTTGAACAATAAACTCTCTTGAGAAGTTGGGTGCCAGGAGCACGGGTGCCGTGCACATGGCAGCTTTCAGGGCCTCCAAAGCTTTCTGACAGGTGTCAGTCCAAATCACTTTCTCGGGCGGCTTCCTGGAAGTCAGCTCAGTCAAGGGTGCAACAATGTTGCCATACCCCTTGACAAACCTCCTGTAATACCCTGTGAGTCCTAAAAAGGCACTCACTTTTGTCTGGGTTTTGGGTGGCTCCCAAGTCAGGATGGTTTCAATCTTGGGTTGTAGGGGTGCCACCTGACCGCTCCCAACTTGGTAACCCAAGTACACCACGGAACCCTGCCCGATCTGGCACTTACTCGCCTTGATTGTGAGGCCTGCCTTCCGCAGCGCCAACAACACTTCCCAGAGGTGGCGCATATGTTCCTCCCAACTGGACCTGAACACTGCAATGTTATCCAGGTAGGTGGCACTGAACTTATCCAATCCAACCAACGCCTGGTTGACCAACCTCTAAAAGGTGGCAGGGGCATTCTTCATCCCAAAAGGCATAACACAGAACTGGAAATGCCCATCTGGTGTGGAGAATGCTGACCTCTCTTTTGCCCCATCAGTCAAGACGATCTGCCAGTACCCAGACGTCAAGTCAAACGTGCTGAGGTACTGTGCAGCCCCTAGCCAATCAATGAGCTCATCAGCTCTAGGGATGGGGTACGCGTCAGTCTTCGTGACTGAATTGAGCCCTCTGTAGTCCACACAGAACCGGAGTTCGGGTGTGGCACCCGGCGCTGCAGCCTTCGGGACCAAGGTCACTGGGCTGGCCCAAAGACTGCTAGAGGACTCAATCACCCCTAGTGCAAGCATCTTTGAGACCTCCTCTTTGATGCAAGCCCTCACCCTGTCAGTTACCCTGTAAGTTTTATGCTTCACAGGTAAGCTGTCTCCTGTGTCCACATCATGGACGCACCAATCTGTGACACCAGGAACCAGGGAGAACAGATCAGAAATCTGTCCCGGCAACTAGCGGCAGTCATTCTGTTGCTCATGGGTCAGGGTGGAAGAGAGGTTAACACCATCCACTGACCCATCGGCTCAGTCTCCTCCTCCATTCCAGCATATGTTGCTAAGAGCATGCCCACTTCAGACCTCTCTAAGTGGGGCTTAAGGCGGTTGACATGCAGGACCCCCAAGGGGTTCCTGGGAGACCGCAAGTCCACCAAGTAGGTAACTGGACTCTTGCGCTCCACAACTGCAAACGGTCCGGTCCACTTATCCTGGAGCGCTCAAGGCTCCACTGGGGCCATGACCCACACTTTCTGGCCAGGTTGAAGCTCTAGCAGAGTGGCATTCTGGTCATACCATCGCTTCATCTCCTCCTGGCTGGCTTCCAGATTCGCCTCAGCCAGTTGTCTGAAACGCCGAGTCTGGTTCCTGAAGGCCAGCATGTAGCTATATACATCCTGGGGAGGTTTCCTGGGAGATTGCTCCCAGCCTTCTTTGACCAGACTCAGAGGTCCTCTGACCGGGTGTCCATAGAGAAGCTCAAAAGGACTGTACCATAGAGATTTCTGTGGCACCTCCCGGTATGCAAAGAGTAGGCATGGTAAGAGAACGTCCCACTTATGCCTCATGGGTTCCTCAAGACCCATTATCATGCCCTTCAGGGTCCGGTTGAACCTTTCAGCCAAACCATTTCCTTGGGGGTGGTAAGGAGTGGTGAACTTGTAAGTTACACCACACTCTTGCCACAGGGACTTCATATACTTACAAATGAAGTTGGTACCCCGGTCAGACACTACCTCGTGAGGGAATACCACTCGGGAAAAAATTCCCATCAGTGCTCGTCCCACCACAGGGTCGTCACTGTCCTCAGAGGTATGGCTTCCAGGTACCAGGTGGCATGGTCCACCAAGACCAGGATGAACCTGTTGCCCATGGCTGTCTTGGGGTCCAGTGGCCCCACAATGTCAATCCCCACCCGCTCAAAGGGGGTACTAACCACTGGGAATGGCTGGAGAGGAGCCTTGTGCTTCCTCCCGCTCTTTCCACTTGCCTGGCAAGTCTGACAAGTCCTGCAATGAGTGTCTGAACTCTTGTGCATTTGGGGCCAATGAAAGTGGGTGACAAGCCTTTCAAAGGTCTTGTTCTGCCCCAAATATCCTGCCAACGGCACATCATGAGCCAGCCCCAGTAGGAAGACTCTGAAACTCTGGGGTACCACCAGCACACGGGCTGACCCAGGCTCAGCAACCTTAGGCTCACTATAAAGGAGACCATTCTCCCACTAAATCCAATGTGATCCTGACTGATCACCTGCTGCCTGGCTTGCAGCCTGTTGCTACAAGCCCTCAAGAGAAAGGCATTCTCTCTGCTCCCGGCAGAATTCTTCCCTGCCAATGGGTCAGCTCAGGCAGGACCCCCAATTCAGCTACTTGTTCCCCGGTAGACTCCAGGACATCCCCCTCAGGGTCTACCTCCTCCTGGGCCGTAAGAACCTCGGGGCCGGTTTCCCGCGCCCCCTCCACTTCCCTCTAAGGCAGGTTCCTGGGCCTCCCTCTCAGGCTCCAAGTCCTCTTGAGTACCACTACTGGCTGCCACTGACCGGGTGGTCACGCAAGCCCAATCAGGCAGACACACCATCTTCAAGTGAGTACTCTTCTCCACCTTCTCCCAAAGTGAGCTCTCTAAATCATTCCCCAGCAAACAGTCTACAGGCATGGCGGGCCTCACAGCTACCTGAAGAATACCAGAGACCCCCCAACTCAAAGGGAACCTGAGCCATTGGACAATGGCTCTCTGTGTTGTCAGCGGCAACAACTCGGCACAATGCATGAGGGACAATCTGCTCTTGAGACTCCAGGTGACACCTGACAGCTGTCACACTGGCTCCTGTATCTCTAAGAACCTCCACCTTGTGGCCATTGATGGTCACCCACTGCCCATATTAGTGTTCCTGGGCAGCTGAGTTTCTCAGACCACCTCACAGTCTCCTAAAGAGACATGGGTCATCTGTGCTGGACCTCACCCACCTTGAACATCAATCTCCTCCCCCAAGGTTACACTAGCCATCTGCCGGGGCGGAGCACCAGTGGGTGCTGGTTTACCAAACAGGCGGCACCTGGGGTCATTCGCCTTATGATGACCCAGGTTACCATACTTGTAACATTTCAGGGGTCCCTGTGGAACAGGACTACCTATCGGGACCCCTTGCTTTTTCTCAGGGGGAGGCTGGGAACCTTTCCCTTGGTTCCCTTGGGGACTAGTTTGGGGCCCTTTGCGTAACTCCTTTTGTTTACCCTTGTCCCCCCCACTCCTCTGCTGGGGACCCTGCCCACCTTTGGTTGAGTCTCCCATGAGACCCTTGTGGACCCTGGTACTAACTCAGCCAAAAGCGGTACAAAAGGGGCTGGTGATGGCCATCACCAGCCCCTTTTGTACCGCTTTTGGCCGCCATAAGTGTAGTAGGGTATGCTCAGTCATGAGTCCCTTGCTCACTTTGCCACTGGATTCAAGCAAGCCGGGCTGAAGACGGCTGGAATGCCAGAAACCGGTCCTCGGAAGCTTGTTTCCGGTCCAGGGAAGACATGGTTTGGCAGTTCGGGCTGGACTGTTCCCATGAGGCACAGGGACAGACTGATTTGCATATAGCCATGTCTGAACTGGGGTGGCAGAGTGGGCCAAAGAACGGTGATGGATTAAACCCAGATCTTTTGACTGGGTATGAGTGTTTGATTGATTCGGATGCTCCGTCCATCACCACCCCCTTTTGTACCGCCTTTGGCCGCCATAAGTGTGGCAGGGTATGCTCAGATGTGAGTCCCTTGCTCACTTTGCCACTGGATTCAAGCAAGCCGGGCTGAAGACGGCTGGAATGCCAGAAACCGGTCCTCGGAAGCTTGTTTCCGGTCCAGGGAAGACATGGCTTGGCAGTTCGGGCTGGACTGTTCCCAGGAGGCACAGGGTCAGACTGATTTGCATATAGCCATGTCTGAACTGGGGTGGCAGAGTGGGCTAAAGAACGGTGATCGATTAAACCCAGATCCTTTGACTGGGTGTGAGTGTTTGATTGATTCAGATGCTCTGTCCATCACCACCCCCTTTTGTACCTGCAAAAGAAAGTGACATATTGCACCCAGGTACTGTTTTCTATCTTCTTGCACTTCCTGAACCTCTGCCTAAAGAGTTCAGGAGTCAAACCATACCTAGACATTAATGCATCCTACATGTGGCTGTATGAATTGTGGACTTCAGAAGTCATGTCTAACAATGTGTCCCGCCCCTCACTAAGGAACCTTCCCTACAACCCCGCTCCCCAATCTCTCTCAGGGACCCGTGGGAAGACATGGCTACTTCATAGGCTCAGAACCACTGACCAATATCATCATTTTTATACAACTCTTTCAACACATCTTTGGGAATGTACACTCTAGTTTCCACAGGCACTGATGGTACGCTGCCACCAGAGGGAGTAACCTCTAAACTTTTGGTTTTAAACTCCAACTCCCTCAAAACCTTTTCATGCTCAAACTGTAATTTCTTTTCCTCTGTATCTAATCTCCTATTTTCTATCTCCAGTTGCCTATTCACCTTGAACTTGGTCATCTCCATTTCATGCTTCCTGGACCTCTCTCTGTCCTCCAACTCCTCTGGAGACATACTCCTGGCAGAAGCACTGCTACCTATGGGGGAAGGTACCTTCCTTCCTCCTGAGCCCAATGGCCCTTCCTGCATTACATCTGCATTGTCTTCCTCTTCCTCAATCTCAGGAGTTTTCCTTGCTTCTACCCAGGCCCTCAGCGACTTATAGAACTCCTCCTTTTTGGTGCACCCAACAGTGGAAACATTGAATTTCTTGCAGAAGTACTTCAGGTGTCTTACTTTGTAGCTTTCCAGCCTCTCTTCTTCCCATTCACAATCAATAGAGGCTATGGATTCTGCTCTCTCCGCTACAACTGAATCAGGCATCTTTAAAAATAGAAAATCCAAAAAGGAATCTACCCAAAAGTATGGGGTTGCGTTATGGTCTGCACTCACTAAGTGGTGTTCACCAATCACTGTACATAAGTCACAAATGCAAGTCCAGAATACTCACCGCTGACCACCCATGTTAGATTTGGCAGTCTATAATTGGCACAGGTAGGTACTTGTGACAAATGGGGACCCTTGCCTCTAGTCAGGATAAGGAGATTACACTCCTAAAATAACCCCTGTTCAACCCCTTGGTAGCTTGGCACGAGCAGACAGGCTTATCTCATAGGGAGTGTGTAAACCATTTGTGACCACATACAGTAACCCTGTGACAACACTACGGATGGACACCACACAAGGTTTATATAAAAAATAAGTATACATTATAGATTTACGACGAGACCATAAACGACAAAAATGCACAATACTGTTACTTTAAGATGGTAGTTTTAGCTTAGTTCAGTTCAGTTCTTAAGATGCGACACTTTGCGTCAATGTACCTTACGATTCATTGTGCTTCCACAACAAGTAATGTTGCAGCAAGGGAAATGCAGCAAAGTTCCGGTGCAAAGAAATAAAGACGTGAAGATCTTCCAGATGCGGCTCGCTTCTTCGAGGATGCGAGAAGCTTCCACACAATATGACAACTAAAGTACCGACATTCACGATGTGACGGCAGCAGCTCCGATGGTGGCGCGCTTCTCTGGGGATGTGGGAATTCTCAGTTTGAGGCGTTAGCTGCAGCGGCAACACCCTTGTTCAGCGATGCGACGGCAACAGCTTCAGATGCGACATTCTTCCCCCACGTTTGCGTGAAGCTTCCGCATGATGCGGCAACTACAGCAGCGACAGCCTGGTTCTGAAATGCGACGGCAGCAGCTCCGACGGCTGTGCGCTTCTCCGGGGATGCGAGGCACTTTCCTCGATGCGGTGCAGTACGACAGTTCCAGCAGCGACACCCTTGTTCAGAAATGCGATGGCAGCAGCTCCGACAGCGGCGCGCTTCTCTGGGGATGCAGGAAATCTCGGTTCGATGCGTTAGCTTCAGCGGCTACACCCTTTCTCAGCGATGCGACGGCAACAGCTTGAGCTGCGACACTCTTCTCCCACGTTTGCGTGAAGCTTCCGCGCGATGAGACTACAGCGGTGACATCCTTGTTCAAAAATGCGACAGCAGCAGCTCTGACGGTGGCGCGCTTCTCTGGGGATGCGAGGTGCTTTCCTCGATGCAGTGCAATACGACAGTTCCAGCGGCAACACCCTTGTTCAGAAGTGCAACGGCAGAAACAGCGAAGGCGACACGCTTCTTCCTCGTTGCGAAACTCTTCTATCGATGCGGTGCAATACAAGAGCTCCAGGGGCGACACCCTTGTTCAGAAGTGCGACGGCAGGCAGCAGCGACGGCGACGCTGTCTCTCTTCGTTGCGAGGCGCTTCTCTCGATGCGGTTCAGTGCAACAACTCCAGCGGCGACACCCTTGTTCAGAAGTGCGACGGCAGCAGCAGCGACGCGCTTTTTCTTTCTTGAGTCGCGCTTCCAGCTCCTTGTGACACGCTGTCCTTCAGAAGGCCCAAAACAGCAGCAAGCACTTCAAAAAGAACTCTGGGGAGCAGGGGTTTGAAGTCTGTTGTCCCTGCGACTTCAGCAGGAGGCAAGCTCTTTTCCAAACCCTTGGAGATCGTTCACAAGTTGAAAGCAAAGTACACAAAGTTCTTTCTCCTCTCTTTGGCAGTTTGGCAACCACTGCAGGCCAATCCCCTAAGCAGCACTTCAGCTTAGGAATAGTCTCTCCTCAGTTTCTTCAGGTTCCTCTCCTCAGCAGAGGTTTCTTCTTGTAGTCCAAAAGTGATCTAATTTCATGGGATCAGGGTCCCAATATTTATACCCCAAAATTCTTTGTTCTCTGAGGGGCGAGGGGCCTTTGTCCATTCCACACCAGTTCTGAAGCACTCTGTTTACCAGACTTCTCCTTTCCTTTCACAGTGCAGGGCAGAAACATCAGACGTCCCACAGGAGGTGGAGCCAGCATTGTGGAAGGCAAGTACAGCCTGGGGCACTTTGTTGACAGGATTCTGTCTCTTCTTTCAGTGTGCAGGGCAGAGACATCAGCCGCACCCCAGGAGGTGGAGCCAGCATTGTGGAAGGCAGGCACAGCCATATTCAAGGTTCAGGTGCAACTCCTCCCTCCCATCTAGATGCAGATCTCTCTATTCACCACTAGGCTGACTCATCCTGGCTCTTGGAATCCCCCAGCCCTGTCACTCACAAACTCCAGACAAGGAATACACAACCTAGCAGAGGCAGGCTTGAAAGGTTTACAAGAAAATACCTACTTTCTAAAAGTGGTATTTTCAAACACAGAATGTTAAAACCAACTTCACTAAAAGATGCATTTTATCATTCTGAGTCCAGGCATACTAAACTCGAATTTCCACCATGCTCTCTGAGTCAGTTAGGATTATAAGAATATAATAATCTAACCGCCCATTCTGGCCTATGGAGAACAGGTAGCCTTGCAATAGTGAAAAACGAAAATGGCTGTAATTCACTATTAGGACATGCCACACACACCAGGGCATGTCCTACCTTATACTTACAATGCACCCTGCCCTTGGGCCTACCATAGGGGTGTCTGATATGAAGAAAAGGAAAGGTTTAGCGACTGGCAAGTGGGTGCACTTGCCCAGTCAGCATGACAGTAGCATACTGCACGCAGGCTCTGCAATGGCAGACCTTAGACACATTTTACAAGGCTGCTTCTGTGGGTGGCACAACCAGTGCTGCAAGCCCACCAGCATCATTTGGATTTACATGCCCTGGGCACACTCAGTGCTCTGTACTAGGGTCTGACAAGTAAACCAAATAGCCAAACATGGAACCACTGATTAATACATCAATACACATTGGGGAGAACTTGCACTGGGGCACTGGACAGCAGTGGCACAGTGCCCAAAACATCTAACACCAGCAAAAATACATGAGGCAACAGCAAAAATGGAAGGGAGACCCACGCCAATGGTGCCAGGTCTAACAAATAGCATAGTGATTCCATGTTGTCCCGTGGTACTGAATCCATCTGCAATCCTATTTCAGATTTCTTGTAAGCGGTTCACAGTGATTGACCTCTGCCAAGCATATTTCTCCATTCCATTGCACGAGTAAAGCCAATTTTTGTTTGCTTTCCGTCTGTAGAACCATGTCTTAAAGTGGTTGTATCCCTGAAGGGTACACTAAGAGTCCATCCATATTCAATCAGATCTTGAAGAAGAACCTTGAGAGCTTGATTTTAACCCATAACTCAGTGTTGGTCGCATATATTGATGACCTTCTCATCGGATCTGAGACTGGAGATGCTTGTAGGGGTGATACCATTGCTTTACTGAACCATCATGCTGATAATGGGGATAAGGTGTCTCTGAGTAAGCTCCACAAATGTCTGTTTGAAGTACAATACTGGGGTCATCGAATCGAAAAGGGCAAAAGAAAGGTGTTACCAGAAAGAGTGAAAGCGATCATGAAAATGAATCCGGCCAGTACCCAAAAAGAGGTCAGAATGTTCTTGGGAATGGTTGGCTATTGCCGACAGTGGATTCCCAGTTTTTCTATGATGGCGAAACCCTTGCAGATGTCGAGTCACAAGGATGTTTGTGATCCCGTTACCTTGGGATAAAGATTGCCTACTTGCCTCCCTGGAGTTTAGAGAGTACCTGTGTCAGGCTCCGGCATGGAATGCTTTAGTCCAAAAAGGCGTTCTCACTATTCTGCCACAAGCGAGAGGGTTGTGATATATCATTACTCATCCAAACATATGGAGGTGCCTGTTGACCAGTGGCCTACTTCTCAGCTACTTTAGATTCTGTAGCTTCTGCTTTGCTCGGATGTCTCAAATCCATTGCGGCCACAGGTGTTAACACTGAACGATGTGATGGGTCATCCTGTTACAGAATAAGTACTACACTCAGTTAAACCTATGATGAAAAAAACAGTACACAGTATTTGACAATTAAACAGGCTAACAAGATATGAGCAGATGCTTCTTGCTTCCGAGAACGTTACTCTGAAGTGGTGTTCTGTGTTAAATCCTGCTACCTTGCTGCCTGTCTGAAGGGCTGAGGGGGAAGAATGTGAAGACCATGACTGTTTAGATGTCACTGAGCTTTGTATAAAACCGAGACAGGACATTGTCGAGGAGCCATTGTCTGATCAAGTCCTTTTTGTTGATGGTTCATGCTTAAGGGACAGTAAAGGTAATTTGAAAGCAGCGTTAGCTGTCCGTACCATCACTGGAGTGGTCAAAGCTGCTTGGTTACAGGGAGTACACTCCGCACAAGTGGCTGAAATCATTGCCATTACAGCGCATGTTTAGTTTCTGAACAAAGCAGAGTCACAATCTCTACCGATAGCCAGTACAGTTTTGGTGTGGTTACTGACTTTGGACAGCTATGGTCGCAGAGAAGGTTCCTAATGACATCTGGGTCCCGATATGAAATGGGGAGTATGTGAGACAACTGCTGGAAGCCTTGCAACTGCCAAGAGAAGTGTATGTCATTTAATGCGCAGCCCATGGAAGGGGAAATGGCTTTGTCACCATCGGAAATAAGTATGTTGATGAAGTTGCACACTACAATGCTTTATACACGTGTTTTCAATGGGGAATATACTGGCGAGAGTACAGAGAAGACCAAACTCAACATGATGCTAGCTGCTGCTAACACATGGGTTGAAGTGAGGGGGTTATAAATGGAGTTTACAGAGCAGGAACAAGCGGGTTGGATCAGAACAGGTTGTGAGAAAGGAAAAGATGATGGCAGGGCAGCATTACCAGATTGCTTGTTGCATCTAATGGTGAGGCAAATTCATGGAGCAGCTCACATAGGAAGGGATGCGATGGTGAGATTGTTCAGACAAACTTGGTTCAATCCGAGGTTTTCAGTGATTGCGGAAGCTGTGTGTCATCAGTAGGTCACATATCAACAGATGAATGCTGGGAAGAGGACTGTTGTTGCCTTAAGCCACATTCGCAGGCCAAGGAGTCCCTTTAATTAGATAATATGGATTTTGTTGAGATGTCTGTGTGAAATGGTTTGATATACATTCTGGTTGTCTTATGCATCTTTTCAAGAAGGGTCAAAGCTTATCCAACTAGGAGATGTGATAGCGTCACAATAGCTAAAACGTTGTAGAAGGAACTCATTCACAGGTTCAATTTCAAACTACTTTAGAATCAGATGGAGGAACGCACTTCCACAATAAGGTCATGAAGTTTCTGTGTACCGTCTTGAATGTAGATCAGAGACTGCATTGTAGCAACAGGCCGGAGGTGTCTGGAATGGTGGAGCATATCAACGGTACCTAGAAATCGAGGTTTGCTAATGTGTGTGCTTAAACATTTCTGAAATGGCCTGACACTTTGCCTTCAGTGCTAATGAGCCTGCACAGCCTTCCTGACTGGAGAACTGGGTTGCAGCCTCATGATATACTTGTGGAAAGAGCAATGCGTTTATCTGCTGTGCCTACTACCACATTAGTGAATATCACAGATAATTTGGTCCGTGACTACTGTAAAGGATTGGCTGACTTGGTTTGTTCTGTGTCTCATCAGATTGAAGCACTGAATGCACAGACCTCAAAGCATCTCTGCCACAACCTGAACCCAGGAGATTGGGTTCCCATCCAAAAGCATGTGAGAAAAAACTGTGATGATTCTCATTGGCGTTGGCCATATCGAGCGATACTGTGACTACAACTGCTGTCAAGTGTGGCGTAGTGCTGAATTGGGTCAATGCGTCTCACACCGACAAGTCCTAGGTCCCTCTGATGAAACAGCTCCTCTCTGAGAAGAACTTCCAGCTGTGACTGAGAGGTCAAAGGAGGGGGCAAGCCAAGCTGTACAGCCTGCTTGTGATCCAGCGGCCTATAGGAAATATGCCATAAGCAATGCTACCCAACTCTATAACCTACTTCATAAAATTCTACTCTAACTCATGGACCCATTAACCAAACATGACATATTTTGACCTACTGAATCAGGTGATCAATTAAACCTATATACACCTTATTTACAAATTATATACAAACTATATACAACTTATATACAACCACGGTAAAAGATGACATTATTTGAACAAATCCTAACTATTTAAATGACCACCATGGCGATGGCATCTAGCTAATAGTAACCTGCGCTTCTGAATAACCAAGACCAGCTTGTTTTCAAAAGTAAGATTTTATTAACTAATTTTAGGTATTTCAAAATATAGTTTTATAAATGCAATTTTATTAGAATTGAAGCAAGCATGTTTGAAAAGTGTCATAAGAAAAATACAGTTTTAAGCAAGGAATTATAAGTTTAGCATTTCTAAAATCCTACGTCCCTAACTAAGCTAAATAAAATGGAAATATAAGTAAAGTTCTTTGAGGATTCTTACGTGCTCCACGCAAAGTCCAGCAGCACGACACCCTCATCCGAAAGTTAGAAAGCAGCAGCCAGCCCAACCCTAGGGCATGGGTTTTTTATACCTTTCTATGCTAGCTAATCTAAGTAAAGGAAAATTTTCTGCAAAAGTCGATGTCTCATTGGTCCAAGAGTGACAAGTGACATGTCACCCACATTTCAAAACTTCCATTAGGTCATATTCTTTGGGACCATTGTCTTTCTTGTACGTGTTCCAAAGCTTCCTTGGTTTGCAACAAATTTAAGCAAAAGTTCTCACTGACTCCATTTCACTTCCGCGGATGCCAAGTTATCGAATGTTCTTTCTACCGGTTTCTGACCTTGGCCACGTCCGACAGAATAATGACAACACTTCATCTTTGTTCAGTGAATGTGATTTTGACGGAAACTTTTTCAAAATGGACATCTCATGCTCCTTGCAGAAGTTAAATTCATCTTTTAGCAAACTCGAGCAAACTAGGCCCAAAAGCAGGCAACTTATTTTTCTACTATAAAACAAACACAAGAAAAGTATTAATGTAAGAAATATTATTTATTCTGTTTCCACCCTTCGTTTACTAATTGATTGACCCTCCCAATTAGTCTAATGTTACCTAGCAAGAAGCAAACAAATAAAGCAGCATTCTATATTTACCAGTCTTCATGAAACCATGAAACCTTATGTGCACCTAGAATAGTAGAAATGACACCACATAGACAAGGAAAGCAAAATAAGCACATGCCACTTTTAGATTTGCTGCAGTTAGTAATGACAAAACGAAAACGACAAAATTAATTTGTTATTTTTGCACGAACAAAAGATGCAACAATTATGCACGTTTATGAGCACACATGTTAATGTCCCCGTGTGTAAAGTTTAATCTAGGTTGTGTTAGCATAACACATCACAAATCATTAATATTTTTATTTATGTTATGGAAGAGTGACTTCACGAGTTTAAACAGATTTCTGTTTTCTATCCCGCTCCATCAACTCCCTCATCTGGTGATTAACAAATCACCACACCACCACCCAAAATTTGGAAATTTAGACTTTTTGGAAAATGATTCAAATTCATTTGTGTCAGTATTTCTAAAAACCTGTTTCTGCAAAATCCTTGCAATTGTCATAACGTGCTCTGTGTAATTCTTGTAACTCAATCTGCCTTTCCTCTTCTTTTTTGATTTTATAAATTCTACTCTTTTCCTTCATTTGTTTCTTTCTCTTATGTAACAAACAACCGATTTTTGTCAGGATAAAAATGAATATTATCACAATCAAAGGTGCCAAAATCTTGCCAAGAACTGAACTTCTAATGTCATGGAACCAGTTTTTAATTGATTGGAATCTTTTTGAAAGTTTTTCTGTAAAATCTTCTTCTTCTAATGGAATTATCTCTGAATGCATCTCTGTGATATTCTTAATGTACATCTCAATGTTCTTACTTTCGTCAGGGATGTATGTGCAACAATGTTGCACATGCAAAATGCCACAGACTCCTCCCTCTTTTGCTAGGAGTATGTCTAAAGCAAGGCGATCTTGAATCACCATGGATCTGATTGCAATGACCTCAACATTCACTAATTGGAAACCATCAACTGTATATGTTGACAATCTGTCAACAATTGTGGACAGTTTTCTGATTCTTCCTGCGTTCAGGGTTATACCTACAAAAGGTATCACTGCTTGAAAAATATCTCCCAAAACCTCTGTGAAAGTTTCTCTTTTAACCCTATTTACATAATTGTGAATTTTGAACAATCCTTCCGAATCTCTGTCAACATGGAACATTTTAGGAAAAACAATCCCAACACAACAAGTTCCATACCAATGATCAGGAAGGTTGTAGTAAGCCTTGTCACCACAAACAAAATAAATCCCAGGGAAAATTGGATCTTTTCCACCTTTGAACCCCCAACCTCCCATGATCTGATAAGTATCTTCACAATTACTTGCACCCACAAAGTAGTTATCAAAAAGTGTATTGTCTCTTCTAATGCAAAGCTTACCACTAATTGGTTTGTCTATGTGAATTGCAACATTATCAAGCATTTTGCCATTTAGCTTCTCATCCTCTTTCTGCCAGAACCTGGACTTAGTCTGCTTGACTATTTCATTTCTCTTGTAAATTGCTCTCCTCTCTTCAACCAGATTCAAAAACTTCTTTCCTTCAGCACTTAGTTTGCAGGTTAGATTGTTCTTGTAAGCATACTCATAGGAGAGTTCATTAGTAACAAGGAAAAATTCCCTCATCTGTTTAGCTTTCTTATGCTTATTTAAAGCACCCTCAATTTTAATAGTATTCTAAGCGTCCAGTTTGATAGAACAAGCTAGCTAACACACTGCATGTTACACCATATGTAAGAGGAAGCATATTGTATGTCACTCCCTCAGAAACAGAAGCAGGTAATTTAACACAGACATAACAATCTTTTGCATCCATTACCTTGACATATTCACTCAAAAGCTTTGTGAATGTATTGCTTGAAAAATCACTAATAGATTTGTCCTGATGAATGTTAGGTTGATGATCAACAACTTTGCCAGTTGCACTATGTTTGTTTTGACTAACTGAAGCTTTGCTTGTCATGTTGGCTTTGTGAAAATCTTTGTTAATCTCAAATGGAATAATAACAGCTAAAACTAACCAGAGCAGAATTAAAATGAGCAGACACACCAGAGTCATCTTACAGCATCTCTTAAAAATGGAACACCTTGAAGTACTCTGTTCCATGACGTAAGGCATCTTTGGTTAGTTTTGCCTTAAAAAGAAAACAAAAACTATTTTAAAAATGAAATGATTAAAATGATAATCTATTTACACCCCCCTTTAAAATATATATATATATATTTTTTTTAAAACCCTAACAGTATTTCTTCGACCTTATGTCACAAGTAAGTCTTCCTCAACTAAACAACTTTTCTTCGACCTTGTGTCACCTAACAAGATTTCTTCAGCCTTTTGCCAAAAATTAAAAACCCAAAAATCCAATTAATAATTTTGTACTTCAATCATTGTCACTAATTTCTTCAATTTCTTCTTCCTCTTGACTACTATCGTAAATGTCAATGACAGGTGGAATTACTAGATAAGTCCACTCAGGAGATTTATATTTCTGATTCGGCCTTATAATCCTCTTTCCTTTTCCTGTCACTACTTCAATTTTTCTCCCAATTCCAACTTCCTTTTCAGAACCTTTTTGACTACTGATTTCTTCCACCTGCTCCTTCGGTTTTTTGATCAACCTGACTCTCAATCTTCCACCAGGCCAGAAATCTGTTTTCCTCACGAATTTTCTCTTTGGTTCTGAAGCACTTGTTTCTGACTTCCAAGATCTTTTCTTTGCACTTCCACTTTCACCATCCACGTCACTTTCTTCAGTTTCACAGTCTGAAACTTCGATGATTGACTCAGGAACTTCTCTATTCGGCAGTTTCACTCCTTCAGGAACTATACTTTGTCTTCCATCACTGGTACTCGGTAATTCGTCTTCCTCCTCCTCTTCAATTACCTCCAACTTCCCAGATTCTGGATTTCTGTTCCTTACTTCAGAGCTTGACTTCTGCTTTTCGATACTCTCCTGGTCAGAAATTTCTTTTGGTTCAGCTTCTCTGTCTTCAATGGATTTTACTCCATTAATCTCTTTAACTGAATCTTCAGTTGTTTTTCCTTTTAATAGATTCTCTTCTTCTCCAGAATCCATTTCAATAATTTCCAAGTTTTTTCTTGTCAGTCCTCCATTCACAGGCACAGGTTCCAGATGTCGACCTCTCTATCGATCTTCAGAATCTGGATTTGTTTCACCTTCTACTTCAGAATCAGAATCTTCTGTAGTATCACTCTCAACATCAGAACTCTCAGGAGTAGGTACTGGAATAGTATGACTAGGATGAATCCACCTTTACAATCCTCTGCATTTCACTGCATTTGTAGTGACCAGAATTATTTGTCTAGGCTTCTGCCACCTAGGAGCCAGACAATTTCTTCTTTGATGTACTTTTGTTCTGACCCAATCACCAGGTCTCAAATCATGTGTCTGAACTTTTTCATTTGATTGTGCTTCAGTTCCCACCTGATTAGACACAGAAGTCACTATATCAGATAACTTTTTACAGTAATCCAAAATAGCACTGTCATTTATGCTCAACAGTTTGCCTACAGGTACAAAAGCTTGCCTCATGACTCTTCCCATCAGTATCTCATGAGGACTCAAACCTGTCTTTTTATCAGGTGTACTTCTCAATGACATCAAAACAAGTGGAAGAGCATCTGTCCACTTTACACCTGTTTCCAGACACATTTTTCCAATCCTGTTTTTAATTGTCCCATTAATCTGTTCAACCACCCCAGATGCCTCTGGTCTGTATGCACAGTGTATTTTCTGCTCAATGCTTAATGCCTCACATATCAGCTTCATCAGTTTGTTATCAAAATGGCTTCCTCCATCACTCTCAATAGTGACTGGAAAACCGTACCTTGGGATGATTTCTCTGAGTAGCAGTTTTGCCACTGTAATTGAATCACAATGTCGTGTAGGAAATGCTTCCACCCATCTTGAAAACAAACAAACAATCACAAGAACATATTTCAAACAATTGTGTAGGGGCATTTCAATGAAATCCATCTGCAACCTGGTAAAGGGACCACCACCCTCTCGACCAATTACCCCTGTACCCACAACTGATTTTCTGTTTGGGTTCATTTGTTGGCATGACAAACACCTTTGACAAAAAGACTCTGCAATCGTTCTGAATTTTGTATTGAACCAAGTCTCTCGGAAAAGTCTGATCATAGAATCTCTTCCAAGGTGAGCTGGGCCATGATACAATCTGGCCATATCAGCAATCAAACAATTTGGTAAGACTATTCTGCCATCTTTGTAGGTCCACACTCCATCCTCATCACGTGGTCTACAATCTGCTCTTAACCACAGATCTTTTTCTTCATCATCTGCTTCATTTTGTAAATCTCTGATCTCCTGCCATGTCTCTACAACTGTTGTTAGCATTAATGAATTTGAATCAGATTCTTTACTTTTTTCCCGATTGTATGCACAAAATTTTCTCACACAGTATTTTGCTGTCTCATCTGCATAGGCATTGCCTTTTGAGATATAATCCACTCCTTTCGTGTGTGCAGCACACTTTACAATTGCGATCTCTTTCGGCAACTGTATGGCCTCAATTAATCTTTTGATGAAAACTGCATTTTTTATTGGTGACCCTGCTGAAGTCAAATAGCCTCTCTGAGACCAGAGCTGTCCATAATCATGCACAACTCCGTACCCATACTGACTATCAGTAATGATGGTAACTCTTTTGTCCTTTGATACTTCACAAGCACGAATTAAAGCAATCAATTCAGCCACTTGAGCCAAACGAATTCCTTCAAGACATGATGCTTCTTTAACATCTGCAACTGTACAGACCGAGTATGATGCTTTCAAAACACCTCCCTCTGTCCTCAGACAGGAGCCATCCACAAAGTAGACGACATCTGATTCAGGCAAAGGTACATCTTTAATGTCCTGCCTTGGTTTGGTGCAAAATTCCATGACATCCAAACACTCATGTTCCACTTCACTTTCATCAACAATTTCAGAATCAGGCAGTAATGTAGAAGGATTCAGATTCAAGCATCTTGAAATGGAAACATTGTCTGCTCCTAGTATGATTTTCTCATACTTAGTCAATCTGCTGCTTGTTAAATGCTGAGTTTTACCTCTTGTCAGTAGTATTTCAACCGAATGAGGCACAAAAACTTTCACAGGAAATCCCATTATGATTCCTTCACTCTGCTCAAGACTGACACTTGTAGCTGCAACTGCTTTCAAACAACCTGGTAATGCTTTTGCAATGGGATCAAGAACTGCAGAGAAGTATGCAATGGGTTTCTTTAGATTCCTATGTCTCTGAATTAACACAGACAATGCACATCCTTCTCTCTCGCTGCAATATAGTTCAAAATCTTTCTCATAATTCGGCATGCCCAAAGCAGGAGCTTGACATAAGCTCTTTTTCAGGTTCTCAAAAGACTCCATCTCAGCCTCATTGAGAATAATTGGATCTTTCACATCAGATTTTGTCCGTCTCTGTAGTGGTTTCGCAATCACCGAAAATCCACTTATCCATTGTCGACAGTAGCCAACCATTCCCAAAAACATTCTAACCTGTCTCTGTGTTCTTGGAGGTTGCATTGCTTGAATCATTTTTATTTTCTCAACTGTCACCTGCCTTTTTCCCTTTGCAATTCTGTGACCAAGATATTTCACTTCTTGTTTGCAAAACTGTAATTTTGCTGGAGACACTTTATGTCCCTCATCTGCAAGATGATTCAAAAGTATTATTGTGTCTGTCACACAATTTCTTTTGTTTTAGCAGCTATCAACAAGTCGTCGATATACTGCACCAACGTAGACCTGCCAGGTAAATCTAAATTTTCCAAAGATCTTTTCAACAGCTCATTAAAGATCGAAGGACTCTCTGTATACCCTTGAGGGATTCTACACCATGCGAGGGTCCTACTCTGGAATCTGAAAGCGAAAATTTCCGGACTCTCTGGGTGTAAAGGAACAGTAAAGAATGCATTGCAAAGATCAATGACAGTGTACCATTCAGCATCATGTGGAATCTGATACAAGATGACTGCTGGATTTGGAACCACAGGGCAACATGGAACAACAATCTGATTAACTTTTCTCAAATCTTGAACTATCCTGTACGTTCCATTCGATTTTTTAATTCCCATAATCGGTGAATTACAAGGGCTACTCTCAATTTCTTTTAAAACACCTTGTTTAATGAATTTTTCAATCACAGGTATAACTCCCTCAATTGTCTCTGCTTTCATCTTGTACTGAGGAATATTAGGAAATTCTATTCCCTGCTTCAGTGTGATTTTGACTGGATCGACATGTTTCATCAGACCCATCTCATTCCCAGTTAAATCCCAAATTTCAGATTTCACTGATTCCTTGAGCTCTTCTGGCAAATTTTCTTTTTCAAACGCAGGAAACAATTTTGTTTCCTCTGTTTCCATCAACATCATTGTCATCCTGTACAAGCCATCTTCCTCCATTGTTTGTAATTCAACTCCTTCAGGAGAACAATATATTCTGCAATTCATCTTGCACAATATATCTCTGCCCAATAGATTCACTGGACTACTGTTACAAACTACAAATCTGTGTTTGTCTTTAAAATTTCCAATTTCAACCGGTACTGGATCAGTCAAATCAGTTCTGATTTGTTGATTGCTTACTCCGACAACTTGGATGGTATCCCCAGAGAGAGGTAGGTTTTCAATTTCCACTGATCTAACAGTAGAACGGGTAGCACCAGTGTCCACTAGAAAAGTGATGTCTACATCATTAACTTTCCCATTTACAAATGGACCAGACTGGTCAACCTCAAGAGTGGCTCCAACAACACACTCTTCCTCCTCTCTCGGGCACCGTCAGTAATAATCATCAGAATCACTTTCCTGACCTTCTGTTAACAAAAACTGTTGTGAAGCATTTTGCACCTTTTGCCTTTGCGGTTTTATTACCTGATCATCTCCTTGAAATCCCACACCAGAATTATATTTTTGTGTTCCCCCACAATTTGGAAAAGGTGGCTGTGGCAATTGATTCTGACGGTTATTCACCTGTTGCTGCAGCTGTCGCTGAACGTTTAACTCGTTTAAACTCTGTTGCATCTGTAGCTGTTGCTGCAGGTCAACATCATTCTGCATCTGTGGATTTAACAATGGACTTTTTAAATTTCTAGGTGGTTTCTTACATTCGTCTCTCCAGTGTCCAATCTCGCCACAATTAAAACAAGGTAATCTTTGCTTCATCTCTTCAATCCTTGGGTTAATTTTTCTCACAAAATTATTACTTTTAAACTTCCCTTGCCCTTGATTTGAATTTGTAGTTTGAACAAAATTTGTGTTTTTATTACCAAGACTGGCAATCTGTTGCTCAGCCACTTTTACCTGAGCCCACATGGCTTTCACCTTGAGCTTCTTTTGTCTCACTTCTAACTCATCACTGCAATATTTTGCTTTTCTCAAAATGTCATCAACAGAAAGTGCTTGCCATCCGACAATACTATTCCTGATCATATCTGCAATTTCTGGTTTTAAACCATAAACAAATCTGTAGACGAAATGACTCATATCTTTCTCGTCTAGTTTTTCATAGCCACTGTATTGTTTAAAAATCAACAGTAACCTTTCGTAAAATGAATGAACTGATTCTTTTGTTTCTTGGTTCGTTCTTTCTATCTTAACCCAATCAACCTCTTTTGGTGGAATTTTGTTCTTCAACCAGTAAATCACTTTTTCATAAAAATCCATCACAATTGGATTTGGAGCACCTGTTTCTTTAATTCGCTCAGGTTCTACTTTTGGCCAACTTATGACTATTTTGCATTCTGTCCAAAGATCTGATGGCACAACAATGTCAAAAAATCCATCCAGATCAATCCACAGAACTTTTGAGACTTTGATGAATCTGTCCACTTGCCTGTACCACTCGACTGGTTTTTCCCTCAGTCTTGGAAAATCATTTGTGAACAGCAATATGTCCTGTCTTGACCATGGGACATGAACATATCCTCCACCTGCAATCTCTCTCATTGGAAATTGTTTTGACAGTTTTTCCAATTTCTCATCTTCCTTCTTTTTCGTCCATTTCACTCTCCACTTGCTCAATTCTCCCAGTTTTTTAATGTAAACAATCAAATCTTTTATGTGAATTATTCTTCCCATTGAGTTCAAATTCTCAATGTCACTTTCTTAAAAGTCTAATTTGTAATGTTTTGCAAAATTCCTTTGCCTGCTTAAATCAATTTCAAGTTCAGCTGCCAGTTCATCCAACTGGTCATATTTGTTTTTTGTTTTCCACTGAATACTCTTGCAAATGAACAGTAGTTCATCATCTCGATAATAATTTAAACTGTCAGGACCAATCGTACCAATTATTAATTCCTCAATATTTGCTTTTAATTTTGCAACATCAAGTTTAGGTTTTGTCACCCTGACTTCAGAACTCTCAGCATCAGATTCTGCACCCATCGGTGTTTTTGGAGATAAATCCTCATTAAAAGTCAAATCTGGCATTCTCGATCTTGAAGAGTTTATTTCAGATATATCTGAGTGAAATTATTCAGCAACCTTCTGAATTTCTGCATTTAAAGGAACAGTCAACCCTGTCTTATTAACTTCTCTTTGCTCAAAAACAGGCTGAACAGGACCAATAGTTACTGGAACTGTCACAGCTTCCATGCTTTTTGTTATTTGTCGAATTAATTCTTCCTTTGATCGTAAATACTCAGAAGAATCTCCAGCCTCCACATTTCTGACTTCTCTCACATAATTTTTTGGAGCTTCCCTTGCTCTTGGAATTAATGAAAAATGTCTACCCTCATTACGGACATTTGCATTTGTCTCAGTTTCCGGTCTTCTTGGAGTTTCAACAATTTCACAATTATTTGGATAAAGTTTAGGAGCTTCATTAATTGGAGGTGCACTCGGTGTAGTTTCTGTAGAAACCATCGGAGTAGACCATGACCTAGGGGGTCTCAAAGGCTCATTCCTTTTATCTGAAGTGTAAATTTCTTCTAAAACTGCATCTTCAGATTCACTTTCTACAGGAGCATTATTTCTCTTTTCAGTTCTTTTTCCATCAGGAGAACCTAAAACCATCTCTCTAATTAAATAGAGTCCCTCACTCATGCTTCCCTGTCTCCACATTCGCATCCTGTCTTCATGTGTTTCTCTTCTATAACTTGGAGGTTTAGGAGGTCTTTTAATTCCACTTGCTTCTCTTTGTAATTGGTACATCTCATCCTCCCATTCAACTAAAGCTTCAAATTGAGTTGGTCTCGGCTTTGGATTAAGAGCATTCATTTTCTCTCGCAAATTTCTTAAAACCTTTACATTAAATGAACCATCATCAGGCCAAGTCAAAACACCATCATCCTTTGTGTAGTGTTTCCAAATATCAAACCACAAAACAGTATGATAACCATATTCACCTTCCATATACGCTGCAGGTGTTTTGTACTTATGAAGTAATTTACCACCTCGCGTTTCAATTTTCTTGTCGGGTGAAATAAAATGTTTAAATTTCTGAAACAACGTTGGCTTTTTCTCAACGTGTTTAAAATGATAACTCATTTTTAAGAGTTAATTCAATTAACAAATTCGTTCGTAAAATATTTCCGGGATGTTCCGCAAAAGCAACCAATCCGTGCGCGAAACACACCAACAAGCCAATAAGAGTTGAGCTACGTCACTTTTTACTCAACCAATGGAGATTTTCTGAAGAACCAATCAGCTTACAGTTCGTCAGAGACTCAAGAACTAATCAGAGCACAGCTGGTGACGTATGTCACCCAATCCCAGCGCGGCTCTGTGACGTACACAGCAGCTGCGGTTTCTCACTTCTCACTCTTAGCGCTTACCCCTCCTTCACAAAATCTTTTCACAGCGCCATTTTGAGAACACTTTTTCGGTGAAAATTAATTTTTTAACAATGACAATAAAGACTCATCTGTCTGTTTCTCTAAATAGGATAGTTTACATACATTCAAGTATTCTCAGCTTGGAATAGTCGGCCCTATTCTCATAGAATAATTTTCAATTGCCAGTAGAGCAACTCTTACTCTACCCTTCAAACAAGTAATAATGAACTCATTTTCCTCAGAACGCACAACCAAGTGACTGTCCAAAAGTTCCACTTGAACATAAATTACAAACCAAACTCGCACTTTCACACGGAAAAATCCCTAACTTCAAACACACATGAAATCCGTACAGGACTCTCACCTGTTTATAGAAATCATGCACCGTTAGCAAAATAACGACGTTATCCGTACAGGACTCTCACCTGTTTATAGATATAAAACATGCACCCCTACAGGACTCTCACCTGTTTATAAATATTCATGCACCGACGCTACCCTACCCTTCACTCAAGCTCGAATATAACTAATACTCTTATCACAGTGACTTTTACAACAGGCGCTTTGTCCCTATTCTCATGCTGTTCAAATTTCTTAGATAATCCTCACTATACAAGATTCACACCTAGCCCTAAAACTGTGTTGCACGGCCACAACACTTGTGATACACGGCGATACCACTTGTGATACACGACGATATCACTACTCTGAAACAGATCAAATGCCTTGTGTGACTACCTTCTCATCACACAATCTGTACCCGTACAACTCACATATAGCACGGAAAACAAACTCAACATGTGTTAAACATCGATCCTATTTCTATACCATAACACCTTGGTTACCCTTAGCAACCATCAATTTCTGCTACCAGAAGAATTGATCCAGCGGCCTATAGGAAATATGCCATAAGCAATGCTACCCAACTCTATAACCTACTTCATAAAATTCTACTCTAACTCATGGACCCATTAACCAAACATGACATATTTTGACCTACTGAATCAGGTGATCAATTAAACCTATATACACCTTATTTACAAATTATATACAAACTATATACAACTTATATACAACCACGGTAAAAGATGACATTATTTGAACAAATCCTAACTATTTAAATGACCACCATGGCGATGGCATCTAGCTAATAGTAACCTGCGCTTCTGAATAACCAAGACCAGCTTGTTTTCAAAAGTAAGATTTTATTAACTAATTTTAGGTATTTCAAAATATAGTTTTATAAATGCAATTTTATTAGAATTAAAGCAAGCATGTTTGAAAAGTGTCATAAGAAAAATACAGTTTTAAGCAAGGAATTATAAGTTTAGCATTTCTAAAATCCTAAGTCCCTAACTAAGCTAAATAAAATAGAAATATAAGTAAAGTTCTTTGAGGATTCTTACGTGCTCCACGCAAAGTCCAGCAGCACGACACCCTCATCCGAAAGTTAGAAAGCAGCAGCCAGCCCAACCCTAGGGCATGGGTTTTTTATACCTTTCTATGCTAGCTAATCTAAGTAAAGGAAAGTTTTCTGCGAAAGTCGATGTCTCATTGGTCCAAGAGTGACAAGTGACATGTCACCCACATTTCAAAACTTCCATTAGGTCATATTCTTTGGGACCATTGTCTTTCTTGTACGTGTTCCAAAGCTTCCTTGGTTTGCAACAAATTTAAGCAAAAGTTCTCACTGACTCCATTTCACTTCCGCGGATGCCAAGTTATCGAATGTTCTTTCTACCGGTTTCTGACCTTGGCCACGTCCGACAGAATAATGACAACACTTCATCTTTGTTCAGTGAATGTGATTTTGACGGAAACTTTTTCAAAATGGACATCTCATGCTCCTTGCAGAAGTTAAATTCATCTTTTAGCAAACTCGAGCAAACTAAGCCCAAAAGCAGGCAACTTATTTTTCTAGTATAAAACAAACACAAGAAAAGTATTAATGTAAGAAATATTATTTATTCTGTTTCCACCCTTCGTTTACTAATTGATTGACCCTCCCAATTAGTCTAATGTTACCTAGCAAGAAGCAAACAAATAAAGCAGCATTTTATATTTACCAGTCTTCATGAACCCATGAAACCTTATGTGCACCTAGAATAGTAGAAATGACACCACATAGACAAGGAAAGCAAAATAAGCACATGCCACTTTTAGATTTGCTGCAGTTAGTAATGACAAAACGAAAACGACAAAATTAATTTGTTATTTTTGCACGAACAAAAGATGCAACAATTATGCATGTTTATGAGCACACATGTTAATGTCCCCGTGTGTAAATTTTAATCTAGGTTGTGTTAGCATAACACATCACAAATCATTAATATTTTTATTTATGTTATGGAAGTGTGACTTCACGAGTTTAAACAGATTTCTGTTTTCTATCCCGCTCCATCACTTGCGAGGCTGGAAATTTGCAAGCACACAAACTGTAACACAACCAATGCCATATACCTCATCACATGTCCATGTGGACTCCAGTACATAAGCATGGCTAGCTGGAGAGAAAAAACACGTATCTGCGAGCACAGAAGTAACATCCGATGTGAACGCAACACCACTCGCATGATGAACCATTTCTTGGGGAAAGGCCATACAACCAATGATATTGAATGGTTCATTGTAGAACAACTTGCATCAACCAGCAATAATGTACAACAAAAACTCCTGGAAAAAGAGCAACAATGGATATACCGCTTGTCCACTCACACCCATGGATTTAACAACAACATACACTGGAACAGTCTGAGTAGATAAGGTATACAGATCAGTCAACGGTCAACAAAAACAATGCTTTATGGGAGCTCGTTCAGAAATATATCCACAGAACACATTCCTCTGCTTTAAGGGAGGTTCTGTTTTTATGGCCAAACTCCCAATTGATGTTTGTTTCTTGCAAACTGCACATGTTATGGCTCATGCTGACTTGACTAACACCAGATTGTGCTAACCAGCCTGTGCCTTGCCTTGACAATGATTACGGAACAGTGTAGACTGTACTAATGGGGTAACAAAACTATCCTTTAGAGACGTGCCATTGTTCTGTGCTCACTGATCTTCACAATGGGCACACTTTGTAGTTCTCTCCCTTTTTCACACCCAGTAATTTGTCATTTTTTAGAATGGACGCACCATAAAATTCAGTCTGTACCACTCCACTATCTTTCAAAACATGTTAAGGCGGACTATACTAGTGTGGAAAATATCTCCCAGATACTTTGCTCAGGTAACATTTAAACATTTTATAAATTGTGTTTACGTTTCCTGATGATATTTCTCTCAAAACAACGTATATGATGGTAATTGGTAATCCTCTTTAGAGGTGCCGGACACTAAAGCTCTCTTGCTCCTCTATACTTTTGAAAACTCATATCCGTGCGCTTTTGTGTTAACAATACCTCGCCACACTCTTTACGTCCTTTCGGGAAGCGGTCTAGTTCTCATTTGGAAAAACATGCGTAAGACATCCTGACGCATGACGTAGACACCAGGAAGTGTCCCCAGGCTTGAATCAAACATAAAATGACAGCCCCGGCCCAGGCCCCGGAACACATCCTGTTCCTGAGGACCCCGAAGTAGGTGGCAATGCGGGCGAGCACCTTGACTAAGTAAGACCTTTCCTTTTTTATATTACAGAAATGACTTGAACGCGCCACTCTGTGATTGTACGCTATTGGTAACTCCACAGGTTTTTGAAACGTACCTCTTCTTTTTATTATTTTGACTCTCCCTTAGTGTGTGACAATAGGGGCTCACCCCTCCTGGGAACAGATCGGCAATGAATGTAGCGTAAATAATGTAACTTATTTATGGGCAATTACACCAGTGGCATTTACAAGCCCACAGATTGAGGTTATCGCTAATTTTATCGATAACACTGCACGCGCTCAGCGCATATCAGCCGGCTCTGTGCGGTTTCTAGACCGCCGTTAAGGGTCACTATCACGTACTGACACTGATAGTTGACACCCCACGCAGCGTATAATCTAAACAAAGAGCCCAGGCTTATCATGGCATGCACACAAAAGCGGACACAAGCATGCCATTGTTGTACGCATGACATACACATGAATGGCGTTACACGTATGTTTGGCACTGAATGTTTCTGTAACCACATGGATAATAGTAGAATGAACTTGGCATAAATATACAATGAAGTACACATTGCATATTTTATATCATATGTTGTGTGTCGTATCGTTTTGTCCCAATTTCTCTTCACAGGTACACACACAGCAGTGGATCAAAATGACTGTCAGTCCACAAATGCGCACCTTAGCGAGTGTGTAAAAAATGCATTAACACGTGGTTAAAAATCTTTTACCACTCACTTTTTTCACTTTCACCTATATTTATTGTAGAGAGGTCCTGAAGAAAGCTCCTTTAATTGTTTCATAAGAGCTAAAACATGTAGACCAAGGGTAATTAAGACACAAATTACAAGTCTTACTACATTATCCACTCATTACTTTTAATATACCCTGGGCCAAAGAGGTATTTTTAAACCAGACCACTTCATCACTATCACAAAACCTTTTTTTTTAAAACAGCTCCACTGTAGTCAGGTGTCGCAACACAGCTGAGTAGCACTCGGCTACTCAGCTGGGAACCCGATGATGAAGCATGACACAAACTAGGTTGGTGTGTGAGGGTTCTTTTAAAATACTATTGTGGTGCCAGACACTACAGTGCTGACCAGCCACTTAACTGTAGACCGTCTAAGTTGTTTAATTTGGATACACATCAAGCCAATCTGAGGGGGATCAAGATTAGGGCTCCCGGTTTTATGGTATTTATTTTTTTCCCATTTACGTCTGTATTTATCCATATTTATTTTTTGGTCATTTTACCTGTATTTATCCACATTTATTTTTAACACAGGTAAAAAAAAACGCTAAAGCTAGTATTTTTCCACATTTATTTAAGTTGACATGCACACTTGCAATAGGTTGTTATAGCTGTTTTTTTTAAATTGGAGCCTATGCTTAGTGGGAGAAAAATTTCATCCCTGTCCTCTAAGAAAAGATGTGTGAATTTGTGACTTTGATTAGGTCTCATTTGCGCATCTGTCTTGCAAAATGTTAACAAATTACTACCTCTTTTACTCACATTTAATCAGCCATCAGAGAGTGTTTGCTCGAAGAATATCAGATCACTCTTAGTGTGCATTAGAAGACGACCTACCCCACGAGGCATTGTAAATTGCCAAAATATCTAAGGAATCCTGCATCTTCATCTAGAAAGATAGTGCTTTGATATGGACGCTATGGAGAAAATGTAGCGCACAGGTGGTGCACAGTCATTTCTGTTTTCGTTTTTATTTTTATTTAAGTAACACTTAAATAAACACTAAATAGAAAAAGGAAGTCATGCTAACTGACTTGCTCACCTCTCACTCAGCCTCACTGCCCTGCAGCGTGCATAGTCACTGAGAGATGCAGCCAGACTTTATGCTAATAGTTGTTGGAGGCATTTCTGCCCCCGCCCTCCCCCCTCCCCCCCTGGCCTGACACATCAACCTCCTTCACCCTACCATACAACAAGCATTTGCAATGCAATAGGTCTCACATTTACACGAGTTTCAGCTATTAGCATTGTAAATGGCAATGCCTTTTATTTCGGTTTTAAAAACCAGCAAAAATAAAAAGCTTATGGGCATATTATCAAGGGGGTTTATCTCCGCTTTTTTGGCTTTAAAAGCCAAGAAACCGGAGATAAAATTATCTCCCTATTACCAAGCTGTCGCTAACACCAGTTAGTGACAGCTAATAGGAGATAGCGACCATCTTGGGCCCCGCTTTGCATGTCAGTGATATTTATCACTAATGACATGCAAAGTGGGCGTGCCAAGATGTTAGCGACTGGAAACAGTCGCTAACATCGCTATCTCCTATTACCAACTTTTGGAGATATTCGCGCTAAGCGCGAATATCTCCAAAAGCTAACACCTGCCCTGAGCAGTTCTTCACCATGTTATCCAATGGGAGGTGGATAACATGGCTAAGAGCATTTGCTCGATAATGCATGAATATCGCTGACTTTTCAGCGATATTCATGCATTGCGGCCGTTTTTTATCGCATTTGCGATAAACCTTGCTAATAGCAAGGTTTATCTGCGATAAAAATCGCCGATGTGCAGCGATAATTTTTGTCTCTAAACAAGTTAGAGACAAAAATTATCGCTAGTTGTTGGTAATATGCCCCTTTGTTATTTGCAATGTCAATAGCTCAAACTCGCGTAAATACGAGACCTATTGCAGTGCAAATGCTTGTTTTTCATTACATTGTAACTGGTGCTGATGTAAAGCATGCCAATACCTTCGGCTCGAGTTCACGCTATATAAACTTGAAAATAAAAATAAATAAATAAACCACTTCTGACAGATATTATTACTGATATAAAGGTAAGTATGAAAACTCAAGTTACACTTACTTTAATTGAGATATGCACTTCTTTTCAGAAACACACTATTATCATTTGAGAGCACTAGCCTCAACGTGCAACGCTATTGGACTGCCACATTTAGTATCAAATACTAAATAAGGTGCATTATTAAGAGATTAGACCCGAGTCAGGAGTCCCGATTATTTTTTTTTGGGTTGTTAAAAAAGCCCTTTATTTTGGTTGTCGCCCGCCTGACATTGCCTCGATTTCAATTGAGGTAAATGGGGGAAATACATTAACCCCCTTTTTTTTTTAAATCCCCCACTTTCATCTTCTCTCTATATTTTTGGCATGTACGCAGGAATTCGGGGCACAGCTGTAACAGACACAAGACATTCCTTGCACACACTGAAGTTCAGTGCACAGAAGCAGTGCTGTTCTTGCCGCTTGTTGACGGTGTTGGTTAATTGCTTGGCTGCCATCCGGTTTGGCTGGAGGTGTGGGGGTTTCCATTGTGGACAGGTGCTTGCATATGAAAGGAGGCAGAGGGGCCGAGGATGGAATCTATTGCCTTCTGAAAATATACGTTCTTTTAGAATTGAAGCTTCCTGAGCGAGAAAATGAACACCCTTGGAAAAACTCCACCCCCCAGGTAACGAGACGTATTGATAGCAAGCAAACACGCCTCTGGCGCTATACCAGCTTTCTCGGTGCTATGTGCATGCACGCCAAGCAGCGGCCAAGCCTTTCATTGAAGTGAGTCATTTGTACACAAATAAGCTGTAAAGCGCCGACGTACTGTGAATAAGCATGGGCGGATTTTGCGGATCCACGATTCACGAATTTGCGTATTCACGGATCGTGGATCCGCAAAATCCGCGGATTTAGCGGATCGGCGGATTTGGGGGCGGGGCTTCCATGCCAGGACCATCGTGCCAGATTGAACCCTGCCCTTCGTATTTATTCAAGAAGACGCCACCGTTTTGTGCCATACCTCTACTCAACTGGAGTACTTTCTACTGGATAATCAGTAAGTGCTACCTCGTTGGGTAAATGTATAGTGCTTTTACTACACTACAGCTACCTAAAGTGCCAGAGAGTTGTCAACAGCGACCAGGTGTGTGTTACTATGCAATCGCGCCGAAGGGCGCAGGGGTCCCTTGAGTGACCTATCATAGTGGGTAAATGGCTGGAAGACGGTGCACACCTCGAGTGTGTGGGCGGGGCCAAACGGACGGGGCTTCCATGCGAGTGCACATGCCTCTTGTGTGCATTAAAGGTCAGAGACTGATCAGAGCAGCAGATGAAAATACAGAAGCTCCCGGCCACAGGAACGTCACGAGGATTGCGCTCGTGAAAGTCGAGGATGCAAAGGCCTATGTCCAGCATCACAGCTGATTTTCGATGGTATATCTGGGAAGAAGGCACATCTGCCCAGCCCTGACAACGCTCACGATTGTTTTTGGGGCCGATGAATGCGTCACTGAATTTAAGCTTCAACTAGGGCACATGCTTAACTGCTATCTGTAAGTGCTTGCGGATGAGGTTTAATTTTTGTGCCAGGACCGTCGTGCCAGAATGAACCCTGCCCTTCATGTTTATTCAAGAAGACACCACCGTTTTGTGCCTGTTGTAACTAATTTACGATGGCGCCGGCAAGCTGCCAGGGCCATCCTAAAATAGTTACTAAATTAGCCTCAACAGGAAGCTCTAATTGGTAAAATAAAGCAGGCGCTCGAGCCCCTGCTTTATCTTATCTATTAGAGCTTCCTGCTGAAGCTAATTAAGTAACTTTAGGATGGCGCTGGCAGCTTGCCGGCGCCATCGTAAATTAGTTACAGACCAGCAAGGCGTGAACTTTTGACCGAGGAATCCGCCGCTCGCGAATTGCGGATTTTCGGTAAATTCGCGAGAGTTCGCGGATCGCGGATTTACCGAAAATCCGCAAAATCCGCGATCGGAGCGGATTTTTCGCTCATGCTTAACTGTGAAGCCTCGTTTAAATCGGAAGACCCTTAGAAATAGGCTGCTTGAAGTGCTATTGCAGAAACTCTGACATCTGTCTGTTTTGCGTGAAAGTGAAAGCATTCACCCAATTTTTATTTGTTTTTAAATTCCCCACTTTCATCTTCTCTCTATATTGTTCCATGTACGCAGAAATTTGGTGCACAGCTGTAACGGACACAAAATAATCCTTCACATTCTGAAATTCAGTGCACAGAAGCAGCGCTGTTCTTGCCGCTTGTGGGAAGAGTAGGAAATACACGGTGTTTGTAATTGCTTTGCTGCCATCCGGTTTAGGTGGAGGTGTGGGGGTTTCCACTGTGTACAGGCGCTTACATATGAAAGGAGGCAGTGCAGGCCGAGGATGGACATCGGTTGCTTGCACTGCTCCAGCCATTATCTGGTGTGAACTAGCGCTGTGAGGGGTGCTGGATGACACGGCGCTCCCAGTTCTCCCGTCTCTGGAGCAGTTTCAGGGCAGCAGTTCACGTTTCTTTTGGCTGCCTCTGTGCACCTCGGACTCAGATTTTACAGAGGAGCACAGAGGCAGGAGGAGCATTTGTTTTGCTAGTATTTTCCCGTTTTTATATATAAATACAGGCAAAAACAAAAAAGTTTTCCGTCTGTATTTATATGTAAAAATCCGTTTAAACGGAAAACCGGGAGCCTTAATCAAGATATACAGGACCCTGGAATAGACTCTGAGGGAGACGGTAACGTTGAGAGAGACCGAGAGTCTGACTCAGTGGAAGATACTGGTGTGATAATTGACCATGTGCAGTCATGGAAGAAAGATGCTGTGGGTGGGAACTGGCCAGTGAGACAAAGAAGGAGGAACCTGAGACTCGCATATGAAAGAAAACTTGCACCAATAAGTGAGTCCGGCCTAAGCGAGACCAAGCCAAACACAGAGAGTTCGAAAAGATGCAGGAGAGCTTGAGTACCTTGACAGAGAAATTCCTCTCTAGAGTGGACTTATCTGGTTGCAAATACCAGGGAGACCGAGGTCTGATCTCTCGGTGTTGATTGTCGAGATCTTGCTGAGAGTCCATGGAATTGAAGCCAGTGCACTTCTGTCGTTGACAGTTCCTTTCCCACCAAGGCTAATTGGCTTACAGACTCTGATTCGGGAAGACATCGAATTTCCAAGCTTTGGAGTACCAATGTCTCCTCAAAAGATCGCAACCGTGACAGCTGAACTGTTCCAATGAGCCATTGAGGAAATGGACTCTGACCTAATAAGGGATGTAAACTGAACTTTGAACTGTGAATAATTTGTTTGGAGCAGATAACCTAGGTCTGAGAGAAGAAGAATAAGTTTAGGAATTACCATCTATAAGAAGAAAAAAGCGGGCCAGGGAGGTCTTCCAAGCTGTGTAAATACTGTAAAAACAGAGACAGTTGAAAAGAACTTTCCAAGATTTCAGAAGCTGCTCGAGAACTGGTCATGCATGGAAAGAGGCGGAGAAAAGAGACTCTGTGTGCTAATCCTCTTTCGAACTGTGATCCAAGCTGCCCTAAAATGGAGTCTGGAAATTAGAATTGTAGGCACAAATGTATGATAGTTGCGCTCATTGTTGGGGTAGTTGTAGTAATAGCCGTAGTCATTATAGATTCAATATTAAGTTCACCTGAAAGTAAGGGGTGTGGGTACGTGGACATTCACATCTACCATTACTGTCTTAAAGGAGGGTACATTACGCTCTGAAAAAGGTTTAATAGAGCAGACTAGTCGCTTTCTTCAAGTAGGTTGATTATACATTGAATACTGATGCTAAGTTGTTGTTAAGCCTGGGTGGAGCTTTGCTATTCGGAACTCCGCAAAGTGCAAAAAAAACTCAGCCACACTACGCGGATCTCTGCAAGCGGTGGAATGCGTTGGATAAATCCTCTTTGCTGTGATTTTCAGTGCCAGGTGCTTGTCTGCACTTTGCAATCATTGCGAACAGAACCATGCAAAGCGCAAGCGGGTGAGCAGACAGTTTCTCAACGCGAGCAGACGCAACCCTTTGCATTGAGAAATCTGACCGCCTGCGTTGAGAAATTTCGCCGGGAAGTCTATTTTCCATGCTTGCGCTCCCCAACTTTATGTTGCCAATCACGAACGAGGAAAAATCTCGCTGGGAGCTGGATTTTCCTCGCTCACGCTCGCCAACTTGACGTTGATGAACACGAACGAGGGAAGAGCTCTGCGAGCTCCGTGTAACGTGGAGGGCGGAAATCTCTGCAAACTCTGTGAGCGGAGCGGAGTTCACCACCCAGACTTAGTTGTTGTACGAATATGTGGACACTATGGAAGAGAGGGATTGCTTGTGGGCATGAAATTACCTGCCTCAGTCGAGGAGGGGATATGCTATCCTCACCTGCTCTTGACTTATGGCATTAGCTGTAGTCTACTTCTTAGTATGTTTTATGGAATAGGCCGTTATGAGTACTACTTTTCAAACTATGACGTAGTACTTTCAGAAATACCTGTATATAAACATCTGAATACATTGATTACTATAAGAGAGTAGAAAGAATGGAAAATAGCTTTTCACCAACAGTAGCACTAGACACTGCTTGTGCACAAAGACATAATTTAACATACATACTAACGGAGATAGCAAATACATTTGTAGATCAAGTAGAGGATAGATGTAGGGAGTTAGCTGATAATACTCACAACAAAGACTAGAATCCTGAGTGGACGAAGGAGGAGTTCGTTAACAAAGCTAAGGGAAGGTCTGGTCCAAAAGCTTTGGATTGGCAACAACAAGGCCCGCTTTGCATATGTCAAGCTGCGAGTCGTTACGATATTGTATTTGTGAGACAGAGTGTGTGTGATCATATCTTCTTAATCAATGGTCCTTGGAAGATGTTTTGGGAGAGTCAGTTTGAATGGTACCAAGATTGTATTTTGTGTGTGGAAAGAATGCATATGTTCAGTTACCGAGCAAATGATATGGTGCATGTTATTTGGTGGTCATGTTCCCAAAGATAAACCATGTGGAGGATTTGGAGAAATTGGAAGGAAGGTCGAACAGCAGGAAAAAACATGGATTGAGTGCAGGAGAAGTTTTGGGAGATATATTTGGAGTGATGATACCTAGCTGGGCAGTGGTGATGAATTACATCAAGATTAGAAGTCTATGTACTATACCGGATAAATTATCTGTCAACACGACTCAGTCTTAACTACTCATAGATGGAGTGATGGTTTCGATAAGAGCGATGGTGATGCAGAATCGTCTTGCATTAGGTGTGTTACTTGCAAAAGAGGGCAGAGTCTGTCGGACGCTGAAGGCTCAACGGTGTTGTACCCATATCCCTTATAGAAGTAAGGACCTGAGGGGATATTTTGGTAGCATCACTGGTATACATCATGAAATACAGGACTTGGTGGCTGAATGAGTTTGGGTTAAGGTTGGAAAAGTATTTAGTACAGTCAGTAGATGGTTTGTAAATCTGGGAAGTGGAATCTTTGGATACATCTTGAAACCAATAATGATTGTTATAATTGTATCATTGTCTTGGCAGGGATGATAAGGGCATATAAGCAGCACAGGAACGAGGCAAGTCTTTCAGGGAAAGAGAGAGAATGATGGAAAGACTGCAGGACAATCACTATGAAAATTTGAAGCAAATAGAGTTATTCAGACAGAGAAGACTAGCTACGACATCAGTTTAGATCAGTCTACTCTGCAAGGATGTTTGAGGGTTTGTGATGACTCAACGTCATCGGAGGGAGGAACTGATGGAGCGTAAATTATATTTCAGCTGTAGGGGTGCATCATAACTACGTGTGGAACGCATCCACATATAATCTTGCAATTATGTCAAAGTGAAGTGTTAAGATTGTGAATTCTATTAACGCAACTACGAGACATGTTTTAGGTCACTGACAAGTAACATGGAGCATTAAAGTAGGAAATGAATCTAACTAGCGGAAAATGTTAACATGAAGAACTTGTGTTGTGAAACTGACAACATCCGTTTACTAATTGTGTTTCACAATAATATTTCTATAATGTGGTAAATGTGTTAGTCAAAATGTGGAAGGGCTATGCAAATCATAATGCTTACAGTGACATGTTCCTATGTTAGCTAAAGTCGTAGCCCTGAAAAGCACGTCCCTGAAAACTCTCACTTTAGAATTAATGACTTGAATTTCATGTGCATTGTAGAATCTGTTCTTTCTCACGTTTGCAATGTAGGTGGAGAAGCATTCTTTAGGGAAAAATACTGTCTTTGTTTTAGTAGCAAGGACAGGAGAAGAGAAGTTACAATTACATGGCTTGGAGGTGGTAAAGACGGAGACAGATTCACATGGGAGAAGGCATGGGAACCAAGGATAAATTGTTACAAGAGATGCAAATGGAGAACCAAGTGGACATGACTGTGCCCATTGTGAACTGTGCACCCGCTGTGCATCGTGGAAATTCCACCTGTGGATAACTGGTTGTTGGAATTAGGGAAACTTCCCACTTCTTTCTTGCTTCCAGAGAGAGAGAGAGCATCTCAGAGCGAACTCTTTCCAATGATAGTGGCTTATGCTACTTGACCCATTGATGGTGGAGAGACTTCTTAGAAAGACTCCACATACTGACATTGTTTTCCTTTCCATTGAACATGCTTAAGTAGGGTGGTCATCTTAGCGCTAGAGTAAGGATAGATTTAATGATTTTTTTCCCTCACCAACCCTCGATGCTGGGAAATTTGGACTCATGCTTCCAGATGCATCCTACTTCTTGAATTGATAGTCTTGTTCATGCTGCACTGTCTAAATTGGATGCGTAGAATTGGCTTCATATAATTCCTTTGTATTTCTATACCCTCGTGTTGAGGTGTCTCTATGTCCAGTTAATTTTGGCTTTGTAATGAACTAACTAACATTATCTAGTGGTCCGCCAGTTATTATGTATCCTGCAGAGTTATTGGCTAATTGATTATGTAATAATGATTTCCCCCCTTCACACTTTCATGCTGGGAAAAAGAACCCTCAGATTGTGTCTTTAGAGAAGGTCTAGAACTAATGAGCCCGTCCCTTTCAGTTACATGTTGCAGCTGAGATGCTAAGTAGTACATTTCCATATAAAGCAGTGCTGGTCCCCCATCTTCCAATAGTAGGTGTAGAATCCCACAAGTGACCCTACTTTGACCTCCCACCAATGTAGTTCATAATGAGTGTAGATTAAAAAAACTGTCCTACTGTCCTAGGTAGTGTATCTAAGAGTGCTGTGGAGTATATAGACAGAGAGGGAGAAACACCATTTCCGCCACTGCAACACGTCCTGTAAGAGACAGGGGGAGTGAGTTCCAAAACTGCACAAATGTGGTTAAGCCCTCTGTCACATTAGCAATATTATTTTGCTTCCTCTTCTGATGTGTATGTGCTACCATTATCCCCAAATAACAGAAATGGTCAGTTTCCCAGTGCAATGGCAAGATGGCAATGCAGAGGGGTTTTGTGTCACCAGCCGGCCCAGAGGGAATATCAAAGTTTTTGTCATGATAATATGCATTCCAGAATGTCCCCAAAGGAGTCAAACTACTCTAAAAGCAAGGAGAGCAATTCTCTTGGAGCTGACAGATGTGTCATCCCCCTAAAGTGAGATTAAATGATCTGCTCCTCCCACTCGCATTCCCCACCTCACCATTTCCCTCTTGAGTCTCAGGGCCAGAGGTTCCAGCACCATCACAATCAACAGGGGTGGCAATAGGCACCCCTGTAGCATGCCCCTCCTGACCTTCAGAGGAATGGAGTACAGTTTACTCAGCTTGACCCTAGCCATGAGCTCTGTGTATTACACACTTACTCATTTTCTAAATCGAGAGCCTAAACCCATTCCCTCCAGGGCCGCCAAAAGGTACCTCCAGTTCATGGTGTCAGATGCCTTGGCAACGTCAATGGATACCAATGCTAGTTTCCCCTCCCTGTCTTCTACATCATGCAGAACATGCATTAACCTTCAAATATTCATGGTAGTACTCAACCTGGGTATGAACCCAGACTGGCCCAGTTGGACCAGTCTGCCAATTTCCAGGCCCTGTCGTAGTGGGAGACTGTTATGTTAACCAATATTTTCAAATCAATGCTTATCATTGTGATGGGATGGTAGGGGGATGGGTCAGATGTCTCTGCACCTGGTTTCAAGATCATTGCAATGGTACCTTTGCTTACTGAGGGTAGGAGTATATTTTTATCCAACGCTTCCATATAAACCTTTGGTAATCAGGAAGCCACCATAGGTCGGGTACAATTCAGCTGTAAAGTCATCATTTTCTGGCCTTTTCCCAGTTTGAAGAGAATTAATAGCCGCCCAAACCTCCTTTAAAATGACTTCCGCATCCAATTCCTGCCATGTTTCTTTACCCAGCTGTGGGATCTGGATCCCTGTCAAATAGTCCCAGAGGCTATCACTGATCAGGTCACCTGGGTCAGCAAAAACTCTCTGTAAAATCCCTCAAAATACTTCTAATATGTCACTCTGGGTTTGTGCCTCACCTCCGCGGGGATCTCTAAGGTGGAGTACCGGGGTACGTGGTAGCTCATGACGAAGCATCCACGCCAATAGTCTGCTCAAGCTGTCTCCTTCCTGATGAAGTAGTTGTCAATATGACTTCAGTGTGTAATGCTCCAGCCTGTCCCTAGTTTCCATCAGCTCCCTCAACAGCTCCATTTCAGGTTCCTGTTGTCTCACTTCCCCCACTGACCACCTCCGTAATGCTGCCTTATGGAGAAGTTCTACCTGTATGGTGCTTCATACTCCACATGAACGACTGACACAACTACCCCTCAGCACTGGCTTCAGCTCCTCCAATTCTATTGCGCGACTCTGGGTGGTCATCCAGCCAGTTTGTGTCAATGTAGCCTGTCAGGGAGTCTGCTATTATTTGCCTGCCCACCTATTCCTACATCATCTCAAAAGGAAATCTCCATGAGAGGGAACAGGGGATCTCAAGAGGCAATCCCTATTCCAGTAGATGGAATCATTAGCTATGATGGTCGTCAGGGGAACGCGGGATGATGCGGTGGGACTAAGTCCCTGTGGGCCCGCTCAGTTACAAAGTGTCTGAAAGGCCTCAAGGTTTCAGGGGCAATCTGATCCAGTCCTCCAAGAAATACTCCCAAAACATACATGTTGCAGCGAAGGAGCGGTCCTCCGCGTCTTTTGCTCTCTCAATTGTGGTAGACATTGTGGCTACCTGACACTTCAGAGTCGCAACTTTCCCTGCAGAGCCTCAATATTAGTTTCAGAATTTGTAACCATATCAAAGACATTATGCAAATCAGCACTTAACATCTATGGAGACAGCCTCTATCGGATGTTCCAAAGCCATTCCCTATCCGTCTATAGCCACCAGGAGGCCTGCTCTTGAGGGCTCCTCCAAGTAACCTGTGTCTGCAGCACCTGACTGCCTTCCTAACCTGTGTGTAGGCTGTTGCAGGGTGGTGTACTGTGTAATGGTGTTAATTGCCTGAGATCTAGCTGCCATAATGGTTGTTGATTTGGCGTTTTTACCACCCAGTGCTAGGGAGCCCTCAGAAGCTGGTGCTACTCTGCCCTGCAGAACCCATCAATAAAGCAGGGGCCGAGGGGGGCGTGGCTAGCTACGAGCCAAGATGACAGCAGCATAGAGGAGCTCTGTAACTGACGAGCCCTCTCCACCAAAATCCGCTCACTAATCCGTCTCATAGCAGCAGCCAAATAACGCCGTCGGACACTCCTAAACATCCGATACGCAAGGAGATATCCAGTTTTCCAGTGCGACTGTCCTACGCCGAGAAACGCTGTGTTGACAGCCGGGGCCTGTTTTGGCGCCACAGACCGGGGACTCAAGTAGGAGACTGCACGCCGAGACTAGCGGAGACCGCGGCAGGTGCCAGACTACGGGAAGGTACGTCGGACGGATTTGGGTCTAAGCCGCAGCCGGAGCATTACAAGCAAATTAAACCCGCATCGGCACACAGCTGAATAGCAGACTCCGAGGTGATTAAATCACGGAACGGACTTGGGAAACGGGAGGCGCACGGCGGATCCGAGCTCAGGGCGGGGAGACACTCGGACGGCCTGCGGCCTCACTGCGAGCTGCGGGGGGCGGACGGCGGACAACCCCACGTCCTGAGCACGAAAAGTGCTGCACGCCGGCGCAATCGGCAATAACTGCACCGAGGCTGACTAGAAGACTTCACCAGTTCTGGGGCCAAAGAGTACTACGCCACTGCGGCGACCACAGCGACATAGGGCCGAGGGCAGCTCTGATCTCCACAACCGCCATCAGCCGCCATTACAAACGGGGAGCGCAGAGCACTGGCAGACTGACAGCGCATACTTGGCACCGCACCCACTTCGGAGCCCATAGACTCGGCAAGGACACGACATAGCCACTGCACGTCCCTACCTCCTCCTCAGCTACCTATATTCAGCGCTATCTGCAATGAGTGGCGGAGGAACCAGAGGCCAGCAGGCCCCCAAACTGGACAAATTTGCATATCACAAGGACCCGCCGGACAACGCAAGAGGAGACCCACAGCGCACACCGCACCAGACTATGGGAACGCATAATGACACTGAACAGGTCACCCTGCAGGATGTAATGGCGACACTAAAGATGATGCAATCGTCGATGGGCACTATATCAACAGATGTCTCCCTAATACGGGCGGACTTCGCGAAAATGTCGGAAAGGCTAGTAACAGTGGAAAAGACAACCACCGGGCTGGTGAAAGACACGTCGGAGCTTCAACGGAAGGTTCAACGCCTGGAAGACGACAACGCCGCACTGAAATCCAAACTGGACGATCAGGAAGGCCGCTCCAGGCGCAACAACGTGCGTCTGGTGGGTTTACCAGGGACGGAAGGCGGCCCTGCCCTGGACCTCTATATAGAGGATCTCATCCAAAATCAGCTCCAACCCAAAGGTTTGTCGAACTTTTTCTCGGTCGAACGAGCCCACCGTGTGCCCGGAGGAAAGGCCAAACCAGGGGCACTACCCCGTCCCGTCCTGATAAGGATCTTCAACTTCAGAGACCGGGACGCCATTTTACAAGCCGCACGCACACGCCCGCCGATAAGAATCGACAACTCCGAAATTAATTTCTACCCGGACTACACGGCAGCGGTGGCTCAACAACGAAGGGGCTTCATAGACGTAAAAAAGGAACTGAGAGCCCGTGAACTCAAATATTCCATGCTTTTCCCGGCGAAACTGCGCGTCGAATCAGAGGGAAAGACGTGGTTCTTTGAGTCGCCACAGGATGCCCAAGACTGGTTGGAGGGATGGAGGCCCGCCAAAGGACCCAGAAATCGAGGACCACAACGCGGAAACGACAAGGGAAGCCCACGGATATCCGAAGAGGCGGAATAGCCAGGGAACAACGCAGGACAGATCTGTTGGACTCCTCCTGACACTGGACAGGCGGCACCAAACCCCCCCTTTTGACCTGGAACTCCCGAGTTCACTCCCAGCCTGGGTGAAAGGGAGGCAAAACGGGCGACCAGTGGAGTGAACATTTATCCACAGAAGCAGGTAACCAGCCATGGTCAGAGACTGAACGCGGGTGCGTGGGCCCATGCAGGTAAGAAATTCTAAAATGGACAGACACTGCATGGTATCATTGCAGGAGGGGCTCGGCAACGGACACAGAAGTCTCACCCCCACGAACATTCCTAAGAGTTGGGACTTTAAGCACTCTGCTCAGTTGGGGAGGTGGAGGGTTCTTTATCCACCGGGCAGGGAGGCAGGGAGGGGGGAAGAGGGTTTACGCATTTCACAGTTAACTTGTTTTTTGTTCTTAGTTACTGGCTTTGACACTCACTCATGTACACATACAACATGCATTCAGGCTCTTCTTTAAACACTTCGGCACGTTGCCTCGACTGTGCCTCGTTCTAGGGAGCCGCTAGCTGCTTCAACATTATACCGCACCCACCTCATGAAACGACCATTGAAGGGCCAACAGTCCGCAACGGATAGTGCCAGTCATACAGCACCACCACGAACACAGCAGTCAGCCCCGAAACTACACTTGTACGGAACACACCATGACGGAACGAACAACGCTAGGACTTGATCCCCCAAGAAGTAAACTGGTCTCCCCACCACTGACAATACTTTCCTGGAATGTGAATGGGCTAGGTCATAAAATTAAGAGAGGACTAGTTCTACAGTACCTGAAACGTAAGGCACCGACAATAGCCCCACTACAGGAAACGCACCTGACAGGCATGGCGACGAAGGCACTAAACCGATGGGGGTTTAAAATGATCACACATTCAGATTTCTCCTCTGGCTCCTGAGGGGTTGGCATTTTAGTCAACAAGAATGCCCCGCTGGTAATTAAAAAGACGTGGGCGGATGACCAGGGGCGCTTTACAGCAGTCACATGTCAGTGGGAGGGACGAAACTTTAATATAATATCAGTATATATTCCCCCAACGCTTCACCAGTGTGCTTTTCACGACTTGGGGAAATTTCTGCTCGAGCTCCCAGAAGGGGACCTAATCATGGGAGGGGACTTTAACGCGGTGCTCGACACGGCGATAGACCGTCAACCCCCGCGACCCCCGGCGAAACCCAATCAACTTTTCAGAGATTTTCAGGATGCGATGGGGCTAGTGGACATGTGGCGACTGAAACACCCCAACGACCACCACTACACATTTCACTCGGGAGCCCATAATAGCCTCTCCCGAATAGACTACATACTAACACTGGCGACACCGCCAGAACGAGTGACAGCGATAGAACATTTACCGAGAGGTATATCAGACCACTCACCGGTGCTGCTCACCTACACTACACACCCTACGAGGCGGCAGAGAATATACCCTATTTACCCAGGTTACTTGAAAAACCGCAGAATTTTCAAGACTTTAAACACTGCAACCACACACTACTTTGAGGAAAACCTGTCGTCAGTCAACTCTCCCTCGATCCTCTGGGAGGGCTTCAAGACGGTCATTAGGGGGCAGGCCATCTCCACCATCACTAGCCACAAGAAAGACCAAAGGGAGACAATAGAAGCACTAGAATCGGCAGTCTTGACAGCAGAAATAACCCATGCAGCAAACCCCACAGACGATACGGCGCACACGCTCACTATGGCATTGAGCGAATACAGAACCTATGCAGAAGAAATGGCTAAAATTAGGCACACAGACACGTTACATAGGATCTATGAACTGGGTGACAAAACAGGGAAAATGCTGGCATGGCTGGAAAGGAAGGAAAGAGCAGACAGATGGATAGCCCAACTAGCCTTACCAGATGGCACGCATACTTCCTCCCCTCAACAAATAGTGGAGGAACTGGCCTCATACTACGAAAACATATACACGGCACGGGGTAATGTGACAGAAGAAGATTGTACTGACTTCCTACACAACATACCACTCACCACTATTTCACAGGAGGATGCACAGGAGTTAGAACAGGACCTAACAGCAGATGAATTGGGAAAGGCACTGGCAGCATTACACACAGGCAGAGCAATGGGGCCGAACGGTCTCCCGGTGGAGTTATATAAAGCACTGGCACGACAGCTCATCCCTAATATGCTCTCCATGTACACTGACTGCCTATCACAGGGTACCTTGGCGGCTGATCAGCGATTGGCCACCATCGTCGCAATTCGTAAACCTGGCAAACCGCCCGACCGGACGTCCTCTTATCGTCCGATCTCACTAATAAATGCAGACGCGAAAGTATTGGCGAAACTGCTGGCACTATGACTGCAACCATACCTCACAACATTAATCCACCCGGACCAGTCGGGCTTTATGCCCGGGCGGAACACATCGCTTAATCTGAGACGTATGAACGGGGTACTACACCGCATTCCCGACCTCCGAGAGGAGACAGCAGTTCTTTCCCTAGATGCAACCATGGCGTTCGACCTCGTGGAAGGGCCATTCCTCTTTGCAGTACTCAGGAAGATGGGCTTTGGCCCCAAATTTTGCGGCTGGATCAAACTACTTTACACGGCACCCCTCGCACAAGTGGTGGCCAATGGCCATACGTCCCGTACGATTTCCTTAGGCCACGGTACAAGGCAGGGATGCCCCCTGTCCCCTCTTTTGTTCGCCCTCATTTTGGAGCCGCTGGCGGTGATAATAAGAACAGACCCTGTGGTCCGTGGGATCACCTGGGAAACGGGAGGGGAAGATCGTATATCCCTTTACGCCGATGACGTATTAATATACCTTACGTCCCCGGCAACATCAATAGCAGCCCTCTTAGACATCCTCAAGACGTATGGGGCAGTTTCAGGATATACAATAAACTGGACGAAATCACTCTTATATGTGCTACACGGTCCACTGCCCAGGCTCCCCCTAGACTGTCCACTACAAATATTACCCAGAGGTTTCAAGTATCTTGGAATTTATGTAACTCCGCAGGCTTCCGTCTTCATGGAAGAGAACCTGCAAAAACCCTTGCAGAGGCTCAAATCAGATGTAGCTCACTGGCGCTCCCTCCCGTTGACACTGTTAGGGAGAGCAGCAGTCTTTAAAATGCTCGCGCTTCCACGGTTCCTCTACGCGCTACAAAACACCCCATTCCAAGTCCCTATTACTTACTTCAAGGCTATAGATGCTGAACTATCGGCCTTGCTTTGGGATGGAAGACCGGCTCGAATAGCGAACTCAAAATTGATCCGCAGCTGGTATGATGGGGGGATTGCGCTACCGAGCGTCAAACTTTACTACTGGACTTCACAGCTAACGGTAGTCAACCAATGGCTACACGCCCCACACAATGATTCAGCTTACAGTTTGGATAGGACGCTACTCCCCACAGACCGACTGATGAAAGCCCTATACACTAATAAACGGCATCATGCACTTACTGGCCCTACTGCTCACACAGTGAAAATTTGGCACACGGCTCAGAGAGCCTTAGGCTGGGAGGGAGTGCTCACACTGGCCACCCCACTTTGGGACACGCGCCGCCTTGGTACCCTAGCTAACACTAAAGGATTCAGGCAGTGGGACCTCATAGGTATTTCGAAGATAGGTGACTTGTGGAATAGGGGCGACATCGTCACTTTCGAGGCCCTGCAAGAACGATACGGAATGGCGAACACCGAGAGATACAGATACACACAAATCAGGCACGCCTTGAAAGGAGCCATCCCACAGGGAACGACCCTGGTTGACTCCTCCCCGTTAGAGGATAGACTCCTCACAGACCATCTGGAAAAAAAAGCAATCTCATTAACATATCGCAAGCTGGTAAACAATCTTCCAGACCCCACAGTGGTCCTCCGCAGTAAGTGGGAAGTGGAATTAGGAGACATAGGAGACGAAGATTGGCTATACGCACTTGCTTCGGCAAGAGATGCTTCCATTCCGTCTCGACTAAAACTCGTACAATTGAAGGTATTGCACCAAATCTATTATTCTCGCACCCTGCTACATAAACTAGGTCGCATCCCGGAGCCTGAGTGCCTGAGGGGCTGTGGACTCCCAGGAACGTACTTCCATATACTCTGGGACTGCCCCAGGATACAAACATACTGGACTGGGGTGCTGTTGGAACTGTCAAACGCAAGCGGGGTGGAAATACAACTTGATCCACGATGCTGTATATTAAACATATGGCCACCCACAGATCTAAATCGGGGGCAACAGACTTGTGCAACACTGGGCATGACACTAGCAAAGCGAAACATAGCTAGAAAATGGGGGTCCGGGAATGTCCCCACAAAGGCACACTGGGGAGATGACATGAATACTGCGATGGTGGCAGAAAAGGCAGTATTTATACACAGGGGATGCCCTAAAAAATGGTCCACTATATGGGGCAAATGGAATGAATACAGAGGAGACTTATGTGAAGCACCACAGGAGATATCTGAACCGACAATAAGTCCATAAGAAGGGAGAGAGGATATAACACACGGGTAACAGACACGGGGGCCCTGCTGGGGTGGGCAAGGCCACCAGACGGCTCACCGCCATACATTGACTTGGACGTAAGGGCGGGTCATACGAGGTCTTCCACACACGCATCACATGAGGTCTACACAGGGGGGAACGTATCAAGAGGCCAAATCTATACTGTGGACATATAAACGATGTTATCATGGCCACCGTTCACTGATTACCAAATGTACTACAATTTATGAACATTGAGGATGCCAAAGTATGTTGTCTGTATGTAAGAAAACAAATTTTACGTGTACTGTTACACTGAAAAAGCCAATAAAATTGTTTTAAATAAAATAATAAAGCAGGGGCCGAGGCCACAGCAAACTGGTGACTGGTTGCAAAGCAGAGTCTCAAGCACAGCCTAGGAACCTTCCAAATGCTATGCCTTATCTTTCGCGTCCCCCACCAGTCAATTGATCACCACAGTGCTTATCATCTTACTGTACCAAGTGCAAAAGAATCTCAAAGAGGCAGGGGGGACATCCCAGTCCCCAAGATGTACCAAAGGACCCAGGTGGCAGTGATCCACAAGGAGCATGAGAGCCAGGGGGTCCCAGCCACTTCAGGTGTCAAGTTGTATCATTCAGCACAGCAATCCCTTGCGTATCGGGAATTAGGCAGTCAGCTCTTGGTCCTGGTACCAGCCACACAACCCAGCAAGGAGTGGGGCGTCCTAAATCCAGAGTCACTGATAGTGTTAGCGACCCCCCCGTTAGCTTGTTAAAAGTCTCTGTCCCTCGTACTCACTGCGGCATCAGCCACTTTTACGGCATACAGCTTCCTCCTGGGGGTGGGGGGACAATCGTGTTGCCCCCTCAGATTATGGTGGAGAAATTTGGGGTGCATCTGGACCACAGAGAAAGTTGCCATGAGATGAGAGATGCCCCTCAGGAGAGGAGGCCAGCCAGTTCACGCCTTGCGTGCCTCGGCGCACGCAGCCTCCTACAACTGCCCAGCCAGGGACCACAAGGCACCCCATCAACGTTATCAGTGCCGGCAAAGCTACCAGTCCCAGAGGGACATCTCGCTTACTGGGACCTCCCTAAACAGGAACTAGGCCCCTGGCAAACATGACCTCCAGTCACCAAGGAAGCAGGATAAAGGAGCCCCAGCAGTGTGGGGTCAGCCGCCTTGGCTTTGCCGCCATTCTCACCTCCGTATGCACTCTCTGTTGTAGTCACCAAGGTCCATCTGCCATCAGCCACCATAGCGAGGGTCTAGAATCAGCCCTCCACCGGCCGGTCACTGCTCTTCCACAAACTGCATCACTGGACGTTCGGTACTTACCTCTTTTCCCAGGTTGTTGGGAGATCAAGTTCCCCTGGATTGACCCCCCCAAGTCACACCAGTCGAGGTAGGGTCCGGAATCTCTCTGACTTTAGACCCAACTCTCCTGTTTTGGAGTTTATAAAAAATAATAAAGAAGTGGCTAGACCACGGGGGATGGGGGCCCTCCTCCGCTCTTTTATAAATAAAAGCAAAGGGAAGGCCTGAGGGAATGGGATACCTGGGCCATAATTGCCCGTTGCCAGGGGGAGGAGGGTAGTGTGGCTCCCCTTCCTATTCTAAAAATGCCTGGCCCTGTGGCATGAGATCCCAGGGGCAAAATACAACCCAGGGAAGGGGGCAACATTACATTTAAAAAAAATTAAAACATTCTGGCACATAGCTGGGGGCCCTGCACCCTATCTGAGCCACTGTACAACTGCGCCTCCTCGTATATATATATATACTCCTGTTTCTCTAATATTCCTTTTGGATCAGGCATCCTTTTGAAGAAGATTTATTTAATTGCACAAACATCTGCAATGATGCGTTTCGGCCACAACATTAGCCAGGCTCAAGCATTTACAAGGCTTACCTAAAACCGTGAAAGCCAGATATAAGACTAAAGGATTCAATCCTAAATGTTTTGTCTGGCCTGACCCCCTTCTGTGTTGCCTTTAGAGGTGTGGCTTTCTCCTTTAGAAAAGCACAAAAAAACGGAATACCGGAATAAGAACCTAACCATGGGAGAAAAATGGGGCTTCCACTCTTATGAAGTAGAAAAACCTCTTTTCCAGATAGAAGAACTTTTCTTTGTAAAAATAGTGCGCACACAATAGGTGTGGCTTTTTGCACTTGCATTTTCTTTAGTTGCCTTATTTATAGGTTACTTAGAAGTGGTACGCACAGGACTGGCTCCTGTGTGGTCCTAAGGAAGAGCTTTAAGGGAGGCTCCAAACATGTCAACTAATACCAGGGACACCTAACTCATCACAGTTATGTTGTTTTCCACAGTATTCACCCCTGTTTTTAAATATACCAACTAGGAACAGGAATAAAGTATTAATCCACTAGTTAGGTATTTTTAACCCATTTTCTTTCCCACTCCACATCACTGCACTACACATTTTCCCCCAAAAAGTGCTCCTACGTAATTTTGCAAGACGCAGCACACCTCAATCCGCAGCGGATTGGGAGGACCCCTATGATGAAGCATGCCACCAAGGGGAAACCCTGGTGGGTGGGGGGGGGCTCTAGAGAGAAAAGTTCTTCTTTCTGAAAAAAATGAGGTTTTTCTACTTCATAATGATGGAAGTCCCATTTCTCTCCCATGGTTATGTTCTTATTCCGTTTTTTTTGCTTTTCAAAATTGAGTAAGGAGGGTGAACCTAACTGATACCTCTACCTCCCCCTGTATTTTGATCGGCTTTCTCCTTTATTCAGTGGACCTGGGCTGTCCCAACTCGGGTACAAAATGACTGCTAATTACCAGATGAAGATTTCCTTTCCACCCCTTCCTCCTCAGGAGCTGAGTGAAGCTCTGTTAATTACTCCTTTTGTGTGTGAAGATCTTTGATCCCTCTGCAGGGGAGCAGAGTAATTAACTTGGCCCAGCAAGGTGACAAAAAAGGCATGGAATCTTAGCCTGAGGAATATGAAAATTCTGGACAACCCATAAGGTGCACATGTAGGTATTTAGGACCTATGTATTCAAACTTGGCACACTTGTTTCACCTCAGTTTCATACATTACGAGACTTTGTATGTCCTAGGGAAGCGAAACTGCACTTTAGGGCAGATTCTCCCCTATGTGTATAATGCAACAACACTGCAGATAACCCAGTAAAGCCTACTGATGTTACCTTTGAGTACCCATTAACATTATAAGGTCTATCCCAGATCAACATTTACCTTCCCCTCTGCTCCAGACTACCTGTCCACGGTTACCGGACTGCGCACAACATTAGACTCATATGCACAATCCGCACTTGTCTAACCAGCCAAGTGCATCTTACTGTAGCAGCGGCCTTCTCTTAAAGGGTGGACACTGGCAGTAAACACATGCAGTCCATTTACCATATGATTACCATGGGTGAGACGCAAATAGTGAGACTTAGCCACAGTAAAAAGTACAAAACGAGTGATCAAAAATCATAAAATGTGGGTGTACTAAATGGGAGGCACCCCTTTGCAACACAGGTGAATCCCCAATCGTTGGCAGTTTATTACGCTGAAATTGCATGCATTGATGGTAAGAAAGTCAGCAATGGAAGGTGGTTTATATTGACTGTAGTATCTTACATTCAAATAGTACTTTGTATTCAAATGCTTAAAATATTTGCCACAAGTCCGTCTACATTTCATTAAAATCAAGAAGGGGGAAATTATATATGGGATTTTCTCACCCAGGGCACCCACCAACTAACACGTTGGAGGCTGCGGTGAAAGCCCCTGAGCCTCCGTGGTCCCAGTCAGCTCTCTGCATTGTGCAGCCACTGGCATTGCTCCCGCACGGAGGGAGTAGCTATCTACACTTGCTCCTATTGTTTTACACAGCTATAGAACGAACCTTGACCTCATGGCCCACAGTCACCACAGTCAAAATCACTGCTACCATGAAGACCATCCACTCAGAGCCCCATCTGACCCTTGCCCCCACCATGACTTCACTAAAGGACTCCTACCGATAAGCAAATCACTAACATGCATCCTTAACATCTCCATCGGCTCAGCCACATTCCTGGACACCTAAAAACACGCAACCATCATGCACCTGCTCAAGAAACCATATTTTGACCCAGCCATAGTTTCCTACTAGAGACCCATCTCTTTCCTACCATAACCAACCAAGGCCTTAGAGGAACTAATCAGCCGATGTCTCATTGACCATCTCAGCAACCATCAGCTCCGCAACACCACACAGTCCAGATTCAGGCCTAGCCACAGTAATGAAACAGCACTCATCACCACCACACACGACATCCGCATGATCCCTGACTGGTGAGATACAACAGCCTTCATTCTCCTGGACCTCACTGCAGCATTTGACATGATCTCACACCCTATCCTTATCAGGCTCCTACTTGAGATTTGACCCACTTTCCACTGGATCTGCTTCTTCTTAACAGATAGAACACAAGTTGCTAGCCTAGCAACGTATTACTCGTAACCTTGGAAACTCAACTGCATAGTGCCTCAAGGTTCATCACTCAGCCTCAACCCCAGCCTCTTCAACTCATACATGATCCCTCTGACCAATGTCCCCCACACACACAAGATCAACATCCTCTCCTACGCTGATAACACTTAACTCATATTCTTCCTCTCAGACAAGCCCCGAACACAAGAAATGATTTCACTGCCTGCATGTCTGAAGTCGCTAACTGGATGAAAGGCAACTGTTTCAAGCTCAATAGAGACAAGACAGAGTAGTGATCTGAACAGGGACCCACACCCAGCACCCAGACCAGAAACCTCATAATAATCAATGATAGCAAACTGGACTTGAACACACTGGCATTACATCCTGCTTCCACACTCTGAAGATGCTGAGGAAGTTCTCCGAATGGCTCCCAAGCAACACTAGAAAAACTGACTAAATATTATAAAGGTTAGACTAAAGGAACACCCTCTACACCAGGATCACCAAGCAGCTCACTAGAAACCAACAAACTATACATCTGCAGCAAGACTCATGATCAATCTAGCATACAGAACTTACATCACACCACACCTCAGGGAGCTCTACTTGCTCCTGATAACACAAATGCACTCATTTCAAACCCCTCACACACATTCAAGGCACTAGACAACTTAGGCACCACCTACGAGAAAAGTTGCCTCTTCTTCCACAAACCACACAGACAAGACACCTCCATGCATGACCCTGACTCGCACACATTTTATGCATACACTGAACCAGACCAGGAGGACTGGCCCTCTCTTACATTGCTCCTAATGCATGTAAAAGCTCCCCACTCCACATGAGAGCCCCCACTTATCTTCTTGAATTTTACAAGAAGCTGAAGACCTGGCTTTTCAAGTAACCAACCTACCATAGTCAGGGTGAGGTACACACATCTGCTGAGTGCCAGGATACCCTCGTTTACAAATACGCAAAACATAACATTTCTTCTCCACATCTGTCTTCATACTTGAATTACCCTATTCTCTTCTTCTTGCTAATGAAAGAAATGCAATACACCTCACCCATTCTACTAACTCGATGAAGGCATCTTCAGCTCAGAAATCATGTCAAAACATACCACTTCTCAAAAAACATAACGTGGACACCAATGATTTTCAGAGTTTTAAACCAGTATCAAAACCCCCATTGTTGGATAAAAAATCCAATTAGCTATTGTCTCACAACTCTGAAGCCAAACCTGAAATGACAACACATTAACTTTGTTACAATCTGGTTTCTGTTTTAAATTTAGCACAGTAATTTCCACTATTCAGGTACTTCATGATGCCCTAAAATCTATATAATGGAAATGTATTCCTAATTGTACCTTTAGCTTTTTCAGCAGCATTCGATACTCTAGATCGTCAATCTTACATCAAGATCCTAAACTCAATAAGTGGGGATAAAAGGAACATCATTTAACTGATTCAAATAAACATGCCTCCACAATCTCAGTTCATAAGACTTGACTCCTTCAAATCAACTTCACTTCCAAAAATGCATTGGTGTACCGCAAGGATCAATCCTCCCTCCATATTTATTCAACTTATGTATGGAACCCCTGGGTACAGTTTTTCAAAAAACTCTTATCTAGGGTCATCACTATGCTGATGACACCCAGCTTTACCTCTGAATGTCCGATCTGGCCAGCTTAATATTTCTTAAGTCCATCCTTGATATTATAGCCAACCTGATGTCATCACTCTCTCTGAAATTAAACCCCTCTGCCCCAGTCCAAAAATGTCTGAATGCTCGACTATCTCTAGACATTGGCCTATCTTTTGTCCCTTGTGTGAAGGCAAGGGGTTCATCATAGACCAAAATCTCTCTATATGACCACATCTCCGAGTTAACTAAACCTGCATACTTCCAACCATATTTGCTAAGAAAAATTAAAACCAGCCACACAACCTCACACAGACTTCACATCTGCAGTACAAGCACACATGCTTGCTTATTTACTTAGATGGAGGAAATGCTATCTTAGTAGACCTTCTGAAATCCATCACACATCAATCTCGAGTTCATGAGGCTGTTACATGAGGCTGTCGGCTAGCTGCTGGATAGCTATAGAAGCAAAGAAATCTGATCACGTCTCCCATCCTAAAACACTATTGCCTCCACGTGAAGGAAGAGCTGAATTAAAGTTATCCTGCATTACACATAAAGCAAATCGCTCTGTCCTTCCTTCCTATGTGAAGAAAAATTCCAATACATGAGTCGACAATACAAAACCAAAGGCGCAAATCGCTTAATTCTAGAAATCGCTTATGAGAAAGGGCCTTTTTCTTTGGACATATGATGCTGTTTTTTCACTCTGTGCACTGCTATTCAGGACCCAAAGCATGTGCTCTGACTCCTAAAATGTGATACAACTGTGATACAACTGGCTAACACCTAATTGGCATATTTACCTTTCCTATAAGGCCATACACTTTAGTGCAAGAATACACCCATGGCATGGAAAGTTACTGGTCACTTGAGTGCTGCAGTACTTACTGTGCCATTCACTAGCTTCAGGCCTAACACTGTTGCCTGACTGCTGCTGTTTAAACCTGCTGCCTTTCCTGTCAATGTAACCCTTTTGACAGGGAAAAAACTACTTTTAAATATGAATAGGTCACCCCTACATAGGCTGTGTAGTCCACAAGGTAGATAGGGTGCATAGTATTTAAAAGTGGGACATGTAAGAATTATGGGGCATGTTATCAAGAACGGCGTTAAAATTATCGCTAAAGCGGCGATAAGGGGCTTGATAAAATGCCCTTGAGAATTCCAATAGAAGCCCATGTTCAGACCAGAACATGGCCTTCTATGGGAATTCACAAGGGCATATTATCAAGCCCATTATCGCCGCTTTAGCGGCAGTTATCTGCCGCTAAACAGCGATAATTTTAACGCCGTTTCTTGATAATGTGCCCCCTAGTGTTACCATGTCCCGTCTGCAAAAAGGCCCCTAAAGCTATTTTCACTGTGGAAGACTCCGTCTGCCCTATGAGAAAACTAGAGTACAAATTAGAATAACATTTCTTCTATCTTAAGTATGGGACCAGCTAGAAAAATTATTTAACTACTATGTTTTATATTTATTCAAAATCCAATCTAATGGTAAAGTTGGGCATTTAATACATGTTTAGAAAAGGTGATTTGTAGAAAGTTATGTTTCCCCTGTCACAAGATCCTGAAAGCTAATAATTTGCACTAGCTCTCCAGCAGCTACCCAGCCAGTACTTGGCCTTAATGAGGATTGAAAACAGATCCTAGAGCAGGAATAATGGCCTGGGTTCGCAACGTTGTTTTGAACCCAGGAACTTCATTAACTTGGAAATCGGCCTGTGCTTTAACAAGCAAATGTGAGACTTTAGAAAAGCCACCCTTTGTTTCCCCAGTCAGGCTAACACCATACCTGGTGGGAGGGGAGTTACCCTGAGAATAGGTTTTAAGTGACACGAGTGAAGGAGATTGATAATGTCCCACGCCACAATTCAGGGTTGGCACACAGGCACACTCCCCAATTTTCAATTTTGGGAGTAAAGGGCACTGTGGGATTGTTTACAGTGGGGCAAAGAGGATCTACTGCAAAAGTGGATAGGGTTGCCCCTGGGAACATTTACCCCATTCATTAGGGAGGATTCATGAGTCACCCCCCATAGCTATTCCTGACCTAAATGTGACACCCTAAAACACCCTCCTCAGAACACTTTTGGAAACTTTAGAAGAACAGAAGAAGGAGTGGGCACGCTGTTTTAGATCTGTGAGGAGACCTGAATGGCTGGACCTGTTCCCACTTGTACCCAGGACAAAGATGTGGACTCCAAAGGTCATGTATGCCTATATGGATAGTAATGCAGCAACATGTCTCATCATCGAACAAAGTACATAAGAAGCAATATGCCTGCATAAAAGATTGTTTCTTTCAGACTCTCATAAATAGTATAAGAAATTTCTGAGTATATAACATATAAAAACCTCAGAAAAAAAGCAGCATATTTTGCTTAGAATAGTTGTTGCATGGCATGTCCTCAGTTCAAGTCCCTGCTGATACCCAGCATTGTTACTGAAGCTGAACAATAGGGACCGTGTCTAGCTCCCCTAAATTAAAATGCAGATAATCTAAAACATTGCTTTTCTTGGTCCCAGCCCGGAATCTGTCTATTTCAGCTTTCTCCAGTATAAATGCCTCACTTGCTTCCTGCAAGCGGCAGTCTGTGTCTCTCTTACCAAAAATGTATCCATTTGGCCAACACTTTCCAAGGATTTTTTTACATAGGAAAACCAGGGGATAGAAAGGCCCTTATCACAGGCCAGACAATCATTGACTATGCTCTTTGTTAGTGTGACACCTTCTGTGCTCCAAATGGATAGCCACAGGGTGTCCGGGCTGCTCTGGATATAGTTGCTGAAAAAGCTTATGCCCAGTTCCCTGAGGCAAATAAAATGGGAGGATGATTGAGGGGCTGATACTAACCTTCTCAGGAAGCGATTCACCTCCCTCTGTAGATTTGTAGGACCACCCAATCCCCATACGACCCCACCATTGGTTGCAATCAGAATGCACTGCGATAGGTATATTTGCAGTAATGGTTCTAGGGGCCTTCCTCCCTTTTTATGATGGCAAACTAAGCATTGACCCAATGGTTCTGGAGAATTTACTTTGCACTGTGCTATATGATGAGACCATGAGCCTGAGGTACTGAAATCAATTCCTAGATAGGAAAAAGACTAACATTTCTAGATAAAGTTCTAGTGCCTACAGTAATAGAGTGAAGTTTTGTATGCTTTGGACCATATCACGTTAAAATGTATTTAGTAAAATTTGTCGACAAGTTAAGATCAGCCATAAAATTCACAAAAGAGTGAGTTAAAAGTTGCACAGCTTTAGGAGTTCAGGCAATTAAAACAGCATCATCCATGGATAGTAAGGCAGGAAGAGGGGTACCACATACTAGTGGTATGTCAGGGGTGCTCTTGATAAGTACTGCGCTCAACTCATTTATATACAAGATAAACAATAGTGGTGCTAAAACACATCCCTGAGGGATACCCCCCGGTTACTGATGAATTCATCTAAACTTCCCCCATACTGCCTAACCTTACGCGGCCTGTAGTGCCTGTGTATAGGGCTATCTACAGGTGCACTAATGAAGGATCCATTTTTAAATGAATAAGTATCTGCTATAGTTTTTCCCGATTACGCAATCGTTTGCCATCGTTAGATCCATAAAGGCAAGGTACCGGTTCGATTGTATGGCCATTGTATACTTCTCAATGATCAAGCTTAAATATAGGCAGTGCTATGCCACTACTGAAGCCGTACTAACAATCATTTATTGCATTATTCTCCTTAACCCATTCTGATATTCTATTACACAACACTCTCCCCAATAATATTGCTGCAAAGTCAATCAGAGAAACAGGGTGGCCGCTCCTAGGTTCCACCCTCTTAGCTTTTTTGAAAATTTGGACAATAGTCGGCAAGGTCCAAGAAAAAGGGATTGAGGAGTAGTTAAAATTATTATATACATTTGTCAATACGAGGGCCGAGAAATAAATATTATAAATGATAGTATCAATAGGGACACCATCTGGTCCAGGAGCCTTTTCACCTGTGCTTTCTCTGTTAGCGATCTCTACTTCCTGCACTGAAAAGACTGAGGGGCTTATTAGGATGGCGGCGGACTGGAGTTCGCTTGCCCCCCTAGCAGTGTTGGGACAGGTCGCAATTGGTGCGGTGGTCCCGCACCGCCAATTAGGATGTGACCGGCACCCTGGTGGTCGCATTCCGCATCATTAACATTGCAGCGGGTGCTGCTGCAAGCCGCACCCCAATGCCAATGAGGCATGCTGTGCATTGCCATGCACAACGTGACTGGCACCGAGCGGTGCCTGCCACTTTGTGCATGGCAATGAAGAGGGGTACCATAGGTACCCACCCAAGTGCACCCCACCATCCCTCAGCCAACAGGGTCCCACAATAGGCCCCCAAGGCAATTCCCGCCAGCCTTTCCATGGCGGCAACGCCGTCATGGACAGGCCAAGGCACCGCCACCATGTTATACCCCAGGTCCTTCCGGCCGGCAATCGCAACGATTGCTGACCGGTGGAAAAGCGGCAGACAGACTTTCCATCTGCTGCGGAAACCCCCGCCATGCTAATGTGGCTGGGGGTAAATAATGTTGTGAAAGCGGGCAGATCGTCACCACCGGCCAAGCCATGGTTATCCGCCCACTGTCCTAATGACCCCCTAAGTGAGGCGGATCTGCCCTTCTTAGCTGGCGGTTCGCGAGTGAAACTCGTGATCAAACCAGTGATGTGTGATGTAGCAGGTGCTAACAAGTAGGATTTAATTTTTACTTTAAATGGCTACTCTTAAATGTATTTACTTATTTATTTCAATCCATTATTAGCTGTAAATTCTCAGCCACCAGACTGTTAACAAATTTATGTGGGATCCGGCAGCCCAATTGAGTTATGAGCCCCATAATCTGTGCCATTAATTGTGCCATTAATCAGAATAGTCCTTAAATAATTAGAAATAAAAACATAATCAATAACGGAGGTACAATTCCTCCCTCTAAAGGTGGGTAAGACCTGCGAGTCAATCCCGCCCATCCCCAATATATTGTGTAGTGCAAGGGACACAACAAAACTCTGTAGCTCCCTTACCCGTTCGTCCACTCTTCCAGCGGGCGTTTCCACTCCCCTTACTATAGCCTGGTAATCTAGCATTAAAATCGCCCCCTAAGCAGAGATTAAGTTGCTGGCCCCTTTGTGATTTCTTCTCTACCTGTGTGGAATGAATGAAAATCAACCTGGAAATTTTAATTTCGGGACAGGTGTAAAATCATTTTTATAAAAATGTATAAACAGTATATTCAAGGCCCCTCTATGCCAAACTGCTTGGAAATCGTTTCCAGATACATTCACCATTTCTGTGGCGCCTCCAATAGACAAGCTGACCTAAATAGAAAGCCCCCCTGAGGCCCATCCTGAATAAGATGGCAGTGCTGAAACACTGAAATACCATCAAAATTAATAGGGTTCATTTCCCATGTTTCCTGTAATAAAATAATGTCAAATGTCTTAATGAAGTTTTGCCAGTCAGGTAGGTGTATTTTAGATCGAATTCCAGCAATATACCAACCCAATATCTTTAGCTCTGATACCTTTTAAGATGGCTGTAGAGGGACCAGCATCGGTGAGGATGGTTCAAAGTTCTGCATTACAACGATGTCTGGGAGAATATGTGGGCTCGTTCATCGACTCATTATCGGGTTCAGCCTGCAACCTTGTCTCACTGGAAGTTTTTTACTTTTCTTTCAGGGACTAAGTCCAAAGGTAAAATCTCTGACTGGAATGAACCCGGATGGTGCATTCCAATAGCACTCCATTGCGGATGGACGCAAATCACACTAGGGTCCTGGTCTACTATGACCATAGACTTTCTGGTGCTATTTTTCCATAAATGTTCTGAAATTCATATCTCTGGTGCACCTTATTGAGTTCATGTATTTCTGTGTCATTTTACTTTATTTCTCTCAATTGAAGTGGATGTTTATTGTGCTGTTTTTTTACTTTTTAATCTTGATCTTTGGCATTTGACTTGAACTACTAACTATTTCTGTCTTGCCCGTACGTAGTAAGGTAGGGGCGCTCTGTATTATTTAGCTTAAGAGCAGACACTGCCAAATATCTGCTCTGTTTTCCATTGTGCTGCACTCATCACCTTGTCCTCGTGATGATCTATCTGAACAAACAATGCTCCAGGTTGTTTTCTTTTGTAAATTCTACGCACAATGGGCCCGATTCACAGAACTAACTTAAGACAAAATCCTAAACTTACTACCATTTTGGTATTCACAGAAGGCACTTACTCATTTCGGTATTCACAGAAGTTAGGAGTCCTAACTTTACTACTCCTAAACTGAGAAGAATCCTAACTTTAAGACTTTCGGTATTCACAGAAGGCATTTAGGAGTCCTAAAGATAGGAGTCCTAACTTTACTACTCCTAAACTGAGAAAAATCCTAACTTTAAGACTTTCGGTATTCATAGAAGGCATTTAGGAGTCCTAAAGTTAGGACTCCTAACTTCTGTGAATACCGAAATGAGTAAATGCCTTCTATGAATACCAAAATGAGTAAGTGCCTTCTGTGAATACCAAAATGGTAGTAAGTTTAGGATTTTGTCTTAAGTAAGTTCTGTGAATCAGGCCCAATATTTCCGGCTCTTCTTAATTGTCATGATTTTAGCCAATGCAGACCTGCTGTTAGATTTTTATGACTTTTTAATAATGAATACATTTTTAATGTTGGTTCTTTTGTTTAAATCTGCCACACTTTCACGTAGATCAATGCTCTGACATAATATGCTGCTGCTACTCTTCGTACTGTATCTTTGTATATTTTTACTTATACACATTTGCACTTGATGTACTCTGAAAATAGTTTTATTTTTCGTTTGCACTGTGACTAACTTTTATGGATGCTATAAATGCTTCCGAATAAAGTTTTTGAACTGCACTGAACTAACTTTTTAACTGTTTGGTTATCAAAATGCCTTACACCTTTTTCCTGTCTGCTCTGTGCCATAGCTACCAGTGGTTGAACTCAGGTTTAAATTACTAAAACCATTGACTAGACCCCACAGGTTAGTGGCAAGTGACTTCATTACTGACAGTGGACTTCCATGTACCCCAAATCCACTTTCTTGCATCCTTAAAACAGAAAAATCAAAACAACGAAACAGGGCTTTTTGTGCCAAGCTACAAGATTATGGAACTCTGGGCCATATTATCAAGAAAGGGCGATACATTATTGCCACTTTTATCGGCAGAAAACTGCCACTAAAGCGGCGCTAATGGGCTTGATAATATGACCTTGTAAATTCCCATAGAAGCCCAGGTTCTGGTGTTAACCTGGGCTTCTATGGGAATTTACAAGGGCATATTATCAACCAAATTATCGCCGCTTTAGTGGCAGTTTCCTGCCGATAAAAGCGGCGATAATGTGTCGCCCTTCCTTGATAATATGTCCCTCTATTTCTTCTACTTCAGACGAAATCCCAGCTATCCTGCTCCCAGGAAAGACTCATATGTCTTTCAAAAGCAGTCACAGAACTTTCTGAAGAATATTTTGCAGGCTAACCATCCAAACATTATTGCGAATTGCAGTGGTGTTGATCACATTGTTTGGGAACACCTGCGGGGGGAAGGGTTATTCTGTATGATGACTGTAAAATGATTTCTAGATGTGCCGGTTATGTTTAGGATAATAAAATATGAGAAAACAAAAAGTGGTTATGTACAATTTGGTTGTACAAAAAGAATGTACACGAGGTACCATGTAGTAGGGTTCAGGGCATTGTACAAAGAAGCATAAGACAAATATATACAATGAAAGTGCTGAATAACCTTGAGAGGTACAAATGGTAAAATGGTGGTGCTCAAAGTTAAAGTTGCATCAAAGCGTTAGACTATATTAACTAGAGAATCGCATTAGTATATCATTTATCAAATGAATTAGAACCAAAACAGATTTTGACATCTCAACTCACTGGAAGGAGCCATAAGCAGCGAGAAGAAAGGGATAAGGAAAGGGAGGGCAAAAGTGAAGATGAAGAAGTTCATTTTTGAAAGAATAGTTTACAAGTGCCCAGTGCTGGGATAGAGTGGGCAACCAGTTCCAGTACATATTCTTGTGCCAGGACCTGGATTCAGGTTGTCCCTAGTGAAACCTCCCACATGTGTTCAGATGCTGTGTGATGACATGGCACACGCACATTCACTTCCATCCTCATGCGGAGATGCAGCCTGCATGCCGTGATGTTTTTTGTTAAATTGCTGGGGGACCTGGCAGCAGGAATTACTGGACAGATTTGAAAGCAGTCAAAATCTCTGTGTGAAACTTGGTGCCGCACTCGGGGCCCAGACGCCAATGTGTATGAGCAGAGGGGACCTTGCCAGAGAGCTCCCCAAGGATTTTACTGGATGAATGCATGCAACTTTGGCTGTGTTAGACCACTGGGGGGAGGAACACAGACAGAGCGGTATGGAGACACCAGGCCCCAGGGGGACAGCAGGTGGAGCTGGGGACAAACACCAGGCCAAGGTGTTAGGAGGCCGGTGACCTATACATATTTCCTCCTGGTTAGTGTGGATACAGGAGACATGGCTCACCCTGATCCAGGGGCACCTGGGTCTGGACGAGGGTCAGACCCTAGCACCATTTCAGAGATGTGGCCCCTAGGCTCGTGGTGGTGGGGCACCCCAGTCTGGCCATCGATGGCCCCTTGGCCTCATAACAACATATGAGCACCTCTTGGACTTACGAACAGTTCCTGGTCATGTATGACACACTGCGATTTGCATTGCAGGGGTGTACAGAGGGGCCCTGGAGGAAAGTCAATCACTGCCAAAGTTCAGCGGTACAGCTCTTGGGGTAACCGCTGGGAAGCAGTGTGGTGTCAGCTGGATTTCCACCTCTGGGCAGAGGCGCAGCGATATTCGACCCCATTACTCCTGTCACAGAGACGGCCGAACCAGGTTTCTGTGTGATTTGCTGCAGTGTAGGCCTCCCTCCCCCTCACATTCCATCTACGCTTCACCCAGTGATCACAACAGGCCCTATGTTAGGGGCCTTGATGCGTTATCTTTACTGGAAATCTGAATACCTGATTGCATGTGATACTCCACGGAGCCTCAGTGGGGGCCGGGTGGGTCAGTTGAGGAGCCAGACGTGCCTGGGCTTGGAACCACGTCCTGGTCCACCCGCACATCATGGCGAAGGACAAAGCACCGTCAAGCACGAAACAAAATATTCTGGACAAATACACCTGGCCTGATGGGCCCTCCGCATCATCAGGGGCAGGCAATCAGGGCGGATCATTACCAGACAGTGCGGCCCTATTGGTTGCCATCATGTAGTCCTGAGATGCCCCATGACGCCAACATAGGTGCAGTGGGCTCTGAGGTCACATTGCTCCGCCAGGACCTATGAAATGCAGTGGAGTGGATTGCTGATGTGTAGGCCCGAGTCTCAGGAGTAGAGGATTCAGTTACATCCCTGCAGTAAACTGACTCCAAGCTTACCTCCGTGACCGGGGAACTGGCACCTTGAGTGGAAGACGCAGAAGGAAGGGCACGCCGTAACAATCTGCGATTTGTTGGATTTTCCAGAGGCTTTGAGGGCCGTCGGTGGAGGGGTTCTTGGACTAATAGCTTCGAGACTTTCGTCAGTCCAGAGCACTCTCCCCCTGCTTTGTGGTTGAGGGGGCTCACAGGGCTCTGGTGCGGCACTCTCCCCTGGGTGCAGGTCCTTGCAAAACTCAGCTAAGGCCCATGTAGATAAGAGCAATAGGGCTGTGGGACCAGGTTGGGGGGGATTTTGTACAGTCGACGAGGGAAAAATAATTGTTTAATTTTCCCGGGTCATCATCTATCGAAATATCGCTCTTACCTGCACGGGCCACGTCTGGTGAAACTCTTAAACTATATGGACAGAGATGCCATCCTTAAGCATGCCCAACTCAATCAGAAAATTCTACACCAATCACATAACATAATAATATTTCCAGACTACACCAGGCTGATGCAGCAACAGCGTCAGTCCTTCCAGGCCGCCAAGCAGCACCTCCCTTGAAGTAAACTACCGGTACATGCTCCTATATCCTGCAAAACCTAAAGTGATCTACCAATCGCAGACATTCTTCTTTGATTCACCAGAGGGAGTCTTCCACTGTTCAGATTCATATTAAGCCTCACACTCCACCGTGCATAGACTCAGATTCCTCTCAGGGCGACAGGCAGGTCAAGACTGCAAGGACACCGGCCAAGCGCTGCATCAAGTCACGTTCATTATGGAGGCATTCAAGCCCAGCGGCAGATGCACCGGCAGCTGAGGGGGTGTTCCCCGCTTCCCAGACTTTTGACACGGCTATCCCAAGTAATAGTACAGAAAGCCTCATCCTTGTGGGTGCTTTTCACATACTCATTGGTGTATATTTCTATGGGTGACCATGCAGCCATGCGAGTGGCTACTCGTCACCCCAGATAGGTGGTTGATGTTGGGTATGGAGATCCAATGGGACAGGCCAAGAAGGGCTCATCATTGGGGTCTAATGATTTTCTGCACCAGGACAGATACTTCCAGTTCCAGAAGTATGGGGAGGGGGGTATTCAAAGTTTGTTTTAAGTATAGAAGAAATTGTATCACAACAATGTTGTTGTTTTAATGATTGTTTTCATTTAATGTGTCTGCCCAGTACTCGATCCTTCACACGCCCAACAGCTAGATATTTTCATACAGCCTGGACATGAGTATTATGTCGTGGTCTGGTCCCACTTACCATCACCGAATAGCATTGTGGAATGTAATTTGCCTACTGGACAAAGTTCAAACAGCTGTGATCCGGAAGCAGGCCAAGCGGATTGGAGCAGATGTTCAACTTTTGTAAGAGATCCACCTCATCGGGAACAAGGTCCCATGCCTGTCAAGATGAGGATACAAACAAATCTATCACGCTGGATTCTCAAGCGGTCTGAGGGTACGGGTATACTGATCAGGCAGACAGTTCCATTTCAAAACACCAAGACATGGACAGATTGGTATGGCAGATACTCCGCCATTGCGGGCACACTGTATGGTGAATCTCTTACACTTTTTAAGTGTCTAAGTCCAACCTCCCCCCCACTCAGACAATCTTTTATTGAATTAATGACGGGACTCTTGGGTGAATTGCTGGACCGACTTGTAGTGTTGGGGAAGTGATTGGAACAGAGTTGTGGCCCTGTCACTAGATAGGGTGTGCTTCCCCCCCAGGAACAACCTCGAGAAACAGGCGCAACACATTTATCTTCTTTGATAGGAGCATTGGGTTTTGCAGATGTATGAAGAGCTCACCACACCACATCGGGGGGGGGTAACACATTCTTCTCGGCTGCCCACGTCTCATACTCAGGACTTGATTGTTTTCTGGTCCCACATAACCACCTACACAGAGTGTCTGATATTACTGTGCTGCCCAGAGGACTGTCAGATCACTCTCCTGTAGTCCTCGGTCTCCAGGTGGGTCCCTCAGACGTTATGAGAGGGCCTGAAACCCATGTTGTGGGGGCAGACATTAGCTTTTATGCAGGGGAGAAACAGCGTAAAATGGAAGACCTGGTGGACCTCATGGCCAGGATAACAGAACCGTACTGCTGGCACGCCAGCAGGATGGCTGCCTTGCGTGTTGACAGTTTGGTCTAGAACAGCAACAGTACCACCTGGCCCTGATGGGTAAGGCGCGATTGGCGAGGCAAGCAAACAAGAGCCGTATCTATCAATGGGGGAGAAGTTAAGTCAAATATTTACAGACTTTGTCAGGATATCCCCTGATCACCCCTTTCCCTTAATTAGGGATGAGTCTTGTGCACTACTTACATACCTCGGAGGGATAGCCTATAGACTTGCTTTCCATTTTGAGGGGGTCTATTCTAGGAGGGAGGTGCGGTCCATGATGTAGATAGAGGAGTTCCGGGCTCTTTCCTCGATGGCCCGTGAATCTTTAGATGCTGTGTTCACAGGGGAGGAACAATCAGCTGCTGTGGCCAAATTAGCCCCAGTTAAAGTTCCTGTGCCCAATGGGTTCCCTTGTAAATTCTTTAAAGCTTACTTGCCAAAACTCTGGGATCCCCTCCTGTGAGTGGTCATGTCTGTGACAGCTGAAACGGTCATGCCGCTGGACTGGCGCCACACAGAGATCGTGGTTTTCCCCATACCAGGCTGCCCGGCGCATGACTTCACCTCGTATTACCCGATATCCCCATTAAACATAGATATATGTTGTTTATATCATTTATTCGCTCGTGCATTTTCCTTATTATGTAGGCCATGTTGGGACCCTTAAATACAAAACCAATAAAATGTGTTAGAAAAATCAAAATATATGACACAATCCTCCGACGCGTTTCGGAGTATAACACACTCCTTCTTCACGGGCAAGAGACTGTGTTTCCGTGAAGACGAATAAAGTGCAAATCACGTGAAACACAGTATCTTGCCTGTGAAGGAGTGTGTTATACTCCGAAACGCCTTGGAAGATTGTGTCTTAAATAAATCCGCACTTTAAATAGAGGCCACGGCTCCAGTGTCGTCGTTTTTCCTGGATCGAAGGGGACCAGCATTGGTAACGGTGTGTTCGTACTTTAGGGGGAGGCTACCCCTGCCATGTGCCCGCCGTACGAGAGGCTTGGGCAGAAGCCAACGTTGGTGCTTGATATATATATATCATTTTAAATACATGATCACAGGATGTAATTCTTATATGGCACATGTTGGTCTAAATAACATCTCTTTCAGGCTGTATAAAATGACCCATAGTGGGTAATAATTTCATAAATGGATTTAACCTGTCATTTTAAACCTGATGTCATATATCAGATGGCCTTACATTTGTAAATTATAAGACCACTATGCCATAGAATTGTTAAAACCTGCATTTAAGCAGTTAGTATAATGGTACTTTTAATTAAGTTTTTGTAAATTAACCTGAGAAAGACGTAGATCCGTGTGATAGTCTTTTCTTCATGTTTATTAATCATGTGACCTACTGACCATGCGGTGTAGGGGGTGTGTACATTTGATGTTGAAAAAACGTATAAAACTATAACGGTCGCGATATTTGCTGAATGTGATCAAGGGCTCTTGAAGCCCTAAACGCGTCGTTGCAGGCTGGAGAAGAAACGCAAATAAAATCTGTATCTTGCCTGACTTGCTGTGGTGGTTTGAGTTCCTTCCTCGCCGCACGCCGGAAGTGGTGGGAATTGTTTGGTGCATATATATATATATATATATATATATATGCAGAGCAGGCTCCTTCCGATAAAAGAGAAAACAGAGACCCAAGGGGATATATTTGGAGGCTTTATTCAGGAAATTGGCGGATGCATTTCTGGCTGATGTTGTGATGAAAAAGGGTTCAGGCAGATCAGGTCGTTATACCCCTTTTCTAGGTTTGCCCGGCGTTAGCCGCTTCTCACCCAACTCACGATTACCAAATAAAGAGGCATGCGCTGGAGACTGGAAGGCAGGAAACAGGAGTTTATTTCCGACGGAACAGAACACGTCAAATCAGACAACAGGGTATCTTCTCGAGGTGCTCTAACAAGTTTCTCTACGGCTCTGTCTTTTATACACAGGTTTATGATGTACAAACATTCCTTATTGTAATAAAGACACTTTGAAGTACGAAAAGGCATGTTTGGAATCCCAGCTTCAGGCCTATTCCCATACCGGTCGCTCTGATGTTGTTTCCCCCTCCCAAATGTAACATGTGATCGAAATCTGCAGCCGGACATTCCAACCGGACACGAGGGCAAGAGGGGTGGTCGGACCTAAGGTTGGGCAGGCGATAAGATCACATTCCGCTATGCGGGGCCGGGGGGGGGGTACATCCACGAGACCGAGGTTTATGACATGGGACTGGGTTGAGAGGCCAGGTGTAGCCGGGGGGGGGTCATCAGAAGAGAGGAAGGGTGTTCCTGGGAGGAATGCAGGGGTGTCGGTCAGATCTAGGGGTGTGAAGGCCTTGATTAATCACCGTTCCTCTGATGTGAGGCGAGATCCTACTGTAGGGGCAATAAACTGCATCTGTTGAACTAGGTGATGGCCTGGGATCAGGCCGGGCAATCGGGCAGGGAGGAAGAGTTTACCAAAAAGGGCCTGTTCTGTGGGTAGGATGAAAGAGCGAGGGGGCAGGGGTTCAGCACGGAGACAGGGTCGTGTTTAGAGGTGCGTTTATGGCCCGAGCAGGAGAGACCGGGGGCTGTCGGGGTGCGGGGGAATACTCGCAAGGCTGGGGAGTGGGGGAGAGAGCGAGAGACGCAGGTTATTGGCAGTGGGCAGAGGGGTCATAACGCACAAAATGGCTACTATCTATGTTCGTGATGGGGCCTAAAAGGGGACAAGATGGCAGGGCCACTGTTACGTGACTTTTGCTTTACCTTCAACAGTGGCGAGGGTGAACACAAATGAACGCCGCTTATGTACATATACATTGTCATTTTCCACAGTCGCCGCTTTTTAACATAAGTTAGGTCATTTGCTTGTTTATCCTAGCTGACGGGGTGTACATATAGTCGTGTGTTGTCAATGGAATAGCGTTTGTCAATACTGGTGGATTTGCATATAATCGCGTGCAGTTGATGTGACATACGAGGTGGAATACATATAAATTTACATTTGTCGTATTTAAAAAAATGACCGATGAAACATTTTACAGGCAAAAGTGGTTGAGGGAGGAATTTAGTCCAATACAAGTAATTAGTCCAAGGGGGGTAGAAAGTTCAGAAAAGGGGGGGGGTCTTCGCCACAGTGTCTTTTTAGTCGTGAGCCATCACTGGTAGGCTCTGGTAGTTCGTATTCTTCCGTTGGCGCTGTTGAGTACCGGCGGTGGAGCTATAGGTCCAGCTCGGGTCGTTCTTTACCCGTCGCAGGGTGTGACCTGTCCTTTGCTGTTAGGCCACAGTCCTGTTCCTTAACTAATCTCCTTTAAGGGTGCCTCATGCTGGGCACCTGCATTTCTTTCTCTGAGTCAAAATCCACGTGAAAAAGGAAAAGCGAGAGGTTTTGTCGGGTAATCGGGGGAAGAGAGGGCGGAGTGGGACCAGATCTTTGGGACAAACCAAGGGAGCAAAGGGTGATGCGCAGGCAGGTCCATCAATCGGGCTCAAAGGGGCGGGGACTTCTGGCACGCGTGGGTCAACAAGTAGAGGGCTTCAAAGCAGCCCTCCGTTCCTTCATTTTCTGCGTTTGAGAGTGGTGCATCGTCCCGCGTCCCGTTGCTCTGCGGCTCCATCTTAGGTCGAGGTCACACGCGCCTCATGATCTGTGGCCAGGCTGAGCGTCACGTCCGGCCCCTCTCCTCCGGTGACTGTGTATCCTTGAATGGGTACAAAACAGGTTTTAGCGAACTGGCAAGAGAAGGCATTTATACATTTCAATTCCGTCCCAGGTCTAGGTAGTTGGGGGTACGTTTCATCGGTCACGGTCAGGAGTTATCACTGTGGAGCATGTATACAGGCATGTCTACTGAGTTTGCACTAAGTCTATTTGGCGTTCATTCATGACGTATGTGGCTTTCTGACCCTAGCCCTGGCAGTCTTCTATCACCATGAGAGAGGGGGATAGTGGCTAAACATTCTTTTCTCGGGGGGGGGGCAACAGTTAATCGGGGTCATCCGTTATACTTCGTGGTATGGAGCTGGGGTCATTCGGGAGAAAACGGGGACGTTTGTACATCCGTACTTGGGCGCAGAGGGGTGGGGCAATCTGGGCATTGTTTCTAACAAGCTGAGAACAGAAAGCCACTGACATATAGTCCTCCTGTAAGAAGGCCAGATTAGGGGACTTCAGTCGTCTAACCTGTCCTTTCCTTCATAGCCAATTCAAGTTCCATCATTTTACAGAAAGGAGAGGTAGTAATATGGCAAATTTCAATTGTTTTAGTTTCTGTCAATTTGCCAAACACCTTTGTGTTCGAAAACCAATTAGGCTCGTGCCGGCGGGGCACAACGTTACCACACAAAGGAAGAGGGAACAGGGGGACCCTCGGAGGGAGAGTCGTCCGCATTTTAAATGATCTATTCGGTACACATACAACATGAAGAGAGAGAAAAAGAGAGAGAGAGAGACGCGTACAGTAATAGGCCATTTAATGCGCACACAACACGAAACAGTAGGGTCACGTTATATAGAAACACAGACTGAGGGACAACGTAAATCCATATACTACGTACACATGAATTCAGGCGGGGGTACATGGATTATATGCAGAACTCAAGACAAAACATAGAACAGTACTTGGCCAAAAAATGTCCTCCTGCATGCTGCGCATCCTTAGTATCCTATTTAACTCGCCTGGCTGTCTTTTGCAGTTGGCCTCTGTTGCAAATATTTACACTTTCGTCAATTGTTCGGGAACTAACCTGATCGAGCTAGTACTTACGGTGGGATCTTAGGATCGCTTTTAGCGAATGGGCATCCAAGCTGAGGCAACGGGGGGGGTGTCAGTCGGGGGAACAATGGGCAGTTTCGAGTTTCACGTCTATGAGGGTGCAAGTGGGAGGTGGTAAATCTTAGACATTTGACAATTTTCTTAGTCTTCCAGGAGGAGGGTACTTGGGTAAACCTCACCCTGGAATAGTCCTGAACCTTCCCCTACTTAGTTACCGTATGAACCTACTCGTAGGTGCACGTCATTCATGGTTGCATTGTTCGTCGTGTATAGGTGCCATGCTCAGACCCCCTTTTTCCCCATTCCACCGGTCGTTCGTTCATCACTCAAGTCGTACGAAAACACCTCTCTTATCGAGTCAATGCGTGCAACGTATATCCAGTCGAGTTATACACATCCGGTCATACACGCGTGCATTCATATCACCCAAAGTCGTCACGTCCTATGGGGCAGTCCCCATGGATAATGTATCACTTGTCCCCGCGGAACCATGGCGTGTTGCTTAGGTCTTCTCCATTCTTTAGTCGATGTTCCGATGTGACCTGCAGAAAGAAGGGGAAAAAGAAGGGGTGGGGGCAGCGTTTTAAGGCACATCCGCGCGCATAAACCCAAAAGGCTTTTACTTACCACGTATTCGACCTATCTCCGCCGGGTGCAGTCCCTTCCATCTCTGCGTTTTAAGCCCAGAGGGACTGGCAGTGCGGGAGGCATAATCATGGATGGACTGCACATTGCATAGACTGCCCACGTGTGGTATTGCGGATCTTGTGTTGGGGGGGTGTCGAAACAAAAGGGCAGTCAGTGTAAAGTGGGGTGAACTCGTGTTCTCCTTTGAGGAGGCGGGGTGGTCTACAGTGGTACCGGGTCTGGTTTAGGGGCATCTGAAACAATTTCCCTGAGATATGTGACATACAAAGTAAAACAGAACACCGGGACCTTTGTCGATTGCCTTACGTTGCACAAAAGTAAAAAAACACACGCAACAAACTTGGACCATTCACATTTTCAATATTTCTGGGTACTTTGCTTTTTAACCTTTCAGTAATCGACTTGCTTTATTTCGCATGTATTTTACGTAGATCGGAAACAATGGCTATGTATTCGAACTTACCAATCCAAGAGCTACGACTATTTTTGTTTTTCACAAAATCTTTATTTAAAAAATGTTTACGTACAAATGCAGGCCTACAACCACGTGGGCCAGCCACGGAGCAGACTGGAACTGTACATGAGGGCATATTTATTTAAGGAAAATATAACTGAGTCGGTGGTCGTTTTATTTCATCAAGGTACGATAAGTGCAATAAAATCATATCGAAAATTCATTGTGGGCAAGTATCATCAGTGTCAAAAAAATTCGAACTTTCAATAATACTGTAATCAATGATGCGTCAGAACTTAATATCAATTCATTGTCCGAATGTTCAAGCAATACTCATCCCCTCCTGCCATGTGCTTCAAAAACTGCATACATATCTCATGATATCAAGTCTGAGCATCCGGAACACAACGGGGAGTTGCGAGTTTCGTTTGTACCGGCGCCATTTTGGGTGGGGTCAGGCGGGTCCAAGTATAGTCAAAATGTCTCCACCAACTGGGGGTTGGACCAGAATCTCTTTCGGCAGTCCAGAAGTTCCGTTAAGGGGCAACAGAAGGGATCGGTGACATGAACCATCAATCAAAGAAAAGGGGGGGGGCAACAATCTTTCCTACCGGGTCATACTGGTGTTCCACAGGAACTGATCAAATCAGTAGTCTGCAGGATTTTTGGTCATTCAAACTGAGGCTGGCGTCAGCATGAGAGCGCCAACGTCTCGTGGCTACGTCTTGGTCGTTCTGCGGGCAATCATGGCAGCCATTTCCCATCGGGGGGCGGTCGGGGGCCCGCGGAGGTCGAGGGCCCTCCGCAGTTCTCGTAGAATCTTCAAAGCTGAGGAGAACGCATCTGGACGAGGGCCCATTTTCTGGTTGACAGGCGACCTGGCCAACTTTTCACGCCAGGCCCATTCCTGCAAAGTCGACCGCCATTTTTAGGAGTTCTGCAGTTACCGGCAGTCACTGGGTCAAATGAGCAGACGGACTCCAGCCCGCCGGGCGAGGCGTCGTTGCACCGCCACAGTGGACGAGACCCTGCTGGGTGAGTGGAGCGTCGCTGCACCGCAAGAGTGGACGAACCCTTTGCCGGGTGCGTGGAGCGTTGGGGGTGCAGCTGAGGGGCCTCCACCTGGGGAGGCGGGAGAGGCTCGTCTGTGCCGCCTCTCCCTCCCAGTGCACCCCACGGCGTCTCGCTGACATTTGTTATGGCCGGACCAGGCGATGAAGAAGAGAGGGGGGGGTCGGAGGCATAAGCAAGACACCCCCGCCCCGTGGCCTGCAAGGCGCCGGAAGAAGAAGAGAATGGGAAGACCAGGACATTCCGGGCCGGGCCATTCACCCCACGGCTTCTCCGGCTGATGGCAAGCTGAGTGTTGGAGGCGACCCCCTACCCGGAGGGGGAAAGGGGGGGTCATCCGCGCCACCTCCGGACATCCTGGGGACAGGCCTTGGCACGGGGTGTCGTCTCCGGACTATTCGCGTAATGGTCTTCCACCCCAGGCCGCCACTGACGGCTTTTGTAGACTTTCTGACGCCCAAAAACCTACTAGAAAGTAGCCCAAAGTAGCCCAACATGGCTACTTTGGGGAAGGAGGGACAGGAACGGCGTCAAGCAGACGGCGAAATGCATTGTGGGTTTGTTGTTGCAGCCGTTTGCCATGTAAATAGTTGTTTAATATTTTTGTTAAAAAAAAAATAAAAACGTTTTAACCTGTCACTTTGCTATAGTGTTGTATATTTCTAATATTTGCCTAGGGTTTGTCGTTAATTGGGCGGTCGGCGGTGGAGCCGAGCTGTCTTGCAGTCGTCATGGTGTTGAGTTCGGCTTTCCTCACTAGTTTCATATTTCCTGAGGGGTTGTTCCTAATGCTTCCATTTCAGTGAGGTCGAAAAGAGTTCTCATCAGTGGCCTACTGATTTTACTCGATTCCTTTTGTTTTTCCTAACGATTTTTATGTTCCTTCATTTGCTAGCACGATACAGCGGCTAATCCGCATTTTTCTTTATATATGTCCTTTTTATTAGGGGTGTCCTCCGGTGGAGCCAGGTGGTCTACCTCTAATAAATGGTCCGGGCTGAACCAACTACTGAGCAATGGGGAGGAGATAGGCATGACGGGTTTCAACGGGGACAAAAGTCAGCATTACCTATCCTTCACTACTTTGCGGAGACTAGATAGAAAATTTCTATTCTACAGTATTCGCAAATAGGGAATACCCAAAGAGAGAACCAATTCCAAACAGTCAAGTTCGGACAAACAATCAATCAATCAAATGAGGAATAAAATAGGCGCGACGGGTTACAACGGGGGCAAAAGCCTGCGCTACCTACCCTTCACTATCTGCAAAGAGAGAGATCTTCCTGTTCCTCTCTGTTTGTAGGCAGAGAAGATCCTTTCCGAGAACCAATTCCGAACGCTCAATGTTCGGTCAAACAATCAATCAGTGGGGGATAAAAATAGGCACGACGGATTACAACGGGGGCAAAGGCCTGCGTTACCTATCCTTCACTATCTGCAAAGACTAAACAGAGTATGGCGACTCTGTGCTTGTTTGCAAATAGAGAATGATCCAAAGAGAACCAATTCCAAAACAATAAATGCTTGGATAACAATCAATCAAATGGAGAGGAAAATAGGCGCGACGGGTTACAACGGGGGCAAAAGCCTGCGCTACCCACCCTTCACTATCTGCAAAGGGAGAATACTCCTATCCTTCCCCGTTTGTAGACAGAGAATCTCTCAGGACAAAACAATCAAAATGCGTAATACTAGTATTTTCCAATGACAATCAAACAATAAATTCGCAATTTGTCGTGTTTACACGACCTTACCCGGACCGTATGAGCAGTTTCCCGTCTTCCGTTTCCAGCGCCCGATCGTCCTCTATTCTCCGTAATTGCTGTGGCACTCCTGATGGTTCCCAGTCAGGACCGTAGATCACTCGAGAGAGGTCTGTTCGGAACCAGTGAAGTTCGGATGATCGGCTGCCAGACAAGGGTCTATCGGGCAGGAGCTCTTCCCGATCGTTGCAGTCGTTCACTCTGTCGTTGGGACCTCTCTCACTGGATCCACGTGTCGCTGATGGGCCCCACGTTTGGGACGCCAATTGATGAAAAAGGGTTCAGGCAGATCAGGTCGTTATACCCCTTTTCTAGGTTTGCCCGGCGTTAGCCGCTTCTCACCCAACTCACGATTACCAAATAAAGAGGCAGGCGCTGGAGACTGGAAGGCAGGAAGCAGGAGTTTATTTCCGACGGAACAGAACACGTCAAATCAGACAACAGGGTATCTTCTCGAGGTGCTCTAACAAGTTTCTCTACGGCTCTGTCTTTTATACACAGGTTTATGATGTACAAACATTCCTTATTGTAATAAAGACACTTTGAAGTACGAAAAGGCATGTTTGGAATCCCAGCTTCAGGCCTATTCCCATACCGGTCGCTCTGATGTTGTTTCCCCCTCCCAAATGTAACATGTGATCGTAATCTGCAGCCGGACATTCCAACCGGACACGAGGGCAAGGGTGGTCGGATCTAAGGTTGGGCAGGCGATAAGATCACGTTCCGCTATGCGGGGCTGGGGGGGTACATCCACGAGACCGAGGTTTATGACATGGGACTGGGTTGAGAGGCCAGGTGTAGCCGGGGGGGGTCATCAGAAGAGAGGAAGGGTGTTCCTGGGAGGAATGCAGGGGTGTCGGTCAGATCTAGGGGTGTGAAGGCCTTGATTAATCACCGTTCCTCTGATGTGAGGCGAGATCCTACTGTAGGGGCAATAAACTGCATCTGTTGAACTAGGTGATGGCCTGGGATCAGGCCGGGCAATCGGGCAGGGAGGAAGAGTTTACCAAAAAGGGCCTGTTCTGTGGGTAGGATGAAAGAGCGAGAGGGCAGGGGTTCAGCATGGAGACAGTGTCGTGTTTAGAGGTGCGTTTATGGCCCGAGCAGGAGAGACCGGGGGCTGTCGGGGCGCGGGGAAATACTCGCGAGGCTGGGGAGTGGGGGAGAGAGCGAGAGACGCAGGTTATTGGCAGTGGGCAGAGGGGTCATAACGCACAAAATGGCTACTATCTATGTTCGTGATGGGGCCTAAAAGGGGACAAGATGGCAGGGCCACTGTTACGTGACTTTTGCTTTACCTTCAACAGTGGCGAGGGTGAACACAAATGAATGCCGTTTATGTACATATACATTGTCATTTTCCACAGTTGTGCCTTCGTCAGCGCCCAAAGCCTCCACAGGAATATCACTCTGATTGCGAGTCCCGCCTCTCTTTTGGACTTGATGTCACGAGTCCGCACCTCCCCCAGAAAACCTATATATATATATATATATGCTATCTCTTTCAAGAATGGAAAGTCGACGCCATGTCGTTTAGTTAAATCCTTTATTTTCAGCTGTTAAGTGTCAGACGCGTTTCGCCTGCCCAGCAAGTGAGCAAGCCTGCCCAGCAGGCTTGCTCAATATATATATATATATATATTACCTACTGGCGGTCGCCAGTAGGTATATATAGTTAGGATTTTTTCTCTATGGGATTTTTGAAAATTCTATGTCTAATAACTTTGGCGTTTGTGGACGGAATTGGCAGAAATTTTCAGGAAAATGGAACATTTTGTTTCTGAACAGTCCCAGGAAATTTGGGGGGGGTTCCTCAAGGGGGGGCCGGGAAAAAAGGGGGTCCCAAAACGCGTTTTTCCAATGTTAATTTCCATAGGGCGGTTGGCCTCACTTTTAGCCCGAACGGCTGAATGGATTTGCACGAAACTTGGCAAAATTGTAGGGACTGGTAGCCCGATGTGCCTTTGCTATGTCTCAATATATGTGCTCCAGTGGATTTTGAGAAATTAACGTTCAAAAAAAGATATATCTGTGACAGCGGACCGGGCAGCGCTCCGCTTCGCGTACTTTTCGCGTTACGGAGCTTTGTGAAGCGAAGCTGATTGGTTCTCCGGCGTCTGTAAACATTCCAAACAGTCCGTAGCGGCCGCCATCTTGTCTCTCGGTAGGATCGAGAGACAAGAGGAGGCCAAAGCGAAGGGGCAAATGACCATAAGGGGGCATAGTAGATCCTCCCTGACCCCCTAGGTTTGATGTGGAGGTTTTAAAAGGGCCCCGCGGGCCTGGGGAGCGTACTACAAGGAAACAAGAATGATTGACTTTTAACTTATTGTATGTTTATAGACTTTTTTTTTCTTTTTTTTCTGCTGAGTGACGTCTCGGCCTATCTCCACGGGATGCAGTCCCTACCATCTCGGCGTTTAAGCCCAGGGGGACCGGTAGTGTGGTAGAGATAACGTCTGTTAACGTTCGATTCGAAGGAAATCAGGAAGTGTTGATAAACATTGTCTGCGCCATCTTGCCTTTTTTCAAATGCCACACTTTTGTCGTGCACGGCAGCCATTTTAGATTCCTTGACCAGACCCACTCTCTGCACGCTGTCGATCCTTAGCATGGCTCCCCACCCTCGCAAGCATCTCCCCCAGGCACTGGTCACCCCCGCTCTCTGTCTTACGTATGGGCAATAAACCTCCCCCATCTGCGCTGCTTTTCCCTGAGAATCACACCCTGTGCCTGTCCGACACCTCCCTTTCGCCCTATTCACTACCGCACCCTCTGACACTCCTCTTCCTCTGTGTCCGATTGTCCAGGCCGGTCCCAGGCTATCAGCTAGCCCTGCAGATGTAGTTTATGGCCCCAGCTGTAAAGAATCACCCCTCTTCAAAGGAGTTATAGTAGATCAAGGCCCACACCCGATGAGATCCGTCACACCACACGCGTTCCTACTATTTGAAAACCATTCTGTATTGTGATTGGGGAGGGGACCGAGCCTGAAGCGGAAGATTCCAGGGATGCCTCTTTGTACATCAAAGTGTTTACAATTATGTGTCACATTAAAAATATAAGGCACTCCAACAAAGTAGTAGGATTATAAAACTTTAATAACTTATAAATATATACAACAAAACAAATACAGTAAAAACATTTAAACATTTTTAGGGAAAAAGAAGGAAGTAGCGGTCGGTTGTGCGAATAGTCCCAACGCAGCACAACGTCCAGATTTCTGGACGGCACCCAGGTGATGTTGCCTGGGTGCCGCACTGATTTCGGTATCCGGCGTGGGGCGTCGCGGGGGGTGGGTCATCAGTAGCGGTCTGTTGTGCGAATAGTTCCAAGGCAGCAGAACGATGGCACCAAGGTGATGTCCAGTAAGTTGCCGCCCTCCGAATAACGGCGTGGGGCGCCCCGGCGGGGGGGGGGGGTGAGGCGGCATGAACGGGCCTCCCCAGGTGGAGGCTCGTCTGCTGTAGTGGGGCGCCCCTTTACCGTTTCAGTTGCCATTCCGTCCGCTTTTGGTCCACTGTGTCAAAATCCGCCATTTAGCTGAGTTGCGCCCACTCTTGCGGTGCAGCGATAGGCGGCTGCCACAGGACTCTCAAAATGGCGGCAGGCTCTTTCCTTTTTGGGCCTGGTCCACTGAAATGGCCCTGGGACACCTTGGAAATCGGACGCTAGTCTGCTAGGTCTTGGACCCCATTCTCGAAAGCGTTCCCTCAGCCTTAAGGATTGTACAAAAGTCTTGGGGGCCCCCGACTCCTGCAGGCTTCCGGTGGGGAGCGGCTGCCATGATTGCTCGCGGAATGACCACGACGGAGCCACGAGATGGTGGTGCTTTCATGCTGACGCCAGCTTCAGTCTGAAACATCCAGAAACAAGGTGGGGCTTTCATCGTTTGGGAAAAAAAAAGTTTTCATCCAATGAAAAGTGTTATTTTTAGGTCATATGATCAAGCCTTCCATCATTAGGAAACCAAAAGTAAAATGAACCAATGAAAAGTTTTATAAACAAGTCACATGACCTGTTATGCGGCATAGGGTATAAAAAGCATAGAAAATCCGTTGGCACGTGAGGCAGCGTCAGTAGCGGACCGATGTGCGAATAGGCCGAAGGCAGCACAACGCGCCAAGATCCGGATGGCACCGAGGTGGTGTCTAGCAAGTTGCCGCACTGGTGTGGCCATCGTACAATGCTGAAAGTGGGCGTGGGGCGCCCCGTTGGCCTGTGAGGTGGCGTCAGTAGCGGACCGATGTGCGAATGGGGCCAAAGGCAGTGCAACGCGCCAAGATCCGGATGGCACCGAGGTGGTGTCATAGTTGAGAGTTCTGAGCAGCGGTTGTAACACTGTCTGAAGCCTATTTGCAGCTGCTGCAGCTTCACTACGCGCCAAGATCCGGATGGCACCGAGGTGGTGTCTAGCAAGTTGCCGCACTGGTGTGGCCATCCTATAATGCTGAAAGTCGGCGTGGGGCGCCTCGTTGACCTGTGAGTTCGCGTCAGTAGCGGACTGATGTGCGAATAGGCCGAAGGCAGCACAACGCGCCAAGATCCGGATGGCACCGAGGTGGTGTCTAGCAAGTTGCCGCACTGGTGTGGCCATCCTACAATGCTGAAAGTGGGCGTGGGGCGCCCCGTTGGCCTGTGAGGTGGCGTCAGTAGCGGACCGATGTGCGAATGGGGCCAAAGGCAGCGCAACGCGCCAAGATCCGGATGGCACCGAGGTGGTGTCTAGCAAGCTATGCAGCTGAGTTGCGTGCGCACTTGCGGCGAATAGGTCGAAGGCAGCACAACAATATTTTCTGAATAGAAGACACCACAAGGCGCTGAGATTCGGTTGGCACCGAGGTGGTGTCTAGCAAGTTGCCGCATTGGTGTGGCCATCCTACAATCCTGCTCCGAATAACGGCGTGGGGTGCCCGAAGGGGGGGGGGGAGGCGGCGTGAACGGGCCTTCCCAGGTGGAGGCTCGTCTGCTGTAGTGGGGCGCCCCTTTACCGTTTCAGTTGCCATTCAGCAGAGTTTCGGCCGCTCTTGATGCTACAGCGACAGGCGGCTGCAACAGGACTCTCAAAATGGCGGCCTGTCCTTTGGATTTGGGCCTGGTCCACTAAAATGGCCCTGGGACACCTTAGAACTCGGACGCTCGAATTTTTTTTCCTTTCCTCTACATGCAAAAAAGGTAAATTCCCGGTACGTTACACGCTTCATCTGCCACGATGTACTCTCCAGAGGAATCGAAAAAAAATATAGTTATGGTAACTATACCATGCATCGTCATATGGAGAGGTGGCACCGATTAATTATAGTGCTGCATAAAAGAGAGATTTGGAGGAGAACCCCCGACCTGCCAGTACATTCATCAAAGAACTGGCACTGACAGCATCAGAAGCAAGGGAAACGGTCCCAAATATTTAGAAGAACTTTGGAAAGATTAAAATGACATGTTTAGATTGTGGCAAATTAATTTCATGTGGACAGATGAGTGTTACTCTAATAAATACAGCATATGAACATCATCATAGTCGATGGTTGGTAGAGACATTTTGACTATATCCTGGACCTGCCCGTCCTCGCCCAAAATGGCGCCAGAATAAATGGGAGTCGTAACTCCTTGTTGTGTACTGGTTGCAGAACATTGAAATCACGAGATACGTATGCAGTTTTGAAGCACATGGCGGGCGGGGACGAGAATTGATTGAATATTTCGACATCCCTATTGATATTAAGTTCTGATGTGTTATTGATTACTGTACTATTGAAAGTTCGAATTAACGTCACCCATGGTACTTGCCCGCAAATGTATATCTAGATAATTTTATTGTAACTGGCCCTGTCGTATTTTAATTATAAAATGTACGTCCACCGATTCCGCAACTGTTAGACACCTTAGTTCTTGCAACCTAATGGCCCGCCCGTTACGTTCCTCTACAGTGTAAATGTCTACTCATCATATACGATTACAGTTTGCTCCGTGGCCGGCCCACGTGGTTATAGGCCCGTATTTGTATACTGACATTTTCACAATAAAGGTTTTTAAAAGAAAACATGGTAGTAGTATTTACATTGGTAAAGTTTTTAATAATAGTCACTGTTTTAGAATCAGTAAAAGGCAAGTGAAATAAAGCATTCGAATTACATGAAGGGTAAAAGGTATAATACGCAAGAACGCAGTAAACATAAATGGTCACGGGTTGTTGTGTTTTCTACTCCTGCAACATAAAGTGATCGATAAGAATCTGATATTCTGGCGTAAAGGCGACTAAGACAGCAGGCCGACCCTCTTTTGCTCAACGGCTCCGTCATGGGACGAAGAAACGCCCTTTTTCTCAAAAAAGGAATATATTTTACTTGCAGGACAGTTGTAAATTTTCCGGGAAAGTACATTAGCCTGGAACATTATAACATATGTTTAAGAAAAAATAATGTTCGAAAGTAATAAAAAGCGTAATTTTTAGGTCATATGACCAAGACTTTCATCATTAGAATAAGAAAAGTAAAATGAACCAATGAAAAGTTTTATTAACAAGCTACATGATCTGTTATGCTTACGTTACGCGCTGCGCGCCGCGCCCCTCATCACTTCCGGATGCGCTAACGTGGCGCGTCATATGACGCATTACGCGACAACGCAGGTCCAGAATATAGTCAAAATGTCTCTACCAACCAGCGGTCGGAACACAACCCCTTTCAGCAGGCTAAATAGTTCTGTTAAATGACAACAGAAGGGACAGGCAACAAGAACCATCAGTCAAAGAGGGGAGGGCAAGTTCTTCTCTACCGGGTCACGTTGGGGCGCTACCGGAACTGATCGAATTGGTAGTCTACAGAGTTTCTGGATGTTTCAGACTGAAGCTGGCGTTAGCATGAGAGCACCACCATTTCGTAGCTCCGTCGTGGCCATTCCACGAGCAATCATGCTAGCCGCTCCCCACCAGAAGCCTGCGGGAGTCGGGGGCCCCCAAGACTTTTGTAGAATCTTCAAGGCTGAGGGGACGCTTTCGAGAATGGAGCCCAAGCTCTAGCAGACAAGCGTCCGAGTTCCAAGGTGTCGCAGGGCCATTTTAGTGGACCACGCCCAAATCTGAAGAGCCGGCCGCCATTTTGAGAGTCCTGTGGCAGCCGCCTATCGCTGCACCGCAAGAGCGGGAGCAACTCAACTACATGGTGAGCGAGACGTTGTAGTCGAAAGAGCGGGCGGTAAACAGCTGAATAGCGGAAGAGGCACAGTCTAGCAAAAGCGGGCGGAATGGCAACTGAAATGGTAAAGGGGCGCCCCGCTACAGCGTGTCTTTAGGTGAAACGGATTGTGGGACAAAGTCAAGAATGGAAGAGTTACCAAAAGGCAAAAAGTTCCGCTTGATCCCGGGAGCCGGCCACCTATGTCGGGGGCGATCTCAGGCCACACCAGGAGAACACGACTTGGGGAGGGGGCCGGAGCCAAGCGCCCCCTCCGAGTCCGCGCCATCACACCGTCCCTCGGGGGCCTCCGTTAAGCGGTTCAGGGTGGCACCACATCACATTGTTTACAAATGCAGTAACGTACTCAAACAGCCCCCACTTACTTTTAGAATAGTGAAGATGAAGCAAGTGCAAATAGGCTTCAGACAGTGTTACAAGCACTCTTCAAAAAATCTGAATCATCAGAGTGCATGAGTTTCATGCTCGATCGATTGAGCTAGCCGGATCGGGCAACAAAAAGTTTAAAATAGTTATGTAAATAGTTGTTTAATAAAATGTTTTACCCTGTTACTTTGCTGGTGTGTTGTATATATTTGCATAGCGTTTATCGTTATTTTGGGCGGGGTGGGTTGGCGGAGCCGAGCTGTCTTGCAGCCATCATGGTGTGGAGTTCAGTTCATCTCACTAGTTTCGTATTTGTCATGAGGGGTTGTTCCTAATGTTTCTATTTTAGCGAGGTCAAAAAGAGATCCCATTAGTGGCCTACTGATTTTGCTCGATTCCTTTTGTTTTTTTACACGATTTTTCGCTATCTGCAAAGACTAAACAGAGTATTGCGACTCTGTGCTTGTTTGTAAATAGAGAATGAACCAAAGAGAACCAATTCTAAAACAGTAAATGCTTGGATAACAATCAATCAAATGGAGAGAGAAGCAGGCACGACGGATTACAACGGGGGCAAAGGCCTGCGTTAACTACCCTTCACTATCTGCAAAGAGAGAGTACTCCTAATAGAAATGAGGGGGGGGGGGCAGCATTCAAAGCAGATCAGTGTGCATAAACACGAAAATGTTTTTTCTTACCACGTACTTGACATTCGACAGCTTATGATATTTGCTATTAAAAAACCATTGAAATTCACTGAAAAAACCATAGGTTATAGACCATATATAGTTAGGAATTAGCATTTACAAAACCTTGAAAATTCACTGAAAAAACCATAGGTTATAGACCATATATAGTTAGGAATTAGCATTTAAAAAACCTTTTTTTACTCACACAAAACCATTGAAATTCCATATATAGTTAGTAGTACTAACTATATATCGCGCACCCGCAATCCACTGCTGATCATGTCACATATTACATCATTCATGACATGGTCAGTGACATCACTGATGACATCACTGATGACATCTCAAATGACATCACTGATGACATCACTGATGACATCTCAAATGACATCACTGATGACATCACTGATGACATCTCAAATGACATCACTGATGACATCACTGATGACATCTCATTTGACATTACTGATCACATCACTGATGACATCATTCATGTGATAATACGATGAACCTCTTCAGACTCTAATATAACCTTAGATACACTCAGTGTAAACAGACACTCACAGACTGTCACTCATCCATGGAGTTACTTACTCACCTAGTCAGTCATGCAAAGAATCAATCACACCTCCATTTCCTCAACTATACAGTTATACACACCTTACTTATTCAAACATATACTAACACATATTTACTCTCTTATACAATCCCTGATACAAGTTCACAATCATCCATACAGCCACTCACACATTCACTGGCTCTTATGCACAGTTATTTATATATGCCAACTCTCACATGTACTGTGTTTTACATATGCACTTACTTTGACATGTAGCACTGAGATATCCATTCACTCACCAATACACTTATGCACACAGTCAACCGCCCATACAGTTGTTTCTATATGCACTTTTGAAGCCATACATCTAGTGAATCAACTGCTCACACATGTATGCACAGAGTCATACACCTCTCAACCACCAACACACACACTCAGTCTCCCATACAAATACTTGGGCAACCAATCAATAACCCATATAGTTAATCATATAGCTAATGATCAACACATGCAGCAGTTTACTGAACAACAGACATAATGATGCACAAATTAAGACAGTTTAGTCACTAACCCATGCACTCTGTGAGACACATTTAATCACTCAGTCATACAGTCAGTCATGCACCTACTAAATCCTTCATCCAGACACTTATAAATCCACTCATTATTCAATTTGTAAGACATATTTTAACTTTACAGAATTATACAGTCACTGGATGTAGTCATCAGTGATGTCATCAGTGATGTCATTTGAGATGTCATCAGTGATGTCATCAGTGATGTCACTGACCATGTCATGAATGATGTAATATGTGACATGATCAGCAGTGGATTGCGGGTGCGCGATATATAGTTAGTACTACTAACTATATATGGAATTTCAATGGTTTTGTGTGAGTAAAAAAGGTTTTTTAAATGCTAATTCCTAAATATATATGGTCTATAACCTATGGTTTTTTCAGTGAATTTTCAAGGTTTTGTAAATGCTAATTCCTAACTATATATGGTCTATAACCTATGTTTTTTTCAGTGAATATATATATATATATAATATCCAGCAACCAACACATTAACCCTCTGAGCTATTTAATGAGTAAACACATCTTGAGCACTCAGCCATCTTTCTGCTGCTACCCCTGCTCCCCTAAGTTATGGTTCCCCAAAGTAAATATTTTCCATTTCCAGCACTGCATGTTACCTTTCTATGAAACGGGACTTCCGTGGCACTCTCCAGTCACCTTTGGAAAATGAATGTGCCAGCATCAAAAGTCGCGAATATAGATATCCTGATGCAAAAAAGAAAACATTCACGCGCTGAAGGCCTTGGTGGGGTGTTATGAATAAAAGTCAGTTGTCCTGAGGGATGTCCCCTCTGAGCAACAGGAAAATGTATAGCTTCATCTCAAAATAATTCCTCATGATAAATTCGTCGAAGGCAAATGTGTCATTAGGGCCATATTGACAAAAATATGACTAAGCCTGTGACATGAATATAGCTAGCCAAGGGCTATCTTTTTCTAAATGTTAGTGGATTATGTAGTTTTAATGTCATTTCTCCGTCAGAGAACAAGGTGAGAATAGTGACCGACATAGCACCAACCCTAAATATCTACTCTGCACATCATGCACCCTTAGCTAGACTACATTGTTTACGTACACAAAGGCAGAGCCTTTGAACAAAGCAGCATTTGTGGATTTGTATATCCTGTTTTGGTATGTGCAAGATTTTTCCGCGTGTAGATCAGTGCTAACCTAAATAAAAAAAAAACCAATACAATATATTAAAAAAAGGGGACCTTACATTGGTCAAGATGCTAAATTGACATGTATGATTTCTTGTTTTTTAGAGCGCCCACCGAGGAACAGGTCAATACATCCAGAGTGCAGTGACCTCCAGAAAATGCTTGAAGCCTTGAAGATCAGTCAGGTTACGGTGGAAAGAATGATATCCTTTTGCGAAGGTGCAAAATAATTATATTTATTTTCCTCTTGCTATTTGGATGTGATAATTTTATTATAATCATTAACTGAAGTTGTATCCCATCCCATCTCAGAAGACGTACAAAGTTCTTCAGATGCATCATAGCTTGTACTACCCGATGGATTTAAAACAATCAAAACCATCTCAGACTAGAGTTGATGGAAGAGGTGGATACTGAAAAAGCCAACACGATACAATAACAAATATGTCATTCAATTTATTGTGCATTTATTTTAAGAACACTGGAATTCTCAATCCCCAAACATTCCATTTTATTTCCTATGCACCTTGGATTATCCCACACATTTGGCCAGGATTTTAGATGAACCTATAGACTCTTTCCAGAATATTTGGAGAAAAATGCAAAATTAAATGCTAAAGCTATGTTATTTTGGCTGAAAATTGGTAGCCGGCTGTAAGGGTATGGGTGTAACTCTATGCAGTTGGAAGCTGTATCCATCCTACTAGAGCAGGCACATAATAAAAAGGAGCAGCACTTCTCCTGCACTTCTCTTGAGGCTGAGGGATGACCTTCTCTGGATGTTAGTGCCCACTCAGACGTTTTGCCGTTTTATACGTCTCCAGTTTGAACTCTGCAATGCCCCACCTTTATGTATCTAATTTAGCGTACTTGGGGGCATATTACCAACAACTAGCGATAATTTTTGTCTCTAACTTGTTTAGAGACAAAAATTATCGCCGCACATCGGCGATTTTTATCGCTGATAAACCTTGCTATTAGCAAGGTTTATCGCAAATGCGATAAAAAACGGCCGCAATGCATGAATATCGCTGAAAAGTCAGCGATAATTCATGCATTATCGAGCAAATGCTCTTAGCCATGTTATCCACCTCCCATTGGATAACATGGTGAAGAACTGCTCAGGGCAGGTGTTAGCTTTTGGAGATATTCGCGCTTAGCGCGAATATCTCCAAAAGTTGGTAATAGGAGATAGTGATGTTAGCGACTGTTTCCAGTCGCTAACATCTTGGCACGCCCACTTTGCATGTCATTAGTGATAAATATCACTGACATGCAAAGCGGGGCCCAAGATGGTCGCTATCTCCTATTAGCTGTCACTAACTGGTGTTAGCGACAGCTTGGTAATAGGGAGATAATTTTATCTCCGCTTTCTTGGCTTTTAAAGCCAAAAAAGCGGAGATAAACCCCCTTGATAATATGCCCCCTAGTCATTGACCCCACTAGTGCTATTTGCACTGATTATCCATAGAAAGGATGCTAGAAAATGTCTGACAAGTCCTGATGAAGACCCTCGATGAATTATTTCTCTGGAGTGGCACTTGATGTAATTAATTTTCATAGTGTAGCCATTTGATGTGGGAATATTCCTCTGTACCTTCACTACTTCACAGTTAAAATTGTTACTTTCTCCTTTGTTTGTGTTATTGTATATTTGTTCCACTTATTCTTTTACTTGAGCATTCTGTTTCCACCCCATTTCGTAGCACTTTCTGATTATGATTGTACTTTCTGAGATCGAAGATGACGAAGTAAGATGTATCATTGCATAGGAAATGACCACAACCCCCAAATAAGTTTTATTCCATACATCCAAGCTGACTGCAAGAGGACAGGTCTCGTCCAAAGAGCATCACGAAGTTTCATAACAAAAATTAGATTGGCAAATGCAACCATACCTGGTTACACCAATACAAAGAGTGACTGAGGTCTGGTGTGTGAAGTATTCACTCAGAGGAAAGGGGGTGTTGTCTGTAAGGCAAAATATCCATGTTTGAGTCGAATGCAGTAATATTAAGGATTAATGTTGGTGGATGCCAAGATGGCAGGATGTATTACTTCTGACTCAGCTATAAGACTAGTTCTTAATGAAGACACTGTTCCTGTTACATCACCATGTCATCTTTCAATGAGCCTGCCTTAACCAAACAGCAGCAGGAGTGCTTGAGGTGGTTGGTTCGGCCTTCGTCTAGGGTGGACTTTACAGAGTCCAACTGGAGCACCGCTGGAGGACCACATGGCTGTTACACATTTATGCAGCCAGTTACCACCTATCACCACGACGATGTCCCCAGGCAACAAGTCAGGATTCTAAAGTTAGTGTGGCCCTTCTTTGGCTAGTATCCTGACCATGGGGCTGATGGCTCTTAATTGTGTGAAGACATTAGATGCTTGTGGAGATGCAGGTATATTACACAAATGCGGGAATCTAACCCACAATGCGTGACAGGGCTGATTTTGCTAATATAACTCAGTCAGTTTTGATTTTTTTAAACTTGTCTGGCGAACTAATGAAGTGGGAGAACTGTACTGTAGATTCTCAAAAAGAAAGCTCAAACAGTCATGGGACAGTGAGAGGTGTGTAGGTTTGTGGAAATTTCTTGTACAAATAAGGAGGCATATTAGCAAGAACCTCGTTAAAATTATCGCTGTTTTAGCGGCAGGAAACTGCCGCTAAAATGCCGATAATGGGCTTGCTAATATGCGTCATGGAATGCCAATAGAAGCCCAGGTTAGATGTCCTGCAGAGTTACCTGCCGCTAAAACAGCGATAATTTTAACGAGGTTCTTGCTAATCTGCCCCACGATTTCTTAGGAGCTATAGAGGTTTCTGTAAGCTCCACATTTCCTGATTCAAGACAGACCCATTTGATTTGAGTTCCATTAGATCTTTAAAGTCTTAAATTGATGCAATCTGTCACAAAACATGCCAAAATTGGTGGGCAAAGAGCCGTTATAAATATTTTAAAAGATGAGGCAATACAGATCGTTTAGGAATAATAGTTAACATACCCACACAGGCATGCACACAGCCACAAACACACGCACGCAGACTCACACTTTTTTCTTGTCTCTGTCTCTCTCTGCCTTTCACCCGTTTTTCTCTCAGACAGCATCTCCCAAGAACAAATGTCCGTTTATTTTTTCAAGACTCTTCGTGATAAAATGTTTTAATGTATTCTTAACTTCACTTTAAAAGTAGGGGCCATATTACCAAGATGTGCGTTAAAAAACGCACATCGCACAGTTCCCTATCGCCGGCTATCGCCGGATTTTATCTCCGTGTTAGCGCGTCATTATCAACGCGCAACACATAGGCGATATTAAATCCGCCGATAGCCGGTGATAGGGAACATTAGCGCTTGAAAACAAGCATTGATTCACTATATTGCGGTGGAAGACCGTTGAGCTGGGAAAGGGTAGCCTGTACGTCGCGTTTGTCGACCTACGGGCGGCGTTTGACTTAGTTCCCCGGCGTAAGCTCTGGTCGGTCCTTTATAGGCTAGGTATCCCTGCTGAACTGCTAACACTAATTATGCGGCTACATGAATCCAATTCCGCTAGAGTACAATGGGGCGGAAGTAGTGAAACAACGTTGGACTTCCCAGTGGAAAGGGGTGTCAGGCAGGGCTGTTCCATGGCCCCTCTACTTTTCTCGTTATTCATTAACGGGATAGTAGAGAGAATGATGAGGGCTAGTGTAGATGCCCCATCGTTAGCGGACATCAGGGTTCCGATCCTGATGTTCGCTGACGACACTCTTGTTTTGTCTAAGACCCCCATGGGATTGCAACGTGCATTAAGCATTTTTGATGCTTTCTGCATGGAGCATGGATTAGAGGTGAATGTAGGAAAAACCAAATTAATGGTTTTCTCTGCAGGACGTAAGAGTAACCCAAATATAACTCTAAACAATAGCAGGCTTGATATAGTTAAGGAATTTACGTATTTGGGAGTGCAGATTGCGGGGGGGAATGCCTGGACGCATCATGTGAATAAAGTAGTCCTAAAGCACCAACAGCTTTCAGGTGCCCTAAGGGGAGAACATCGTAAATCAAAAACAAAACCAATAAAACCAGTAATGACAGTTTACGATGCGAAGGTCCTGGGTGCCACTTTATATGGCGCAGAACTTTGGGCATGGAATAGTCTGGTGGCTCTCCAGACTTCCGAGAACAAGTTCATGCGCGGGATTACTGGACTTCCACAGAGTACCCCCCTAACCCCATTGTTCTTGGAGTTAGGCAGACGTACGATTGTCGACAGAGCCCGACTGCGACCGGTCCTCTACTGGAGACGCCTTTGGACGACTCCAGAAATAAGGCAGTACGCGGAGGGCTTTTTGTGGATAATCAAGGAAGACATCTTCCACAAGATAAAATGGTTAAAAAATCTGAAGACCATGTTGGTTAACATAGGGTTTTCGAATTTGTGGAATAACCCCGAGGGAGAGTCCTTCCCAAGTAAAGAAGCCATCAAGGAGCAATATTGGGACTGGGTGGGAGGCAAGATGCTGAATGACACCAGGGCAGGCTCCATGTCCGGCCGTTTCCTGGAGATTAAAATTGTACCTGTCCTTGAAAAATACTGGGTTGATATTACTGTACCTATGGACAGGAAACTTGTCTTCCAGCTAAGGGCAGGATCCATCCCCCTTAAGAAATTAACATCAAGCTGGCACAGTCCTACTAATAACCTATGTCCCGTTTGTGAGAATGCTGTGGAGAGTATAGGCCATTTTCTTTTCGTGTGTCAGGCTTATGCAAAACCGAGGAGAAAGTGGCTCTCGCCGGTGTGCAGAAACCTGGGGACACGGGATAGTGTAGTGGCCCTAAGAATTTTGTGCACAACTACCCAGGATTCGATAATTATGGGGGTAGCGAAATATTTGGGTTGGGCATGGGCGATACGACGACGTTTTCTGGGGGGCAGCGGGTAATTTGGGGTTCCCTTTTTTATAGTTTTTATGTAAAATGTACAAAACTGTTTTAAGTCTAAATTTTGTATGAGCTGTACTGTGTTTAATGTCTTTTTACTCAGGCTATGTATTTTGTGTATTGTTTGATTTTATGTGCTTTTATGAGAACTCTCTCGAATAAAGCTTATACAACAACAACAGCATTGTTGTCACGCGCTTATGTGTGCCTTCATAATATGGGGGGGTGGATTCAGTTTTATGATCCACACCCCCATGTTATCAATGCCTAATGCCTGATCAGAGCAGGCGTTGGGAGACTGCGATAAACGAGTTTATCGCAGGTCTCCTTTTCCCAACGTCTGCCTTGGTAATAGGGTGCTACCACCTGCAACCACATTTTACATGTGGTTGGACGTGGGAACGACCACTTTGCATGTCAGCGATGTTTCTCGCTGACATGCAAAGTGGGCTTGAGGCAGGCGTTAGCATGCCCTTGTTAATAGAGCACTAAAAGTATCGTCGCTTTCTCGGCAACATTCACCGAAAAAGCGGCGATACTTCCCCTTGGTAATATGGCCCTAGGTTCTTTGAATTAATTGTTTGTGATGTTACACATCCAATGTTATTAATTCATAACTTTGTAATTAAAAAACGTTGTGTCATAAAAAGGTACCAACACGCGTGTTGAAAACTGTATAGTTTTTAAATAGATTATTGGTACGTAGTTATGTCAAAAGCATTTTGGTATGAGGTCTGCCTGGGCTTTTATAACGAGTCTCACTCTCTACTTACTGCTTCGAAGTCTAGTTTCATAAAGTGACAAGTCACTGGTAAATTGGAATACATTTGGTTTAACCTGGTCCTCTTTTATGTTTCTCTTTTCACATCCCATCCTATTTCTTTGAAATCTATTTCCTCTCTCTTTCTGGTCGTCATCACTCTTTCTTTATGTCTTTCTCTCGAAATCTTTTTTCTCTTTCCATCGCTGTGTATCTCTCTCTCTCTCTCTCCTTTCGCGCTCTCTCTGTCTCTCGCTCCCTCATCCCCAACCTCTCCACTTTCTCTCTAACAGAGGCAGGACAGTTGAAACATCCTGACCAATCACACGTTGCTCCCTTCGGGGCAAGCGTGGATGAGACTCTCTGTAAGTCTGAGGAAGCAACTGGATCAGCAGCGGATATCGTCACAGCAGCAGAAGGTACAGCCATCATAAAGCATGTGTTGTGGATACACAGGGGCAGATTTAGAAGCCCCTTGCGCCTCCTTGCGCCACCATTGCGTCACATTTTATGACACAACTGCGGTGCAAACAATGCAGCCAATTTACAATGTGAAGCACCTAGGGAGATGTGTCACGTTGTAAAGCCCTGTGTCACATTATACCTGCATCAGGTATAAGGGGGCAGACTTACAAGCCCCTTGCGTCACTTTTGTGCCTCTGTTGTGTCACTTTTGTGACGCAGCGGACGCGTAAAAGTTGCGGCCCATTTAACAATGTGACGCATCTAGGGAGATGCATCACGTTGTAAAACCCTGCGTCACATTATACTTGCATCAAGTATAATGTATGCAAGGTCGGTGTTCCCCGCAAAAAAAGCCATGTAGAACTGACGCAGTAAAATGTACAACATTTCACTGCATCCCTTTATGCCTTCACTGCGTCAAAATCCCTATGCCAGACCAGGAGTAAGGAATGACGCAGGGCTTTTTGAATGGGACTCACCTTTCTGTTGTGGTGCATTGCTGGAGTTGCGTCACTTTCCTGAGCAACTCCAGCAATGCGTCACTTTTGGGCCAACAGATGCGTCAGAAATTCTGACGCATCTGTTAATCCTTGCGCCATGGAGCACTGTATTGTAAATACAGCGCATCCATGTTGGCGCAAGGACATTTGGCACTGGCTCAAGGAAACTGACGCATCAATGCAGATACATCAGTTCCTTGTAAATCTGCCCCTCATTGTCCTTCAAGCAGTGAAAGTGAAGCCATATTCCTTTACTGTGGCGTAAACTATGAACAAGGAATAATCTTAAACAGTGGTTCTCAACCATTGACTTCTGTGGAATCTCACTTAATCGTCATTGTAACCGGGGACCCCCACTGAGTCATTATTGGAATCTGGGGACCCCTACTGAGTAATTACCGGAAGCAGGTTTGATGATTTGAACCACAAAGCAGTATACAAACCATACGGAAACATGTATTCACAAAACAAATACGCAATTGCTAAAATATTTCATTTAATTCACAAACATAAAACAATTTTAAAAATAAATTGAGATGAGAAGGCTGGAGCTTCGATTGAGACCCCTCATCATACATACTGTATTCTGTTTAATACACTTGGACTGCTCCAACGAATCAATCTATGAATGCAAACTTAATTTTTATTCTCAAATTTCAAATTCTTTCACATTTACAAACTATTTTACAATTTTGAATTTGGCTTCTTTATTTATATACACTTCATCAGTCTGTTACTGTTTAATTTTCTAAGCAGTCGCAGACCCCCTGAGTAGTCTTCGTGGACCCCCAGGGGTCCCTGGACCACAGACTGGGACTCACTGATCTAAAATGTGCACACGGTGTATCAAATTTGAGTAAAGTGTATATTCAGCATAATTATTGGTAGTTCTGTTTTGTCAGAGAAAGTAACCTGAGTCAGTGTAGATGCAAGAGATGGGATCGAGCAGCACATCTGAATCCTTCTAGACTCATACCCACGACACACTTTCTTCTAAGTTCACAACAGTATGCCTCATCCAGTCTTCAAGTTAGGCAAGCAAAATGTGGTCGGTTAGCACTAAATGCCATATTATGAGTAGCCTCAATTCGTTTTTAAATTCTGCCTTTTTTCTCTGGGACCAGTGGCCACCAAACACTACAAAATGAGGCAGATCAGGGCAGGATCAGGCTTAGAATACTGAGTCTGCAAAGGACAAATATCTTCAGTAAGCATCCGTGATTCTATGTATATACGTGAACTAACATATTACTCAATAGATTGATAATGTACTACAAATTAGAAAGCCAAGGCCCAGAGAGATGCACACTATCAGGGACATGCATCAAAGGAATTTGCATTCGCAAACGGTGCGAATCGCAAAATTCTGCCGTTTTGCGAATGCAATTTCCATTTTTGGGATGCATTATGCATTTTGTTGTTCTCGCAATTTAAGAAATCGCAAATTTGCGATTTCTTAAATTGCGATTGCATTTAAGGAATCTCAAATTGAGATTCCTTAAATGCAATGCATCAAACTTTTAAAATTTGCGAATTCGCAAATAAGGGGTGCAAATTACCATGAAGTTGACCTTCATGGTAATTTGCGAAAACTTTGAAAAATGCACAAAAGTGCTTTTTTCAAAGTGCCATTTTACACACACACATGCCCTTGGGGCATGTGTGTGTGAAAAATGTGGATGTATGACGTTACAACGCATACTTTTACAACGCATACCGTTACAACGAATTTTTTACAACGCAAAAACTTTTACAACGCATACCATTACAACGCATGTTTTTACAACGCAAGTACCTTTACAACGCATACCATTACAACGTAAGTATTGGTAAGTATATAATATTTTTTTTATTTTAAATTAATTGTAATTAATATAATTTAATTTAATTTAATTAAATTAATTTAATTTTTTTTTCCTGTACCCCTGTACCCCAAAAACCCCAAAATAACCCTGAACCCTAAAAATACCCCTGTACCCCAAAAACCCAAAACTGTCCCTGAACCCTAAAAATACCCCTGTACCCCAAAAACCCAAAACTGTCCCTGAACCCTAAAAATACCCCTGTACCCCAAAAACCCAAAACTGACCCTGAGCCCTAAAAATACCCCTTTACCCAAAAACTGAAAACTGGCCCTGAACCTTAAAAATACCCCTTTACCCAAAAACTGAAAACTGACCCTGAACCCTAAAAATACCCCTTTACCCAAAAACTGAAAACTGACCCTGAACCCTAAAAATATCCCTTTACCCAAAAACTGAAAACTGACCCTGAACCCTAAAAATACCCCTTTACCCAAAAACTGAAAACTGACCCTGAACCCTAAAAATACCCCTTTACCCAAAAACTTAAAACTGACCCTGTACCCTAAAAATACCCCTTTACCCAAAAACTAAAAACTGACCCTGAACCCTAAAAATACCCCTTAAAAAAACCCAAACATATAACATTTTAAATATAATTATATACTTACCAATACTTACGTTGTAATGGTATGCGTTGTAAAAGTACTTGCGTTGTAAAAACATGCGTTGTAATGGTATGCGTTGTAAAAGTTTTTGCGTTGTAAAAGTTTCGTTGTAATGGTAGTGCGTTGTAAAAGTTGCGTTGTAAAGGTTGTTTCCCAAAAATGTACTTAATGGCAAATTTCAGGGGTGCAACAGGGTGTCCTTTGGACACCCCTGCACCCTTGAAATTGCATTCTTAATTTGCGAATTTCTAATGGTGAATCGCAAATTAAGAATGTCATTCCCATTCATTCCTATGGGCCTCTAGGCCCATAGGAATGAATGGGGTGGCATTCCCTAATTGCGATTCTCAATTAGAGAATCGCAATTAAGGAATTTTAGGGAATCTCTATTTTTTAAGCGATTTTTTTGATGCATTGCATTTTGCAATTCCTTAATTGCGATTCCTTATTTTTCGCAATTAAGGAATCGCAAAATACAATATTGATGCATGTGCCCGTATGTACTGTTCAAGATCATTTCATAATCGCGAACATCTGCACAAAAATGAAAGCAAAGAACACAATACAAATTCTACAACAATGCAGTTTTGGAATCCTTGGTAAGATTGAGCAATATGTTGCCACATATCATTATTGTGATCAATAACTGAATGCTACCAAGACACTTTAAAGTCGAGGATCGCAATCCCCTCTGTGGCTATTTAGTTACTCTCTTACATTTCAGTAATTTTACTGTTCAAGTCTTCAGTGTTTGTGAATTCCTGACATGCAAATTCAATGGCATTCAACACACACTGTACCTTGTAACCTGCAAAGGAAATGGTTAGTGTCTCAGAGTTCTGAAAGTGTATTTACTGCATTCAGGGATGTAAGATTAGCTCCTGGGTTTAGGTTTAAGGACATCGGCTTCCCAAAAAGGAATCGTGTGCTACCTGGGAGCCCCTGAACCTCCAGGTAACTCCGGATTGACCAGCCTCTGTGACGATTGGGAGGGCGGCCAAACTAATGTCTCGGAGGCCATCTCTCATACCACCCAGGCTTTGCGGGTCCAGTTTGCTGGCAAGACAACTAGGGCCTGGATCACCGCAACAGCAGCAAGGTGAAACAAAGGAAGCAAAAACAACACTAGTTCGTACAGAGATGGAGTGCTCACCAGATAGGATAGCTACTCATCTCACCTGTACCTATAGGCTTCAAGTCACTGTGTCCACATGCCTCGACTTCTTGGTCTATAGATGGTGGCTTCCATGCAGGCAACATTAACAGGAGATCACATCAGCAGAACTTCATCAGGAGCCTTCAGGCTTCCTCCTAGCCAAAGGGGACCAAACAACAGGGCATATTATCAAGAAGGGCATTACAATTATTGCTGCTTTAGTGGCCGGAAACTGCAGCTAAAGCGGCGATAATGGGCTTGATAATATACCCTTGAGAATTCCCATAGAAGCCCATGTTCACACCAGAACCTGGGCTCCTATTAGAATTCACAAGGGCATATTATCAAGCCCATTATCGCCGTTTTAGCTGCAGTTTTCTGCCGCTAAAGCAGCGATAATTTTAACGCTGTTTCTTGATAAAATGCCCCAACACTAGTTCCAAATTCAGGAAGCATCAACAAGGTCCAGACAGACCCATGCCCAAACGTTTACAACAAGCAAGATGGAGGTCTAACTTTTAAGTTTAAATTCAGAATATTGAGAAATACCTAAAGCCAGTCACACTACTACAGACACAAACTGCACATTCAAACAGGCAATAGGCACAGTGCTTCTCTTCAGAGATAAGCCTGAAAAGTTCTTACTCTCAGAATGCGATGCAATGCAGTGCTCAGCGCCTACATACAAATAGCTAAGAACACCTACCAGCAGAAGGCGCTGATTGGAAACCATGGGGCTTATTTACAAGCCCCTTGTGCCGCCAGTGTGTCACTTTTAATATGGGAAAAAGTGAGGCACCATAAGCGCATCTTGCTACCCCATATTTACAAGGACACCTAAAGCCACCCAGCGTGACTTTTTGTGTCCTTGCAAATACGGCCCCTTTACACGCAGCACTTTGCTTGAAAGGGGTGTGCCATGTGTGTTGCTATGTGTGTTCCCATGCAACACCCCGGGCTTGCATCTGCTATTCCAGATTTACGAGAAATCGTAAACCTGGTAATGTGTCAGAATGCTACACCTCACCAGGGGAGGCGTAGGGAGGCACAATAAGGAGAAATGTTTTAATTTCTCCTCTTTTTTCCCTCTTTCTAAGTGTGCTGCATTCTGCAGCATGCAAAGAAAGAGGATATCACCTCTTGAGATTTTTTTTCTGCAGGAAGGTGTCCCTTCCTGTACAAAAACAATCTCCCCGCAAAGCAGGCCCCCTTGCACTATGGTGCAAGGGTGCCTATGTCGGGACATGGCAGCCAATTGAGCGCCAGCGCAGGGCGTGCACAGGCATCCATCATATCGTTGTCGATATGACTCATCCCTGTGCTATGTAGTGACTCAGTGTGGCGCAGGAAAATGGTTTGCGACACCGCGCTGAGTCATTTTGTTGTAAATAAGGCCCTCAATATCTTCAGAACTCTGTGAAGCTGATGCATTGTCCTATCACTTCATTTTCTGTTTTTGAGTGCTGGAATTCATCTTTTTAATACCATTTTCATATTTATAAATACATCCTAGTTATAACCAGCTGGAACGTGTGTTACCCACACCGAAATACAGACCCTAACAGTAGAGTGATATTATGACACATTCTTGACTTAAATCCTCAAAAAGGTTTATCCATGCCCTCAAAAACAAAACCTATCACAAAAAGTAAGGGTTCAGTGGGCGGGTTTATGGTAGCTGCGAGTTTTTGACACAAATCAATTTCTACTGTTGAGAACGTTTTATCACGTTAGTATACATTTCTGCTGTGGTTGCTCTAACAGGTAATCTGGCATTGCGGCTAACATGTTCCATGTCATTGCAGGTGATTTACGCGTGGAATCAAGCATATTTGATAGCGATGACAAGAATTCAGGTGGGTAAAAAGAGCTCCTTGAATAAAGACCTGCCATGAAACTCCATTAGTACCTTTACATTCGTTATTGAAACACACATTTTCATAGATAAACAATGCAATAAATATGGCATTTTCCAGGAATAATTGCACAAATTCTAAGCAGTCGCAGACCCCCTGAGCAGTCTTCGTAGACCCCCAGCGGTCCCTGGACCACAGATTGGGACTCACTGATCTAAAATGTGCACACGGTGTGTCAAATTTGAGTAAAGTGTATATTCAGCATAATTATTGGTAGTTCTGTTTTGTCAGAGAAAGTAACCTGAGTCAGTGTAGATGCAAGAGATGGGATCGAGCAGCACATCTGAATCCTTCTAGACTCTTCCCACGACACACTTTCTTCTAAGTTCACAACAGTATGCCTCATCCAGTCTTCAAGTTAGGCAAACAAAATGTGGTCGGTTAGCACTAAATGCCATATTATGAGTAGCCTTAATTCATTTTTAAATTGTGCATTTTTCTCTGGGACCAGTGGGCACCAAACACTAAAAAATGAGGCAGATCAGGGCAGGATCAGGCTTAGAATACTGAGTCTGCAAAGGACAAATATCTTCAGTAAGCATCTGTGACTCTATGGATATACGTGAACTAACATATTACTCAATAAATGGATAATATGCCACAAAGTAGAAAGCCAAGGCTCAGAGAGATGCACACTATGTACTGCTCATGATAATTACATAATCGTGAACATCTGCAAAAACCTGTAAGCAAAGTACACAATACAAATTCCACAACAATGCAGTTATGGAAAACTTGGTAAGATTAAGCAATATGTTGCCACATATCATTATTGTGATCAATAACTGAATGCTACCAAGAAACTTTAAAGTCGAGGATCGCAATCCCCCCTGTGGAAATGTTGTTACTTTCTTACATTTCAGTAATTTTACTGTTCAAGTCTTTAGTGTCTGTGAATTCCTGACATGGAAATTCAATGGCATACAACATACATTGTACCTTGTAACCTGCAAAGGAAATGGTTAGTGTTTCAGAGTTCTGAAAGTGTATTTACTGCATTCAGGGATGTAAGATTAGCTCCTGGGTTTAGGTTTAAGGATATCGGCTTCCCAAAATAGGAATCGTGTGCTACCTGGGAGCCCCTGAACCTCCAGGTAACTCCGGATTGACCAGCCTCTGTGACGATTGGGAGGGCGGCCAAACTAATGTCTCGGAGGCCATCTCTCATACCACCCAGGCCTTGCGGGTCCAGTTTGCTGGCAAGACAACTAGGGCCTGGATCACCGCAACAGCAGCAAGGTGAAACAAAGGAAGCAAAAACAACACTAGTTCGTACAGAGATGGAGTGCTCACCAGATAGGATAGCTACTCATCTCACCTGTACCTATAGGCTTCAAGTCACTGTGTCCACATGCCTCGACTTCTTGGTCTATAGATGGTGGCTTCCATGCAGGCAACATTAACAGGAGATCACATCAGCAGAACTTCATCAGGAGCCTTCAGGCTTCCTCCTAGCCAAAGGGGACCAAACAACAGGGCATATTATCAAGAAGGGCATTACAATTATTGCTGCTTTAGTGGCCGGAAACTGCCGCTAAAGCGGCGATATTGGGCTTGATAATATGCCCTTGAGAATTCCCATAGAAGCCCATGTTCACACCAGAACCTGGGCTCCTATTAGAATTCACAAGGGCATATTATCAAGCCCATTATCGCCGCTTTAGCGGCAGTTTCCTGCCCCTAAAGCAGCGATAATTTTAACGCTGTTTCTTGATAATATGCCCGAACACTAGTTCCAAATTCAGGAAGCATCAACAAGGTCCAGACAGACCCATGCCCAAACGTTTACAACAAGCAAGATGGAGGTCTAACTTTTAAGTTTAAATTCAGAATATTGAGAAATACCTAAAGCCAGTCACACTACTACAGACACAAACTGCACATTCAAACAGGCAATAGGCACAGTGCTTCTCTTCAGAGATAAGCCTGAAAAGTTCTTGCGCCCAGAATGCGATGCAATGTAGTGCTCAGCGCCTACATACAAATAGCTAAGAACACCTACCAGCAAAAGACGCTGATTGGAAACCATGGGGCTTATTTACAAGCCCCTTGTGCCGCCAGTGTGTCACTTTTAATATGGGAAAAAGTGAGGCACCGTAGGCGCATCTTGCTACCCCATATTTACAAGGACACCTAAAGCCACCCGGCGTGTCTTTTTGTGTCCTTGCAAATACGGCCCCTTTACACGCAGCACTTTGCTTGAAAGGGGTGTGCCATGTGTGTTGCTATGTGTGTTCCCATGCAACACCCCGGGCTTGCATCTGCTTTTCCAGATTTACGAGAAATCGTAAACCTGGTAATGTGTCAGAATGCTACACCTCACCAGGGGAGGCGTAGGGAGGCACAATGAGGAGTCATTTTTTAATGTCTCCTCTTTTTTTCCCTCTTTCTAAATGTGCTGCATTCTGCAGCATGCAAAGAAAGAGGACATCACCTCTTGAGATTTTTTTTGTGCAGGAAGGTGTCCCTTCCTGTACAAAAACAATCTCCCCACAAAGCAGTCATCCTTGCACTATGGTGCAAGGATGCCTATGTCGGGACATAGCAGCCAATTGAGCCCCACCGCAGGGGGTGCACAGGCATCCATCATATCGTTGTCGATATGACACATCCCTGTGCTATGTAGTGACTCAGTGTGGCGCAGGAAAATGGCTTGCGGCACCGCGCTGAGTCACTTTGTTGTAAATAAGGCCCTCAATATCTTCAGAACTCTCTGAAGCTGATGCATTGTCCTATCACTTCATTTTCTGTTTTTGAGTGCTGGAATTCATCTTTTTAATACCATTGTCATATTTATAAATACATCTTAGTTATAACCAGCTGGAACGTGTGTTACCCACACCGAAATACAGACCCTAACAGTAGAGTGATATTATGACACATTCTTGACTTAAATCCTCAAAAAGGTTTATCCATGCCCTCAAAAACAAAACCTATCACAAAAAGTAAGGGTTCAGTGGGCGGGTTTATGGTAGCTGCGAGTACCCCGTTTTTGACACAAATCAATTTCTACTGTTGAGAACGTTTTATCACGTTAGTATACATTTCTGCTGTGGTTGCTCTAACAGGTAATCTGGCATTGCGGCTAACATGTTCCATGTCATTGCAGTTGATTTACGCGTGGAATCAGGCATATTTGATAGCGATGACAAGAATTCAGGTGGGTATAAAGAGCTCCTTGAATAAAGACCTGCCATGAAACTCCATTAGTACCTTTACATTCGTTATTGAAACACACATTTTCATAGATAAACACTGCAATAAATATGGCATTTTCCAGAAATAATTGCACAAATGAATATTTAAACGGTGTATCCCATCTTATATCTTTTTCAGGAGGCAACCTTCAAAAAGTAAAGCATTGATCCGTACCGTAATAAAGTCATGTATCAACCATGTAACCTAGGTTTTCATAAGGAGTAAAGGATGATATTGCAACCGCCTGTACAGAGACTAAACTATAAGCCAAATCATGTGTACTCATTGTTCTTTAATGTTCATTTAATTTATAAGGTTCATGAAGTATGGAGATGTTGATAATGTTCTAAGGTACTCTGTGCTATATTAGCACTTGTAAAGAAGATTACACTACTAATATTGCTTTACATTCTTTTTTCTCATGTTTGTGACTTTCTAAAGTATCCTTTAAAATTGTAAATGCAGTTATTAGTTCTGTAGCTAAATATGTTTTTTCCTTCAGCATTTCAAGATCACCATCTATTAACGGTGAGGGTTCCATGAAAATTCTCATTGTCCGAAAATGCACCTTTCAGTGTGATCAACTACATATTGGCTGACTTTTATTGTTGGTTTGTAGATTCTGCACTCTGGAGCACTGCTGTCTAGAGCCCAGTGTAGTTGCTAAAACCTGTAGAAATTGCATAATACCTGATCTGACTCACCTATAAGGCCATTTTATATAGTTTAGAAACTGCACCAGTGGCATAGAAATTTAAACGTCATCTGTGGACTGCAGCACTTATTGTTTGACAAGGAAAACATGGCTTCAGATCTACTATTGTAGCCTGACTGCTGCAGTTTAAACCTGCAGCTCTGCCTATTATATAACCTTTTTTGATTAGTAAAAAACTCAACAAATTGTGGCAGGCCAAGCTGCCCAATGTAGAAAAGCAGAGTGCAGATTAAAATAACAATACTGTAACTCATATTTTTAAGAAATATTAAGGAAAAATAACTTTTAAAAATTTACCCTTTACTTGCCTGAACTTTCAGAAGGCAAATTTGTAGAGGTTGTTACGATACTCCCAGCCAGTGCTCAGCTTTGAATGAGGCGAGAAATTCCCCCCAAGAACGCACAATAGGCTGACCTAAATGGGAAGAGATGACTCTTTTGAAGCACAATGGAGTATGCAGAGAGGGAGATGTAGCCATCCTGTTGACCCCCGGTGTTAAATTCTGCATGACAGATCTGTTAGAAGCACACGTAAAATATGTGTGCCCTTCAAAGGGAGCAAACAGGATGCTAAGACAATTCTTGTGCATCGCCCATCTGGTTGCTGGAAGATCTTGCATTTGCCCAACTTCTGTCTCTGGGTCTGTTGTGGGTACACTACCTGTGTTAAACTGGTTTTTAGCATTAGACGTGGAAGGACACCAGGCTTTTTATAGTGTACTCCCCACACAATACCTCAGCCCTTAGACTCCATGTTTATTACCCCATCCACTAAAAGGAGCCCAAGGCCTGAAATGAAGAAAACCCTATTTCCATCTCTATAATTCCGGCCCTTTCTTGGACTCCTAAAGGCCTATACTGCAATATCAGGTCTATGTCAAAGTACTCATATGGAAATTTGAGACCTTCTAACTTCCCTTTCTCCTGACCTATGCTATCTCTCAGAAACTTGGCTGAATGCAGCTGTATTACCATGCTTTCCTTTAGCCCTTCCCGGAGCAGTACCAATTGCTTTAACTGGCCAGAGAGACTATACCCAGAGGAGGCGTGGCCATCGCTGTCAGAGACACATTTAAAATAGCTGTAATCGAGAACACGTTAACTGAGTGAGTGGAAATGTCAGTTTTTAGAATGTAACTCTCGACTGCAGATTTTTGGAAGGTTGCTTTGATCTGCCATCCAGCTTGAGCCAAGAGAGACTTTAGTGATCTTTTAGCAAAAATGCATTGCCCCTCACATCCTGGCATCCAGGAACTTTGCACGCTTGGGGGATTTTAACTTCCATGGTAAAAATGCCCAAAATAGCGAGGTGGGCTATTTATTGGCTGACATGGAGATGTTAGGTCTCAAACAGAATGTGGGGGGGTTACCCATTCGGCAGGTCACACCCTGGACTACATCTTTACTAATTCCCATGAACTTAATGTGTGAAACCCCATTTCCACTGCTCTGGTCAGATCAGTTCATGATTAATTTTCAAATCCCCAAGGCAAATTATTTTGTCATATAAAGAGTGACTAGACAGGCTACGAGACAATGGAAATCTGTCTCTCCGGCCTTTTTGCTTAGGCATATTTTCCATCTGAGCCTCCTAGTAACCTGAACTTGGATGCCACTCTGAGAAATGTTCACAATTCTTTTCCTGGGCACTATAGTAAATCGCCCCCCCTTAAACAATCTCCAGCCACTTCAAGTAGAAACAATACCTCTTGGTTTTCGACTGATTTGAAACTGGTAATGGTAAAGGTTAGAAAAACAATGGTGTAAGACCAAATCCCTTTCAAAGAATAAATTGATCCTTAAGTGTTATCCTAATATTATTAAAATGGCTAGAAGAAATGTTATAGCAACTAAAATTGGAAAAGCAGGTAACTCCACAAACGTTCTCTTCAAAACACTCATTGATTTTATCAAATCATGTGCTTCCACCTGTGTCATTCAGGCATCATGAGAACTATGTGAGTCGTTAGCCATTTTTTAAGGAGAAAATCAACAAAATCTGTGCAAACTTTCTTGTAACCCGGAGCCAGCTTGATACCCCCCTGACTTTAGTTTGCCTTCTCCCAAGGCCATTTTTCATCTGGAGAGTCTTGTACACTGCAGTTTAGAGCCGACCCAAGGGCTGTTAGAATCAGCCAAATCAGGATCACCACTGGACCAGTGCCCCCCAGCATTATGGCAAGCCTTTCCAGATTAATCCCTCCCTCCATTATGTCTGCTTAGCCTCAGTCCCCATTGCCTGGAAATCTGCCCAAGCCTCTCCCATTTTAAAGAAGCCTAACGCTAACCCAGGTAATCCCTCAAATTATCGCTGCTCCCTCTCCTTAGCCATTGTTTAAGTGAACATCCTAAACAAGCAGCTTTCTTGCTTCTTGGAAGAGCATAGATTCCTTGATCCATCTAAATCAGGATTAGAGTATTCCACAGCACAGAGACTGCATTATTCCCTCCCTGGATACAGGCACCCCAGCGATGCTTGTGCTACTGAATCTGACTCTGAGCTTCAATGTGGTCTCCCATGATATTCTATTTCACAGGTTGCATGACATAGTGGTCTATGGCAAAGCACTTCAATGGTTTATTGACTTTTTGGACGATCAAACTCAAACAATCTCCTTGAAGCCTTTTAAGGGTCTATCTTGCCTGTTGGAAAAGGGGTACTGCAGGGTTCCAAGCTAAGCCCTGCCTTAGTCAACATCTGTGTTGCCCCCCAGAATAGATCATCAAGGCATATGGTTTTAAGGCAATTTCCTACGACAATGATACACAATTGGTCATCTCCTTTGATCAGTATCTGGAAGGGGTGAAATCCTGCTTTTCCAATTGTATGAGGAAAATAGCTCTTTGGATGTCCTGCAACTACTGACAATTAAACATAAAGATGAGATACTCTCATTCTGTAAAGCTCAGCATCTAGGAAGATGGAGTGGTGGCCAGCCAAACTAGGGCCAGCCCCATCCCCTAAAAAAGTAGTAAAAAACCTTGGTGTTAATTAGATACTACCTTGTCTAAGAAACAGCAGATCTTGACTGTCTGTGGAACTTGCTTTGCCACTATGCGATTACTAAAAAAAAGGCATTTTCTTGGCTTCCTCAAACTTTCAGCAAAACCTTAGTTCAAGCCTTAATCACAAGTTGTCCTGACTATGGAAAAGCTTTACTCATAGCTACCAACAAGACTTGTCCAAACTGCAGGTGATGCGGAATACTAGAGCAAGACTAGTGTGCAATCTTCCATCCGGTTTTTTTCTGCTCCAGTTGTGTACTCTCTGGATTCGCTACCGATCAGAAAAAGGATCATGTTTAAGCTCATGTTTAAGCAGTGCTTTCTCACCCATAAATCTCTGAATGGCAACGGTCCATCCTACTTGCAAAACAAGCTCAGATACTATCACCTCACTGGACAGTTGCGATCTAAAAATAACGCCTGACTTCAGATTCTGCAGATCCGTCTGACAGTCTACCCCACCCGGAACAACCTTCCTCTACACATCCAGTTAGGTACAGCGCTTGGAAAGTTTAAAAAAAAACGTATAAAAACATGGTTGTTTTAGTTAGTTTTGGTTGCCTCATAGCTAAAGTGCTGAGATATTAATTGGAGTATGACTTGGTGAGCTATACCAAGTGTTGCTAGCATAAAATAATGAGGTCATGTACTTTCAACATCCTAATCACTCTGGGCCAGAACTACATGTAAATGTAGGCAGGTCACAGCCTGGGAACCATTCCTTCATTGTTTGGCGAGTAACTATGAGTGTCTTAGAGTGTCTCGAACCACCCTACAAAGCTGGATCCTCACCCACCCTTCGTCAGGACACTGCTGGACTTGCAAAAGGATACAAGACAGACTGAACCTGCTGCACTTGGCATCTGTGACATGTGAGAAGAACATGAGGAGGTTGGAGCACATTCCACTTGAAATCCGAGGGCAGATAGATCTCCAAAGATCACAAGGCTGATCCCCTAGGTAGCTCCAGAAACATTAAAAAAACTAAAGAAGACATTCCAGTGAAAAATCCCAGCTGACCAGTGGAAAACGGGTCTGGTACGGACTTTGCAGTGCTCTTTGTCTGACACTCTAAGAGTCTGCCAATACTCCCCTGAGATCCCTCAAAGCTTTGAAAGTTTATATCTGTGGTTGTTTGGGCATCAAAAGTAATTTGGGATTTTTCCAAAACGTTTGCTTCAGAGAATTTCAAGGGGACCGATTGCAAACGGTAGGCAACCAGCAGTTCCACAGCATTTCACTGAATTTCAAATTTGTCCCACAAGGAGAAGAGTGTTTCTTCAGTTAAACAAGAAAATCCCTTTTCAGATTGGAACTTAGGAACTTTTTGGAACTTCTCTACTTTCAGGCCCTTGTGGGGCTAATCTACATAGTATATCTGACCTGCGCTCCATTGCAGTCAGCCTCAAATCACACCCAGGCCCATTGACGCTTTGTGCTTTTTTGCTATCTTTTCATTTAAATCTTGAAAAAATTCATATCGCTCACGTATCTTATAGGATATTTGTCTTTTTTGTGTCATTTTGTTTATTTAAGTTTCCTGTATTTTTTGTAAATTAAAGTAGGATTTTTATTTTGTTGAGTTGTAGACTTTCTAATTGTTTTGGTACATTTAAATGCTTTACACACTTTCTTTAAGTGAAGCCTGTCTCCTCGATGGCATAGCTAACACAGGATGAGCTGAGGTTTAAATTACTGAAACCTTTGACTGTACCTAGCAAGATAGTGACTTTATTACTTGTGGTGGATACAACCCCCCCCCAAAACACTTTCTCACACTCGTTTATCTATGTATCTAATTGTCCTTGCTCTTTCCGTTGCGGAATCAGCTTAAATCTGCATAAGTTCCAAAACAAAGATATCAGAAGCCCATTAGATCTACTTTTTGTGTTGGACTATCAAGAAAAAACAGTTACATTTATACTTTCATGAAACATTTATACATGTTGAGTGATGGTGTCTAATGAATAATCATTAATCTAATGTTGGCATAATTTATCAATATTGTGAGTGTAAACATGAACCTCACCATACCTAAAATCCACCTTTTTAACATGTAGCCCTGCAACTCCTCCGGCAAGTTTTTGATAACATTATTTCTTTGTAAATTCTGAATACACATTCCTTTTGAATCAGAGGTAATTTTCCTAAATGTGCATTTAGTAAGCAATGCATCCATTTCTTCACTGCTTAATGCTCTTCTCCAATCCAATTCAAAAGTATCACTAGGCACTAACGGAATTAGTAAGTCTCTAACACTTGCACAACCAAAACATGTGCTCAGTTGGATAGTGTCATTAGGATTAAATCTTTAAGAAAGTACTATGCAGGAAACAATATAACTGCTCCATGAATGTGCCAGCCTGAATCTTTCTTTTTTTTTTTATATAGAAAACAAGGGTGACCCAATTGGTAAATGTGGACCATGGGTATTAGTTATTACAAAAAACAAAGGTCCAAAGCTTGAGAAAATAATGTACTTGTATTATATAGACCACAATAGGCTGCTATATGTTTTCCTTGCCCAGCCGGGCAGTGAATTTTATTATAATTGATTCAAGTGTTTTCAGTTTTAAAAATAAATTTTCGTAGCAAAAAGGTTTTGCTGTAAGGCACAGTCCTGCGCCGTACTGGAAGATTGAAAAAATAGAGGGAGAAAAGAGAAAAGGTAAAGACAAGTGCTTCAGGCAACAAAACAGTGAGCAGGCTGGGCACTGTAAGGATCAACAATTAGCAGTGTTTTCCCAGAGCAGAACATACATACAATAATAATAATCAATAGTACGTCTACTAAGAAAGGTCGACGTTTCGATCCCGGGCTCTAATTAAATGGGATCATCATCAGGACTTTAACCTAATAATTGCCTGGTAAAATTGTAAATGCGCCTGTTAAGGAAAAACAGGGAGAAAAGACAAGAAATAAACAGTGTAAATTACTTCAGAAGTCAGCTAAGCCATGTTTTTTCATCCGGAATCGCAGTGAACAGTTGCAAGCAAGGCGACTTTCACACATACTGATTTATGGTGATAAATTGTGTTTTAACCATTCAAGATCTTTGGTGAGAAATTGTGGGGCATGCTGTGACCTGCAACATGCCACGAGTAATCAGTGACTTTTAGTAAAGGATGGCTTAAGAAGTCGACTAACCGATATCTCTGGGAGGGGGTGACATGGGTGACGGTGTCCGTCGGTGGGGGTGTGTGCCTTTAGGAGGTGAGTCAGGGGATGGTTGTGGGTAGCGTTTTTTACCTCTGTGTTGGCTTGTTGTGGCCACCAAGCGTTCAGGGTTGCAGTGTATGCAGCGGGGGCTGCGTTGAGCTCCCGATTGGAGAGGATGCTATGGGCACTAAAAAGGGGGTAAAAGTGGATTGTTAGGTCTCGGAATCACTTTAGTGATTGACAGGGGGGTGTTGAGAATCTTGACATACCAGATATGTGGTACATGTCGTTTAGGCGCCCGTGTGACCCATTCTTCTAGTGATGCAGAATGAAGGGCTTCCGTTATTGAAGCGGTCGATTTCAGTGAGTTCGATCCGCTAGGGAGAGAGGTATCAAGGGTTAGCGTGGTGCGCATTGCGTTGGGGGCCGCCATGCTGGGGGAGAGTTTGGACTTACCAATTAAAAGGCGCAAAGGTGAGGCGGAAAGGTGAGGCCTGCTTCAGGAATTGGGAAATCAATGTTTTGCGGTCGATAAGGATGAGTCGATCCGCTGGCGAGAGAGGCAAGTAAATTAGTTAAATGAACAATGCAGAGGGCGGCAAGCCGAGGAAGATAGGACTTACCGATATGGGAGCAATGTCCTGATGAATACCAGTCTGGCTGCCAATTCCTCGCAGAGTGGTAAGCCTGAAGCGAGCACCATCTTTGTTTTCAACCACATAACCATGTGATTGTGTCAGGTGACAATGTCACAAGTCCGGGGTGGATAGCCGTAATTGGCAGCCATCTAAGAGTGGTGAGGGGGTCCTATTAGAGTATTATTCACGTGCAAGTGCAATTATTTGCCGTGTGAAATTAATTGTGGTTAATGGCCCAAATGTAGCTCGCTGTTACACGGGAGGCCAAAGTGACCAATTTTGTGAATTTAAAATGACGGCGCAGTGACATGGTGTAAAATAAATTTTTACATGTTATAAGAATATCAGAACACTGGTGAAGAGTTTCATCTTTTGAACAGAACCAATCAGGGTGAACAGTTTGTTCATACAGTTTGTTCCTTATAGAAGGGTTGTCCAGTCCTCACTTCTGTTCAGTCCGGATTGGATAGTGTTGAACTGGATTATAGTTTTTAGTTCTTCACGATTCAGCAGTTGGGCTAAGTTGCCGGCTCTTTGTGGCAACTTCACGGTTTTGAGAATAGTCCACTTGATGTCGTCTTCCGTGTGTTTCAGTTCAGAAAAATGCTCTACCAAAGGGGCATTGGGTGTGCCACACCTAATACGGCTGCGATGCTGACAGATGCGGGTCCTTGCCTTTTGGGTTGTTTGACCCACATACATTTTCGGGCAGGGGCAGAGAATAGCATAAATAACATTACAGGTGTTACAGTTTGTGAAAGATTTCATTTCTACATTCATGCCATTGTGACAAAAATTACGATCCTCAATCGTAAAATCACAAACATTGCAGCATCCACATTTCACATGACCTTATAATGGTGGTAAGCCCCAATTGGATTCAATTGTCGTTCTTGCAGTGGGGGCTGGTAGAGCTGCCCTAATCAGATGGTCTCTTAAATTTTTGTTCTTGCGGAAGGCAAAAAGGGGTCTTTCTAGATTAATGGGACCTGCATTTATTATAGACCAGTGTTTCAAGATGGATTTACGGATTTTGTTTGAGACCGGGGAGAATGTAGTTACACACGCTATCCTCTCGTTCTTGTCACGCTTTTTTGGTGTGAGCAGAACCTCTCGCGGACAATACCAGGCCCTTTTTGATGCAGTTTTGACCAATCGCCTTGGGTAGCCACGGGTCTTGAGTTTGTTTGCAAGGATATCTGCTTCCCTAAAATAGTCTGTTTTTGAGGAGCAATTGCGTCTTATTCGCAAGAATTTGGAGTAGGGCAATGAGTCTTTTAAAGCCCTATGGTGGTTGCTGCTGTAGCTGAGAAGGGTGTTACGTTCTGTGGGCTTGCGGTAGAGGCGTGTTAGGAGTTCACCTTCATTATGGAAGATAGTCAGATCTAGGAACACAATTTGGTTTTTGTCATGGGTTAGAGTGAAGGTTAGGTCCGCACAGTTGTTATTTAGCCAATGGAGAAACAGGTTCAGTGTGGCAATGTCAAGCTTCCAGATTAAAAAAATGTCGTCTGTATACCGCCGCCATAATCTTATTCCTGGTAGGAATGGATTACCGCCTGCCAGGATTGAGCCAGTCTCAAGAGCGTCCATAAACAAAATAGCCAGGTTGGGGGCAAAAATAGCCCCCATGGACGTCCCCTTGATTTGCTGATAAAAAGCATTATCAAAGGTAAAAAAGTTCTGAGAAAGGCATAGTTCTAGTAGCTGAAGGAAAAATAGGGTGGGAACCCTATGTGGACGTGGTCGAGAGTCTAGAGTTTTTTGAATGACAAGAAGAGCCATAGTTTGCGGAATATTTGTATACAATGCCTCTACGTCTAGAGTGCAGAGTGTATTCAGCGCTGGATCAAAGGGGTGATGTTCTACCAAGTTAATCATTGCCATACTATCCCTTACGTAGCAGGCTGTTGTAGGTACAAATTCTTTTATAAAAAAGTCCACATATGCTCCCAAGGGTTCCAACACTGAACCACATGCTGAGACAATCGGTCTGCCTGGGGGTTGGTCAATATTTTTGTGCACTTTCGGGAGAGTGTATATCACCGGTAAGTGCGGGCTTTTTACATTAAGGAAGATGTATTCTTTTTTGCTCAGATATCCTTCGGCACATGCGTCCGATGTAAGTTTCAATATGGTATCCTGGATATCTTTGGTGGGATTACCAGGTAATCTTTGGTAATGATTTGTGTTACCAAGTTGGCGCAAAATTTCTTTTTTGCTCTTGAGTGTGCCTCAGGCAACAAAACAGTGAGCAGGGCAAGGAAAACATATAGCAGCCTATTGTGGTCTATATAATACAAGTACATTATTCTCTCAAGCTTTGGACTTTTGTTTTTTGTAATAACTAATACCCATGGTCCACAGTTACCAATTGGGTCCCCCTTGTTTTCTATAAAACTTGAGCGCAATCGCAGGATTGCAGGGGTTTTCCAACCTCAAAACCTCGTTCTACGAGGACGGCCGCCCTAGTGCCACTGTACCTACATCTTAAATTCTTTACCTCTAATTCCCTCACTGTCTCTATCACTATCCAAGAGATGTCAGCTCATGCCCCACTCTACACTGCAGAATATCTTAAACACTTATGCTCTGGGCCCTCCCTATTATCAGACACCTCTGATGTTCCTACGGTTACCAACACTTCTCTGCCTGACCAATTAGAGAAACTTAAAAAGAAACAGGTTCGCTTACAGTTGATGGTGTTAATGCTGATGGATTATTTAAAGGCCGACGTAATACCGGTAGGCCTACAAGTCCGCAATATTCCAGGTATCTTTACGGATAACCCGAAGTATATATCAAACTTTAGCTACATTGGCACCACTTGCTCTAGGCATTGGCTCGCACTAGGCATAGACATAGCCACAGAGACTCTTAAATCTCTGGAAATAGAAATTAGTGACTTACTGAAACAAATTAACGATTCTGACCCAACTGCAGATTGTAAAAAACTACTTGACCAAGTTGAAAAGACTGTGGCAGATTTCCACAGAATCGAAGCAAATAAGAAATCAAACAAAATTAAGAAAGACATTAAGTCTTACAATATCGAATATACCTACCCCTATTTACATAAAGATTTTTACACCAACAGGCCACACTTTAATCCAAACAGTAGGCCTTGGGGCAGGTATAATAAACGCCAGACCTTAGTTGGCTTCACTGACACATCGGAGGACTCCTCTGAGAGCTCAGACCAAGGCGAAGGAAGCAGTAATCCTCGATGGGGTGGTGGTGCCCAATCTAATTTTTTATCCAGAGGCCAATCGAACACCCCTCAAAGGGGCCGAGCAAAGAAACCACAACGATGGTTCAATGCTCCAGGAGAACGCAGAACGAGGAACAATTTCTACCAGTGGTAGAGCAGATAGGAAGAAATGACCCTTACTCCTCCGGTCTGCAAACCTCCCAAGCTGAACTAATACCCATTTTTAACTTGTCCAAACACATCTTACAGGACACTGAACTAGACGTTCTGAAAAAAGGACTATCTTTTGTACCCGCGGTGCGTCCAGACTTCATGCTTCATGGAATTACAGACAGAATTGCTTAGATTTTTTAGATTGGTTCGCTTGAAAGCGTTTTTTCAACTACACCCTTCTCCCACCACCATCCCAAATACACCATTTCGCCCACCTTCCAGATTCTTACCAAAAGCCAGCATGATCCCACCAGAGATCATAACCTTTGAAAAACTGGTCCAGAAATATCTTGTGGAAATAGAAAAGAAAAAATTGTTCATCCCATATAACATTTCCCGAAAGGAGAAGGATGCAATAAGCACACTCAAGAGCAATACATCGCTCATAATAAAGAGTGCGGACAAGGGAGGCGGGATCGTACTCCAGGACATTGACTCATACAAAAAAGAAATTTTGCGCCAACTTGGTAACACAAATCATTACCAAAGATTACCTGGTAATCCCACCAAAGATATCCAGGAAACCATATTGAAACTAACATCGGACGCATGTGCCGAAGGATATCTGAGCAAAAAAGAATACATCATCCTTAATGTAAAAAGCCCGCGCTTACCGGTGATATACACTCTCCCGAAAGTGCACAAAAATATTGACCAGCCCCCAGGCAGACCGATTGTCTCAGCATGTGGTTCAGTGTTGGAACCCTTGGGAGCATATGTGGACTTTTTTATAAAAATAATTTGTACCGACAACAGCCTGCTACGTAAGGGATAGTATGGCAATGATTAACTTGGTAGAACATCACCCCTTTGATCCAGCGCTGAATACACTCTGCACTCTAGACGTAGAGGCATTGTATACAAATATTCCGCAAACTATGGCTCTTCTTGTCATTCAAAAAACTCTAGACTCTCGACCACGTCCACATAGGGTTCCCACCCTATTTATCCTTCAGCTACTAGAACTATGCCTTTCTCTGAACTTTTTTACCTTTGACAATGCTTTTTATCAGCAAATCGAGGGGACGTCCATGGGGGCTATTTTTGCCCCCAACCTGGCTATTTTGTTTATGGACGCTCTTGAGGCTGGCTCAATCCTGGCAGGCGGTAATCCATTCCTACCAGGAATAGGATTATGGCGGCGGTATATAGACGACATTTTTTTTATCTGGAAGCTTGACATTGCCACTGAACCTGTTTCTCCATTGGCTAAATAACAACTGTGCAGACCTAACCTTCACTCTAACCCATGACAAAAACCAAATTGCGTTCCTAGATCTGACTATCTTCCATAATGAAGGCGAACTCCTAACACGCCTCTACCGCAAGCCCACAGAACGTAACACCCTTCTCAGCTACAGCAGCAACCACCCAAGGGCTTTAAAAGACTCATTGCCCTACTCCCAATTCTTGCGAATAAGACGCAATTGCTCCTCAAAAACAGACTATTTTAGGGAAGCAGATATCCTCGCAAACAAACTCAAGACCCGTGGCTACCCAAGGCGATAGGTCAAAACTGCATCAAAAAGGGCCTGGAATTGTCCGCGAGAGGTTCTTCTCACCCCAAAAAAGTGTGACAAGAACGAGAGGCTAGCGTGTGTAACTACATTCTCCAAGGTCTCAAACAAAATCCGTAAATCCATCTTGAAACACTGGTCTATAATAAATGCAGGTCCCATTAATTTAGAAAGACCCCTTTTTGCCTTCCGCAAGAACAAAAATTTAAGAGACCATTTGATTAGGGCAGCTTTACCAGCCCCCACTGCAAGAACGACAATTGAATCCAATTGGGGCTTACCACCATTATTAGGTCATGTGAAATGTGGATGCTGCAATGTTTGTGATTTTACGATTGAGGCTCATAATTTTTGTCACAATGGCATAAATGTAGAAATGAAATCTTTCACAAACTGTAACACCTGTAATGTTATTTATGCTATTCTCTGCCCCTGCCCGAAAATGTATGTGGGTCAAATAACCCAAAAGGCAAAGACCCGCATCTGTCAGCATCGCAGCCGTATTAGGTGTGGCACACCCAATGCCCCTTTGGTAGAGCATTTTTCTGAACTGAACCACACGGAAGACGACATCAAGTGGACTATTCTCAAAACCGTGAAGTTGCCACAAAGAGGCGGCAACTTAGCCCAACTGCTAAATCGTGAAGAACTAAAAACTATAATCCAGTTCAACACTATCCAAACCGGACTGAACAGAAGTGAGGACAGGACAACCCTTCTATAAGGAACAAACTGTATGAACAAACTGTTCACCCTCATGATTGGTCCTGTTCAAGAGATGAAACTCTTCACCAGTGTTCTGATATTCTTATAACATGTAAAAATGTATTTTACACCATGTCACTGCGCCTTAATTTTAAATTCACAAAATCGGTCACTTTGGCCTCCCGTGTAACAGCGAGCCACATTTGGGCCATTAACCACAATTAATTTCACACGGCAATTAATGCACTTGCACGTGAATAATACTCTAATAGGACCCCCTCACCACTCTAAGATAGCCGGCAATTTACGGCTATCCACCCCGGACTTGTGACATTGTCACTTGACACAATCACATGGTTATGTGGTTGAATACAAAGATGGCGCTCGCTTCAGGCTTACCACTCTGCGAGGAATTGGCAGCCAGACTGGTATTCATCAGGACATTGCTCCCATATCGGTAAGTCCTATCTTCCTCGGCTTGCCGCCCCCTGCATTGTTCATTTAACTAATTTACTTGCCTCTCTCGCCAGCGGATCGACTTATCCTTATCGACCGCCAAACCTTGATTTCCCAATTCCTGAAGCAGGCCTCACCTTTCCGCCTCACCTTTGCGCATTTTAATTGGTAAGTCCAACCTCTCCACCGGCATGGCGGCCCCCAATGCAATACGCACCACGCTAACCCTTGATACCTCTCTCCCTAGCGGATCAAACTCACTGAAATCGACCGCTTCAATAACGGAAGCCCTTCATTCTGCATCACTAGAAGAATGGGTCACACGGGCGCCTAAACAACATGTACCACGTATCTGGTATGTCAAGATTCTCAACACCCCCCTGTCAATCACTAAAGTGATTCCGAGACCTAACAATCCACTTTTACCCCCTTTTTAGTGCCCATAGCATCCTCTCCAATCGGGAGCTCAACGCAGCCCCCGCTGCATACACTGCGACCCAGAACGCTTGGTGGCCACAACGAGCCAACACCGAGGTAAAAAACGCTACCCACAACCATCCCCTGACTCACCTCCTAAAGGCACACACCCCCACCCACGGACACCGTCACCCATGTCACCCCCTCCCAGAGATATCGGTTAGTCAACTTCTTAAGCCATCCTTCACTAAAAGTCACTGATTACTCGTGGCATGTTGCAGGTCACAGCATGCCCCACAATTTCTCACCAAAGATCTTGAATGGTTAAAACACAATTTATCACCATAAATCAGTATGTGTGAAAGCCGCCTTGCTTGCAACTGTTCACTGCGATTCCGGATGAAAAAACATGGCTTAGCTGACTTCTGAAGTAATTTACACTGTTTATTTCTTGTCTTTTCTCCCTGTTTTTCCTTAACAGGCGCATTTACAAGTTTACCAGGCAATTATTATGTTAAAGTCCTGATGATGATCCCATTTAATTAGAGCCCTGGATCGAAACGTTGACCTTTCTTAGTAGACGTACTGTTGATTATTATTATTGTATGTATGTTCTGCTCTGGGAAAACACTGATAATTGTTGATCCTTACAGTGCCCAGCCTGCTCACTGTTTTGTTGCCTGAAGCACTTGTCTTTACCTTTTCTCTTTTCTCCCTCTATTTTTTCAATCTTCCAGTACGGCGCAGGACTGTGCCTTACAGCAAAACCTTTTTGCTACGAAAATGTATTTTTAAAACTGAAAACACTTGAATCAATTATAATAAAATTCACTGCCCGACTGGGCAAGGAAAACATATAGCAGCCTATTGTGGTCTATATAATACAAGTACATTATTCTCTCAAGCTTTCGACCTTTGTTTTTTGTAATAACCTGAATCTTTCTGCACTGGCGGTAACATTACTGTTTTAATCCAAACTTCGAGCTTCTGTCCAACATATACATCCAGAAATACATAATCAGCTTTTGTATCTAAAAAGAAGCATACTATGAGGTTTGCATAGTGCTGATTATAGAAATAAGTGTTAGGGTCAAATCTATAGTTTAATGGAGGTCTGAAATGCAGGAATTTTGCAACAAATTTAGGGTTACTTCCCCACAATGACATAACACAGTGCTCCCATTAATATGCCGAAAACAACCCCATTGCACCATTGGGTACATGTAAACACCAATTAGCATGTGATTTCTAGTCATACAAATGTTTATAGTTGTCCACTATGAGATGAGAAACTGCATTATAGATAGATGCATGGAACTGTAATTCTGGGAGCATGTTATTTATAATGGCCCTATCCAAGTAAATGGTTAATGGCCCTGTAGATAAGATATCATCTAGATTCAAACAATAAAAGTAAGTCACTTCAAATGCTCTTTCTTGACACACGATTAGATGTTGAAAATCATCCCAATAAAAAACATCTGGAAGATATGTTGCTATCAGATTACCTTAGCACGTATTCTAGTCCTATCCTAGTGACTCCATGCAGTCCTTTGTATGTGTTCAGTCTCCTTGCTGCTATATCAAGACTCTTTAAGAACACCACGGTTGTTAACCAAATCAGAAATTCGATCACTGTCAACACCATCCAGGCATAGGTCCAGAAGGGCTTTGCATAACTTTACATAACACATCTAAAGTCAGTGTCTTGACCAGGGTGATCTTCTTTTAGAAGACTGGGGCACAATTTGCACTGTTACTGTTGATGGCACAGTTTGTGTCAGCTTTGTAAGCAGCACTGGTTGGCTGTATAGGATCAACCACATGATACTGTTTCACTGAATTAATGAGCAACTGAATCTACTTTCTTTACACTAACAGTGATAGCAAGATCACCATTTGTATTTCCCTTGTCTCTAGCACTGGCACAAGCTCCAGATAGACAGGGCCAAACTCCTTCTTTCCCAATCCTTCAGCCATGAGTTCTCCAACCTTCTGTAACAATCCAGTTACAGCTGATAATAAAGGGGCTGTATGAGCCTCACTCAGACGTTGCCAATTAAGTAGTAAATGCTGTCACAGACCACAACCTAACCGATAATCTGGATTTTTTTCCTTATGGATGATAAAGTACATACGTTCTGACTCGAAACAATGTTTCATAACGATTAGGGTTCAACAAAACATGTCTTGGTAACATATTTAGGCTGTCTGGAGAGTATATAGGTTACTTAGCAAAGTGCACCATTATTTAAGACCCTCGCTGTCAAGGCTTCCTTAAGCTTACTGTTCGCTCTCTTGCTGATCCCTTTTGAACTAGGTCTAAGGGTTTATGAAAATTGGAGACTTACTTCTAGTTCAGCAAGCACTTCTGCTAATACCATTGATCTAAATTCCAGCCTTTGATTGAATAAAATAGTATGAACTCCACACATTGCCATTAAATACAGCAAGTCTTTTGTGACTGAGCAGGGACCTGACGCTATGGGGTGTGGAAGAAAAATAACTCTGTGCTCTGCAATTTAGGTAGAAAATAAATGTATGCATTTATTTAATGATCACAAAATGAGGAGCCATACTGAAGGGTTTCCTCTTGCAGTACCAAATGTGTGCTGTTGCAGATTGAGTTTGCACTTGTACAAACATTGATTTGAAAACACCAATACATTTTTTTACAAAAAATAAACACAAATTAGTTCGTCACCACTGCAAGACTTGTCTCTCCTATAGGAAAACATTGGGGTTGCCTTATTACATTTTATAAGCTGTAATTTCCAATTGTGAACAGGTAAATATTTTATGTTCGGTGTCTTTGGAATTGTAATGAAAAGTCCTCTCTTATGGGAAAGTCGGATTTTGACTAACTCTTTCTGAAAATGACACTTTTAGAAAGTTAAAAAGAAACATTAGTAAATAACATATCATCCACCGAATTGACCAACTCACAGATAGCTGTCCTAGATAAAGGGACTTCGGTTGTGCCGACTCTCCACACCAAGTCACTTGAGTCTGGGATTGTGATATATAAATTTAGCAGAAAGTTTCGTCTTTGCTACTTCTTTGCCAATCTGTACACGAGATCCACGAATCAAGATGAATCTCGTTATTTCTCCTATCTCGCACAGAGTGATTGACACCTTTGAGACACTGGTTAAGACAGATGTGTCTACATTTCCGGCCCTCACTACCAAACAGCAGAATATGTCATGAAAAATATAAATCAGCATTGAAATCATTGAAAATGAATAGATCATTGTTTTTTTTTCATCAGCTGATAAGGTTGGACACTGGTGGTTATGTATTGCCATTTCTATGAGAACAAGATTGAAGCAATTCTGCAAGATGAATCCACCTACCGCTTCCACTGTGTCCTTCCATGGTATCCTTATAATTATTCTCACACGTGTGATCGATGTGAATTGGATCACAGAGAAAATGAAGGAGTTTCTTTACACACGACATCCTCACAGGCAATCATTGTACATGCTCCCGAAGATCCATAAAAACTTACATGATCCACCTTTCAGACCCAGTGAATGGTGTGGCTATATTCATGAACTTGTTGGTCACTACCTTGATTCCGTTCGGCCACCTATAGAACAAGCTGGTTTCTCGTATTTACAGGACACCACACACCTTTTACAACTTTTGACGGACGTCCAAATACCGGAATTTGCAGAAATATGGCTATGTACTGTGGACGTGGTAGCTCTCTACTTCTCTATTCCACACATTCAAGGAGTCAAGGCGATAGAATGGGCAATCCTCATGCAGAGTGGGATGCAAGCGAACAAAATCTTCTTATTAGAGCTATTGCAATTCAAGCCAACGGAATCTCCATGGGTTTTTCGGAGGCTCCCAGCTATGCAAACATGTTCATGATGAAATTTGAAACCAAACACATTCTATTAGATGAGGAATGGACCAAAAATCTGGTACTTTATCGACGGTATATTTATGAGATTCTCATCATTTGGCAAGGCTCACGTCGTGATCTAGAAACTCGCTTGTTGGCATTGAACTGCAAGAACCCAAGGATACAATTCACATTTAGCATGGATCAACAGTGCATTTCTTACCTGGACGTTAACATAGAGATTGTGGGTACCAACATTCAGACTTCAGTTTTAAAAAAAATCTACTGATCGCAATAACTCTTTGTTATATAACAGTTTTAATACTTCGTTCCTCAAAGACACCTACTCTATGCACAATTCGCCAGAATCAAATGCATCACCTGAGATGCACAACAATGTGCCAGCACGCTATGTGAATATTCTACCGAAGTGGTGGATCTAGCAGATAAAAAAGTCCAGATTTGCTTTAGGGTGAATGCAGAATGGTAACGTCGAATATTAGTAAAATTAACACCAACCAAATCCTTGGATGAATGAAGACGAGCCAATGAAATCCTAGGGTTACGATTGTTCCATAGAGACCGGGAGAGAGAACTATTAATAACACAAAAAAAGGAGTTGGGAAGAGAGAGAGGAAGCATGGATGAATAAAAGTTTATAATAGGAAGAAGCATAATTTTATTTGTAGCTAATCTACCCCACCAAGAAAGGAATAGCGGAGACCAGCCATCAATCAAGGAGGACATTTTTTAAGGATATCTGCATGATTAATTTTAATAGTTTCCTTGATGGTGTTGGCATAAAGAATGCCAAGACATTTGATATGTTTAGAGGTCCACTCAAAACCTGCGTTTACAAACATGGAAGGGAGACAACATTTATTGAGAGGCAGGATTTCAGACTTTTATCTACATTCAAGTTATAGCCACAGACTCTTGAGTATTCATCTAAAAGTGAAAAAAAGCAGGCAAAGATGTGGATGGGTGAGAAATGTACAAAAGAATATCGTGGGCATATGCAGTGAACAATATCAAGTGATTTGAATTGAAAACCTGTTTATTGAGGTGAGCGTTTAATTGTTTCTAGAAAGGGTTCCAATGCAAGGATAAAAAGAAGGGGAGGACCCTGTCTAGTCCCTCTAAGAAGAGGGAAATAGCGAGACTGACAACCATTTACCCAAGCAGAAGTGGTCGGAGCAGAGTAAAGTAATTGAATGTATTGACAGATAGGAGGGCTAAAACCACGCCCTTTAAGGGCACCAAAAATAAACTCCCAATTAACCCTGTCAAATGCTTTTTCAGCATCTAATATTATGGCGGCTGGAGGAGAATCCAGTTTAGAAGGCAAATGGACGATGTTAAGAAAGGTGCGCAAGTTGTCTGCAATGGAACGACATTTGACAAAGCCAGATTGATATATATTATCCAGTATTGGGGTATCTTTCATAGATTCACATGCCTGAATCATTCCCCGTCGCCGAGGCGGGAGTCCCACGTTATATAAAAAAGCAGTGCCAAAAGTAAATTATAGTAGTAGGCCCTAAATACAGGCCTGAGGCCTAGATTGCAGTAGCCTATATACCTCATTATGTAGAAAAGATCCAAGTCTTTGTCACAGCCAATCAGCTGTCAGCACCCTCTAGAACCCTCTCTGCAGAGCCAGTTCTCCTCAGATTTTCACCGCACGTCGTGTGGAAGGGAGTCTCCCTGAGTGCCAGCTTAGTTTTTCCTTCAAGATGCCAGAGAAGAAGGCCTTGTTAAAGCCTTGCAGGACATGCGACAAAAAGAGAGTCCATGTCGATGATCAACATAAGGACTGTATATATTGCCTCTATCCTTCTCATGAGGCCCAAAATTGTAAGATTTGCCATACCTTCCCTTCTAAAACCTTGAGGGATAGGGAGGCTAGAGTCTTGGTATGGCTCAAATCTTCTAAGGAGGATGATGATGATGGAGCTTCAACTTCAAGTAAAAGAGCAAGATCTCAGGAAGGAACATCAAGTGAGGGGAGAAAACATTTTAAAACCTCCCACTCCACTTCTGGTTCTACTAAAAGGTCTCCTTCAGCTTCTTCAGGACCTTCTACCCTTAAGGATCCTAAGAAGCATAAAACCGTGAGTAAGACTTGCTCTGTCTCTTCAGCTTTCACTACAATTACATCTTCAGCTCCTTCGTCGATGGGTACTATGCCTACTACTGCTATTACTTCTCCAATCCTGTCAACTAGGATTTCTATCATCACAAAAAAGACCATCGTCGACGAGTCGTCTACGAGAACCTCGTCGTCGAAGCATTCATCGAAGAAAACACCGTCGACGACGAAGCTGTCGTCGACGGTGTTTTCTTCGATGAATGCTTCGACGACGAAGAAATCAAGCCCGTCGACAATGACCCCGTCGACGATGACCGGGTCGACGACAATCCCGTCGACGACGATCCCGTCAACGACGACCCCGTCGACGTCGAGCTCTCCGTCGACGACGAGCCCGTCGACGATACCTACGTCGACGATGCCTCCGTCGACGTCGAGTCCTCCATCGACGTCGAGTCCGTTGACGATGCCTCCGTCGACGACGAAAAAAAAGAGTCCAGTACCATCTACAGCATTGGCAGTGATTTCAACGGCTCAGAAAAGGGGGTGGTGATGAACAGAGTGCCTGAATTAAGCAGACCACTCTTACCCAGTCCAAAGATCAGGGCTTAATCCATCACCGTTTTTTAGCTCACTGCACCATCCCAGCTCAGAACTTGGCTATATGCAAATTAGTCTGTTCCTGTCCCAGTGCATGATGGGAACAGGGCAAACCAAACTACCAAGCCAATTCTTATACTGGGAAGGAAACAAGCTTCCGGGGACCGGTTTCTGCCATATCAGGCGTCGTCGGCCCGGCTTGCTTGAATCCTGATGGTGCAATGAGCAAGGGACTCACATCTGAGTATACCCTTCCACGCTTATGGTGGACAAAATGATTCAGAAAAGGGGGTGGTGATGAACAGAGTGCCTGAATTAAGCAGACCACTCTTACCCAGCCCAAAGATCAGGGCTTGATCCATCACCGTTTTTTAGCTCACTGCACCATCCCAGCTCAGAACTTGGCTATATGCAAATTAGTCTGTTCCTGTCCCAGTGCATGATGGGAACAGGGCAAACCAAACTACCAAGCCAATTCTTATACTGGGAAGGAAACAAGCTTCCGGGGACCGGTTTCTGCCATTTCAGGCGTCGTCGGCCCGGCTTGCTTGAATCCTGATGGTGCAATGAGCAAGGGACTCACATCTGAGTATACCCTTCCACGCTTATGGTGGACAAAATGATTCAGAAAAGTGATTTCAACGGCATCTATACCAGCAATGCAGGCATTTTCGACTCCTATTTCCTCCAATAGTTTCCAACTTCACTCTTTCCAGAGACAGGAGTACTCCTATATTTCGCCGCTCACACCTTCTCACCTCCTCGATACTTACGATCCGGACGAGGAAGGAGACTATGAGGATAACGACAATGAGGGAGCCTTTGGAGTAGCCCGCCATCCTTCGGACTTAGTTATAAAATGTCAAGATGTTGATGAGGAGGATTACCTTGCACACTACTATCAAGAGGACATTATGGTTCTTCATCATGCAAACTATCCTAGGGCGGCAGATACAAGTCACCTACCTCCTACCCTCATTCAAGACCTGCAAGCCATGTTAGCTGACTATAGACAGCGTTTTCCACCGCAACAGGTCATCACACCACCGGTTTCTGCAGAAAGAACAGACCCAGTACCTCAACCACAACCTTCAGCGCCCAGGTCTCCAATGAAAGACCAGCCTGCACCACCTCCTCGTACCCCTGATACGTCCTTGGACTAAGAAGTTGAGGAAGGAGAGCTTCCTGAAAATCCCCCTGCTGATCGGTGGGATTCATATGTTATTCCATTACCATCTCCGCCAACTCCGCAACCATCCGACTCTCCACCAGAGCATATAGGTGGATTCCACAATCTCTTACAAAGAGCTTCAAAAAGATTTAGACTTCCGGTCACTTTGGAACAAACTGAGTGTTTCCTACATGACTTTAAAGAGGACACTAGAAAGATTTCTAGAGCAATTCCAATAATTGATTATATCTGGAAGGAAGACATTAAAATCATGCAGAATCCTGCTTCCGTGCCAGCAGTACTGCCAAGGATCGATAAGAAGTACCGAGCTACATCGGACAGTCCATCCTGCCTCGTGGGTCACCCAAGACCAGACTTGGTTATTTCTCAGGCGGTGCAACAGCGATGAAAAACTCCAGCCACTCCCATCACTACTCCTCCGGATAAGGAAGGACGTAGACTTGACCTTATTGGGAAGACATTTTCAACCATGGCGGCAGCTTCTATCCGAGCAGCTAATTCGTTGGCGATCATAGGGCGCTATGATCGCCAAATGTGGTCGGACATGTCAGCTTTCATTGATTTAATACCGGAATACCACAGAGCAGAAGCTCGACAGATCTTGACAGAGGGAGAACGCTCAGCCTCAGAAACTATCGACTGTGCCTTGGATATTGCCAACACAAATTCCAGGCAATTGGCTGGAGCGGCCGTCCTCAGGCGTCAAGTTTGGCTAAAAGCCACCACCTTCAGACCAGAGGTTCAATTAAAGATACTAGATATGGCCTATGACGGCGAATCTCTATTCGGAAAACACATTGATGACGCCCTACAAACGATCAAGACGGACACAAATACCACTAGATCACTCAGTTCCCTGCAATTCAAACGAGGTTCTTACAGAGGCGCTAGAGGACATGGCTACTCTTCTAGAGGAGGTTACCATCAGCAGGGCAGACAGTACCAATCCCATTACCGTCAAGATTATAACTCATCTTACCGTCAATCGAACACAGCGGGTTTCTCTCGCCAAAGGGGCCGCAGACGCTCCAACAATCAAGGGCGAGATACTCGCAAGAACAAGTGAGTTCAACCGGGCGCCATCCGCATCCCTGTCCCTTCCTGTGGGCGCGAAGATATCTGTATTCTATCAACAGTGGCAAAAAATTACCACCGATCAATGGGTGTTAGATTTGGTCCAACATGGTCACAACCTGGAATTTGTTACCAAACCGCCAACTGTTCTGCCCAAGGGACCCCCTCCCCCTCGTCTTCACTTATTGTTCAAGTAGGTTCAAACAATACTCCTCAAGAATGCCATAGAGAAAGTCCCATTTCAACAAAGAGGACAAGGGTTCTACTCCCGATTCTTCCTTATAAAAAAGAAATCGGGAGAATGGCGGCCAATTTTAGATCTGCGCAACCTTAACAAATTCCTCAAGAAGCAGGGCTTTCGCATGGTCACTCTTTCAGAAATCCTAAACTGCCTGAACGAAGGAGATTTTTTAGCTTCCTTAGACATGGAGGACGAATACTTCCACATCCCCATCCATCCCAAGCATCGCAAATATCTCCGATTCAATGTGGCTGGCACCCATTATCAGTTCAAAGTTCTACCGTTCGGCCTCAAGTCGGCACCAAGAATATTCACAAAGTGCCTGGCCCCGGTAGCAGCAGCACTACGCTCTTGGGGAATCCAAGTTTTCCCGTACTTGGACGATTGGTTACTCAAGGGCCCTTCAACAACCAGTGTACAAGACGCCATGACAAGCTGTTGTGCTCTCTTTGCTTCTCTGGGTCTGACTGTAAATCTAAGCAAGTCCCAACTGCAACCAAGACAAGTCCTACCTTTTTTAGGTGCACGCCTGGACACAATACAATGCAAAGCGTTCCTATCACAGGAGAGACAACTCCGCTTGCAACAATTGGCAATTCAAATCTCAAAAAGAAAGTCTCTTTCGGTCCGACGACTTGCTTCCCTTCTGGGAATGTGTTCGTCAGCCATAAATCTCATCCCTTTGGCACGCCTCAAGATGCGACCTCTGCAGGAGGAGTTGCATCATCAATGGAAGCAGGCAACAGGTTCCTTCGAGGACATTATCAAGGTCATGCCGCGCATGGTAAATGCTCTGCGGTGGTGGTCACAGTTGCAGGGACTTTCATTCATACAGAAGCCTCCAGACTTCATACTTACAACGGATGCATCCATGGAGGGATGGGGAGTCCATCTCCAAGATCTGCAAGTCCAGGGCAGGTGGACTCAAGATTACAGACAGAAGCACATCAACAGTCTAGAGTTGAGGGCCATCTTCCTCTCTTTGCGAGCTTTTCTCCCCAGAATAGCGGGATCGTCAGTGCTGGTACGAATGGACAATACCACCAGCATGTTCTACGTGAACAAAGAAGGAGGAACAAGATCTATAATGCTGTCGCAGGAAGCTCAAGAGTTATGGGACTGGGTTACACTTCACAACATAACTCTCAGAGCAGAACATGTCAAAGGCCTCCAGAATACACTGGCGGACAAGCTCAGCAGATCCCTGTCAGATTGCCACGAGTGGGAATTAGATCAAGTTCAATTGCATGAAGTCTTTCAGACTTGGGGCAAACCACAGTTGGATTTGTTCGCAACCCAACAGAACAAAAAATGCCGGTTTTACGACAGCAGATGCCCTCAACAGGGGACAAGGGGGAATGCCCTGTCCATGCGATGGTCAGGGATTTATGCTTACGATTTTCCCCCGATTCCGTTGATACAGAGGGTATTGCACAAAATGAGGTGCGAGAGTTGCCGCTTGATACTAATTGCTCCAAGATGGCCACGCCAATATTGGTTTCAAGAGCTAATGTTGTTGTCTCAGGATCAGCCAATTCGCCTCTTTCCATCTCCAACACTACTGTCACGGAACGAGGGTCAGGTTCTTCACCCAGATCCGCAATCTCTAAAATTGCACGCATGGCTCCTGATTTCCTAGAGTTCGAGCACCTTCAAATTCCGCAAGACTGCAGAGATATTTTAAGGAGATCTCGAGCTACTGTGAAAACTTGCCGGCTAAAATGCCGGCTAAAATGGAAAAGGTTCTGTTCCTGGTGTGCATCCAACAAGGTGCACCCGATTAACGCACCAGCAGAAGTTCTTCCTTACCTACTACACTTGGCTCGCTCTGGTCTTTCCTTTTCATCAATAAAGGTTCACCTGGCGGCCCTGTCCAGATTCAGGAAAATGTCCAACATTCCTTCACTATGTTCGTCATCTCTAATTAAACAGTTTATGATAGGACTCTTCCGAGCGTATCCTCCGATTAGGCATCCCCCACCAATACAGTTCTTTCACAGCTTATGAAACACCCATTCGAGCCTATTCATAAGTCTGAAACCAAATACCTTACATGGAAAGTTGCTTTACTCCTAGCCTTGACATCAGCTAGAAGAATGAGTGAGATACAAGCGTTCACCATAAAATAACCCTTCCTACATTTTTTACAGGATTGCGTTACTCTCACAACGAACCCTTCATTTATACCCAAGGTACCTTCTCAGTTCCATTTAAATGAACCAGTTAAACTGAAAGTCTTCTTTCCAAACCCAGCTACGCCGGCAAGAATGACACTGCATTCATTAGACATCAAAAGATGTCTGAAATTCTACTTACAGAGGACAAAGAACTTCAGAAAAACGGATCAACTGTTTGTAGCTTATGGACAAACCACGTTGGGAACAGCTGTTACCAAGGCTACAATCTCCAGATGGATAGCATCAGCAATCCAGTTCTGCCATACCAAGGCAAACAGACCTCTAACGAGGAATGTCAAGGCACATTCTACTAGGGCTGTTGCAGCATCTACAGCGCTGTTCGCAGGGGTGAAGCTCGAGGACATCTGTCGTGCTGCAACATGGAAAAATGTCCACACATTCACCAGACACTACTGCCTGCAATCGTCAAGTCAGCGAGATGCAGCAGTTGGACAAGCCGTTTTACGACACCTGTTTGTTTAAAGAAAATCTCAGGTACAAATATTTGATTTTGTCATATATGTCATTTTATAAAGGAAGTCATTTTAATGTGATTGCAAACATATTCATATGATATATATATGCTAATGTTTCAAATGCATTTTTAAAACGTTTGTTACTCTTTGTCTATGACAATAATATATAGAGCATTTGTTAATAGATTGTTGATGGTTTAATGGGACTGCTTCAGTACAAGTATCCCACCATCCGCAACCGACTGTATACTTGGTATACTGCTTGCTATTCTGATTCAGGCATGTGAATCTATGAAAGATAGCCCAATACTGGATAAGAAAACAAGTTACTTACCTGTAACTTCAGTTATCCAGTATTGGTATCTTTCATAGACTGACATGCACCCACCCTATAATATTGGGTTACTTATTTCCCACTTGTGCTACGTAAATCTGAGGAGAACTGGCTCTGCAGAGAGGGTTCTAGAGAGTGCTGACAGCTGATTGGCTGTGACAAAGACTGGGTCTTTTCTACATAATGAGGTAGATAGGCTACTGCAATGTAGGCCTCAGGCCTGTATTTAGGGCCTACTACTATAATTTACTTTTGGCACTGCTTTTTTATATACCGTGGGACTCCTGCCTCGGCGACGAGGGAATGATTCAGTCATGTGAATCTATGAAAGATACCAATACTGGATAACTGAAGTTACAGGTAAGTAACTTGTTTTCTTAACAAGGTCAGGAATAACTTTATTGTTAGATATGGCAAGTAATTTTGCAAAAAATGTACAATCCTTGTTTATCAAAGAGATGGGCCTATCATTTTTACATAAGGACGGGTCTTTATCTTTTTTAGGTATTAGAGCATAGCCTGAGTAAAAGAACTGTGTGATGTGCCAATGGCAAGAAAAAAATTATTAATTCAAGAAAGGAGGTGAGGAGTCATAAGTGATTTAAATTGGAGGAAGAATCAATGGGTAAAGCCATCAGGGCCCGGAGTCTTGTCTTGAGGCAAAAGGGAGTTTGCATTAAAGATGTTTTGTTCGGAGATGGGAGCATTCAAAGAAGAGAGATCAACCTGATTCTCAGGAGATTTAGGAATATTTTGAAAAAAGGAATCAATAAGATCAGGAGACGGGAAGGATTCCGGGGTGTAAAGAGAGGTATAGGATTCAGTAAAACAATCAAGTATCTTGGCGTCTGAGATCTGTAAAACTCCAGAATTATCCCTAATAGCAGCAATTTTAGATTTTTAATTTTTAATTTTAAGATAATTGGCTAGAGATCTGCCAGCTTTATTCTGCCCACCATACATTTTTGCATTAAATTTGAGAAGGATATTACAAGCAGAGTGCCAAGACTGTTTGTTGTATTGCATTTCTGCTTTAATAAGATTGGATAATGTGTTGGGGCAGTTAGCGGAAAAATATAGATGTTTCAACATTTTTAATTTGTTTGAGGAGAGATGTAGGGCCCCATTAGGATGTCGGGCGGATTGCCTCCGCCAGGATGGCGGTGGCCACCGCCACCCTGGCGGAGGCAATCCGCCCGACAAGCACTCCCGTTTTCCCCTCCGCCAGATTAGGATGGCGGAAGGCACAGCGGCAGACGGAAAGACCGTCCGCCGCTTTACCGCCGCGGTCGCGACCACGGCGGTAATGGATTAATATGGTGGCGGTGTCCAATGGACACCGCCAGCCATATTACAATGGCACAAAGAAGAGGCCTTTCCGCGGCGGCAATGCCGCCACGGAAAGGCAGGCGGGGATTGCTGCGGGGGCCCCCTGCAGGGCCCCCAGGTTGACACCACTGTCAGGGGGCACATGGGGTGTACCTATGGTACCCCCCCCACATTTGCATATGCAAAGCGGCAGGCACCGCGCGGTGCCTGCCGCTTTGCATATGCAAATGCAAAAAAGCATTTTTAGCATTGTGACGGGCGGTGCAGAGTGCACCGCCCGCCACAATGCTAAAACTACAGGATGGGCCCGCCACTGTGGTGGGCACATCCTAATTCCCCCCACGGGACCCCCGCCCTAATGGTGGGCGGTCCCGTTCCCCACTATGGTGACGGGCGGACAAAGTCCGCCCGTCATCATAATGACCCCCGTAGTCTCTGAGAGAGCCTTCTTCTTTTTCCGGGACACATAGTACATTTTAAAACCTGTAGCAGAAGCCTTAAAGGCATCCCAGATTGAATGAAATTGAGAAACAGAAGAGAGATTATGGAGAAAGAATTCTTGAGCAAAGAGCAAAAACTGCTCCACAAATTGAGAGTCCAAAAGAAGAGAATTGTTACAACGCCAGTGTCGAGATGAGGCTGTAGATGTAGGATATTCTATATCTAAAATGACAGGGGCATGATCGGAGATAAGAATGGAGCCAATATCAATATTGTTCATGAATTGTAGGGTATGTTGTGTGAGGAAAATGTAATCAATAGGGGAGTGAGATCTATAAGCAGGAAAAAAAAAGAAAAATTCAAGAACATCCGGGTGGTAGGTTCTCCATGCGTCAACCAGTCCTCTTGCAGTACTAGCCGTATGAAAGGTTTTTTGCATCGTGTTGGGGATATATTTGGTTTGAGATTTTCGGTCAAGGAAGGGGTCCATAAGTTGGTTGCAGTCTCCACCCACAATCCCACAATCAAATTTTCAGCGCCGTGTGAAAAAAAGGAGAGTGGAAAAGTCGGACCAGAAGGATGAGTTAATACCATTCGGGCCATAAACATTGCAAAAAAAGACTGGAGCTTCCGGCTCGCAATAGTTCCCAGAGCTGGACTTTGGTGGTCTGCATCGGACCCCCTGTTACTCGGAGCCTTACGGCTCAGACACAGGGGGAGACCCATGGGTCTCCCTAACGCAGGCATGTACGGTGCGGATGGCACCGATGCCTACCCACTGTAGGGGGCGCGCTTGTCCGCAACATACCCATTCAGTCAATGGGAGCCCATGTGCGCGTTGTACAACCGGCTCCCATTGACTTCAATGGGAGTCCGAACGAAACAAGTTCGACAGCATACGGCCGCATCGTACTCGCTCGGTCGGACTGCAGGAGTCCGGATCGATCGAAAAACACCCCGGATCGGGCTCGGTTGGGTTGCTTTCCGACACAGATCGGAATCGGCCCCTAAATATAATATATTGAACAAAAAATATCCTAATGATGAATGCATTTGACCCATACCTACAAAAATGATATTAAATATTGTTTTTGCTAATTTTGCTGTCCAATTGTTTTAGAAAAAAATATAGGTAATTAACAATTAAAGAAATATTATGAATTACAAAATTATTAAAACATTATGAAAATTCCCACAATTATAAACGTGAAAATCTGAGCTTAAATTAAAATGTTTAAAAAAGTAACAGAATTCAAATTTTTTAAATTATTAAAGCGAATAGTATTCAAATAGTGATTGTAAAGTAAGTACAGTTCATATACTTCAAAACCTTTACCCCTATAAAAGTAATATGCGAACAACAAAATTATAAAAGATAACCAACAATAAATATCAATTAATTAATAATAATAATAAACTAAATATTATCTTAATAAACTTAAATTACTTACCACACTTTAGCCCATATAAACACCACAACCAACATCTAAAAAAACTTCCACAATTTACAAATGTAATTTGCAATTAATTAGTGAATATTCATTAAGGACTTATTATTAATGTATTAAAAATAAATTGCTTCACACACTGTACCCCTAGAAACCTCACAATCATGCATCTAAAAATTTTAGACAATTACAAAAAGCACTATAAAATCTAAATTAAGTAATTAATAAAAATATAATACATAATCATGAATTTATAAAAATTAAATTAATTCCAAAACTACTCAACTATAAACACACTACGCACTATGGAAATAAAGATGCAAAAAAAACTACTAAACATGTAACACATATGTTAGAAAACATAAACAATTATTATAGAAATCGCAAACATCACATACACTTAATAAATATACTACAATGCATAACACTCATTAAACAAAACATTTTTTTTAAAAAGAAGTTCATTTAAAAAAATATATATATTATTTAAAATGATATTTCTTGTTTTATAGCCGATATTCTTAAACACAATATTCTTAACATCATGATTTCTGAGTCACGATATTTAGAAATCAATATTTCGGTGGGGCGACATTTCAAAACACATATGTCAGTCTGAAAACACCGTAATTTAACAAACCTGGCTGTGACCCGCGTCAATTAGCAAAATACGAACCAATATCAATCATGAATGCAGATATAAAGATCATGGTGAAGGTTTTGCACAATAAACTTAAGTCTATATTACATACTTATTTAACCACCAAAGGTAGGGTTAATACATGATCACACTTCAGCGAATCATGTTAGGATAAACTGCCATCTACAGTTAGATATGCAGATGATGAGGATAAGAAGGTGGTTGCCTCTCTTGAATGCAAGAAGGGATTCAAACGTATAAGGCGGATATACCTTTATGGATGATGGAGATCATGGACCTAAGGGACGCGTGCTTTGCTTAAAGAACAGTGAATATAAAGTGCTACTACGGCCTGAGTGACCAGTAGGTGCTTCTCATCCACCTTTTTTGGTCTCCTTTGTAGCACAAGACAGGGGTGCCCACTATTTCCTCAGTTTTATTTTGTAATTTGCAAAAAAAAAAGGGTAAATACAACTGAGAAAAAATTTAAGATAAATATCTAATCATCCATAGCGTCTAAAGAAAAAAAAAGATTAGAAAGATATCAAAAGAAAGAAAAGCTTCAGGAAAGCAAAAAATACAAGAAAATGTAAAATATTTATTAATTTATATAAAGAAATACACATTAAATTAAAAAAATGGTAACCACATCGTCCCTGGAACTGAAGATCAGGAATAATTACACCAGTTAAAAATGAAATACCTCCCCCACATAAATATATTATTTAACGTTAGAGAACTTATTATGGTGTACGGCACCATAGCGGAAACATGACCGGCCAACCTCCAAACGGCGGCCCGAACAACTGATTACGATAAGACCACACATGGTGCGGTGCAGTCGCATTCTCACATTCCATTATAGGAACATGTGCTAGCGCCGTAAACTGGCCTTAGCTCACAGTCACATAGTGAAATAGGAGGTGGAGTTTATCCATGCACCGTGTACCAGGGAATACAGGGTGCTTGCCACATGGTGCAGGGATCAACAAGTGGGCATCCTAGGTATCACATTAAACACCAACCGTAGGCCGCAGGGTCTAGTTGGTTTCAAACATGCTTCCCATGTGTGAAAGCAGGATATTAAAAAATACTACCATAAATAGTGCATCGTAATCCAGACAGCGTAAATCGCCATACATATAAATGACATGCCAGGTCAGATTGTCCAACAGGTTCCTGGAGCCCATCAGAAGCCAGCATGAATAACCGACCTGTTTTCAGACCGGCATTATAATGATCAGCCAGTCATAAGTGAAAATGACGGTTTGGGTCAGAAAGCCTCCGACCTAAGGTCGGAGATTTTCATACAAAGATCCTAATGAAGGCCTATATATTAGACTTAAAACAAATAAAATAACTACACATACTAATGTGAACATAACTTAGGTGGCTGATTACGAGGACGGGTGGACTTTGTCCGCCCACCACTGTAGAGGTGATTGGTACCGCCTGCCAGACATGTAGCGGTCCCACCAATGCCATCAGGATGCGTTCGCCAAACTGGTGGGCGCATCCTAGGCCTTTAACATAGCAGGCAGTGCTGGGGGCTGCAGCGCCGTCTGTAGTGTTAAAGGTGCAGTTCCCTGCACCACGTGGCAGGCACCACAAAATGCCTGACAGTCGGTGCATGGAAATGCAGGGGGGTACCATGGGTAGCCCCTAGTGCATCAACCACCACCCCCCCCATCCACAAGAGGGGCCCGCAACTAGCCACCAAGTCTAATTAAAGACAACCTTTCTAACTAATATTGCACACAAACATATTAATGGCCCTTTGCCGCCCACCAGGCAATAGGTGCGATTGCCACCAGCTGAAAAGTGGAGGACGGACTTTGCATCCTCCAAAATACCCTCCGCCATGCTAATAAGGCGGTGGGTAAATCTGTATGTGATGGCTATCATAATGATCACCTAGTATACTACTTATTGCTAAGCCTTAAATGTTATCATGGTAGCAAATATATAACTGTAGCTATGTATTACACAACATATCAAAATCATCAAAAAGACAATACAAACGATCTACAAAACGTAACTACCTCCCCTCTAATATTAAAGTAACTGAAATGTTACCTGAACTTACCTTAACCAATAACCATAGCTAACAAATGCAAGCTTCTCTCCCCAAAAGCGTCCAAACAATAACAGGGCTAGATGAAAAAATCTACTTGGACACAAAATAAAAATTGAAAAAAATAATGTGTACCTTTGAAGTCAATATAACACAATATTATTCTAAAAATATATGCGTCAAAAATATATTATATTCTAATAAAATGTTATAAAATAGTTTAACAAAATTCTACAATATGTAGTAATTAATATAATATACATACATTTTTAACTATATATTCAAACTAGTTTGGTTAATTTGTTGTTGTTTATTTGTAACAAAAGATATACACAACTGTTCAAAAATTTAAGAAAAAAATTGAAAATATAAAAAGATAATGTATAAAAAAATATTATATATAAAACTTGATTTCAGGTTGAAGTTATAAATTAAATAATAATATTTTAAAATATAAGATTATTAAGGGGATGATTAAGATGCAGCTGTAAAAGTCTCCGACCCTTGATGAGAGCATTTACAGAGGCATCATAATATGCCTGCAAGATTACTTAACGAGTGCCTCATTTTCATGATAGCAGTCGTAAAGGATTTCAAACGGTCATTCCGTCTGGCTTTGAGGCGGCCAAAAAAGTTTGAGCCAAATATGCATTGTACACTAAACAAAGTGAATGATCATTTTCTTCTGGAGACTTAGGAGGTCGGTGTGTGGTAGGATGACAAACCAAATATTTTGAAAATTTGATTTTTAAAACTAAAAATGAGGTTTGCACAGAATTCTGGGTAGGAAAGTTTTTGGGGGATAGACGCAAGCCATACCTCCATGTACTGGCCAAGATGTCTGGTTTACAGAAATGTGTAGGTTTGGTAGGTTTCCAAAGATGGCCACTGAGCAAGGGTCCAAAAACCCTGGTGACACTCTTTAAAAAGCAGGCCGTTTTATGATAGGTCATTTTGATGTCTCCTCTATACAATGTTCGGCCTTTGCATGACACGGTTAATTGGCACACCCACATGAGTGAGGTAGCACTTTTAATACGAGAGTTTGGAGAATGAGGGGTGAGTGGAAGTTTGTGGAACAACGCAGATTGCAGAACTTTCCATCACAGGAATGTTATGGAAATAGTTTTTTGTTTTTTTAAGTTTGCAGTTAAAAGGGGATTCTGGGTAACAGTACATGGTAAAAGACATACAAGTCACCCCATCATGGAATTGCCTAGATTTCTTGTTGTCAAAAATGTATACGTTTGCTCGGTTTTGCTAGGTGCCTGCAGAGCTAGGATTCGAAATACAAAGCTATGCACTTTGAAAAACAAAGGTCAGTTTTCACTGCAAAAATGTGGTGGATCCATGTTGCATTTTGGGACATTTCCTGCTGCAGGCACTAGGCCTACCCACACAAGTGAGCTACCGTTTTTATCAGGAGACTTGTGGAATACGGGGTGGGTAGAATTTTGTAGATACAGGCAGATTTCCATCACAGACATGAGAGGTTTGCAAGGGATTCTAGGACACAGAACCTGAAGAGAGCCACACAAGTGACCCCATACTGGATTTCACTTGGGGGCTCATTAGGATGTCGTGACGTTCACCACCGCCGAACTGGTGGTGGTGACCGCCACCACATCATCACGATTGAAACCCCCCTTCATATTACAATGGCGGGGGGTTTCACAGCGGACGCAAAGTGCGTTCGCCGCTTTTCAGCCGGCAATCATTCCGATTGCCAGCCGGACGGAACTAGTATGGTGCCGGTGTCTAACAGGCACCGCCATCCATATTAGGATGGTGTGATGTGAAGGCCTTTCCATGGCAGCTTAAATGATGGCAGGAATTGCTTTGGTGGCCTTTTACGAGCCCTCAAGTAGTTTGGAGGGTTGGAGGGCTGCACTTGGGGGGTACCTATGGTACCGCCCCCCATTGCCATCCAGAAGGTGGCAGGCACCGTGCCGTGCCTGCCACTTGGTCCATGGCAATGCACGACATGCCTCTTAGGCTTTGCGGCGGGTGCTGCTTACAGAAGCGCACGAAGCAAAGTCAAAGATGCGGGATGCGACCGCCACGGTAGTGGTCACATACGAATTGGCAGTGTGGGACCTCCCTTAGCTGGCAGATGGTAACAACACCGCTAGGGTTGTTCGCCCACCATCCTCATGGGGCCCTTAGTGTATCATTTTAAAAAATGTATAGGTTGGCAAGGTTTCACTTGGGGGCCGGAAGAGCGAGGATTCAAAATCCATAGCTAGGCAAAAAAGGGGTAGTTTTCATTTTAGAAATGTGGTGGGTCCACGTTGCGCTTTGAGCCAATTTCTGTCACGGGCACTAGGCCTACACACATAAGTAAGGTAGCATTTTTACGGGGAGAATTAGGGGGAAACAGATTAGTAGTAGAACTGTTATTACCAATTAACTTTCTTTGCAGTTAAGCCTTCGTAATGAACAAATTGGGAAATAAGAAGTAATTTAAAAAAAATGACATCTAAATCATGTGCTTGCAGGGGTAGCCACAATTTAGGAGATATGGAAAACACACTGCTTATAAACTCTATATTTTGTTTAAGAAATATATTGCTTTCGTTTGTACCTATTTAACTATGTTTAAATTTACCAAAAGAATTGCGAGAAACACAGTACACAATGATAAAGAAGTGCAAGACGCAGCTCAGTTTTTGGATCTGGGTTGCTCAGATACTTGGTGAACCTATGAGTCCTATATATCCCAAAAAAAGAAGGATCATGCTGATTCAATGTTATATTATTAGGCAAAATTACAAAAATTACAGGTGAAAACGTTAACACAAACAGCAATTTTTATTTTATACTTTAGTGCAATATTTACTATAGTCAAATGTAAATTTGTATAGGAACTCGTTAAAGGATTGAGACAAATGCCCCTATTACTGAATTCAAATTTTTATTAAGTTTTCAAAAATGTATAGTTTTCTTGGATTCATTATTGTTTTGAAACCAATTCCTAACACTAACTGGAAGGAGGTAGAAAGAAAAAATAAATGCAACAATAGACTATGTCACAGTAAAAAATAAAAACTTCATTTAAATGTTGGTTTAGTGTCAAAAGTCTACTTTCCCCAAAAATCTGAGATGATGATGATTTTATCACCACAAACACTTTGTTGGTGCCATTTACAATAAACAAACCAGACACTTTCTACTGCAGCAATTTAGAATAAGTGTTTTTAGAAAAAGGCAATTTTTGTAAAGTATTTTTGAAACATTCTGGCTTTTTTCCAGGGGAATACACAAACCCTGGGTACCATTAAATTCATCAGGATGTTGGGAATAAGGGCACAAACGTTATGTGGAGAATGGGGGGGCGTGGCCTGAGGCGTCATGATGGCAAACGCACTCAAAGAGTGCTCCGGGACCTCCATCCATCACCCGCTTCGCTTTCACTGCCAACAGCCGCTACTCACCTCTTCTATTTGCCCACGGGGCCTTCTGAGTTCACTGGCTCAGCTCCGGTCCCTTTCCCGGGAGGATCGATGCTTTGGCGGCCCGGGGAGGCTCTTCTTAAGCCAGCGGCCTCAGCTACACGAAATGGCAGACCCACTGTTGCCCCGATCCCGGGCCTGACGATATCCCTGTGCGGACCGGTCACCGCCTGCGATGGGGCGACGGCGATGTCTGGGGCTCCTTTGCTCACCCCCAAAGTCTGCAGCCGCCTGAAGGTGACTGACGCCACGTGTGGGGCTCTGTAGATCGGTGCTCGACTGGTCTGCAAAATTGATCTGCTGGCCCCCCTGGAGTTGCTGCGGAGCGCCTCAGACCTCGGCTGCCGTTGTCGGGCGGCGGCCGGGGCCATCTTCAGGTCTCCCCACATGTGTCTCTCCCCCTGTGACTGTTCTCTGCAAGCCAGTGGCGGATGCCCTCTGGACCCGGTGAGGGGTGCTGCTTCTAGGCCTTCTTGGGGCCGCCTGGGGAGTGGTGGGCCCCTTGATGCTGTGACCTCTGGCAGGGCCTCTCCTGGTCCGGAGGTGTGGGCCCTGGGCCAGGTCTTCCTGGGGCCGGGCCTACCCGCGAGACTTTCAAGGAGAGTGGCGGCGCTGTAATGGTGAGTGGGGCCTGAGTGGGTGACCGGCCATCTTGTCGGGTGGCAGGGCGGAGGGGTGGGCTGGTGCCCTTCTGTTCCGGTTGTACGGTGTCGGCAGCGGTCCCACCGCAGAACTTGGCTCCTTCCTATCCCTATTCGTTTCAAGCTACCCTCTCGGGAGAGAGGCCATCTCTGCTGGACCGGGGTCCACGCGTGGGATTTGTCTTTGTAGATGCTAACTGACCCGGTCCAGTAGCCTTCCACTGGAGTGCTCCGCGCGGACCCGGCACTGGGGGACTAAATGCATCTCGCTGCTCATAGTGGGCTCGGGGGTGGACCTGGGCACCCGGACCTGAGTATTGACGACCTGGGTGACCGGGGACCCCCTCCTCCACTGTAGGATCTCTGTTTTCTCCCCCTGCCCAGGCCGAGGTCAGATCCCATCCTTGGAGGCGATGGGAAGGACTTGCACCTTACAAAACACTGCCCCTCCAGCCCAAACCACAATGGATCAATTTACCACGTCAGACCGGGATCCTGGAGGTGGGGCATCCAAGGCCCCTGCCCCCACCGTGGACGATCACTCCACCATCCTTCAGGTGATAGGCGCCTCACAGGCCTCCGTCGAGAATAAGATTGACGAGGTGAGGGTGGATGGGGCTCTTATCCACCAAGACCTGCGCAATGCCACGGAACGAATCATGGAGGCAGAATCCCGCATTTCCACGGCGGAGGATGACATTGGCCAACTTAAGACACAGGTGGCCCGCCTCCAGACCCAGACCTCGGAGCTCCACCGACGGGCTGAGGATGCTGAAAACAGGTCGAGAAGGAACAATCTAAGCCTCATAGGCTTTCCCGAAGGAACAGAGCAAGGTGATGCGGACACGTTCGTGGAAGACTGGGTGCGTTCATGGATGCCCAAGGAGTCCCTTTGACCCTGGTTCGCCGTTCAACGGGCACATCGCTCCCTGGCCCCCAAGCCTCCACCCGGGGCTTCTGCCAGACCAATCATCCTGAGGTACAAGCACAGCAGAAGCTCCGCAACCTGGGTCTTCGATAGGGTCTTGTCTTCCCGGCTCAGGGTGGTCTTTCAAGACAGGCATTCTTCTTTGACAACCATTAGGCGGCATGGACTTGGCTCACGGAAGACCAGCCCCTCCTGAATCGGCCGACCCCCCTCTCCGACCCGGCTGGCCCCCCCACAGCCCTACCCAACCTTGCCTAAACCCCAAAGATGCCGGACTAGGTCACATACGAAAAACGACCATCGGGGGAGGCATCCTGCTCACCAGGTGCACCGTCTCAGCGCCCTCCCTCACACGCTTCAACTCAGAGGTCCGCTGCTCCTAGTCCTACTAACTTTGTGATTAACTTGAGCTATGTCCTGGACCCCTCCAAGGCCTTGCGCCCCTCCCTATCTGACTCAGACCTGTCTAGGAGCCCTGTGCTTCCTGGATCCGGAGATGAAGGGAGAGCTTGAACTGCGGCCTAAACAGGAACTCTTGCTTTGTTTTCAATATGGCACCTACACTTACGACTGTTTGCCAACCTCTATAGTAGGTGCGATCCATCTTCACTGTAACCACAGTTCGGTGAACTGTTTCCTATTCCAGTTCCTGAACTCATGTGTACTTCTCGATGCATATTAGTTTAAAAGTAATTACAGCTGTTGACGAATCTCTTATCCAGCTATATGGATGGAGATCCATCTCTGCCACATTCATGTTCAGCTAACCGTTTTAGCTTAGCATTTAAGATTCACTAGTGGGTTGTTGTTTTGAATGTTTTCCTTTTCAGGGCGATGACAGATGCTTTGTCTTCAGAAGTGTAGAGGGGGGGGAGTTGAGGGGCAAGGGAGGGTGGGTAGACCGTTGTCTCTCGATTGTTTGTTGTTTTTAGGTTAGGCAGGGTGGCTGTCAAATAGTCTGTGTCTTTTATAAACTTCTAGATCCTATCTATTTTCTCTTTGAAAAGAGGCTGCACACATGCCACTTGTCTGCACACTGTTCTGTTGGAGGATCACGAATAGGACTATATGCCTTTCTTTGTAACTTCACCAATGGTTTTAGTTTAATAGTAGTTTGTTTTGACTCTGGTGATGAAATTCACCACATAGTTTGGGGTGTTTTCTGTCAAAGAGGTGCCTGAGTTTCCACCTTAGATGCCTAATTACATATTTTACCAGCTGCTTCACAGCAACACCCGAAATAAAAGTTACTAGAGTAGATGAGAAGGGCTCAGTGAAAGGAAAATGCCATGAAAGAAAATGTCATGCCAGGCCTGCTTTAAGAGATATGTCTGCCTGTCCAATCAAATTGCCTACTGGCTTCTAATCTGATGGATGGACTGTAACCTGTATTGATACGCGTAAGGAATTTCATAGGAACATTGACTCAATGCTTGATACTAATTGTTTAACAATATTTCCTCAGAAACAGTGTTTTTCCTTGTCACCTACTTTGACCACACATCTGAGAGGCTTCAAAGGAATTAAGAAGAAACAAAGGGCTATACTAAAGCTATCCAGTCTTCTAAATACTAAACAGATACATTTGCGCCTACCTCTATTTAACCACCCTTTTGATTCAAGTAAAATAAACTTCACTTCACCAGCTGCTGCTAGGTAACAGTTCCTCTAGGACTTGTGTCCAGCTCCATTGCCAAACACTTCTGTGTTAAATGTTCACTAATGCTTTACATTGCAACACTGCTGCCAGAATTTCCTTTAACAAATGTTTTAAACAGTTCTGTGGCTGCAACAGATATTCTAACTCTAATGCAATAGTATCTCACACCAAAGAATACGTTGCTAATGGTTCCTAGTCCCTGGTGGTTTCTTAGTGTCCTGCTGTATCTTAGTCTATTTCTGTCTGACCCACTTCAAGGGGCCACAGGACAAAAATCTGCTACTTCATCTCAACTGTGGTAGTTGAGGTCATGTGCCTCTGATATCCTGTGGTCCATGATACTATTGCTCTGCAAACTGGGTCAAGTACAAACCCTTTAGCACTTCTAAATGGTAGCGATAGCAATCGATCACAGGCTACTCAGGTAGGTAGCATGGTCGTGCTCAAGATAATAGCTCAACAGTTACTCAAAACAATAAATGCATGTTCAAACCCATGCTTATCTTTCAGGAAAGAAAAACACATTGATACACACTAGGATGGACTGATACACACTATAGAAACGAGATGCAATTTAGTGTCATTAGCGCTACCTGGCAATGCTGCTCCTCTATCTGCTAACCCCTCTGCCCGCTAACCTTCTCCATAGATCAAGGTTCTAATCCCCCCCATTCAAAGGCGAATGAGGAGCTACCATGATTATGGCTTAGATATTGTTAGAACCTTGACTGAAATCAGTGAGCTCAGTTTTTAGTTCTCTTTCTGAACAATTAGTGGATCAGAAACCATAGGATTTACATCCACCCAATTCTGTAGTACGCTCGCTTTCTCTCTCCTGAGAGGTTGCGTCAGCAGCATTGTCTGTGAGTCCTGCCTTGTCTGCTGGGTCCACACTCGTGTATGGCTGGCAACCTGGAGGCAGCAGTCCTGGGTCATCAGGGTACCTATCAGACCACCAGAGAGTGTCACAGCGCTTGAGGCCTTGGGTGATTGCCTCCTCTTCCAGTTGGTCACTATATCAGTAGATGTAGCCCCACACAGGCCAGCAGTTGAAGCCGCACACAAGCTGATTACTCTTAGCAGTCGCAGGCATGCACAGGTCAATCACTTTGGCTATTTGTGGATACACCAGGCCAATTAGGGAAGTTGCGTCTGTGCACAGGCTGATCATTCTGACACGCAATTACAGGCCCAACTGGACTTGAGCATTCACAATGATCACAGGATCCAATGTGAAAAGATTGAAGGCCCACACACCAGGGATTGCTCTCCTTAGTTTCTCTACTCTGTGTGCCACACAGACACCTGAGACATCCTGCACCTAGATCCTCCTATACAGACACTCTGTCTGCTGGGTTTGCCGACTTATAACTTATGTCAGCAGGGAGGCTTCTAGGTACTTCAGGAGAGGTACACAGTTTTTCAGAAAGATATCCTAACTCAAGTGATGTTCCCTCAACTCTGGGAAGCTGGATGTCATGCAGACACCAGCTCTGGTTTAAACAGCAGTCCTCTGAGTACTTTTATACACCAAATTCAGATAAGAGAAGTGTATCTGCCATCAGCAATTGTAGGACTGGCTTTGTATTGTTCTCCTTTCAAGTGTGATTTTCAGGCTGCTCTCCAGGCACATCCTGTGTGTAAAGTGATTCTTCTTGCAGCAGGGATGTTTTCATTCTGGAGCACCTACAATATAGGTGTGCAGTTTCTGCATCAGGCTGTCATCAGACAATTGAAGGAGTAAATATTATAAAACAAACGGGTAGGTCCCACCTAAAGGTCTCCTCAATTCTGCAGTATGCAGTCGCACCTCTCTCTCTACTACCCTCTATAAAGTGGCATAATTCATCAAGACTGATTAATTCGCTGCTGGTTAGCAAACGGCTTAATCACATTTCTAGAATGAGCCCTGTCTCCATTCTCCTCAGTTCAGTGTCTAGACCTCCTACCTCCAGCTTCATAAATGTCAGCAGTATGCTTCCACTGTCTGGGGAAAACCCTAACCTACTGCAGTATCCAAAATGGATCCTGTAAGCCTCCATTACTCTGGCTCACTCACAGACTCTATGGGCTTCTCAGGGCGCCCTCCATGCGACATGATGGATGCGTCATATTTACTGTCTGACGCATCATGTCGCAAGGAGTTACAGATACATCAGTATTTCAGACGTATCTGTAGGCGCAAAAGTGACGCATTGCTGGAGTTTGTCACAAAAGTGACGCAACTCCAGCAATGTGTCCTTTCACATGGGGCAAGCCCCATGTGAAAGGGCCTGCATCAGTCTTACACCTGCTGTGAGGCAGAAGTAAGATATTGACGCATTTGCACCCTAGAAGTGGTGCAGTGAAATCTCGTAGATTTCACTGTGTCTCTTCTATGAGGCTTACTTACGTGTGAACCCCCACCCTGCATACATTATACCTGACGCAGGTATAATGTAGTGCAGGGGTTTACAAAGTGAGGCATCTGCTTAGATGCGTCACTTTGTAAATAGGGCGCAACAGGAGGTATGTTTTACGCCGCCGAAAAGTGACGCGTACCAAACTACATACATAAACAGGACTAATATACACTCAGCAGGTCAGTACTAGGAACTGGAAAACATAGATGGGGGTCTTTCATGACTAGGCTATCAGGTCTCCACTCCAATGGCACAGATAAAAATATCTGGTCATTACAATGGATTCACAAAACATGGCATGCTGTCACCACAGCTCTATGTGCTAAACACGCGACAGGGACAGTGGTCCTCTGTCAGTCATTTAGACCACGTTTAGTGTGCCCCTCCAGGTCACAGGATAAGTCCAATTACTACTTGTCTCAAGGAACAGGAGATTGCACACATGCTAGATTGGTACCACAAATTCCAAACCAGGATACCAGATACAAGCAGTCAGGCAATCAGGGCATGGCAATATAACTGCACACCATGGAGGGGATATTCTCATCCCAACACTGGCAGTGTGATCTGGAGCTCTCACTCTCTCTTGAATCAACTCTGAAGGAAATCATTTTTCTTCAGCTGTGCTTATTGCTCAAAAGTGCCCAGTGCTCCAATGCACCTTTCTTGGTATTGCTGGTGGAGAGTGGTCTTTGGGCCAGTGGATGGGCTCTTTATAGACTGCTTTTTAACGTGTGGCCAATGCTGATGAACTGTTGCCAGAACACATGCTCTCGTGAAATGAGTCAGTACCATGAGACATACCTTAGGGGCTTTTTTCTCAAGGCTTTGAGCATTGTGTCAACTACTGAGTTATCCTGATGCCGGCGGTAGTGGGGATTATTTGAGTGGGAGTCTTTGCCACGTGTCCGATACTACTAAGGATATCAACAATAACTGCATAAACCTTACCACCCTGCTACCAACCCCTAATAGTACCACTCCTCACCTCTGCTCCCTGAACTATCAAGGACTCAAGATCTATTGAGTGTGATCTTTGCCACTTCTACTCTTGCCTTTGGATGGTGTGTTTGCCATCTGTGATCTCTTATGTGTATATGAAAGCTGGGGACTTCGGTTTTGAAGGCTTAGGGGTCTATTATAATGGCGGGAGGATAGCCACCGCCCCCCATTATTCACCGCCTGCCTCCCATTTCCACCCGGCCATATTAGGATGGCGGGGGGACCGCCGGTCAAATAGGTGACCGGGCGGAAAAGGGGATTGATATGGTGGCGGTGTCTGCAAGACACCGCCATCCATATCAATTTGCAGGCGGTGATGTGCCTTTCCATGGTGGCTTTGCCACCATCGAAAGGCATGAGGAGTCTGCATGTGGGGGACCATTACGGGCCCCCAGGTTGTTGGGGGTGGTCGGGGTGCACAGCTACCCCCTGCACTTGCATGCACAACGTGGCAGTTATGCATGCAAATGCACAAATGACTTTTTTACATTGCCGCAATGTAAAACATGTGGGATGCACCCGCCAGTGTGGGGGCGCATCCTAATTGGATTTGCGGGACTGCCGCACAAATAGCGGGCGGTCCTATTTGCTGATGCCATCATAATAGAACGCTACGTTTTTACCAAAACATGGTTGTTAACATTGGAGCCAAGCACTGTGTGGCAGAGGTGGTTGAGTTATAAGTTGACATCTGTGAATGAGTCATTTCTGATCAGATCTTGCTGCAGATAATAGAGTAATATGTGCATGCGTGAAAATGCTGTACAGAAGGCTTTTGCATAGTTTTAACTGGTATGATGTTTAAGTTCTTGATTGATGTACTGCAGGGGGCCAAACTGGTATTCTGGTTCTTTACGCCAGGAGATCTTGTCCCGTGGATCTCGACCTGAGCATTTTTTATCATTTTGGCCACAAACCAATACACCAATAATACATGATCAAACATTTATTAAAGAATTACACAAATGATAATAAATTTATTTATTCACAAATAAATATTAAAAAATTAAAATTTTAATAATAATGAGGTGGTTGTATCTTGTCGAAATTCACTTGAGGTGACTCATCGTCCATACTATATTCTGTGTGATGTCCTTGCAATGCTTCCACAAATCAATGCGAAGATGCTAACTTAATTTCAAGAAGTCATGGAGGAGCTTCTGTGGTTTCATACATTTCTGAAGCTGTATGGTGATTTTCCCTTTTAGAAAGCTGATGGTCTTGAGAGGTTTGATATGAGGTGCTACTGGATCTGCACTTTGAGATCACCAGTGTTTTTCTCCAGTAGGTGAAAATACATTACACACTTCAAGGAGCTGTTCAGTGTCTAAGTTAGAAAGGACACCTTTACGATGTATGTCCATGATGTCACTGACAGGTATCCAAGAGTATTATTTGAAGCATGATGCTGGGCTTGGATCAATCATTTGAATGAAATATTTGGTTTTTTAAACTAAATTCAACACAGTGCTCCCTTTCTAGTGCTGTCTTCCCAATGATAAATACGATGTATGCATGAATGAATGCCTCAATTAGTTCATTATTTAATAGATTTTGTATCAATGTAGCAGTTTGATACCTCCCTAAGGCTTCATAGTACGCAGCACGGGGCTTGTTGTTGGACCTAAACTAATACTCTTTAAAGCCGAAAGGGGATTGGAGGGTTTAAAGTCTGCACTGAAGAGAGAACAATGATTTTTGTGGTCCTTTAAATGTCACAGGGTTAGTGACACACAAGGCGGGCCATGATACATTAGTAGACAGACACCAGTAGATATCAAAAAGGCTGCACTGGAAATACTGATCTACTGAGGAAGGGTAAAAAGAAATCCAACCCGCATTGTGAGGAGTCTTCCATCAGTCTAGATTAAGCCTTGTGAGTGAGGCAAGTGATGTTAAACGTAATGACTGTCACTCTTTAGACATTTTAAATTCCTTAAATGTTTATTATTATAATTTTGCACTATTTCAGAATTACCAAACATAGACATATACCGACTGATGGCAAGAGTTACAGACTCTGAGTGGAAGCACCTCATGAGGATATTGGGCATCACCGACGAAGACATTGAAAGGATACAGAGAGAAAACCCTACCGACTTACGGGACCAGAAGTACAAAATGATGCATATCTGGTTAGAAAAAGAAAGAAATAACAAAAAGACTTCGCGCAAATCTGACATTAACCACGCATTAAATATCCTCGGGCTAATAATCAGAGTACTTGATAAGCGCGTTACTTACCCTACTTACCCATGAGGGTCTCAAGGCGCTGGGGGGGAGGGGGTGCCGCTACTGCTCGAAGACTCTCTCAAACCTTGACATGAGTTGAAGCCACAAATCTGGTGAGTTTGAATGATATGTAAAAGAGAGAAACCATCACTCCAGTTATGTCTGCATTGAACCTGTTACATTTACTGACAGATTAATACGAAACTACTGGGCTTGTTTTTTTAACTCACTTGAAGTTAAGATTTGGTTCTTAAACCATACCCTTAAACTTTATAAGGCTATTACCCTAGTCGTCCTCTCTCTCCATCACAAAGGGTCCAAATATCTCTCCTCCCTCTACAGTTGTTACACTCCAGGTAGGTCACTCAGATCCTATTCAGCTAGAAAAGTCTTCATGCCCAGGCTCCGGAAAGTCAGATGGGATGGTCGGTCCATCTCCAGGGCTGCAGCCAAGTTATGGAATTCCCTGCCCACCCACATCGCTAGACTTGACTCCTTTGCCCCATTCATGAAATTGTTAAAAACAAGGCTTTTCTCATCATTATCTCTCTGGATTTTCTGTGCTTATGAGCTCTGTTTTTCGGGCATAGCGCTCAAATACCCTCGGGTTTAATGCGTTTTATAAATTAATTTTTCATTTAATTTTTCGTACCGGAATAAAAGTTTTTTAAATTTCAATGATGTACATTAATTAGGTAAGCACCACAAGTTCCATAAATTACCTTTTCCAATGCACATGTCTTGACTGAATATTTATACCTGAAGGAATAGTGTCCGCCAAAAAATAAAAGCATATAGAGACCCGTATGTACAGTCATTAATATATTGTGGATAAAGTGCCACCAACATAGGCTATGATGGCATTGCAAGTTACTGAGGACTTCTGTGTCTATATTGAGGAACAAGACTAACAGCCAAGTTGTAAGTAAAACATGTGGTTACATGCCATTCATTTGCTTAACAAATCTGTCTATATTTAGCCTTATTCGTTTTTGTCATGTATTGTAGCCATATTTTTGGGGGGGTCTGTGAAAAAATCAACTTGAAACTGCTACTTTCCCATTTATTAAACTGATTGATGTACACTTACTCGCCAAAGCCTGTAAGGTTTAAGGGCCTGATGTAGCAAGCCATTATGTGGTTGCAAACCCTGCAATTCGCAAAATCACAAAGTGCGACTTCAAAATGTATTTGTTTTAAACCCATACTCCGAGTCGGAAAATCAATTCCAAAAATCAAAATGGGTTTACCGACTCATAACGAATCACAATTGGGAAGGGGAGTGAAAAGGGTTTCCCATCTCATTAAAGATTCATTATGATATGTGTCAATGGTTTGCAACTGCAGTTGCAGCTGTAAACCGTTAATCTTTAATGGGCTCCTAAAAGGAAGCGGTAACTGATGCACAAAGGGAAAGACGTTCCCATTGGACAGCTTCCCAATACATAGGGGCTTATTTACAAGCCTATTCGCCGCATGTACATCACTTTTTCCCATATTAAAAGTGACGCACCGGCGCCGCAAGGGGCTTGTTAATAAGCCCGTTAAATCCTGTTTGGGAACGGACAAAACATCTTTGTGTTTGTAGCCAATTCCAGGGGGTCGCAAATAGCCACAGCCCAATTAATATTCATCAGGCAGGTCGTTTTACAACATGTCGCAACAGGTGATTTATACTGACTATTTATAGTACATAGTACGCATCGCAGAAATAAAGACTGCTTGCAAAAAGTCAGTGCTACCATTTTTAGCATCCAGTCTTTTAGTACATTAGGCCCTTATCGCATTGCATGCTGTCACTCAAAACTGCATTAGTAGCTAAACGTGCACATCTACGCTATTTAAGCTTCAAACTAAAATTGTATCCCTTACTAACTCTTTCTGCTGTCCATATGCTAAACTGTCCATATGCTAAGCCATCAGCCTGACAGCCCGGATTGATTCCGGGGCGTTGCACCTAAAAATAGATCAAATGCCTGTGTTTTCCATTTTTTTTTAAAATATATACAGACAGGGAATCAGATTTCTTTTTGTCAGTATTTATGTCCAAAAGTGAATAATAACAGAAAAGTGGAAGCCACCATCGCCTTTCTCCCAGCCTCTTTTTAAATTTGCGGCCACTTGCTCCCTCTAATGAGAATTCCTCTTAAGCTGCAGATGTTTTGAACACACGTGGTCTGTAGTTTAAAATTGCTATTTGTACTAGACGTTTTAGAGCATGCTAAATGTGCAGTTTTTTTATTTGTTGCAAACACGTTTTTCAGTTTAATATGTCCATTTTAAAATCTGCTCTGGGTTAGATATATGGTAATCTGCAGATAGTTTCCATCTTTCATGCAATTACTTCAACGGGTGTAATTAATAAACATGCTAATATGAACGCTTCCTTTTGTGTTAATGCGATAACATTTCTAAGAGACAAAGATCAAGAAGAAAGAGCTCTAAAGCAGTTATCTCTTTATTTGCTTAAGTAACAGTTCTAATCCTGCACAGTGGCCTGCTTTTAACACTGTCACTTCACCCTGGCAGGATGCATTGTGATATCACAACTAAAGTATTCATTTACTTTAATTTCTTATTTTAGGTGAGCAGTGATGTCACAACTAGAGCGTAATAAGGAACTTGGATTCAGTTTTTTTTAAAAGTTATTGTAGACTTCCATTTGCAGTGCAAATGGCTCACCATCTAATTGGAATGTCAACATGTTGTTAGCCATTATTCACTAAAGCCTCTAGGGCACTCCTTCCAATTTACCATTGCACCGCATGGACGCATTTAGGGGTCGCAGCTTCAACCCCTGGTTTGCCCCTTGCGACGCCTGGCTTGACGCATTCGACCACCTGTCCTGCCCCATGCAACCCCTGGCTTTCCTTTTTGACCACTGGCTTCAGTTGCAAAGGCAGTGCCATAGACAGTGCTTCACTGTTTACTTTCTGCAGCTCCGACATCAGGCATTAAACACCTACTTCTGCAAAAACAAATATTCAGCAGTTCAAAGTAATCTCCTGAATAAAATAAAGAAAACAAACAAAAGTATACATTTTTAAACAAGATGTTGTCAATGTTCCTTATTCATACACATGGAAATGTATGTGTTTGAATACAAACCTCACCTCTGTGCTTTAGTAAATGATAATGGCTTAGAATTGGTGTTAATAAAAAAATGTATACAGTGCTAAGGAATAATTTATGTCAACTTAGTTCACATTTAATATATAGGCTACATGAAGAAATTGACATGGAGAAAACCACTTTCGTTTTTAAGTCTTTTATTTCACCTTGTATATTTACTGCTTGAGGTATATGCTAGGGAAACCATTAAATCATGACAGTTGGTGGTATAAATAATTTAGCTTCCTAGTGTTCTTTTATGTTTTTTATGCCACTATATATTTTTCTCTCCCAGCAATCACATAATTGTTCATGCATTAAAAAGAGAACTATCTAAAGTTCCTCTCATGTCAGTGCCATATTTAAAACGGTTGTGGTATATAAAATGGATATTTATCTGTGTTAGCAACTGTTGTGTTATTGTATAATTGTGTGCTTAGGAGGTTCTTAACTTGGAGAATTTCAGTAATTTTGATGTCATCATGACTAAGGCCATATAACATCACTATCTAGGAAGATTTGACGTCAATGACGATGTGATATCATTTTATGTGATGTCATTTGGTCAAAGGGTGGATATATGATGTCACTTCCGCTGCCATTGGCATTTTAGTGAATTGACGCCATGTAGCACTGGTGCACCAGTTCCATCAATGAGAGCAGTGAGTAGTGCTGCTGAGACCTCAAGATCCCCATAGGCTGAGGACAGGCACTGTGGATCCTCAAGCTGTCTTGATTTCCTGTGCTGACAGTGGACGGTGGAGTCGCTGTGGCTCCTGCAAATCCCTGGAAGCGTTGTTCACTTTATTAAATCCTCTAACTTTGCAGACAGAGAAAGAGATGTAAACACCACGCGTTTAAAAGACTAAGCATCAATTTGTCAGAAGATGTAGCGTTTGACCTCTATCTTTGAATGCCCTTGTGTAACCCGCTGTCCTTGTTAAAATTGTATGTTTACATATGCAGCTGTATATGCATCTATTCCCTCTGGCAGGCTTAGCCATCAGTGTAAGCCTACAAAACACTCTTTTTTTTGATTTCTGTATTTTTTTATTGTATATAAAAGAGTATATATATGTACATGGAGCATGGAATATACATGAGTGGAGGGAGAGAGAGAGATAGAGGGAAAAAAGAAAGAAAAGAAAAGGCGCCGTGGGGGGGGGGGGGAGGTGAGTGGAGTGTTGGCCACCGGCCTTCCTTGTCTTTGCAATAGTTCGGTCTTTGCAATAGTTCGGTAGATCGGATAGTTCGAATATTTCAAATGTCCTTTTTCCGAGTCCTGCTTGTCGTTGTCTTCTGCCTCCCCCTGTGCGATGCCTGGTGGGTATCCTTGTCCACGCCCCGGACGGTAGAGAGTATAGAGAAGGGTAGAAGTCGGAAATGAGAGAGGCGAGGAGCCTTGCTTACTGGTTTCTTTTGTTAGAGCGTGGGTCCCCAGAGTGTACCCCTTGATGGTTGTCTATATTCTGCGCCTAAGGGGGTTTATGCGATGATAGGTAGAGGTCTAGGGGCCCCCACATGTTTGACTGCCTATGAGTTTTCGGTGAGTGTTTCGCTGTAATGTTATCTGCCCCCCTAAGGAACGTGACCCAGTTGAGCCATGCCTGGGGCGCAGCTTTCGAAGTGTCTTTCCAGTTACTTAGGATTATTTTGACTGCAGCCGTCAACAATAGGTCAATGAGGTCACGGTCTTCTGTCGTTGTGATGGACGGCGATGCAAAACCTAGGACTAGACTTGGGAAATCTATGTGTATGGCTACTCCCGTGATTTCAGTGATAAGCTTTCCAATTCTATCCCAGAACTCCCTGATCTTAGGACAGCTGAACAGAAGGTGTTCTAAGTCTCCCTTCCCTTTGTCACAATTCCAGCATGCATCACTCTCTCGGATCCCCAGGGAGGCCAGGCGGGCCGGTGTCCAGTATGCCTTATGCACTAACCAGTATTTGGTCTGATTTAGCGATGCCGTTATCTTTTTCCTAGAGGTTGATCTCCATAACTCTGCTTTCTCGGTCTCGCTTAGTTCCTTCCCTGCTAAGGTCCCCCAGAAGTTTGTGACCTTATCGTTGAGTTTGGTGCTTTTGGGGCGGAGGGCTTTGTATAGGTGTGCTACTTGGTGTCCTAATGTGTTGAGACTGGCTGCAAGTTGTATGAGCGATGGTGTCCGGCTGTTGAGGTTTGCCTTCCTAATTGCTACTCTGATTTTCAGGAAGTTGTAGAGTTCTATGCTTTGCAGGTTGTGGGTTTCCTTGAGTGTGTCGAAAGTTGTGTTCACTCCTTGGCTCTGTAGGTCTTTGGCCGTGGAGATACCATGTCTGTACCATTCATGCATGTCTAGAACCTTATCCCTGTATCTTAAAGTGGGGTTGTGCCAGATGGATTCAAATTGACCTCCCTTGATGCTTGTTGTCAGTAGTTTGTCTACACTTAGAAGAGCTGTCTTTGTGTTCTTCAGGACAGGGTTTTCCTTCACTACTGGGTGTCGTGTGGCGGTGAGCAGGGTGATGGGGTTCATGCCCTTTAGTAGTCCGCGCTCAAGTGTTAGCCATGCTGGGGTGTATTCCTGTCTTGGGTCCAGCCAGTGTAGCCCATGTCTGGCTATGCATGCTACCTGGAACCGTTTGAAATTTGTTATGTTCAGGCCGCCCTGATCTTTCGAGAGCCTGAGCTTGTGTAGGCTTATTCTGGGTTCATCTTCCTATAGTTTGGTCCTAACCCGAATTTCCCCATGCATTGATCTAAAAAGGGCCATGAAACCCTATCGAAGGCTTTCTCAGCGTCTAGGGCTATCATGACTGCTGCGTTGTTGCTTCGGGAGGAGTGGTTAATTATGTGGCATAGCCTACAAAACACTCTAATATGAATATTTCACAAAACTAAAAGCATGATTCTTATTTCTCATACGACACAAAGAAATGAAACATTAGGCCAGAAAGAAATGAAAAATATTGACATCTTAACCTATAAACATGCCCCTTCAGGGTTCATGCAGTTCCACAAAATTCCAGGTCTCTCTTAGACTCCGTCAAAACCCTGTTTTGTATTTACGCTGCATCCCGTCAAATCCAGCTAGTCTAAACAGCCCCTGACCCACAGTTTTGAAGCACTAATACCTTGCCTACCATAAATAACCAAAGAGCCTGGTCTTCTCCTTACTTATAGAGCTCAGGTCAGTCAGCAGTCTATTCACAGTATTAGTACTAATACCAAGCCCATATTGTGTACTAGTATCATATTACACCTTAATCCATCAACCACAGCACCTTCTAATACTAAATGAAGTCCTTTCCTCTGCTTTTCACTCGCAACAGTATTTTTATTGAACAAGTAACAATAACAAATCCGCCTCCATCCTAGTCACCACACGAAATGTTTCCACCCATTCGTCAACATGTTCAGTTTTGCCCGACTGGGCATTCCAGTTGTTTGGGATTTTATAAGTAAAATTATACGCTGCACAAAAAGTGCTTAATAAATTGCGGGACAAAAGGGGGTGGTGATGGACGGAGCATCTGAATCAATCAAACACTCACACCCAGTCAAAAGATCTGGGTTTAATCCATCACCGTTCTTTAGCCCACTATGCCACCCCAGTTCACACATGGCTATATGCAAATCAGTCTGACCCTGTGCCTCATGGGAACAGTCCAGCCCGAACTGCCAAGCCATGTCTTCCTTGGACCGGAAACAAGCTTCCGAGGACCGGTTTCTGGCATTCCAGCCGTCTTCACCCCGGCTTGCTTGAATCCAGTGGCAAAGTGAGCAAGGGACTCACGTCTGAGCATACCCTGCCACACTTATGGCAGCCAAAAGCGGTACAAAAGGGGGTGGTGATGGACGGAGCATCTGAATCAATCAAACACTCACACCCAGTCAAAAGATCTGGGTTTAATCCATCACCGTTCTTTAGCCCACTATGCCACCCCAGTTCAGACATGGCTGTATGCAAATCAGTCTGACCCTGTGCCTCATGGGAACAGTCCAGCCCGAACTGCCAAGCCATGTCTTCCCTGGACCGGAAACAAGCTTCCGAGGACCGGTTTCTGGCATTCCAGCCGTCTTCAGCCCGGCTTGCTTGAATCCAGTGGCAAAGTGAGCAAGGGACTCACGTCTGAGCATACCCTGCCACACTTATGGCAGCCAAAAGCGGTACAAAAGGGAGTGGTGATGGACCATCATCCCCTTTTGTATCGCTTTGTTCGCCCTAAGTGTGGCAGGGTATGCTCAGACGTGAGTCCCTTGTTCACTTGGCCACTGGATTCAAGATAGCCTGGCTGATGAGGATTATGAATCCGAAACCGGTCCCAGGATGCTTGCTTCCGGTCCAGGGAAGACATGGCTTGGCAGTTCGGGCTGGACTGTTCCCATGAGGCACAGGGTCAGACTGATTTGCATATAGCCATGTCTGAACTGAGGTGGATGAGTGAACTAAAGAATGGTGATGGATTAAACCCATATCAGTTGACTGGGGGTGAGTGTTTGATTTGTTGAAACGTTCCGTCCATCATCCCCTTTTGTATCGCTTTGTTCGCCCTAAGTGTGGCAGGGTAGGCTCAGATGTGAGTCCCTTGTTCACTTGGCCACTGGATTCAAGATAGCCTGGCTGATGAGGATTATGAATCCGAAACCGGTCCCAGGATGCTTGTTTCCGGTCCAGGGAAGACATGGCTTGGCAGTTCGGGCTGGACTGTTCCCATGAGGCACAGGGTCAGACTGATTTGCATATAGCCATGTCTGAACTGGGGTGGCTGAGTGAACTAAAGAATGGTGATGGATTAAACCCAGATCAGTTGACTGGGGGTGAGTGTTTGATTTGTTGAAACGCTCCGTCCATCATCCCCTTTTGTATCCCCTAATAAGTTGAATGGCATTTTTAATGTCCCAACATAACTTATTTTTTATTTATTTAATAGACTTGTTTTACTCGAACAAGGCAAATTGATCAACTAAAAGCTATGCCGAGTTGAAAATATAATAATAGAAATACCAAAACTGTGATAAGATTTACAAAATATACATAAAAGCCAGTGGTGGTGGACCAATTTTCGGAGTGGGGGTGCTGCCATCAATGTTGTACCACTGAAGTAATAGGAATTGTGGAAAATCCAAGGGTCAGACAAAAAATAAGCGTAGTATATGCATTAAGCTGGAGAGTGCTAAAGATGTCCTATGGAGCTAGTGGTGCATTTTTCAGCATACTGTGGCAAATATATTGGTGTGATAGCGCACTGTCATTTACTGCGGCACATTTTCCATTGAAGTAGCCACTAAATTTGTGCTGGTATACAGTTTTACTGATAAAATGATACAATGGCAAACAATAATGTGTGGGAATTGGGTTTTAGCTAATATTTTATTTGCGCATTGTTAGAACTGGCATTTGTTGGCGTGGTTACTCTGACTTTTTGACTCCACCTCCTCTATTTTTGATGCTGTGATGGATTTTGATTTGCTGGCTTAGATGCTTTGGGCACTTTGCCACTGCTGATCAGTGTCAAAGTGCAAGTGCTCCCTTTATAAAGTGTTTTGGTAATTGGTAGTCCTTAATTGGTATGTTTGTCTTACTAGTAAAGTCCCTAGTAAAGTGCACTATGTGTGCCAGGGCTGGTAATGCAAATGCTACTAGTGGGCCTCCAGCACTAATTGTGCCGCCCAAACAAGTAGCCCTAAAAAGAGATCTCAGGCCTGCCACTGCAGTGCCTGCGCGCAGTTTAACTGCCTTGTTGTCCTGACAAGTGCACCCACTTGTCAGGCCTTACCCTTCCCTTTTTATGCACATCAGACACCCCTATAGTAGGCCCAAGGTACCCCCCTGGGCAGATTGCAGTGTACGTGAAAGGTAGGACATGTACTGAGGTGTGTACCATGTCCTGACAGTGAAATACTGCCAAATTCGATGTTCACTGTTGCAAGGCCATCTTGCCCATAGGACGGAATGGGGAATGCTGTGTCACATGTTTCCAGCATATCTTCCCATAGGCATAAGATGGAAAGATGGATTTTTGTGGGCCTGAACTCAGAATTTAATAACATCTTTTTGTGAAGATGGTTTTTAAATTGTGTGTTTAGAAACCACACTTTTAGAAGTGGCTGGTTTCTTGTCTTAAAACATCCTGTGTGCCTTTGCTTGGTTGTGTATTGACTGTCTGGGTTTGGATGTGACAGGGTCTGGTGAGTGTCCTGACACCAGAGAGGAGTAGGTGAGACAGAAACAGGCTGGCCTGCATTTGGTGTGGGTGGAGGAGTAGCCCCCTGGATGTAAAGAGGGCTATGTTGCTACCACAAAAGGATGGCTACACCCAGGGCTTAATTTGTGCTGGTGCTTTCCGGTGCTTAGCACCGGCACTTAAGTGACATATCACATTTCTATTTTATTTACCTAATTGTGCAGCAAGCGTGTTGTGATCTTCTCCCGACCTGAGCTGAGCCCCCCCAGAGGAATAGATTCTTGCATTCCTATTTACCTCCTGTCCACTTCTGATCTAAATACATTTTAAATGTGTTGAGGGCGGCACGCGCACTGCGCTACGCGCCTCGCCGGCCCTGCCTTAGTTGTTCCGAGTCTGACGTCTGTCAGGGCCACTAACTTGCCAATGGGGGGGTGGACGGGCCGAGATTTGGGCTGGATTTGGTCAGGACGGGGTAGGGGCTGTGCGGCTGCGGCAAAGTGCACACTGCGCAGATTTTTTCTTCCACATTGCCAGTGCCACGCCCCAGCATAACTACCACAGCACGCGCAGCAGCACAACCTCACCTGACCTGCCACCTTCACGATGAGTCATCACCAACACCAAGTCGGCCCGTGGCGTGTTGAGAGCAGCTTGCAGCATCAATCGGCCTGACGGGCGGCGGCCTGGCCAGTAGTGCTAGTACTGCCTAATCATGTATTAAAGGCTGTGAAGGCCCACTGGCAAAACCAGTGTGTCGTCGTCGTGTCCAGAGTCCCTGCCAGCCGGCCTACTCCCACAAGTAACGACGACGTAAGGTACGGGAAACTATAAGTTTGTCAAGCACTTGGCGGTTTTGACAAACTTATAGTTTCATTCTTCTAAGTGGCATTCCTATGGTGTGAATGGATTCAGAGCGGTTTGAGATGGTAAACCTCCCACACCCAGGTGATTTAAAGCCTGCACCTCACACTGCATCGCGTTTCATTCAGCTCGATGCTGCAGCAGCCATGCCTGCTGTGTGAGCGTTGCAGGCTACTTCACATGTCCTCAGGTAGTAAGGAAAAACGAAGACAATATTTCAGGCAGTGCCAGTAATGCTAGGAGCCTGCTTTGTACAATCAAAACCCTTATTGAACTCGACTGCTATAAATCTTGCACAAAGTAAAACATATACCACACATTAAACAAGGCTCAACATTTTGCTAATGTGGCACATAATTTACTTTAACTCCACCTTCGTTGACTTCATTCATTCTACTAGTGTCTAGTAACATTAGAAAGACACCTCGTTTGCTTTTCTGGTCCACCAATAAAATGGGTCGATTTGGGCGCTGCTTTCTTCCCCACATGCACCCCCTCCCTGGAAATCTTAACATCACAGCCCCCTAGAGTTCGTATTTCACCCCAAACCCGGGAACTTGCAGAAACAACACTTGTAGGAGCTTCTATTCCATCCTCTTTGTAGCTTTACTGATTGCCAAGCAAGGTGCCCTGGAGTCAAAGGGCAGATGATTAATTTAAGACATCTATCAGGTGTTGAACTGAACATAAAGCACTATAATGGAGAAGAAATGGTGATGCCGCACCGGAGCACTAGATGAGAAAGTTAAAGGAATTAAGAAGCCCGCAGTCAACCACTGCGCCCGTGGGACCAGAGTCATGAACTGACTGTGACCACTAACGCCAGCCAGGCCATTTATTCCACCAGCCACTTCGCCTATCAGTGGGAACCATGGAGGCACATTTTGAAGTCTTTGGGCCTCGTCTGGCACTGTAAAGTTCTCCTTTCTCCCCTTAATCACAAGCTGAAGCAGGTGGAGGTGTATAACTGATGGTTTATTTATTTAGTAATTATTCTCAGAGCTAAAGGCGCCGAGCGTCTAACAGTGACCGCTCCGGTCGCCAACTGCCGCTTTTCCCCGTTCGCGCCTTTCCCCGCTGTCCTGTGCGCATGCGTGCGCTTCCTGCTCTAGTCTATGGCGTGACGCGTCATCGCGCACACGCTCATAGACTAGAACGCATACCACATATCTCCCCCCTTTTATATAAACAACAAAACAAAATTTCTCCTTTAAGTTAAGAGTCCCCAAGCATGTGTATGAGTCTATGTTGGGGCACCTAGGGAGGTGGCTCCAAACGCTAGTGTCCATCCATCACAAAGTCTCTATAGCGAGAGGGCGCAGTGACTGCCCTTCCGCTGCGGGTGTGTCTTACCGGCATGTTCTCTCTCTCTTCTGTCTCTCCTTGGGACCTCTCATGTCCTCTCCCATCAGCTCGCTGCTCTGCATTCACCAGTGCGCCATCTCCATCGGTAGGCCTTGCTCCCAGGCCATCCATCTCAATGTCCTCGCCTACACTTTCCCCACAGTCTCCTGTGCTGTGCCCCCCTTGGGGTCTTTCTTCCTGTGAGTCCATCCGTCTCTCATCTTCTTCGGACTTGGGCCAAACTACTATTTTATTGACTCTGGCCATGCGGTCTTGCGACCAGACCTTGCCGTCACTGAGAAGAGCCGCCCTTCCTCGTACCTCCTGAACTTGTAGGGGCCGGCTGAACTTGCTTTCTCCTTTCTTTTGTAGGGTAGGGAGTTTAACCCTGACCCATTCCCCTTCTTCCAGCACTGTTTCCTTTGTGTTGCGTCGCTTGTCATAGTGTGCTGCGTAGATCTTCTGGGCCTTCTCCAAATTGTGCTGCACCACCGCTGGGGACCACTTGCTGGTGATGGTCTTCTCCCTCCATGCAACGTTGTCCCGGGTGAAGGGATGCCGTCCCCTCAGCACTTGGAACGGACTGTACCCCACCACTGAGGGCGTGATCCTGTAGGCCCATAGCATGCTCATTACTTCCGCTTCCCAGTCCTTTCCTTGGGATATTGCTGCCTGAATGGAGCCCATGAGCACCCTATTGAACCTTTCGACCTGGCCGTTGCTTGCTGGGTGATAAACGGCCGTGTGTTTCACCTCAATCCCATTCCTTTTCATATATCGACCCCACTTGTCTGACACAAATTGAGGTCCATTGTCACTGAGAATGGACTTGGGTATGCCCTCACGTAGGAACACTGATGTCAGGAATCGCAAAATAGTGTCCGTGTCCATTGACTCCCGTATGTCCACTTCAGGCCATTTGGAATACTTGTCCATTATCACACAAATGTATTTGTTCACCCCTCTGCTGTCTAGGACAGGTCCCAGGATGTCTATAGCCACATCCTCCCAGGGGCCTTGCGGGGTGTCAAACTTCCCCAACGCAGGTCTGAGTGGGCGGAGCACCTTGTCCGCTCCTTGACACTGTCCACACTCCCGCACTTGTCTCTCTATGTGGGCATCCATTCCTGGCCACCAATACATCTGCTTGACCAACGCCTTGGTTTTCACTATGCCCAAATGTCCCTCATGCAGCAACTTCAACAGCCTGGGTATCAGTGTCACTGGGGGCACCACACGTTCTCCTCTGTACAAGAAAATTCCCGAATCGCTCAGTGACAATTCCTCTCTCATCTCATAGAATCGTCGCACACCCTCCGTGAGCTTCTTTTTGTCCGGCCAGCCCGACGTGAGGTGTCTCCTTACTTCCACCTTCTCCTCATCAAGCTCGTAGGCCGCCTTCCATTCCTGCGCGCTAATCGACATCTCATGATCCTCCATGCTGGCCACCATCTCCTCTTTGTCCGGGGCCTCCTCCGGCGCCTCCTCCATCGCAGCAGCCCGGCTGAGAAAATCAGCCACCTTGTTTTGCGTGCCTGGGAGATATTCAACGTCGTAGGTGTAGTCCAGCAGCTTCAACGTCATTTTGGCGATTCTCGGGGTCGCAGTGTCATGGCCCGAGGATGTTAACACCTTGATGAGCGGCTTGTGATCCGTTTGAAGCTTGAATCTCGTGCCCCATATGAACTGCCGAAACCTGTTAAGGGCCCACGTGACCGCCAGCATCTCTTTTTCGATTACGCTGTACCGTTGTTCCGTCGGAGAAAGTGCACGGGACGCAAAGCTGATCGTTTCCTTGGATCCATCTTCTCTTTCCTGCGCCAACACCGCCCCTAATCCCTTGTCGCTCGCATCTGTCGTCACTATGGTCTTTCCGGTGGGGACGTACCCTTGCAGAGGGATGGCTTGGCTGATGCAGTCCTTTACTGTCTCAAATTCGGATTGAGCCTCTGTGTCCCATTCGAATTTTGCATTGTTTCTGATCAGTTGTCTCATCCTGTAGGTCCGAGTAGCAAAGTGTCTGACAAACTTGCTGTAATACTCGGCCATTCCGAGGAATGACCGCACTTCCTCTTTGGTTGCTGGGGCTTTCGCGTCCCTTATCGCCTTCACATTCTGTGCTTTCGGCGAGATGCCGTGTGTACCAATTTCATGTCCTAAGTAGGTCACTGAGTGAGTCCCAATTCTACATTTGCTCCATTCTGCTGTTAAGCCTTTTCCTTGCAACACTCCCAGGACTCGGTGCAGTTTCTTGTCGTGCTCTCCCTTGTCGGAGCCCATCACCAAAATGTCATCTTGAAAATACTGCACCCCCGAGATGTCCTTAAACAGTCTGTGCATTAGTTTCTGAAAAACGGCCGCGGCGGACGCCAAGCCAAAGGGCATTCTCCTGAATTGGTAGCAGCCAAAGGGTGTTATAAAGGATGTGTACTTCCTACTTGAAGGATGCAGTTCTATTTGGTAATATGCTGACGTGAGGTCTATTGTGGAGAAGTGAGTTATGCCTTTTGTTCTCGCCAGCATCTCCTCGATCCTCGGGAGCGGGAATCTCTCCACAATGAGGTTTTTGTTGAGCTCTCTGAGGTCCACACAGAGCCGGACCTTCCCATTTGGCTTCTTGACCACCACCAAAGGCGATAGCCATTCTGCGCTGTCCACTGGCTCTTCCAACTTCAGCAATTCCTGTTGCACCGCTTCACTCGTGGATATGGGTATGTTTCGGACCTTATGGACAACTGGTACTGCCCCCTCCTTAAGGACTATTTTATGTACAAATTTGTCCAGTTTGCCGACCGTGCCCTCAAAGACTTTGGGGTATGCCGCTTTCCAGTCCTCATCCTTCGAGAGGGGCCATTCATCTGTTAACAGTATCTGCTCCTTCCCTCCTGGATTGAGTATGATGCCCAGATCTCCTGCGTCTCTCCATCCCAACACCGATGGGCCCTTCTCCGCCACGTACAGGGTGCAGGTGGCCGACCTTCCTCTGAACTCAAACACGAAGTCCCGGCACCCCACCAGGGGGATGGAATTCTCTGTGTACGAGATGGGTCTGATGTCCGGCGGCATTAAATCGGGCCCCACTACCGGTGCGAAGTCCTCTTCCCATATCGATCTTTGCACGATAGTCCAGGGGGACCCTGAATCGACGGCCACGTGTACCTTCACACCCCCAATGAGCATGTCCGTGCGGGGTTTATCTCTTCGCTTCCCTGCTACATCCAGTACCTGATCCTCTATGCACAGAACCAGATCATCTTCTTCTGGGTCTTCTTCCTCACTCAAGTTTGCTGTGGCGGAGTCGATGCACTTGACGGTGGATTTCGACCCCTTCTTCCGGCACACCTTTTCAAAATGGCCGGTCAGCCCACAGAACGAGCACCGGGCGCGGAACGCGGGGCAACGTCTATCCTGCGCCGTGTGCGCTGCACTGCCGCATCTGTAACAAGCAAATTTGTTACCAGGACTGGAGCGGGCCGCCTGTTTTCCAGTTCCTCTCGTGTCTTTCCTTTGGTCTCCGTAATTGCTTTTGGGCTTGCTGGACTGTGGCGCTTCGTCAATCTTGTTGATCATCTGCCTCGGTCCACATTCCCTTTTTGCCGCGTCGGCACCTCGTTTAGACATTTCTGCCTTCTTGACCATCGCCACCACTTCTTTAAGGGACGTCTCGTCCATCGCCCATAACTTGTCCTGGACCGCTCTGCTGGTGGTATGCATCACGATTTGATCTTTGATGTATTCGTCCTGCAGGGCCCCATACCGGCATGTGATAGCTAGGCGTCGGAGTGCCGCCACATAGTCATCAATAGATTCTCCCACCTCTTGCTTTCTTTGTTGAAAATTATAGCGGTCTATGGAGACACAAACCGCCGGGCGGTAGTGGCTGTCCAGGTCGTCCAGTGCATTCTTAAAGACATCTGTCTCCGCTGCACCTCTCTCTTTGGGTACTAGATTCTTGAACACCCTTACCCCTTCTGGGCCTAAGTTGTGGAGCAACAGTCTCTTTTTCCTTTCTGGTGTATATTCCCCTTCATTCTCATCTCCGAGGGCCTCTATGTAGTTGAGAAAGTATTCTTTCCAGTCCTCCCATTTTAGTTGGGGTTCTCCTGGTCTGGGTAGGAAAGGGACGGGTGCCATCAGAGCAGAAGCTTGATTCGCCATTCTGACGTCCTCTCTAGGGTCTCCCTCCTGGGCCCTTCGTTGGGTAGGCTCACCGGATGCCCCTGCACTCTCTGCCGTGTCGCCTCGGCCCCTTGGGCTACCTGGGGTATTGTCCCTCGCACTTTTCGCGGTTTGCTCGGTCTTCCCCCGTCCTCTAGCTTGGGGGTGTCTCCCTTGGTTGCCAGGGTGCTAGCTGAGGGCCCCTGGTGTATTGGGCAGCACTGACCTGACTTTTAAGTCGGTGTTTGGGTCTGTATCCTGTTGTTACGCTGCTGCCACGCCCTTAGCTCTTCCTGTAGGTATCCTGCCTTGCTGGCTCGTGTGGGGGGTTTGCAGGGGGGTCTGGTTGTCGTCTCCTGCACCTGGTGGTGTTCAGATGCCAGCCTCGTCGCCACTGTAAAGTTCTCCTTTCTCCCCTTAATCACAAGCTGAAGCAGGTGGAGGTGTATAACTGATGGTTTATTTATTTAGTAATTATTCTCAGAGCTAAAGGCGCCGAGCGTCTAACAGTGACCGCTCCGGTCGCCAACTGCCGCTTTTCCCCGTTCGCGCCTTTCCCCGCTGTCCTGTGCGCATGCGTGCGCTTCCTGCTCTAGTCTATGGCGTGACGCGTCATCGCGCACACGCTCATAGACTAGAACGCATACCACAGGCACCTCTGTCATTTTATCCAGCTACTTGGGGTTAACTACAACAGTAGCGTCGGGAGAGAGGATGAGGAGTTAGGGTCAAAGCTGCGACTTTGCAACTGGGGAACCACTCAAAGTCCTGGGCAAAACCCTTCTTCTTACCATGTATGCTTATAAAAAAAGGATTTTTACCTTGTGTAATATACTGGTGCTCATGTAAAATGCTCACATTTCATTGGGACAATTTTGTGCTATGTAAAACTTCAAAAATAAAATAAATATAGAGAGAGAGGGGACTGGTTTGATAGAAAGAGGCAGAGTGTGAGGAGCAGATCTGGTATGAACATGTTTGCCAGCGCTGCATTTGGTGTCCAGTCCGGTCCTGGAAACAACCAAATAAATTCAGGCAACTAATTAATGAAGCAGTCTGAAGCCACTACATCATAGGCTATGGCACACACAAAACAATAGGTAGCCACATACGAATGACAAGCATTGACAAAGCCCATCGGTTTCGGCAATGCAAGAGCTATTGGCTTTGGCAATGTCAATGTGGTTCACCATTGCCTAGCCAGATATTAAATATTCCCCAGGCAGATGCAGCACCCAAGCACCCACAGCTGATGCCCCATTACTCCTTTGTGTGGGTTTGTTTTATTGCAGTAGGCTTTTTAAATGATGGGTGTCACAATTTCAGTGAGCCATAGTCACTACCATCATCCCTACCACCATTATTACGAACAGCACCATTATCACCATGCCTCCTCTATTACCGCCATCACCACCAACCTCCCTACCACCCTTATCACAACTATTACCATTGTGATCATTACAACCACTGTAGCGTTTGGACATGGCTGTGTTCGCTCTACTCTATGTCAGCCAGACCATTGGCTTTGACTTTATTTGTTTTAAAACGAGCCAAAAGCACAATGTCAAGTTCTGTGATCCCAATCGTTCCTTGAAATATTTTGCACTCTCATGCCAAAGCCACCTATCAAGGCTGGTCTGCTAATAAATGTTCCTGGGTTCAAGACAAGCCTAACAAATTAATCAAACAACAATTTGGCAATTAGGATCTTTCTTTGATGATTTGCAAAGGGATCAGTCTTGTGGCCAATATTGCATGTGTCAGTCTGAATTGGCATGAGGCATGTAGAAACTTGGACTTGTTTTTTTGGGGGGGGTGGGGGGTTGTCAACAGGGAGGTAAGGTCCATGCAGTGCCAGGTGTTTCCAGTTTAATGTTGTCAACCCACTTATTTCTTGTTGTAATATCTGTACAATAATTACAATGACATTCTGTAGATGCTTCTGTTTGTGCTTCCATAACCTTCCCCAGAAGTGGTTGACAGACTACAACCCTTTGATTGCAGTACACTCTAGAAGCGCAGACCAGTTTGACTATATTGAATGGCCAATAGGTGTTAATGTTGCACTCACTTCTATTTATTCCCTGGCAACAGAGACTACCTGAATAATCAGTCATCTGTAAGAGATTCTTACATGTGCACAATGAGCTTGGAGAATTCCAGATGTTCCTCAGATATTTCATAGCCCCATCTGGTTTTAGGGCTATAACCTCATTACCTTAAACACTTTAATTCTGTGCCACTTATCTATAGCAGAAATACCTTGAGTTGCTAAGGCATGATGCCTGGGTAGGTCTGGCAGTCTGGTTCTTGTGCAAACTCACAGATGGTGAACATGTGCTGTGCAGAATTGACCGAGTGGCCAGCATTTGTTTATAGGGTACACTAGGAGTCATGATGGGTAAAAGTTTTCACTCTGATCTACGACATTGGATGAATTCAGGCACTGATGTGAAATGTTCCTGTTGAGTCTATCAAAGGTAGTGATGAATGGGATTCCCTGTAACTCAAGAATAGCTGCGGATGTTCAGGTATGGTAGGATATTGGTGATTGGGTCTGGTGTGGGAATAGTGTGTTTAACATCACAGGGGTAATATGAGTGGGGGATGTAAGCCACTTGCTACAGCGGGAACAATTTCCTACTGCAGCATAGTGCTTCTGAAGATTCCTTTCTGATATATTAGCAAGTATGTAAAAGTTGTATCTTTAAGCTCATGACACACAATTACACTATGCTAAAAATGACAAAACAAAGCACTTTTGCACATACCCCAGTATTATCCATTCCCTAAATCGGCACATAGAGCACTGGAATATTTCACATGTTCAATACATTAGTAATTTTAGCTTATACACTCCAAAATTGTAATTTACATGCACTTTTGATTTAATCTTTATCAAAATGTTCGCATGACGGGAAAACCTCCCACCAAAACCTTATTTGAGGAAGGCTCCCTTGCTGAAATTTAGAACGGATATTACATCTGGCTTTCAGCCTGCCAGTGGAACGGATGTGGGTGGAGCCAATAAAGGACATGGGTGGAGCCAGTGGAGGGAGTGGGTGGAGCCTGGGAAAGTAGGTGTGACCTCCAACAAACATTTGAGCACCTGGACTTCATATTTTACAAATTAAGCACTGGCTCCACCTCCTGTGGGGCATCTGGGGCCCAGATCCTCACTATCAAAGGAAGAGGGTTTGCACTGGCAGGAAGACACCCAGGTCTGGTTTGGACCGGGCTCAGAGCCCCCTGAACACAAATACTTCAAAGGCATTTAGGGTTATAAATGTGAGAGCTGAAACCCCTGAACTCAAGACTGAACTCAAGCCTGAAAAAGTATTGAAACTACTTCGTGACCAAGAGGAACCTCTGCCAAAGAAGAACAGCTGAAGAGACTGAAGAGAAGGACTGCCCTTGCTGTGTGTTCTGGGGCTGGCCTGCAGTTTGTTGATTTGACTAAGGAGAGGACAAGGGACTTTGCTGTGTGCTGTGTCCCCCTGCTTGAAATGACTTTGCTGTGTGCTGTGTCCTGAAGTAACTTGTCTCCAAGGGCCCAAGAGGAGCTGGCTCCCTGTTGTGAAAACTCAGGAACATCAAAGTTTCCAAGTGTTTCTCAGCAACGCTGTGTGCATGTGCTTTTTGCAGCCTGAGACCTTCATGAGAATTGCCCCGTGATTGTGTGTACCGGAGCCGTCTTGCGCTCTGCTTCGATTGACAGCATGACCAGAAGTGCTGTAATCGTTATCACCATCGTCCCGGACCGTCGTCCCAAGGGGGAGAGGTGAGAAATCACCACCGCCTGCCCGAGCCTGCCTTTGCCAAGGAAAAACCTGTGAACCTTCACCATCGTGGGTCCGAGGTCCTTTGCCCAAGATCAATGGAGTCGCGCCGGGAGCTGATTATCTGCGAGGCCGTTGCCTGGTAGCCCGACTCTCACTGCGAGGAGTAGCCGTCGCCAACCCAAAGTCGCAGAGCGTGGTACCGAAAGCCGCAAGGAGAGGATACAGAGATTGAACCCCCCCAGGTAACGCTCAGCAAACGTGCTTGTGTCGCCGCCTGGGGCAGAATGCGTGCCAAGAGAGACCGCTCTCGGCCATTCGCATCTTTGCATCGCGAACCTCCGCTCAAGTCAGTATCGTGGCCCGTACTCGCCGAGGAGTGGCAGTACTGGGGTTGGATTATGGAGTGCACTCTGTTTCCTTCATAACAGTATTGGGGCATATTTTGGCAGTCGCTGATGATGAGTCAGCCAAGAGTGGCATAGAGACCTTCACTAGCACCGCGATCGGTGCTGAATTGCTTTTACGATCCGCCTTAGTACGTGCACTTTGAACTGCACTATTAATTTCTGTTACGATCAGCATTAGTACTTGCATTACGGACTGCATTATTACTTGCTTTACGAACCACATTAGTACATGCATTAAAGACTGTCTTATTTCTACATTACGAACTGCATAGCCTTGCATTAGGACTGCATTAGATCATCATGAACTGCCCATGAATTCTGCAAGAACATACAAGTGATTGTTGGCCTAATAACCGACCCAGTGAAATATTACGAATACGCATATGCTGGATATTTTTATCGTTTGGTCTCATCTTATTTCTTCTTGATAAAGATACCACTATTTTCCTAAATCAGTGTGGTGTCCATTTGTGGTGTTATAACAGTGTTACTTGGAGTGTCGTTGCAAATACTTTGCACATTGTGTTGGAGATAAGCCGGGCTGCTTGTGCCAAGCTACCGGGGGTGAGCAGGAGTTATCTAAGTGTGTGTCCCTCCTTTCCCTGACTAGAAGCAAGGGTCCCTATATGGACTAAGGTACCTACCTCAGCCAACTAGAGACCCCCAGTACTAACACTCATGTGTACTGATTTGATGTTATCATATTAAAATCTTTATTTCCATCATACTTGAGAATTACAAAAAAGTGCTTTATTTGTGCTTACCTAACTGCTGATGTATTGTGAAATACTTGTACAGTTCATTTACAGGTATTTAAATGTTGTAGTGTGGTAGGGAAAAAATTATATCCTGCAGCCTTTCCTTTCACACTCACTACTTTCCACGCCTATGTTAAAAACTAAATTTAGGAGCAAATGTCCCTGCTGGTACAGTAGATTGAAAAACAATAGCGAGCAGCATGATCCAAGGTGTTACTGTGAAATGGAGGAATGCAAGTGACGGTCTTCAAATACAATTTAAATATCAGGACCTCATAGAACTAAGATCTTAGAAGGGAATCAGTAGGTTAGGGTAGGTTAGAGTATAAGAAGGAAAATTATCAGATATTTGCCATTTCAGTTACAGATGAGCCGATACAATAGTGGTACAGACCACAATGGGATATAGTAGTATTCATATTATCTTGGTGGGAGAAACAGGGAACAGCAGATAAGGTAAAGAATGAAAACTGACAGACTAATAGATAGTTTAGGAAGTAATGAGAAAGAGGATATAAAATGCAATAATGATGATAGAAGAGAATAGGAGATGGATGAGTGGTACTAGTCTTGCTTAGACTCTGATCCCAGAACAATTAGTAAGTAAGTAATATATTTATTGTACAGTTAATTAAAACCATTACAAAATGAGCATCACTTATTAAACCGAAAAGCTTACATTTAAAATGCTAATAGCCACGTTTAAGAACACAGTAAAAAGTACAAAGAGAGAGAGTGAGTCCCCAAGCTTTAATGGGCCGAAGCCCAGATTCTTGATTTTTTTTTTTTTTGTTGTAATCGGAAAGTTAGCAGCAATTCAGAAAGTAAGATTTCCTTCCTGGTCAGAGTTTTAGCAGCAAAATGAGGGAGGTGGTTGAATACAGGGTAAAGTGCATAGTGCAGCAGCGACTTTTATAGCTCAGTGCAAAGTGGCAGAGGTCAGCCTGTTAATGTTTTTCTCCAAGGCTTGGCTGTACAAGAGTGCTTAGTACTTGGTATAATACAGGTGCTGTCAGAGGCTTTCACATAGTGGGTCAGGCGGCCGGTTCCAACTCAGCTCCAATGCCACCTCTCAGGTAATCCGGTTGTATCTTTAGTCTGAGTTCAGCAGCAGTTAAGAATCTTACCAGGCACCAGCTTAGTTGAATATCTTCGCAAGAGAAACTTGCTAGCACTGCTTGCCCACAGGACCGTATTTGTTTTTTATTGAAGAATGGTCTAAGGAGGGACTTGCGCTCCTGTATTAATTCCCTGCATATGGTTATGATGTGCACTATGTCCTCCTCTCCTTCCCCGCAGAGACGAAAAATTGCCGGCTTCGGAGGGCATAGCCACGGTGGCAAATGGTATGCAGATGCTAATATGCCTAACCGAAATCTCAGAAACTTATTTTCATAGTTTTAGAAAAGTTGGTTTGGAGCTATGCTTGGGGGGGTCGCTTTACTGTAGGACTGTACTGTAAGCCAGCTGTGTGCATGTTCTGTCAAGACGACTTTGTCTTGTATGATGGATTCTTTTTTGACAGTGTTATTTAATATTTTTTTAAGCTTGCCAGGGACCCTGATGGTTCCCAAAGTTGGCACATCCCCAGCTGGTCCAGTGCTGTGTCCAAGTAATGTCTAGCTGGGCACGACTCTGAGGCTTGTAGTTCCCTCCACAAGTAGGTGTTTAGCGTGTCAGGTTGCCCTCTTTTAATTTTGTACCAGTTTTTAACGAAAGCTCCTTCGCGGGCCAGCTCTTGTCTTTGTAACCCGAATTCGAGCCTCATTTGTGCAGGGGATGTATACCCTGGAAACCCGTAGATCATTCTCAAGGCTCTTGCTATGGTGCAGTTCCGTGTTTCAGCATCTCTTCCTCTCATGGCTTAGCTTCCATAGATGATTGATGGAATTAGTTTTGCCTGTATCACCCTGGTCAGGGAGAGAATGCTTGGTCAGGCGGTCTTGTTTTTCAGGTTTCTTGATGCCACTGCTGTCATTAATCCCCTATTTTTTATTGCCTCACATTGCGCTGTGTAGTTGCCTTTGTTATTGATGATAACTCCCAGGTATTTATAGTCTTGTACGACTTCCAGTTTGTATTTTGCCAGGAACCAGTTGTGTTTTGGTTTTATCTTCCGGAAGTTTACACACATGACTATAGTTTTTCTTGATTAATACTTAATCTATTTGTCTCTGAGTATTTGGATGTGATGTCGAGCAGGCGTTGTAGACCTATTGGTGTCCAGCTGATAAGCACCAGGTCATCTGCATATATAAGGTTGGTTAACTGACGACCTCCTAGCTTGGGGGCGTGTGAGTAACTTCGTTGTGTAGGACTGATAGCTCGCTATCAATAACAGACGTGACAGACGAGACTCACTTACACATAACATAAAACACACACGTTCTAAATTTAGCGTCCAGCGTTATTAAAATCAATAGTCACACCATTTGTAGTCATAGATATTTCTCATATTGTTTTGTGCCCCTGTAAGGAAAAAAGAGACACTTCATGACCCTGTGTCTATGTAACATACTGTTTTGAAGGGGTAGAGATGCCCCATGAGCCAAGTATCCAAACGTCAGGGTCCCTTCTATTGCTTTGCACCTGGATAGAAACAACTGAGGTCAGAGGACTGATTTTACTTACATTATCGTCATGCAGACAGCGTTGCCCAGTGTTGTATATACTCACAAAAACGGCGAGGTAATGTCTCCCGACCGACCCCTTCGTGGCTCCGGTGATAGTGCCACCGTGAGTGTGAGTCTCGGGTATTTATACCTTTTCCGGTCTTTAAGTTAATTGTAGAGTGTATAATTGCCGTTGTTAGGTACACTGTTTTACCTGCACTATATATCTCACTTTTTTAATTTAAAAAAAGTTAGAGAAACGTGAGTAAGGTGGGGATTTGTGTACCCCGTCCTGAAGAAGGTGTTTTTACACCGAAACATGTCGACGCACACAGAAAGGAGGTGACGCACATTGTTTTGCGTAAAAAACCTCCCACACTTAATTTTAATAGCACCAGCCCGGGGGCCCATTAAAAACTTTTTTTGTCACCCCACGAGCCAGGTACTTTTTAAACTTCACTCACTAAAACCCCACTATACGCTCACTTAAAAAACACCTAAAAATACCTCATCCACACCACACATAGTCTTAATAAGTGTTCCCGCGTACTCGCAGGTTGCAGCACGCCGTACCCCGTAGAGGGGTACGAGGACCCCGATGATGAAGCATGACACCAAGGGGCCTGTTGGTATGTGAGGGGGCATAAAACAAACAAGGGTGCTCCCCACTCGTGGAGGACACACCCAACACCCAAAGGATTGGATTCCTTTTGTTTATTTGGACTGATAGCTCGGCCATAAAAAGATTAATGAGTGTTGGGGCAAGCACACAGCCTTGTTTTAATCCTGAGGTTGTATGAATCTTTTTGTTAAATGGTCTCTTGCCCCCAGCTTTACTTGCACCCAGGTGTTACTATGCAAAATAATTTGTTGTTTTATTAGCAGTGATGGAATTCTTAGCCTTTTTAGTTTTTGCCACAATATGTTTCTGTCTATATGGTCAAACACCAAGCTGTAGTCGATGAAGCACAGGTACAAGTGCTGTTTTATTACAAGTGTGGCATCTATCATCAATGAGAGGGATGAAATGTTGGTAACAGTGCCCATATTCCTGCAGAAACCTGTTTGGTTATAAGGTATTGATGTGATTTCTCTGGCCCATGATGTTAATTCTTGAAGAAGTACACCTGCATAATATGTGGCTTCATTGTCTAGAAGAGCTACCAGCCGATAGCTCTTTGGATGATTCCTATTGCCTTTTTTGTAGATGGCTGAAATGATTGAGCCTCTCCATGATGATGGTACTATTGATGTTTGCAAAATGTATTTGAAGATCGTTTTTAAACTGAAGCCCAGAATTCTGAATCTTGTTTAAATAGTATGGGTGGGATCCCGTTTGGGCCAGGAGCTCCCTCATGCCTGTCCTTGAGGATTCCTTTGCAGATTTGTGTGTTCGTGATTATGGAATCCTGTCCCAGTGTTGCATTTTTCTTTTTTTTTAAATATATTTTTATTGCAGAATCATGGCGGTATACAAGCTTATTTTTCAATATTTCGATATCAGGTAATGACTGTCAACAGATCATGTTGGAAATATAACACAGCCGTTCGGCCCACAACCCGGAGGTCGGGCGGCGATAATCACATGATGTCATGAGTGAAACGAAAATTAGGAGAAAGAAAAAAAAACATAGAAAAGTCCTCTTCATCAGGCAGTTGAGTGAACCATTATCTGCTTTTCTGCATCCCCACAATCATCCGACTCAACAATTATACTACTAAAGAATCCCAATTCACCCACCCACCACCCCCCTTCAGTGTCGCTGCTGGTGTGGGCCTTATCATAGCAGATACGTTTATGGTCAGAAGAGATCTGGGTATCGGTAGATCCATTCGTGTCTCATGGAACCTTTAGATAATTACTCATCCCCTTCCCTGTCCTCCAGCAAATGATCTTTCAGCGCTTGCACCAACCCCTCCCACGCCCTTGCCATCTCCATACTCTTCTCATTGGACGTCCGAGTGGCCTGCTGTAACCTGATCGTGCTTTCTCCCTGGGCCCATTTCTGTAATTCAGTTGACCTTCGTCTACTAGACGGGCCCTCCCTCGATTTCCAGTGCCATGTGATCTCCCGCTGTGCTAATATGAGACCTAGGTCTATAAATTTGCTTGTGATCTTTGTTTTAGCTGTGTGGGGAAACCAAAGCAGCAAACAGGTTGACATGTCAAACTCCACCTGTCGATCAGTGATTGCCTTAAGCAGTTCCCCCACCTCTAGCCAGTAGGTCCCCAACTTCGGACAACTCCATAACATGTGGTCTAACTCTACAGCAGGTGCCAGGCATCTAGGGCAAACCGCCCCTTGAACTTGGAAGTGCCTCTTAATCTTCCCCGGGGTAAGGTAGGCCCTATGCACAACAAAAAAGTGTACCAGCTGAAACCGGGCATTTCTACTCCCCTTCCACGTCCTTCGTAATATGTGGCCCCAGACCGCATCCGGTATGGGCTTTCCAATGCTCTCCTCCCATTTCAGCTTCAATACCGTGAGTGGCTCTAAGCTCTCGGTCAACATCCGGGAATGGAGACAAGTGACCGCCTTGAATGTGCCCGCCGCCATTGCCACATATTGGCAGGCCGCGGTCGTGCCGGGTTCCGCTTGCCTCATCTTCCAGTGTTTACGCATCGCCGTCGTCACGGCCGCATGGAGGAGGAAACCACCGTCCGGGATGCCAAAAAGTTCCTGCACCACCCGGAAAGGTAGTAATTCACCATCGGCATAGAGGTTGCATACCATGTGGAGACCCATATCCTCCCAATCCAGGAGCGGGGACCAGTCCCCACCATGCGGCAGCGCCGTCAGCATACCCAATGGGATTTCAGGAGCATATGGGTGGGCCTCCCCCACCCGCTTCTGGCTTCTATTCCAACAAAAATGTAGGGTTCATTCCTCCAAGGTCAAATCGCGCAACTCGAGTTTCTGCTGCATGACAATATAAGATAATACATGTCTCTGTATCCCCCCCCCCTCTGGTCTGGGCAGGGCCTCTAAACTCTTTTGCCACATTCTGGGTAAGGATCTGCAACTGCGCCGCCAGATAGAAGAGCTCAAAATTAGGCACCGCCAGTCCACCCTCCGCTTTCGGCCTCTGGAGCGTAGTCAGAGCCACGCGGCGCCGTCCGTGGCCCCACAGAAAATCTGTCGTCATGGTGCGTAACTCCTTAAAGACCCTCTGTGGAATCCACAGCGGCAGCGTGCGGAAATAATAAAGCAGCCTAGGCAAGGCCACCATTTTCAGCAGCGCCGCCCTGCCTTGTACCGAAAGAAGAAGGGTCGCCCAGAATGCCATACAGCCTCTCAAGGCCCGTACACAACGTCCCACATTCCCCTCCAGCATGTTATCGGCACCGTGGTAAATGCGGACCCCCAGATAGGTGAAGCACGAGGGTTCCCAAATAATGTCCCCGGCCAGCTGTGGCCTGGGCATGGCCTCCCGCAACGGAAAGAGGCAGGTCTTGCTCCAGTTCATCTTAAGGCCTGATAACCTCCTAAAAAGCGACAGCATCTCAGTTGCCCCATCCAGGGCAACAGCCGTGTCCTCTAGGAAAACCAGCAAGTCATCTGCATAGAGTGAGATGTATTGTGGGGACCCGCCGCTCATCACACCAGCATAGGCCCTCCCTGTTCTAGCCTGGGCCGCTAGCGGTTCCATCGCCAATGCGAACAGCAGCGGGGAAAGAGAGCATCCCTGCCTCGTCCCTCTTCGTACTGGATAGTCGGAGGCGATTACCGATTCCAGCCTCACTCTGGCAGATGTTTCCGAGGAGTAAAGGACTTTCGTCCAGCGTCCGAAGTGTTCACCCAAAACATACTTCTCCAGTACCTTTTTGAGATAACTCCACTCTAAGCTATCAAAAGCCTTTTCGATATCTACAGACAGCACTGCCGGCATCTGGTCTGGGTCCAATAGACTCTTCAACACACGCACAAGGCGGCGGATGTTGATTGATGTGTTCCTGGTCGGGATAAACCCGGCCTGATCGGTATGGACCAGCGTGGTCATGTGAGGTAGGAGTCTGGTAGCCAGAATGCGACTCAGAATTTTATAGTCCAGTCCACCGTTAGCATGGACAACGGCCTATAGGAGGTCACATCACCGTTCTCCTTACCCGGCTTCAGGAGTGGAACTATCAGCGCCTCCCTCATTGACTGAGGTAAGTATCCCAGCTCCAATGCCTCGGCATACACCACCAGCAGCCGAGGCGCCAGAACATCGACATATTGAGCGTAAAATTCCACCGGTAAGCCGTCTACACCCGGTGTTTTGTTCCGAGCCATCTGTTTAATTGCGCCTCTTATTTCGGGAAGCGTTATCGCGCGTCACAGGTCTTCAACACTATCCGCATCCAGCAGAGGGAGCTGAATCTCTGCCAAGTAATCTTCGATATCGGGGATCCCCGCTTCCAGTTGGCTACTGTAAAGAGTGGTAAATTAGGCCAGAAAGCGGGAAAGAACTGCAGTCTGGGAGTAAACCATCCCTCCCGACTCATTGCGCACACTCATGATCGGACAGCCCCTGGGTATTGGGTTGGCCAGTTTTGCCAGCAGCGTTCCCACCTTATCTCCCTCCGCATGTACTTTCGTCATGTATAGCCGGTAGTCATAACTCCTCAATCTTTCAGTCTCTACGGCCATTCGTTCTCTCGCCTCCAATAACCGTGTGTGCAGAGCCGGATGTTCCGGCCGCCGGCGCTCTAAGTCCCGTAGTGCCCCCTCTGCCTTGTCTACGTCGGCAAGAAGTGTCGTTCGCACACCGGAGTACTTTCCAATGCATAGCCCTCTGACCACCACTTTGAACGCGTCCCATTCGAGAGCCCTAGTGGTGGCCGTCCCATCATTATCGGTAAAATAACCCTCGATACCCGCACGGAGGTCAGCACTAAAACCCTGATCTTCCAAAGTCTCCGGCCTCAACCTCCATGTGGGAACCGCCGTTCTAGCACATTGTCATTTGATGTGCACCAACTGGGGGTTATGATCCGATATGGTCCTAGTCAAGTACTCCGAATGTGATACCAGGGCTGCTATTGTGGCGCTACAGAGGATCGAGTCGATCCGAACATGCAGCTCATGGAGTGCGGAAAAGTAGGAATAATCCCTATCTGTAGGGTGTTGTCCCCTCCAGACATCTATGAGGCCCCATTGGGTCTGCCACGCCCTCCTCTGTGTAGCTAGCCGATGAACCGGGGAGGAATGCAATGGCGGATGCGACCTATCCAACAGTGGGTCCGCAATCGAGTTAAAGTCACCCCCTAAAAGGACCTGTCCAGCCAGGAAATGTGCCAGAGAACCCGATAGTTTTTCAAAGAAACGGGCCTGCTCCGAGTTAGGGGCATAAACACTACAAAGCACTACATCTCGGCCATACAGTGCACCCTCCACCGCCACGTATCGACCCTCCGGGTCTATAACCTGGTTTGTAGCCTGGAAGGGGACTCCAGCCCGCACCCACACCATGACCCCCCTGGCAAACGCAGAGTATGCCGTGCCGAACACTTGGCCACACCATCTTCTCTGCAAGGCAATGCATTCCAGCTTGGTAAGATGGGTCTCCTGAAGCAGGGCTATCTGTATGCCACGTCGCACCAAGTATGTATGCACCTTATGGCGTCTCGACATAGTCTGCAAACCACGCACGTTCCATGTAAGACATTTCAAATCAAGTGATGTCCCCATTATGATCACCTCCCAACACCTCCAGCACCCCAATCAATCCGCCCACACCCAAACAGCACTGACCCCCGAGCACAACACCCCGCAGAACTCCCTCATCCCTCCCCCTCAGAACAGGACCCAATAACACATCAGCCCCCATCCAAACTCCCATAACAATGCACACAATTCTAATCTGTGGTAGCCACCACAGAAAGCCTTAAGGGCAATAAAAGGGCGGGTTCGGGCCAACGGGCGGCACGCGCCGCTGCCACTCCTAGCCCCAGATCCCGTACGAAAGTGCGTCACCTGAAGTTCAGTTCCAATGGACACTCGGGACATCTGATTCAGCAGGGCCAGTCCCAGCAAACTCAGTTGCAAAGGGTTTATTCACCCAAGATTTCGTCCGCCGTCTGGGGCGTGACCACCGGGCCTCCAGCACCGTCCACATCGGAAAGTTCCGGGCCCGATTTCTCCTCCGCTTCCTCAGAGTCCGATCCCATTGCTGATCTACTTCACTGGGAGCCTGTGATCGCTGCTGTCGCCACCAGAGCTCCTCGCTTGTCGGCGGCCATCTGGTCAGCTTGTTTCTTCAGCAGCGCCCTATTCCGCTTGCGGAGTCTCTGCGATTTGCGCACCTGCACCGGCTTCGGCCGTCCCCACTCCTCCCTTCCTCTCCGGTTCGTGCCAGCTTGATACGATTCCAGCCATGTCCAGGCCTCCTCTGGGGTCAGGAAAAAATGCGTGGATCCGTCCATGATGACCCTCAATTTGGCCGGGAAGAGCAGAGAATACTGGATCCCTTCATCTCTCAGTTCATTCTTCACCGATAGATAGGAGGCCCTGCGCCTCTGAACGTCCTGAGCGTAGTCCGGGAATATCGTGACCATGCTATTCTCCACTTGGAAGGGTCCCGCTGAACGAGCTTTCTGAATCAGCAGGTCTCTGTCCTTAAAATGTAACACTCTGGCCACCACCGGTCGGGGGGGACGACCCTGCAAAGGCGGCTTGGCCGGGACCCTGTGTGCCCTCTCTAGGGTGAAGAAGGGGGAGTGGCCCTCCGGGGCGACCACAGTCCTGAACCAGTTCTCCAGAAACTCAACCATGTCCCCACCTTTGGATTTTTCCGGAAGGCCCACCACTCGGACGTTATTGCGCCTATTGCGGTTTTCAGCGTCCTCGGCCTTCCGCTCCAGGACCTCCAGGCGGGTCAGCACATCCTTCAGCTTATGTTCCGCCGTGACCACTGCCGGTTTCAGGTCTTGAAGGGCCAGCTCAGTGTCTTTAACCCTGTCCACCAATTTGGTATGGTCCGCTTTCAGGAGTCCCAGCCCCTTTGCCACCTGTGCTATATCCTGATGTAACGACTCTTTCGTCGACGCTATTGCGTCCAGGATATCGTCGAGGCGTTTATTAAGCCGTTGTTCCTGCGTAGTTTCTGTGGGGCGCCCACGAGCCTCCTGGTCATCGTCTCGTCCCATTTCATTTTCAGGTTGCAGCTTCGGCTTCATCACCCCGGCCTCCACTCCTTCGAGGCCCTTTGCACCGCAGCCGTAACGCCACCACAGCTCCCCTGGGGAACCGAGTGCCGGTGTCCGCCCTGGGACCGCACCGCTACGAGATGATACCGTGATGTCAAGTTCAATGTTCGGTGCCACTCCACTGGTCAAAATGTCCCTTGGTTGACGAGTTAGGCGCGGTGTACCTCCTAGGGCGTCGTCTCGCTCTTCGCCATCTTAGGCCTCCAGTGCAGATCGGGGCATCCACATCAGCGCCGCCAACAAGGGGGCCCCCACCATCTGCCCGCCAGGTCACGCCTCCAGAAAGCAGGTGTGCCACGATCCGGGCCCGGATCTCGGTCCGGGACCTTCTCCTCATCAGGGGCCTCCGGGTTAGAGCGCCAGTGTGCAGTCGGGGACCGCCGCCATTTTGTCGTTGCCATCGGGCTCCCGGCCAGCTCCGTCGACTTTCGTCGCCCAGCGGAACCCTCCTCCGTCTCGAAACTGGCCTCAACAGCTGCCCCAAGTATTCCAACATCTGGTTTAGTGCTGCAGGCGACGTCCAGGAGAATTTACAGGAGAATATTCGGGATCGGGCGCGGAGCTACCAGCTCACGCCACCTTCCCCATCGGCGTCCAAGCCACGCCCCCCCTGTCCCAGTGTTGCATGAAGTTTAACTGAGGTAATTGAGTTTCCACGGTAGGCGAGAGGTTAGTTGTGCAGGTTTGAAGAATCTGCTCTTTATTAAAATGTGATTCGAGGTAGGTTGTCCATGCCTCTTCTGTAACGTGTGGGGTGATGCCCTGGCTTCGCGGGTTAGACAGAGCGTTAATATTCTGCCAGAATTGCACGCTATTGTTGTTTTTGATGTCGTTCAGGAGTCTAGCCCAAAGAGACTCTTCAGCTTCTTTCAAATTCTCCAAGTTAGTTTCCTGCGGGTGGCCTTTATCTGCCTCGATTCTTGCAGTGCCGCAGAGTCTTTCTTCAGCCTCAGTAGTGTGTGATTTATCAATGCTTTTAGTTTTTTTAATTAGCCTTATTCCTGGAACTGTGGCATAAGCATTGGTTTTGAGGATGAGCCGTTCTGCTGTTTTGAGAGCGTCGCTTTATGTCTCCGCAGCTGTTCCGTAGGGTTTTTGTAAACACCTCCCAGCGTTCTATTCTGTCGGGATCAGCTACTTGCGCACCTCTGCAATGTCGTAGCTCGCACTGCATTGCATTTTGCGATGCAGGGCGCAGTACGAAATTGTTTACTTACCTCCAATCATCCATATTCTGGTGTTTACTACCCCCCACCCTGCCCCTCCCCCACCCCGCCTTTCCGCCCCACGGAACTCCCTCCACGGGCCACAACTGTAAATATCCGACAACTACAATTAAAACTAATTTAAAACCTTCTGTGCGTTTCCAACCATTAATAATCTGGTCGCAGCACATGTCACATCTACAAATTGCATATCAAATAAAAATCTTACAGCTTCTCCTCAAACCATATTCCCATATTTCATTAAAACTGTTTTTAATAACTTATGCCATGGGCCAAGAAATGCAAACAATCACATAGGATGTGAACAGGTGTGCAGCTCACCTTAATGCTAAAGCTACAGATTCCCTATTTGTGCGAAAGCTGGTTCGGCCCCAACCCAGAGGAATAAAGTGGATTCAGCCCTACTCCGAATTTCAATAGGAAATTACACAATACTGGGTTGGGTTGGGTAGGTTCGTCAGACAGGGCAAGGCGGATAATTCTCCCATGAGGATCTCTGATGAGCCACTGGTGAGCCACTGATATTTTCAAGGAAAAATAAGTAAAATCTTTGACCCTTGATTCTGCTAGTCCTCTAGCATTTTATTCCTCCCTGGATGGCAATGATAGGATTTCAGTATAATCAATTGTCAATTTAAGATAACTTGCGATCAGCCTAAGTCAAGTCCTTAACCTCTTCGAGGCTCATGACGAGCTGAGCTCGTCATGAGCCACGGCGCTCCGGTGCTCATGACGAGCTCAGCTCGTCATGAGCCGTGGAACGCCCAGGTGCGGGGAGAATTCCCCTCCTGTGCTGAGCGTTCCACGGGAGGTAATACACCTGTGACGAGCTGAGCTCGTCATGAGCACCGGAGCGCCGTAGCTCATGATGAGCTCAGCTCATCATGAGCATGGGGGCGCTGCAGCGAAGGGGCTAAAGCCCTAGCACACTTTCGTTCACTAGCCATAACATATTTAACACAATAAAGACCAACTGTTAAAATTGAGGAATCTAACTGTTTGGGGCAAAAGCAAATGCTTAGGATTTTTGAAGTACAATTCCATGATTTTAAGTTGGCTTCTATCCTAATGGCTTGGACCATAGCACATATAGGTAATCCTAGGAGTTTTTTGAGACAACATCTTTACGTTTTCTTCCAATCAATAAGTGTCCCTAGGCACAGAACTTCAGTGCCATACAGCATTTGAGGGGGAACCATTACATTGGTTATAAGGACAAACCACCAAAATCCCTTTTATATTTCTTCAAACCTCCTAAGTGTGGTTGAAGCATTTAAGTACAGGTTCGTTGTCAGTTTACTAATGAAAGTTCATACTGCGATATTTATTAGAACTGACTGACTCAACCACCTGCGTACCAAATGACCATGTAAAGGGTTTACCTTTTTTGCCTGAAAGCGATGTCTTTTTTTTATATTGATGACCAGGTGATTGGCCCTACAATATGTTAATATTAATGTTAAAAAGACTTTTAAAGCGCACGAATACCTTACGGTGTCTTGGCGCTGAACTATAGTAAGGCCTATTAAACGTAGAGAAGGGGGAAATTATCATGAAAACAGCCAGGTCTTTAGCTTTTTTCTAAAAGCAAGGAGAGAATTAGCATCGCTCATGTCAGCAGGGAGAGTATTCCATAGTTTAGCAGCACAGTGAGAGGTGCTGCGGCCTCCCCAGCATACAGTTCGAATTCTAGGGATTTACATAAGTTTGGTATTTGTAGACCTTAATTGTCTGCCTGGGTGGTACCATGAGAAAAATTGTTTCAATGGTACCTGTCCTGTTCCATTCAGAGTTTTATAGGCAAGACAGAGTATCTTAAATTTAACACGTTGCACCACAGGCAGCCAATGTAGCTTACGGATTCCTTCTGTAACAGATTGATGCCTAGGAATATTCAATAGAAGCCTTGCCGCTGAATTTTGCACCATCTGCAATTTCCTTAGGTGTTGCTTCTGTAAACCGATATATAAGCTGTTACAGTAATCAAGTTTGGGCAGCACCAAGGTAGTCAAAATTGTTTTCCTAAGATCATCTGGAATGTATGGTCACTAAATACTGATAGTTTCCTTTGGAAACCTACTTGTGTCATGTCCAGTAGGGCAAGATCATCTGCGTACAATAAACAAGGGACTTGCTTACCTCCCACTTTAGGTTAGAAGGACTGAGCTTTCTGTAGGGCTACTGGGAGATCCGCAAGGTTTAGGATAAAAAAGTGTTGCTGCAAAAATGCACCCTTGCCCAAGCCCATTACCGATTTGGACTTTAGATGACAGGAAACCTTCTTTATCTAATTCCACCCTTGTCCAGTCCTCCCTATGTAGGGGCTTTAAAATAGTCAGCAGATCCCTTTATATCTTCATATCGTCTAACTTTTTCCACTGGGTCTGTCGATTTACTAAATCGAACATTGAGCAGAAGTCCACGAAACAGAAATATAAATTTCCCCTGGTTTCAATTCCTTTCTTGGCATGGGCTAGCAGACTTCTTTCTTGCATTTGCATTCACTCAATGCCAAGTTCCTTTTTGGGTCTCAGATAGAGACAGCTTTAGATGTCTGTATGCCAGGTTTATTGTTTTCAAAATTCATAGCGTGGGTTTTGGGTCAGACTCTTGCTCATAATTCGATGACTTTGTGTCTAACTCAGTTGTCTCCTCTCTATTGATAGTTATTTTCTCTGGTCTTGTGTTTGTGCTGCCTGAGAGTTTTTCATTCTCACAACATAGGCGCTCCTCGGTCATCTGAGTCCAGATATGATGGGTCTCAGGTGTGTGTCGGATGTGCAGTAGTGTAAGATGAGGGAATGCACACCTTATTTATGAACCTCATTTTCTTTGTCTTAATTTCTTGTCATTCCTTAGGCGAAATTGCGTGCAGATTGACTGATAGGCATGCCCTACTGCCACATAGTTACGAAACATTAGTGATGAGGGACTTCATAGCCCCTAGGCCAAATGCACAGCTCCGTGCCGCTATTGAGCGTGCGCTTTTATTCCAAATACTTTCATCCTTAATCCACATTAATCCAATATTTAACCATATTTTAACTCTAATAATTTCAATTTCTATTTTTCTCCAATTATTCCACGGTCCAACACTCGGGATATGATGCCATTTTTCAAGTTTCTAGTATTCAAACTGGGCCCATCCGGTGCCTCTTAGAAAGAATACGAGTGATGCAAAAAGTCCATCGCAAGCAGTATTTATTATTTCATAAAAAAGAACCCAATGCATTTCGGGCCATCATGAGCCCTTCGTCGGGGGTCACTACAAATAAATCACAGAAATAAATACATTATTACCACTTCTTTCACAACATAAGCAACGTTACAATGTTATTTGCAAGAATGTATACCCTACGTCATCATTTTGTTAAAACAAACCTAACTCCAGGCTACATAATCCCACTGAGTCTCCCTCTATATTAATTAGGTCATCACGCACTGTGCCTTCATGCTCAAGGTGTGAACCCGACATACCCTGCTGATAATTAATTCAAATACTCCTAATTGTTCGCCGTCTTCTCGCCCTCTGTGCACGTAATGTTACTTGCATTACTTAAAGGAGATCCCTATTTTTATCAGATATATGAGTTTCTAAACATGTGCTGTACTGCGTTTTTATCACATTTTGGTGTACACCCATTCTCAACTAAAAATCGCTCGTACACACGTTCTACCAATGCGTACACCTGAACTCTCCCACCCTTCCACATATCTGTATGCTGATAAATAAACGTCTCCCTCTCTCGTCATTATGTGCAGTAGTAGCATGGGTGGTTAGGTGTTGGCGGCGGGCGGTGGGCGTGGCGGATCTGCGAGCCGTAGGAGGCTGAGGTATTTGGGGCATGTGAGCTCCATGAACTCGGAAGTGAGAAGTGTGAGGAACGGTTCCCAGAGATCAGTGGGGTGCTTTTAGTACATTGGGGCTTACAGTTGTGCAGTTGCAAAGCAATTGATTTTTTAAAATTTTAGGATTCATGAATGCAAATTAGTTTTATTGATCAGGCCCAGGATTCTTAGGAATCAGGTAGACCAAATAGTAGATCCGTCTGACATTATTGGGGAGCCATTGTATGAAAACTAGGACCAGGGTGCATAGACGCTGCAGCAGCACCAGAAAAAGCCATGCTGCAGTTCAGAACGTCAATGAACAATAAAGATGTCTTTAAATTTTGAGTTCATCTTTTCACATTTTCTATGCATTGAAAGACAGGACAAATGTCAGGCTATGTGTTATGTTAAATAGCTGCTTATTGTTTTAATATTGACATTTGTGTTTAATTTTCATTCCCCGACTACAAAGTGAGAGGATTCTCTAAAGGGAACTAATTGACAATCTTGCTGGAGTACAATGAGTGTGAAAGGAATGGCTGTAGAATGAATTTTGTTTTCCTAAGAACAACTTTTAAATACTTTTAAATACCTGTAAATGAAGGCAGCACTGAAGTGCTTTAATAAAACCTTCAATACCTGTAAATGGATTGTACAAATATTTCAAAACATCATCAATTAAGAACGCACAAATGAAGCCCTTTGTAACTGAAGTGTGATTGACACAAAGCTTTTTAATGGGATCAAGACAAATCTTGGCAGTCATATTTATGAGCCCCTTTGAGTCTTTCTTGCAACCCGCAATGTGGTGCAAGAGTAACGTTGCGCAGCGCAAATCGCCGCGCTGAATTACTCTGAGCCAGGGAGGCATTTCCATGAGTGGTGCATGGGTGTTCCCATGCAACATCCATGGACTTTGATGCATTCCCAGATTTACAAGAACAGGTAAACCTGGGGAAGCGTCAAAATGATACACCTCCCCAGGAGAGGCGTAACGAGGAGAAATAATTGTATTTCTCCTAGTTTATTCTATGGGTGCTGCATTCTGCAGCACACATAGAGGAAAAAGCCTCTTGATATTGTTTTTGTAGAAGAAGGTGCCCCATCCTGCACAGAATTTTTTTGGCATGCAACATAGGCACCCTTGCACCATGGTGCAAATGTACCTGCGTTGGAGCTAGACAGCCCATTGTGCACCAGCACAGGGCAAAGGACAGGAAAGCGCCATATTGCCTTAATTATGGTGCATTCATGACCTTTCAAAGAAGCGCAGTGCAGCAAGATGGCTTGCTGCGCTGTGCTACTTTTTCATAAATATGCTTTCTGATTTTCACATGTTGTTTGAGCATTATATAGTTGTATCAGTAAAACTGCATGTCTATGCAAATTTAGTGACCATTTCAATGGACCATTTCAAATGTCTGTAAATGAGAGTGCAGTACTACACCATGCTTTTGTAATCTTTTTGTGACAATATGCTCTAAAAGTCACCATCTGCTACATAACACGCCCCTTCCACTTTCCTGTGGAAGAACACAGTTTATTTGCTACATTTGTTCTTTGGGTGCCATTTGGAATTTTCTCAATCCCTATGACTTTGGTGATGTAGCATTGATGATAGCCCCCAACTCCGCCCTCCAAAATTTGTTACAGCCCCCTGCTGGGGGATGTGGTCAAACGTCTGAGTGCCAGTTATCAGGAATACCACTGCCAGAAGAAATCCACCAAGAGGGACTAGCGAGATTGGTAATCTAATAATAAAGGTATTCCCGACATGTATTCTAGACATGGAGCTTGTCCCATCCATTTGATAAGTCTTAAGTATTAAAGTGTTGATGCTATTCTGCAGTTGTAGCTGATATAAGCCATTCTTAGTCAGGTTGATGTTGGAAATGTAGTAATTCCAGAATGAAACCTAATAATTCAGCACTATCAAGAATAGAGAGAAACCATACAGTGCTGTGAGAGTTTTCAGTAAAGAATGGACTGGTGTGGCAGAGGAAGCTGGAAAGCTCCACAGGAATTCAGTTTTATATGACTATAATCTTCGGTTGTGCTGTTACATCCAAGATATGCTTACATAGTCTCTTTTTATTGTCTGTCATCTTTCAGTGGCCCTTGACGCAAGTATAGTCCTAAAACAAAAATATGTTCAAATACCACTAGGATTCAACTTCTAATCTTTCTACAATTAACTAAATGCCTTACTATGCCAAAATCAAAACCTACACAATGTAATGAGTTCCATAATTAATTCACTTGCTCAGTTTCCAGCATTCCGTCTGTAATTTCAATCTGGCATTACCCTCATGGGGAGAAATTGCATTACTGGTTGATGGGGAATGAAACCCTACTCAAGCAGCAACTATAATCCTTGTCAGGATAGGCGCAAGCAAACCCCAAATTAACCTGTGCTCAACCATCTGGAAGCTTGCACAAAGCTGGCAGGCATAACTTAGAGGCAATGTGTACAGTATTTATGAATAACTTCAAACAGTAATAAAATGAGAATGCAACAAAATAAAAATCTCACACCAATGTTAGAAAATAGTGAATTGTAATAAATAAAAAGAAAACAGAACCGCAGATATGCAGGTTTCAAGATTTCTGTAAATATAGTGCTAAATAGCACAAAACGCCAACTGTGGATATTTGGTTGCGCCAGTCTGGGACAAAGTCTCAAATTTTGACCGACCCTGATGGAGCTCAGACCGCCGACAAGGAACCAATTAAGCCCACTGTACAATAGTACCTTAAATCCTAGTTGTGGAGTGTTACGAGGTCCCACTTCAAGGATGTGTCATGCAGTCGAGATGTGTCGGTTCCAAGGAGCTGTGAAGCTGCGATGCGCGGTTCTGCTACATCATCGAAGGCTTGCAATAAGAAATTTGGCGTTGAGGATGCATTGCACAGTTAAGGCAATGGGATTGGTGCCGAAGAGCTGGGAGGCTGTAATACGAGAACCTGCCTTGTGTTCGAGTATGTCATCGATGAGAGATTTGCAATGCAAGGGCTTGCGTCGGTGAAGCTTCGCACAGCAGCGGTTTCAATGTGACCTGCAAGGTTTATTGTGTGTTTTTTTCAATACTTCATTGCCTTTTTAAAATCACATAGACAATGCCATCACATAGGCTATCAGAAGAACATCTATCAACTCTTTCTGCACCCCCAGATAACAGTAATGAAGCAATTGGAGAATCATCGAAAGTTCTTGTGTGAGGGTCCCTATAGTGCCCAACAAAGGGGAGAGTAAATGAGCAGCCTCCCACCTTTCTCATATGAAGTATGGCTCCCATTCCACTGAGTAGTACTTAGAGGTCATTACATGATGTATTATGAGTACATCGGTCACTGCTCTAACAAAAACAAGAATCTCCTGGACATCTGCTCTATGGATCTACCTGCCAATAGTTAACATGTAAACTCCCCTAATTCCCCCATCACCCTCTATCCCAAGATTCCTTGTCATTAACAAGGGTAGCCTGTATCTAGAAAGCCTAGGTGTCCCATGTGCATCCGACCAGCAGTTATTGATTAAAAAGTGACGATCAGCGCACCCGGGTCAATTGAACTCCTCATTCATCTGTGTAACCATTGCTTCCTAGGGTCCAAGGTTCTCTTAGGTCAGATAGCATAGCGGGCCATGCCCTAAGGTCATCCTCCAATTTTTGATCTTTCCGAACATACCTCATTCTTATAGCCTCTGCGGTTGCCAATTCACACATCTCTCTTACCCATGTCGCAACTAAAAGATCATATTGTCTGCTTAGCTTACTGTTCTTGGGGGTAGGAAGCAGGCCCAAAAGCACCTCAAGATCTCAATGGGAATCACCCAGCCCATAGCCTCCCCCCAGGCGTGTGAGTATGGAGCTTACACTGAGAACCCCCTTGTGGACTTTCTGCCAGTCTCCTTCAGTCAGCGGTTCGATGCGGGCTGCAACGTTGGTGTGGAGTCCTTTCACTGTGAGAACCCTCGCAGCAGATGTAATGCATCGACTCTCCTTGGGATTGCGCTGTGCAGCAGAGGAGATGCATCGGTTCTGCTTGATCCACAGATGGGCTAGCAGAGCACCTTCAGGCCCACTAGCAAGGGTCCAGGACTTGGGTGGCACCACTTAACAGGGTAGGACTCAGAGATAGCAGAATCCAGGTGCTGGGTTCAAGATTGTTGGGGCCTTCTGTCCCTGAGGCTGTAGACAGGAGGCTAGCCAACTAGCTCTTGGAGTCACTCTGGGGGCCTGGGTTCAAGGATGCAGTTCAAGTCCTTCTCAACCAGGCAAGAGGACAGCATGTCAGCACAGCATTGCATCCAGTATAGTGTTATTCCTTTCAGCAGCACAGCCGTCCTTCTTCCGGTCAGCGTCTCTACAGGTCCAGAAATGTACTGAAGAGTTGGTGTCTGGGGTCCAGTATTTATACCTGGGCCTTCCTTTGAAGTGGGAGAAGCTTTATAGAGGTTTCCCTTCGAGGTCCACAGGCATCCTGCATTTTACCATCCTGGCTCCAGACTAACTACAGGGGGTATGCAGCCCTTTCACACATACCTTAATTATGGTATCGATTTTTGAAAACTATATTTGGCGATGATCTCAATTGGGTAAAATTCGAGACTTCTCAAGTTGTGCAAAATAGCACGCTCTTTGCGTGAGTTTGGTCAGGACTGGCTTTCTGGACAACCTACCATCCTGTGCCAACCCGATTGGGGTCATCGTCAAATATAGTTTTTAAAAATCAATAAAAATATTAAGGTATGTGTGATTGGGAGCAAATCCATGAACCTACACATTCAAAAAACAATCACAAAGTATATTAGGTAAATATTGGTCGTGACGAATAGCTACCAGATCATTGTTATGACTACACAAAAGCTAGAAACATGTTGACCTATAGCTATCTAAGATAACTAAAGTATAATAGGTAGCATCACATATTTTAATATAGGAAGACAACGTGTTCATTTAAGTTTTCAATAAGAAGTACCTCTTATCCTCTTATCCTACACTGACACCAGCCACTCCCCTTACCTGGTACAAAACGCGCGCTGACTACGAGCGCGGTGTTTCTAGTTAATCCTCCTGAGGCACAGCCGGGAGCAGGGACATTTGAGAGGTTTTTTAAACTTGTGTAACTTGTGTTAAACTGCATTTTAAAACGGACTTAAGGCACTATTTCACCGCACAGCGAGCAGAACGCTGACGCGGGCGGGTGGTTTCCAAAGACCAGACGCCATTGGCCGGACTCAAAGCCACGCCCACTGACACCAGCCACGCCCCCTTTTTACCACCTACCCCACTTCCATAAAGGATGTGTTTTTGCCGGAAGCGCAGCGGGCGCGACGATTGCGCGCCGAAGGCGCGCTTAAGGCAAGCTCGTCTGCGCTCGTCCGTGCCGAGACTGGGCGCAGGGCAACCCCCCCTGGTCGATCGTCCCCGGCCCTCGAGGCTTACATATATAGTAGGGAAGCACTTATGCTGCTGGATCCCCTGGCTGGCAGAGCTACCTGTCCACGCCTAGCCCCAAACATAATATCTGAGGACAAGAACCCCTGCCCCAACTGCCTAGGGCGTTTACCACATATAAATCCCCTCCCACTTCAATCATTACCTAAACTTTGTCAGACCCCAGACAGCAGGCGTATCCCGCTAAAGCATGCTGGATATAATTACACGACCAAGGGAGAATTATTCAGTGGACTACTAAATGGTAGAACCCTCCCGAAACATGCCACCGAAATACAGCTACTGATCGAATCCCACAACCTGGACATTCTATTTCTAACCGAGACATGGACAGCAGTGAGAATGGAATCGGAGCTGGGGCCGGCATGTCCAGTGGGATACAAGATTGTTCATAAACCTAGGACTAAGGGAAAAGGGGGAGGAATAGGTATTATTTTTAGGGAGGAGTTAAATGTTGTAACATTGGATATTTATATGGTCTCATGTGCCGAAGTTCCTGGGATATCAATAAGACATGACTCAGGCCATTGCCTCACGAGCTTAATCTGCTATAGAACACCGGGGCATATTAATGCAATACAACAGCAGGAACTGATCACTGTTCTTAACAACATGTCAATCTCACATAGCAGACTGTTGGTACTGGGAGATTTTAACCTATGGGATAACGACCAATTACACACGGCCTTCTATAATATCACGCAATCTTGTGACAATCTGGGTCTGAAACAATGGACAACTACCCCCACACACAGACAAGGTAATATACTGGATCTAATATTCGCTGCAGAAGATCTAATCACTATGGGAACAACACTACCAGTAGATTGGTCAGACCATCATCTCCTACTATTTAACATTCATACCTCGATCAACACCGGACCAATAAACACGCAGACTAGGACCTTCATCAGCCGTGACTGGAAGGGTCTGCTAAAAAGAAAAGAAGAAGGGAAGTTCGACTTCCGTCAAGCAGGAAACTCGTTCAATTTAGAGAACGATATTACCACAAATTATCATCTACTATGTAAAGAGGTAACCAGGAAGTTTTACAACATTGTACCATTAAAAGCAATTAGAAAAAGAGGAAAACCCTCCGCGCCCTGGTATACGGTCACATTGAAAGAACTGAAAAACGCCTGTAAAAAGGCGGAGAGGCATTGGAGGAAAAATAACCTAGAGCAGGAGAAACTGATCTGGAGGCAGACAATTGTGAAGTATAAAAAAGAGATCACCTTAGCCAAAGCGAACTACTTCGCAGATCTAATACTAAACAGCTCAAACAAATCTCGTGACACCTTTAGGATAATCAAAGAGCTGTCTCATCCTGAGTGTGCTAATAGCCAAATCAAGCCCTCACAAGAATTATGTGACAGTCTAGCATCCTTCTTTCAGGACAAAATCACCAAAATCATCGAGGGTATGAAGGAGGTTCCCATCCCTCTAGTGCAGAACAACAGTAACACTGAGAATAGGGAGAAGTACGAAGGAAATATAAGACGCCCCACTCCAAAGGCCATCTTGGAGGACTTTGAGACCCCGACAGAACAAGAATTTACAAGAACAGCCATCAATATAACATCAGGATCCCCCTTGGACCCTTTACCTCATAAAATAGTAAAGGCGTTCAGGGACGAACTCTTTCCAGTACTTCGGCAGCTGTGTAATCAATCCTTTACTACAGGCACGGTACCAAAAGATTGGAAATTGGCGGTTGTCACCCCCTACTGAAGAAACCAAATCTAGATCCGAATTGCTACAAAAACTATCGACCTATATCGCTCCTACCATACCCAATCAAGATCATGGAGATGCTTGTTAGCAGGTCACTAGCCCTCTTCTTGGAAACTAACAACATTCTTGAAGAGGAGCAATTCGGTTTCAGACCAGCCCATGGAACCGAGTCAGCTTTGCTGACGGTTTTGGATGACCTACGAATGAGGGCGGACAGGGGAGAATCAGCAATTTTAATCTTGCTAGACCTGTCCGCCGCTTTCGATACGGTGAGTCACGACATTCTGCTGACAAGACTAAAAAGTATTGGAGTTGGGGGAGCGGCGCTCGACTGGTTTCACTCCTATTTGACGGACAGATGGCAGGCAGTAGCAATCCCCCCGTACCAGTCTGAGTTTGTTACAGTTCCACATGGGGTCCCACAGGGGTCTGCAATCAGCCCGATACTGTTTATTATATATATGCAACCCCTGTTGGGCATCATCAAGGCTCATGGCATTAGCGTGATCAACTATGCGGACGACACGCAACTGATGATTTCCCTTGATGGGGCCCAAGCAGACTCTCTTGAGACCTTTCACACCTGTATGTTGGAAATGTCATCCTGGTTAAATCAGAACTCACTACAATTTAATAGTGATAAAACCGAAATACTACACTGTAAAGTAGGTAAAATCACCAGAAGTCTACCCACGGACTTCTGGCCTCTGGAGCCAGGGGAGTCACTGACCCCAGTGAAATCAGTGAGGAACCTTGGAGTCAGCTTTAATGACAGCCTGAGCCTAGAGACCAATGTTAATAAGCAGGTAAGTAGCTGCTTCGCCTTAATGCGAGGACTTTGAAAGCTACTACCCCTTTTACCATCACAGGTCAGAGCTACCATAGTTAGGAGCACCATTCTAAGCCGCCTGGATTACTGTAACGCTCTGCTACTGGAATCCCCTGCCTATCTGATCTCCAGACTTCAGAGCATCCAGGCGGCTGCAGCAAAACTGGCACTCTCCCGAGAGCGAAGATCCTCTACCACCCTTGCTCTGGCCGATTTACACTGGCTACCTGTACATCGGAGGATTCTTTTTAAATCCCTATGCACGGTGTTTAAGGCAGTGCATGGGTTGGGCCCCCGACCACTTCAAAACAAATTCAAGTGGTATGAACCCACTCGGTCCCTTCGTTCTTCCTCATCCAATCTCATCAGCATACCCAGGATTAGGAAAACCACCTGCGGTGGCAGAGCCTTCAGCATAGCGGCAGCTCATCTGTGGAATAGACTACCTATTGATATTAGGAAAACAGATGATCTGATGGCCTTTCGAAAAAAGGTGAAAACGTGTCTCTTCCCTAAAATCTAACTCCAACTCATGATATCCCTTCTGCCCATGATGCACAGCGTTAACTATCTATTTGAACACAGCGCCAGGATGCCCGTAGGGTTACAGAGCGCTCTATAAATACTATAAATAAAATAAATAAAATAAATAAATACATTTTTAACTTTCCACTTTTCACACTTCAACACCAATCTTACTCCTTAATCCCCCACACCCGCACTTCACCAAACGGTGGACGAGAAGATCTCCAGCAAACAGCCCCCTTGTGGTTGCCCGTCAGGCATTGCAGCGCCTGCCAGACGAGGAGCAAACACCCTGTGATGCAGCATGACACCTATCTAGGTGTGTGAGGGCATTTGTTCCTGCAGAGTCATGCTCCCAGTGTACCCGGCATAACAGTCATTGACCTACATAGACGTGCATACTTCACTAGGAACTGCATACCCTTGATACATTATCTGGTCTCTCTAGTCAGCAGAGAATTCCCATCTTACACAGCTATATATCAGGGTTGACTCCCTGAATCCAGGCAGAATTCTGTTTACATTTATGAAAAAGGCTCTCACATATTTGTTAAATCGTGAACTGAATGAAACGGAAAAGCAATAATGTTAACTTAAATTTCTATGTACCACACAAAATCTGTTTAACGAATGAACTTCACTTCGTTTGAAATGAATGCTTGATGTTTAAATTTGCAATGTTACTGACAACATAGTACTTTTATTAACCACTTGATGATGTTTTGTGATATGGTTGGTTTTAATATGTATCGCTTTTGTTTTATCATGCAGTATAAAATAATTAAAGGTAAGTTATGTTTACATTTGTCTTTGAATTCATATATTATGTCAGCAGTGAAATTTATTTTTAGATTTGGTTTATAATTGCTGTTTACGTTAGAAATATAATGTAAGCTATAAGGCAAGAGAATCATAACTGCTTGTTTAATAATCAGTTGATTCACCAGGGCCTTGCTTCCGATTTGGAGTTTAGCTTTTGCACAATATCAAATGCAAGCCACAAAAACTGTTTAAGTCTGCTACTACTATGCCGGACCAACGTTCATTGAATTGCTTATATTAAGCACATCACTTTCCACAGTTAAATTGTATGTGCTATTTTGTGCCTGAGTTGGGAGGGCGGGAGAGAGGAGGAGCGTTTTACACTGCTCCCCTAAACAAATCATTATATTTAATTTCTTCAACATTTTCTGGCTTGAAGAACTTTATTTTTGCAGTTTTATAAAACACAACTTCGACCCGAAGGTATTGGAGCGCTTCACATGGGTACCAGTTACATTACACAAGGGCACGTCCATTTTTTCACAAAGAGAATAAGTGATTTGCCCAAATCACAGGATGTTGAGCTGACGTTCAGACTCGAACCTGGTTCCCCAGCTCCAAAGTCAGCAGCTCTGCCCACAACTTCACACCTTCTCCTCTCTCAACTTACTCAGCACAGTTATTTTTAGGTTTCGTAAATACATACTTCTGTTCAATATAGTTTGGGTCAGCCTCCTTCAGCGATGGGCGTCAGATATCAGTGATAAAATGGTGGCTCTGGCAATGCAGATAGTGCTGGCTTATAACTGACGTGTATTGATATTGATAATATTTATTAAGCACACAAATGTCCAAGGACTTCTTGGCACTGACATGTACCAGATATAATGCGCCCAAAGGTTCACATAGGGGCTGAGAAAGGCCAGGAATTGAGCAATTTTTTTAAAACAAGTAAGATTCTGTTGGCTCTTAATCACCGAAGAGAGTGTATTCTATAGTTTACATGTGGAATAAACAAAACTCTTCCCCCCCCCCCGATGCTTTATTTTTTATTTTATTTTTTTTAGATTTTTATATAGCGTGAACTACACCGGAAATATCGGGTATCAGAGCACTTTACATAGCAACTGTTTTGTTACAGAAGAACATATTCATTTTTGGAAGGCACAGGGATATTAAGTGATTTGCCCAGAACCACAGGAAGTTGACCGTTGTTGCCAAGACTCGAACCTGGTTCCCCAACTTCGAGGGCAACCGCTCTAGCCATAAGGCTAAATCCTCTCCCCATGCTTAATTGCATCTTGGTATGGAAACTGTTTTCAGTGCAGCTGAGTGCAGAATTCTCCTTGGTGTATATCAGGTGAACTTTTTTCTCAAATATTCTTGTCCTGAGAGGCACCCCCCGCGTCTAGGGGAGGGGTGCCTTTAGTGGGATTTCAGTGCCGAGGGAACGGTTTCGTTTCCCTGAAAGTGGGCAAGGGGAGGGACACGCCTGAAATGCGACTAAAGAAGGAGGGGCATTGGCGGTCCCTCCCCTTAGGTGATAAAATAGCCTGAATCAAGGGAGTAGCCCTCTTTGTCCTCTCGCCTGGCGGGGTCCCGGACAAGAGGAAAAGGCCCGGGGACTTCTTTATGCGGAAACTGCCTGACCTTGCAATAGGGAGGCAGTCATTGGGGCTCTGGGCTGGCGGGAGAGGGGGCCGTCCTGCTGGTGGTCCTGGACTCTCCGGCCCTACCCTAGTAGCCGGTGCTGCTTGGATGAAGCAACATGGTATCTCAAATGGACGAAGTGGTAAGGGGTTGGGTTGTGTCCTGCTGGTACAACACACCTCGAGTGGATCTGGAGCTGACGAATTGTAAATACATGGTAACCTGTGGCGCCGATGGATACTGCGCCTCCTTATGTTCAGTAATGGTATTAAGTGGTAAGAGGTTGGGTTGTGTCCTGCTGGTACAACACGCCTCGAGTGGATCTAGAGCTGACGAATTGTAAATACATGGTAACCTGTGGTGCAGATGGATACTGCGCCTCCTGAGGTTCAGTAATGGTATTTTGATGGTTAATAAAATTGGTAAAAGTTGGAGGTTTAATAACAAATAAAGATGGTGTTATTTGACAAGTAATAAAAGCTACGCAGTGAACATCAAGTTCGTGTAAAGTGTCTTTGTGGGGGGGGGGTGTGGTGGACGAATGGCATGAATATCCCCACTATATCCCGTGAATTGCTTTGTGTTGTGTAAAGAAACTTAAAGGCCACACATTTCTTAACTGGGAGCCAGTGAAGCTCCACTAAATCCTGAGAGACTGATTGATATTTGGGTATTTGATAGAGGACATTAGAATAGTCCCGCATGGACAATACCAATGCAATCACCACTGATTTCTGCAAATTATAGGGAATAAAGCAAAAAGATTTTCTCAAAGTTTTTAAGATGAAGAATCATGCAGAGGTACATTTATTTATCTAATCTCTAAATTAAAGATCCACGTGAAAGATCACTCCCATGTTCTATACTTTCGAGATCAGAGTAGGAACAAGTCCAAGAGGCTGGGTCACCAGGACGGGTTCCAAAATGAGATGTGTTTTCCAAAAAGAAGGACTTCCATTTTCTCTGAGGTCAGCTTCAAACTAATACATTTCATCCATTTGACGACCTCACCCACACAACTGCTAAAGTGGTGGGAGATTTACTCCACATTGCTAGAAATGAACACAATCACTTCAGAAAATGAAATTGTTGAAAAACCAAAAGATTGAATCAATTTGGCTTACGGGGCCACATAAATAATAAAAAAGTGTGGGGCTCAGTGGCGCCCCTTGCGGAACCCCACAAGGCAGTGAGAAGGGTTTTGATCTGAATTCCCCAAGGGAGACCGACTGCTCTCCATTCATCCATTGGAGCAGATTTTTTGCTGAGCCATGTAACCGTTTATTGGCTAAACGGTCTAAAATGACCACATGATTCCGATTCGGGAAAAACCGCTCCGAATAGCCGATCGGAGCATTTTTCCCATACGAATCATACCCTGCAACGTCCCCCGTACGTACGACGAAGTACGATTCGTACCAGGAGCCATAACGGTACGAGTCGTACAGAGACCATACGACTCTAATCTCCGTACGATTCCCCCTTGGAACCCGCTGTACGCGACATCGCGGCTGGTTTTTACGACCCAGCAAGTACGATACGTCTAGGGGACACACCGTACGACCCTTTTTTTACGGGAGCTAAAAACACCCGTAAAAGCAGAGTTTGTGCCGAAACAGGTACGGAACGGCCCCCCCGGGTACGGTGCGTACCCCCCATGATCGCAGGGGTACGGCCCGTACACCAAGCGTACATGGGGTACAGTACGTACCCCCCCATGATCGCAGGGGTACGCACCGTACCCCATGTACGCTGGGTGTACGGGCCGTACCCCTGCGATCATGGGGTGTACGCACCGTACGGTGTGTATGTGATTGTGAACTTTTCCGTACGAATCGTCCTTACCTGACGTGGACCGTACGGATCGCGTCCTGATGCCCTGGTCCGGATCGTACTCGTCGGGTCCGGATATGATTCGTACGAACGTTTTTTTTACCGGATCGGAATCGACGCCATGGTGTTAAAAGCTGCAGACAGATGTAAAAGAATGACTGCAGCCTTCCCCTATTGTAAAGAATGGTTCTTATCTCCTCTGTGGCAGCAACCAGTGCCTATTTCAGTGCTGTGATTTGTTCTAAATCCATTTTGGGCTTCATCAAGAAATCTGCTTTTATTAAACAAATTCTGAAAGGGTGCTATTAATGTTTTTTCGAGAATATCTTTTCTTCCCTGTGGCATTTCTATCTAAGTGCCCTCAGCTCCTGGGAAAACCAGGGCGCTGTTAGCTTAGATCTATGACTTTTGCAGGATCTTAATGGAGCCAACCTTGATAGTGCTGAATTAATCCAATTAGTGTACTGAGCAATATATGTATTTGGGTCATTGGACAGAGTAGGTTGAGTGGCAGACAAGATATCCGTGAGTTCTGGCATATTAATTATATGCCATGCCTGTGTTTTTGTGACCTGCACTGTTTTATTTGATGATAAATTTGAGGCAACAGTCTTTAAGCTGAAACATACAGCTTTATGGCCTGACCACGTTATTGGTAATGTGGCCTCAAGCTGTATATGTTGGTGGCTTGAAAGAATATCATCGAAAATATGGCAGGCCTTGTGAGTGGCATCATTCACCACCTGGTTGAGATTAAAATAGCTAAAATTGTCTCTATTAGAGATTCCTTAAATGCCATTCCTCGCAAATATGCGAATTCTTAAATAGCGATTTTTGCATTTGGGATGATGAATACCAAATGCAAAAATCGCACTCGCAAAGGGCCAGATTCTCAGAATCTGGCCCTTTTGCGAGCGCTTTTAGCTACATGAATCAGGCTGATGATCCCCTAACTTAACCAAATATTTATACTTCTCACATTTAATTTCCACATTCACGAGATTCGGGGAATATTCATCCAGATTAAAACACAAAACATATGCCATTCGTTACTGAGAACAACTTCTTTAGGTGACAGTGGTATGCACCGTGTTCAAATCGTGGGGACCTTTCCTTCTAGTCAGGATAAGGGGATAACACACCCTAGATAGCCCCTGCTCACCATCTTGCAGTCAGGCTTATCTCAGAGGCAATGTGTAAAGCATTTGTACATAACACACAAAGTAACACTGTGAAGACACTACAAATGGACACCACAAAGATTGTTGCAAAATGACAGTTCCCATAAAACAATAGCTCGAATTGAGGCTATCTTGACGTTGTGACAAGTACAAATCCAAAGTAGAGTGCCAACCGTGAGGTGGGTAGCCCGGCCACAGAGTCACATAGATTCCCAGAGAAACAGTACCTTGGAAAATGCTGAAATCAACAGGCGTTGCACTGCGTCACAGAAGTGATGCGTCAGTGGGCCAAGGTGGTGTCGGTTCCTTACTGTTACAGAGGAGGCGAGGCATGGAATCCTCATTACCACAGGGGAGGTGAGGCATTGAGTTCTTGCTGTGCAGGGGAGATGAGGTGGTGCCTGCATTACCGATGAGTTTGGGAAGTCACCCACGTCGATTATCGACTCGGTGATGGTGCAAGGAGACATCAACTGGCATTGGGGCAGTGCTTCGTGCGCTCACAAGTGGTGACCTTATTCCAGATGCAGGCAGCGGCCTTGTTGATGACGTTGAAATTGATGCGGAGACTGTGTCCGCAGGCGTCATGCTGAGGCATCATCGGTTGGAATTCCCAGCAGTGGAGTTCAGTGATGCTGCAGGTGAAGTCTTAGATGGCCCTGAGACTTCTTAACAGGAGGCAAGCACACACAAGCCCTCGGAGAAACTTCACAAGTAGGTTGCACAGCAAAGTCCAGTCCGTTGTCCTCTACAGAGCAGAAGCAGCAACTGCAGGTCAACCCAGAAAAGTATCACACAGCAAAGAGGCAGTACGACTCCTCACAGCTCTTTTCCTTGGCAGAGGTTCCTCTTGATACAGAAGTGTTCTAAAGTCCTGTGGTTTTAGGTCTCATACTTATACCCCTTTTCCCTTTGAAGTTTTTGTAAGAGAGTTCCTCTTGCTCAGTAGAAAAACAGTTCTGTCCTCCCTGGTCCAGCCACACTTCAGGGATGGACACAGCCTTGTGCAGGGCACAGCTTATTTAGGTACTAGAGACAACTCCTTGCACCTCTTTAGCCCAGGATGGCTCATCAGCATATGCATGGCACACCTCAGCTCCCTTTCTTTGCGTGAGTGGCTGGGATGAATGCACAAACACGTCCCTGTCAATCCAAAACCAGACAATGATTCCACAGGCATGAAAATATACATCGGAGAAATGATTGATTAAAATCTAGTCTGTGAAATGAGAAAATAAATTCCCTCTCCAGTAAAATTAAAACCTTCCCTGTGTCTTAATGGATACCAGATATCGACACAGTAAAGAAGTCTAGGGTCATTGTTTTAGTCTATCCACTAATTTTGGTAGTTAAAACTCATGTATTGGATGTCTTCTTTTTTGTTAATTCTTTTTCTTACGTAAATGTGGATTGTCATGTATTGTGTTAAATTTATTATCTATGTGTATCTAATATGGTTTGAAAAGCAACTGTGTACAGAAAATGTATTTGTTTTGACACTTGTCTTTATCATGTTGAAATAATTAATGAAGAATACAAATAATTGATAGAATTAAAAGGTATAAATAAAATACCAGTACAAACAATAAGTAATGTGTTTGTGTATAAACCTAAATTATTAATGCTTTGAAAGAAATTGAGGAACAGGCCCATCCCCATTGTTTCACTTTCTAAACGTGGCATTTTCTCACACACAATTTGTAAATAAACTTTACTAAAAGATGTGTTTTTAAATTTTGAGCTCAGGGACCCCAAACTCCAAAACTGTAGCTCTTCCCAATTGAACTTTACACTTGTAAAATGTTACAAGGCAGCTCCAATGATAGCTCATGGGAGAGCCAGTCCTTGCAATAATGAAAAATGAAATATGCAGTATTTTACTATCAGGACACGTAAAACACACTGGTACATATCTACCTTTCACAAACACTGTACCCTACCCATGGGGTACCTTGGGCCTACCTTAGGGGTGCCTTACATGTAAGAAAAGGGACGTTTAGGGCCTGGCAATTGGGTGCACTTGCCAGATCGAGATGGCAGTTAAAAACTGTGCGCACAGACACTGCAGTGGCACTTCTGAGACACTTTTCTTTTTTAGCAGAGTTTTATATAGCGCAAACTTGACCCGAAGGTATCGGGAATCAGAGCACTTTACATGAGCACCAGTTGCGTTACATGGGGACACATTCATTTTTGTTAGGCACGCGGAGATTAAGGGATTTGCCCAGAATCACAGGATGTTGCCCGTCCTTGTCAAGACTAGAACCTGGTTCCCCAGATTTGAGGTTGACCGCCCTAGCCGTTAGGCAAACTCCTCTCCTCTTGAAAAGCTACTTGTGTGGGTGGCACAATCCGTGCTGCAGGCCCACTAGCAGCATTTGATTCACAGGCCCTGGGTACACACATTGCACTTTACTAGGGACTTATCAGTAAATCAAACATGCCAATCATGGAAAACCAATCAGAATTACAATTCACACAGGGAGCACTTGCACTTTGGCACTGATCATTAGTGGCAAAGTCCCAAAGCCGACAAACCAGTAAAATCAAAGACCAGCACACAGTCAAAAATACAGAATGTAGAGACAAAAAAACTGGGAAAACCACGCCAAGGATGCCAGGTCTAACATACACTATACCAAAAATACTGAATTTAATTTACCCCTAACGGAACGTCCTGGGGATACTGCAAGTAAGTGTGTTCAGTGTTAAGAACAGTTGCACGATTATCATTCCTTCCTTGTTTCTCCTCAAAATTCCTAATCTGCTGACTGCAAATATGTTCCCTCTTACAACATTGCCTGACAACTCAGCCCTTTTATGTGAAGCTACCTCACCCTCTGTGGGTGCTCCTTCTTTGTTGCTACCTTATCCCATGTGCTAACCATCACCCAATCTCTACAGCTTCTTCACCACCAATGAAGATGTATCACTAGTTACAACTTCCTCTGAAAGTGTAAACGTCTGCCTAACTCCTATACACTGTATCACTAAAACAGCCTGTGTGTGCACTAGGTAAAAGTTTGGGTCTCTATTATTTATATAGCTAGGTTGTTTAAAGTTATCTTCGGTTTTGGGTTTATAGTGCGTTAGTTAACAGTATTTCAGGGCCTCTAGAAGCAGTCTAACTAGAAACAGTCTGATGGAACTGCATTACACTTTAACAGTACATATATACAATGCATGCATTTCAAGATAAGATTCTTAACTTTGGGACTTCAAAAGGGAAGCTGAATGTGTTAACATACCTTTAAACTGTGAGAGCCTTCCTAAAATAAGGGCATCTTTCAGAATTCTGAAATATAAATATGGATTTGCACAAGGACACAAAGAATGAATCATTATGTGCACCATGTTTGAATTAATTTACATATGTAGGACCTCAGTTATAGGATCATTGCATAGGGCAAGTCACCTTGCTGCGCTTCCCTAAGCCAAAGTGAAAGGGCAGGAATGCACCATATTTATCCAATCCTGTCCCCCCCACCTCCAGCGCTGGTGCTGTTTTGACAGCCTAGCACCAATACAGGCCCCCTGGCCATGGTGCAATGGTGCCTGTTTAGTCTGTAGGATTGTTAATGTGCAGGAAGGGGCACCTTCCTGCACAAAAACAATCATGGGAGTCTTTTTCCTCTTTCCATGTGTGCTGCAGAATGCAACACACATAAAAAAAGAGGAGAAGCGAGCAGAAACAAAGTTATGTATCCTCGTTATGCCTCCTCTTGGGAAGCAATATGTTTTGGCACATCCCCAGTTTTACATGGTTTTGTAAATCTGGGGAAGGATCGAAATCCATGGGTATTGCTGGGAAGAACCACTGCAACACCCATGGAGCGCCTCTCTAGTGCAGAGTATAGCAACACAGAGATTTTCGCTGCCTTACCTTACTCCATATGTATGAGGCCATTAAAAGCCACACAATGTGGCTTTGCGTGACCTGATAGATACGATTTTGTAGATTGCGCCAACGGAACATCAGAAAAAGTGATGACCAGGTGGCACAAGGGGCTCATAAATACACATGTTTTTTTCCTGTTGCAGGCAGTACCTTCTTACCAGTTCATCAATTAGGGTTAACAACACTGTTGAGCCAAAATTCTCAGCACGTAAATACCTAGTTACTGCAGGTCACAGGGAAAGGTAACCATTTAACTTTTACAAAGTGCCTGGACATCGATTGCATCCTGTGTGCAGCATTTTAGTCATTTATGATCCATGTAAGCTAGAATCACTTTTAATGTAATCTACACATTGTGCAGAGTATGTTGAGATTTGTGGCAAATCCATAATTCCCCTAAAATTGTCTAAATGCAGTAGCGGTGATTATCTTTAATTGAAGTTTTTGAAAAGTAAAATTGTATACAATAGTAGAAATAAATCTAGGATTTTCAGAAAGAATGGGGCAAGGAGTATGCTCTCACTGAGGGCCAAATTTTTTGACAGGGACAAATATTCTGTGTCAAATTCTTATTGGGTATTGTGAATATTCTTCCTGGAGCTTGTGAAAACCAACACATTAGGGGAAGTTTAAAAAAACACTGTCTCAAGATTCTGATTTATTAGAGTGGAACCGAGTTTAGTAGAAAGTGCTAACGATTAGAGCACCATGGGTCTCGGGAGGGGGGTGGTAGCAAAATGGCACACCGCCCTGTATGCTAGGCACCTGCTCGGTACCTAAGCGAACCCTCGAATGCCGGACCCCGGAGAAAGATTCTTCGGGGTCCAGACTTGGTTCCACTCTAATAAATCTGAATCTTGAGACAGTGCTTTTTAAAACTTTTTCTTTTAACACTTGTACCCCAGGCTAGGGTGGGCCTTAGCGCGCCCATACCACGAGGGTTTATCATAATATTTTACTTCACTTGTTTTCACTGGTCCTGACGAATGCCTGATATACCATTATCACTGAGGCAGAAACATGTTGACCACACATAGGATAAAACTGGACTTCTAATTTTGGTCCTTTATCCCACACTATTGTTTTTATCCATGTCCAATTGGCAAAACTATTACAATTTCTTTTTTTGACACAATTGGTACATTTTTAAATCACTTTAAAATCACTTCACTCACAAACAAACCAGCTCTGCTTTAATCTGGCGTTGCAGCACACTAGGGTGGCATTCGGCCACTCCTGGTGGGGGCCGATGATGAAGCATGTCACCAACCAGGTTGGTGAGTGAGGGCATTCCAAACAACCCAAAGAGGGCCCCCTCACAGTTGATTGAGACTGTGAGAGTTGCTACATGCTTGCTCTTTTTCAAAGTTTATTGTTATGATGCTCCTTTGTTGTTTCTCTGATTTCTCTTGAGGGGAGTAGGAGCACCAATTTCGTTCCCTTCCTCTCTTGTTGTTACGAGTGTATCCGTATAGCCACCCACTACATTGGCCTCCAATGGGACACAGCTAACCCATTTTCAGGGGCATAGCTTTGGGGGGATATTTGGCGTGTAACACTCCCCTAATAAATGTACTTTCCAATAAATAGTTTCTTTCAGTCGTGTATGGTGAGATGTCAGTTGATTTCACCAAGAATATTTAAATACACACAGACAAAAATCTGAAGTTCACCCCTCCCAATCTCACTGGCCAAGCTAAGCACCTCCCTAAGTCCTCACTCTTCTCACTCTTCTTGATCTGCTTCCACTCCCCGCCTGCTCCATCGGTGCCTCGCATTAGCACCAGAATTCTCTCCAGCTGCGTGGCTCCTTAGTGAATGCCTGTTGAGAGGCTAGTACATGGGGCATTAATTGTTCTACTATGCATTACAGTATTACTGCATGTTTGGAGGAGAGCGAGGGTAGGCAGTCACAAAAGCTAAACTAAGGGCTGAGCCATTGCATGACATTTATTTTCTGACACAACCTGACATCCCAAACATCAAATGGCTGCCAAGTGGGCAGAATTAAGAATGAATGACACTGGCATTGAAGGGGATTCCACAGTGCTCTTTTTTATGTATGTTGATCTATTGACCAAACCCAACATGTGAAGGACACCCCAACTGAACAGTTGCTAAAACAGGCAAAACGAATGCCCATCTCCATCTCATGTTATGTCACATCATGCTAATTGCATCCTGACTCTAAGATTGCCAATTATGAGATTTCCTGCTGAACCAAACTTTCAAACAAATAGACTTTTCCTGCAGATGAAGTGGTTTCCAGTAAGTCATAAATAGGAAGAAATGGATAACATTGTACATCTAGGAAAAAAATGACACTCCTAATTTTGAATTACAGGCCTCACTGAGCGTAGATTTCTAGAGGGCTCATGAAAAGTCACCAAATCCTTAAACAAGCATTTGCAATGCAATCGGTCTCGCCTTTGGGACCTTGTATGTATTTAGCTATGCAGCACTTTAGCCTGGGTGCTGAAACATCAACTGTTCTTTAACATGGAGGGAAAATAAGCACCAAACTGTGTGACACGCCAGGTATGGGAACACATGGAGAGAAATATTGCCTTTCAGCAGGAAATGGTATAGTCCAAAGCTCTGTTTTTAATATAAAATCAGGATCTTTGGTGGTCATATCACTGAAAATACAAGATTTGAAAAAGATATTATTGTCTACGGGTGCTCATGGAAGACAATTTCTATGGACTGAAATCTAGAGAATTCTATAGTGATTCTGGCATTTTGCTGGTTGTTTTCTATCAAGAAAGTTAAATGGAGGAAGTTGCCAGAAAAATTAAAAAAAGAAAGTCCCTAAGCAGAAACCAATTCTGGTAATTTACTGACCTCTGCTGGTCATTTTCTATTAAGACAGTTAAATAGAGGCAGTTGAAAAGAAAAAAAGTCCCTAAGCAGAAGCAGACAAGTCCTAGGGCTGATCTCCAGATTTCACAAAGTACATACACATATAAGTATATAAAGTATATACTAAAGGACATACAAGAGGTCTCGAATGCTCAACCTAAAAAAGGAGGGGCCATTTCATAAATTGCTTTGTGACAAATACAAATACCCTTGAGATTTTAATCCTTTTTTAGGTCGAGCTCTGTGAGGCATGCTGTAATCCCTCTATGGGATTTGAACACACCCACCACACGGCCACCTCTTTTCATTGGCTGCTTGGTCCGCCTTTACAAATTCCATAATTTACGTTCGTGAATAGAGTACATTTGTCCAGCCTTGTGGCTGTTTTGTTCCCGCCCTGGCTACTGACCCTACTACATGGATCCTTTCGATATGGGCCATATGTTTTGTTTGCGTGCCCATAGGGTCCACAAACTACTTTTTCTTTTGCCTCAGCTTGTTCTGTAACTTTCTTGTTCATGATCAGATTCTGCTGATATCCATGAGTGCCGTCCATGTTGCCTATTTCGCCGCCTCCTCCCATTGTCTGTGTTCACTTAGTTCCTGCCCCTCCCGTTGCCCATATTCACTTTGTTCCCCCCCCCTCCTGTTGTCCATGTTGACTTTGCTCATGGCCGCCAAAGTTTGTATTGCCTTTCTTGCCGCCCTCCTCCGTTGTCCATGTTGCCTTTCCTCCTGCCCCCTTTCTGCCCCCTCCCATTGTCTGTGTTAAATGTGCTCCCCCTCCTGTTGTCCATATTCACTTTGCTCCCGCCCCCTTCCGCCATAGTTCGTGATGACTTCCTACCCTCCTCCTCCTGTTGTGTGTTCACTTAGTTCCTGCTCCCTCCCATTGTCCATATTCAATTTGTTCCCACCCCTCCCGTTGTCCGTGTTGGCTTTGCTCCCGCCCCCTTCCGCCATAGTTCGTGATGACTTCCTACCCTCCTCCTCCTGTTGTGTGTTCACTTAGTTCCTGCTCCCTCCCATTGTCCATATTCAATTTGTTCCCACCCCTCCCGTTGTTCGTGTTGGCTTTGCTCCCAAACCCTCACTCCGTAGTTTGTGTTGCCTTTCTTGCCACCCCCTCACGTTGTCCCTATTCACTTGCTTCCAGCCCTCTCCTGTTGTTCGAGTTGACTTTATTCTCACCCCCCTCCATTGTCCCTTTTCACTTTGCTCCCACCCCTCCTGCCATAGTTTGTGTTGCGTTTCTTTTTACCCCCTCAAGTTGTCCATATTCACTTTGCTCCTGCCCCCTTGTTGTCGGTGTTTACTTTGCTCCCTCCCGCCATAGTTTGTGTTGCCTGACTTCCCGCCCCCTCCCGATGTCTGTGTTCACTTTGCTCCAGCCCCTCCTGTTGACCATGCTGCCTTTGTCCATTGTCGCGCACTCTGCCACAGGTGTCTTGTTTATCCATACACACTCCGCCATCCTTCCACTGCACACTGTACCCTCCTTTTACACTGCTCCAACGCAATCTCCATACACTGTGCACCTTACTTGCCTTTCAAAATGTTATCCATACATTTATCCTCAACAAATCCTTCTTCCTTTACTGCAGACCGTAACCTACCCTTCACCATGCATAATAAATACACATTTCCTCATTATCCACTACACCCGGCTATTTACTTTCCAGGTACATGGATTCCACTTTCTCTCTATCCCCACCCTTGCCGTCTCTCTACACATAGTTGAAAAGTGCTCCTGCCCTGCCACCTATCTGTGCCACTGCATGCCCCTCCCTCAGTCCCTCTGTGCAGATGTTGCCCAATCACTTCCTTCGCACTGCCTATTGTCATGTGCCTTACTTTGCCTGTTCTTCTGTGCACACTTCTCCCATTCCTTCCTTGGAAACTGCACTGTTGTTTTTTGGATTATTTTATATGAGCTTATGTTGCACACTCATCCGTATTTCATCACTTCTAGGCGCCAATTTAGTCCAGTTGTATGTGATCAGTGCCGGACTGGTTAGTTTTGATTGCCATTTGAGAGTCTGGTATGACAGGGTTACAGCGGTTAAGACCTTGTCTTTCGGTGCAGTGACTGGGCAGCTGGTGTTTTCTTGACAGCATCCAGAAGGGGTTTATGAAGCATCTCATGCAACAATCAGGTGAGACATATTTATATCTGTGTATTATATGCAAAATACAAGCAAGACAAAGATAGCATTCATGGTAGAAAAGAAAGCAGGGAATGAAGCTTCATTCAGGGACCAGGAGGGTCAATGGTCTCAAACTTTTTTACCAAGATCTTTTTGAAGAAAAAATCAGCTCAGACACCTATGGACCTTGTCGTAGTTAGCAGCTGGAGCCCAAGGCACATGAATAACAGGGAGACTTTAGTGGCAATTTTATTTACTACTATTGTTCGGCCCCCTTCATTACTGTATCTATCCATCAATCGAAAAATGGATTTGTCTGGAGACTCATGAGCTATTGATTGATTGAAGATTTTGTCCACCCCTAACTTGTCATTGATAAAGTGCCTTCAGTTACTTGGCAATCACCTCTGATGGCAAGCTTGGGGTGATCAACGGTTTTGTAAATGTGTACTCCTCCCAGGTATCAGTGCGATTTGGCAGGGACTCCGGGGTCAGAAAGCAGAGGTACAGCTTATATATTCATTAGCCAGCCCCCAAAACATTTTCCCCACCGATGACAGAAGTCGGTGGAAGACTCTTCACTGAAAGTAGAGAATTACAAATCACCCCATAAAATGTAAATGCAGCCCATTCTTCGTAGCCATGAAATATTTTGAAGAGAGCATGCTGTCCGCTGAAATTGCGATTGCGCATTTTACTTGTATTGCAACTCAATAAAGGGGAGGAACCATGAAGTGTGCATTATTGCACGGCTGGCATATTGAAATACAGTCCACAAATGGCTGACCACAAATTAATGTCTCTAGTTTAAAAGGCACAGAACAAATAATATCTTATTATAGATAAAATATAAAGTAACACAAATGCTTATAACACTTTCTTATTATAACTTTTCAACATGCTGCACAGCACCAATTCTGCTATACAATATAGCTTAAAGTCATTGGCAAAGCCAATGCAGCTGGCTAAACACTTATTGGGTCTAAAAAAGTGAGATCTATTGGCTATGCCAATGCTTCTTCAATTGGCAACTAGGGTACGTCACTGAGATGTCAAGAGAGCAAAACACTTTGGGGTAATTTCAGCATTACTATTAGTCCCATGTTTTGGGTAACCTGAAGTACTTTTAGTGAGTATGTCGGAAGTACTAGATATAGTTTATATTACAGTAATGAAGGTGTGATCCTATAATTTCCAAAATTGCTATGAATGTATGCTCTGCTGGCATAAGGGGCAGTATCTCTTAGAAAGTGTAGATGTAAGAACCAAGATGATGAAAGCTTTGCAATCTGAATTGAACAGCTCAATTTACTGTCAAACATGAATCCTAGATTACAAACTGAGTAAGCTGAAGTAATCTGGGCCCCCAACTCTGAGTGCCACCACGATTGGGTCAAGATCAAATGGGGCCCTTTTAGTGTAAAAACCTCTGTTTTTCTTACAGTTCTTTACCCCAGGTGCAAGGTTTGGGTTGTTGGAGTTTTTAGTGTCACTGTAGCTAGCCCTTGGAGTAAAGTTACTCCAAGGGCTAGCTACACTGACACTAAAAACTCCAACAACCCAAACCTTGCACCTGGGGTAAAGTTACTCCAAGGGCTAGCTACAGTGACACTAAAAACTCCAACAAACCAAACCTTGCACCTGGGCCCTGCCTTAAGTGACTCCTTAATCAATCAATCAGGGTTTTGTAGAGCTCACTACTCACCTGTGAGGGTCTCAAGGCCCTAAAGGAGGGGGGGGGTGAGCAGCTCTGTTTGGGTGCATTCGAAGAACCAAGTGGTGCTCACCCACTCTTGGACCCTGGGCAGTGGTGCTAAAGGTGGCCAAACAGCCTAAAACCAAAACTTGGACATTTTCAGCTAAAAAGTGCCATGAGAACTGATAGGAGGCTGGGACATACATGCTCGCCGATCGATCCAAGGTGCATTTCTGGTTGGCCTGACTTCATGGTAGCACCCACTACCTTCTTCTTTGCAGGAGCAAATCATGTTCAGCACCTCCTCAAAGAAAGGGTATCCTGTCTCTTGGATGCCTCGTCGGCTACAGCATGTAACTTCATCCTGCTAGAGATATTCGACTTCCAAAAAAGAAAGTAAGTAGGAACATAGAAATCTTTCCCGCGACTTCATCGAGCGGCTCCCTGAAGATGATGTCTCCACCTTCGATACCCTCAACTGCCTTGCCCTGCTGAAGTTTACCTTCTTAGACATTTTTCTTCAAAATGTCTTTTAAGTCCGAAGGCTAGTGGAGACCAAGCCAAATCAACCTTGTGTATCCGAAACGCACTCAATCATGGCGGGCCATAACTTTTGATGTTGCTGTGGTCTAGAGTGACTAGATGTCTACGGTTGGCGTTTTGATCTTTCACACACTAGTTTTTACCAAATAAATTTAAACATTCATAAGTTTGGCTCTACTGATTAGATTCTTGTCATTTTGGTGTCAAATAATTTATTAACTTTTTCTTTAGTTTCAGAAATTGGTATGGGATATTTCTTGTTTTGTGTTTTCAGTTTTTCACTGTTTAAGTGCTGCACAAATACTTTAAACTTTGCCTCTGACCGCGACCACCAAAGACGCCGAACCTCCGACCACGACGGAACCCAACCAGCTCCACTGCATCCTGCTCAACACCCGCTCCGCACACAAACACGCCGCCGAGCTCTGGGACCTGCTTGACTTCACATCACCTGACATCGCCTTCCTGACCGAGACCTGGATCACCGAAGCCTCCTCCCCAGACATCGCAGTGGCCATCCCAGACGGATACAAAATCACCCGCAGAGACCGCGCCAACGGAGTCGGTGGGGGGATCGCAATCATCCACAAGAGCACCATCAGGATCTCCACAAGCACCACAGACACCTCAGCATCGCTGAACACATGCACTTCCAAATTCAGACGGACCCCAAAACCACCCTAAGAGGCACCCTCATCTACAGACCCCCCGGACCCCGTCCCCAATTCTGCAACTCCATCGCCGACTTTATCAGCACGCATGCTCTGACCTCCTCCAACTACATCCTCCTCGGCGACCTGAACTACCACCTGGAAAACAACAATGACAGCAATTCATCCACCCTGATCGACAACCTCACCACCCTGGGACTGACACAGATCGTCACAACACCCACCCACTTCGCCGGCCACACGCTAGATGCCATCTTCACCTCCAGCCCCCACGTTGCCTTCAGCCACGCCTCCGAACTCACCTGGACCGACCACCACTGCGTTCACTTCAGCTTCCAGAAACCCATCTCACATCACCGCACCTTACAGATCCCCCGACGTTGCTGGGGCAAGGCCACCAAGGAACTACTACAGGCCCACCTCGCACTCAACCCACCGACCAACCTCACCAGCCCCGAGGAGGGGGCCCACGCCCTCAGACACTGGATGGAAGACTGCGCCAACACCTTAACCCCACTGAGACAACACACTGGCAGGGACACCAGCCAGAGAGCCAGCTGGTTCACCCCGGAGCTCCTAGCATCCAAGCACGCCTGTCGGAGACTGGAAAACACCTGGCACAACGACAAAACGCCCGATCGCCCAGCAGCCCTCAAGGACGCCATCCGCAACCACCACCACCTCATCAGAACCACCAAGAAAGCCTCCTTCAAAGACCGCCTCGACAACAACACACACAACAGCAAAGAGCTTTTCAACATCGTGAAGGAACTCTCAAACACGGGGTCCTGCTCCAACGACATCCCGTCATCGCAAGCCCTCTGCGAGCCCCTCGCGTCCTTCTTCTACCGCAAGATCACCGACATCCACGACAGCCTCAACCCCCGGACGCACCACACCAACCCCATCGCACCGCTACCACAATCACCCACCGACCACGACCACCTCACCACATGGACCAGCGTAACCACCGAAGATACCATCACAACCATGAGCACCATCCACTCCGGCGCCCCATCCGACCCTCTTCCCCACCACATCGCCAACAAGGCCGGCAGCTCCATCGCACCCCACCTGCGGAACATCATCAACCTCTCATTCGAGACCGCAACCTTCCCTGCGTGCTGGAAACACGCCGATATCAACGCCCTACTCAAGAACTTCTGGCCCATCTCCCTGCTCCGGTTCCCGGCGAAGGTCATCGTAAGGATCGTCAACACCCAGCTCACCCGGTACCTGGAAGAGAACAAGATCCTCGACCCCTCCCAGTCAGGCTTCCGCAAGAACCACAGCACCGAGACCGCCCTCATCGCCGCCACAGACGACGTCAGAGTCCTACTCGACAACGGCGAGACAGCAGCCCTCATCCTCCTGGACCTCTCCGCTGCCTTCGACACCGTCTGTCATCGCACACTACGCACACGCCTCCACGACGCAGGGACCCACGACAAGGCCCTGGAATGGATCACCTCCTTCCTCTCCGTCAGAACCCAAAGAGTCCGCCTCCCCCCGTTCCACTCAGGAACCACCAAGACCATCTGCGGCGTCCCGCAAGGATCATCCCTCTGCCCGACACTCTTCAACATCTAGATGGCTCCACTTGCACGCATCGCCAGACTCCACGACCTCAAATTGATCTCGTATGCCAACGACACCCAGCCGATCCTCTCCCTCACCAAAGACCCCCTCACCGCCAAAGCCAACCTCCACCGGGGTATGAGGGCCATCGCCAACTGGATGGAAGACAGCTGGCTCAAACTGAACACAGACAAGACAGAGATCCTCCTCCTCGGACCCAACCCCTCCGCCTGGGAGGACTCCTGGAGGCTCACCTCCCTGGGTGCCGCCCCAACACCAATCAAACAACCACGCACGCAACCTGGGAGTCATCCTCGACTCGAAACTCACCATGGCCAACCAAATCAACGCAGTGTCCTCAACCTGCTTCTACACCCTCCGCATGCTCCGAAAGATCTTCAGATGGATCCCTACAGGCACACGGAAAACAGTCACCCACGCCCTCATCAGCAGCAGACTCGACTACGGCAACGCCCTCTACACCGGAGCCCCGGCCAAGCTCATCAGCAGACTTCAAAGAATCAAGAACGCCTCGCACACCTGGTCCTTGACGTCCCCCGCCGAGACCACATCACCCCCCACCTGAGAGACCTGCACTGGCTCTGCGTCAACAAAAGAATCACTTTCAAACTCCTGACCCACGCACACAAAGTACTCCACAACACCAGCCCTGAATACCTCAACAGCCGACTGTCATTCTATGTACCCAACAGAGAACTTCGCTCATCCGACCTCTCACTGGCCACCGTCCCACGCATCCACAGAACTTCCTCCGGGGGAAGATCCTTCTCCAACCTAGCCGCCAAGACCTGGAACGCCCTCCCTCTACACCTACGGCAGACAGACGACCCACAGACCTTCAGGAGACTACTCAAGACCTGGCTCTTCGACCGCTAGCTGCAGCCACCCTCCCCAGCGGCTTGAGACCCTCACGGGGATGTAGTGAGCTCTATAAGTCCTTGATTGATTGATTGATTGATTGATTGATATATGCGTATTCATGGATTTACATCAAATCCATTAGGATTTGGACACAGGGAGTGAGTTAGTAGAAAGATTCCGAAAAAATTTAGTCTAATTAGTGGAGAAGAGTGATGATCTACAAGGAAGCTAACTATTCGGGCCCAAGTTAAAATTGTGTGAATTGAAGTATTTGTGCCATTTTTGTACTAAAACTAGTGTCCTGCTGTTTTAATTCTACTAAAATGTGCCATTGCCGATAATCGTGTAAGCATGCTTTTGTGTAAATGTGCTCTTAAAAGGTTGTTACTCGCAAACCAAGTCTTCCAGCAAATCTGTGAATACACATGAAAGCATTACGTCAACGATAGTCCCCGAATGTCTCCTACTGCTATCGTTACTATTCCTACAAATGCACAAAAACCCGCCACTTACCGAGGTTAAACTTTTCGGCAAACCGTTACTACATCCACGTATGGATAAACTCTCGCTGCCTGACTTTTAAGGACGTCGCATCTTGAAACGCGCTGTAGTGTTTTACCAGTCCTCCGCTACCACTTTGGGCTACAACAAAGGGAACTATCATTTAAAAACTGTCTTTATCCTCGTACACCAAATTAACTGTACGAGCTCCGATCTATTATTTGCTCGACTTCACATCACCTGACATCGCCTTCCAGACCGAGACCTGGATGACCGAAGCCTCCTCCCCAGACATCGCAGTGGCCATCCCCGACGGATACAAAATCACCCGCAGAGACCGCGCCAACGAAGTCGGTGGGGGGATCGCAATCATCCACAAGAGCACCATCAGGATCTCCACAAGCACCACAGACACCTCAGCATCGCTGAACACATGCACTTCCAAATTCACACGGACCCCAAAACCACCCTAAGAGGCACCCTCATCTACAGACCACCCGGACCCCGTCCCTAATTCTGCAACTCCATCGCCGACTTTATCAGCAGGCATGCTCTGACTTCCTCCAACTACATCCTCCTCGGCGACCTGAACTACCACCTGGAAAACAACAATGACAGCAACTCATCCACCCTGATCGACAACCTCACCACCCTGGGACTGACACAGATCGTCACGACACCCACCCACATCGCCGGCCACACGCTAGATGCCATCTTCACCTCCAGCCCCCACGTTGCCTTCAGCCACGCCTCCGAACTCACCTGGACCGACCACCACTGCGTCCACTTCAGCTTCCAGAAACCCGTCTCACATCACCGCACCTTACAGATCCCCCGACATTGGTGGGGCAAGGCCACCAAGGAACTACTACAGGCCCACCTCGCACTCAACCCACCGACCGACCCCACCGGCCCCGAGGAGGGGGCCCACGCCCTCAGACACTGGATGAAAGACTGCGCCAACACCTTAACCCCACTGAGACACCACACCGGCAGAGACACCAGCCAGAGAGCAACAGCTGGTTCACCCCGGAGCTCCTAGCATCCAAGCACGCCTGTCGGAGACTGGAAAACACCTGGCACAACGACAAAACGCCCGATCGCCCAGCAGCCCTCAAGGACGCCATCCGCAACCACCACCACCTCATCAGAACCACCAAGAAAGCCTCCTTCAAAGACCGCCTCGACAACAACACACACAACAGCAAAGAGCTTTTCAACATCGTGAAGGAACTCTCAAACACGGGCTCCTGCTCCAACGACATCCCGTCATCGCAAGCCCTCTGCGAGCCCCTCGCAGCCTTCTTCTACCGCAAGATCACCGACATCCACGACAGCCTCAACCCCCGGACGCACCACACCAACCCCATCGCACCGCTACCACAATCACCCACCAACCACGACCACCTCACCGCATGGACCAGCGTAACCACCGAAGATACCATCACAACCATGAGCACCATCCACTCCGGAGCCCCATCCGACCCTCTTCCCCACCACATCGCCAACCAGTCCGGCAGCTCCATCGCACCCCACCTGCGGAACATCATCAACCTCTCATTCGAGACCGCAACCTTCCCTGCGTGCTGGAAACACGCCGATATCAACGCCCTACTGAAGAAACCCAAGGCGGACCTGAGCGACCTCAAGAACTTCTGGCCCATCTCCCTGCTCCCGTTCCCGGCGAAGGTCATCGTAAGGATCGTCAACACCCAGCTCACCCGGTACATCGAGAGAACAAGATCCTCGACCCCTCCCAGTCAGGCTTCCGCAAGAACCACAGCACCGAGACCGCCCTCATCGCCGCCACAGACGACGTCAGAGTCCTACTCGACAACGGCGAGACAGCAGCCCTCATCCTCCTGGACCTCTCCGCTGCCTTCGACACCGTCTGTCATCGCACACTACGCACACGCCTCCACGACGCAGGGACCCACGACAAGGCCCTAAAATGGATCACCTCCTTCCTCTCCGTCAGAACCCAAAGAGTCCGCCTCCCCCCCGTTCCACTCAGGAATCACCAAGACCATCTGCGGCGTCCCGCAAGGATCATCCCTCAGCCCGACACTCTTCAACATCTACATGGCTCCACTCGCACGCATCGCCAGACTCCACAACCTCAACTTGATCTCGTATGCCAACGACACCCAGCTGATCCTCTCCCTCACCAAAGACCCCCTCACCGCCAAAGCCAACCTCCACCGGGGTATGAGGGCCGTCGCCAACTGGATGGAAGACAGCTGGCTCAAACTGAACACGGACAAGACAGAGATCCTCCTCCTCGGACCCAACCCCTCCACCTGGGACGACTCCTGGAGGCCCACCTCCCTGGGTGCCGCCCCAACACCAACCAACCAACCACGCACGCAACCTGGGAGTCATCCTCGACTCGAAACTCACCATGGCCAACCAAATCAACGCAGTCTCCTCAACCTGCTTCTACACCCTCCGCATGCTCCGAAAGTTCTTCAGATGGATCCCTACAGGCACAAGGAAAACAGTCACCCACGCCCTCATCAGCAGCAGACTCGACTACGGCAACGCCCTCTACACCGGAGCCCCGGCCAAGCTCATCAGCAGACTTCAAAGAATCCAGAACGCCTCGGCACACCTGGTCCTCGACGTCCCCCGCCAAGACCACATCACCCCCCACCTGAGAGACCTGCACTGGCTCCCCGTCAACAAAAGAATCACTTTCAAACTCCTGACCCACGCACACAAAGTACTCCACAACACCAGCCCTGAATACCTCAACAGCCGACTGTCATTCTATGTACCCAACAGAGAACTTCGCTCATCCGACCTCTCACTGGCCACCGTCCCACACATCCACAGAACTTCCTCCGGGGGAAGATCCTTCTCCAACCTAGCCGCCAAGACCTGGAACGCCCTCCCTCTACACCTACGGCAGACAGACGACCCACAGACCTTCAGGAGACTACTCAAGACCTGGCTCTTCGACCGCTAGCTGCAGCCACCCTCCCCAGCGGCTTGAGACCCTCACGGGTATGTAGTGAGCTCTATAAGTCCTTGATTGATTGATTGATTTATTGATATATGCGTATTCATGGATTTACATCAAATCCATTAGGATTTGGACACAGGGAGTGAGTTAGTAGAAAGATTCCGAAAAAATTGAGTCTAATTAGTGGAGAAGAGTGATGATCTACAAGGAAGCTAACTATTCGGGCCCAAGTTCAAATGGTGTGAATTGAAGTATTTGTGCCATTTTTGTACTAAAACTAGTGTCCTGCTGTTTTAATTCTACTAAAATGTGCCATTTCCGATAATCGTGTAAGCATGCTTTTGTGTAAATGTGCTCTTAAAAGGCTGTTACTCACAAACCAAGTCTTCCAGCAAATCTGTGAATACACATGAAAGCATTACGTCAACGATAGTCCCCGAATGTCTCCTACTGCTATCGTTACTATTCCTACAAATGCACAAAAACCCGCCACTTACCGAGGTTAAACTTTTCGGCAAACCGTTACTACATCCACGTATGGATAAACTCTCGCGGCCTGACTTTTAAGGACGTCGCATCTTGAAACGCGCTGTAGTGTTTTACCAGTCCTCCGCTACCACTTTGGGCTACAACAAAGGGAACTATCATTTAAAAACTGTCTTTATCCTCGTACACCAAATTAACTGTACGAGCTCCGATCTATTATTCTCCCAGACAAAATTCACTCTAAGCTCCCCGCTAGCTGCTTGCTTCCTCGGACCGCAAGTGCAAGAAGTCACCGCCTCCAGTCACGTGACCGCTGTAACCGGTCCCTTCTTTTTTATGCTCACTGCATATTCAACAAAACTTTATGCGACTTGCCCGTTCTGCGTATCTCCACCTTACTGTAGAATTTGCCTGCATCTGACTACCGAGTGTCATTTGAATAGGTCCAAAATGTCGACCCCGACGCTCGTGTGAATAACAAAGTTACTATAAAGTCGCTAAACCGTTATGCTGTGAAAAGAGTGTACGTAAAAGTGTGTGAAAGAAGTGTGCAAATCCTGTACAATTTTTATTCGCTAATGGAACAGAAGAACCTTCTTTTATATTGAAGACTTTGTACTTATAATGTATCTGTAAAAGTGAACCACATGCTTTCCTATTAACAGAAACACAGGAACATCTCCATTATCAGTACTTCCATAAGTAATCACAGAAAACACAACATTTCATATTGATCATTGAGGCCCCCTGGGCTGCTTGTGCCCAAAAACTTTATCCAAAAAGTTTCTCTGCGAGCCAACACAATGTGATATTCTTTCCCCATTACTTCCTCAACACGTTCTAATATAGTGAATCTTATTTGAGGAATTGTATGCTTAGCCTGCACCCAGTGTGTTGCTAAACTAAACGATAAATGCTTGTTGCGGATGGTGCTTTTGTGCTCAATTATTCTTCTTTTGACCTTCCGAGAGGTTCGTCCAACGTACACTAATCCGCATGGACAGCGGATAGCGTAAATTACTCCTGTGGAGTTACAATCAGGATTTTGTTTTAATGTGACCTTTTGTCCTGTCTTGGGATGTGTGAATGTGTTGCCAGTTATAACGTTACTACATTGTCCACAGTTATAGCATTTACTCATGCCCTTGTATGCGATGTGTGATGTTTTTTGTTGATGTTTTAACATTTCTCGCAAGTTTTTGGGACGTGTGTGAGCGAACATGGCAATACCCTCTAATAAATTTCCGAAGTCGGGTTCATGTGCAACTATTTCCCAGCGGTTCCGAATTATTTTCTTTATTTGACCTGCCTGAACTGATTGTTTTAGAACAAATACCATCCGTTTGTGTGTTGTTTTCGTTGTTTTTTCTAAAAGAGAGGTGTGTTGCAATAATGCTACTTTTTGTTTTGCTGTACTTAGCAATGTGTCAGGATAACCATGGTCTTTGTATCTCTATTTGGTTTTTCACTCAAATTAACATCTGATGTAATCCGCTTGATGCGAATGAGCTGAGATACTGGCAATGTATCTTTTAATGTCCTGGGATGTGCACTTAAGTAATGTAAAGCACTGTTAATATCAGTAGGTGTCCGATATACCGAAGCGGACAATCCTTCGGGTGTTGTATGTATTTCAATGTCCAAAAACTGGATTGTCTCCTGTTGAACGAGTACATTTTATTCTGGGATTCTTTTGATTCAAATCATGTATGCATTCCTCTAGAATGTGCTTCCTACCATTCCAAATTACCAGGTTATCATCAATAAACCTCAGGTACATTTTCACATGTGCCCGCCATCTTGGATCTTGCAAAATGTGTGAATGTTCAAAATGTGCCATAAAGGTATTGGCGTATGAAGAGGCTCCAGGAAACCTCATTGGTGTTCAATCAATCAGTCAATCGGTACACTTGTAAAGCACGCTACTTACCCGTGAGGGTCTCAAGGTGCTGGGGGAGGGGGGGCTGCTACTGATCGAAGAGCCAGGTCTTTAGAAGTCTTCTGAAAGCCAGCAGGTCTTGGGTCTGTCATAGATTGATAGGGAGGGTGTTCGAGGTTTTGGCGGCGAGGTAAGAGAAGGATCTGCCGCCAGCCGTTGTTTTCCGGATGTGAGGAACTGTGGCGAGGGCAAGGCTTGCAGAGCAGAGGCTGCAGGTGGGGGTTTAGAAGCTGAGTCGGTCGTTGAGGTATGCTGGTCCGGCGTTGTGTTGGGCTTTGTGTACGTGGATGAGGAGTTTCAAGGTGATCCTCTTGTTGACGGGGAGCCAGTGCAGCCCTCTCATGTGGGGATGTCGAGGATCAGTCGTGTTGAGGCGTTCTGGATGCGTTGCAGCCTTCTCAGGAGTTTGGTTGTTGTTCCTGCATAGAGGGCGTTCCCGTAGTCCAGTCTGCTGGTGGCGAGGGCCTGGGTGACCCTTTTCCTCGTGTCAGAGGGGATCCATTTGAAGATTCTGCGGAGCATTCGGAGGGTGTTGAAGCAGGACACGGAGACATCGTTGACTTGTTTGGTCACGGAGAGGGCGGAGTCGAGGATGATCCCCAGGTTGCGTGCGTGGTCGGTGGGTTATGGGGCTATTCCTAGCGCTGTTGGCCACCAGGAGTCGTCCCAGGCTGATGGAGTGGGGCTGAGGATGAGGACCTCCGTCTTGTCTAAGTTCAGCATCAGCCTGCTGTCCTTCATCCATTCGGCAACGGCCTTCATTCCTCTGTAGAGGTTGGTTTTGGCAGTGTGGGGGTCTTCTGTGACGGATATGATGAGCTGGGTGTCGTCGGCCTAGGAGATGATGTTGAGGTTATGTTGTCGTGCGACGTGGGCGAGTGGTGCCATGTAGATATTGAATAGCCTCGGGCTGAGGGAAGATCCTTGTGGGACGCCGCAGATGATCTCGGTGGTCTTGGAGCGGATGGGTGGGAGGCGGATGCTCTGGGTTCTGCCGGAGAGGAAGGATGTGGTGCAGGTCAGGGCCTTCTCTTGGATTCCGGCGTTATGGAGGCGTGCTGTTAGGGTGCGGTGGCAGACCGTGTCGAAGGCTGCTCATAGGTCCAGAAGGATGAGGGCGACTGTTTCTCCTTTGTCCATCAGGATCCTGATGTCGTCGGTGGCGGCGATGAGGGTGGTCTCAGTGCTGTGGTTGCTGCGGACACCGGACTGGGATGGGTCCAGGATGTTGTAGTCTTCAAGGAAGCGGGTCAGCTGTCTGTTGACAATCTTCTCCGTGACTTTCGCCGGGAAAGGGAGCAGGGAGATGGGCCGGAAGTTCTTGAGGTCCTTGGGGTCCGCCTTGGGTTTCTTCAGTAGGGCGCTGATCTCGGCGTGCTTCCAGCTCTCCGGGAAGGTTGCTGTCTCGAAGGAGATGTTGATTGTTTTCCGCAGATGGGGTGCGATGGCTGTGCTGGCTTTGTTGAAGATGTGGTAGGGGCATGGGTCAGATGGGAATGCGGAGTGGATGGAGTTCATGGTCTTGATGGTGTCTTCGTCGCTGATGGTGGACCATGCAGTCATGCGACCGGTGTAGGTGGAGGTTGCAGGGGTGGTTGCCTCGTCGGTGGGTGTGGGGGTGTCGGAGTTGAAGCTGTCATGGATGTCGGTGATCTTGCGATGATCTTGCCGTAAAAGAAGGTGGCCAGTGAGTTGCAGAGGTCTTGTGATGGGGGAATGTCGGTGGTGTTGGAGCTAGGGTTGGAGAGTTCTTTCACGATGCTGAAGAGCTCTTTTGTGTTGTGTGCGTTGTTGTCTAGGCGGTCCTTGAAGGCGGTCCTCTTGGCGGTCCTGATAAGTTGGTGGTGTCTGCGGGTGGCTTTCTTGTGGGCTGTGTAGCTGTCTGGAGTTCGGTTGTGGATTCATCTCTTCTCCAGCTTCCGACAGGAGCGCTTGGAGGTCCGGAGGTCTTCGGTGAACCATGCGGCTTTCATGTTGGTGTGGTTGGTAGCGGAGGTCTTGAGTTGGCCGAGGGTGTCGGTGCAGTCGCTGATCCACTGTTTGAGGTTGATGGCGGCGGTGTCGGGATCGCTGGGGTCGGCGGGTGGTCTCAGGGTGAGGGTGGTGATCAGTTGGACTGAAAGTGGAAGAAGTCCCTTCAATGACCAAATACTTCAACTATGTGCATACATCAATACATATCAAAGACTAGTGACAGAAGAAAGGTAGTACTGAACAAAAGTCATTCAAAACATTGTATTTATTATTTATCTTTTTTGTAAGTGTAAATTCATATAAAAATCGTTATAAATCAGACAATTTTATAGAAAACACATCAATTAATTATACAAATTCATGAGCAATACAATAGAATCATAAAAATAGGCAACAAATAAATAAATAAACCCCATGGTGTCAGGCATACAACCAACTTACTCTCGTGCTACCAATCATACTGCAATCAAACCTCATACATAGATGAAAAAAGGAACTGGTTAACAATTAGCCAGATCACACAGCTAAATTGTTCAAGGGCTCCAGAAGAGGAATAACGGCCCTTGTAGCAGGTCTACGCGCGTTTCGGTGGTTCAAGCCACCTTCATCAGGACCTTGTTCATCATTTTGTGCAGAACCCGGGGATCAGACAGAACAAAAAACCTAAAAAGGAAAATAAATCTGTCACTCAGACATCCACAAGTTAAATATTAAGAAAGCGTACAACGTTCACTATTACAGTTAAACTATGGGGGCTCATCACCGTGACTATAGTAGGATCCTATACTATAAAAGTTAAGGGAACATGATTTAACTAGCTTCATAGTGAAACCTTATTGGGCCCAGATTTACCTATTCACACTCATATCATGTTACCAGCTAAATTTTGAGCACCAGAAAAAAGGGACTCACAAGTTGGCTATTTACAAGGAGGCCTAACCTCAAAGGAAGGCGGGACTCGCAATTGCACAGATGTTCGTTGCATATACTTACACAGTGAGTATTTCTCATTAGTAAGTGTGAGTATAAAGGTCAAGTGAGGAACCAGATCAATTAAGCAGCATCTACAAAGGAATTGAGGGAGGCTGTCAATTAAAATGTAATGGCGACTTGCTGAGACTCTAGCATTTCCCAAATTACATAGGGCTTACCAATGGCGTCGTTCATGATGGGAGCAATAAAGGCATGCGAGACTCAGGACTTCATCTGAATTGATGGCTACAAGGAGAATGTTAAACGCCATAATGTCATAATTTATACACAAATTACGGAAATTGCATAACGTGTGGATGCTTCCTACAAACACCCATCCTTATTACGCACTGATGGTGACCTACCCAGGTGGTCGCAGTGTGTCCTTATTTAGTGAGACTTCACGAAATACATCAATGTGCCATGTTAAAAGTTGGTCTCAAGTTAATTGGAGCAGACGGCGAAGGGACTAAGTACTGTTACTTCCTAACCTGTGCACAGAAGAAAGAATAACAAAAAGTTCAATGAGAACTGACGCACTACACATGATACGCATGTCCAAGATAACAACGAGCAGTAAAGCCATAGAAGGAGGGGTGTAGGCTTACTTTTATATACAGTGGAGATGCAGTCCATTAATCAACTGCTATATAATATACCAGCGACCCTATGGAGGAAGAGGAAAAACAAGTATTACACGCTATTTAAATTTATGCAGAGTCTGGCAAGAAATACTGCGCGTAGATAGTTATTTGAATTTAGATAGGCTACATATCTTGAGGGCGTGCAGGCGTCCATACTTCAGTAAAGGATGATAGTTACGGACTATAAGTGTTGTCAAGTACATTGGTCTGAATAAACAACTGGCAACACGGGTCTCGGTATCACGTGAACTCGTTAGCCTTAACATACGCGCTGGCCGGAAGGAAAGCCCTGTACTCTTTCTCGGACTGGTGACCGCGCACATTACAGTCTATACCTCAGATGACTTACACTCCTGAATTAGTGCAATGCTTCTGTGGTGGTGATCAGTTGGTCCTTGGTGACCTTGCCCCAGTAGCGGCGTGGCAGCTGTTGGGTGCGGTGGTGGGTTTCTTGAAGTTGAAGTGAACGCATCTGTGGTCGGTCCAGTGGGGTTTGGTGGTGTGGTTGAAGGCAATGTGGGGGCTTGCGGAGAAGATGGGGTCCAGTGTGCGTCCAACGGCGTGGGTGGGTGTGGTCACAAGCTGTTTGAGTCCGAGGTTGGCGAGGTTGTCGATCAGGGCGGTGGAGTTGGCGTCGTTGTTGTTCTCAAGGTGGAAGTTCAGGTCCCCGAGGAGGATGTAGTCCGTGGAGGTGAGGGCGTGGGTGCTGATGAGGTCGGTGATGGCGTCGCTGAAATGTGGTCGAGGCCCGGGTGGTCTGTAAACGAGTGTTCCTCAGAGGGTGGTGTTGGGGTCGGTGTGGATCTGGAAGTGCATGTGCTCGGCGGCGGTGAGGGTGTCGTCAGTGTTGGTCGACACCCTCACGGTGTCCTTGTGGACGATGGCGATTCCCCCTCCCACTCCGTTGGTGCGGTCTCTGCGGGAGATCTTGTAGCCCTCGGGGATGGCTATGGCGATGTCTGGTGCCGAGGTGGCGTTCCGGTCCATTGAAAGAAATATTGTTTCTTCCAAGTGAAATAACTGTGATATAAGGAAAAATGGAGTAATTCAAGAAGAAAAACCCAAAATTCCTGTTCTATATCCGAGTTTAATAGTCTCCACTCAATGGCTTCCAGACCTTCATTATAAAAATAATAATGGGAAATTTGTAGTGCGCGAACTTAGCCCAAGGGCATCAAGGCACAGGGACAGACAGACATACAGTCTCAGAGTACCGAATGCAGGACCACTAATAAGCTTGAGAGAAGAGCCAAGTTTTCAAAAGTCTACGGAAGGCCACAAGAGAAGGCTGACTAGAAAGTTCAGGGGGGAGGGAGTTCCATAATTTGGGAGCCAAGGTGGAAAAGGCTCTTCCTCCCCACCTAGCCCTTGTGAATCTGGGAACCGAAGGCAGATTTCTGGAGGCAGAACGCAGAGTTCTCCTGGGGATATAAGCTACGACAAGAGACCTGACGCCTTCGGAGCCTGAGCCAAATACACCTCTGTGGGCAATACAGAGGAGTTTGAAGGAAATCCTAGAGTGTATTGGGAGCCAATGGAGATCCTTCCTAGCCTGTGTAGCCGAAGTCAGCCTGGAAAGGTTCAGGACCATCCTGGCAGCGGCATGCTGCACCTTCTGGAGACAATGGACAGAGCTCTTGTTTATGCCGCTGTAAAGGGTATTGCAATGATCAAGCCTGGCGGAGACCAGGGCAACTGTTGCCTGTTTCCGAGCTGCGGGGGACAGATACGGGGCGATCTTTTTCAGATTCCTAATGATGGCGCAACAGGTGGACACCGTTCTATTGACCTGGGGATCGAATGATAGGGCTGAGTCAATCAGTACTCCCAGATTCCTGGCGGAGTGGGTAGGGTGTGGGCAGTCCCCCAAAGAGGGCGGACACCAGTCCTCAGACCACATATCCTGATTTCCTCTTAAAATCAGGACCTCAGGCTTTTCCCCGTTTAACTTCAAGAAGTTCCGTACCATCCACTGCGATACTGCCTCCATACACGCTCTGAATTTGAGGGCTGAGTCGTGAACCGACTGAGTGATGGAGTCCATGATCTGGGTATCGTCGGCATACGACAGTACCTCAAATCCGAATGATCTCACCACTTTAGCAAGTGGGGTAACATAGATGTTGAATAAGAGGGGGCTTAATGAAGAGCCCTACGGTACCCCACATTGCACCGACTGGGAGGAGGAGAGAAAGTTGCCCATCTTAACTCTCTGCTCTTTTTGGTGAAGGAAAGAGGCAAGTAACCTGAGGGCGATGCCATGAGCAATGGATGTGTAAAGAGCCACTACATCAATTGTGCACAATAGTGTATCATCAGAGATCAAGTGGTTTATGGTCACGATTTTTTTGTGACAATCTGTGGTATCCTGCACATAGGTTTCCCAGCTTTGTACTAAAGGTTGAAGATGATGATCTATAAACCTTCCAGTTGGTTCGTGTATCTGGATAAATGTATTCATGAACAACTACGCTAACACATTGAGTAATTCCAGCTTCTCGACCTATTCCAATCGGGCTTCAGCACTGGCCACAGCACCGAAACGGCCATCACTCACATAGTGGACGAATCTCTCACTTTACTTGACCAAAATGAAGCCTGCCATTTAATTCTGCTTGATCTTTCATATGCTTTTGACACTGTCAAACATGACAAAAAATGAGTTACTTACCTGTACACTATGGTTCGCCAGTATTGATATCTTCCATAGATTCACATGCTTGTATCTTCCCCATCGTCATGGTGGGAGCCTCACGGTAACAGAATGACCATAGAAGTAAAAGAAAACTGCATAGAACCCATAAGGAACAACATTGTTTGGTAACCAAACCTCATCATTATGTGGTCCAAAACTCAGCCAATTAGCTGCCAGCCCTGACATTACACTCCCCAGCAGAGCCATCCTACCTCGGATTTCCAGCCCCGAGTGTGAGACAAGGATATATGTAGAGAAAAAATGGTCTACCTGAGAAATGGGGAGGTGGGAGAGTCGCATGTGAATCTATGAAAGATATCAATACTGGAGAACCATAGTGTACAGGTAAGTAACTAGTTCTTTCTCCAGTATTGAATCTTTCATAGATTCACATGCTTGTATCAGAATAGAGAGCAGTACACATACCAATTTGCGTTTCCAGGATGGAACCCTCTATTGTTTCAGGGCTCTGCTCTTTATCATTAGGATATATAAACTGCAAGACACCATCCAGTATTAATGAACAGGTAATGAAATAATTGTATATGCAAAGACAATATTCATATAAGAGTGGCTATTAATATGCATAGGTTCACATATTCATCTATACTTTTGTACACGTATAGTTTGAGAAATACCTTATTGAAATAAATGACGTACAGCTGCTTGTCCCACTGCTGCATCCTCCTTCCACGCAGTGTCTAGACAATAGTGTCTAGTGAAGATGTGCACATTTTTCCATGTCGCCGCTCTGCAGATGTCTGGAAGCAACACTCCCGCAAACAGAGCTGCTGAGGTTGCCATCTTTCTCGTGGAATGAGCGTGCACTGTGGATCGCAGAGGTTTTTCAGCTTTCTCATGGCATATGGAAATGGCAGAAGTTATCTATCTCGAGATACTAGATCTGGACAGTGCTAGACCTTTTCTAAGCCCAGAAAAGGCTACAAATAGTTGGTTCGTTTTCCTAAAAGACTTTGTTTTGTCAATGTAGAATTTCAAACATCGTTTAATGTCTAGAGAGTGCAGGGCTCTCTCCGCTTCCAAAGAAGGATCTCTAAAGAATCTAGGCAACACTGCAGGTTCATTGAGATGAAAAATGGAAGGGACCTTAGGAATGAATTTTGGATTTGTTCTAAGTTTAACTTTATCTTGTCGGAATTGAAGAAATGTTTCTGTAATTGAGAAAGCTTGAATCTTGCTGACCCTCCTAGCTGACGTGAGGACTAACAGCAAAGCCGTCTTCCATTAAATAAACTCTAATTCCGCTTTATACACTGGTTCAAACTGTGGTTTCATGAGCTGTGTTAGAAGTGTATTAAGCTGCCAAGGGACTAGCGGGTGCTGAACCGGAGGAAAACACTCTGAAAAGCCCTTTAAGAAATTCTTTTATCACTCTTTGCGGCCATAGCGATGGTTGGTTAGGAACCCTCCTATATCTCGAAATACCTTTAGTGACGCATGAGAGAGACCTTCTTTGGCCAAATGTAAAAGGTACGGGAGAATTTGCTCTGGAGAAGCAGTCAAGGGATGCAGAGTTTGAGATGCACACCACTGGCAAAATCTCTTCCATTTTGCTGTATACGTTTTATTTGTTGAAATTGCCCGAGATTGTGTTAGTATATCCCGGCATTCTTGAGAAATATTTAAGGATTGGAATTCATGTTTGTGAGGTTCCAGGCTGACAAGTTCAGAGATGTCAAATTTGGATGGCGAATTTGTCCATTGTTCATAGAGATCAGGTCCTGAATAGTGGAAATTGTATTCTGGGGGCCATTGACAACTGGAGAAGCTCCGAGAACCAGGCCTGTCTTGGACATGCTGGGGCTATCAGAATTAAGTGGCATGGTTCTGATCTCATTTTCCGTAGCACTCTCAATATCAGAGGGAATGGAGGAAATGCGTACGCAAACATTCCTGTCCAGCATAAATGCAGTGCATTGCCCCACGATCCCGCTTAAGGTGACCTGCTTGCAAAGTGTTTGCATTTCGAGTTGTGTTGGTTTACGAACAGATCCAATGATGCGGTGCCCCACAGACAAAACACTCTCAGAAGTTTACTTTGAGCTAGCTCCCAATCATGAGAAACACTGGCTGATCTGCTCAGGATATCTGCCCCTGTGTTGTGTATTCCTGGAACATGCTGAACTTGGAGAGAGATGTTGTGAAGCAGTAGCCATTTCCAAATCTCCTGTGCTTGTTTTGACAGGAGCTTTGACTTTGTACCTCCTTGTTTTAATAGGTAGAACATTGTCGTTGTACTGTCCGTCCTGAACATTACCGTTGAATCGTGTATTCCGGGGAGGAATGCCTGTAAACCCAAGAACACTGCTTTTAGCTCCAACAGGTTGATGTGAAGTTGAGCTTCGTGGTCGGACCAATGCCCTTGTATTTCGAGGTTTTGGAGATGCGCTCCCCAAACTTGAAGCGATACATCTGTCATCATAACATAACTAGGACGTTGAGGCTCGAATAGCAGGCCGTTTGTCAAATGTTTTCTGATCCTCCACAATGACAGGGCGTCTTGAATCTGAGGAGTGATGGTGATCCGATCTTCGGAGGCCTTTTGGGATTGTATACATTCTTTGTCTAGAAGCTCTTGTAGAGGCCTCATGTGCAATCGACAATTGGAAAGCAAGGGGATACAGGAAGACATCATCCCCAATAAGGATTTGTAGATTCTCACTGAAGTATACTTTTTTGTTTGTAAATTTGACGCCAGATTTAAGATTTTCTGAGTTCGCTCCTCTGATGGATAAGCTTTTGCTTCCTTTGTGTGAAGCATGGCCCCTAGGAATTGAAGGGATTGTGCTGGAATAAGGGACGACTTTCCTAAGTTGATCCGTAGTCCCGACAATGAAAGAGATCCATGCAGCATTGTAAGGAGTGCAGAGCATCCTTGTAAGATGTACCTTTTATGAGCCAATCGTCCAGATACGGGTAAATCTGGTGACCCTGGAGTCTCAGGTGTGCTGCTACCAGCGCCATGCACTTTGTGAAGACCATTGGTGCCAATTTTAGACCAAAGGGTAAGACTTTGAATTGGTAGTGGCGCTCTGCCACTACAAAACGTAGATATTTCCTGTGATTTATGAGAATCGGAATGTGGAAATAGGCATCTAAGAGGTCCAGGGAAGCCATGAAGTCTCCTTTGCCTAGCAACAGGAGTATTTCCTGAAGGGATAGCATACGAAAGGAGATCTTCTTGATGAATTGGTTCAACCTCTCAAGTCCATTACCTGCCTGCATTTTGATGTATGCTTTTTCTTTATCAGAAAGAAACACAAGTAAAATCCTTTCCCTGGCTGAGGAAGCGTAACTTCCTCTATTGCCCCTTTTACTATAAGAGATAATATTTCTGCTTTGAGAGCTGACAGATGCTGTTGCTTTCTGTGAACAGGTGGTTGCTCCGGGGGCTTCTGTATAAACTCCATGGTGTGGCCTTGATGAATCACAACCAGTACCCATCTGTCTGTTGTTATCGACAGCCGTTGCTGAGAAAAGAGAGAAAGGTAATGATCGTTGTTGAGGTCTGACCAGGTGGCGGGTGCCTTGAGAAAGTCACTGTTGTCTATTGGATTGCTGAGCTTTTCCTCTCACTGGATTGCTGATGGTAAGGGGCGTTTGAGGAACAGAACTGTTGGTTGTTTGAATACTGGCGATACCCCGGTTGACTGTAAGGTTGGTACCTATTGGACTGGTAGGAAGACCTTTGATTGTATTGGCCTCTAGAACCTCTCTTCCGAAAAGACTGGAATCTGCCTTGTTGTAGAGAACCCAACGCTCGCTGTGTCAGATTTGATTCTTTGGAGAGCATCGTCTATATGCTTTCCGAAGAGATTCTCTCCGTCGAAAGGCTTGTCCACAATTTTTGATTGTACTTCTGGAATGAATGAAGTGGCCTTAAGCCATCCTTGTCTTTGGAGAGCCACCGCTCCCGCCATTTGTCTAAATGCTACCGATGAAATATCCATAGTAATATCAATGTATTCGGAGGCCGCCCTAGCTCCGTCCTGTAAAATGGAAGCCACTTCCTCCTTTTTTTCATCTGGGAGGTGCGCTAACAACGGCACTATATCTGACCCTATTTGTCTGTTGTAACGACTGATCAGAGCTAGAGCGTTTGCAGCTCTAATGGAAGCCGCTGCCATTACAGCAAAACTCTTCAACGCTCTGCCCATCCGTCTTCTTTCTTTGTCAGGGGGTGGGGCTACAGAAGTCGAGACAGGATTTTTAGATTGTCTCTGAGACGCTTGCATCACTACTGATTCTGGACTCAATGTGCAATCAAGCATGCAGGAGAAGACTCTGGGGCCCGATATTTCTTCTCCATTCTGGGCACCGAAGCCGCCACCGAGGGTGGTGTTTTCATGATCTTCAAGCCCTCGTCCCAGATATGCTCAATGATGGGAATTGATCTGATAGACTTCCTTGATTCCTCCTTGAAGCCGTATAGGAAACATTCTGCTTCTTGCACTGGAAGCGGAAGTTCAAATCTCTTTGAGGCTTTTTCCATAATTTCATGGAATCCTCCAATGTCCTCTGGTGGAGAGTTTGCTGGCGATGGAGACGTTGTCGTAGGCAAAATATATTGATCCCATTCAATACCTACAGGAGTATCTTGAAGAAGTTCCCCTTCTTCTGGCTGGTCTTCTCCATCACTCTCTGGGAAATCATCCCTAATTGTGATAATTGGGGGAAATCGCATCTTTTGCACTGTAGGCGTAGGTTGAACTACCGGAACTTGGGTAAGAGCGCCTGAAGTATTTGAGGCAGGAGCGTTAGTGTTCGGGTTTGTGCACAACAAAGAGCTTGTCCCCACTCATTTCAATAGTGGCCTTGTTAACAGCTTCAGTTTACACACTTTGTCAAGGAATCTCCATTAACTCCTCTGTAGTATGTAAGTTTGTGTGCTTGGTGCCCTTCTTTTACGTTTGATTATTTTTTCTTTTGCCAAGGCTTGTTTCAGTGCCGTGTGTGGTTGGTGTCCTTCTTTAACGTTTAATTAGTCTTGCTTTGGCCAAGGCTTGTTTCTGTGCCACTCCATAGACTACGTTCAAAGCCTTCTCGTGTTAGTTTTAATTTACATAAAAACCGAAGCACTGCATGTTTCTCTAGAACAACGTGCAGTGCGTGAGAACCACACCCAGTCCTGTCTATAAAAGACAACCTCGAGCTTCACCCTGCGCTTGTGCTCGTCTTTCTCCCGCTTACCTGAGAACGGCTCCACCCGCACTGGCGCATCTACTCCCTTCTGGACCAGCATCGACTTCAAGTGGGCACGGTCAAAGACTCTCCATCATCTGGCTTCAGGTTCTTCGAAATCCCGGTTCCTTTTCGGACCAAATGAATCCACCTGCAAGAAAAAGAGAAAGAATCAGAATCAGAACAAAATCCCCTTCGGGTATCAAGTAAGTGAAAACCCATTTTTTTACCGGCAAGATCTTTTTTCTACGCTCTCAAGATTTTCATAAAGCCTTTGGTGATAGGAAAAACGGACATTGTTTTCAGGTATTGCCCCGAACTTTGGAACTTTGTGAATTGAACACAGTTTATCCCTGGAATTTTAAGACTGGAACAGAGAAACCTTTAACTGCAAGTCGTTCAGTTATTAAGGAACTGATTTAAGTGTTTACAGTACTTTGAAGTAAAAGTACAAGAATCCATTTTATAGAAATTCTGGGCATGTGTGCTAAGTGAGTGTGGTTATTAGAAATTACTGTTTTTAGTCATAGGAGAAGAAGTATTTAACCCTGAGAAACTTCACAATAGAGAAGAAACATCCCAGAGCATAGAAAAATACACCAGCTGTAGGAGAGTAGGGTCTGCAATCCTATGGTCACCCCAGATTTTTGCTTTTTGCTTCACTGGTTTACGACTTTCCCTGGCTGTGGGCCTGCTCATCAGACCCACAGCCTAGCTGTTCTCTCTCTAAATTGACACACATGTACTTTAGGTGCATTTACCAATTGGTACTAGGTCACCTTATCAGTCCCTGTACAGTGTACCTTAGGTACCCAAGGCCTACCAGGGGCTGCAGCATGTATTATGCCACCCCTGGCTGGCCATCTAAACAGACACAACTGGCTGGTGAGACAGCTGGGGCAAGGTGGTGTAATCACCCTTTGCTATAGATATAGTATACCTATATCTAACCCCAAAATGGACACATATACTCCTATCAATCACTCCTATGGCAAGCCTTATAAATCCTGAAGGCAGAGTGCTTGGAATTATGTGAGATGGTGCTCTAGCATGAGCTGAGCCTGTCTGCAGCTTGCGGAACCAAGTCCTTATAGCTGTTCCATGATAACGCTATACCATATACTCTTAAGTGCATTATAATCCTCGCGGTTATTGCTAACTTTGGTATAGCATTATCAAAACATGTCGAGTAAGGTGTCATACGAATTGAAATACTACCCCCTCGCCAGTTCTGGCGACGGGGGTAGCATTCCACCTTTTTAGAGTGACAAGACATGTATGTAACTGTGAACCCCGGTTACAGTTAAACAGAGCCTCAGCATCACAAAATGGATGCTGCCACCACAGACACAAGTCTGACCTCCTGCTGCTGGGAGTCCTTCCAGCGAGGGAGGCCTGGACAAAGGGTTTCCTGCCTTGGGAGGTGCTAGCACCACCCCAGACAGGATTTTGTGTATTAGGTAGGACAGGCCTGAAAGGAATGAGACATGCCTGGGGCACACAAGTGTACCTGTGCATACCCCGGTTCAAACCAGTTGCTGGGGCACTCCAGCCCCAGCTCTGGCGTGAAACCGGACAAAGGATAGGGGGTGTAACCACCCCCCTTCCTGGTCCCACCCATGGGAGGGACCTAGTCACTAGTACAGCCCCCTTTAGGAGAATAAAGGTAGGAGCTGGTCCCATTCCAAGTTAGATTATCCTAAACAACTCTACAAAGAAGAAACTCTGGACTTCGACGTTCTGCTCCACAGAAGACTGAAGAATCTCCCTTGTGGGCAAGGAGTGTCCACCCTGCAACTGCAGGCACCATCAAGCGTCCTAGCGGTTCACTTTGTCGTCCTTCCTGCCGGATCCATACTTCAGAGCCCGACGAGACCCGGACTTCCAGGCCTCTCCGACCTCTACCCACATCTGCAGCACAGCTGAGACCCGTGGGTGCGACGAGACACGTGGGACCGGCCATCTTGAAGAAACTGCACTTTGCTTCCACCACGACTTCAGAGGCATCCTCGAGTAAGTGCTTTGGGGATTGAGAAGCCCCTGCCCTGAGCAGCTCCTGCACCGAAGACCAGCACTCCAGCATCCACAAGATCTGCGTGGGGCCCTTTTGCTTGGTTGCTGCTCGACGCGTTGTCTGGTCACTTGCCGGCTGGCTAGTGACCTCCTAGACGATGATCCACAAAATCTACACTGCTGGTCTGGTTGCTCCAGACTGGCCCTTGCTCCCTTCCAAAAGAGGAGCACCCCGGACCCTCCTGGTCCGCACCAGATGCCTTTTCCACTCACCGCGTGGGTTGCCTTTGCCAAGGCCTGTTGATGCCGAATCCGGAACAGACACCGCCGTCAGAGAGAATCTGCGTGGGACAGCTCGTGCCTCCATCCTGGTCATCGAAGACACCTCCTGGTCCACGTGGCTGCAGAGTCAAGCGTCCACTCTTCACCTGATCATGACGACAACCTCTGGTTCCTTCCTGGTTCCACACCGGTCACTGGCTAGTGACTTTGAACATTGTCCCCTCTGCTTTCAGGTCTTCATCTTCCTCGATCCACCCTTGGATCGCACTGGACATCTTCCTCCTGGTCGCCTGCAGCATCTTTCTTCAAGGCTCCATAGACTTTGACGCGGAAAACAGACACACTTTGACACCTATGCACCCGCAGCCCATGGGTGAGGTAACAAGAGAATTTCGATGCTCAAGGGTAGATTGACTCTCCTAGTGTCCAGGTATTCTGTCGTTTTAGTCGTAACTAGTAGGAACTGTCTTTTACTTACCTTTTCGTAATTTGTTCTGCCCATTGACTTTGTTCCGCATCTCGCGTGTGAGTTCACACGCGTCCCGTGGGCCTCCTGCTACTTACCTAAGGTTAGGGTAGAGTAGTCCCAGCGTTCCTACAGCCTCTTGGCAGCTCCATTTCCTCTATCGATTTCCTTATACCATTTACTTAGTATATGGTTTGTCGTGCCCCTAGGGCACCATTGAAATTTGTGCGACTATTGTATTTTTCTGAAGAGTATTGTTATGTGCTTAGCCCTCTGATCTCATAAAGAGTTCAGAGGTGTTTGTTATTAATAAATATATTGTTTATTTTCATAACAACCTGTGTGGTGTCCTTTCATCTGGTATTCAAGGGGTTATATGTGGTAAAACAGCTGGCTTCACATGCCAAAAGAGTTTAGCCTAAGACTGCTTTGTCCATGCTACCATTAGGATACCTGGTCTATAAGGTTGACTTACAACCAATCACCATAAGGGTTGTTTGGACTGATACAAGGTGATCACTAGAACTAGTGAGCATCATATATCAGGCCAACTTCTCACATTGGTGTGCAGCGGTTGGGATTTGAGCTTGCTGTTGTTTTTACCAAATATAATCTTGAGATATCATTTGAAAGATCACATAAGGTACCATAGGTACATATAACAAGCTCAGAAATACTATAAGTTCTACTGAACCAGCTGTTGTAGTAGAAAGGGCCTAGCACACCCTGACTACAACTCTTAGCAAGGGATCAGTAGGAAAACCCATAGTGTAGGTAAGTGCACCACTTACATCTCACTAGAAAGCATGTCTACCACAGGAGAGACCTCAGTATCTTCCCTTGTGGTTAGTGACCCTCCACAGGTCCTTTCCAGATATGCAGCCCTCAGCTTCCAGGAGATGAGACAATTGTGTACCTCCAGGAAACTGAAACAGGTTTCTAACCCTACCACTCCTTTTCTGTTAGGTCTCTTAGAGACATATGATGCTAAAAGGGCTTCTAACACATGCCCCTCTGATCCAGCAGATGGGAGCATGCCCCCTTAGAAGGTGATCCAGACTCTAACCTCCCTGAAAGAGAGAATGTCGATGGAAGGGAAGAGGGAGACTTATCTGAGGATGAGGCAGACAATGGCCAACCTTTAGTAAGTCCACATGAGGTCGCACACTGCTCGTCCCATCATCGTGTGACCCCGGAGCATGATGGTCGATGTAGTCAGGTATCAGCGGGTGCGCTTTTACCCGGGTCTTGAGTCTTCAAAGTATTCACTTGGTGTGCTTGCCATCCCTGAACACGTGTTTCGCGTTCATTAACGCTCATCAGCAGGGATTAGGGGTGTGCACGGGGTTGCTGCATGGGCTGCCGAAAGTGTTCATACGTCCAGATACCTTTTAAGGCGCGCAGATGCGTTATCTCGAGGTCATCACCTCACACCGGCTCAAGGGAGCCTGTATAAATAGTAAGTCCACATGAGGTCGCACACTGCTCGTCCCTTCAGCGTGTGACCCCGGAGCATGATGTTCGATGTAGTCAGGTATCAGCGGGTGCGCTTTTACCCGGGTCTTGAGTCTTCAAGGTATTCACTTGGTGTGCTTGCCATTCCTGGACACGTGTTTCGCGTTCATTAACTCTCATCAGCAGGGATTAGGCGTGTGCACGGGGTTGCTGCATGGGCTGCCGAAAGTGTTCATAGGTCCAGATACCTTTTAAGGCGCGCAGATGCGTTATCTCGAGGTCGTCACCTCACACCGGCTCAAGGGAGCCTGTATAAATAGTAAGTCCACATGAGGTCGCACACTGCTCGTCCCATCAGCGTGAGACCCCGGAGCATGATGGTCGATGTAGTCAGGTATCAGCGGGTGCGCTTTTACCCGGGTCTTGAGTCTTCAAGGTATTCACTTGGTTTGCTTGCCATCCCTGGACACGTGTTTCGCGTTCATTAACGCTCATCAGCAGGGATTAGGCGTGTGCACGGGGTTGCTGCCTGGCTGCCGAAAGTGTTCATAGGTCAAGATACCTTTTAAGGCACGCAGATGCGTTATCTCGAGGTCGTCACCTTACACCGGCTCAAGGGAGCCTGTATAAATAGTAAGTCCACATGAGGTTGCACACTGCACGTCCCATCAGTGTGTGACCCCGGAGCATGATGGTCGATGTAGTCAGGTATCAGCGGGTGCGCTTTTACCCGGGTCTTGAGTCTTCAAGGTATTTCCTTGGTGTGCTTCCCATCCCTGGACACGTGTTTTGCGTTCATTAACGCTCATCAGCAGGGATTAGGCGTGTGCACGGGGTTGCTGCATGGGCTGCCGAAAGTGTTCATAGGTCCAGATACCTTTTAAGGCACGCAGATGCGTTATCTCGAGGTCGTCACTTCACACTGGCTCAAGGGAGCCTGTATAAATAGTAAGTCCACATGAGGTCGCACACTGCTCGTCCCATCAGCGTGTGACCCCGGAGCACGATGGTCGATGTACTCGGTTATCAGCGGGTGCGCTTTTACCTTGGCCTTGAGTCTTCAAGGTATTCACTTGGTGGGCTTGCCATCCCTGGACACGTGTTTCGCGTTCATTAACGCTCATCAGCAGGGATTAGGCGTGGGCACGGGGTTGCTGCATGGGCTGCCAAAAGTGTTCATAGGTCCAGATACCTTTTAAGGTGCGCAGATGCGTTATCTCGAGGTCCTCACCTTACCCCGGCTCAAGGGAGCCTGTATAAATAGTAAGTCCACATTAGGTCGCACACTGCTCGTCCCATCAGCGTGTGACCCCGGAGCATGATGGTCGATGTAGTCAGGTATCAGCGGGTGCGCTTTTACCCGGGTCTTGAGTCTTCAAGGTGTTCACTTGGTGTGCTAGCCATCCCTGGACACGTGTTTCGCGTTCATTAACGCTCATCAGCAGGGATTAGGCGTGTGCACGGGGTTGCTGCATGGGCTGCTGAAAGTGTTCATAGGTCCAGATACCTTTTAAGGCGCGCAGATGCGTTATCTCGGAGTCGTCACCTCACACCGGCTCAAGGGAGCCTGTATAAATAGTAAGTCCACATGAGGCCGCACACTGCTCGTCCCATCAGCGTGTGACCCCGGAGCATGATGGTCGATGTAGTCAGGTATCAGCGGGTGCGCTTTTACCCGGGTCTTGAGTCTTCAAGGTATTCACTTGGTGTGCTTGCCATCCCTGGACATGTGTTTCGCGTTCATTAACGCTCATCAGCAGGGATTAGGCGTGTGCACGGGGTTGCTGCATGGGCTGCCGAAAGTGTTCATAGGTCCAGATACCTTTTAAGGCGCGCAGATGCGTTATCTCGAGGTCGTCACCTCACACCGGCTCAAGGGAGCCTGTATAAATAGTAAGTCCACATGAGGTCGCACACTGCTCGTCCCATCAGCGTGAGACCCCGGAGCATGATGGTCGATGTAGTCAGGTATCAGCGGGTGCGCTTTTACCCGGGTCTTGAGTCTTCAAGGTATTCACTTGGTTTGCTTGCCATCCCTGGACACGTGTTTCGCGTTCATTAACGCTCATCAGCAGGGATTAGGCGTGTGCACGGGGTTGCTGCCTGGCTGCCGAAAGTGTTCATAGGTCAAGATACCTTTTAAGGCACGCAGATGCGTTATCTCGAGGTCGTCACCTTACACCGGCTCAAGGGAGCCTGTATAAATAGTAAGTCCACATGAGGTTGCACACTGCACGTCCCATCAGTGTGTGACCCCGGAGCATGATGGTCGATGTAGTCAGGTATCAGCGGGTGCGCTTTTACCCGGGTCTTGAGTCTTCAAGGTATTTCCTTGGTGTGCTTCCCATCCCTGGACACGTGTTTTGCGTTCATTAACGCTCATCAGCAGGGATTAGGAGTGTGCACGGGGTTGCTGCATGGGCTGCCGAAAGTGTTCATAGGTCCAGATACCTTTTAAGGCGCGCAGATGCGTTATCTCGAGGTCGTCACTTCACACTGGCTCAAGGGAGCCTGTATAAATAGTAAGTCCACATGAGGTCGCACACTGCTCGTCCCATCAGCGTGTGACCCCGGAGCACGATGGTCGATGTACTCGGTTATCAGCGGGTGCGCTTTTACCTTGGCCTTGAGTCTTCAAGGTATTCACTTGGTGGGCTTGCCATCCCTGGACACGTGTTTCGCGTTCATTAACGCTCATCAGCAGGGATTAGGCGTGGGCACGGGGTTGCTGCATGGGCTGCCAAAAGTGTTCATAGGTCCAGATACCTTTTAAGGTGCGCAGATGCGTTATCTCGAGGTCCTCACCTTACCCCGGCTCAAGGGAGCCTGTATAAATAGTAAGTCCACATGAGGTCGCACACTGCTCGTCCCATCAGCGTGTGACCCCGGAGCATGATGGTCGATGTAGTCAGGTATCAGCGGGTGCGCTTTTACCCGGGTCTTGAGTCTTCAAGGTGTTCACTTGGTGTGCTAGCCATCCCTGGACACGTGTTTCGCGTTCATTAACGCTCATCAGCAGGGATTAGGCGTGTGCACGGGGTTGCTGCATGGGCTGCTGAAAGTGTTCATAGGTCCAGATACCTTTTAAGGCGCGCAGATGCGTTATCTCGGAGTCGTCACCTCACACCGGCTCAAGGGAGCCTGTATAAATAGTAAGTCCACATGAGGCCGCACACTGCTCGTCCCATCAGCGTGTGACCCCGGAGCATGATGGTCGATGTAGTCAGGTATCAGCGGGTGCGCTTTTACCCGGGTCTTGAGTCTTCAAGGTATTCACTTGGTGTGCTTGCCATCCCTGGACATGTGTTTCGCGTTCATTAACGCTCATCAGCAGGGATTAGGCGTGTGCACGGGGTTGCTGCATGGGCTGCCGAAAGTGTTCATAGGTCCAGATACCTTTTAAGGTGCGCAGATGCGTTATCTCGAGGTCGTCACCTCACACCGGCTCAAGGGAGCCTGTATAAATAGTAAGTCCATATGAGGTCGCACACTGCTCGTCCCATCAGCGTGTGACCCCGGAGCATGATGGTCGATGTAGTCCGGTATCAGCGGGTGCGCTTTTACCCGGGTCTTGAGTCTTCAAGGTATTCACTTGGTGTGCTTGCCATCCCTGGACACGTGTTTCGCGTTCATTAACGCTCATCAGCAGGGATTAGGCGTCTGCACGGGGTTGCTGCATGGGCTGCCGAAAGTGTTCATAGGTCCAGATACCTTTTAAGGCGCGCAGATGCGTTATCTCGAGGTCGTCACCTCACACCGGCTCAAGGGAGCCTGTATAAATAGTAAGTCCACATGAGGTCGCACACTGCTCGTCCCATCAGCGTGTGACCGCGGAGCATGATGGTCGATGTAGTCAGGTATCAGCGGGTGCGCTTTATACAGGCTCCCAAGTGAATACCTTGAAGACTCAAGACCCGGGTAAAAGCGCACCCGCTGATACCTGAAACACCCAGAAAACTCAGGCTCAGGATTGGACTGACTTTGTTGATTGTGCCACTAAGGCTTTGGAAGGCTGGTTACTGGGTAGTAAAGTTACTGATTACACAGGATTTTACAATCTTTTTACGAGAGAACAAATCTTAAATAATTGTCAGAACAAGTTGTTGCATCAGCACCTGATTGACTCAGATCTGACCTCTCCCCAAGAATTGGGAAAGAAGGCAGACAGATGGATCAGAACCAGGGTTAGGCAGCAGAACCAGAACCAGGGTGGTGGCCAAAAGAAAGCAGACCAAAAGGGTAGTAATCATAATCAACAAAATGACCAGAAGTATTCAACAGGGCCCCAACAATCCAAGAAGGGTGGGTCCCAGAATTCCCAAAAGAAGAAGACTGAGGTTCCAAAGAAACCATGGTGCCAATACTGCAAAAGTAAGACTCACTGGTTTAGTGAGTGCACCAAGAAAGGCACAGCTCCTACCACTACTGTCCCTAAGACACCTGCACCCCCTAGTACAGTTAGTAGTGGTAGTGTACCCCCCAAAGGCTATAGTTGGGTTAACCCTGGGAACTGAGGTGGGTTCTGACTTAGTCAGAATACCTACTCAGGCTGTTCTTGTTTGTACTGGGGACATGGATATGACCCCTACTCTAAGTCCCAATACTCTGGGCAAATACAGGCAAACACCTTTAATCAATGGAAAAATGGCTCAGGCCTACAGGGACACATGTGCCAGTGTCACTATGGTGACACCAGCCTTTGTGGACCCTGATCAGATCATGCTAGGTGCAGACTACCTAGTGACCAATGCTAGCATCGTCACTACCAATCACAGTATTGCAGTTGTTAACTTCTCCTGGGGAGGGGTAACTGGCCTCAAAAGGGTTGTAGTTAGTTCAGACCTCCCAGTAGATTGTCTCTTGGGCAATGATTTGGAATCCTCCATGTGGTCAGATGTGGAGTACTGTAGTGTAGCTCCTATTTTCCCAATAGGCTCTGCGCATTGGAATAGTACCTACAGCAGTAAAGGCCTAGACCAGACGTTAACTAGGTCTACTACTGTCGATACTAGACTAGACTAGACTTAATTTGAGTTGGGTTTGCCAGCTAAGCTCAGAGTTCGCTAGAAACTTTCTCGAATGTTCAAGGAAGGATTAACTTCCCTGATTAGACAAGAAGGGATTTAGTTTCTGACAACCATAGAACATGACAACTTTGCTCTCCCCTAATCAAGAGTCAATCTCGAGAGTCGTGTGAGCACAAGGCAATTATTTTACTCAGTCAGTACGTGCATTCTTAGTCTCATCAGAATGTAGAGAAAAGGAAGAGACGGGCGTGTTCAATAAAAGATGTTATTTATTGATCAGTCTCTTTTCTCGTACAAGAGAAATGGATCGATATTATTGCAATACTTATTGTTAAGTAAAGTGCATACATTAGAAGCAATAGTATAAAATAATACTGTAAAAACATTGATATGGTTTCTGAGCCATATGATGTTTAAAATGATTAAAATATATTTACATACACATATACATTTGACTAAACGTACTCAACTGGTGTTTCTAAATACGCCTACCCCGTGTACCTGACCTAAGTCTAATGCGTGGGCGGGACTAGAAAGTTACAGTTTAAGTTAAGTTTGTTTTTGCCAAGTGAATAACTAAAGAATTCTCTGTGAGGGGTTATTCAGTTCTGTACCTGGAATTTAGGATGAATGAGGAATGGTATCTCTTTCTCTGCTCTCGATATTCCAGGCTGCCTGCGAGGGCTGCCCAGAAGCGCCGGTGCTGGGTCTCTCGGCTTGAGATAGCAGCGCGTCTCTCAGCGCGTCAGGAAGGCGGGGCTGTTGCCTGCGGGGTCTGCTTCTGCTCTCGGCTTCGGCAAGTATGGCTGCTCCGTCTTGTCACCACGCGTGTGTTTGCATAGGGCAAGGTCGGCAATATTTATACCTTAAAGGTGCCGGGATTGACGTAAGGATGGACATAGGTACGTCAATAAAGATGTCATACGACTTGCTCGTTAGCACATTCTTTACTAAAGTTCTCTGTGAAATCAAAACAATGGCCGCACGGATTATCCAGGTTGTCATAGGTTTGATTTGTTATGAGAACGTCGTATGCCTTATCAGGGGCTGGAGGAATGTCGCTTGTCTAATTAGATCTCAAGCGTTATGACCTAATCAGATAACACGTTCCTGTGCCGTAGTGTGACTGCGTCAGATAACGGTATCTGCATCATGGGGGATTTCTTGCCTCATGGGCTGACTGTTAGTTAACTAGCTAGGTAGTTTAATCAGAATAGGGTCAGGAATAGGGGGATCGATTCAGAACCTATAGAAATACACGACACCCACTCCACGCTAACTATGGTCATATCTACTAATCTATGCATAGTATAACATAGTACAACATACTATAGAGTATAGTGTATACCTTACCACCCCAAAATACATAAATGCATTTTGAAATTTTCAAATATACTGAAAAATTGCAGTCATATATATTGTATGCACTTAAGCTATGAATTAAATGCAAAAGTAAACACGCATTTTTATGCATTATTGCTTATTGGTATATGAAAAATACACATGAAATGGCTCTTAATATGGCTATACAGAAAGGAAGTTCGAGACCATTTCATCACATAATAAAATATTCGTGAACATACCAGCGGGCAGCTAAAGTCTATATAAAGTCTATAAAGTATCTAAAAATAGAAATCTTAGTTCTCTAGGAATAGTTTCTTACTTTAAGCAGAAGATCAGTGTCCCGGGGAAAAAATATATAGAAAAATATTTTAAGGGCTTGCTGAAAAAAGTTGCTGTCCGTGAACTGGATTGTAATTGTTCATGTGACTTTATTTTTAAAGGTTGAAGGCCGAATTCAGGGAACGCCGTGTGCGAGTTTACTCAAAAGTCTCTATTTCTGTTCCGGAGAGAACATCATATCATTCAGGCTTTCGAAAAAACTGTCAACAGCTTCATGGGAAAGTTCCACTAAGTCGGAAATAGGGGTAACCATGCATTCGTGCGCATGATTGTCTCCATTGACATTCTGATTTGCATTGCTGACAGAAGGTCGTACCTGTTCGATGTTGCTTTCATCTTGAACTTCACTACTCTTCAATCGTAGTGGTGAAGATTCCAGGAATGCCGTCATCAGAATTGGCAGCCTTTGAGGGCAGCACAAAGCGTGAACCTTGGTAGGAACCAACAGTGTATCTGCATCCACCGGCGCATCCGATTGTAGCGTCAGACAGGTGTCTAACACGCATTCTTCTCCGCATAGCAGATACCTTAGTACAGGTAAAACACACCTTTGCCACATTGGTCGAAATGATAGAAACCAAGTCATGTTTAGGTCTCTAAGCCGGGAGAGTCCCAGGATTTTTGATATCCGGTCCCGGTATCCAATGGCTAGGATCGTATCTTCCATTGTCGCGAGAGTTTGATCTGTGACATGGGTTGCCATAACGAAAAATAAGGACTAGGAATAGGATTCCTGCAATTAGTCCCAGGATCAGGGGAAGTCCGCCAAAAATCGAATGGACGAAATCTGGAAAAATACCCAGTATGGCTTTGAATGGTGTTAATGCCATCGAAAATACTGTCTTAAATACCTTTGAGACCCCAGTGGTATCAGAAATATTTAAGATTTCGCTCAGGATTTCCGCGAAATGTACGGGGGAATTAGTTGATAATAATGTATGTATCTCTGCAGTCGTCCTTGCGACTTGTAGATCATACGTTTCTTTAGATGACGTGAGCCTTGTAGGCGTCTGAAGAAGCACTGTTTTCATTCTGCTTAAAGTATCTATTCGAATAGAAGTAATTTTCAAACCGGGCCATGCCCTTGCCTCCCTGTCTGGAAAGGAGCTGGGGAACAAAGAACGTCCACAGCACTTGACCTTCGCCGTCGTAGTGACGAGAGAAGGAGTCCCGGGCATAAGACTACAACATCTGCGGTCTACAATAAGAATGTAACTCCCATTATAGAGTCTTTGAAAGAATGGTTCTATTTCAGTTGCAGGTGCGCCTTGTTGGTGACATGAAAGGTTGTATGAATTCCCTTCACAGGCTCCGTGCAAACTAATACCGTTACACAGAAGCGTGCCGCTTAGTGACATAGCACAATTGTTGCCACTAAGAAACACTTTCTGTCCTTTGTTACTGACACATGCATGTGAGTAGGGCAGGTTCCAAGTTGTTTTAAGGTACCCCTTTCCCAATTTCTCGTACATGCCAGCCTGTATATATTTTTGGCAGTATTGAAACCTGAAGGTTGAGATTGGAATATTTATGATTCCGTGGATTATCCATTCACTGACAGGTCGTTCTGACATTGTCATTGGTAATCTTTCTAGTTTTTCAATGCTCAAGATTGTATAATCAGCACCCTTCTGCGCCATACCGATTTGTCTATCAGTAAGGTTAAAGATTTGGAATAGTGACGTTGTGTTGATTAAACGCCAAGGCACGTAGCCTGAACGCAGATTTTGTAACGTCCAGCCAAGCTGTACAATAGAACGCAATTGTGACTGTCCATGTTGTAATAACAGTAAGTCTTGCGATAGTATATCGATTGCTGAAGACACAATGCTGTCCAATGAAAAAATTCTGGAGGACAGAGTCATTAACCCATTGTCCACTACAGAAAGTGATTTTTCCAAATTAATACGGTCAATTTCCCGTATTCTTTCTGCTGTTTCAATTTGAGTAACCTTCCAGGCCTCATAGTATGCTGCATATACAGAGGCTGCTATGAAACGCTTATGACGCTGTTTGCGTGGTCCCAGTATGAAATCACGCAAGTCAGCACCATCAGTAAGTAAAGTTAGGTGTTGCTTAATTTCAGGCAGTGTGGTAGTTTGTAGCCATTGAAGGCATAATTTGCCCACACTGTAGGTTGTTATTATCCCTGGGTGATGTCTTTGGGGATATCTAGGGTCTGGCCTGGTCATTTTGAAACCCTGTGTTTTATTCAGGAATCTATCTTGACAGTTATTTGTATCTGTGGGCCAGATCAACCATTGTTTCCAATCAGGATGTGTTCTGTTTTGGTTAAGTATATGGTTTATGTCTATTTCTTCATCTGTTTCAGAGCTATTGCTAAACATTGTTGGCTTTGGAATAGACAGGTTATTTAAATCTTTGATTTTGGCTAAGCCAAGACAGGTGGTTTGTTGAACAGTGTCATTTAAAAATATCATTTGTTCTGGGATCATGCAGGCTCTAAACAAAGCTTCTATACCCTGTACTTGCCATTCTTTTGTACCCCAAACACTTTTCAAATCAACATTTTTGTCCCAATAATCAAATCCAAAAGTATTCATTTTTTCAAAGAATGAATCTGAATATATCAATTTTGTGTTGGTTATCATGGTTTTCATCCCTGTCTTGTTTGACAATTTGTAATAAAATGTTTCAGCATTAGTTATGTTAAAACCTGAAAAATATGAATATTTGTCATAAACGGTTCTAGAGCTCCCTTTTGGAGGTGTAGCACAATGTTCCCATTGATTATAATTTAAAACATTTCTAGGTTGTGCAGATTTATGCAAGAAATGGTTACCATAATGGTTATAGCAATACATACTATCATAATTTGTAGAACCTTGCAAATAATCATGTTTTGTAAATTTAGCAGACATTACTAAGTCAGACATCATATTGTTTATACTTTCAAAGTCCCAATCATCAGCAAATGAGTTTGGTTTTGCAAAATCACTCAAGGAGATCTTGATTTGGTGTGGATATTTCAGGATCTCGACCGGACCATAAATTTCATAGTCAGTGTTGTCCCAGGCTACCCCACCAGGTATTGGAATTGCTGTGAAGTTGGCTGAAGAAAGTTCTGAAGAAAGTTCTCGTTTCTCGACGTGTGAAGATGTGTGTGGTTTGAGGACCAAGTTGATGTTCTGACTTGCTGTGTCCATTTTAGCATATTTTCCCTCAATGAAGCGTCCCAAGGTAAATACCATGATGAGCCAAAGTATGAGGATAAATGCACCAAAACCCACCCAAAATTCAATCCATGGAGAAATCAGATATGTTTCTTTTAGTTGTTTCAAAAGTTCCTTTGCTTTGTCTTTAAAGGATTTTGATGATGGCTGTGTCTTTTGTTCACTGAAGCCGTCAGAGGAATCATCGAAGTTGATGAAGTAACCAGATGCAGTTCTGTCAATTGTTCCAATTGGTTCAGGATTTTTGTTTCTTGCATTTTCACTTGGAACTTCATTGTAGATTGGTGTGTCTCTGCTAAATGTTTTTATTTGGGTTTTCAGAGGTCTTAGTTCTATTGCATTGTTGCATAGTCCTTGTTGTTCTTCTGTAGGCGTTTCGAATGTGATGAGCCTCTTTGATAGGACCTCTGTACTGGTAGCAAACCTTGGTGTTCTGCTACTTATTGGGAGTCCACTTGGCCTACTGTTTGTTATCGGCCACATGTTGTGGTTTTACCAGGTCGATGGATACAACTCGGTTCTCCTTTTTTCCAGCAAGGGGCGGTAGTACAACTGATCTTGTCCCGTTGACAGACAAGACAGGAACTGCTTTTCTGTAAGAAGGCCCAAATTCCTTCTTTACCGCGATCTTCTCCCTGACTAGATCCCCGACTTTTGGAATCCAGACAGGTCTTGCTGGGACAGGTGGTGATTCTTCAGTGGTTGTTGGCTGTTGTTTCAACTGTATGTTGCTCAGGTCTTTTCTTGTTTTGTTTAAGTCCTGCAAAATAGCCAAACGGTCTTTGACATCAAAGGTTTTTTCTATTACCACTGAAGTCTGACTATCAAGGTCAGAGATCAACATCCTAGTTCCGAATAATAATTCGTACGGACTGAATCCCTTCAGAGAATTTCTTGGCAAGTTATTTAGACTACGTTGGACACTTATTAGATGTTTGACCCACCCAGCTCCCGAACCTAATACCTTTGCCGTTATAGATTGCTTTATGTCACGGTTTTTTCTTTCAACAATTCCGTTCCCCTCAGGGTGAAATGGACAAGAGTACCGCAATTGCACGCCCATGCTGACCATGGCCTCCTTATAAGCCCGAGAGCTAAAAGCAGGACCATTGTCCGAATGCAGAATGCCAATTGCGTATGTGCCGATAAAGACCCGCAAATCTTTTATAACAGTTCTGGCGTCAGCCGTTCGCTGGGGCCACATCCATATGAATCTCGTGCATGAGTCCACTGCGACCAAGATATATTTATAGTTACCATCCCTTTGTAAGGGACCGCAGTGGTCTAGATAAACACATGCTAATGGTTTATCCGAGATTAGAAGGGGCGTCTGTGCTGGACGTCTCACAGTTGATACTTTCATTTTTTGACATATTTCACATGCTAGAACATAGTTCCTTGTTTGTCTTCTCATTTGTGGCCACCAGTATCTCTGTTTTAATAATGATACTGTGGCTGAGACGCCAGCATGGGTAGAAGCAAGCCCTTCGTGTGCCGCTATTATTAGTCCTAATCTGTGTTCCATGTTTGGAATTGCCCTATCCCCCACTCCAGGGATTCGAGCAAAAGGAACATTGTTTTCATCAATTATGTATGAGTATTTTACTGGAAAGCCTTTAGGGAGTGGTTCTATCGAATCCTTTTCTGAGGCGCTGACAGCTTGTAATATTTCGCTGTCTATTTTTGTTTTTGACCGGGTGACGGCCGCTACGGAAGCCGTTTGCACAGCTGCTTTCGCGGCCTCATCAGCCAATGAATTCCCTGCAACGTGAACGCCATCACGTTGATGACTCAGTGTATGTATCACGTGAGTCTTTGGTAGTTCTTTTTGTAAAAGAGCTACTTGTTCCCAGAGCATTCTCTGCTTTATTGGTGCATCTGTGTCATCTTTGTAACCGTTCTGAATCCATGTCTGCAAATCGCTGTTATATGATTTGACGCAGTAATATGAATCTGACACTATAAGTGTCGGGAATTCGCGATCCGCATTATCTAGCGCCATTTTCAAAGCTAATATTTCAGTTTGTTGTTCTGAATTGGTTTCTACTGAGTGTGTCTTTGTTAATAGAGGTCTTAGTTTACCTCCGCGCCACACTTCTTTTGTAATCTCACATGTGGGGTTGTATGCTTGTTCTCCCCAAACGGAGGGTTGAGCATGTCCGTCTGTATAGATTACACAGGCGTAATGTCGTAGAGGCAGAATGTCGATTGGCAGAGGATACGTCTTTTCATATTTTAGATTTTTCAATTCTTCTAGTTCTGGATCAAAGTAGTAGTATACTTTGTCCGTTGTGATTGAATTCACCCATTGTATCCATTCCGGATTCAATGTTGTTGTTGGTAAATTACACGGTGTTGTTAGTGCCTCGAAGGCTGATTCAGCTGTTCTGACTGTGATATGTCTACCATCAGCTATGTCTTTTTCTCTAGCTATTGCGGTTTGAACTGCTTGAACCATTTTTCCTTTGTTGCTGAATCTCTGTTCAGCTTTTGTGTACAAATGTGATTTGAATGCAATTGGTACCTTTTCTCCCTCATTAGAGGTTAGGTATGTGAATCCGCATCTCCCTGGGATGACTCGGATCACAAGGTTGCGTGTATTATCACGGGTTTCTAATTTTGTTTTAATTAGCATGTCTGTTTGTAAGGATCTCAAAATTTCTGTGTGTGCTTGAGTCCAACTGGATCTTTTAAAGTCTGGTTTAATTAGATCATAAAGGGGTTTGACCCTTTCTGCGTAATTTGCAATATATGTTCTTCCGAAATTTAGGAAGCCTAGAATTGACTGTAGGTTTTTTAGTGTTTTAGGAGCTTGGATTACGGCACATTTCTCTAGGAAATTGTCTGCCAGGCTTTTACCTTCACTTGATAACTCATATCCTAAGAATAGGACCGTCAGATGGGCAATTCTGGACTTTTTGAAGTTGAATTTGTAACCCTCTGCAGCGAAACCAAGTATTATGGTGTTCACTCTTTTCAAGTGAGTCTCCAAGTCATCATCTGTTAAGTAAATGTCATCGACATAAGATAATGCTTCATCATCATATTGTTGTAGTAATTCTGTTACTCTCGCTGAGAATACCCCCGGGCTGTTCTTGTACCCCTGGGCTAACCGACAGAATTGTTTTTGAGTGCTTTACTGAGAAAGCTGTTAAATATCTGCTCTCTGGTGCTATGTTTTGACAAAAGAATCCATTGGAGATGTCCAAGGTTGTTTTGTATTTATTGCGCACTATGTTATTCATTAGTGCAGCACTGTGTGAGTTTTGCACTGCAAAAGTTTTGCAACATGTGTTAAGGTGTCGGTAATCCAAAACTAGACGGTATGAATTGTCTGGTTTGGAGACCGGAAACAAAGGATTGTTCATTTGTGAGGTGCAAGTTTCAATCACCCCCTGGTATTCTAGCTGATCTAGTATTTCATTTACTTGTTTTTTAGCTTCTTGCTTAATTGGGTACTGCCTTTGTGCAGTTGGTTGTGATTTTAACTGGACTTTGTGAGGAGGAGAATCCTCATCCCATCCTACATGATTTTTATATAAAGCAGGTGCTAAGGCCACTGCCCACTTTCTAGCAAGTGTGTATTTTTTATGAATCGGTATTTGATTCGAGAAGGCAGGCATAATTACTTCTTCGCCATGAGGGCACTCCCTGACAAACTCTGGTGGCCAGTCTTTTTCAGCTAGAAGGATGTCATAGCCTTTGGAGAGGTTATCCCAAAATAGTCCCCTAATTTTCCTAGTCTTATCTCCCTCTATACGTAATGTTATCTCGTATATTTTGTGGGGCTTGCTAACTCTGGTATCTGCAGTTTCCACTTGAAGGTATTCATTCGTGTCCACTGTCTCCAGATGATTCATAAGGACTTTGCGAGCTATGCTCACCTCTGCTGCGCTGTCTAGCATTGTCTGAGCCCACTCTCCGTTTTTCAGTAGTGTCCTCAGTATTCTCGGCATTTTTAACTACCTTGATACTGGCTACCTTCTTTTTTGGAAATTGTGATTTCTTTTTCAGTTGAGCAGGTTCCTTGTCTTTGGACTTGGCGTGCTCTTCTGATCGTCCTCTTCTTTCCGATTTCTGCGAGGAATTCTGAAAAGATTGAGAGGGACGTGTATCAATGTCTTGATATCTATCAGGTTTTTTAATATTATCCCTATTTCTAAGGTTATATCTATTCCCAGAGGGGTCACTCTGAGCTGACCTTTGTCTCGGGTTTGGAGATTTCTCTCTTCGCCTAGGAGACCTTCCTCTGGACTGGAATTTCTTTTCTTTAGGATTGGATTGTTTATTTCCATCCCAGTTCTTTTTTGGTGAATTATTATTATTAAAAAATATTTTTTCTGGACTTGTAGTCAGTTGCGGTTTTACTGGTATTCCACCTAGACTATCTCTGCCTAGTTCTTCATAGGATTTTTCTATGATTCTGGCAATTTCAGCTGGTTGGTCTGCTATATCTGTCTCTTTTAACCTCTGGCGGATCGCCACGTTTGCTGCTTCACCTTTTATGTTGGCTAGTAATATAGCCGAGACCTGCTTGAAGTCTTTCAGTAATTTCATACCAAGAGTTAAAGCAGGTTCTGGACCGTATTCATCTTGAATTTGTTTAAGCACATCTGGTATTACCGAAATGGATGGAACACCGTGCGTTTTTGTATAGATGGAAGCAAAGACTGTACCCCAAGTGTCACAGTCCTCAATGTGTGGTGCGATTCCCATTGGGAGACATATAGTCAGAATCCTGTGTTTTTCCAGCGGGGTGGTGTCAGGAAACACCGCCTCTATTTGGGTAATTTTCTGTGCCAACCAGAATGGTATCTGTTCCCGTTTAGCTGGAACTTTACCTAGGCAGGATTGGATGTTCTGTGGTGTAATTTTATTTGTGTTCCCCTGGTGAGGGGTCAGCTGTGGAAGTTTAATCGCTGGCTGAATTGTTGAAGTCCGCATTACATACTGAACTAATTGTCTATGAATTTTTAGTAGTTGTTTTAGCTGTATTAATAGCTCTGCTGCAGGCATTCTTTCGATGTCTGGATGTGGTGTGTATCCGGCTAAGACCGGCCACGTTGCTCCTGGTCTTCCTAAAGGACCGAGCCTTGTAATGTGATTGTTATGTATTAGGGCGCCATCAAATAAGAGCAAATGCTCTTGGAATTTGAGTGGTACTTCCACCTCCTCGAAAGGAGTGTACGTTTCAGGAGGTTCCTCTACTTTGTAATAGTGGAAGTACTTTGTTACAGCATTTGCTGCTGGAAAATGTATCCATGTATAGTATACCTCTGTCTGCCGATATTCGTGTGCCTCAATTACGAATATGACTGTGCCACCTCTAGGTGTCAGTCCATTTTCTATAAGTTTTAAGGTTATAGATCTCCTTTTAATGACCGGAATGAGTATTATATCCGCGTCTGCTGCTTGCATGGTAGCATCAGCATCTGCTATTTCAGTAGCTAATCTAATTGCCTCTCTTTCTCCATCACTGTCTCCCATTTTACTGACAGGATGGTATTATTTTTATTTGCAGATCAGGTTTCTTATGGAATCAGAGATTAGATGCACAATATTCTGGAACTGTTTATCCTTCAACGTTGACTTGACCAAGAACCATACATAGGAGTTCCCTCCTGCGAGGTTTTGGAGGATATAATAACCTTTCACCCACTCCAGACGTCTTTGGAGTATTTGGGAAAAGGGGTCTGAGTGAGAAAGCATGACTGAGTTACTCTAAATGTCTTACGTTAGTTTTATCGCCCTTTCCAAACGCGTTGGGCGCCATGTAATGTAGCTCCTATTTTCCCAATAGGCTCTGCGCATTGGAATAGTACTTACAGCAGTAAAGGCCTAGACCAGACGTTAACTAGGTCTACTACTGTCGATACTAGACTTAATTTTTGGGTTTGCCAGCTAAGCTCAGAGTTCGCTAGAAACTTTCTCGAATGTTCAAGGAAGGATTAACTTCCCTGATTAGACAAGAAGGGATTTAGTTTCTGACAACCATAGAACATGACAACTTTGCTCTCCCCTAATCAAGAGTCAATCTCGAGAGTCGTGTGAGCACAAGGCAATTATTTTACTCAGTCAGTACGTGCATTCTTAGTCTCATCAGAATGTAGAGAAAAGGAAGAGACGGGCGTGTTCAATAAAAGATGTTATTTATTGATCAGTCTCTTTTCTCGTACAAGAGAAATGGATCGATATTATTGCAATACTTATTGTTAAGTAAAGTGCATACATTAGAAGCAATAGTATACAATAATACTGTAAAAACATTGATATGGTTTCTGAGCCATATGATGTTTAAAATGATTAAAATATATTTACATACACATATACATTTGACTAAACGTACTCAACTGGTGTTTCTAAATACGCCTACCCCGTGTACCTGACCTAAGTCTAATGCGTGGGCGGGAATAGAAAGTTACAGTTTAAGTTAAGTTTGTTTTTGCCAAGTGAATAACTAAAGAATTCTCTGTGAGGGGTTATTCAGTTCTGTACCTGGAATTTAGGATGAATGAGGAATGGTATCTCTTTCTCTGCTCTCGATATTCCAGGCTGCCTGCGAGGGCTGCCCAGAAGCGCCGGTGCTGGGTCTCTCGGCTTGAGATAGCAGCGCGTCTCTCAGCGCGTCAGGAAGGCGGGGCTGTTGCCTGCGGGGTCTGCTTCTGCTCTCGGCTTCGGCAAGTATGGCTGCTCCGTCTTGTCACCACGCGTGTGTTTGCATAGGGCAAGGTCGGCAATATTTATACCTTAAAGGTGCCGGGATTGACGTAAGGATGGACATAGGTACGTCAATAAAGATGTCATACGACTTGCTCGTTAGCACATTCTTTACTAAAGTTCTCTGTGAAATCAAAACAATGGCCGCACGGATTATCCAGGTTGTCATAGGTTTGATTTGTTATGAGAACGTCGTATGCCTTATCAGGGGCTGGAGGAATGTCGCTTGTCTAATTAGATCTCAAGCGTTATGACCTAATCAGATAACACGTTCCTGTGCCGTAGTGTGACTGCGTCAGATAACGGTATCTGCATCATGGGGGATTTCTTGCCTCATGGGCTGACTGTTAGTTAACTAGCTAGGTAGTTTAACCAGAATAGGGTCAGGAATAGGGGGATCGATTCAGAACCTATAGAAATACACAACAGTATAGAACTCATGTAGAAATGTTAGGTCTCTCCTCACATGTCCTTGCTGTGACCAGGTCACAGGCCAAGAAATGCCCAGCTGAACAAGTGCTGGATCCTGGAAGAATGGACCAGACACTACCCAAGAGGAAGAGCAGTGGGGTTAAGGCAGTGCCTTCCCCCCTGCCTCAGGTTGAGGATCAGCCCTCGCAGGAGGCTGACCCAAAGACCCCAGAAAGAACTTTCCTATAAGAGCTTGAGCCTGAACAGGTTGAGTTTCTTGGGACAGGGGGACCATCCAGGGCAGACTTGAGGCAGGCACAGTTAGACTGTTCCTCCCTTGAACCCCTCAAACAGCAAGCTGCTGCTGAGGCTGCAGGGAATGCTACAGGTGCCCACAAGGTATACTGGGATGAAGGACTCCTATACTTTGAGGCAAGAGACCCCAAGCCTGGTGCTACCAGGAGGCTGGTCATCCACTTGTCTCTCAGAGGTTTCCTTCTCACCTTAGCCCACAAAATTCCCCTTGCAGGACACTTAGGCCAGAACAAGACTTGGGACAGGCCTGCCCCACACTTTCACTGGCCTCACATGTCTGAAGACACCAAAGAGTTTTGTCGCTCATGTGTCACCTGTCAAGCCAGTGGCAAATCAGGTGGCACAACAAAGGCCTCCCTTATACCACTACCTGTGGTGGGGGTGCCCTTTGAGAGAGTGGGGATAGACATTGTAGGACCAATGGACCCCCCAACAGCATCTGGGCACAGGTTTATACTGGTGGTAGTGGATCATACCACCAGGTATCCAGAAGCTATTCCCCTTAGGACCACTACAGCTCCTGTTGTGGCCAGGGCCCTACAAGTTTTCTCCAGAGTGGGGTTTCCTAAGGAGGTTGTCTCTGACAGAGGTGCAAACTTCATGTCAGGATACTTGACTGCAACGTGGAAGGAGTGTGGTGTAAATTACAAATTTACCACACCCTATCACCCACAGTGCAATGGGTTTGTGGAGAGATTCAACAAGACCCTAAAAGGGATGATAAAAGGGTTACCTGAAAAGCTTAGGCGAAGATGGGACATCCTTTTACCCTGCCTCCTGTTTGCTTACAGAGAGGTCCCACAGAAGGGGGTTGGCTACAGACCTTTTGAGCTTCTGTTTGGGCATCCTGTAAGAGGGCCCCTATGTCTTGTGAAGGAAGGATGGGAGTTACCTCTCAAAAAGCCTAAGCTTGACATAGTGGACTATGTACTTGGTCTCCACTCCAGGATGGCAGAGTACATGGAGAAGGCATCCAAAAACCTTGAGGCCAGCCAAGAACCTCAAAAAGCTTGGCATGACCAAAAGGCTGTCCTGACTGTGTATCACCCAGGACAGAAGGTGCGGGTGTTGGAGCCAGTGGCCCCAGCAGCTCTCCAAGACAAATCGTCTGGACCCCATAGCATCATTGAGCAAAAGGGAGAGGTCACCTACCTGGTGGACCTTGCAACTCCCAGGAGCCCCCACAGGGTGCTTCATGTAAACAGGCTCAAAGCATTTGTCGACAGGGAGGACATGGGCTTGCTCATGGTCACAGATGAGGGGCAGGAGGAAGAGAGTGACCCTCTCCCAGACCTGCTCACTCAGAACCCTGATGATGGGTCAGTAGATGGTGTAGTCTTTTCTGACAGCCTCTCTGAGCATCAACAAAAGGATTGCAAACAGGTTCTTCAATCCTTTAGACAAATGTTCTCACTGACACCCAGTCAGACAAACTGGTGCACTCATGAGGTGGACACTGGTGACAGTCTGCCTGTCAAGAGTAAAATCTACAGGCAACCTGACCACGTCAGGGACTGCATAAAGAAAGAAGTACAAAACATGTTGGAATTGGGAGTCATTGAACCCTCAGAGAGCCCTTGGGCTAGTCCTGTAGTTCTAGTGCCAAAACCTCACACCCAGGATGGTAAGAGAGAGATGAGGTTTTGTGTAGACTACAGGGGTCTCAATGCTGTCACTAAGACAGATGCCCATCCAATACCTAGGGCAGATGAACTCATAGATAAGTTGGCTTCTGCCACCTTCTTGAGTACATTTTACCTAACAGCTGGTTATTGGCAGATCAGGTTAGCTGAGGATGCCAAGGCCAAAACAGCATTTTCTACCCAGGAGGTCATTACCAATTTTTAGTGATGCCCTTTGGGTTGAAGAATGCACATGCCACTTTTCAAAGGTTGGTGAACCAAGTTCTCACTGGGTTGGATGACTTTTGTGCAGCATATCTAGATGATATTGCTGTCTTCAGCTCCACCTGGGAGGATCACCTGATCCACCTGAGGAAAGTTTTGGAGGCCCTGCAGAAGGCAGGCCTCACTATCAAGGCCACCAAGTGCCAGATAGGGCAGAGTCAGGTTGTGTACCTGGGCTACCTTGTAGGTGTCTGGTTACTATAGAAAGTTTGTCAAAAATTATGGGTCCATTGTGACACCACTCAATGACTTGACAAGCAAGAAAATGCCAAAGAAAGTTCAGTGGACAGTTAGCTGTCAGAAGGCATTCGATGACCTGAAGCAGGCCATGTGTACTGCACCTATTTTCAAGAGTCCTGACTACTCCAAAAACGTCATTGTCCTAACAGATGCTTCTGAGTTGGGTGTGGGAGCTGTTCTATCTCAACTGAATATTGATGGTCATGACCAGCCCATTGCTTGTATAAGTAGAAGGCTGACCCCTAGAGAGAAACGTTGGTCAGCTATTGAGAGGGAGGCCTTTGCTGTGGTTTGGGCCCTGAAGAAGTTGAGGCCATACTTGTTTGGAACTCACTTCAAGATTCAGACCGACCATAAGCCCCTCTTATGGCTAAATCAAATGAAGGGTGAAAACCCCAAACTTCTAAGGTGGTCCATTTCCCTACAGGGGATGGATTTTACAGTGGAGCACAGACCAGGGACTGACCATGGCAATGCAGATGGTCTCTCCAGCTATTTCCACTTAGAACAGGAAGACTCACCTGGTCAAGGTTAGTTTAATGTCCCTAAGTTTGGGGGGAGGGGGTTATGTAGGAGAGTAAGGTCTGCAATTCTATGGTCACCCCAGATTTTTGCTTTTTGCTTCACTGGTTTACAACTTTCCCTGACTGTGGGCCTGCTAATCAGACCCACAGCCTAGCTGTTCTCTCTCTAAATTGACACACATGCACAATAGGTGCATTTACCAATTGGTACTGGGTCACCTTATCAGTCCCTGTACAGTGTACCTTAGGTACCCAGGGCATAGGTGTACCCAAGGCCTACCAGGGGCTGCAGCATGTATTATGCCACCCCTGGCTGGCCATCTAAACAGACACAACTGGCTGGTAAGACAGCTGGGGCAAGGTGGTGTAATCACCCTTTGCTATAGATATAGTATACCTATATCTAACCCCAAAATGGACACATATACTCCTATCCGTCACTCCTATGGCAGGCCTTATCAATCCTGAAGGCAGAGTGCTTGGAATTATGTGAGATGGTGCTCTAGCATGAGCTGAGCCTGTCTGCAGCTTGCGGAACCAAGTCCTTATAGCTGTTCCATGATAACGCTATACCATATACTCTTAAGTGCATTATAATCCTCGCGGTTATTGCTAACTTTGGTATAGCATTTTCAAAACATGTCGAGTAAGGTGTCATACGAATTGGAATACTACCCCCTTGCCAGTTCTGGTGACGGGGGTAGCATTCCACCCTTTTAGAGGGACACGAGACGTATGTAACTGTGAACCCCGGTTAAAGTTAAACAGAGCTCAGCATCACAAAATGGATGCTGCCACCACAGACACAAGTCTGACCTCCTGCTGCTGGGACTCCTTCCAGCGAGGGAGACCTGAACAAAGGGTTTCCTGCCTTGGGAGGTGCTAGCACCTCCCCAGACAGGATTTTGTGTATTAGGTAGGACAGGCCTGAAAGGAATGCGACATGCCTGGGGCACACAAGGTGTCCCTGTGCATACCCCAGTTCAAACCAGTTGCTGGGGAACTCCAGCCCCAGCTCCGGCGCAAAACCGGACAAAGGATAGGGGGTGTAACCACCCCCCTTCCGGGTCCCACCCATGGGAGGGACCTAGTCACTAGGACAGCCCCCTTTAGGAGAATAAAGGTAGGAGATGGTCCCATTCCAAGTTAGATTATCCTGAACAACTCTACAAAGAAGAAACTCTGGACTTCGACGTTCTGCTCCACAGAAGACTGAAGAATCTCCCTTGTGGGCAAGGAGTGTCCACCCTGCAACTGCAGGCACCATCAAGCGTCCTAGCGGTTCACTTTTGTAGTGTAGTTCCTAAATTCCCAATAGCCTCTGCGCATTGGAATAATATATAGTGTAGACGTAGGACTGAGGTCATCTAGGTCTCTACTGACTATATTAGACTTAAGGTTTGCCAGCTAGCTCAGAGGTCACTAGAAACTTTCTCGAATAAACGAGGAGGAGTTTAACCTCTCTGGATAGACAAGAAGGGATTAGCTTCTGACTACCATAAAACATGACAACTTTGCTCCCTCAGAATAAGAGTGTATCTCTAGAGTCGTGTGAAAACGATAGACAGCTATTTCACTCAGTCAAGTGTGCATACTTAGTTTCACCAGAGTGCAGAGAAAAGAGAGACGTGAGTTTTCAATAAAAGGTGTTATTTATTGAGCAGTCTTCTTTCTCATGCAAGAGAAATGAATTGCCACAATTGCAATGCTTATAGTAAAGTAAAGTGCGTACAGTAAAAGGAGGATTATAAAATAATACTGTAAAAGCATTGATATGGTTTCTTAGCCATATGATACTTTAAAATAGATAAAATATATACATACATATATACATTGACTAACGTACTCAACTGGTGCTTCTAAATACGCCTACCCCGGTGTACCTGACCTAAGCCTAATACGTGGGAAAGAGTAAGTAAGTAGCAGTTTAAGTTAAGTTTGTTTTGCCAAGAATCTGACTCAAGAATTCTCTTTAAGGGTTTAGTCAGCTCCGTACCTGGGTAATAGAAAGCAGGAGGTCTTGTATCTCTCTCTCAGGACTCGATATCCCAGTAACCCGCGAAGGTATCTGGAAACACCGGAGCTGGATTTCTCGGCAGGAGAAAAGACAGCGTCTCTCTCAGTGCATCAAAAGAGAGGGGCAGCGTCCGTGGGCTCTCGCATCAGCTAGGCTCTCGGGCAAGTAGATAGCTGCTCTGCTCCAAAACCACCACCGTGTGTTTGCTTAAGGCAACGTTGGTATATTTATACCTGAAAGGTGCCGGGTTTGACGTAAAGTTGGACATAAGACGTCAATAAAGATGTCACTAAGAACTGGCCGTTCTTACAGTGCTTCACAGGAGTTCTAGGACGGAATCAAAACAAAAGCAAGGGGGATTTCCCAGGTTGCTGGAGGTTTGGTTTGTTTAGAGAACTCGTTGTGCTTTCTAGGAATCCTGGGAAGTAGCCTTGCTTAATGTGACTGCATGGGCTACGACTAAATATGGATATGATTCCTATGCCTTTATAGGGATATTATTGATTATAACCGAACAAGGGCATAAAATAGAAATATCGATTTAGGTTCCTAGATAAAAACACAATACCCACTCTACGATCTAATGTCCATCATTACTAAAACTAAGCAATAGTAAAGATTTAAAGGTGCATGTGTATTCCAACCCACCCCAAAATACATTTTCTGCATTTGAAATGGTGTATGCGAAATACATGAAAAGGATTATTGGTACTGTACGCTTTGCAAGCAGTGTAATCATTCAGTTAAAATGATGCATATATACATTAGCTGAACGATTTGCGAAATTTACACATGAAATGGCTCTTAATACAGAAAAGAAGATCGAGACCATTCCATCACATATAAATACAGTTGCTGTAAATGTGCTAGAGACTGAGGTAATATATTGTCTCTAGAGTTCCTAAAAATAGAAGCTCTGTTCTTTAAGAATAGTTCTACTTTAAGCAGAGTCCAAGTGCCTGAAAAAGGTAAATACTTTTGGAATCGGGAAAAAAATTATTTTGCTTTCAGGGAAAAAATAGTTCCAAATATTTTCAGTAGCTTTTGTTTATCAAAGCCGAAGGCCAAATTCAGAGTTCAGGGAACGCTGTGTGCTTGTTGCTTAAAAAGCTATTCTTTCTGTTCAGGGGAGAACATAATTTCAGACAGACTCGCAAAAAAGTTGTCTTCGGCTTCAGGTGAAACTTCGACCAAGTTTGAAAATGCCGCAACTGTGCAGTCGTGAGAATGATTGCTATCATTGATGTCAGGATCAGCAATGCTCACAGAAGGTCGTACCTGGGTGATGTTGCTCTCATCTCGTACTTCACTACCATCTAATCGTAGTGGCGAAGTTTCAACGAATGCCGTCATCAGAATGGGTAGCCGCTGGGGACAACACGATGCATGAGCCGTTACAGGACTTAGCAAAGTATCTGTATCCAATGGTACTGCTGATGGTAGTGTAAGACAGACGTCCAATACACATTCTTCTCCGCATAGCATACATCGAAGCACAGTTAAGATGCAATTCTGCCAGATGGGTCTGAATGAAAGAAACCAGGTCATATTCAGATCTCTTAGCGGGCTAATCCAAGGACTTTAGTTATGCGGTCCCGATAGCCTATAGCTAGGATCGTTTCTTCCATCATTGCTGGAGTCTTGTCTGCGACTTGGCTTGCCATATCGGAGCAGAAGTATCAAAAATAAAATTCCTGCTACGAGTCCCAAAAGAAGTGGTAGGCCGCCAAAGACAGAATGGACAAAATTAGGAAAAATGCCCAGAACTGTTTTGAAGGGTGTTAACAGTCCCGCAAAAATTGTCTTAAATACATGTGGGATACCACTGGTATCTGACATACATAGGATTTGGCTTAGGATTTCTGTGAAATGCACGGGGCAATTTGTTGATAAAAGGCTATGTATCTCTGCCGTTGTCCTTTCAACTTGCAGATCATACGTTTCTTTTGATGACGTTAAGGGCACCGTTGTCTGTAAAAGAACAGACTTCATTCTGCTTAAAGTATCAATTCGAATAGAAGAGATATTCAAAGAAGGCCAAATTTTTGCCTCCGTATCTGGAGTACTGTTTGGATACAATACTTGCATACAGCAAGTGACCATGGAACTAACGCTCACAAGATAAGATTTTCCTGGCACCATGCCACAACAGCTGTGGTCCACTATTAGAATATAGCTCCTGTTAGAAAGCCGTCTAAAGAATGGCTCGATTTGTGTTGCAGGTGTGCCATGCTGGTGACATCAACCATTTTTTCCAATCAGGATGTGTTCTGTTTTGGTTAAAAATATGGGATACGTCTATCTCAACATCTGTAGTGCTATTACTGTCAGGTGTTGGCTTTGGAATAGACGGTTTGTTTAAGTCTTTAATTTTGGCTAGGCCAAGACAGGTTGTCTGTTGAATGGTGTCATTCAAGAATATTATTTGTTCTGGGATCATGCAGGCTCTAAATAATGCTTCTATACACCTTGGACCTGCCAATCTTTGGTACCCCAGATGGTTTTTGTTTCAATGTTGTTTTTCCAAAAATCAAAACCAAATGTAGTCATTTTTTCATAAAATGTTTCCGAATAGATCAATTTAGTATTTGTCAGTATTGTTTTTACCCCTGTCTTATTTAACAGTTTGATGGAGTTGCACAATGTTCCCATTGATTATAATTTAAAACATTTCTAGGTTGAGCAGATTTATGCAAATAATGGTGTGCAAAGTGATTGTAGCAGTACATTTCTTCATAGTTAGATGAACCCTTTAAATAATCATGTTCTGTAAATTTTGCCGACATTACTAAATCTGACATTATATCATTAATACTTTCAAAGTCCCAATCATCAGAGAATGTACTCGGTTTTACAAAGTCACTTAATGAAACCTTGAACTGGTGTGGATATTTCAAGAGCTCGACCGGGCCATAGATTTCATAATCAGTTTTGTCCCAAGCTACCCAACCGGGTATTGGATTGGCTGTGACATTCACTGATGATAGTTCTCTTTTCTCGATGTGAGATGACTTGTGTGGCTTTAGGACCAAGTTGATGTTCTGACTTGCTCTGTCCATTGTACTGTATTTTCCCTCAATGAATTTTCCCAAACAAAGAACCATGATGAGCCAAAGCAGGAGGAAAAGTACACCTAACACAATCCAAAATTCAATCCATGGAGAAATCAGATATGTTTCTTTGAGTTGATGAAAGAGTTCTGTTACTTTGTCTTTAAAAGTTTTTGTTGTTGGCTGTTCTTCAGGCTCGCTTGGATCCTCAGAAAAGTCATCGAAATTGATGAAGTAGCCAGATTCAGTTCTGTCAATTGCTGGAATCGCTTCCGGATTTTCATTTGCTTTTGGAATTTTCTTTGTTTCATTAGCATAGTCTGAGGGTACATCGTTGTAGACAGGTGTTTCTTGACGATCTGTTGCAATTTGGGTTTTAAGAGGCATAAGTTCCATGGCTTTGTTGCATAGTCCTTTTTGATTCACTGTAGGTTTATCTAATGTGATTAGTCTCTCAGTTTGAACCTCTTGTATTAGCAAATTTTGGTACTCTGCTATTTCTTGGGAGTCCACTAGGCCTACTACTTATTATTGGCCACATGATTGTGGTTTTACCAGGTCGATGGATACAGCTCGGTTCTCCTTTTTACCAGCAAGGGGCGGTAGTACAACTGATCTTGTTCCGCTGACAGCTAAGACAGGTACTGCTTTTCTGTAAGAAGGCCCAAATTCCTTCTTCACCGCGATCTTCTCTCTGACCAGATCCCCAATCTTTGGAATCCAGACAGGCCTTGCTGGGACAGGTGGTTTATCTTCAGTGGTTGTTGGCTGCTGTTTTAACTTTACGTTGCTCAGGTCTTTTCTTGTTTCATTTAAGTCCTGTAAAATAGCCAAACGATCTTTGATATCAAAGCATTTTTCTTCTACCACTGAAGTCTGACTATATAAGTCCTGAATATGCATTCTAGTACCGAACAATAGTTCGTACGGACTGAAACCTTTTAGAGAAATTCTTGACAGATTGTTAAGACTACGTTGGACACTTGTTAAATGTTGGACCCACCCATCACCCGAACCTAATACCCTCGCCGTTATAGATTGCTTTATGTCTCGGTTTTTTCTTTCCACAATCCCATTTCCCTCAGGATGGAAGGGACAAGAGTACCGCAATGCAATGCCCATGCTGGTCATGGTCTCCTTATAAGCTCGAGAGCTAAAAGCAGGACCCTGGTCAGAATGTAGCATGCCAATTGCGTATGTGCCGATATAGACTCGCAAATCTTTGTATAACAGTTCTGGCGTCAGCCGAGCGCTGGTGTCTACATTTTAAGTGAATCTAGTCTTAAATATTAATGGGTCGCATTTCCCTGTCGGGTTTTGCGTATAGATAGCCTTACACTATCCAAACGAAGAGCCATGGCAATACTCCGGCCGGTTCGCCACTGCGATCTCTGTTGCAGTTTGGACAGTTTATTGCAAATTTGTGTTGTTTCAGGCTCATTCCCGGCCACCAGTATTCTGATTGTAATTCTTTCAGAGATTCATTGATCTTCTGGTGCCTTAGACCTAATCCCATATGTGCTTCTTGAATCAAGAAGATTCTCCTGTTCATGTTTGGAATTACTCTATCTCCCACTCCAAGGATTCGAACAAAAGGAACGAAGTTTGCATCGATTATGTATGTATAATTGAGTGGATAGTTCACGGGTAATGCTGCACAGTCGCCTTTTGAAGACGTTTTTATCGCCAGCATGGTTTCCCCGTCTATGTATTTTTCTGAACGTTTTTATGTGGCTACGGAAGCCGGATTAGTTGCTTCCGCTGTGGCTGTGTCAGCCAATTAATTCCCTGCAACGTGAACGCCATCACGTTGATGACTCAGTGTATGTATCACGTGAGTCTTTTGTAGTTCTTTCTGTAAAAGAACTACTTGTTCCCAAAGCGTTTTATGCTTGATTGTGGCACCTGTGTCATCTTTGGAATCGTTTTGAACCCAGTTCTGCAAGTCATTATTATAAGATTTGACGCAGGAATGCGAATCGCACACTATTAGTGTCGGGAAATCGCGATCGGCAATATCGAGCGCCATTTTTAAAGCTAGTAGTTCAGTACGTTGACCTGAACTGTCTTTTACAGATTGAGACATAGTTACCAGTGGTCTCAATTTACCTCCGTGCCACCGGCATTTAACAACAGCGCACGCAGCACTGCAAGTTTGCTTACCCCCAACTACGGGTTGTGCTGATCCGTCTGTATATATTACACAGGCGTAAAGTTGTAGAGGCAGAATTTCGATTGGCAGAGGATATTCTTTTTCATATGTTAGATTTTTACATTTTCTCATGTTCGGGTCAAAATAGTATTTCACTTTTTCTGTAGCAAGAGAATTTTCCCATTGTATCCATCTTGGATCTAATGCCACGGTAGTCAAATTTTGTGGGCTTGTTAATGCCTCAAAGGCTGATTCTGCTGTTAAAACAGTTATCTGTCTGCCTTGGGCTTGGTCTCTTTCTTTTGCTACAGCTGTTTGAACCGCATTTACAACATTTTCCGCAAGACTGAATGCTTTTTCAGCTTGTGTGTACAAGTCTGATTTGTAAACTATTGGTACCTTTTCTCCCTCATTAGAGGTCAGGTACGTGAATCCGCATCTTCCTGGGATGACTCGGATTACAAGGTTGCGTGTATTATCGCGAGTTTGCAATTTTGTTTTAGATAACATGTCTGTTTGCAATGATCTCAAAATTTCTGTGTGTTTTTGAGTCCAATTGATTGGTTTAAAATCAGGTTTTATTAATTCATAGAGAGGTTTAACCCTCTCTGCATAATTTAGAATGTAACTTCTTCCGAAATTCAGGAAACCTAGTATTGATTGTAAGTTCTTCAGCGTTTTTGGTGCTTGGAGTACAGCGCATTTCTCTAAGAAATTGTCTGCTAGGCTTTTGCCTTCACTTGATAATTCATATCCTAAAAACAGGACAGTTAGATGGGCAATCGTTACTTTTTAAAGTTGAATTTGTAACCCTCTGCTGCGAACCCAAGTATTATGGTGTTCACTCTTTTCAAGTGAGTATCCAAGTCATCATCTGTTAGATAGATGTCATCGACATATGATAATGCTTCATCATCATATATTTGTAGTAACTCTGTTACTCTTGCTGAGAATAATCCTGGGCTATTCCTGAATCCCTGCGGGAGTCGACAGAAATTTCCTGCGACCCCATTATTGAGAAGGCGGTCAAATACATGCTTTCAGGTGCAATGTTTTGACAAAAGAATCCATTCAAGATGTCTAATGTTGTTTTGTATTTTTTGCGCACGATGTTATTCATTAGTGCTGCACTGTGTGATTTTTGTACTGCAAATGTCTTGCAAAATGAGTTAAGGTGTATGTAGTCCAAAACTAGACAATATGAATCGTCTGGCTTGGAGACAGGAAAAAAAGATTTGTTCATTTGTGAGGTGCATGTTTCAATCACCCCCTGGTATTCAAGTTGATCTAAGATCTCCCTGACTTGTTTTTTAGCTTCTTGCTTAATTGGGTACTGCCTTTGTTATGTTATGTTATGTTATTTATTCTTTTGTATAGCGCAACGGTTACTCAAAAAGAGTGTCCCGGCGCTTTAGGTAAGGAGAACTACATCATCATAACATAACACAGTAAAAAGAGAAAACAAAACAAACACAGTAAAAAGGGGGACTAAAAGGCCTACTAGATGAACAGCCAGGTTTTAAGACCTCTCCTAAAAGCAAGAAGACTAGTGGCTCCCCGGAGTGAGAGCGGAAGCGAGTTCCACATCTGTGGATCCAGCAAACCGAAGGAGCGGCCACCCAGACGCGCTCTCTTCACTCGCGGAACAGCCGCCAGGAATAACGATTCTGACCTCAACGAGCGAGCCGGATGGTAAAAGGCAAGTCTCTTTTGGAGGTACTTTGCTCCCACCGCATGGAGAGCCTTATAGGCCAGAGTCATTGCCTTAAAGGCGATCCGTTTGCGGATGGGTAGCCAGTGCAACGTCGACAGTAGACCCGAAGCACTGGCTCGTCTATTTAGACCAAAGATGGCCCTGGCCGCCGCATTCTGCGCGACTTGAAGCCGCTGCAGCAAGTACTCTGGAAGGCCCAGGTAAAGAACGTTAGAATAATCCAACCTAGAGCCGATCAGAGCCTGCACGGTCAGCTTCCTGTGTTCCTCAGACAGCAGAGGTGGAAACCTCCGCAGCATCTTTAGTAGGCCGAAACAGGTGCCAGTCACCCCGAAGATCTGGGCCTTCATCGTTAGCCCCTTGTCTATCTTAACCCCCAGGTTCTTAGCCATTGGGGCGGAACAGGACGGGGGGAACATATCGATGGGCCACCAGGCCTGCCATATTGGCTCCGTATCGCACCCAAAGAAGAGTACCTCGGACTTATCGGAATTGCACTTGAGGCTGTTCAGTTGGAACCATTGAAAAACAGCCCCAAGGCAATCCCGGATACTCTCCCCATCAAAGTCTCCCCCTCTCTTGCAGGAGAAGAGGAGCTGGGTGTCGTCGGCATAAGATACGATCCGGGCCCCAAACGACTCCGCCAACGCCGCCAGAGGGGTCATGAAGATGTTAAAGAGGGTCGGGCTCAATATAGAGCCCTGAGGGACCCCAACTCCCAAAGGCGGCATCACGGCGGTGTCTGGAGAGGCCCAGACCGTTTGCCGGCGGCCAGCTAGAAAGGAAGAAAACAAGCTGAGCACCGTCCCCCGAAGGCCAATCTCACAGAGTCTTGCAAGAAGGCGATCATGGGGGACGGTGTCAAAAGCCGCCGACAAGTCCAACAGCACCAGCATGACTTTGCCCCCAGTATCCAGCACCCCTTTGATGGTTTCAGAAACCTCGAGAAGCGCGGTCTCGGTGCTAAGATTTGAACGGAAGCCAGACTGGGTGGCATGCAGGATCTCGTGAGTCTCCAAAAAGTTGGAGAGCACCGTCTGAACATGCTTCTCCAAAATTTTTGCGAGAGCCGGCAGCAGAGAAATAGGCCTGTAGTTCACTGGGGCCTTCGGATCTAATTATGGAAAAGGGGGGTGGTGATGGACAGAGTTTCTGAATGATGCAGAATACTCTTACCAAGTCAAGAGATCATGGTTTTAATCCATCACCGTTTTTTAGCTCAATGCACCATCCCAGCTCAGAACCCGGCTATATGCAAATTAGTCTGTTCCTGTCCCAGTGCATGCTGGGAACAGGGCAAACCAAACTACCAAGCCAATTCTTATACTGGGAAGGAAACAAGCTTCCGGGGACCGGTTTCTGGCATCACAGCCTTCTTCGGCCCGGCTTGCTTGAATCCTGATGGTGCAATGAGCAAGGGACTCACGTCTGAGCATACCCTCCCACACATAGTGTGGATAAAACCGATTATGGAAAAGGGGGGTGGTGATGGACAGTTTCTGAATGATGCAGAATACTCTTACCAAGTCAAGAGATCATGGTTTTAATCCATCACCGTTTTTTAGCTCAATGCACCATCCCAGCTCAGAACCCGGCTATATGCAAATTAGTCTGTTCCTGTCCCAGTGCATGCTGGGAACAGGGCAAACCAAACTACCAAGCCAATTCTTATACTGGGAAGGAAACAAGCTTCCGGGGACCGGTTTCTGGCATCACAGCCTTCTTCGGCCCGGCTTGCTTGAATCCTGATGGTGCAATGAGCAAGGGACTCACGTCTGAGCATACCCTCCCACACATAGTGTGGATAAAACCGATTATGGAAAAGGGGGGTGGTGATGGACAGAGTTTCTGAATGATGCAGAATACTCTTACCAAGTCAAGAGATCATGGTTTTAATCCATCACCGTTTTTTAGCTCAATGCACCATCCCAGCTCAGAACCCGGCTATATGCAAATTAGTCTGTTCCTGTCCCAGTGCATGCTGGGAACAGGGCAAACCAAACTACCAAGCCAATTCTTATACTGGGAAGGAAACAAGCTTCCGGGGACCGGTTTCTGGCATTACAGCCGTCTTCGGCCCGGCTTGCTTGAATCTTATACTGGTAAGGAAACAAGCTTCCGGGGACCGGTTTCTGGCATTACAGCCGTCTTCGGCCCGGCTACTTAAGAGTATTCTGCATCATTCAGAAACTCTGTCCATCACCACCCCCCTTTTCCATAATCGGTTTTATCCACACTATGTGTGGGAGGGTATGCTCAGACGTGAGTCCCTTGCTCATTGCACCATCAGGATTCAAGCAAGCCGGGCCGAAGAAGGCTGTGATGCCAGAAACCGATCCCCGGAAGCTTGTTTCCTTCCCAGTATAAGAATTGGCTTGGTAGTTTGGTTTGCCCTGTTCCCAGCATGCACTGGGACAGGAACAGACTAATTTGCATATATCCCATGGCGAATGTCCCGGTGATAGGCCTTAACCGCCGCTTTGTAGGTCAGCCTATCCACACTGTCATAGTGTGCCCGCCAGGCCCTTTCGGCTACCTTACACTGCTGCCGCGTAGCCTGCAGTGCAGAGGTAAACCAGGGGGCCGAGACCCGTTTCGATGTCAAGCGGGGAGGCAACACCGGGGCTAGATCATTAAGCCTATCGGAAAGCCATGCTTGCAGGGACTCCAAATCTCTCTCCAGATCGCCTGAGAGAGGACAGGGATAATCCAAGGCGGCCTGAGCCAACATCTCAGGAGTCACTCTATTGAACGCTCTCGACGCTCGACCCCGCTGCTGTGGCACAGAGATAGCCTGCCTGGCAGTGCCTCTGATCGCGAATTTGGCAAGCCAGTGATCAGACCACAGCACCTGGAGAATCTCTTTCACCACAAGAGCAGTTGTGGAGAAGACCTGATCGAGAGTGTGCCCCTTAACATACGTAGGCCCCTGCAGATAAGGGGTAAGGCCCAGCGGGGTCATAGCCTTAGAAAGCTTAATAGCAGCCGGGTCAGACGGTTGACATTTTAACTGGATTTTGTGAGGAGGAGAGTCCTCATCCCATCCAACATTATTTTTATATAAGGCAGGAGCTTGGGCTACTGCCCATTTTCTTGCATATGTATATTTTTTATGGATTGAAATTTGATTTGAGAAGGCAGGCATAATCATTTCTTCGCCATGAGGGCACTCCCTGACAAACTCTGGTGGCCAGTCTTTCTCAGCTAAAAGGATGTCATAGCCTTTGGAAAGGTTATCCCAAAATAGATCCCTTACTTTCCTAGTCTTATCTCCCTCTATACGTAATGTTATTTCGTATATTTTATAAGGTTTGCTAACTCTGGTATCTGCAGTTTCCACCTGAATGTATTCATTCGTGTCACTGTCTCCAGATGATTCATCAGGATCTTGCGAGCTATGGTCACTTCTGCTGCGCTGTCTAGCATTGCCTGGGCCCACTCTCCGTTTTTCAGTTGTGTCCTCAGTATCCTTGGCATGTTTAATTATTTTAATACTGGCTACCTTCTTTCTTGGAAATTGTAATTTTTTACTTTGATGAGCAGGTTCCTTGTCTTTGGACTTGACGTGCTCTTCCCTGTGTTCTGACCGTCCTCTTCTTTCCGATTTCTGCGAGGAAGTCTGAAAAGATCGAGAGGGACGTGTATCAATATCTTGATATCTATCAGGTTTCTTCAGATTATCCCTATTTCTCAGGTTGTATCTTTTCTCAGAGGGCTCCCTCTGGGGAGACTTGTGTCCTGGTTCCGGAGATCTTTCTCTCCGCCGAGGAGACCTTCCCCTGGACTGGAATCTTTTTTCTTTGGGAGTGGATTGTTTATTTCCATCCCAGCTCTTTTTTGGGGTGTTTAGATTTATTTTTAATAAATATCTTTTCAGGATTTTCAGTTAGTTGGGGGTTTACTGGTTTCCCACCCAAACTATCTCTTCCTAGTTCTTCATAGGATTTTTCTATGATTCTGGCAAGTTCAATTGGTTGGTCTGCTATATCTGTTTCTTTCAATTTCTGGAGGTAAATTATATCATCCATTGCCAATTGAACTAACTCTCTATATGCCTTTGTTAATTCTTTTATTTTAACTAAGAGTTCTTCGCTTGACATTTTATTAATGTCAGGATGTGGTGTGTAGCTGGCTAGAACCGGCCACGTTGCTCCTGGTCTACCTAGTGGACCGAGCCTGGTGATGTGATTATTATGTTTTAGGGCGCCTTTAAACCAGAGCAGGTGCTCTTGGCATTTTAATGGGATTTCCACCTCCTCGAAAGGGGTGTATTCCTCCGGAGGTTCCTCTATTTTGTAATAGTGGAAATCGTGTGTGACAGCGTTTGCTGCTGGAAAGTTTATCCATGAATAGAATACCTCTGTCTGCCGACATTCATGGGCCTCAATTACGAATATGACTGTACCACCTCTTGATGTCAGTCCGTTTTCTATAAGTTTAAGAGTTATAGTTTTTCTTATGTTGACCGGAATGAGTATAGCATCTGGGTCATTCTGTTGGAGACTTGTGTCATCCGCTAGGAGTTGAGCTGCTATTCTAGCTGCCTCCCTTTCGTCCTCACTTTCTCCCATTTTACTGACAGAAAGGTCTTTGTTGCAGATCAATTTCAAGGAAACAAAAATAAGGTGCACAATATTTTGGAACACTGTATCCTTCAACGTTGACTAAACCAGAAACTTTACATAGAAATCTCTTCCTACTAAGTTCCGGCGGATTTTAACCTTTTACCCACTCCAGACGTCTTTTGGAGCATTTACGGGAAAAAGGGTCTGTGTGAAAAAGCACGACTGAGTTACTCTAACGTCTTGCGTTAGATTTATCGCCTTACCAAACGTTGGGCGCCATGTAGTGTAGTTCCTATATTCCCAATAGGCTCTGCGCATTGGAATAATATAAACAGCAGTGTAGACGTAGGACTGAGGTCATCTAGGTCTCTACTGACTATATTAGACTTAAGGTTTGCCAGCTAGCTCAGAGGTCACTAGAAACTTTCTCGAATAAACGAGGAGGAGTTTAACCTCCCTGGATAGACAAGAAGGGATTAGCTTCTGACAACCATAAAACATGACAACTTTGCTCCCTCAGAATAAGAGTGTATCTCTAGAGGCGTGTGAAAACAATAGACAGCTATTTCACTCAGTCAAGTGTGCATACTTAGTTTCACCAGAGTGCAGAGAAAAGAGAGACGTGCGTTTTCAATAAAAGGTGTTATTTATTGAGCAGTCTTCTTTCTCATGCAAGAGAAATGAATTGCCACAATTGCAATGCTTATAGTAAAGTAAAGTGCGTACAGTAAAAGGAGGATTATAAAATAATACTGTAAAAGCATTGATATGGTTTCTTAGCCATATGATACTTTAAAATAGATAAAATATATACATACATATATACATTGACTAACGTACTCAACTGGTGCTTCTAAATACGCCTACCCCGGTGTACCTGACCTAAACCTAATACGTGGGAAGGAGTAAGTAAGTAGCAGTTTAAGTTAAGTTTGTTTTGTCAAGAATCTGACTCAAGAATTCTCTTTAAGGGTTTAGTCAGCTCGGTACCTGGGTAATAGAAAGCAGGAGGTCTTGTATCTCTCTCTCAGGACTCGATATCCCAGTAACCCGCGAAGGTATCTGGAAACACCGGAGCTGGATTTCTCGGCAGGAGAAAAGACAGCGTCTCTCTCAGTGCGTCAAAAGGGAGGGGCAGCGTCCGTGGGCTCTCGCATCAGCTGGGCTCTCGGGCACGTAGATAGCTGCTCTGCTCCAAAACCACCACCGTGTGTTTGCTTAAGGCAACGTTGGTATAGTTATACCTGAAAGGTGCCGGGTTTGACGTAAGGTTGGACATAAGACATCAATAAAGATGTCACTAAGAACTGGCTGTTCTTACAGTGCTTCACAGGAGTTCTAGGACGGAATCAAAACAAAAGCAAGGGGGATTTCCCAGGTTGCTGGAGGTTTGCTTTGTTTAGAGAACTTGTTGTGCTTTCTAGGAGTCCAGGGAAGTAGCCTTGCTTAATGTGACTGCATGGGCTACGACTAAATATGGATATGATTCCTATGCCTTTATAGGGATATTATTGATTATAACCGAACAAGGGCATAAAATAGAAATATCGATTTAGGTTCCTAGATAAAAACACAATACTTTGTCGTCCTTCCTGCCGGATCCAGACTTCAGAGCCCGACGAGACCCGGACTCGCAGACCTCTACCCACATCTGCAGCACAGCTGAGACCCGTGGGTGCGACGAGACACGTGGGACCGGACATCTTGAAGAAACTGCACTTCGCTTCCAGCACGACTTCAGAGGCATCCTCGAGTAAGTGCTTTGGGGATTGAGAAGCCCCAGCCCCGAGCAGCTTGCACCGAAGACCTGCCCTCCAGCATCCACGAGATCTGCGTGGGGCCCTTTTGCTTGGTTGCTGCTCGACGCGTTGTCTGGTCACTTGCCGGCTGGCTAGTGACCTCCTAGACGACGATCCACGAAATCTACACTGCTGGTCTGGTTGCTCCAGACTGGCCCTTGCTCCCTTCCAAAAGAGGAGCACCCCGGACCCTCCTGGTCCGCACCTGACGCCTTTTCCACTCACCGCGTGGGTTGCCTTTGGCAAGGCCTGTTGACTCCGAATCCGGAACAGACACCGCCGACAGCGAGAACCTGCGTGGCACAGCTCGTGCCTCCATCCTGGTCATCGAAGACACCTCCTGGTCCACGTGGCTGCAGAGTCAAGCGTCCACTTGTAGTGTAGCTCCTATTTTCCCAATAGGCTCTGCGCATTGGAATAGTACCTACAGCAGTAGAGGCCTAGGCCAGACGTTAACTAGGTCTACTACTGTCGATACTAGACTTAATTTTTGGGTTTGCCAGCTAAGCTCAGAGTTCGCTAGAAACTTTCTCGAATGTTCAAGGAAGGATTAACTCCCCTGATTAGACAAGAAGGGATTTAGTTTCTGACAACCATAGAACATGACAACTTTGCTCTCCCCTAATCAAGAGTCAATCTCAAGAGTCGTGTGAGCACAAGGCAATTATTTTACTCAGTCAGTACGTGCATTCTTAGTCTCATCAGAATGTAGAGAAAAGGAAGAGACGGGCGTGTTCAATAAAAGGTGTTATTTATTGATCAGTCTCTTTTCTCATACAAGAGAAATGGATCGATATTATTGCAATACTTATAGTTAAGTAAAGTGCATACATTAGAAGCAATAGTATAAAATAATACTGTAAAAACATTGATATGGTTTCTGAGCCATATGATGTTTAAAATGATTAAAATATATTTACATACACATATACATTTGACTAAACGTACTCAACTGGTGTTTCTAAATACGCCTACCCCGTGTACCTGACCTAAGTCTAATGCGTGGGCGGGAATAGAAAGTTACAGTTTAAGTTAAGTTTGTTTTTGCCAAGTGAATAACTAAAGAATTCTCTGTGAGGGGTTATTCAGTTCTGTACCTGGAAGTTAGGATGAATGAGGAATGGTATCTCTTTCTCTGCTCTCGATATTCCAGGCTGCCTGCGAGGGCTGCCCAGAAGCGCCGGTGCTGGGTCTCTCGGCTTGAGATAGCAGCGCGTCTCTCAGCGCGTCAGGAAGGCGGGGCTGCTGCCAGCGGGGTCTGCTTCTGCTCTCGGCTTCGGCAAGTATGGCTGCTCTGTCTTGTCACCACGCGTGTGTTTGCATAGGGCAAGGTCGGCAATATTTATACCTTAAAGGTGCCGAGATTGACGTAAGGATGGACATAGGTACGTCAATAAAGATGTCATACGACTTGCTCGTTAGCACATTCTTTTGCAAAAGTTCTCTGTGAAATCAAAACAATGGCCGCACGGATTTTCCAGGTTGTCATAGGTTTGATTTGTTATGAGAACGTCGTATGCCTTATCAGGGGCTGGAGGAATGTCGCTTGTCTAATTAGATCTCAAGCGTTATGACCTAATCAGATAACACGTTCCTGTGCCGTAGTGTGACTGCGTCAGATAACGGTATCTGCATCATGGAGGTTTTCTTGCCTCATGGGCTGACTGTTAGTTAACTAGCTAGGTAGTTTAACCAGATTAGGGTCAGGAATAGGGGGATCGATTCAGAACCTATAGAAATACACGACACCCACTCCACGCTAACTATGGTCATATCTACTAATCTATGCATAGTATAACATAGTACAACATACTATAGAGTATAGTGTATACCTTACCACCCCAAAATACATAAATGCATTTCGAAATTTTCAAATATACTGAAAAATTGCAGTCATATATATTGTATGCACTTAAGCTATGAATTAAATGCAAAAAGTAAACACGCATTGTAATGCATTATTGCTTTTTGGTATATGAGAAATACACATGAAATGGCTCTTAATATAGCTATACAGAAAGGAAGGTCGAGACCATTTCATCACATAATAAAATATTTGTGAACATACCAGCGGGCAGCTAAAGTCTATAAAGTATCTAAAAATAGAAATCTTAGTTCTCTAGGAATAGTCTCTTACTTTAAGCAGAAGATCAGTGTCCCGGGGAAAAAATATATAGAAAAATATTTTAAGGGCTTGCTGAAAAAAGTTGCTGTCCGTGAACTGGATTGTAATTGTTCATGTGACTTTATTTTTTTAAAAGTTGAAGGCCGAATTCAGGGAACGCCGTGTGCGAGTTTACTCAAAAGTCTCTATTTCTGTTCCGGAGAGAACATCATATCATTCAGGCTTTCGAAAAAACTGTCAACAGCTTCATGGGAAAGTTCCACTAAGTCGGAAATAGGGGTAACCATGCATTCATGCGCATGATTGTCTCCATTGACATTCTGATTTGCATTGCTGACAGAAGGTCGTACCTGTTCGATGCTGTTTTCATCTTGAACTTCACTACTCTTCAATCGTAGTGGTGAAGATTCCAGGAATGCCGTCATCAGAATTGGCAGCCTTTGAGGGCAGCACAGTGCGTGAACCTTGGTAGGAACCAACAGTGTATCTGCATCCACCGGCGCATCTGATTGTAGCGTCAGACAGGTGTCTAACACGCATTCTTCTCCGCATAGCAGACACCTTAGTACAGGTACACCTTAGCCACATTGGTCGAAATGATAGAAACCAAGTCATGTTTAGGTCTCTAAGCCCAGAGAGTCCCAGGATTTTTGATATCCGGTCCCGGTATCCAATGGCTAGGATCGTATCTTCCATTGTCGCGAGAGTTTGATCTGTGACATGGGTTGCCATAACGAAAAATAAGGACTAGGAATAGGATTCCTGCAATTAGTCCCAGGATCAGGGGAAGTCCGCCAAAAATCGAATGGACGAAATCTGGAAAAATACCCAGTATGGCTTTGAATGGTGTTAATGCCATCGAAAATACTGTCTTAAATACCTTTGAGACCCCAGTGGTATCAGAAATATGTAAGATTTCGCTCAGGATTTCCGCGAAATGTACGGGGGAATTAGTCGATAATAATGTATGTATCTCTGCAGTCGTCCTTGCGACTTGTAGATCATATGTTTCTTTTGATGACGTGAGCCTTGTAGGCGTCTGTAGAAGCACTGTTTTCATTCTGCTTAAAGTATCTATTCGAATAGAAGTAATTTTCAAACCGGGCCATGCCCTTGCCTCCCTGTCTGGTAAGGAGCTGGGGAACAAAGAACGTCCACAGCACTTGACCTTCGCCGTCGTGGTGACGAGATAAGGAGTCCCGGGCATAAGACTACAACATCTGCGGTCTACAATAAGAATGTAACTCCCATTATAGAGTCTTTGAAAGAATGGTTCTATTTCAGTTGCAGGTGCGCCTTGCTGGTGACATGAAAGGTTGTATGAATTCCCTTCACAGGCTCCGTGCAAACTAATTCCGTTACACAGAAGCGTGCCGCTTAGTGACATAGCACAATTGTTGCCACTAAGAAACACTTTCTGTCCTTTGTTACTGACACATGCATGTGAATAGGGCAGGTTCCAAGTTGTTTTAAGGTACCCCTTTCCCAATTTCTCGTACATGCCAGCCTGTATATATTTTTGGCAGTATTGAAACCTGAAGGTTGAGATTGGAATATTTATGATTCCGTGGATTATCCATTCACTGACAGGTCGTTCTGACATTGTCATCGGTAATCTTTCTAGTTTTTCAATGCTCAAGATTGTATAATCAGCACCCTTCTGCGCCATACCGATTTGTCTATCAGTAAGGTTAAAGATTTGGAATAGTGACGTTGTGTTAATTAAACGCCAAGGCACATAGCCTGAACGCAGATTTTGTAACGTCCAGCCAAGCTGTACAATAGAGCGCAATTGTGACTGACCATGTTGTAATAACAGTAAGTCTTGCGATAATATATCGATTGCTGAAGACACAATGCTGTCCAATGAAAATATTCTGGAGGACAGAGTCATTAACCCATTGTCCACTACAGAAAGTGATTTTTCCAAATTAATACGATCAATTTCACGTATTCTCTCTGCTGTTTCAATTTGAGTAACCTTCCAGGCCTCATTGTATGCTGCATATACAGAGGCTGCTATGAAACGCTTTTGACGCTGTTTGCGTGGTCCCAGTATGAAATCACGCAAGTCAGCACCATCAGTAAGTAAAGTTAGGTGTTGCTTAATTTCAGGCAGTGTGGAAGTTTGTAGCCATTGAAGGCATAATTTGCCCACACTGTAGGTTGTTATTATCCCTGGGTGATGTCTTTGGGGATATCTAGGGTCTGGCCTGGTCATTTTGAAACCCTGTGTTTTATTCAGGAATCTATCTTGACAGTGATTTGTATCTGTGGGCCAGATCAACCATTGTTTCCAATCAGGATGTGTTCTGTTTTGGTTAAGTATATGGTTTATGTCTATTTCTTCATCTGTTTCAGAACTATTGCTAAACATTGTTGGCTTTGGAATAGACGGGTTATTTAAATCTTTGATTTTGGCTAAGCCAAGACAGGTGGTTTGTTGAACAGTGTCATTTAAAAATATCATTTGTTCTGGGATCATGCAGGCTCTAAACAAAGCTTCTATACCCTGTACTTGCCATTCTTTTGTACCCCAAACACTTTTCAAATCAACATTTTTGTCCCAATAATCAAATCCAAATGTATTCATTTTTTCAAAGAATGAATCTGAATATATCAATTTTGTGTTGGTTATCATGGTTTTCATCCCTGTCTTGTTTGACAATTTGTAATAAAATGTTTCAGCATTAGTTATGTTAAAACCTGAAAAATATGAATATTTGTCATAAACGGTTCTAGAGCTCCCTTTTGGAGGTGTAGCACAATGTTCCCATTGATTATAATTTAAAACATTTCTAGGTTGTGCAGATTTATGCAAGAAATGGTTACCATAATGGTTATAGCAATACATACTATCATAATTTGTAGAACCTTGCAAATAATCATGTTTTGTAAATTTAGCAGACATTACTAAGTCAGACATCATATTGTTTATACTTTCAAAGTCCCAATCATCAGCAAATGAGTTTGGTTTTGCAAAATCACTCAAGGAGATCTTGATTTGGTGTGGATATTTCAGGATCTCAACCGGACCATAAATTTCATAGTCAGTGTTGTCCCAGGCTACCCCACCAGGTATTGGAATTGCTGTGAAGTTGGCTGAAGAAAGTTCTGAAGAAAGTTCTCGTTTCTCGACGTGTGAAGATGTGTGTGGTTTGAGGACCAAGTTGATGTTCTGACTTGCTGTGTCCATTTTAGCATATTTTCCCTCAATGAAGCGTCCCAAGGTAAATACCATGATGAGCCAAAGTATGAGGATAAATGCACCAAAACCCACCCAAAATTCAATCCATGGAGTAACCAGATATGTTTCTTTCAGTTGTTTCAAAAGTTCCTTAGCTTTGTCTTTAAAGGATTTTGATGATGGCTGTGTCTTTTGTTCGCTGAAACCTTCAGAGGAATCGTCGAAGTTGATGAAGTAACCAGATGCAGTTCTGTCAATTGTTCCAATTGGTTCAGGATTTTTGTTTCTTGCAATTTCACTTGGAACTTCATTGTAGATTGGTGTGTCTCTGCTAAATGTCTTGATTTGGGTTGTCAGAGGTCTGAGTTCTATTGCATTGTTGCATAGTCCTTGTTGTTCTTCTTTAGGCATTTCGAATGTGATGAGCCTCTTTGTTAGGACCTCTGTACTGGTAGCAAACCTTGGTGTTCTGCTACTTATTGGGAGTCCACTTGGCCTACTGTTTGTTATCGGCCACATGTTGTGGTTTTACCAGGTCGATGGATACAACTCGGTTCTCCTTTTTTCCAGCAAGTGGCGGTAGTACAACTGATCTTGTCCCGTTGACAGACAAGACAGGAACTGCTTTTCTGTAAGAAGGCCCAAATTCCTTCTTTACCGCGATCTTCTCCCTGACTAGATCCCCGACTTTTGGAATCCAGACAGGTCTTGCTGGGACAGGTGGTGATTCTTCAGTGGTTGTTGGCTGTTGTTTCAACTGTATGTTGCTCAGGTCTTTTCTTGTTTTGTTTAAGTCCTGCAAAATAGCCAAACGGTCTTTGACATCAAAGGTTTTTTCTATTACCACTGAAGTCTGACTATCAAGGTCAGAGATCAACATCCTAGTTCCGAATAATAATTCGTACGGACTGAATCCCTTCAGAGAATTTCTTGGCAAGTTATTTAGACTACGTTGGACACTTATTAGATGTTTGACCCACCCAGCTCCCGAACCTAATGTCCTTTCCATTATAGATTGCTTTCTGCCTTGGTTTTTTCTTTACACCATCCCATACCCTCAGGAAGGAAGTGAGAAGATTCCCGCTGGGCTGTGCTCATTTGGCCATTCTTTCCCCCCCCAGGCTGGATTGCCTGAGAGAAAAAAAAAAATGGTCGAACGTAGCATGCTCTTAGCGTATATGCCATTTAGACTCGCAAATCTTGTATAACAGTCCGGACGTCAGCCGAGTGCAGTGGATCTACATTATAAGTGGAACTAGCCTGTGTATGTTAATCGCAAGCCATTCTTTTTGTTGGTAATATTATCTGCCTTGATACGACGAGGTATTAAACTGCTTCTCTCCCCACTGCGATCTCTGTTGCAGTTTGGGCAGTTTTTTACAAACATGGTGTAGTGCAGGCTCATGCCTGGCCACCAGTACCGTGATTGTAATTCTTCCAGAGAATCTTTTAATTTAAGGTGTCTGAGACCCTCGCCCATGTGTGCGTCTGCGATTAACAAGTGTCTCCTGTCCATGTTTGGAATCACTCTATCCCCCACTCCAGGGATTCGAGCAAAAGGGACGGAGTTTGCATCAATTATGTATGTATAATTGAGTGGATAGTTGATCGGTAACGCTGAGCAGTCGCCTTTTGATGATGTTTTCACCGCCAGCATTGTTTCACCGTCAATGTATTTTAATGTACGCTTTTTTCGATCTACGGGAGCCGATCTAGTGGCTGCCGCTGCGGCTGTTTCAGCCAATGAATTCCCTACAACGTGAACGCCATCACGTTGATGACTCAGTGAGTGAGTCACGTGAGTCTTTGGTAGTTCTTTTTTTAAAAGAGCTACTTGTTCCCAGAGAAGTCTCTGCTTTATTGGTGCATCTGTGTCATCTTTGTAACCGTTCTGAATCCATGTCTGCAAATCCTTGTTATATGCTTTGACGCAGAAATATGAATCTGACACTATAAGCGTCGGGAATTCGCGATCCGCATTATCTAGCGCCATTTTCAAAGCTATTATTTCAGTTTGTAGTTCTGAATTAGTTTCTACTGAGTGTGATTTTGTTAATAGAGGTTTTAATATACCTCCGCGCCACACTTCTTTTGTGATCTCACATGTGGGATTGTATGCATGTTCTCCCCAAACGGAGGGTTGAGCATGTCCGTCTGTATAGATTACACAGGCGTAATGTCGTAGAGGCAGAATGTCGATTGGCAGAGGATACGTCTTTTCATATTTTAGATTTTTTAATTCTTCTAGTTCTGGATCAAAGTAGTAGTATACTTTGTCCGTTGTAATTGAATTCACCCATTGTATCCATTCTGGATCTAATGTTGTTGATGGTAAATTACACGGTGTTGTTAATGCCTCAAAGGCTGATTCAGCTGTTCTGACTGTGATATGTCTACCGTCAGCTATGTCTTTTTCTCTAGCTATTGCGGTTTGAACTGCTTGAACAATTTTTCCTTTGTTGCTGAATCTCTGTTCAGCTTTTGTGTACAAATGTGATTTGAATGTAATTGGTACCTTTTCTCCCTCATTAGAGGTCAGGTATGTGAATCCGCATTTCCCTGGGATGACTCGGATCACAAGGTTGCGTGTATTATCACGGGTTTCTAATTTTGTCTTAATTAGCATGTCTGTTTGTAAGGATCTCAAAATTTCTGTGTGTGTTTGAGTCCAACTGGATCTTTTAAAGTCTGGTTTAATTAGATCATAAAGGGGCTTGACCCTTTCTGCGTAATTTGCAATGTATGTTCTTCCGAAATTTAGGAAGCCTAGAATTGACTGTAGGTTTTTTAGTGTTTTAGGAGCTTGGATTACGGCACATTTCTCTAGGAAATTGTCTGCCAGGCTTTTGCCTTCACTTGATAACTCATATCCTAAGAATAGGACTGTCAGATGGGCAATTCTGGACTTTTTGAAGTTGAATTTGTAACCCTCTGCAGCGAAACCAAGTATTATGGTGTTCACTCTTTTCAAGTGAGTCTCCAAGTCATCATCTGTTAAGTAAATGTCATCGACATAAGATAATGCTTCATCATCATATAGTTGTAGTAATTCTGTTACTCTTGCTGAGAATACCCCCGGGCTGTTCTTGTACCCCTGGGCTAACCGACAGAATTGTTTTTGAGTGCCATTTACTGAGAAAGCTGTTAAATATCTGCTCTCTGGTGCTATGTTTTGACAAAAGAATCCATTGGAGATGTCCAAGGTTGTTTTGTATTTTTTGCGCACTATGTTATTCATTAGTGCAGCACTGTGTGAGTTTTGCACTGCAAAAGTTTTGCAACATGTGTTAGGGTGTCGGTAATCCAAAACTAGACGGTATGAATTGTCTGGTTTGGAGACCGGAAACAAAGGATTGTTCATTTGTGAGGTGCAAGTTTCAATCACCCCCTGGTATTCTAGTTGATCTAGTATTTCATTTACTTGTTTTTTAGCTTCTTGCTTAATTGGGTACTGCCTTTGTGCAGTTGGTTGTGATTTTAACTGGATTTTGTGAGGAGGAGAGTCCTCATCCCATCCTACATGATTTTTGTATAAAGCAGGTGCTAAGGCCACTGCCCACTTTCTAGCAAGTGTGTATTTTTTATGAATCGGTATTTGATTCGAGAAGGCAGGCATAATTACTTCTTCGCCATGAGGGCACTCCCTGACAAACTCTGGTGGCCAGTCTTTTTCAGCTAGAAGGATGTCATAGCCCTTGGATAGGTTATCCCAAAATAGTCCCCTTATTTTCCTAGTCTTATCTCCCTCTATACGTAATGTTATCTCGTATATTTTGTGGGGCTTGCTAACTCTGGTATCTGCAGTTTCCACTTGAAGGTATTCATTCGTGTCCACTGTCTCCAGATGATTCATAAGGACTTTGCGAGCTATGCTCACCTCTGCTGCGCTGTCTAGCATTGTCTGAGCCCACTCTCCGTTTTTCAGTTGTGTCCTCAGTATTCTCGGCATTGTTAACTACCTTGATACTGGCTACCTTCTTTTTTGGAAATTGTGATTTCTTTTTCAGTTGAGCAGGTTCCTTGTCTTTGGACTTGGCGTGCTCTTCTGATCGTCCTCTTCTTTCCGATTTCTGCGAGGAATTCTGAAAAGATTGAGAGGGACGTGTATCAATGTCTTGATATCTATCAGGTTTTTTAATATTATCCCTATTTCTAAGGTTGTATCTATTCCCAGAGGGGTCACTCTGGGGTGACCTTTGTCTCGGGTTTGGAGATTTCTCTCTTCGCCTAGGAGACCTTCCTCTGGACTGGAATTTCTTTTCTTTAGGATTGGATTGTTTGTTCCCATCCCAGTTCTTTTTTGGTGAATTATTATTATTATTAAAAAACATTTTTTCTGGACTTGTAGTCAGTTGCGGTTTTACTGGTATTCCACCTAGACTATCTCTGCCTAGTTCTTCATAGGATTTTTCTATGATTCTGGCAATTTCAGCTGGTTGGTCTGCTATATCTGTCTCTTTTAACCTCTGGCGGATCGCCACGTTTGCTGCTTCACCTTTTATGTTGGCTAATAATATAGCCGAAACCTGTTTGAAGTCTTTTAGTAATTTCATACCAAGAGTTAAAGCAGGTTCTGGACCGTATTCATCTTGAATTTGTTTAAGCACATCTGGTATTACCGAAATGGATGGAACACCGTGCGTTTTTGTATAGATGGAAGCAAAGACTGTACCCCAAGTGTCACAGTCCTCAATGTGTGGTGCGATTCCCATTGGGAGACATATAGTCAGAATCCTGTGTTTTTCCAGCGGGGTGGTGTCAGGAAACACCGCCTCTATTTGGGTAATTTTCTGTGCTAACCAGAATGGTATCTGTTCCCGTTTAGCTGGAACTTTACCTAGGCAGGATTGGATGTTCTGTGGTGTAATTTTATTTGTGTTCCCCTGGTGAGGGGTCAGCTGTGGAAGTTTAATCGCTGGCTGAATTGTTGAAGTCCGCATTACATACTGAACTAATTGTCTGTGAATTTTTAGTAGTTGTTTTAGCTGTATTAACAGCTCTGCTGCAGGCATTCTTTCGATGTCTGGATGTGGTGTGTATCCGGCTAAGACCGGCCACGTTGCTCCTGGTCTTCCTAAAGGACCGAGCCTTGTAATGTGATTGTTATGTATTAGGGCGCCATCAAATAAGAGCAAATGCTCTTGGAATTTGAGTGGTACTTCCACCTCCTCGAAAGGAGTGTACGTTTCAGGAGGTTCCTCTACTTTGTAATAGTGGAAGTACTTTGTTACAGCATTTGCTGCTGGAAAATGTATCCATGTATAGTATACCTCTGTCTGCCGACATTCGTGTGCCTCAATTACGAATATGACTGTGCCACCTCTAGGTGTCAGTCCATTTTCTATAAGTTTTAAGGTTATAGATCTCCTTTTAATGACCGGAATGAGTATTATATCCGCGTCTGCTGCTTGCATGGTAGCATCAGCATCTGCTATTTCAGTAGCTAATCTAATTGCCTCTCTTTCTCCATCACTGTCTCCCATTTTACTGACAGGATGGTATTATTTTTATTTGCAGATCAGGTTTCTTATGGAAACAGAGATTAGATGCACAATATTCTGGAACTGTTTTATCCTTCAACGTTGACTAGACCAAAAACCATACATAGGAGTTCCCTCCTGCGAGGTTTTGGAGGATATTATAACCTTTCACCCACTCCAGACGTCTTTGGAGTATTTGGGAAAAGGGGTCTGAGTGAGAAAGCACGACTGAGTTACTCTAAATGTCTTACGTTAGTTTTATCGCCCTTTCCAAACGCGTTGGGCGCCATGTAGTGTAGCTCCTATTTTCCCAATAGGCTCTGCGCATTGGAATAGTACCTACAGCAGTAAAGGCCTAGGCCAGACGTTAACTAGGTCTACTACTGTCGATACTAGACTTAATTTTTGGGTTTGCCAGCTAAGCTCAGAGTTCGCTAGAAACTTTCTCGAATGTTCAAGGAAGGATTAACTCCCCTGATTAGACAAGAAGGGATTTAGTTTCTGACAACCATAGAACATGACAACTTTGCTCTCCCCTAATCAAGAGTCAATCTCAAGAGTCGTGTGAGCACAAGGCAATTATTTTACTCAGTCAGTACGTGCATTCTTAGTCTCATCAGAATGTAGAGAAAAGGAAGAGACGGGCGTGTTCAATAAAAGATGTTATTTATTGATCAGTCTCTTTTCTTATACAAGAGAAATGGATCGATATTATTGCAATACTTATAGTTAAGTAAAGTGCATACATTAGAAGCAATAGTATAAAATAATACTGTAAAAACATTGATATGGTTTCTGAGCCATATGATGTTTAAAATGATTAAAATATATTTACATACACATATACATTTGACTAAACGTACTCAACTGGTGTTTCTAAATACGCCTACCCCGTGTACCTGACCTAAGTCTAATGCGTGGGCGGGAATAGAAAGTTACAGTTTAAGTTAAGTTTGTTTTTGCCAAGTGAATAACTAAAGAATTCTCTGTGAGGGGTTATTCAGTTCTGTACCTGGAAGTTAGGATGAATGAGGAATGGTATCTCTTTCTCTGCTCTCGATATTCCAGGCTGCCTGCGAGGGCTGCCCAGAAGCGCCGGTGCTGGGTCTCTCGGCTTGAGATAGCAGCGCGTCTCTCAGCGCGTCAGGAAGGCGGGGCTGCTGCCAGCGGGGTCTGCTTCTGCTCTCGGCTTCGGCAAGTATGGCTGCTCCGTCTTGTCACCACGCGTGTGTTTGCATAGGGCAAGGTCGGCAATATTTATACCTTAAAGGTGCCGAGATTGACGTAAGGATGGACATAGGTACGTCAATAAAGATGTCATACGACTTGCTCGTTAGCACATTCTTTTGCAAAAGTTCTCTGTGAAATCAAAACAATGGCCGCACGGATTTTCCAGGTTGTCATAGGTTTGATTTGTTATGAGAACGTCGTATGCCTTATCAGGGGCTGGAGGAATGTCGCTTGTCTAATTAGATCTCAAGCGTTATGACCTAATCAGATAACACGTTCCTGTGCCGTAGTGTGACTGCGTCAGATAACGGTATCTGCATCATGGGGGTTTTCTTGCCTCATGGGCTGACTGTTAGTTAACTAGCTAGGTAGTTTAACCAGATTAGGGTCAGGAATAGGGGGATCGATTCAGAACCTATAGAAATACACGACACACTCTTCACCTGATCGCGACGACAACCTCTGGTTCCTACCTGGTTCCACACCGGTCTCTGGCTAGTGACTTTGAACATTGTCCCCTCTGCTTTCAGGTCTTCATCTTCCTCGATCCACCCTTGGATCGCACCAGACATCTTCCTCCTGGTCGCCTGCAGCATCTTTCTTCGACGCTCCATAGACTTCGACGCGGAAACCCGACACACTTTGACACCTATGCACCCGCAGCCCGTGGGTGAGGTAACAAGAGCATTTCAGTGCTCAATGGTAGATTGACTCTCCTAGTGTCCAGGTATCCTGTCGTTTTAGTCGTAACTAGTAGGAACTGTCTTTTACGTACCTTTTTGTAATTTGTTCTGCCCATTGACTTTGTTCCGCATCTCGCGTGTGAGTTCACACTCTGCACACGCGTCCCGTGGGCCTCCTGCAACTTACCTAAGGTTAGGGTAGGGTAGTCCCAGCGTTCCTACAGCCTCTGGGCAGCTCCATTTCCTCTATCGATTTCCTTATACCATTTACTTGGTATATGGTTTGTCGTGCCCCTAGGGCACCATTTTAATTTGTGCGACTATTGTATTTTTCTGAAGAGTATTGTTATGTGCTTAGCCCTCTGAGCTCATAAAGAGTTCAGAGGTGTTTGTTATTAATAAATATATTGTTTATTTTCATAACAACCTGTGTGGTGTCCTTTCATCTGGTATTCAAGGGGTTATATGTGGTAAAACAGCTGGCTTCACATGGCAAAAGAGTTTAGCCTAAGACTGCTTTGTCCATGCTACCATTAGGATAGCTGGTCTATAAGGTTGACTTACAACCAATCACCATAAGGGTTGTTTGGACTGATACAAGGTGATCACTAGAACTAGTGAGCATCATCTATCAGGCCAACTTCTCACACCAGCCTGGAGGCTAGAGACCAGGATTAGAGAGGTACTGAACAGCACACAAATAAGGGAAAGGAAAAGTCAGGTACATCATTAGGGATAGGTTGATTTTTACCTGTTCTTGTTTATGTTTTTATTAGGCACCTGATTCCCGAGAAGTCTGAGCGAGTCACAGATCACTTCAACGCTCCAGCAGTAGAAAACGCAGGAACGGTGTTGTCTCTCTCTTTTTTTATTTTATCCCCCTCCCCCTCCCCCTCCCCCTCCCGTGAAGCTTCTGGTTTTTTGTACACTGTGAATAACTAGTGTGCTGGAGCAAGTGGTTTCAGGGTGGGATCGGACAGTCTTCAATATCCAGCAGAACTGACCGGATACTCAGGTGAGCTGGGTTCTGACAGTTAGCTTCAGGAAAACAACGATAATAGTCATTTATCATGTGACGTAAGTCAGTCACCAGAGAAACAGGCATCGATATGGACTTCTCCCTCACCTCAGAATAGGTTTCCTCTTCCTCCTCATACTCGTCTGACTGTTGGAACGACTCATATCTTTTGGAGTCGGACACTGGGCGATCTTGAAAAGAGTAAACCTCTTTAACCTCTTGGCACTCTTCTTCATCAGTCTCCTAACTCTTAATTTGTAGCTGTGAGGGACTGTAAGCTACTCCCATCGAATCTTCATCCTCCTATTCTTGTAAATCCAGCAGATTTGATGGAGGAAGGGAGCAATTTTTGTCCACGTAGTGAATTCCGCAGTTTTTTTGACCGTTGCCGAGCCCGTCAAAGGTTGAAAAGACCTTAAGGATTTCGATTTTGGTGACTTAAAAGTCATCGTCGATGGAGCTCCCATCGTCGATGCTCCCGGAGACGCTGAAATTCCAATTATCGCCGACGAGGTCGTCGTCAGTGGTGTCGTCGACGAGGTTGACAACCCTCTTCCCGTCGACGGAGTCGTCGACAAACCTTTCTTTGACGGCATTGTCTTGGTCACTGCCGTCGACGCCGCTGTCGTCGTCGAGATTGTAATCGTCAACGAAGTCGTCGTCGACGGTGTCGTCAACGTCTTCACAGGATCAAGCACCGGAGACGCCACCGATTTCGTCGACGGGGCTGAAGACACTACCCTTGACTCTGAGGATTTGTTTAGAGGAGTATGAGGTAGAGAAGACGAATATGTCTCTTTGCCTTTAGTTTTTTGCTTCTAAGATTCCACTGTTTCCTCAGAAGCAGATGAGTTCCTCTTTTTAGAAGACTGACTAGTAGAATCCATTTCTGAGTCTGATTCGGAGGTGGCCTTCTTTTTCTGCAGCCACAACAGTAAGAGTGCCTCTCTGTCCCTTAAAGTTTTAGCTGAAAAGGTCCTGCAGTGTTTGCAGTCCTTAGGCACAGGTTTTGGATGAAGACAATACAAACAGTCTTTGTGGGGGTCTTCAGAATAGAGTCCGGCTTTCCCACAAGACCTGCCGGGCCCGAAAAGCCTCTTTTTTGAGCTTTCAGCCATATTAGATACAAGTTGTAAAACAGTACCTTAAATCCAGAAGAAAAACTTGCAGATGGAAAGGTCAAAAGTTCACTCAGGAACAAAACTGAGCAAGGCTCAGGGAGACTCCTTCTCAGACGAAGGTGGTTGGAAATCTGAGGTAGGATGGCTCTGCTGGGGAGTGTGATGCCAAGGCTGGTAGCTGATTGGCTGAGTTTTGGACCACATAATGATGAGGTTTGGTTACCAAACAATGTTGTTCCCTATGGGTTTCTATGCAGTTTTCTTTTACTGCTATGGTCATTCTGTTACCGTGAGACTCCTACCATGACGACGGGGAAGATACAAGCATGTGAATTTATGAAAGATTCAATACTGGAGAATCTACTCTACCACTTGGAACACAGGATGGGGCTCTCAGGCAGATCCTTAAATGATTTTCCTCTTTCCTCAACAACAGAACACAAAGAGTTAAATCCTACCAGTCTCTCTACAACCCTAGATCCTGCACACTGGGGGTCCCCCAAGGATCCCCACTCTCCCCCACACTCTTTAACCTTTTCCTGGAACCATTTACTGTAATTATTAAAGCCTCCAACATCCAATATCACATGTATGCGGACGACACCCAACTCTACATGAAAATCTCCTCCCCCGAAGACATTAAATCTCTCAACGGTACCCTGCTCAAAACCCTCAACTGGCTAACCTCCAACCATCTCAAATTAAACACCCTCAAGAAGGAATTCCGCCTCATTGCAACTGCTAGGCAAACCCCTACTGTGGTGAAATGTCTTGGTAACCTCACTACCCTCAACTGCACACCTCACATCATTAACTCCACTAAATCACTGGGAATTGGGCTAGACAAAAATCTTAACATGCAACACCACATCAGTTCATCGACCAAAGGAGCGAACTTCCAACTTTGCATCCTAAGAAAACTCAAACCCTACCTTCCCCATGATGACTTTAAAGTGGCGGTGCAAGCACTTGTCATCTCTACACTAGAATACGGCAGTGCGCCTCTTTGCGGACTGAAGAAACTCAGTTTAGTCCCTATCATAGCATCTCCGAATGCCGCTACTAGACTCGTCACCTGTTCTAAGAACCAACCTCATTTCACCGGACCTGAATTCGCTCAATTGGCTCGCTTGTATGACCCATAGCGCACTACACTTCAACACCCCACTCTACCTGACAAATAAGCTGGAATTTTCTGGTGGCTCCAGGTCCACAAAGAGCACCGGCACACTGCTGCCCAAGCCTAAGAAATGTAATAAGCTTAAAATCGTACATTCTCTGGCATCGCCCAGAGAATCTGGAACACCCTTCCAGTAGAAACAAGACTGATTCCCATTACACTTGCCTAAAAAGGGGAAGTTAAAGCTCTACTATTGAACAATGCGTTGAACTAGATGCTTTGCTCCTCTTGCCTCTAACTTACTGTATACATTTGGGGGCATATTATCAAGCATGGCATTAAAAATGATCGCCGGTTTAGCGGCAAAAAGCTGCTGCTAAAGCAGCAATATTGGGCTTGATATTATGCCGTGGAGAATTCCAATAGAAGTCCATGTTCTGGTGTGAACATGGGCTTCTATTGGAATTCTCCACGGCATATTATCAAGCCCATTATCGCCGCCTTAGCGGCAGTTTTCTGCCGCTAAACCGGCGATAATTTTAACGCTGTGCTTGATAATATGCCCCTTAATTTGTTGCGACCCATTGTCGCCTGTCATACTGTCTTGTTTGACCTTGATGTATATTGCCCTACTTGTCGTTCTCACCCAACCTGCCTCCTATGCCCCCCTTAATTTCGTCTTGCCCCTGTTGTATATTGTCCCACTGTTACCCAGATTTTTCTCCCCTTGCTTGTCTACCTAAACCGTGTGTAAAGCGCTCTGATACCCACCTGGGTCATGTTCGCGCTATACAAAACCTTAAATAAATACATTAAATTAAAAATCAGTACTTTCTGCCCCACACAGCCACTGTTTGCACCACAAACATGTCTTTCAAAGATATCCTAAATTTGACGGACAATAAGGCTGAAACTAAAGTTTATATATCTTCTGAAGCACTTCATATCTATGGCCCCATACGAGAGGTGAAATCATTCAGTTCAGTGCAAGGACCAGTCACTCAGCAGCTATGAGGAGTAGTGTGGCTATGTGGAGTAGTGTGGCTCACTGGTTAGAGGCGGCAGGCCTGAGAGCAGAAGTCAGCCCGGGACCAGGGTTCAATTCCCGACGTGGCAGGGTCGTGGACCTTGGTCAGCGGACTCGATAATTCTCGCCTCGGTGCTTACTCTAATCAGGGGTTCCACTCGGCAACTCTGGGCATTAGCTTGCCTAATCTCCACAACGGCCCCACCAATTCCGGGGATGCCTGGCTCCACCTTGGGGACTCCCAGCAAGGGACCATCCCACAGGGAAAGCCAGGACGGGTTCCCCAGAGTTATACAGCGCCGGGACGCCCCGTTGCTGGGGCAGCTGTGCGCTTTACAAGTATACTACATTTACATTTTATGACAGCTTGAATCCCTCATGCGCCGAGAGATCAATCAAAGGTTGCATGCCACGAAGTTAATTCAATATCATAAAGCCAGTAGGATCCCCAGAGGTTAATGATTAGCCAGCAAACCCATGCTGTTCAAAATTAAGAACAAAATAATGGATAAATGGTATTCCATATTAAACAAGTGTTCCGGTGACCTAATACTCCTGATTATTGAGGAGTTGTCTTCTAGACTTGTGGGATTGCAATCTGAAATTCGGGAATTACAAGAATCCATCAGTCAATGTATGGAAGCAGACACTTGGGACTCCACCCTAAAAGAGATTAACACTAAATTAAATTTGTATGCAAAAGAGATTCACGAGTGCAAAGTACGCAAATTCAGGAGGGATACTATAGATTACAAGTTGGATGAGGTATACTCTTAGGCGGAAGTATATGCGCAAAAGCGCAATTCCAAGAAACCTGGAACTACATACTCAGAAGAAAGCCTGGAATCCGGTGGTGACACACGATTGATTCGGCCACCTGTTCCGTCCACTGTTCCTACTCCGTCAACAGAAGGTACATCTGATGCAGCTACTGTTTCTAAGGTGTCTTTTTTAGTCCAGTGGCAAACAACCCGCCAATCGAAACACCGTCGTTGACTGGCGACACCACAAGACCCGCAGAGGGCACCGATTCAGTCAAACCAGCCACAACCGGCAGGTGACAAAAGAAACAATTGAAATCAATATTTCTTCATGTACTTTGACTAAGACACAAGAGTCAGTATTAAACAAAGGAGTTTCATTTGTACCTTCACATCGTTCAACGCCATTTGAGACTGACATCGCTACTTTTTCGCTAACCTTGAACATACTCGATCTGACCAAGAAGTTTCACAGTTCTGTCAATTCAAACCTAAAAGTTCATTTGTGGCACCTACATCCCATAAGGTTCTTGATGCATATGAGACTCTTGTCAGATAAGATCTTATGAAACTACCACACACGTCGTTTAGCAAACATTCTAACTTATCCAAGCAGGATAATCAAGCTCTAAGGACACTCAGAAAAAACACTAAACTAATTTTTTCACCAGCTGATAAAGGGGCGCTTTGGTCATCGTGAACCGCACTCTCTATGAGAACAAGGTTAACACCATGTTACTTGATGAATCTACCTATCTGCCATTGCCCCAACACCCGACTGAAGAGTTTTAAGGTACTCTAATGAATATTCTGATACATGCACAGGACATGGGTTAGATTTCCGAAAAAACTCAACAATTTCTCTTCACATGTTATCCACAACGCCCTTATGTGAACATGCTTCCAAAAATTCACAAATACCTGAATGGCCCTCCCCTTAGGCCTATAGTCTCTAGATGTGGGTCGTTACATGAACCTCTTGGGCATTACTTGGACTCATTCCTACAAATTATTGTACAAGGTGGTTCCACATATTTGCAAGATACCACTCATCTTCTACAATTGCTACAACAGGTTGAGTTACCTGCAGATTCAGAAATTTGGTTGTGTACCGTTGACATGGTTGCCCTGTATACCTCTATACCACATTCCGAAGGTATTGAAGTTGTTGAGTGGGCTCTTCTTCGACAAGATGAACTACAGGCCGAAAATATCTTTCTTATGGAGTGTAGGAAACTGGCTCTATATATAGAACATCAAAATGAGGCATAGTGTGTATGGAGACCAAGTGACCCCTGAGGTAGGCAGAGGTTAAAGTTAGATAGAACCTTAGTCTCTAATTGTGGTAGAGTGGTCGAGCAGTAAGGCAGTATCAGAGAACAGTGTTAAGCATTTGATGTACACACTCAGTCAGCAAATGAATTCACACACTCAGTAACTGAACTCTATGCCAATTGTGTTTGTATAAAAATATATATTGTTGTTTTATTTTTAGAACCAAGCAAGCCTGGCACAGGTAAGCATTAAATACTTTTCAGTAATAAGTTATAGGAGATAGAACAGTTTGAAAATGCAATAGAAATTGTACTTTGTTTGATTTACAGGGGATGCAGTACGTTGCAATACTTAGCAAATACAGTACATTGAATCTAATAGGCCTTTTCAGTAAATTACAGGTAAGTTATTTTTTATGTTACTTTTCTAACTCAGTGCTGGATACCTAGATTCAGCACTGGGACATTTCCTGGAAACAGGAAAGTGATTATGTTTTTATTATTCATATGATTTAAAAAAAATATTTTTAGATTTCAAAACTCCACAGACCTCATTGTTTCCATTTTCTAATCACACAGGAGCAGGGTCCGAGGCATGAGAATGCCACCATCCCTCTGCTGCAACTAAATGTGCGTACCGAACACGTTTGTGTGAGCTACTAATTCCCTTTTCTCAAAATAATTGTGGTGATGCAAATTGTTTTTTGTTTTTTTTTCCAAGCTTTATTCGACTATTAAAAACAATCACAAAAGCGAACAATAAAATGCAATACAAACATTATAATAAAACAATAACTCAGAAATGAAGAATTTCGGAAAGTTAAAACACCAGACTTTTCCTGTGAGAAATAGCTTTGAGTAAAAAAGTAGCAGTAAAAAAACAGATGTCTGCAGAGTCAAGTGCAAATAACAATTCCATGGCTTGGATAATAGTATACACTGAAAATCTTAAAAACATAGGTCTAAGATAGAGACGGCGAAGATGCATATAGAGTGGGCAGATAAGCATGAAATGCAGCGTACTTTGCCTAGTCTGACCATCGCAGGGACAGGGGGAATGGCTGGGAAATTTCATCTCCGGGAAGGCAACTAAGTTATGTACAATACCAAGTCTGAGTCGTGTCAGAACAAACTGATGGGACTGCTTGGTTATGAATTTTAGATACATAGGCATGCCCATTACTTCAGGTTTAGTGGTGTGATAGAATACATAGGTAGACATGGTAATACACTTTAACCTACGCATATCAGACTTAGTTTGGATGAAAACATCTTTAAGTTCCTTTTTCGATACAGTAACGGCACAATAAGGATCCTTAATGATGTCAACATTAAATACATCGCCATAAGTAGAAGAGACATAGCTTAGCCAAGGAATCTTAAGGACTTTGTCCAACTTCAAACAATCGGTGATAATCTTCCTAGAGAAAGTAGTCTCTGCTTTAGCCCATATTGACCTCCATACCATGAGAGGTCTTAATCCCATCAGATCGGTCAGATAATTTAAACAGACCTCACTATGGCACAGTACAGTAGGTGCCGAAGGAGGTAGGCAAAGCAATCTCCTAAGAAACCCATTCTCGGTATTTTGCAGTACCCTATGCCGACTATAGCCCCAGATACCAGAGCCGTACAGAGCAATAGACGCACATCTATGCCTGTAAATGTCTACCATGTCAGGTATACGACGGCTTCCTAGCTTTGCAGCAAAACGAAATATACCAGATGAGCTTTTGGCCATTCTATCATTAACATTAAAAATCTCCTGGGGCCAAGTCCCCTTATTATTAAAAGTAACACCGAGGTAGCAGAACCTATCCACTACCTCAATATTGTGATTGTTAAAATGGAACGGCATAACAGACTTCATCCGTTTACCACAGGCCATAATAAAAGTCTTGGTGTTATTTATTTTCAGTTTCCTTTCATTAATAAAATTATAAAAAGTATTCATAAGTTTTTGTAACCCATTTGGAGTACGCGAGAGAAGCACCGTATCGTCAGCATAAAGCAGAACTGGTACGGGAAGTCCACCAACTTGAGGGGGATCAGCCTGGACCTTTTTGAGTTCAGATTCAATAGAATTGATAAAGAGGGAAAATAGCAGGGGGGCCAGTACACAGCCCTGCCTTATGCCTGACTTCACCCTGATTTTCTCAGTACATTCACCCGACGGTCCAAAACATATCTGGGCCGACAGCTTGTTATAGAGACGAGCCAGAAAGTGAATGATTGCCGAGGGGGCGCCCATGGCCAGTAAAGTGCACCACAAAAGTTCATGGTCCACAAGGTCAAAGGCGCTCGAAAGGTCGGCAAAACAGAGAAATAGGGAACCTTGTTTCGCTCTCGTATATTTCCCTATTAGGAGGTCAAGATTAAGGCACTGCTCCGTAGTCCCTAAGCCTTTGCGGAAACCATATTGGGATTCAGCCATGATATTGTTTTCTTCAACCCACTCCTCCAACCTTATCAGGAGAACCCTACTCATAATTTTTAGGGAGGAATCAAGAAGGGAGATAGGGCGGTAGTTCTTTGCCTCACCTCTATCACCCTTTTTGTAAATAGGTAGAATTAGGGATTCACTCCAAGTGGGAGGGGTATTCTCCAGGACTGATGCATTAAATACCTGGGTCAGGAGTGGGCACCAGAGACTGGGGTTAGATTTATACAGATCAACCGGGACCCCATCGGGTCCCGGTGCCTTTCCTCCTTTACTCTGACTTAGGGAGATAACCACCTCAGATAGGGTAATATCCAAGGGTATCATTGTTTCTGACGTCGGAATAGTTTGACCGTCAAGGTCTCCCCCGGGAGGATTAAAAATGCCAGAAAAATGGGAAACCCAATTGGCTTCGCTGACCTGCGCTGACAATTTGGGAAACTCTTCATTGATAAGGAAAGGGCTGTTGACCGTGGACCAGAACAGCCTACTATCCCGTAACACCGATGCTTGGTTCAGGGCATCCCAGGCAGATTCCCTGAGTTCCTGCTTCCTACGTACAAGATTGTTTTTGTAGGTAAGCCTAAGTAATTTGACGGCCTCCCTATCTCTCGGGGATTTTGTTAAGGCCAGCTTGAGTTCCCGCAGGGATTGAGTACATAGGCTATCAAACCAGCCCACGTTTTGGTTCCTAATTCGGGCTTTAGTAATGGTAAGGCACCTTTTTACAGCAACACCAAGTGCCACAAAATTAGTTATAATACATCCGTTAGGGGCCTCGGGATTAAGGCAACTGTGAATTTCAGCAAACCCCTCTTTAATAATTCTAGCTTGCAATTTATCGGAGTTATCCAAGTTCCACTTTATACGGAATCCATTCTGTCTACATGGGGTAGCATCTTCTAGTACCATGTAATCATTCTTAACAAGAGGCCCCCATGCAGAAATAAGCATGGTGATCACTACCCCCAAGATCAGTAACGACGGGAACCGTACATTGTGGAGTAAAATGCGTAGAAACCAATAAATGATCAATGACAGAAGACGAGTTGGGTCCTACAAAAGTTGGGACAGGCCTACCATCCGCATCTGAAGCCGGGGGATGGATCATAAGATCCAAATTCAACACGAGGGAATTAAAGGAGTCACCATGAGGAGTATGTACAAAATGTGCTCTGTTTTCCCCGTTATCCCCATCATATCCACAAATTCTAGTAAAGGAATATGGGCAAATACGGAGGTTAAAGTCCCCACCCCAAATGATATCAATTGGTTTACTGACATCATTTCGCAAATTCCTCAAAATAGGACCCAGCTCCTCTGCCACCGAGGTATCTGAGACATCAAACAGATTGTTATAGTGGTTAACCACCACTAAAACATGACCCTTAGTATGTTCTAGTATTAAAATTTGGGAGTGGTGTCCCACAGGGAGGTAGGAGATCAAACATAATGGAAGTTTAACTGATGTAAAAATCACTAACCCCCCTTTAGCCCTACCCATACCTGACCTTATTGCCTGGTTGTTATAAGACACAAACCCATCAAGTTCAATATCATCCGTTGCCCAAGTCTCTTGCAAACATAAAATATCAAAGTCGGTAAGGATCTCATTCCACCCCAGAGATACCGATTGCCTGCTCCACCCTGCAACATTCCAGGTTACGAACTTCAGACCAGGGGAACATGTGGGGGGTTGAATAGGCACTGGTACCGTGGTGATTAAAACATTATTGACAAGTAGAGGGTCCAATAATACTGGATAAACCACGGAAATTATCGGGGCAGTTTGAGACATTGCAAGATTTTGGATGGGAATAGGGCTACTGTCCGGCATTACCATGGGCTCATTATCAGAAGAGATAATAGGGTCTACAGCAGTGGGCAGTCAATCAACACCATTGAGGCCACTCAGACAATTAAAACGATTATAATTATGGAAGGGTGTCAGAGGTGGTTGAAAAACAGGTTGGGCTGGGTACCCACAAAAGCTACCCCTCCGATCAACCCTTGTCCATTTGTCCTGGGCTTGGTCACGATGCATATGTACAGGGGGGAAGAAAAAAGATACCGGCAGGGTCCGAATGGTGCATTCAGATGATCTATTCGACCCCGAGCAGATGTAATGAACAGTCCTTGGGTCTCTGAAACTCACCAAAATACAGTCCCCTACTATTGACTTCCTGGTCTTACCCAGCCAGGGTACCCTTCTTACCATCACGATTTCATTATTAAAATATGCTGGAAGAGGTCTATTCCAGTTCAACCATTTGATTACTTGGTTTTTTAGTGAGAAGAAGTTCTCACCTTCCCCCATCTCAAGGGGAGGAACCCCGGCCATAACTACCATAAGATCATTAGCTTTGGGGGGGAAGATCGGGTCTCCGAACTCTAGAGGCAGGTTTCTCTGGTAAAGGGGGTGGAATACCATCACCATTTACAACCCCATTGAGGTTTATAACAGGGGGAGTAATACCTGCGGATAGTGATGGGGGAATGATAGTTTTGTTAAGGCATGGGGGAACTGGTTTGGCCAAGAGGGGTTGCAAAGTAGAAGTGGTAGAAGTCACCATAGTTGGTCCTGGAATGGCTAAGGGAAGTTGTGGGGTAGGGAGTAAGGTGGGAGGGAGCATAGTCTCAGGGGGTCTTCCAAGGGTATTGACCTGCGAATTCAAACTACTTAGTGTAGCCTCAAGAATAGTTAATCTGATCTCCACTCTCTTAATACTCTCGCTGATAGGCTGCAGCAGAGATCTGAGTAAGAATTCTAGGTTCACCTGGGGGACAACTGGGGGCAGTAAAGTAGGCAGGCTATTTGTTAGGAGGCTATTTGTAAGGAGAGGAGCAGGACCCAAAGCTTCATTAGACTTACCGGGAACTGGAACAGACTTACTAGGTTTACCAAAATCGGAATGGGGAAGTTTAGATTTACCCTTACCTCCCCTCGTCTTCCTTCTACGCTTATTAGGGGGAGGGCCGTGCAACTCGGCCACTGTGACTAATTTAGGCTTAGCTTTCCTTAATTTAGAAATATGGGTAGGTTGGGATGTAAGATCAATAGCCGTACAGCAGGGGCTAGTGGGAGGGGTAGACTTCGAAACTTGGACGACAGGTTGACAGGGACTAACAGTACATTCCCTCAACAAAAGAGGTACTCCTTCCTGTGAAGAAGATTCCTCACTAACAAGCAGCGGTGAGCCACCGTCTAAAGTATCTACCAGGGGTATACGTTTCAGATTATCGATAGAGCGACGGCGCTCAACCCTGCGTTCTGCAAGGGCAGTATCCAAGTCTCTCTCTTCCTCCGCCAAGGAGCGTGGGAAATATGTATCCAGGGTTCTAATCTTGGACCCCCCCCAGCTTCACTATAGATTTGTCCAAAGTTGGTGAAGGCATGATAGGTAAATGGGGACTCTTGGGCAACAAGGGCTAGGTAGGAACCAGTACCAATAGCATAAAGAACAAAATAATATGCCCGGCCCGACCTAAGCTGGCCTATGAGGGCCTAAGAGAGCCCGCCCTTAGTCCGGGCTTTGTCCCGGGATGTGTCCCGCTCACGCGTCCCGCTCACGCGTTGTTACCCCGGGTCTTATACGGGACGTTGAATAAGGGGATGTGGTAAATAAATAATTAATTACCGGTACTATTTTTGAATACATTAATAAAACAGATAGCTCAATAAATAAGAGGCAGGATCCGAGGAATCTGAGTCGAATGGGCTTTATTCAGGCATAAGGGAAGGGACAGGATCGGGACAGCCTGAAATAGAATGGCATAGAAGGCAGCTGCAACGTTTCATCAACAGTACAAGGTATATATAGTAAAATATCACAATTACATTACATACAGTAGGCGTAACTAGTGACAAACGTAAGATAAGAACACATGGGCGGAAAAGAAGGCGTGCACAGGGCGTGCACGTAGACATGTGATGAGAACGTCACAGAAGTGTCATAAAGTGGGCGGAAACATGGAGGGGGCTACCTGAGCAGCTGGGACCTTTAACCTAGTGGTGCGCGCAAACGGACAATGACGTGTTACCGGGGAGAACTGGGGCTATGACTTCTGCACTAGAAGAGGAGACGAAAGTCTGCGTTGTCAGGACGACATGTACCTATAGCGTATCTGGTATCTGGTGTTTGGAGTACATGTTGATAGAATCTAAAAGTTATCAGGACAAAGGCTACTTGACACTAAGGCTGGTGCATGCATATATTCTACATGTATTGCGTGTGCTATGAATCTTCCATGAATATTAATACAGTAATTCACTTGCATGGAGACAGAAAGACTAGACTATAACTGTAGATGTTTATGCGGTTCGTTAGCTTAGGAATGTGTAGACGGGGAGCTGAACTGATAACTAGAGGCATAACATATTCTTGGCAGACAGGCAGGCAGAGCCAGGCCGGGCACCGCGCTGCGCGGCAGGAAGTAAGTGAAGGGTCAGGGATGCAGTTGGGGGCTGCATCGCTCCTCGGAGTGGGTTCAGAAGACTGGAGCTTGAAACTGGCGTCCGGGCCTTTTGAGGCCTAGAAACGGGGACAATGCGATGAATTAACGTGCACACTGTAAAACATGGCAACATAGGCCTAATACTCGTTGCTTTCACGAGAACTGGAAACTAGCATATTAACGTTGGACACAACTATAATTGCGTCTTTAATCGATCATAGGGGGATATATGCATATCGATCATGCACATATAACATAGGATTGGGAACACGTAGGCACATATAACAAGGCAAAATTCAATTTTCCTCATTCCCTCCTTGTGCCCTACGTTTCCATCAGGAAACATCAATATTCATGATACCATCTATCTGTTCATAGAGCATCATTTGCTCGTCTCGAATTGTCTTGGAACGGGATTTAGGACTAGGAATACAAGAGGTAGCACACAAGCCGCAAATCGCAGGGCCACATTGTAAACAGAGACAGCAACTGAATATAATCATTACTGCTATACCTAGGAATGACAATACTTTCCATCCCCAGGCAGATATTATACTCCAGAGCCAACCGGACCATGTCCAGGTGCCTGGATTCTGGTGCAACTGATGGGCAATTTTATGAAGTCTGGTTATAGCTGAATAAACAGACGGTGCGTTATTAGGAATGAAAATGCAGCAACTAGATCCGATGACTCTACAAGCTCCTCCCCTATCGGCCAGTATGACGTCAAGGACGAGACGATTTTGGAGCACGACAAATCTCATAGCAGATTGCTCTTCAGTTAAGTTACCTAGAGCGGAAGTAGTCTCATTCACTACTGCTTCAAGGGTTCTAGTTAGCCTACGTATTAACTTACTATTCTGGACAGGACCTATGAAAAAAAAGAAACCTTTATTGAAGTCTTGATATTGTTCTGAGGCAGTTTCAGTTTGATCGACAATTGGGGACTCGGTCTCCCTTCTATGTCTAACGTGTACTAGATGTGTGTTTCTGTGATAATCAGATGGGGCTAGAAAAACTGGTGGCAGTAGGAAAGCAATGTAACATGTTCCATCCCAATCGAGGGGCAGACGAACATATGCGGTCTGGCCACAAACAAAATAAGAATGACGTGAAGCTTTGAAAATAGATTTCCCACTGTCACTATACTCGACCACAGTGGTACAATCACTATGTCCTACATGTGCGGAACCATTCTTTCTGACACATAATTCGCCTTTAAGTGGTAGAACTGAAATAGCAGGCAAATCTGGAGTAGTCTCGGACTGAACATTCAAAACCATGAAATTCGAGGAATAATTACCTAGATCATATACTTCATTTTCTAGATCTAACCCTGTTCTATGGGAAAGTCCTTCCTTGTCTGGGAAACATGTTCTATTCAGAAGGGACATATCATTTGAGGATGACGTTAACGTGGACCATGCTCCACACGAACCATTATGTGAAAACGGATAAGGAAAGAGTGGCAGAACTCCCTTCGGTGTCTGGAAAGGGGGGAGTCGACCACACACCCAACAATTAGTGGCATTGCTAGTCTGGTGTGAATAGTGTAACATACGGATAAACGTATTATTTCGCATAGCAAGACGATAGGATAACTCGTGAGGAGGCAGGTCACTAAAAGTGTGCTCTACTGTAGCATTAGAAAACATATGTACATGTGAAATAGGAAAACATAAATGTAAGGCATAACTTATGCAGGTAACCATAAGACTCAGAAATAACATAAAAAACAAAGTAACAATACATCTACTTCGAAGATTCTTTTGATAACGTATTCTCTTAGAGTTTTGACTAACTCTCTCACTGCGTTGGTCTATCTCATACATGTCAGGAACCTGTCTAACCGTTTCACCCGAGAGGGACTTAGACAATTAAACTGGCTGACTTACTAGACCGAAGCTTATCTTTATACTCCTGCTGCGGAGTTTTCTCTAACAGGGGAAGTTTAGATTCAGTGTCTGGGCAGTCCTTGAGAAAAGTCTTTGGTTTGAGTCCATGGAATCTCTTTACATGACTGGAATGTAACCACCCCTTCCTTCCTTCGATCTTCACGGCGGTCCTTGTTGTCAGTAGTACAAGTCGGGGCTCCTTCCAGCGGGGCTCCAGCGGACTTGAACGATCAAAATTCCTCACGAGGACCAGGTCGCCTGGTATGACCTCATGCGGTTTCACTTCGGTGTTGTCTGGAAAAGCAGCGGCAACCTGTGAACGACAAGATTGTAGTGCAGACATCAAGGAGGCCAGGTAATCTGTCAGCATATTACTGTCAACATCTGTAATTGTACGTGGTCTAGGTGTACCCCACATATTTGGGGGACGACCGAACACTACCTCGAAAGGGGACAGACCTGAGCGGGAGTGAGCGACCATTCTCATATAGAAAAGGGCGACTGGCAGTGCTACTATCCAATCTACGCCTTTCTCTGCGCATACTTTGGCAATGCGGATTTTCAGAGTCTGGTTATGTCTCTCTACAAGACCGGCTGCTTCAGGATGTCGTACACAATGGAACTTCCACTGGTACCCTAACAGAAGGGATACTTGTTTCATGAGCTCGGATGAGAATGGCTGGCCGTTATCTGAATACACGACCCTAGGTAATCCATAGCGGGGAAAATACTCACGAACCAACTGCCTGGCAGTGGTCGCAGCGGTGTAATCTGGAACTGGATATGCTTCTGTCCATCTGGACAAAGCGCATACAACTATGAGGACATACTTGAAACCTCGACATCGCTCCATCTGAATATAATCCATCTGGAGGACTTCAAAAGGGTGGTCAGGAGGATGGAATCCACCTTGTTCCACCGGGACACCATTACCTGGATTGAACTGACAACAGATCATGCAGGTACGCACTTTCTGTTTGGCTGCTGCTCGTAAATGCTTGTTAAACCAGAGGTTCTGAATACTGTCTAACATGGCTTTTTCTCCTAAGTGTGCTGGACTATGTGCGGTGTTAATAATGACTTGAACCATAGAGTCGGGGAGAAACCATGTGGCTTTTCCCTTCGTCAACCATCCTTGATCTGTCTGGACCCCTCCTTGTTCAGACCATTTCTTTATTTCATCGGGAGTAGCATGTAACTGTATATCTAGTACGTCTTGTGTAGGGTCCTTAACTGTCATACAAGTAGTCTGATCTGGAATGTCTGTCTGTGTCGTGTTAACTGGAATGTCTGGAGTCTGAGCTGTGAGCTTGGCTGTTCGATCTGCTAGATCGTTACCCTGGGAAATGATGTCAGTGACTTTCGTATGTGCCTTGCACTTCATGATAGCGATAGCTGTTGGTAAATGTATTGCCTCTAACAGAGCTTGAATGAGGGGGCCATGCTGAATCTTGGTTCCATGAGAAGTCATGAAACCTCTTTCTTGCCAGAGCACTCCAAAGTCGTGTACGACTCCGAATGCATAACGTGAATCTGTGTATATATTTACTTTCAGGTTCTTAGCTCGTATGCAGGCTTGAGTCAGAGCGACGAGCTCTGCTGCTTGAGCAGACAGGGTGTTAATACGATGTGTTTCTATAACTTCGGTTTCAGTAGTCACTGCATACGCGGCTACTAGTTCTCCTGTACTTGTTCTCATACATGAACCATCCACATAAAGTGTCAGGTCGGGATCAGGTAATGCAATGTCTGTCAAGTCTTGTCTTGGCTTTGTCATGGTGTTAACAACTTCCACACAGTCATGTGTGGCAGGATTTGAGGTAACTGACGGTAACAGTGTGGCGGGATTTAAAATGTTGCAGCGTCTGATTTCTATGTGTGGCTGGAACAGTGTCAGTTCATAACCTGTTAAACGTGCAATTGTCAAGTGCTGAGTCTGTGTTCGGTTTAAAAGAACTTCCACGGAGTGTGGAACTTGTACTGTCAGGGAGTGTCCTAACACTATGGAATCACTTTGTCTGATAGCTAGAGCTGTGGCTGCAACTGACTTGAGGCACGCAGGCAGAGCCTGGGCCACTGGATCTAATGTGCTAGAAAAATAAGCACAGGGCTTGTATTGTCCTGCTTGATCTTGTGTGAGAACAGATAATGCAGTACCATCACGTTCAGTGACAAAAAGTGTAAAAGGCTTACTGTAGTTTGGTGTTGCTAGAACAGGTGCTTGGCATAAAGCTTTCTTTAACTCATTGAAAACAAGTGTATGTTCTTGGGTCCAAGGGAGGACAGTCGATACGGCTGCCTCCTGTATCGTTAACTGTATCAGTGGCTTAGCTAGAAATGCGTACTGAGGAATCCATTGTCTGCAGTAAGAAGTGAGGCCGATAAAAGCTCGTACCTCCTTCTGAGTCTTGGGCTGTGGAAGATGTGCTATTAACTGGATACGGTCAGGTGTCAACTGCCTACCCCTCTTGGACAGTAAGTGTCCAAGGTAGACCACTTGCTGGACACAGAATTGCAATTTGGAAGGGGACACCTTGTGCCCCATCTCGGCCAGGAAATACAAGACTGTAAGTGACGCACGTTCGCAGTCACGTTCAGAACGGGCTGTGATCAATAGATCATCGACATACTGGAGCAGGGCAGTGTCAGTTGGCATGTGAATATTGTCTAGTTGTCTTTTAAGTGCTTGACTATAAATACTAGGACTTTCTGTGAAACCTTGAGGAGCTCGTGTGAATTTATAGCTTCTTCCATTTAAACAGAATCCGAAAAGGAACTGGCTATCTGGATGAATGGGGACACTAAAGAATGCGTTCTTGAGATCGATAACAGTGAAGAACGTAGCTTCGGAATCAATGGCTGTCAATAGGGAAGAAATATCTGGGACCACTGGGTACTGGGGTATGATACATTTATTAAGTTCTCGAAGGTCAATCACTAATCGATAAACTGGAGGTGCATTTGGATCAGTACGTTTCAGAATCGGAATGATAGGAGAATTACATACATTGGAGTCAGTTTCTACAACTACTCCTTGAGCAATGAGCTCGTCAATAATTTTGGATAAGGCTGCTACAGCCTCAGGTGGCAATTTGTACTGTCGGATTCGTGGTAATACAACACTTTTCTTCAGGGTAACACGATGGGGTGTAATGTGCATACAACCTACATCAGTTGGACCTTGCGCCCATAAATGCTGTGGTACATTCAATAATCTTGGATCAAAATCACGTAATACATAATGACCTTTAAAATCACGCAAAAACAATCGTACTCCTTCTGGGGAGCAGCATATGACTGCTCCTAATTCCTTCAGGGTCTTGATGCCTAGTAAGTTTTCTGGACATGATTTCGTAAGTAACAAGTCTGTAGTTCGGGACAATGGACCAACTTCTAGAGTAACTGGTTTCGATATTTCATTAACAATAGGCTTTCCTGAAAATCCAAGGGAAACATTTCTAGAGCCTGAGAGTGGAGCCCCTGGAACCTCGTTATGACTGATGGTAGTCCTACTTGCCCCTGTATCAATCAAAAACTTTCTGTCTTTCCCTAATACTTGGCTGTGTACATAGGGACCCTCTTGATCTACAGGAATCTCGATGAGAGGCAAGCCAACCTCCCTCTCTAGGCTGTTTCATGAATACGGCTGATAATCTGGATACTCTGACTGTGCGTACTGGTACATCTGCTGTGTAACGTGTTGTGTTGCAGCTATAGGCTGCGGTACTGTAACTGTCTGTTGTGCATTCTGCGGTGGCTGGGAAGTCTGTGAAACTTGTTCTTGTCTAGGCGGACGTGGTCTTTCTTTCGTTTTACCAGTAGCTATGTTGTGTTTCAGAACTGCACATTCGTTTATATAATGACCTGGCTGTTTACAGTAATTGCAGGTCCCTTTAACGGGAGCTGCATGATGACTAGCTTGATTCGTACCCCTCTTCTGACTGTCTTGTGGAACAGATTGTGCAACTAGTACTTTCATTTTCGTGTCTTTCATACGTCTCCTTTCATGTTCCTGCTCTTCCCTGATTCTGTTCTGGTGGTACTGTAGCATCTGGAGCATCTGTGACGGAGTATTAGCTTGCCAAGTACTTTCGACTTTCAATACTCGATTCTTAACTTGCGGTAAAGAATTCTCAACTAGCTTGGTAACAAAAAGATGGGGATACGATTCACTACTTGTTTTCAGACCACTATTAATAATGAAACATTTCTCAAATCTAGAATAAAAATCACTAGTGTCTTCGTCTTGTTTCTTTTTACAGGCTGAGATGGCATCCCAATCTTCCTTTTTCGTGGCTAGTAATCTTGGCAAAACTTGTATCAATAACTCGGGCAATGCTTTAGCTTTATCCCCAAGACCGGTACCTGGAACTCGTGTGTTATCTTCAGTTTCTAATGCGGTCCAATCTATCTTTTTCTCTCCCACCTCCCATTCTTTTTCTTTGAGTTTTTCATATATGCCCGCAGGCAGCAGGACCTTTAACATTTTAATGATATCAGGATACGTGTATTCTCCCATACGGAGCATGTCCTTTAATTCACGGTGGAACCCTGCTGGATCTTTATCGTGACAGGGAATTAACTTCTTCATTTCTAGGAGTTCTATTTTCGTGATGGGGGTGTAAACAAATACTCGTTCTAGGCCACCCCCTTCTACCTTAACTGGATGTACTTCTCGTAACGGATTCTCTCTGTCTATATAGAATGATTTTCTTTCTGGGGGTGGAACGGGAACAAACTGCGGATTCAGGAACGTCCTGTATTTGTGGCGCTGTTCTAATATAACATTAATTAAATCGGTACCTAGACCTTTCCATCTGTTTAGTAGTAACTCGTTCAGTACATCATGTAAAGGACCTGGATCAGAGTGCTGATCCTCATACAGTGTAATGAGGTGCTGGATCATATAAGTACCCACCAGACGCTGCTCGGCTGGGGGCAGTTTCAGAAATGTTTTGGCCACTATTTCATCTGGAAACGTGATAGAATCACTAGTCCATCGGACTGCTGATCGGGCTAGTTCCTGTTCATACATGGTACTAAGCTCGCTATAACCTATTCGTGATTTCAGAATTTGATCGGTGGCCTGGAATACTTGTTCAAGAGAACACTGTTCTGGTACTGGAGGAGGAAAAACTTTCTTGTAATCTAGGCGTGAATGTCTGTCGGAAAATCTAGTTCTACCTACATACGCTATTCTGGAAGGATTCTCGCTGTCTACCTCTTCACTAGAAGAGTCATACTCTTTCTCGGTTGCTCTTTTTGCTTCCTCTTTCTGATGTATACTTATAATTTCCTTACGAATTTTCTTGTACATACTTTCTACACTACCTTGTGTCTTGTGTTTTCCCTCGGCTATATTGTCACTCCACTTAGTCAGACCTTTCATCTCATCTTTATCTTTATCAGGGTAATCTTGTTCTCTTATGAAACAGTTAATCAAGAACTGTAAAATCATATGTTGAGTCTCGACTTTTCTGTGTGCCATGGCTTCGTGAATACTTCCTGGATTCTCTCCTGTACGGATAAAACGATATATTCTGTCTATATGTTCCTTCATGTCGGGCAGGGTGATCAGAAAGTTGGCAACCCGTCTTAAACGTAATGAATATATTATCATGTGATCTTCGCCTGGAACTGGATCATATATACAGTCAGTAAGAAGTCGCTTGAGGTCTGCGTATGTAGCCACTTTCGGCGTACGCTGTAACGCTGCGTCTCGCGGCGTCAGTCGTCTTACTTGAGGCGGGGTGATAGGAGCACTTCCCCCCACTGCTCCTGAACTAGAATCGTCAGTTAATACTGTACGTGCTGGTAAAGTAACTGGCAAAGCGGGTACATTTACTGTGGACTGGTCCGGGGGTACTGGCACATTAACTTGGCCCCCGGGACCAGTAGCTGGAGGAACAGGAATTACATTATTTACAGGATGCTGCGGGTGAGCAGGCGGAATAGGATTTGCATATTCTGGGACTGTATCGTCCAAGTAGGACGAAAGAAAAATTTCAGCTGCGGTCGGTTTATGACGTAGCTTAATCGGGACCAATGGTGGCGGTAAATTACAGGGTGCTTCCGGGGTTGCCTTCGGCAAGCCCTCGGCAAGAAGAGGATACATACCTTTAATACGGGCATTTCTCTGTCTGTCTGATTGTTCTGCTCTAACTCGTTCACCTTCTTCGATTAATTCCCTTTCTTGGGCTTTTTCTGAGGATTCCCTACTTAATTCTGTTTTTCTGAATTCTTTTTCGGTTCTTTTATGAGATTCTTTACGCCATAACTCGATGGCGTCTTTCTGGGATTGTCTGGCTTTCTTTTTCCATAATGCTTCTTCTACTCGCATGATGCACTCGGCATCCCATGTACCTGATACAGGCCATCTATATTTCTCTTCAAGATGTTTGGTGTAATCCACCCATAAGTCTAGATATAATATGGCATCTAAGCCATGCTTGTGATACATAAAATGTCCAGGACTGTCCCTAGGAGGGACAGGAACTGCTTCTTCGAGTAACCCTTTTCTGGTTTTTATCTGACGTAATTTCGAGAACAGAGGCATGATCGAGTCTTACTTGAACTAAACAAAATACACAATAATCACAGTAATGCAATGGCAAACAAATCACTCATACCACGACATAGAAATACATTAATAACAGTTCGAACAGAATACTACCTGATACACTGAAAACATAACACTTGAATTTCTCGAGAACGGACTTACTAGAATTACTGGATGCGCTGCTAAAACAGTACAGAACATACCGGTCTCATAAAGAGACACGTCATACCGTATCCACCTAGATGGACACGTCGGACTGGATCTGTGTACCCAAACCCATCGGACCAGGAACAAACTAATGATCCTGTCTAGATACTTCCCCCGCAACGGTACTCACCGGGAAGCAGAAACTGGAAGGCCACGGACTGGACTGGACTGCTACGATGTCGGACTACGAACTTCGGACTTCAGAAACAGGTGGGCCTCCGGATACCTCGGACCTTGCTCTCTCGGCTTGGGCTCTGGTCGGGACGAACCGCATTCCACACCGCCTCGTCTGGATGCCGGACCGCAGTTCCCGTCTCCTCCGTGGGCCTGAGGGAGACTTGAAGCAGAAATATCTGCACGTGCACGGTAGAGTTCCGTCACGGCTGTAGAAGGGTCAGGGGGCCTGCGTTACATCGCCGGCGCGTGGGGAAAGGGCACGTCCCTGTTCGGGCGCCATTTCTGTGGTAAATAAATAATTAATTACCGGTACTATTTTTGAATACATTAATAAAACAGATAGCTCAATAAATAAGAGGCAGGATCCGAGGAATCTGAGTCGAACGGGCTTTATTCAGGCATAAGGGAAGGGACAGGATCGGGACAGCCTGAAATAGAATGGCATAGAAGGCAGCTGCAACGTTTCATCAACAGTACAAGGTATATATAGTAAAATATCACAATTACATTACATACAGTAGGCGTAACTAGTGACAAACGTAAGATAAGAACACATGGGCGGAAAAGAAGGCGTGCACAGGGCGTGCACGTAGACATGTGATGAGAACGTCACAGAAGTGTCATAAAGTGGGCGGAAACATGGAGGGGGCTACCTGAGCAGCTGGGACCTTTAACCTAGTGGTGCGCGCAAACGGACAATGACGTGTTACCGGGGAGAACTGGGGCTATGACTTCTGCACTAGAAGAGGAGACGAAAGTCTGCGATGTCAGGACGACATGTACCTATAGCATATCTGGTATCTGGTGTTTGGAGTACATGTTGATAGAATCTAAAAGTTATCAGGACAAAGGCTACTTGACACTAAGGCTGGTGCATGCATATATTCTACATGTATTGCGTGTGCTATGAATCTTCCATGAATATTAATACAGTAATTCACTTGCATGGAGACAGAAAGACTAGACTATAACTGAAGATGTTTATGCGGTTCGTTAGCTTAGGAATGTGAAGACGGGGAGCTGAACTGATAACTAGAGGCATAACATATTCTTGGCAGACAGGCAGGCAGAGCCAGGCCGGGCACCGCGATGCGCGGCAGGAAGTAAGTGAAGGGTCAGGGATGCAGGTGGGGGCTGCATCGCTCCTCGGAGTGGGTTCAGAAGACTGGAGCTTGAATCTGGCGTCCGGGCCCTTTGAGGCCTAGAAACGGGGACAATGCGATGAATTAACGTGCACACTGTAATACATGGCAACATAGGCCTAATACTCGTTGCTTTCACGAGAACTGGAAACTAGCATATTAACGTTGGACACAACTATAATTGCGTCTTTAATCGATCATAGGGGGATATATGCATATCGATCATGCACATATAACATAGGATGGGGAACACGTAGGCACATATAACAAGGCAAAATTCAATTTTCCTCAGGGAGGAGGCACGGGAAGAGGCGGCAGGTGTGCCAGGTGATCCGCGCACAGCCTGGTGGGCCTCGCAGTCCCGTCCTCCGTGGCAGCAGCTTTCTCCCCTAACGCGGCTTCTCCTCACCAGCGGCAATTACCCAGCAGGGTTTCAGGCAGGCACAAAGTCCAGGTTTCCTCTACGAGCGGCCCCCGCGAAGCGGGGGCCGCGAGGGGTTTTCACAGGCGCAAACAAGGGGGAGGAGGCCCGGGAAGAGGCGGCAGGTGTGCCAGGTGATCCGCGCACAGCCTGGTAGGCCTCGCAGTCCCGTCCTCCGTGGCAGCAGCTTTCTCCCCTAACGCGGCTTCTCCTCACCAGCGGCAATTACCCAGCAGGGTTTCAGGCAGGCACAAAGTCCAGGTTTCCTCTACGAGATGCAAATTGTTGATAAGCCGGAACACAGCCTTTAAAATGTATTCCCTTTGAAATGTTTCAACAGGTTAACACTCAGCTTGGTACCCGGCTTCACTTGTTTCCACAGTAGAGCCCTGAAACGGCGCCTAAATTACTGAATACCAGAGATCGTTCAAAGGGGTGTCTTGTGAAAGATACAATGCAGGTCTCGTTTTTGAACTAGTTTAATCCTACTAAGGCATGCTTTTTCACCCACAAACGTTGTGGAATATATTTTTTAACAAACGTCGCCTTCCTCACGGAAACCTGGATGAACGCCTCCTCAGCGCCCGACATCGTCATCGCCATACCGGACAGATACAAGATCACCCGGAGGGACCGCGTCAACCAGACAGGAGGAGGCATCGCCATCGTCCACAAGAACACCATCCGCATCACGACCAACGCCGACGACACCCTCGCAACCGCCGAACATCTTCACTTCCAGATACACACCGACCCCAAGACCACACTCAGAGGCACCCTAATCTACAGACCCCCAGGACCTCGCACACAATTCAGCGAAGACATCGCAGACTTCATCAGCCCGCACGCCCTCGCCTCCTCCGACTACATCCTCCTAGGGGACCTCAACTTCCACCAGGAGAACAACAACGACAACAACACCACCACCTTGCTGGACAATCTCGCCAACCTCCGACTCAAGCAACTGGTGAATACCCCCACCCACTACGCCGGACACACGCTCGACCCAATCTTCTCCTCCAGCAAGTACATCTCCTTCAGCCATTCCACCGGACTCCACTGGACAGACCACAGCTGCGTCCTCTTCAGAAGGACCACGACTCACCGCCCCCAGCAGGAGCTGGAACAAGATCACCACCGACCAGCTCATCACGTCACTGAGCCAGAACCCTCCCGCCAGATCAACGGACCCCAACCAAGCAGCCAACAACCTCACACATTGGATCACCAAATGCGCTGACGACCTCGCACCCCTGAAAAACCATCCCAGCAGCCCAGAAGCAAGATAGCCCCCTGGTTCAACGACGACCTCAAGAACTCTAAGAAGAACTGCCGCACCCTCGAGAAAGCCTGGCGAAAAAACCCGACTACAGACAACATGACCGCCCTCAAGGACGCCACCCGCAAACACCACCAGCTGATCCACACCACCAAGAAGTCAGCATTCAAGGATCGACTAGACAACAACGCACACAACAGCAAGGAACTCTTCAACATCGTCAAAGAGCTCTCCAACCCCAGCGCCGGAAACAACGACATCACTCCCTCACAAGACCTCTGCGACTCACTCACCTCGTTCTTCCACAGCAAGATCGCAGACATACACAACAGCTTCGGCGAACAGACCACGCACCCAACCACGGAACCAACGCCCCCCCGCCACCACCCTCAGCACCTGGACTCCGGTCAGCACCGAAGACACCATCCGCACGATGAACACCATTCACTCCGGATCACCAACCGACCCATGCCCCCACCACGTCTTCAACAAGGCCGACTCAGTCATCGCACCCCAACTCCGGGACATCATCAACTGCTCCTTCAACACCGCCATCTTCCCGGAGAGCTGGAAGCATGCCGAACTCAGTGCCCTCCTGAAGAAACCATCAGCAGACCCCACCGACCTCAAGAACTACCGCCCCATCTCGCTCCTCCTGTTTCCTGCCAAAGTCATCGAGAAGACCGTCAACAAACAGCTTGCCGCCTTCCTCGAGACGAACGGACCCCTCGACCACTCACAGTCCGGCTTCCGAGCCAACCACAGCACCGAGACCGCCCTCATCGCAGCCACTGACGACATCCGAACCCTGCTCGACAACGGGGAAACAGCGTCCCTCATCCTCCTAGACATCTCCGCAGCGTTCGATACTGTCTGCCACCGTACCCTAGTACAACGCCTCAGCAACATCGGAATCCAAGACAAGGCACTGGAGTGGATCATCTTGTTCCTCGCCGGAAGAACCCAGAGAGTCCGCCTCCCCCCGTTCAGATCCGAGGCCACCGAAGTCATCTGCGGCGTACCACAAGGATCATCACTCAGCCCCACCCTCTTGAACGTCTACATGAGCCCCCTCGCAGCCATCGCACGCCAACACAACCTCAACATCATCTCCTACGCCGACGACACCCAGCTGATCCTCTCCCTCACAAACAACCCTGCCACCGCCAGAACCAACTTACACGAAGGGATGAAAAACGTAGCCGAGTGGATGAGGAACAGCCGCCTGAAACTGAACTCAGACAAGACGGAAGTCCACATCGTTGGATCATCAACCTCTGCCTGGGATGACTCCTGGTGGCCCCCCTGCCCTGGGCAGCGCACCCAAACCAACAGACCACGCACGCAACCTGGGCTTCATCCTGGACTCCTCCCAGGTCAACGCCATCTCATCATCGTGTTTCAACATCCATTGCATGCTCCGAAAGATCTTCCGATGGATCCCCACCGAAACCAGGAAGACGGTCACCCAGGCACTCGTCACCAGCCGACTGGACTACGGAAACACCCTCTACACCGGAACCACAGCCAAACTGCAGAAAAGACTCCAACGCATCAAGAACGCCTCCGCACGACTCATCCTGGACATCCCCCGACACAGCCACATCTCCGGACACCTGAGAGACCTGCACTGGCTTCCCGTCAGCAAGAGAATCACGTTTGGTCTTCTCACCCATGCACACAAGGCCCTCCACGACTCAGGCCCCAGGTACCTCAACAAACGCCTGACCTTCTACACTCCCACCCGCCAGCTACGATCTACCAGCCACGCCCTCGCCGTCGTTCCACGCATTCGAAGAGCCACCATGGGAGGAAGATCCTTCTCCTACTTGGCAGCCAAGACTTGGAACTCCCTCCCCATCCACCTCAATCTCACCCAGGACCACCTCTCCTTCAGGAAGCAACTCAAGACCTTGCTGTTCGAGCAGTAGCGGACCCCTCTCCCCCAAGCGCCTTGAGACCCTCCGGGTGAGTAGCGCGCTATACAAATTTCCTGATTGATTGATTGAAGTTTCTTTATGGAAATTCTTTCTTTGGAATGCACCCTTAAAATATAAACACACAGCCATTTTTATACTATTTTTTTGACTCTTTTCAGAAATTTAATTGAAAGTTGCATCACATTGCGCTACTGAATGCCTAACACCTCACGTACTTACCTCTTTTCCAAGTATAAGTCAGAATCTATACTTATATCACTTTAATATTCTATCGCGTTGTAGAGTCCGACCGAGTCCTAGTCCTGAGGAGAACCCCCAAAGAAAAATAGAGTTCCGAAACGCGTCGACCATACACAGCTAGCCGCAACCATCATGATTTCACTGAATGATACAGTGTGCAAACAAGGCACTCAGCCTGTTGTAATTCTTTTTTTAAAAAAAATATTTTTATTGATAATTTTTACACCCATTTTTACCCCCCTCCCCCGCACCAGTCAATATCTTTCAACAGCAGGTAAATTTCTAGATAATCACATAAAAGATTCCAATGCATACTTCAAAATATATACATAAACAAAATTAAAGAGAGAAAAACAATAATCAACAATAATCAACAATCCATAGTCCCAGTTCCAAGGACAAGGATGTAGAGAGGGCAGAAAATACCCCGAATTGCATATATATATTTTTTATCCCATCCAACTATACACTCCCCTAGGCACTTGCCATCCTACTTTTCCATTCTGCGATAGGCTTCCACAACTGTATACCAAGCGCTCTACCCTTTTTTCCCCTTCTGGCGTAAATAGCTTTCTCCAGATTATACATATACAATAACTTGGCCAACCAGTGCTGGAACGGGGGTGGTATCTTATCTTTCCATGCAGCTGCTATACATAAGCGCAGAACAGCCATAGACACAAACATAAAACCCCCATCTTGATATTGCTGTGAAGTACTCCCCTCCACTCCTAGTAGTATTACTTCTGGTGTCAGCTTCAATTTATATGCCAAGGAGTTGTCGAGGAATGTTTCGATACTTTTTATTAGCGGAGAAAGGTTTGGGCATCCTGCAAACATATGCACTATATCTGCCTCCATACTGTCACACCTAGGGCACCGAATCCCCTGTGTTCCTCCCCACTGAGCAATTCTGGCTGGTGTGTAATAGAGTTTATATAGGGTCTTATAGTGTTGTGCCTGCAACACCGCCGAGCAAAGGGTTTCCCGTCCTAATCTTAGTGACTTTAAGAATACGCCCTCTGGTACTCCTAGGGCTTCCCTCCATTTGGTCTCATATTTTTCCAAGTCATCCCCTCGGTGTTCTATTAATTCTGCATACAACCTTTTAATTGAGCATAATTGGCCCCCCTCCACCATCTGTAATATCGAATTTCCTTTAAAGCCCATCGGTCCGCCTCGTTTATTTCCTAGGAAACTTCTTAATTGCAAATATTTTAAAAAAGTCCTATTGCTAACACCAAATTCCTGCAGGATTTCTGTGAATTGCCGTACCCCTCCCTCCCCTATTAAGTCCCCCATATTTTTAATTCCCGAACGAGCCCATTCCTTAAATATAGTATCTGCAAATATTTCTGATGGCAACGTTGGATCGTCCACTAATCTAGTGTATGCATGAAATCTCCCCAGGCCAAAACTTTTCTTAAATGCTTTCCATATTTTATCGGCAGCTTCTAATGTCTTGAACCTGGTTCGCTTAAAATAACTTGGCTCCGAGTACCTAAGGAAAGCATTGTTTGTCTCCTCGCCGAGTATTATCCCATACACTTCCATTGACCCTGTTGGGATTTCCGTTTCCCCCTCAGCCCCTCCCAATAAACCCGTCATCTGCTGTAATGCTGCCGCCCAATAGTACATTTTAAAATCTGGCAACGCCCATTTCCCCCTATCCCGTGGTAATGACATATATTTCAATGCTCTTCTCGTCTTCCCCTGGGACCACACAAATCGATTTACCATATTCTCCAACTTATTAAACCAAATCATACTAAAAAACAACGGTATTGTTCTAAATAAATACAACAATTTCGGCAACAAATTCATTTTTACGTAGTTTACTCTGCCTACTATGGACATGTGTAAATTATTTACCCTATCCAAATCTTTCTTTGCTTTTATAATTATGGGGTTGATGTTAATTTCCACCAATTTTTCCAGTTCGGCCGTGATCGTGATACCTAAATACATCCCCTCGTCAACCACCTGTGCATCTGTGCATATTGTATAAGCGTTCTTTATAATTTGTGACTTGGTTTTATTCAAAGCATACCCCGCTATTCGTCCAAACCGATCTGCCTCTAGTTCTATTTCCCTTATTGCATCTATTGGGCTGGATGTAATAACCGCAATGTCATCTGCATACGCTAGGACTTTAATATCGCCCCTACTAGTAGTTATCGAATTAATTCGATCATTCTGCTCTAACTTCAGTATCAGGGGATCAATGTACATAGCGAACAAGAGGGGTGAGCAAGGACATCCTTGCCGGGTACCCCTTGTAATAGCCAGAGGTCTAGTGCGGCCAGAGTTCACCCTAACACAGGCAGTAGGATTCGTATAAAGTGATTGAATAACTTTTACAAAAACTTCACCTACCCCTCCCCTTCTTAAAACCGCCCACAAGTAATCCCATGCCACCCTGTCAAAAGCTTTTTCTGCGTCCAGTAACATAGCCGCTATAGGATTCCCTTCTACTGCCTGAGCGTCAAAGAGTGTTATCATTTTTCTAATATGTAAAGTAGTACCCCTTTGCGGTATAAAACCATGTTGATTAATGCTAACTAATTGGGTAATTATCTTAGCAAATCTAGCTGCCTGTATTTTCGAAAATATTTTGGTGTCTGCATTAATTAATGTTATAGGGCGGTACGACCCTGGTTCTGTTGCATCCTTTCCTTTTTTAAGTATTATTACAATATCCGCCCCTGCCCAACTTGCCGGAATTGCCTGCCCCTGCTGCACCCCCCTAAATGTTCTTGCTAGGTCTTTAAATATTGAATGCAGGAATACCTTATAGAACTCTCCTGGTATCAAGTCTGGGCCTGCTGCTTTCCCCTTTGGTAAACCCAATATAGCCTCATTGATCTCCTCATCCCTCAAATCAGCATCAAGAAATTCTCTATCCTCACTATTTAGAACTTTACCTGGGATGTTCTGTAGATAGTCCGCTATCTCCCCCCTGTCTCGTACTTGTTCTTCTTTGTATAGCTTGCTGTAAAACTCCCTAAATACCTCTGCTATCCCCTTCTCATCCGTAACTAGACGCCCAGCATTATCTTTTATTTCCTTAATCTCTCCCTTGGCCACCCTTTGTCTTGAACGTGCTGCTAAGGTATGTCCTATCTTTTCACTAAATTCATAGCACCTTTCCCTTTGTGTATCGTATATTCTAGCAGCCTTAATTGCCACTCCTTCTACAGCCTCTGCTCTTGCTATCGCTACTTCCAATACCCGCTCATTGTACTCACACTGGTCTAAAGTGGGTTGTTCTAATCTTGCTTCCGCTATTCTCAAGACATTATTTACCCGCTCAGTCTATATTCTTTCCTTCCTTCGTTTGGCAATAGAGTAGCTCAGTGTCTCACCTCTTACCCCTGCCTTAAATGTGTCCCAATCGTTCCCAATGGTGGTACTCCCCCCTATTAATGTCCCAAAAATCCCTAATCCACATGTGCATGTGTGTAATATAATCATCATCTTTCAACAATCCCCTTTCAAATGTCCATGAACCTACCACCCTCTTGAACCCGCTTCCTTCTATTGTTAATTTTAGAGGATTATGGTCTGACAGTATCCTTGGCATCCTATCTATCGCCAAGTCACCTAATAGTGTCCTAGACACAACAAAATAATCTAACCTAACGCATTTCCGATGCGGAGCTGAAAGAAATGTGTAGCCAGGGTCAGAGGGCTTCTTTGCCCCCCACACATCCATCAATGCATTATTTCTTGCTAGATTCTGTATTGCCCTACATACCCTCTTTTTCCTCCCCTGGTATTGTCCCGTGGAGTCTAACCCCAATCCCCTGGCCCCATCGATATTAAAATCTCCTGCCAAGATAACTCTTGGCGCCCATGCGGATATTTCAGTGTCTAGAAAATCAAACAGCTCTGGATCATCCTCTGTTGACCCATAAATAGAGCCTATAGTGACCCATTCTTCCCCTATGAAGCACTCGATCAAGGCACATCTCCCCCACTGATCCTCAAATTTCTTCCTCGTTCTGATGTCTGAATGTTTTGTCAGGATAGCAACCCCTCTAATTCTAGCCCCCTGTTTGGAATTGGCAAGTAACCTACAACCCATTTGCTCCAGCAAAAAAGACCTACTCCCTTCTACATGTGTTTCCTGTAGGCAAAAGAAATCTGCCCCGGTGTTTGTCAGTAATAGAGCTACCCGCTGTCTTTTTATTCTGTCGTTCAACCCACATACATTCATAGTCACAATTTTAATATTTGTACTCATAGGAGATTTTCAGAACTTCCAACATTTTATGCTTCCCTTCTCTTAACCCATCTCTTATGCCCCGATATCCTACGCGGTTCTTATTTTTGTTGCTTCTTCTCGTTTTCATCAATTTCTTTTCTTTCCCCTGTATGCTGGAATCTTGTTTCTCTTTTTTACCCACAACCTGCACGATCACCCCTGTCTCTCTCTTTCTGGTGCTACCCCCCCTAACCCCCCCCCGCCCAACCCCCCTTTCCACAGGCAACAAGGTCAATCCTGACCTACGTATGACTGGTTCCCAATCCCCATGAGTGGTGCTGCGCCCCCCCCCTCTCCCTGCATGTACACTCCTTTATTAGCTGCAAATACAAAAGTAAAGAATTTGATTTTAAAGATATCCCATAACCCCCTTCTGAGAATTCCTTACCCCTTCATCGTGTTCTACCAATGCAACTCCCCCTGTGTATATACAAAGTATATACAAAGTACTATAATCCATCACCCCATTAAGACCTTTCCGACCAGCACCCCATTAAGTCCTTTGCGACCAGTTCAGTTAGCATCTCATCCTTTGTTTTCTTGTTTTCTAGTTCTGGTTCTATATTCTTTTTTTTCTCTTTTCTCTTAGTTCAGTCAAAAAACTCTGTGCTTTGATTTCCGAGAAGAACATTGTAGTACGCCCCTCTAATATTACTTTCAGCCTTGCAGGAAACAGGAGGTAGGCCTCACATCCAGCTTTTTGAAACGGATCTATCATTTGCCGTAATCTCCATCTCCTCTCAACCGTGGCGTGACAAAAGTCCGGACGAGCAAAGAAGGAGTTTCCTTTAAAGGCCCGGTGATCTTGAGGCCTAGCCTTGTCCATAATCTCCTGTCTGGCCAGGAAATTCCCAATGTATATAAGCATAGCCCTTGGTCTCTCATTCTGAGGAGCGCCATATGATTTCTTAATTGTCAGAGGAAATCTGTGGGCCCGTTGTACCTCTATGTCCCAATTCCAGGCAGTGACCTCCGGAAATGACTCTCTTAGCAAGGTGATCACAAAGGCCCTAGGATTCTGCTCCTCGACCCCCTCTGGGATCCCCAGTAGCCTAATGTTATTCCTCCTCTGTCTGTTCTCCGCGTCTTCTGCCTTCCATTGTAAGTCCTCGTTGAATTTTTCCTGCGCCGTCTTGAACTCTTTCCACTGAGAGACTTCGTCCTCCAGTTGGCCAGTTCTTTCCTCCACTTCTGTCATTCGACCAGCCATCTCCGCATACAACTTGTTCACTTTGCCTAGTGACCCCTCGATTTTTTTGCTTGCTTTTTTCGCTCTCTTAGCTTCAGCTCTAACTTCTCCCTGCACTTGCCTAAGAGTTGTGTAAAGCATCTCCATTGTAGGGCCCTGTCCTTGAGTCTGCGTGCCTGAAGAACCATTATTATGCCGGGTCCTATTACCTCCTTCGTCGTGATACAACTTAGAGGTTGCTGAATAGTCCCAGGTCATATGTCTAGGGCTGATCCTTCTTTGCTGCTTCCTGGTATTTTGTTGTTTCTTTCTCAGAACCGTTTGCCTCTGAATACTATCATCCAAGGAGGATTGGGTCCGGCCCGTCTCAGATTCGGGGTCAGACTCAGAGTCCTGTTCCGAAGTAGATACCGCCGTTTCATCAAGGCTCCCGTCCGAAGCATCTAGTTCAGACTCACGGGGTATCCCTTTGTTTTTATGTACGCCCGAGGCCTCATCTGTCTCGTCAGTCTCATCATTCACTGAGTAAAAGATGTCTTCGCCTGGGGTCCCTGGTAATGGGCCTGGTACTAAACCTACTACTCCTGCTAGGCCTGGGACGGGGAGCCCCCCTGCTGATTGAACCAAGGCGTCTCTCAGAGCGTCTCTTGAATGTGCCTTATTCAGTGCCCCTTTTCTGCCCCTACCCCTATCACCTTCGCTTTGGGGGAGGCCCCAGGACCGGTATTACTCTGGTTGCTGCTGCCGCCGCCGCCCTGATGATTAACTCCACTAGCTCCATTAGCATTGTTATCAGCATTGTCATTGTCAATAGGGCTATCCTTTTTTTCCCCCTCCATTAGCACAGATGTATCACCTGGTCTGTCCCCCTCGGTTATTGCCAGATTTTCCAGTAACACTTCAGGGGTACCCCCCCCCAGTCCTGCACCCCCGCTGGCCACACATACCTCCACGATGGCGCTAGGTACAGTTAACAGGTCTCCCACACCCGGCTCTGTAACTCCTGCCGTACTTTGCTCCTCTGTGCGTATCTCGACTTCCACCGATGCTCCCACTTCCTCAACTTGTTCTGTCTCTGCCACTGCTTCTTCCGCGGGAGCTGGTTCTCGTGGCGGCGGCGTCATGGTATCCTCTGAATCAACCTGGACGCGCCCTTTGCTACGATCCGATGGTACTTCTCTGCTGCTGTTCCCTCCACCGAAGGATTCCGCCAAGGTAGGTTGTCTTAGCCCCCCTCTGCCGGCTCTGGGGGTGATTTCCTTCGCTGCTGCCTCTGCTCTCAGTGCTTTCTTCTCCGCCCGTCCTGCGCTGTCCGCTGCTGCCATTGCTCGGCGCTCTGCCTTCTGCTCAGCTCTGGCTTTGGCCTCACGCTCCTTCTCCTTTCGCCTCAGCTCTCTCTTCTTTGCAACTGAGTCCATATCGGCATCAGAGTCCGGTATCTTGGACCTGGCGACCTGGTTCCTCGTTGCAATCTGTGAGGTCATCCTTTCCGGATTACTCAGGTCTCGTGCTCCGTGTAGTGATCTTCTTGTATCTTTCTCCACCACTCCAAACCCCAAGAATAAAACTGTATCCTTTACCAGCCGGACCACCAACTCCGCTTGTTGAGAAATCCTCAGCTTCAGCTTCAGTATTAACAGTTTTAACGGAATGCCTCCGTGGCTCCTCGGCTCTAATTGCATGGGCATGGGCATGGGCATAGGCATGGGCTTGCACATCTATGGGCTTCTATGGCTTTGCGTCTCGCATCCGCATCGCATCAGTTTATCCTCTTTTCTTACGCAGGGGAGAGGAGAGTTAACAGCCTCTCACTCAGCGGATCGGTCCGCGGCCATCTTGCCGTTCTCTGTCCCAAAAAGTGCCTGTTGTAATTCTAATGCAGACTAGCTGTTTAAAGCAGGTCACAGTAACGCAAATCATTAATAAGTCTGTACCACTATTGTTTCCTTTTTAAATCAAGGACTGGTCATTTATGTTGTCAATGTTTCTTGTTATGTATTTGCTACAGGTTAATTGTATCGTACTTTCTATCTAGGTCTTGTTGAATGGTCACATATATGTTTCTTTTCTATGACATGAAATTAATGTTTCTCATGTATGCTTTATAAATAATTGCATAAATAAAAGGAGAAATAAAAACACCAAACCCACTTTATGTGTCTAAAGGGGTATGTTTAAAATAGATGTATTCAAACAACACGTCCAAACAATCTCCTGTTACTAGTTTGATTGGTGGCCTAGTTTGGGCGTGAATATAGGCCCAACCCCTCCATTGGTATAAAAAGAAGAATACCTAGATTTAGCACTGGGACATTTCCTGAAAACAGATAAGTAAACACATTTTGGTTATTTGTGCGATTTTTAAAGAATACTTTTAGATTTCAAAACTCAACACTTTTTGGAGAAAAAGTGTCAATGTTATCCTATGGAGGGAAAATAGGTTAACGGTTCACAGGTAAGTAATTGACTGTGGGAGTTAATGTTTTGGGGTTATACTCAGGGGTCCCCCAAGGTCAGTGATGCTGTGCTGTTGCACCCTCAGTGACACTATTGTTGAGGCCCAATGTTATCCAATGAGGGATAGGGGGCCACCGGATGGTGGCTGCTGGTAAGCAGGCCATTGGGTTGTGGGAGCAAAGCTCCTAGGGTTAAGGTCAGGGCAAATGGGGAACACAAATGGCTCACATTCAGCGGCACTGGGGCGGCTGGGTGCAGAGTGCTGTTTCGACATTGGACACCCTGTTGTTTTCTATGGAGAACCTCCGGTTTGCAAAGGCAGTGAGACGGAGTACTTCTGGGTGCGACCACCACTTGGAGCGGTAATTTGGGAAGTTAAGGGTTGGTTAGGCACCGTCGGTTTGGGCACACAATGCCATGAAGCGTCGGGTGCTGGTGTACTGTTTGGGGTCAGATTTTCTTACCATCTCCTGGTCGCGGTTGGGGGGGCCTTCTGGATTTAGGCTGCAGGCGTCAGCTGGAGGCTAGAGGCAGGTCAGGGGTCCCCAGATCATGGGCCGGGATCGCCTGGGGGGATCTCCTCATGGTGTTTTTCCACTCGTGCTCGGGCCGGATTCGGCGGGTGCAGAGTGGGCTGGATTTACGGTTTCAGGCTGGTGCCAGAAACTGCAATTTGAACAAATCCGGTGTTCACGGGAGATGCAGTCTTTAGAAGTGAAGAGGGACGTTTAATTCCTTCAACTACTGACCAGGGAGGCCATCGTGCAATTCTTGCTACGTGCTACGTGTTTGCCTGCTGCAGAAACCAGCCCCGTGGACGCTGCACCTCGCGGTACCCGCTGCGCGGGTCCCGCATCGTCTGTCCTGCCTGCCGGGTGTCCAACAAAGGCAGAGGATAGCTGCTGGAGAAATTTGCCGTTCCTGAGGGCGGGCGAGGAACACTCCTACAGGGCTGCGAGCGCCAGGTGAGGGACAGGGACTCCATCTCCCAGGAGTCCCTGTGTTGCCACCACCTGCACCTGGACGCTCTCCCTGCTTGCCCCGCCCCCGACCGCCGAGCTAAAGGCGCTTGCCTGCCAGGAAAAACTGGGAGACGTTTAATTCCTTCAACTACTGACCAGGGAGGCCATCGTGCAATTCTTGCTACGTGCTACGTGTTTGCCTGCTGCAGAAACCAGCCCCGTGGACGCTGCACCTCGCGGTACCCGCTGCGCGGGTCCCGCATCGTCTGTCCTGCCTGCCGGGTGTCCAACAAAGGCAGAGGATAGCTGCTGGAGAAATTTGCCGTTCCTGAGGGCGGGCGAGGAACACTCCTACAGGGCTGCGAGCGCCAGGTGAGGGACAGGGACTCCATCTCCCAGGAGTCCCTGTGTTGCCACCACCTGCACCTGGACGCTCTCCCTGCTTGCCCCGCCCCCAACCACCTCACTACTATATACAGAACGGCTGATCCCCGCTATGCGGGACGCGAGCGGGACGCCCGGGGCGAAGCCCGGGCAAAGGGCGGGCCGTCTGAGGCCGTCCGAGGTTGGCCAGGGTTGGGTTGGGCCTGGTCTCTTGGCTTGTTGTCTTTATTTCGACGTTTCTGTGCACATTATCATCCCGGCACATTCCATCGTAAGTTTTTAACTTTGGCTGTGTGCAAAGAGAATCATGCCTCCTAAAAAGTTACTCACTCCTAGCAATTCTATTGAGAACTACTTGGTACAAGTTGTAGAAAAAATTAACATTGGCAGGAGAGCTTCTCTGGGAATAGTCTCATCCACCCAATCTCTCTTAATTGATATTGAGTCAGATGATCCCTTTGGCCACCAGACTAACAACAGCACAAATTGTGCAATACCTGACTCCCTTCCGGATACTATATTCATACAGCCTAGTGGTACTGTTGCTGGACCTGAAGACCTTAGCGTTAACGAAGCATTGACAGAGATAACCACTAGTCATGATCCCTCCATCTCTCCTCCATCACCCGTTCTGGGGAAACGGGAGTGTTTAAGGTCAGCCAAGAACAGAGTTGTAAACCTCCCGAGGAAACAATCAGAGGATGAGGAGTTCAATCTCGCTAATGAGGCTTATGTCACACTTTCAAATGCCCAATTTAATAAACTACTGGCTATGATGGATACTAAAATTAAAGGTGTGGTTAAACCTCTGGTCAGCAAAATAGATAAGCTAACCTCTGAGGTTAATCGTCTGGAAGGGCTACTGGAGAAAACTTTGGGTGAGTTAGGTAAACTCCCGGAAGATGTCTCCGCCAAGATAGAGGAATCTCTAAGCAAATTTGTACCTGCAGCTAACAGTGGACTTATCCCTACCCCTGCACCAAACCCCCAAATGGCAACTAATAATATTTTTCCTGGTGTCTCTCTTATTGCCCCAATCCCTGTTCCTGCTGCCGAAGCCCCATCTACATCTACATCTACTGAAAAAGGGACTTTCGAGCTTGTGGTTGAAGCTTCCCCATTGGTACTTGTTCTTGCTAACGTCCCTCCCTTGGTTCAAGGTGAGTCTGAAACTACACCCTCTTTAATAAACAAATCTCTATCATGGTTGACTAACAACATGGTAATCACTCCATGGGGAAAACAGCAACTCTCTGAAGAGCTCGTTAATGCAAGAAGGGTCCAGTGGATTGGGGTTAGGGAGAAAAAGTTTAAAGGGGAGTGTGTTGTTCTACATTTTTCTGACCCTGGGGTTTTGCCTAACATCTTACCTAACATCCTACCACCACAACGGAGATCAACCTCAATAGTTCCATTGACTTTGGACTTCTTTTATCCAAGAAAGGGAAGTGGCCCAAACTCAAGTATTTTGAGAACCAAATGGAACATTGTGACCAAGAGGGGGAGGAAGGATGTCGCTTCAGTGGACTGGGGTTTGGGGTTGGAAAATCGTTTTTCTGCGTTGTCTAACTTAAATGATTGCGATTGACAACCATCTATTTGCAACTCTATCCCCTTGCCCCTTTGTAACAAAAGAACTTCTGATGCAGTGAATAATTTAACTACTGATTGTACTCAGGGGTTTCCGTCCGATGATTCACCAGGGCCACTGAATGTAAAAAACATAAAGCAGGTTATTGGGGGTCGGACGGTACACAAGACTATTATTAATTCCTGCTCTCCTATGACAACTAGTTCTGGGAATCTCTTGTCCTGGAATGTGGCTGGACTTTGTTCTAAGATGGATTGCGTTGATTGGTTTCAATTTATTAATAATTATGACCTTTGCATTTTCCAAGAGACCTGGGCGTGTGATCCTATTTTTGCTTTGGGGTATGTAAATTTTCATGTTCCTGCTATCAAGGGCCCCAAAGGGCGGCCGATGGGGGGCCTTACCATATGGATCAGGAAGTCCTTAAAATTTACAGTAAAATGTGTGGAGCTTGACCAAAAGGATATCCAGCTCATCAGATTGACTAGTGATCAATCCATCTCCATAGATATATATAATATCTATGCTAGAGGTGGAAGTAAAGGTAAATCTGAGGTTCTCTTGAGTCTTTTTAATCTTCTTGAGACACAATCTGCAGGGAAAAACATTCTAATTGCAGGCGATTTAAATCGTACTTTCGAACCTCTAATCACTGGTGATTCTCCTCTTGAAGCTGAGGAAGACAAGCTCTGGAACATCCCCACTCTAGATTCCCCACCGATAACTCGGTGGACGGCTGATATCCTAGGCCTAAACGCTATGTGTCTGGAGCACGGGCTACGAGCCTTGAATGGTCGGACCAAATCAGATCGTGATCCCGCCATGACTTTTAATAACGGGCGAAGTAAAAGTCGCATCGACTATGTTATTTGTAGTATATCCATATGGTCATCTCTTAGTGATATGGTAGTAACAGCTAGGCCAGAAAGCGACCACGATCCGTTATGTGTCTCTCATAACTGGTGGACATCTAACGAAATTGCTCCAACCCCTTGCGACCAACCTGTGCTCCCGACGATTATTCCATCTAATAATATGCGTAGGTTAAGGTGGTCTGGTGTCAAGACAGATCAGCAGGTCTTGGAAAAGATAGGAGCAGCGGCAGACAAGGCCATTTTGGCACTGGAGAGTATTGCTGGGTCTTCACAGGGACATGAAGATATTAATAAAGTACATACGACTCTTTTTAACGAAGTTAAAAGTTTCTTTTTAAAACCCGTACATAATATTAGGGACCGCCCGTATAAATCAGCAAAGTGGTACAATCAAGATTGTAGGGTAGCAAGATTTAAATTAGGAGCTGCAATCAAAAGTAATAATTTGAGTGAGATTCGATCTGCCAGGAAGCACTATAAAAACTGCATTGCTAGGGCTAAAAGAGAATGGGACGAAGACCACTGGCAGAAACTGAAATGTGCTAGTGAATGCAAACACTCTAGATTATTTTGGCATATTGTCAAATGGGGCCACGACAGATCTCCAGAAACTCCCAATAATAATGTCTCCCACGATGCATGGGTTAAATTTTTCAGCGAGCAGTACTCCTCCAGGGATCAGTTTGATAATAGCTCTAGCCCAACTTATCTGTACGCAGATGAAGACATTTTTGTGCAGAGCGAAGTCCTGTCTGCCTTGAAATCTGTGCACAGTGGCCGAGCTCCGGGTATTGACGGAGTCCCGGCAGATGTCTTTTTAAATGACACCGACAGGTGGAGTAAGTACATCTGCCTTTTACTAAATCATATTGCTAGGGGCGCTGAAATCCCGGTATCCTGGCGGGGTGCTGTTATTATCCCAGTATATAAAAAGGGAGATCGCGCCCAACCTTGCAATTACCGCCCAATCAGCTTAATTGACACGGTTCAAAAGGTTGTAGGACGTGTAATTATTAACAACTTGCTTGATTGGGCAGAGGAACAGAATGTTTTATCTCCCTTTCAGGCTGGGTTTCGCAGAGCAACCAGCACGGTGGACCAGGTCTTCCGTTTTCAATTGATACAGTGGAGGACAGTGGTTCTGGGTGGATGCAGTCTCTATGCAGCTTTCGTTGACCTACGGGCTGCATTCGACCTGGTGCCGAAGGCAAAATTGTGGGAGGTCCTGGCTGCTCTGGGGGTCCCGATGACCATTTTAACTTTGATCATGAGACTCCATGAGGGTACCTATGCCAAAATTCAATGGGGTGGTTACGGCAACGATACCATTGACTTTCCTGTCGAGCGTGGGGTTCGACAGGGCTGTTCAATGGCACCGACATTGTTTACACTTTTTATTAATGGAATTGTTCCCCGTATGCAAGCCGAGCCAGTAGATGCTCCCTCACTTGCTGGTGTAAAAGTTCCCATTTTAATGTTTGCAGACGACACCTTAATTTTATCAAAAACCCCCAGCGGTCTGCAAAAGGCATTGGTAATTTTTGACAAATTTTATAGTGACCACGGCTTGGAGGTAAACGCAGCTAAAACAAAACTCATGGTATTTAATCCTCCTAAAAATTTTAAATCTAAAATATCCATGAGTGGGCGTTACCTTGATGTAGTAAATTCCTTTACTTACCTGGGGATCCACATTTCAAATGATAATAGATGGAACCATCATTTAAATATTGCAGTACTAAGGCACAAACAACTGGCTGGTACCATCATTAAGGAGCACAGTAAATCTTTGACCAAACCAATTAAACCTCCACTGATCATATATGAGGCCAAGGCAATAGGGTCTGCATTGTATGGGGCCGAGATGTGGGGGCAAGAAAATCTCCAGGAGTTACAGACATCAGAAAATAACTTCCTGCGGAAATTAACTGGAACCCCACAGAGCAGCCCCATTTTGCCTCTCAGATATGACCTTGGTAGGAAGGAAATCTCGGCAATGTGCAAACTCCGTCCGATATTATATTGGCGTAGAATCTGGACCACCCCTGAGTTGTCACAATATGCAGCAGGGTTTGCTGACGTCATCAAAGCAGACCAATTTCATAAAATCAGATGGTTTAGATCACTAAAAGTAGCATTAAGTGAACTAGGGTTAATCGAATTGTGGTCCGATCCAACTGGGTCATCCTTCCCATCCAAGTTGTTCATAAAAAATCTTTTTGGGGAACAGGTCGAAAACAGGAGCTTCCTTAGTAACAATAATGGGTCTATGACAACTGCTTTTCTTGAAGCTAAACTGTTTCCCATGTTTGAAATGTACTGGGATCTTATAACTAAACCCATGGACAGGAAACTGTTTTTCCAAATGAGGGCTGGCTCCCTACCTCTGAGTAACTTAACATCAAAATGGAGAAATGGAGGTCCAGCTATTTGCCCAATTTGTGGGGAGGGAAAGGAAACGTTGGGTCATTTCTTGTTTGCCTGTAATGCATATTCTGCTCCCAGACGTGTTTGGTTGGCTCCAATGTGTAGAAACCTGGGTACTAAAAGCAGTATGGTAGCTCTACGCATTGTCAAATCTACCTCCTTAAACTGGATTATCATAGCGACTGCAAAGTACCTGGGGTGGGCGTGGGTAACTAGGCAGAGATTGCTAGTAGGGTGACTACTCTCTGCTTAGTTGAACAGAGACTGCTAGTTTATCTATTCTCTGTTCCCATGCGAGGTGTTATTTGATGAAAGAATATTTGGTACTGATTTTGAATAGTGATATTGGATGCTTTTAAAATTTGACTTTTTATCACATGAACTTTGCACCTTTGACTGTAAATACAGGATGAAATGTAATTTTAAATGTCTTTTTAACGTGTATTGTGCTTAAGTCATACTGACCTTGTAATTTAATAGTATTTTATTATGTGTTTGTTTGTCTGCTTTTATGAGTAATACTCGAATAAAGCACTTTTGAATTGAATTGAGAAGTGAAGGCAGGCCGGTCCTCTGGGTTTCTTGAGGTTGCTGGCTGCAGGACACACCGGGATTTCGCAGGAGCAGGTTCAAGGGAGAGACAGGCCAGTAGGGCTTGGGCCAAGTCAGTGGGCGTCATCCTCTTGTTAGCTCTGCATGGCTCTTCAGTCCTTCTTCTTATCTTCTTTCTTGTTTCTTGTCTGGATTTGACTTCTTGGTTCAGGCTACCCCCTAAATGCGGTACTTAGGGGGCATTTTTAGAGGTCTTGAGGTCAGTAGCCAATGGGCTACTGACCTTAGGGTGATTACACCCTTGTTGTGCTCACCCCACGTGGGAGAGTTAGCACAATCCCTAGTCCTGATTGGGGAGTGCCTGCCATCTGCAAGATGGCAAGCACTTGAGAGTGGGCTTCACCTTGCCTCTCCTACCTGAGGGGTGGAGTTGGCAGAGGTGGGCACACCTCCTGGGCTTGCTAGTTTTTCCCGCCCTTCTTCCCACCAAAAGGGAGGGGTGCAGGAAGGGGGCCTGCTCCTGATAGCAGGAGAGGCTGGGGGTCGCATTACAAAGGTTGCCAGGCCTTTGAAGCTCCCCTGTCACAGATGGCTCTTCCTGACCTGGGGGAGGTGTGAAAAACTCCGCTCAGGAAAGGCTTTGTTTCTGGACTCAGGGAGCGTAGGACCCACCCTAGGGGCACAGAAACATGTCTCGTGGTGGCAGACTGGTGTGTACCAGTCAGGGAATCCACCAGAAGCTGGTCTTTTTTCAGGGGGCATCTCAAAGATGCCCTCAGTGTGCATTTGTCATTAAATCCCACACTGGCATCATTGTGGGTTTAATGTGCTGAGAAGTTTGATAGCAAACTTCTCAGTTTTCAGTGTTGCCATTATGGTGCTGTGGAATTCGTAATGATAAGTTCCCAGCACCATATATTCTTAAAAGCAGCACTGCACTTACAATGCCTAAGAATGTACTTAGACACTGTACGGGTACAGGGCTCATGCACCCTCACCACTGGCAGAGGGCACCCAGCTAGAGGGGTGACTGATCTATGCCAGGGCAGTGGGTTGTAGGCATGGTACACAGGGATATGTGCCATGTTGACTCTTTACTCGATCGTGTGCCCAGGGGTTTGCTATGGCAGAAACTAAAATCGTGGGGCATACCACAGCCTCTTCTTCAGGCAATAATTCAACTCCACATGGAAACGTGGATAAGAATCAAGCTGGGCGAAGGCTTCCACGTTTCCAGGAAGATCCGAACTGAAACTGGCGTCAAACAAGGGTGTGTATTGGCCCCACTCCTTTTCAATTTGTTTATATCCGACCTCTCTCCAGCTCTCGACAGTGTAAACTGCCATCCTCCTCAACTTGACGGGACTCGCATCACCAACTTGCTTTATGCCGATGATCTGGTGCTGCTAAGTCACACAAAAGTGGGTCTCCAGAGGTTACTGGATGAATTTCTACCCTACACGACAAGAAACCATCTAGAGCTTAACTTGTCAAAAACCAAAACTATCTCTTTTGGGAAGCAAAAAAGGTCAACAGAAAGGTGGTACTTCAACAAAATGAAGCTAGAGTCAACCCCCAGTTATAAATACCTGGGCATCTTTCTGGATACAAGAGGCTCCTTTATCAAGCACAAAGAAGCATTAAAAATTAAAGCTCTGTCGTTAGAGGTGGCCGCTGCAAAATTGGCAAAACAGCTACTAGGTCCTAGCCTAACCCTCATGCTGAAAGTAATGAAAGCCAAAGTAATCAACTCCCTGACGTACGGCCACGAGATCACCAAGGGCACAACCAGTATATTATTAAACAAACTAACAACAAAAATCTTTAAAAGAGCCTTTCGGTTGCCAAAATCTGCCTTGCCAGCTCAAGTGAGACTTGAAATGGGACTCCAAGATCACAATGGAGTGGAGACAGGTGCATTCATTAAACTATGTCATAGACTGTGCCACGCCCGGGAGGGTTCCTTGGAGGCCCGGTGGATGCAATCCTCCCACCTCAAACTCAACGGGGAGAAGACCGAGATCATGTTATTGGGCAATCCCCCCTTGACCACCTTGGCTTCCATCTGGCCCTCATGTCTCAGCGCCCCCTCTCCCCCTAAACCTCAGATAAAGAGTCTGGGAATTTGGCTTGATAAAGCGCTGGATTTTTCAGTCCAAGCCACCAAAACCGCCGCCACATGCGTTGGGCTAATAAAAATGCTCCGCAAAGTGCTCCCTCTGCTTCCATTCCAGGCGAGAAGGGTCATGGTGCAGGCCCTGATACTCTCTCGCCTGGACTATGGAAATGTTTTATATCTAGGAGCCCCGGCGGTAGTGACCAACAGGCTTCAAGTCACCCAAAACTGCGCCGCCCGATTATTATTCAACATACCTCGCTGGCAATCAGCGAGGAATGCTTTAAAAGAACTCCACTGGCTCCCTGTGGCTGCCAGAACGCAGTTTAAGGCCATGTGCATGTTGCACAAATCTTTCCATCGAACAGGCCCTGCCGTTCTGTACCCCCTAGTGTTGCCCTATACGCCATCCAGAGCTCTTCGCTCTGGTACACTGCATCTGGCAACCACGTCTAAAATCAACAAAGCCCGATGGGGCGGCCGCTCTTTTACTCACACGGCGGCGAGGCTCTGGAACTCTCTGCCTCTAACCCTGAGAGAAAAGAACAACTGAATGTAATTCAGGAAAGCTCTGAAAACGTACTTGTTTGCAAAAGCGTGCTGAAGTACCCGGTAGCCTGACACAGTAAACAGTCCAAAGCGCTGCGAGGCCTCCGGGTAGTTACGCGCTATATAAGTGCAATTTTTCATTTCATTTCATTTCAAAGGCAGTGTGTGTGTGTGTGTGTAAAGGTACATGGCCTCTAAGGGTGGCACAATAAGTGCTGCAGCCCTTAGAGGTCTTCCCTGGCCAGTGCCCTGGGCACCTGTGGTACCATTTACTAGGGGCTGACCTGTGGCCAGAGATGCCAATTGGGTTAGTTTTGGGGACAATACAGGCCCCGGAACCTGATTGGCCCAAGGCACACCAAGGAAAAGTGCATCAGTAGTCTGGCAAAAAGTGTGGGGGGGTGTTACTGCAACAGAAATCCACTTTCCTACACAAGCCCCTCCCCCCAGACCAAAGGCCAGGAGACTTTTCCAAAGCTGGGAGAGTCTTCCTTGTCTTTCAGGTGCGGAAGAGTAGACAAAGTGGTTTGAAAGTTGCAGGTCCTACTCTGCCTTACATCCTTCTGTCCAGGTCAGTCCCTTTGGGGAGATGGCCTACCTCAACAGTTTCAGGACCTAATTCCCAATGCTCCTTTCCTAGCTCTTTAGTGTCTTCACCCCATCTTTTTAGTTTGGGTTCAGAGGTCCCCACCTCTGCAAATTCTAACTTAGCCAGGGCAAAGCCCAGCTTACCCACAGAGGTCACCCGCAGCTCGAGCAACCCCACCATAACCAATAGGGTCAGGGGGCCTAACTTGCTATTTGGCAGGGGGCTAGGCCACCATGCCAAGAACAGTGCTGCCATGAAGGCAAACACCTAGATGAGGCTGCTGACAGCTGTTAGTGCCCAGAAACACACATTTAGCTCCTGACTGGTAAGTGAAGGGGCTATCTTACAGGTTTTGGGGGGTTCTGGCTGCCTGTCTGCTGTTTTAGGGTGGGTGTGACTACACTTGGTAGTGAATACCCTTCCTCCACCCTCTATTCTGCCAGCTGAGGAGCCCCAACTCAAGCTGGGCAGTTGCCGGACTACTCAGGTCTTTTTGTTGGCTAGGAGGGACTTTACCAGTGCCTCTTTTGGAGTTCTCCCTTACTAGGATAGAATCTACCTGGCCCACCGGAACTGTGGCTAACAGTTGCCCACCTACCCTACACTGTTTCTTCTTTTTCTTTTGGGGCTTAGCTGCACTAACTGCAGGTTGAGCCCCCCACCACCCCCCCAGGTTTCATGGGTGAGGTCTTGCATTGGACCAGTACCTCTCTATGGCTCAGATCAACCTCTGTGTGGTCATTCCCCAGGAGACAATCAAGGGGGAGGTCTTACCGACTACCACCTTTCTCCATCTACGGGACCCAGCTATTGCTAGGGGCACTCGCTGGGACAGCTCTACTCTTTTTGTTTACCCTGGGATATACTGGTGTGGGAGTACCAACCTGGCATGCACCACAGTGTGACTGGCACAGGTATCTCTCAGGGCAGTGGCTGGGATTCCATTTACCAGTAGGTAGTGGAAGTGTCTACTCCCCTCTGGAATTTCCAGCTCACCCTTTGGGCCCATTTTCCAGTTGAAGGCTAGGAGGACTTCCTCATCTGAGGAACCATCCTCCAAAGCTACACTGGCAACCCCTGGAGCTACACTGGTAACCCCTGGAGCTGCACTAGGGGCTTTGTTTTTAGACAGCTAGGGTCTTTGGGGTGGAGTCCTGCCTTTTGACAGTTGTGACACCAGGCTCTGTTGGGATCCCAATTCTTACCTTGGGGCCCTGTTTTAGTTTGTGAGGTGTCTTTGGGCCCACCCTCCTTGACAGGGTTTTAGGGGCTACCTGGGACTCCTTACTTTTTATCTTTAAGGGGTTCACTATCTTTCATCTGTAGAGGCTTTGTTAACCCCCTGGACGTCCAAGTTACCCTTGTTTTGACCCAGTGGTCTGCCTTCTTTACCAATTCTTGAGGAGAAAGTGGACCTCGGTCTACTTGCAACTTTTCATCAATGCAATTACTTAATATGTGTTCCTTCATAAACAGGTTGTACATTCCATTAAAGTCTTGCACATTGTTTACAGTTAAACAGCCACCTAGTGTTTTTACTGGGTAGTCTACAAAATCAATCCAGGATTGGTTTTGGGTTTTGTGAGCCCCCCTGAATCTAATTCTGTACTCCTCAGTTGTGAGTCCAAACCCCTCAATCAGAGTTTTCTTCATGAGGTCAAAGGACCAAGCATGTGGCCCAGAAAGGGTCAGTAGTCGGTCTCTGCAGTTACCAAAGAACAGTTCCCACAGGAGTGCTCCCCAGAGAGGTTTCTTCACCTTTCTCATGTCACAAGCCCTCTCAACCGCTGTGAACCATTTAGTGATGTTATCACCCTCCTCAAATTTAGGGACAATCCCTTTGGGGTTTATAGGATCATAAGATTGCTCTTTGTCCTTATTATTTGGATTGCTGCCACCATTGATGGGTGCTAAACCCATCTCCCTACTTTCTTTTTCTAGAGCCAGGAGTCTGGACTCTAGATCCAATCTTTTGGCCAGCCTTGTTAAAAGGCTGTCCTCCTCATTGAGGGTGTCCTCAATGCCCTCACCAGGACCTGTACCACCTGTGTGGCCTCTAGGTCCCCAGAGGTTTACTCTTGGAAGTAAGGGTACTACCCTTTCTTCCCTAGAAAGTGGTGGAGGTGGGTACCTATTTCCAACCTCCTCACCTCCTTCCTCTTCTGCTTGGTCATCACCATTCTCAGAAGGGTGGGCCTTAGCATACTCAGCCAACAGCTCCTGGAGCCTTTGTTTGGTTGGATGTGGGCCCATTGCTAAGGACCTTAACTCCTGAAAAGACAGGTAAAGGTAAGGGTTGAGGTTGAGCTCCTCAACCATGCCGTATATGTCATCATTGTTATTTTCACTAATAGTTGGGTTCTTATCTTGAGATATTCTAACAAAAACGTTCTAACCCCTCTACCCTTGACTATAGTGACTTTTTATTTTCTAAAATTGTAAAGGGACTTAATGAAGGCCCTAACAAGACTTTTAGTCATTTGGTAAAAATGCCAATTTGTAAAAATCTGAATTCTAAAGTCAATTTAAGAGTTCTGTCGTGCGATCAGGTGGAAACCAAGTAGTCCAACAAATGCAAGTTGTGGATCCGACCGCTGATCCACCAATGTAGGAAACTGGCTCTATATATACTACACCAAAATGAGGTATAGTGTGTATAGAGACCAAGTGAACCCAGAGGTAGGCAGAGGTTAAAGTTAGATAGAACCTTACTCTCTAATTGTGGTAGAGTGGTCGAGCAGTAAGGCAGTATCAGAGAACAGTGTTATGATTTTGATGTAAACACTCAGTCAGCAAATTAATTCACACACTTAATAACTGAACTCTAGGCCAATTGTGTTTGTATAAAAATATATACTGTTTTATTTTTAGAACCAAGCAAGCCTGGCACATGTAAGCATTAAATAATTTTCAGTAATAAATTACTGGATATAGAACAGTTTGAAAATGCACTAGAAATTGTACTTTGTTTGAGTTACAGGGGATGCAGTAAGTTGCAACACTTACAAAATACAATACATCGAAACAAATAGGCTTTTTCAGTAAATTACAGGTAAGTTATTGTTTACGTTACTTTTCTAACTCAGTGCTGTATGCCTAGATTCAGCACTGGGACATTTCCTGGAAACAGGTAAGTAATTATGTTTTGGTTATTCGCATGATTTTTAAAGAATATTTTTAAATTTCAAAACTCCACACTTAGAAACTTTTTGGAGAAAAAGTGTCAATGTTATCCTTTGGAGGGAAAACAGGTTAACGGTTCACAGGTAAGTAATCGACTGTGGGAGTTAAGGTTCTAGGGTTAGACTCAGGGGTCCTCCGGGGTCAGTGATGCACTGTTGTTGCACCCTCAGCTGCACTAGGGTGGCCCGGTGCAGAGTGTTGAGGCCCAACGTTATCCAATTGGGGATAGGGGGCCTCCGGTTGGTGGCTGCTGGCAAGCAGGCCACTGGGTTGTGGGAGCAAAGCTCCTAGGGTTAAGGTCAGGAAAAATGGGTAAATAAAGTCGCACAAAAGGTGGACCCTCAGTGGCACTGGGGCAGCTGGGTACAGAGTGCTGATTCGACGTTGGGCGCTCTGTTGTTTTCAATAGAGAACCTCCAGTTTGCAAAAGCACTGCAGGCAGGGAGAAGAAGGACTTCTGGGTGCAACCACCACTTGGAGAGGTATGTTGGGAAGTTAAGGGTTGGTTAGGCACCATCGGTTTAGGCACACAAGGCCATGAAGCTTCAGGTGCAGGTGTACCTTTTGGGGTCAGATCTTCTTACCAGCTCCTGGTCGCGGTTAGGGGGGCCTTCTGGATGATTTAGGCTGCAGGCGTCGACTGGAGGCTTGAGGCAGGTCAGGGGTCGCCGGATCCTGGTTCAGGATCGCCGGGGGTACCTCCTCGTGGTGTTTTTCCACTCGAGCTCGGGCCGGGTTTGACGGGTACAGAGTGGGCTGGATTCGCGGTCTGTGCTGGTGCCAGAAGCTGCAGTTTGATCAAATCCGGTGTTCACGGGAGATGCAGTCTTTAGAAGTGAAGGCAGGCAGGTCCTCTGGGTTGCTGGCTGCAGGACACACCTGGATTTCGCAGGAGCAGGTTCGAGGGGGAGACAGGCCGGTAGGGCTGGGGCCAAGTCAGTGGGAGTCGTCCTCTTGTTAGCTCTGCACGGCTCTTCAGTCCTTCTTCTTATCTTCTTTCTTGTCTGGATCTGACTTAAATACGGTATTCTGGGGTGTTTTTTCGGGGTCTTGAGGTCAGTAGCCAATGGGCTACTGACCTTAGGGTGACTACACCCTTGGTGTGTTCACCCCACGTGGGGGAGTGAGCACAATTCCTAGTCCTAATTGGGGAGTGCCTGCCATCTGCAAGATGGCGATCACTGGAGAGTGGGCTTCACCTCGCCTCCTCCACCTGAGGGGTGGAGTTGGCAGAGATGGGCACAGCTCCTGGGCTGCCTAGTTTTTCCCACCTGGCTTCCCGCCGAAAGGGAGGGGTGTCAGGAAGGGGACCTGCTCCTTATAGCAGGATTGGCTGGGGGTCGCATTACAAAGGCTGTCAGGCCTTTGAAGCTCCCCTGCCAAAGAAGGCTCTTCCTGGCCTGGGGGAGGTGTGAACACCTCTGCCAAGGAAAGGCTTATTTTCTGGGATCAGGGAGCATATGCTTCCACGCTAGGGGTCCAGAAACATGCCTCGTGGTGGCAGGCTGGTGTGTACCAGTCAGGGAACCCACCAAAGGCTGGTCGTTTTTCAGGGGGCATCTCAAAGATGCCCTTTGTGTGCATTTTCATTAAATCCTACGCTGGCCTCAGTGTGGGTTTAATGTGCTGAGAAGTTTGATACCAAACTTCTCAGTTTTCAGTGTTGCTATTACAGTGCTGTGGAGTTCGTAATGACAAGCTCCCACCACCATATACTGTTAATGGCAGCACTGCACTTACAATGCCTAAGAATGGACTTAGACACTGTAGGGGTACAGGGCTCATGCACCTGTACCCTCACCACTGGCAGAGGGTACCTAGCTAGAGTGGTGACTGATCTATGCCAGGGCAGTGGGTTGTAGGATGGTACACAGGGATGTGTGCAATGTCGACTCTTTACTTTGTTCTGCACCAAAACACACAGCGAGCAAAGGCAGTGTGTGTGTGTGTGTAAAGGTACAGGGCCTCTAAGGATGTCACAATAAGTGCTGTAGCCCTTAGAGGTCTTCCCTGGTCACAGTGCCCTTGGTACCTGTGGTACCATTTACCAGGGGTTGACTGCGTCCAGAGATGCCAGTTGGGTTAGTTTTGGGGAAAGAACACAGGTCCTGGGAACCTGATTGGCAGGGACTCAGGGCACACCAAGAAAAAGTGCATCAGTAGTCTGGCAAAAAGTGGGGGGGTTACTGCAACAGAAACCCACTTTATGAAATTGAGTTATTGCAGTTCTCTTTATACCACAGTTATTTCAAATGGCAAGATTGATTTTTTCTTCAATCTAATGGAACATCAATGGGTTTTTCTGGGGCCCCAGTTACGCCAACATCTTTATGATGAAGTTTGAGTTAGATCACAGCTTTTCTGACAGGAATTGGACAGACAATGTATTACTCTACCGTAGATATATGGATGATATCCTTTTCATTTGGCAGGACACAGCAGCTTCTCTCACTGAGAATTTATCATTTTTGAATACAAGACACCCACACATTAAGTTCACATTTCATATGGATCAGCAGCGATTGTCATACCTAGATGTCAATATTGACAACAAGGGCACAACCATCAAGATTTAATTATTCAAAAAACCCACTGATCGTAATAACTCTTTTGTTTTCAAGTTTCCACCCTCAGTCTCTCAAGAAACACCTTCCCTATTCTCAATTCCTGCACGGCAAATGGATTGAATCAGATGCCTCACAACTTCCAGTGATCATACAAGAATACAAGACCAATTTCGCACAACAAGGGTACCTGGCTAACATTCTGCATGATGCTGAGAGACGTGTGCACGATCAGAACAGGGATGAACTACTACGGAAAACAGTGAAAGAATCAACTCAAAGGGAGGTTTTTGTGTCCAGCTACTCAACTTAATCCCCAGCCATTAGAAGTGTGATTCTCAAACGTTGGCATCTGCTTCAACTGGAACCTGACTTTCAAGGTATTTTCCTTCAACCACCGATTTTTACTTACAAAGGGTCTCAGAATCTGAGAGTGCTGTTATCAAGACCTATTACAACGGATACTATTGAGCACATGGGCATGCGGACATGCTGCAATTGTTCTCATTGCAATAACACATTGGTTGGTACTGGTATCACCCACCCTTGGACAGGTAAACTCATTAAATTTCAATTCTCAGCTGATTGCAACATCCATCATGTCATTTATGCCATCCGCTGCATGTGCAGCTTATACTATATAGGCAAGACGGAAAGGTCTTTACATACTAGAATCACAGAGCATAAGTTTCGAATACGAATGAAGACTTTAAGTTCACTTCTGGCGGCTCACTGGCTTGACCATCATCATACTATTGCTCAACTCAGATACACCATCCTTGAGATGGTTACCCCCCAGGTGGATAAAGAATGTCCAAAACACTAGCCCAACATTAAACGTATTGGATATGTTTTCTTGACACTATGACTCCCAGAGGTCTGAATGACAGTATTGAATTTTCGTGTTTCCTGTAATGCATGTATGTTTCTTTTTTCCATCTGTTTTTTACACTCTCGGGTATCATTTTCACATACCAGTATTGGTTTGGTGTATGAGTTGTGTCTTGGTCGTTTCAAGTTTGTTCAACTCATCTACTTTTTTTGCATTGTTTTTTTGAAACTATTTATTGCTATTCATGCAGTGGATCAACTTCTTTTTTTCTGTGCTAAACACGTGTAATAGACAGTACATGAGTAACTATTGTTCGGTTTCACTGATATTATTTGATGCCGCTCTTGTGACGTTATTCATGCTCGTGTTCTGACGTAATGCTTGTAGACATTCTCATTTTTTTCAGAACTTGTTACTGTACTTTTTTTGTATTATGTCACTGAGCTTATCATTATTGCTCATTGTGTATTATGTATATTTCTGGTTGTCGTTTTTTGAACATTAGTAGTCCTTGCATGGATCACCCTTTCGTCATTTGTACTTTACATTTTTTATTTACTTTTTAGCAATCTTCTAGGTTCTTTCGCATGGAGCACCCGTGTTTGCGTCTTATTTTCACCACTTTTACTTCAGTTTGTTGAATTGTCTATTTCTATTGACTCTGTTAAGTCTATTTTATTTTCATTTCTGGATCAGACTTCACACGTCACATACAGCGCATGCGCTCCATTTTTTGTACGTTTGGTCATAATTACTACGGGATTAAGGTTGTTTGCTCGGTCAACATTTGCTATTTTTACTGGCCCGCTGCTCTTTGTGCGAAGTGGGTAAGTTAAGGCTTTCTTTAGTTTTTGTTTCCTTTTTTTGCCACTGATATTTGCGCTTTTCACTCACTATGACTCTTTTTATGTAGACCAGAGTCCTCGTGGTCATCTGGTCGATTTCTTGCTACAAGGTATGTGTCATCTTACCTTTACAGCACTTGTTTTGAGTCAGTTTGTTCAGCATGTCACCGCGCTCATGTATGCTTTACACACATGGATGCACCTTCATGTTTCGGATATTCATGGTCGTAATTCGGTTGGTTTTTCACTTTGTTACCCTTATCTCCTTTTGCACACACAGAACTCTTTTCATCCCTGGTCTTGATCTAATGTTTTAAACACCAGCATGAATTTTGATGTGTTTATTTTGCTGGAAGTCTGGAAGTCTTGGACGTTTTGACTATCATCAGTGCTAATGGTTATGTTAGCATGCACTTTTGGTGTTTGAGCTTTACTTTTTGGCATGTTTGCTGAAATTCATGTAATTCTGTATTGCGCTGAATGTATTGATACCCATATCATTGTTTACAGATTCCCCTGAGGAAGGGCTATTGTTTTAAGCCCGAAATGCTTTGGGATGAACCTTTCAGTTTTGCAAGAAAGTAGATTGTCTCGCTTGTTAAATAAATACAAATCTGACGAGCCAAAGGTGGAGTTTGGTTGCTTCCTCCTTGAAGACAGGATTACAATGAAAATGGACATTCGCATTTCACTTTCAATTGATTAAGTCACTATATTATTGTTTTAAGTGATGTGTACATTATGTTTACACTCTATGAGTGTCTTTTTGTAGTGCACACGCAGGCCAGGACTTGGTCCTAACTTTCTAAAAGTGGCATTTTTAGAATTGGGACTTAAAATCTGACTTTAACATATTAAATTGTAATTCTTTAGACACCACACATGGCATAATAAGGTAGCTTAATGTTATAATATGGGAGACATAGGCATCGCAATAATGAAACAATTAATGTGTGAGTGTTTCAGTACTAGGACAAGTAAAACTTAAAAGTACATCTCCAACCTTTCCAATATAATGCACTGTGGACTATGAGCTGTCTAGGGTCTATCTTAGGAGTGACATATATTTATTAATAAAGGGAGTTTTAGGCCGAGGGAAATGTTTATTTTGCCAGGGTGAGCAGAGAGTTTAAAACTGCACACAGGCTGCAACAAAGCAGAGAGGCTTAATTTAGTGCAATATATAAAGCATTCATGCAGTACTAAAACGGTAATAAAGGAAAACAACAATGAGTATCATTGAGTTGGGTAACAATAAACACCTGTTATTCAGCGCAGAGATATCCCTGGGTGAACGTGCGCTTTACAAATATACGTTACGTTAATACACATGTTAAAACACAATGCAATAGAAATCCCAAACAGGATTAGAAAAGTAGAGTAAAGTGTAATAAACAAATTGATACCAAAATTACAAAATCATATGAGATATTTTAGGTAGAAATAGTAGAAATAGCACCAAAAAGTGCTAACTGCCAATGAAAGTATATAGTTGCAGTAGACTGGGACCTAGGCACAGTTTCAGGCAGACTGTGCTGAGCATGAGCCGGATACACAAACCAGGTTCACCTGGGCGAAAGATTTGACCTCCTGACTAAACTTTTAATGCCCAGCTTTTCAGGATTTCTAGAGCATTTTTGTTGTGAGACTTCTAAGTCTACCAGGACCTCAGGGGCAGCACTTAGGGGCAGGACACTCTCCAACAGAGGCTACTGATCAGCTGCGTACTACAAGGAAAATGCCTCTTGCAGATTTTTGTATCCGTGTAGCCTCACAGAAGGTGAGCCAAATGACACTTGGAGTCCATTTCTTTTTCCTAGATGCAGGTCTACTGCTTCAGGGCTCCTTTAAGGTCACAGACATCAGATCTAGTCCACTCCAGTCCCTCTGTAGGTCCAGAAAGTGTTCATTCTAGAAGTCTTTGAGCACTACATTTATGCTCTGCATCTGCTAATAGGTGGGGGTGATTCTTGGGCATTCCCTAGCCAATGGGTGAAAGGTTCCTGAGTGAAAATTAGGGATAAACCAGTTCAACCAAGCTTAAAGGGGAGCACAAGCTCCTTACGCCTGGCTAGCATAGGTAAAGTGCACAGATTTCTAAATCCAGCAAAAATATGGTCCAGAGAAAGGCAAAAAATCTGGGGAAACCACAAAGAAAAGGAGATTTCCTATGCCATGTAAGGCAACAATTGCACCCCACCCTGCAACGATGGGCAGAGCCCACCACCATTATCATCTTCCCCAATACCCAACGGGTCGAAGGATTATGTTCAATACCTAGGATCGGGGTGGAAAGGAACTGGGCCAGTCAGCATCTTTAAAGTGTTCTTCCAATGGAAGGTGTTCACGATTCAAAGATCTAAAATTGTGCTTAGCGTACTGTCTTAATTGGGCCCCAAGAAGCTACAACAGTCACCTTATTTACCCCTCTCTTTTTCCTCTTATTGGCGTGTCTAAATCTTCTGTGGCAAGCAACAACTGAACCTCTTTGGCAAGGATAAAGAAATGTTCGGCTACAGTCTGACAGAAGATAGGAGTGACTGGAGGGGACAGAGAAGGAGGAGCATAGCCATGATGAATATATAGGACCCACTGATGGAGCTATCTGCACTCTAGGCGGGGCAATTAAAAATGCATTTTGATCTCTCCTTGCTGCAGTTGACTCCCAAAGGATGATTCAAAGAGGCTTAACGGCAGCAGTGACAGAGTAAGGTGAGGATGAGACCTTGTTTTCTTACTGGTGATTCTATCCTCTGCTATCCCCTTGTCTCTTGGGGCTTCCAAGTGGCAGAACGGGCTGAGGTGGCTGTATCTGGAGATAAGCGAGGCCCCGGGAAGTAACCCCTCAATTTTTGGCACTGTTAATGGAACTACCGCACAGGGAGACCAAGCAAATAGAATGGGCCATAGCAAGACTATCTTTGAAACGCTCAAGGGCTGAATCAATTAATCAATTGCCTTTGTACAGTGCACAGCTGCTTACAAATAAGCGTCCTAGAACTAGCAGAGAAACTGAACACTACTGTGGGAATGTGGGGAGAAATTGGCACTAAGCCTCATCAAAAACAAAAGTCTTTAACTTCTTTTTGAAGATGAACACAGAGGGGGCCAAACGTAAGCTACTCAATCAATCAATCAATCAGAACATTTGTAAAGTGCACTACTTACCCGTGAGGGTCTCAAGGCGCTGGGGGGGGGGGATGCTGCTATTGCTCAAAGAGCCAGGTCTTGAGGAGTCTTCTGAAGGTCAGCAGGTCTTGGGTCTGGAGTAGGTGGGTGGGGACGGTGTTCCAGGTCTTGGCGGCGAGGTGGGAGAACGATCTGCCGCCGGAGGTCGCTCTTCGGATGTGGGGGACTGTGGCGAGGGTGAGGTCGGCGAAGCGAAGCTGGCGGGTGGGGGTGTAGAAGCTGAGTCGTCTGTTTAGGTACGCTGGTCCGGTGTTGTGGAGTGCTTTTTGTGCGTGGGTGAGGAGCTTGAAGTTTATCCTCTTGTTGACGTGGAGCCAGTGCAGGTCTCTCAGGTAGGGTGTGATGTGGCTGCGTCGGGGGATGTCGAGGTTCAGGCGAGCAGAGGCATTCTGGATCTGTGGAAGACGTTTCAGGAGTTTGGTGAGGCTCCTGCGTAGAGGGTGTTTCCGTAGTCCAGCCTGCTGCTGACGAGGGCCTGGGTGACCATTCTTTTCGTTTCGGTGGGGATCCACTTGTAGATCTTGCGGAGCATGTGGAGGGTGTTGAAGCAGGAGGAGGAGACGGCGTTGACCTGCTTTGTCATGGAGAGGGTGGAGTCGAGGATGACCCCTAGATTGCGTGTGTGGTCGGTGGGTGTTGGAACTGTTCCCAGTGCGGTCGGCCACCAGGAGTCGTCCCAGACTGAGGGGGTGGATCCGAGGATGAGGACTTCCGTCTTGTCCGAGTTCAGCTTCAGTCGGCTGTTCTTCATCCACTCGGCGGCGGCTTTCATTCCTTCCTGGAGGTTGGTTTTGGCAGCGTGGGGTTCCTTGGTGAAGGAGAGGATCACCTGGGTGTCATCGGCGTAAGAGATGGTGTTGAGGTCGTGCAGTCGGGCGACGTGGGCGAGCGGTGTCATGTAGATGTTAATTAGCGTTGGGCTGAGGGGTGGGCTCTGGGGTACGCCGCAGATGATCTCAGTGGCTTTGGAGCGGAAGGGGGGGGGGGGGGAGTCGGACGCTCTGTGTACTGCTGGAGAGGAAGGAGGTGGTCCAGTCCAGGGCCTTCTCTTGGATCCCGGCGTCGTGGAGGCGTGTGCTTGGTGTGTGGTGGCAGACCGTGTTGAAGGCGACTGACAGGTCAAGCAGGATGAGGGCCGCAGTTTCTCCATTGTCAAGCAGGGACCCTATGCTAATAGGAAGTGAGGTCCTAAGTTTAACCGTAAGAAAGGTGAAGGAGCCTTTTCTGCATTCATAAGGTTTTAGAACTTGGATCAGCCTGACATTATTAGATCTTAAAAGATCTCAGTTTAAGATAAGGTTGAAGTATTTTCCTAATCTCCACATAGCCATGAACCGTCAAAAGGCATATCCTTGAGGAATGCCTGCACGTCCTCAGAGAAAACTGTGGCCAGCATCCTACTAAAGCTGTGGTCATAGCACAACCCACACAGACTAGAGTCCGGACCAGCTCATAAAATTTAGGAGGATGCATGCTGCCCTTTGTGGACTGTTCTTGGAAAAGGTTTTTAGAAACTGCTCAGGGCCAGGGGGCAAGATCTCCCACACAATATTACAGGGGGCATAAGTGTAGCTCTCCAACAGTTGGAAAACATTCAGAGACCTCAATGCTAATCTGGCAGAACAGAAGATCCTCTTGCCAAGCACCATTAAGCTTCCATTTTCAGACATAGCAGTAGGGAAGGCATTCGGGGCCACTTTTCCTGCACTAAAAGATTTTCTAGTTTGCTGTACTGTGTCAAGAAGACCAGATCACCTGAAGCAGGTGATTTACAGATGGCACAATACACGTTTTTGACAGAGCAGACAAGAGCTTCATTAAAAGGTATAAAAGGTTCTGAAGGAGAATGAAGAGGTTGCAAGATTTCTGTAGGCAAATTAGCTATAGTTTCCACAGCTGGCAACTACTATTCCAACACCTCTACAGCCCTACGGACCAGTACAGCAAAGGGTGTGCTTAACTCAGTAGGGGATCCCAATAAGGAGATAAATTCGTTCTTTGGTGAGGTTTCAAGACCACCAGCTTTTTGAAAGTCTAAATATGGACCAGCCCCTGACAGTGAAGGGTAACAACTTATCTGCCATGTCCTTATGATCCTCCTCATGTGCCCTGAATGCCCTGTATGGTATCCAAGTCTGAGCTGAATAAGGCCTCGAGGGACTGAAGATAATGGTTCTGAAGAAAAACACACTGCAAAGAGAATACTCCAACATTATGGGCTGTGCCTTAACATTCTTGTAATGAGAGACTGGTTGATATGGACTCTGCTTCAGAAATAAGATCAATCAGTGATGGTGGGGCCGTATCATACCCTCTCTATATTCCCCCAGTCACCACACCTGATCGCAGAGGATTGTGTTTTGCTGCGGAGACCAGGGTCCCTACCACGAAAACCTAGCCATCAGACCCCCAGCAGCATCTCTCTAGCATATAGCAGAAGCTTGCAAGAAGAGGTGTTTTTGCTGGATCATGCTTAGCAAAGACACCCCAACCAGCCTCCTCAAGGATAACCCGGTCGCTTCCACGTGGCTCAAATCAGGCCCCCCGGCCCAAATCCCCACGGACCCCTGCAAGAGGCCATGGACACCGCCCTTGCACAGGCCTACATGAACACCTTCCTCCAAGAAATACAATCCGAGATTGGCACCCTCTAGACTAAATTCAAGGCCGGTCTTCCAGATCTTAAATGCGATATTACAGAGATTGGGGGAGAAGAGTCAACGACCTTGAGCGCACAGTAGATACACGCTCGAAGGACCGAGAGAACCTTTGGCGCAGGATAGCTGCCCTCGAGGTGCAACACATTGACCTCCAATTGAAACAGGGGGCATTAGAAAACAGAAGCAGAAGAAATAACCTCTGCATCAGGGGGATACCTAGAGGGGGCGGGTATCATGGCATTCACAGCGGACCTACTCCAAGAGATCAGAGGCAATGAGGACACCTCTCTCCCAGCCTTGGATCGAGCCCATCGATTTGCTTCAGCCCTGGGCCGGGCCGCCAAGGCTTTATGCCTGATATACTCACTAGAGTACACTTCTTTACCGAAAAGGAAGCCATTCTGCAGGCCTCAGGGCAGAATTCAGAGCTGGTCTACAAGGTTAACAAGATTCAAATATTTCAAGACATTGCCCCGGTGACGTTACGGCGACGCAGAGTTCATGCCTGTTACTGATAAATTTTCAGCCTTAATATCAAATACCAGTGGGGCCATCCGTTTGCCTTGTTCCTTACTTGGGAGGGCAGGCGCCAGTTGTTCCGCTCTCTACGAGATGTCAAACAACTCTTGCAACTCTGAGTAGCGTCCCGTGTGACCTCCTCTTGGCTGGAGCCCGAAAGATTTCCTGGGTGTGAATGAGCCCCAACTGTCCACACAAGGCCATTCTGAATCTCGAGTAAATGGCAGGGCTATGCCTCTGAGACATTTACCCAGAGACTGTTGACTGCGCAATATAATACTTCTACTGACCTTCTTCTCTACCGTCCGTTGATATGGTACCCGTAGGAGGCTGGCTTAGTCTATAGTGCTCACTTATGCAAGTGTAGCACCCGGCACTAATCCAGACAAACCTTATGGTGATTTTAGTGGTCTTAACACCTTGACTGCTACAGCAATTCCCGCTGGGTGCTGAACAAGTCAGATTTACCATTGTTCATGACGAGCTCAGCTTGTCATAAGCACACGACCAGTGTACTGCATGACGAGCAGAGCTCGTCATGAGCATGGAAGGGGTTAAACAACCTTAGAAAGCTCTCTAAGTGGTAGATGTGGAAAGCAGCCTTCAGGCTTAGTCGCGAAGGAGTGTAAAGCAGCTTGTTTTACCCGCACTTCATCTTATGGTATGGGTTAAGTGAAAAAGAATAACCCAGTGTAGTTATAAAAATAAGTAATTTTTATTACCACTCACTAACACAATACAGTATCTCCTAACCAGAATTATATGTACAATACACATAATACTTGTCAATAAAATAAGCAAGTAGTACAAATACACAGAGGTCCCCTGGGGGAGACCAAACCATATACTAATATAGTGGAATGTGAACCACGATTGAAGACAAGAGTGGACCCAGAAGATGTAGAAGAGTCGGGGACCCAAGGAACCCCCAAAGGTGAGTATCTAGGAACCTCACGGAGGTCGTGTGCAGTGTGGGACCACAATCGCATACTCAATTCAAGTAAATTGGTTAGTCGCTGTTGCAATTTTAAAGAAGAAAGACCCTTCTCAGCGGACTCTGAAGAAACCCCGTGGAGAACGGAAGGTTGGAGAGCCACCCCACCCGTGGATACCCCGGGAGCCAGGATACCTCCACCAGGGAAGCCAGGTGCAAAGGTGTGAAAAGGTGTCAGAAACCACCAAAGACCCCAATGGAAGACTCCAGGAAAGATGCCGCTGGCGATGAAGACAAAATAGTCTGGTGGAACCCAAAGGTAGATTCAAGTTGAGAGGCACCTGCAAGCAGAGGGGACAGAGTCTATAACACTCAGGAGTGACCAGGAGGCTCAGAAGACGAATGCCCACCAATGTCAGAGATGCAGGAACGTTGACGGCGTCCTTGAAGTTGCAGCTGTACGGAACAAGTAACGCATAGAAGGACCAGAAGCCGCTCACAAGCCGTCCCACGTCGGATGTCGAGAGCCAGGAGGTCAGTATCCAGCAGGGGCACAAACAAGCCTTGGCAGTGGCAAACAACATAGTTGTCGAAAAAGGGGCAGTGTAAGGACCAGCAAGGTCCAAGTGACTCACCACAAGCAGGTAAGTCAGAGCAGGCCCCAAGCAAGCAGGGGAACCCACTGGAGCCAATAAAGACCCTCGAGAGGACCGGAGGCACAGGTGTCACAAGAGGGCCTCGTACAGCTCACCAAAGTATGAAGGGCCACAATGCAAAGGATGTGGTGCAGGTGAAGATCTTCGTTGCAGGAGATGCTTGAGGCTGGAACTTCTTGGAGCTCGCAGATCTCTGGAGGACACAATCAATGAGCCTTGGCAACAGAAAGTCAGTGCAGTGCACAGGGGTACTGCTCCAGCATTCTGACGAGTGACACTGGCCTCCAGCTTGCTAGAAAGACAATTCAGGCCTCAAGGGAGTTGCAGAACCACCACCTGCGTTGCTGAACCTTTCAGAGTCCGTAGGAGCTCAGGAACAGCAGACAGGTCAGCTTTAGTGTGGTGTCTGCAGGGAGATTCCTTTGGGTGTCTTGGATGTCCGTAGGCCTGGAGTCTTCCCAGTTGCAGTCTTGGTTCCCAAAAGCAAAGTCCAGAGTGCCCAGATGGTCGTAGTTGAAGTGGTATTGGATCTTAATCTTAACCCACGACAAATCTAGGGACCCACCCACAAGTAAGCCCTCAAGTACCCTAAGGAAAGGGTTGGGACGATTATGGGGTCCCTCCCAGAGGAGGGGCAGGACAGTGGGGAGGATACTCCTGTGTCCTTTGTCCAGTATCGTGCCAGAGCGGGGGCCAACGGTTCCCTGAACTGGTTTGAACTGGAATGTGCAAGGAGGGCACCAAATGTGCCCTTCAAGTAGTCTCAGTGGTAGTGGCAAGTGCCTCCATCCTACCCCAATACATAAAGTCCTGTCTGGGAGGTGGTCACTGGTCCGTGTGACAGGAAACCTATTGTCCTGCCTTCCCCTGCTTCAGTTTGGCTCAGCAGCAGGAGGGCAGGATCGGGTCACTGGTCGGCAGCAGCCATAGTTTGCTGTCCGCGTCTAGAAGACTGGTACTGGGAGCACTGAGGGCTTAACAGTGCATGGAATCATACCTCCCGCACTGTTTACGTTGTAGGGGTATGATTCCAACATGTTTGATACCAAACATGACAGGGTTTGTTACACCCAGTTTAGAGATGGTCATCGAGTAATGATGCATGGCCACTCTATGTATCGTAATGGCTGATGTACTTGCAACCTGAGAGAATGGACTCCGAAGGTTGTAGGGGTGTCGTGCTCATGCAGGTGTACCCTCACACTTAGAACCAAGCACCCTGCCTTCAGGATTGCAAGTCCTGCCTTATGAGTGACATATAGGCTTTAAGTGCAGTGACCGCAGATTAAGGAAACGTATATCTGTCGTAAGTGGTGCTAGCACCAGCTTGCACAGGCTACAAAGGCAGGCCTGTAGTCACAATGTGAGTGGTCTCTCATGGTTGGCATAATACATGCTTCAGCCCATAGGAGACCCCTGATGTACCTATGCCCTGGGTACCTTAGTACCATACACTAGGACCTTACAAGGATGCACCAGTAGCCAATATGGAGTGTATCAAAGTACTCACCATGTCCAATTTAAGGAACAAGCACAGAGACTGGGGTCCTGGATAGCAGGATCCCAGGCAGACTAGTCAGAAAAACATGACACCAGCCAAAAGTCGGGATAACCATAAAGAAGGATCCTACCTTCCTACAGTCCCTGTGGCAGATTGCCCAAGGGGCTCTTTCACTGCCATCGACCCTGGCTCACCAGCAGGGCACTCCTTCATCCTGATGACCACTGGCTGCAGAGGATAGAGCATGGAGAACGCACGGATTCCTTCTGAGCCCCCTTCACTCAATTTGTACCACTGGAGAGTGACTTCTCCAGAATGGCCCATGCTCAGACTAGAGGGTCATTCCAGGACTGGAATAGAGTTTTTTGGCCCTGTTGGCCTTTTATTATTTAGGTTCTTACCTCTCTATCTCCCCTTCTCTCTATTGTGCCTGTGGGGGCTCCTGGGAGGGAGGTGGGAATCTACTGGAATACTACGTACATCTGCCCGGTTCTAAGGAAACATTACGCAAACAGTGGTTCTGTCACCCATCAGCTTATAAAAAGCGTCCCACTTATTTGTCCCTCTTCTCAGTTCAAACTAACATTTAATGCAAGGAATCAAAATAACGCCCCAAAAAACAGAAATTCATGTACTTCTGAATTATTATGGGATTTTATAATCAATTTGATGAAAACTTTGCACTCAAAACATTGAGAAAGGGACATATATATATATATGCACACACAGACATATGATGTGTATTTACACTTATTGAAATGTAACATGAAGTAAAAATAAACCTATTTACATATAACAAATGAACATATATTCAAGACAAAACATTTAGAGAAAAAATACAAATCTGATTCAACCTGAATTGTAATTGATCTGGTTATTCTCGATTGTTATGGGTGATCAATAGCACTTGAAAGTATGCGTCGACGTTTCGACCCCAGATAATATTGCGATAAATTGATCGGCAGAAGGGGGGTATTCCTCAGGACTATATGTAGGGTCTGTGTGTGCATTTTAGATGGGGTTGGGCATTTTTAATCATATACGGTGAGGCCACGTGTCTTAGCACACCTTGAATTAAGATCCACCTGGATATCAGAGGATAGGTACTGTCAGCACCGCAGCTTGAACAGACTGTATATGATTGACCTGCCAGATATAAATTGGGATGTCGAAAAAGCCACTTCGCGTGTGCTTTGGATTAGCGTGGGCTTCGCACGTATTTCGTTCCTGTGCCGCTTTAGTTTATTCTTTGCTCCTCTGCGTTTTGGCTCTGCCTGCAGGCGATGCACAATGCAACTGTGTCTCTATTCTCCGATTTACGACTCCATCCCTCTTGTCACAAGACTACTGGTGCCAGGCTTTTTCCTTCACACCCTGCTCTCCCCAGAGCTCTCTCCCGCCAATGGGTGCAGTCCAGAGACCGGCGCCGTCAAGCTTACTTACGCTTTCTCTTCCTTCTTCCCCCAACCTCCTGTTGGGAGGGAGGGGTGAGGGGGAGGGAGGTTAAAGCAGACCAAAAAAACTTGAATGTGGAAAAGGCCGCTTTATTGGAACAGGTGCGCATCACAAATAAAATCAACCTCGGCAAAATCCATCCAAAACTAAACCTCACTAAATAAATAAATAACCCTAACCCCGCCCCCACCCCTCCCCTAAAATGTTCATGACCCCTCCCCCACCCATACAATACAACATTTCAAAACATTACAATAACATTATAAAACATTACATCATCATAACCACCCAATAACATATAAATACCAGGCCCTTTGTTAACCAACTCCAATGCCTGCCCCTTCACCTCTGTCAAACCCCCAAAAACTGTAATCAGAGAACAAATGACCAACTTATCCTTTCCTTGCCGATAACACAACCTAACCCTTAATCAACAAAATGCTGCCACAAACTGCCCCCGAAACAACTAGACCCCGCCACCCAGGAAGGTGAGGGAGTAACACTACCCCTCCTTTCTCCCCCCCCCCAAGTAGGAAAAGCAGGGCTCAGAGTATAGTTCACTGATGTACATTCAAAGATCTCGCCAAAACCTCCCTCAATTCCAACAAATACAAATCCATACCTACTCTGGATAAATGGACCCCGTAGTCCCTGAAAAATTCCACAGACTCAAAACGTATCTCCCTGTGAGACACCCTGCCAAAACCCAAATGACGGCAAAATCTGGAAACTTCAGCATTCACCTTCTTCCTAGCCCTGTCTACTGCTCTAGGATTGATTGCTCCTCTCCAGATCCTACGCGGAATCAATTCCGTCCATAAAACATGACAACCAGACCAACGCTCTTTAATGAAAGCCAAATCCTTTTTAATCGCCCTCAACAGGACCACTCCTTTAGTTCCACAAAGATCATTCTCCCCCAAGTGAATGACTAAAATATCCGGGCAACAACCTCCAACCAGTCCCTTATTCAAACATGGAAGAAGTTCCCTCCAAAGCATCCCCCCTTTTCCTTTCCGAACAATATTAAACATTTTAGCATTGAAACCCAACATTTCTCCAAAATAACTTTGAGCCGCCTGAACCCGGGCCCATTTGATGAACGAATGCCCCACTATCCAAACTGTCACCTCTCCATACCGGGGCCCAGCCACTGAACCTGTAAAAGAAAAAAGAATGAATACTCAAGGCAAAGAGGATGACGCGTGCGCCTCCCCCGCGTTGCCTCACATATATCGCTGAAAGCACTTAGAGGACCAGCGCCCCAACCGCATGATGTCCCTTTGAGACCACCCCCTATTATAGGCTTCTGTTGCCGCACCAATCCTAAAAGAGTGCATTCCGTATTGCTCCCCATCCAAGCCAATCTTCTGTAAAGCTTTACGCAAAACCATGCGCAACTGATACGCTGTAACAGGCGCCTTATTAATGTGTTGAAAAACAAGATCACAATCTTGACCCTCAGATAGCGTGTGCCAACGACGAGCTAACCTCAATGGACAGGTAACTTTCGGTGATCGAGCCTCCAACCACACCCCCTTCCCAACTTCCTCTGATCCGTTTTAGAGCTAGCTAGCCACACATGCACACGCTCCTCCGAGGAAAAAATTTCCCGCCACTAAACCCCTCCCTTAGACTTAGAACCCAACAACTCCGAAACTCGAAAAGCCGCAAAAAACATGAACGCCATCAACATGGCAAACAAACAAGCCTCAAAATCATCTCTGCAAACAGCAGGCAGAATCTCCAATATCCGTGCCAACGTCTGCCAGGATAACGGAGCCCTAGACATTAAAGTACCTCCCCGCTCCCTGGTTCAACCCTCCAGCATTCTTTTGCCAATCTCACCAGCCGAAGGAGAATAACCCCAAAAGAGTTTACCCATGTAAGAGATTCCTGCCAGCTTCCCTGCAATAGTCACCCTCGACAGACCCTTATCCATAAGATCCAATATGAACTGAATCACATCATCAGAACGACGCCAATTCTCTTCCCGTCTGCACGCGCCTGATTCCAAGAACTCCTTCCATGCAAGAGAATATGCAGCACGCGTGGACATGGACAAAGAACCTACTACCAGCTGTAATATCCGACGTTTCCTACATGCCAAAGATGTAGTGGCATTGGGGTCGGTAATCTGTCCGCTTCCTTGGCCAGTCCACGGAATCTCCCCCACTGCGAACGAGACAAAGCATCCGCTATGTCATTGTCCACACCGGGTATGCGCAAGGCTCGAAAATTTATGTCATGCTTCAAGCAGCCAAGCACAAAAATTCTCAGTAATTTCAATATCTGCTCGTCCCTGGCTGACTGCCGATTCACAATCTCCACCACAGCCATGTTATCAACTCGAAACAGAACCTTTTTGTATGCCAGGTCCTCCCCCCAAAGCGTCAATGCCACTAGCAACGGAAAAAAGTCAAGAAATGTTATGCTCCTCCCACCATTCAACCATTCCTCTGGCCATTTCTCCACACACCATCTCCCATTCCAGTACAGGCCAAAGCCCTCGCTGCCCGCAGCATCCGAGAACATCTGCACATCCCACTGAAAATCCACATCATCTCTGACCAGTGGCACACCATTGAATGAAGTGAGGAAAAATGCCAACATCCTCAAATCCTCTTTGACACCTGCTGACAAACGTACCCGATGGTGAGGCAAATGCTGACCAGCCAGAGCCCTGCCCAATCTTCGACAAAAAGTCCTCTATGCGGCCCACCCCCCTCCATCTCGTGCAATTCACCTTCCTCCAAACTGTTGTCATCATAGTCCAACAAAACTGGCTCAACTACCTGGAGCTCAGCATTCTCAAAATCCACACCATGGGCCTTACCCAGCCCAACATTAGCGACATCATCTCTCCTATGCTCTGAAAATCCTCTCTGTGGGGGAGCCGACTGTACTCGCCGGTCCTCCCCTATGCGCTGACTCTGTGGCTCCATAGCCGACGGCAAGGCTGACCACCTTGACCTGCTATTCGTGGGGGCTGGTGAGGTCGCGCCAGGCCTGCGTTTACCAACCGCGACGGGCTCCCTCGGTGGTATGGAAAGTGCTGCGCTAGGCTCTATCCTCCCTTCACCTCGGCGAGAACGGGCCGTACAACGCCCTACCGAGTCAGTACCGCCGCGCCGCTCTGAAGCCTGAAAAGAAAAAGTTTGGACTGGTGTACTGGGATTCCTATGAGACCAAGACGCCTCTACCCCTTGCTGCCTAGGCCAAAGTGCACCCGCTGACCTCCTACACACCCTACCAAAATGCACAGCCCTACCCGCACTTGCCCACTGTGACGAACTCCATACCTCCTCCTCATCATCACTCCACTCCAGCATAGCCGCCACCATCGCAGAAGCCGGACCCAAACCTTGAGCTCCTTCCACAACCATTGACTCCATCCCTCGAGATTCACCCCTACCTGCAGCCCTAATAACACTGTCTGCACACACCTTAGCAGATTGACCATACAACCTATTGCCCTGCAAACCCTCTGACCAAGATGCAAAAGTATCCAAACCTGTACACCCCTGTAAACCACCTGCTGACTCCCGTGCACCATACCACCCAGGAATTGAACTAGGCACAACATCGCCCCCGCTCCCCCCCCCAATGAAACAGGCCATGAACCAGTAGCCGCACCACTCAAAGTGCCTCTTACCCCAGGTTGCTCCACACCCAGTAAAAAAGAACCTCTCCTAATAGCACTTCCATCCCCTACCTGGGCCCATTCACCATCACCCCTAGAACTCCCCACCCCTGACAACACATCACCCTGAACAGAGGCCGGTGTGGAAAAAAGCAAAGGACTGCCCACAAACCCTTCCTCCCCAAACTGCTCAGCCCCAGCATCCTCTGCCTCCCTGAACTGGCCTCTATGCCCCTCTAATTCAACAGGCTCCACCAAACCTCCAGAAACCTCGACATGTGAAGTTGAAATGCCCCCTATATCGTGAGCAGCCAAAACTCTCACTCCAGGCGACAACAAGGGGCCGACATGCTCCTCATCCGTCACAAACACGCTCCGCCCCTCCCCCAGCTGTAATGATCCTCTACGCGGCCTATTAACTGCCGCAACCTCCTGGCATGAAGACATACGCTCCGGCGCAGCGATGGAAGAGGAGCGCTTCTTGGACGCTTTCCGGCTTCCCCGCTTCACCCCCGAATCCCGTGAAGCATCCCCGGCTGCCACAAGAACCACCGGGCGGGCTTCCAACACTGCCCGCTCCCCCGCAGGAGACACTAACGGGACCTGCGCTGAACCTGCCTGACGCGGAGGGTCGCTCAACATGTCCAGAACGCCCCCGCTCCCAACAGCACGCGCCGTCTCCGAAGGGGCCAGTTTCCGGGGCCGGGACCGGCCCCGCTCACTTACCGCATTCGCCCTTCTCTTCCGCGGCGACGAACAAGCTGCCACAGCAGCTGCCACACCCGCGGAGGCCTGGCGCAGCGGGCACGCCGGCCCCCTGCCGACGACCAGATCCATTCTCCCCGCCTCTGCCAACAGACGAAAAGCCTCCACAACACGCTGATCCTCCATAACTTTAGTAATGACTAGTACAATAACTAACCACGCTAAATGAAGTAAATAGCGCAAAACCCAAAAACACCTCAAACGAACTACAATTTTTTTTAAGCTAAGCTCCCAGCCACTAGGTCACCAAACCTAAAATGGTGCTGGGAGAAGGAAACAATGGGCTATATGAATATTGGGCTATATAAACCTACTAGAATGTAGCCCAAATAGAAAATGCCAGAAAGCCTGTCAAAACCATACACCCCCCCCCCCCCCAACAGCCCTTCCAAAACGCCCGGGGGGGGGGGGGGGGGGAGGGGAGGACCTCCCTGCGGTCAGCTGCCCCCCCAAGCCCCTCTTGTGTTCATCACATCTCATGGAAGACGCAGGAGCGTGGCAACCTGGAGAGAACTGTGCCTATCAGGTAAACAATTGTTCCTATAGGTTTTCCTTCCTGTCTACTGTTTATTTTCTATTCTATGTTAAAGGTCTGCCTTAGCAGCGGGATTTCCTGGTTCTCTTGATTTGTAGTTCTCTATAGTTTCTCTTTGAAGACGTCCAGGAGGCTTTAAAGGAAGTAGAACTGGTAGCCCTCTTCCCCATCCCGCTTCACCCACAACCGAGAGGATTGAATGCCCTGCCGCGTCCTAACTAACTTCTTTCCTTCCAAAAGCAGCAGAATGTGCCTCCTTTAATATGTGTAATAATTCAGCTCCATTTGGTGGGCTGCCGTTAATGAAAGAATGTAATGTAAGGGGGTGTTGTGAGCTATAGGCGGCAAAAGAGAGGGCAAGAAAGAGAGAGTGTGTAGTAAGGGAGGACAAAAGGGAGAAAGTGATGAGAGGGGGGTACAGAGCGTGGGGGGTGGTGGGGGCCAATGGCAGGAGAGAGCAGGCGAATGGCAGGAGAAAAAGAGACTTGCTCTGGCTTCCATGGAGAAATTTACACCACAAACAAATAAATACTTTGTATTTTGTCTCCTGTTTTCATTCTCAGCTCAACGGGACTGAGGAATCAGCGTTCTAACTCTAGGTTCTTTTACGTATCCGACCTGTGTTATCCCAGAAAGTCACCTTATTTCCGTACTTCTCATTTGCACTGTTATCAAACATTAAAGCGCTTAAATCATGGTAAACCTCCAAAAAACACACTCAATAATGATCCAGAATCACACAGATGTAAGGTATTTCTTTCAATCAACTACAAAGCGCAATATCTCCTCAAGAACTAGAGCGATGTACATTGTCTGAAGGACTGCACTGGATAATATTTTAAAATATAATGCAATCTGCTTGTAGGACGTTCAGTAACACAGATATCAGTCAGTAGCTTATTAACCACAACAACAATTAAAGACATTCGATTTCAAAATCAAAGTGCCGACTAGTCCCTTAAATAAGGACTTCCAGTGGCAGGTGACGTGTGTACTAGGTTTATATTTCCACTCGTGTGACGCACCTGCAATTAGCAAATGAGTCATAATCAACCAATCACTGATACAACCTAAAGCACAAGTTACTTACCTTCGGTAACGATATATCTGTAAGAAACAGTAGTTAGTATTAGATTCCTTACCTTAGAATACCCCCAGGCGTCAGACTGGATCCGGAAACATTTGCGTAGCAGTACCCTTGCGCGTCGGTTGGCGTCGTTTGCGGATCCGCGTCCGTCGGCGGCGCTGGGATGACGTCGCCGGAGTACTTAGTCGCCGCCCTCGCGCGCTGACGTCAGTTCTTATACACAGCTTTTCCGCGCCAGAAAACGCAGAGCCATGATAAAAACCAACACTGGTGCCATAAAAACTAGGGCCCTAAAAGGGGATGACCTTAACCCTAGATATCGGTTCGCAGAACGGGGAGGATGGGTGGAGCTGTAAGGAATCTAATACTAACTACTGTTTCTTACAGATATATCATTACCGAAGGTAAGTAACTTGTGCATCTGAAAGAAACAGGTTAGTATTAGATTCCTTACCTTAGAATAGATACCCCAGCAATACCAACCCTGGAGGTGGGTCTGCGAACCAATGATCACAACAGAAAGTCCTGGAGAACGGAACGGCCGAAAAAGCCATCTCTCCGGACTTGGTTGTCCAGGCAGTAGTGTCTTGCGAACATGTGCAGCGAGGCCCACGTAGCTGCCTGACAGATGTCCTGCAAGGGGACTCCCCGGCCCAGGGCAGTAGTAGCCGCCGTGGCCCGTGTGGAATGGGCACGAAGCCCCACAGGAGGCTCCTTCCGAGCCAAATAGTAACAAGCCTTGATGCACAAGACGACCCATCGAGAAATGGTTAGTTTGTGCACCGCCAATCCCTTCTTTGCGCCCACGTAACCAACAAAAAGTTGGTCATCCACCCGGAACTGGCGTGTGCGATCCAGATAGAATGAGAGCGCACGTTTTGGGTCCAGACGGTGGAGACTCTCTTCCTCTTATGAGGGATGCGGAGGCGGACAGAAGGTGGGCAAAGTGATGGACTGCCCGATGTGGAAGGCTGTGACTACCTTGGGCAGGAAAGAGGGTCGTGTCCGCAACACAACTTTGTCCGGATCAACTGAAAGGAAAGGAGGCTTAGAAGAAAGGGCCTCAAGCTCACTCACTCTCCTGGCAGAGGTGATGGCAACCAGGAAAGCGGTCTTCAGAGTAAGGAGACGAAGAGGACAGTTATGAAGCGGCTCAAAGGGAGTGCACACACATCAGAAAAGTTAGAACAAGATTAAAGTCCCACTGAGGCATCACGAAAGGAACTGGAGGAAACATATGGGTGATGCCCTTCAAAAACCTATTTACAATTGGGGACTTGAACAAACAGGGCTGATCAGGTAGCCTTAAGAAGGCAGAAATGGCCGAGAGGTAGCCCTTCAGAGTGCCCAGAGCAGAGCTCTGCTGGGCAAGAGAAAGAAGAAAGTGGAGATACTCTGAAAGAGGGGCAGAAAGGGGATCCACAGCCTTTGCTGTGCACCATGCCACAAACTTGTTCCACCTACAGGCGTATACCAATTTTGTGGCGGGACGCCTGGCTGCCAGAATGACATTACAGACTTCAGGAGGCAAGTCAAATGGCCTCCACTGCCGCCACTCAATCTCCACGCATGCAAGTGGAGACTGGACAGGTTCGGGTGGAGGACCGTCCCCTGCTGCTGCGACAGAAGGTCTTCCTGAAGAGGTAGACGAATCGGGGGATCAACAGACAGGCTGAGTAGCTTGGGATACCAGAACCTCCGTGCCCAGTTCGGAGCCACAAGGATGACTTTAGCCCGGTCGCGCCTGATCTTCTTCAGCACTCTGGGCATAAGTGGTATAGGCGGAAAGACGTACAATAGACTGCAACTCCACTTGTGACGAAAAGCGTCTCCGAGCGAGTGCCGCCTTGGAAATTCGAACGCGCAGAACTGATGGCATTGCTCGTTCTCTTCTGTGGCGAATAGATCTAACAAAGGCTCTCCCCATTGCTGAAAGAGGCCTTGCGCCACGTCCGAGTTCAGAAGCCATTCGTGATCCATCATGCACCGACGGTTCAATTCATCCGCCCTGGCGTTCAGGGAGCCTGTCAGGTGTTGAACCACCAGGGTCATGCCCTGATGTTCCAGCCACTGCCAGAGGCGCAGAGCCTCCTGGCATAGGGTCCACGACACCACCCGCCCTGTTTGTTGCAGTACCACATGGAGGTGGTGTTGTCTGTGAACACCTGAATTACACTCCCCCGGACAGAGGGGAGGAATGCCTTCAGTGCAAGTCGGATCGCCCTCAGCTCCAGAAGGTTGATATGGAGCTGGGACTCCGCCGGAGACCAGAGGCCTCTGATCTCTCCCATGTGGCCTCGCCAGCCCTGGAGGGACGCGTCCGTCACAACTACGTGCTCCGGTTGGGGTAGGGAGAGGGATCTGCCGCTGACCCAAACGCGGTCCGTGAGCCACCACTGCACCTGTCTTGCAGTGCCCTCCGAGATCAAGACATGGTCGGACAAGTTGCCCTGATACCTGGGCCCACTGAAACTTCAGGTCCCACTGCAGAGCCCGCATCTGCCACCTGGCGTGATGCACCAGAAGGATGCAGGAGGCCATCAGCCCCAGAAGCCGCTGCGACAACCTGACCGAGACCCGGGATAAAGGCTGAAAGATCGGAATCAGAGCCTGAATATCCCGAACCCACTGTTCGGGAGGATAAACCCGAAACTGCGCCGAGTCTAGAACCGCTCCGATGAAGAGGAGCTTCAGAGAGGGACACAGGTGCGACTTCGGCACATTGATGGAGAACCCCAGCAGGTGCAGGAGGTCGGCCGTAGTCTGGAGGTGGCTGATGACTGTTTGGGGCGAGCCCGCCTTCAACAACCAGTCGTCGAGGTAGGGGAAGACTGAAACCCCTAACCTGCGTAGATGAGCTGCGACCACCGCCATCACTTTCGTGAACACCCGTGGGGAGCTGGTAAGGCCAAAGGGGAGCACAGTGAACTGAAAGTGCTCGTGGCCTACCGTGAACCGCAGGTAGCGCCGGTGGGCCGGCAGGACGGGGATGTGGAAATAAGCGTCCTGCAAGTCCAACGCTACCATCCAGTCTCCCGGGTCCAGGGCAGCTAAGACCTGAGCCAGTGTCAGCATCTTGAACCTCTCATTCCTGGGGAAGCCGTTGACGTTCCGCAGGTCCAAGATAGGGCGTAGGCCTCCTTTGCCCTTCTTGGGAACCAGAAAGTAGTGGGAGTAACAACCACACCCTACTTCTGGCCCAGGAACGTGTTCGATGGCCCCCTTGGCAGAAGGTTCAAGTGATCCTCGGACACGCGGTGGTACTGCGGTGGCATTGCTGGAGGGGTCGCCCGGAAGGAAGGGAGAACCCTTCAGACGATTTGCAGCACCCACCTGTCCGATGTGATGTCGCGCCAGTAGAGGAGGCGATGGCGAACCCTGCCCCCCACTGGCGTCTTGTGGTCCTGAAAGCTTGGACTAGGAGGGCTTTGAGGAGGATGCTGCGGGGGTGGATGTGGACTGGCCGGGCCGTTGTCCCCGGGCACCGCCACGGTGGTTACTGTGAGAAGTTGGCCTGATATATGATGCTCACTAGTTCTAGTGATCACCTTGTATCAGTCCAAACAACCCTTATGGTGATTGGTTGTAAGTCAACCTTATAGACCAGCTATCCTAATGGTAGCATGGACAAAGCAGTCTTAGGCTAAACTCTTTTGGCATGTGAAGCCAGCTGTTTTACCACATATAACTCCTTGAATACCAGATGAAAGGACACCACACAGGTTGTTATGAAAATAACAATATATTTATTATTAACAAACACCTCTGAACTCTTTATGAGATCAGAGAGCTAAGCACATAACAATACTCTTCAGAAAAATACAATAAGTCGCACAAATTACAATGATGCCCTAGGGGCATGACAAACCATATACTAAGTAAATGGTATAAGTAGGACGATAGGGGAAATGAAGCTGCCCAGAGGCTGTAGGATCGCTGGGACTACACTACCCTAACCTTAGGTAAGGGGCAGGAGGCCCACGGGACGCGTGTGCAGAGTGTGAACTCACACGCGAGATGCGGAACAAAGTCAATGGGCGCAACAAATTACGAAAAAGGTAAGTAAAGACAGTTCTGACTAGTTACGACTAAAATGACAGGATACCTGGACACTAGGAGAGTCAATCTACCCTTGAGCACCGAAATGCTCTTGTTACCTCACCCACGGGCTGCGGGTGCATAGGTGTGAAAGTGTGTCGGGTTTCCGCGTCGAAGTCAATGGAGCCTTGAAGAAAGATGCTGCAGGCGACCAGAAGGAGGATTTCCAGAGCGATCCAAGGGTGGATCGAGGAAGATGGAGACCTGAAAGCAGAGGGGACAGTGTTCAAAGTCACTAGCCAGTGACTGGAGTGGAACCAGGAAAAAACCAGGTGCTGTCGTCGCGATCAGGTGAAGAGTGGACGCTTGACTCTGCAGCCACGTGGACCAGGAGGTGTCTTCAACGACCAGGATGGAGGCGCAAGCTGTCCCACGCAGGCTCCCGCTGTCGGCGGTGTCTGATCCGGATTCGGAGTCAACAGGCATTGGCAAAGGCAACCCACGCGGTGGGTGAAGATGGCGTCTGGTGCGGGCCAGGAGGGTCCGGGGTACTTCTCTTTTGGAAGGAAGCAAGGGCCAGTCTGGACAAACCAGCCCAGCGGTGTAGATTTCAAGGATCGTCCTCTAGGAGGCCACTAGCCAGCCGGCAAGTGACCAGACAACACATCGAGCAGCAATCAAGCAAAAGGGCCCCACGCAGATCTCGTGGATGCTAGGGGGCTAGTCTTCGGTGCAGGAGCTGCTCGGGGCTGGGGCTTCTCAATCCCCAAAGCACTTACTCGAGGGTGCCTCAGAAGTCGTGCTGGAACCGAAGTGCAGTTGCTTCAAGATGGCCGGTCCCACGTGTCTCGTCGCACCCACGGATCTCAGCTGTGCTGCAGATGTGGGTAGAGGTCGGAGAGGTCTGGAAGTCCGGGTCTCGTCGGGCTCTGAGGTCCGGTTCCGGCAGGAAGGACGACCAAGTGAACCGCTAGGACGCTTGATGGTGCCTGCAGTTGCAGGGTGGTCACTCCTGGGCCACAAGGGAGATTTTCTTCAGTCTTCTGTGGAGCAGAACGTCGAAGTCCAGAGTTTCTTCTTTGTAGTTTCAATTCAGGATAATCTAATTTTGAATGGGACCAGCTCCTACCTTTATCCTGCTAAAGGGGACTGTACTGTGACTAGGTCCCTCCTATGGGTGGGACCAGGAAGGGGGGTGGTTACACCCCCTATCCTTTGTCCGGTTTCGCGCCAGAGCTGGGGCTTGAGTGCCCCAGCAACTGGTTTGAACCGGGGTATGCACAGGGACACCATGTGTGCCCCAGGCACGTCTCATTCCTTTCAGCCTGTCCTACCTCAACACACAAAATCCTGTCTGGGGTGGTGCTAGCAGCAGGAGGTCAGACTCGTGTCTGTGGTGGCAGCATCCATTTTGTGATGCTGAGGCTGAGGCTCTGTTTAACTTTAACCGGGGTTCTCAGTTACATACATGTCGTGTCCCTCTAAAAGGGTGGAATGCTACCCCCCGTCACCAGAACTGGCGAGGGGGTAGTATTCCAATTTGTATGGCACCTTACTCGACATGTTTTGATAATTCTATGCCAAAGTTCGCAATAACCGCGAGGATTATAATGCACTTAAGAGTATATGGTATAGCGTTATCATGGAACAGCTATAAAAACATGGTTCCGAAAGCAGCAGACAGGCTCAGCTCATGCTAAAGCACCATCTCACATAATTCCAAGCACTCTGCCTTCAGGATTGATAAGGCCTGCCATAGGAGTGACTTATAGGAGTATATGTGTCCATTTTGGGTTAGATATAGGTATCCTATATCTAAAGCAAAGGGTGATTACAGCACCTTGCCCCAGCTGATTGATCAGCCAGTTGTGTCAAATAGTAATGCCAGGCCAGGGGTGGCACAATACGTGCTGCAGCACCTGGTAGGCCTTGGATGCACCTATGCCCTGGGTACCTAGGGTACACTGTACAGGGGCTCACAAGGTGATCCAGGTTTCCAATTGGTATGTACCTAGAGTACATGGAGTCCATTTTAACAGAGAGAGCAGATAGCCTGGGGTCCTGGATAGCACGATCCCAGGCCAACTAAGTCGAAAACCAGCTAAACACCAGGCAAAAAGTTGGGGGTAACCATAGTCAGATATCCACCTTCCTACAGTTACCACGTCCGCCACCGCGCTGGATGTTAGTCTGTGTCCCATGGCTGGCAGGACGTGTGGGGGCGTCCCTTCCTTGGCCACGAAAGGGGCAAAAGGCAGCAGATTGCTGGCGTGGGGCCGACAGTCCCAAGGACTTGGCCGTAGCCCTGGAGTCCTTAAAGCGTTCAAGCGCACTGTCTGCCTTGTCGCCAAAGAGGCGACGGCCATCAAACGGCATGTCCATAAGGGTGTTTTGGACATTGGTCGAAAAGTTGGCAGACCTCAGCCAGGCGTGGTGAAGAATTGCCACCGTCATTGCCATCGCTGTAACTAGCGAGTCCGTGGTATCCAGTCCACATCTGATGGAGTACCATGCCGCATCTCGACCCTCCGCAAGGGCTTGGGCGAGTTTAGTCCGGGCCTCCTCAGGACATTGTGGCTGCACGTCCGCGACCGTGTCCCACAGAGAGTGGGTATAACGGCCCAAGAGGCATGCGGTATTAACTGACCGCAACCCCATACTCAGGGAGGAGAACATCTTTTTGCCATATTGTTTATACCTCTTGGATTCCCAATCGGGGGGAGCCGTCGGGAATGCAGTCTGGGTGTTAGAGGCCTGTATGACCAGGCTCTCGGGGGTGGGGTGGGTGGACAGGAAGCAAGGGTCGCCCAGAGCCGGGCAGTGGCGTCTGGCCACGTTCCTATCTACAGGAGGACTTGTAGCGGGCCTGGACCAGGTGCTCAGAAGAACGTCAGACAAGGCCTCATTAAAAGGCAACAGAGGATCCGAAGAGCTTGCTTGCAGTTTAAGGACCTCAGTGAGGAGGTTAGTCCTCGCGGCCACGACGGGGAGCTCAAGGAATAGGGCCTTGGCCGCCCGCGTCAACATCACACTACAGGATGCCCCCTCCTCCCTAGCCACGGTAGGAGGGGAGACAAAGCCAGTGTCTTGCGAGGTGTCCAGACCACTGGCATCCCCTAGCTCACCTGTCCAGTCCTGATAAGGTTGGCACTCACGTGCCAGAGGGTCCTCAGACCCCTCCCAATCCGCCTCGCCACCCATCTCCTGGTATTCAGGGTCAAAAGATGGGGCCGGATCATAGAAGTAAAAATCTCCCATCGGGGTCGAAAGCGGCGTCGAGGGACACCTTTCCGACGTCGGAACCGGACCGAGGGGGGCACTGGGGACGGCGTCGCCGAGGTCAGCGCCGGGGGCGACACCCTAGGAGCCGGCGCCGGCGAGGTCGTAAGGTCGACCGGGCCCTGATCCGGCGAAGTCCTGCGGCATCGGGACCGAAGTCGCCGCCGGGGCCGAAGCACCCAGCCCGCTTGGGCTCCCAATCGGGGCCGAGGGGGCCAAAAGGTGCCGCGGAACCCGACGGAGGAGTGAGCGACCTCATGGCCGAGAGGAAGGCGTCAATCTCCTCTGGCGTCGCGTTCTGCCCAGGGACCTGCGGGTATGGAGCAGGCCGCGACGCCTGCGGCTCCGAAGGAGCCGCGTGGGCGTTGTCACACGAATCCCCGGCCGCGTCGCGCGAGCGTTGGGGGGAGTCGGAAGAGCGATGTCGCCTCTTCGACTTCTTGTGCCTCTTACCTGAGGACTTGTAGTTCAAGGAGTGGTGTCGATCCTCCGAGCCGTGATGACTTCGGCCCCGCGACCGGTCCCTCGACCTCCTTCCGGACCGGGACCTCGAACAGCGCGGGGCCGACTGCCAGAGCTCGAGGTGCTTGCGGGACCGCTCCCGCCTAGCCTTCGAAGCCAAGGCCCGGCATTCGGGGCACGACTTGTCATCGTGGTCGGGACCCAGACAATGAAGACACCGGCGATGGGGGTCGGTGACCGACATCAGTCGGTTGCAGTCGACACAGGGTTTAAACCCGGGCATCCCTACCGGCACCGTCGGAGTCGTTCAAAACGTTTAGTCAAAAAATGACGAAAGGGTACAACTGTTCCCTGGTTGGCGACTGCTGGCGCGGAAAAAATAGGAAGTGACGTCAGCGTGCGAGGGCGGCGTCTAAGTACTCCGGCGATGTCATCCCTGTGCCAACGACGCCGAAGATGGATGCGGAGACGCAGACTACGCCTACCGACGCGCAAGGGTACTGCTACGCAAAAGTTTCCGGATCCAGTCTGACCCCTGGGGGTATTCTAAGGTAAGGTATCTAATACTAACCTGTTTCTTTCAGATTATACACTGCGTGGCTCTTTAAACGAAAATGTCTAGCATTACGGCAACATGAAACAATGCTTTATTCTGCAAACCAGACCTTCCTTAAAGAGTGCAGATCATGCAGAAAGGTACACCATTCAGCTGTCAGAGCACCACTACTCACTCTGTTGACGGCTCCCGGTGTGCAAGGGGAGGGGCTGCAAGTTCATCCCAAGAGTAAACTACTGAGGACGCACGTCATGCCAGAGGCAGCAGAATAGCATGTGCGAGATCAGGAGAGGTCTCATACAGACCAGTGCACTGACAGCTGACACAGGTGAGAAACTCAGTCATTATTCATGTACCAGTAAATGTAAATGCTACTCCTACCAACTCCAGATTAATCATAACTAAGCTTCGCTTTGCCATAACTCGTTCTAGTTATGTGCTGAAGGTTATGACGCATGTAAAGCTTATGTTTTGTGTCGCATGCTTTCATAACGGTGTCCCAGTTCACAGGGAACCAAACAACGAGCAGATTACATCATCTACGAAATATTCAGTACATTAATAAATAACTGGGCAGGTGACTGATCGATACATAAAAGTTAAGTCCTGAGTACTGAATGAACTGGTGACCCAGCTCTCCCTCCATGAGTGATATCTCATTAATAGGCCGACAGCACAGTATGAAAGATTCAGAAGACATGGCTGCCAAGGATGCTGGCGGATTAGTTAGAAGATGGAGCCAATTAAATGAGTGTCCCGGCAGCGTCAAACAGGATGCAAAGTATGGGAATCAGAAGACAAATGTCTTTTAAAAAAAAAAATATTTTTATTAGGTTTTCTTGACAAAGTACAGAAATACATATTACATATAACAGTTGACAGTAATTGCTGGTGTCACGCTCATGGTTTATTTCTGGGTGTCACGGTAGCTGTTTTAAAGTCTCGGAAAGCATGCGGCCATTTTCAATTGGTTGTGTTTTAACATATAACATAAACATATAACATAAAAGCGTATGGCAGATGGTTGTAGATTGACCATCGGCCATTGTGGTTGTTTCTCGCTAGTTTGCCATCATACAACTGGCTAAAGTGGTTTATACGGATCTAGGAATCTGTCTAATGTTGACCACATCTTTCTGTTGGGCTTCCACCAGGGTGTGTGTGCGGTGTTGTCAGCCCCTCTTAGGTACGTCACCCAATTCAGCCATCCTTTGAAAGTGGCTTTGGTGGTGTCTTTCCATTTGGCCAACACTGTTTTTGTTGCACCAGTCAGGAGGAAGTCAAGAAGGTTTCTGTCATGTTGTGAGGTATCGTCTGTGTTGAAGTGAGCTGTGGTTATAGTGGCGAATTCTTGTTTCAGAGTGCAGCCTAGGGATTTGTTAGTAAAGTCAAACACCTTCCCCCAGAATTTGCTGGCTTTGCTGCAGTAGAAGATGAGGTGAGCTAGGTCACCTTTCTCTTTATCACAGTTCCAGCAGCGGTCATTCTCTCTCAGTCCTAGCGTTGCTAGGCGCGCTGGTGTCCAGTACGCTTGGTGCAGCAGCCAGAATTTCGTCTGGGCTAGCAGTTAGTTGGGGATGTCCACATGGTGAGTAAATCTTGTTCTGTGAGTTTGGAGCCTATCTGCGTTTCCCAGTAGCCTGTGCTCTTAGCGGTGAGATTTGAGGAGACAGGGCGGAGAAGTTTGTACAGGTGGGATACTTGGTGACCCGTCTTGTTTATGTTTTCCATGTTTTGGAAGATTGAGGGAACCTGCTTGTTTAGTTTCGCTTTAGTGATGGCCGATTTGATAGCTAGGAAATTGTATAGCTCTATGACGTGGAGGGCGTGCCTTTCCTTCATGTTGTTGAAAGTGTGCGGCACACCATTCTCTTCCAGCTGTGCTGGGTGCGAGAATCCTAGTTGTTTCCATGTTCTTATTTCTAGGGGTCTACCTCTGTATTTGATTTTGGGGTTTGCCCAGAGTGCTACCCACAACGAGTTTTTGATGCTGACCTCAAGCTTCTGGTCTACCTTGAGAAGAGCTTGTTTCGTAATCTTGAATATCGGGTTCCCTTTTAGTGTCTGTTTGGTGGTGGTGAGGAGGGCTAGTGGGTCTGTGTTGTCTAGGATGGCTCTCTCCAGCAATAGCCAGGTAGGAATGTATTGTTGATTTTGGAGTACCCAGTGCATCCCTTGTCTGGCTATAAAGGCTGTCTGGAAGGTTCTCAGGTCCGTAACATTGAGGCCATCCAGTTTTTTATTCAATCTCAGTTTCAGGAGACCTATCCTCGCTTTGTTGTCTCTCCAGATGAATTTGTTTAGCATTTGATCTATCTTTCTGTGGAAGTCGTCCGTGAGTGCTAGGGGTTTCATTCCCACCAGGTAGTTAACTATGGGGGTAATAATCATTTTAATTGTGTCTATTCTGCCTCACTAGGTGATAAACTTGGGCGACCAGTTTTCCAGCAGTCCTTTTATCTTTTCTAGGGTAGTTTTCTCATTTTGTTCGAGGGTGATTTTTAAATTCTTCCCGAAATGGATTCCTAGGTATTTGATAAATCCCGTTTGCCAGGCTAGCCCTGAGTCGCCCAATACCTCTTTAGTTGTGTGTATGTTCAGTTGCATACACTCTGATTTATCTCCGTTTAGTTTATACCCAGAGTGGGTTGCGTACGTGTCTATGGAATGCACAAGAGCCGGTATGGATTTGGCGGGGTCTTCCGTTGTTATTAGTAGGTCATCCGCGTAGGCTGCCAGTTTAGCTGTGGTATTATTAATGGTTATGCCTGCTATGTTCTTATTTGCTAATATGTCTCTGATCAGTGGTTCCAGAGCTAGTAGGAACAACAATGGGGATAGTGGACAGCCTCGTCTAGTCCCTCCTTGCAGGTTAAAAGGGGTCGAAGTCGTTCCGTTGATAGCAATCTGTGCCTTGGGGCTTTTGTAAAGGGCCATGATGTTCTTGGTGAATTTGTCTCCCAGGTTGTATGCTTGCATACATTTCTCTAGGAAATGCCAGGAAACTCTGTCAAAGGCCTTTTCTGCATTTAGCGTGTTTGTTACTGCCGAGTTGTATGAATTCGAACAGTGTTCGATGACATGACAGAGGAGTCTTGTGTTATCATTTGACATTCGAGTTTTCATGTAGCCTACCTGTGTGTTCCCTATCAGCTGCGGGAGCACTTTGTTGAGTCTTGTTGCTAGGATTTTGGTGTATATTTTATAGTCTAGGTTTATAAGTGATATTGGGCGGTAGTTTTTCGGCCATTGTGGGTCCTTGCCCTCTTTGGGAATGACTATAATGTTGGCTTGTGACATCGTCTCTGTTACTCCCCCTACCCTTCCGCAGTGATTAAAAACTTTGGTCAGGACCGGTAGTAGCTGGTCTTGGAAGGATTTGTAGAAAGGTGCTGTGTATCCGTCTGGTCCTGGGGCCTTGGTGTCTTTTAAGGCCTTAATGGTTGCCTTGACTTCGAGTGTTTTAATGTCTTGGCCTAGCACTAATGCTTCGTCTGTCGTTATCTTGGGTAGGTTTAAGTTCTCAAGGTAGGTCTTCGTACCTTCTAGATCTAGGTTATCGTCTTTGTTATAGAGCTTCTTATAGAAATCCATGAATGTGTGTAGGATGTCCTTATGTCGGGTGTGTGTTTTACTGTTAGTATCTGTGATTGAGGTGATATAGTGTTGCCTTTTCATGTGCTTGAGGTATGATGCTAGGATTTTCCCTGCCTTGTTGGCTTCGCAGAGGTAGATTTGTTTGTATTTTTTTATCCATAGCCCCGCACGTTCGCTTAGGATTCTGTTGAATTCATATTTTTTCTTTGTAAGTTCTCTCAGTGTATCAGAGTTTGTTGTGTCTCCAATGTGCCTTGTTTCTAGTAGTTTGATGTCTTTTTCCAGCGGAGTCAGCTGTGCCTTCTCTTCCCTGTCCCTTCTGGCATTGATTTCTATTAGCACCCCTTTGATGGTTGCTTTAAGGGCCTCCCACAGTGTTTTTGGATCTACGTCTGGGGTGTCGTTGTCCTTGATGTAGTCATCAATGACTTTCTGGATTCTACTCTTGTCTTCTTGTTTGGCCATGGTAATGTTGTTGAATCGCAATCTAAGGGTCCTGTGTTCATTGTACTTCCCTGATAGGTGTAGGCTAATGCAGGCGTGGTCTGAGATAGTTCTGGCAGCGATATCTATGTGGTCTATTAGGTTTGTGTGTGATCCTTAGATGAGAATGTAATCTATTTTACAGTAGGAGTTGTGAGGACTGGAATAGAAGGTGTAGTCTCTGGTATCGGGGTGCTGCAGTCACCACGGGTCTACTAAGTTGAATCTACTGCATATGTCCAGAGCCATGTTGAAGTCACCCGCCACAACCGTCATGTTGTGTGAGTTACTGGCCTGTAGTTCTTTAGCTATACCCTCCCAGATTGGTGTATCGTCGGTGTTTGGTGCGTATATGTTTGTGACTTGTATAGTTTCCTCTCCTTTTTTCAGCTGCATGATCAGTAGTCTACTTTCGTTATCCTGCCGCTCACTCTCGATGGTTATGTTTGATCTGCTATTAATCAGGGTTATGACCCCTCGTTTTTTGCCTACCGCCGGTGAGCAGGCGACCTGGCCTATCCATCTCGCTCTGAGCTTGCTCGCTTCGGCTGTGGAGAGTTTGGTTTCTTGCAGCAGGATAATGCCCCCTTAGTCTTGGCTAAGTAGTCTAGTACCTTTTTTCTCTTGATAGGGTGGTTAAGACCTTTAACATAGAGGGAGATAATCTTTAGGTCTGTTGACAGTGTCTTTTGTTAGACTGTGCTATTTTATACACAACAGTGAGCTATGCCTAGTCTGTCCGTGGGTAACCTAACACCGACCATTCGGTGTTGCGAGCTAGCTACGCATTTAGGATGTGGCGATACCAATGGTCTTGGCGGTCTGTCTATCTTTTTGGTACGGGCAGAGACGAAGACATGGACAGGACATACTGGGCATGCTGCAACGCCGCTACGAACATGGCGAACAAAACAAATGAAAGCCCCCCTCCCCCCTTCTTTCCCTCCTCCCCTCCCTCCCTCTCCTCCCCCCTCTCACTACTGTGTCGTACTGTGGACGTGCGACAGCAAGTTCCCTCCCGCCCCGCCTTGACCCCGGGCTTATTAGGAACAAGTTAGTTTACAGCGTTTTGACGTAAATTTTAGCGCTAGCATCATTAAAAGGATATATTGTTTTGAGGTATGGTACTATTTCTCTGAGGTAGATTTTGTTGTCAGTCCTTAGCAAAGGAAGTCTATCTGAGGTAGCTTTATGTCGGTGTCTTTGTGAGCCATCTCTTTATGAGCCATCTCTGTAGTCCGGGAGCTAGATTTGCTAACTGTGTCCGGCTCGGCATAGCATACGTCTGCCACAACTTTTTCGCAGTCCGTCGGTGAGTTGGGTGAGGCACTCCTTTTGCTTGATGGGGCTGAAGCTTCATATCTTGTGTGGGTGGTCCCTTAAGGTATCGTGACAGTTCTGCTGGGTCTTCGAAAGTTAGCAGGACCCCCTTGTTGTATATTCTGAATTTTGTGGGGCCTGCGAAGGAGGTGATGTTTTCTTTTCTCAGCTTGTCCCTCTGTGCTAGAAAGCCCTTTCTGATGTCAACTGTAGTTTTAGAGTAGTCTTGTGACCGTTCCAAAGCAAGTTGGGGTTCTTCCTTGCTACTCCGAATATGGCGTCAGTTTGGTGCGAGCGAAGTGGTTTGCATATTATTGGTCTTGGGCCTGCTCTGCCCGTTTGCCTGCTTGCTGGGACTCTGTACGCCTTGTCTAACTCAAAAGGGCTTTCAAACTTGAGCTTTGTCAGATTGGGGATAAGGTTCTGTATGAGTGAAACACATGAGCCGACCTTGCCTTCTTCTCCTTCAGGTACCCCCAGAATTCTTATATTGCCTTTCCTGTTGTGGTCCTCGAATTCAGCTGCTTGTCTGCGTAGCTCAGTGGTTGCTTTAGCGATATTGCCTATGGCCTTTCCCGTGAGTTGTGACCTGTCTTCTATGTCGCTAACTCTTTGTTCCACTGCTTCTAGCTTGTTAGTTGAGTGGATGTCTGCTCTTATGGCCGCCAGTTCTAGTTGTATCGTGTCTGTTGTTTTTTGTGTGGACTTTGCTAGGTCGTGGACCTCATCTAGTTTTTTGAGTATACTGTCCAGTGTGCTACTGATGTCCGCTCTTTGTTTGATGGGGGACTCTGTACCGCTCTCCATTCTGTTTTTCTTTTGCTGTTGAGCTAGTTTGCCGTCACTCCCTGCCATTTTTCTTAGTACTTCTTATGGCACGTGGGATACCTTGTCTGTTGTCGCCGTGCTTTGAGCGATCTTACTGTGTGCGACGTGTTTGGCTGCTTGTGTCTTTGAGTTTATTATATATTAATTGGTTTGCTGGCTTGCTGACTGTCTGCCTTCTTCTAGGCACTCTGGCTTGCTAGCGCTTTGCCTTTTATCCGCCCTTGTCTTCACCGGCTTGGTCCTCGGTGGCTGTCTGCGAGTTGCTTTGCTATACAATATGCCCGCTACAGTGGTTGATCTTAAGTGACTTAAGTGACTCTGCCGTGGTTTCAACTTTTCCGCTGTGCATTCGCAGTTGTATTCGCTGTTGTTACTGCCTACTCACTGTATCGAGCTCGCCTGCGTCCTCTGCGCTTATCTCTTCCGTGCTGTTCTTTTTACTTTCCTTCTTCTGGATGGGCGTCTGTCTGTGTTTAGTTTTCCTCTCTATGTCGCTCCCCCATTTGGTACCGGTATAGGTGTGCCGCTCAGGTGGTTATCGTGATCGTATGCCGAGCGGGAAGTGGCTTGTTAATCGTTCCTCTCCACAGTCGCTTTTTCTTAATTTCCGCACTTCTCCCAGCCTGCCACCGCGATCTGCTCGCAAACGCTCTCTTGAACCGCACCACTCTTCTTTCCACCTTTCCTGCCTCTGGTTACGATCTTTTAAGCGATTTTTCCCCTCCCAAAGATGGCGGCCAGCTGTATTTCGCTTTCGTTATACTCTTAGCCTCACACTTGGCCGATCCGGTGAGTTTTCTTTGGTGGGGGTTGGAGGGGGAGCGGTGACCATTCCCTTTCTTTGTGGTTACCTGGTTGTTTTCCAGTGATCACTTTGTTACCCTCATTCACTGCTCCTTTGTTGAGCTTTCGTGTTTCAGTTTAGCGTTTCAGTACTCCCCCCTCTAAGATGGCGGCGCCCAGTAGGTATATCGGTTTCGATTTTGCTCAGCGGCGCACCTTGCTTTTGTTCAGCTGGGGTTGGAGGGGGGAGATAGCGCTTTGAGTCGGCGTAACCCTTGTTGATCACTGACATTCTGTGTGGATCTTGGCTATCGGCAGGTCACTTTATCCCCGTCGAACGCTGTCCGGGGATCGCTATTCAGGGGCCGAGGTGGCGCATCCGTGTTAGCGACAGCGTCTGTTGGCCATTCTCCTTCTTTATGGTTACCTGGTTATATCCAGCGTTCACTATGTTGCCCTCATTCACTGCCTCTTTGTTGCGCTTTAGCGTTTCAGTACTGCCTCCTCTAAGATGGCGGCGACCAGTAGGTATATCGGTTTCGATTTTGCTCACCGGTGCTCGTTTCGGTTGTTCAGCAGGGGTTGGAGGGGGGCGATAGCGCTTTTGAGTCGGCGTAACCACCTGTTGATCTCTGACCTTCTGTGCGGATTTTGGCTTTAATAGCCTCAGTTTCTTACCCTCTCATTCATACCTTTTAAAGGTATTCCCTCACTGACCTTCGCTCTTATTCCTCAGTGTCTCCTAATTGTACAGATGATTCTGCCAAGCATATCAGTCGAAGTGACATCACAAGCGGTTTGGTATGGAACATGTGTGCATGTGTGTCAAACCTTTAATAAACTGCTTCATAACAGGTGATTTAAACAAGCATTGAAAATGCAATAGGTCTCGCCTTTGATTAAGTTAAAGCCATTTGCGTTGCTAATGGTATTGTATTCTAGCTTTACATTATTTAGTGTATATTAGTGATATGTGCATATCTTTGCCCTCCCCTCTCCCCTTTCATCTGCCTGATGCTATTGTAATCCTCACGATACAAAAATAACACACATACTATTCTTCTATTCATTCACCTCCCAAATCTGAAACCCTGCTCTTTTCCTACTAATGCTATGCTTTAAACTACTACACAGCTTACAAAACAATTCTAACTACATACAACTACAATGTATCCCAAATATACACTAAATAACGCAAAGCTAGGATACAATACCATTAGCAAAGCAAATGGCTTTAACCTAATCAAAGGCGAGACCTATTGAATTTTCAATGCTTGTTAAAAATTGTGGTCTGACACAATGCACAACCCCTCACCTTGCTTAATGTATATGCACCTAACCAGTCACAGGACCTTTATCTTAAGACTCTATTGAAAGAACAGGTGACATGAGAAGGGGACCGTTAAATTGTGGGGGGAGACATCATCTTGGTCTCGGATTCTGAGCTAGACTGCAGTGCTGCTTCCTTCCAGGGCACAGGGACAGTGTCTGCTGCATTGGAGAGGGATTTTACAGACTTGGGCCTCACATATGCCTGGCGTTACAAATACCCAGACACTAAAGACTATTCTTTTACTCACACATCCACCGCTCCTATTCAAGTATTGTAAAGTCATAACAATACAGCACAAACCTGCCCTCGCTGGCAACTCCCCCCCCCATATCCCTTCGCAACCCGGTTACTGTAGATGAGATAGGGCGGGAGATCTCTGTTTATTTTACATCAAATAACTTACCTGAAACTCCAAGCTTTAACTTATGGGACGCCTTTAAGGCGACAACTCGGTGTGTCATTACCTCAATCTTGATAGCATGCAGACTGGAGGCAAGACTAGTGGAGATTGGGCTGACCAAGGACATTAAGGCCCTGGAACGCCTGGACCACTCAATGCCCTCTAGACATCATAAGAAGCATATAGCCCTATTTCGGGGCCAACTGAGGGTACACCCGACAAACAAGGCGGAACGATCACTTCTGACTCTGAAACAGAGATACTATGAGGAGGAGATAAAGTGCGATCCGTTCTAGCTCATCGACTTCGCCAGTGGGCAGCACGGCCCACATCTCCAAGATAAAATGTACGGATGGTACATGGGCTACTTCAGAGCGCACTAAGCAGCAAGTGTTTCACGCCTTCTATATCACACTTTATAAGGATGAAAACACCTCTCAGGAGGATATCAACTCTTTCTTGTCCTCTTGCCCGTGGACGCCCCTCCTAGAGGCCCCAATCACTTTGGCGGAGCTGCAACAAGCTCTCAAAGACCTACCAGTCGGTAAAACCCCTGGAACAGATGGCCTCCCAGTTTCATTCTATCGCATGTTTCTGCCTAAGATCCAGGACCACTTGTTGCGCTTTTTAAATTTGTCTTTCACTTTGTGGGCCTCACTCCTACTATGTCTGCGGCCAAAATAGCCCTCATCCCCAAACCGGGAAAGGACCCATCTGGGCGCACATCTTACCGCCATATTGTCCTACTAAACATAGATGCTAAGATTTATACCAAAATGCTGGTGATTTGTCTCAAACCTTACTTACCCTGCCTGGTTGACCCAGACCAGGTTGGATTAATTCAGCATCAGGGCACGGATACAATATGTCGGATAGCCCATCTAATCGAGAAAGTCCACCTCTGGGACATCCCAGCATGTTCGCTCTCCCTAGAGGCTGATAAAGCATTTGACCATTTTGGTTGGACCTTCTTGCGCGCAGTTTTGCAGAAAATAGCCCTGGGCCAGACTATAATCTAACGAATCATGGCATCTTATACCTCTCCCATGGCACAAATTGGAGTTAATGGCCGGCTTTCCCCGCTCATACACATACATAGGGGTACCAAGCAGGTGAACCACTGGCAATCGCAATACGCCAAACTGTAGACATCCAGGGCTTCCCCTTTTGCGGCCCAGAACACAAGGTTGCTTTATTTTCCCCGACGTCCTCTTACTTATCTTGGCCAACCCTAGAACCTCCCGGCCTATCCAAGTAACCCTTCTCCAATCCTTTGAGGGAATCTCGGGAAATAAAATCAACATGGCCAAATCTCCAGCATTGAAACCTGTCAATCCCTGCCCAGTATATACCCAAATTACAATTACTTGCTCCCTTCCAATGGGCTCCACATTTACTCCTCTATCTAGTTTTGAATCTAACTCCCTCCTTGACAACTTGGACCCAGGATCTAGAAGACCTATGTGCCAGGAAACCCCTTCCTATATCCTGGCTTGGTCACCTCAACACAGTCAACATGTCCCTTCTGCCCAAAATCCTACATCTATTTCAAATTTTGCCCACTCCTATTCCACAGGCCGCTATCCTACGCCTCCAACGCAATGTGACTCCTCATTCTACTCAGAGACCGGGGAAACCTGGCATGCTCCAACCTATTGGAGTACTATTGGGCATTGCACCTTCAATATATTTCGGAATGTGTTGTTCGCTCATTTGATGGCACCCAGGGTTTGATATCCCGCACATATCAAGTGTTGCACCACTTCACCCCTGCCCAGCCCCACACCTACCAAACACAATGGCACACTTACACTACAGAGGAAATCTTTCCGAAACAATGGGTGCAGCTATGGCGCGACATCCCCAAAATATATAGGAGCATACGCCAACATGAAACTGCTAACAAACTCAAGACTAGATGGTACTACACTCCCCAACGCTTACAAGAAATGTTCCCTACCTCCTCCCCAAGCTGTTGGCGCTGTCAATCAGTGACTGGTAACTTCATCCATATCTGGTGGTCCAGCCTGCTACTTACGCTATACTGGAAGGAAATCCTGAGTCCCATAAAAGACCCTATCGGACTTCCCTGTTCTAAACACACACACCAAGGTCATATTGGGCATCCTACCTCCAACACTTATTGCTATGACCCATGCTGAATGGCATCTCACTGCATAAATGCTAGGTGTGGCCAAACAATTACTGGCCCTTCACTGGAAAAAAAACCTCTATGCCACCTATCGCTTTATGGTTTTCCAGTCTCTGGCATGTCATGGCGATGGAGCTCTTATCATGCCAGGTGACACACACGGAACCCCAAATTCACTCGCTCCAGGCAGCCACTGGTCAACCATTTCACCAAATTAGAATATGCCTGCTTCACTCCTCCTTGGCTCGACACTCTCCAATTGTTTGAAGACGTCTGTGCTTACCCGTGGAGCTGAAACCCCTTGGAAGAATGCCCAACCCTACAACATTGAAAGCCTAATACCCACCCCATAACCTCTAGCAGAAGCCTTGGCAGGTTCAGCTTGGGATGGCCTATCCTCTTCTCTGTTTCACTTTCCCCCTTTGCCCCCCTCCCCTCTTCTTGTTTCTCTTGCCACAGATAAACCCCCCTCTCATCCCTCCGGTAGGATAGAGCTCTTCTTTTAATCATCATATTGCTGGATATGTGATACAAGATGACAATTGCTTTCAATGTATGCCTTATGTGTATAAGACCTGATTATCAATATCACCTGCTTGTCATATGGTACAAGTTTGCAACCTTCAATAAAAAGATTTGAAAAATAAAATGTACATCATGGTCGGACAAAAGTCCAACCTAAATTCGGCAGAAAGGGCCAGGAACTCTAGGTTCATCCCTTTCAGAACTGGAAAACACTCAAATGATTAGGAAAAGACCAGCATCAAGAAATGGCATCCAGTCTTCAAATGGGCTGAGGACAGTTCCCTCAAGCAAGACGAGGACTTCTCCTTTGTAGGAAAGCGTTTGTCTGTCACAGTAATCCTTCTCCCACACCTTTTGCTGTCTCTTGATGCACTTTGACTTGATGTGCCCTGGGTCCCTGCCAATCAGGTTCCCAGGGCCTGTGTTCTTTCCCAAAACTGGACCTCTGTAGCCACAATTGGCCCATCTCTGGCTACAGTTAAGCCCCTTGTACAAGGTACCATGGGTACCAAGGGCACTGTGACTAAGGGAGGCCTCTAAGGGCTGCAGCACCTAATGTGCCACCCTTAGAGACCTTGCACCTTAACACCCACTGTTAGAAATGGGGTCTCTAGTTGGCAGAAGTATGTACCTTTGGCCACATAGGGACCCTTGCTTCTAGCCAGGGTAAGAGGGATACACATTTTAGATAACCCCTGCTCACCCTCTTGGCAGCTTTTCACGCGGAGACAGGCTTATCTCAGGCAATGTGTAAAGTATTTATACTCAAAACACACAGTAATACAGTGATAACACTAAAAAAGGGCACCACACTAGTTTAGAAAAATAAAGTATCTTTATCTAAACTCTACAAGACCAAAACAACGAACATCCAACATACATGTAAAATACACTAAAAAACAGTTATTTCCAAAATAAAGCTTGTAGAAAACAAATAGCAGCACCTGGGGCTATTATGATGTCGTAACAGCAATAAATCCACAGTACGGTGCAGGCCATAAGCTGCGCGGCGTCGGGCAAGGAGTCATATGGACCCCTCAAAGCAAACAGTACCTTTGGATAATGAAGTCTATGATAATGCACAGCGTCGTGGAGGTGAGGTGTCAGTGCTGAGGCGGAGGCCAGCTCTCATTCTGCCAGAGGGGAGGCGAGGTGTCGGGTCCGCGAGGAGGCGACGTGTCGAATCCAGGACAGGGGAAGTCGGTTGCATTGGAGGTCAGGTGTCAGTTCCAGTGTCGGAAAGGTTGATAACTGGAGGTGTCGGCAGACGTCAGAGCTGCGGTGCAGGCTGGGTGGTGCATTCTGCACTTCACAAGTGGTGCAGGTCGCGGTGTCATTAGAGATTGCTTTTCTTGCTTCTTTCAAGTTGCTTCCAGCTCAAAACAGCAGGAACAACCTCCAGAGGCCCAACATTGGAATAGGCACCTCCTGGCAGGTCATAACTCTCAGCAATAGAGTTCAGGGCATCTGGGGGTGAGGTCTTTCTGTCCCTGAGACTTCGAACAGGAGGCCAGCACACACAGGCCCTTGGAGATTCCTCTTCAAGCAGCTTTCTCAGCAAAGTTCCAGTCGTTGTCCTTTACTTGGTAGAAGCAGCAACTGCAGGCCAACCTCACACAGCAAAAGGGGCAGCACTCCTCCTTACAGCTCTCCAGCTTTTCTCCTTGGCAAAGGTTCCTCTTGAGTCCAGAAGTGATCTAAAGTTCTGCATTTTAAAGTCCACTACTTATACCCCATTTTGCCTTTGGTCTTCTTTGTGCAAGGGTCTCTGGGCCAAGTGCAAACCAGTTTGGTCCTCACTGGTGCAGTATGACCACAGGGGGTGGAGACAGTATTGTGCAAGGGAGAAAGGCCCTATTCAGGTGCAAGGAAAACTCCTCCCACTACTCTAAATGCAGCCAAAGTTTATTCAACTCAGTTCTGAGTCATCCAGGAAGTGCCAGGCACACATTTCATCCCCCCACCACTCTCTCCAGTGGCAGTCTACAATGAATCTACATGCCCAGGCCCTGTCACACCAAAACTAGACAGTCAATACACAAACAGGCAGAGGCACACAGAATGGTTAAACAAGAAAATGGCTAATTTCTATAAGTGGCGTTTTCAAACAAACAATTTAAAAAACATTTTTACTAAAATATGTGTTATTAAAATATCAGTTCAGAGAGCCTAACTTATATGTCTCTATTATGTCCCAATGGCAGGTATACTTGTGAGATGTTACAAAGTATCTTCCATGTTATTCTATGGGGCAGAAAGCCATCCAATAGTGAAAAACGAAATATGCTGCCTTTCACATACACTGCACCCTACCCATGGGGGTACCATGGGCCTACCTAAGGGGTATCTTACATGTAAGAAAAGGGAAGGTTATGGCCTGGCAAGTGGGTGTGCTTGCCAGGTTGACATGGCCGTTTAAAACTGTGCACAGACACGGTTATGTTATGAGATTTTGTTGAGCACACATTTCACCCGAAGGTCTTAAAGCGTTTGCCTATCCCGAGAAAGAGTGAAGGGGAAAAAAAGAGAGCAGGCAGGAAGAAGAGAACTCAGAACAGCCAGGTTTTGAGAGTCTTACAAAAATGTTCTATGGTTGGTCTCCATACATAGATGTAGAGGAAGTGAGTGCCATAGGGTGGGGTATGTTTCATATACAATGCACCCTACCCACGGGGTACCTTGGGCCTACCTGAGGGATATCTTACCTATAAGAAAAGGAAATGTTAGGGCCTGGCAAGTGGGTGCGCTTGCCAGGTTGACATGGCAGTTTAAAACTGTGCTCAGACACTGCAGTGGCAGGTTTGAGATACCTTTTCAGGTCCACTCATGTGGGTGGCACAATCAGTGCTGCAGGCACACTAGTAGCCTTTGATTTACAGGCCCTGGCACACTCAGTGCACTTTAGTAGGGACATACCAGTATATCAATATGCCAATCATGGAGAACCAATCATAATTACAATTTATACAGGGAGCACTCACACTTTGACACTGATCAGCAGTGGTAAAGTGCCAAAAGCATCTAAGCCAGCAAAAATGGAATCCAGCACAGCATCAAAAAATTAAAAAAAACTGAAGATAGAGGCAAAAAGTCAGGAGAAACCATGCCAAAGATGCCAAGTCTCACACAACAAACTGCCATTGAAGGCTTTGTGTTTTGGTACAGAGGAAAGGGGAGTATCAACATGTCACACGTCCCTGTGCGCCATGCCTGCACCCACTGCCTGCGGCCTAGGTACGTCACCCCTCTAGTAGGGTGCACTAGACCAAAGGTTGAGGTACAGCTGCATGACCACTACACCCCTCAAGTGTCTAAGTCCATTCTTAGACGTAAGTGCTGTACAGCCATAAAAGAGTATATGGTCTGGGAGTTGGCCATTACTAACTCCAAAGCTCCATAATGGCTTTACTGAAACCTGTGAAGTTTGGAAGCAAACTTCTCAGCGCATTAAACCCACACTGATGCCAGTGTGGGATTTAATGTGAAATGCACTCCGAGGGCATCTTAGAAATGGCCCTGAAAAACTACCATCCCTGATGTGGTTCCTGAATGGCTACCCTCCATTTGCTACCACCAGACGGGTTTCTAGACCCCTGGAAAGAGGGCCTCCGCTTTCTGGGTCCAGAAACAAAGCCCATCCTGGGCAGAGGGGTCATGCCTTCTCCCCCAAGATGGGCTGGGTTCACGAAGGGGAAGCTTCATAGTTCTGTTGCCTTTGTTAGCCGACCATGCCTTTTGCTGCCACCAGCAACTGGCTTCCACCGATTCTGACCCGACCTTTGGAAGGGAGAATCATCAGGAAATCAATTTAGGAAGAGAGGTGTGCCCACCTTTGCCAACCCCACCCCTCAGGTGGGGGAGTCGAGTTGAAGCACACATCTCAGTCCCATCCATCTTGAAGAGGAGGAGACACAGTTAATTAGAGAGAGGCTCATGCCCCCTCCCACTGGAGGATGGCATAATAGGGGGTATACTCACCCAAAGGAAAGGACCTAGTGGTCCTGACTTGCACACCCCTGTAACACCCCTAAATGTAGGATTTAGGGGCGTCCCTGTACTGTGCCTTCTCAGATTCAAGGAAGAAAGAAGAAAGACAGAAGAGCCGTGATGACCCAGGAAGAAGATGACACCAACTGCTTTGGCCCCAGCCATACCGTTTTTGTTCTGACTCCAACCTGCTCACAGCGAAATCCCAGCGTGTCCAGCAGCCATACAGAACACGGAGGACCTGCCCTGCCTTCATCTAAAAGGCTCTGTCTCCCGTGAGCAACGGATTTGCTCAACCAAAGACTCCAACAGAGAACCAGGCTCCATGGTTCTGCACCCGTCGCCCACACCCCAAGTTCGAGTGGCACAAACCCACAAGGGGGTCTCCACAGCGATACTGACCTGGGATCTGGTGATCCCTGACCTACCTCGAGCTTCAGCAAATGCTGCAGCCTCAACCTGAGGTGTCCCCCTGACTACGACCGGAGCTGGTAAAACGATCCGACGCCTAACGACACCCATGCATCCGATGCCTAATGGCCTTGGGTGGTTCCCAAGAATCCAAATTAACTCTCCTGTCAGTGGTTGCCTTCAGGAGACCTCCTTCCCTGAGCCTGAAGCTTTTCTTCCAAATCAGAGATCTCCTTTATTAATCCTAGGGCTCCCGACGTCTCCTTGGCACTCTGCATCCGACTGCCTCCGCTCCGCTGGTGGTGAATCTCCTGTGCTGATTGGTGGCCCCTGCAGTGCTGATCCCAACCCAAGGAGCTTTGCTCCCACAACCAAGTGGCCTGCTCGTAAGCAGCCCCCAAGTGTCCTGCTCGTAAGCAGCCCCCAACCGACGGCCCCCTAGCCCCATTGGATAACACTGGGCCTCTGCACCCAGCCGCCCTAGTGCAGCATGAGTGCCTAACTAAACCTTAGGGGACCTTCGTTCTAAACCCCAAAAGTGATATTGGCAGATCGTTTACTTACCTGCAAACCAATAACCTTACTTTCTCCCATAGGAACCAATATTAAGACTTTTATCTCAAAACTGTTTTAAGTGTCAAACTGACTTTTTGTATGAAAAACCAAGGTAACTTTCTTTGAACCAAAAACTGTTATGCTTACCTGTGTTTTGTAAGACCCACCGTGTGATATCTAGGTGTTAGGATTCCCGCGCAGTCCTCTTTCTCTTGCCATGTTCAGGGAACCCATGTGACCTGCTGGGTGGAGATATAAGTCCATTTCCCCCTGCCCTCGGTGCTTGTTATCTAGTCGTGTGGTTCCTGGTCTTTGGCTAGGGGCTGTTTTTAGGTTTTGCCTGGCCATGCGCTTTGCGCATGCGCCAAAAAACCTCTTGAGTTGTGTGTGTGGGTCGGGATACGCCCCCTCCTCCGATTGGCTAGCTCCATAAATGGAGGCTAGCCATTGGGAAAGGGCTCCGTCCGTCAATCTCGGACCAGATTCGGGGGCGTTCCCGAGATTCTTTGGCTTTTGCCGACGTCACGCGACGTCAGCCAAAAGCCGGGAACGCCCCCGAATCTGGTCCGGCATTGCCGGCACCTGCCTCTGCCTTCCTGCTTGGGACATTGCACAAAAGTCGCTCGATAGCCCCTCCCTCCCGCTCCGTGGCAGCCCGTCTCCCTCCCTCTCCTCAGGCCGACCAGCCGAAGGAAGCAGCCGTCCGCCTCCAGCCAGGGCCGCGCTGGGATTGGCCCAGCCGGCCGAGCCTCCACCACGTCATCGGGAGGAGGAGTGGAGAGCAGGAAGCAAGAGATCTGCCGGAAGATGTCCAGGTGAGTGCTTTGTTTTTTAGTTTGTTGCTTTGTCCGTGTGTGTGTGTGTCTGTTCCCGCCCCTCACCCTCCCGCTGTCAGTGTGTGGACGTTCCCGACCCCCCTACCGCTCTTCGTGCCTTTCCGCCCCCCCCTCCTCCGTTTACCTCGTGTGTGGCCGTTCCCGACCCCCCTCCCGCTCTTCGTGCCTTTCCTCACTAACTCTTGTACCCGCTCGGTGCACTCTTGTGAGGACCCCTCACAACACCGATTCTGCCGAGACCGGCCCTAATCATGCGATCTGCCGTCTGAAACCAGCTCTCCCTCACTAACCTTTCTCTTGTACCTGCTCGGTGCACTCTTGTGAGGACCCCACCATAACTCCCTCCATTGGCCGTGGCTGATGTATATATGTGTGTGCATAGTGTCAGTTTAATTGAAGGTAACATAAGTGTATTTACGCCCCTGCTGATTGGTCACAGAGCTGGCCTCCCGTCTCTGCTTTAGAAAGTAGTCCTGGCGACAACTGCTGCGTGCTCGCCGGCCGCATGCCGGGAAGCCCACCTGAGCGGACCTGCGGCTGGTGTGGCCGCAGCACAGTGGCAGACTTGCACAATGTCCCTCAGCTTAGCTTCAGTGTTCTCGGAATCGAGGCCGTTTCTCCACTGTGACCGGAAGAGGACATTGCCTGTACTCTAGCATTTCACGAATGTGGAAACGCTTTTGAAGTAAGTTTCAAGAAGAAATGGGTCTGGAAAAGGAAATCCGCTGCTTCCTGCTCCTTGAGCTGGCTAGTTAGTTCCCGCTGGTATTCAGCGCCAGAGCTAACGCTCGAAGAATGCAGCCTCCATGTTTAATGCCCCTACATGGGCGCACGAGGCTACGGCAGGACTACAACAATCCGTGGGGCTGGCCAGGTGCATTCATATTTACATTTGATGCCTCTATTCCTTCCCTGTAGTATTAAGAATTATCTTAATTCTGGTGGTACTGGTCACCTGGCGGCTTCTCAGGGAATCTCGCGCCCGGCACGGTGAGATACTCTGGACTATGTTCCTGTGACACATATATTCGGACTATATACGTCGTAAAGAAAAGCAAATATATGATGTATTTTACTCACTCAAACTTGGTCTTTCATTGACAAAAAATTCCAGACTGGGGCAGGCAAAAAGTTTGAAACACAGATCGGCTTCTTGAGGTGAAGACAGGCAAAGTAGATGTGTTTGTCACCAGGAGTGGAACATGTGTCCCCCCTTCTCTATTATTGTTTCAAAATGGAAAGGAGACTTCCAGCTGCACTGCCCGCACAGTAAAGGGAATCTATCAAACCATTCCAGTCCCCAGAAACAAGTAACACTGACGCCACATAGCGTAAGGCACACCATCAGGGTGGGAAGGATTGAACAAGCAAAAGGGAGATGGGGGGGTGTCAGAGGTAGGGAACACATCCATTCAAATGTTTTTTTTCTTCTCATTAGATCGGTTCTTGGTTAAACTAACTTTCTGATAAAATGTATCCTATATAAGGTATAAAATTATACGTACCTATTGGGGAACAAGTGTATTTCCCATGTGTTCCAAGTAACCTAAAAGACTGACAACTAACCTAAAAGCCTGAGTTGTCAGTTGGCACTTTAACCCAATGGCAGAATACACTCCCTTTACTTACTCGTGTACAATATTTATAAAATGTATGCCCTCCTGGCCCACACATACCCCTCTCACTTTAATTCCTTTGAAATGGTGTGGTGGTATAAGTGCCATTAGGGTAGCCTTAAAAATGGCGATTGTTGCTTCCTATCCCATCCCTCCCAACACTGGGTTGCTGCCACCTCAGTCCTTGACGACATGGACACCGTTGTTACAGTCCTTTTAGTTTAAGAACGTAATGTGATACGGAAGTTCTGGTCTTCGATTCAATCCATTGGGCCAATTGGATTAACCCACAGTTCTTTTTCCATAAAAAGTTCAGAACTGGAAACGTCATATGCTGATGACCTGCAGATAGGTGGGCAGCCTTACTTACCCACGCTGAGATGTCACTGTCAAGTATACCCTGTGCACATTGTGTTTTTACATGATCTAATTGTGATTTTTGCACTTTACATAAATACTGATAATTCAGATCGTGGATGCATCTGATTGGTTCATGTGGGTTAGGTAATTCTCTCAATATTGCATTCTTGTTGACTGTCATTTATGGTCAGAATTATTCTGAACAGAACATTCAAGCAGTCTTCCCCCGTGGACATTGCCCTTTCATTTATCTCTGCTTTGGCTTCCTGCTGTGAGCACTGTTCCATGCTAATGCAGAGCATCCTGTTAATCATTGATAGGTGTCAGTACTATAGTGCTAGTCGTTTTTTATTTATTTATTTTTTTAGCTTTCTAGATGTTGATATTTTGAAGTTATTTATAATTACGCAGCAAATCATGATTTCTGTCTCACATTTGAATTTTTTAACAAATGTGATTGGCAGGAGAAGGACTGAATTTTATTTCCTGCTATTTTGAAACTCGAGTTTTTTTTTGTTTAATGCGAGTTTTGCTTGTGCCTCCGTGTGCCCCTGTTGCCTGCTTGTGCCTCCGTGTGCCCCTGTTGCCTGCTTGTGCCTCCATTTTCGTGCCCCTGTTGCCTGCTTGTGCCTCCGTTTTCGTGCCCCTGTTGCGTGCTTGTGCCTCTGTGTGCCCCTGTTGCCTGCTTGTGCCTCTGTGTGCCCCTGTTGCCTGCTTGTGCCTCCGTGTGCCCCTGTTGCCGGCTTGTGCCTCCGTGTGCCCCTGTTGCCGGCTTGTGCCTCCGTGTGCCCCTGTTGCCGGCTTGTGCCTCCATGTGCCCCTGTTGCCTGCTTGTGCCTCCGTGTGCCCCTGTTGCCTGCTTGTGCCTCTGTGTGCCCCTGTTGCCTGCTTGTGCCTCTGTGTGCCCCTGTTGCCTGCTTGTGCCTCTGTGTGCCCCTGTTGCCTGCTTGTGCCTCTGTGTGCCCCTGTTGCCTGCTTGTGCCTCTGTGTGCCCCTGTTGCCTGCTTGTGCCTCTGTGTGCCCCTGTTGCCTGCTTGTGCCTCAGGTTTTCGTGCCCCTGTTGCCTGCTTGTGCCTCCGTGTGCCCCTGTTGCCTGCTTGTGCCTCCGTGTGCCCCTGTTGCCTGCTTGTGCCTCCGTGTGCCCCTGTTGCCTGCTTGTGCCTCCGTGTGCCCCTGTTGCCTGCTTGTGCCTCTGTGTGCCCCTGTTGCCTGCTTGTGCCTCTGTGTGCCCCTGTTGCCTGCTTGTGCCTCTGTGTGCCCCTGTTGCCTGCTTGTGCCTCTGTGTGCCCCTGTTGCCTGCTTGTGCCTCTGTGTGCCCCTGTTGCCTGCTTGTGCCTCTGTGTGCCCCTGTTGCCTGCTTGTGCCTCTGTGTGCCCCTGTTGCCTGCTTGTGCCTCCGTTTTCGTGCCCCTGTTGCCTGCTTGTGCCTCCGTGTGCCCCTGTTGCCTGCTTGTGCCTCCGTGTGCCCCTGTTGCCTGCTTGTGCCTCCGTGTGCCCCCGTTGCCTGCTTGTGCCTCCGTGTGCCCCCGTTGCCTGCTTGTGCCGCCGTGTGCCCCTGTTGCCTGCTTGTGCCTCCGTGTGCCCCTGTTGCCTGCTTGTGCTGTGTGGGTGTGTGTGGTGGGCTCTGTGTGGCTGTGTGTGTGGGAAGCTTTGTGTGGCTGTGTGTGTAGGAAGCTTTGTGTGGCTGTGTGTGGGGGGGGCTTTGTGTGGCTGTGTGTGTGGGGGCTCTGTGTGGCTGTGTGTGTGGGGGGCTCTGTGTGTGTGTGTGGGGGGCTCTGTGTGTGTGTGGGGGGGGATCTGTGTGTGTGTGTCATTTGCGAGAGATAAAGCTAGTGGCATTGTAAATGACAATGCCATTTATTTATGTTAAAAAAACATAAATAAAAATAATGTCGAGAGCAATGCCAATAGCTCTAACTTTAACAAAGGCAAAACCATTGCATTGTAAATGCTTGTTGTAATTTGGGGATTGCTGTTTTTCACGGGCTCGTGATTTTCCCTTCCTAGTTTTCTTGGCTCTTAGGACTTCCCTTCCCTTCATTGGTTCTTTAGTTGTGTTGTGTTTAACACTCATAGTATTGATTGTGTCCCTACCTGTCCTGGTGTCTTTTTGTCTTGTTGTTCGTCTTTTTGGTTGTGTATTTTCTGTTTTGCGTGTTGAAGCCAATTTTATCCCGGCTGGGAACGAGGAGTGGCTGGGGCTCCGGCGCTTCTTGTGGGGATCGGTGGTCCGGCTGGATTACCTTAGTGATTCCCTGTTGTTTGTGTGTAAGCGCTACCCAGCACTTCCGCCTTATTGTTCTTTTAGTCCACATCGTTGTGTGGAGGCGGAGTGCTGTTTTGGGCGTTTCCGGGTTCCCAACGAAGCGCACAACGAAGCCAGTGTTGTGCAGCGTATTCATCCCCTGTCTTGACCCCCGACTCCTGTACGCTTGGAGCATTTTTATGGTTCTTCCATAACGGAGGTTTTTTTAGTCGTCTTCACGACTTTTTCCTCCATACCCCCTTTGCCTCCAATTATTCAGAAGCGTAATCCCTGGCGCCAAGCCCTTCCCTCCTATGCTCCCTTTCTGCCTGCCGGACCAGACGCAATCCCTCCTCGACGGAGATCTCCACCAGGCATCCACCACAGCATTTGTGGGTAAGGAGGCGTGAAGGGGTTGGTGTATGGGGGCATGAGAAGAGAAAGAGGTGCTGTATTGTTTATCTTTTTGTTTTGTGTGGCAGACGGTGATTTATCCTGTTCCCTGTGGGTAAAGCACGTGGAGAATATTGGTCCTGGCAGAAGGTCCCTGGAACGAAGATCTAGGATCCCTTGTCTGTCTATCCCTTCTTTCCCGCCCCCTGTCCCTTGCCACTCGGTTGACCCATTGTAATATCTACGGTGTGGGTCATAGAGGGGCAGGTTCAGAGGAACGGGGTAATCGTCGCTCCTGCATTGCACGGGCATAGCTGGGCAGGAACCAACACTAGGCATATGACTCAGAGTAGTAAAAGTAACTGAAAAATGAGAAGTACTCTAGAATACATTGAAATTACTTTAGACTACTTTTAAACTGTTTTGAAAGCCAATAGAAAACTGTAACAATTCCAATTTCATTCATAATTACAAAGTTGTAAAGTTTTGCATTTGAAAGTATATTCTACTTGCCTGTGCCAAGTCCTGCTTGGTTCTAGAAATAAAATCTAAGTATACCTTTTATATACTTACCTAATTGGTCTGGATTCACTCTCCGAATGTGTGCCATCAGTCTTGATTGAGTGAATACAATAAATGCTTAACACACCCTCCTGATAAGCCTAACTGCTCGACCACACTACCACAAATAGAGCTGTTCGTGTTTGTCTAATTTAGCCTCTGTTATACCTCTGGGGATCCCCTGGACTCTGCGCACACTATACCTTACTTTAGTATAGTATAAACACAGAGCCAGCTTCTTACATCTTTCCTATGGTGTTTCTTCTGTTTTTAACTGGAAGATCCCTTGGGAGACTGTCCCCCATCTGCTGTCTTACCTCCAGGAGGGGAAAGGGGATGTTCTGGTGTGTTGTTGCGGGCCCTAGCCAAAAATAGTCCTGCTTCTTGATGGCCATTGGTTGAAATAAAGAATAAGGGTTGCAGGCTGAGAGTTTGTGGTCAAATCTAACACTACTCACAGATGTGTGGATGCGATAGGATCATCACCATATGATATCGTTAATAGGGTTAAAACCTCGAGACTTTAGGACACATTTGAACAAAGAAATGTAGTCAGCAAACACAGTCATTGAGGCGTGGAAAATGAGAAAGTGGTGCTAGTGGGCACCATATAAACCATGACATCACCACATATGTGGAAGAAAACATGACAAACAACATGGCGCCACCTGGCAGTACAAGAGAGCAATTGCTGGGGGTAAAGATTTTCTAGATCCAGTGTGACACCCGTGAGATATTTGCAAGGTGAGGAATATATGAAAAGCAGTATCCATCAGAACAACAGTTTGCAGCCTTCTTCTAATCAGTAAATGAAATCAGCATGTTTACCATTTTGGCCAGGAATGCACGATACCATCACCTCAGAACCAAGACAACATCCTTCAAACATGTCTAAACAATATCTGAATTCAATGCTTCTTAAAATCATATTTACATATTCCCGTGATGAGTTAAGAATAATTTCTTGAAACATGGATATTTAAATATTGTAAAAATAAATCAACCACAATTCTATTTGTTAAAAACTTCTTTATAATATATACATGTAAAACGTTGGTAAGAAACTAAGCACTATTTGTCTCAGTAAAACATACATTGCAACAACACTGAATTAAATTAAAACAAACAATAAAAACAAATAGCTCTAAACCAACTCCATTTCATTTGGCAACATATTTATGGTAACTGCATAAAACAGTCATAAAATAAAGCTCCAGGAAAGAAACAGTGCCATTGCAAAATGAAAACTGCTTGGAAAAATATTCTGGAAATAGCACCAGAGTTCATTTCTTAAATATGTATATAATACACAACATAAACACTGAAGCCTTATTTTTCTTTTTTTGGGTTTAAAAAAAAAAGAAAGCTTTGCCCCAGCAAATCAATATCATGTGAACGAATATATACAGATCCAAATGTTTTGAAACTGTCAAAGCAGTTCATTCATACCCACTCAGTTAATTACATTTGAGCGAAACCTGTCCTAAAAGGTGAGATGAAAAGGGTATTTGGTCTCACCCACGTTAGTATTGCACTAAATTAAAGTCAAAAATAAATTACAGATTCAAACAAACCAACAACACTATGATGATTTTCTTATGTATACCAGCTATCAATAGTAAAAAAACAATCCTCTTTCTACTTTAAGGACTATTAGTATCAAAATACACCAATATGCACTGGCAATGTAAACAACTACAATATGTTTAATGTGTGATTAAGGCATTCTATGAGGATTTACGTTTTTGCGTTTGTAGAGTTATGGTAAATTCAGGTGGGGAAGTGTTTCTACCAATGTCCAAGTTGCATTGTTAAACGAATTAAACAGATTATGTAATAACTGTCACTAAAATAACTTTTTAACTCTGGTAAGGTCTGTATTCTTAGTGTACAACATATTTTACATAACTATGTACACATTACATTACATAGGTATAGTACAGTATATTGGGTGCTCTTAAGTTAGGTTCATCACATTAAGAGACCTCAATTATAGAACACACTATGTCACTTAGAATCCGTTAGCCCAAGATTTAGGATCATTGTGAAATCGATTTCTATTACTCCAGATGACAAATACAATCCACGAAAGTGGATCCGGTTTTGGTATCTTAACAAAGTTCCTCTAAAAACATATGTATTCTAAAAACTAAAATGTCTGCATTTGCAGTAATTCTGGAGGCTGATAAAACAAAAAGACGAAAAGTAAAAAAATCAAAAAATCACTGCTGTTTCTTTCGCTTTATCTGTGTTTCTTCAAGTGCCTGCAGGCCGCGAGTCCGTGCAGGTTGGGGACTGGTTTCTCTCCTACGTTTCAATGAGGAGGCGGGCTGAGGTTTCGACCTGCAGTTATAGAAGGAAACACAATGATACACTGCTAAGAAATGCTGGTAAATAATTGTTAAACAGCGTTTAATATTGTAAATAGAAATACATTTACAACATTTAAAAGACATTAAACACACTCGAATAATCAAATACTGAGCTATGCCTCCAAAACAAGGATGCATTTTACTGTTTGATCTAGAAACTATTTTAGCAGTCAGTCAGACTCTAGGAACCTTTAAAATAATGATACATAATAACATAAAAATACATATACATAGTGGGGCTTTGGGTGGTTCTCTTTCAGTCATGTTTAAGTTGGAGTGTTATTCAAAGGTTGCATCAGCCCACTGAGTAGCACACAAAGAGGGGAATGGGCCACTCTGCTTCAGAATTTACCTTTGCTGGGAGTTTCATTCATATTTTAGAGCAGAGCACTGGCCAGACCCTTGGGTATCTGGTGTGCCGGCATGTAAAGTGACTATTCTATCACAAGACTAGAGGCTCAATTAGAGGACCGGCTGCTCATTGGTGGCTCTATTGTCATATCATGGGTGACCTCAGAGATCTTTTTCCATGACATTTTTCTGCATTCGTGTTGTGTACTTTTGTTACTTCCTGCTGCTGGAGTTTATCAGCAAAGAAGACAGGTCATAAGATTTGCCTCTGTGTCTTTAATAGAATCAAAAATTCCTGCCACTTTAGTGTGGAAGATTTCCATTGTTTGCCCCAATATACTTGTCTCTGAATCAGAAAGGGCCATACCAACAGAACAAAATAAAAACATCTCCAGTCATTACCATACCCCACTGCACGCTGGTCCTCTAGAGAGCGTAGAGTTCCTAGTGTGTGGAGCAAGAAGTGGGGCTGGAGATGTTTTATAATTGTGTGTCATCATCTGTAAAGAAGCATGCTCTCTCTTGCTTTTGTTTTTTTTACCACAAAAAATAAAGTTTATTTTGCTTGTTTTATTTCTGACTGGATTCAGATGAGGTGGAGGCACTCAGTGAATACAGCCGGCGTCTCTTGGCAATCTGTTCCTGGCGTTTCTCCTTGGCTTCCTTCATTCTCTTGGCCAGAAGTTTGGCATACTCGGATGCCTCCTCCTTGTTCTTCTTAGTGCGCTGCTTCTTCAGAGCTATATGCCTGCGCTTGTGCTGCAGGACTGTAGGAGTCACCAGACGTTGAATAAAGCATAACGCAAGCTCTCTTGCTTTATGCTCTGTGTGCCATTAAGCTAACATGCTATGGTGGCATTCAGAGCAACGCATTCACACCAATGTCGCCATGCAAGGTCGTGCAATGTGACCGTGCGCACTGCCATTTTAGAATCGTTGATTATGGGCTAAGCAGCCGAGCACTGAGGGTAAATATATTTAATGCTGTTAAAGCCTATGCTTGGAGAAATAATTAAAATAATTGTACTACCAACCACTGGACATCAAGTTTCACGGTGGGAAGCAGTGGGAATCCACTTTATAACTTTACTATTCATAAGCAAGTAAATAAGTAGAATTTTTATAAAGTGTGAGTTTGCCAAGACGTCTTGGCGCTAGCGTTCCTAACAGGGAGAAAAAAAACAAAAAAACAATCTACTTAAGATTACAGGAGAAAAAAAAGTTTTCAACTGTTTTGTAAAGATAGATAGATTGGGATCATTGCACAAAAGGCACAGACTTCCATAGCTCACAGGCCAGAAAAGAGAAGCTTCACCCTCCCCATCTTATTTTCCTGATTTCAGGAACAATTAATAGTTTTGCAGTTCCGGTTAGGCACATACAGCGAGAAAGATCTGCAAAAAAAATGCAGGACCTCCACTGTACAAAGCTTTGTGGATAATATGAAAGGCTTTAAATGTGATCCTTTCTGTCACTGGTAACCAGTGAACGTCATGAATGCCCTTGGAAACTGGATCAAACTTGGGCGGCATCTACAGCAGACGAGCAGACGCATTTTGAAGTGACTGAAGTTTCAGCAGCAACCTTTTCTGTATGCCCAAATATAGGGCATTGCAGTAGTCAATTTGCTGCAGAACTAGTGCAACGATAACAAACTCATGCATATCTACAGGAATGAAAGGAAAAAACGTGTTCATTGTCCTAAGAAGGTGGAAGCAGGAAGATGTAACCTTATTTATTTTGTATGAGAAACAAAGCTGTTCATCAAACTACACCGCAAGATGTTTTACTTTTTGGACTGGACTGGCAGGGATGCTTTAAACTTTCCTTCTAAAACCAGTCTTTTCGACATACTTCTAAGGAATTTTAGTACTGGTACAACATCGGATACAGTGAGAACTATATTTGGTAACCTTCTTGTAATCTTATTATGACTCGTTATAGTTCGGACCTTTTTTCCATAGGAAATCCGCAACATTCTATTTGGAATAACTTTGGTGCCGGTTGACGAATCTTCACGAAATTTTCAAAACTTATGGTCAGCTCCTATCCTGAAAGTCTTAGGATGATTCGTGTAGCGGGGGCCGAGAAAAAAGGGGGTCCCCAAAACGCGTTTTCCCAATGCAATTTCCCATAGGACATTTAGCTGCAGCTACAGCCCGAACTGCTGACGGAATTAGACCATATTTGGCAAAGAGGTAGTCCTTAGTTCAGACTCGTGCATTTTGCTTAAATGGTGTAAATCCGTTCAGTAGTTCCTGAGAAAATGACAATTAAAAGCATTTATATATCTATGGCCTCGGAGGGTTCGCATACCCTAAGCGCACCCTGCCGTGCACATGCTGTATTCTAATTGGCTGTCAACACTCCAAATCAGGAAGTGTTGGCAGCCATCTTGTGCCTCTGTAGAACCGAGGCACAAGAAACCCCCTAAAAACCTCGCAAAACGCAAAAAGGGGCAGTGTAGAAACACCCTGACCCCCTAGGCCTGCTCAGGGGGTCCCATAAGGACCCCCAAGGACAAAATCCGCGCATGATGCGCTGATCCTGGCGATAAAAAAACCCCCAAAAAAACAAAGTGCAGACTCCCGCGCTTCAAGTCTTTGTAGCCCCCAGGGGGCCAAATCACAGGGGTCATGATCTAAAACGTGTGTGGGGGGGCACAATCTTGTGGGGGACCGCCACCCCCGGGGCTTTAACATAATATATGCGGAGGGGAACACGACCCCCGGGGACCGCCAACCCCGGGGCTTAGTAGGATAATTTTTGGGGGGCCTCTAAGGCCTCCAAGGCCCCCCCACCCCCGGGGCTCCATGTAATTAACATTGCGGGGGGACAATGCCCCCGCAGCCCCGGGGACCGCCACCCCCCAGGGCTTTTTTTAAAATTAAATAAAAAAATTAAAAACCCTGTGTGAACCCCCCCGACACGCCCCCCGACCGCCACCTCCCCGGGGCTCTATATATGTAAATTGGGGGGTCTGTGACGGACCCCCCAGCCCCTTGGACCACCACCCCCTGGGGCTTTGAAGAAGGTGAGAGGGGGCCGGGCAGCCCACCTCCTGGAGCCCTTGAGGGCCCTGGGGACCGCCACCCCTCAGGCCGCTCCTACAGTGTCCCGGGGTGCCCACCCCAGGGACACTGTAGTTTGCCATAGAAGGGTGCCATAGCAAACTGCTTGGCTATTTGGAAGAGAGAGCAGGCAAACCTGCTCTCTCTTCCAAATAGCCAAGCAGATTGCTTTTCCACATGGGGAATGTTAGCTGCTCCCCGTCTGGAAAAGCAATGCCGGCTCCCGCAGGAGGCGGGGAGACGGCGGGACTGTGGGGGGATTGGGGACCCCCCCACAGTCCCCAATGGAGAGGGCCAGCCTCGAGGGATGGGGTCCCCGTGGCTATTAGTGGCCCGGGAGGGGGGCCACGCGGCACCCCTCCTCAAATTAAATATAAAAAAATAAATTAAAAAAAAGGCTGGCCCCGGGACCATGAGGAAGGGGCAGCCCCCTCCTAAAATATAATATATATAAAAAAAGGGCCATGCCTGGGGGATGGGGTCCCTGGGGCTGATTAAGGCCTCGGGAGGTGGGCACGCGGCCCCTTCCCAATTTTTTTTTTTTAAATCTTTTTATTTAAATAATCAGCTCCCTAACAGTGCCCATCAGTTAGCAACAGAAGTTTATTGACAATTTACAAATAAAATCAGCCTCAGATTCATTAAGAAAGCCTCTAAGCCCACCCACCACTACAGACCCCCCCATTAAACACTGACACATCCCCAGTGGACCTCCAACTCCAGACACATCAAAGCAGACATATTATATTCACCAACCCTACCCCTCTCCCCTTCCCTTTCCTCCCCTCAAGGTTCTCTGTGCGGCACTCCTCAGTGCATCCGCATCCTAAGGAATCCAATGCAGAGCGAGAGCCACAAGACATCAGCAATAAATGCACAGCTATGGAATACAAGGTTCCACACCAACCCTCCCTCAGGACGGCTCCTCATCCGCCTGCGAGTCTATCCACTCTCCTCGGTACCTCCTCCAAGCCGCCCATATTTTCTCCCATTTTTTGGGAAAGCCTCGACTCTTATAGATAACTTTTTCAGCCTGTTGGCACCAGTCCAAATCTCGCTCCCACTCCTCCACCGTAGGCACAAGATCACTTCCCCATAACCTCGCATTATTTCTCTTGGCTACCATACTTGCCAGCGCCAACCATACTTTGTCCCATTTTGGCCAGGTGATGTCACTAGTGACCCCCAAGACATGCCATCTGACCTCTAGCGGCACGTCCGTTCCCACCACCTCAGACATAATGCCTGCTAGTCTGGACCAGTACGTCCTGATTTTGGCGCAGTCCCACAATATGTGGAAAAAGGTCCCTCGTAAGCAAAAGCGTGAGTCCACATAGGCTATTATGTATTGCGTCGTTCGTGGTATGTATGACCTATGCAGGATGCGCAGTTGGACGAGTGGGAACCTGGCACGTATCGCCACTTCTCGGGGACATTGCAGGGCCTCCCCCCAATCATCATCCTCCAGCATCCCCTAATCTGACTCCCACTTTTCCCGCAGGGGGCCCAGTGTGTCTGCGATGTTATTAATGAGCTGTACGTGAGGGAGATAGCTTTCTCAATCATAGGGTCTCGTAGTAGTCTATCCTCCAACGGAGCATATTCAGGTAGCTCCACCCCGTGGGTTAGGTGTCGGTGCAGGGCGTGTTTAAGCTGTTGGTAGTGTAGGAATTCCCCTTTCCCCCATCTGGAACTCAGCCTGCAGGTCTGCAAAACCCACCATCTCTCCCAGTTTCCAAACATCACCCAGCACATCAATACGAATCAGGCTCCACTGACGCAGACCCTGCAATTTCGCCACTGCCGGCAGGAATGTCCCGGCCCACAGAGGAGTCTGCTCTGTAAGCTTTGCCTCCCATCCTAGCAATTTTGTTGCCCATTTCCACACCCTAACCACCGCTTCCGTTTGGGGAGGTAGGGGATGACCGCGCCTACCCCTAGAATAGAGGGACGCTAAATAGGTACCACTGCCAAAGGCTAACCTACCTACCCTGTAGGCTGGTTCGTCCAACGGGGCAAACACCCATCCATTGACATTAACCAACTGCGTCGCCCAATAATATAGGCGGACATCCGGCACCGCTAAGCCTCCCTCATAGGGACCTCTCAGCAGTTTCTTAAGAGCAATTCTGGGACACCCCCCCACTCCAAAGCAGGGAACGTTGCTCCGATTCAATCGTCCTGAAAATTTGGTCTGGGATCGGGAAGGGTGTATTCTGTAGGGCGTAGAGCAGGCGTGGGAGTGCCATCATTTTAAACAAAACGGCATGCCCCATCAAGGAGAGCAGGAGGGACCTCCAGTGCTCTACGTCTCCGCGGAGTCGATCCAGTTGCGCCGACACATTCAGGCGCAGGAACTCCGAGTAAGACTGTGTAATCCAGATCCCCAAATATTTGAATACTGCCTTCCAGGCCAGGCCACAAAAGTCCGCCGACGGCTGCGGCCCCACTAGGACATGTCCCAGGGACTTGTCCCAATTTATACGGTATCCGGAGTAGGTACCGAACTCGCGCAGAATTTCCATCAGTCTCTGAATGGAAGCGGCCAGCCTCTGAACATACAGAAGGATGTCGTCGGGGTATAACGAGATACGCTCTTCCCATCCCCCTCCCAGGTCTATGCCCCAGACCATGGGGTCTGTCCAAACCCAGTGCGCCAACGGTTCTAATGCCAACGCGAACAGGGTGGGGGAAAGGTGGCAGCCTTGACACGTGCCCCGACTCAGGTGGAACTCCCTTGATGTCATTCCATTGACCCGGACTCTCGCGAGCGGCTCAGTGTAGAGCAGCGTTACCCATGCTCTAAATTGGTCCCCAAAGCCTATTTTCTCCAGAACTGCATAGAAACACTGCCATTCCATACTGTCAAATGCCATATGGGCATCGAGGCGCCTTAGATTTAAGCGCGTGCACCTCTGGGGCATAAAGCCCGACTGGTCCGGGTGGATCAGTGATTGGATAACTGCCCCTAGTCACGTGGCCAGGATCTTACCAAGCACTTTCGTCTCAAAATTAAGTAGGGATATGGGTCTGTAGGAACTACACAGGTCCTGCGGTTTGCCGGCTTCATGGATTACTACGATCGTTGCAGACCGCAAATCCTTGGGGAGTTTCCCCACCTGTTTGGCTTCATTAAACATATTCAGCATATGGGGTGCGAGTCGACCTGATACGCACCCGAACGCTTCAGCTGGAAACCCGTTGGGCCCCGGCGCCTTCCCAGCCTGCATGTCTCCCATGGCGTCTTCTACCTCCTGGACCGTTATCGTGGACTCCAGGATGTCTCTGTCTGCCTATTTCAAGGCCGGCAGCTGCAAGGGGGCCAAAAAGTCCCGACATTCCGGCTCTCGCCGGACAGTATGCGACCTGTAAACTGTCTCATAGTACCGTGCGAATTCTTCCGCTATTGCCTTGCCCGTGGCCTGCACCGAAACGTCGGTCCGTGCAATCTCCGGTACCCAGTTACGTTCCCGATCCCGTTTCTCTAGCCAGGCTATCATTTTATTGGCCTTATCCCCCAAGTCATACACCCGTCTCTGGACGGCCAGGGCGCAGGAGCGCGCCTGGTCCATAAGCAAGTCACGTATCTCTTTTTCCAGGAGCTGCCTCCTATGCCGTCTATCCTGATCCTGGTCAGGAGCCCCTTCACCCACTTCTTCTAGGGCCTGCAGTTCCCGTTCTAGTGTGTCAATGTGCGCAACTTTGTCCTTACGCCTTTTTACCACCTGCAGAAAATCTCTAGTCACAGTTTTGTATGCCTCCCACACTATCCCAAGCGAGCTGACAGAGCCTATCAGCAAAATATTGGTCTACCCGCTCCCTGAACACCTCCTGGAACTCTTGATCTTTAAATAAAAACGTATCAAGTCGGGGGGGGTTAGTCTATTCTCGCTCCGGACCTCGCAGCTGTACCCCTACTGGGGAATGATCAGCAATCCCCCTGGCCCTATGACACCCACCCTGGAACAGACCCCATGCTCCCCACCTGTGTGAATAAATCAATCCTGGACCCTGAGCCGTGCCCCGCCGATATGTGTGTGTATTGCCGAACCAGGGGATTTTGTGCCCTCCAAAGATCCACCAGGCCCATAGCATGTATAAAATCCCGGAAGTGACAAATCCCTCCCCTGGTAGGCGGAGTCTGTGACAGAGTAGGTCCCGCTCCATCACTGCATTCATGTCGCCCCCTAGGATCAGATTCCCGGATGTCAACTCCAGCAGTACTATCCCTATGTCTGGGAGAGTGGTGCTGTGCAGTTTAGGGGGGGGATGTATAGCGAACATAGATTAATTGTCTTGCCCTCCCACTGATTCGTCAGCGGCGCATAGCGTCCTAGGGGGTCCAACCAGTGCCTCCCAAGTATCAGCGGTAAAGTGTTCTTAATGAGGATCCTCACCCCCCTCGAGCCTGTGGTAAAACCGGCATGTGCCCGCAGTGTATAGCCAAATCTATTAAGGGCCTTACAATGGTTCTCAAGGAGGTGCGTCTCCTGGAGCAGGACAATGTCTGGTGCGTGTCTGTGTAGGTATTGGAGCACCATGGTGCGCTTTATCTTGTTCTGCAGGCCGTTAACGTTCCAATACAAAACACTGATATGTCATGTGTGCGGTGTATACATTGTAGGTAATTACCATGAACCTCCGAGGAGACGAGTGCCTCCTCCCCCCTCCCTCCTCTTCCCACTTGCCAACCAATAGTGTCTTCGGAGCCAAAACCAATACATCCCTAAAGAGAAAAAAAGAAGCGAAAAACACAAGTACAACCTTCTCCCCCCAACCCCCAGAACTAACCCCCCTCCCTGCTACCCTGCTACGCCGGCCAACGTGACCAGACATCCCCCAACAAGCAGAGCGACCTGTAGCCCTTCAAACGAAAACCTAGGGGGTGAGTAGTCACCTAGTCCCGCAACCTGAGGGCTCCCGTCGACCCCCCACTGCTACATATTAGCCGCCACATCCTGTCCTGATACCCCTGGATATTGCAATCATTTAAAAAACTTTCAGGCCTCCAACCCACGCACTTGAACCATCCTCCCCTCCTCCCAAGCAGTGTCAACTGGGCCCTCATGCAATCCCCACCTCATAAGGACCCCCCCACCTGCGGGCCATCTTCCTGGACAATATCCATCTCCACCCCTGGCGCACAGTCAATGTCTACATACGAGAGTCAAAATACATCACGTGCAGTTCAGCCTTTTCCTGCGCTCCAAGTCCATCCTGGCCACCTCACCCCATGTACGGCGAGGCCGAAAGGCTCCGAGGCCGATTCCTACTGGAGGGCAAAGTATCACAGTGTTGCCGGCGACCTCTCCCCGTGGAACCAACCGAAGACGTTGGAGATTGCGGCGTCGTGTTCCACCAACCGCTCCCTGATCCAGGGCCCCCGATGCATCCGCGTGTTCCTCCAGCCAAGAGTGCATATCCTCCGGGGAAGTAAAGAAGAAAGATTTCCCATCTGCCAACAGCTTAAGACGTGCTGGAAAAAACATCATATATTTGATGCCCCGATATCGAAGCACCCTTTTAACTCCGTCAAAGGATCGGCGCTCCTGTTGCACCTTTAGCGTAAAATCCAGAAAGAGCCTGATTGTGGTATTGTCCAGTTGCAGATCTCCATGTTGGCGGTCTGCCTGCAGGATGGCATCACGGTCTCTATAATTAGGAATCTGTGCGATAATTGTCCTTGGTGGGGCTCGGCGGAGGGACCGGCGCCCTATGGGCACGCTCAATAGCGAAGAACTTCGAGAGGCGTTTGGGCTGTAAATGCTTGAGGATGAGATCCTCCAGGAACAAGTCCACACTCGGCCCCTCCATCTTCTCCGGCACACCCACCATGCGTATATTATTTCTGCGGGCCCTTCCTTCCTGATCCTCCAGGCGCGCCGTTACTACCTTCTGTTGATGAGACAGGCGCTGTACCTGTTGTTGCAACTGTTTGGTGGTATTTTGGAGTTCCACAATGTCCGCCGCTTTCTCTGAAGTTTTGTTCAAGTCCGCCCTCTGTAGCGCCATTTCAATGAAGACCTTATCTATCTTTGATTCCAGCGTGGTCTGTGTGGCCTGCATGATCGACGTTAAGGATGGTTCTTGTGCTTCCGCCAGAGCACCGGCCTGTGCATCGCCCCCACAGCCCGTAGTGGCCATGTAGTTATCCACGGTGTTGGTCTGAGTCATCGTGGATTTCTTAGGCCTCATGACCGGGCCCCACAGCGCTGGGCCCTCAACGAGGAAGGGGAGGGAGTACTTCACGAGATCTCCTCAGCACCACTCCGTCTGCACCCCAGACGTCAGCTCTGCGCTCTCCCAGGATCTCCCTCGGGCCAAGGTACTGGATCTACGATCAGTCCTACGGGCAGTGCAACCTCTCCTCACATCCAGTACTCTACCGTCCTCTTCTCGACGCGGGCGCACCGCTTACCCCCAAAAGGTTCGCAACGCCGCTCAATGGCCACAAACTGTTGCCTCTGACCCCCTCATCCGTGGTGCCAAACAATGTCACTGGCGCTCCCCCACCGACGATATGCCTCCCATGCTGTGGAGGCTCCTTTCCACTCCTGCCCCGGAGTGCTCCTGGCCGCCGTCGTGCTCTCCGCCTCCTAGCCTCCGCGCCTGCTGGGTTCCACCCCGTTGAAGGGCCCTCCGTCCGCCCTGGGCTGATGCCCCCTCAGTGGCCAACTGTGTCACCTGATCTGCAAGGCCGCCGCAGGTCTGCGCCGCGGCCCTACCTCCTCAAACCTTCCGGGTTGAGGAGGTCCGCCTTGCCCAGGTCCCCAGCAGCCACATGTCTCATGCCCCAGCACTACTGGCTGCATTCACGTGGTGTGCCACAATGTCCACCGGTGCCCCCGTGCTTGCTGTTCTGTGGCACTGGAGTCCGGGAGGAACCGCTGGGCCCACCTTTGTTCCTGGCGCCCGCCGCCGGCCCAGAGCAGCCGCTGCCGGCCCAGGGCAGCCGCCGCTAGCATAAATTGAGGCCGGTGCCTGGAGCGCTCCCACTCTCACTCCAGGTCGCAGGAGGCCCCGGATGTCGGGCGGCCGCGGAGGCCCTTCTGCGCGGCCTAGGGAGACAAGACAAAGATCCCCGCACACCGCACGTCAGCTCCGCGAATTCGGCCTCCAGGACAGTGAGGCTTTCGGATATGCTGCAGATTTTTAGGGGCCTTCGGGATTTCTCACGGGAGCCGCATTAGTATGCGGCCATCTTAGGTGCCTCCAAGCCACGCCCCCCCCCCCTTCCAATTTCTTTATATTTTTTTTAAAAAAATTAGGGGGCAGGCCCTGGGGGATGGGATCTCCAGGGCACAAAAATGAGAAAAAAAAGGGGGGCTACGCAGTCCATCTTCTTAAAAAAATAAATACCGGCATCATGCCAGAGGCCACGCCCCCTCCCTGCAAACACGCCCCCTGAATACTAGGGGTCCCTGGGGGCCAACTAGCCCACCAGGAACCTCCAGGGGGCTGCGTTGCAGAGAGGTGTTCTGAGGCCACGCCCCTTTTTACACCTCTCTTCAACGCAGCTCTGTGGCGCTTACTGGAGGTTGCTGGTGGGCTAGTTGCACCCCATGGACCCTCAGTATTCAAGGGGAGTTAATCCCTCAACTTAAAGCGCGCCTCGGGCGCGTTTACACAGTGGTGAAGGGAAGGGTACAGGGCCTGAAGTGATGGGTGCAAACGTGCCCTGTGGCACGTTTTAAGTTGGGGAAAAAATTCCACTTCAAACCTGAGAGACCATGGGGGCCAAGTAGCCACCAGGTGCTTCTAGGAAGTGCCACAGCGCTGCGTTGCAGAGACGTGGTGCAGGCCGTGTCCCATTTTACATCTCTCTGCTACGCAGCTCTGTGGCGCTTACTGGATGTACTTCGATTTCCTCACCTGTTATCAGGAGAGACCTCATTGCTGCATCTCTGAGCCCAGTACTGATCCTGAAAGTCATTTTAACCGTACTTACCAGTTACTTGAATTTCCTTACATAGGCTAACATTGACTGGTTTCACTTGGAAAATCTTCTAAGTGTGGAGTTTTGGAACTTTAAAATATTCACCTAAAGTCATCCGAACAACGAATTCCGATTTACTCACCTGTTATCAGGAAAGAACCCAGTGCTGCATCTTTTAGCCCAGCACTGACCCTGAAAAGTAATCCTAACCTTACTTACCAGTAACTTGTATTTTCTTCTATAGGAATCCATTGTCTGGTTTTCACTAGGAAAGTTTCCAAGTGTCTATTTTCACGAACTATAAATAATCCTTAAAAATCGCCTGTATGACTTAAACGCTTTCTTTCAACTGTATACAGGAGATGCAGCCGTGTTGGATCCAGGATCCCCCACTGAGTAAGAAAAGGTAACGATAACACTACTTACCTGCTAAGTGAATTTCCTACCATAGGATAACATTGATGATTCTAGGTGAAAACATTTCCAAGTGTCAACTTTTAAAATACAATAATTTTCCTTGGAAATTACTACTGTAACCAAAACGCTTTTACTCAACTGTTTACAGGAGATGTCCCAGGACTAAATCTAGGATCCAGTCCTCTGGTTAGAAAAGTAATCCATAAAGTAACTAATTGCATTTGACTAGAAATTCACATTGCGCTCAATGTTGCATTGTGTTTGAAATTGAGTTGCCTATTGCAACAACTATAACTACTGTACTTAAAAGTCTATTGCCTATTTGCAACGTATTTAAACTAAAGTAATTAATTCTGAGAAAGTATATTTTGTAATGTAATGTATAAAGTAATTTAAAAAATAGAATATCTAAAAATAAACAGTTTAAAAAAATTTAATAAATCAGTATCAAGAAAATAAATATAACAATTAATACACTTAAAAATTGTCTTTTACAAAACCTTTGAAATTCACTGAAAAAACCATAGGTTTCAGATATGTTATAGTTAGGAATTAGCATTTTAAAAACCTTTGAAATTCACTGAAAAAACATAGGTTTTAGGGGCGTTATAGTTAGCTGGATATTTCACTCGTACAAAACCATTGAAATTCCTCCGTTATAGTTAGTTGTACTAACTATAACTCGCACGCCCGGAATCCACTGCTGATGATGTCACATATTCCATCATTCATGACATGGTCAGTGACATCACTGATGCCATCTCAAATGACATCACTGATGACATCATCCACGTGACATTCTGATACACCTCATCATACAGTAGCATAACCTTTCAACACTCATTATAAAATATGGAGTACCATGTTTGACACCATTGATTCACCAATACGAGTTTCTAAAAACCCACTCAGTGATTCCTACATCTACACACACATCTAAACAATTACCTATAGATTCACTCATACATGCTAACAAAGATCAATAGAATACTATTAAATATACTTATACACCTACATCAACATTACACACCAGCACACATCCTATTCACTTATGCAGTCATCCTACTCACTTATGCAAACAATTAATCATACTTACATTTACTAAGCTACACACTTATACAAACACCACTTTATTTATTCATATAGATAGTAACTCATACTTAGTGTGTTTTAAAATGACTATTACAAGATTACAGTTTTCGATAGTCACTCATACAATCACTGAGTTTTATGTATACTTATTTATATACAACAACTGTCACATACACTGCCTTTTCAATTTCTACTTTGTTGGACATGTATCATTGAGAAATATATTTACTCATGACCACACCCATAAAGAGATTCACTCACTCAAACAACTATTTCCACATACAGTCTTAACCTCATATACCTACTAAATGCACGAGTTACTTACCTTCAGTAACGATATATCTGTAAGAAACAGTAGTTAGTGCTAGATTCCTTACCGTAGACTATCCCCAGGCGTCAGACTGGATCCGGAAAGTTTTGCGTAGAAGTGCCCCTGTGCGTTGGTAGGAGTCGTCTGCGGCTCCACGTCCGTCGTCGGCGCCGTGGTCGCCGGGATGACGTTGTCTGAGTACTTAGACGCCGCCCTCGCGCGCTGACGTCAGTTCTTGTACATAGCTTTCCGCGCCAGGAACGCAGAGCCATGCCAGAGACCGAAACTGGTGCCATGAAACTAGGGCCCTGAAAGGGATGTCCTTAACCCTAGTTATCGGTTCGCAGAACGGGGAGGATGGTTGGGGCGGTAAGAAATCTAACACTAACTACTGTTTTACAGATATATTGTTACCGAAGGTAAGTAACTTGCGCATCTGAAAGAAACAGGTTAGTGTTAGATTCCTTACCTTAGAATAGATACCCCAGCAATACCAACCCCAGTGGTGGGTCTGCAAACCAAGATCACACCAGAAAGTCCTGGAGAACGGAACGGCCGAAAAAACCATCTCTCCGGACTCGGCTGTCCAGGCAGTAGTGTCTACCAAGGAAGCCTACGTAGCTGCCTGACAGATGTCCTGCAAGGGGACTCCCCGACCCAGGGCAGTTGTAGCCGCCGTGGCCCAGTTGCCCTGATGCTGTGCCCACTGAAACTTCAGGTCCCAGCCAGCATCCGCCACTGGGCGTGATGCACCAGAAGGATGCAGGAGGCCAGCAGCCCCAGGAGCCGCAGCGTCAACCTGACCGAGACTCGGGATAAAGGCTGAAAGATCTGAATCAGAGCCTGAATATCCCGAACCCGCTGTTCGGGAGGATAAACCCGAAACTGCGTTGAGTCCAGGACCGCTCCGATGAAAAGGAGCTTTTGAGAGAGGCACAGGTGTGACTTCGGCACGTTGAGCGAGAACCCCAGCGAGTGCAGGAAGTCGGCCATAGTCTGGAGGTGGGAGACGACTGTCTGGGGCGAGTCCGCCTTCAACGACCAATCGTCAAGATAGGGGAACACTAAAACCCCTAATCTGCGAAGATGAGCTGCGACCACCGCCATCACTTTCGTGAGCACCCGTGGGGCGCTGGTAAGGCCGAAGAGGAGCACGGTAAACTGGAAGTGCTTGTGGCCTACTGTGAACCGCAGGTAACGCCGGTGAGTCGGCAGGACGGGGATGTGGAAATAAGCATCCAGTCTTCTGGGTCCAGGGCAGCTAGGACTTGAGCCAAAGTCAGCATCTTGAACTTCTCCTTCCGGAGGAAGCCGTTGACGTTCCATAGGTCCCCTTTCCAGAACTCCCTTAAGGTGGGGCAAGTCACGCCTATACTCAAGAAACCTACAGCTGATCCGTCTGACCTAAACAATTATCGGCCCATCACCAATATCCCCACCCTGGCCAAACTGCTGGAGAAATGTGTCCAACTCCAACTAACAAAACACATTGACCAATTTGACCTCCTCAACCCTCATCAATCAGGCTTCCGAGCGAAACATAGCACGGAAACAGCTATGACACACATCATTGATGACGCCCTCCAAATTCTTGATCGCAATGAGTCCTGCCTCCTCATCCTTCTTGACCTCTCGTCAGCATTTGACACGGTCAAACATGAGAACTTGCTGGAGCTGCTAAGCACTAGAATGGGGCTATCGGGAACTGTTCTCAATTGGTTTTCGTCCTTCCTTCACAACCGGTCTCAGAGGTTCAAGATCGACAATGTGCTATCTACTCCTGTGCCTGCAGATCTAGGTGTTCCACAAGGATCCTCCCTCTCCCCAACACTATTCAACCTCGTCATGGAACCGCTCGCCACCTTGCTCCAAGCATCCAATGTTCAATTCCATATGTACGCCGATGACACACAACTTTACCTAAAGTTACAATCCCCGGAAGATATCAAACATCTGAATTCCACGCTTATTAACACTCAATCTTGGCTGGCAGAAAATCACCTCAAACTAAATGCTCTGAAAACTGAGTTCCTACTCATCTCACCCCCGGCGAAAATTTCCTCCACCCAAACCTGGCTCAACAACCTAACAGCACTCAATGTCCAACCTACCATCGTGGACTCGGCGAAATCCCTTGGCATCACACTCGACGCCAAGCTCAACATGCAGCAGCACGTTAGCAAAGCCACAAAAGCAGCTAACTTCCAAATTAACACACTGAGGAAAATTAAACCCTTCCTCCCTGCCAAAGACTTCCAAACTGCTGTACAAGCTTTAGTCATCCCTCGAATAGACTACGGAATTGCAGCCCTCAGCGGACTCCCGCTATCCACAACAGCACCCTTAAGAGCCTCCCTGAACGCTGCCGCGAGACTCATTACTGGCTCAAGAAAGCATTCGCACATATCCCCAGACTTAAAGTCTCTAAAATGGCTGCCTTTTGAAGCCAGAATACAGCTAAAAATTGCAGTTATGACACACGCGGCCGTGCACCACAAGGCACCAAACTACCTCGCTCAAAAGTTGTCTATATCGGGAGGTTCGAGATCCAATAGGAGTACAAAAAATCTACTCCTGAAACCTCGTAGATTCAGGAAAGTGAAAACATACAAGCGCTCCTTCTCAGGAATGGCACCCAGGATCTGGAATGCGCTCCCTCCTGAAACCAGGCTTATCTCCTCCACTGCACTCTTCAAGAAAGAGGTGAAAACCATCCTTCTGGCCAAGATCTCCTGAACCTTATAGGTGTTGGATCAGAGACTATGCATTGCCTTGTATCACTGCTCACCCTGTCCTTTGGCACTATACTTCTACTTGATGGGGGCACTACTACGCTACTCTCTTACTACCGACCAAGATATGATACACGTTGGTTTACTGATCCACTTTCCCGATGCCCCACTCATTATTCTCTCTATACTAAATCATTGGTATAAGCCACCCACACACCCAAGGGGTACCTGAAGACATCTGTAGTAGGATCAATGACTTGTGCTGTCCTATACTACTTCTTTACCTGATTGTATATTGATTTGTTTTATGTATGTTATTATTATCCCTGTTTATTACCATGTTATTGACTATTATACTGTTCCCATTATCTCTGTTGACTCCTACTGCCCCTACCCTGTCTTTGTGAAACGCTCTGATATCTGTAAGGATCCTGTTCGCGCTATATAAAACTTTGAATAAATAAATAGGTCCAAGATAGGGCGTAGGCCCCCTTTGGCCTTCTTGGGTAGCAGAAGGTAGTGGGAATAGCAACCACGTCCTACTTCTGGCCCAGGAACGCGCTCGACAGCCCCTTTAGCCAAGAGGGCCGTAACTTCCTCTTGGAGAAGTCGCAAGTGATCCCCCAACATGTGGTGGTACGGCGGTGGCAAGGCTGGAGGGGTCGCCTCGAAGGGGAGGGAGTAGCCCCTCCAGACGATTTGCAGCAACCACCTGTCCGATGTGATGGCATCAGGGGGCTCCTTTTTAGCCAAGGAGTAACAGACCTTGATGCACAACACGACCTACAGAGAGATGGTTCGTTTGTGCACCGCCTGTCCCTTCATCGCACCCACGTAACCAACAAAGAGCTGGTCGTCCACCCGGAACTGGCGTGAGCGATCAAGGTAGAAGGAGAGCGCACGTTTTGGGTCTAGACGGTGGAGCCTCTCTTCCTCCTTGGAAGGATGCGGAAGCGGAAAGAAGGTGGGCAAGGTGATGGAATGCCCGATGTGAAAGGCTGTGACCACCTTGGGCAGGAAAGAAGGACGTGTTTTCAACACAACTTTTTCCGGATGGACAGAAAGGAAAGGAGGCTTAGAAGATAGAGCCTGGAGCTCACTCACTCTCCTGGCAGAGGTGATGGCAACCAGGAATGCAGTCTTAAGAGTTAGAAGACGAAGAGGGCAATTGTGAAGTGGGTCTAAAGGAGCGCACATCAGATAGGTTAGAACAAGGTTCAAGTCCCACTGAGGCATCATGAAAGGAACAGGAGGAAACACGTGCGTGATGCCCATCAAGAATCTATTTACAACAGGGGACTTGAAAAGAGAAGGCTGATCAGGAAGCGTCAAGATGGCAGAAATGGCAGAGCGGTAGCCCTTAGTGAGTGCCCAGAGCAGAGCCATGCTGGGCAAGAGAAAGAAGGAAGAGGAGAACCTCTGAAAGGGGGGCAGAGAGAGGATCCACAGCCTTTACTGTGCACCATGCCACAAATTTGTTCCACCTGCAGGCGTATACCGATTTTGTGGAGGGACGCCTGGCTGCCAGAATCACATCACAGACTTCAGGAGGCAAGTCAAATGGCCTCAACTGCCGCCGCTCAATCTCCACGCATGTAGGTGGAGACTGGACAGGTTCGGGTGGAGGACCGTCCCCTGCTGCTGCGAAAGAAGGTCCTCCCGAAGAGGCAGACGAATCGGAGGATCGACTGACATGCTGAGTAGCTCGGGATACCAGAATCTTCGTGCCCAGTCAGGAGCCACAAGAATGACTTGGGCCCGGTCGCGCCTGATCTTCTTCAGCACTCTGGGCAGCAGTGGTATAGGCGGAAAGGCGTACAACATACCGCAGCTCCACTCGCGGCGAAAAGCGTCGCCGAGCGAGTGCTGCCTTGGAAATTCCAATGCGCAGAACTGAAGACATTGCGCATTCTCTTCGGTTGCGAATAGATCTAACCAAGGCTCTCCCACTGCCGAGAGAGGCCTTGCGTCACGTCCGAGTTCAGACGCCATTCAAGATCCATCATGCACCGGCGGCTGAGTTCGTCCGCCCTGGCGTTCAGAGAACCTGCCAGGTGTTGAACCACCAGGGTGACGCCCTGGTGTTCCAGCCATGTCCAGAGGTGCCGAGCCTCCTGACAAAGGGTCCACGACCCCACCCCGCCCTGTTTATTGCAGTACCACATGGCGGTGGTGTTGTCTGTGAACACCTGCACTACACTTCCCCGGACAGAGGGAAGGAATGCCTTCAGTGCAAGCCGGATCTCCCGCAGCTCCAGAAGGTTGATGTGGAGCCGGGACTCCGCCGGAGACCAGAGGCCTCTGATCTCCCTCTATCCCATGTGGCCCCCCCATCCCAGGAGGGACACATCCGTCACCATGACGTGCTCCGGTTGGGGTAGAGAGAGATCTGCTGCTGACCCAATCGCGGTTCGTGAGCCACCACTGCAATTGTCTTGCAGTGCCCTCCAAGATCCGGACGTGGTCGGACAGGTTGCCCTGATGCTGTGCCCACTGAAACTTCAGGTCCCAGCCAGCATCCGCCACTGGGCGTGATGCACCAGAAGGATGCAGGAGGCCAGCAGCCCCAGGAGCCGCAGCGTCAACCTGACCGAGACTCGGGATAAAGGCTGAAAGATATGAATCAGAGCCTGAATATCCCGAACCCGCTGTTCGGGAGGATAAACCCAAAACTGCGTTTAGTCCAGAACCGCTCCGATGAAAAGGAGCTTTTGAGAGGGGCATAGGTGTGACTTCGGCACGTTGAGCGAGAACCCCAGCGAGTGCACGAAGTCGGCCATAGTCTGGAGGTGGGAGACGACTGTCTGGGGCGAGTCCGCCTTCAACGACCAATCGTCGAGATAGGGGAACACTAAAACCCCTAATCTGCGCAGATGAGCTGCAAGGCACCAAAATACCTCGCTCAAAAGTTGTCTATATCGGGAGGTTCGAGATCCAATAGGATTACAAAAAATCTACTCCTGAAACCTCGTAGATTCAGGAAAGTGAAAACATACAAGCGCTCCTTCTCAGGAATGGCACCCAGGATCTGGAATGCGCTCCCTCCTGAAACCAGGCTTATCTCCTCCACTGCACTCTTCAAGAAAGAGGTGAAAACCATCCTTCTGGCCAAGATCTCCTGAACCTTATAGGTGTTGGATCAGAGACTATGCATTGCCTTGTATCACTGCTCACCCTGTCCTTTGGCACTATACTTCTACTTGATGGGGGCACTACTACGCTACTCTCTTACTACCGACCAAGATATGATACACGTTGGTTTACTGATCCACTTTCCCGATGCCCCACTCATTATTCTCTCTATACTAAATCATTGGTATAAGCCACCCACACACCCAAGGGGTACCTGAAGACATCTGTAGTAGGATCAATGACTTGTGCTGTCCTATACTACTTCTTTACCTGATTGTATATTGATTTGTTTTATGTATGTTATTATTATCCCTGTTTATTACCATGTTATTGACTATTATACTGTTCCCATTATCTCTGTTGACTCCTACTGCTCACCCTGTCTTTGTGAAGCGCTCTGATATCTGTAAGGATCCTGTTCGCGCTATATAAAACTTTGAATAAATAAATAGGTCCAAGATAGGGCGTAGGCCCCCTTTGGCCTTCTTGGGTAGCAGAAAGTAGTGGGAATAGCAACCACGTCCTACTTCTGGCCCAGGAACGCGCTCGACAGCCCCTTTAGCCAAGAGGGCCGTAACTTCCTCTTGGAGAAGTCGCAAGTGATCCCCCAACATGTGGTGGTACGGCGGTGGCAAGGCTGGAGGGGTCGCCTCACTTTCGTGAACACCCGTGGGGCGCTGGTAAGGCCGAAGGGGAGCACGGTAAACTGGAAGTGCTTGTGGCCTACTGTGAACCGCAGGTAACGCCGGTGAGTCGGGAGGACGGGGATGTGGAAATAAGCATCCTGCAAGTCCAACGCCACCATCCAGTCTTCTGGGTCCAGGGCATCTAGGACTTGAGCCAAAGTCAGCATCTTGAACTTCTCCTTCCGGAGGAAGCCGTTGATGTTCCATAGGTCAAAGATAGGGCGTAGGCCCCCTTTAGCCTTCTTGGGTAGCAGAAAGTAGTGGGAATAGCAACCACGTCCTACTTCTGGCCCAGGAACGCGCTCAACAGCCCCTTTGGCCAAGAGGGCCGTAACTTCCTCTTGGAGAAGTCGCAAGTGATCCCCCAACATGTGGTGGTACGGCGGTGGCAAGGCTGGAGGGGTCGCCTCGAAGGGGAGGGAGTAGCCCCTTCAGACAATTTGCAGCACCCACCTGTCCGATGTGATGGAGCGCCAGTGGAGGAGGTGATGGCGAACGCTGCCCCCCACTGGCGCCGAATGGGCCTGAAAACTCGGAGGATTTTGAGGCAGATGCTGCGGGGGCGGGTGTGGACTGACCTTGCCGGTGTCCCCTGGCACCGCCACGGCGGTTATCACGTCTGCGACCGCGTTGAGGTTGGTTCTGTAGCCTGTGGCTAGCTGGACGTGTGGGGGCGCCCCTTCTTTGGCCACGAAAGGGACGAAAGGAGGAAGATTGCTGGCGTTGGCCGAGGCCCAAGGACTTGGCCGGAGCCCTGGAGTCCTTGAAACGCTCCAGCGCACTATCCGCCTTGTCGCCAAAGAGGCGACGGCCATCAAAGGGCATGTCCATAAGGGAAGCTTGGACATCGTATGAAAAGTTGGCGGACCTCAGCCAGGCGTGGCGGCGAACCGCCACCGACGTTGCAATAGCTCTGCCTAGCGAGTCCGTGGTATCCAGTCCACACCGAATGGAATATCATGCTGCATCCCGTCCCTCTGCCAGGGCTTGGGCTAGCTTTGCCTGGACCTCCGCCGGGCATTGCGGCAGCACTTCCACAACCGTATCCCACAGAGAGTGGGAGTAACGGCCCAAAAGGCAGGTGGTGTTAACAGACCGCAACTCCAAACGAAGTGAGGAGAACAGTTTCTTGCCGAACTGATCATAACTTTTGGATTACCGATCCAGAGGGGCGGTCGGGAATGCGGTCTGGGAGGTTGAAGCTTGGATCACTCGGCTCTCAGGGGTGGGGTGAAGGGACAGGAAACTGGGGTCGCCCGGAGCCGGGCGGTGGCATCGGGCCACGTTCTGATCTACAGGAAGGCCCGGTAGAGGGCTTGCACCAGGTGCCCAACAGAACGTCCGTGAGGGCTTCATTAAACGGCAGGAGAGGCTCCGAGGAGCTTGCCTGCGGTTTGAGCACCTCAGTGAGGAGGTTAGTCCTCACGGCCGCGACTGGGAGCTCAATAGCCAGGGCCTTGGCTGCCCTAGTCAACACCATGCTGTAAGCAGCCCCCTCCTCCATAGCCACGGTAGGAGGGGAGACAAAACCAGTGTCGGGTGAAGTGTCCAGACCACTGGCCTCCCAAAGTTCGTCCGCCCAGTCCTGGCTCAACTGGCACAGCAGTGCCAGAGGGTCCTCAGACACCTCCCAATCCCCCTCGTCATCCATCTCCTGGAGGTCAGGAATAAAAGATGGAGCCAGGTCATAGGTGAAGGGCTCACCGATCGGCGAAGACTGCGCCAAGCAGCGCCGATCCGATGCCGGACCGGGGTGGGGATCGGGGATGATGCCGTCCGGGTACGGCGTTGGGGGCGTCACCCTTGGTGACGGCGCCTGGAGAGGGGTCGTAAGGTCAACCGGCATCGTCACGGATCTAGGCCTGGATCCTGAGGAACCCTGCGGCGTCGGGACCGGAGTCGTCAATGGCGCTGGGGCCGAAGCACCCGACGGCACCGGGGCCGAAGCCGCCGGCCCGCTTGGGCTCCCAGACGGCCGTGTCTGGGGGAGTCAGAAGAGCAATGTCGCTTCTTCGACTTCTTGTGCCTCGACTTATCTGAGGACTTGGAGCCCGACGAGTGGTGTAGACTCGCTGAGCTGTGATGACTGTGGTCCCTCGACCTCCTCCTGGACCGGGACCTCGAGCGGCCCGGGGCCGACTGCCGGATCTCGAGGCGCTTACGGGACCGCTCCTGCCTAGCCTTCGACGTCAAGGCCCGGCAGTCGGGGCACGACTTGTCATCGTGGTCGGCCCCGAGGTAATAAAGGCACCGACGGTGGGGGTCGGTAACCGACATCAAGCGGTTACAGTCATCGCAGGGTTTGAACCTGGGCATCGCTAACGGCACCGGAGTCGAGGATCGACTGCAAAAGATCCAAAAGAGATCGAAAAAGTTAGTAAAAAATTAACTAGGAGTACTGCTCTTCCCGGATCTGCGCTTGCTGGTGTGGAAAAAAGAAGAACTGACGTCAGCGCGCGAGGGCGGCGTCTAAGTACTCTGACGATGTCATCCTGGCGACCACGACAGACGCGGAGCCGCAGACGACGCCTACCGATGCGCAGGGGTACTGCTACGCAAAACTTTCCGGATCCAGTCTGACGCCTGGGGATATTCTAAGGTAAAGAATCTAACACTAACCTGTTTCTTTCAGATGAACTATTTACACATCTTTGGACAGTCACACACATCCCACCCAATCACACACATATTCACTATCCCATACAGATACTCACTTAACTAATCAATAACTAATATAGACTTTCACATAGCTAGTAACCAACTTATGTAGTAGTTTACACAACACGAGATAGTGATACAGATATTCACACAGTTTAATCACTATTCCATATATTTAGTGAGACACTTTAAATTAGTCACTTAGACAGTCAATCACAGTGCTGCTAAATCATTCATCCAGACACTTATACATCCACTTAGTCTTCAATACAGATTCCTATATATATAATACTTTTTTAAATATAGAAGCAAACCACATTAACTGGATGATGTCATTTGAGATGTCATCAGTGATGTCACTGACCATGTCATGAATGATGTAATATGTGACATCATCAGCAGTGGATTGCGGGCGCGCGAGTTATAGTTAGTACAACTATCAGGCAGATGCATCAAAGAAAATACCGGAGGCAAACGGCCAGTTTCTCAGAATCTGGCCGTTTGCTCCCGGTATTTTTGCATTTGGGATGCATCATCCCAAATGCAGAAATCGCAATTTAAGGAATCTCTAAATAGCGATTCCTTAAATTGCTCTTGCATTTAAGGAATCCCAAAATGAGATTCCTTAAATGCAATGCATGAAACCCCAAAAAATAGCGAATTCGCTAATAGGGGGAGCAAATTACCATGAAGTTGAACTTCGTGGTAATTTGCTAAAACTTTGAAAAATGCACTTTTGCGCATTTTTCAAAGTTACATGTTGGGCACACACATGCCCTTAGGGCATGTGTGTGTGTAACATTTGTGCACAGGTCCATTTCAGGGGTGCAACAGGGTGTCCTTTGGACACTCTGGCACCCTTGAAATAGCGGAACATTAGCGATTCGGTAATAGCTAATCGCTAATAAGGAATGGCTTTCCCATTCATTCCTATGGGCCGATTAGCTATTACCGAATCGCTAATAAGGAATCTGTAGGAATTGCTATTAACATTGCGATTCCTACATGCATCCCGTTTTGCTAGTCTTTAATAGCGATTCCCTAAAATTCGCTATTAAGGACTCGCAAAACATAACTTTGATGCATCTGCCAGTATAACGGAGGAATTTCAATGGTTTTGTACGAGTGAAATGTCCAGCTAACTATAACACCCCTAAAACCTATGGATTTTTTTGTGAATTTCTAAGGTTTTTTAAATGCTAATTCCCAACTATAACATGTCTGAAACCTATGGTTTTTTCAGTGAATATATATATATATATATATATATATATATATATATATATATATATATATATATATATATATATATATATATATATATTCCTTGTCCATTATCAACCAATATTACCTTCCCTGTTACCAGAGCAATCAGAGCTGTCCCCTCCTTTATGTTTATCCCATTTCTGCATCACTGCTATGATATTTAGCACCAACTCAAGGGCCTCCCTTATGCCCTAAAGATTTAGTACAGGCTAAAGATTTGTACTCACCCTAAATGGGAAGATTTTGTAGACTTGCTATCGACTGTTAACTTTTCTTTTGCTGTCCGTCGGTCTCTTGAAGATATGGGATCGGGAATGTCAAGTTTGGATGCTGCACGTGTAGTGGGCTTATGAGGTTGTTTTCTGAAGTAAACAAAATTGCATGGCATATCAAGGAAATGAAACGTCAAAGACATTAATGCAGAATTTGCTATTTAGTAAGGAAAAGCATGCAACTGACATAAAAAGGCATCAACCCCAGTAATGTTTTACAAACAGAATAAGGAACAAGCTAGTGACAGTACTTAACATCTACAAATAGCCAGGGCACACCAAATTATGTAAAAAACACACCTCTTTCCCAAATTCTGAAAACATCTTCTAGAATCTTCGCCACAGGCATTTAAAGTAACCTAATTTGAAGAAGAGGAAACGTACTTTGTTTTCAAATACACTACAACTGCCACACTTTGCATATGTGATAAAATGCAACCATTGGTAAAACATTTTAGAATGCAAGTCTATGCAATGCTTTAGGGTGAAACCTATTGGTATGTGCGCTACTCTGTGTTACTTGGGTAATTTTGTTCGAAATCAGGGATTATTATAAAGGTGGTAGAAGATCTTTGGCTCATCACTTGCAGCTGTGGCACAAATGTACAGGTTTTCATCAGAGAAATGTGTGAAGAATACGAACATATATATAAAAGCCCCCTTTCTCTAAATAAAAAAACAAAGGTAAAAGTGATGTTATAGTTATGAGTTGGAATCACACATGAGCTAATGAAAAATCATTGAAACATACCAGTTACAGTAAACTAACTATAACCTGCTACCCAATCATGCCACCCAGTGTATGGACGACCCCTGCTGTGCACAGTGTTCAGCCATGTGCTGCTGGAATTGGCCACCGGGCTGGGCCTTTGGCCAAGCCATACACGCCCCTCCATGTGTGACCAACACCCTTGGCCTGGCCCTATGCCTAAACCCTGCCAACCCCTACCACATATGACCTTCGTCTATGCATGCCAACCTGCTTTCTTTTCTCCTTTTTTTAAACAATTTTTCAGATACTTTGGTACTCCAGCAGTACCTGCCACGCAAGCTTCCACAACATGGTACTGAGCAAGATTCCTCTGTAAAGTACCATAGTACGAATAGAGGGAAGACTGAGGCTTGAGCACTGTGCGAGTACTGCCGTAACGCATGGGATGGCCTCTCTGGATCTTGTGAGTACTGTGGTACCCAGAACCAAAACTATTTTTTTTAATTTTGTGCAAAGGAGCCCTTTCCTACTATACCCCTTTATAGCACCTTATTGATAAGAAAAGAAAAAAAGTTTTCAGGACAGAGGAATCGAGTCCATGGGTCCTGTAATGACAGGCACACCAGTTTCGGAACCTTTTGCCACCAGCTAATCAGATCCCGAAGTACCATAGTACCTTCCTGTGTGCTATATTGGACTATCAGAGGAAAAATGTGCCTGGCCAATGGAATTTGACAATTCTTTACTACATTTTTGGTACCACAGGACTTCTGCAGTACCTAATGGTCCGGATATCACTCATTTTTCCAGGAGATTAATCCTTTCATGATCACCCCCTAGCATCTTTTAAAATGATAATTTCTCAAAAATTGATTAAGAGATTGACAACAAATAATACAAATTCACACAATTTCTGAGTAGACTACTACAATTCTGCAAAGTTTATCTGGTGTAATTCCATTCAGCTCTTTTTTTCATTATATTGGAAAGCTACATTTTTAATGGGGATTAAAATGGACAATGAAGTGAACTCCCCTTTTTTCTGAAGCAGCCTAAAACTTTCTATGAAGTAAGTGATTTTTGGGGGGAAAGTTTCATACACATGTATATTTTCAATGAAAATCCCAAAGGTTTAGACTAAGTTATAGTTAGGGGAAAAAAAGTTTGTATACAAAACCAACAAACTACACAAACCTTAGAAAGGTTGATTTACATGTCTTGTTATGAATGCTATCATTTAACATGCTATAAGTGATGTAATATGAAAGGATATAAGCAGTGCAGGGGGAAGGTGCAAGGTATAGTTAGTGTATTGTGGCTAGTGAGTTGACAACACTGTTAATAGGAGGTGAGTGAGTTATACTGAGTTTTGGGTGAGACGCAAAGTATACCAAAGTTATAACTATAACTTTATCATTTCTAAGGGTTGTGTACTTCAAATGGGTTAATTAATAACTACAAGTGAGCCTTTGTTTTTTGTCATTTAATTTCACTGTTTTTCATTTTATATAAAACTGTGTCAAACCATGGAGTGAAGTGTTGTTGTGAGAGGTGTAATCGAGTGGCATGGAGCGGAATATAGTGCTGTGGAGTGGCAAAGAGTGTGGCAGAGTGTCCTAGAGTGGAGCAGAGTATCATCGAGTGGAGTGTTGTAGAGTAACAGAGTGTACTGTCGTACAGTGGAGTGTAGTAGAGTGGCGTGTCATACAGTAGAGTGGAGGGGCATACAGTAGAGTAGAGTGTTCTAGTGTGTTGTGGAGTGTTGTAGAGTGGAGTGCGGGGGAGTGGTCTAGAGCAGAGTAGAGTGTTGTAGAGTGGAGTGCATAGAGTGGAGTACAGTGGTGTAGCGTGTCATGGAGTGCTTTCGAGCAGAGTGTCGCACAGTAGAGTGGAGGAGAGTATCGTACTGTGTATTGTCAGAGTATAGTGTCCTACAGTAGAGTGTGGCACAGTATCATAGTGGAGGGCCACACAGTTGCGTAAAGTGGAGGGGCATACAGTGCAGTAGCGTTATCTAGAGAATAGTGTTGTCGAGTGGCATAGAGTGGAGTAGAGTGTTGTAGAGTGGAGTGGTATAGAGTGGAGTACAGTGTAAGAGTAAAGCAGAGTGTTGTAGAATTTTGTAGTGTCAGAGTGAAGAGATGTAGAGTGAGTGTTGTACAGTGGCGTAGAGTTGTAAAATGAGGTACAGAGTAGAGGTACAGCGTAGAGTGTTGTGAAGTGAGATACAGCATACAGTGATGTAAAGTCTGATAGAGTGAAATGACAGAGTAAAGTGGTGCAGAGTAGCATAGCACCGAGTGGAGTAAAGTTTCAGAGTGGAGTGGCGTGTTGTATGGTGTTGTACAATGTCATGGAGAGAGAGAGAGTGGAACACAGTGTTGTGGAGTGGCGAAGAATGGTAGAGTGGAGTGTAATAGAGTGGCAGATGAGTGTAGTAAAGTGGCGAGTGTGTCTGAGTACAGAGGAGTAAAGTGGGGTGCAGTGGTGTACAGAGAGTTGTGTAGAGCGTCATAGTGTGTCAGAGTAGAGCAGAGTGGCCTAAAGTGGAGTAGCGTGTCACAGAGTGGGATAGAGTGTTGTAGAGTGGAGTATCAGAGTGAACCAGAGTAGGGTCGAGTGGAGAGGCCTACAGTGGAGTAGAGTGTTGTCGTGGATTTACAAAGTGGATTGGTGAACATGGTTATGGCATACAGTGGCCTACAGTGTAGTAGCATGTCCTAGATTAGATTGGAGTGTAGTGTCTGAGTAGCGTATCGTGAAGCATCTTAGAGGGGAGTGGAGTACCACAGAGCGGAACAGTGTAGAGTGGAATAGAGTGGAGTGGGGTAGAGTGGCGTGCAGTGTAGTGGCGCACCGTGGAGTGGCATGTTTTAGAATGCTGAGGTGTGTTGTAGAGTGGAGTGTCAGGGAGTGTTATGTTCATTTTCCATCGATTTTTTTAGACAAATGTAGCGGCAAAATGGCTGAATACTTGGTTTCTATGCAAGACATACCTTATTCTTATGTTTATAACCTTATAGGAAAACATAAGGCACTTTACCAAATTCTGAATTGTGCAAAGAATTTTTATAGTATATATTTTTTAAAAAGGTAACTGAGTATCGAGGTCCCATACATCTATACATTTTGAAACTCAATTTCTCAGGAACGACTGAAAAGTTAAACACCAGATCACAAAAGCACGCTTTCTATGTGAAAATATAGCTTTCTGCTAAATTTGGTGAAAATCCGTTCAGCGGTTTTGCCTGTGACCATGTCTACATTTTCTGTGAGAAATTGCATGGGGAAAACGTGTTTTTCGGAGCCCCTTTTTTCTCAGTACCCTCTTGATGGATCCCCTGAGACTGGAAAAGCCAGTTATAGGTAACTGACATAAGTATAACTTGCACCACTGTGATGCACTGCTTATGACGTTATATTACATAATTGATTACTTTTTTTGTATTTTAAACAGTAGTGCTTTTTCAGTGACTTTCAAAGGTTAATGCAAGTTAAAATTCTTACTACTTCATGTATTACTCCACGTTAAACATTACATACATAGGTATATAATCACTCAAAAATCAAAGGTTAAAGAAACGAAATAAATTCTGTGAAAATTTCAGTGACAACGTAACGTTTTAAACAAAAAAAACACTGAAATTCACTATAGTTACCTCAAGAACTATAACTCATGCCCTGCCATGTACAGCGTTGTCATCAATGCGGACATTTCAGATGTTTAAGACGCTATCAGTGATGTCACTGTCCATGTCATGAGTGAAGAAAATTATCAGTGCATGCCAAGGGCGGAGTCGTAGTTATAGTTAACCGAGATAACTATAACTGTGGCGTGGGGTTGACCATAGGGCCTGCCTGCGGTCAGACAATGTGGCCAGCACCTCAATAGCAGTCCAGACTCTGCCTTCGTATGTGCATGGCGTGGGTTTGGAGCAGGCCAGACCATGAACCCATTCCCCCTGCATTGACTCATGGGCACCAGAAGGGGAGGGGGAATTGGTTATGTTATGTTATGTTTGCTTCGGTTTATATAGCGCCAACTCACCGGCAGGTCTCAAGGCGCTCATGACCGAAGGACAGAACTATTAGCAGATCGGAAAGACCAGTAACATAATGCGGACTAAGTTGAACCCAAAGCCTCCCTGAATAGAAGTGTTTTTAACGATTTCCTAAAACGCAGAAGATTGCCTTCTTTGCGAAGGGACTCGGGTAGTCTGTTCCAGATTTGAGCAGTTAGAACAGAAAAGGATCTCCCACCCTTTGTTGCTAGTTTAAACCGTGGGCAAACTAACAGCTGAGCATCAAAAGACCTCAGCCTTCGTTCAGGTTTATACACCTCCAACCGTTCTTTAATATAGGCAGGTGCTTGTCCATAGATTGCCTTCTGGGCCGTGCATAAGCTTTTGAACTCTGCCCTTTGCCTAATAGGCAGCCAATGAAGGCTCTGTAACAAAGGAGAGGCGTGGGATCTTCTCGGGAGCCTGAAGATGAGTCGTGCGGCGTCATTCAGGACAACCTGCAATCTATTGGTCAAGATTTTCGGCAGACCTAAATAGAGAGCATTCCCGTAGTCCAGCCTCGAGATGATTGTAGCAGAGACTACCGTGCGAAGCATGGACGGGGAGAGAAGAGGAACAAACTTACGCAACTGCCTAATTAGACCAGTACAAGTCCCCACAACGGAGGAAATCTGGCTGGCCATTGACAGTTCGCAGTCAATCTTAATACCAAGACTTTTCACCTTGTCACATGGTATTGGGGTGGGACCTAATTCCTGGGGCCAATATAGATCACTCCAGGGGGAACTTATAGTCGAGACCACTAAAACCTCAGTTTTTTCAGGATTAATTTTCAACAGATTTGCAGTCATCCAACTGACTGCATATCTGAGAATATCCTGCGCGTATTTCTGCGCGGAGACCGTATTGTCTATGCTAAGTAGCAGCTGGGTGTCGTCAGCGTAATTAAACACACGGCAACCCATATTGGCCAGGGAGTTAATCAATGGTTATAGATAAAGATTAAACAATAATGGGGATAGTGCGGAACCCAGTGGGACTCCGCACGTCAAGTTACCCACCTCCGACATGCCGTCCCCCAGCTGAATCCGCTGTGTCCTTCCCAACAGGAAGGATTGAAGCCACTGAAAGGCCGAATCCCGAATTTGGCCAGTCTATCCAAGAGCAGGGCATGGCTGACCGTATCGAACGCCGCTGATAGATCTAAAAGTATCAGGGCGCTCGGTTTCTCGCTGTCAGCCATCCCTCTAAGCTCATCCAATACCGAGAGCATCACCAACTCGGTGCTGTGGTGTGCACGAAACCCTGCCTGACGTTCCTGGAGGAGATGGTGTGACTCCAGAGATGAGGCCAGGGACTTCAGCACATGTTGTTCTAGGATTTTGGACAAGAACGGGAGTTGGGAAATGGGCCTATAGTTTTTCAAAATAGTGGGGTCGGCTCCTGGCTTCTTTATCAGAGGCTTCACTCGTGCTTCCTTGAAACTGGCAGGTAACAGCCCTGTTTCCAATGAGTTGTTCAGAATGGAGATGATGTAATCTTCTAGAATAAGGCGTGCCAAACGGAAGACACTAGGGGGCATGGATCTGCCGGAGAGCCTGATTTAGTTTTGCTCATAAGTTGCTCAAGACTCACCGGATCTATCAATGGGAACTTTGAAATAAGGACTTCCGAAGGGGTCTGGACATCCTGTTATATGATAGATCCAGTCACAGTACCATTCCTAATATCACAGAGAATGGTTTCCACCTTCTCCAGAAAGTAGTATTGAAACATATTACAACTAATTGTTGTTTCAGTGTTTTCAGGTTTTTTGCTCAGCTCTGTTAATATTTTGAATGTTTCTTTCTGAACATTCTCAGCCTGCTTTATACGGGTTTCGTAATATTTTACTTTAGTAGCCAGAATGAGTTTTTTTTATGAGTTGAGCGAGTTTTTATACTGCTCCCGATCCCCTACATCTTTTGTTCTCCTCCAGCTTCATTGGTGAGGGGTTTGTTGGTTGAACACAGGGCCTGGGTGTCATTTAAGTAAGGCAGACCTACTGACATTGTCCAAAGATCAGAACACCCAAAATATTAAATGTAGCACTACTGGATTTATGAAGGAATAAAGATATCAACATTTATAAAGCGCATGTATGGTCTTTTTATTTCAGTAATTCACACAGTGCGATGTTTAAAAAAAGTAGTCATAAAAATGTATTAAAGTTTAATTTAAAAACTCCTGCATGTCTTCGAGTATTATTTTTTATTACATTTTCAAACTACAAAGTGCAGCCACAAAACCCACCACAAAGGGGCACTGCACTAAAGCTGAAGATCACAGAGTTCCAGCTAAAAGTGCATTGAAAAATATGGTATGCTCTCCCGGGGTCATGGATTCAATGTCCCAGAAATCTTACTCCCTGCAACCTCCCGCCCCCACATTAAAAAAAAATGCTTGGTGTTGATGCTGTACCTTCTACGAGATGAACTTAGCTGAATCTTTTTTAGAAAAAAGCTGTTGCAAGACATTATGGGATTCTCCTTGCAGAAAGCAGTGAATAGTAAATTTACTATATTTTTTTTTAAAATATATCATTTTATAAGTCTCCTGGTGCCCCCCCCCCCCCCTCCCGAGACACCCTTTTTATGTCGAGCTAGACAGCACAGCTGTCTCTTCGAGACCTGCTGTGGGCATCAAGTCAATGCCCTTTCTTGACATTGCTTTTCATTTGTCCCTGTCAGTGTCCTTCAAAAATGGTCAGTCCTGCCTCTTTGTCCCTTCTTTCTCTCTTCTGTTCCTCCCTCAGAGCAGGGGCTTAGTACCGTCTCATCCCACTCTGGTTCTTGATCTGTTCTCTGGTGGACTATTTTTTTTCTTGGTTTCCTGTTCTGTTAGTTTGTTTTCAGCTTCAGCTCGCTAGCAGCTTACATTCAAATAGAGCATTCTTCGTCCCACCTCCTGTTAATGCTAGTTGTGTTACTGCTGCCTCCTGTCCCATTGCTTGTTTTTTTTAAAGTTTCCATCCTTGTTTAAGAAAGCTGCTGATTAAACTTTCCACCCTTGTTTCTTTCTCTAAGAGCCTTCCTCAGAAGTGCCTGTGTTTTCACTTTCTCCTAGGCTTAGAGCACGTTTCAGTAAATCATGTTATCTCCTCCCATTGTTGAGCATACAAAGACTGAAACCAAATGTCAGATGCTGGGACCCTATTTACTTTTGTTCCTTTGACTTCAGATAAAGACAAGATTGCAGACGGGAGAGGAGCTTACTAGGAGAGCTTCACTAGCTTGGTGACCACTTTGCTTAATATCCCTGTTTTAGCTCCATCAGACGCCTTATCAATCTATAGGAAAGAAGAAATATTCTACGAGTAACATGAACATTTTCACTGTTTATCTCTACTACAGCAGGGCAGTCTGCAGGGTCCAGAGATCAGAGTGCGCCTCTCCATCTGGCATGGCGACAGAGCTCGGAGCCCAGGGACAACGCTGTCACGGCTGCCGCTGACGGTCCCCACCGGAGTGCCATCGCAGAGTGCTGTCTGCTGACTATGAGCTACTCTAGGGTGCTGGCTCGTCCAATGTGTTGGGAGTCGATTGCAGGCACAGGAGCGCTCTGGAGACCGGGACGCCCCCCCCCCACCCTACCGTGATCCCCTCCTCCCCTGTATTCATCAGCGCTGGATCATTCGCAGGATAGCAAGTGGAAATAGAATGACCCCCTGGGCCTCCTCTCGACAACGGAGGGAGGGATGCCAGCTCTGATCAGAGGCCAAGAGGCAATGAGGCGCCTATAACGCTGAGGGGCTCGGGACCTGCGCATTGAAGGAGCTCAGCAGGCATAGTCTTGGCTCACCACCACCCCTCTGTATTGCCGAGCGAGGCTGGCACATACCAAGACGAAGGCAGAGGATTGCCCTAGATCGCGTCTCTTGAGATCACAGCAGATTCAGGTGGGTCCAGAGCACCCGCTCTGTTATCATTTTTAGGTCTCGCTGAGCCATTCCGTTAGCAATGCTTGCAAGATATAAAGTAAGGGCTTTGAAAAGTGCTCCTAAAATGCGGATTGGGTACAGTGCATGTGAGTACAACCACGTGCATTGTGCACAGCTTCCATTTGCCACCAGACACTTCGTGCACGTGCGCCGCGCACTGCCTCTGCTGCTACACGCATTCAGCTAACCAGGCTGCACACCCCCTCACCCCCCATATGCACGCTCGCCAATGTCCCTCCCACCCTTCCTTTAATCTCCGCTTTTCTTTGAACTTTCAGCACGAGTTCTCACAGGCTCCTCCTGCCCCCTTCCTTTAATGGCCCTCCCCCTCCCCAGCACAGAGCGCGCATCGCTTGTTTATTTTAATTTTTTTTATACCCAACCCTGCCGCATACTATAGCCCAAGCACGTTATTTAAGCCACTCCCTTTATTACATTACCCACGCTGCTGGCGTTATCCTTTCAATCCACCTTTTGCTGCTGTACTGTCCCTCACATTTTAGCAAATTAAGGCGTTACGTGGGGTTGTTAGGGCAGGACGATGGTAGGTGGTATTGCAAGGTAATTCACCCTTCACCCCCTCTCAACCCATTGTAACCTCCTTCAGTGCTGTGCACCCCTTCATACACTCGCACATAGTTGACCATCGCTGCGTGCTCTCTTCAGTGAGGCCAGGTATTGGGTGGGCGTACATCAGCCGTAGGATGTGACTACAGGCCAGGTAATGTCCCCCAAGTGACTTGTGTTCCCACTATCTTTCAGCAGCTTGGGCCTGTTTAGTCCCCCCATGCACCCAAATGTGCTGCATTATACCACATAATTTGGCCTCTTTTATTTTTATATCCAACCCTGCCACCTACTATAGCCCAAGCCATCGTTGCTGCTTATTTATCTTATGCAACTAACAACCATTGACAAAGCCAATAGACCCGACTTATTGTCAGTATGCTGCTACTCGTATCATATATCTGGATGCAATGACAGAAACAGCCAAAATACACGTGGGGCAGCACACTAAGCTAAGCAGGATGGATTTTTTTTTGCGCCTTATTTAAGCCACTCCCTTTATTACATTACCCACGCTGTTGGCGTTCTCCTTTCAATCAACTTTTTGCTGCTGTACTGTCCCTCACATTTTAGCAAATTAAGGAGTTATGTGGGGCTGTTAGGGCAGGACGATGCTAGGTGGTATTGGAAGTTATTTCACCCTTCACCCCCTCTCAACCCATTGTAACCTCCTTCAGCGCTGTGCACCCCTTCACACACTCGCACATAGCTGACCATCGCTGCGTGCTCTCTTCAGAGAGGCCAGGTATTGGATGGGTGTGTCTCTTGTTAAGGGGCGTCATTCATTCCAGTTACCTTACACAAGGTCACATTCATTTTTATTGTCCTGGGAATATTAGCTTATTCGTACAGAACTATAGGATGTTTAGCGACTCCGTGACTCGAAACCGATTCCCAGTTCTAAAGTCAGCAGGTCTGGCCATTACACCGCATCCTGGGGTAAGGGGAGAGGGGCAGGCAATGCCACATGGAGGCTCAGCTCGTCATCGGCTCGAGGTGTGAACAGGACCTCGGGCTGAGCCAGAGCCAGGCATCTCCCCCCCCACCCCATCCGTCCAGTATTCAGGGAGCTGAGCCGAGCCTGCCAGGACCTATCTACAGGCCTCTGCTCTGCTGATGTGGACGGCATTAAACGAAGAGTGTACTGTAAGGTGATGCCACGAGTCCTCGCTTCCTTCCTGATGGCTCTGCGTACAAGGCGTCTCTTCTTCTTCTGTGTACATCTATCTCCCGTAGCGCCTCGCTCTGCACACAGCTGCTTTCTCCTAGCGCTGCATACTTCTAGCTCACTAAAGCCTCACAAAAGCTTGACGATGAGTTCAAGCGCATTGGAAGCCCTTTTACAATAGTTGACTAGTTATCTTCCGGCTTCCGCCCCAGTCAGAGCACGGAGACCGCCCTGTTGGCAGTCGTGGAGGAAAGCCGGACACTTCTGGATGCAGGAGGTGCAGTGGCCATCATCCTCCTGGACCTAAGCGCAGCCTTCGACACAGTGAATCACCAAGTCCTGATTCATCGGCTGAGCAGGTTGGGAATTGCAGGTACTGCCCAGAACTGGTTTAGCTCCTTCTTGGAAGGCCGCACGTTCCAGGTCATCGGAGATGGCAGGAGCTCCAACCCCCGCCCCCCTCAGTGCGGCATCCCACAGGGCTCGTCGCTGAATCCCACCCTTTTCAATGGATACATGGTTCCACTAGCGTATATCACGTCCCCATACGGTATCCAGATGGTCACCTACGCTGACGATACCCAGTTGGTGGTGGCCTTGAATCAATCTATCCCTCACTCCCCCACCCTAAAATCATGCCTCACCGAAGTCGTAAACTGGATGGGGTCCTCCCACTTGAAATTGAATGGTGGAAAAACCGAGATCATGACCCTTGGCAATTTTGACAACATTGCCCTCAGCACCATCTGGCCATCATGCATGTGCCCAACCCCCACCCCCGAAATAAAGAGCCTGGGCATCTGGCTAGACAACAAACTGACCTTCCAAACACAAGCCACCAAAACGGTGGCTACATGCTTCGGCCTCATCAGAACAGCAAGGAAGGTCCATCCCCTGCTCCCCCCCCCCCCAAGCTAGGAAAATTATGGCCCAGTCTATCGTCCTCTCGAGACTAGACTATTGTAATGCGCTTTACCTGGGTGCCCCCGTCTCGGTCATTAACTGACTACAGATCATCCAGAACTACGCAGGTATACTGCTCACTGGTACTCCCAAAATCTCCTCGGCCAAACCCGCCGTGCGCCTCCTTCACTGGCTCCCCGTAAAAGAGAGATTAAGCTTCAAGTCACTCTGTATTGTCCAGAAGTTTCTCCAGGGCAAAGGGCCGCCCCTTCTCTCAGCCATAATCCACCCCTATAAGGCCAGGAGGACACTGGGTTTGAACGGACTTCGTCTCCTCGCCACCCCAAGAATCACCCGAGCCAGGAGTGGCAGTAGATTGTTCTCCCTGAACGCAGGCAGACTGTGGAATGCCCTACCTCTGCAACTCCGAAACCAACCCAGTCATGTCATCTTCAGAAAACAGCTGAAAACCCTCCTTCCCGTAGCCAAGCGCTTTATAAATGTCTTTTTTATTTCATTTCATCTTTCATTTGTTTATTGGTGCATTCGGATGTTAAACGGGTACTGCTACTTAGGTGAAATCTTTGCCCAGATGGTGTTACTGTTAGTAAAAAAGACAAAATAGTTAAGTAATATAACAAAATGTGTTGCATTATGCCGCATAATTTGCCTTTTCTTGCCATATAATTTAGCTGCAAACTTTGGTCCATCACTGCCACATACTCCCAGTGGTCCTAGACATAATGTTCTAGTTAGACCACTATTTCTGTCAGGAGAGTTTAAAAGCTCAGAAATTGACATGTGCATACTTTTGTAATCGTCCAGCGTAGGGGCGGCATGTCGGGGTCTCACACATGACCTATTTTGCATCGATTTTCTCACATTCCGGTAGTTTTTTAAAATACAGTTAGGTAATTTAGGTGGCTCTTGGACATGTCACAGCAGCTTCTTTTGGCGTCTCAGGTATAATCACCCTTGGATCTCAAGAGGCTAACTCTCGGGTCTCACCGGAGGGTCACTTTATTATCTCACGTGAAGATCATTTGAGGATATAATGTGAGGGTCACTTTAAGAGCTAACATGAGGGTTATTTTATTAAATGCTTTAGATTTCACAGGAGGGTCTCCATCAGCCGGCCAATTAATCAATGTACTGGTACACTACTTTTTCCCAGTGGTGATAGATGCAAAGCGGAAGTGTGCCTGGGATTTATTGAAGCTTAACAGCAGTGCAAGGTATAACTCGGACGGAACGTCAAGGGGGAGCAGGGAGTCTGGAAGCACATGCTTCAGAATATGAGCATTAACTGTGTGCTCCTCAGAGCTGACAACATTACGCTTATCTGTCCCCTCACCCACCAAACACACAGCCACACACACACACACAACCACACATACAACCACTAACATAACCACACACACAACCACACACAACACCACACACACAACCACACACACAACCACACATACAACCACACATACAACCATACATACAACCACACATACAACCACACACAACCACACACAACCACACACAACCACACACAACTACACACAACCACACACATGCAACCACACACAGAGCCAACCATCAGTGCACACTTTCAACAAGCACAGACACCATCAGTGAAACCCCCAAACCTTTCCAAAAAAGGATCTAAAGGTTATAAACACAACGTTTTAAAATCTCACCCCGATACCCCAATCTCTGACCCATACTTCTCAATGAACAAAGGGCTCATTAGGAATTACATCATCTTCTATACTAAAAGAAGAGCTCAATGGAGAAAAGCCTTTCTCGCTCTCTTTAAGGTCTCTCTCATGAAGAAAACCGCGCACTGATTCACACTAGCTATCCCCCAATCCCTATTCTGTAATGCAGCAGCTACCGTCAATATCTATCATAATAGAATCATCCTCATCCAATCATCCGACCGCAACCTAAATCTTTTAGATCACAAGGAAAGAATTACTATAACACACCCCTCCTCTCCAGCCAATAGCTTCGAAATTTTCAACTCCCAACCTGATCCCGAAGTAAATCAGGATTCCCAGCTGTCCCCATCTGCTCCAACACTAACTCTAGACCTTAGCGACACCCCAGCAAACAACTCATCCCACCTGATCACCGCCTGACACCTTAACACTACCAATACACACACTATCCCCCCGTCTGCGCCCGTCCGCGACCGGACCGCGACCAGCGCCAGGACCCCTGGCCCCCACCGACGGAAGCCGACCCGACGAACCTACAGCGCCGCCGACCTCATCGCACTCAACACCGGCCGCATCCCAGGATGTCACCGAGCCGCCCCGAAGCACACCCACGGACCCTTCAGCTGCCACGCCTGCAAGTTCACCTGCATCCGGACCTTCCCTGCACCCGCCAAGCCGAACTCCAGCAGCAACCACCTCAAGGGTATCCTGTTCAACACCCGCTCCGTCCACAGACACGCCGTAGAACTCTGGAACCTCCTCGACACCACCGCCCCTGACGTTGCCTTCCTCACCGAGACCTGGATGAACGCCTCCTCAGCCCCAGACATCGCCATCGCCATCCCGGAGGGCTACAAGATCATCCGAAGAGACCGCGACAACCAGACTGGAGGAGGCATCGCCATCATCCACAGAGACACCATCCGCATCACGACCAACACCGACGACACCCTTACCACCGCTGAACACCTGCACTTCCAGATCCACACCGACCCGAGGACCACCCTCAGAGGCACCCTGATCTACCGACCCCCGGGACCACGCACACGATTCAGCGAGGACATCGCCGACTTCGTCAGCCCGCACGCTCTCCCCTCCGCCGACTACATCCTCCTGGGGGACCTCAACTTCCACCTGGAGAACAACAACGACCGCAACACCATCAGCCTGCTCGACAACCTCGCCAACCTCGGACTCAAGCAACTGGTGACCACCCCCACCCACCTCGCCGGACACACACTCGACGCCGTCTTCTCATCCAGCAAAGACGTCACCTTCAGCCACGCAACAGGACTCCACTGGACGGACCACAGCTGCGTCCACTTCACCTTCAGAAGAACGACGATCCACCACCACCAGCAACAGGTTGCCCGAAGAAGCTGGAACAAGATCACAGCCGACCAGCTCACCGCTTCCCTGAGCCAGCACCCTCCCGCCAACTCAGCGAACCCCAGCCAGGCCGCCGACAACCTCACGAAGTGGATCAACGACTGCGCGGACGAACTCGCCCCTCTGAGAACCCCACCCAGCAGACCCGGCAGCAGAAAAACACCATGGTTCACCGACGAACTCAAGAGCTCCAAGAAGAACTGTCGAGCCCTCGAGAAAGCCTGGAGAAGGGAACCAACGACGGACAACATGACCACCCTCAAGCTCGCCACCCGGAAACACCACCAACTGATCCGCGCCACCAAGAAAAATACATACAAGGATCGACTGGACAACAACGCACACAACTGCAAGGAACTCTTCAACATCGTGAAAGAGCTGTCCAACCCCAACGCCGGAAACAATGACATCACCCCGTCGCAAGAACTCTGCAACTCCCTCGCGTCCTACTTCCACAACAAGATCACGGACATACACAACAGCTTCAACAACCAACCAACGCAAGCCACAACCGCAACGACGCCACCCACCACCACCCTCCGCACCTGGACCCCGATCAGCACCGAAGACACCATCCGCACCATGAACTCCATCCATTCCGGATCTCCGACTGACCCCTGCCCTCACCACGTCTTCAACAAAGCCGACGCTGTCCTCGCACCCCACCTGCGGGACATCATCAACACCTCCTTCGACACCGCCACCTTCCCTGAGAGCTGGAAGCACGCCGAACTCAGCGCTCTCCTCAAGAAACCCACAGCAGACCCCACCGACCTCAAGAACTACCGTCCCATCTTGCTCCTCCCGTTCCCGGCCAAAGTCATCGAGAAGACCGTCAACAAACAGCTGGCCGCCTTCCTCGAGACGAATGGATCCCTCGACACCTCACAGTCGGGCTTCCGAGCGAACCACAGCACCGAGACCGCCCTCATCGCCGCCACCGATGACCTTCGAACTCTGATGGACAACGGAGAAACAGCGGCCCTCATCCTCCTGGACCTCTCCGCGGCTTTCGACACTGTCTGCCACCGCACCCTAGTACAGCGCCTCAGCAACATCGGAATCCAGGAGAAGGCACTGGAATGGATCACCTCCTTCCTCGACGGAAGAACACAGAGAGTCCGCCTACCACCGTACAAGTCAGAGGCCACCAAAGTCATCTGCGGCGTCCCTCAAGGATCCTCACTGAGCCCCACCCTCTTCAACGTCTACATGAGCCCCCTCGCGACCATCGCACGCCAACACAACCTCAACATAATCTCCTACGCCGACGACACCCAGCTGATCCTCTCCCTGACCAACGACCCCGCCACCGCCAGAGCCAACCTGCACGAAGGGATGAGAGATGTAGCCGAATGGATGACGACCAGCCGCCTGAAACTGAACTCGGACAAGACGGAGGTCCTCATCCTGGGCTCCTCGCCCTCCGCCTGGGACGACTCCTGGTGGCCCCCCGCCCTGGGCACTGCACCCAAACCGACGGACCACGCACGCAACCTGGGCTTCATCCTGGACTCCTCCCTCTCCATGACCAGACAAGTCAACGCCGTCTCCTCGTCATGCTTCAACATCCTGCGCATGCTACGTAAGATCTTCCGGTGGATCCCCACCGAGACGAGGAAGACGGTCACCCAGGCCCTCGTCACCAGCCGACTGGACTACGGCAACGCCCTCTACGCCGGAACCACTGCCAAACTCCAGAAGAGACTCCAGCGGATCCAGAACGCCTCGGCCAGACTCATCCTCGACATCCCCCGACGCAGCCACATCTCCGGACACCTGAGAGATCTCCACTGGCTCCCGGTCAACAAGAGAATCACCTTCCGTCTCCTCACCCACGCGCACAAAGCCCTACACGACCAAGGCCCGAGCTACCTCAACAACCGGATCAACTTCTACACTCCCAAGCGCCTCCTCAGATCAACCAACCACGCCCTCGCCGCCGTCCCCCGCATCCGAAGAGCGACAACAGGAGAAAGATCCTTCTCCTACCTGGCCGCCAAGACCTGGAACTCACTCCCGACCGACCTGCGCCTGACCCAAGACCACCTCTCCTTCAGGAAGAAGCTCAAGACCTGGCTGTTCGAGCAGTAATGGCACCCCCCCCACCCAGCGCCTTGAGACCCTACGGGTGAGTAGTGCGCTCTACAAATGACCTGATTGATTGATTGATTGACCTTGCACTACCACCCCTACCATCCCCCTGCACCATTACTCCCAGCACCACACTCGCATCCCTTAGCCTAGCCTTCAACCATCCTCTTAACGCCACTCATCTCCCCTTTTCCTACTCCTACCCCAACATCAACACTGATCATTCAGCTCTAACCCCACATATAACCACCACCTCCCATCAGCCCGTCAGCTCCACTGCCCCCCTTATCCTCACATATACCACTACAGATCCTGACATAGCCAACTCTCAGTCCCCTCCCCATCCTGCTTCTTCACTCCCCCCCTCCATTGACATACACACAGAAAGAGTTCTTCGCATTGATCCCGACCACGACTCCCCCTTAAATGGCACTAAAGATGCAACTACTCTGCCTACTCCCACAGTCCATCCATCTAATACGGACACGCTCACTCCTGACCCCAGACTTGACCTGATATTATCAGCCCTTCAGCAAGTAAAAAACTGACATCCAAACCCTACATGACCTGATTATACAGCAACCCAAGTTCACAAGCACTAAACAGGAATACAGATCTTTCCCACACTCCAAGAACTCTAGTCGCACCCAACATCTACTTGCAAGCTCCCAGGATCAGGGGTACCCACATTGGAGCACAGTGCCTCAACCTAATGCCATATCCCGCCCAATCAGGATGATAACTTCTTAATCTGCAAAAGAATTAGGGGCCCTACTACGTTCTTACGAGCCATCCCACCCTCCACATAACTCGGTTGCGGCCAGATGGAGGAGAGCCCCGGGTCCCAGGAGGGAGCCCAGGTGAATTGGAGATGGCGACCGAGGCCGCCAATGGCAGTGCGGGGCTCCCAGGAGTCCCGGGAAGTCATGCAGGAGAAGTGCTGCTGTCCCCAAGGAGAGGAGTCCCCAGCGAGCAGCCCGGTGAGTAAGAAAGGGCTGGGGGGCTCATGGGGACTATCGGTGCTGCCGGATAAAGGCACAGCACCATGTGATGCGTTTCGAGTGGCTTCGGCTTGCAGCGGGCCGCTCCCACATTGGAGACAAGTTCTTTCACTTTGAGGCCATCATTATTTACCGAGCTAGAGGGGCCCGGGTGGTCCCCAGCTTTTGTTTTTAGAGCCTAGATGGCTCCAACGCTTTGCCCATTATTTTAAGGGCCCCATGTGGCCCCACCATGTGCATAGTTATTTAAAGCACCAGCGTGCTCCACAGTGCTGGGGGGGGGGGCAAGTTCTCCTTCCTGATTTTGGGCGCATAATTATTTCAGGAGCCCGTGTGCTCCAGGGGACATGATTTTATGAGCCTAGGTGGCTCCAACGTTTGGCCCATTTGTCTCCGAGGGCCACTGAGAGCCCAGGCCTCATTTGAATGTTTTCCAGCTGCCCAGCAAGTAGTGGGCAGCTGCATCGTTTAGGTCTTTCTTTCTAGGGGACATGGTTAAGCCAGGAGTGAGACGCACTCCTTCGCCCCCATCTTTTCCTGCACAGCTGCGCAGCACTTGGTGCCAGCTGCTACGTTTAGGCCTTCAGTGGAGATTCCCAGCAAGTAGTGGGCAGCTACAACGTTTAGGTTTGCCCAGTGGCGCACCCTTGACTTTCGCTGCCTAGGCAGCAGCCCTGACTTTGTGAACATAGGGCATTTGAGTCCCCTTTCTGAGATGGCCAGTTGGCCAGGGGGATTGTTACATTTATAGGGCATCAGGCCCTAATGTGATTCATGTGCTAAGTGTTATTTGGGTGCTAGGAAGTGTAATTCCTGTAGTATGTTTTACGCACCCTATTTGATACCCCTAAATATAGTTTATGACTATGAGGTTGTTTTGCATATCATGGTTTGTGTTAGTGAGGTTATGCTTCACTGTGTGATTTACGCCCCAATGTGAGTTCTACTTAGGAGGTTAGGGTCTAATGTATTTAGACTTGTGTGATACGGTGCATAATGTAGTTTATGTCACAGACTGATGCAAAGTACAGTGATTACCAGTGTTTACTGGTTGTACGTTTTATGATCTTTTTACTTTTACTAAGTTCACTTTGTGATGGTTCTGACAGTGGTCCATATGGCCCAGTCATGTGTACATAATCCCTTGTAAATATTGCCCAGTGCCAGTTGGCACAGTGTACATTATGTGTTTACTATTCTAATGTGTTTTTGAGAATAGAAAGGCTATTTTTGATATAACCTTGTGTGGAGTTCCTTTTGTAGGGTGCCTGGGATGTTGCTGTTGTGTGCGTGAGAAAATGCTTTACACATTGCCTCCGGGATAGGCCTGACTGCTCGTGTAACTCCCTCGCCCTGACTAGAGTGGTGGTCTCTGCCTGGCTTTGGCGCAAGCCTTAGCCAACCAGAGATCCCATTTCTAACAAATGGGAAACAGTTTTAACTTGTATAGCCTCCTGAGGGTTCCAAAAGTTCTATAAATAGCTAGGAATTCATTTTGTGCCAAAGCAGGAGAAGCATTCAGGACGAATGTTGCATATTGTGGCCATTGATCGTGGCATGAGATTAGAACCTCAATAGATTTTTGAACTTCACTGCGTGTGATTTATTTTAGACTGTACATTAAGGAAAGTGTTAATAAACTTCAGAGACAAGGCTCCCTGAAATGTTGCTTTCTACAGTGTTCTACTTATGCTCGGCTGGGAGATACACCCAAGACAAGTTATTGAGGTTTTCATTATTAAGAGTTTGAAGTAGTCCATATTTTCTAGAATACTTTTTGGAATCCTGCGGAGGTGGAAGAGAGTTGCAAGGCCCCATTAGATTGCAGAATTTTTCAATTTGTCCCAAAATATATTGATCCTCCCTATTGTAATCTTTTCACTAGTCCATAAGGACATTATGGCAGAGAGTGACAGTTAGTTAATTTGTTAGTTAACCTTTCATCTACTTGCAGTCATGCACTTAGAATACCAAGAAAGTTACATTTGGAGTCCACAAACATAGCCTTGGTATTATTTTTAATTGATTCTATATAGTCAAAGGTGGAATGTTTAAACGTCTGGCCACACTGGGGGGTTTCAGTTTTACCACAGAAAGAGAAATACTACGTATATAATTAGGAAGACTTGCAATAAGAAAACTGATTACTAGGTTTGCCCCATCCAGTCTGTTCACCTTAGTTGAGTGAGAAATTCGTTTTTTTTCCTTTTAAAAAGGAATTTGGAGAATTATCAGTAGCTTTAAGGAAACCGTTAGGTAAGCGGATTGAGAATGAACTGAGGAGGTAATTGATGGTTAATGTTACAATTATCTATATCTTTTTTAATCTTTGCTGCCAAAATAGTTATTTAGGTGAAATATTTTTTTTTATTATTTGAAGCAGATTTTTGCACATCATCATCAAACCAGATCCCAGGGTATTTCAAGTAGGGAGTACATATGAGTTCAGTACCTAGCATGTTTGGGACAGATACGAGGTTTAGGGCAAGAACCGCAGATGTCTCTCTATTTAGAGTATGTCTGGAGACAATCACATACTCTGATGTCTAGTAGCGTCAGGTTGGTAGTGTTCATATTTAACTTTAAATTCAAAGTGACATCAACAATGGCCATTGTTTTGTATGCCTAGAATCCAAATGTGATGCCTTTGAGAGATTCAGCATTCCTAATTGAGGCTATTATGTCTCAGCATCACTCATAACCACCACAGAATCACTCAGCACCACCTCAGCATCACTAAGCATCACCACTCCATCAGCACAGCACCACCTAGGCACCACCACACCATCACCTCATCAGTGCACCACCACCAGTGCAGCACCAACTCAGCATCACCTGGTCTCACCACTATCTATTGACCATGTCACATAATTCCACTACTCAAATACACTACACACCACCCAATACCACCCCACAAAATTCCCAAACTAACAATTCCAGTCCAACCCACATACTAACACTCCACTCCAAACCAAAACACATAGATAAAAGACATTGTCATTTACAATACCACTATCTGTACTCTCACAAATGCGAGACCTATTGCATTGCAAATGCTTGTTTTAATTATTGGGGAAGCGGCAGTGAGGCTCCCTTACCAGAGGCTTTACAGGCCCCTTGGACCAAATGTAGATCCCTGGTGCACACCTGGGGCACTCACAAGACAACATTGGGGGCAACAAGGGAGCACAGGGCCGCCGTGGTCCAGCCGGCTCCACACATGTACACCTCCTGTTTGCAGTACGACCCTGCACTGCTCACTCACGGCGAAAGCATATTTTTTTTCTGCTCATGCTGAGCAGGAGCAACCAGAGTTCCTCTACCAGCAAGAGTGCAGGCAGGGAAATAATGTCAGCTTCCACTTGGCAGGAGCATTTTTCCGGCACCCACCAAGTGGGAGCAGACCCGTTTTCATTGCCTACGCTCTTGCAGGCAAGGAAACTGTGGCCACCACCATGGGGATGGGCTCCTAGGGAATCAGTAATTGAACCGGGCCCAGGCGTTGGGGTTCCCGGGCCTTTGTTGGATCAGGGAAGGGGGCTGAGTACCCCCTCCCCTTTTAAAATAGTGGTCCCGGGGAAGGGGCCCACATTGTCTTTAGAGGCACAGGTTGTGTGTCCATCTTCCCTTGAATACTTATGCCGGGTCCCGAAGGATGTACCTGGGGACATAGTCAGTTCTGAGAGGGAGGACCTTGATGGATGCGTCACCTCTGTCAACATTTTCACCATCTAAATTTTAAAAGCCAAAAATGTTCAATGAGACAAGGCAGAAGACCGTTAAGAGCGAAGCCTCCACCAGCTTCGTATGATGAAGTCTAGGTCCAGCTGAAACCTTTAATTTTGGTGCCAAAAGCTATGGGCAAAACCAGCAGGAAAATTGAGGCAGCTGAAGACACTTGTCGTCATTTGCTTCTTTCATATTAGGAAATAGTAATTTTTTTCAGTAGTGCTCAAATTAACCAAGTGGAGCAAGCAAAACGTTTTAGCTGGGGAAGGATCCACGAAGCTAGACACATTTTCTTTGGTCCTATTGAAGCTGTCAAAAACTCTGAATGGCAAAAACTTGAGAATATTAACCCACTACGTCCTCTCATCACGGAGGTAACTTTGCTGCTTCCAATTTCTTTGAGACTCTGTCACTTTTCCAGATCTCAATATTCTCTAAAAGAACTAGGCTGAAAGCTACAGCTGGGCAGGGATCTTAGAAAGTTCTGACCCGAATACGCCAATGTGCGCTGAGTTAGTATCTTGGATGGGCGGCCTCTGTACTTTGTCCCGGTCCTCTTAGGGCCAAAGTTCCTAAGGTATATCATTTTCATTGATAAAGTAATTCTTCTTACTAATTCCCAAAGCTTACAAACTGGAAGGGCAGCTTCTAGGCTATTAGGATAGAGACAGCTTTGTGAAGCAAGCTCAACCACACTATTCAATTTGTCAACCAGTACGCAGGCAAAGTTAGGCCACTGGTCAGCTGGTTCTTCTGCAAAGCTACCTCTGTTGTCTTTGATGTCTATGGGAATATAGAAGTACGGCAAGAACTATCCCTAAGAAGCACCTCTAAAGAATGGGTACATGGAAAAGCAGGTTCCAAGTCATCCATCATTTCCTAAGGCAGACACAGATAGCAGGTTGTTCTACTAACTGATGATGATCTTATGTCTCTTTCACCCAGAGAAAGCTCCAAGGCTAATCCCTCTTGCAGCACATTCTCTGTTTTAGTGGAAACCATTCACACAAAGCACTATCCTGGGATTTCAAAGACAGCATGGGCCCCAGGGCCAAAATGTGGAGCTTTGGAGACTTCTGTGTCTCTTTACCATTAAATTGAGTCTGGTAAAAAAAAAAATGTGCAACAGCAAATTGTACTACAGTATGTATGCAAAAGGTTCAGCAATTCCTTCCCCTGAACAAGAATGAATTAACTTCTATATGCTTTCCGCAGAGCTCAAGAATTTTCAATGTATCTTCTTTTTAATTCATATTCACATTAATCAACACATTCTTAGTACAAGATGTTTGCTAAATGGGATGCATCAGTGAGCCCTTAATATTATAAACAAATTAAACAAAATGTGCACAGATCAGGTTTTGTTGGCATAGTGAGTTTGGGGAAAATAAATCCCTTTTCATCTTAGACCAAAAGATGTGAGCATGTATATTGGACATTAAATAACATACCAAGTTCTTGAAAGTGAGTCTATCTTTTAATTAAAGTAAGAATTAAATATTGTAAAAAAATGTTGACCCTCCCTGTCGTCATATTTATTACTTCATATGATCATAGACTCACAGTACTGTTTGAACACTTATCACAATGGTCTATAGAGAGGAGATTTACAACATAACAATACTATTTTAAGGAAGAGTGTCAGACACTGTGATATAAATACAATTATCAAAAGAAGTGCACACACTATCACAGTAGGTGCATCCCTGTAATTGGGCACACTTTAGGTTCAAACATAGACTCCTCAATGCTTGATGAGAATTTTCTCTCTTTATTTTCTTATGTTAACTTGATATTCATTTCATATCCGTTATATATTCATTATAACATACTTTTTCTTTTCATGTTTGTATCCACAACTCTATTTAAACGCTCCAATGCATTTCGGGCCAGTGCCCTTTTTCCAGGAGCACTACGAGCAAAAACAAACGGGACATTCCTTGTAATGCAACAATGTTACTACATGAAAACATACAGTTTGACACATAGGTTAGTATTGCAGTCATACATGCAAATTGTGCCGTGTGTGGTGTGTTGTGCATGCTGTGAGAAAAAACGGGTGTCACGAAAAAACGTAAAAGACGAGCGAAAAGTGAGGCCGATACGGTGGGAAAGGCGTACATGTCGTACTTACTCAAGTTCCAATGTGGGTATGTGAACGGGTTCTATCTGGAAAAGAACATAAAGGAACGGGTTGTAACATCCGTAGAAGGATAGCGAATTTAAATAATAATAGCCGGCGTGTTCGAACTTACTTAGACAGTTAATGCTTCATAGAAAAGTATTCGAGGTTAGTTTCCAGCGTCTATGGCGGTCGCGGTGTGTGTGATTCCGGGCAACGGTGTTTAAGTCATGTGATGTGATCACATGATGGGGGTCACGTGGCGCAAGTAAACATAATGAAGGGACTAAGATTCCCGGGTGTCATATTGGGTGTGTATGAAGTGGTACAATAGTATAACTCTAATTAGCCAATAATATCACAACCAAAAATAAAAATAAAATATACTTCACATTGTACATCAGGAATGTCGAAGGGCAACTGTGCAGCACCGACGTATGCAAATCTATACATGAAAGAGTTTGAGGAGAAGTACATCTACGACAACGTCACATGGACCAATAACCTGAAAATGTATACCAGGTACATAGATGACTTATTTTTTATTTGGAAGGACACGAAGTCTCACAGCAGCCTTAACTGAACTTAACACCAAAGATGACAGAATTGAACTAACATGGTCAATAGAAGAAGACACAATCACATTCCTGGATGTATTGATCTCAAAGACACCCACAGGTTTTGAAACAGACATTTACAGAAAAACCACTGATCGCAACAATACGCTACATTTCACAAGCTTTCATCAGGGAGCCTTAAAGAACCATCTCCCATACTCCCAAATGCTAAGAGCGAAACGCATTACATCCAACACGGAACTAGGTGAAAAACGTATTAAAGAAATGGACGAGAGATTTTCAGAAAGAGGATATCCAAAACACATCATAAATAAAGCAGAAAACAGAGTATCGAAAATCACTAGAGTACAGGCATTATCAAAAACCACTAAAACCAAAGATGACAGAATCGTTCTGGTATCAAAATTTTCTACAGCAAGCTCCATATACAAAAAAATCATTCTACGACACTGGACAATCCTTTCTTCTGAAACAGAATTTAACAACATCTTCAGCAAACCACCAATCTTTGCGTACACCAGAGGAAAACTCAGAGAAATATTATCAAAAGAAACCAGTACGAAAGAAAAGACAAGAGGAACCATCCCATGTATGAATTGCAACAACTGCAATAATGTCATTAAAGGTGATGCTATTACACACCCGATGAGAGGCCAAACCATCAAACTCCATGTAAATGCCACATGTGACTCAATGAACTTAATATATCTTCTTAAATGCCCATGTGGGAAAATTTATATTGGCAAAAACAGAAAGAAAAATAAAAACACGCTTGAATGAACATAAATCAAATATACGAACAAAGAACATAAAATCTAATGTAGCGGTACACTTCATGGAACAGCATCATAACATCGCACAGTTGAAATATATGGTCCTTGAAATCATTGAGAAGCGCGAGGGAAGAGACAATAACAGAATCCTACTTCAACGCGAAACAGCGTGGATATACCGTCTACAATCAATGAAGCCCTTCGGGCTTAATGATCAGACTGAACTCAGTTGTTTTATATAATTACAATTATGAGACTCTGACTAGTGACATCTTTGCTGCTTACTACATATATCATTTTATACAGTGTACAATGTGAAGTATATTTTATTTTTATTTTTGGTTGTGATATTATTGGCTAATTAGAGTTATACTATTGTACCACTTCATACACACCCAATATGACACCCGGGAATCTTAGTCCCTTCATTATGTTTACTTGCGCCACGTGACCCCCATCATGTGATCACATCACATGACTTACACACCGTTGCTCGGAATCACACACAGCGCGACCGCCATAGCCGCTGGAAACTAACCTCGGATACTTTTTTCAATCTATGAAGGAATAACATGCTTAATTAAGTTCGAACACGCCGTCTATTATTATTTAAATTCGCTATCCTTCTACGGATGTTACAACCCGTTCCTTTATGTTATTTTCCAGATAGAACCCGTTCACGTACCCACATAGGAACTTGAGTAAGTACGACATGTACGCCTTTCCCATCGTATCGGCCTCACTTTTCGCTCGTCTTTTACGTTTTTTCGTGACACCCGTTTTTTCTCACAGCATGCACAACACACCACACACGGCACAATTTGCATGTATGACTGCAATACTAACCTATGTGTCAAACTGTATGTTTTCATGTAGTAACATTGTTGTATTACAAGAAATGTCCCGTTTGTTTTTGCTCGTAGTGCTCCTGGAAAAAGGGCACTGGCCCGAAATGCATTGGAGCGTTTAAATAGAGTTGTGGATACAAACATGAAAAGAAAAAGTATGTTATAAGAATATATAACGGATATGAAATGAATATCAAGTTAACATAAGAAAATAAAGAGAAAATTCTCATCAAGCATTGAGGAGTCTATGTTTGAACCTAAAGTGTGCCCAATTACAGGGATGCACCTACTGTGATAGTGTGTGCACTTCTTTTGATTTTACGAACTAATGGAGCAGGACGGCCCCGTTACCTGTAGGAGCACCTAACCATACATAAAAGTGATCTCAAATTAGAAAGATTTACATGAACTTTTAAAAGCTGTGCAACACCTCCATTATATGAAGTATAAATACAATTATGACAACCTGTTTTGTAAAGCATGTGTTACAAAATATTTTGGTATTTAGTAGAACTGTACTTTATCAATGCAATACATATTCAACTCAGTGCTCATTATTCAATCATAGACCCAGCTTCTGCAATAGCAGGATAAAGATGTCAATTGACTCCAGTGTCATGTTTTCATTTGCTTAAGGACTTCCTATAAGTTGGGCATCAAGTGCTGAAGACATAAGACCACATCGCTTCCTTCCCAATGGAACTTCACTGGCACCCCTTGAAGCCCAGATCATCTTCAAACCAAATGCATTATTAACAAAGCTAGCACCAGCACAGACAAGATCAGACTAGATGTAAAGAAGTGCAAAAAAATAAATTATGTAACCAGTCTTCTTTATCCAGGACCTGTAACAACATCCTTATAGAAATCAGGAGTGCAACAACTGAAACAATTTCGGAGCTAAAACATATATCTTTACAAGAGCACTACATCATGGTCCATGTCTGCTCCCAGAACCCAACTACTCTCTAACCACTCTACAACATACCTTTATACGGAGCTCCGGCTGTTTTGACTATGTCTGTGTTCTACAGATACCACATACATAAACGAAACAACTGTCTATGAAGTGATATACACATAATCCCTGCCTATACAGATGAGTAGCTATGATTGCCACACACTTCACTTAAACCTTTGTGGATGACGGAGACCAAAAAGTAGAGTGGTATATATTAAGGATTTACTCTTACCATGAATTGTAGATTCAGTTTATGCTGGTTATGAATGTGGAAACAAATCGCCACATTCAAGAGTTATTGACTGCAGGAGTCTCTCTGAAATATTCGAGATGATCTATAGTAAGATTATTATCCTGAATTTCCATTTTCTATTGAATTTGTTGAAGAAGCACAAATCTCCGTTGAGTATCCCATTTTTAATTCTTCTGGCACCAGGAAGTATCTTAGTATCTTGAGTAATTTTCCTGATATAATTATTGCTTGAGAACCCTCCCAATAGTTTGTTTGTCAAACAAGGCCTGAACTTATTAAAACAATAGTTGTCCTAAGTGTGGGGACAGGCTCATTGACAATCTCGCTGACAAGCTCAGAGTATAACCCGAATTCAGCATATGATTTATCCTTTCGTCTCAAGTTATTTTAGTCTATACCAAGGCACAATTGTGCCTATCCTTTTGATCCTTCAGAAAGATGTATTTTGTAGATGAAGATACTCGAGAGATTAGCATACTGACCTGTCACACTACGAGACAACGAGTGAACTTGACAATGAGTATGCTTGGAGATAACTAGTGCCTGTTTGTCGAAGCAGGTGCTGTAAAAAGGAAAAAACAATCTGTGTGCCCCACCCACCCCCAAACAAATACCCTTAGTTAGGCTTTACCAAAGGAAGAGTGGCGATTTTGAGTTACTGCATCCATACCATTTGCAGTTTTTTGTGTCAAACTAGCTAGCTCGCAGAGTGTGAGGGCGTGGAGGTTATTATAAGGTGTGTCTGTGAGACCTCACGTGTAATACAATGCCAATTCGTCTTAGGACCAGTCAGTCTTCGTTTGTCAAACCTTAGCAAAACCATGAGTAGCTGTGGCTTCAAACAATTAGGAGAAATACAAATGAAAGAAACACGACTCAAGAAATCGGACACCAGTTTATAAAAATAGGTTCTATTTTCATGGATTTATAGACACCAAAAAGAGATATTGCTTTTTAAAGACACAACAAATCATGTCTTTTCACTCAAACGCGAAAAAAAGCATTGGCAAATTCAACAAATTTGACACTTAAAAACTTTTTCAACAAAAAGTTACATCAAGGATGAATGTGGTTACTTGGAAGAACTTAGGGCGAACAACTCAAGGGGACCAACAATGTCTGAAGAAAAGGTTACCTTCACCACAAAAAGCAATCTCCAGTTCAGTTTTAGCATGAATGAGCGCTTGACCTTGACTTCCATGGAGGGCTCCTGAGACAAGGGATACAGGATGCTGAAGATGCTCAACGCTGCTGAAGATGTTGTGCGGTCAACAGGGGTCTTCCTGGGGGTACTCCTCGGTTAGCGGCCCAAATGGGCCGAATTTGGCTACAGGAGACAATGTCCCTCTTAAGTCCTGTTTGATCCAGCAAAGGTCCAGTCACTACTGGTCATCGGGCACAACAAAACCAGCGGTTGCATTCTTATGCTGATAAATTTCCGTCTGGGAAGCCATACAGCACTCCGACAACTCTCCCAGGCCTAGACAACTCGGGTGCAACATTTGGGCACTGGGTCTCAGTCTCTCAGGCTGCGCTGTGACAAGGAGTGTTGATCCGGTGATCTGGATTGCCAACTCGCCCAGGCAGGCCTCCTCAGCTTTTGTAGCCCTGTGATGTGAACAGGATGTTAGCCAACTGACACTAAGAGTCTCTGCTTAAGGCTGGGCTACGGGGACAATTTCTCCATGAGCAATACACCGCAGGCATAGTCCTATTTTCGCTAGCCCAAGGAGCAGCAGGTGCAGTCCAGCTTGGGTACAATCCAACTTCAGTGCAGCCTCATCTTTGCCGTTCCAAGGTCAGCAGGGCAGTCCTTCGAACTTTTTCTCCAATCCAAGCGAGATATGAGTTCTGGTTCTCCCCCTCACCTTTTTTTTATTAACACGCAAAACATGCTTCAGATCAACATCATACACAAACGTACATTTGGTGGATTGACATGTATAACAGGTACCGTATATTGCACAGTATTTCCTTCCCAGCAGCCCACTTTTGCCAACAGTACGATCCAGGTAGTCACCAACATCATAGTTTCTTTAGGAGTCTTTTGGCGCTCTTTATGACACTGACCATTGGCCTCTATACTCTGCCCATGAACCCCATATCTTTTCCCATTTGCGTGGGCAGACCCATCTCTGGTAAATTGAGTGTTCCGCCCTATGGCACCAATCCATGTCTCTCTTCAAGGATTCCAGTGATGGGAACTCCCCTGCCTCCCATGTCCGGGCAATTTTTCTCTTGCCCCCCCCCCCCCCCCCCCCCCACGCGCTAATGCCTGCCAGGTCCTGCCTATTGTAGCTATAGGATCTCTCCCGTTACTCCCAGGATGTGCCACCTCGGCTCTGTTGGGACCATCTCCCCCGCAACTGTTGTCATTACTCGGGCCAGGCCCTCCCAGTACATTTGAATTTTGGGGCAGGACTGGGTGCCACTTTTATGCAGTTAGTGCCCTTAGGGGTGGTGGCAGTCACTAGTCAATGGGGTACCTGGTTCCCTCCAACCTGATGACAACTTCCTGTAAAATGTGGCATCTAGATATCCCCAACTGCTCTATTCTGCCCACTCCCAAGATGGATGAACCCCTTTGTTGGTGTATGGAGTTCGGTAGCCCACCCTAGAGGTGAGGCTACACACTCATGAAAAAAACAGTTTGGCCAGTATTTGCCCTCCTCTGTCCCTGATGCTAACCTGTCTACCCTGACAAAAGAGCAGCTCCTCTCAAGTGTGTTCCTCATTTGCCCTTAAAAGGCAGCTTCCTCTTTTAAGTGCTCCCTTGGGGCTAACACCCCATGTGGCTTCCTTCCAGGAGGAGGAAACACCGCCTCCAGCGGCAGGCCTCTATTGTTACCTGTCTTGGGAGCCATTTACGCATTTCCCCAACCAGGCAGACGGCAGTCTCATGGCCAGCATCTACAAAGGGCCACTGATTACTTGGACAACAGAGTGGCAACTTTCTAAAAGTTACATGTAGCAGCACGTTACATTCATTTCGAAGTTGGTCTTAATGTAACAAGTGGTTTGATACCTTGAAGGACCAAATTTAGTAGTCCCATTAAGAGGTTAGCACAGCTTAGTTGTAGGGGGTAATGCTGTACAGGACAATGAGACTACTTTCCAATCTCACAGTAAAAAAGACAACAGCAAGTTTTTAATGTCAGAACATGTGAAACGTCTGTTCTACTTATTAAAATGCTGCAACCTGCCCTAGGACTTGACAGGCCTGCTGTAGGGAGTGGCTTGTACAAACTAAAATGGGAGGTTTGAACATTAGCATTGTTTTCAATCATGTTAGCAGCTTTAAACTCCTCTACCAGCCTGCAGTGGTAGGCTGGAAAACATGTTTTACCATGTTCCTTTCAGGGTGACACAACAAGTGCTGCAGTCCCTGAGGGGACACCAACTTATAGGCCCTGGGTACCCCGGTACAATACACTAGGGACTTATAAGTAAGTTAGTTTATGCCAATTGGGAATAGGCCAATCAAACATACACTATTGCTAGTGGGAGAACACACACATTGAGTCCTGGTCAGCAGGGCTCAGGGCACTTCAAAGCCATTACACCAGTGCCTTGCAGTCAGATGGGGGAAAAGGTTGGGTGAAACTTGCAAAAAAAGCCTGTTTCCTCCCACAGAGCCTTTTCCACTTTCTTCCAAATAAATCAATTCCATTTAAAAGGTATATCTGGCACTGGGCCTACATATTAGGCCTAACACTTAGCATTTTATCTGGACTGGTGTCTTATTACTAGTGTTTTGCATATACGATAAAGTTTGAATCCTGCTCGTTCTAATCAAGAGTTCAAAGCATGCTTTGAGGTGATCCTGCAACACACCAGGATAAACAAAGTCCTCAAATACTTATCATCTGGGAGGTAAGTATGCATCTGCAGTGTCTCAGCCACCTGGGCACCAGAGAACTGCAGTACTTTGCTTCTTCATCTGGATTACTGAATACTGGTTTTCTTCAACCCTGCGAAGACATCATATGCAAGAAGGTTTTATACATCTTTGGCTTTTTACTCCTGTGATGGGGGCAGCTTCTCGAAAGAACTTGCCTCTCACATAATCCAGCTTGAGGTGACATCCCGGCTTCTAGAAACAGTTGCTCTTACCTCAGACAGCGGAAGACCCCGATCTTGATTACAGGTAAGCATCCAGCCCTAAACAGTAGATTATATTTTTGCATGGCTGAAAGGGAGAGAACATTAATTGATTTTTCCTTTTTTCCAGGGACCAATGCCAAAGATCCCCAAAGGAATGAGCGGCAGCCACTACAAATAATTCTGGTTTATGCCTATTCTGGAGGAAGAATAGGGTATCATCAGGGGCTTCATGTTTATTAAACCTAAAGACCACAGAAGGTCTAGAAAGATATTATTTAAGAGATCCAGTCTTTTCTTTCAGAAAATATCCATTGTCAGAGCTGCATGATGTCAGATTCTGGATCTGAAAGAAAACTTGGATTTCACATCTATTTGCGTCACTAGGCCACATTTACTGTAACAGCAATGTCATGTATGAGATAGAAATCTCAGATGGGGGCTGTATGAACTACGATACCTTTGGGTACCACATAATCACTGTTTTACCAGCTCACATGGCGGTGCTGTTCACTACCTCATCACAGACTCTTGAACCTCTTGTTAACATTAGTCTTTCATGAAGTAAATATCCTTCTTTAAAGAATCATTAACCTACAGTTGGCAGATTGCCTCCTCCTGATGAGCTTGAGGGAGCTCAGGTTGCGCCATTCTCTTTTCATTCTCCTCCTTATGGACTGGTATGACCATCCTAGCTGTGGTGAAGTGGAGTATACAGGCCTGAGCAAATAAATGGCTTTAGGGCCTTAATCCTTTCCATTTCTCTTTTTTGTCCATTCATTTAGTCAGTTTTCCCTAATCTTTATCTTAACTTTTCATTCTATCTTCTCTCTTCCCCACTCTGCTTTTAATCTCCTTCTTCTTGATTTTCCCAGTTTGTTTTGTGATTATTACTTTTTTTATCTGAGCCGACATCAGTTCCTGTACGGTGGTGTCAATAAAATCCAATGTTGAGACTGATGCTAAGGGGATTCATGTTGGGTCCTCATTGGCTGTGCCAGAGACTGGAAGCATGATTTTTTTCCTGGCTTCATTGTGGGGCAGCACAGAGGTCAGATTTGATGGTATATTCTATTTTTAGGTCAAGCCTAAAGGCAATTGCGCTGTCAGGTGATCTGTTGTATTTACTATGTGGTGTCTGACTCCTCGCACCACTTTGGATTGGCTTTTGTGTGCGTCATACAAACAATCCTAGCCTGCAAATGGCTAATGTTTGGTCATGTCCCACCTTTTTTAAAAAGTTAACTCCCACGGAGTATTGCCACACGAGTGAACAGAGATGCGCATGCAGTCCCTATGTAAGGAAATCCAACAAACTGACATCCAAGTGCAGTCTGGCTCATGTTCTATTTTACTGTAGACCTCCATGGTCAAGGTGTGAGGACTGGGATTGTATTCCTTGTCCCCAGTATTCTACTACACGCAGACACCATAGACCTGTTCGCATGGGGGCGGAAGACTGCATGCAACTCCGTCATCAGAAAGCGGTAAATTATAAATCCACTGGCCTCACTACAAAGTTGTTATGCAAACGTGGCTGCCATTTTCAAAACGTAGGCTATTCTATTCAGGTTATGCAGGAACATCGGTAATAGAAACTGTATAGATCTGAAGTAATGTAAAAATCTCATTTTCTGTATTAACTACTGCAAACATTTATTAATTGAGTGATTGCCGTTAGAAATAGTAAAATTGCACACATTATGCACAGTAAAATAAGCAGAGACGATCATGTTTGAAAGGAATTAATTGAAAATGAAATGAAATAGCTGCACTTTAAAATTGCTATGTCTTTTCCTGCTTCATCTGCAGCCATTCACTCACCACCTCCTTTCAGGACTTTCCTCGCAGTGACGTGGCACACAGGAAGCGCTCTCCCCCCAGTAGGCTGTTCTTCCCCACATGCGGCGGGGTAGTTCAGGTCACTGCTGTGTTGTGCTGTGTGTGTGTGTGTGTGTGTGTGTGTGTGTGTGTGCGCAGAAGAAGGTGCACAGTAACTCCAGGTGTTCCGTGGCCCTTTACCGGGACCAAGGAGAACCTGCAGCTCAGCTCCCTTCAGCATATAGCAGCCAAGAACGAGAAGAGCTGCACCAAGCTCCAGGACTTTCTGGCCAATCAAGTCAGTACCACTACCCCCATGCTAATGCAGACAGGCATGCTTCCTGCCAACCCCAAGTATGGCGAGTTCCAGTATCTGGTCCCCTGCGCTTTTGTAGGCAGCAGCCCTTGAAATATTTTCTACACAGCAGCTACAATACTTGCAATCGGCATTCACCCACACAGAGATTAGGCTGAATACCTGCCGGTGTACAGCAAAGAGCTGCAGAAGCAGTACCCCCAATGTGCATAAAGAAACCAAATAACGAAACCAGACCCTTTTTCGGTCACTAATCTGCAATAAACCTTTGATGCTTCTCTGTTTGCATTACAGCTAATGTTTTTTTGTATGCACACCCGATTTCTTTTAAAGAGAATCTTTAAAAAAAGAGTTACTGCCATGTTAATTTTGTATCTTATTTTAAACTGTCTCTCCAATGCTGGAAAGCTGTTAAGTAAAAACTTTTTTTTTACCAAGCCCTCGTTATGTCACTCAATGGTAGCGATATCACGTCAATTGAATAAATAAAAAGACGAATAGGTGAACTGCAAACACCAAGTGTTCCGTTCTGTACTGCAGCAACAAGGCACCCATTTTCTTTCCAAAGGTACCTTTATTTGTTATTCCCCTTTAGACAGTAGTCCTGACATGCACTACTTGAAATATTAGATGAACAAGGATTATTTATTTGGAATGGTAGGAAAGAAGCATGATCTTACCCAGTTAACTTTGTAGTCTATTGCTTTTCCAAACAATTGTCTTGAGCAAGTCTCCAATGATCTGCATGTTAGTGTAGTCGGCAATATTCAGTGTCAGTATAAGACTAATATATTTTGTCGCTTTGGCTTCTAATGCTGCCTGTTTGTCCCCAGGTAGGAATGTGTCCCTCAATCACACATGTGCAGTAATTGCATAGCTATTCAATTTGCAGTAATTGCATAGCTATTCAACTCCAGTTTTTTTGGTCGGCACTGAGAGATTAAGTGATTTGTCCAGAATCACAGGATCCATTTCTCTCTCTTCACTCTACCACACAATTATCTCTCCACCTTTAACACTCTCTCTCACTCTACCTTTTCTAACTCTCTATCACATTCTTTCTTTCTTCACTCTACCTCTCACTTAAATATGCAAATAACTAACTCTAAATATATCTATATACCATCTCTCTTTTGCTTTCTATTACTTTCGCACTGGCACTCTCTCACATAAGTAAAAAACACATTTCCATTACAAGCCAATAATGCAAGACCTATTGCATTTCAAATGTTTATTCTCATCTATCCTTGACTGTCTTTGACTTATTGAACAAGTTACTTACCTTCGGTAGGTAACTTTATTTGTGAGAGACATATGTAGTTATAGATTTCTTACCTTTAGAATTACACCCAGGCGTCAGGCTGGATCTGGAGAATTTTCTTTTCTTAGCAGTACCCCTGCGCGTCGGGAGGTGGCGTCGGTTGACTCAGCGTCCGTCGCTGGCATAGTGGTCAACGCAATGACGTTGCTGTGACGACTTAGACACCGCCCCTTCGCGCTGACATTAGTTCTTTTAGACGACTTTCCATGCCAGAAGCGCAGAGCCATGCAAGACACTAACCACTGCTGCACATAACTAGGATACTGAAAGGCAATCCCTAACCCTAGAAGTCAGTTCGCTGAACGGGGAGGATGGGTGGGGAGGTAAGGAATCTATAACTACATGTCTCTTACAGATACATTGTTACTGAACGTAAGTAACTTGTTCATCAGAAAGAGAGTGTAGGTATAGATTCCTTACCTTTAGAATAGATACCCCAGCAATGTCAACCCCAGAGGTGGGTCTGTGAACTAAGTTCACACCAGAAAGTCCTGGAGAACCAAACGGCCAAAGTAGCAGTCTCTCCTGACTTGGCTGTCCAGGCAATAATGCTTAGTGAACATGTGCAGGGATACCCATGTGGCAGCCAGACAGATGTCAAGGAGTAGGACTCCATGCGCCACGGCAATAGTAGCCGCCGTCGTCCTGGTGGAATGGGCACGCAAACCCACCGGGCTTCCTTCTTTGCCAAGGAGTGGCATATTTTAATACATAGGACAACCCATTGAGAGTTGGTGCATGACTCCACGTGCCAAAGCAATAGGGACGTCGTCGCCCTGGTGGAATGGGCGCGCAGTCCTACTGGAGGGTCCTTTTTCGCTAAGGAATAACAGATTTTAATGCAAAGGACGACCCACCGAGAGATGGTCCGTTTCTGCACGGCCAGACCTCTCTTGGCGCCCACATAGCCAACGTAGATTTGATCGTCCACCCGGAAATCTTTTGTGTGGTGTAGATAGCACTACCGCATGCGTTTTGGGTCCAGACGGTGGAGTCTCTCCTCCTCTGTAAAGGGATGCGGTGGCGGGAAAAAGGTGAGCAGAGTGATGTGGAACGAGGTAACCACTTTAGGAAGAAAAGAGGCCTGAGTGCAAAGGACTACTTTGTCTGGATAAACCGCAAGAAAAGGAGGTTTAGAGGACAGAGCCAGGTGCTCACTCACTCTGCGAGCAGAGGTGATGGTGACAAGGAAGGCAGTCTTCAGATTAAGGAGCCTGATAGGGCAGTTATGTAGAGGCTAAAAGGGAGCACACATAAGGAATGTCAGGACAAGGTTGAAGTCCCACTGGGGCATTACGAAAGGAGGAGGAAAGAGTTGAGTAATGCCCTTCAGAAATATATTTACAATAGGGGACTTGAAAAGTAAGGCTGATCAGGAAGACGAAGAAAGGCAGAAATAGCCAAAAGGTAGCTCTTAAGAGTGCCCAGGGCAGAGCCCTGCTGGGTTAAAGATTGGATGAACAAGAGTACCTCCGAAAGAGGGGCAGAAAGGGGATCCACAGCCTTTGATGTGCACCATGCCACAAACTTGTTCCATCTACAGGCGTATACAGACTTGGTTGAGGGACGCCTGGCTGCCAAGATGACATTAGATCCTTTGGGTAGGTCAAAAGCTGTCAACTGCCACCGCTCAATTTCCATGCAAGGAGGTGGAGGCTGGACAGGTTCAGGTGGAGGACCGCCCCCTGCTGCTGCGACAGAAGATCTTCCCGAAGAGGCAGTCTTATCGGAGGTTCGATGGCCATGCTCAAGAGCTCGGGGTACCGGACTCTTCGTGCCCAGTCTGGTACTCCAAGAATGACTTGGGCCCGATCGTGCTTGATCTTCTTTAGCACTTGGGGCAGAAGTGGTACGAGTGGAAAAGGGTACAGGATGCCGCAACTCCACTCGTGACGAAAATCGTCGCCTAGCGAGTGCCGCCTTGGAGAACCCAACCCGCAGAACTGCTGAAAGTGCTAGTTCGCTTTGGTGGTGAACAGATCTAACCAAGGCTCTCCCCACTGTTGAAAGAGACCTTGCACCACCTCCGAGTGAAGACGCTATTCATGATCCATCATGCACCGACGTCTGAGCTCGTCCGCCCTAGTGTTTTGAGAACCAGCCAGGTGTTGAACCACCAGGAACATGACCTGATGTTTCAGTCAAGTCCAAAGGGGAAGAGCCTCTTGACATAGGGTCCACGACTCCACACTTGCCCTGTTTGTAACAGTATCACATCACGGTGGCGTTGTCCGTAAACACCTGCACTACACTCCCTTTGCAAGAGGTAAGGAATGTCTTCAGTGCTGGACGAATAGCCTAGAGCGCCAACAGTTTAATGTGGAGGCCGCACTCTGCCTGAGACCAGAGTCCCCTGATCTCCGCCTCTCCCATGTGCCCGCCCCATCCCAGGAATGACGCATCAGTCACTACATTTAGCTCTGCTTGGGGAAGGGAGAGGGATCTGCCGCAGACCCTAGCTTGGTTTGTTAACCACCACTGCAATTGACGCGCAGTCCCCTCCGAGGTCTGGACAACGTCGGAAAGATTGCCTCGATGCTGCGCCCACTGGAACTTCAGGTCCCACTGCAGAGCCCACATATACCGCCTGGCATGATCTACCAGCAGGATGCAGGAGGCAATGAGGCCCAGCAGCCTCAGTGTCAGTCTCACCGAGATCCAGGATAGAGGCTGAAACATCAGTATCATAGCCCGCATATCCCGGAGTCGCTATTCGGGAGGATAAGCCTGAAACTGAGCTGTATCCAGAACCACTCCGATGAAAAGAAGCTTCTGAGAGGGAGTCAGGTGTGATTTCTGCACGTTGATGGTGAAACCCAGCGAATGCAGGAGGTCCGCCGTGGTCTGGAGGTGGGAGACAACAGCCTAGGGCGATCTCGCCTTCAACAGCCAGTCGTCAAGATAGGGGAAGACTGGAACCCCTGATCTGCACAGACAAGCTGCGACCACCGCCAATACTTTCGTGAACACCCAAGGGGCACTAGTAAGGCCAAAGGGGAGCACAGTGAACTGAAAATGCTCATGGAGTACCGTGAACCTTAGGAAACGCCTGTGAGCCTGCAAAAAGGGGATGTGGAAATAGGCATGGCATCCTGTAAGTCCAACGCAACCATCCAGTCTCTGGGCTCGAGGGAAGACAGGACCTGAGCCATGTGAGCTTCTTGAAATTCTTCTATCTGAGGAAGCTGTAGAGGGCCATGAGGTCTAAGATAGGATGCAGGCCTTTGTCCTTCTTGGGTACCAGAAAGTAGTGGAAGTAACAACCACACCCAACTTCTGGCACAGGGACCCTTTCGATAGCTCCCTTGGCAAAGAGAGATGCAACTTCCTGGCGGAGAAGGAACAAATGATCCTCCGACATGTGATGGAAGGATGGTGGCATGGAGGGAGGGGTAGTCTCAAAGGGGAGGGAGTAGCCCCTTCGGGCTATCTGCAAAACCCACCTGTCTGATGTGATGGTGCCCCAGTGGGGGAGGTGATGCGAATCCTGCCACCCACTGGCCTCTGCTGGCCCTGAAAGGTTGGACTAGGAGGGTTTGGAGGCTGTTGCAGGGGGGTATGGGTGGACTGGCCCACCGGCTGGCCCACAATCCCGCGTTGCTGTGTCACACGTCCGTGACCACACACATGCTGGACAGGGTCAACCGTGGTGAGGCACCCCTTCTTTAGCCAAGAAAGGGGCGAAAAGCAGACAGTGTGGGGGCGAGAAAGGATCTGGCCGTGGCCCTGGAATCCTTGAAGCGCTCGAGCGCCAAGTCCGCTTTGTCACCAAAAAGGCGAAAGCCATTAAAGGCCATGTCCAGTAAGGTGGATTGGACATCCCTAGAGAAACCAGTCGTCCTCAACCAGGCATAGTGCCCCAGAGCTACTGACGTGGGAACTGTTCTGTCCATTGAGTCGGCGGTATCCAGCCCACATCTGATGGTGAATTTAGGTGCGTCTCGACCCTCTGCCACTGCACAGGTGAGAACAGCCAGGGCCTCCTCCGGGCACTGTGGCAGCACTTGCGCAACTGTATCCCACACTGTACGGGTATAGCGGCTGAAGGGTCATGCGTTATTCATAGACTGTAGCGCTAAGCTGGCGGAAGAAAACATCATCTTCCCAATGAGGTCCAGATTCTTGGATTCCCTATCTGGGGGAGCAGTAGGGAATGCGCCTTTTGAGGACGAAGCTTGGACTACCAAGCTCTCGGGGTCAGGTGAGAGGAAAAGTGGTTAGCTGGGGCCGGGCAGCCCCCGTGCTGGGTTTGGACCAAGTGCCAAGAAGGACGTCCCTGAGGGCTTCATTCAAAGGCAGAAGGGGTTCCCAAAGAGGCCTCTGTCAGGAGGCTAGTCCTGACGAACAAGTTACTTACCTTCGGTAATGATATATGTGTAAGAGACATACATTAGTTATAGATTCCTTACCTTAGAATTACCCCCAGGAGTCAGACTGGATCCGGAGAATTTTGCTCAGCAGTACACCTGCGTGTTGGTCGACTACGCGTTTGTCGTTGGAGTCGTGATCGCTGGGATGGACTTGTGGAATCTACTTAGACGCTGCCCTGTGCGCTGACGTTCGCTCTTTTACACGACATTCCACGCCAGAAGCGCAGAGCCATGCAAGACAATGACCACTGATGCACAAAACTAGGGCCCTGAAAGGAAGTCCCTTGCTCTAAAAAAAGGTAGCCTTTAAGGGTGCCCAGAGCAGAGCCCTGCTGGGCCAAAGAAAGAATGAAGAGGAGAACCTCAGAAAGAGGGGCAGAAAGGGGATTCACAGCCTTTGCTGCGCACCATGCCACAAATTTGTTCCATCAACAGGTGTATACTGTTTTAGTAGATGGCTGCCTGGCTGCCAAGATAACATTACAGACTTCGAGAGGAAGGTCGAAGGCTGTCAACGGTCGCTGCTCAATCTGAAATGAAGGAGGTGGAGGCTGGAGAGGGTCGGGTTGAGGACGATTCCCTGCTGCTGTGACAGAAGATCCGCCCAAAGAGGCAGTCTGATCGGAGGATCGATGGCCATGTTCAAGAGCTCGTGATACCAGACCCTTCATGCCCAATCCGCAGCCACAAGAATGACTTGGGCGGGGGGAGGAGCCAAGCTCGCGTCCGAGATGGCCGCGTTTTAGCTCGGCTCCGTTCGCCTGCCTGTTTTTATCGTTTATCCTGCTGTTATCCTGCCCCGGGAAGTCCTCTTTGCTATGCTATAGCGTTCAGATACCTTGCAGGCACTCACCTTTGGCTCTGGTCGTCCTTGGGTGCCGTGGATCATGAACGGCGCTCCCGCTCGCTTCGGGGCCTCCGGAGCGGGCTGGCCTGGATCCTCTCGGCGGCGCCCGGACGGGGCGGAGCGCGATGATCGGTCCTTGATGGCGCTGTGGACGCGGTCGTAGAGGCCGTTGTGCGTATTGGCCGGCTGTGACTTGCTGGCCGACTCCGGCGGTCCGGTGGCCTTGGGTGGAGGCGCAGCCTTTCGTTGACGGGGCTGACCGTATATTCGGCTTGCTCCCCCTTTGTTCTCCGGTCCGGCCATTTTGTTCTCCTCCGCCCGGACTCGGAGAACGGGGCCGGCGGCACTGGGGAGCCGGCGATTCCTCTTCTTCTGGTGGCCCCCCTTCCTGCTCTGGAAGGTGCCCTGCTGCCGGTCGGCTGGTCTTCATTTGCCTCGCTGCTGTCCGGACGGGGGTTGACCGCCGCCGCGGCCCCGCCGGGCTTCCAAGATGGCGGCCGACCCTGAAGGTCTCAGCCGGGCCTGGACGGGCGCTGGAGGCCCGCCGCATGGCCCAGGTGCCGGATACTGTAAAGGTTTTCCTACACTTGAGGACATCCTTGCTGCCCTACACTCCTGGCGAGCTTCTGTGGCCGCACCCGCTGTCGCCCTGGAGGTGGATCCTCTCTTCGGGCCGTTCGGGCCCCCTAAACTGGGTGCGGCCTCGCCGTTGCTGGGTGCGGCTGGAACTATCCTGGGAAGCATGGGCCCGGCGACTGCCGCTTCAGTGGGTGTGCGGAGTTCCGATGCCCTTCATCGTCCTGTTCTATCTCCTGCGCCACTGGCCCGGGGGCCGGGTCCCGTCCGGACTGGACTCGATGATTCTTTCTGCCTTTCTTCGCCTCGCATGACCGACCCTGGCTCCTGTGCCTGCCCCGCTGGGTCGGTTTTCTTCGAACTATCCCGGACACTGTGCCTGCATTGTCTACGATGTTCTCTGACTTTTCCGGATCATCCGGGTTCTACTCCACGTCTCTTATCTGGACTGCCGTTTTATCTCCCTGTTCTTCGCCTTCTGTGCCTCGCGGTCTGGTTCTTAGTGAATCGGACGACTACAACTTTGGACAAACGAGGACAGGGCTGAGACGAACTTGCCTCTGTGTACGGTAGTCTTGTACTGGTTGGATGATCGGCATGCAACGGTATGACTAAGTGTGATTTTGTGGTGCTCCTGGAGTGTATCCTTATATTTCTTTGACTTCCCGTGGGCTCTGCCTTTCTCAGGCGGGTGGGTGGGCGCTGTTGATCCTGTTCTATGGCCCTCTCCCGTGCGTTTTCTTTCCCTTTTTCCCTTTCCCCCCTTCCTTTTTGTCTTATGTTTCTGTCTCGCCTTTGCTCTTCTATATTTCGGGTTCTATTTAGGGCGACAGGCACGCTGCTGGGGGGTAGGCCATAGCCTTCTGCAGGGGTGCAGGGTGGGCTTGCGGGGTGGGTGGGGGGGTCTGTCACTTTGGGGGGTCTTTTTCCCCCCTTTTTTTTTGTTCTATGGCTCTTAAGTATTCTCTTTTTCGGGACTCTGTCTTGTCATGTGTTCCCCTGGGGTGTTTCGGATGCACTGGCCTTCCGGTCCTATTGTGATTACGACTTACTACGTGTTCCTCTCCCTGATTTCTAATGGTTGCTGTGTGCCGGTTGATCTTTTCCTGTTTCGTTCCCCGGGGGGCACGTGTTTGAGGAGGAGTCCCTTCCTTTCTCTTTTTTCTTTCCCTCCCTCATCTTGGGGGATTTCTTTCCTTTTATTGGGGTATGTAACGTATTTATTTATACGATGGGCTCTTTTTACGTCTGTTTGTTAAGTCAGGTTGTAGCTGTGGTGGGTGGGCGCTGGACGGCGAGCGCAATTGCCTCTCCTAGTGGTGCTTCCGTTGGAATTGTTTTTACCAATATGTTTAGTCCTTGTCGGATTTATTCTGTACCTTCTATGATCGCCTGTTCGCGGCTCACCACGGCCCCTCCCTTTTTGCTGGCTCACTGCCCGTCATGATCCTGTACTTCCCGTTCCCATAATATAAAATCAACCTTCACATATCCTGTCAAAGCTGGTTGCTCTATGGCTTTCGACCTATGTCTCCTGTGTTCGTATTGTCATATCCTGTGGGTACTTTTGTACTGCTACTTTTGCTTCTGATATGTGGTGGCCAGCCCGTTGGGTTGTAGGCCCGTATTTGTGAGCACTTTCTGTACAATAAAGGTTTAAAAAAAAAAAAAAAAAAAAAAGAATGACTTGGGCCCGGTTGAGCTTGATTTTTTTCAACACTCTGGGCAGAAGTGGTATAGGCGGAAAGGCGTATAGAAGACCGCAATTCCACTCATGACGAAAAGCGTCGCAGAGTGAGTGCCGCCTTGGAAATTCTAAAGCGCAGAACTACTGACATTATGCGTTCTCTTCGGCGGTGAACAGATCTAACCAAGGCTCTCCCCACTGGTGAAAGAGACATTGCATAACCTCCGAGTGAAGACTCCATTCGTGATCCATCATGCACCGGCAGCTGAGTTCATTCCCCTAGCATTCAGAGAACCTGCCAGGGGACCGTCTGAACCAAAATCTGCCACTCACTCTACCTACCTACCTGCTGCTGCTTACTTTCCTGGCGCCATAGACCCCTGGGACTAACGCAGCAATTCGCCGGTCCCGCTCCGCGAGTCCCGCAGCGCGGTCTTAACCGCGGGAGCTGCTGCAGACAGAGTGGGGTTCTTCGTTCTTTGTTGTCAGCTAGGGGCGTCCAGCGGATCCCGGCAGGGCTGCGAGTTGAAGCCAGGGACTCCGTGGACCAGGAGTCCCTCCGTGCCTGATCTTTTCCACCTGGGCTGCTCTCCCTGCCGGCCCCGCCCACCCGCCCACGGAGATAAACGGGAGCACTTGGACTGTGCCGGTGGGACCGTCTGAACCAAAATCTGCCACTCACTCTACCTACCTGCTGCTGCTCACTTTCCTGGCGCCATAGACCCCTGGGACTAACGCAGCAACTCGCCGGACCCGCTCCGCGGGTCCCGCAGCGGGGTCTTAACCGCGGGAGCTGCTGCAGACAGAGTGGGGTTCTTCGTTCTTTGTTGTCAGCTAGGGGCGTCCAGCGGATCCCGGCAGGGCTGCGAGTTGAAGCCAGGGACTCCGTGGACCAGGAGTCCCTGCGTGCCTGATCTTTTCCACCTGGGCTGCTCTCCCTGCCGGCCCCGCCCACCCGCCCACGGAGATAAACGGGAGCACTTGGACTGTGCCGGTGGGACCGTCTGAACCAAAATCTGCCACTCACTCTACCTACTTGCTGCTGCTCACTTTCCTGGCGCCATAGACCCCTGGGACGAACGCAGCAACTCGCCGGACCCGCTCCGCGGGTCCCGCAGCGCGGGAGCTGCTGCAGACAGAGTGGGGTTCTTCGTTCTTTGCTGTCAGCTAGGGGCGTCCAGCGGATCCCGGCAGGGCTGCGAGTTGAAGCCAGGGACTCCGTGGAACAGGAGTCCCTGCGTGCCTGATCTTTTCCACCTGGGCTGCTCTCCCTGCCGGCACCGCCCACCCGCCAATCACGTCTTTCCTCGGCATCTTTAGAAGGACGTGCACCCGCTGCGCAGGAGCGCCCGGCCCTCCGAGGCCTGCAGAGCCTGGCCTGGGCAGGTCCCTTTGCCTTTCTACTTTCCACGGATACCTTCCTTGGTTGTTGCGCTAAGCCACCATTATATCCTTACTGGTTTTACTTTCACTGCTATTATATATTGGTGGTTTTTATCTGTTATAATCAATTACTTTCTATTGTAGTTTTTGATATCAGATTGGTATTTACTTCTTACTCCTCTGCTTCTCTTAGCCTACGAGTGTTTGTTATTGATTATTATGTCTACTCGTAAAACTCGAAGTCAGAGAGCGGCCAAAGTTAAAACTAAAAAAGTAATTGGCACTTTAGATAATTTTATTACGCGCACTAATTCTTTGATCGACCAGGGAATTTCACTCATGGAAAGGAGGGTCTCGATGGATCTTGCCCAAGCTAAAAGATCCTCATTAGGCAATATTGCATTAGTTCGCTCCCCGATCAAAGGTCTAAACAGTTCTGCTCCTCCTTCCAATCAGCCCGTTGATGGACTGTTTCCCCCCATGTGCCCCTTACTACCATCCCTAGACCCTCCCCCTATGAGTACACCACCTACTGCCACCCCCTTGTTGAATAACATAGTATCAACAGTAGTTGAAATCCATCAAGAGAATAACTCTTTACAAGTGGGTAGTCCGAATAGTGCTGTGTTAGACCCAAAAAACTTGAGTCATATGATTGATACCCCCGTCCCTATTGTACAAGAGGTTTTGGGACGATTTGATAGGGAGGTTGATATGGGTGTTTCAGCGGTAGATGAGAGGGACCCTTTGGCTATTAATGATCATTTGGAGAGTGATATTGCTGACTCTGCTCCTCACCTATTATCATTGGGTGTTCCAGATGCTATAACCCCCGATAGCAGTTTGGCCAGTATCCTGGACGTTAGTAGTAGTGATGAATCCTCATCTGATCAAGAGGGTAGTAATGCCTCCTTCATGAATTCTTTGTCCAGCCTTATTAAATCACTACTCTTGCCTATAGAGACTAGACTAGCGAACATCGAACAACAGCTTGAGTCCATTCTTTTAACACAAGAACCCAAGATGGTTAATCCTGTTCCTGTTACCCCTGCTTTAACAGTTTCTGTTCACAATAAGGTGCCTATCCCTAAAAAGCACCCCACAGGGGCTAACACTGTTCCCAAGACCGGTCCGCCCAATATACCAAAACCCGTGAGCAATAAAACTAGTACCAACCAGCCCCCCACTACGGCTCACACTCATATCAAGAAGGGTACCGCTCTCACTACTCCAGCTCCCAGTATACCCCTATCCCACCCTAAAAAGACTAACAGACGCCGGAGCATCAATTTACCACCCGATGCCTGTCCATATGTGGTAGTTCTGACCGGCATTCCTGAATTGGTCCCTGCCAGTTCAGAACCCTTCTGGGCACTTAAAAATAAAATCTGTCATTGGCTAAACAGAAATTATCCCCCACCTCCTGGATTAAGTAATAAACTCCTTATGGTAGAGAGGGCCCCCTGGGTAGGTGGGAATAAGAAAAGTTTAAAGGGTGATTGTGTTGTTGTCACATTTGAGGACCCGCGATTGGTAGAATTCATTTGCCCCTTTCCCCCCTGTGACAACAAGTCTGAGGTCGCAGCCAAACCCTTGTCATTTTTCTATATGCAAGAGGACCATCAAGATGCTAGGTGGAGTTGGCTGAGGTCGTCTAACAACGGGACAGGGAGAGGGAGAAACAGGTGGGAGAACTTCAATTATCAGATCCCCCAAAAGTGGGGTGGGATTTAGGAGGAAGGTTGGAATCTAGTTGGTAGGAGGGCGGGGAGACCATTGGTGGGTGATTACCAGCCGAATGAAGAAGGGTTGGGTCCTCAGCTCAACCATCCTTTATTCCCCTGTCACAACCGTTACAGTGGGTTAGAAGGGGTGGACTGACTACCATCACAGTCCCCTGAACTACCCGGGGAGAGAGGGGAACCCACTTCTCTGGGCCCTAGAGCCAATAACATGGGTAGGGAGGTATCACCCAACAAGGCCAGCATTAGTCTAGGTATAATTGAAAGGGAACTTGATACTCTGACCATATCAAAAGAATTATCCTCAGCACACATTCCTATCAAGATCCTGTCCTGGAACATAGCAGGTCTTAAAAAAAATCTTGATAATCCTGCTTGGAATGATTTCATAGATGACTTCCATATATGTATGTTCCAAGAAACCTGGTGTGCCCGGCCTCAATATAAAAACGGATATTCAACCTTCTTTATTCCTGCGGTTTCGCTGGGGAAAGGACGCCCGTCTGGAGGTTTACTCATTTGGGTTAAGATAGATTTAAACTGTGTCACTACTACCCATAATACCTCTTCAAATGACATTCTGCATATCTCTGTAAAAAGTCCCTCCGGTAATAACAAATTAGAACTTTTTTGTGTATATGCTAGAGGTGCTCCGGGTGGTCAAATTTCACCTATATTAGAGTTGTTAGACAACAAGTTATCCTCCCTCCCCACTAGATCTAAAATATTGGTGGGGGGTGACTTCAACTGTACTTACGAGCCCCTGGATGAGGAAGATTTTATGGGTTCAAATAATGAAGTTGGGAGCCAGTTCATACCACCTTTAGCTCTTACCCCAATCAAGAAATGGACCGCGAGAGCAATCCAGTTAAACGCCCTGGTTCTGGAACACAATTTACGGGCCCTAAATGGTCGTACTTTATCCGATCGTGAGGGAGCAATGACCTTTAACCGGATAGGCAGCCCATCACGGATCGATTATATCCTTCTGGATATTCAGTCATGGGACAATTTAGTGGATATGAAGGTCAGACAAAGGATAGATAGCGACCATAACCCTCTATGCATGGAAATTTATTGGGGAGACAAGTTCAGTAAAAGTGGTCCTAAAGAGATGATCACTAAAGAAGTAGTTCCCTCTAACTGCGATCGCAGGCTTAAGTGGAATGCAGTTAGGTGCGATGAAGGAAAATTAGACAATATCAAGGAACTAGTCATGGCCGCACTGTGTGACCTGGTACCGGCTACTTCAACAGTCCCACATACCTCGGGGTTAAACTTAGCAGCCAAATATAAGAATCTAATGGGGGAGATCGGTAGGTTCTTTATTAAAAAATCTAAGGGGCAGAAACAGGTCCAGTACAATCCAAGCAAGGGTAATCTCTGGTACACAGCCAACTGTAGGGAAAAAAGGAAAGTAATTTCCTTGGCTATAAAAAGTAAGGACCCAGTAGCTGTAAGACTTGCTAGACAAGATTACCGCAAAAGCATTGCGATAGCCAAGAAGACATGGGAAGAGGACCATTGGCAGGCGCTTAAGGATGCAGCATATGGGGAAAACCCCACTCTTTTCTGGAATTTAATTAATATTCTTGACAGGCGAGGGGCAGAGCCTATTCCAAATCACATCACTGAGCTCCAATGGTACTCCCACTTTTTAAAATTATATTGTGAAGGTAGTGTGGAAGGTGCGTTATCATCTCCCGCTCTGGGTATTGCTAGTATGGCTAACCCGGAGCATGGCAGTATTGATGATTCGTTTTCACCCCGTGAAGTTCAGGATGCCATTCACAAAATAATTCCGGGAAAGGCTCCTGGCCCCGATGGCGTTCCGGGGGATTTACTGTTGCATGATCCTATAGCTTGGGCAAACTTCATAGCTAGGATTATGAATCTTATTCAGTCTGGCCATCCAGTACCCGATTCCTGGAAGGGTGCAGAGGTCATCACCATTTTTAAAAAAGGCGATAGAGAGGACCCTGCCAACTACATACCGATCAGTCTAATTGATACTGTCCAAAAAGTAGTTGGCAGGGTCATCATAAACCGGACAGAGATGTGGCTAACGGAAAACAATATTTTGACTCACCTTCAGGCCGGTTTTAGATGTAACGTAGGTGCAATGGACCAGGTTTTTAGATTCTGTGCGGTCTTCTGGAAAACGGTGTCAATAGCTAGAGGGAGCCTGTACCTGGCCTTTATAGATTTAAAAACGGCTTTTGACGTAATCCCCCGTGCCAAACTTTGGGAGGTTCTTTTGGATATGGGATTCCCTTGTTATTTGTTGCAGTTCATAATCAAACTACACGAAGGCAACTTTGCTAGCATTCGGTGGGGGGTTCAGGGGCAACTCACCAAGAGGATTCCTGTCAACAGAGGGGTGCGGCAGGGGTGTGTGATGGCTCCGACCTTGTTCTCTTTGTTTATAAATGGAGTGGTGGACCATCTGAGAGAGATACCGGCAGACGCTCCTGTCTTGGCCGGGGAGAAAACACCATCACTCCTCTTTGCCGATGACACCCTCCTGTTGGCAAAAACACCCAAAGGCCTGCAAATACTACTTGATCGTTTTAATGTGTTCTGCAAAGTGCGGGGGCTAACGATAAACACTACAAAAACAAAACTAATGGTTATGTCTGTAAAAAGAAATCATAGGAAGATCCACCTTTCCTTGAACGGGTCTCCCTTAGAGGAATCCTAGCAAAGTTGCCTTCGTGTAGTTTGATTGATGAATTTGATTACCTCGGGGTTAGAATTAGCAACAAAATGAGGTGGGAATCCCATTTGAGCAAAATGGTTCTAAACCTTAAAAGAGTATCTGGTGCTATTTTAAAGAACCAACGCCTTTCAGTGAGTAGGCCAATAGCCCCTGCATTGAAAGTCTATGAGGGAAAGGCGTTAGCATCAGCGGTCTATGGATCAGAACTATGGGGTACTGAGAATACCAAAGCACTGGTGGTGGCTGAGAATAAGTTCATGAGAGACTTAGTCTCACTTCCTGTCTCAACTCCTCTAAAACCTTTATTTGCTGATTTGGGTAAAAGATCGATTTGTGACATTGTCCAGCTCCGACCACTACTATTCTGGGTGCGCCTTAGGAGGACCCCGGAACTATCAAATTATGCCCTGGTGTTAGACGAATTAATCAACCTGAATGTCTCGAACAAGATAAAGTGGTTAAACGATTTAAAGAAGCTTGTGGTTACCCTAGGTCTAAGTGACGCCTGGGCTTCTCAATCTCCCCCACCTAAACCAACAGTTAAAAAACTTTATTGGGATTGGATAGAGGCCAAGGTTCTGCTAAACCCAAATTGGGGTCAATTAACGGAAACATTCTTTTCTCACAAGCTCACTATAAAGCTAGAACCGTTTCTGGATTTTATTCAGATTCCCCATGACAGAACTCTATTCCTGAAATTTAGATATGGCACTCTCCCTCTCAAAAATTTTATGGTAGGGTGGAAAGGGAGGAGGGAAGAGGATAGGAAATGTCCGGGTTGTCCTTGCCAGGAAGAATCCCTAGGACACTTCCTTTTTGCATGCAAAGCCTATAAACAGGCTAGGAATAAATGGTTGAAGCCAGTCTTTAGAATTCTTGGAGTTAGGGATCACAAAACAGCTCTACGAATCATTGTCTCCAATAGCACCTGTATGGTTACTGTTTGTGGGGTCGCCAAGTTTTTAGCAAGTGCTTGGATCATTAGGCTAAGGTTGATGTCCCATTTGTCCACAGTTCATATTTCCACATGAATTTTAAACGTGTTATTTCTCTATCACTTTTAATCTATTGTCATGATGTAGTGTTTTTAAAGAGTGTATTTTTGAAATATATGTGTATGTATTCTATGTTTGTACTTTTATGATACATGTATCGAATAAAGTATAAAGTAAAAAAAAGAACCTGCCAGGCGTTGAACCACTAGGGACATGCCCTGATATTCCAGCCACGTCCAAAGGCATAGAATCTTGTGACATAGGGTCCACGACCCCGCCCTGTTTCTTGCAGTACCACATGGCGGTGGTGTTGTCCGTGAACACCTGCACCACCCTTCCTCTGACTGAAGGAAGGAATACCTTCAGGGCAAGACGAATTGCCCGGAGCTCCAGAAGGTTGATGTGGAGCCCGGACTCCACCAGAGACCAGAGGCGTCTATTCTCTTGCCTCTCCCATGAGGCCGCCCCTTCCCAGGAGTGAAGCATTTGTCACCACTGTGAACTCTGGTTGGGGAAGGGAGAGGGATCTGCTGTTGACCCAATCCTGATTAGTTAGACACCACTGCAATTGGTGTGCAGTGCCCTCTGAGATCTGGACAAAATCTGAAAGATTCCACTGATCCTGCGCCCACTTGGACTTCAGGTCCCACTGCAAAGCCTGCATATGCCACCTGGCATGATCCACCACCAGGATGCAGGAGGACATGAGGCACAGCAGCCTCAGGGTCATTCTCACTGAAATCAAGGATAGAGGCTGAAACATTGGCATCATAGCCCAAATATCCCAGACTCGCTGCTCGGGAGGATACGCTTGAAACTGCGCTGTATCCATAACTGCTCCGATGAAAGGGAGCTTTGATAGGGAATACGATGTGACTTCGGCACGCTGATAGTGAACCTCAGTGAGTGCAGGAGGTCGGCCATAGTATGGAGGTGGGAGACAACAGCCTGGGGCGAGCTTGCCTGCAACAGCCAGTCGTCGAGATAGGGAAAGACTGGAACCCCGGATCTGAGCAGATGAGCTGGGACCACAACCATCACTTTCGTGAACACCCGAGGGGCGCTGTTAAGGCCAAAGGGGAGCACAGTAAACTGAAAACGCTTGTGGCCCACCGTGACCCGTAGGTAACGCCTATAGACTGGCAGGGCGGGGATGTGGAAATAAGTGTCCTGCAAGTTCAACACTACCATCCAGTCTCCAGGGTCGAGGGCAGACAGGACCTGAACTAGAGTCAACATTTTGAACTTCTACTTCCGGAGGAAGCGGTTGACGTCCTTGAGATCCAAGATAGGATCAGGCCTTTGTCCTTTTTGGGTTCCAGGAAGTAGTGGGAATAACAACCACAACCTGCTTCTGGCACAGGGACTCGCTTGATAGCTCCCTTGGCCAAGAGAGACGTAACTTCCTGACATAGAAGGGCCAAGTGATCCTCTGACATGCTATGGAGTGTTGGTGGCATGGAGGGAGGGGTAATCTGAAAGGGGAGGGAGTAACCCCTTCGGATTGTCTGCAAAACCCACCTGTCCGACGTGATGTTGTGCCAGAGGGGGAAATGATGGCAGTTCTTGCCGCCCAATGGCAACTGATGGCCCTGAAAAGTTGGACTAGGAAGGTTTGGAGGCAGTTGCAGGGGGGCTATGGTGGACTGACCTGCCCTCTGGCACCCGGATCCACGAGGCTGGGTCCCACGTCCCCGGCCACTTTGCTGCGTCCCGATCCTCCGCAGTCCTAAGCTGGCGGAAGAAAACATCTTTTTCCCAAGATGGTCGCGCTTCTTGGATTTCCATCTTGAGGAGCTGTAGGGAAAGCGCTTCCTTTCAAGGGTGAGGCTTAGACCACCAAGCTCTCTGGGGTAGGGTGTTTTGAGAGGAAAAGTGGGTCGCCTGGTGCAAGGTGGGGGCGTGGGCCAATCATCCTTTCCACAGGAGCCTCTGCACTGGGCTTGGACCAGGAGCCCAAAAGGACGTCAGTGAGGGCCTCATTAAAAGGCATCGAGGGCTCCGTAGAGGCTGCTGCCGGCTGAAGCACCTCAGTCAGGAGGGTTAGTCCTGACCACCACGGTAGGAAGCTCAAGGTCCAAGGCCTCAGTTGCCTTACGCAACACCACTGCGTAGGAAGCAACCTTATCCATAGCAAAGGTATGGGGAGAAAGCATACCAAGGTCTGGATAGGCATCACCCAACTCCCCTCCCAGTCCTCCTCACCCTCTTTTAGCCACCACTCAGGGTGATAAGGAATACCAGGAAAGACCAGCGGTACAAAAGTACCCTCCAGCACTGGTACTGGCGTCACAGAGGCCGGGGCCGATGCCGGCCGGGGACGTAACTGGCATTAGAGGTGGCGGAGGCGTCATCAGAGGGATAGGTGCTGGGAAATGTACCGTGGGGTCGACTGGCACCGATCCGGATCCAGACCTGGCTCCTGGGGGCCCTACAGTGCCGTGGCAGAGACACAGGCGGAGTCGGGCTGCAAAAGGATGGAATGGAGGTCTTCGTAAAATGCACAAAGCTGGGCTGGGGATGCTGCGGCTCCCGGAAAGGGAGGGGAGCGCGGACCTGTCCCAGCAGGCTCTGAGGGCGGAGCCGGAGAATGACCCTCCATGTCCTGCGTCGCATCAGCTGATGGACGGGGAGGAGGCGAAGAGCGACAATGCTTCTTCATCTTCTTCTTGTGCTTCGACTTACCAGATGACGAAGACTTCAATGACGAGTGATGATGGTGGCTCCACGACCGGTCCCGAGACCTTTCTCTTGACCAGAACCTCGAGCGGCATGGAGCCGACTGCCGGGACTCCAGAAGCTTTCTGGACCACTCCCGCAAAGACTTCCGATTCATGGCCCAACAGTCGGCGCACGACTTTGGGTCACAGTCGAGCTCCAGGCACCAGAGGCACACAGGGTGTGGATCCGTGACAGACATCAGCTTGTGACAGGAGTCACAAAGCTTGACGCCGGTCTGATAGGACATGACTGCATGCACCAGGATTCACGACTCGAAAAAGATGTCGATAAAAGTAAAAAAAGTTTTGTAAAAAAATTACTAAGGGTACCGCTCTCTACATATCTGCGCTGGATGGAGTGGAAAAAGAAAGACCACTAGTGTCACCCAGGTTCTCTCGACAGTCTGGCTCATCAAGCTGGTCAGCCAAAGGGTCAACAGACCCCTCTCAGTCCTCCTCGCCCTCTTCTGGTTGCCATTCAGGCCTAAAAGGAACACCAGGGATGAACAGCGGCACAAAAGTGCCCTCCGGCGCCAGCATCAGTCGACACCGTCCGGCTCCGCGTCCAAGTCAGGCGTGAGGCTGGGGATGGCGCCGGTCGGGCGCCTGACCGGCGGTAGGGGAGTCGTTGCCGGGATCGGCTCTGGGGAAGGTACTGTTGAGGTCGACAGGCGTTGATCTGGATCCAGGCCTGGATCCACACGGGGCCACTGGGGCCAGAGCCGCCGGCCTCGAAGTTCCAGGGTTCTCAACCGGCTCTGCGGGGACCCCGGCAGAGTAGTCTGCCCAAAAGTTCTGTGAAGCGTTTCGTAGAAAGCTTGAAGCTGGGTAGGGGACGCTCTGGCACCGGGAAACGGTGGAAATGTTGAGCCGTTCCAGGAGCAGGCTCTGAAGAGTGAGCTGGAGAGTGACGACGCTCCAGGTCCCGCGTCGTGTTGGTCAACAGATGGGGAGAAGGCGAAGAACAATGCTGCTTCTTCACATTCTTCTTGTGCCTTAACTTATCCAATGATCTCAAAGACTTGGAAGAGGAATGATGGTGGTGGCTCGAACGACGTGGAGCTGACTGCCGGGCCCCCAAACGTTTTCGGGACCGCTCATGCAAAGACTTCGGGTTTATGGCCCGGCAGTCGGAGCACGAGTTAGGGTCATGGGGGTTTTCCAGGCACCATATCCAGATGAGGTGGTGGTCAGTAACCGACATCAGGCGGTTGCAGGCCTCGCACTGCTTGAACCCAGTCCACTGATGGGACATCCCTCGCACACCAGGAGTCGAACGAACCAAAAAGAATTTGACAATAGTCGAGAAAAATGTTCGTGAAAAAGTGACAAAGGGTTAGGTCTCGCCAGATCTGCTCAAGGCTGGAGCGGCAAAAGAAAGAACTAACGTCAGCGCGCAGGTGCGGCATCGAAGTAGACACTGCAATGCCATTCTGGCGACCACAATGCCAACGACGGATGCAAAGCCGACCGAAGCTACCTCCCGATGCGCATGGGGTACTAAAGGTAAGGAATCTGTAACTAGAGTCGCTTTCAAATTCAACTTTAGTGACTTACCCCTCTTTGAGCACAACTAAACCTTGCGTTACATAGGTACTTCAACTTGTGATACTGCATAATAAAATTTCACTTGCCTTTTCACTGCTTTGATTTTGCCCTTAAAAACAGAGTGTGGCACTCCAACACTGCCAAGGCAACTGTGCATCATAAATGAACATTTAATACAATCTTGTCCTGGATCACCTTGCCTCTCCTTTTTATCACCCAGGTATGAGGACAGGCACTCTGCCTCTCCAGAGAGAGGAGAAACGGTCAGTGTAAAGGGTGGCAATGCTCCACTGCTCTGTAAGCAGAAATAAAGCAACCCAGTCAGCCCCTTGGCAACAAGTACACTTTGTGCAGCTGTCCACGACTTGCTCACCAGAAATGCCCACACCCTGCAGCATTTTCCTACAAAGTATTATTCAAGAGACAGCTCACCACTGCAAAATGTAGATTGAACAAAACTCCTATGTGGTACAAAATGTATAAGACACTTCAAATGCTGAGGAAAGCTGATCTAAACAACCAAATAGCTGAAGCATGTTGACCCAAAACTCTTTCTCTGTGGATCTGTGTGTGCTTATGAGATGAGGTCTTCATATACATAGAAATAACACACATGTGGCATCAGACAGAACCATATAGCAGAACTAGATGTAACAAAACAACATCACAGACCTTTCTTGACACTACAAAGCCTTAAGATGGTATGAAGTGTACCACATACCAAATCACATAATTATATAGAATAGTACGCCCTGAAGGTGGGTCCTTCCATGGTACTTTTTGGGTATGCTTGTAATCCTTGAAAGAGTGCATATGGGCCTTTAGATACTGAGTTGAGAACAGCAGCTCCATGATGGCTCCGGACATCATTTTTAGACAATGCCTACATACAGAGATATAATGGACAGAAGAGAGGCAGTACAGGTGCTTTGAAAGCTCATTGTCACTCAAAATCATCCCATCACAATCGCTGTGCCCATAAAGACTCAAGTGAAAGTAAAATCTATACGTTACAAAACCTCTAGTGAGGGGAAAAAGCATCCTTTATGAAGGTATAAGGATGTGAAGAAATAGGAGGGTGTAAGAAGGTTCTGCTCTATTGTCTTTAATAACCAGAACTGAAATAAAAAGGTTGCCTGACGACTAATATTTGTGCACCAAAGAAATCCTTACTCAACACACAAAGAAGTTTTAAAGAAATATGCAGTGTTGGTGCTATTTTCTAAGGATTCTTTAAAGAGTGATCACTTCTATATAGCTACACATATAAAACATGTAGAGGTCGAAAAATGTGCTCAAAAAGAAAGTGCTGATGTTTCTGATGATGTGCATAGAGGTATGGAATGACTTCCAAGTTTATGAATCTGGGGAAGGATCCCTTGCTGAAGATCGTACATAGTTCTCCTGCCAGAAGATCTGACCTGACATGTCAGTAGTTATGTACTGATCTCCTTCCAGGATCTTTAAATGTTCCACACTAGGGAACGACTGCTGACAGCCTCTAAGGACTTTTCTGCTTGTGACTTGGCAGAAGGAGTGGTGCAGTTGTTGCCGAAGTGTTTGGAATCTTTACCATTGGAATGTTTGATCTCTGCAGCGTCCAAACATGTAGTATTACTAAAAGGCTTAAGGTCTGATGTACAAAGGAAATGTTGTAATTCACAAAATCACAGGGTCTGCAACCAGACATTATCTTGCGTGATGTACAAAATGGATTAGTTACTTATCTGTAATCCTAGTTCTCTTCCAGGGGTATACTCATTAAAATCATAAGCACTGAATAATCTCCGCCCATGAGCGGGAACCCGGAACATATATATACATGTGTAAATATATAACAATAGTACATAGTACTAAACAAATTATACACATATATATGTATCTAGAGAGGAGAGGTCAAAGAGAGCACAATCCTGGAAGGCATATACAAAAGAGACTGATAGGTCATAAAGTATCAACAACACTTTGAACAGTATATATCTTGTGAATTAGGTTTTGGGACAAGACAAGGAAGTAGATAAAGTTCATGTTTATGTTTTCATTTTCTTTATTTGAAGATCCATAAAATCAGGGTTGATAAAAAACAGCCGACACGTGTTTCGTCAGTACTATCAATCAGTACTCAGACTTTTTCAAGGCTATGATGAAGAAATTACCCCAGTGCATGTAACCTCCTGTCATATGTAAATGACAATACCAGAGCGACTCAGGAATCAAAATGAGGAACAAAGGTCCATGTGACAGGGTGTGCGGACAGGACACGACTACAACAACGGACTGGTGGTCCCCCACCCCCCTCTCACCTTGCCCCTTGTCCCAACAGCTACCAGAATGCATTCGGACAGAAGACCCGGAGTCGGGCTGGCCGGCTGATATCCACACACGCGACCCCTTTAACTGTCCAGACAGCGAGGAAGAGACCACGCCCCTCAGCAGCGTCGGAACGTCAACAGGAGGAAGTAGGAGAGAGGCGACGAACGGCGTTTCCCAGGAGGAGTCTGGAGCAGGAGACGGAGTAGGAGAACAACGAGACCTTGAGGATACGGAGGAGGAAGAAGAGACTGTGGTCCAGAAGCTAGGAGGCCAACGTTTCCGCGCTTCGCCCCGCCACCTTCCCACGGGAGTAGCGTGGCTTCAAGAGTTACGGGGTCGTGTGGCGGGCTGGGTGGGGCAGAAGAACCAGCCCCGTGTGTAAATTTGTAAAGCCCCCCTGTAAAGCTTCCCCTTCGTTCCCTTCACGTGCACTCTTCCCTCACGGACTGTATATAGAACCTTTAAGCAGCACTGTCACTGGTTCCCCTCACCCCCGGCCCTGACTAATGCATAGTGGTCCTACCAGTCACCTGATCCGGTTTTCCTTTCTTTCCTGCACCGGAGCTGAGGAGAGCAGGGGGAGAGACGTCCCCATACCGGAGCCCACCAGTACCCGTCGCCATCCCTGGGAGAATACAGCACGCTGGAGCAAGCTACCATTCCCTCTGATCCCGCAGCTCATTCCAGGGACCGAGCAGCTACCTTACAAAGAAAGACTTAAATCTCAATAAAACCCTCACTTAAACCCTTACTCAAGGAGCCGGTCTTTCTGTTTACTCCTAAACCCCGTCAGTCAGACTATCTTAACGGAAGACCCGGTTACCCCGGCCCCCTTGGGACAGTCCATAACATCCTATGTGGTCATCTGAAGTAAAATTGTGTAGGGTGTGATGAATCAAATTACCAACTCAAGCTCCACGAGCGGTAAATAATCCCCACAAGTGTTTAAAGGTGTATCCAAGAAAATATGTAGTTAGAACTCCCACGAGCGGTAAATAATCCCCACAAATGTTTAGAGGTGTATCCAAGAAATGTACAATTTGGACTCCCTGTATAGATTACACAGGAAGAATTCCACGCTAAGTCAGGTAGAAGAGTCCTGAGTCGGGGTGTTAAAGGCAGATAATGCGCAGCTCAAATATAGTAGCAGACTGTGGTATGGCCTCAGAAAGGTTTAGAGGCAGCAATGTAGCAGAGGGCCCCACATGATAATGATGCCTGAAAAACATATATGTATAAACCAATAATATGCAGCCCAACATAACCCATAGGCTAATAAAGCCATAATTACATATTTTCTGCAGTATGAAAATAAACTATATAAACAATGCAATAAACAGGCATGAGCCTAAAAAGCATTCCATAATCAGCAAAAAACCTTTTATTTTCATCAAAGAATTTGTAATAAAAGGCAATTAGCCTAAGAAGGCTGCATACAGAAAAACTATCCCTGTACAGAAAATCAGACTGACACCTCGCCTTTAAGGCCTCAGAGAATCTGAACACTTTGCCTTTAAGGCCTCCAGGGGAACTCTGTTCCCATCATGCACCAAAGGTGACAGTTAGGTCAGTTCTTTTGTATGGTACAGTAAACTTAGCAGGTATCTGCATCCAGAAACACAATATTACTATCTTCAAAAAACCATAAAGCTACTGCTCGCCCGGGGAGGCGGGAGGGTGCTTATGACTTTAATGAGTATACCCTGGAAGAGAACTAGGATTACAGGTAAGTAACTAATCCTTCTCTTCCAGGGGATACTCATTAATAGTCAAGAGCACTGAATAGAGTAGCAAGCTCATACCCACAAAACGCGGGCGAACAGAAAAAATAATAACAGCTGTAACACACAGATCTCAGCTAGAATTAGCAAATACATTTCTAAGAGATGCTTGCCCAACTTGTGCATCTGCCTGTGTGTCTGAGTCAAGGCAATAATGGCGAGTAAAAGTATGCACTGAACGCCAAGTAGCTGCCTTACAAATTTCTGCCATAGAAACATTTCTAAGGAGAGCTATGGTAGAAGCTTTCCCTCTTGTAGATTGCGCCTTTGGTCTTCCTGACAAAGACCTATTTGACAACTGATAAGTTAGGAGAATACAAGAAACAATCCATCTAGCAATGGACCTCTTAGATGATGCAGAGCCTGTATTAATAAACCATAGTTAATGAACAAACGGTCTGATGTCTCAAAGTCTTTGTTCTATCCAAGTAAAACTTAAGGACTCTCTTCAGATCTAAGGAGTGAAGAGCCCTTTCAGCTGGACCGGTAGGATTTGGAAAAAAGGTAGGCAAGGTTATGACCTGATTAATATGAAAATCTGACACTACCTTGGGCAGAAAAGCAGGATGCGTCCTGAGTACCACTCTATTAGAATGAAACAAAGTAAACGGTTCTTTGCAACACAGAGCCTGAATCTCGCTCACTCTACGAGCAGAAGTAATAGCTACCAGGAATGCTACTTTTCAAGTTAAGTGTTGCAAGGAAGACTTCTGTATAGGTTCAAAAGGAGCACCCATTAACTTAGTTAACACCACATTAAGCTCCCACAGTGGAGAAGGAAACCTGACTGGCAGATTACACCTTTCTCAAACCTTCCAGAAAATCCTTTACTACAGGCATCCTAAAGAAGGAGGCCTGAGTAGGTGATTTTCTGTAGGATGTGATCGCAGCAAGATGGACTTTAATAGAATTAAATTGAAGACCAGATCTTGCTAAATGTAAGAGATAGAGCAAAATCACCTGTTCCTGACCATGGATAGGATCAAAACCATTACTCTCACACCACAGATAAAATCGTTTCCACTTAAATCCATAGGATTTTCTTGTAGAAGGCCGTTTCGCCTCCTTAAGGATGTGCATACAGTCAGGATTCAACTGCAAGTGTCCATACTGGATGACTTCAGGAGCCATGCTGCCAGGCGCAGGGAGGACAGATTGGGGTGGAACACTCTCCTCTTCTGCTTGGACAGATGATCCGGGCGACACGGCAATCTCCTGTGTGGCACTTCCGACAATTGAAGGAGATCTGGACACCACCATTGGCGTGGCCACTCGGGGGGCAATCAGAATCATCCTAGAGTCGGTCCTGTACATCCTGTTGATTACTGTTGGTATCAACGGGGTCGGTGGAAAAGCGTACAGTAAGTTCTGACACCAGTCTATCAAAAGGGCATTCCCTTGAGACCCGTTCTGGGGAAACCTGGACGCGAAGACGGGGCATTTTGCGTTTTCCGCGTCTGCGAACAGATCGATATCTGGTGTTCCCTATGCCTGGAAAATACTGTTTGTGACTTCCTCTTTGAGAACCCAATCGTGAGCCTCGACAAAGTCTCTGCTTAGGAAATCCACCTGCGAGTTGATAGTTCCCGGCAGATGTACAGCTGTTTTCGACAAGTCTCTCGCCAGTAACCAATTCCAGATGGTCTGGGCTTCTATGGACAGAGTCCTTGACCGGGTACCCCCCTGCTTGTTTAAATAATACATTGTCGTTGTATTGCCTGTTTGCACCAGGAGGGACCGAGACTGGAATGATCGAAACAGGGACTTGAGGGCTAGATGAACAGCCCGTAGCTCCAGCAGGTTGATGTGATAGCCCTTCTTGGAGTCGGACCATAGCCCTTGTACTTGCAGAGGGCCCATATGAGCACCCCAACCCTGGAGTGAAGCGTACGTGATCAGAGTCTGCACCGGAGGGTCTTGATGAAACGGAACACCTCTCATCAAGTGGGATCTCTTCATCCACCACCTGATGGAGTCCTTGGCGGACTGATGAAGAAGAACTCGATCCTCCCAGCATCCCGTCCTCTGACTCCACTGATCCTCTAGACAATGTTGCAGAGGACGCATGTGCAATCTTGCGTTTGGAACTATGAAGATGCACGATGCCATGAATCCCAGAAGAGAAGATACTTGACGAACTGTCGGATAAGTGGATTGACGAAGCAGTTGACACTTTGATCTGATTGATAACCACCTCTCCTCCGAAGGACACGCGTTTTCTCTTTCTGTGTCCAGAAGAGCTCCCAGGTAGTGGATCCGCTGAGTAGGGTTCATAATCGATTTCTTGAAATTGACCTGGAGACCCAACTTGTGCATGAGATGAAGACATATGGACAGATGATCTTCCAACAGAGATGGGGATGAACTTTTTAGGAGCCAGTCGTCCAAGTAAGGATAAATGAAAATTCTCTGCTTCCGAAGGAAGGCAGCAACCACCGCCATACACTTGGAGAAACGTTCAGACACCTGAAACCTGAGAAATCTGCGATGCCTTTTGGAGATTGGAACATGAAAATATGCATCCTTCAGGTCGATGGAACACATCCAGTCCCCCTGATGTAACTGAGGGAAAATTTGATGGAGCGCTAACATTCAAAACTTCTCCTTTCGAATGAATCTGTTCAACAGTCTCAGATCCAGTATGGGCCTGAATTCTGCTTTGGGACCTTTCTTTTTCACCAGGAAAAAACGGGAGTACAGACCTTGATTTCGCTGTGGACGAGGAACTTTCTCTATTGCTTTCTTGTACAGAAGGATGTTTGCTTCTTTTTGCAAAAGCTTTAGATTGTGATGAAAAATTACCTGTTTCCTCCCCTGCCTCGCCCAGGTCTGCGCTGTCGAAATTGAGACCTCTGTTGGTTCTGGCCTTGATTTTGCGAAGACCAGTTCGACGATTGCCCACGTTGCTGAAACGACCTCTTGTCGTAAGGACGAAAATTACGACGGCGGAAGTCCAGCTCCGACTTCATCTTGGCCATCTCATCATCCGCATGAGATCCACATAATGTCGACCCGTTGAAGGGTAGATTAACTATCTTTCTTTGGGCATCAGGCTTAAGACCCGTGAGACACAGCCAAGCCAATCTTCTGGAGCATATGCCGTGCGCATAACCGTGCACTGCCAGATCAGCCGAATCCGCAGCCGCACTTATACTTTGGTTTGCCACCAATCCACCTTCTTCAACAATCTCCAGGAAATCTTTCTGATCTTCCTTTGGAAGTATTTCCGCAAACCTCGCCATAGAGTCCCATTAGAGGCGATCATAGCGACCCAGCAACGCCGCAGCACTGGCCACTCTCATGACAGAACCAGCTGTGTTACACATGCTTCGGCCCAAGGAATCCATATTTTTGCTGTCTTTCTCCGGTGGGGCAGATGAGACAGACGTAGCTGAGTGGGCCTTCCTGGCTGCCGCCACTATGAGCGAATCTGATGGCGGATTTGTGCGCAGGAACAGGAAGTCTTGATCAGGTGGCTTATATTTTTTCGCAATTCTTGAGGGTCCTGATCCCACCGTCGCTGGCATCAAGAATGTCTTCATTGCCGGTTCCAACAGACCAGGAACCAGTGGAAGAAGAGACCTAGCAGAGGACTTATGATGTAAAGTCTCAAATATGACAGAAGACTTCACCTGAGGCACTGTCCTAGTAATGTTGAACTTACTCGCCCCACGACACAATACTTCATTGAAGGTTCCCAAATCATCTACAGGGGAAACCCTAGAGGGTGGCGTTGACGAGATCGTGGGCGAATAGTCTCTGTAAGAAGACCTTGTTGGAGAGGAAGAAGCAGGAGATCTATGTCTTCTCTCAGGGGTAGAAGACCGATGCCTACTGCGCTCTCTAGAGCACGAACGCCTTTGCACTGGAGATCGGTGGTCTCGAAGCCTCCATAGTAAGTGGTCTTTGATGAGGCCTTGGCTGTATTTTCCAGTGACGGATGCTCTCTAGCCATTTTGGAGACATACGTGCAGGTGGTGTTTTACGCACCGGAGAGCCCTCCGGGGAAACCTGCATAATTTGCATTCCCAGTGAAGAGGAAGAAGCAGATGAAGAAGTACTCCTAATTGAATGTGGAGACCCAGAAGCTGGAGCCTGCACCTCTCTGGGGACCAACTGTCTTTCTCCTGACGCTGACTTTCTTGACATCGAGTCAGAATGCGCCACCACTGAAGAATCTTGGTGTGGAGAGGCTCCGACCACTGGAGATCTTCCACCAATGCCCTTGACTGCAGGCCGTGTGAAGCAGACCTTGGAGGGTCATCCAGCACCCTTGACGCTGATTCAGACCTTGACCATGACCTATGAGAGGTCCGAGAGGCTAATCTAGAATGCATCGACGTCGACCGTGAGACAGGAAGCGGAGACCTCGACGTAGACTTCCTCGACGTCGGACATTTTCTCGACGCCGAGTGGACCTTCTCAAGCCTCGAGCCATGCCTCGACGTCGAACCATGTCTCGACGGCGATCTGGATCATCTTCTCTTTTCAGGTCTCGACGTCGTACCTTCGTCTCTCGATGTCGATCTGAAATTTTCTCTCGACGTCGATCTCACTCTTCCTCTCGACGTCGACCGCACTCTCTCGACGTCGAACGCCTTGCTCTCGACGTCGTCCTCACAGCAACCGACACCAGACGTCTCAACGTCGATACGCTTCTCGACGGCGATCTCGATCTCCGCCGACTTATGCCTCACCGGCGATGTCTTCGAAGTCGATGCAGTTTTCTCTGGTCTCGACGCCGACAGTGATCTTGATTTCGACGTCGCACTTACTTTCTTCAACGTCGACGCTTCCTGATGTCGTTTTTTCTTGCTTTTACCTTCAGGAGAAGCAGATCTTCGACGTTTTGAATGAGAAGGGGACCTTCCAGATGACAAAACACTCTTTGTCCCCTTTTCACGACGTCCTTCTCTCTCCATAAGCCCCAAAAGCCGAACCTTTTCTCTTTCTTTCAAAGTTCTGCTAGAAAGCTTGAGGCAATGGTAACATTTTTCAACATGATGTGTGGAAGGTAGACAAACCACACAAACAGAATGAGGATCTGTTTTGGACATCTTCTTCCCACAGGAAGGACACTTATAGAATAAAGGTGGCATAACTGACTAGAATTTTTCTGAAGATTTAGTCAGAAAAGGTAGAAAAACACTACCAATAGCCAATACTGTCAAACAAGACAGGAAAAAAACAAATTCTGACTGAAAAACAGTCAAATTCAGCCGAGCTCAAGTTCCAGGTTCCTCACAGAACAAGCCGGAAAAAAGAACTGACCTAACTGTCACCTGTGGTGCATGATGGGAACAGAGTTCCCCTGGAGGCCTTAAAGGCAAAGTGTTCAGATTATCTGAGGCCTTAAAGGCGAGGTGTCAGTCTGATTTTCTGTACAGGGATAGTTTTTCTGTATGCAGCCTTCTTAGGCTAATTGCCTTTTATTACAAATTCTTTGATGAAAATAAAAGGTTTTTTGCTGATTATGGAATGCTTTTTGGGCTCATGCCTGTTTATTGCATTGTTTATATAGTTTATTTTCATACTGCAGAAAATATGTAAATATGGCTTTATTAGCCTATGGGTTATGTTGGGCTGCATATTATTGGTTTATACATATATATGTGTATAATTTGTTTAGTACTATGTACTATTGTTATATATTTACACATATATATATATATATTTTATTACTCAGACACACAGGCAGATGCACAAGTTGGGCAAGCATCTCTTAGAAATGTATTTGCTAATTCTAGCCGAGATCTGTGTGTTACAGCTGTTATTATTTTTTCTGTTCGCCCGCGTTTTGTGGGTATGAGCTTGCTACTCTATTCAGTGCTCTTGACTATTAATGAGTATCCCCTGGAAGAGAAGGATTAGTTACTTACCTGTAATCCTAGTTCTCTTCCAGGGTATACTCATTAAAGTCATAAGCACCCTCCCGCCTCCCGGGCGAGCAGTAGCTTTATAGTTTTTTAAAGATAGTAATATTGTGTTTCTGGATGCAGATACCTGCTAAGTTTACTGTACCGTACAAAAGAACTGACCTAACTGTCACCTTTGGTGCATGATGGGAACAGAGTTCCCCTGGAGGCCTTAAAGGCAAAGTGTTCAGATTCTCTGAGGCCTTAAAGGCGAGGTGTCAGTCTGATTTTCTGTACAGGGATAGTTTTTCTGTATGCAGCCTTCTTAGGCTAATTGCCTTTTATTACAAATTCTTTGATGAAAATAAAAGGTTTTTTGCTGATTATGGAATGCTTTTTGGGCTCATGCCTGTTTATTGCATTGTTTATATAGTTTATTTTCATACTGCAGAAAATATGTAAATATGGCTTTATTAGCCTATGGGTTATGTTGGGCTGCATATTATTGGTTTATACATATATATGTGTATAATTTGTTTAGTACTATGTACTATTGTTATATATTTACACATATATATATATATATATATATTTTATTATATGTTCTGGGTTCCCGCTCATGGGCGGATATTATTCAGTGCTTATGACTTTAATGAGTATCCCCTGGAAGAGAACTATCTTTCTAGCTGAAAAACTCTGCCCAACTCAAAAAATGGCTTCCGTGACCCATTAAGAATTATAAAATGGGAGGGGCTTTCTCCACCATATTTTCCAGCCACTAAGGTATGTGCCAATGATAGAACTATAATTGCTAACTGTTGATCAGTTACCAACACCCGTAACTGAGTAGAAACCCCTTCGTAAAGCAGAAGCTGGGACTATGTGACCGCTTCCCATTCACAATTGTAGTGGGAGTTATCAGGGCAAGCAACAATGATATGGAGGATCACTGCTGTCAGAAGTTCTGGAAGGCACCACCTGGTCCTTTTAAAGGCAGGGCCTTGCTTTTTCTTTGGAAAAATATTATGACCTCCAGTGAATGCAAATGTAGTGATAGAGGTATGCTGTGACTCGCGTGTCCTCAATGCCTGTTAGCAGTAATTCGCATAATGCCGCAAATGTGCCCTGCCTGAATAATATTCACGAGGCTGGAGTTTTGGCAACCTCTTGAGAACATGCATTTTGCAATGCAACTTATTTGCACATCAATCACATCACTCAATAATGGGCAGGTCATAAAGAGTTGGTATGCAATTCAGACAAAGGGGTTTGCGTTTGCGTCTCAGTGATGCATGAGAACCTGAGAAGACAATGACAGATCTGGAGATCCAGCATTTACTTTCCCTAAATTATGCCAAGTTGGCCATATCTCCATTATATTCCTGTCAAAGGGCTTAGCGAGAAGACATTGTCGAAAAAGCTTGTAGAAGCATCCAGAACACCACATGAGACACCATGGCCCCTGTCACTTCCTTGTCTAGGTCAAAGATAGGAACTGACATCAAGACTTAGACTGACCCCAAAGATTTGGCTACACCTGCAGCACTTAATACTGGCCTAGCCACATTGCACATCCACCGTACACTAAAGTGGTGGGAGTATGCATGCTACTAAAAAAGTCACTCACCACTTTTGCACCAATTATCTAGCTTTCATCATTTGAATACTTGTCATCAAAGAATTCAAAGCAAACATTATCATCCTCTACTGCCTGCAGTCTCACAGACTTCTTTGAGGATCTTGACACTACCCTCAGTCTACTCACACTACCTCATCAATCATCTCCTTGACAACTTCAACTCAACTCTCAGCAACCAACTGCAATACATCCTATCAGAGCTTCATTCTGACTACTTCTTAACCCATGCAAATCTTACATTTACTCACAGACATTCAAACCCCTGTGGAAAAGTAAATTTTGCCATGTTATATGTGCCTACGTGTTCCCCATCCTATGCTATATGTGCATGATCGATATGCATGTATCCCCCTATGATCGATCAAAGACGCAATTATAGTTGTGTCCAACTCTAGTATGCCAGTTTCCAGTTCTCGTGAAAGCAACGAGTATTAGGCCTATGTTGCCACGTTTCATAGTGTGCACGTTAATTCATCGAATTGTCCCCGTTTCTAGGCCTCAAAAAGGGCCCCGGACACCAGATTCAGCTCCAGTCTCCTGAACCCTCTCCGAGGAGCGATACAGCCCCCACCTGCATCCCTGACCCTTCACTTACTTCCTGCCGCACAGTGCCCGGCTCGGCCTGGCTCTGCCTGCCTGTCTGCCAAGAGTATGTTATGCTTCTAGTTATCAGTCCAGCCCTCCTTCTCTGCATTCCTAAGCTACTGAATCGCATCAACAGTTCCAGCTATGGTCTAGCCTTTCTGTCTCCATGTAAGAGAAATACTGTATTAATATTCATAGAATATTCCTCGCACACGCAATACATGTAGAATAATGCATGCACCAGTCTTAGTGTCAAGTAGCCTTTGCCCTGATAACTTTTGGATTCTATCAACATGTACTCCAAACACCAGATACCAGATATGATATAGGTACATGTCGTTCTGACACCGCAGACTTTAGTCTCCTCTTCTAGCGCAGAAGTCATAGCCCCCAGTTCTCCCTGGTAACACGTCATTGCCCGTTTGCGCGCACCACTAGGTTAAAGGTCCCAGCTGCTCAGGTAGCCCCCTCCATGTTTCCGCCCCATTCATGACACTTCTGTGACGTTTATACCACATGTCTATGTATACGCCCTGTACACGCCTTCTCGTTACACCCATTTTGTTCTTATCTTTCGCGACTGCTACGAGTTACGCCTACTGCTACGCCTATTGTATGCAATGTAATGTAATGTATTATACTATATATATGCTGCACTGTCGATGAGGCATTGCAGCTGCCATCCAGTCTATTTCCGTGCAGGCTATCCCGTTCCTGTCCCTTCCCTTATGCCTGATTAAAGCCTGTTAGACTCAGATACCTCGAATCCTGTCTCTTATTTATTGAGCTATCTGTTTTATTCACTGTATTCAAAAATAGTACCGGTAATTAATTATTTATTTACCACATAATGGCGCCCGAATAGGGACTTGCCCTTTCCCCACGCGCCGGCGAAGCCACGCAGGCCCCCTGACCCTCTGCAGCCGTGACGGAACCATACCGTGCACGTGCAGATATTTCTGCTTCAAGTATCCCTCAGGCCCACGGAGGAGACGGAGGTTGCGGTCCAGCATCCAGACGAGGCGGTGAGGAACGCGGCGAGTCCCGACCAGAGCCCAAGCCGAGAGTACAAGGTCCGAGGTATCCGGAGGCCCACCTGTAACTGAAGTCCGAAGTTCGTAGTCCGACGTCGTAGCAGTCCAGTCCAGTCCGAGGCCTTCCGTTCTTGCTGCCCGGTGAGTACCGTTGCTGGGGTAGTATCTAGACAGGGTCAATTAATTTGTCTCTGGTCCAGTGGGTTTGGGTACACAGATCCAGTCCGAAGTGTTCACCTAGGTGGATACGGGTCCTGACGTGTCTCTTTATGGGACCGGTATGTTTCGTACTGTTTTAGCAGTGCATCTAGTAATTCTAGTAAGTTTCGTTCTCGAGAAATTCATGTGTTTCTGTTTTCAGTATATCAGGTAATATTCTGTCCGAACTGTTATTCTAATTGTTATTTAATGTGTTTTCAATGTCGTGGTATGAGTGATTTGTTTTTCTATTCATTACTGTGTTTATCGTGTATTGTATTGTGTTCGGATTCAAGTCTAGAATGCCTCTGTTTTCCAAGTTACGTCAGTTAAAGACTAGAAAAGGGTTACTCGAGGAAGCAGTTCCTGTCCCGCCTAGGGACAGTCCAGGACATTTTATGTATCACAAGCATGGCTTAGATGCCATAATATATCTAGATTTGTGGGCGGACTATACCAAGGAATTAGAAGAGAAATATAGATGGCCCACATCCGGTACATGGGATGCCGAGTGCATCATGCGAGTAGAAGAAGCATTATGGAAAAAGAAAGCCAGACAGTCCCAGAAAGATGCCATCGAGTTATGGCGCAAAGAATCTCATAAAAGAACTGAAAAAGAAATAAGAAAAACAGAATTAAGTAGGGAATCCTCAGAAAGAGCCCAAGAAAGGGAATTAATCGAAGTAGGTGAACGAGTTAAAGCAGAACAGTTAGACAGACAGAGAAATACCCTTATCAAGGGTATGTATCCTCTTCTTGCCGAGGGCTTGCCAAAAGCAACCCCGGAAGCACCATGTAATTTTCCGCCGTCATTGGTCCAGATTAAGCTACGTCATAAACCGACCGCAGCTGATATTTTTCTCTCGTCCTATTTGGACGACACAGTCCCAGAATATGCAAATCCTGTTCCGCCTGCTCCCGTAAATAATGTAATTCCTGCTCCTCCAACCACTGGTCCCGTGGGTCCAGTTAATGTTACAGCACCTGTTACAGCACCCCCGGCCCAGTCCACAGTACATGTACCCGCTTTACCAGTCACTTTACCAGCACGTACAGTACACACCGACGATTCTAGTTTAGGAGCCGCGGGGGGAGATTCTCCTGGTACCCCGCCTCAACACAGACGTATGACGCTACATGAACTAGCGTTACAGCGTACGCCAAAAGTGAATACATACGTAGATATCAAGCGAGCACTTACTGAATGTCGTTATGATCCAGTTCCAGGCGATGGTAACATGGTCATATATTCATTACGTTTAAGACGGGTGACCGACTATTTGGACACCCTGCCAGATATGAGAGAACATCTAGACAGAATATATCGTTTTATTCGTACAGGAGTGAATCCAGAAAGTGTTCACGAAGCCATGGTTCAGAGAAAAGTCGAGACTCAGCTCAGATATTAAGGAGTGGATGACCAGCTCCTCCCTCAAATTAAATGGAGATAAAACAGAGCTACTGCTTCTAGGCCCAGCCTCGCCAACATCTTTTATCTCCTTGTGGCCCCAATCCCTGGGCACTCCTCCCACCCCCAAGGAAAGTGCCAAGAGCCTAGGAGTGTGGCTGGACAGCAAGCTGTCCTTTTCCACCCAGGCTACCAAGCTGTCCGCCACCTGCTTCGGCATCCTCAAAACTCTAAGGAAGGTCCTTCCACTTCTGCCTCCAGAAGCCAAGAAAGTAGCAGTCCAAGGCCTTATACAGTCCCGCCTTGACTCAAACAATGCTCTATACGTGGGGGCTCCCGAGATGACTCTCCGGAAGCTCCAGATAGTGCAAAACTGCGCAGCACGCACCCTGTTAAAGATTCCACGAGCCCAGTCAGCCAGACCTGCACTGAAAAGTCTTCACTGGCTGCCAGTTAAACACAGAGTGTCGTTCAAGGCGTTGTGCATCGCACACCGGGCATTCTGGAACACAGGACCCGCTATTAACAGCAAGCTTATCATTCCCTACCACCCAAACAGGAATCTCCGCTCCTCTGAGGCTCTCCTGGCAGTGGTTCCTCGAGTGAAGAGAGCCAGATCCGGGGGTAGGCTGTTCTCATTGAACACCGCTAAACTATGGAACACCCTCCCCCTCTCACTCCGTTCCAACCCGGACCTGCTGTCATTCCGCAAAAAGCTGAAGACGTTACTATTCACCCAAGCCCCCGAGCTCTAAGGCGTTACGTCTCCTGTCCCCTCGATTCTTACCCCCAGCGCTTGGACGCCCCCGGGCAGCAATCGCGCTCAATAAATCTAATTCCATTCCATTCCATTCCATGCTTTTAAAGTTTTTAATTAACTGTTTAGTTAGAGAGCAAGATTGTCCGGAAAAAGACCAAGAAGAAATGAAAGTCCTGACCAGGTGGAGTGACAATATAGCCGAGGGAAAACACAAGACACAAAATTGTATAGGGAGTATGTACAAGAAAATTCGTAGGGAAATAAAGTTACACGAGAAACGAGAAGCAAAACAAGCAACCGAGAAAGAAGATGACTTTTCTACTGAAGAGGTAGACGACGAGAATCCCTCCAGAATAGCGTATGTAGGTAGAACTAGACTTTCCGACCGACATTCACGCCTAGATTACAAGAAAGTTTTTCCTCCTCCAGCACCAGAACAGTGTTCTCTTGAGCAAGTATTCCAGGCTACCGATCATATTCTGAAATCACGAATAGGTTATAGCGAGCTCAGTACAATACATGAACAAGAACTAGCCCGATCGGCAGTCCGGTGGACTACTGATTCTACCACTTTTCCAGACGAAATAGTGGCTCAAATGTTTCTGAAACTGCCCCCAGCCGAGCAGCGACTGGTGGGTATGTATATGATCCAGTACCTCATTACACTGTATGAGGAACAGCATTCTGATCCAGGTCCACTACATGATGTATTAAACGAGTTACTCCAGTACAGATGGAAAGGTCTAGGTACCGATTTAATTAGTGTCATTCTAGAACAGCGCCACAAATACCGAACGTTTCTGAATCCGCATTTTGTTCACGTCTCACCCCCAGAGAGTAAGCCATTCTACATAGACAGACAGAACCCGTTACGAGAAGTACATCCAGTCAAGAAAGAGGGTGGTGGTCTAGAACGAGTATTTGTTTACACCCCCATCACAAAGATGGAACTCTTAGAAATGAAGAAGTTAATTCCCTGTCACGATAAAGATCCAGCAGGGTTCCACCGTGAATTAAAAGACTTGCTCCGTATGGGAGAATACACGTATCCTGATATCATTAAAATGTTAAAGGTCCTGTTGCCTGCGGGCATATATGAAAAACTCAAGGAAAAAGAATGGGAGGTGGGAGAGAAAAAGATAGATTGGACAGCTCTAGAAGCTGAAGATAATTCACGAGTACCAGGTACCGGTCTTGGGGATAAAGTTAAAGAATTGCCCGAGTTATTGATACAAGTTTTGCCAAGATTACTAGCCACGAAAAAGGAAGATTGGGATGCCATCTCAGCCTGTAAACAGAAACAAGACGAAGATACTAGTGATTTTTATTCTAGATTTGAAAAATGTTTTATTATTAATAGTGGTCTGAAAACAAGTAGTGAATCATACCCTCATCTTTTTGTTACCAAACTAGTCGAGAATTCAAGTCCACAAGTTAAAAATCGAGTATTGAAAGTCGAAAGCACCTGGCAAGCTAATACTCCGTCACAGATGCTTCAAATGCTCCAGTACCACCAGAACAGAATCAGGGAAGAGCAGGAACACGAAAGGAGACGTATGAAGGACACGAAAATGAAAGTGTTAGTTGCACAATCTGTTCCACAAGACAGTCAGAAGAGGGGTCCGAATCAAGCCAGTCATCCTGCAGTTCCCGTTAAAGGGACATGCAATTACTGTAAACAGCCAGGTCATTTTATAAACGAATGTGCAGTTCTGAAACACAATATAGCTACTGGTAAAACTAAAGAAAGACCACGTCCGCCTAGACAAGAACAAGTTTCACAGACTTCCCAGCCACCACAGAATGCACAACAGACAGTTACAGCACCGCAGCCTATCGCTGCAACACAGCATGTTACACAGCAGATGTACCAGTATGCACAGACAGAGTATCCAGATTATCAGCCATATTCATGAAACAGCCTAGAGAGGGAGGTAGGCTTGCCTCTCATCGAGATACCTGTAGATCAAGAGGGTCCCTATGTACACAGTCAAGTATTAGGGAAAGACAGAAAGTTTCTGATTGATACAGGGGCAAGTAGGACTTCCATCAGTCATGACGAGGTTCCAGGGGCTCCGCTCTCAGGCTCTAGAAATGTTTCCCTTGGATTTTCAGGAAAGCCTATTGTTAATGAAATATCGAAACCAGTTACTCTAGAAGTTGGTCCATTGTCCCGAACTACAGACTTGTTACTCACGAAATCTTGTCCAGAAAATTTGTTAGGCATCAAGACATTAAAGGAATTAGGAGCAGTCATATGCTGCTCCCCAGAAGGAGTCCGCCTGTTCTTGCGAGATTTTAAAGGTCATTATGTATTACGTGATTTTGATCCAAGATTATTGAATGTACCACAGCATTTATGGGCGCAAGGTCCAACTGATGTAGGTTGTATGCACATTACACCCCATCGTGTTACCCTGAAGAAAGGTGTTGTATTACCACGAATCCGACAGTACAAATTGCCACCTGAGGCTGTAGCAGCCTTATCCAAAATTATTGACGAGCTTATTGTTCAAGGAGTGGTTGTAGAAACTGACTCCAATGTATGTAATTCTCCTATCATTCCAGTCCTGAAACGTACTGATCCAAATGCACCTCCAGTATATCGATTAGTGATTGACCTTCGAGAACTTAATAAATGTATCATACCCCAGTACCCAGTAGTCCCAGATGTTTCATCCCTCTTGACAGCCATTGATTCTGAAGCTACGTTCTTCACTGTTATCGATCTCAAGAACGCATTTTTCAGTGTCCCCATTCATCCAGACAGCCAGTTCCTTTTCGGATTCTGTTTAAATGGAAGAAGCTATAAATTCACACGAGCACCTCAAGGTTTCACAGAAAGTCCTAGTATTTACAGTCAAGCACTTAAAAGACAACTAGACAATATTCACATGCCAACTGACACTGCCCTGCTCCAGTATGTCGATGATCTATTGATCACAGCCCGTTCTGAACGTGACTGCGAACGTGCGTCACTTACAGTTCTGTATTTTCTAGCCGAGATGGGGCACAAGGTGTCCCCTTCCAAATTACAATTCTGTGTCCAGCAAGTGGTCTACTTGGGACACTTACTGTCCAAGAGGGGTAGGCAGTTGACACCTGACCGTATCCAGTTAATAGCACGTCTTCCACAGCCCAAGACACAGAAGGAGGTACGAGTTTTTATTGGCCTCACTTCTTACTGCAGACAATGGATTCCTCAGTATGCATTTCTAGCAAAGCCACTGATACAGTTAACGACACAGGAGGCAGCCGTATCGACTGTCCTCCCTTGGACCCAGGAACATACACTTGTTTTTAATGAATTAAAGAAAGCCTTATGCCAAGCACCTGTTCTAGCAACACCGAACTACAGTAAGCCTTTTACACTTTTTGTCACAGAACGTGATGGTACTGCATTATCTGTTCTTACACAAGATCAAGCAGGACAATACAAGCCCTGTGCTTATTTTTCGAGCACATTAGATCCAGTGGCCCAGGCTCTGCCTGCGTGCCTCAAGTCAGTTGCAGCCACAGCTCTAGCCATCAGACAGAGTGATTCCATAGTGTTAGGACACTCCCTGACAGTACAAGTTCCACATTCCGTGGAAGTTCTTTTAAACCGAACACAGACTCAGCACTTGACAATTGCACGTTTAACAGGTTATGAATTGACACTGTTTCAGCCACACATAGAAATCCGACGCTGCAACATTTTAAATCCTGCTACACTGTTACCGTCAGTTACTTCAAATTCTGCCACAAATGACTGTGTGGAAGTTGTTAACACCATGACAAAGCCAAGACAAGATCTGACAGATATTGCATTACTTGATCCCGACCTGACACTTTATGTGGATGGTTCATGTATGAGAACAAGTACAGGAGAACTAGTAGCCGCGTATGCAGTGACTACTGACACCGAAGTTATAGAAACACATCGTATTGACACCCTGTCTGCTCAAGCAGCAGAGCTAGTCGCTCTGACCCAAGCCTGCATACGTGCCAAGAACCTGAAAGTAAATATATACACAGATTCACGTTACGCATTCGGAGTCGTACACGACTTTGGAGTGCTCTGGCAGGAACGAGGTTTTATGACTTCTCATGGAACCAAGATCCAGCATGGTCTCCTCATTCAAGCTCTGTTAGATGCAATACATTTACCTACAGCTATCGCTATCATGAAGTGCAAGGCACATACGAAAGTCACTGACATCATTTCCCAAGGTAACGATCTAGCAGATCGAACAGCCAAGCTTACAGCTCAGACTCCAGACATTCCAGTTAACATGACACTGACACACCTTCCAGAACAGACTACTTGTATGACAGTTAAGGACCCTACACAAGATGTCATAGATATACAGTTACATGCTACTCCCGATGAAATCAAGAAATGGTCCGAACAAGGAGGGGTCCAGACAGATCAAGGATGGTTGACGAAGGGAAAAGCCACATGGTTTCTCCCCGACTCTATGGTTCAAGTCATTATTAACACCGCACATAGTCCAGCACATTTAGGAGAAAAAGCTATGTTAGACAGTATTCAGAACCTTTGGTTCAACAAGCATTTACGAGCAGCAGCCAAGCAGAAAGTACGTACCTGTATGATATGTTGTCAGTTCAATCCAGGTAAAAGTGTCCCGGTGGAACAAGGTGGATTCCAACCTCCTGACCACCCTTTTGAGGTCCTCCAAATGGATTATATTCAGATGGAGCGATGTCGAGGTTTCAAGTATGTCCTCGTAGTTGTATGCGCTTTGTCCAGGTGGACAGAAGCATATCCAGTTCCAGATTACACAGCTGCGACCACTGCCAGGCAGTTGGTCCGTGAGTATTTTCCCCGCTATGGATTACCTAGGGTCGTGTATTCAGATAACGGCCAGCCATTCTCATCCGAGCTCATGAAACAAGTTTCCCTTCTGTTAGGGTACCAGTGGAAGTTCCATTGTGTACGCCATCCTGAAGCAGCCAGTCTCGTAGAGAGACATAACCAGACTTTGAAAATCCGCATTGCTAAAGTGTGTACAGAAAAAGGTGTAGATTGGTTAGTAGCTCTGCCAGTTGCTCTTTTTTATATGAGAATGGTTGCACATTCCAGATCAGGTCTGTCCCCGTACGAGGTCGTATTCGGCCGCCCTCCAAATATGTGGGGTACACCTATGCCCCGAAAGATTACAGACGTTTCCAGTAATATGCTGACAGATTACCTAGCTTCCTTGATGTCTGCCCTACACTCTTGTCGTTCACAGGTTGCCGCTGCATTTCCAGACAACACTGAGGTGAAACCGCATGAAGTCGTTCCAGGTGAATTCGTCCTGGTGCGCAATTTTGATCGTTCAAGTCCGTTGGAGCCCCGTTGGAAGGAGCCACAGCTGGTGTTATTAACAACAAGGACCGCCGTCAAGCTCGAGGGACGCAAAGGCTGGGTGCATACCAGCCACATCAAGAAATTCCATGGATTGCGACAAAAGACATTTATCAAAGACTGCCCTATTCTTAAGGACTGCCCAAAGACAGACTCTGAATTCAAACTTCCCCTGTTAGAGAAAACTCCGCAGCAGGAGTATAAAGCAAAACTCCGGTCTAGTAAAATAAGTCAGCCAGTTTAATTGTCTAAGTCCCTCTCGGGTGAAACGGTTAGACAGGTTCCTGACATGTATGAGACAGACCCACACAGTGAGAGAGTTAGTCAAAACTCTAAAAGATGTATTATCGTTCTATTCTTTTTATTATTCTTGAGTCTTATGGTTACATGCATAAGTTATGCTTTACATTTATGTTTTCCTATTTCACATGTACATATGTTTTCTAATGTTACAGTAGAGCACACATTCAGTGATCTGCCTCCTCACGAGCTATCCTATCGTCTTGCTATGCGTAACAACACATTTATCCGAATGTTGCACTATTCACACCAGACCAGCAATGCCACTAATTGTTGGGTGTGTGGTCGACTCCCCCCTTTCCAGACACCGAAGGGAGTTCTGCCACTCTTTCCCTATCCGTTTTCACATAATGGTTCGTGTGGAGCATGGTCCACGTTAACATCATCCTCCACTGATATGTCCCTTTTGAATCGAACATGTTTCCAGACAAGCAAGGTCTATCCCATAGAACAGGGTTAGATCTAGAAAATGAAGTATATGATTTAGGTAATTATTCCTCGAATTTCATGGTCTTGAATGTTCAGTCCGATACTACTCCAGATTTGCCTGCTATTTCAGTACTACCAGGCAAAGGCAAATTATGTGTCAGAAAGAATGGTTCCGCACATGTAGGACATAGTGATTGTACTACTGTGGTCGAGTATAGTGACAGTGGGAAATCTATTTTCAAAGCCTCACGTCATTCTTATTTTGTTTGTGGTCAGACCGCATATGTTCGTCTGCCCCTCGATTGGGATGGAACATGTTATATTGCCTTCCTACTGCCACCAGTTTTTCTAGCTCCATCTGATTATCACAGAAACACACATCTAGTACACGTTAGACCTAGAAGGGAGACCGAGTCCCCAATTGTCGATCAAACTGAAACTGCTCTAGAACAATATCAAGACTTCAATAAAGGTTTCTTTTTCTTTATAGGACCTGTCCAGAATAGTAAGTTAATACGTAGGTTAACCAGAACCCTTGAAGCAGTAGTGAATGAGACTACTTCCGCTCTAGGTAACTTAACCGAAGAGCAATCTGCTATGCGTTTTGTTGTGCTCCAAAATCGTCTCGTTCTTGACGTCATACTGGCCGATAGAGGAGGAGCTTGTAGAGTCATCGGATCTAGTTGCTGCATTTTCATTCCTAATAACGCGCCGTCTGTTTATTCAGCTATAACCAGACTTCATAAAATTGCCCATCAGTTACACCAGAATCCAGGCACCTGGACATGGTCCGGTTGGCTCTGGAGTATCATATCTGCCTGGGGATGGAAAGTTTTGTCATTCCTAGGTATAGCAGTAATGATCATATTCAGTTGCTGCCTCTGTTTACAATGTGGCCCTGCGATTTGCGGCATGTGTGCTACCTCTTGTATTCCTAGTCCTAAATCCCGTTCCAAGACAATTCGAGACGAGCAAATGATGCTATATGAACAGATAGATGGTATCATGAATATTGATGTTTCCTGATGGAAACGTAGGGCACAAGGAGGGAATGTGGAAAAGTAAATTTTGCCATGTTATATGTGCCTACGTGTTCCCCATCCTATGCTATATGTGCATGATCGATATGCATGTATCCCCCTATGATCGATCAAAGACGCAATTATAGTTGTGTCCAACTCTAGTATGCCAGTTTCCAGTTCTCGTGAAAGCAACGAGTATTAGGCCTATGTTGCCACGTTTCATAGTGTGCACGTTAATTCATCGAATTGTCCCCGTTTCTAGGCCTCAAAAAGGGCCCCGGACACCAGATTCAGCTCCAGTCTCCTGAACCCTCTCCGAGGAGCGATACAGCCCCCACCTGCATCCCTGACCCTTCACTTACTTCCTGCCGCACAGTGCCCGGCTCGGCCTGGCTCTGCCTGCCTGTCTGCTAAGAGTATGTTATGCTTCTAGTTATCAGTCCAGCCCTCCTTCTCTGCATTCCTAAGCTACTGAATCGCATCAACAGTTCCAGCTATGGTCTAGCCTTTCTGTCTCCATGTAAGAGAAATACTGTATTAATATTCATAGAATATTCCTCGCACACGCAATACATGTAGAATAATGCATGCACCAGTCTTAGTGTCAAGTAGCCTTTGCCCTGATAACTTTTGGATTCTATCAACATGTACTCCAAACACCAGATACCAGATATGATATAGGTACATGTCGTTCTGACACCGCAGACTTTAGTCTCCTCTTCTAGCGCAGAAGTCATAGCCCCCAGTTCTCCCTGGTAACACGTCATTGCCCGTTTGCGCGCACCACTAGGTTAAAGGTCCCAGCTGCTCAGGTAGCCCCCTCCATGTTTCCGCCCCATTCATGACACTTCTGTGACGTTTATACCACATGTCTATGTATACGCCCTGTACACGCCTTCTCGTTACACCCATTTTGTTCTTATCTTTCGCGACTGCTACGAGTTACGCCTACTGCTACGCCTATTGTATGCAATGTAATGTAATGTATTATACTATATATATGCTGCACTGTCGATGAGGCATTGCAGCTGCCATCCAGTCTATTTCCGTGCAGGCTATCCCGTTCCTGTCCCTTATGCCTGATTAAAGCCTGTTAGACTCAGATACCTCGAATCCTGTCTCTTATTTATTGAGCTATCTGTTTTATTCACTGTATTCAAAAATAGTACCGGTAATTAATTATTTATTTACCACACCCCTTCAGCTCATACTCATATCTACAGTCAACTGCCGTTCATCTTTCAAATCAGCAGTGGTTTCAATCCTAAAATAAACTACTGCTGATGATCCTATATCGACTGCCAACTATTATTCTTAAAGATAATGGGGCAATTGTTTTCCACTCCATCACAACCTACCTCTCGCCAAACACCCTAATAACATCCTCCAGTTTGGCTTTTACTCCACAGTAGTAGCACTCACACATGTATGCAATTTTATAAGTGCTGAGCATCACAACTGTCTTTTTACCATTCTTTAACTTTAAATTCTGTTAACCTCTGCCTTTGACATGGTTGATCGCCCTGTGCTACTCTCTTCTCTTTACTTAGAATAACTTGTGCATACACAGGTTCAGGATAATGACGCATCCGCCGGGGAATCTGAAATCGGAATAAAATGTCACGACTGGATGGATGGCGTCTAACTGCCTGAGACTTAATTCTGGAAAAACAGAGGTTATTATTTTAGGTAATAACACGAATATCTAGACACCGGACTGGTGGCCGAAAGAATTGGGAACACTTCCAGAACCGGCTGAGAAAGTGAAGAACCTGGGGGTGATTTTGGACTATAAACTGGAGATCAAATAAGTGGGGCTGTCTCTTCATGTTTCCTTTTCCTCAGAATTCTGAGGAAAATAAAGTTCCTTCTTTCGGATGACAGCCTGAGGACAGTGGTTACAACACTTATGTTACGCTTAGACTACTGTAATAGTCTCTACTTGAATATCCAAAAGGGACATATGAACAAACTCCAAGTAGTACAAAACGCAGCAGCCGGGCTGCAGATGGGTACTACTAGGTTTGTCTCAGTAAAAAGGGAACTAAGACATCTTAACTGGCTCCCAGTGAAACATCGGGCCCAATTTAAAGCCCTTTCCAGTCTTCAGTGCATTAAAGGGAGGAGGTCCTGACTATCTGAAACAACAATTTCAATGGTACTTTCCCAGAAGGACCTTGCGCACTCAGGCAGCAAAACAAGTGATTGTTCCCTTAATCAAACAAGCATTTGCAATGCAACTTGTCTCGCCTTTGGAACCTTATATGTATTTATCTATGCAGCACATTACCCTGGGTGCTGAAACATCTGCTGGTCTTTAACATGGAGTGAAAATAAGCACCAAACTGCGTGGCACACAAGGTATGGCAACACATGGAGAGAAATATTGCCTTTCAGCGCGTAATGGTATAGTCCAAAGCTCTGTTTTAATATAAAATCAGAGCCTTCGGTGGTCATATCACTCAACATGCAAGGTTTGAAAAAATTATTATCGTCTACGAGTGCTCATGGAAGACAGTTTCTATGGACTGGAATCTAAAGAATGCTAAAGTAATTCTGGTATTTTACTGACCTCTCCTGGTCGTTTTCTATCAAGAACGTTAAATAGAGGCAGTTGTCAGAAAAATTTAAAAAAGAAAGTCCATAAACAGAAAGCAATTCTGGTATTTTACTGACCTCTGCTGGTCATTTTCTATTAAGACAGTTAAATAGAGGCAGTTGAACAGAAAAAGAGTCCCTAAGCGGAAGCAGACAAGTTCTAGGGGTGATCTCCAGAGCCCACAAAGTACATACACATATAAGTATATACTAAAATATATACAAGAGGTCTTGAATGCTCGACCTAAAAAGCTAGCTGGGGTGGCAGGAGCTTCATTGCCTCCGCCGCAAAAGCCTGGAACAGTCTACCATTCCACCTTAGAAATGCAACCAAGCTCCTCTCCATCAGGCAAGGGCTGAAAACCTGGATATATACATTATAGTGTCTCACTCCACAGGAACCAATTAGGCAGTGCTCAGTGCAAGGACACCTTAGGGCAGAGGTCTTCAATCTGTGGGGCGCGACCCTCAGGGGGGTCGTGGAGTCCTGGGAAGGGGGTCGCGCATTCCCTGGGCTCACTTCCGCCTGGCCTATTGGAAAAGTAAACCGTCCCTGGGCAGTTCATTTTGAAATTAAAATACTTCGAGCTTCAATGCAATTCAGGAAGTGTTCTCCTGTGCTGTGAAACCGGAGCTGATCAGACAGCTACGCAAGGTTTGCCTGCTTGCCAGAAAGGACTGGAAATGTGTGCGCTATTGGTTAATTTGAAAGTGTAAATGGCAATTTGTAAATGCAAAGAATGCTTGGTACTGACTTTCATTGATTGAATCCCTCCCTGGAAGCTTAGTGACGAGCTGTGAAGTGCGTGCTTCTAATTGCAAATATATTTACATAGCGCTTACTATCGGGAAGGAGGTGTTGAATTTCAGTAAGTAGCAAGAACAAGCATTTACAATACAATAGGTCGCACACTTATAAAAGTGAAAGCTACAGGTATTATAAATTATGTTTTTATTTATATTTTGGAGTAATTATGTAATGAAAAAGTGCCCGCAATAGCACATTATGAGCTTTTATACCTCATTCTGCTTAGCAGTTGGCATTTAACCTTACTCCCATTTCTATGTGATCCTGTCACAAGTCCTCAACTGCTCCAAAGTTGTAACGGTGGCAAGCAAAATATAGTATTTCTGTGTGTATGGAATCCCTTAGCTTGTCTTTGCTCCCATAGTGCAGTTGTTTAGACATCACCGGGAATTCGGAGTTTAGAGAGGACTGACCCTAAACATGCACACTAAGCTAGTCTGGCTCAACGCTAACAGCCCAGTACCTCCGACAGTATGAGGCTGCAATGACCTCACAGGTGTTAGTATGGATGCAACCCATGGGAGAGACTCCTACTAACCAAGCTGATGTCCAATGGGGCCTCAACAGACACTTTCTCTTCTCTCTGCTTCACTTAACATTCCTTTTGTCAGGGGCAGGAGTAGGCTGATCTCTCACAAGGTGCAGTGGCCATCTTAGAAATACTAACAGCCACTTGAGCTACTTCCAGCGAAATGCCAACAGAGACTGCAATACAGGCATGTGCTATTAATGGGCAGTTCCGTTGGACCTGTAATTATCCCATTGCTAGTTTTAGCTATGTATTTCACATATTCTCATGAAAAGCCCATATCTAAAAATGTCAAAATACGATTTTGATGCATTGCAGTACGTGCGTGCAAGCATTGGGAAAATTAACTACCAGGATGCAATGCAGCTGCTATTGCCAAATCACTACAGTTAATGAGTAAAGATAACAATGCATCATATTAAAGAAGCTGTTTCCGCACAGTGACTTGATGGGAACCAGCATGCACTGCTCTTTAACATGTGTTGCTGTAGAAGAGTGCTAAGTGTGCTTACTGCTTACTTCAGTACTGAGTCCAGCTCTCATTTTTGTCAACCTGTGGAACTTTACCTGCAGAAAGCTGCCTCCTGTCTGTTGATCCTCGGGACATCCTCCAGCATCCTGAGGCAGAGCATTTCACTTTCACCCTGCTCTCTCGGCAACTGGCTGCAGCTCCGAAGCTGGGCTGCATGCCACAGGCGCCGTGTTGCAACAGGAGGTGCGGAGCCTATACGTATTTAATTAAGCGGGTGCCATGTTTAAATGAGGCACTAAGAAGGCCAGGTTGCATTATTTAAATAAATAAATAAATAATGATGAAAGTGGGTGCCGGATACATCCTCAAGCGCGGTACACCTGCATATTAAATTAACCGGGCACTGTGCTACTACTTCATTAGGTGCAGCACCCATGCAGGTTACATTTATGCGCATGGCGGCCCGTACAGTTTAATATTGTTTCACCACCATAAAAATGATTTGCCGTGGGAATTGGGGACGTTTATGGTTGTCGAGGATGAGGAGTACCAGGTTCCAGAAATTTGTTCAGGAGGGGTCCTTACACCTAAAATCTTTTGAAAGGGGGGTCTCAGCACCAAAAAGTTTGAAGACCTCTGGCTTAGGGTAACAGTTGCGCTTAGAAATTTTATTACCATAACATAACTTGTTCAGCTCTCAACTACCTATCCTACTGCTTCTACAGGACTGCACGGGCTAAAAGCCATATGCTTCAACCTGACTCCTTGTGTGTCCAACAGAGATCAGACTTTGGCCCTGATCTTTTGTCTCACTTTATCAGTTCTCTCTGTGACATTATCTCTTCCTTAGCTTTCTCATTTTACCTCTAAACCGACAACAAAATCATCATCTTCTCCTTCCTTTCACTCATTAGCTTCAATCATGCATCTCTGACTGCCTCAGATCCATCCTCTGCGGAATGGCTCTTTATGCCTGGATTTTCAACACATATATTAACTTTAAATTTGTCCCATCAGCTAAAACCCTTTGGGTTATATTGAGACATCTTTTAGAATGGAAACCGTCATCACCAACACTGCCTCTGCAACACACCTTTACCTACTCAACAGAAAAGATCTGATCACCATTCAACATAACCAAAGCACTCAACTCGCTCGTCTTCAGTGGACTGCAAAATTAGAACAGTCTTTTGGTTGGACTTCCGAATTAATCCTAGGCACCGCTTGAAAAAATTGCTATCTTTGTTACCCCGGGTCTATTAAACCTACCTATACACATTCCCACCTCAGTGTACTGACACCAGTTTAGGAGGGCCGCAGTCAAAAACGGGGCTTATACAAATATCTAATAATATTTACATTGATTGAGCACCTGGTCCCAGCTATTTCTCGGACACCTTCTAATGCTACATACCAACTCGAAATATCAGATCTGCCAATCATAACTTTCTGACAAAATGTACACCTTCCTGCACCTAAAAGGAGCCTTTTACTACTGAATGACTTTTGTGCCACCGACTCACTGCAAGGGTTCAAAATCTCAATTAAAAGACACTCCTGGCTTAAACACTAAATGGTTAGCCAGCCCACATTCCTGTAAATATGTTCATAGGATGCCTACTACGCGCCTTTCATGTTCTCTTAGATTGTGATATGTGCTCCTAGTTATAAATGTCTTGATCATTTTATTATACTGTTGTTAACCCTAATTTTGTAACCAACCCAATTAACGCCACCTTTGTACCGTCAATGTTGCTATGCACACTACCTTTGGTCAAAAAGGTTTCTGCTGCTTGCGACAAACTAAAAAACACTAGAGCAAGAGAAAATCTGGGATTGCTTGAAACTTCTTTTCTTGCCCACAAAGTACCACCAATTTCTTCCAGCAGCGGGCAGAAAGCATAATTACAAGAGTTTTATCGGTTGATAAAGTTTCAAACACACCTTCGCCTTTCTCTCAAAGATACTTTGGTGGCAAACCAAGTCCAATTGGAGAACGCCCCTGCACCCGGCCCCAATCATAAGTAGAGAATTGTCACTAATGAGCACTTGTACAGGTGACAGGAAGGCTCACGTGGTAAGAAAACAGATGGTGTAAAAAATGTTAAAACCATGAGTGAAACATGTGCGAGCGCTAGATCCAACCAACCGTGATTTGCTGAAAAATGAAGGTGACATAAGCAGCATGAATGCCACCTTCTGGAATTAATGCACATTATTTGCGGGTCGCTTGGAATTTAACACCCTAACATTTAAGTGTGAGTAAACAATGTGCTCCATTCCAAAGTGTGAACTTTAGATTTATCCGTGTAGTTTGTAAATAACATTCAAAAGCTGCAGAACATATATAATTAATGGAACTGTAAATGTCAGTTAAGGTGATTATTGTTACGCCTGTATTACTATCGATCTAGCTGCCTTGTTTTGTGTCAATGAAAACAATAAAAAGACATACATATTTTTAAAAAAACCTGTAAAGGTCAGTCTGGTCCACACATTTTTGTGAAAAACATCTACTATAAAGCTGTGTTTGCATACCTTTGAGCTTCTAATCTGGAGGCTGCCCTTGTTGTAGCACCCTTGCTATCTTCATCCTCATCATCCACCTCATTATCATAGTCGTCGTCATCCTCAGCATCATCATCATCTTCCTCCTCGTTCTCCTTCACTGTAGATTCTGATTTCTGACGTTTTCTTTTTGGTTCCACTATGTCTGATAATTTAAAACAAGTTTCAATTGACAATTCACTTCTCTGCTTCGGGTTTAGAGCTAGCGCAGCATGTGCAATACCATTAAATATAGTTCATCCACAGATTCAAAAGAGGCCATTTTATATAGTATTTACGTTGTTATTACTATGCAAACATTAATCTGCTAAATTTATATGCAGTGAAAACCTAGTCCTGCGTTTTAGCTCTAACTGTTGTTTTCTGTAAGGTTTCCAAAGTTCCATTACACAAAGCAGGTCTTTATCCGGTAAATTGTTAAGAAGGGAGATCTGGTGTAATCATGAGAAGCGTAAGGTTCACAAATAAAAAACTGCAGAGAATATTCTATCCCTTTCATTTATACTCATGCATGTTTTACTGCGACATTTTGAAAGTGTTCAAGATGGGTGCAACAACACGTATGGTGAGTGATTTATGTTAATAATTAACAAAAGTCAATGCCTGCACCACTACACATAACAACTGACTATGTCATAATCAAGAATTGTTTTATTACGGTACTTTGCGCTTCCAAAATTGGAGTTAATTAAGCATCAAAGAAACTCCACCGAGTGCTACAGCAGGTGTTAAAGGCCTCAACCCAGAGTTATAGGCTATAACTCTGAGGGCCTATATTGAGGGAAATGCATTTAACAACCAGTATAGTCCAAGACAGACGGGCTATAATACTATTAGAACGTTCCACCCACTGAGGGGGAAATGTGGTAAAAATAAAGAGGAACAAGAAGATAAGCATTCCTCACTTGGGTGGATGTAGGGTGGGATAGGGATAGGTCACATAGTGGGGAGCATAGGGAAAAAAACAATAAAAAAAACAGTCCGATTCGCCACAACAAACTTTATATGAGTTCTCATTGTTGTACAAGAAATAACGATGATGGCCACAACTGACTCGGCAATATATCTGAGAGTGATGTCCTGGAACCTAAATGGACTTAGGGTAAAACATAGGATGGAAAGAATATTCCAATATGTTAAAGATGCCACAGAGCAAATCTCTTTCTTTTTCAAGAAACTCATCTTACCGAACATGAAATGAAAAATGTATGCAAAAATAAGAGAAGGATTCATGAAGTAAGTAATATGTACCTCACAACAACAAAGGGGGTGGCCATAATTATAAAAAATATCCCAGCCTTATCAGTGGAAAGTTTTAAAGTTGACACATAAATTCACTGTTGCAGGATATTACGGTCCAAATTTAGATGACTTACTTCCTTTAAAAGAGCTATTAGCGGAGTTACTGCCTTTTCAAGATCCCTTGATCTTGGCGGGCGACTTTAATTCATTTTTAGATCCTGTATTGGATAGATCTTCAAATAGCAGCTCGGCTCAGAACTGCAGAATGAGATCGTTACTGAAAAACATGATGAAACATCTTGGCTAGATAGACATATGGAGGGAAAGAATGGGTACCAGGAGAAGGTACACCTTCCATAATAAGAAGTATGGTCGATTGGATTTTTTTTTACTCAGTATAGAACTGAGAGATCGGGTAAAAGATATAAAACATCTAGGGGGACATCTATCAGATCACGTGGCAGTTATATTAACTTTGAAATTTCCAAGCAAATCGATTAACGAAAGATGGACATTTGATCGGACGATTTTTGTAAGATCAGGATGTAATTGCTAATTTAACGTCTGATACAAAGAATTATTTTCAGACTAACCTGGAAAGCGCAGCCATTGAAATGGTATGGGATGCCTATAAATCTTTCTTAAGAGGTCGTATAACTGCTATCCAGATTACTAGACAGAAGAAATATAAAGCAGAAATAGGAGAAATTGAACATAAAATCCTGAAATTAGAGAAAGAGCATATCCCCCCGGTAGAGGCCCTGCAATGTCTTAGAACAGAGCAGGCTGAGGTGTTGGAAAAAAAGATAGGAGGCAAGTAAGCTGGCCAATTTTGAATATGGAGAAGGATGTGGGAGGCTTTTAGCTTGGAAAACTAAAAATGATATTGCAGAAGCCAACATAAAAGAAGTAGTCAGTGATAATACTGGAAATCTATGCAAGATCCCCCAAGACATTGAAGAAGCTTTTCAACAGCACTTTAACAGCACTTTAACAATGATTATCGCGAATATTTAACAGGCTAAAGTGAGAGAAGCATGGTTCAAACGTATCCCCTTTAATAAAATCACTGATGAAAAATCCAATAATCTTAATAGATCAATAAGCCAGAACGAAATTAAAATGGCAATAGAGTCAGGGAAAAAAGGGAAGGCGGCAGGACCGGATGTATAAAGTATTAGGAGAGGTTCTCATCCCTGTAATGGTTAAATTATTCTCCCATATTTTCGAAAAGGGAGGGGAATGCCTCCCTCATGGGATGAGGCTACGGTAGCTCTGATATTAAAACCATCTAAGTCGCCCAGACAATGTGACTCGTATAGGCCAATCTCTCTGCTAAATCTTGACTACAAGATTTTTGCCAAGATTTTAGCAGAGAGATTGAATGAAATTATAACCGACCTACTACATGAAGACCAAAAGGGTCTTGTGAGAGGGATATGTATTCAAGATCTAACATACAATTTGATAGGGACCATAGACATGGCAACACTACATAAAATCCCCATGGCAATCATTATGCTCGACGCTACGAACGCATTCCATCGGGTCAACTAGGCGTATTTAACTTTTATCCTAAATAAACATAATCTAGGGAAAAACTTTGGCAGAGCGATTTCTTCAATCTATTATACACCAACAGCAAGAATACTGATAAATGGCAACCTCTCTCTTCCAGTATCAGTTCAAAGGGGGACTAGGCAAGGATGCCCTCTTTCGCCCTTGCTTTTTAATTTATACATAGAACCGCTTGACGAGAGGATTAGAAGGCATGAGCATATACTCCCATTTAATTATAAAAACTGGGAAAAAAGTATCATTATATGCAGATGATATGATAATATATACGTCTGATTTAGCAAAGGCCATCCCCTGCATATACAGCCTAGCAGAGCAGTTTGGAAGTTTCTCTGGATATGAGATAAATCAATCTAAAACCGAATGTATGGCATGGAATCTTGATGTTCGCCCTTTCACACACTTATTAAAAAAAGAAATAGGGTATCTAGGTATCAGAATTACTCAGAATATTAATGATTTAGTTGATAAAAACTTGCACAGGGTCACCCATACAACGCCAATATCCCCCAATTACTAGATACGGGATTCAAAGTCTTGTAAAGGTGAGTTCAAATAGACATCTCATGGTTTGGCAGGTTAGCGAAATATAAAGATTTGCATATGGCCATGTCTGAACTGGGGTGGCAGAGTGGGCTAAAGAACGGTGATGGATTAAACCCAGATCTGTTCACTGGGTGTGAGTGTTTGATTGGTTCAGATGCTCCGTCCATCACCACCCCCTTTTGTACCACTTTGTTTGCCATAAGTTGGCAGGGTATGCTCAGACGTGAGTCCCTTGCTCACTTTGCCACTGGATACAAGCAAGCCGGGTTGAAGACGGCTGAAATGCCAGAAACCGGTCCTAGGAAGCTTGTTTCCCGTCCAGGGAAGGCATGGCTTGGCAGTTCGGGCTGGACTGTTCCCATGAGGCACAGGGTCAGCCTGATTTGCATATGGCCATGTCTGAACTGGGGTGGCAGAGTGGGCTAAAGAACGGTGATGGATTAAACCCAGATCTGTTGACTGGGTGTGAGTGTTTGATTGGTTCAGATGCTCCGTCCATCACCACCACCACCCACCTTTGTACCACCTAGAGTGATGTGCATGAACACATGATGATGGTAAATGCTGTAAAACTAAATTCCAGAACTAAAGATTGATTCTTTGTTCTGAACCTGCTTATGGTGATGGGTGATTTGAAGTCTGAGTAAAATAATCAAGATTTTGTATTCTGTCTGGGATAAGAGAGGGCATAAAGAATCCTTCTTGTGGTGAAATTAAAAAAAAACCCTAAAAGGAATTCTTTTGAGTCCTGCCTTGATTGTCAATCCTGTTACAGGTGGTTAGGCACATGGCCTAGCCAAAGGCCAGGCCCTGTTGTCAACCCATACTGTGCATGGCCGAAGGCTCTGCACACTGGGAGTTGGATATAAAGAAGGTGATTGTAGTATACCATCAAAATGCCCAACATTTCAATGAAAAAACTTTAAGGGTAAGTTATGGTTTTTCCTGCTCATGAGACGTTAACATATGATTAAAAATTACTTTACATTCAATTCAAACAAAACAAGGATAAAGTTAAGTTATGATTATGGGAAACCTGGCTAACCCATATAGTGCATGGCCAAAGGCTCTACGCACTGGGAGTTAGAAGTATAGAAGGCAATTGTAGTAGATCATCAAAATTCCCAACATTTCAATGAAAAAACTTTAAGGGTAAATTATGTTTTTTCCTGCTCTTGAGAATTTAACATAGGATTAAAAATGGCATTAAAGTCAATTAAAACAAAACAAGGGTAGAGTGAAGTTATGATTATGGGAAAAAAGTTATAAAAATATTATAAGTCAGATTGGTTTAGCTACACAGACATTATCTCCTGCTCCACATGAAGACATAACTCACTACCAAATGAAATACTTCTGTCTTCACATGTGAATGTGTGTGTGTGTGTGTGTGGGGGGGGGGGTTAATGGGGGGTTGTGTGGTGGGGTTTTGTGTGTGTGTGTGAGAGAGAGAGAGAATTGTTCTCCACTATGTCCTTTAAAGCACAGACAACTTTTAGAAATCTGGGAATAATGCCACCAAACACTCACATGAAACAAAACATCAAGACCAAACCAACATACTAGTACAACATCATTACATTACTACAACAAAACTCCATTACAACAAAATATTGTCATACAACAACATAACTGAACAGCACAGCACCTTAGCATAGCCCCAACCCAACTCAGCAACATAGCAAGGCAAAGATAATATATTTTTTTACGAAAGTTTCAAAACAGACATAAGAATTAAAGTCATTCAAAAGCTTCCTAAAACTAGAATTCATTTTAGTAATATAAAATGTCTTTTAAACCTGTCTCTTCTGTAGAACTGAAGGAGCGCTTAGGCTTTCTTCCCTTTCGAGGTAGACTTTCTTTACTTTTGTCCGATGCATCATCCTTGGCAGAGTTTAGAAGAAAAAAATATATTAATTTGTTTTAATGAAAAAATCCTACAATTTGACTAAAATAGAACAGCCACGCTATTTTAAGGAACCGCTGTAGCACAATAGTTGCAGAGCTTATAAACAAACTGTGATTAAGAGTGTACATCACAAGAAATGCTGAATATAGGAAGCAAATGTTTACCCTTGTTCTCTGGAGCCACCCGTCTTCTGTAAATATTGTTAATTGCTGCTTAAAATGAGTCTCTAGTTCCTTTGCGATTCATCAATCATTTAATGCTGCTGGTAAGGCTTTTCTTTTGCTGCATCTTAATACATGAATCTGAGATACAGGACATCCCATAAAGTATACAGGTGCAGGGAAATGCAACCCTGTAGGACGCTGGCTCTCTATATACTATACCAACGTGAGGTAAAGTGTGCACAGAATCCAGTGGAACCCCAAAGGTACACAGAGGTAAAGTTAGATAGCACCTTACTCTCTATTTGTGTTAGTATTGTCGAGAAGTAAGGCTTTATCAGAGGACAGTGTTTAGCATTTGTTATACACACTCAGTCAGCAAATTAATTCACACACTTAAAGACTGAACTTCAGACCAATTGTTTTTGTATAAAAATATTCTTTTAGTAATTTTATTTCCTAGACCCAAGCAAGCCTGGCACAGGTAAGTAACGAGTACTTTGCAGTAAATATACAGTTGTAACACTGTTCGGATTGCAATTGTAAATGTACTTTGATTTGATTACAGATAGTGTTATTGACAATGCAATCCTTTTCAGAATACAGTACATATACTTTGTATAGGATTTTTAGTAAAATTACAGGCAAGTTACTTTTGAGATTACTTTTCTTACACAGTGTAGTATACCTGGATAATACACTGGCATATTTCCTTTTAACGGGTAAGTTAGTACAATTTTAAAGAGTTTCTTTAGGTTTTCCAATTCCACACTTAAGAAACTTGTCATAGAAAAACAGTCAATGTTATTCTATCGAGGAAAATAGTGTTATCGGTTTAAAGGTAAGTACTTTGTTGAGGGAGTTGGTGTTCTGGGGTTAGACTCAGGGGTCAACCAGGGTCAAGGATGCACTATTGTAAAACCCTCAGCGGCACTAGGGCGACCGGGTGCAGAGTGCTAAGGTCCAGTGGGGTACTTATTGAGGTGTGTGAAATTTGCATAATATCGTTTCGCATAAATTCGGAAAAAGTATGTATAATTACGTGAAATACAAACCCGGAACTCAGCACTATATTTTAATGCAAAATGTGTCCTTGAGTAAATTCTGGATACAACGTCACGTTCTGTGCTAAAAATAGGGCCGGATCACAAGTGCTGCAAAACACAGCCACTCGTGTTGTGGCAATTCGCATTGTTCCTATGTTCCCACGCTCTTGCATTGTAAGTTTGCATGCGGCGTGGTATAATTATTATTTTTTTTTTTGGGAAGACCTTTATTTATAGAAAGTCGTACATACAGCCCAACATCGAGCCCGGGGGCTCACAAATGCAGTACATATCAACACGACAACGTGCGAAGGATCCAGTACAGATGCATAGAGGTCTAATTTTCAAAGTTTCCTTCTGAAGGATAGACAGGATCAGGATAACACAGAACAACGAATTGGTTCCGGCCTAGTAGGATCAGGATAGACAAGTATATAACATAATAAAGCGCCAGAATCGCTGCTGTTCACAAATAATAAAAACGTCTAAACCCAGAAAAGAAAGAAAAAGAAAAAGAATAGAAGGCCCATAGAACCAAAAAGGAAATAAACAACCCCCCCCCCCATCCTGCACCCCTGCAGCTGGCTACGGCCCATCCCCCCCTAGCAGTGTGCCTGTCGCCCACCCAAAAGGAGTCCCGAAATGTAGAGAGTAAGAAAAGAGTCCTAATCTATAACTCCCATTAAAGAAAGAGAGGCGGGGAGGAGCCCACCACCCGTCCCCCGGCTTCACCCTCCCGCAATCCAATAACGGCACATAATAGAAAGTCCGGTGACGTTGAGCATTACGATCAGAACAATTTAAAAGCACAATGGCGGCACAGAGCGCGATCAAAAGTAACAACACACCACCCACATGCCTAGGTCAGCACCGAAGAAACTGCCAGTCTATGAGAAGAAGCATTCACCCCTGTCCACTTTTTTCTTTTCCACCAATGTGAATCATGGCAACCCAAGGGGACGGAAACGATAAGCCAAGAGAGCTAGTCTGACACAAGCAATTAATCGCACCAGGTACAAGCAGGTCCAGTGATACCAGGATGGGCACAAAGTACACAGTTCCCGAGATGTAAAGCGTAGCCGGGCCAGGGGAGAAAGTCTCAGTGTTCAGCCCTTTCTGGAGCGGACCCCGGGAAACGGGGGGCATGATATGGGGAGAGCACCTCCGTCGCGGTCGCAAAGCACAGATTGCACGCCGTCCCGGGTAAACACCATCCACAGCGTAAGTCATCTCGGGACTTGGGGTATCAGAACCGACTCCATCGCATGGGGCAGCCATCCCGCCGCCGGCGGGCATGGGGGAAGGAGAGTCACTGTGAACCTGCGTGTCGGCCATTTTGAAGCAACTCAGTGCACACACTATGTCGTCCACCTTGCTGGCTAGAGCTCGAGCAGAGTATACGATATCATGGCGAAGGGAAACAACTGCCGCCAATAGACCACCATAGCCCTGAGCACCTCCATTTGCCCTTCCAAACATGGCCCGCCGCTCCATACGACCGTGACAACACTGTGACATAGACATCTCGAGGCTGCAATTCAATACGCCCTCCATAGTATTTAGTAGAGACGCCACAAGTCAGGCTAGGCTACACACAAAGGGGCATCAATTCCCTGGGTGGCAAGGAGCGGCAGGCTGAACCGTGATATGGCCATAAATATTGTCCCTTAGAGATGCCGCTCCGTCCAGCGTCGAGGGAGCAGAAAATCCGGGAGCCGCCCGCCGGTAGCGGGAGAGCGCACAAGCAGTCTCTGGGCAGTCAACAGTCCGGGCTCATGCAGGCGGATGATTTACTCAGTCAAACCGAAAGGCACACTCATCTCTGTACCTACAGTCCAGTGGGGCATACAATGCAGGCTCGTCAGATGCGCGGTGGAGAGTTCCGACCGGGTCGCCCCAAACGCTGTAGCCCGATGTTGATCACCTGGCAGCCGGTCACAGCTTCCACTCGAGGTCCCGGCCACAGAGCTGCTGCAGGCCACAAACTTTAGTCGGACGGTTCGCCCACTTGCGATGAAGTGCGAGCTTCAGGATTTCGGCACAGGCCGTCGGAGCCCGTCTGCTTCCGCTGTGTGCCGCCTTGGCACAGGATCACCGGCAGGATAGTTATGAAGGAGGTGATGGACCTCGGAGCCGAGGGACTACGCGTCCGACCTGGACGCCATCTTGGCTCCTCCCGTGGTATAATTTTTGATTTTTTTTAAACAAGCATACCGTGAAATTCCTGAAATGACACGAATTACACCAATTTAATTTAAATTATATTGCCGTAATTTAAATTTTGCCTGGGTCTGGTTTTTATCTTTAGAATGCTGTTGAGAAAAAAGGTGCTGAATGGTGAACACACTCATCTTTCACGCTATGTTTTAGCTGATACGAATTTGCCTATTTGTTTTTTTGCCTACACTTACTGCCATACAGATGAATGAACTAAAAACGGACCATGCAGTCAACTGTAAGCCACTTTTTGTGTTGCATTATATTTTTGCGCTTAATGACTGTATGCAAGGCATTGACGCGCTTACCAATGCAGAAAGACATTTTCACTGTAAAGGGTGTGTGTTTGGAAGGGTGGTGTTTTTGTTTCAAGCCTATGAGGAAAAGAGTTTGCGTAGTGGGCGATGACCACAAAGATGTAGTCACGTTAGGAGACTCAGTGCCTTATGGTGTATGGGTTAAAATATGCCAGAGGTAGACGTTCAAATTATAATTATAGTAAGGACTAAAAGCTATAGTAAGCTACACAGCACCAGTTTTTGGATGTAGGGTTAGGATAGTGCTGGGTAGCTGCCTGAGAATTCCCAGTAAAATATATGGCAACCTCAGCAAGGCAGAGATGCTGCTTAAGGGGTAAAAAGATGCAAAAGGACAAAAATGGGAATTGGTAGCATGAACTGTAGCCATGCCCTTCTTTTTATTTTATAGGAAGGGATGCTGTCTACTGTTTAACAAATAAACCCCATGAACAAGGTAGTCGAAGACCAAACAAGACTGGCAACCTGAGCAGAAACTACACAATATTTTAAATGCCTAGATTCAACCTAGTAATGCTAAGCTAAAGAAGCCAACATTTTGGGTAGGGGTCACACCCCAAGCCCTTCTCAAGTTGGTTAGTTGCTCAAATCCTAGACAGATTGTAGCCTGCAAAAATATCATTAACCTGTTCAACATCTAATGTTTAAGATACACCTTCATAAGTGTGTCTACATTGGAAAAATCATTCAAACTTCATCATGCATGTTAAGTTATTGGTTTCAATGTAGAGGATACCAAAAACATGAAATAAATGCAAAGGTTATCGACATTTATCCCCACTGAAAATAGCCACATATCAATGGGTCGATATATTCTCTTTGCAGTTTAGAGACAGAATAATCATAGCAGGTAGAGCACTACCCTCATTCACATTAGCTGTATTAATTAAGGTTGCACACACACTATGTAGAATTGGTTTAGGCAATGCTCTATCTTATAATGCCATGCTCCTAAACATAAATGACCATTAGCTCTGATTCAAAACATATCATGGTATTGTAGTATTTAGAACACCCACGGCATTGACATCACTGTGCCCTTCATCCAGTACGTATCTTGCCCACCGCAAATTTGAGTTATTGATTGAAAGGTTAAGTGTAATGATGCTTGGTGATGCTGACCATGTTCCCTGGGTGCCAGTGTCTATTTCGCAAGTTGTGCAATGGAGTTCGATGTGTGACATCAAAAATAGACATTTCCCAATATGGACCTTGACGAGTGTGGTCACACAAGGTGAATGAGCCGGCATAACGCATGGACACTGCTCACATTTATTCAAATGAATGTTTTTGATTGGTTACTTACAACAAGGAACAATACAAAAGGATAGTTGCAGCGCAATCTTTCATGATAATAAAAATCAAAGACGATAAAATATGTGCAATCTTTTGAAAAAGCAAGGTTCTCTGTAAGCAAGAGAGTTCAGCTCAAAAATATTCTGTCCAACTTAAGATCAGCATTATAAATGCTTACATTGGCCTTCTTTGCTTATCAGGGCAAAGTATGAGAAGTGATGCTTTACGTGTAGTCCTTTGTCAAGGATATTATAATTCCATGATTCCCTGTGGGGATGTCAAGTTTTATGTATGACAGAAGTAAGGGTATAGTCTCTGTGATACCTATAGAGGAAACTTTATATGCAATGACGGACCTTTTGATAGTGAGAAAAATACAGGAGAGCTATCATTACATACATTTTGCCCTAGTTACATATTGCGGGCTCGTTTTTGTTTCAAATGAGACTTTACATGACATAGTTCCATGTGCCTGTAGTGCTCTACTACTCTTCATGACATAGTCTCCTGTGCCTGTAGTACTCCTACTATTCTAAGAGCTGATGTGCAGCCCTAGGCCACTCAGTTTAATTGTGACTAGGAGGTTTCCCAATTGGTAACTCCTGTGCTGTTCGTATATAAATAGTGTTGTATTCATATTCGTATTAGGCGTTGGTAACTTCCCTAGAATGTACCACTCTAGATTACAAACAGTGATTTTTTTTATTCAAGTGTAGCATGCTTAGTTCACATTTGCTATCAATTCCAAGGGATTGTCCTTCCTGGATTTGAGAATGTTTGCTTGCAAGTAAACCCTAAAATCTAAGGAGTTTTACAAACCTACTGACTGGAATAACTTACTAAGTTATGATAGCTTCCATCCAGTATCAATGAGAAAGAACTTACCATATGGACAGTTTTTAAGGTTGAGAAGTAACTGCACAAATAGAACCAATTATGAGAAGGTACTGACAAACTGACTCTCAAATTTAGGGGAAACAATACCCAGAAAGAATTATTAACAAAGCTAGGAAACGGGCATACAATATTATTCGTGATTAATTTGTGCAGGGTTTTGTCAGAAACCACTAAAAGAACACTATAGAGCCTTCCACAGGTCACTGAACATTTCCCATAGTATAATTAAATAAATAAAAATACAAAACAAATTATTAAAAAGTAAATATTGTTCCATCACATCTATTTAATTTATTTTATATTATGTTATATAGTTCCAATATTTAGAAAGAAAGGAATTAAAAGAGTAACTGAAATGTAAGGATGCATATAATACCCAGTGGCGATAGCCAATGGGCAGTTGCAGTTAGGATAATTTTTCGATAGAAAAAGCAGTTTTTTGCTTTCCTAATAACTTTGACACAGTTTGACAAATCTTTATGAAATTTTCACAGAATTTTTTTTTCTTCACCTTAACTCCTAACTGTAAAGTTTTGGGGTGATCAGTCATGTGAGGGGGCAGAGAAAAAAGGGGTGAGGTGTCCCCAAACGCATTTTACTTGCTAATTGTTCCATAGGAAAATCAGAAAGTTGGGTCTTGGTGCAGAAAGCGTGCTAATTGTGATCTGGTTCGTTCAGTAATTTTGTTAAATTAAGGCTCAATAACTTTGTATATTTCAAGCTGCTGAGGATCTGTGGAGACAACAGATATAGTGACAACATCCGATTGGCTACCATCACATCAACAACAATGTGGCGGAAGCCATCTTAGGACTCAGTCCGAGTCCTAGGAAAAAGGTTAAAAAAAATATATAGAGAGGCAGGGGCCTGCTCCCCAGGCTTGGAGTGGGGTCTCAGAGGGAAGACAGATTATTCTTAGAATATTATATGAATACAAGAATATTCGAACCAGAATAAATGTCTGTATTTTGTAGAATAAGTATCGTTCACACACATAGTCTGTCATTCAGCACAGCATGTAAATGCTCAGAGGACCCTGCAAAGCAACATGACTTGCTATACACACACACCCACCAAATTAATAAATGCATAAAAGAAAACACAACAATAGGTCGTTAAAAATACTTACATCAGTAGAACTTTTCTCACCATGTTTTTCTGAATCCTCACTAGGGGAACCTGTGAATAACATTAAAGTATTTAATGTACAAAAAGGACAAATTATTTACCTTCGGTGAAGCCTTATCTGGTAGAGCAATGATCTAGCCACAGATTCCTTACCTTTGAATTTACAACGTGTCAGACAGAATTGGGAAGATTTTTCTTCGGGCAATACCCTTACGCGTCCGTTGGCTCTGCGTGACATAGTCGTCTCTGCCGTTGTGATGTCCGCGTCACGTACACAGGCTTCACTTCGGTGCACTGACGTCAGTTTCTTTTCATGACTTTCCACACCAGGAGCAGGAGCAACGTAGTGCCCCGACCTTGGTGTGTTTCTGAACAACTAAGGCCCTGAAAGGGAACAGCCCTGACCCTAAGAACCTGTTCGCAGTTCGAGGAGGATGGGAGGGTCGGTAAGGAATCTGCATATACATCATTTTTCTACCAGATAATGCATCGCCTTAGGTAAGTAACTTGCACATCTGATAGAGACATCTGGCTGCAGATTCCTTGCCTTTGAATAGACACCCAATCAATACCATCCCCGGAGGAGGAACTGCGGACAAGTTAGATCAGGAAGCTCTGCAGGACAGAGCTGCCAAATTGGCCATCCCTGTGGACTTAACCGTCCGAGCAGTAGTGCTTAGTGAACGTGTGCCGAGACGCCCACGTTACTGCCGGACAAATGTCGAGGACTGGGAAACCACGTTGCAACGCCATGGTAGCAGTTTTAGCTCTGGTAGAATGAGCATTCAAGAGGCTGATGTTTGGCCAGAGCATAGCAGATTTTGATGAAAAGGATAACCCATTGAGAGATCGTCCTTTTCTGCAATGCATGGTCATTCTTTGCTCCCACGTACGAAGAGTTGGTCATCTATCTTGAATTGTACGGTTAAGGTAGAACAACAACACTCTTTTGGGTCAAGAAGGAGTCGCCGCTCCTCTTCTTTAGAGGGATGCGGAGTAGTGTCGAAAGTGGAAGGGTCATAGATAGCCCAACGTGGAATGTTGTAACCACTTTTGGTAAGGAAGAGGTCCTGGTGCGAAGCACCAACTTGTCAGGAAAGATAGTCAGATAAGGAGGCTTGGATGACAGGGTTTGCAATTCGTTCACCCTCCTGGAAGATGCTAGTGCCACTAAAACAGCTATTTTGATGGTAAGCAGTTGGAGGGAGCAGTTATACAAGGGCTCGAAAAGGAGCACACATCAGGAAGGTGGGAGCCAAATTAAGGTCCCACTGAGGCATGACGAAAGGGGCAGGTGGAAACATATGTACAAGCCACTTGACAAATCTATATATATAGGGGATTTAAATAGAGTGGGCTGGTCTGGCAGCCTCAAAAAGGCAGACAGGGCCGAAAGGTACCCTTTGAGAGTGCCTATAGCAGATCCCTGCTGGGCAAGGTTTAGAATAAAGAGTAGGACCTGAGAGAGGGAATCAAAAAGAGGATCAATAGATCGGTCTGTACAATATTTTACACAAATTTGTTCCACTGGTAGGCATACACAGTCTTGGTGGAGAGCCGCCTTCCCGCCAAAATTACATTGCAAACTTAGAGAGGAAGGTTGAATGCTATCAACTGCCGCCCCTCAATCGCCATGCAAGAAGGCGTAGAATTGACAGGTTCGGGTGGAGGTCCCTCCCCTGTTGCTGAGACAAAAGATCCTCCCAAAGGGACAGCCTGATCGGTAGATTGTTGCTCAACTGGAGAAGCTCGGGATACTAGACTCTCTGTGCACAGTCTGGAGCCACAAGAATGACTTGGGCCCAGTCGCTCAGGATCTTCTTGAGCACTCTGGGCAGGAGTGGTATGGGCAGAAAGGTGTAAAGGAGGCCTGAGCTCCATTAAAGACGATAAGTGTCTCTGAGCAAGAGCCACATTGGAAACTCCAGCACGCAAAACAGCTGATGTTGCACGTACTCGGTGGAGGAGAACAGATCTAACCAAGGCTCTCCCCACTGCTGTAAGAGACCTTGCCCCACCTCCGGATGAAGACGCCATTCGTGATCCGATAGGCATCGATGGCTGAGTTCGTCCACCCAGGGTTTCAGAGAATCCGTCAGGTGTTGAACCACCAGGGATATGCCCTGCTGGTTCAGCCATGTCCAGAGAAGCAGGGCCTCTTGACAAAGGGCCCACGACCCCACCCACCGTGTTTTCTTGTAGTACCACACGACGGTAGTGTTTTCTGTGAACACTTGAACGAAGGAAGATTTTCAATGCAAATCGAATCGCTCAGAGCTCCGGCACGTTAATGTGGTCCTCTGATCTCCACCTCTCCCAGATGGCCGCCCCATCCCAGGAGTGAGGCACCTTTCGTTACTGTATGATCTAGTTGGGGAAGGTAGAGGAGACTGCCTCTGAGCCAACTGCAGTTGGACACACACCACTGCAGGTCCCTTTCGAGATTCGAACCATGTCGGAGAGATTCCCCGGATGCTGTGCCCACTGGAACTTCCACTTCTAGTCCCACTGCGGAGCCCGCATATACCATCGGGCATGATTCACAAGCAGGATGCAGGAGACCATGAGGCACAGCAGCCTCAGAGTCATTCTCACCAAAATCCAGGATAGAGGCTGAAACATCGGTTCGGTATAAGCCCAAAACTGCACTGTGTCCAAAACAGCTCCAAGAAAGTGGTGTCCAAGAGAAAGTCAGGTGTAACTTTGGTACGTTGATAGTGAACCCCAGCAAATACAGGAGGTTCATTGTAGTCTGGTGGTGGAAGATGACAGCCTGGGGCAAGCCCGCCTTCAAAAGCCAGTTGAGAAAGGGGAAGATTGGCATCCCTAATCTGCGCAGATGGGCTGCGACCACCGCCGTCACCTAGGATAATACCCGATGGGCACTGGTGAGGCCAAAGAGGATCACAGAGAACTGAAAGTGCTCGTGGCCTACCATAAACCGCAGATAGTGCCAGTGGGCAGGCAGGAAAGGAATGTGAAAATAAGAGTCCTACAAGTCCAACGCTACCATCCAGTCTCCTGGTTCTAGGGCAGACACAACCTTAGCCAGAGTGAGCATCTTGAACTTTTTCTTTTTTAAGAAAATACTTGTGGGCTCAGAGATCAAGGATAGGACTAAGGCCCATGTCCTTTTTCTGGATCATTACGTAGAGGGAATAACAACCACAGCCTACTTCTGGCACCGGAACACTCTCTCTGGCTTACTTGGCAAAGAGAGTCATGACTTCTTCTTGAAACAAAGTCAGGTGATCCTCCGCCAGCCGGTCGTAAGTTGAAGACATGGAGCGAGGGGTAGTCTCAAAGGGGAGGTAGTAGCCCCTTTCGATTATCTGAAGAACCCATCTGTCCGACGTGTTGTTTAGCCAGTGGTGGAGGTGATGCCTGATCCTGCCACCATCTGGCTGTCCATAATCTTGAAGGGCCGGACTCGGAAAGTTTGGAGGCAAGGGAGCGGGGGTGGTAGGGTGGACTGACTTGATCTTTGGCCCCCCGACCCACGGGGTCAGAACAAGCAGCGGCTATGTAGAGGTTGCTGACATTGGTGCTGCTATAGGGTTGGGGTACGGCTGGCACAGCTAAAAGCCCCTTATGTAGCCAAGAAAAAAGCCACAAGCAGACAGAGGCCACTGAGAGGGCCAAGGACTTGGCTGGGAGTCCTTAAAGCGCTCTAGGGTCATGTCCGCTTTGTCTCCAAAGAGACAGGTGCCGTCAAAGGGCATGTCCATGAGGAAGCCTGGACATTCAAAGAAAAGTCAGAAGTTCTCAGACAGGCATGGCGTCGCATAGCCACTGATGACATTGCTTTGCCAAGTGACTCGGTCGTGTCAAGAGCACAACGAATGGCGAACTTTGACACATCTCTCCTGTCTGATATCGCTTAGGAGAGGATGGCCGGGCCTCCTCTAGGATCAGTGACAGCACATGCGCAATCAATTCCCACAAGGAGTGGGAATAACAGCCCAATAGGCATGTGGAGCTCACCAGCCACAATGCAAGGTTGGTGGAAGGAAAGATTTTCTTACCCCAACTATCCAGCCTCTTGGATTCCCTGCACAGGGGGTGAGGAAGGGAAAGCACCTTGTAAGGTGGAGGCTTGTAATCACCAAGCTCTCAGGAGTAGGGTGTTGGTGAGGAAATTTGGGTTGCCTGGTGCGGGACGATGGCAGCAGGCGATTGTCCTATTCACAGTAGTACCTGAGGTGGGCTCAGACCAGGTTCCCAGGAGGACATCAGCAAGGCCTCATTGAATAGCAGGAGGGATTCCGAGGATGGGACACCCGGCTGCCAGACATCTGTCCAGATGTTCGTCTTGACTTCCATCAAAGGGAGCTGAAGGTCCAGGAACTCAGCTGCCCTGCTCACCTCCACAGCATATGGAGCTCCCTCCTCTGTAGCCATGGAAGGGGGAGAAAGTAGGCCAGAATATGGAGAAGTATCCAGTCCACTGGCCTCACCCAATTCCTCATACCAGTCCATTTCGTGTTCAGACTTGTCTTGTAAAGGTTCTAGCGACCTCTCCTAATCTTCCTCCATTCCTATCCTTACAAAATAAGGCTGCGGAACCGACCTAGACCCAATGGTGCTGTCGGCTCTGGATTCAGCATAGGAAGGTGCCGGCCCAGCTCTGGGTCGTCGGCAATAAGAATAAGGCTGGCACCACCAATGGGTGGCAGGAGACTCTGTGTCTGGGCTGGGGAAGGTCATAGTGGCACGGCCAGCGTCGGTCCGGATCCATGGGGGGGTCATAAGCACTGGAGCCGCCAGCGAGCAATCAATGGAGCCCCCTTTGAACCTGTGGAGTCCAAAGTCACGCCGGCAAGGTCAGGTCACCCAAATATGAGGCACATGGTGCCAAAGAATTCCTTGAGTTGGACAGGGGTCGCTCTGGCTCTCAGGAAGGGGGGTAAGCACGGAGCAGACGTAGGCGTAGTTTCAGTCGAAAGAGACCTAGACCGCTGAGACTCCTGCGTCGCGTCAGGCGACCGACAGGGAGAAGTCGAAGCACGGTTTAACTTCTTGTGCTTCTTACCTAACCAACTCAAAGACTTTGAGTCAGAAGACGAAGACTTAGGGCTGGCTCCCGGAGCAGTGCCTGGACCTTTCTCTCGACTGGGACCGAGAACAAGACCTCCAGTGCGAACAACGCAGTGCCGAGCACCTGACCACATGCAGCTTTAGGGACCAGTCCTGCTAAGTTTTTGGAGCCGTGGCCCGGTAGTTGGAGCACAGCTTCGAATCGTGGTGGTGCTCCAGGCACCCAAGGTACACCAGATGTGGATCCGTTATCGACATGGGATGGTGACAGGCGCCGTATGGCTTGGAGCCAGAAGCCTTCTTGGACATTCTACACCAAAAAACTATTGACAAAAAGTCCAAAAAGCCCTGTCAAAAAATGTCAGAGTTGCTCTCTTCATGGATCTGCGCAAACAGCTGTAGAAATAAAAGAACTGACGCCAGTGCACCGAGGTGGTGTCCATATAGGTGAAGCGGACGTCACAGCGTGCGGTGTAGACAACACCACGCGGAGTTGACCAAAGCTACCTACCGGTGCGCAAGAGTATTGCTAAAAAAAAATCTTCTGGATCCAGTCTGACACCTGAGAAAGTCAAAGGTAAATAATTTGAGGCTAGATGTCTCTATCAGATCATACAAATTTCATATAAGATTGGAGTGGGATCTTTATATCGATTACAGGGACATTAGACAATTATCTTGCAATATACACTACATATTGAACATGCATTGATTTTGTTTGGATCTAATTAAATTTTTGCCCCTTTTTACTCTTTACAGCGTACATTATATTCACATTTCAATTTATTCAAAATATACTTCAAATATAATTAAAGTTAAAAAAATCTGAAAAAGTACATCTTCCCATAGTCAAATTTAGTTGACGGAGGAAAGGCTGGGATTAGCCTCAACCACCTTTGTATTTGATTTTTGATACACTGTAAAAGTGACAAGCAGAACATTTAAGGGCCGATACATGTCACTGTCAATCTCAATCAAGCTTAAGACAATCTCATGCTTTGTTTATCGGAAGCAAGTGGTCATACAATTGGGGTTAAGAGTGAGTCAGATGATCTAGGCTAGTCTGGCCATGAACATAAATATGTGGGTGGTAGGACAATATTTAAATGTCTCAGAATGCAACAAAATCCACTTTTCGACCTAACCATTAGATACTAGAATTATGCACACAGTGTGCACCTGTAGAGAAGTACAGGGCAACATTTCTAGCATAGTCTTAACTATGAGGAACATTTCTCTAAAGTTATTATAGAGATTCACCTGTTATACGTTCCTTTCTAAATTTGGAGTCCCAAATCAGGATTTTACAAACATTAATTCTGGGTCTGAGCTGCCATTAGGAAACCAATATATTACATCTGTTAACCAAGCATGTCTGTACACGGATAGAACACAGGGCTCGACAAATCCACTCGACCGCTCGCATATGCGAGCTAAATTTAACAAGGTTGAGCTGTTTTTAGGTCATACTCGCCCTTTCTGACGAGTAGGAAGACAAACCATCTTTTGTCCTCTAACTGTAAAAATGGAGTAAAAATGACAAGAAAACAAGATTTAAATGCTTTTTTTATTGCTCACAAAGTTAATGAGCAATACAGATGCCTTTAAATCTTGTCACATTTGCTCCGCTTTCAGAGACGGAGGTCAAGTAGTTTGCAGTTAGGTCAAGGAGATTTTTCAAGGCACTAGTCCTGCAGGATTAGTACCATTTTTTGGATTTTTCGAGCCCTGGAACATACAGTGGGAAGACTTCAAAGTTAGCTCAGGTATCCACGATCTTGGACTTCCATCCAATTTCACCCTCATCCAAACTCAAAGTAGCAAAATAGAGACCAAGTTGAAGACATGCATGCAGTAAAAAGTTACATTTATGGTGAGTGCTACAGTTAGTCTGTAGGCCGGTCTACATTATTAACTTGTGAGTAAATTCAGTAATGATTTATATAATTGAACACAACAGAAAACCCTGCAAATTCACATGCTCTGTAAAAATGAGCAAGTCTGTGCTTACCTTCTGTACAACAAAGTTAAATGATACAACTCTACAGACTACAAGCAACAGAGTCATCAGAAAGTTGTGTGTATGCCAACGTCCTTGGTGTCGCTTACTCTAAACCTTTGGGCAATTTCAATCTCTGAACCACATGACTGAAATATAAATTGTTTTGGGTGTAAAGTGTCAACAGCATGATGCCTGAAGAATGTGGAGCACATGTAATGGACCTATAAATCTCTCATATGAATAAATGTCTTGAGAAAGCTAGTAAAGACAACTTCGCTCTGGTAAAGTGGATAGAGGGCCTGTGATATACAGAGCACAGAACAGCGGTTCTTAACCTTTCGACTTCTGTGGACCCCCAATGAAACACTACTGAAAACCAGGTACAAAAAATACAGAAATAAGTATACATCAAACAAATACACAAATTATGAAATATTTTATTTCATTCACAAACAAAAAAATTAAGAAACAAAATCAAATTAATGGGAAGGCAGAAGCTTTTAAAAATGTAGTTTTATTTTTAAAAGGCGAAGGGATATGGTAGAATATAGACTATCATATTGTGTTTTATGCTCCTATTGCATGCCCTTTTTGACTGGGCATACCACAGCTTTTACTGAGACCACAAATCTTTCATACTAAATTCTGTTTGCTGTACTTGTGCTGCTCCCACAAATCAAGATAAAAATACCATCTTAATATTTAGCCTCCAATTTCAAAGTGCTTCCAATTTATAAAGCCTTTACAAATGTTCAACTGTGCTTATGTATATATATACTTTATATTAATCTACTCGCTACAGCGAAGGAGAGAGGGGGGCCACCTAGAAACAGACTGCAGAGGCGGACTTGGGGACAAGTCCAGAAGCTCCCAACGGGGTTCTCAGTTCAGGAGGGCCCTGGGAGCAAGGGAGCACAGTCTGTTCTCCTAACCTGGTCTGATCGGGTGCAGAGTGGTTAGGTCAGATGGGCTTGGGAGTCATGGGCACTCACGTTGTCTGTCTTGCGGGTTGAGAAGACAAAAAAGCGGGACAGCTGGGCCATTCTTGCAGTGGGTATCTGCGGTGCTTATGTCCCCTAACAGCTGCTTGGTCTTGGAGTCTGGACCGGACTCAAACAGGCTTTGGTTGCTTCAAGAGGTCCGGTACCCCAGGGTATTGGTGCTTTTCGGCTCCAATTGGTCCTGGCATCTTCTCACTTGGTGGGGAGACGGATCTGATCTTCTGGAGCATGGAGACCTCTTATTGGGTGGCTGCTGCGCCGGCAGAATCTAGGGGCGGCAGAACGTTGTTTGGTGCCTGCAGGGGAATAGCTTCTCTACTCCAAGGGAGATTGCTGGAAATGTGTGAAGTGCTAGCAGCCCACCAGTGTTCTTGGCAGATGCATAGCAGCAGGACGAGTCAGTCTGTTTTGATTGTCGGGACAGGTGCAGGCAGGGTTTTGGTGGTAAAAAGTCCACAGCTGGCACTCCGTTCTCACTTTCTTCGCTCTGATAAGTCCTCTTCTTGTGTCTGATTCTGATTTCCTGGTGTCAGGGGGCCACCTAAATACTCAGTTTAGGGGTGTTGAGGGGAGTGAAGGGTAGCAGCCAAGCCAGTCAGGAGATGTGTCTAGCCTGGCAGTGCAACACGCCTTCTGACTATCTAATCTCCTGCCTGTCCTGGTGCCATATGGGCCTCATGGCAGGGGGTGGCATACTCCAGGTTTGGGGAAGCACATCAAAGGCGGCAGAGGCTTTGAAGCATCTGGCCCTGATATGCTGACTGACTATCCTTCCAGCTGGAGGGGGTGTAAACACCTCCTGACAGAGCAGGCATTGTTCCTGACTTGAGCTGGACTCTCACCTCCTAGGGGCTCAGAAACACGCCTGTGGTGTAAGACTGGACAAGACTAGTCTGCCAGCACACCAGAGGACTAGTAGGGTTCAGGGGGTACCTCAAAGTTACCCTCCGGGTGAATGCATTAATAAAGCCATCACTGGAATCAATGTGTGTTTATTAAGGAGGTGTTTGATACCAAATACCTTATGTGTTAGTGAAACCATTACGTAGCTGGGTAACTTTTTTCGACCAGTGCCCAGTACATACCTTAAGATGGCTTCCCTGTTCACTTTCAATATCTAGTAATAGAACTAGCCATCACAGGGGAATATCTGTTCATGCAGATATGGCCTCACATAATATATAATGCTCCCAGGTGTGTGCCATGTCATGTTTTTACTCATGGTTTGTACTGTATCAGGCAGTCTGTGTAGCATGTTTGTGTGGGTTCCTTAAGGGTGGCATAAGATATGGTGCAGCACTTAGGTACCCTCTTCAGTATTTGTAGGATCCACCTGTCCGTTGTGATCTCCTGCCAACTCCGAAAGAATCATTGAATTTCGGCCTCCCACAGGATGGCTGTGCTCCATCGAGGGCACACTAAAATGTTTTGCCAGGTGGGGATGTGGATGAAAAGGGCGGGGTTTCAGATTGGGCAGTACGCTGGCCATGGCCACTTGGGCACTGCAGTTGCAAAATGTTGGGTTCCCTGATGGGGTTGGACAGGCTGGAGATATGGGGTACTGCTTCAAAAATGCTAAATTGGTGCAGTTGGTGAGGATGGGCGAAGTGGGCAAAAAAGCGAGCTATAGCTGTGCTTTCTTTAAACCACTTGAGGGTAGAGTCAGACTTTTCCCCAACAAGCAGGTGGTGTTGAAAGAGCAGAAGGCTAGGCTGATCGACAAAAAGACCCTCTTACAAAATGTTTAGATTCCTAGTCAGGAGGAGAAACATGATCAGATTGGAACCAATGGTCGCTGGGAGCAGGATAATGGCACCCATCAACTTGTTGGCTGACAGGGTGCACAGAAAGGTTTACCCTAATAAAGTGCCTTCCAAAGCATTGTCATATAGGAGGAGAGGCTAAGCAGAGGTCTGTCCAGGTTGTTGGTGAATTAGTCTGTGGCGGGTCCAGGAGGAGAGAAATGGGATGTCTCGGTAGAGGTGATAGGGCCACTAACTTCCTGCAAGTCATCATACCAATTGTCAATTCAATTTAAATTACTTTATTTCAGCCACCATGGCCATGAAAGTAGAACATTCTAAAAACATCCAATTTTTTTAAACATTCATATTACATCATCAATAAAACCAATTCCAGAGTTAAAATACTTGTATTGACAAATTATCTAGAAAATATATGACAAATATACCTCTTATTTACGCAACGGAATATCATTATGTCAAATAATTAGAAAGAGACCAGAGAGTGCAAAATCATAGCTCACTGTTGTCCATTCAAGTAACATGGCGATGCAAAGCTTTGCTGCAAATCACCCACATTGCACTCAGAAGCTTAGTGATGGAAATAACTAAAGCTGGGAGAAGATCCGATCCAGGCATGCATAAAGCCGCTTTATGGGTACGTACTCCAAGTAGTGTACATGCCGGTGCAAGCCAGGTGCGACAAGGTGATACATAGCCTGAACAGGCAAACAATACTTGGGAGATGCTCTCCTTTGCAAAAAGGCAGGTGGGACAACAAGTTTCTCCTTTGCCAACCCATCCACAAGTGAACACCCTTAGTGGTAGAGGTGCCTACAGGAAACTGACAATACAGGTTTCTGTGTAGAGGAAAGGTCACCAGATATCAAAATGGCACAACCCCCTTTCCAGACTTAGTGCTAGATTGACCAGTGAATACATGGACATTATCGGGTCTCCATGATTCCTCAGTCATAGTATATGACTAACATTTCTTTTTCAGTGCAGCCTTAGTTGGAAAAGCGGTTATGGTCGGGCAGTCCCAAAAATCATGCAGTCCAAGGGAGTAGAGTTGTAGTTTCAAATTCCTGAGCTAAGGGATTTTACTAAAGTGATCAGCCTTCATAACATCCTTCACACTATCAACATAATGAGCGAGCTCAGTAGTAGTCCAAAGTCGTCTCTGGAAAAGGAGTGGCTGTAAACAGATTTTGTGCACCACCCTTGTGACCTTCTGGTCGCTAAACAGTGGATACAATGGAGTACTGGGTGGAGGGAAGACCAGGTTTTATCAGCTCCTAGTAGTTAGAATACCCTCATAATTCATCACCGTATAATGCAGAGCCAAAAGCCTTTGGCTCATAGATCTTCAAAGCTGGTTGGATGGGTTCAGCATACAACAGTTCCTTGAGTATCACCTCGAGATCTGCTTTAGTTTAGTGGTTGCCTTTCTAATGTGGACGTGCCAGAACATGCCCTTGGCAGGTGGAGATGTGGGAGGAAGGGGGTATTCAGACTGGGCAGTACGCTGACCTTGGTTACGTGGGCACCGCAACCACAAAATGTTGGGTCCCCTGATGGGGTTGGACAGGTGGGGGGTAAGGGGTACCCCATCTAAAATCAAAATGCTGGTACGGCCTACTTAGTTTTGTGAAAGAAGCATACCAAATAGTTGACCCTGCTGTAACACCCTGCGAGAAATCTATTAATCCGCTGCTATGGCGAGTCAGATTTTGTCAAGGAGTACTGTTTTTAGGGCCTGCCGGTTGAAGAGGTCTGGTTGACAAAGAACAGGTGTTCTGTTCATTCAGAAAATTAATGAGAAATAAAGGTATATTTTAGCTTTTATCTTGTCTCATTTGCTGTGCATTCAAAGACAAAGGTGAGATGTCAACTTGAGTGGAGCTGTACGCAGTGGGGATTGAGTAGTGCTGTAGGCGTTGCGGGTTGAGTGGGGCTGTACGCGGTGGGGATTGAGTGGTGCTGTACGCGGTGGGGATTGAGTGGTGCTGTACGCGGTGGGGATTGAGTGGCGCTGTAGGCATTGCGTGTTGAGTGGTGATGTAGGCGTTGCGGGTTGAGTGGTGCTGTACGCGGTGGGGGTTGAGCGGTGCTGTAGGTGTTGGGAGTTGAGCGGTGCTGAACGCGGTGGGGATTAGATGGTGATGTGGGGATTGGATGGTGATGTAGGCCTTGGGGGTTGAGTGGTGCTGTAGGAGGTGCACGTTTTCAGCAGGCACACTCCTCCAGCTGTCAGTGCACGCTATCACCAGACATACACACCACCAGCCGTCAGTGCACGATTTCACCGGGCACAAACACCACCACACGTCAGTGCACGCTTCCACCAGGCACACACCACCAGCCGTCAGTGCACAATTTCAACAGGCACACACACCGCCAGCCATCAGTGCACACATCATTTGTTAACGCATCCACAATTAACTTTTGTAGCAATCGCAGTATGAGGCACTTTACTTTTAAACATATTCATCTAAAGCGCAGCATGCCACCATTGCTACAAAAATAAATACACATTTTCTTGGCCTACAATGTAAAGACTTTTGTTGCAGTTGGTGGTGCAATATTTAGCAATGCCTATAGCTCAAACTTAATTATCCCGAGACCTATTGCATTGTAAATGCTTGTTATATTTATCTGGTAGATGCTGCATTATGGATTCTAGTTCATCATAATGTGCCCTGTCATATCTTGCCAATAGCGCTTGAGTATTGGCAATGCGCCATATGTTAGCTGCCTGTGACTCTGTTCGTTTGCCGGAGGCGTCAAGGAGTTTTGATTCCTTATCTGGTGGTGAGGCCTCACCTGATGTTTGTGAATTGGCACGTTTACGTGCGTTGGAGACTACCTGGGAATCTAGCGGTGCTGGGCCTGTAATGTAGACTGGATCTGTAGGGGCAGCTTTGTATTTTTTTCTCAATGCGGGGGTTGAGTACTCAAGCCCTAACAGGATCTTTAAATACCTCTGTTGCATGCTTAATGACCCCCTTAAGCACTGGCAAAATGGAATGGAAGTGGACCTTTGTGTAGTGTCAAAAGTTTCCAATAAGAAATCTTCCTCCACAGTATCTGTGTGCAATTCGACCCCATGGTATTGGGCAGCCCTATGGACCAGTAGATTAAAACCTATAGTGTCCTCTGGGGGGGGGGGGGGGGGGGGGGGGAGAAGAGGTCCCGAGGGATATACATCATCTTGAGGGACGTAAGGCACAACCGGAGTACTATAATCATCCCATGTATTAGGTGAATGAGGGGGACTATTGGTCCCTACTGGGTCATGTGCACCCCCACCTGTGCCATCAGAGTCTGTATCTACATCATCATCTGGATTAGGGGATGGTGTAGGAGAATGAAGTGGTCGAGGAGGAGGAGGAAGAGTAGGGGGAGGTGGTGGAGAAGGACCCTTAATGGAGAGGTTGCAATGTCTCTCTTTGGAGGAGGAGGAGGAGGAGGAGGAGGTGCAGGCGTCTCTAGTGGTCTCTTCTTGGCCAGTCTTAGGATCCTTTACAAGAGTCTTTTGAGTAGGATCTGGTGTAAACAGCTCTTCTGTGGAGGGCAGATCCTTCGGTGTCGAAGTTCTCAGTTTTGGAGGTTTTTGCGGCACAGACTCGGTAGCTGGTCTAGAGTCTTTCGGCTTAGAACTGTGACCTTTTGAAATGTCCTTAACCGGAATGTGTATTTGGGGTCCGGGTTTTTTTTCCGGCTCTGAAGCATGGGAGTCGGGACCATTAGCCAGTTTTTTACTCAGCTCCGAGTGCGGTTTTGGCGTCAATGAGCCGGTGTCAGTCTTTGGTGCCGAGTGCTTGTGTGTTGAAGCAGCGGTCAGCGTGGATGAGGAAGATGGCTTCTTTTTCGGTGTCGGTATGGGATCAACACCGGGAATAGGCTGACTCGAGCCCGAGCCGCGTGACAGCTTAATGAGCCTTCTTTGCCGGGCCCGAAGGCAGGGCGTGGGAAGCAGTCTCTGGGTGTGCACCCGGGCCCGAAGGTGAGGGTGTTACCGAAGCCTTTTTGGAGGGTGTCGAGGAAGGGTCGGGGCGACGTTTGTACTTACAACCCGTTGAGCTGGAGTGATCTCCTCGACGTCTGAGTCTTCGGCATCAGAGGAGCTGGCGCTTTCTTCGGCCCGCTACCGTTCTCGACGCCCTCTTCAAAGATGCCATCCGGGATCGAAGCTGACAAACGAGTCATAGTTCTTCGAGCTCGTCGGTCCCGAATTGTCTTCTTGGAGCGGAAGGAGGCACAAGCGGAACAGTCTTTGGCCTCGTGCTCCGGTGAGAGGCAAAGGTTGCACACCTCATTTAGATCGGTGTGGGAAAACTTCGACCCACATTGAGGACACTTGAATGGCGTCCTTTCCATGAGCCAGAGAGTAAGGCCCAGGTAGGCCCGAAGGCCTTCGTCGACGACCGTAATTGAGTCCTTCGAAGTCGTGAACAGTCGCGTCGATGGGAACCGCGATCGAAACAATACTGTCGAACTGGGTGAGGATTGCATGCCGAAGGAAATTCAGTTCCAAACCGGAGCGCAGCAAACACATCCGAGCTTGATGGCGGAAAAAACCAATATGAGGATAGAGCCGATGCCCATGCGCAATGTGGTCCAAAGGAGGAGTCACCCATCTCGTGACTTCCAAAGAACTTTTCAGAACAAAAACAAACTGCAAACATCCGGGCCCAACACTAGGTGGCGATCTATGCACAGTGTGTAATCTGCAGCTCATATGCCTCGAACTGACACTGCTAAGGGAAATTAGTTGATAATGCTGCAAACAAGTGTCTACCTGAAGAACTGTTTGCAGTTCAGAACCAGACCTATGCTAAAATAGATAAATGCAATCAAAAGCAAGAACTGTGATGTCTGAATAAGCACAAGGACTTTAACTTTCATCCCCGTGCATTTAATTTTAATTGCTGGGAGGCGAGATCTCTGTCAAAAGGAGAACGCTCTTTAACCTTGAATGACAGAAAGAAACCATAAGCAACTACCATCGATGTGGTATGTTTAAGAGTAACAAACAATGCACATTGCAGTCATTTAGTTTAAACCTAAGAACATTCACAACAAGCACTGGCAAAGACAACTGGTAATGCTTTTGTCAATGATTGCTTGCTGCCAGTTTTGGCTTTGACACTTTACTGAGAATTTTGACCCAAGCACTGGCAAAGCCAATAGCTACATACAGGCATCTTGGATTGTTATTTTGCGTTCTTCCAAGGCAGTCGACCACTGCATCTAGATGAAAACATGACTGGTGTCTTTGAAGTATAGAAAATATTACTCCAAGACGGCCAAATATTATTTCTATACTCCTAAGGTGGCGCAAACATTGTGTCAACCAAACATGGCAGCATTCTTGGAAGGCCAAAAGTGTCAGCGGCAGGTAGCAGGCTGAGTAGAGAAAGAACAACAATGAGCAGTTCTTAGTGGCAGAGGGGTGTTGGGGAAGAGTATTACAGAGGCAGTGAACTAAGGATGACTAATGAGTTAATGCTAAAAGATGACTTACGAGGCAGAAGTGTAGTAAGGGATATGGGTAGAGGGAAAGAGAATGTGAGAAAAATGAAGTGTATGCACTTTCTTTGACTACTAAAGCTCCACTGACAAGGAAAAATTGTTATGTAACAATAGTTCCTTAACATCAGCAGTCAAAAGATACTCTCACCCATTCAAATACCAGAGTAAAATCTAAATGTTCCAGGGATGAAGTAAACACAAGCATGCGGGAAATGTCACTGAATTAGGAGGAAAGCTATCCAATCATGAGCAAGGGGGAGATTCAAACCCCACTCTAATAGCCTGATTTAGATCTCGGAAATGGGTTAGTCCAACACAACGGTGACAGATATCCCAGTCTACCAAAATCTAAATCCCATTATATTCTATGGGATTTAGATTTCGGCGGACGGGATATCCATCACTGTTGTGACAAGAGTAACTTCTAAGGGGAGAACATGGCGGCTACGCGTTAGCCGTTTGCACTCAGAGTTTTCGTCTCCTACCTGTGCAAAGATGCGATACAGTGCGTTTTTGCGGGAGAAGAGACAGAGGTTTCTATAGTCATCGGAAAGGAAAAGACGGCGACGAGGATGTGTAAAAGTTAATCCCGCTTACCGCTTATTGCTTTTCGCTTTTCCGCTGGGTATGTGTTGGAAGGAACATCACAAGCGGAGCACCGTTCATCGTTGGGCAGAGGCCGCCCTGGAGCTCCGGAAAGGACGTAGAGTTGGCGCCCGAGGGCTGTTTCGGGTGGCAGCGCCAGCATCAGCATTTTTTCGGAGTGGATCCCCGGGAGAGAGAAAACATGACGGTGGCGGCAGCGGCGGTGGGGAGTGCCTTGGAGCTGGCTCGCTCAGTATTAGTATCCGAGGGAAATGTGAATGATGTTGTCAGCGGAGAGGACAAAGCTACGGTGGGGGTGAGGAGGCTTTCACAGGCAGTGCAGGTAATATCGGTGGGTGCTGGGGGAGCAGGGAGCGAGGAGGTTTGCCAGGTAAGCCTCTCTTCACCTTTCCACGAGTTTAGAAAAAAAAAAAAAAAGCCTACAGGGATGGTGGTAAGTAAAATTAAAAGAAAAACGAGTACGAAATCCACCATCGCAGCTACAGCTGCAGCTACTGGCTCAGAAACAGTATCAGTGTCTAGTAAGGCTAATAAGACGGCAGCGGGGAACAACCTAAGAAAAGGGAATCCCAACAAAAAGGGCCCATTAGATAACAAAGTAAGAATTGCTCCCTCGCTACGGTCTTACTTCAGGGTCCAGCCTGAAGTAGTAGACATTGTTAAACAAGGGGAGGATTGTAGGAAAAAAACAGGCCCCATGGCGGTAAATATTGGAAGCTTGAACTCAGACAACATGCCAACTCTGGCACAGGATAGCTCTGAGTGTTTGGGGAGTGTTGAAAATTGAGTTGTTTCGCGTTGGCAGACAATATGAACCCCCTAGACGGCCTGGAAAAACCGAATGGAGTTGGAGCAGGAGAAAACAGTAAAAATCCGGAAGAGCTCCAACTGTCTCAGGCTACTTCTTTATCAGTTGAGGTTCTCTTAGCCAAATTATATGGGGACATTAAGGAAGGCTTCTTGGTCTCCGCAGCCAATCAAGGAGAGATACGAAACTTCTGCGAGTCTCTAGACAAGAAAATAGATCTGTTGAACTCTAGGACTGAGTCTCTCGAACTTAATGTAGAAGAGCTTAGAGATCATGTAGAGGCAGCCAAAGAGGGCAGTCATGCTAAAAAAGGATGGAGCCGATCTTCGTGAGAAGTTGGAAGGGTTGGAGAACAGATCCCGGAGAAATAATCTACGCATACTGAATATACCGGAAGGTAGAGAAGGGTCTGACATAAAGATGTTTATAATTCTGTTGATCAAAGAAGCTTTCAATCTGGAGGAGTCAGAGGAGGAGCTAAGTCGAGATATCCAGAGGATTCATAGGGATCCTTTTCGGAGAGCTCCCAACAGAATTAAACCTAGGAAAATTTTAATACATTTCCTTACATTTTCCTTAAAGAATAAAATTTTAAATCTGGCCCTCAAACTGAAATCACTGAAAGTAAGAGACTTTTCCTTTGAGATACGTTCTGACCTCTCAAGAAGCACACTTGAAAGACAATGTGAATTGGGGAATATGATTAAAGAATTTAAGAAGCTAGGCGCAACCGCCCAGTTGAAATTTACGGCGTTCCTGAAAATAATGCATAAAAATAAAATGCACAATATAAATACAGTTCAGGAGGCCGATGATTTAATCAGCACAATGAGGGAAGAAAATAGCTAGTGAATATATAATAGCAAGCATTAAATAAGCAATGTTTTCTTATATATATTCCAGGGATTTTCTTCGGGGGGTCCCGATATATATATTCCAGGTATTTTCTTCGAGGGGTCCCTCACAAACGGGCTTCCGACCACGCTAAAGCACCGAAACGGCGCTACTGGCAGTGGTTGAGGAGAGCAGGAAAATCCTGGATTCAGGAGGTTCGGCAGCCATTCTACTCCTTGACCTGAGCGCCGCTTTTGACACGGTAAATCACTCGATTATGATCCAACGTCTCGGGAACATAGGAGTGGATGGCACGGCGCTCCAATGGCTAGCCTCCTTCTTAGAGGGTAGAACCTATCAGGTTTCTGAAGAAAATACTATTTCCAAGCTTATATGCCTTCAGTGTGGGGTGCCTCAGGGCTCTTCGCTCAGCACAACCCTTTTTAATGTTTACATGTCCCGGCTAGCAGACATAGTAGACCCTCACGGTATTCATATAGTTACCTACGCTGATGACACTCAGCTGGTGGTAGGGCTTAACCAACTCGTTCAGGAAACCCGTACCCTTCACTCCTGCTTGAGCGACATCGCAAACTGGATGGAGGAGTCCCAGTTCAAACTTAATGGGGGAAAACCGAGATTATGATCTTGGGTAACCATATCAGTTTTAACCCCAGTCTGATGTAGCCTTCTTGCATGGGCCCAGCCCCTTCATCAAAATCAGAAATTAAGAGCCTTGGACCGGAGAGGCGGGCGCTTATGACTATAAAAGAGATACCCCTACTACAGAACTGGAGTTACAGGACAGAAACTACTCCTTCTGTAGTAGCGGATCTCTGTGTATAGTCATAATCTAGTGAATAGAATGGCAAGCCCATCCCCACACCAAAGCGGCGGTGGAGAAAAGAGAAATAACACCACTACTGTGCGAACAGATTTCGCAGCGAAGCCTGCCCAACCTGAGCGTCTGCCCTGGCATCAGTGTCCAGACAGTAATGCTTAGCAAAGGTATGGACCGACTTCCAAGTGGCCGCCTTGCAGATTTCTGCAATTGGAACATTACGGAGCAAAGCAGTTGTCGCAGCTTTGCCCCTGGTGGAATGAGCCTTAGGTTTACCCCCTAAGGTCTTACCAGCTTTTTGGTAACACAACTGTATACAGGACACAATCCAACTAGAAATGGACTGTTTAGAGGTAGCAAGGCCTGTCCTGACTGATCCATAATTGATAAACAATTGGTCTGACCTACGAATATCCTTGGTTTTATCCAGATAAAATTTCAACACCCTCCTGACATCCAGGGAATGCAGGGACCTTTCCGCTGGAGAGGAAGAATTCTGAAAAAACTTAGGTAAAGTTATGGTCTGGTTAACATGAAAGTCAGATATAACTTTAGGAAGAAATTTAGGGTGAGTAAGCATAATAACCTTAGCAGAATGAAAAACAGTATAAGGTTCTTGGCAACACAACGCCTGAATTTCACTCACCCTGCGGGCCGATGTAATGGCCACAAGGAACGCCGCCTTCCAGGACAGGTGCTGCAACGAAGCCTTATGGATAGGTTCAAAAGGCTCCTTCATCAATCTGGACAGCACCACATTCAATTCCCATGAAGGCGAAGGAAGCCGGACAGGAGGGAACACTTTCTTCAAGCCTTCCAAAAAATCTTTGATCACAAGGATCTGAAAGAAGGAAGTATGTGAAGGGCATTTCCTGTAGACAGTCAATGCAGCCAGATGAACCTTAATGGAATGGACATTAAGGCCAGACTGCGCCAGATGTAGAAGATATGGAAGGATGACATCTTCCTTACATGTCGTCGGGTCATAGTTCTTGGACTTGCACCAGATGCAAAACCTCTTCCACTTGTAAGCATAAGAAGTCCTAGTGGAAGGTCGCTTAGCCTCCTTCAGTATGTCCATGCAATCTTCCGGGAGATTCAGATGGCCATATTGCACTATCTCAGGAGCCATGCCGCCAAACTCAAAGAAGAGAGGTTGGGGTGCAACATCTGCCCCCCAAACTTCGTGGGAAGGTCCGGCCTGCACGGCAGCCGCATGTGAGGAAGCAGGTCCGTGAACCACCACTGCCTGGGCCATTCCGGGGCAATCAGGATCATCCGCGTCCTGGACTGGGACAGTTTGATGAGCACCGCCGGAATCAGGGGAATGGGTGGAAAAGCGTACAGAAAGCTGTTCGGCCAGTTGATCCATAGCGCATTCCCCAGAGTCCCTGGCTGGTAGTACCTGGAGGCGAAGTCTCGGCATTTGCTGTTTTCGGCGGTGGCGAACAGATCTACGTCTGGAGTCTCCCACCTTGCGAAGACTTCTCCTAGCACTTCGTCGTTTATGACCCATTCGTGGTTTTCCTGAATCAGCCTGCTCAGTGCGTCTGCCTGAACATTCTGCACACCTGGCAGATGGGTAGCCGTTATCGTCAGTCCTCTGGCCAGAAGCCAGTGCCAGATCGCCTGCGCCTCCTGCGACAGAGTGCGCAAACTCGACCCCCCCTGCTTGTTGAGGTAATAAATCGTGGTCGTATTGTCCGTCTGAACAAGCAGAGAGTTGGTCCGGAAGGACGGATGAAAGGCCTTCAGTGCTAAGTGAACAGCTCTGAGTTCCAGGAAATTGATGTGATACGTGGACTCCGTTGGGGACTACGTCCCTTGAATCTGTAAGTCTCCGGAGTGCGCCCCCCAGCCGTCGAGCGACGCATCCGTCACGATAGTCTGCGTAGGAATATCCTTGTGGAAGGGAACCCCTCTGAGGAGATTTTCCGCTGAACACCACCACTTCAGAGACTGAAGAGCATGCAGAGACAGTCGTATCTTGTCGTCCCAAGATCCTTTCCTCTGATCCCACTGATCCTCCAAGCACTCCTGCAATGGTCTCATGTGCAGTCGTGCGTGAGGAAGATATAAGAGGCCATCGACCCCAGTAGAGAAGACACCATCCTCACTGTTGTAGATGAAGCGGTCATAAGAGCCTGAACCTTCCGAAGGAGTGATAATCGTCTCTCCTCCGAAGGACATGTTGATGTGCAACCCCAGCTTGTTCAAGAGAACGCACGTCTTCTGGAAGTGCGCTTGAGCTTCCGAGAAGGAGGAGGCCTTGATCAACCAATCGTCCAGGTACGGGTAGACAAACACCTTGTTCTTCCTTAGGTGTGCGGCTACCACTGCCATGCACTTCGAGAACGTCCTGGGCGCAGACTTCAATCCGAATGGCAGTACTGTGTACTGATAATGATTGGCGCCGACTTGGAATCGCAGGAACTTCCTGTGTTTGTGTGCAATGGGCACATGGAAGCACGCATCCTGTAGGTCTATGGCACACAGCCTGTCTCCCTGTTGCAGCTGAGGATAAAACTGATGCAACGACAGCATGGGAAACTTCTCTCTGCGAATCCACTTGTTTGCTTGTCGCAAATCTAGAATGGGCCTGAACTCGTTCTTGTCCTTCTTGCGAACCAGGAAGAACCGGGAGTACAGACCTCTTCCTCTTTGAGACAGAGGTACGTCTTCTATCGCCCTTTTCCTTGACAGGATATCGGCCTCCGCCTGGAGCTCGCGCAGCTGAAACTGCGAGCTGACCGGAGGAATTGATGGAGGCGGGCTGGTGAACCGAAGACTGTATCCATTGCAAACAATATTCAGCACCCACTTGTCCGGAGTAATTTTTCTCCACTCTGCCAGAAAAAAACGAACGCTTCCCCCCACCGGAACGGGTAACGGATGTAGGGGAAGTAACAGCTCAGGGTCGACACCCGGCTGCGCCCTTGTTCGCTGTAGAGGACTGCTGACCTCCTCTACCCTTCTGGCGCTTCTGGTAGGGCCTCCGGAACTGCTGCTGATGTTGCTGCTGCTGTCCCAAAGCCTGTCCTTGCCCTCTGCCCCGCGCCCCAAACCGTCTCTGGAACGGGCGGAAGGCTTTCTTTTCTTTGGGCTTCTCCAAGCCCACAGCCGTCAGAGTCTCGGCCTCCGCCTTCATGCGGGCCATCTCATCATCTGCATGTTTCCCGAACAGGGTCTCCCCCGAGAAGGGCAGATTAGCCACTCGCTGCTGGGCCTCCGGCTTGAGTGATGTGAGCCTGAGCCAGGCATGGCGTCGCTGGTTGATCCCATGACAATACCCAAGGGCAGCCAAAAGAGAACCATCAGCGGCCGCGCTGATGACCTGGTTCGAGACCAGCATCCCTTCCTTCTGGATCTCCAGGAAATCCTCCCTCCTATCACGTGGCAGGAGTTCCGCGAACTACTGCAGAGACTCCCACAGGGCACGGTCATAACGCCCTAGCAGAGCCGTATCGCTAGCGGCCTTCATGGACGTAGAGGCCGTCCCACAGGCCTTCCTGCCATTTGAGTCGATCCATCGGGTCTCCTTATCCGGAGGCACGGTAGAAGACGGAGAGGTAGAGTGTTGTTTTCTGGCCGCCGTCACTATAAAGGAGTCCGGAAAGGGGTCAATCCTCAGAAAAGCCGGGTTGGAATCCGGAGCCCTGTACTTTTTCAGAAGACGGGACGGAGCGGCTTTCGTCGTTGCAGGCGTAAGTAACAGCTCCTCCGCTGACTTTACCAACCCTGGCACGAGCGGTAGTAGAGGGCGAGACAAATGCTTCTTGTGAAGTGTCTCAAAAATCACGTACGTCGTTGGTGTAGGAGCCGTCACCGTGATTTCCAATTTTGCAGCACCCCTCAAGAGAACATCCTGGAACATGCTAATGTCATCCACGGGGGACACCCTCGTCCCCGGGGAGTCTGACAAAGTCGGGGAGTAGAACCTGGTTCTGGAAGAGTCCGTGCGGGACCGTGATCCGTGCCTCCTGTAGTGCCGTCTTGACCTAGTAGAGGATCTGAGACGACTGCGCGACCTCCTTCTCCGTCCGGAGCGGGATCGCGACTTCCTTGGCTTCGATTGCCCCGCCGGTTCCACCGGGACGGGAGACTTTGGCTTGGATGGAACCCTCGGCCGAGGGGTCCCCGTAGGAAGAGTAGGAAATCGTGGCAACGAACCGGTCCTCGGCGGGACCGGAGGAGGCTTATCAGCCGGCAACTGGGGTTGCGGTTGAGGATGCGGAGGAGGCGGGGTGGGAGTTCGCGGGGGAAGTCCTCTCGGCGGAGGAGGAGGAGGAGGAGGAACAACTGTCTTCGGCCTAGCAGGGGTATACACAACAGAGTACACCCAGCCCGGTGAACCGCCCTCCTTACTAGGCTGGGACTTTGGAGAGTCTTCCATAGGCACTTGACGCCTTCCAGACTGACTCCTGACGCCAGAACTCCTTCCGCTCCTTTTCGGCGTCGAAGAACGGCGACCAGACGGCGAGCGTCGGCCCCTCGACGGCGAGCTTCGCCTCGCCGGCGAGCGCCGATACCTCGATGGCGAATGCCTTCGCCTCGATGGCGACCTTCTTTGCCTCGACGGCGACCTCCTATGCCTCGACGGCGACCTTCTACGCCTCGACAGCGACCTTCTACGCCTCGACGGCGACCTTCTCCTCGACGTCAAGGATCCCCTCGACAACGACCTTCTCCTCTTCACCGACGGCGAACGGCGGTGTCGCCTCGACGCCGACGAAATCTTCACTGGAGACTTCGACGGCGGCCTGTTCAGGACCCTCGACGTCGAACGTCGACTCGACCCAGAGCCCTGGGGAGACGGGGAACAGACTGCAGTCATCCCTCTCGACGTCGTGGTCGGTGCAATCGACGCCGACGGAGAATGGGAACGTTTGCTGGTCTTCCTGCCCCTGGGGAGCCTCTCCAGAGGCCTCAGCATGGGCAGATAAAGCCCCTCCAAACCAACCTTGTGCCTTCCGTCTTCTGTCTTCAAGGCCCTGAAGCCTGATCTTCATCCTATCTCTCAGGGTCCTACTAGAGAAACCCTGGCAGATGTCACACTCCTCTGGGACATGGGATGAAGGAAGGCAGATGATACACACCTCGTGTGGGTCAGACTTGGCCTTCTTCTTGGAACATTCCGGGCATTTGTCGAATAATGCAGGCATATTCGACAATTAAGAGTGCACCCAAAGACAAACAGGAAGAAACAGCAAAGTACTTCAAGAAAAGCACTCAAATAACTTTGAAAAAGTGAAAAATATCACCAATAAACCCGTGAAAAGGGAGAGCTCAATGCTCCAAGGTCCTGCTTGCAGGAGCCGGAAAAAAGAACTGAAAGTAAAAGGGACCTGCAGTGCATTCTGGGATACTGTGAAGTTCTGGAAAGGTCTCTTAAAGGCACAGCATCCTGTTCTGAGCCACATAATGGCAGCCTATGGGGCTTGTCTGTCCATGTCTTCCTCTCTATCATTCCAGAGGGATTTTGCTGTTAAAGCAAGGAACATCTGGACAGGCTTTGCTGTTTGTGGATTTTTGGTGGAATTTCTAGTTGAAGTACTGGACAGTGTAGCCTGTGGATATAGGCTGCATTATCTGTGTTTAATTCTCTCTTAAGTGTCTGTGCAGTTCTACATTTTTTGACACCTTAAGAGATTATGTTTGATTGCTCCGGGTTCCACGCACATGGGCGGGACTATTCACTAGATTATGACTATAACAGAGATCCCATACTACAGAACTGGGTCGTTATCTGTGTGTAATCCTTCCAGGGATCTATTGGTAAAATGTTATCCCCCCCCATCACAATCATTATCATCAGGTGGTGGTGGTGGAGAGTGAGTTAGTGTAATGAGTAAATGATCCAATGGTGGGGAAGGTGGTGCAGGAGAACGTGGTGGAGGAGGAGAGGGGTTAGTACCTACATTCTTCCTCTTCAAAGGAATATGATAAAGTGTGTCCTCTGATTCAGGTTTGCGCTTTTGAGGCAGTTTACTAAGGACATGTCCTGTATGTGGAGGCTGAATTCGGAATAGATGCAAGTTCTTATTGTTCTTCTTCTGCCCCTTGCGCGTCAACTTTGTGCTCGGATCCTTCACCGAAGATGTCCGGGGTGTATTTGACTCGACATATTGCGACATCGAGCACGATGATCTTGCGCGCCGCAGCTGTTCGTTGTGCTCCGGAGACCAGCACAGGTTGCACATTTCATGTGAGTCGGTGCGTGGATACTTCACGTGGCACAGAGGACAGAAATTGAATGGAGTCTGTTCCATTGTTCCATTGAATGCAAGGTGGACCGACGCAGTTAGGCCGGACGGCCTTTCTGAAGTTTTCCAATCAAAATTGAGGTTTTCCTCGGCGGATATGATACACGGAGAAGTGGGAACGTGTTCGAAACAATATTGACGCGTTTAGAGTGGATTGCACACTGAGGGGAATCCGAAGAACCGGATTCGCAGCAACACACGTCCAAACCCGATGGAGGAAATAAATAATCTAACAATGGAGTCGATGCCCAAGCGCATTATTGCCGAAAGGAGAAGTCACGTTACCTCGTGACTGGAAAAACTTCTTCGAAGAAAAACAACTTGCAAACATCCGGACCCAACACTAGATGGCAAGAGTATGCAACGCATGTGATCTAAAGCTCACATGCTTCAAACAAAGTATCTTTTTCTAAACCAAATAAGACTAAAACGACAAAAATCCAACATACATGTAGTAAAATAGCACTTAAAAAACAGTTATTTCCAAAATAAAGCTTGTAGAAAACAACTAGCTCAAACTGGGGCTATTACGTCATGACAGCAATAAATCCAAAGTACGGTGCCAACTGCGAGGCGCCGGGCACGGAGTTGCACGGACCCTCAAAGAAACAGTACTTTGTAATACTAAGTATATGACAATGCATGGCATCGTTGAGGTGAGGCGTCGGTGCCGAGGTTGGCTCCCAGGCTGCCACGTGGGAGGGCAAGGCGTTGTGTCTGACGTGTCGAATCCAGGACAGGGGAGGTCGGATGCGTCGGCGGTGAGGTGTTGGGTTCCGGTGAGGCGATGTAGGTGTGTTTGTGGAGCCACCTTGGGCGGTTGCTGCCGATGACGGAGCCAGTGCGAGCGTTGGCATTGAGAATGCTGATAACTGCAGGCACCGGCATGGTTCGGCAGGCATCAAAGGTAGTTGGAGCTGCGGTGCGTCGTGCACTATTAACAATCTTAGTCCAGCCAGCTCTAGATGGGTACAAGTCATGTACCTGCCATGCACCAGCCCCACCTTGAGCAGCCTGCCTAGCTGCTCAGCCCATCTCCAACTGTCATCCACACATCCACTCAGGCATTCCACGCATCACAGTCACACCAACATTCTATCACCATCTCTCACTCTGGCTGAGCAGCTAGGAGGACCTAGGCTGATTACACATAAGCGCAATACTCAGGATATAACATTATCCCTTTCCTTTACAAACAAAACAACAATAGCAAATAAAGGAATAAAAACTATACACATAACCAGTAAAATTCATAACTCCGGGATGCAACATAAAGAAAGACATCTCAGAAGAATGAACAATACAAATTCAGAAAAGATGGAAATAATGCAACATCAATATACATGTGCAACAATATCCTCCATCTTCCCCCATAGAAATTGTAAAACATTAAGAAGTGTAGTGTTGAGAAACAAGTACACAAAACAATATGATACAAGCTGTAAAACACTGTACTGCAAAATCCTAGGTAAAATACCCAGCTACACCTATCCCAGATAGAAGGGAACTACAACAATATGGGACAGAGACCCAAGACCCTGTGTGAGGGGCTACACCCAAAACACACAACCTAGTTGTACAATTGTACTGCGCGCAACTGTAAGTGGAGTGTACCCTGCCTGTACATTAGTACAGCGCACAAATGCTAATGGGATATAAACCCATACCCAACCCTGTGAAAGGGTTACACACAATGGGATATGAAAATAACCCAAACCATCCCACCTTTGAGGAAACACTGTGAAAACCACCCACTAAAACACAAGGATGACCCATCCTAGGAGGAAATACTGTGGCATCACGGAATATGACCTAGTAGACACCGCAATTCTAATATTGCATAACATTGTATACCTGTGCCCCACGCCGGTGAGCGAACACTCACCCAAGTTGTGATAGGTCATGACTCCCCCTACGTAAGGGAATAAACACAAGTACGAACACCACCTGAAACTTAAACTGGAATAACAGGTGGAACAAAATATAGAGAATGCACAAATTGAACGCCATGTGTAAAAACATACTACAGATCTAGAACAACAGTTCTCTACAGCACTACATGTACAATCCATGGCACGTAAGAGTCACTGGGCACCGCAGTACCCATGGCTTGAAAGATCCAAAAATGGAAACATGAGCAAAAGTGCAACTTCACCCCAACGAACCAAAACAAAAAAAAACATTACCAATGGTCCAGACGAAATAGGTCATCTCCAGAATGCACACATCAGAGTAATCCATCGATGAAACATGAAGTGGAGAAAAGATGAAAAAGACCAAAAGAAAACAAAACATCTCCGACATACATGAAACGGAGCACTTCACTAAAAACTTCCCAGAATGAAGATTCCTGATTTGCTTTGCCAAACTCGAAAATGAGACAGAAGGTGATATAGAAATCCCAACAATGTACATACAATGCATGTGGAACACACGTGGATTCTGGTGCTACAAAGAGGAGAACGTACTTTGAAAAAAAAACTTTACTTCATTGAAAAGCTCCTCTGAGCCTCTAAAGCAAAAAGGAATCACTCGTGGTTGGCAAAACAAACCGGAACCACGCAGAGAATCAATTACTCTGCAGCATACGAGAAAAATAGTCAACCAAAGAAGCAGTCTCGTGGATAGTGAACTTCGCTGAACGCTGAAAGGCTTCACAAATGAAAGTTAAAGTTGGCTGAAGTTAAAGTTGGCTGTCAGACGTGATGTGAAAAACACACTCACTTCACTCGAAACTGTGCAGACCGCCAGTCAGCTCCAGACAGGCAGTGCTCACGGGTGATGAACAATTGACCTCTGATCCTGACGTTTTCCTCATGCACGTTGAGATGACGTGCTAACGGGTCCAGGAAGAATCACCGGCTCGTATCCCTGATGACGCATGCAGCATAATCGCCGACTCCCCCTGAAAGTTCTACAGCGTCATCATAATCATTTGGAGCCTGCCCGGTAAAGAGCTCCCAGAGTAACAGACTTTCCCCTAGGATTAGCAGGCGCCAGCTGAAAGCAAACAACACGTACAGCCAGCAGACACTTTGAACGAACAGTCGGACCCTGCAGTTAACCACCTCTCCGTTATATCCTGAAGAAATACACTCTCAAAAAAACAAAAAAAACTGCCGCTGGAGAAGGTATGACAAGAACGCCTTTTGACGTCCATTCACAGTAGATTTTCAAACTGAATAAGCTGCCATACCTTTCTTGTAATTGTAGGCTTCTGCTTCTTACGCCATCTCCACCACAGAATGATCATGATCATGTACACCATATAGAGGCAGGGTGTAGATCTGTAGGCTATCTGTAAGTACTCCTCCTCCAACTCACAGTTCCTTACGTTAAGCAGTATTTGCAAGCTGACAGGGAAGTCTGATGCAGAAACTGCTTTCCATGCGCAATAAAGACAGCGAATATGGCATAACCACACCGCTCCTGTGTGGTACATGTGAAATAGATTCACTGAGTTAAACAATAACTCACAACCTGACAAGCCACAATCCCTTAGTGCAGTGGATACATCCATACGGCGGGGAAAAGGAAGTGGTAGGGTGAAGCACAGATCATTTACACCCTAACATACAGACCATACCTGTGGTCAAGTCCATGGAGCAATGTCAGGCAGGACACAGGTTGGGGCTGTCCGATGACAGGACACTGGTGGGGCTGGCTTGCCTGTTGCTCCATTGTCCATCATGTATTTTCGCTTAGTTTTCTTCTGGTATCGCTGGTTACTGGAATTCCTCAGTAGTCTCTTGGTTACTGTACTGTGCTTAAACACGCTGGAGTCCAGGTCCGCTCGTCGCCAAATAAAATGTTTTATCCTACATAGAGACTCTGGTAGCCATGTTGGTAGTTTGAAGTCTTCTTTATTGTCTCCATGTCAGTATATTAACAATCTTAGTCCAGCCAGCTCTAGATGGGTACAAGTCATGTACCTGCCATGCACCAGCCCCACCAGGAGAAGCCTGCCTAGCTGCTCAGCCCATCTCCAACTGTCATCCACACATCCACTCAGGCACCCAGGCATTCCACGCATCACAGTCACACCAACATTCTATCACCATCTCTCACTCTGGCTGAGCAGCTAGGAGGACCTAGGCTGATTACACATAAGTGCAATACTCAGGATATAACAGAGAGCCTCTAAGGGGAGGAAGGGTGGGTTGCATGTGAAACTATGAAATACACCAATACTGGAGAACCACAGTTTACAGCTAAGTAACTAATGTTCTTCTCCAGTATTAGGGGTGTCTTTCATAGATTCACATGATTGAATAAGAGTAGAAAGCAGTAAAGTAATACATGAGTCATAAAAGGCGTGCAAAACCAGACAAGTAAAACTATAGTATTAATAACATAGCATACATTGAGACATATGTCAAAAACCTTTTATGACAGGAGGCGGGAAGCAACAGAGGCTCACCTTAATTAAACAGATTTCGTAGCACAGCTTGGCCCACAGCAGCATCCGCGGCGTCCGCTGACTCCAGACAAAAGTGCCTCGTAAATGTGTGCCTGCTCGACCACGTTGCAGCTCTGCAGATCTGGCGCAGAGGCACTCCAGCAAATAGGGCGGTAGATGATGCCACAGCCCTTGTCGAGTGTACTCGCACCGGAGCAGAGAGAGGCTTTCCAGCCTGGCAATGGCAGAAAGAGATGGCAGAAGAAATCCATCTAGTAATGGATTGTTTGGTGACTGGTTGCCCTTTGCGTATTCGGCCATAGGCCACAAAGAGCTGGTCTGATTTACGAAAAGGAGCGGTGCGCTGGATGTAGAATTTCAGGCAGCGCTTTAAATCCATGGAATGCAAAGAACGTCAGCGGGAGACTGAAGAATGACGGGCTCATTCAGATGGAAATCCGATGGAACTTTGGGGATACATTTTGGAATTATACGCAAGGTAACAGCGTCCTTGGAGAATTGAGGAAATGGAGGTTGAATAGTGAATGCTTGGATATCACTTAATCGCCTTGATGACGTCAGCGCGAGCAGAAGAGCCACCTTCCACGTGATGAATTTAAAGTCCGCTGAATGGATTGGCTCAAAAGGAGGAAGGAGGAGCCGAGATAAGACCAGATTCAAACGCCACAAAGGCGGAGGACGACATATAGGCGGATACATTCGAAAGAGGCCTTTGAAGAACTGCCGAATGATCCGAGAGGAATACAAAGATGTGGTGCCATCATGACGGAAACGGGAAATCGCTGCCAAAAAGACTTTAAGAGTGGAATTAGAAAGTCCTGATTCTGCTAGAGATAAGAAGAAAGGCAGGATTTGTTCCGGCTTGGCGTGCATTGGATCAAGATTGTCCTTATGACACCAGACAAAAAAAAGCTTCCATTTCAGTTGAAATGTTTTAATGGTGGAAGGACTTCACTCCGGAGTGATGTTTAGACCTGCAAACTCATTATGTTCAGGTTTCAAGCATGCAGTTGGAGATATGCCGGATCCGGATGGCAAATGCGGCCTTGGTTCATGGTGAGCAGGTGAGGCAGAGGGCGAAGAGGTATCGGATCGCACATGGACATCAGGAGGAGGTCCGTGAACCACGGACGACGTGGCCACCTGGGCGCAATCAGTATAACATGGCATGGTTGAAGTTTCATCCTGTGCAGCAGGCGCGGAATGAGAGGGAGCGGGGGGAAAGCATAGACGAATTCGCTCGACCAGTTGATCGAAAACGCATTACCGCTCGACTCTCTGTGGGGATGTCGAGAAAGCGTAGGCATTTGCTGTTGGTGGAAGTCGCAAACAGATCCAGCTGTGGTTGGCCCCACTGGCGAAAGATGTATTCCAGAATGGGTTGGTGGAGTTCCCATTTGTGATTGTCTGCCAGATATCTGCTGAGACAGTCGGCGAGGGTGTTGGAGACTGCCGTCAGGTGAACTTGGTGTTGAATTGCCCAATTCCATATTTCTTGCGCCTGTTTGGAAAGCAGTAGAGACCTCGTACCTCCCTGCTTGTTGAGGTAGTGCATGCTGGTGGTGTTGTCTGTCCGCACCAGCAGCGGTTGGCCCTGTATCAGAATCCGGAAAGACTTTAAGGCAAGGAAGATGGCCAAGAGTTCTAGACGATTTATATGCCATGTGCATTGAGCTGAAGTCCACTTGCCCTTGACCGACATTCCGTCGAGGTGTGCCTCCCAACCCTCCAAGGAAGTATCCATAGTGAGGGTGAGTGTAGGAGCTGGTTCCTGGAAGGGCCGCCCGGCGGCGATATTCGGAAGGTGAGCCCACCATTCCAAAGCTGTTTGGATGCGGGGTGTCAGGTAGAGTTTGTCGTTGAACGACCCCGAATTTTTTTTCCATTGCTTGTCCACCTCCTCCTGTATGACTCTCATGTGAAGTCTGCAGTATTGGATCAGATGTATGCAAGAGGAGGCCATGCCCAGAAAATATTTCAAGATCTGGACAGAAACGGACTTTTTTGATGTTAGATAAGCGACCATCTTGAGTATGCGAAGTTGTCGCTCCTGGGACACAAACACCTGTGCCAGACGAGAATCGATTAAGGCTCCTAGAAAGATTCTCTGTTGTGAGGGGCGAAGATGAGACTTTTCCCGATTGACAGAAAGGCCCAAGGTGTGAAAAAGTGACAGACAGGTTTGAGTGTGCTGTCTTGCTTTCTGACGTGTCTGAGCTTTTATTAGACAATTGTCTAGATAAGGGTAAAATTTAATCCCTTGCAGGTGAAGGAAAGCTGCGACCGGAGCCATGATCTTCGTGAAGACTCTCAGCGCTGATCGAAGGCCGAAAGGCAATACTTTGAACTGGAAGTTCTTCGATCCGACAGTGAAGCGAAGATATTTCCTGTGTTTGTGATGTATTGGCACATGAAAATATGCATCTTGGAGGTCGATAGTGGAGAGGAACTCTCTGGGATTGAGGTATTGCAAAATTTCCAGTAGGGTCAGCATTCTGAAAGTTTGTGATTTGATGAATTTGTTGAGGGCTCGTAAGTCCAGAATGGGGCGCCATTCTCCCAATTTTTTCTTGATTAAAAAGAAGCTGGAATAAAAGCCCCTGCCCTGTGAGCTCGAGGGACCACTTCGACAGCTCCTTTTTGTATCATGATCTTGACTTGAGCCAACAGATCTTTCAAATGAGGTGGGGGAGGACCAGAAGGTCAACGGGTGTGTGGAAATTTTGTGAACTCGAGAACATGTCCTTTCGAGATGACATCCAGGACCCAACGATCCGAGGTGATATGAGACCAGTTGGAGAAGTTTTGGGAGATTCGACCTCCAATTTTCAGAGTCGGAGAACACTTGTTGGGGAAGTCACTGCTTTTTGGAGGGGTTTCTCCCTCTGTAATTATTTTTCCTCCGATAAGGTCTGAAATCGGACTGGCGATTTTGAGATTGGTAGCTGTATCTTTGCCTGTTTTTTTTTTCTTTTCAAAAACCTTTATTGGGTCACCCTACAATACACAGCTCTTCGCCCACAACCCGGAGGCTGGCAGCAAACGTATATTAGTTAAGAACACAGCTATTTGGCCAACATCCTCGGGGGCAGGCAGCGTAGTAATCAAATGTATGAACGTAGGCAGTATTGCAGTCGTAATCATCATATGGCAACATGTAACATCGGGAGGCTCAGCGCCGATAACTTCATCTCTTAAAATTACAATTGGCAGCATTGTGCATACAATTCTATTCCCTCTCATCGCATATTCCGCCAGTATGTCTCAGTGTAGATGTACGTTGTGACTCTTACAAGTCCCCTCTACAGTGTGGCCCTAGCCACTTGATGACCGGCTGAGTGTGAGCTATTCTGTCTGGAGGTCTGCATCTCTCATTCTCAGCCAGTCCGCAAACGGGGACCATATATCCGTAGGTCTAGAGTTCCCCGGCATCTGTTCCCAATACCCCTCAAGCTGGTCTTTACAGTATAAGACCGCCTTTAGCCAGGCCGCTGCTGCCGGCGGTTGCCTCTTCCGCCAGTGGATGGCCACCTGTCTTTTAGCCATCAGCAACAGCATTGCCGCGAGTTTACATTGCTTCACCGGGATATCTCCCACATATAGCGCCAGGCTGATCGTCTTCTCAACAGTAGTGCCTATTATGTGCTCAATATGTGTGAGGACCTCATCCCAGTATCGTGAGACTTCAGGACATCGCCAAGCCATGTGTGTGAAGTTGGCATTGTGTACATTGCATCTCCAGCACCTGTCATCATCACACAGCCCCATACGGCGCATCTAAGTAGGTGCGCGGTATAGACGATGCAGGCAGTTAAAGTGAATGAGCCTGAGCCGATAGTTGGGCGACAGATATTTCAGCTGGGTACAGCAGTAGGTCCACTGTTCATCTGTAATGTCTAAAGCTGCCTCAACGTTCCAGGCCTCTCGTGACTTGGTACTCGTGAGTGGGTTTTCCTTTTGTGTGATACTATATATGCGTGTGATCAGCTTGCAGGGCGAAGCGTTAGCTAGGACGTTCTCTAGTGCTGGTAGCGAAGGTGGCTCATTGGAAAGTCGCCATAAGTGGCTCTGCATGCAGCCCTCAGCTGGTAGCAAAGCAAGGTGTCAGATGCCGTGGGGGCCTCTGTGCTACATAGATCCTGTAACGTCAGGAATGTCCCCGCCGGATACAGGTCCCCCCCTTTGTGTAAGTTGTGCGACTGCGCTCTTTTCGCTATCGCCTCGTCCATCAGCGGTGTCAGCAATGGATTCCCTCTCAAGGGCATGGACGGGGCATATAGTTTAATAATGTGTGCTCTCTTTGCTATCATCCCCCAAGCCCACCGTACAGTTTCGACTGTGTCGACATCTTGTCGTGGGTGTTTGTAAGGTTGAAAGACTGCCGTGTTTAAGGGGGTAGGGGAGGCTCTATCAATTTCAATCGCTATGTGCGGCTGATAGGGAACCGGATGCTGCCAGTAATGTAGGTACTGTGCTTGCGCACTGTAAGCATAGAGTTCGAAGACCGGAGCCCCTAAGCCACCTTGTGTAAAGGGTAAAGTCAATACCTGCCAGGAAACTCAAGGCTGTTTATCCGGCCATATCAGAACCAGCACCGCAGTGCGTAAGCGGTTGAAAAAATGCGAGTTCAGTGGAATAGGCAGATTTACAAAGAGATATAGCAGCTTGGGGAGAATTATCATCTTTGCAATGGCTATGCGCCCCGTCAGAGACAACGGTAGGTTTTTCCACTGCGTCACCTTGCCCTCTATCCAGTCTATTGCTCTGCCATAGTTCAGCGTCCACAGTTCTTGTAGGGAGCGGCTCAGCTGAATGCCTAGATAGCGCACCTCCTCAGTCGCCCACGTTATAGGAAATTCTGAAGTAATCGGAGCTGTGTCATCAGTCAGTGGGAACATAGTGGATTTGGCCCAGTTAATCTGTATGCCTGTCAGGCCACCGTATCTGATGAACTCACGCATTATCGTGTCAAAGTTGTCACAAGGATTATTGAGATAGACTGTGATGTCATCTGCGAATAGGGAGATGAGGATTCCACGCGCAGTGAAACCTATAATTTTATGGGCATGATGCGGTCTTAATTTGGCCGCTAGGGGTTCCGTCGCGATAGAAAATAGCAGGGGAGACAGTGGGCATCCCTGCCTTGTGCCTCTGGTTATGCTGATGGGCGCAGACGTGCGACCATTCACTCGAATCCTGGCAGACGGTTCAGTGTACAGTAGCTGAATTTGTTTTAGGAATAGAGGGCTGAAACCCAGCCGCTGCAGCAGGGTAAACAAGAAATTCCACTCCAGGGAATCAAACGCCTTTGTGGCATCCAGCAGATCAGCTGTTGCCTGCACGTGAGGGGCCAAATAGTGGAGCATACCAAAAAAGGTTCTCAGGTTATGCGCTGTGGATCTTCCCGAGCCAAATCCTGACTGATCTGTCAATGCGATTTGCGGTACCATAGGTGTCAATCTATCCGCTAGCAATTTAGCATAAATCTTAGCATCCAGATTAATGAGGGACAGCGGACGATATGAGTCCGTCTTAGTGGGGTCTTTATCTGGCTTCAGAATCGTGATGATTATGGCTTCTCGGACAGTGGGCGGCAGTTTACCGACCTCTAGTGCCTCTTGATACATGCGATGCAGCTAGGGAGCCAGTACTTCAGCATATTCCTTATAAAAGGCAGCCGTGACCCCATCTGCTCCCGGAGCCTTGTCCCCTGGCATAGCACTTATTACCTTTCTTATATCTTCCACCGTGAACGGTAGTTCCATGTATTGCCGTGCGCCATCATTGAACCACGCAAGGCATATCTCATCTAGATAGTTAGTCAGATCAGTCTGCGACGGGGATACTTTAGAGGTGTATAGTTCTGAGTAGTAATTAGTAAATTCCTTCAGTATGTCCGGTGGCATGCGCACTCTCGCACCATCTGACTTCTGGATCTCTGATCCATAAGAGTTGCCTCTGGGTGCCCGGAGTAAGTTTGCAAGTGTCCTGCCAGGTCTGTCACTTTCGCCATATCTCCTTGCTTGCGCGCGTTTATGTATGTATACCACCTCCCCTTCCGCCTCAGTTTGAAATTCAGTGAGTTTGGATCTAATGTGTGCTAGAGTGTCCTGTGATGGCCTATCTGCGAGCCGTCTCTCAAGGTCTTGTATTTCTCGCTCCAACCTCTGTAAGGTGTTTCTTATGTCTCGCAGTACTCCAGTCTTCAAGGCTTTGCAGTCTCCCCTCACAACAGCCTTAAAGGCCTCCAATAACACCCCAGGGGAGTCCACCGAGCCCACATTTAGAGTGAAATATTCTTCAATTTTGGCTGAGAGACCCTCACAGAAGACCTGGTCTCGCAAGGCTTCGGACGGGAACCTCCATGTAAAAGGCTGGGTGTACGCCGGGGGGACCCCTATGTTTATCTGTACAGGGGCGTGATCCGACTGAGTGCGAGCGAGGTGTGAGGTCTCAGTCACCCAAGCATGTAAATCTCTAGTAAGCAACCAGTAGTCTATTCGTGACCAAGCATGTCTGTGGTGTGTTATACAGGTGCCCTCTCTGCGCGTCGGGTGTGCTACTCTCCACGCATCAGAACGAGATCATCTATTATTTCATGTAGTAAGTCTGCTGCTTTGGGATGGTCTGCTCGTGAGGCCCCTTGTCTGTCCAGTTCCGCAGATAGGGGAATACTGAAGTCTCCTCCCCACAGGATCGCCATAGGGCCCAGCTTCTGAAGTTCATGCCATATCGTGCTATAAACATCAGGGCTGTCAGTATTAGGTCCATATATGTTCACTAGGGCGATAGATGTATTATAAAGTGCTCCCACCAGTATTATGCATCTGCCATCCCTGTCTGCAATTGTGTTATGTGTTCGCCAGTGTAGGCCCTTTCTTATCATTATCGCTACCCCCCTGGAGTGGCTAGAGAACCCAGCCGCGGCAATCACCTCCCATCTACTGTTCCTTAAAGTGGTTGTGACAGTTCCGAGTAAGTGTGTTTCCTGTAAGAAACAAATATCAATACCATGCCTTGTTAAGTACGAGTGTGTAAGCCTGATTTTTCGTCGGTCGTTAAGGCCTCTAACATTCCACGTGAGACATTTCAATGTGTTCATAGAAAGTGTTTTCGTGTTTTCTACCATCACTCAGGCCATGAAAAATCATCTGCAGGCGGCATCCGCCAATACTTCAATTGTCGTGCGGACCTTCCAAGTGGCATTTCAAGAGTTTCACACTCAGCAGACGGCAAACATATAGCATATATCGTAACCCAGACAGTCTTAGCGTTCCATCTTATTGGCATGCATGGTGACCCAGTAAATAACGATAGTGCAAAGAAAAACAGCAGAAGTCCCATCCCCCCACCTCCCACACCAACCCCCCAACTAGGTTGTGCATCATTTCCCTCCCCGTCCCATGGCACGTCCCAACTTGCAGTGAAAGAACAATCACCAGGGATCAGTTCAACTAGTGTAGTAACAGCGGGAATCATCCCAGAGGGTACGTAGGGTGACTACCTTCTTGCCCCGTACTTGTGACAGGGTGACCAAGCGCAGCTAAGAACGCTGCCTCTCCAGGACCCCCCCGAACCATACCGTACGTCATGTCAGGCGATTTGTCCAGCCCTCTCCTCCTCACGGTCATGCCTCTTTCCACTCCATTGTGTCAAGACATCACTACAATAAGTCAGTGCAGGGAGCGTATCTATCATTCAACATCACTCAGCCGGTCCGGAGTACCCTGCTCCCCCTGAGTAGGCCTTTGTTTCTGCTCTTTCGCCAGGTGCTTGGCATATTGAAGTGCGGCTTTCGCATCAACAAAAAACGTTGGCTTCCCGGGACCCTGTACTCTGAGCTTCGCCGGGTAGATTAATGCATATTTCGTGCCCGTCTGTTGAAATATCTTCTTTGCAGGTATGAATTCCCTGCGGGCTGCTTGCACCTGGAGAGTGAAGTCCGGATATATTTATATGTTATTGCCTTTATATTGTATCTTGCCTTTTTCTCTGGACAGTCTCAATATCACGTCCCTGTCTCTGTAGTTCAGGATCCGGGCCAAAATCGACCTTGGCGGGGCTCCCGGTTTGGGCTTAGGTCCCAGTGATCTGTGTGCCCTTTCTACTAAGAACATTGGGGACAGACCGTCGTCAAAGAGGTCCTTCAGCATGGTCTCCATATATCGCTCCATGTTCGGTATATCCGTGGATTCCGCCGCGCCTGTGACGGGTATGTTATTTCGGCGCGATCTCGCTTCCAAATCCTCATTTTTTTGTTGAATTACTTCCAGGATCTTATCCATGCCTCTTACTTTCTTTTCCAGTTCTGTCTGGCCCTCCTCCGTTGCGGTCACTCGCGTTTCCAGCACGCTCACCCTGCCTTCCTGCTTGTCCATGCGCCTCGTGATGCCATCCATTCGGGCGGCCAGGGTGTCCATCTTAGCATCGATGGCCTGCAGGCTTGTTTTCAAGTCCTGGAACATGTGGTGAATGTCCTCGGCTGGGTATTGTTGTGCACTCTCACCTCCAGTGTCCGGCCCAACCTGGTCCTGATTGGCAGCCTTCTGCTTCGTTTTATCGAATGTGATCTTCGGTTGTCTCGTGTCCGGCTTCCCCATGTTGTTTCAGGCGACAGAACCAGGCGTCAGCCAGACTCCGTCCATGTATGCCTCTCTCAGCTTCTCACTCCACTCAGTTAACAGGCCTGGCTAAGTCTGCTTCACGCGTTTCAAGCAACGTGCCGCAGCTGCCAAGGCGTCTCTGCTCAGTAGATTCGCCTCCAGGATCACGCTATTCACAAGGTCAGTACCCACCGCATCCCAGGGATAAATGCAGGCTATCGGCGTCTCTCTCGCAGTATCGTCGCGCATTTCCCCTGTCTGCATATGGATTTCGCCGTTGCACGTGTGGTATCAGGGCTCAAGTCTTGGTCCAAGTCCTGGCCTGCTCAATCTCGCTCTCCCTCAAGGCGCGGCTTGTCTCGAGTCGTTATGCCACCGTTCCAATTTGTCCAGCTAGCAGTTACCGGGTTTCCCTGGCCGGGCTCGGGGATATGCTCGCTCCCGCCACTAGCAAGTATGTTTCAGCCTGGCAGAGCGGGCCGATCCGTTCCAAAATGGCGGCCCAAGTGCTGCGCTTCTCGCAGGAGAGATAGCCCCGGTGATTCCTGCCTCGCGATCCTGCACTGCAATGGTGCAGTTACTGGGCGTCGCGGCAGATCAACGCGAGCCTGGATTGTCTTCACCCCGCTCGCACAGGCTCGCACTCAGCCCCAGTCCCATGCGGTTGAGCCCGGCTGGGGCGCCGCGCGTCCCTCTGTCTCTCCGCGCTGCGGCCGCTCCGCCCCGGCCCCCTCCGATGCCCCGGTCTCTAAGGCGTCAGCGGCAGCACTCACCCCGTCTTGTGGCAGCTGTGGGGGGGCCGCGCTCCGGCCGGTAGCTATGTCAGCGCCTCAGGCGCCAGAGATGCTCCGCTCCCGTTTCTATCGCAGCTGCGGCTCCGCTCTCCTCTCCCTTAGGCTGGGCGAAAATCCAGGCCCCGGCTCGGCACCTTACACAGGCCGCACCTCCTCAGCCAGGCATCGGGCAGCGTGGCTGTTTTCTCACGTTCCGTGGCACTGGATCCGCTGGAGTATCGACTGGAGGATCGTATAGGTAGGCAGACTCTTTGGGGGTCCGAGATGCAGCGTCAGTTGGCAGGATATATGTCGGATTTATAGCTTGGTCTGCGGAGCCGCCGAGTTAAGCAGCCATTCCGCTCGGCAGTCAGGCCACGCCCCCAGCTGTATCTTTGCTTGTTGTCACTATAGGGGCGATACTGGGAGGAGCCACGAAAATTGGAAGAGCCACCTCTGCCACGTGCTCCTCGAAAAGGCCGTTTCCTGTACTGGAGGCTTCCTAAGGAACGAGCAGTATCTGTGTCCTTTTTAATGGATCCAAGAGCATCGTCAACATGCTTGCCAAAAAGTGAATCACCATCATATGGCAAGTCAAGATTCCTCACCTGCATCTTGGGCCGAAAAGCTGTAGATTTGAGCCAGCCCTGGCGTCATAAAACAGCGGCTCCAGCAAGTTGTCTGAACCCTGTTGAAGAGATATCAACAGCGCAATCTATAATCTCAGCTCGTGTGGAATCTGGGAGCTGGTTAATCAGGGCTGCGATCTCTGACCACATTTGGCGGTCATATCTCCCAAGGATGGCCAGGGAGTTCGCCGCTCTGACCGTTGTGGCAGCCATGGTGGTAAACTTCTTACCGATAGAGTCCAACCGGCGTCCCTCTTGGTCTGGAGGGGAGGTAAGCGGAGTGGCCGGGTTCCTTGAACGCTTTTGGGCAGCCTGCGTTACGACAGAGTCCGCCTTAGGATGGGAACAAGACATACTGGAGAGTCTGCAGGCGCCTTGTACTTTTTGTCCAGACGTGGTAACACAGCTTGGATTGAGTTTGGACGTGCCATAAGTTTAAGGCCTTCTTGCCAAATAAAATCAATAATTGGGATGGTATGGGTTTGTTTAAGAGGCTGATCTTTGAAGTCATAGAGGAAGCAATCAGTTTGTTGCATCTCTAAAGTTAAATGGAAGCGTTTGGCAGCACGCACCATTAAGTTGTGAAAGCTTCCAATGTCCACCGGCGCAGAAGGCAAAGGCGATGTCGGTGGCGTAGATGGTGTTTGGGCTCTATAATCATCCCCATCTGCGAGGACATCTGCATCTTGATCAGTGTCTTGATTGACATCCGCATCATCATCAGTATCTTGCTGCGGATGGACCGGCGACTGCGGCGTCTCCGCATGCATGGGTGTTGGCGCCGCTGGTTGAGGAGTTGGTGAAGTAGGCGTAGATGGAGGGAACCTGCGATTGTAATCGTCCAACATATTCTGTAGGTTGGTCACCAAAGAAGACTGTATTTGAGTCATCCGTTCTTGATGTGGTGTCTCAAAGCAAGCATCTTGGACAGGAAAGAGAGCACATCCCTCCTCCTCATACTCCTCATCATCTTCTTGGCATTCGATATTGAGTTCGGATGGACTGGATGCAGGACGAAAAACGTCATTCAGATAGGAACCGTCATCAGATTCGTCCTCAGCAGACTCAAATAATTGCGTTGGCAGATTTTCAGTTATAGGACTCAAAGGAACTGGACGTTTAACCACTGAAGCTGTGACTACCGTGAAAGTAGTTGCTGTAGCGAGAGAATGTTGTGTCGTCGATGGTCCCGTCGACGCGGTGACAGTGGAAACCAATGTAGATGGCAATGGAGCAGTCGACGGAGATAACCCTTTCTCCTTAGTCGTCGTTGACGTAGTTTTGCGATTCGTCGACGGAGTCGTCGACGAAGATGAAACCGTCGACACAGGAAGAATCGTCGGCGTAGGCGGTACCGTCAACGAGGACTTTGCCGTCAATGGACCCATCGACGAGGTCTTGGCCGTCGACGATGTCTTGGCCGTCGACGAGGTCTTTGTCGTCGACGAGCTCTTGGTCGTCGACGAGGTCTTGATCGTCGACGTAGAGGTGTCGTCGACGAAGAGGAGGCCGTCGACGAAGAGGAGGCTGTCGACGGGGTCTTCGACGATGAATGCTTCGTAACCACAAGCGTCGACGAGGCAGGTTTACTGGCCGTCGACGATATCTTAAGAATAGAGGAAATAGGCCTCACCTCTGGAAGCGTCGACGACGGGGTGGACGTCGTTCTCGTAGTCTTCGTAGACATTGAACATGTCGTCGTCAACGTAGGCACAGCGTCGACAGATCTCGTAGTCCTGTCGACGAGCTGGCGCCCGTTTTAGATGACGAGGGCACAGCTTGGGATTCGACGCCAGAGAACCAGGTCCCGTAGGCGTGGAAGCTTGAAAATCCCGTGGGGAGACAGTTCTAGAAGCATCAACGAGCTTCTTTTTCTTCAGAAAAGGAGATGGCATCTCAGTCTCTGACCCACGCTTGAGAGAGGCTTTGGAAGGGAAAGAAGACATGCTTTCCATGTCAGAAACTGCACCTTCGGAAGTCTTCAACTTCTGTAGCCACAGAAGGAGACGGGCCTCTCTATCCTTCAGTGTCTTTGAGGAGAAGGTCCTACAAAACTTGTAGTTTTTAACTTCATGGTCCGGATAAAGACAGTAAATACACTTACTGTGAGGATCTTCATGAAAGAGGCAAAGCTTCCCACAGGAGGAACAAGGTCGAAATAAAGATTTTTTAGGTGTAGACATCTTAGAGTTGAAATAAGCACAAAAGTTTGAAGAAAACTGAGCAGAGCTCAGACAGACCCCCTTCACACGACGTGCGGTAGAAAATCTGAGGGCTTGAGCTTCTGAGGAGAAGGTTCTAGATGGTGCTGCTGCCTGATTGGCTGGAATGTGGACTATTATAATGACTCTGATATGTTACTAAAGTGAATTCTCCCTTTAAGGCTTCTATGGGCCTTTTTAGTTCTATGGTACTTTTAACTTTATTTCTATATTTTATATGTATTAAATTTTTATGTATATGTATAATTATGATATTTTCTATATGTGTGTATATATATATATATATATATATATATATATATATATATATATATATATATATATATATTACGTACCGTGGGACTCCCACTTCGACGACGGGGAATATTCAAGCATGTGAATCTATGAAAGACAACCCTAATACTGGAGAACTGCAGCTTCTGCCCAATTAACACCGGAGCTCCCCGGGCCCTGTTGGAGAGAATTCTGAAACGGCTAGCACAAATAACTCGCAAAACATTCTAGAGGTGCATACCATAACTACATAAGGGGGGGGCTCTTTCCCGTAGCAAAGAAGATCATAAACCCAAGTTAACTCATTCCTCGTGCCTCATTGGATATACAGTGTTTACTTACCATGTGCTTGGATTCATTACAATAACCCCGTTTTGAGGTAATTCATCTTATTGGAAAATTGAGGGTCGCATACTACCTTGGGCAATGTATCTGAAATCAATACAACACAGAAAACTAAGATAAAAAAAAAGTTTGTACCCGGAGGTGTGGGGCGCAGGGGGTGGTAATGTCCTTCTACAATGTGTTTATGGGCAGGGGGAGTGGTGTTCACCCAACATCTAGCTCTCTATCTCAAAGCGACGGGCAGCATTCCACCAGACACAGCTAATGTCGAGCAAAAATGACATTATTTGTGCACCAGGATTCTCACAAATAGGACAGTGTGCTTTGCGAGAATCGTGTAGAGAGAGAGCTTGGGCACGCATCTCACCAGCAGTGTGTGCTGAGTGTTCTTCAAGCAGCGGTGCGTGTGGAGACAGAGCAAGACAGACAGCAGATTTGTGTGTGAAGGGGACAATGTTTTCCCAGGAGTGTGGGGAAGGGTACTCTCAGCAGGGTAGTGTGTGTGTGGGGTGGGGGAGCGTGCGCAATATCCCCCAACACAAAGTGCAGCGGGCACTGTTTCCCAAGGTAGAATCTGCGTGAAGCGGTGTCTCTTGATCTCAGATGGCTGAAGGGGCAGTGCAAATCAACGGAGGCTTCTAAGAACAAGTTACATGTGCTCCGAGGCGAGGGGTGGGGGCTAAAGGGAGGAGAGGCTCCCTGAGCGGACGTGTGCTCCGAGTGGGTGGAGGGGGGGATGGGTAAAGCTGAAGCTAGGAGACCTCAGTGTGCAGGGTAGTGCCTGCAGACTTTCTTGTCTTTGGGCCGGGGCGGCACATCTGTTTCTAATTAGCATGGCCATGCTAAGGCCATGCTAATTAGAAACAGATGCCCCCCCTAAAGATAAGAAAGTGCTTCACGACAGCTGTGAAGCAGACTACCCAGTTCGGATTGGCCGGACGAAATGGAGAAAGGACATTGGTCAAAAAGCATCACTTTCAATGGGAAGCCAGCGTTTATCATAAACTCTGACGTGACCCAATGAAAATGATGGGCGGGGCTTCAAGACATCTCCTGAAATCTCCTCTCACTGTATGTCTCACAGGGCAAACAGCGCATGCGCTGCAACGCTAGGCGAGACCTAAAAACGAAACTGGCAGTATTTCACTATCAGGACATGTCACACACACAAGTACATGTCCTACGTATCACATACACTTCACCCTGCCCATGGGGATACTTAGGCCTACCTGAGGGGTGCCTCATGTAAGAAAAGGGAAGGTTAGGGCCTGGCAAGTGGGTGCACTTTCCAGGTCGACATGGCAGTTTAAAAACTGCGTGCAGACACTAAAGTGGCAGGTCTGAGATATATTTACAGGGCTACTTATGTGGGTGGCACAACCAGTGCTGCAGGCCCACTAGTAGCATTTGATTTACAGGCCCTGGGCACACACAGTGCACTGCACTAGGGACTTACCCGTAAATCAAATATGCCAATCATGGATAACCATTAAAATGACATTTTACACAGAGAGCATATGCACTTTAGCACTGATTAGCAGAGTCCTAAAGCCAAGAAAAGTAGGTCGGGAAAAATAGGAGGAAGAAGCAAAAAGTTTGGGGATAACCCTGCAAGAAGAGCCATTTCCAACAGTGAATTCCATTTTATATGAAAAAAGTGAAGTAACTCTAGTACTTTTTCAGCCACAACTTTAGTAAATTCAATTTAAAAAACAGACAGAGCTAAAAACTAACTTTTTTAGTCCAGCCTAATTTAACAGTGATGTACACAAAAGTTTCAATTCCTATAAATTGCACTTGATATAAACTGTTCTTACCAATAGGGGATGCACAGGAGTGTAGTTTAACCTGAAATGAAATTAACCAAATTAGGTATTGACCAGACATAAAACAATATTAACATACAAAATCCACCAGATCTAATAACAGATTGTAGTCTATTGAATGTTATAATAAAGGCATTTTTTCAGCAATCTACTTCCATCAATTAGAAACCCTGAGTGTAAAGACACAGAATGTATCGGATGAGTCATCTCATGTATCACTTTTAACTCTTATTTAGATATCCATGTCAGTTCCTAGCTGCAAATAAAAATGGCGACAGCTCGGATTACTTTGTCACCTTTTCCCTAGGCCCCAGAGATCTTTAACAAGAGGCAAAATACTAGCTGATTTGGAAGGCAACATTTAACAGCACTGACAAGTTTGGCTGAAGCGAGAGAGAGAGGTGGTATTGTGGAAGCCTAAAGAATTATGGCAGCCAGGGACCATGAGGCACTCGTTCATTAGAATCACAACTCATTGCCATCCATGGAGAAGGGGAGAAGCCTGTGTTGCAAACTTACAACAAGCATTGAAATGCAAAAGGTCTCGCCTTTGATGAAGTTAAAGCAATTTGCTTTGCTAATGGTATTGTATAACAAAGCACATGTTTTTATTTTAATGAAAGGAGAGACCTATTGCATTTTTAATGCTTGTTTTTTATTGCAATGATAGAGAGGAGGAGAGGGAAGTCAGAGGGGGAGGAGAGCAAGACTAAAAATGGAGGATGCAGAGGGGAAAAGCGCTTTACTTGTTATGGATTGTGAGGGGCCAACATGAACAACTGAGGGAGGGTGAGTTCACGAACAACAGCGAAAGAAAGGATGCGTGGAGTGGGGGTAACAGAAGTGGGACCACGAGTGGGGGCAGGCAGATAAACTGGGGAGCTACACAAATGAGGAGAAGTACACAAAGGACCTAGTTGAAACAGATGCACTCTGTTGGAGTGCTTTAAGTCAAAGATTTTTTTTAAAAGCACACAAAATGCAGTTGAAGGACACAAGTAATGCGTCCATGCTACAAGACAGAGTCAAACAAACAAAGACGGAAATCTCCCGGGCATCCATATGATTTTAAAAAACACAAAGCGTTTCCTTAGTCCGGTTCTGTGGCCTTATTAACTTACAGTTCTCCCAATTTTTAAATTTCTAGCACATGCAAATACACCCACAACATAGCGCGAACTGCTCAAGGTGCCTGAGTGCTTCGAGGCTGTGAAAGTGAATGTCGATGTTAATCTCTGATGCCTCTAATAAACAGACAGAGGCAGCATTCAATGCGTGCCCAGCAGCATTAGTTTCCTAGGCGAGCTGCTCATTCGGCAAAAAGTCACAGGGTGAGATCTGCAGAAGCAGAGGTTGGTGCGGACCTGCTAATTTATACGCAGCCGTGTTCGTCAGACGTATTAATGGGACCTCTGTTGAGCTTTAGCAGGAAGAACGAGGATGTGGGAGATCATGTTTGAAAAAGCGAAACGCACGTCTGTCTCCTGAACACTAACACACTGAGGATCCGGTAGAAAAAGCAGGCTTGTGGGATTTTTTCCACTTTTAATGGACATAATTTTAATCCTAAATCTTAGAAAATTATTATTTCAGGTTACTACCTTGTTTTCAGATTTTTGAAAAAATAGCCTGTCACTGGTGAATATTCAGTGAAGGTCAAAAAGACTTCGGTCACACCCTCGCCTTCGGCCTCGGGTGCACACCGAGTGTGCACCCGAGGCCGAAGGCGAGGGTGTGACCGAAGTCTTTTTAGATGGTGTCGAGGAAGGGGTGGGGTCGACGGTCTTACTTACGACCCGTTGAGCTGGCGTGACCTCCTCGACGTCGGAGTCTTCGGCATCTGATGATGCAATACTCTCTTCGGCGTGCTGGTGTTCTGGCACGCTGACGCCGTCCTCGAAGAGGTCGTCAGGAATCAGAGCTGACTAGCGAGCCACAGTTCTTCGAGCTCGTCAGTCCCGGATCATCTTCTTGGAGCGGAATAAGGCACCCACCGAACAGTCTTTGGCCTCGTGCTCCGATGAAAGGCACAGGTTGCACACCTCATGTACGTCGGTGTGGGGAAACGTTGACCCACATTGAGGACACTTCTTGAATAGCGTCCTTTCCATGAGCCAGAAAGTGCGGCCTAGGTAGGCCCGAAGGCCTTCGTCGACGACCGGAATCGAAGACTTCAAAGTTAGTTGAGAATCACGTGGTAGATCGTGATCGAGACAATACCGTCGAACTGAGTGAGGATTGCGCACCGAAGGAAACTTGGTTCCAAACCGGAGCGCAGGAGATACATCCGAGCCCGATGGCGGAAAAAAACTATCTGGGGATGGAGCCGATGCCCATGCGCAATGTGGTCCTAAGGAGGAGTCACCTATCTTGTGACTTCCAAAGAACTTTTCAGGACAACAACAAACTGCAAACATCCGGGCCCAACACTTGGTGGCGATCTATGCATAGTGTACAATCTGCAGCTCATATGCCTCGAACATAAGGTTTAACAAGTACTGCATGGCCAAACAGCATCCACATTTTAAGCTCTATGTCAGGGTGACCTTACCTAAATTAGAGAGTATATATATCAGACAAGCAAAGTTACATTCAGCACCAGTTTGATTAACCCCATTTGGTAGTGCTGTATCTTGGATTGTAGATCTGCATGTTTCAGTATCTTAATAATTAACAACAAGTTATTGCTGCAATGGCAGCTTGAAGCCTGTTGGAAAAATAAAATTCAAATACAAATCATAAACCAAATAAAACATCCAATATATGTATATATATCGTTTTTAAAAGCAACCAACAAGTACACTGCATTTCTATTGTTAGTGTGAATTAAATTAATTTGCTTCTTTCGCCTGTAAACAGACTTGCTGAGCAGGAAAGACTACTCTTAGTTTCAATGTGTTTATTGAAGAGTCTTCTCTGCTGGTTGCCTGGTCGGTTTGACTGCCCTTTCACTCAGATGGACTTCATAAAGTCCTCCAGTGTGTTATTCCAATGGGTGACATTTCTACAAAATGGTAGGCACTCTTGCCTCCTAAGGAAACAGTTCTGCCATTTGAGCTGCTACTAAGTAATCAAGACCCAGATGAACGACCCTAAATTGCGGTCGCAAACAGGCAATCAGCCTGTTTGCGACCGCTATTAGGAAGGGGATTGCCAAGGGCGTCCCTTTCTAATAGCGACTCGCATTTGTATCTATGAATGTTTTGCGACTGCAAACACTGGCAATTTACCACCTACTTCAAGTACGTGGTAAACCATTCACAAACGGGATGGGTTCCCCAGGGGACCCCTTCCTCTTTGTGAATGGGTCGAAACCTACTTTTTAAGGGCAGGCAGTGGTCCCACGGACCACTGCCTGCCATGAAAAAATGAAACTTAAAAGTTTCATTATTTTTAAATGCCCCATGTTTTCTTTTAAGGAAAACGGCTGCATTTAAAAATTGCAAGTCACAAACTTTTCTATCCACCTCATCTAACCTCTGTTGCCCTTCTCTATGGTGGAACTGATGTCTCCGGTGAAGAAGCATGTCTTTTCCTTACTGCAGACACTATGACGGAGACCAGTTTGGGTTCTTGTCTAACGTAGACTGGGTGTTGTTCCGTAAGTCTGCATTTTTTCAAATGTCTACGTGCTGTTGACTTTACCATCACTGGCATTAAGAATATTTCTGGCCTCAACCCGAGAGGCTCTGGGTTGCAATATCGGCATGATAATGAAAACTGCTGTTTGTGGTTGCTTCCCATTGTATATTAAGCTTTGTGGCTCCTCTTATTTGTATGTCTTGAAATGTCGGAACATCAATAGCAGGGACATCCTTACGGGTGATGCTGCAGGAGATGTTGGAATAAGGAGTCAGAGGAATGACACCTAGATGTTGTATGGGAAAAAAATGGTTATCTTCTTTTTGCCACTTTCCCGTGACAACTCTTGAGGAACTGGCAATGTTACTCACGGTCTGAACGGGCAAATTGACACAGATGTGCTGCTAGGGACTGTCAAAGGACCTTATGGTGGTACAGAGCGTGAAGGTACTATTGGAACTGGAGACATAGGAGACTTCGGAGGTTGTTGCAGAACTTCAAGTTGCTCTTCAACCAGGTCTTACGCTGAAATAATCATTCTTGGAACCACTTCAGGGTCAGAACGTTTAGAATGAATTACATCATGTAATGAAATAGATAAAACTGACTCTGAAGAAATTCTCGATGTCTATCTTCTTGATACCTATCTTGACATCATTATCACAAGCACCATTTTTTCCTCCACGCTGAGCGATGATGCCTCAATGTCAATTGTCTGGACGTTGAGTGAATCCATATTGAAGGTCGAAATGTAGGTGCAGGAGTAGATGTCAGTGGTGGTGATGGACCTATGGGAGACTGTACCTCAAGAGTCAAAATCAGTGGTACAGTCAAACTCCTCGATGGCAAGCTTGTTGGTGCAAATGGTCTCAACATCAACCGGTGCTCTCAGGTGTAGCGGAAGTGACTTGAGAGATGGTGACAATGTTGTCTTTGTTTCCTCTCTTTAGATCTCCCTCTGTGGGATTCTTTCTCATGAGATCTGTAGAGGGTGGCCCATTTCTGTTGGTCCTCTCTGCTTCTTCCTCTCTTCCCGTGATCTGACATCTTCTAGTTTCACACTGAGGCAGATCCCTTCTATAGATTGGAGAGCTCTTATTGTCTATTTTTTTACAAAACCAGCAGCCAGATTCATGAAGCAAAAATCAGCTCGCAAAGGGCCAGATTCTGCGAATCTGGCCCTTTGCGAGCGCTTTTTTTGCATTTGGGATTCATCATCCCAAATGCAAAAATCGCACATTTTGAAATCGCTAAATTGCGAGGAATTGCATTTAAGGAATCTCTATTTGAGATTCCTTAAATGCAATTCATGAACCATTTTAGAATTGCGAATTCACAATATTGGGCCGCTATTTACCGCGAAGTCTGACTTCGTGGTAAATAGAGAAAACTTAGAAAAATGCACTTCAGTGCATTTTTCTAAGTTGTATGTTACACACACACATGTCTTTTGGACATGTGTGTGCGCAACACCAGTGTAAATCACCATTTCAGGGGTGCTACAGGGTGTCCTTTGGACACCCTGGCACCCTTGAAATCGCTTCCTTATTTGCGATTCGCTAATTGCTAATCGCAAATAAGGAATGACTCCCCATTCATTCCTATTGGCCTTTGGCCAGCAGGAGGAATAATCCGTTGGCGCCGGTCTCTCCAACCACAGAATGACTCTAATATATTAATAAAATATACTCTGGTTTCTGTGCATAGGCGGGAATATTCTATGTTTAAGATTATCAGGGAGGAACCGACAGTGTCGAAAATTGGCAAGGTAAGGTAAGGCAATTACCAATCTCAACAAAGAGGGAAATCTAGGCTAACAAAGAAAACCCAACAAAAAAAGCATGATTTACAAACTGAGACCAATTAAGAAACAGAGCTTAAGAAGCAACCAGGAATATGAAAGTAAAAATAAAAAACAAAAAAGATGTAAAAACAATAGTCTTAATGCCTGAAGTACAAGTTACTTACCTTCGGTAACGATGGATCTGGTAGAGACGATTCTAGCCGCAGATTCCTTAACATAGAATTATCCCCAGGCATAAGATTGGATCTGGAATGTTCTTTGCCACAGCATCTCTGTGCGCTGGGGGGTGTTACCACGTGACTCCGCCCCGACGTTGTCCGCGGGCGTGACGTCAGCAAGGTCACATAAGCCCCACCCTGGTGTGCCAACGTCAGTTTTCTTTGGAGTACATTTCCGCGCCACAACGCGGAGCCATCACGAACAAATCACTGTGAGAGTATGGAAACAGTGTGCGAAAAAATCAGATAAACAGAAAGGGAAGAAACGAATGGCGAGGAACAGCACCATTCAGGAAAGTGCCAGGCACTGTGGCACCGAAAGTCATAGAAGGGAAGAGCAAAGCACAGCTACTGCTAAGCAACCCTGCAAGTAAATACGACAGCCTCCCTGGACAGAAAAGCATGTGAAAAAATGTCACAACTGATGGAAGAGGCCTGCAACCCATTAACAGTGAGGGACAACAAGGCCAGAACATAAAGCAATTACAATCTAACCACAAAGCAACACCAGCAAGGAGAGGCACATTCTCTGTAAGGAACTAAGGGTGGAGGCACAGCCAAGAGTCCCCTAATCAGAAGACTGCAGAGGAGTCAAAGATTTCAAGCAATGAAAAAGGGGAGAAGAGGATGAGGAAGCCCCACACTGGAAGACCAGGTGCAGGGACGCAGATGCACCCATGAACCCACCAACCGATCACCAGAAAGGAAGGAGTGTATCAAACAAAAAGAATGAGCATCCCACTAGAGCGGAAGTGAAGGAAGGTACTCGCAGAGGGCAAAACCATGCAGAGACAGGCGAGTGCAGAAGACCAAGCTGAAGGTCCTCGCAGAACAGGGATGAAGGGCGGGTTGTGAAGGAATCGGCGGCTAGAATCTTCTCTACCAGATACATCGTTACCGAAGTTAAGTAACTTGTACATCTGATAGAGACTACTAGCCGCAGATTGCTTAACGTAGAATAGATACCCTAGCCATGCCCAGAGGGGAGGAGGGTCTGCGAGCGGGCCCTACCAGCGTGGGACAACACCGGGCCCCAACAGGGCATGTGTCATTGGGACCGGAAGGACGGTCCATCCCCCACCAAGCAGAAGGAAGCAAGAACGAGGAAAGGGAAGACATGAGAACCCCCAAGCCCATCCAAGTAACAAGGGACATCCGCCAGAAAGCCCCAGAGGGACAGACAACGCCAGAGGAGTCCCGGGGGAGAAAGAGTCAACCCCCAAACTCCAAGGAGAAGAGATAACAAATTGAGGCGGAACCCTCCACAGGAGAACACACAGTGAAGGGGACAGCTGAACCAGCCTCTGCCTCGAGCCAGCGGACAAGGCAGGGGCAGCTCCACAGTCAAGAAAGGCAGGCGTGAGATAAAAGACGCGGACTCGTAAGGCTCCAGCAGAACAAGAGGCAGGAGCTCAAGGGCACACACCAAAACCCCCGGCTGCGTACCAGAAAGGGCAGGCGTGCGCATCCAGAACAACCCGTAAAGGAAGACCGTTCCAGACATAAAGCGACCCACGAAAAGTGGGACCAGCCAGAACAGGAGAAATACGTAGGACGGACTAAGCCGTCAACCAGAATACAGGAAAATACTAGGAATCCTATCCCCCCTGGATCATCAGACAGAGGACCAGGCCGAAACGCCAGACAAAAATGGCGGAAACACCACAGCACAACGCCGCCGACGGCATGCCAAAGCTGGTCTAGTGATGCAGTGGATACTGAAGATGACAGGACTAGGAGCAGCGCAAGCTGCGCCCAGACAAAGATCAAAGAGACTGCACCAGCGGTATACAGCGGTGCCAGTAAGGCGAGGAACCCGAAAGGGAGTCCACACCCTCCCAGCATAGGACAGTGCTATACAATAGCTACAAGTACCCCACTTAGGGTACGACACGTTCCAGAGAAAACATGGGAACCACTCTAAGGGGAAAAATCCTGCATCAGAGACCAGATCATAAGGACCTGCGGTTAGAACCGCAGATGGCTTAGCAATCAGCCCAAAAAAAATACACAATTGCCAGAAGGGCTGTACCAGCAGCCAACAGGAGAGAGGGGGCCAACATAGGGACCCCGAAGGCAAGCCAAACCACACAGAACACATAAACACATAGTGGAGTGGTGTGGCTCACTGGTTAAAGGCGGCAGACCCGGAAGCAGAGGACTGCCCGGGACCAGGGTTCTATTCCCGACGCGGCAGGGTCGAGGACCAGGGTCAGCGGACTTGATAATTCTCGCCTCGGTGCCTACTCTAACCAGGGATCACACTCGGCAACTCTGGGCATTAGCTTGCCTCATCTCCACAACGGCCCCCCACATACGCCGGGGATGCCTGGTTTCACCTTGGAGATACCCAGTAGGGACCATCTCACAGGGAAAGCCAGGACGGGTTCCACAGCGGTCCACAGCGCAGAGATACTCCTTCGGGAGTCGATTCTAGCGCTTTAGAAACCCACAATTAATAAAACAGGCTAATCAAAGCACCAAATTCCAGGAAAAAGATGGGATAATGCCTCCCATCAATCCCCGGAGAAGCAACAAGACAAGCTTACGGAGGGGGAGGAGGACGTAGCTCACCAAGGAGACGTTTGATGGCAGAGTCCGCGTGGGTGTTAAACAAAAGCACCCCATCAAAGGGCAAGTCAACCAGACGCTCCCTAATATTCTCTGGAAAAACACCATCCCACAACCAAGCATGACGACGGAGGGCCACAGAAGAGGCCATAGCACGGCCGAAAGCATCAGCAACATCCAAAGCCGCACGAAGAATAAAAGCGACAAATTCCCGACCATCCAACATATGGTGCCGTAGATCAGCGCGAGCACTCTCATGGGAGACACGAGACCGAATCCCACAGGCTGGCGGTAGCCCTGGCCAACACACAAAGGGTGTTGAGCGTCCTCAAAGCAGCACTAGAGGAAGCGAAGATGTTTCGCCCCCAAGAATCCAACCACAGGGCCTCTCGTGACGGAGGAAACAACACCAAGGGCAAGGAAGGAAAGGCAGTCTGCAAAAGAGGGCCCTGTGTAGTAGGATGGAAGGAAAGGCAGACTGTGTCATGAGGAGGAGGACAATGGAGGTGGAGAAGCGGCTGAGGTACCGGATCACCCGTGGCAGGACGCCCCCAGAAGAGAGTTGTGGAGCGAAGCTTGAAATGGAAGAAGCAGCTCCCGTCCACCAGAGCCCTGGTGGAGAACTTCCAGCAGGTGATCCGTAGGAAATGGGGTGACGGGGTCACCCATCCGCAGAATGCCAGCGGCCGTGGAAATAGCCCGAACAAAGGCAACACTGGACTCCGTAGTGCACCGCGGGGGAGAAAGCCGTTACTCCATGGGCGACGGCTGTAAACTAAGCCGTCCATCCCCAAGGCCAGCAGGAGGAATAAACGGCCAGCCCCTGAATAGTGACGGATGAGCGGGGAACCTGAGGGGCCCCTGGGGAAGGCGGAGAAGCCGGCGGAGCAGCCAACCGCTAACTGCGGAAGAGAGGGTCCGAAGGAGGAGGCCACGGGGACAGTGAGGAGCCCTGCCTAGAAGACGCCGGTGAAAAAGCAACGACGCAGCATCTCGTCTTCGGAGAAATAGAGACCAAGAGATGACCAAACTCCGGAGAGGAAGGAACCTCTGGAGACGAGTCGAGAACACGACGCCAGCACGGCGCCGTGGAGTCCGCCACAGGCACCGGCTCGACGTCGATTGGCACCGGAGTGGGCATCGGCGGCGCAGAGTCGACCTCCAATACCACGTGCTCCCTATGAAAATGGGGCCGGTCGGAGCCGGGTCGACTGAGGAACAGCGCCGAAAAGGTGCCGGCTCGACCTCACACGAGGCAGCCGCTTGCAATAAGGATCAAGAGGGACTCGGGAAAGCACCCCAGGCCCCGGCCTCCACCCGCGGCACTGCCAATACCGGGGCGGAAAGCCTTCGGCGCCGACAAGGCACCGTCTCAGACTCTGGCAAGGCAGCCGCCTGCACAGAGGACCGATGGGAACTTGGGGGCGAGCCCGAAGTCCTTGCGATCTCCTGCGATGCCACAGGGATCCCTGTAGGGATTTGCGGCCAGACAGGGACGCAGTGGGTCTAAGAGGGGAGCACCTCGACGACACCATCCTCCTACAATCTGAAGCCGAATCCGTCGGCGCCGGGGTCGAATCTGTCGGGGTCGAAGCCGTCAGCGACTCCGCGGAAGGCCCTGCGCGCGGCAGGGGATCCACGGACGTCTCGAGGAGGAGGAAGTGGGGCACAGAAGACTGCAGAGCTGCAGCATAGACTTGCATTTGAGCCCTGGTCGCCCAGATGCCAGGGAACGGCAGGTAGGGTGGTGACAGGCGAGGGCGCATGTCACGAGGGGAACCGGCGCCCTCTGCCGCACGAGGAAAAGGCCTCGGAGACAAGCTACAGGACCTACCAGCTGGCGAGCGACACCCATAAGGCCGTGGCGATGGGAGATGCCGCAGTCGGAAACAGCGGCTCCTGGCTTCTGATGTAGGGGACGGACGCAGGGACGACACCGACCTGGACAAGCGGGCCGACAGCAATTTAATCCGGCGCTCCTGCCGGGACTTCGGTTTGAGGTGCTGACAAGCGTCGCAGTCCACCGAGTCATGGTGCTCGCCCAAACACCACATACAGATCGGGTGAGGGACCGTCGCCAACATCTGACGTGCACAAGAAGTACACGTCTTGAAGCCCGGAGGCATTCGCACACTGTTCCTCTGCGCAAAGAGTGAAAAAAAGGCATGAAAACAGGACAGGGACACAATCCCGATCCACATTGCACGGGGAAAAGAGAAAAAACTGACGTCGGTGCGTCGGGTGGGGCTTATGTGACCTTGCTGATGTCACGCCCGCGGACGACGTCATGGCGGAGTCATGTTGTACTGCCCCCCGGCGCACAGAGATGCTGTGGCAAAGAAAATTTTCCGGATCCAGTCTTACGCCTGGGGATAATTCTACATTAAGGAATCTGCGGCTAGTAGTCTCTATCAGATTTAAACTGCAGAAAATCATTGGGGAACTACAGCCACTCAAAGAGGATATCACAAAAATAGCCAAATCTCTCTACACAGAAGAATGTTAATTGATCTGATAAAGAACCAGTCGATTGAAAATAGTTTACTATACACATCAAGATATAAAACTAAAGGGGGTATAAGACGAAATATTGACATAAAAAGCTGAAAAACTGAGAGCAACACAACAGGATCATATAAGACGCTGTACTAGGAGCACATATAGTAAACAATGCTGGTTTATATGCCCCTGACAGCCAACAAACAGGTGTATAATGACTTCACAGAGAAATTAGCAGAGTTTCGCTGCTGGTACATAACAGATAGGAATTTTAATGTAGTCTAACAACCACACTAGGTGAAAGCTCAAACAAAGAAAACAAGAATTATGTACCAAAAGTAAGGTACAAAATAAATGTAATAAGACAACAATATTTATTAGACATCTGGCAAGAACAGCATCCTCTAAGGAATAGTTTACCCTCCTTTTAGCAAAACACTAGAGTGTCTTCTCTTACATATATTACTTCTTTATTAGCGGACAACTGAAAACAAATGGTCACATCAATCGTACCCAAAATGTATCTGATCCTTCTATCAATCCACAAATTAACATCTCAAAACCCACATTTTGAATACTTAGAAAAACAATGAAAAAGTAATTGTTGAATATTAAAGAATTAAGGAAAGATACTAAGACCTTAAAAAGTATATGTCTGACAATAAAAAAGAAAAACAATCAGACGGGATACAGTATGGGATTTGCTATTAGCATATTTTAGAGGCATGACTGGCAGTAACACACAAGCTGAATGTCGGAAAATAAAGAAAAATAGAAAACTTCAAGAAGGATGCCAGATACAGCTTTACAATCTAATGAGGAGAAGGTTCAGAAAGTGATTATGAAGGAACAGACAGCGTTAAGTTCCTTATAATCCGAGGGAGTAATACAAAATGAAGAAAGATATAAGGAACAAATATAGGAGTGGGGAATTAAAATTTGATGATGGATGGCAATGGGGACTAACACTAGACATTAAAATAAAATTCAAGACACAGCCTTATCAAATAGGAAGAAAGAGCAGCAGAAGGAAGGAAAAGCACATTTCACCTACTTAAAACTATATAAATAAAACAGAAAATACAAATAGCAATGAAATAATCAAGTAAAAGGCTCTTAAAAAAATTATCAAGAAAGCAAAAATATTAGCAAACAAAACTAATTATTCAAATAGAATACATTTATTCCTCAGGTATTCATAGAAGTGACACCTAGGTTAAGTAAAGTGTTTTATCTGCACTACAAATAATTAAGGTTCTGGGGTCGTGGAATCAAGCAAATACAAATATCTTCCTAAAATCTGGAAGACATGCCAAATAATGCAGGGTCGTTGAGACAATACCATTATTAAATACAGACAGTAAGACACATACTTCTATGTTAGACAAATATATTGATAAACAAGCATTGAAAATGCAATAGGTCTCGCAATAGAAGAGTTTGACCTTTTGGTTTTGCAAATGGATGAGTGGCGTTGCGTGGATGAGTGGCGTTGCGTGGATGAGTGGCGTTGCGTGGATGAGTGGCGTTGCGTGGATGAGTGGCGTTGCGTGGATGAGTGGCGTTGCGTGGATGAGTGGCGTGTGTGAGTGGCGTTGCGTGTGTGAGTGGCGTTGCGTGTGTGAGTGGCGTTGCGTGTGTGAGTGGCGTTGCGTGTGTGAGTGGCGTTGCGTGTGTGAGTGGCGTTGCGTGTGTGAGTGGCGTTGCGTGTGTGAGTGGCGTTGCGTGGGTGAGTGGCGTTGCGTGGGTGAGTGGCGTTGCGTGGGTGAGTGGCGTTGCGTGGATGAGTGGGGTTGCGTGGATGAGTTGCGTGTGTGAGTGGCGTTGCGTGTGTGAGTGGCGTTGGACGTGTGAGTGGCGTTGGGTGTGTGAGTGGCGTTGCGTGTGTGAGTGGCGTTGCGTGGATGAGTGGCGTTGCGTGGATGAGTGGCGTTGCGTGGATGAGTGGCGTTGCGTGTGTGAGTGGCGTTGGGTTTGTGAGTGGCGTTGTGTGTGTGTGAGTGGTGTTGCGTGTGTGAGTGGCGTTGCGTCGATGAGTGGCGTTGCGTGGATGAGATGCGTGTGTGAGTGGCGTTGGGTTTGTGAGTGGCGTTGCGTGTGTGAGTGGCGTTGCGTGGATGAGTGGGGTTGCGTGGATAAGTTGCGTGTGTGAGTGGCGTTGCGTGTGTGAGTGGTGTTGCGTGTGTGAGTGGCGTTGCGTGTGTGAGTGGCGTTGCGTGTGTGAGTGGCGTTGCGTGTGTGAGTGGGGTTGCGTGGATGAGTGGGGTGTGTGAGTGGTGTGGGTGTGTGAGTGGTGTTGCGTGTGTGAGTGGCGTTGCGTGTGTGAGTGGCGTTGCGTGTGTGAGTGGCGTTGCGTGTGTGAGTGGCGTTGCGTGTGTGAGTGGCGTTGCGTGTGTGAGTGGCGTTGCGTGTGTGAGTGGCGTTGCGTGTGTGAGTGGCGTTGCGTGTGTGAGTGGCGTTGCGTGTGTGAGTGGCGTTGCGTGTGTGAGTGGCGTTGCTGTGTGTGAATTGCTGGTTGGGGGAGTGGGGGGGTGGGCGGGGGAGCAGCAGGCAGATGCGAGTGGAGCGCGCGCTGGAGAGGGAGGGGGTGGGAGGACTAGGCAGCGGGAGAGAGGGAGAAAGGAGTGCACGTGCATATAGCAGGACTGGGACATTACATTGTGAGCTGCACATTTGCAGCTAATAACCGTTGACAAAGCCGATAGTCCTTACTTGTTGTAGGTATGATGTTACTTGTTGCATTAAATATCTGGATGCAATGACAGAAACAGCAAAATACAAGTTGGGTGGCACACTATGCTAAAGACAGATGTTTAGGGTAAGTGTTTTAAAGCCACGCCCCAATTACACTGACCACGCCCCTTTGAGAGACCCCCCAGTTTTTTCAGTCCACTTAAAGCCCTGCCCCCAGGCATTCTTCACAGCAGGGCTCAGTGAGTGACGGCACCCACCTGTGGTGCGATCCTTCTTCTAAACTCCGGCGGTGCCCTTGTATGCAGCAAGATGCTGACTGGCGTCTTCAAAGATCTGGTCTGTCTTTCACCAGTGTGCTGCTCAGAGCCGGGACAGGCTCGCGCCCGCACTCGGAGCAGCACGTTTACTGTCATATGACGCATGACCCTAGTCTGTATGCACAACAGGAGTCACCATATGGAAAAAAATTTCAAGGCTCCACATAGTCTTTAATCTGTGTAACACACATGCAGTCAGATATACATACACGCAATGCAACACAAGCACACATACAACATGGAAACACAGGTAGCGCGTACTGGTGTCATTGAACACATTGTAATGCACAGGTGGGGTGCCTGTATGCATGCGGCACTTCTGCTACGTTGGTGGCTTTGTGCCTGTACATGTTGCCTGTGTGTATGTGCTTGGAGCATGTGTATCTCTGGCTGCAGCGTTTTCGGTCTGCGCATGCTTCTTTGGAAAGTCGGTCCTATGTGCTTTGCCAGTGCTTGTTTCCTTTCATTTCAGTGAACGGGCCATAGTTTTCTTTCTGTCGTTTGTTGCATTACAGTCAGCAGAGGTGCATCTTGGCATTTAGCACTTCTAGTTACCGGTGCTGGTAATTGCTTTAAGGTTTATGCAACATTGCTGGAAACTTTGGAGCTCAACTCAGGAAACCTGGGTTCAAATTACTGTTGGGAGAGCAAGAATGTACTCGAATATTGTCGTAATACCAGCTGCTCATGAAATATTTACCGATTATGAAATACGATAAGGCTGATCTTAGAACTGCACTGATCCCTTGCATGTTCCTGCAATAAACTGATAATACGAACTTCACTTGCATCGTTTTACTTTTATTTCCCTATTACAGTGAGCCTGTCACGTCCTGCAGGTAAAATGCCCCCCAAATTAAAGAGTGAGTTTAGAGCGCGTGATTGCATGAGCACCTGGGCGCCATGCCCTTCTTTGAAAAGTGTTCCTCAAAAAGAAGTTGAGAAGACCGGACAGTTGCCCAATTGAAAACATTGACATTTACCGTACTGTGAAGAGCTCATGAGGGACACACATGGAAAACTACGGTATCCAGAATAGGACACATTAGGCTATACACAACACGTATAAACCCTGCTCAAGGGCTTCTAATTAGCAGGTAAACCAGAAATCGTTATGACCCCGCCCACCGGTCTTTTAATGTCGGCATCTCGCGCCACCTAACCGTTCTTTGATACTAGAACGCGCTTTTTGCAGCTTCACGTGCCACTGCTGGCACATCGTTGGGAACGTCCAGAGTGCGAGAATCGTGGGTCCCGTTCCCCAAATACTCCCACATAATGCCAGGGTCGTTAGACAGGATCGCGTGGCGTCTCTCTCAAGGTATGACCGGAGGCCGCACGTAATGGAGACGGTGGTATAGGTTTACTATGTGGGCAACCGTTCGCGCTCTCACGGTGTTAACAGGCGGGGGTGTCACAAGAAAAATGCCGTTTTCTGTATTCGCATCCATGCCCCTGACAGGAAAAAACACTCCAAGCACACATAGCACCACCCCCTGGTCGACGCACGCGATGTTAGCATGTCGGAGGTACACGCGAGGGCTGCATGTAATCGCACCCGAACAATACCACACATACGAACTATGTCTGCGGTGGCCATTTATGTGGACTACCACCCTTGCCATACCAGGGACGGTAGTGTTAACAAGTCCCGCGGCGACCTGGAAGCTCTTGGCCGGCCGGCCAATCCGGTCGCGGCTGACCGGAAGTCCCGCCTCCCGAGGTCCGCGAGCTGCCGGCGCATGGAGCGCCCTGCCTGTCCGAATCAGCCCGGGTCCCCAGGAGGGGGCCGGGGAGAAGGAGGAGTGTGGCGTCTGTTGCGGGGCTCCTCGGACCTGAGGGAGCCCCGATTGTGAAGAGGAGACGAGACGCGCCGTGAGGCGCGGAGCGCGAGAGGAGCCCGCCGGAAGAGCGCAGTCGGTGAGTGGGGCCCAGGGCTGAAGTGAAGTGCGTGCGTGCCTGTGTGTATGCCTGGGAGGGGTGGGGGAGGGGAGGGGGAGTGTGTGCGCGCGCGTGTGTGTGCGTGTGGGAATGTGTGTGCGCATGCGTGACTGTGTGATTGAGAGAGAATGCGAGGTAGGGGATAGTGTGCCTGTATGTGTGCCTGTATGCGTGTCGTATGCCTGCGTGTGCATGCGCGCGCCTGTGTGTGTGTGTGTGCGTGCATGCAGAGGGGTGGGGGCTGCCTGTGTGTGTGTGTGAGCAAGGGATTTGATTCGCGCATGCGCAGCTACCAGACGCTCGCTCCCGAGGTGAAATCTGACATCGTCAAAGCGCGCGTCTGGTAGCTGTCCACTCTCCTAAATACGGGCCACAAAAGGTCTGAAGCAGACACTCTCAATGCTCACGCATTGAGAGTAGGTCTGCTCGACCTAAAAAATGTTATATGGTGCATGAAGAACTCAAAGTTTGAGAAGATTAATGAACCACTGTATAATCGGACAATTTCAAATGCATATTATGGAAGATAATAAATGTGAATGCCTTCCGAATATCATTTACAGGAGAAATCTATCAACTTGAGGATGCCCCAATTCTTAAATGTAGGAAGAATTGCATTAACGTTAAAAAAAACACCACCTAAAGATAAAGCAACTAACTTATATAGTAAAAGTGCACCCTTTAGTTATATCTTTTAATGGCAATATTCAATAACATGTTCTAAGCATTGCAAATGTCCGCAGGAAGGATCACAAATAACTGTTATTTCTTATTGTGATCCTTTTTAATCAGTCTAAAATATGAGAATCAAATGTTGTAGCATTGCTATAATTAAATTTGCCCCTCAAAAAAGAATCACCTACATCACTTGGACAGTCTCCTTCTGAAGCCTGTTTCTTCAATGGATTTTCTGAAAATGAAAACAAAAGAATTACATAACTGACACAGATGCATTCACCATTCACCTCTGCATCACCAAAGGATATTCTGTCACAATCAACTATTCTAGGAGGTAAGCAAAGCCTGAAGCAGAAAATATGGTTACCATAAAAAACACATTACAATATATTTGCACTTTCTATTTAGATTTAATATGTTTCTAGAAACGTGTGCTTCTGCTGCTGTCAGAATAGAGGTCCACGACTATTCTGGATCAAAGTTACTTATCGAAATTGTAATAAGTGTTCTGGTAAGCAGGTATTTTGAGTTGATGCAGTTCACAATGCTGCTCTTTCAATATATATTGTGACAATTTTAGTACATGTTTACCTATGTAACCTATTTGTGATGTAAGTATTGCTCTTAGCTACTGTATCCTAGCAACTACTGTTGAGAATGTAGAATTCAGTTACAGACGGAGGAGCTTGCTGTGGATGGCAGCTGTTGAGCGCTGCTGCATTGTATGCTAATCAAATCCTTTTTAAACTTTTTATATGAGTCCTATTCTTCTCAAAAATGGCGACAAGGATGGGATGCTAATTATTAAGAGAAGAAAGGAATTCTGATTTTTTTTATATATAGAAGTTTTTGTGCAGCTGAATGTTTTGACAAGTAAAACATCGAAGACCCTCAACGAAGTACCTTCAATGTTATCGTCCGTCAATACTGTTTGGCGTGTCCATGTGATGAATGTCTGGATTTCTTAAATGAAAATATAGACGAAGACAAGGGAATCTGCTACCAAACTAACGTGAGTGACGTAACTAAAGGTACTCATACCATTTAAACCCGATTATCCAGTGATCTACGTGCATATTAGGTTGTTTCGGAGTTTAAAAGGAGCGCACTGAGCAGAAATCTCAATTTCATACTTTAATGGAGTATATTTCACTGTTGTGTCTTTCATCCAGTTTCGGAAGTTTGACTGCACTTTGAATACTTGAATTTGCAGTTTTCACATTACCTTTGCTTTTGTGAATTGACTGTGCGGATTTAAACAAAAATAGCACTTACGTTAACGTTATACAGTGCATCTGCGTGTCTTCTTTCAAATGATCACAGGAGCGCACGCCGGCATTCTTCGTTCTGCATTCCTGACCTTGTTGAACATCGTTAGCAGAATCCCTAGTGCGGCGTTACGTGACCCGCGTCAGATGTCACGTTGTACGCGCCTCCATTTTTAACTTTAAATCAAATTTAATAAAGCTTTCGGAGACAGCATTTATTTCGGAGACAACATTTTATTTCACTCATATTTAAGCGGACAATCCATCACTAAGGAAATGCAACGGTGAGCTTTTTGCCACCTAATTGAATTATTAGAACATACTCAAGATAATAGTTCGTTTTTATGGGAGATCACATTAATATATATATCGAGGATTTAGTCCACTCTGTATTAGACATTAAGTTAGTATTTTCTTTGTTGTCCTTCAAACATAGTAACAGTGGTTAAAAGCCCAAACTCAAACCCTCATTACAATCTTTTTAATTTTAAGTATTTCACTTTATAAAGTATGTCTAATCAAACCATCAGTCCTCCTCTTACATTCTTACAAGAACCAGGAGCCCTTTGTATGACATGGGAAGACTGGAAAGAGTAATTTGTTACTTATTTGGAAGCAATTGGTGCAGAAGAAATGCGTTACTTACCTGTAACTGCAGTTATCCAGTATTAGTGTCTTTCATAGATTCACATGCCTGAATCATTCCCCGTCGTCGAGACGGGAGCCTCCGGTATATAAAAAAGTAATGTCCTATAGACATACATAGAAAAGAATAGGCCTAAGGATCTCACCTTAGTGACCTATCCACGTCCTTTTGCAGGAAGGACCAAACAGAGCAGGCCCAAGGGTCCCACCTTAGTGGCCTATCTGAGTCCTTTTGTAAACAAGCATTTGCAATGCAATAGGTCTCGCATTTACGCAAGTTTAAGCTATTGGCATTGTAAATGACGATGTGTTTTATATATGTTTTAAAGATCAAAACATAAATAAAAAGCATTGTAATTTACAATGCCAATAGCTTAAACTTGCGTAAATGCGAGACCTATTGCAATGGGTGTGGCCGGGGGCAAGAAGGCAAGGACAGCTGGGGGATGTGGGGGTAGGGAGAAGGCACAGACAACGAGAGGAAGGGCAGGGGTGAAAAAGCCACGACATCGGGAAGTGGGGGGTAGAGATGGCACCAAAGCACGTCGTCTGCGACAATAAAATAAAGTGCGAGGCACAGAAATGCGGCAATGAATTGTGCACACAAAAGTGTGGCTTACATGAGTCACTGCAAGAAAAGGGAGAAAGGATCTGTGTGATCCACTTCAAAGCACCAACATACTGACATATTTTGGGATTCGAAAGGCAGTCACTAGGTTGGTGATGTCACGATTCATGCGGCAAACATTTAGAAATGGTTTATTAGATAAGATTGACGAGAGTGGTTTTCCACATTTCGGGTCTTCTGCTAGAACCACTACAACCTACCGGGATCTGTGGGTCGGTATGAGCTATGGTCAGGGTTACAGAAATTATGCGATTTGGCAGCCACAGCGTTTTCTAAATAATTATGGATGTCACAGTTGCCTCATAATCCATCATCAGGCACATAATCTGCCGAATTTAGCAAAAATATGTTAAAGCTAAAACGGATCACATTTTACTAAAAAGCATTGTCAATGCAATAGGTCTCGAATTTGCGAGAGTTTAAGCCACTGTCACTGTAAATGACAATGCCTTTTATTTATCTGTATTCAAAACCAACACATGGATAAAAGGTTTGTCAGTTACAATGCGAATAGCTCAAACTCTCGCAAATGCGAGACCTATCATTGTAAATGCTTCTTTTGTTTGTTTCCAATCACTCTATAGGAGTACTTGTCTTTTCAGGCCATCTCCCTTGTACAATTACACACATATCACAAAAATGCATGCACGTGTACAAAACGTATGCATTTCTTAAAACACGATCCGTTGGTATTGGAACTCTCGCTCGGTCATCCATCTTGCCATAGCGTAAACGCAAGGCACTTTAAGTGCTCACCAGTTACATTACACAATGACACATTCATTTTTGGCACTGATCCTGCTTCAATTAAAGTTTTTTTCCGATTGTTGCTTGCGCCCAGCACCTCTTGCTTCTCTGCTTGACCCACCCTCCACTACCTCCTTCGTCGCTGCTTTTTTTTTTTTTTTTTGCACAAAGTGACTCAGAGTCCGCTCAACATACTGTGATTCTGGGCTTTCAGTAACTTTCCGCTATGCTGAACAGCACATGTGCTGTTGACATCATGACTAAAGGATATTCCCATTGACAAAGCCAATAGCTTGGGCATTGCCGCAACCATTTGGCTTTGCCAATGCTTGTTTTATGTTGATCAAATTACTTCTGAAAACAGCTGCACCATCAAGCCAGATCCAAAAAGAATGTATAACATTTTACACAAAATCATTGGAGTACAAGCTCTTGGCCCTATTAAAATCTGAAAAAATATAAATGGGTCACTATTATTCTCTGAAAATGGTGGAAACTCTTGTAACAGTGCATTGTTGTAGGGTAGAGGATGTGTGCACTAACATCCTTAGCATAGCATATGCAAAACTGATCTTGACGCACATTTGACAATTTTAGAGAGTTCAGAGTCAACTATTAATAATTGGTAATTTGTGATTATTTTTAGACAGTTTTGTGATATTAAAAGCGAAACTATAAATCCAAGAGAGCGGCGTGTTCTTGTGTTTAAAAAATAAAAACAGGCATGGGTAATTCCATATAATAACGATGGGCCCGCCCCTTATTATGCTTGTCAGAAGGTTGGTCTAATGTGCTACATTAACACACTTTAAAAGCGGCGACATGCCGGGAAGTTTGTGGCCTAAAAACAATCCATGCAATTTTTTACCCGCACTGTGACATATTCTTTGCAAGCAACCTGCAGTATATATGTGGTTTGGTAAGTATTCATCACTTGGCTTTACACTGTTTGTTCAATAAAGAAGATTACACCAGCAAACCTCTGGAGGTGTATTAATGAGGGATTACTACACAGCCCAGCACATGGGTATTTCTGTGTGTAGCCTAGTAATTATACGGGGTGAAAAGAGGCTGTACCTGCTGAGAAGCCAATTCCTTGTCGCTTTCATCTACCGCTACGTCACAGCCTACGCGTAAAGCCCAGGACCCGTCCATGACTCGCAAGTGCACTGCAGAAGAAGCGAGCCCAATCCCAACTTCGTTCTTTCATGACCCCCCCACCCAGTGAAAGCGTTTCAGTAGTCACGCTCATCAACGCCACTTCCTGCATTGTGACGTTTCGGCACTAGGGACGACATGTTAAAGTCAGGCAAAGTTGTTACTGTTTTCCAACACCAGAATCAACGAAATTATGCTTGACTTTTACAGCTACTTTTATGAGTCATTCTCTCCTCTATCTCTCTGTGGTGCTTGATCCAGTCTTTCAGAACATACGCTGGTAGTTTATAACTGGGCACGTATGCTTTTAAAAAAAAAAATCGTACTTTTAAAACGTCCACTTGGTCTTTAGGTGCGGGAAAGCCGTTAAAGAAAAAGATGGATAGTAAATTGGTGATAAACAACTAGACTGCTCATTTATTTTCTTTCTGTGCCCACAGGGGCGCCATGCTGCAGGACTAAACAACTTTTGACCCCTACAGCGTTTCGTGCAACTAGCATGTGACGAAAACGCAATTTGATCGAACTGCTGTTCCATGACCTAGTCAGAATAATTTAATTTTTAGTCTGTAAACTAGACAAAGGTAAACATGACGCACCGTGCAGTTAAAAATGATAGCGGACCAGAGAGGGAGCATGTCGGAAAGGAGTTCTGCCTCCTGATTGGTTGTTTAAATAGAAACCTGTGGTGCGCGCGCACCACAGAGGAGCCGACGCGGGAATCAAAACTAGTGGTGCGCGCGCACCAGAGGAGCGAGGGCAAGGGAGCGCGAAGACGCCGAGACGAGGTAGGGGATGTGTGTGTAAGCGCCGGGGGTTCTCTGTGTATGTTTGTGCGTGCGTGTGTGTGTGTGGGGGGGGTTCTGTATGTATGTGTGTGTGTATGCGTGGGGGGGGGGGGGCTGTATGTGTGTTGTGCATGTGTTGTGAAGAGCCTGCCGGAATCGGAGCGCGTGTTGACGCGCGCGACCTGATCCCGGCAGGCTGCTGCGTGTGTGCGCGTGCCAGTCTCTTGTCCTCTCCCTTTCAGTCCTTGAAAGCCAGAACGATAACAATAGTCTCGCTCTGCGACAGCAGGCCTTTGGCCTGCAATCGCAGGGCGAGACCTAAAAAGGACCAAATAAAGAAATCCAACCAATCAGCTACTACCTCCTTCTAGAACCTTCCTGCCAGGAGCCCAAGTCTTTCAGATTTTCGTACGCACCAAGCTAGTTAGGCGTAAACTCGTTAGAGAGATAGGTGAGCCCTGCCAGGGGAGGCGGGAGGGTGCATGTGAATCTATGAAAGACACTAATACTGGATAACTGCAGTTACAGGTAAGTAACGCATTTCTTATCCAGTATTTGGGTGTCTTTCATAGATTCACATGCCTGAATCAGAGTAGCGAGTAATACATTATGCACATTTGTGATGGAACATCAGATATGAGTCTGTAGATAATACATATCATGCGACTGCAAACCACCAAAATGCATTGTCATGTAAATATTAGGAAAAGAATGTGCATATCAGTAAAGGATGGAGGGATGTAGGAAGGCTCACCTCACTGGAATAGATGGCGAAGCACTGCTCGGCCCACTGCTGCATCCTTCATCAGCTCAGTATCCAGGCAGTAGTGCCTGGTGAAGGTGTGCGGGGACTTCCAGGTCGCCACTCTGCAGATGTCCAATACCGGCACTCCAGCAAACAGTGCCGCAGACGTGGACATGGCTCTTGTCGAATGAGCTTTGACTCGTGAGTCCAAAGGCCGTCCGGCCTTGTTGTGACAAAAGGTGATCGCAGAAGAAATCCACCTTGAAATACTCTGTTTCGTCAGGGGCATGCCTTTTCGTGGTCTACTAAAGGCAATAAAGAGTTGGGATGACTTCCGGAAGTGTCTTGTCTTGTCGATGTAGAATTTAAGACATCTCTTCAGATCTAGCGAATGCAGTGTTCTCTCGGCTGCAGTGGTAGGATTTGGGAAGAATGATCTAAGCACCACTGGTTCGTTAAGGTGGAAGTCCGAGGGGACTTTTGGAATTAACCGAGGGTTAGTCCGCAGAATGACCCTGTCTTCCCTGAATTGCATAAAGGGATCTTGGATGGAGAGAGCCTGCAACTCACTGACCCTTCTGGCAGAGGTTAACGCCAGGAGGAGGGCCGTTTTCCAGGAGAGGAATTTGATCTCCGCCTTATGGATGGGTTCGAAGGGATGCTTCATTAACTGATGAAGTACCACATTGAGGTGCCACGATGGAGGAATTGGTCTTGGTCGTGGAAAGGACCTGTATAGGCCTTTTAGGAATTGTTTTATAAGCCTGTCCGCCCACAGGGATGGGCCCGTAGCAGTCCTTGTGAACCTGGAAATCGCCGCTAGATGCACTTTGATAGATGCATGTGCAAGGCCTGATTGCGCAAGATGCAATAAGTATGGCAGCAGCTGCTGTGGAGTGGTGTGGAAGGGGTGCAAGCCATTAGCCACGCACCAGGAACAGAATCGCTTCCATTTTAGTGAGTAGGTTTTATTAGTGCTGTCAGCTCTAGCTTTCGCAAGGACGTCTCTGCACTCTTGCGGGATGTTCAGGTGGCTGAATTCGCGGTATTCAGGAGCCAGGCTGAAAACTTCAGAGAGCTCAGATTCGGGTGGAGGACCTGCCCTTGGGACATCGTGAGCAGGGCTGGAAATTGTTGTAGGCGAAGAGGGGGCCGGGCAGAGAGGCGATGAAGTTCCGTGAACCAGTGCTACCTCGGCCAGGATGGAGCAATTAGGATCAGAGTGCAGGGCTCTGACTTCATCTTCCTGAGAACCCTGGGTATCAGTGGGAATGGCGGAAAGGCGTACGCAAATATGCTGCGCCATGCGATGGAAAATGCATTCCCGAGGGTTCCTGAGTGGTGATGCCTGCTTGCGAAGCTTGGGCATTTGGCGTTCTCTCTGGTGGCAAAGAGGTCGATTCGCGGGGTGCCCCACTCCGCGAAGATATGCTCCAGCACCTCCGTGTCTAGTTCCCATTCGTGGGAAGGAGACCTCTCTCTGCTCAGGGCTTCCGCCAAGACATTGTCCTTGCCCGGGACGTACTCCGCTTTCAATGTTATTCCATGTTCCAGAAGCCAGTTCCAGACCCTTTGCGATTCTCGAGATAGTGAGATCGAACGCGTCCCCCCCTGTTTGTTCAGGTAGTGCATCGTCGTGGTGTTGTCCGTCCTGACGAGCACTGGGGAGTTTCGAATGCGCGGTAGGAACGCCTGGAGAGCCAGGAAGACCGCTCTCAACTCCAGTAGATTGATATGGAGCTTGGTCTCCTGTGTCGTCCACTTGCCGTTGATTTGAAGTTCTTGGAGCACCGCTCCCCACCCTTCCAGGGATGCGTCCGTTGTTATTACGTGTGGTTCTGCCGGGAGCAGGAACGGCAGTCCCCTTGACAGGTGTTTAAGCAAACTCCACCATTGTAAGTGGTTGACCATGGGTCGGGTGACACGTATGCGGTCCTCGAAAGATCCCGTAGGTTGTGTCCATTGCCTTGTTAGTTCCTCTTGGAGAGGGCGCATTTTGAGGCGGCAGTGGGGAATGAGCATTATGCATGAAGACATCATGCCGAGGAGGGACTTGAAGGTGCGGACCGGCAGAGTCTTCCGTGAAGCCACTGACTTGGCCAGGGAGATGAGTTTGACCTTTCTCTCCTGAGAGGGGAAAGCTCTGACGCGTTCCGTGTCCAGAGTCGCTCCAAGGAACGTGATGACTTTGGTGGGTTCCAGTGTCGACTTCTCGCGGTTGAGGGTCAAGCCTAGTCGTGGAAAATATCCAGACAGGCGCTGGAGGATGAGGCTGCGGCGGTCGCGGATGGTGCTTTTACCAACCAGTCGTCCAGGTATGGGAACACCTGGTGGCCATGTTGACGGAGGAAGGCTGCCACAGGGGAGAGGCATTTGGTAAATATCCGTGGGGCAGATTTGAGGCCGAATGGAAGGACACGAAATTGGTAGTGTTGTCCTGCTACCGCAAACCGGAGGAACTTCCTGTGCCCTTTGAGGATAGGAATATGGTAGTAGGCGTCCTGAAGGTCTAAGGACGTCATGTAGTCCCCTTCCTCCAGGAGACCCAGGATTTCCTGTAGAGTTACCATACGGAACGATTGTTTCTTTAGGAACACGTTGAGTGCCCTGAGGTCCAGGATTGTTAACTAAAAAGGCCATGGATGCCCCTATTTTGTGAGTGGAATGCGCTCTCGGGGGTATAGATAAAGTTCTTTTAGCTTTTGCATAGCAAGTTTGAATGCACTTAATATTCCATCTTGAAATTCTGGATTTAGAAATAGAATTGCCCTTGTGAGGTGGTAGAAATGAAACAAACGTTTGCTTTGTTTTACGAAAATCTTTTGTTTTTCGATATAATACAATAAAACTCTTTTAACATCAAGTGTGTGAAGAGCTCGTTCTGCTACTGAATCAGGTTGAGGAAAGAACACAGGTAACTCAACTGATTGGTTAATATGGAAAGCAGTAACCACTTTGGGAAGGAATCAGGGATGGGGTGAAGAACTACCCTATCTTTGTGAAGTTGAAAGTAGGGGTCTTCTAAAGTTAATGCCTGTAGCTCACCAACTCTCCTTGATGAAGTGTTGCAATAAGGAATACAACCTTCCAAGAGAGAAATTGTAAAGGACACGTATGTAGTGATTCAAAGGGTGGACGCATAAGTCTTTTAAGTACAATGTGAAGATTCCACGCTGGAATTGTTGGTGGTATAACTCTTTTTAAACATTCCATAAAGGCTTTGATGACATGAACTCTGAACAAACACAAATGTTGTCTGTTTTGCAAATACGCACTTACTGCTGCAAGGTGCAATCTGACGAATGTGTAAGCTACACCTCTTTGCTGTAAGTGTAAAAGGTAACAGACAAACAGAAGCATCCAAAGGCAGAATTGTGTTGTTATCGCAGAAAACAACAAATTGTTTCCATTTGCTGCATAGCACTCTCGGAGTAGGTTTTCTTGTTTCTTTTAGAATATTCATTTAGACCGGTGGGAAATGTAAATAACCAAACTCTATGACTTCAGGAGCCAAATCGCTAAGTTGAGCTCTTTGGGATTTGGATGCTTGATTTCTTCATGGTTCTGAGTGAGGAGGCTGGAGGGGAGATGTAGCTTTTGATGTGAAACTACTGAGAGCTCTAACAGGGTGGTGTACCACGGTTGACGGGCCCATGTAGGAGCTATTAAAATCAGTGTGAGATGTTTGCCTGAGTTTCCGAACCAGAAACGGAGAGGCAGAAAAGCATAGGCAAATATTCCTGACCAATTCATCTACAGAGCCACATTCTAGATCCTTTTTTCACCAACTTGGTAGATGCTTCTGTTACCGCCGTTTCACCCCTTGGCTGGACAGACCACTCTTTGGTTGCCATTTGTACCCCTTTGCCGGGAAGGATTACTATTCCCCCTGCAAAGTTGATCGCGAGGCGGCATTGGAGTAAATTACGGCTGGAGGACTTACATCGTGTCCTCGCCGCGGAGCCATTCGAACCATTTGTAACTGTTGATACAGGATACGATGGGTTCTGCGCTTGGATCTCCAAGGCGCTTGACGCCCTTATTCCAATCACCGCTTGCAAGATCAGCTCGAGGGACTCAAGTCCGTGGTACGATGGCGCCTTACGTACACTCAAGGGTAGTTGTAGGCGAGCAGAGAGGGCTTGGCGGAAGGCGTACGATATTGGGAAAAAAGCTATTTATCTCGCTTCCGTCAAAATTTACCATCGGGCTGTCTGCCGAGCTCGGGCAGCTTATTATACTGCTGAAGTTTGCAACAGCTCTAACCCCTCTAAAACCATCTTCAAACTGATGAAGGATCTTTTAGCAAAACGAGCCTGTGCCCCGACGACTGGCTCCACCACTCACTGTGAGGCCCTTGCTCTGTTTTTTCGGGAAAAGGTCCAAAACATCTATAAGACGTTCCCCTTTATAGGGCCTCCAGTTGAGCCTCCGATTAACACCTATGGAGATACCGTTTTGCACGTGCTGCCCCCGTTGACATCTGAAGGGTTTGACCTCCTGGCACAGCAGGTTAAATCTGGGTCCCCCGCTGATCCGCTCAGCTCGACTCTCTTTAGAGATCAGTCGTTCGTGGGTCGGGCCGTGGTACACTCCTTGATTAACATCTCGCTGGAGTCCGGCACGGTACCCGCTAGCTGGAAGCGGGCGGTGGTTTCTCCCATCTTAAAGAAACCTTCTCTGGACCCAGATAAACCTGAAAACTATCGGCCTATCTCCCTGCTCCCTTGGCCGACCAAAGTGTTGGAGGCCCATGTCAACAAAGTTCTCTCGGCCCACCTCATCCATGCTAACATCTTGGATCCCACCCAGAACGGGTTCCGTGCTGGTCACAGCACGGAGACCGCCCTTCTCTCCATGGCTGAACATCTTCGCACAGTGATGGACGCGGGGCAGACAGCGGCGCTCGTTTTATTAGATCTGAGCGCCGCGTTTGATACTGTCTCTCATCCCATCCTGTTGCATCGCCTGGAGGAGATTGGGCTGGGCGGCCCTGCCCTCCAGTGGTTCCGGTCCTTCCTTGACGATCGTTTCTTTAGCGTTGCCGTGCCACCGTTCCAGTCCCAATTCCATCCTTTGAAACAGGGGGTGCCGCAAGGCTCCTCGCTGAGTCCCACGTTGTTCAATCTATACGTGAGACCGCTGGCTGAGGTCGTCAAGCAATGGGACATGACCATGGTCTCATATGCCGACGACACTCAGCTAGCGGTTACGATCAGCGGGGATCCGGACCGGGATGCCCCCAGGTTTCAGAGTGAACTCAGGGCGGTGGCAAGCTGGATGAAGAACAACTGTCTCCAGCTCAACGCTAAGAAAACGGAGATCATGATCGTCGGTAGGAGGACGGAACTATGGGGGGACAGGTGGTGGCCTGCTGAGCTGGGGCCGGCCCCCCTTCCGGTCACTGAATTAAAGAACTTGGGAGTATGGATGGACCCTGCTCTCAGTTTTGCGGGCCATTCGAAGAAAACTGCGGCCTGTTGCTTTGGCATCCTACGGTCGTTGCGTCCCATCCTGAAGTTCTTTGACCATCGTACCAGGCAGCTGATAGTCCAGGCTACTGTGTTATCTCGCCTGGACTATGCAAGCTCTCTCCTGGTAGGGTCCAATCTGGCTGAGGTTACCCGCCTCCAACGCGTTCAGAACGCCGCGGCGAGAGCCATTGTTGGCTTACCCCGAACTAGTTCCGTCTCCGGTACATTGAGATCACTGCATTGGCTGCCTATCAGGTCCCGGTCCTTGAGATCTTTGGGCCAAGCACTTACTGTGATCCCTCGATACAGGCTGTGTCGGGTTGGTGGCCGATCCTTCCGGGTCAGAGCAGCCGAGCTTTGGAACTCTCTTCCGGTAGAGTTGCGGTTACTAGACGATCTTTTAGCTTTTCGTAAAGCTTTAAAAACCTTTCTGTTTTAATAATCCAGCTCCTTGTCTCTTTATCTGTTGTGTTTCCCTGTAGGTGTTGCATACTACCTGCCATGCGCCAGGACGCCCCTTAGCTGGGTCAGCTGTGCGCAATACAAATGTATGTAACATAACATAACATAACATTATCATTGGAGAGAGGGTGTGAGAACCCGGAGGCAAAGTTTGGGCATTGTGTGTTGTCTACTGTTGCGAACAAATCTATTTGTGGGTGTCCCCATTGTTGAAAATATGGAAGGAGAACTTTGGCATGAAGTTCCCACTCTTGTATTTACTGTCTCTTTCTGCTGAGGTCAGCTATTTAATTGTTCACTCCAGGGAGGTGTTCTGCTAAAAGGTGAATTTTGTGATGTATTGCCCATTTCCAAATTGTCTGAGACAGGTGTGACAGTTGGAGAGTGTGTGTCCCCCCTTGTTTTTGTTTATAGTACATTGCTGTCATGTTGTCTGCGCAGACTAGGGCAATTTTGCTTGCGAGATGAGAGTGAAAAGGTTTCAGCGCTAGAGTCACTGCTAGAAATTCTAGATAGTTGATGTGGAGATATCTGTGTTTGTCGTCCCAGAGACCTTGGATTGTGTAATAATGGAGATAAGCACCCCAACCAGCGAGAGATGCGTCTGCTGTTAGAACGACTTGTGGAACAGGGTCAGTGAAAGGCAGCATTCTTGTAATGGGCGCATATGTAGTATTGCATGGGATACTATTGCAATACATGACGCCATCATTCCTAGTAGGCGCATGAAAGTTATGTCTGGCAAGGTTTGGTTGGTTTTGAACTGCAGCTTTAGGGTTTGGATATTGGAAATTCTGGCTGCATTGGGTAAGGCTTGAGCCTTGTGAGTATTGAGAGTGGCTCCCAGATAAGACTATCTGTGAAGACTGTAGGTGAGACTTTTGAATGTTGACCGTGAAGCCCAGTTGGTGAAGTAGGTGTAGCGTGGTCTGAGTTGTAGTTGTAGACTCTTTTGGTCTGCCAGTCGTCTAGGTAGGAAAAAACATAAATTTGTTGTCTTCTGAGATGAGCTGCAACTACTGCTAGGCACTTTGTAAATACCCTTGAAGCAGTAGTAAAATAGAAGTAGCTTGAATTGATAGTGTTTGCCTGTTATTACAAATCTGAGATATTTGCGATGAGCTGGATGAATAGGAATGACATTTTATCTAGTTGACCCCTCTGCATACGCTGTCGGAACCTGATCAGCAACAGAGTCTCTCCGGTCCTCCCGCCTGTCTCCCGCCGCCCAGCCGCTCAGTTTTCATCTTGAGCCGGGCCGCCGAGTGGAGCGTGGCGAGGGGCTGCCTACAACTCCCGGCAGCCCTTGAGGTCCCGAGCGGCATCACCCAGCGCCAGGAGGCGCATAAAAGCGTCATAAGTTCCAGGGAGCAGGGCTTCCCTTTTTGACATTTTATCTAGTTGACCCCTCTGCATACGCTGTCGGAACCTGATCTGCAACAGAGTCTCTCCGGTCCTCCCGCCTGTCTCCCGCCGCCCAGCCGGTCAGTTTTCATCTTGAGCCGGGCCGCCGAGTGGAGCGTGGCGAGGGGCTGCCTACAACTCTCGGCAGGCCTTGAGGTCCCGAGCGGCATCACCCAGCGCCAGGAGGCGCATAAAAGCGTCATAAGACCCGTCTCGCGGGACGCCGGGCAAAGCCCGGGCCAAGGGCGGGCCCGTTGTTGCCCGTTAGTGACCGGTAAGACCGGACCGGGCAACCCCCCTTTTCAGTTCATCACAAGGTATTTGGTTTTATTTACCTTAGACATACTTTCTTGTCAGCCAACCAAGTATCGTACTAAGTGTAGTTGGATTTCTACTAATTAACTATCCTCTAGGCTTCCCTGGAAAACTGTGTGAACTTTACACTACGCCATGATGACCAGAGGCAGCAGGAGTAAAACCAAAACGGCAACAAGTGTCGCTCAGCTCACGGGTCCGATCGACCAATTTATTTCACGCACTAATGAGGTCATTGATCAGAGTATATCCTTGCTTGATTCCAGGGTATCCCAAGACCTCGAGAATGCGAGACGCTCTTCTATGGGCCTTCTGGCATCAGCGGTATCCCCCATCCAGCAAGGCCCTAATATACCATTGTTGACACTATCTAAAACTGTAGCAGAAATCCACACAGTCCCCTGCACAGTGGACCTCTCAGCGACTCAATCTTCCTCAGATTCCTCAGTCTCAGAGGACCTTGAAATCACCCCAGATTTAGAGTTATGCCAATTGCAGGAGACAGCACCAACTAACCAGTCTCGTGGGGCCAGGGAGGGTGCTGTCGCTAAACGGGGGAAAGGCAAGACAAACGCCAGCTTGGTTAGTTCTGTTGCCCCGTTAGAGTCCGGGGGGGGGGGGGAGGGGGGGAGACTTGTTTCCTCCAGCGTAAGTCTTCCAATGGTTAATAACCCTCCAGCGGGTATTTCAGTTGACTTACCCGATAATTCTTCCAGCATCACTCAGGAGGGGGGACCTTGTAGGACATGTTACACCACCCCGCACCTATTAGCTAGTATCCGGGAGCTTCTTATGCACCACTTAAAACCTCTGGAATCTAGCTTAAGGCATCTTGAAAAGCAGATAGCGAAGCTCTCCGCCACGCCATCCACGCCATCCATTCAGTCCAGTTCAGTTCAAATAAAACAGGGGGGTGAGAATTCTAAACATCCAATAATTGCTCCCCCCTTGGCTCCACCAGGTCCTTGTGGTAACCCAACCGCAGCCACCAAGGCTCCCACCATACAATCTAAGTCCAATTCATCATCTGCTCCTTCCCAGTTAAACTCTGAAGCGGGCTTGGCTTCGCTTAGCACGGCCACTGCCCCGTCTCAGGTTCCCCTAGGGTTGGTGAAAGGTCCTGCCCAAGCAGCCAATAAAAATAAGACACCTTTCACACCTAAAACGCCGGGATTAAAACCCTCGGGGGAAGTGAAAAGGGGAGCGCGGCCTAGGCCCCCCATTCATCTACCACCCGAGGCTTCCCCCTATACCGTAATTCTTACTGGGGTTCCTGAGTTATCTGATGGCACTGATGAACCTTCTTGGTCTCTTAAAAATAAGGTCTTGCAGTGGCTCAGTCTAAATAGGCTCCGACAGCCCCGTTACTCAAGTAGAATTTCGACAGTTCGTAGAGTAACTTGGATCGGGGATGAGCGTAAAACAATACAAGGAGATTGTATCATAGTAAACTGTGATGATCCAAATACGGTTGACTATATTTGTTCCTGGCCGGCACTGGAAAAAGAGAGGGGAATTGATGCTCAACGTCTCTCCTTTTTTTATCCTCCAGTGAATACCTACCAATACTTTCCTACTCCAAACTGGCAACAACCATTAGAAGGGCCTTGGAACCATGTGGGACCCAGATTTGGAAATAGGAGCAGGGATTGGCAGACACAGTCTTGGTATCCAGCCAGAACTCATTTTCCAATGGAGGGGTGGCGGGGTTTTCCAACTAGAAATCGTTACGACTGTTTGGAAATGGTTGATTGACCGCTGGTGAACCCAGTTAGCCCGAACCAGGTCCCTCGAGCATGTGGTGTTCTATTAAGTCCTGAAACCCAACTAAACCTGTCTGATTGCCATAACATTTCACAATTAACTTCGACAACCCCGAATGCAAACGAGGTCAGTACTACGCTAGAAATTTCTCCCGCCTATCCCAATACCATGGAGGTTACACTTCCAGTGGGTCCTACTTGTATAAACGATCTAAACTTCGATCACATTAAGGACTCTAACAACAGGATAGTGACTGCGGCCTCTTCGGTGTGCTCGCTTACGCGTGCTCCCGACCTCCCGTTAGCTGAATCTCTATCCCCCTCGGACAAATGATCCGCCCCCCATTCTAAAACTGAGCTTCTCAATCTTGTATTGGAATGTTGCAGGTATACGTACTAAAATGTCTCTGGAACCGTGGTTAGACACGGTAAATAACCATCAGATAGTATGTCTCCAAGAAACGTGGTCCACTACTCCCTATCATCTAGTGGGCTATAAAACATTTTACATCCCAGCTAGTCAGGGCGCTCTGGGTAGACCGAAGGGTGGACTGGCAGTTTATGTCGCCAATACTTTGTCTCCCATAAACATATGTAGGTCTAAAGAAGATTTGAGTTATCAAATTTTACAATTAACTTTTAATAAAAATAGTACCTATTTCTTGGTTAATTTTTATAATAATCTTGAAACGACGGATTGTATAAATATCCTTAATGAAATTACCACTTTTTTAATTACCCTGCGCAATAAGCTCCTCACAACCCCAGTATATGTGGTCTGGGGTGGTGATTTTAATCTTCCACTATGTACTAATTACAAAAGTGGAAACTGTGGCTTACTGGATGAGTATGGCAGCCCATTGTCCCACTTTGCACACTCTATTTGTGGAAATAGATTAAATGAGTCCCTCTTTTCATTAGAGCTAGATTTTGCCAACGACTTTGTAGAACCCCCAACTGACTTTTCACCAACATTTCACGGAAGGGGGTCCTCAACTACTATTGATTACATCATGTCCTCCCAGAGTATGAAGGGACAAGTGGCAAATTTTCAAACGGGGTCTGATGTTAGTAGTGACCATTTCCCCATCAGTGTCACAATTGTGCCTAAAAATGTTTCCCTACAGTCTAACGTCACCAGCCTGTTAACCCAAAAATCATTAACTATGAACAAGGTGAATGGTTACACGGTTAAATGGGCAATGGTAGATCCAGCCGTACTCACTGGGAGGGTTCTCGCAAAAGCTAGACCCTGGGTCTTAGACTGTTTAGCAGCAGATTCTACCCCCCAAACAATCATGGCCAGTTTCCAGAAGCTCTTGGTGACAATCAGAGGGGAGCTCATAGGCAAGCATAAAAATAAAAAGTGTACTACCGACAGATGGTTTAACACAAAGTGCCGCAAGGCTCTTTCCAATCTAAAGGCAGCTCTCCACAGAACCACGAGGGATGTTTTAGAAATCTCCAACCTGAGGAAGCTTTACAATGTAGCCAGAGTGGAACGCAGGAGGGAAATTAAGCAAAACCTTTGGTCACAGCTACATGACAGCTGTCATAACAAAGACAGCGCCCTCTTTTGGCGTGTTATTAGATCTCCCCCCCATTTGGCAGACTCAACGAAGGGGCTGCATCTAGATGTTGCAGTGTCAGCACTTTTAAAAAATCTTTGGGAACTGTCAATCTGACCCTTCTGGGGAAGACCGGTGTGAGGGAAGTAAGCTGGAGAGTAGTAGTTACCCGATTAACATCTACTTCAATCATGCGGAGGTCACCAAAGCCCTTAAAGCATCAAAATCCGGCAAGGCACCTGGGCCCGATGGCGTCCCGCTGGACTTTTTTCTACATAACTTTGAACTGTGGTCTCCACTCCTTACCCAGGTTTTGGCGACAGCAACATCAATTGGGCTGATAGAATCATGGTCGACATCCATTCTGCTGCCTATCTTCAAGAAGGGCAATCGTAACGATCCCGCCTGCTACAGGCCCATCTCCCTCCTGGGCTCCATTGGTAAAGTTGCGGGTAGGGTGGTATTGGGAAGACTTCAAGCTTGGGCCCAAAACAATAACATCAGGACCGACCTGCAATATGGTTTCCAGAAGGATCTGGGGACTGTGGAGCAGGCCCTGAATCTTGCCCTTCTGATTGGGAAGTATGCGGGAGCCAAAGGGGGTGACATCTTCCTCGTGTATGTTGACCTCAGCGCAGCTTTTGACTGCGTCCTGCATTCCAAACTCTGGGCAATCCTTAGGGATTTGGGGGTGGACCCAGCCCTCTGTTTTCCTTCGAGAACTGTATTCCGATGCAACGGCGTGTGTCAGAATTGGGGTTAATGGCGATATTTCCCCATCTTTCTCCATTAGAAAAGGGGTCAGACAGGGATGCGTACTGGCTCCCTTCTTGTTCAATCTTTATACCAACGGCCTTGAAGCGGCTATGCTAGAAGGGAGCCAGGATCTACCCCAGATTAATCACCGCCCAATACCAACACTGCTATATGCAGATGACTCGGTCATCCTTGCCAGAACACTGAATCAACTTCAAAAACAACTTAATAAATACTGTTCCTTTATGGGCTCTCTCGGCCTCAAAGTCAATATAAAAAAGACTTTTACTATGCACATCGGCCCTAGGGTCAAGAACCCAAAACCAATCTTCGTTGAAAAAACAAGGCTGGAAAAAACATCCATTTACCCGTACCTAGGCATTCTGGTCGATGACACCTTAAGCTGGCGACAGGCCACAGCAAGCAGAAAACTTCTCTTCCAGCGAGCAACAACGGCTCTGGTCTCCTTTTCCAGGAAACTCGCCAAACCAGCCCCTACGAAACTGCTCAAGATCTACTACGCAAAGTGCCACAGCATAGCTACCTATGGCGCGGGAGTTTGGGGATACGGCCCAATCGATCCAATCCAGACGATCGAGAACGGGTTAGTAAAGTACTTGTTGGCGCTTCCACAAAGCGCCCCGACATATGCATCCCATAATGAGTTGGGCATGGAGTATGTCATTGATACCATTCGCGCCCAACCAATTCTTTTATGGCACCGTATATGGACAAAAGATGAGTGCCATCTAACACGTTCCCTGATCATGGACTGTATGGACTTAACAAACTGGAAAAGGATTCCATGGCTAGCTTATGTGGGAAATTTCTTCAAAGACCTTGGTCGCAGTTCTTTCTTCGAGGACCCACCTAGCATGGAGGATATCTCGAGAAAAGAGCTAAAGAGGATGTGTATAGGTCATCTAAGAGAACTTCGTGGCTCAACCGAGATTTTAAAACCCTCCAATTCTCAAATCTGTACAGTTCAGACTGTCAAAGGCATGCAACCATACTTATCGTTTTATTTGTCCAACTATGAGAAATATCTCCTGACAAGTTTTTGTTGTTATTCTTTTTTTCGTTTAGTTTCTTTTCCCAAAACACAGTGCTGGTCGAATGCCATCACGAATTGCCCGAGTGATGGTGTATCCACCCAGTCAACAATTCATATTATCTTTTGTTAATTTTATAAGTTACCGCGAAACACCTGGATTTTACCACTCCTTCGAATAATTGGTCTAAGGTCATGCTATCCAGCATTTTTGTCTCTACAGCTCCTGGACTCAGAATATTCTGCAGAGTGTATAGCTACCTTCTTAAAAGCCTGTATCAAGATCCGCCATGTTCTTGGTTAATACTTTTTATGTCCACATATTTTACTTTGGATCTGTTATGTTTTGGGTAGTCTTATTTTTTGCTGTATTTTTCCTTGGAATTTTGTTTTTAACTTGTTATTTCCATGTACTTTTTATGGTTGCGAAACAAGTGGTAACCGAATAAAAGATTATGAAATGAATGAAAATGAAAATGTGTGTCTCTTAAGTCCGGTGTGGACAACAACAAAAAAAATCGCTTTGCTGTAGGAGGGGAAGAACCTGTTGAAGTGTTACCATATGCAAAATGTTCTGACAGTATGTAGTGATTTACATACTCCCTGAGGTCCAAAACTGGTCTTAAGGAACCGTCCTTTTTGGGAATCAGAAAATAAAGAGAGTAAACCCCTAAACCTTGGTACTGAAATGGAACTGGTACATGGCTCCTTTTTGCAAGATAGATTGCACCTCTTGTTTGGGTAACTGCAAATGGTCTGACGACAATTTGTGAAAATGAGGTGGAATGTTTGGTGGATTGGTGGTGAGCTCCAAGAAATAAAAATGTTGGATAAGGTCTAGCACCCATTGGTCAGTTATTATAGATTGCCAATGGGGAGAAACTTTTTAAGTCTACTCCCGAAAGGTGTTGAGTGATCGGGGTTAGTGTGGGCAAGTCACTGTTTACATGGGGAAGGGGCGTTGCGTGGTGTGGTACCTTTACCCCTGCCTTTGGAATTGTTTTCTCTGTATAAACCACTAGAGGCAAAGGATTGACTGTTGCTGTTGTAAGGAGGAAGCATTTCGGTCTGAGGATATTGTTATAGACCCCCCTCTGTGTAATGAGCGCCGAAAGGAGCCTCTATTAGATGGAGACTGGAGCGCTCCCATAGATTTCGCCACTTCAGTGTCTTTTTTCATTTGTTTTAAGGAATAATCAACTACAGGACCAAACAGGTGTTTCTTATCAAAGGGGTGTTCAAAATGGAGTGTTGAACCTCATGCTTAAACCCTGAGATTCCAAGCCATGCATGTTTCCTACGGAAAATGCTGGTATTGATTTCTCTAGCTGCAGTGTCGGATGCGTCTAAAGCACATCTTATTAATGAGTTAGATATCAGTTTCCCCTCTTCAACTACCTGCTGTGCCTTACTTTTGTGTTCATCTGGTAGATATTGGAGCAGTTGCACCATTTCTTCCCAGTGTGTCCAATTGTACCTAGCTAGTAGGCCCTGTGTGTTTGCAGTGTGCCATTGATTAGCGGCTTGAACAGCTACTCATTTTTCAGAGGCATCTAAAAGTTTGGATTCTTTGTCAGGGGGAGGTGCACCCCCAGAGGTTTGCAGGTTAGCTTTTTTGCAAGCATTGGACACTACTAGGGAGTCCTGGGGTAATAGATCCTTAATAAACACAGGATCTGATGGTGAGGGTTTATATTTCTTATCTACCCTTGAAGTTAAAATACGAGCTCTGACAAACAAGTCACTTACTTTTGGTAATGATGTACCTGTAAGAGACATTAGTAGTTATAGATTCCTTACCTTAGAACTACCCCCGGGCATCAGAATGGATCTGGAGAAATTTCTTCTTGGCAGTACCCCTGCACGTCGGTAGGTGGAGTCGGTCAACTCCGCATTCGTGGTCGGCGTCGTGGTCACCGGGATGACGATGCGGTGTCCACTTTGACACCGCCCCTGCGCATTGATGTTAGTTCTGACAACTTTCCACGCCAGAAGCACAGCGCCATGCAAAGCACTGACCCCTGGTGCTCATAACTAGGGCCCTGTAAGGGAGTCCCTATTCCTAGCAGTCAGTTAACAGAACGGGGGGCTGGGAGGGGCGGTAAGGAATCTATAACTGCTAATGTCTCTTACAGATACATCATTACGGAAGGTAAGTGACTTGTTTATCTGAAAGAGACCATTGTTATAGATGCCTTACCTTAGAAGAGATACCTCAGCAATACCAAGCCTGAAGGTGGGTCTGCATACCAAGTTCACACCAGAAAGTCCTGGAGAACAGAATGGCCGAAAAAGCAGTCTCTTAAGACTTGGCTGTCCAGGCAGTAATGTTTTGTGAACGTGTGCAGGGATGCCCACGTGGCTGCCTGGCAGATGTCAACCAGTGGAACTCCACGTCCCATAGCAGTAGTAGCTGCCGTCGCACTGGTAGAGTGGGCGTGCAGTCCGACTGGAGGTGCTTTTTTAGCAAAGAATAACAGATCTTAATGCATAGGACAACCAATTGAGAGATGGTACGTTTGTGCACTGCCCGGCCATTCTTACCGCCCACATACCCACGAAGAGTTGATCGCCCACCTGATAATCCTTTGCGGTCAATGTAGAAAGACAGCGCACGTTTTGGACCCAGATGGTGGACTCGCTCCTCCTCTTTGGAAGGGTGCAGAGACGTGAAGAAGGTGGGTAATTTGATAGTCTGACCTATGTGGAAAGAGGTAACCACTTTGGGCAGAAAAGAGGGCCTAGTACAGAGGACTACTTTACCCGGATGGACAGCAAGAAAGGGAGGCCTGGAAGATAAGGCTTGAAGCTCACTCACCCTGCGAGCAGAGGTGATGGCAAGCAAGGAAGCAGTCTTCAAAGTGAGGATACGAAGAGGACAATTCTGTAGTGGCTCAAAGGGAGCACACATAAAATAAGTGAGCACAAGGTTCAAGTCCCACTGGGGCATTACGAAAGGAGAAGGAGGAAAGAGAGGAGTAATTCCCTTTAGAAACCTGTTAACAATTGGGGACTTGAAAAGGAAGGCTGATAAGGAAGGTGAAGAAAGGCCGAAATGGCCCAAAGATAGTCTTTCAGAGTGCCCAGAGCAAAGCCCTGCTGGGCCAAAGAAAGAATGAAGAGGAGAACCTCTTAAAGAGAGGCAGAAATGGGGTTCCACAGCCTTTGCTGAGCACCATGACACAAATCTGTTCCATCTACAGGTGTAGACCATTTTAGTGGAGGGATGCCTGGCTGCCAAGATGACATTACAGACTTCAGGAGGAAGGTCAAAAGCTGTCAACTGTCGCCGCTCAATCTCCAAGCATGGAGGTGGAGACTGGACAGGTTCGGGTGGAGGACCGTCCCCTGCTGCTGCAACAGAAGATCCTCCCGAAGAGGAAGTCTGATCGGAGGATCGATGGCCATGCTCAAGAGCTCAGGTACCAGACTCTTCGTGCCTAGTCCAGAGCCACAACAATTACTTGGGCCTGGTTACGCTTGACCTTCTTCAGCACTCTGGGTAGAAGTGGTACAGGCCGAAAGGCGTACAGGAGGCTGCAATTCCACTTGCGACGAAAGGCGTTGCCGACCGAGTGTCGCCTTGGAAACTCCAACGTGCAGAACTGCTGACATTGCGCTTTCTCTTCAGTGGCAAATAGATCTAACCAAGGCTCTCCCCATTGCTGAAAGAGACCTTGCACCACCTCTGAGTGAAGACGCCATTAGTAATTCATCATGCACCAGCGATTAAATTCGTCCATCCTGGTATTCAAGGAACCTGCTAGGTGTTGAACCACCAGGGATACGCCCTGATGTTCCAGCCATGTCCTAAGGCGAAGAGCCTCTTGACATAGGGTCCACGACCCCACTTCGCCCCGTTAGTTGCAGTACCACATGGAGGTAGTGTTGTCTATGAACATCTCCACTACTCTTCCTTTGACAGAGGGAAGGAATGCCTTTAGTGTAAAACGAATCACCCAGAGCTCCAGAAGGTTGATGTGGAGGCTCTGATCTCCGCCTCCCCCATGTGGCCACCCCTTGCCAGAAGTGACGCATCAGTCACTACTGTGACCTATGGTTGGGGAAGGGAGAGGGATCTACCGCTGATCCAATCCTGGTTTGTGAGCCACCACTGCAACTGACTTGCAGTCCCCTCCGGGATCTGGACGACATCGGAAAGATTCCCCTGATGCAGCAACCACTGGAACTTCAGGTACCACTGCAGAGCCTGCATATGCCATCTGGCATGATCTACCAGCAGGATGCAGGAGGCCATGAGGCCCAGCAGCCTCAGGGTCAGTCTCACCAAAATCCGGGATAGAGGCTGAAACATCGGTATCAAAGCCCGAATATCCTGGACTCACTGCTATGGAGGATAGACCCGAAACAGCGTTGTGCCGAGAACCGCTCTGATGAAAAGGAGTTTCTGAGAGGGAATCAGGAGCGCCTTTGGCACTTTGATAGTGAACCTCAACAAATGCAGGAGGTCCGCCATAGTCTAGAGGTGAGAAACGTCAGCCTGGGGCGAGCGCGCCCCCAACAGCCGAGATAGGGCAAGACTGGAACCCCTGATCTGCGCAGATGAGCTGCAACTACCGCCATCACTTTTGTGAACACCGGAGGGGCGCTGGTAAGGCCAAAACAGAGCATGGTGAACTGAAAAGGCTTGGGGCCTACTGTGAACCATAGGTAACGCCCATGGGAAGTCAAGAAGGGGATGTTTAAGTAAGCGCCCTGCAAGCCCAACACTACCATCCAGTCTCCAGGGTCGAGGGCAGACAAGTCCTGAGCCAAAGTTAACAGCTTGAACTTCTCCTTCTGGAGGAAGCGATTGACGTTCCTGAGGTCTACGATAGGATGCAGGCCCTTGTCCTTCTTGGGCATTAGGAAGTAGTGGAAGTAGCAGCCACAACCTACTTCTGGCACAAGGATGCGTTTTATAGCTCCCTTGGCCAAGATAGACGTAACTTCCTGACAGAGAAGGGATCAATGATCCTCCGACATGCAATGGAGTGAAGGTGGCATGTGGGAGGGGTAGTCTTAAAGGGGAGGGAGTAGCCCCTTCATACTATCTGCAAAACCCACCTGTCCGACATGATGTTGCGCCATTGTGGGATGATGATGGCGGATCCTGCCGCCCACTGGAAAGTGGTGGCCCTAAACAGTTAGACTAGGAAAGTTTGGAGGCTGCTGCAGGGGGGCATTGGTGGACTGGCCCACCCGCTGGCCCCAGACCGACGACGTTGGGTCCCACGTCCCCAGCCGCACAGAGGTTGGGTAGCTTGCGCAGGGGCAAAAGGGGCAAAAGGCAGACTGCATGGGGCAAGAAGTGGCAGCACGGTCCAAGGATCTGGCCGTGGCCCTAGACGGCCATCAAAGGGCATGTCCAACAGATATTCTGCTGCTCTAGCAATGGACTGTTGATAGGCCATAATAACATCTAGTGGTGATGGCTTTGCTGGAGTTTTAGCTAAAATACGTCCGGATTAATGAAGAGTTTGTTTCTGTTTGGGATCCAATTTAGCTATAAACACATCTTGAGGTTCGGGAACAGTTTCCTTAGATTTCAGAGTCGAAATAGACTTGACTTTGGTGGTGGACTTTTTTGGTTCCGAAGCATGTTTGTGTTTCGGAGCTGACGGTGTTAGCTCAGACGCAGGTTTGTGTTTTGAAGCAGAGGGTTTTGGCTCCAAACCAGATTTTTCCTTGGAGCCTGATGATTTTCGATACGAAGGTAATCTTGGCAGACCCGGGCCTGAGCCGGAAGGCTTGACAGGTTGTTTCATCCCGAGCGGAGATGCAGGGCATCGGAAACATTGTCTTGGTGTCCAAGTCAGTGGTGAGGCTGGGTTAAACGGCGGTTGGGGAAGCAAACAGTGTCGGGGACGTCACGATTGGAATCGGCATCAGGGAAGGTATCGTGGAGTCGACCGATCCGGATCTAGGCCTATATCCTCGGGGGGCCTTGGGCGCCTAAGCCGCCTGGTTCGAAGGCCCAAGACCACATCCGAATCTGCGGGGCTCAAAGGCGCGCCGGCGGAGTCTGGCTGCCCAAAGATGCTATGCAGCGCTTCATAGAAAGCTCGCAGCTACGCAGGGGATGCTGCGGCTCCCGGAAAGAGAGGGAAGCGTGGAGTCATCCCAGAAGCCGGACATCAACGGCGATCAGGTTCCACGTCACCCGACGAACGGGGAGAAGGCGAAGAGCGTTGATGCTATACTCCGTCTAGATCCCTTCGTTCGGCTTCCGCTTACCTTGCTGTGGTGCCTAAAGTTTTGAGATCACGGGTGGGCGGCCGATCTTTCAGCTTTACGGCAGCCAGATTATGGAACACTCTTCCGCTAGGATTGAGAAGTACGAATGACCTTGTTTCTTTCAAGAAAAATTTAAAGACTCATCTCTTTCCTAGAACTGTTTCTTTTTAGTTTCCCAAATCAGTAGGGTGCGCAGCAGGATTTTTTCAGTCAAAGCGCCAGGATACCCGTTGAGTGACAGACACGCGCTATAAAAGTATACCAATACAATACAATACAATACAATGCTTCTTCACCTTCTTCATGTGCTTCGACTTACCCGAGGAGTGCAAAGACTTCGATGACGAGTGGTGATGGTTTCGCGACAGGTCCCTGCGACCTTCCTCTCGACCGGGACCTCGTGCGGGGCGGAGCCAACTTCCGGAACTCCAGGAGCTTTCGGGACCGCTCACGCAAAGACTTCGGGTTTATGGCCCAACAGCAGGAGCACAACTTAGGGTCATGGTTGCGCTCCAGGCACCAGAGGTACACGAGGTGTGGATCAGACATCAGCTTGTGACAGGAGTCACAAGGCTTGAAGCCAGTCCGTCGATGGGACATCCCTAAGTGCACCAGGAGTCGAAGGACTCAAAAAAGATTTAGACAAAAGTCAAAAAAGTTTTAGTCAAAAAGTAACTAAGGGGCATGCTCTCTCCAGACCTGCCCTGGCTAGCGCGGTAAAAGAAAGAACTGACATCAATGCGCAGGGGCAGCATTTTAGTGGACATCGCAACGTCATCCCGGCACCCACGACGCTGAACGCAGAGTCGACCGACGTCACCTACTGACGCGCAGGGGTACTGCTAAGAAAAGGTTTCTCCGGATCCAATCTGATGCCTGGGGGTAATTCTAAGGTAAGGAATCTATAACTACTGTCTCTTTCAGATAGGGTCTTTAAAGATATCATCAACATGCCTCATCATTCCTTTAAGCATAGAGAGTGTTTGACTTGACCTGCGTGTGGACTCAAGTGTTTCAAATAAAAAGTCCTCTTCTAATGTTTCTTTATGTAATGGCACCCCATGATATTCTGCTGCTCTAGCAATAGGCCATATTAACATCTGGTGGTGATGGCTTTGCTGGCTAAAGGTCTGGCTCATTGTCTCCAGGAGGATCAATGGTGTAATCATTCCATGAATCTGCAGGCAAATGAGAATCATCTTCACCATGATCTACAAGTGGATATGTCTGTGGAGATCCCTGAGGTGTTATGTGTAAAGGATCTTCTATTAGCTGTGGAGAAGAAGGTGGGAATGGAGAGGGTTGTGGAGCAGGATAAAGAGGGCTGGTAGCCATGTCCTCCTTTCTTTTTAAGGGAATTTTATCAGAAGTGCCCTCTGCAGGAAGCTTGTGCTTTGCTGGAGTTTTAGCTAAAATATGTCAGGATTAATGAAGAGTTTGTTTCGGTTTGGGATCCAATTTAGCTTTAAACACATCTGGAGGCTCGGGAACAGTATCCTTAGATTTCAGAGTCGAAATAGACTTGACTTTGGTGGTGGACTTTTTCGGTTCCGAAGCATGTTTGTGTTTCAGAGCTGAGGGTTTTAGCTCAGACGCAGGTTTGTGTTTCGAAGCGGAGGGTTTCGGCTCCGAACCAGATTTTTCCTTGGAGCTAGAGAATTTTGGATTCAAAGGTAATCTTGGCAGACTCGGGCCCGAGCCCAAAGGCTTGACAGGTTGTTTCATCCCGAGCTGAGATGCAGGGCGTCGGAAACATTGTCTCGGTGCCGACCTTGGCCAGAAGGCAGAGGTGGTGCCGGAGACTTGTACATTTTGGAAGAGAATTTAGAGGGCAAGGGGTCTTTAGTACTCACGGCACCCTGTCCTGGAGGCACATCTTCGAACACCAGATCGGTCACGCAGTCATACTCTGGGACAGAGAGGCCTCTTCTTCTCAACGCTTGGACTCTATTCTGGACAGGGACAATAAGCTGGAGTCCCTTCCTCTGTTGAAATTGGAAACATTGGAGAGTCTGGTACAACTTGTAAAAACCGGCTCTCCATGTGACCCTGCTCCACCGGGCTCATTGGGGATGGTCAGCAAAACCATTCTCCCTACCCTCCTGGAATTGTTGAACTCTTCCATATTGAGTGGGATGGTACCAGTAACTTGGAAACATGCAATGGTGCGGGCCTTATTAAAAAAACCTTCCCTCGACCCAGCTAACCCAGGCAACTACCGCCCGATTTCTCTGCTCCCATGGGTATCTAAGATCCTGGAGAAGCACGTCAATATCACTCTGACGAAATTCCTCGAGGAAAACCATCTCCTCGATGCCTCCCAGACGGGCTTTCGCCCAAAACATGGGACAGAGACCGCTCTACTGGCCGTAACTGAGGAAGCGAGACGGATCTTGGATCGGGGGGGGTCAGTGGCAGTGATCCTCCTCGATCTCAGACACGGTACATCATAAAATTCTGTTGAACCGCCTCGCCGACCTAGAAGTGTCCGGAGAAGCCCTGGTCTGGTTAGAGTCTTTTCTATCTGACAGAACCTTCCAGGTCTTTGACGGCACATTCGTGTCATCAAGCAGGCCTTTGGGGTGCGGAGTCCCGCAGGGTTCATCCTTGAGCCCTACGCTCTTCAACGCATACACGAGGCCACTGGCCGGGATTGTTCGTCCGCATGGTGTTAACATCATCTCCTATGCGGACGACACCCAGTTGGTGGTCTCCCTTGCACAGAAGAGCGGCCTCCAATCACCGCCCAATCTAGCGGCTTGCCTGGAGGATGTAAAGAGCTGGATGATGAACTCATGCCTGAAGCTCAACGACGACAAAACTGAACTCATGCTCTTGGGCCCGGCGGCCCCTTCTACTCTGGAGCTGATATGGCCCGTAAGCATGGGTGCGGCCCCACCCCCGAGAGATAACATCAAAAGTCCGGGGGTATGGCTCGACAAGTCGCTGAGCCTTAACACACAGGCCACTAAGGTGTCGGCCACTTGTTTTGGCCTTCGTAGGGTGATTAAAAAAATTCTTCCCCTTCTTCCATTTGAGGCCAGACAAATATTCATACAGGGCCTGGTCCAATCCCGTCTGGACTTCAATAATGCCCTCTATCTTAGAGCACCAGATTACACCTTACAAAAACTTCAGCGTACTCAAAATTGTGCTGCCCGTGCGCTATTGGGAGTCCCACGGAGGACCTCAATAAAAACCGGCCTCAGAACTCTACACTGGTTGTCTGTTAGGGACAGAGTAAAGTTTAAGGCTCTATGCATCGCCTACCAGACCTTCTGGAAAATGGGCCCAGAAATCAACTGCTCCCTGATTTCTCCTTATCTGCCCAACAAGGCACTTCGCTCCTCAACCGCTTCACTAGCTAAAATCCCCAGAATCTTTAGAGCCAGAGCAGGAGGACGTTCGTTCTCGTACCATGTGTCTAAACTGTGGAACACCCTCCCTCTGCAGATGCGAGATAACTCCAACTTAACTAGTTTCCGAAAACAGCTTAAAACCTTTTTGTTTCAGTAATTAGTAACCTCCTGAGGGCATCTTCTGTTTTAGTTTCAGCGCCTGGACGCCTCAGGGCAACTGTAGCGCTTTACAAATCCCATTTTCATTTAATTTCATTTCATTTCTTCTGCGGCGGCTGCTTCGAACTCTTCTTGGTCAGATTCTTCCCCAAAGTTATCCAGAGTGTTTTGGACATCGTAGCAGCTCTCGACGTCGAGCCCGATGATTGCGTAGCCTTCTTGGACTGAAACGACTTGCAAGCGTCACAGACTTCTTCCTTGGAGAAGTGTGGCTCAATGGTTAGAGCGGCAGACCCTGATGCAGAGGTCTAGCCCGGGACCAGGGTTCAATTCCCCACCTCGGCGGGTCTTGGGCTCAAAAATTCCACAGACCTGATAATTCTCGCCTCGGTGCCTATTCCAATCATGGAGTCCCACTCTGCAACTCTGGGCAATAGCTTGCTTAATCTCCACAACGGCCCCCACAACGCTAAGGATGCCTGGCCTCCACCTTGGGGGTGCCCAGGAGTGGACACCTCACAGGGAAAGCCAGGATGGGTTCCACAGCGGTATTCGTACAAGCGCCTTGAGACCCTTGCCGGTGAGTAGTGCGCTATACAAGTATCAATTTACATTTACATTTTTGTGTGCCGGAGAGAGGCACAAGTTACAAAATTGATGAAAGTCGATGCACGGATAGTTGGCGTGGCACAGAGGACAAATTGGAATGAGTCCGTTCCATCAGCAGAAGGCTGGACCGACGCGGCTAGGTCCGACGGCCGCCCACGACGTTATTGATCGATTATTAAAAGTTTGTTGAGCGATTTGATACGCGGAGAACAGGGGAATGCTTACGGAAATAATACCGTAGAGGGTACAGTGGATTGTGCCCCGAGGGGAACCGAAGAACGGTTTTCGAACTGGAGCGCAACAATACACGTCCGAACCTGATTGCAGAACAAAACAATCTAACAGAGGAGTCGATGCTCATGCGCATTATCACTGAAAGGAGGAGTCACCTTACCTCGTGACTGGAAAGACTTCTTCGAAGACAAACAACTTGTAAAGATCTCGACCAAACACTAGATGGCAGGAGTATGCAAAGCATGTGTATCTACAGCACACATGCCTCAAACATTCCGTTATTTGTAAATTGTTGGGCATGTTTCTGCATATATCATATTTTACTACATAGTACTATTTGATTTTGTATGACATAGACTGGCTGCATTCTTGATAAGGATTTAATTAACTAAACAATAAACGATTCTTTAAATGCCGTTAAAGATTCAAGTACAAACAAACTTCATGGGAAACCAATCCCTGACTTTGCTTTATGTCTTTCCATTCACCTATCAACCATAATTTTTTGGAAGTAAAGGGAAACTGTTTTATAAATTTTAAACACCTGTAAGAATTTGCTCTAATGCAAAACAATATTTATGAATAGTAGACTAAAAGGGGGCAATGTATTTAACTGAGTACATGGGAACTTCCTTACAAATATACCCATTTTTAAGACAGCAAATGTACTGCTCTTAAATTGTAGACTCTGCTCTTTCTTCTATGTCGAAGACCACTGATTCAACAATGGACTTGAACCACCTGCCAATTAGGCCTTCACAAGTGAGGTTTGACAGCTCAAAAGGACATTTAGAGAGTAAACGCGTTATTGGACACCATTGATTGATTACAACAAACTAAGGTTAAAGATGGACATAGCTTGCCCTCTGGGCAAGCTATGTGACAAACTGGTCAGATGTAGCAGAGTTTCTTTGTTTATTTTGTTTGAAAACCCCTAACATGCCAGATGGGTGAAGTGAAATTAGGACAAAGTCAATTTTTATCTAAATGATAATAGGGCTTCCTACTTAAACCAGACAGATGTTGGTTCTCATCTTTTCAGTATGCTAGTTCCTTAAGTTCACGTAATTACCTGGTGCTACCATCTTTAAATTAAAGAAAGCATGAATAGCCCACATTTGAAACCCCAAGCATAGGATATAAAAATCCTCTGCACTGTAAAAGATGTGTAAACAGGGTGAGTAGCTCCAACAAATTACTTCACGTGAACCAACATACTATTTCTTGGACCACAGAGCAGGAAAGTGGACACTGAAATGAAAACAAAGAATACGCCCGACACATGTATATTATCCATCTCAATCAAGCAGTACTCACGAGTTTCTTGGGTAGGCACTGGTTGCTTTTTAGGCCTTCCTCTTTTTCTTTTCTCAACTTGAACTGTTTCCTAAACAGTAAAAATATATAAAATACAGCCTTAATATACAGGCACATCAACGGCTGCCTCAAAAGGACTACAATAAAAAAAATCATTTTAGAAATGTGCATACAGCAAGTCAAGATAAACATAGTAGATTTTAGAAAGGAAGATGAAGTAAAGTGGCTAGAAGTACTGAAAGTTAACATCTATTAATAGTTGGTGATAGCGATTCTAGAACTGTTTGCATCGTACTACCCCATGGACCCGCGGGAGGGGCACCACCCGCATTCTGCGGTGCGGATCCATTACCGATATCAGCCGGCTGCAGGAGCCCACAAGCCTTGAAACCGGGCATACCTGACGTGCACCAGGAGTCAAAGACTCCTGGTGCACGTCAACAAAAGTCGCCAAAAAGTCAGTCAAAAAGTGACTGGAGGTACCGCTCTCTCTGGATTGCACTGGCTGGCGCGGAAAAAGGAAGAACTAACGCCGGCGCGCGAGAGTGGAGTCTCAGTAGCTACTGCAAAGTCATCCCAGCGACCATGACGCCAACGACAAACGCGGAGCCAACCGACGCCACCTTTCGACGTGCAGGGGTATCGCTGACAAAATAACGTTCCGAATCCAGTCTGACACCTCAGAGTAATTCTAAGGTAAGGAATCTAAAACTAATCGTCTCTTTCAGATACATGGGACTCATTTTGGACCTACCTGATGGAACACCAATCAGATCAGGGTAGCTCTGGAAAGTACACACAAAAAGAATCATTTCAAGCGGGAGATGATATTGGAGCAGTGGACTAGGGGACGAGCTACTGAAAACAATGGCCCCTAGTGCATAAACAAGATCAACAACAACCTCCACCAGAATGTGCGATAAGGTGAGAGAGGCGGAATGCTGGACATTTAACTGTAATTGTAATAACAAGAATATACATAAGTTTATTTAGATGTGAAGAGAAGAAACTACAAACCTGTTTATCATGTGTAAAATAGAGCATTTACATGACCGCACGGAGCAGCAACAAGTTATGTCTGACCACCTATGTTACTGTGTTTATTGTTGATCTGTCTTCACAAAAAACCTAATAAACAGATGTTTAAAATAAAAAAATGGCTGTGGATACCTTATGTGGACAAAACGTTATGGGAGCCTAAGCGTGAACTACCCAAAATAGTAAAAAAAAGAGCATGGCATGGGGGGCTGGCAGTGAAGGGTTGAGCAGAAAATCACACAAAACGTGTAGGAAAGATGATACAATTTAAAACAAATCTTTTTCGAATTTGGTATAACTGACAGGCAACGAGGAGGCAGGTGGGTCAGTGAGGAATCCACAGGCAGATACTGTATCCACCAGAAAAAGCTTTACCGAAGGTAAGTAACTTATCTTCAGATCGATACATCTACCTGTGGATTCCTCACCTTTTGATTTGAATCCCCAAGCAGTCCCGCACTAGGAGGAGAGTGCCTGCCTGCACCAAAAAAAATCACACATTGAGCAAAATGGCCGTCCCTCCTCACTTCCGAATCCAAGCAATAATGCTTTGCAAAAGTGTAGAGGGAGGCTCAAGTGGTAGCTTTGCATATGTCAACCACAGCGACATCTTTAGCCAAAGTCGAAGAAGAGAATTTAGCTCTGGTAGAATGAGCACGAATACCTTCAGTAGGCTCTTTCTTGACCATGACATAGCTAGAAAATCTTGATGCATAGGATTATCCACCTAGACAGCGTTCTTTTGTGGACAGCCTTGCCCTTCATCTTGACCACATATCCGATCCGATTCATCCAGTCTGAATTCTTTGTTTCTATTCAAGTAAAAGTTCACTGCCCTCTTGGGGTCCAAACAGTGAAGTCTCTTCTCCTTCTTAGAAGGACGAAGGGGAGGGTAGAAAGTAGGCAAGGTAATGGACTGGCCCAAGTGGAATGGAATACCAACCTCAGGCAAGAAAGCAGCTCTGGTCCTAAGAACCATCTCAACCGCATGAAAAGATGTAAAAGGAGGTATGGAACGAAGAGCCTGCAATTCACTCACCCCCCCTAGCCAATGTGATTAAACTAAAAATATAGTCTTGAATATGAGAAGTCTTAAAGGGCAGCTATGCAAGGGTTCGCAAGGCAAACCCATCAAAATGTAAGAACTAGATTAAGATCCCATTGAGGCTTAATAAAAGGAGGGGGAGGAAACCTATTAGTGTGACCCTTAATGAATCTCATAACTATGGGAGATTTAAACAATGAGCTTTGATCTGAAAAACAAAGAAATGCCGACAAGGCAATAAGTAACCTTTAACAGTTGCCAGAGTTCAGTCATGTTGCGCCAAAGAAAGAGAAAAACTCAGGACATCAGATAAAGGGGCTTTCAAGGGGTAAACGGACTTCTCTCCACACCATTTCACAAATCTTGACCACCTACCATCATAAACAGATTTGGTGGAGTGCCTTCTGGTCAATAAAATAACGTCCAACTCCTCAGGTAGAAGAGAGAAAGAACTCAGGTTGCCCCATTCAATCTCCAGGCATGAAGGTGCAGGCTCTGGAATTGGGGGTGTTAAACCGGCCCATGTGATGGGCGAGAGGAGGTCTGCCATGAGAGAGAGATGGAGCGGAGGGTACAATGAGAGGTGAAGAATGTCTGTGTACCACACCCTTCGTGGCCAATCCATGGAAATCAATAGGACTTGGGTCCGATCTTGGCGAATCTTCCTCACAACTCAAGTAATCAAGGGTAAGGGGGAAACGCATAAAGAAGCTGTGAACCCCAATCTAACAGAAACGCGTCCCCCCAACGCTCCCTGCGTCGGATACTGGAGATCGCAGAATGACAGGCAGTGTGCGTTCTCGTGAGTGGCAACAGGTCCAATCGAGGAAATCATATATAAAACTCCTATGGTAGAAAGTTAGCATCCTTTTGCCATTTGTATTTCCATGCAGATTTTCATGCAGATCCATTACTGCAGCAGTACAGAAGATGTAAATCTCTGCTCTAATTAAAGAATAAAGACTATCGATAGATTTAAAGTTTCTGCAAACAATTAGGTAAGAACCATGTAGAACCTTTCACATTTCCGAATAAACAGCCATCGATGATAACAATGACACCATAGGTATCTATCTCCTATTTCAGGTTTCATATAGAGATTTCCTCTTTTATTCAATCTGCAATACGGAAAACAGTTTGGATTGAATCTTGCAAACTCCGGCATTATAGCTCATTCACACCCTGAGAAGCCAGTGCTCGAAAGGGTAAGATGTTCGTGGCTGCATTAGCCGCTGTTAGTATAAATATAGGCCCAATCATGTACCGAATATAATACTAAAAAAGTTTCTTTGGATCTTTATTAACATAGATCCTCTCGTCAGTCCTCAAAACTACCCTAGACTTTTGTACTGCAGAGGACGGTATATACACATCTAGCACTTTGTAAGTTATGCACGTATTGATGCAATAACTTTGCTTCTCTCTTTACACCTGGTGGCGTTTCTCTATCTTTTTTTCTAAAATCACTTGCTTTCATGTCGATCACAGATTTCAATCTCTGAGCATGGGTTAGTTCAGCATGAAGAAATGTGGCTTTATGGGGCACAGGTAACTGGTGAACCATTATTGACATCCGCTTGGACTCCTATAGACTAACTTTAGTGTTTTGTTAATACATTTTAAGGAAAGTTGTTCTTTGGACTCTCACAGCAAAGGATGTGTTCGCACACACTTTTTTACATTATTTCAGATAGACCCCCAAAATTTCTATGATACAAGGCAAAATATATGCGCTTTTGGTCCTGATGAAGGTGACAGACTTTATGGTTTCACCGAAACGTACGTAGGCCAAGACAAGCATCTGAGAACTCTTTTTAAGACCAAACTACAAAAGAAGAAATAATTAAAACCAAAACTGATGGATTTATGGTGTTTGGTGAAACTGTGGCAGTGATCACCATAGTTTATACTGTAACAACTTGTAGAAACTCTTTCTCAGATGCCCTTTTTAACATGAATTTTCTTGTGTGGTATGATAGTTGGTATGCATGAGTATAACGATAGGAGTGAATGGAAAAATGATGAGTTTATTATAATTTCTTTTTCTTTGGGGGTCATTGTAAATATTTTTTTCTGTCATTTGTATCAAGTAAAAAATGTTTTTCTCATGCATTGTCTGAAAAATATGAAAATGTTATCCCATGCAATAATTATGATGTCTAAATAAGTACATTTTAAAATATATGTTTGAAAACAGAAAAACAAAAATCACAAAAAATTTAACCTTTTTTAGATAAATACATTTATATAAAAAAAGGCAAGTCATTTGCGTGCCGAGACTCTCTTGCTGTGAGATTAAATTATGTTTCGAGTCATTACCGATTTGTAAATATGAGGGGCCAGATAAGAGGTTTTTTGCTATATATTGATTTTTTCCCCTCCTCTTGGGCCTAGAAGTATTTGCATACAGCCAGGTTCTGAAACTGGGATGGTGCAATGAGCTAAAAAACGGTGTTGGATCTAGCCCTGATCTCTTGACTGGGTGAGAGTACTCTGCTTAATTCAGAGACTCTGTCCATCACCACCCCTTGTTGTAAATTAGAAGTATTAGGGGGACACCTTTTTGCCCTTTGCCGACCGAGGAAATCCCCCACATCCTGAAAATGTGAAGTACCACCTCTGGATGGAGATGCCACAAGTGATCGGTCGAAAATTACCGACTAAGACTGTCCGCACGCACATTCAGTACTCCGGCAGGATGATTTGTGAATATGCAAATCTGATGCTCCTGAGTTCAGGACCAGAGTCGTAGAGCTTCTCTGCAGAGAAGATACAACCCTATTCCTCCTTGTTTGTTGATGTACTATTTATTTATTTATTTTATTTTATATTCTTATATAGCGCAAGAATCGACCCCTTACGAGGTATCTCCGCGCTTTTGCTCACACGATGGAATGGCAGCTGTAAACCAGAATTGATGTTATAGACTGATGTATAGGATGTTTATTCTTCCTGGAATAGGACGGTTTTTAGATTCTTCCTGAAAGAGGAATGGTTAAGGGTTTGTCTTAGGCCAATAGGAAGGTTATTCCAGAGCTTGGGCCCTACCAGGGAAAAGGCTCTGCCACCTTGTCTAGTTTTTTTGACAAGTGGGGTTTTAAGTAGCAGTTGGTTGCTTGACCGTAAGGCTCTGTCAGGTTTATAGAAGGGTAGCTTTTGGGACAGATAGTTAGGGCCTTTCCCAAACAGGCATTTGTGAACAATGCAACAGATCTTAAACTTGGTGCGTTGTCGTATTGGCAACCAATGCAGTTCTCGCAACAGGGGTTTGGAGGGGGTTCTGGGGGGGGCATTCAAGACCATTCTTGCTGCTGTATTTTGGACTACCTGGAGGCGATTAATAGCGCTCTCGTTGGCTTGTATAAGGAGTCCGTTGCAGTAGTCGATTTTACTTATTACCATAGTCTGCACTAGGGTCTTTCTATAGTTGTCCGAAAGGTAAGGGAAGACTCTTCTTAACAGACCAATAGTGTGAAAGCATGCCCCGGCAACTGCGTTCACATGTTCCTTCAAGGTAAGATTTTGATCCAACTTCACCCCCAGATTTTTTACTGTTAGTTTAGGGGTGGGTACTGGTCCCAGGTCTAAGGGCCACCAGTCGGGGGACCATAGTAAGGACACTTTACCAAAGAGCATTAGTTCCGTTTTTCCAACGTTACATTGGAGGCGATTTACAGCCATCCAGTTGGAAATGGCCCTCATGCCTTCCGCGAAGTTGTCCCTAACATTGGAGTTGAAGGAATGGAAAGGGTAAAGAAGTTGGGTGTCGTCAGCGTAGGACACCGGGGTGAATCCGTATTTTCTCACAATCTCAGCAAGGGGGGCCACGTACACATTAAACAATGTGGGGCTTAGGCATGAGCCCTGTGGCACCCCCTTCGTGAGCATCCTGGAAGAGGAGCGGTATGGTCCCAGGCTGACGGATTGTGAGCGACCGGACAAAAAACTCTCCAACCAGGAGAAGGCTTGACCTCCTATGCCCACTCCCTGTAAACGGCTCATGAGGATCTTGTGAGACACAGTATCAAATGCGGCCGACAGGTCTAACAGCACCAGAATCATTGGGCCTCCTCTATCCTGTGACATCTTGATGTTATCGGTCACGGAGAGGAGAGCTGATTTGGTGCTGTAGTTGGGCCTGAACCCAGATTGAGAGTGGTCCAGGCCCCCTGTCGCCTCTATGAACCTGGACAAGTGGATGTTAACATGCTTCTCGGCCAGTTTACTCAGGAGCGGCAGCAGAGAGATGGGACGGAGGTTAGAGAGCTCTGTCCATGGGGAGGTGGCATTTTTCCGAATAGGATTCACCACTGCCTCTTTCCATTGCTGGGGGAGTTTACCTTCTGTAAAGGAGAGGTTCAAGACTTTTTGGATAGACTACTACATTGTGGCAGTATTGTTTGTTAAGATCTGAGCTAACTGACAGTGGTGGGAAGGAAGGCCTTGAGAGCCAAACTTATCGCCCACAATTTCAAAAGATTGATATTAAACAATCTTTTCTCTGGAGACCAAGGACCTTTGACCTCCAGGCCCCTCGGATAAGCTCCCCACCCTAGAGTGAAGGCATCCGTTATCACTGTGGCCACTGGAGAAAGATGGTGAAATGGGTTCTCTTGAGACAGATTGCCAGGAACACTCCACTGCTGCAGTGTCTCTGGAGATTCTGACCAATTCCTTGAGATCTCTGTTATGTTGAAACCACTGCCTGCGGAGGCACCACTGGAGGGCCCACATATGCCAGCGTACATGTTTGACTAACAAAATACAGGAAGCAAACAGACCTAGCAGACGGAAGACCTTCAGGACTGGAACAAACGTTCCATTCTGAAACAGTGCACGCACAGTCTGGATGTCCTGAATCCTCTGTGGAGGCTGGAAGGCAAGACTCACTGTAGTGTCCAGTACTGCCCCTATGAACAGGGTACGCTGACAGGGCTTCAGGTTAGATTTGGGTACATTTATCAAAAATCCCAAATTGAACAACAGCAGTGTTGTCAACTGCAAATAACTCAACACCATCTTTGGTGACTTTGCTTTGTGCAGCCAGTCGTCCAGATAGGGAAACACAGGAATCCCAACCTTCTGAGTTGCGCTGCCACCACTGCCATCGCCTTTGTGAAGACCTGAGGTGCGGAAGTAAGACCGAACGGAAGAATGGAAAACTGATAATGCTGAGTCTGCACCATAAAACGGAGATACTTCCAATGTGACTTCAGAATGGGAATGTGAAAGATATGTATCCTGTAAGTCGATCGCCAACATCCAGTCTTCTTTCTCCAGTGCAATAAAACCTGTGCCAGGATCAACACTTTGAATTTCTCCAGTTTGAGTTAGGAATTCGAAATCCTGAAGTCGAGGATCAGCTGAAAACAACCACCCTTTTTGGGAATCAGGAAGTACTGGGATTAGCACCCTTGACCCCTCTGCCGCCCTGGAACTAACTCTATTGCACCCTTATGAAGCAACATCAGTACTTCCCACTGGAGAAGCACAAGATGCTCTTTCGGCCTTCTGGAAGGGCATACCCATTCTCTATGATGTACAAAACCCAGAGGTCGGTAGCGATAGACCTCCAGTTAATGTTAAAAGTATTTATAGAGCGCGTGGCTACCCAAAGGCTTCTCAGAGCTAAGCAGTGGACTGATAAAATGACAGAGGCAGAACAGGCACTTAGTTAACCTCGGTGAACAACCATGTTTTCAATTTTTTTCTCAATGTTGCCCCTGTGGATGTAAATCTCAACTCTTGCGGGAGTGAGTTCCACAGCTTGGGAGCCAGGTGGGAACAAACTCTCCCACCCCATTTGACCCTTTTTATTCTTGTGGTTTTTAGCAGGCGCTCAGAGCCAGACCTCAGACATCTATTGGAAAGATGTTGGCACACCAGTTTCCTAATCTTATTGGGCCCTTTGTTATTTATAGCTCTGTGGGTTAGGCAAAGTACTCTGAACTTCAGTGAGGTAGCAAATAGGTCACCCACCCTCCCATGAGGCAAGCATTCTCTAAGATGGCAGAGCTAGAGCTGCTTTACTGCAACAACGGTTGGAGAGGCAAAAGAGGAGGAGGAGATTTGTTGACGTGCAGAACCCCGCAGGTGATCTCTGCCCCTGAACGCTGCAGGATTTAAAAAGAAGATGTGCCTGCTGCTGCTGTTGTCTCCCCCCAAAAGAACAGGTTCCAAGTAAAGCCCCGAAACCTGCAGAAGTGTCTATAGTTTCTAGGCTAGGTATGAAGCTCTAAGGACCTTTTAGTTGCCTTGCTGCAGCGCAGTCAGCCTTGGCTCCAAACAAACGACACCCATCGAAGGCAAGTCCAACAATGCAGCCTGAACATCTGGCAAAAAAATGGATACCCTCAACCAGGCATGTTGTCTCGTCACTACAGAAGACCCCATTGCCCTTGTTACAGAGTCTGCATTGTCCAGCCAAGATTGAATTACTCGACGGGCAGCTGCCAGAGCATCGTCAAAAGTTCCGAAAAATGTCCATGGCTCTCTGAAAGTATTTTAAGGACGACCTCATAAGCTGAATCTATCAGGGCGTGAATGGAGCGTCCTAAAGGACAAATGGCATTTGTGGACTTCAGGGCCAATCCTGACGAAAAGACCATCTTGGCCGACAGCTCCATTCTTTAGGATTCTCTATCAGCAGGCGTGGTTGAAAAAGACCCGGTGGACAATCTGGAAAAGCAAGAAGCCTGAAAAACTAGGCTTTCCAGTAAAGGATGGATGAAAAAAAAATACGGATTCCCCAGAGCCACTTCATACCTTCTAGCTACTGTCCTAGAACCTGCAGCAAAGGTCATTGGCATCTGCCAGATTTCCAAACTAGGCTCCGTTAAATCATTGAAGGGTAACAATGGCTCCCATGCAGAAGGTGATTAATGTAGAACCTCAGTGAGGATATTAGACTTAAGCTCAGCTTAGGGAATTGGTAACTTTAATAAATCCACAGCCTTGGATGGAACCTTTAGGTGACCCCAATTTCCATTCAGGCGAGGTATCTAAGCCACTTGCCTCTTGCAGGCCATAAAAAATCGGGGTCAAGATCCACAATTTCCCCTTCTCAGCTCCCCATTCAACTCCTGGTGCACTTCCTCTTCCAAAAGTCTGTGTGCCTCTCTATGAGATCTTACTCGCAGTACCCTCCCTTCACCACTGTGCAAATGCGCCCCCTGGCGGGTTTTAATTTGGGGGATTAATTCCCCTTGAATCCTGAGGGTCCCTGGGGGCCAACTAGCCCACCATGTACCTACAGTAAGCGCCACAGAGCTGCGTTGCAGAGAGGTGATTCGAGGCCACGCCCCTTTTTACACCTCTCTGCAACGCAACTCTGTGGCGCTTACTGGACGTACCTGGTGGTCAAGTTAGCCCCCAGGGACCCTCAGGATTCAATGGGACTTAATTCCCCAACTTGAAACGCGCCACAGGGCGCGTTTGCACACTTGTCACATCAGGCAAGGCCCCTTCCCTGCAATACTGGGCAAACGCACCCCCCTGGTTCTTTTTCAATTGGGGATTAGGTCCCCTGGAGTCCTGAGGGTCCCTGGGGGCCAACTAGCCGACCGATACCTCCAGTAAGCGCCATAGAGCTGCGTTGCAGAGTGGTGTAAAAAGGGTGTGTGGCCTTGGGCCACCTCTCTGCAAGGCAGCTCCCTGGCACTTACTAGAAGTACCTGGTGGGCTAGTTGGCCCCCAGGGACCCTCAGGATTCAAGGGGATTTAATCCCCCAACTTAAAACGGGCTACGGGGCGCGTTTGCACAGAGGTGCAGGGAGGGGGCAGGGCCTGATGTAACAATTGTGCAAATGCACCCGGTGGTGCATTTTAAGTTAGGAGATTAAGTCCCCTTGAATCCTGAGGGTCACTGGGCATCAACTAGCCCACCAGGTACCTCCACTATGCACCAAGGAGCTGCGTTGGAGAGGTGTTTAGAGGCCGCGCCCCTTTTTACACCTCTCTGCAACGCAGCTCTTTGGCGATTACTGGAGGTACCTGGTGGGCTAGTTGGTCCCCAGGGACCCTCAGGATTGAAGGTGAGTTAATCTCCCAATTTACAATGTGCCAGGGGGTGCATTTTCACACATGGTATGTCAGGCCCGCCCCCTCCGTGCACTACTGTGCAAATACGCCCCCTGGCGCGTTGTAAATTGGTCAATTAATTCCCCTTGAGTCCTGAGGGTACCTGGGGGCCAACTAGCCCACCAGGTACCTCCAGTAAGCGCCACAGAGCTACATTGAAGAGAGGTGTAAAAAGGGGCGTGGCCTCTGAACACCTGTCTGCAACGCTGCTCCCTGGCGCATACTGGAGGTACCTGGTAGGCTAGTTGTCCCCCAGGGACCCTCAGTATTCAAGGGGAATTAATTTCTCAACTTACAACGCACCAGGGGGCGTGTATGCGGAGTACTTCAGGGAGGGGCCTAGCCGCAATGGCAGCTTTTTTTTCAATTGTATTTTTTAAGAAGGGGGGCTGTGTAACCCCCTTCTCTTTCCTTTTTCTGGGTCCTGGGGACCCCTTCCCCCAGGGTCTGACCCCTTTTTGTTAAAAAAAAAAAAAAACTTAATGGGAAGGGGGCCGCGTGGCCCTCCTCCCGAGGCCAATTTCGGCCCCAGGGACCCCATCCCCAGGGGCATGGCCATAAATTATTATTATTTTTTAAATGTCGGAGGGGGGGCTGCGTTGCCCCCCTCCTGAGGCCTCTATTAGCCCAGGGCACCCCATCCCCGGGGGCTGTGCCTCTTTTTAAAAAAAAATTAATTCAGGTAGGGGAGTCGTGTGGCCCACCTCCTACGTGATTGACCCGGATAGTTGGAACAGGGAGGCCGCAACGAATTTTAAAGGAGACACAAAAAAACCCCGTCATCAATTTAGACTAAAACAAGGATATTACTTGAATATTAAGAATATCCCCACCACATGACTAAGACGGTGGTTCCAACAGACCGGAGACCTTTTATCAGCACTGCTAAAAGCTCAAAAATTTAAAGAGTCACGTATCAACGAATATAACCTGTGGAAAGTTGCAATTGATGAAGCAAATTCCAACTGAATTCTACATAAGAGATGGTATACATATTTGTCCTGATGAAGGTGAAAAACTGACAAACACCGAAATGCCGCGTCGACTGTTTTCTTGTATTTTTATGTTGTTTTATTAACTTTTATTGTATTTGTTGTCATGGTCCAATCATGATAATGACATATTTTAAAGGATGTGTAATTTGATGTACATTAGACTGTAACCCAATGGGAGGAAATTAATAAAATCAACCTCGTTTTTTAAACCACAATTGACATTGTAGCATTTATAATTTGTAACACTAGCAGAATAATAGATGTCGTTTTAATTAATAGGGAACGCTGTAAGACTCCTTGAAGAACGCATAACTCTTTCTCTATATCTATAGAACCTGTGATTTAAACAGACTAACTACTAGATAGGGTTTTGACCTTTTTTTTATATCTTTCCACCTCCTAGGCCACTCATTGCCCTGGGGACCCCATCCTCCGGGGCCTGGCCTTTCCGTGGGGGACCGTGGGGGGGCCCCAATTCCCCCACGGTCCGACCGGCTCCCCGCCTCCTGCGGGAGCTGGCATTGCTTTTCCACACGGGGAGATGCTAACATGCAGCTCCCCTAGTGGAAAAGCAATGTGGTTTGGATTTTGAAAGCAACAGCAGGTTTCCTGATCTCGCTTTCAAAACCCAAACCACAGTTTGCTATGCGGCTCCCGCCCTGTCATAGCAAACAGCAGTGTCCTGGGGGTGGGCACCCTGTGACACTGCAGGAGCCGGCCCTAGGGGGTGGTGGTCCCCAGGGCCATAAAGGGGTCCACGAGAGGGGCCGCTCGGCTCCCCTCCCAACTAATTAAAGCTCCGGGGATGTGGTAGTCCCCGGGGCTTAGGGGTCCATAACGGACCCCCAAATTTAAATGTACAGTTCCCCGGGGAGGTGACGGTCCCCGGGGCTGCGGGGGGGTGGCTGTGTGCCCCCCCGGCAGCTAATAAATCTTGACTCAGGGAGGTGGCAGTCCCCGGGGCAGCGTGGGGGGATTCGGCCTCACCACACTTTAAAAAAAATTAAAATTAAAATAAGCCCCGGGGAGGGTGGCGGTCCCCGGGGCAGTGTGGGGGGGATTGGGGTCCCCCCCCCACACATTTTTTCCAGTGCCCCCGGGACCTAGCCCATCCGGGGGCTTAAATTCAATGGAGCGCGGGAGCCCGCATTTCGTTTTTTTAAAACGACCGGATTCGCACATCAGGCGCAAATTCGGCCGATTTCTTTTTTAAAAAAAAGCTTTTTTGGGCCCTGGGTGTCCTTGTGGGACCCCCTGAGCAGGCCTAGGGGATCAAGTTGTTTCTACACTGCCCCGTTGTCTTGTTCTTCGCGTTTGTTTTACTGTTTTCTTGTGGCTTGGTTCTACAGAGTCACAAGATGGCTGCCAACACTTCCTGGCTTGGAGTGTTGACAGTCCATCAGAATAAAGCTTGTGGTCGGGAGGGTCGGCGGATCCACTACGCCTCTAGATATCGAAACTTTTATATTTTGATTTTCTCAGCAACTTCTGAACGGATTTACACCATTTAAAAAAAGGACGCTTTCTGAACCAGCACTACATTTTTGCCAAATTTTGTGTAATTCCGTTCAACAGTTCGAGCAGTAGACGTGTCTAAAGTTTACTATGGGAAATTGACTTTCCGACCATTTTTTTTAATTTCTCAGGAAATATTGAACGGATTTACACCATTTAACAAAAAGGATGCTTTCTGAACCAAGGACTACCTTTTTGCCAAATTTAGTGTAATTCCATTCGCAGTTTCGGGCTGTAGCCGTGTCTAAAGTTTCCTATGGAAATGAACATGGAGAAAACATGTTTTTGGACCCCCCTTTTTTCTCAGCCCCCGATTAAAAATCGCGGGGTACCGTGCGTACCGTACCCCGCGATTTAAAAAAAAAAAAAAAGATCAGGTTTTGTTTTTTAAAAAATGTGGGCCTTTTTTGTTCTTGTGGGACCCCCTGAGCAGGCTTAGGGGGTCAGGGTGCTTCTACCCTGCTCTCTTTGCGTGTTTTCCACCTTTGCTTCACTGCCTTCTTGTGCCTTGGTTCTACCGAGGCACAATATGGCTGCCAACACTTCCTGGTTTGAAGTGTTGACAGACAGTGGCAGCCAATCAGCATGCCTTCCCGAGAAAGCTGCATGCTCATTGGCTGTCAACACTTCTAACCAGGAAGTGTTGCCATCCATCTTGTGCTCAATAGACCGAGGCACAAGAAAGCCGAAAAACAAACGTGAAGAACACAAAAAGGGGGAAGGGTAGAAACACCCTGACCCCCTAGGCCTGCCCAGGTGGTCCCACAAGAACAAAAAAGGCCCACATTTTTTAAAAAACAAAACCTGGTCTGTTTTTTTAAAAATTACCCCCCGGGGGGACCAAATCGCGGCGGCATAGTGATAAAGAAGTGTGGGGGTCCACAATCACCCCCACACTGCCCTGGGGACGCCGCCCCCGGGGCAAAGCAACGCTCCGGGTGGGCTACTTGGCCCCCAGGGACCCCCAGTATGCAAGGGGAATTAGTTCCTATTCTGCAAACACGCCAGGGTTTGCGCTGCAGAGAGGTGTAAAAAAGGGTGTGGCCTCATTACACCTCTCCGCAATGCAGCCCCCTGGCGCATACTGCAGGTTCCAGGTGGGCTAGTTGGCACCCAGGGACCCCCAGTATGCAAGGGGAATTAGTTCCCCCTCTGCAAACACGCCCCGGGGCTGCGTTGCAGAGAGGTGTAAAAAAGGGTGTGGCCTCATTACACCTCTCTGTAATGCAGCTTCCTGGCTTATACTGGAGGCTCCTGGTGGGCTAGTTGCCCCCCAGGGACCCCAGTATGCAAGGGGAATTAGTTCCTCCTCTGCATACGCGCCAGGGGTTGCGCGGCAGAGTGTTGTAAAAAGGGGGCGTGCCCTCTGAACACCTGCCTGCAAAAATGTAGTAAATCAGTATAAAACAAATACCAATTAATACATTTAAAAATTGTCATTTATAAAACCTTCAAAATTCAATGAAAAAACCATAGGTTTCAGGCGTTATATAGTTAGGAATTAGCATTTAAAAACCTTGCAAATTCACTTAAAAAACCATAGGTTTCAGGCCTTATATAGTTAGGAAATAGCATTTAAAAAACCTTGCAAATTCACAGAAAAAACCATAGGTTTCAGGCCTTATATAGTTAGGAATTAGCATTTAAAAAACCTTGCAAATTCACTGAAAAAACCATAGGTTTCAGGCCTTATATAGTTAGGAATTAGCATTTAAAAAACCTTGCAAATTCACTGAAAAAACCATAGATTTCAGGCCTCATATAGTTAGGAATTAGCATTTAACCGCATGCGTGCTGCGGTCATTTTTGCGCTGTGCGGCTTTTGTCGATTTACCGCGTTACATGATGAGCTGAGCTCGTCATGAGCATGCGAGCGGTGCAACTCATGACGAGCTCAGCTCGTCATGAGCATGGAAGGGGTTAAAAAACCTTTGAAATTCACTGAAAAAACCATAGGTTTCAGGCCTTATATAGTTAGGAATTAGCTTCTAAAAAACCTTTGAAATTCACTCAAAAAACTATACGTTTTAGGGGTGTTATAGTTAGCTGGACATTTCACTCATACAAAACCATTGAAATTGCTCCTATATAGTTAGTTGTACTAACTATATTTCGCGCACCCGCAATCCACTACTGATGATGCCACATTCATGACATGGTCAGTGACATCACTGATGACATCACTGATGACATCTCAAATGACATCACTGATGACATCACTGATGACATCATCCATGTGATAATATGATGCACCTGCTCACACTCTAATCTAACCTTTGATACACCAAGTGATAAATACAAACTACCATTCCTGAAATTATTGACAAACCAATATCAGTAACTACATACGCACTCACTGATTCCTAGGTCTACACACACATCCACTCATTCACACATACAATCCAACATACATACAGACACTCATCAATACAACACTTTCATATGCACTCATTTTTTTTTTATCAAATTTTTATTAACTTTTCTTCAGTCAGCTTACAATCATACAGTGCCGTTGGGCCATCGTAGCAACAGGTCTATATTCAGAATGTGAATCAACATTATGCTATACCCCACCTCCCTATCTAAGTCCCCCTCTCGCATTCCCCCTCTACCCCCACCCCCCCTTGCCAGTGTGCCTGCTTCTACCCCTCCTGCGGACTAACATAAACCCCTAGTGCTCCAGTACCCAACTCCTGCTCGAGGTCACATACAACTACGTCCATTCAGGAGTCCGGTGTTCCCAAATAAGTGTTCATATGTTCTCCATGGCTCTATATCATGATCATATGCACTCATACACCTATTCAGACACTCACACACTGCCACTCATCCATGGAGTTACTCACACACCTAGTCAGTCATGCAAATAATCAATCACACTCCCATTTTCTCATCTATACAGTTATACACACAAAACCTTACTTATTCAAACATAGACTAACATATACTTACTCTCTTTAACATTCACGGATACAAGTACACATTGAAAGATACAGTCACTTATGCAATCACAGGCTCTCATATATAGTCATTTATATATGCCAACTCTCATATGCACTGTATTTTACATATGTACTTACTTGGACATGTAGCACTGACATATCCATTCACTCACCCACACACCCATGCACACAGTCAACCGCCCATACAGTTGTTTTCGCATGCACTCTTGAACCCATACACCAAGTGAATCAACTGCTCACACATGTATGCACAGAGTCACACACCTCCTAGCCACCCACACACACACGCAGCCTCACATACAAATACTTGGGCAACCAATCAATAACTCATATAGCCACTCATATAGCTACTGATCAACAAATGCAGCAGCTTACACAACAACAGACATAATGATGCACACATCATACAGTTTAGTCACTAACCCATGCATTCAGTAAGACACATTTAATCACTCACTCATACAGTCAGTCACACACCTACTAAATCCTTCATCCAGACACTTATACATCCAGTCATTCTTCAATATGTAAAACTTATTTAAACTTTACAGAAACACACAGATACTGGATGATGTCATCGGTGACGTCATTTGAGATGGCATCAGTGATGTCACTGACCATGTCATGAATGATGTAATATGTGACATCATCAGCAGTGGATTGCGGGCGCGCGAGTTATAGTGAGTCCAACTAACTATAACGTGGGAATTTCAATGGTTTTGTATGAGTAAAATGTGCAGCTAACTATAACTGGTGTGAAACCTATGGTTTTTCAGTATATATATATATATATATATATATATATATATATATATATATACTGAAAAACCATAGGTTTCACACCAGTTATAGTATATATATATATATATATATATATATATATATATATACATATATATATGCTACTCGCTCCGTTCTCCTGACTTCTTTTCTTCACTCCAGACAAAGGGACGCAGACCCAAAATCGGTGCAATACTATTTTATTGAAATAACGCTCTGCACCACCGCCATGACGCGTTTCGGGCAACACAGTGCCCTTGATCACATGACGCGCATGAGTAGTGCCTCCCATTTTAAAGTTACAGTGCCAGTGCAAAGGTAACCACGTAATAGGCATAAACATGAAAGACATACTTCATTATTTTCACAATGAAAAACCGAGTCAATTGATGATCCCTTGGTTGTAAGGCTATTCGTAATAGATGTTAATAAATAAATATTATCAACAATTCCATAAATAAATAAACATTAAATATGGTAAAAGCATACATTAAAAAGAACCCTGGTAGTGAGCTATTTTAAAAAAAGTTTTTTTACAAATATAAAAAGAACCTCATAGTTCATACCAACAACCATATACCATTACATAATTGTTCTGGTTCATAGAATATGAGCAGATTTGCAAAAAAAGGGAAAATGTAAACATTTTGCTCTGTATAGTATTGCCCAAGTGGGCCAAGATTATTGATGTTGTCCATGATTGTAAATGGCCTAAAGTGCTTATGTTAAAGAAATATGTGGTGTTTTAGTGGTCACAGCGGTGACCTACTAACGTGCAAATGTGCAAAGGAAGTAAATAAGAAGATAAAAAAAACATTCATTTAAGCAGGCAGCGATTAAATATGGAATTTTAAGATCTCATTTAAAATCCAATATAAAAGCTCAATGCAAATTACAGGCATGTATAAAAGTCTTCACTAAAATTCAAACCCTGAGGTATCTTACTGTCCAGTTCCAAAATGTAACGTGTTTCCAGCCTACGTAAGAGAGCCTCCCGGTTCCCCCCTCGTTTCTGGGGCAAGATGGTATCAATGACAAAATATTTCAAATCATCAAGTTTACTGTCATGATGTTCTTTAAAATGATGTGCAACCAGGTAAGTTATATCATTATTAATGATTGTTCTCAAATGTTGGAGCACTTGTTTGTGTGCTTGTAATTTAGTGCTTCCTATGTATTGTAATTTACATGTACATAAACTGCATATTCGGTTTTGCAGTTCAGACTTTTATTGATTGGGACTGGATTTGGTTTGTATGGTGTGCTGTAGCTTGTCGTATCCACCCCATATTTACATGCTTTACACGATTTACAGCGTGTAAAGCCATTCTTGGGACTTAACCGGGTTTTAGCCACCAACATCTCCGGACTACTCTTTACTAAGGCGTTACTCATTGATTGAGCCTTCCTAAAAGTTATACATGGTGACCGGATGGATTGGTTGTTTAACACTGGGTCACTCTTTACCAATGGCCAATTCTTATTCATAATTTTGCGTATAGCTTTGTGTTGCAAACTTTATGTTAAAATCAATCTGGTGGAGGGTTAATCTTGTGTAACCAGTGATTTTTTACGCTTCATGAGTGCTTGCGTTTGATTGAGACCAGCTGTTTTCTTGATAGGAATATCCAGCATTATTTCAGAATGACTCCTGTCCAGGAATCTATTCTTACTTGCTAGCTGTGCTATCCTGCAGTCATTATCGTCGCTACATATCCTGCGTATTCGTAGCATCTCCCCATATGGGATGCTCTTGATTAGGTGGACAGGATGATGGCTCGTAGCATGTACGATTGTGTTTCCAGCTGTTATCTTTCTATGTAATTTAGTATTCAACTTGTTGTCTGAAATGTAAACTTCCACATCTAAAAGGTTTATGGTATCCTTGCTCATTTGTGCTGTAAAACCCAAGTTAAAAGAATTACAGTTGATACATTTCACAAATCTTTGAGCACTTTCTTCAGTTCTCCTCTAAATTAAAAAAATGTCATCAATAAATCTGTACCAGCATAAAACCTGACTCTTTAAAATTTCCGAATATTCTTTTCTTAGGACCTGTTCCTCACAGTAACCCATATGTAGGCAAGCGAAACTGGACGAAAAACAGGCCCCCATAGCCACTCCCCTGATTTGGTTAAAAATCTGGTTGTTAAATAAAAAGAAATTATTTTCGAGACAGGTTAAAATCATGGTAGATAACATTTTGTTATGCAAATTCATGTCCTCTGATCTTGTATTCAAATAAAACTCCACTGCCCTGATGCCATCACGGTGGTTGATACTTGTATATAATGTTGTGACATAAAGTGTTATTAGGAGATGCTCTGCTTCCCATTCTATTCCACTCAGTTTTTTCAAAAAGTCACTTATGTCTTTTATATATGAGGGAAGACTTTTGACGTGGTTCTGTAGGAAGTAGTCCACATAACGCGATGTGTTCTCCAGTAGACCACCACAGGCCGATATAATTGGCCTACCGGGGGGATTTGAAATGCATTTGTGGACTTTTGGGAGGAAATAAATTGCTGGAAGTTTCGGGTGATCATTCTTTAAAAATTTAAATTCATCTTGGGAAAGTAAACCTGCTGATTTCCATGCTATACGTTTTCCATAAAACTCATTGCGTGCTGTAGTTACTTGTAAATGGTTACTTCGTCTGTAGCAGTCTCTATTGTTTAGTTGGGCCAGTGCTTCTTTCATATACATGTCGTGTGGCCACAATATGATGTTGCCCCCTTTATCCGATTGGCGAATTATAATTTTTTGTTGCGCTTGCAACTTTTTCACCAGTTTATGATATTCATTATTCTGTTGGTTGAATTTCCTTGCTGAGTGCATTGTTTTATAATAGAGTGTTTTTAACTCCTTCGTGACTTTCTCACTAAATTGGTCCAAATTGTCTCTCAGCATTAGGGGGCAAAAAGTAGATTTAGGTTGAAAAGGAGTGCGGGCATCTTCTCTTCCTTCCACTCCCTTAAGTTTGGATCCTTGTGTGATTACATTATTCTCAGCATGTAATTCCTCCAAATCATTTAATAGTACTTGATCTTGTGTTGACAATCCATCCGGATTATTTGCTGGTAATGCACGTATCGGCCTTTGAAACTCTACATTGGTCCCTCGCATTGCACGGTATTTGCGAAGTTTCAGTTTGCGTACAAATTTATATACGTCAACCCTGGTGTTCGCATAGTCAAAATTAGCTTGTGGGCTATATGATAATCCAAGAGACAGAGTTTTTGTTTCCTCTTTGCTAAGTTTTATGTTTGTCAGATTGATTATGGTGCTTGAATTTGTTTCCTTTGTTACTGCTTGCGTTGCCACCTTTTGTTCACCTTTCTCTTGTTTTTTGGTTTTGTTGCATCTACGGCTTGCTCTTCGTTTGAAGTTCCTGTTTTTGGTATCCCTGCACTTCTCACATTGGACCTCAGGGTTTGTCGCCTGTCCTGGCGCAGGCAGTCGACTTCCTGCACTAGGGTTCACTTTGGAAACCCAATTGCTCTTGATGTTCCCGGTTGGTCCACTTCCGATTCACTATCAATGACTGAGCTGAGGTCAGATGCTGAGGAAACTGTATAGTGGGATCTCTACCAGTATTAGGTTGTTGTTCTCTCATCCCACTCGCAGTGCAGGTAGATTTTATATTATCATATTTCTTAGCGAATGTGAACACGCGTCCCTGTTCATAATCACATTTATCACGGGGGAATTTAAAGGTCTTCCTCTTTTTTATTACATCCTCTTCCTTTTGTAATCTGACAAGCATTTCGTTTCGGTATCTTTGTATCATCTCTGTTTGTTCCAACTTAGCAATCTCATCGATGGTTTCATCTATATTGTTTTGCAATGCTATCCGGTCGCTCTCAGCATATTTCACAAGGATCTCCAATAAACGTTTTGAAGAATCCAAATTTGTTTCGGCCCACTCGGATAGCATGCGGGGGTCCGGATTTTCATAACTAAGGGCTAGCATTATTCTTAGTCCCCTCAGGACCCTTCCCACCTCCAAATATCGTGTGAGCGACTTGTGCTCCCACCATTTTGATTGTACCATTTTGCTCAGCTTTTCTAGTGTTTTAAACAGTTCTTTGGCATTCTGGTTAATTGTGGGGGTCAAAGTTGAAATGGATGCCCTTGTTGTCTCCCCACTGGGAGAGTCATTGAACATATCCATGGCCGCCGCCTCGCGACTCCTCAGCGTGTCGACTGACATAGTGCTATGTGTGGGCAAGTTCCTTTTGAGTATTCAAACTATTAAGTCCTTTATTTAATAATCAGGCTTCAATAGTGCACACTCCTTCACCAGACATTCGGCGTCTCCCTACCTTCGTCGATACCTCCGCGTTTACACTTATCCTCCGATATGCGCTTGCACGTTGGTTCCACTCATAGGGTTGTTTCCTCGTCTGGGGGCTACCGCGGCGTCTCCTTGCTCGGGGTTTCCAATTAACACACCCGGAAGGATAAAAGGAAGTTGCTCCTTGCCAACCAGCCCACATCTCGAAGGAGGGGTCTGCGAATGACGAAGAAGCAGGCTCGGCAAAATTTGCTACTCGCTCCGTTCTCGTGATTTCTTTCCTTCACTCCAGACAAACGGACGCAGACCCAAAATCAGTGCAATACTATTTTATTGAAATGACGCACTGCACCACCGCCATGACGCGTTTCGGGCAACACAGTGCCCTTGATCACATGACGTGCATGAGGAGTGCCTCCCATTTTAAAGAGATATATATATTAATTACCTACTGGTAGTTATAGTTAGGACCTATTTTCCATAGGAAATCTGCAACATTCTATTTGGAATAACTTTGGCACCGGTTGAAGAATCTTACCGAACAGTTAAAAACGAATGGCCAGATCCGGTCCGCTCCTATCCTGAAAGTCGCGGGGTGAATCGTTAAGCGGGGGGCGAGAAAAAAGGGGGGGGTCCCAAAAGGTGTTTTCCCCATGCAATTCTCCATAAGAACCGTTCATCGCGGCTACAGCCCGAACTGCTGAACGGAATTACACCAAATGTGGCAAAGAGGTAGTCCTTGGTTCACACTCATGCCTTGCCATGGTTTAAATCTGTTCATTAGTTTTTTTTAGATATTAAAGGAAAGAAATACATTTATATCTGGGCGGAGCCTAAAGACACATCTCATTGTGAGATCTGATTGTCTGTCAGCACTTCATCCAAGAAGTGTTGGTAGCCATCTTGGGACCAATATACATGATAGCACCTCATTAAAAAGCATTGCAGTTAATAGAAGGTTTTAAGACTTTAGTTACATTATAAATCATTTGTTGACGGTACCATACTCATTTTAGGAATTTTGGTGTGTTCTAAGGTGATTTTACCATGTGAAACAGCCTTCTGCTGGGATATCACGAATAATGTTTGAGAGAAACTATTTTCTCATGCTTTTCCTACAGAGGTTTGGAAGGTGATCTATAAGCTACCCTGAGAGAATATTTTCTGTACATTCACATTATCTTTCTTAGTCATGTGAGAATGAAGTCTGACATTCTCAGCAAAACATGTACATCCAACAAGGGCAGAGAATGTCAGTTGATTCCTTTGTGTTCTCTTCAGCTTCCCAGAGTGTTCTAAGGAACAACTAGAGTGCCAACAGCCTTACTTATGATAAGAGTATAGCACACCTGAAGCCATCTTAATTGGAATAAAGTGGTAACTCCTAAAACATTTAATTTAAAAAGGAACAAAATGAGGGGGTTAATTTTGCCATAGAAAGTATGATTAGTGCTGCAGAAAGAAAAATGAGGGCACATGTTGAGTGACTTCTCAAATCCTCTTCTATTTCATTAAAACAAATTCTGACATGCAGGCTGAAACATGTACTTTCAATACCAGAAGCAGACTTCCGTGGTGATCAGTAGCTGTACTACAGTGATCTAATGAGCAACTAGAGTGTAAAACACTAAAAGTATTTCCTACTGAGGAGACTGTAATAAATGAGTGTAGGACTTGGCCCTTTCCCCCGAATTTTTCGTTTTTTATTCCTTTAATTTAGGGTGCCCCCTATTGTAACAAAAGGGTATAGGCCTTGTGTAGTGAAGAAAGCCCTGTGTATGTCAAACTAATGTTAAGGTGCAGGTGCTTACTTCCCCTAACATGCCCGCCACTGACCCCTGTTACTGCAGCGTGGTCATTGTGGGCGCATTCTAGTAGTCAGGAGCTGGCTAGAACCCTCAAACAATGTATCCATACTAGCCTGCCAGCCTGTCCATAGCCATAATGGTGGAACCTCCTAGAACCTCCTGGAACCTTCTGGAACAGGTGAGGTGGCAGCAACTGCCACTGCCAACTGTCAACTGGGACTAAATAAGGAAAGGGAGGGAAACTTTCCTGTCAGACTGAGGGAGCACAGACCTGGGGGTGAACCTACGCAGGAGCTTTAGGCAGTGGGGCCTAGACAGGGACCTATGACACTGGTAGAGACAGAGCCTAGGGGCTGCCTATCAAGTGTTGACGGATCCTGAATTTGCCCCCCTCACCTGGCCCGGGCGGAAGGGGAACCCCAGGTCTGCTTGAAGGGAACTAGCTGAGGAGACTTGATATCAACCATCAACTTCAACACCCCCCCCCTTTCAAGGAACCCAGAGACTGCAATTTACAAGGGCGCAAGAAATATAAAGCGCCAAGAAGAAACCAAATCACCACAGGACTTTTGAGAAATAAACCAGGTATTGGCGCTGTAACACTCCCTGCGCTCCCTGACGCCACCTGGGATCCCTTTTTCTGGATTGCCACTGTTGTGTGAACTGTCCTGTGGAACCTGCTGATCTGACTCCAACTGATATAAACTGTCTGCTGGCTAAGCGCTCTTATTCCCTGGCGCAAGCACCCTGCACTACCTGTCCTGAGGAAAGTGCTCCACTGAAGTGAATGCTAAGCGCTATCTCTGCGTAGCGCTAGCCTCCTGAACTGCTAGCCTAACTGAATTGCCTGAAGCTTAAGCACTGTAACTGCCTGCAGAAGCGCTAGAACCCTGAAGCGCTATGACTGCCTGAAGTGCTGTCCTGCATCATTTGAACTGGCTAATTTACTTCAGCTTGCTGAACTAGACAGAGCGCTGTGTCCAAGGCGCTATCCCTCCGATCACCTGCTGAAGAGCTGTGCCTCCTTGAGAAGCGCTTATGTCCTGCAGACTGTTGGGCCCTGAAGCGCTATACTCTTAAAGCGCCACAAAGCTCCTGGGCGCTATTCCTGCCTGAAGCGCTTTTGCCCTGATGAGCGCTGACTCTGCCTGAGACGGCTGTTGTGCCTTCAAGCGCTGTCGCCCCCAGAGAAGCACTGCCATTCGTGACCTGCTGGCTGAGCCCAGCGCCGTGAAACCCCTGGCGCTAGGCCCCTTTGAAGAGCGCTGTGATGCCCCTACAACTGACACCAGAAAGCCATTACCAGCACTGTTACTGCGAAGCGTTGTGAACCGGAGAGCTCGGCTGCTGCCTGGGGACCCTTGAGGTACTGTGAAGCGCTGTACATCCAGCATCTGTCATTAACTTCAAGCGCTGCATCAGCGAGGTGCTGTGTGCCCAGGACCTGAATTTGCTGCCTGGCGCTGTGTCAGAAGGCTCCATGAACTGGGGAATAGCCCCATTGGCCCCTTCAAGTACTGGAACTGGGCCAGGGCCCCCCCAAAAGACACCGTGGGGGCCTCAGCTAATAAAAGTTAACCCCTGCCTGGGGTACAGTTGCATGCCAGTTAGTGTAGCCCTATGCATGTTTATGGCTGAGTAATGCAGCGTTTATTCTCTCATGAAATGTTGAGCCTTTTTATGGGGTACTTACCTAATGGAATGTTTTATACTCCTGCCCCAGTGTTCTAACTTCTACCTACCAACAGGGATACTCTTGAATACTGAAATGTTTTATCCCTGCGTCAAGAACTGAAGAGCAAGGAATTGGTTAATTGTGCCTGTCTAATGAAAGGTTTTGTTCCAACCTGAGAATTCCTGCTCATGTGCCATTGTCTAACTGGTTCTTAGGCACAGGGTTTAGATATAATTAATGGAAGGTTGATCCCTGCTTGAGGAGAATGTTATTCTGGGTAAATTAAATGTTTAGTCCTACATAAGGGGCTGTTATCTTTAAGCTGCAGGAGCTAGGAAAACCTTATTACAGGCCCTGACGATTCGAGGAGCTTGCTGCGCAAAATTGCTAATGGGGCCTGGGTTCTAATGACCTGTTTATTCCTGATTAAGGAAATGGTTGCTTCTGCCAATTGAATGGTTTACCCTCATTCGAGGCACTGTTTATTCCTGCGTTTTTGGAAATGTTATTGCTGAGAAATGCAGTGTTTGTGCTCCTAATGAAATGCATAAGGAGTTAAGGCTGTAGTAACTTTGGAATTGCCTTAAGGAAATGCACATATTACAATAGGCCTATTTATTACTGCCTTATTTGAGGGAATGCTCTGCATAGGCCCTATTAAATGTGCAGGTCTGAGTCATGAAATGGTTGATCTATTATTAAATGTTTACTTCTGCTCAGAGAAAGGCTACCCTGATTGAAGGAAATGTTGTTCTTACTTGATGAGATAGGTAATTCTCGCCTAATGAAATGTTTTACACTGGCTTCATAGGAAGTTCTACATCTGCTCAAGGAGAATGTTCTTTCTGGCCTACAGAAATGTATTGTAGCTTATAAAATGTGTAGCCCTAATCTAGGAAATGCTTATTCATACTAGGAGTGATTCCTAAAATGGTTATTCCTGATTAAGGAGTGGGTTATATCTGCACAAGGGGTTGTTTATTCTTAATGAAGTGTTTTCTCCCACTTAGTGCTGCATTTACTGAAAGCCTACAGTTACCTATTCACATGTTTACTGCTGTATAGCGGAACGTTATTTCTTTCCTGATTGGAACACTGAAATGTACCACTGAAATGTTGGTTCTTGTCAAATGAGCAGCTTGCTCTTGGCTAAGTGCCTGGTTATTTTTCCTGAAATGGTTTAAGGAAATGTTCACCCTTGCTTGGTGAGAAGTGGGTAATATTCCTACAGATCTAACATGATGTAATGTCATTTAGTTGCCTTTTGTGATGTATTCCTTACAGGTGCTGACAAGAAGCAAGGACGGTCAGGCCTGTGGTTATCTACACTTCTAATATTCAGTATTTATCTTATATTTAATATTTATTCACCTAGTATTTATTGCCAAGTGTTGAAATACATGTATTTGAAAGGAAAGCTAATAATACTGTGAATTCTTGATTACCCTGACTCTGCTCAATATATAAAAGTTATTTAATTTTTATACATACTCACTGGAGTGGCGTCACTCATTGCGTGCCCAGTTTTCTGTCTCAGTGGTTGCGTGTGCTGTATGGTCGCTTTACACATAAGCTTTCGGATGCCTACCCGCTCGGGCCATGCTACCCTCGGGGAGCTGGTGACCCCAGTTCCAACAATGAGGAAATTAGGAAACTTCATAACAAATAAGTCTCCCAAGATGGCCGCTAGACACAAAAGAGCCCAAATGTAGCATAAATATCACCCAAGTATAGCCCAATGACAGAATGTCCCAGAGTGTTCTAAAGAACAACTAGAGCACTAACAGTCTTACTAATGACAAAACTATGGCACACCTGAAGCCATCTTGATTGGAATATGCTGGTAACACTTACAACATTTAATTTAAAAAGAAATAAAATAAGGGGGTTCATTTTGTCCTAGAAATTAGGGTTAGTGCTGTAGAAAGCACAATTGGGACATGTTTTAAGTGAGATCTCAAATATCTTCCTGTTATATTTCAACTGGAGCAGCCTGGCAGTTGATTCCTTTGTGTTCTACTGCAGCTTCCCAGAGTGTTATAAAGAACAACTAGAGCGCTAACAGTCTTACTAATGACAAAAGTATGGCACACCTGAAGCCATCTTGATTGAAATATACTGGTAACACTTAAAACATTTAATTTAAAAAGGAACACAATGAGGGGGTTCATTTTGTCATAGAAATTATGGTTAGTGTTGTAGAAAGAAAAATTAGGGCATGTTTTAAGAGAGATCTCAAATCCTCTTCTATTTAATTTGAAAATACTAAAGTATCCAACCACCACTGCACAACCGTAAACCCTAAATCTACCCCAGCACGACCCCCTACACTACCCTAATACGACTGCACTACCCTAAACCTTTAAACATAACCCTCTACACTACACAAACACCACTGCACTACTCTTGACCCTAAAACACTACCCCAGCACGACCCTCTACACTACACAAACACCACTGCCTTACCCTAAACCCTAAAACACTACCCCATACACTACACAAACACCACTGCACTACCCTAAAACAGTACACCAGCATGACCCCCTACACTACACAAACACCATTGTACTACCCTAATCCCTAAAACACTACCCCCAGCACGAACCTGCAAACACTACCCAAACACCACTACACTACCCTAACCCCTAAATCTACACCAGCACGATCCCCTACACTACCCAAATACCACTGCACTACCCTAAACCCTAAAACCCTACCCCCAGCATGACCCTAAATCCTAAATCTACCCCATCACAACCCCCCACACTACACAAACACCACTACACTACCCTAAACACTAAAACACTACCTCCAGCATGACCCCTAAACTACACAAACACCACTGCACTACCCTAAACCCCAAAACACTACCCCCAGCACGACCCCTTACACTACCCAAACACCACTGCACTACCCTAAACCCTAAAACACTACACCCAGCACGACCCCCTACACTACATAAACACCACTGCACTAAACCCTAAAACACTACCCCTACACTACACAAACACCATTGCACTATCCTAAACCCTAAAACCCTACCCCCTCACAACGCCCTACACTACACAAACATCACCGCACTACCCTACCCTAAAGCCTACCCCCAGCACGACCCCCTACACTACACAAACACCATTGCACCACCCTAAACCTTAAATCTACCACAGCATGACCCCCTACACTACCCAAACAAAACTGCACTACCCTACAACCTAAAACACTACCCCCTACACTACACAAACACCACTGTACTGCCCTAAACCCCAAAACACTAGCCCCAGCATGACCCCCACACTACCCAAATACCACTCCGCTACCCTAAACTCTAAAACACTACCCCAGCACGACCCCCTACACTACACAAATGCCACTGCGCTACCCTAAACCACTACCCCCAGCATGACCCCCTACACTACACAAATACCACTGCACTACCCTAAACCCTAAAACACTTCCCCAGCACGACCCCCTACATGAGGAGGAATTTATGCAGTGCCTCATTTCGTATACTCCTTTACAAAGATGTCTGTTTGCAGTTTCATGGTTTCGCTTAATATAGATTATGTTGAATTACATTTGGTATACGAAACATGTACTCAAATACATAATAATGGTTAATGCATTTTATATTATGAAGTGATAATATGAAAACATACAAAATGCAATTGGTTTCCAGACAAACTGTAAATTAACCCACTACAAAATGGATACCGTTTTACCATGGAAATTCTCCCATGTGGGGAAGCGGGTTGTCCTTTGTTTATGTTGATGTACTAGATGTGTGGTGGTGAAACCCAATACCCAGTGTGTGAGCAAGGGGACTGGGTTCCCCGAAACGCGCAACTGGTAATATAATCTTTGGCGTTGGACTGTCCTGAGACAGCGTAATTACTTGGATTCTGACAAAACAAACAAACAAATAAATAACATATATATATATATATATATATATATATATATATATATATTCACTGAAAAAACCATAGGTTTCACACCAGTTATAGTTAGCTGAAAGTTTTACTCGCATAAAACCATTGAAATTCCCACGTTATAGTTAGTTGGACTCACTATAACTTGCGCGTGCAATGCACTGCTGATGACGTCACATATTACATCACTCATGACATGGTCAGTAACATCACTCATGACATCACTGATGACACCATCCTTGTGACAGAGCTCCTTTCACTGTAATGTAACCCTTGAAACAAATATTCAAAAATAAAAACTAAAATATTGAAAAAAATGGAGATACCCATACCACTTACAACAACCAATTCAATAATTCCACCATCTATATACACATGCACTAATTCACCAACAGTTCTATATAGTCACTCCTACGTATACTCACTCATCATATGTAGTGATACACCTATACATCCTGTTACACACCGACAGTCATCCAAAAGTTACTCACATACATACTCACACATGCAAATAAACTATTGAACATCCATTTATTTGCAAATACAGGTATACACACACTACCACTTTACTTCTAAGGAAACTTACACATACTTACTCTCTTAAACAATCACTTATAGAAACACATACTAATTTAAATAGGAACTCTTACAATCTCTCACTCTCACATATACTCACTTATATACAACAATATTCACATATACTATATTTAAACTAATGTAGTTACTGATAAGGAAACTAGTGAGACACTCATTCACTCAGTAACACACACATATACACAGTCATCCACCCATACAGTCCTGCACATATGGTGTCTTCAAAACACATACAAGCAGAGAGTCAGTCACTCATGCATCTATGTGCTAAGTAATACCCCCACCAAACCATATAGACACTCATAATGATATTAAAACAAACATCTAATAACCCATATACACACACATGTAGCTAATCACCAACCCATGCAGCCACTTATACACAAAGTGAAACACTAATACATATATTTGAATATTTAAACATTACTTGTTAATAGATGTATTCACTAAGATACACTTAATAAGCCAGTTAAACAATCAATTTTTTTTTTTTTTTTAAACATCAATGTAAACTCTTATTTAAACATTTATTCTTCCAGCAACTTTTACATATACATATAACACAAATATTTATTTTTTAAAAATACACACATTCACTGGATGGTCTCATCAGTGATGTCATGAGTGATGTCACTGACCAGGTCATGAGTGATGTAATATGTGACGTCATCAGCAGTGCATTGCACGCGCAAGTTATAGTGAGTCCAACTAACTATAACGTGGGAATTTCAATGGTTTTATGAGAGTAAAACTTTCAGCTAACTATAACTGGTGTGAAACCTATGGTTTTTTCAGTGAATTTAATATTTTTTTTTAATGCTAATTCCTAACTATAACTGGTGTGAAACCTATGTTTTTTTAATAGCAAATCTTTATAGGTATAAAAAGTGAAAAAATTTAAAACGAATTTTATATTGTATAAATATGTTAATTTTTTATTTATTTATTTTTCACCCCGGGGTGCTCCCGGGGCGCGTACCGGTGAACACACGGGTAAGCGCAATGTTACGGCGCGCCACGGGGCGCGTACCGGTGAGCGTCCCGACAATGCTATTGCCGCGAACGAAAACAACATCGTGACGTATCGCATAGCCGCCACGCCTTGCGTCATAAGACACGCATCGCGTAGCCGCAAGATGCGTCTTATGATGCACCGCGTAAGCGCACCCGGAAGCGCAAACGATCGCGCAACGTAAGCGCCCCGACGCGCTTACGCTACGCGCCCCGGGACGCTCCCCAGGGCGCGTAGCATAAGCGCGTCAAGCCATGTGACTTTAAAATAACACTTTTCATTGGTTCAAAACTTTTTTTTTTTCAAAATTTTGAGAAACCCACCCATTTCTCTCACTATTGCTTTGTACTTGGAGAGAGCAAGAGCTGTTCTGTGTATTGTCTTCTTTTCCTAATTTTCCTGATCTAAAGCAATGGCTGCAAGGGAGTCATCCAGCAGTGATTCAGACGATTTTTTGCATGAGGACACTCCTCACCAGAAAAAAAAGAACCACTTCATCTGGAAATTTTATGACATCCCTGAAGGACAAAAAAAATGTATTGCTGCAAAAGTAACCTGCAAAATATGTGGCAGTATTTAATCCTCTAAAAAAATATAGCTTTGGAAATGCCAATTTAATTAGGCATGTCAAGAGAAGACACCCAAACAACTTTGCCAGGGAGAGTGTCAGGGAGCTGGCACGGAATTTACCAACAGATGGCGGCAGCACCTCCACTGGTGGAGCAACACCTTCGGGACCACCACGTGGAAGAATGGTCCCTAACATACAGCCGGTGTTTGCAGGTATTACATTTCTGTGCGTGGAGTGTGAGGAACTGCTCTGTTATCGGGAGCAGGGCGTTGAACTCATTGCTATAAAGAGACAGGAACACCGCTGCCCTCCCCGTCCCTAAATTTTCAAATTTTTTTGCTCCTGTTGAGCACTTTTGGAATCCCTGTTTTTGTTTTTCCCCTGAAAAAAATCCAAAAAAAATATAAAATCGTTTTAAAAAGTATAAAAAAATATAAAACAACAAAAACAAAAAAAAAGTTATTTTCAGAACTACCTCCAATTTATAAAAAAAATGCTATTTTTTTTTTAAAAAGTCTGTCATTCTTTTATCTCCATGGTACGCTCCCCGGTACGCGTACCCGGCGCCCCCCCCGCGAAAATCTAAAAAAAAAAAAAAAATTTTTTGTCCTACAGGACCCTTTTACGGCCCCCACATCAAACCTAGGGGGTCAGGGGGGGGTGTACCCTGCCCCCTTTTGCTTACTTCCCCCTTTGATTTTTGCCACCTCTTGTGTCTCAATCCTACCGAGACACAAGATGGCGGCCGCTGCGGACTGTTTCGAATGTTTACAGACACCCGAGAACCAATCAGCTTGCCGTGCGCAAGTCGCGTGGCGCGCCGGGTGCGCTCCCCGGTACGCGTCCTGGGGCGCGGCTCTAGATATATAAATTTTTTTGAACCTAAATTACTCAAAATCCTCTGGAGCACATATCTTGAGACATAGCAAAGGCACATCGGGCTACCAGTCCCTACAATTTTGCCAAGTTTGTTGAAAATCCATTCAGCCGTTCGAGCTAAAAGTGCGACAGACCGCCCTATGGAAATTAGCATGGGGAAAACACGTTTTGGGACCCCCTTTTATCTCGGCCCCCGCTTGACGAACCCCCCCCAAACTTTCAGGGAAGGAGCGGAGCGCCGCGAGGCAAAGTTGCTGAAAAATTCAGGCTGATTGCTCAACCGGCGACAAAGTTATTCCAAATAGAATGTTGCGATTTCCCTATGGAAATCAATCCTAACTATAACTACCTACTGGCGACCGCCAGTAGGTAATATATATATATATATATATATTACCTACTGGCGGTCGCCAGTAGGTATATATAGTTAGGATTTTTTCTCTATGGGATTTTTGAAAATTCTATGTCTAATAACTTTGGCGTTTGTGGACGGAATTGGCTGAAATTTTCAGGAAAATGGCACATTTTGTTTCTGAGCAGCCCCTGAAAATTTTGGGGGGGTTCGTCAAGGGGGGGCCGAGAAAAAAGGGGGGTCCCAAAACGCGTTTTTCCCATGTTAATTTCCATAGGGCGGTTGGCCTCACTTTTAGCCCGAACGGCTGAATGGATTTGCACGAAACTTGGCAAAATTGTAGGGACTGGTAGCCCGATGTGCCTTTTGTAGGTCTCAATATATGTGCTCCAGTGGATTTTGAGAAATTAACGTTCAAAAAAAGATATATATCTGTAACAGCGCTCCGCTTCGCGTAACGGAGGTTTGCGAAGCTGATTGGTCATTCTGTCACTGGGCTATAGTTGGGCTACATCTGGCTGATATTTGGGCTACATTTGTTTTTTTGTGTGTCTGGCGGCCATCTTTGGGCTACATTGGGCTACATTGGGCTTCATTGGGCTACATTGGGCTACATTTGGGCTCCAACATATATATAGGCCAATGTAGCCCAATATATATTTTTCAAAGTTAATTTTCGTAAAAACCACTGGAGCATATATCTTGAGACATAGCAAAGGCACATCGGGCTACCAGTCCCTACAATTTTGCCAAGTTTCGTGGAAATCCATTCAGCCGTTCGAGCTAAAAGTGAGTCCAACCGCCCTATGGAAATGAAGGAAATGAATGGGTAATTTGTAATTAGCAAATAGCTAATCGCAAACTAGGAATGGTAAAGAATCGCTATTTATTCCTTAAAGTTCGCTATTTAGGAAATGCAAAAAACTTTGATGATACATATGGCGGTTCATCTCTAACAAGATAAGAAGCATAGGGATACATTTATGATGACTGGCGCATCACCAGGGATGTGTTAGTCATTCTGTGCCGCTGTTCCGTCACCTATGGTGTGCTGCATTTACAATGCGGCACATCATGGGGCAAAAACAGCACAGATGCGTGATGTATCTGTGCCGTAAAGGTGGCGCATTGCTGGAGTTGTATCGCAAGTGTGATGAAGCTCCAGCAAGGGTCGGGGGTGCCCCTGTCGCAGGGTTTCTGTTCTCACACAGAACTGTGGACAGAGGATTGGAACCTCGGCGAATTAGGGTGTCCCAAAACTCACGTTAGTAATCAAAAACTCCTTAGCAAGCTAGGTACAGTGTCACATTGGATATAACAAACTCTCAATGTTTAGACAATCCAGAATATGAACTTATAGTACCTCAGGATACGTGGAACTCATGAACAGTCGGTCGTTATATATTTCTTAGAAACCAGAACATGGAGTTAAGAAGAACACATGTGTATTTGAAATGTTTATTTACTAATGCCGTCTTCTCAGGCGTAGTATCTTAGATAATGCAAGTACACATATTATCAGTAGCAAAATTACCAGCATAGTTACTAGTACATAAAAAGCAAATGGTGATAGTATGTTAACATGCTGTAAATGAATAAGAGTTAGCAACACTTATAAGCAGCCGCGGGCCGTGGAGGGAGTTACGGTGAGGCAGGGAGGCGGGGAGGGGGAGAAGCAGGGTGGAGAATACAAGTACACATATTATCAGTAGCAAAATTACCAGCATAGTTACTAGTACATAAAAAGCGAATGGTGACAGTATGTTAACATGCTGTAAATGAATAAGAGTTAGCAACACTTATAAGCAGCCGCGGGCCGTGGAGGGAGTTACGGTGGGGCAGGGAGGCGGGGAGGCGGGGAGGGGGAGGGGCAAGGTAGAGAGGGCTCCACCCTGCTTCTCCCCCTCCCCGCCTCCCTGCCTCACCGTAACTCCCTCCACGGCCCGCGGCTGCTTATATCTCACCCTCCCTAATACACATATTATATTATTTGCTAAGAACGTCTCTTTGTGTTGGTTTAGGGCGTGCCCATACTTTAGTGTCTTAGATTTGAAGGAATCACATCAGCATACACCAGCTCTCTCTTCATGTGAACCGCATCAACTGTTGTGTATGTGTGTTCGGCAAAGCAATATAAAACCCGCCTCATGCCCAGAATTGGCAGAAGTTGCACTTATGTTATGAGTATGAAGTCGTGGAGATCAGACCTCATAACAATTCTGTATCGTGTTGTTCTTGAAACTTTAGCACTCGCTGTACAGATATAGTTTAACAAGCAAAGCAGATAGTAAAGCAATAACATATTATTCTCATGTAAACCACGATGAACTACTAGGTGGAAAGCTAAAGCAACAACTAAGTGTCGTGTGCAGAAGTTGCAAAAAAGGAAAAATGGCGTTTAAACCGGTAATGAGCCCATGCTAACTTAACACGGTGTAAAGATATCCAGGACCTAGATGACACCTCCCCATGATCCGGAAACGAACTGAATAAGATAATAGAAGTGCCATCTCATGAGAGCAGATTGCAAGTTTATATGTGGACGGTCCGCAAGGTAAAGCATTAAAAACTAGGAAAATTTAATGCTAAAGAAAAATAAAACAGCCAAGTACTTTATCGAGTCTTAAGCCAATAGGCAAGGTAAATAATAAAAACTTGACAAATAAGTCAATGAAATGCTAGTACTCAGCATATCAAACATGAAAAAGGTCTATGACATAACTGTGTATGCAAAATAAGCTGCAACAGCCTCCAATAGGAAGTCACCGTCTTCATCCGAAAACAGTTCAGCCATCCAATTTAAAAGCGGAAAAGAACATACGTGCTCTCCCAGCACCGGATCCTCTATCACCATCAGAGGACAGCTCGGTGGGTTTTCAAGAAAGCTCTGTTCCAAGAAAGACTGTGCTGCCGCCAGTAAATTCCAGGGACCAAGTAGTCCATGCATCAATGCCACAGCCATAATCCTTTCGCCAGGACAAACCAACTCGTGAGTAATGATAGGAGTCATCAGCTGATTAAAGTCGACGTCAGGAGAAACCGGTCCGCAGAGACACAAATCAATGGCCCAATCGAAATCACAGGTCAGGCAGTGAAATACAGGCTGGACACAGGTGAAGTAGGAGAATCGAAAAGATAATCCATATGCCGTGCTTAATATCGCCAACGGCATTGTGCCATAATATTCTAGCATGCGATTGCGGAACAGTGTCAGCAGCTGCAGGGTGGGAGGTTGCATAGGAGGGACATCCATATTTAAAAATGTAAAAAAGCACAAGAGCGTCCGCTGGTAATGCAAGTAAAAATGCCAATCCACGAACCAGAGTGGAGAAAATAGAATGAAAGGAAGCAGGGATGACTCCAAAGATTTTCTCAAATGAAGTCACGAGACCACTGGTAACAACTTTAAAAAAGTGCGCCTGGGTCTTTGTGGAGGATGCGTTAAAGATAGTCGGAACCATCTTGCTGAAATTGAAAGGCAAATCTGAATTGAAAAGGGTCTGCACCTCTGTACGGGTGTTCGCTATGTGAAGCACGAAAGTTTCACGGGCCGAACTCAAGGCCACCTCTCTCTGAGACAAAAGAGCTCTTATTCTTGCCATGCCGTTGAAATCTGTCCCAAGGTTGGTATTTGTGGCCAGATTGAAAACTCCCTATGTTCATGTGTGGGAGGAAATAGAACATTTCTGCAGCAAATAACCCGTTCACTTACTGTTACGATAAAAGGAATACTTTTAATTAACTCAGAACAATCTTCATTATTGAGCATCAAATAACTACCATTTTCCAACAACTTGAACGTGGGGATGCTAGCAGGAACTGGCGTGCCTTGCAACACGCAAGCCATATTTGGTCGGTGTTTGTTGCATGAACCGTGTAACTGTATGTGCCTACACATTAGTGAATGATCTGGCGTCTCAGTGCATTCCTCTCCATTCAGATAAACTTCTTGATCATCTTTGAAACATCTGTATGTGTATGGAAGCGACCAGACCTCATGAAGAAAAGCACTACCTAAAGGTTCATAACGACCTATTGGTATATATTTCATACAATTTGAAAACTTATATAAAGCAAAAGGCAGCGTTATTAAACCGTGGATAAGGCACGTTGCCAAAAAACCCGCAATCCTCTGCTGATGATGTCACTGAGCATGTCATGAATGATGTAATATGTGACATCATCAGCAGTGGATTACGGGTAATAGTATCTCTAGTTTACTCCCCGCAAGCCATATTTGGTCGGTGTTTGTTGCATGAACCGTGTAACTGTATGTGTCTACACATTAGTGAATGATCTGGCGTCTCAGTGCATTCCTCTCCATTCAGATAAACTTCTTGATCATCTTTGAAACATCTGTATGTGTATGGAAGCGACCAGACCTCATGAAGAAAAGCACTACCTAAAGGTTCATAACGACCTATTGGTATATATTTCATACAATTTGAAAACTTATATAAAGCAAAAGGCAGCGTTATTAAACCGTGGATAAGGCACGTTGCCAAAAAACCCGCAATCCTCTGCTGATGATGTCACTGAGCATGTCATGAATGATGTAATATGTGACATCATCAGCAGTGGATTACGGGTAATAGTATCTCTAGTTTACTCCCCTATAGCTGTCTTTCTTTTAACATAAGTGTCTGTTTCCTTCCCTTATACTTACTGTTTTTGGTTCGCTTCCGGTTCGCGTACCGGCGAGCGAACTGGGAAGCGAACTAAGAGAAATAGAGGTTGGCACAGTTCCAAATATTGTACCAATTTTTTAATAACGGGGAGGTAGTTCTGAAAAGAACTTTTTTTTTTAATTGTTTTTGTTGTTTTATATTTTTTTTATTATTTTTCGGAACATTTTTTTACTTTTTTTGAATTTTTCTGAACAGTTTTATATTTTTTTGGGTTTTTCTTGGAGGGGGCAATGAAAACGATTCATTGTAAAGGGCTCAACAGGAGCAACAAAACAAAAAAAGAAGTATTTATTATTTTGGGCGTTTCGTACAAACTTGCATATGATAGTCCATAGCTCTGTTGATCAGAGTGATGCTTCTTTCTCCGTAGGAAATGAATCCATCGCAAAATACGCAGATGTGTTTTACTTCACCAAATTTCATTTGTATATTTGGCACCATCTCCCTGCCCTCTGGTCCCGTTACTTCCGGTACAACAGATCTTCTGGCCATAATAGGGAGATTATCTAGGTCGTTCCGAAACTGTGCAGCACTGTAGTTGTTAGGATGCCACCTAGTCATATGGCGATGCATTGTGTAGTTTCCGAAACTGTATTTTTTCTCGGTTCCTCTGGACAGTCTATCTTGACATATAAGGCAAGTTACGTATCTTGCATTTACTTTTTTCTGACCTTTGGGAATTTTAAAAAATTGCCAAATGAAGTTTTCTTTCCGGTGAGACGTCCTGGGCTGCTCAGGCAAAAACTGCCTCTCTTCGTGCTCGTCGTCCTGTTCCTCTTCTTCCTCTTCTTGTTGAATTATAACTTGAGCAGGTGGTCCACTCTTCCTTGGATGTGGTGGAGGTGGTGGGGAAGCACCAGCTGAAGCTACTAAAGAAGCCATTGCTCAGTGATCACAAAGGGTCTTTCTCTCACAATGATGAAAGTCAGAGTGAGGAAAGAAGGAGGGATTTTCATCATTTGGGAAAAACAAGAGTTCTCAACCAATCAAAAGTGTTCATTTTAGATTATATGACCTAGTCTTACATCATTAGGAAACCAAAAGTGAAATGAACCAATGAAAAGTGTTATTACCAAGTCACATGACTTGCTGTGTTTACGTTAAGCGCTTTGCAGGGCCTCCCGGTTTGCTTCCAGAAACCTGCGCTTTGCGACTCGCTTCGCGTACCAGTTCGCTAACGTAGCACGTCATATGACGTATCACGCGAGAACGTGAAACGTCATGCGGACGGGAGGCGTCACGATGTTGTTTTCTAACGCGGCACTTGCGGTAAAGAAACGTTTACCGGCTCGCGGTCTATTTCGCGGCATCAAGGTCAGCTAACGGGAAGCTTCCCGATTCGCGAAGCGGGAACGAAGAAAAAAAAATATTAAAAAAAAAAATTATTCATAAACATATAAAATATATTTTTGGATTTAAAGAAGAATACATTTTACAGCTACAGATATTAGCTGTTAAAAAACCAATGAAATTCACAGAAAAAACCATAGGTTATAGACCATATATACTTAGGAATTAGCATTTACAAAACCTTGAAAATTCACTGAAAAAACCATAGGTTATAGACCATATATAGTTAGGAATTAGCATTTAGAAAACCTTATTTTACTCACACAAAACCATTGAAATTCCATATATAGTTAGTTGCACTAACTATATATCGCGCACCCGCAATCCACTGCTGATGATGTCACATATTACATCATTCATGACATGGTCAGTGACATCACTGATGACATCACTGATGACATCTCAAATGACATCACTGATGACATCACTGATGACATCACTGATGACATCACTGATGACAACATCCAGTGACTGTATTTTTCTGTAAAGTTAAAATATGTCTTACATATTTAAGAATGAGTGGATGTATAAGTGTCTGGATGAAGGATTTAGTAGGTGCATGACTGACTGTATGAGTGATTGGTTAAATGTGTCTCACTGAGTGCATGGGTTAGTGACTAAACTGTGTTAATTTGTGCATCATTATGTCTGTTGTTCTGTAAACTGCTGCATGTGTTGATCAGTAGCTATATGAGTAACTATATGGGTTATTGATTGGTTGCCCAAGCATTTGTATGGGAGACTGAGTGTGTGTGTGGGTGGCTGGGAGGTGTATGACTCTGTGCATAGATGTATGGGTTCAAAAGTGCATGTGGAAACAGCTGTATGGGCGGTTGACTGTGTGCATGACTGTATTGGTGAGTGAATAGATATCTCAGTGCTACATGTCAAAGTAAGTACATATGTAAAATACAGTACATGTGAGAGTTGACATATATAAATAACTGTGCATAAGAGCCAGTGAATGTGTGAGTGGCTGTATGGATCATTGTGCACTTGTATCCAGGATTGTATAAGTGAGTAAATATGTTTTAGTATATGTTTGAATAAGTAAGGTGTGTATAACTGTATAGTTGTGAAAATGGAGGTGTGATTGATTCTTTGCATGACTGACTAGGTGTGTAAGTAACTCCATGGATGAGTGACAGTCTGTGAGTGTCTGTTTACACTGAGTGTATCTAAGGTTATATTAGAGTCTGAAGAGGTTCATCGTATTATCACATGAATGATGTCATCAGTGATGTGATCAGTAATGTCATTTGAGATGTCATCAGTGATGTCATCAGTGATGTCATTTGAGATGTCATCAGTGATGTCATCAGTGATGTCATTTGAGATGTCATCAGTGATGTCATCAGTGATGTCACTGACCATGTCATGAATGATGTAATATGTGACATCATCAGCAGTGGATTGCGGGTGCGCGATATATAGTTAGTGCAACTAACTATATATGGAATTTCAATGGTTTTGTGTGAGTAAAATAAGGTTTTCTAAATGCTAATTCCTAACTATATATGGTCTATAACCTATGGTTTTTTCAGTGAATTTTCAAGGTTTTGTAAATGCTAATTCCTAACTATATATGGTCTATAACCTATGGTTTTTTCTGTGAATATATATATATATATATATATATATATATATATATATATATATATATATATATATATATATATATATTCGCTCCAAGTCCCTCTGAAGATCCCGGGCACTCGCGGGCGGGTGCAGCTTGCGGTTGAGGGCCCCCGCACTAATACCTCGCTCGGCTTCGAAAATAATCTGTTTTCAAAGAACTGCACTCGTTAATCCAGTAAGGTACTCACACCACCAGGTTTATTAAGTCAGAGACAACAGACGCGTTTCAGCCTAAAGCCTTCGTCTGTGTTGATAGCACTGCTTGTGCTGATATATATATATATATATATATATATATATAAAAACCAAATCCTTTCTGCGAAGCACACGCAATTCTCCGCGCTGCCACACCTTCAGGAACGGACCACAGCAAAGGTAGTTTATAAAGTGCAATTTATTCCATAAGTCACAACATGACGCGTTTCGGCCAGGTTACCCCAGCCTTGATCACATGACATGTCAGAAAAAACCACGCCCTTAAATCTCATTTCGTCTGCTCACAATCCTCCCATTAGTAATAAACAGTGAAAAAAGACACAATCTGAAAGTGCAAGTGCTCACATTTCCGAATATAAAAAATTATCATCATTATTGTAATTAACAATTTAGACAGTTTTATAATTGTAAACTCCTATATTCAATTTAGAATATATATAATTGCCTTAGTGGATAGCTAGAGTGGTATGAGGTGAGTTAGTGTGCATGGTGTGCTTCTGTTAAGGTTTTATGTTGGGAGAGGGCATTTCGAAGCAATTCACCAAGGACCTGTTCATGCAGCTGGTTTTGCGATCTTAGCCTTGTTCAGTGAAGTGCCATGTCTCTTCCATTTTACAGCCATTTTAACATTTACTTATGTGCCTACCTTTACAATTGATTCAGAAGTATCTTTTCCATTTCCCACTTTCTCTGGTTCTACCAAAAAAGAAAAGAAAATATATGTTAACTTTGTATTGCATCATATTTAAAATAGATCTTCTTTTGGAAAACTGTTAGGGGCATAAAGAGACTATAACACAAAATGAATATGTGCAGTAATCTCGATTGGGCTGGTGACGGCATGTGGAGTACTGAAAGTGTCATGGTGTAAGGATTCCCAGTTATCAGTGGGTGATAGCTGAGAAGAAAAGATATTCTTCTGGTGGGGCATTGTCCTTTCAAAAGAAAGTCCTGGAATTACTGTTTGTGTATTGTATTCACACCTGTCCCCACCAAGCAATTTCAAGTCAGTTGGATTTGGCAATAATACTCACCATCTGAAATTACTAGGCCATTTCTTGTATGTTCTGATTTCAGACATGCTTTTGCTCACAGATGGCTACTGCTTTAAACAGGAGTAATATGTGTGCATAAACACACTGGGTTTATGTCTGTGTCCAATAAGCTCAATTTGGGCAGAGCAGTACTTGCAATGCTGATATCGCTCCACTATCGGATTTCAATTCAAGCCCCTAGTTGTTCCTGGTGACAGGAATGAGATAAGTGCTGGCCCTGGAGAATGTGAGTGGAGTGGGGCAGAGGTCAAAGCAAGGAATTTCACTGTGGGTAGCAGCTTCCCACTCGTAAGGAGTATGTGAAGGCTGGTATGCACAGGTTGGCAAGAGGCTCCTGTTCCAACGGTGATTGCAATGATTTCTAATTAACTTTGGATAATGGTTGAATGAAATTTCTTGTGCATAGATAGGGGTTGTGGTGTCTGGTCAATACATTTATTGATATATTCTGTGTGGAAATATGGATTTGTTTTTCAGAAAGATAGTTGGCCACCTATCGAATGAGAGGGATTGATATATTTTAGATGAGACTTGGTGAGTTGTTGCCTTTGAAGGGTTAGGTTTATGAAGATGGGCCCTGTGATGTGTGGCTTGTGATGTTTTGGTTTTGTAAGACTGGTATCTGAGATGTGATTAGTGAGGTTTATGCTTGTGATGAGGATTCTTGTAATCTGTGTGACAAAGAAAGTAGTAATTGTTTCTTGAGACATGTCTCTTTTTGTTTAAAGAAATTCCATAATTGAAGATGTGTTGTAATGAGCACACCTGAATTTGCAAACAGCCTATGGTGGGGTGAAATCTCACTTCATCTTTGCTGGAACAGGACTACCTCCTTCATGGCAACAGACATTCAACCAAGGTCTACACTCAACCAAGGTCTACACTCTATAAGTGAACATACGACCCACGGTGAGGCTATGGGATGTAGTGGGGCCCATCAAGCTCACTTTTAAGTTACAGCTACATGCCTCACTGAAATAAAGTACTGCTTGAATGTAATTGGGGTGGGGGGGGGTTTATGTGTGCGTGTGCGTGTGTGATCCATTGTGGTTGACCCGAGTAAAAATAGAACAAGAACAGCACAAGCAAGTGACAGCCTCTGCTCGCATTTCAAATAGTAAAGTGAGGCCTTAGAATCTGAAGTGTGGGAGGATGGAAAAGATAAATTGCTTACCTGTAATCCTAGTTCTCTTCCAGGGGTATACTTATCAAAGTCATAAGCACAGAATAATCCCCGCCCATGTGCGGATCCCGGAGCACATATAAAAATACATATATATGTGTATGTTTAGACAAAACAAGTACGGAGTGCTTCCAAAACATACATATATACATGTATAATTACATATATATGCAGCCTAATGTGATGGAGCAGATTTCATCTGCAGTCATGCATTGTTTTATTTTTTGTGCTTCAGACAGGCTGCATTTAAATTGCCACGCACATTTTGGTGCAAGTTAAAAACATGGCACATGAAAAACATGAAAGTGAGGCCTATTTAGTCAGAAATGCTTGTGCTGAATTAACATGTGGTTTACAGTGTAGAGAAAAGTGGCCTTTTTATCTTTGAAGATTAATAGAATGTGTTTTTCTCTTCCCAGTCCATCCCATATAATCTACATTCACTATTTCTGTCTTAATAGACTTTGACTTGTTGCATATTTTGATAAACATTTTCAGTTAATAACACCTCTTTTTATAATGTGTGTGAATTAATAATGCACTTGGGAAACATAATGGGCTGATTTACATGAAATTAATATTATCTTTGTGTTTGTTTTATTTTTGGGGCCTACACAAAACATGGCTGCCTGTGAATCCATCAAGGCTATGGCTTGCAATTTAATGAGAGGGAGCATGCGCAGACTGTGGCAGCTTTCCTAAAGGAGTCAAGGACATCTTGAACTGTACATTCTTGTGATTCTGCCAATGTACCAGTGTTAGTTAAAAGTGTCCATCTGACTAAACTGTGGAAGGAAGGATGAATTAGAATGAAACATTTTTCCTAGTAAATGTTGCAAACATATAAAATGTATTAAGTCATTTGCGCTTCTTTTGTTAAAACTGGTGAAGTCAGGTTTTTAGAATGAGTCAGGGGGAGTGAGAACTCATGCCATCATGACTGACCAATCACGTAAGGTTCTCCTGAAAGATGCTACATCTTTGTGTAATCTGCCAATAATTAGGGTATAAATACTGTCCTCTCTGGATGGGGGCTGGCTTTTTTTCTCAGCTCAGCTGGCTTCTATGGGTTAGGTACGAGAAACGTCTCGGGAGATTGCTGAAGGGCAGGTTTGCGTCCGAGGAGATTCAGGGGGAGGTTTCTTGCTTCCACGTAATATCTTGGCACATCAAGCCACATTCCTTTGAGGTCTTGTGAAGGGCGGGCTGTCTCCCTCCTTTTTGCTCTTTAGACACAGAGATGCACATGAGCAGCAACAGATAGAAAGGCTCTATAGAATTAGATGCTGAACTTTAAGTTTATGCTTTGACTAATTAATTAGGTCTGAAAAGATTTATTGGTCTTGTGCATTTATTTCTCTTTATGGGAGATTTTTGCCAACTATTTAATTATTGATTAGCTTTGCAAGACGATTTTTAGAAACTAAGAATTTTGCGCCACATTTTCATAACTACATGTTATGCTTATATGCAGACTGTAATGTGTTCTTTATTAATGCTATTTTTCCTGTTTTACAAATTCTGTAACCTGATTGATATTTTACTAATGAATAAAGGGTCAGAGAAAAATTAACTTTTTGACTAGAAAATAAAACCCTTTAAAATACTCAACAACTCTCTTTTTTGGCTTACAATAATAATTGTATTTTGACTGTTCATCTTTATTTAAAGTCTCCTGAAGGTAATACATGGTGTGAAGGGCCCAACACCTTTTGAGCGGTAAATTAGAGGTAGCATGGAGGTTTTACATTGAGAAACTACCAGAAGAAATTACCGCTCCATCAGTTTTTGGTAGCAGAGGATGGTTATTATTGATTAGTTTGGTGATTAATAATTATTGATTTCACCATCAACTACTCAACTAATGGATCATTGACCTTAAGAGGGAAGTAAAATAATTGTCCAAGTTATATAAATGTCCAAATCCTGATTCCTGACTCCAATGCTCAGAACCTGAAGACTGGCAAAGCAGTACTGGCAGGTGATGCAAGAAGTGGTGTGAGTATCAATAGGGTTGTGAAATGTTGTTAATATGCTAGCATGTATTTTTTGAAGTGTTGAAAATATTACGTTTTTTTATTGTTGGTGTCATTTTGCTCATTTTGAATTGATGGTGTTATTGATTATATTGGTAATTTCATAGGACATACTTTTTTGGTTATTGATTACATGTTTTAACTCTTCATGTAAAGTAAGTGTCTTGTTCTATGTTGTCTGGAACACGCAGGTATGCACACCTGTGGAATCCCGGGAAGGAATAGCGGGTGGTAAATGGAAGCCACACTGCACTGAGGTTACTCGTCTGTTGGAATAACACTGAGAAGCTAGGTAGGGCTGGCAGTGTTAAATTAGGGACTATTTTCTGTGTGAGTGATTGATAGCAAAGAGTTCGCTGGTGAAACTTTAGTCTGATATCACCTAGAAAGGGTCACACTAAAGGAGTAGCAGGTTCTTCTGAGCTTGATTGACAGCAAAAGGGTTCGCTGGTGAAACTTTGGACTAAGATATATCCTGAAGGATAAGTCCAAAGGAGTAGCAGGTTCTTCTGAGCTTGAGTGAAAGGTAAGCGGAAGGGATTTACCTGTAGTGTTTGAAGAGTAAACGGAAGGTCTTACTTTGTGAAGGGTAAGCGGAATGTGTTACTCACAGTGAATATAAATCTATCCTTTATTTAGCACAACAGACAGAGTAGCGAATGTATTTATGTTGTTACTAACAGAGTTATTGATTAAGAGAAATATTGCAGTAAGATTTTGTGGAGGGTCAGTGGTAGGAGTAAAACTGACTGAAATTTAGATTGACAGCTTTGGAAAAAAGAAATTGCATTGAACTATTGCAAAAATGAAAATGTTTGAAGGTTTAAAGAAGCTGTTAGGAGGTAAAGTGAAAAATTCGTTTTTTATTGGTGATGCTCCTGAAGGAACACCTGTGCATTTTATGTCTACCAGTTTGGGACAAAACACATGTATGTGGGTTCACCAATGGTGCAAGATTACTGAAAAAGAAGGTGCTTTGAGGTTTCCAAAAGATGGTACTTTTGAATTGCAAATTATTGACAAATTAAGGGAAGTGTTATGTGAAATAAAGACACCATCTAAAGCTGCACAATTTGAGGCCTTAAGCTTGTGGGAAAAGACAGCAAGAGAAAAAGCAAGTGAGGATAAAAAGGTAAAGCACCAGATGCAGGAGAAGAAAATTAGTGATGAAAAAGACTTTCAAATAGATAACGATTCAAGGGATGAAAAAATGGATGCATTGTTAACTGAGTGTCCACCACTTTATGTGGTTCCCATGAAAAATACTGAAAATAGTGCACCAGTAAATACTACAGGGGCTACTGCTTCTGTTGAACAGAGAGAAATACAGACTGAGAAAACTGTGCAGACATTGTATATTGACCCATTACCTGTTGATTCAGTACTGACAGTGATACCTCCTGGTGTTACTGCTTCAAATATGACTGATTCAGTTCAAGAATTACAAACTGCAGATGCACAGATAATGCCTAGAAAAATTATGACTGTCCCAATTAATATGGTCCCTACTGAAAAAGTTCAAAGAGCTGCAGAATCAGTGATTTTGCCAGAGTTTATTTCAGAAACTCAGAATACACAGATTATTGAACAGAAATTACACCAAGCACTGAAAGGCGAGGGAAAAATGGTATTTACAACATCTGCAGCCCAGGATAAAATAAATATATTTGAAAATGGGATTTTTCAAACCTGCTTTGATGAAGCAGCAGTGATTAAAAAGATAGAAAACATGGGGGAACATATTAACACAGGCCCTGAAAAAGAGAGACAGCTTAGTGTTTTAAATGGAACATGTGAACATGAAGAAATTAACAGTCTCTGCTGTTTAAATAATGAAAATGTGAACCAGTGTCAGGAAAAAGAATTAATTTCCCTGAGTAAGGAAACAGCTACATGTGCATTAATTACACATAATGGACTGACAGATTTGGCTCAAAAATATGAAACTGATGTTTCAGGAAGTTTTCCATTTCAGAAAAGTTTTAGGGTACACATGGATGAGGAAGCAAATGAGAAAATGTGTTCTTCAGGAATGCATTTGCACATTGCAGAAATAAAATATGGTTTTAAATGCAATGAGCTTGAGAAATTAGGAGACAATTGGGCAAGAAAACATGAGAAGAAAAAGAAACCACCAGACCTAGCAAGGAAAATGGATAAGGAAAAGAAGCCACCAGATATAATTGAGAAAAATAATAAGCAGAATGAGGGAGAAGCTTTTGCTTACTCATTGAGAGAAAAGGTGGGAGAAATGTATTTTCCTATGCTACAGAATAAAAGTGAACTTGCAGCATTTCTGAACACATTCCCACAATTGAGAGACATGATTGTGCTGTGGTACCCACACGTTGATGGATTTGATGAATTTTTAAAAGAGTTGTGCATTAATTTGAAAATGTTCTTTTACATTGACTTGCAGACTAAATTGTGGTTTGAATCTAAAGTTGTGGAAAGGCCAAGTGAAATGAAAAGGGTTAGCATGAATGCACCATCATTTTCTGTTGTTATGGAGGAAAATATAGCAGTGATTATTTTCCTGAAGGGCAGAGTGCCAGCAAAGGATGTTGATTGGGTACAGATTAAAAGAGCACAGGATGAAAGTAAAGGTATTTTGGTTAGTGCAAATTCAGGTATGGATGTTTTACTGCTGGAAAATGTGTCCTTTTGCCATCTTTATAACAGATTTGAGCATTGGAAGAAGAAATAAAAATTTAAACATGATGCACAAAAACATGGAGAATTGCAGATGCAAAATATGCCAGTTAAGCAAATGCAAATGTCAGTTCAGAAACAGGTACCTATGGGCAGGAATTTTTCAAGCACAGATGGTCCCACAAAATATGGAAAATGATAAAATTAATTTAAATAAGTTGACTAGAGCAAATGTGAAATATTTCAAGAGACAAAAACAGAACCAAGTCCAACAGGTTGCTCTGTTTGCAAATGAGAGTTTTAACACTCACAATTCTGAATTTACAAAGTTCATTGTAAAGGCAGTGGAAAGTCCAGATTTAGTTGCAGGAGTTTTAAAGAAAGAAATTACAAACCCAGTTTTAGAAAAATGTGCACCAAAAATAGGCCCATTTGAGGAAAACTGCAAAACTGTTGTCTGTGACTCAGGCCTAGCAGGAAAACAATTATTTTGCAAATTAAGCAGCACAGATTACTGTACACCAGATAATGCTATTTTTCAGATTCCTGATGAGGATGTACATTTTAAAATGGCCCAACAAGAGACAGCTGTAGCATTATTTTCAGAAAAGACAGTTGAAAAATTACCTTCTGCTTTGGAAAAAATAATAAACACAGAAATAAGAGAGTTCACAGAGAAGGATGCCAGGTTAATAACATGTGCAGAACATGTCTTATTAAAATTTGAACCAGATGACACGTATTCAGGAACACAATCAGTAGCAGGAATTTTACCAGTAAAAGGATTTTGGGTGGAATTGATTGGAAGTTTATGTAACTTTCTGATCACAGGTTCACAGAAACCAAATAAAAAGAACAGAATAGTGCAGGAGATTAAAAGCATATTTTTTCCATGTTGTCCTGTGGTACCGAATCCAGCCAATATATTTTTTCACATTCCATGTGGTGAAGAATGGCTTATTTTTATTGATTTTTGCCAAGTTCATGTCACAGTGCCATTGGATGAGAATAGTCAGGAGTACTATCAAAAAGAAGATGAATATCTGGAACACAAAATTGGAAAGGGAGGTAGAAAGGTGTCACCAGAGAAGGTGGAAATAATTTCCAAGATGAATCCACCTCAAATTCAGAAAGAAGTCAGGACATTTTAGGGAATGGTTAGCTGCTGTAGAGAGTGGTTACTAAACCTTTCCCTAGTGGCTAAGCCTTTACTGAGGCTGACACACTCAGGTGTGTCTGATCCGCTTCCATTGGACAACAACTGCACAAAAGCCTTCCTAGAGTTGAAAGAGAAAAAATGGCGCGCCCCAGCACTAGGAATGAAAGTTTATTTGAAAGAAAATACACTAATTTGCAGTGAGAGGGAGGGCTGCGCTCTCTAATTGCTTATTTAAAAAGATGAATGTTTTCAAGGGTCTGTGATGTATTGCCCAATGACCTTTGACCCTAACTTCACAGAAATGTCAGCAAATGAATTGGATTATGATGAAACTGAATATGAGTGTCTAAATATCATGAAAATATGCATAAAGCCAAATTCAGACTTTAAGGATGAATGTCTGAGTCAGCCCAACAATGTCCATTTTGTAGATGGCCCATGTTTGAAAGGTGACACATTAAAAGCAGCACATACTGTGCTACTTATACATGATGTTGTCAAAGCTTCATGGCTTTTAGTAATTACCCCAGCCCAAAATTCGAAATTGATTGCCCTTACCATAACATGCAGTATATCTGCTCAATTGGGAGTCACTGTTGTCATGGGAGATAGAAATGCTAATTCAGTTGCACAAATTTGTGTTCTGTTAGCATGTACATTCAATGGAATCTTCACAGTTGAATTAAAAGTGGCTCAAGAAAATGTTTTTGAAGCAGCACAACAGGGTTGCATCAGAACTATTTTGGAAAAAAATGACAACTGCAAAGTGGCAAAAGTGTTATTGCAAAGACTGATGCCCAGGTATAGATTGCCAGTTTCTCTGAAATCAGATCATAATGTGGTCTCAAAAATAATGAGTGCAGAACAACAGATTGGACAAGGAATGGATTGCAGCTATCTGCCTGAAGTGTCACACATAATAAAGCAACACAATGGCAGCACTGAGTTACCTTTTGCAAAAGACTGTGTTTCAGCATCACCAAAGTGTCTTGAAAATGGATATGAAAATGCACTTATGGAAAACACTGAGGAGAACACTAGCCATTGCTGTGTAGGTCTGGTTGATGTACAGTGTGCAGTTTCTCACCAGACTGCAGCTGCTACACAAGATCTGCATAATGGATGGTGCAACGGTTTTGATCTGAGAGATGCTGTGGTGAAACATCTGAATCTGATCAAAGTGAAAATAAGAGTGAAAGGCCTTGGTTGAAAAAAGTGCAAAGGATTGATGGTGCTCTGTCAGAGTTTCTCAGCACCTAATTTGCATGGAAAAAGGTACAGAATGCCACACTGTATGAGCCATTCTGATGGCAAGCTGATGACAATGAGCAAAGAAATGCTGAAACTGTCATGTTGAATTCCTTTTTTATTATTTTAGTTACTTATTTTAAAGAAGACTAACTGTTCCAAGAAGCTACTTACAGATCTCTGCACTAAAACATTTGAGCTTGGCTATATATGATCTGATTACAGACCAAACTTGTGTTTGCCTTAGAAATAGAAGTAACATTGTTATATGCTCAGCTTTTGCAATAAAAAAAAAAAAAAAAAATACTGTCACTTGTGAAATTAAATATGTGTGATGAATTATAAATCATTTTATTATGATTTGAATTATCAGAAGGGTGGATTGATGGAGCAGATTTCATCTGCAGTCATGCATTGTTTTATTTTTTGTGCTTCAGACAGGCTGCATTTAAATTGCCACGCACATTTTGGTGCAAGTTAAAAACATGGCACATGAAAAACATGAAAGTGAGGCCTATTTAGTCAGAAATGCTTGTGCTGAATTAACATGTGGTTTACAGTGTAGAGAAAAGTGGCCTTTTTATCTTTGAAGATTAATAGAATGTGTTTTTCTCTTCCCAGTCCATCCCATATAATCTACATTCACTATTTCTGTCTTAATAGACTTTGACTTGTTGCATATTTTGATAAACATTTTCAGTTAATAACACCTCTTTTTATAATGTGTGTGAATTAATAATGCACTTGGGAAACATAATGGGCTGATTTACATGAAATTAATATTATCTTTGTGTTTGTTTTATTTTTGGGGCCTACACAAAACATGGCTGCCTGTGAATCCATCAAGGCTATGGCTTGCAATTTAATGAGAAGGGAGCATGCGCAGACTGTGGCAGCTTTCCTAAAGGAGTCAAGGACATCTTGAACTGTACATTCTTGTGATTCTGCCAATGTACCAGTGTTAGTTAAAAGTGTCCATCTGACTACGCTGTGGAAGGAAGGATGAATTAGAATGAAACATTTTTCCTAGTAAATGTTGCAAACATATAAAATGTATTAAGTCATGTGCGCTTCTTTTGTTAAAACTGGTGAAGTCAGGTTTTTAGAATGAGTCAGGGGGAGTGAGAACTCATGCCATCATGACTGACCAATCATGTAAGGTTCTCCTGAAAGATGCTACATCTTTGTGTAATCTGCCAATAATTAGGGTATAAATACTGTCCTCTCTGGATGGGGGCTGGCTTTTTTTCTCAGCTCAGCTGGCTTCTATGGGTTAGGTACGAGAAACATCTCGGGAGATTGCTGAAGGGCAGGTTTGCGTCCGAGGAGATTCAGGGGGAGGTTTCTTGCTTCCACGTAATATCTTGGCACATCAAGCCACATTCCTTTGAGGTCTTGTGAAGGGCGGGCTGTCTCCCTCCTTTTTGCTCTTTAGACACAGAGATGCACATGAGCAGCAACAGATAGAAAGGCTCTATAGAATTAGATGCTAAACTTTAAGTTTATGCTTTGACTAATTAATTAGGTCTGAAAAGATTTATTGGTCTTGTGCATTTATTTCTCTTTATGGGAGATTTTTGCCAACTATTTAATTATTGATTAGCTTTGCAAGACTATTTTTAGAAACTCTAAGAATTTTGCGCCACATTTTCATAACTACATGTTATGCTTATATGCAGACTGTAATGTGTTCTTTATTAATGCTATTTTTCCTGTTTTACAAATTCTGTAACCTGATTGATATTTTACTAATGAATAAAGGGTCAGAGAAAAATTAACTTTTTGACTAGAAAATAAAACCCTTTAAAATACTCAACAACTCTCTTTTTTGGCTTACAATAATAATTGTATTTTGACTGTTCATCTTTATTTAAAGTCTCCTGAAGGTAATACATGGTGTGAAGGGCCCAACACCTTTTGAGCGGTAAATTAGAGGTAGCATGGAGGTTTTACATTGAGAAACTACCAGAAGAAATTACCGCTCCATCAAATGTACTTCCAATAGGCTAATATTCCAATATTACATGGGTTTTTACAAAAAGAAAATAGTCTCCAATATAAACACTGCAACAGAGAACATACACTGTAATAGTGTTCCAACACAGCCCTTTATTTTCAGAAAAAAGGCAAGTAATAGCAGGCAATTAGCTCATAGGCTGCATAGAAGAAAAAACGTCACAGTAACAAAATTACTGGCACCCTGCCTTTAAGGATTCCAAGGACCTGGACCCGTGCCTTTAAGACCTTCAGGAGCCTCTTACTCCGATGATGTAGCACAGGTGAGTTCTTTTTTACCGTGTACAAACATAGAGGAATCATGGCAGAAAAAACAAAAAACAATATTACACTGTCAATACTCGTCCGGGGAGGAGGGAAGGTTGCTTATGACTTTGATGAGTATACCCCTGGAAGAGAACTAGGATTGCAGGTAAGTAACATATCTAGGTTGTGGGGTTTTAGGTTTAAACCTATAATAACTGATAAAACCCCACTGAAAGAAAAATAGCCCTCACCAGTGAAAACATATAAACACTGAAAAAACACCAGCACAACCACAAACTAAAGGAAAAAAAGAGAGTGAAAGAGTCATTTTTTTCTTCCTGAAGGGGCCAATACAATGTATCTTTGTTATACAAGCTAGCAGTAACAAAAGACTGGGCTAACATTATTCTGCTTCAGTTTTGTTGTTTAGGGATGCCACTTAAAATATTGTTTCTTCTTCCTTTTTTCTTTTTTCAGTTTTGTGGTCTTTGGTCTAAAGATGCAGGGTTTTGAAGCATGTTTTAGACCTTGTTTAATTATTTTATAAACTGTAGAGAATCAGGAAATATCAAAATCATATGTGATATTTCGACTGCGTTTGATTCTTTCACGGATAGGTAAAATGGCTGGTTTCATAAGAAGCTTTACTAAAATGTGTCATCACATTTACCCAAAGAGAATGGGTACAAACCCTTAATACATCAGCCCCCAGTTTCTAGTGTTTCAGTATTCATAGTAGGTGAATTGCCTACGCCTCAGCTTTGAACATTCAATGCAAGGTATAGTGACAAGTAAATGCAAAAAGAGTGCTACCACCAAGCATCTGGGATAGTGGTGAAAACATGACACCAGTCCAGACTTTTGGAAAACATGAAACGCGGTGTCACTTGGAATGCTCTACAAAAAACGTTATTTCCAAGTTCAACAAAGATTGGCGTGATATTGTTTGTATTTACAGTGATTCAGCTATGTATGTGAAAAAGTTGTGTGATGACCTATCAATATTGATACCGGAGCGTAAGTGATTCCCTGTAAGAGATTCTTGCCACTTGTTAGATGGTATGCTGAAAGCATCTTTACAATCTTCAGAGTAAATGAGGGATGCTATTGACTTTTTAGTCCTTTCTGTTGCACTCTCTTCTTATGCACAGGAACTAAAACGCAAATATTTATCATTTTGTGCTTTGTGTGGCATCAAAGAAAGAGTCAACACAACTGTGTCCCTTAACTGATGCTTATCGGTCCAAGGGGCTATGAATGCTATATCATCGATGTGGCAAGCAATTACAGAATTTTTGCTAAGTGATGATGCCAAAGGCAAGAATTATGAGGATCTTTGGTTGCATATTGATAGTGATGTGAAAAAAGTAATCTCTACTGCATGTTTAGATTTTTACAGAAAAACATAACTGCTGTAGTGGACATAATAAAAAAACTAGAGTCTGAAAAAACCCTTGTCAGCCAAATGTTCAGCATAATTGGTGTAGATGTGAAACATCTCCTTGAGAGTAGGCTGGGCGACACCTTTAGTGACTTTGGCACTGCAACATGTTCCATGTTAGAGTGCTTGCCATTTGGTAAGCAAAGCAATGTTGAAGAGCAATTCAGGAACGTTTATTTCACAATGTATGAGAGATGGCTTGAATGATGCATAGACATGTCCCTTCACCACCAATGGAATTTGAAGTCAATGAAACCTCACTGTGTTACTCTGTACAAGTTCTAGATTTCATTCACTAAATGGAAATTTCCTTCATAGTTTCGAAAGTGCTGCTTCATTTTTGACTGCTTCAATAACTCTGAGAGCATGAGTGCCCAACTCAACGCAAATGTTGCAGAACCTGCCCTAAGAATCGCAATCTTCAAGTGCACCAGTATTGGCATGGAAAGCTATGTCAGTGGCCAGAGTTAACAAATTGTGTACTGGCTGTTTTGGCGTTGTCCGTCCCAAGTGCCAATGTTAGGAGGGCCTTTTCACAGACGTTTACATGGGAAAGAAAGAGTGAGCGCGCAGGACCAAAGACTCACTGAAGAAGTATTGTATGGTGTACTAACATAAGTTTAATTTGCAAAAATCTATTCGGACCTCATATACTATGTATGTACACTGTCTATATACCATGTGATATCAGTGCAGAAAGCAAGCAATAAAAAAAGCAAAACGTTCCATAAACACCGGAAAATCACTTTTTTTGTTGTTTTTAGTGGCGCGAAAATGTGTGACCACTGATAACTGTTTTTTAAGGTATTGAAATCACTTGAAAACACTGAAGAAAAAACACCAGATTTTACCAAAAATAGAAACTGAAAACAGGAAAGCCTAAACATATCCTTCTCTTCCAGGGGATACTCATCAATAGTCATAAGCACTGAATAGAATAGCAAGCCCATACGCACTTCCCTGCGGACGAGTAGTAGTATAAATACATCAAATCTAACTTTTCTAAGGATGAAATCATCCAAATAGATTTCTTAAAGCGGCTTGCCCAAACCGAGCATTCGCCTGCGTGTCAGAGTCTAAACAGTATCGGCGAGTGAAAGTGTGTACTGATCGCCGCATGGCTGCTTTACAAATTTCTCAAATTGGCACATTCCTGAGGAGAGCCGTGGTAGAGGCTTTTCCTCTGGTAGAATGGGCCTTAGGTTTTCCCGGGAGGGCTTTGTTCGCCAGTTGGTAACAGAAAAATATACAAGACACAATCCACCTAGAGATAGATCTTTTGGAAGCCACAGAACCAGTATTGATGGAACCATAGTTTATAAACAGTCGGTCTGATTTTCTCAAGCCCTTGGTTTTGTCCAGGTAGAAAACTTCAGAACCTTCTTAAGGTCTAAAGAATGAAGGAACCTCTCAGGAGGAGTTGAGGGATTGGGGAAAAATGTGGGTAGAGTGATGACCTGATTGATATGGAAATCCGATACCACCTTATGAATGAATGAACATAACATTTATAATACGCTAACTTAGCCCAAGGGCGTTAGGCAGAAAACTCGGATGGGTTCTGAACACCACTCTGTTAGCATGAAAAACAGTATGAGGTTCTGTACAACACAGAGCTTGGATCTCACTAAGCCCTGCGTGCAGAGGTGATGGCGACTAGGAAAGCAGCTTTCCATGACAAGTGCTGTAGAGAAGCCTTGTGAATAGGCTCAAAAGGACCACCCATCAATTTAGCCAGAACTATGTTAAGCTCCCAAGGTGCAGATGAAGACCTAATCGGTGGGTAAACCTTCTTTATCCCCTCAAGATAATCTTTAACTACAGGAATTTGGAAAAAGGTACCCTGTGTAGGAGACTTTCTGTAAGCAGTGATAGCTGCTAAATGCTTTTTTTATGGAGAACTGCCAAATGTAGCAAATACTGCCAAATGTAGCAAATACGGCAAGATCACCTGCTCTTGCCCCCGAACTGGGTCATGACCATTGCTCATTCACCACAAGTAAAATCGCTTCCATTTGAAAGCGTACGATATCCTTGTGGAAGGTCTCTTGGCTTCCTTGAGAATATTCATACACTCCGAAGGTAAGTCTAAATGTCTGTACTGAAGGACTTCAGGAATCATGCCGTCAATCTCAGGGATGACAGACTGGGATGAAACACCTTCCCTTCGTGCTTGGTCAGCAAGTCTGAGCAGCATGGTAACCTCCTGTGTGGAACCTCTGAAAGCTGAAGGTCCAAGTATCACCACTGATGAGGCCATTCCGGGGCTATCAGGATCATTTTGGTGCTGGCCCTGTAGAATTTGTTGATCACTACAGGAATTAAGGGAATTGGTGGAAAAGCGTATAGCATTGTCTGAGACCTTTTTATCAAAAGGGCATTGCCCCGTGAACTTGGTTGGTGGAAGTCGGGGCATTTGGCGTTTGCCACGTCTGCAAACAGATCTATGTCTGGCACTCCCCATTGCAGGAAGATGTCCTGCCTGACCTCGTTGTTGAGCATCCAGTCATGTGCTTCGACGAAATCCCGGCTTAGGACATCTGTTTGGACGTTTAGAGTTCTTGGAAGGTGAATGGCCACTATACTTAGATTTCTTGCGAGGGGCTATTTCCAGATGGTCTGCGCTTCTAGAGAGAAAGGTCTCGACCTGGTGCCCCCCTGTTTGTTCAAATAATACATTGTTGTGGTGTTGTCTGTTTGAGCCGACAGGGAGCTGGACTGGAGAGAAGGGAACAGTGATTTGAGAGCTAGATGCAACGCTCTCAGCTCCAACAGGTTGATGTGATATACTCGCTCTGCCTCTGACAAAAGGCCTTGCACTTGGAGAGGACCCAAATGAGCCCCCCGGCCCTCAAGAGAAGTATCCATAATGAGTGTCTGAGGAGGAGGGTCCTGGTGAAATAGAACTCCTTTCAGGAGGTGGGAATGCTTCAAGCCCCAACTGATGGAATCCTTGCCCGATTGAGGGAGAATCACACAGTCTTCCCAGAGACCAGATGTCTGCATCCACTGGTCCTCCAGAGATTGCTGTAGAGGATGCATGTTCAATCTGGCATTCGGTACGATGGAGATGCACAACGCCACAGAACCCAGAAGCGATGAAACCTGTCTGGCTGTGGGATGTTGAGAGATGAGAAGATTGCCACAGTTCTCTCTAATTGAGGATAACTTCTCCTCCAAAGGACACATGCTTGCTTTTACAGTATCCAATAAAGCACCCAGGTAGAAGATCGGATTGAAGATCGATTTTTTGAAGTTGACCTGTAGGCCCAATTTGCCCAGTAGCTGGAGACAGTATGATAGATGACCCTGAACAGAGAGGGTGACAAGCTCTTCAGAAGCCAGTCGTCCAGATAAGGGTAAATGAAAATCCTTAGTTTTCCAAGAAAACCCGACACCACTGCCATGCATTTCGAAAAAGTACGGGGGCTGATTTGAGGCAGAACAGGAGACCCTGAATTGGAAATGCTGGTGGGCCACTTGAAATCGCAGAAACTTTCGATGTTTCTTGAACACCGGAACATGGAAGCAGCCGTTCTGCAGGTCTATAGCACACATCCAGTACCCCTGATGTGGATGAGGGAAGATCTGGTGCAGAGCTAACATCCGAAATTTCTTTTTGCGGATGAATTTGCTCAATAGCCTCAGGTGGAGTATTGGTCTGTATTCTCGGGTGAGACCTCTTTTCTGTACCAGAAAATAACAGGAATATATACCTATTCCTCGATGTTGAACTGGAACAGTTTCCATGGCATTTTTCAGCAGAAGACTGTTCACCTCCTCCTGAAACAAGAGGTGATTTTGAAGGAATTTGCCTCGTAGAGGAACTGGTGGAGATCCCTCCGGTGTAACCTGGATGATATTAATGCCAGGGGATAATGAGGCTTCCCTCGATGTTAAGGATGTATCCTTAACATCGATCTGGGTCTTTCTGGCTCTTCTTCTGCAGCTCCCGCAGGTTTTTTGTCTCTCGACGACACCAATTGTGCCGCCTATGATGTTGGCCGTCCCTGCGGCGAGATGCTTGAGGACTATCGCCTATGCGAAGAGGTCCTCGACGTCGGCCCCTTCGACTTCGATCGTCCTCGGGACCGGGAGTGCATCTTAGACGTCGACCGTCTATGGTCTTTCTTTGACGCAGAGTTCTGCGACGGAAAATTACTTGACGGCAATGGAGATTTTGATGCTGTCAGTCTATAGGCTCGTGGCAGAGTCTTAGCCGCTCTTAGATCTAGACGACGACTGGTGCTTTGACGCCGATGGGTGCTTCGCCTTCGACAGAGTCTTAGGTCTCTCGTGACCAGCGTAATTCGAGCCCGAGGTAGCATGCCTCAAAGTCTACTTACTTCTCGGTGACAGAGGCTCTTGTCTTAACGACGATCTGTCCCTCAACAGTGACGAGTGCCTTGCCTGCTTTCTAGACGTCGATCTAAACGGCGAACATTCGGGGATAAGCTTCTTTTTTTATGCTGGAGAAGTAGATTGGTGCCATTTTCTGCTTTCTTCTTGAAAGGAGGGCTCTTTGAGAGCAAGAGTGCTCTTATGGCCACTTTTGGAATTACCCTTTCCTCTCTCGAGCAAGGCATGAAGTTTTACCTTTTCTCTGTCACAGAGAGTTCTCTTGGAAAAAATGCTGGCTGTAATAGCATTTCTCAGGAATGTGTGAAGTTGGTAAACATACAATACACACGGAGCGTGGGTCTGATTTTGCCATCTTCTTTCCACAGGAAGGAGATTTATTGAATAAAGCTGGCTTTTCTGACAGAAACAAATTGTTAGTTAGTCAGAAAATCACTGAGAACAGCTACCAGCAGTCAAAATGTCAAATGTAGGGAGAAAAAAAACAATTTCTGACTAGAAATAGCCAAAAATACAGACAAGCTCAAGCTCCAGGATCCTCACAGAATGAGCCGAAAAAACCAACTGGCCCAACTGTCACCTGTGGTGCATGACGGGAGCAGGGGGGCTTCTAGAGGTCTTAGAGGCACGGTGTCCAGGTCCTTGGTATCCTTAAAGGGAGGGTGCCAGTAATTTTGTTATTGTAACGTTTTTTCTTCTATGCAGCCTATGAGCTAATTGCCTGCTATTACTTGCCTTTTTTTCTGGAAATAAAGGGCTGTGTTGGAACACTATTACCGTGTATGTTCTCTGTTGCAGTGTTTATATTGGAGACTATTTTCTCTTTCTAAAAAACCCATGTAATTTTGGCATATTAGCCTATTGGAAGTACATTAGGCTTCATATTTATGTAATTATACATGTATATATGTATGTTTTGGAAGTACTCTGTACTTGTTTTGTCTAAACATACACATATATATGTATTTTTATATGTGCTCTGGGATCCCGCACGTGGGCGGGGATTATTCAGTGCGTATGACTATTGATGAGTATCCCCTGAAAGAGAACCAGGTTTCTTTAGAAATGCATCAGTGAAATGTATTAGTAAGCATCCATTGATAATCCATTTCTGACAAATGCTCATTTGGCTGATGGTAGACGTGTGCAGGTTGGAGGAGGGCTCTTTTTTGTTGTGCCTATGGAATCTTCTTTGCAGGACATGCCCCTTTGTCTCTCGCTGTAGTAAAACTCCCAAAGTCTTGGGGGCGTGGCCACGGCACCGACCAAGATGGCCGCAGCCGCCTGAAGCTCCGCCGGCCGGGCGATTCTACTTCTCATTTGCCCCATGTAGGAGCCACAAAAATTATGCAGACCTCATACCGCTTACCCCTGAAACTGCGGAGAACACATCTGCACTGGGAGCTGCCGTCTGCGATGCCCGGCAGCCGGCCCGAAGGAAGTCCTGGCGGGTGCGGTGAGTGGCTGCCTCGGCAGGCTTCTGCCGCTGCCCCGTACTCCCCCTCACGCTCCTTGCTGCGGTTCCCTCTCCCCCCGCCATTCCCCCCCCCGCCCAACCGGCTGAGGCTTTTCTGGGTCCCGATCATGGCGCGGGGCTCCCGGGGCTCGGTAGGCCTTGGGGGCGTGTCCGCGCCGGGGCCTCGATTTTTGCGCTTGGCGGGTGGTGTGGTGGGCTAGTGGGAGGGCCCAGGCTTGTCCCCCAGGAGCTGTGGCGGCGCTGGTTCCCGCTGGGTGCCCGGTCTCCCCCCCAAGCCCCAGCTTGTGTGTGGCGGCCCGCCCAGATGCGATCACGTCAGCATGTGGTGCGCTGCTGGGCCCCCTCTGCCCCTGGACGCTATGATCCTGTCAAGGAACGGGCTCTGGGCCCTTAAAAAACGCTGCCGGTGCCTGGCGCTGACCGTTGCCTTTGATTCATGCGGGGAGGCTTCTGATGCCTGCGCTCCACTCTCCTCCCATTATGCCTACAGTCTCTGCACTCCCTGCATGGCGTTGCGTGCCTGCCTGAGGTACTGGGTGCCTGTCTGCCTGAGTTCACCCTGAGGCCTGGTCTGTTATGTGCTGTGGTCCCGGTACCTTTCCGTGCTGAAGGGGGGGCCTGCTTTGTCTCCAGCTGCTGCCTGGTTATACATCTTCGCTGCCTGTCTCCAAGTGGCCTCGCTGGCATTCTCAACTCGGTGCTAGCACTCGACGTCCATCTTGCTCTAGCCTCTCATTTTGTTACCTACTGACCCTCGGGGTTGTGGCGCTCCTGCTCTTCTGTTACTGGGTAACTTTTTGCTCCACTCACGATGGGGAAGAAGGACCCTCAGCAGAGTAAGCTGCAGTTTGATAAGGCTGCTGGGCCTGCTTTGGAGGCTCCCCCTGATCGGCCGGACGACCCCTCCTCCCTGGCGACAGCCATGTTAACCGAGATGCGGGTAGGTTTCAGAGCGCTGGATAGCCGATTTGATGATTTGGACAAGAAATTGGCCGACATATGCACGAAGATTCAGACGCATGACCGACGGCTGGATGTCGTAGAGGCTAGGGTATCGGATGTTGAGGACGGAGCATCTTCTTCTTTGAAAAGGCTGGAAAGGGTTGAGAAGATACTCAAGGAAGTAGCTATCATATCAAAAATGAAGATTTAGAAGCTCGCAGTCGCTGGAATAATATTTGAATTATTGGCGTGCCGGAGACGATGGCCACTGGACGTATGGACACTTTTGTGGAAAAGCTGCTTACTGATCTGTTTGGCAGGGAGACATTCACGCAGGGAGTTGTGGTTGAACATGCTCACAGGTCGTTAGGCCCTCGACCTCGGCCGGGCCTCCCCCCGAAAACCATTATCGCTCGGCTTATGAACTTCCGAGACCGGGACGCTGTTCTGCGGTCGCCCCACGATATGGAAGACGTCCAGTGGCAGGGCAGCAAATTGGCTTTCTTCCCGGATTTTACCATCATGGTTCAGGAGATGAGGCGTAAATATCAAAGAGTCAAGGCCACCTTGAAAAATTTGGGACTCCGGTACGGTATGTTATACCCAGCCAGATTGAGAGTTGATGTGGATGGCAGGCCTCGCATATTCGACACTCCAACAGAGGCACAGGAATTTTGTCAAACCTATAAAAGAAATCGCTCTGGGTCACAGTTACGTTTGTGGGAATTTACGGCCCAAATACGGATTCCCGGACCTTTTTCAATGATTTTCAGGTCCGTCTCCTGTCACTTGACCCTGGGCTCTTGATACCTGGGGGGGATTTCAATTTACGCATCCAGAGACAGCACTTACCGGGCTCCTGACACCAAACCCCGTGCCCGACAGGCCCTTAGAGATATGTGCTCTCATATTTCCTGAATTGATGTCGAGCGACGGCTCCATTCAACCCTTCCGAATTTTACACACTATTCAGGGTTTCATAACACATGGACCAGGATACATTACTGGCTGGTGTTTCCTGGGATGGCGGGTTGGTTTGACGACCTTCTTACCCTTCCCTGCACACGCTCAGATCATTCTCGCTATCATTCTCCGGCTCAGCGTCCCTAGACCGGGGGGGTACGAGCGACAGTGGCGCTTCCCTGGAGGTGCTTTGTTAGACCAAGTTTTCTGTGAAGAAGTTCGGCTTGCGATTGAAGAATATTTTGAACTTAATACTGGGACGGTCACCACCTGGGCGGTCCTCTGGGAGGGCTTCAAGGCCTATATCAGAGGAGTCTGCATTGGAAAAAAACGTGCTGGAGTCCTGCGGGACCTCTGCTTGACGTTGGATCGTATTGAAAAGGACTTTGCTGACTTGGACCGGTAACAACTACTATCGGCCTCCGCCTCATGTGAGGCTAAACGCCTGGCCCTATTGCTTGACTTTAGGGAGGCAGCTGAGAGGGAGCTACTATTCCTTAGTAGGCGGTGCTCCGCGAGACGCTATGGTGAGGGTGAAAGACCGTGGAGAATCGTACCAAAGGCATTGGGCCACCGGCGGGATTCCGCCTACATAGCAGCGGTGTCTGGGCCACGGGAAGACTAGTTCCACTCTACCCCTGAAATATGTGAGCATTTCCTTACCTACTATAAGGAGTAATATTCCTTCAGGGTCACTGGTGATTTGCGGGAACAAGGGGAATACCTATCTGAAGTTGCTTTAGTATACTTAGAAAAATACATGCAGGACTTTCTATCTGTTCCTATTTCCCAGGATAGCATCATCGAAGCCATTGATGCACTGCGGGGCTACTATGCGCCTGGACTGGACGGCTTCTCAGCCGATTTCTATAAGACATACAAAGATATTTTAGCCCTGAAACTCATCAAGGTTTACGCGGAATCGCTTGAGACAGGTATACTCCCCCCGACGTTTAGAGAGGCCGTCATTATTCTCCTCCCCAAGCCAGGAAAGGCCCTCGTAATGTGCAGTTCCTACAGGCCGCTATCATTGTTAAACACTGATTATAAAATTCTTGCCAAGATTTTCGTAATATGACTGCCTTATTAATAGAGTACATTATTGCCCCGGCGCAATCTGGTTTTGTCCCTCATAGATCCACTTCCCTTAATCTTCGCACTCTATTCACGGTGTTGCATAGGATTGACCCCGCCACCCCAGCTGCTGCGGTCCTTCTCGAATGGCCTTTCTTCTTATCAGTTATGCGACACATGGGTATGCCAGAATGCTTTGTCTCCACGGTTTCGCTTTTATATACTAGGCCTACCGCCAGGTTGCGACTAAATCGTACCCTCTCGGAGCCTTTCGCCCTATCTCGCGGTACTAGGCAGGGCTGCCCCCTGTCCCCATTATTATTCATTCTGGCGATGGATCCTTTAGTCCGCCATTTCCAAGAGAAGCATTTACATCGCGGTCTCCAGTTTCGCACAGGCACTCTTCTGGTCTCGCTTTATGCGGATGATTCTGTCTTGTATGTTAGAATGCCCCATTTAAACCTGGAACCTTTGATATTGGAAATTGCACGGTTTGGCAAATTCTCCGGACTCAGCATTAATTGGCATAAATCAGTCATCTTTCCGCTCACGGCAAACATGCCTACCTGGCCCTGTGAGTTCCCGTTGGAGTGGTGTCATGATGAGATTAAATATCTTGGAGTGTATATTCACCTTGATACCGCCACCATCATCAGACTGAATTACGGCAAGGCCGTTGGGTTCCTGGAATCGCAAATTGAACGGTGGTTGCGCCTGCCCCTATCGATGGCAGGTAGGGTTGCTATAATCAAAATGGGCGTCCTCCCCCGCTTCTTGTATCTTTTTAACAATATCCCTATTCCCCTTACTAAGACCTTTTTCACACAATTAAATACATTGTTATTATGCCTTGTTTGGGCGGAAAAGCGCCTCGGGTTTGCTGGCGGACCTTGACTTTACCGCATGAGAGGGGGGGTTTTGGGAATCCTGATTTTTATTTATATTATCTCGTGGGGCAATGCTGTTAAACACATGTTTGTTTTCACCACGATGCTCGCATCCCTTATTCGAAGCCGGAGGCTGACTTGGTGCACCCAAGCGTTTTGTCTAATATACTTCCCACGGGGTTCCCGCGTGATCCCCAGGACATTCAAACAGTCTCCACCACATGCTGTGCGTGGGTTCGGTTGCGTAGGTTGCGTGGGTTCGGTTGCGTAGGTTACTTGGGCTTGACATGCTGTATTTACCCGCACTGCCCTGGCCTAACCCCTCTTTGTTTCCACTTACTGGCGAAGTTCTTGTACAGCGCACACTGAAAAAGTTTCACATCCGTACAGTAGGTGATCTGTTTCCCGACGGACGTGTTTTCTCTGTATCGGAGGATGCCCGATTTGCAGACTGTTCCTTTATGGACACTTTTGTAATGAAACTGGTGTATTCCATGCTTCGTGCCACTTTTCCTTCATTCCCTCCTGCCCCTGATCGCTGACACTATTGATACAGAGCCCAACTGGTGCACATTTCGTTTCCAAGCTTTAGAAACAATGTGGGACATCTAGACCTATATCTGATGCAAGAGTGCGCGCTGCTTGGGAGGGGGATTTGGGTAGGCCTATCACTGACAGTCAATGGGAATGGTGCTGTAGAACGATCAAGGAGATCGCGTTAAACAGCAAGCACTAGTTGTTTCATTTTAAATTCCTTTGCAGGATAGATCACACCCCTGCCCGCTCCCACAGAATTGATCCTACTAGGCCTCATCACAGTCCGAAATGTTTGACCCCATTTGCCGACTTTGCCCACCTCGCCTGGAAATGTCCTAAAATACACCAGTACTGGGTTCAAGCTCACGACACACTGAGTGACATCCTGACTTTGCAGCTACTGACCACCCCGGAGATCGCACTGTTAGGCTATGTAGCAAATTTTCCCATAAAGGTCAGGAAACTGGCAGGGCTGTGCTTCCTGTTGGCCAAGCGCGAAATTGGTCTATTATGGGGCAGCAAAAAGCTCCTTTACTGCTGGCTTGGCTCCCTAGTTTAGCCAATTGTAATGTTAATTGTGAAGAGTACTCCGCCTTCATCCCCTGCGCCTCCCGCCCTGTAGACATTTGGGGGCCATATCGGGATTACATTGACAGGAAGCGGGCTGGGCACGACACACCAGTGTTGGGTGACATTACGCCTGCGGGTATTAGTTGAGTAACAGCCCGAACTCGATGCCAGACCCCTGTTCATTTAGGTCACTGCTCATTACTGATCAGACTGTTTTATGGACGCCATGTGTTATTTATTATGATTCTCGTTTCATTTTTGATGCTACAAAATTTCGACCCTTACATTAACCAGCCAAATTTGACATTTAATTGTATGATATTTCCAATTCACAATATTGGCGATGATTATTGTCGTTGTAACTCCTTTTTGCGCGTGATTTAGTGTCATTGCTACCGCAGATTGTACTGTAATGTTCAGCTTCCATTACTATGCAAAAACTGAAAGTAAAGTTTAAAATAAAATTTAAAAAAACTCCTGAAGTCTTCACACTTCATAGTGCATTTGATTTGGGTGCATCAGTTTGTAGACAGCTTAGTCACTATCTTATATGAAAGTCATCACCTTCAACAAATATTATACCTGTTCCACAGACGGTAAGGGTTCTTATGAAAGGGAGATGCTTCAGGGAACTGCTTCCAGCTGGTTGCAGAAACCAACAGTGGGATCACCATCCCACCTAGAATAGGATTGTAAGAGTTGGAGCCAAACTATCTCATATGATTTCCTTCCAGACGAAGGAAAGGAGTCCTTCATAGACTACTGAAAAAACTACTGAGATCTAGGACTGGTATTCATGACCAACAGTCCCCCAGAGGTAAGGGGAAATCCCATAAAGTCTGTACATTTAAGATGGAAGAGCTTTGGGTGTGCCTGGGAGTTTGCTTGTCCCACAGAGAGGGGATGGGACGCCTGACCCTGCAGGAAGTTAACTGCCCAAGGAGAAGCCAGCTGCTGCACCTGTGTGCATGGCATATTATAGAAGAGTCGACTGAATCAATGGAGTGTAATCTGAGCCAATCAAAGTCTAGGAATGGGTCTCCCAGCCTCCTCACAAGTTTCCTGACCGAGCTTCCTATGCCTGCACCGTCAACAGCCTGCAAACACGACAATCAGTGTGACTGTGACAGTGCAACCTACAGGCAGTCATGATTGTGCTGACTGCTGGGAGCAGACTACATGGTCAGAGCACCTTTGACATCGAAATGGTTAACATCCAGGTGAAACTTCAACGGTCTCTCACTTTTCCCTCAAGCTGATGTGTCATTGATCTCTCACTTCGGAGTTACCACATATTGCATGTGCTATATTCAATTATCCTTTAGACACCCCTATTATCCGTTATCTACATCTCACAATTAGATTTGCATTTGGAGGTTAACATCATTTGCATTTTGTCACTGAAACATTTGGATGCAAACTTCACATTGTTTAATTGTAAAACCTATAATCTTACCAGATTTGCTTATTTTCTGTTCTAGATCACAGGTTTCAATTTTGATTTTCTGTTTGTGGTCATCAACTGCTCTGTTTCTAACAGAAGAATCATCTTGTTCAACAATGGAATGTGAAGAGTTAGAGGTCTGCTCCTCATTTCGTTCCGATGCAAGTTTAGCTAGAAGACTAGTATTGTCACTTGACAGACTTCCAACAGATACTTGCATCAATGTCTCCCCAACAAGCAAAGATTTATTTTGAGAGTTTTGAGAGGTGGCTTCCGTACTAGCAATGTTTCCAAGCATATTGTCTTCAACAAGCTTAGAACGAACAACTGTCTTTATTAAACAGTTATCAAATTCTTTGTTATTCTTGTCAGTTATGATGCACTCAGTCTCTTTTCTATGGCACTGTGACTGATGGACCTCATCCTTCAATTCTGTAGAAATGGCAGAGACCTCAGGTTCCACAGGCACATTGAGCACTGTGCTGTTTTCTATTACATCTTTAGCATATTTACTTTTGCCTTCTCCCATGCTTGCAGAACAAATGAGGTCTTCACAGCTTTCAGTCTCTGACTGCAGCTGTGTGGCTTCTACAATTGCTGACATTCTGACAGTTGAGGAACTTTCTGCATTTTCCTGATTGCATGCAACAGCAATTATACTTTCCTCATCTTCTACTGGTACTGTGGTCAAGGAACTTTCATGGATGTTCTCCCTGTCCTTTGATATTATGCACTGGTTATTTGTAGAAGCTGAAGTTGGCAGTGAATTTTTATAAAATTCTTCAGTGTCTGCACTTGACACAGCATCTTCAATTACATTGTTAGCACTTGCACAGCTCAAATGAACCTCCAATTCAGCAGTGCCACTGGTCATCGTCTGTAAAGGTTGCTGGTCACAGACACTTGTTACAGTCACCACACCCTCATCTTTATTCTGATCTAAGCCTGTGCTAAGCACTGGATCTTCCACTCCTGCAATATCTGGAACAACAACACTCTGAACATTCTCTTCTGTTCCAGTACAAGATGATGAATCCTCATTGCCATTCCCTGTACTAGTGACAATACCTTCACCTTCTTCATCTTCTTTTGTGCCTGTGCTGGTTATAGCACTCTCGTCATCTTCACTAAAATTACCTTCTTTAACAGATTTCATATTCAGAGTACAATCATCCTTTTCTTCCACACCTGAATCAATCATAAAGTCTATATTTTCAATTTCGGTACAGGTTGCTACTCCACCACTTTGCTCTTCGACAGTTATTCCTGTGCTTGTTACTGCACTTTCACCTTCTTCTGAACCACATTTTAGTACTCCTATCTGTCCCAGGTGGTGTACAATACTGCTAGTCATAGCATCAGCTTCATCTCTTTCAACACATGTATCATTGAAGGCTCCTTCAGAATCACTTTCTGGTAGGTTATCAGCAGTTACAATGGCCCCATTCTCTTTTTTTGCTGCCTCAAAAACAGTAGCTTCTTCTGGATATATACCATTTGCACAACTTACGCCGTCAGCATCTTTTTCAAGATTTGCACAGGAAACATTGTTCTCAGATTCTCCTGAATTTTCAAATGTCAAGGATGGGATGCTTACAATTGTACCCGCACTAGTGACAGTGCGATCACCTTCTGTTTCACCTAGCGCTGTAACTGTATTCTCAAAGTCTTGTCTGACTCCCAGTGTGAAACACAAATGTTTCTCTTCTGAGCCAGCACTACTTACAGCATCTTCTTTGTCTTCTACATGGTCACGGTTTAAAACGGTCTCAGTTTGCAGTGTATCTGGTAAAGTTTTTCTTCCTTCGTTATTTGTCATCTTCAGTGCATCATCATTGTCAGTTATATTAGGATGTGTACTGGGAAGACCTGAATCCGTTTCTTGGGCATTCGTGGCAGAAGAAACACTGGCACCATCTCTAAGAGCAACACAACTAGAATTACCCAGGTGCCCCTCACCAATACTGTTTTCATTATCTTCGGCATATACAACCCTGTGCATTGCTGTGGGGGTGTCAATCTCAGTTGCAACATTATCTCTTGATGTGCTGGAGGAACTTGTTGCATCTTCTGTATTTTTTTGAGTGCACATCATAACTACTTCTGCTCTCTTTTCTGTGATTCTGTCCATCAGGGTACGTGTAGAGGTTGCTGTTCTCTCACCTGCACTGCCAGCCATGATTGTTTCAGAAGAAGATGCAGCTCGATCTTCTGTGTTACCATCCATTGTGGTTCCTGAAGAAGATGCGGCTGTCTTTTCGGTTCCTCCATATGATGTGGCTCCTGAAGAGGATGCTGCTCTATCATCTGAGCTTCTGTCCATCACTGTGCCAGAAGAAGAAGCTGTTCTCTCTTCTGTGTTTCCATCCATCATGGTACCCGATGAGGAAGCTGTTCGCTCTTCTGCACAGGCATCCATAATGGATACTGTAGAGGATGCTGATCTATCTTTTGTATTTCGTTTAACCAAGGTTTCTGAAGACGATGCAGCACGCTCTTCTGTATTTCTGTCAACAGTGGTTTCCGAAGACGATGCACTTCTCTCTTCTGTATTTTTATCCTCTGTGGTTCCAGAAGAGGATGCAGCTCGCGCTTCTCCATTTCTATCCCCTACATTTTCTGAAGAGGAAGCAGCTGGTTCTCCAGTGTTTCTATCCTCAGGGGTTTCTGAAGAGGATGTGGTTGTCTCTTCTGCATTCCTGTCATTCATGGTTCCTGAAGAGGATGCAGTTCGCTCTTCTACATTTCTGTTCACCACAGTTTCTGAAGATGATGCAGCTCGATCTTCTGTGTGTCTGTTCACTGTGATTTCTGAAGAGGATGCTGTACGATCTTCTGTATGTGTGCCTTCTGTAGTTACAGAAGAGGATGCAGCATTCTCTCCTGTCTGTTCATGCACTACATTTTCTGAAGAGGATGCAGCTAGCTCTTCATTTGAGTTTCTGTCCACCATAGTTTCTGAAGAAGATGACGTTGTCTCTTCTGTATTTCTATCTACCATGGTTTCTGAAGAAGAAGCAGCTCGCTCATCTGTGGTTCTTTCCACCATGTTTTCTGATGAGGTTGCAGTTCTCTCATCTGTGATTCGGACCACTGTAGATTCTGAAGAGGATGCCGCTCTCTCTCTTTTATTTCGCTCCATCACAGCTCCTGAAGATGTAGCTGCTCTTTGTTCAGCATGTCTTTCCACTACAGTTTCTGAAGAGGATGCAGCTCTTTCTTCTGTATTAGTGTTCATAATGGATTCTGAAGATGATGCCGCTTCTTCACCATCATTTTGTGAACACTGTTTGACAACTTTTATTTCCCAAGTACTGGTGCCAACTAAGGACCCTGAAGAAGTTGCTGAATCCTCTGCATCATATTCTGATGACATTATGGCTACTTCACTTTCTACATCTTTGTTATTACGATTACTGGTACTCATCACAGTATTAGAAGACGATGAAGCAGCTTCACCATCCTTATCAGAAACCACAAAACCTTTACTTTTACATACACTTATGTTTGCTAATGTGGTTGAAGAGGTTGCAGCGTTCTCAGTGTCTTTCTCTGTGGCTGTCCTAGAACTAAAAGATCTGTCCTTTGTGGTTTTTCCTGTGACAGTGCCTGAAGAGCTGGCAGCATTTTCGCATTCTTTTTCTACCCTGGTCATAGATGTTTCTTTCATTCTGCCTATACTATTGTCCATTACAGTGGATGACGATGTTGCCTCATCATCTTTTGCAGGGTGCCTCGTGGTCCCAAAAACATTATCTGCATTTAGGTCAATGACACTGCTCTCAACTTTGTTTTCTGGACTTGTGCGTATTCCAGGAACTTTGGCTTCCCTGCTTTCAGTACTTGAGTGTTTCCATTTTCCTGTATCCTTTTGTGTATTGAAGCCAATATTTTCTTTTGTCCTACTGTCAACAATACCATTTTCCTCCTTTTCTGTATTATTTTGACATGGACTGGTTTCTGTATTTGCTTCACAGACACTTATGCCACTCCCTTCTGCAACGCTACCAGTCAAAAGGTCTCTTTTCAGAATTTCTGAACAATGAACAGTCACCAAAGTCTTCAACTCTGTAGTGGTACCCACATCAACAGATGTGCCACTTTCCATTACTGATTCCAGGGTAACTGTAGTCCCCACGTTATGACCTGTTTTAGGGTCAGTTTTGTCTATCATTTCAGAGTAAACATTTGGTTTTGTATCCTTATTTTCAACAACAGTTTCATCTAGCTCTGCACCCACATCCACTCTAGAATGCTCCGGTCCAGATGTGTTTGTACTCAATATAATTTCTGTTACAGCAGTCTTTATATCATGAGCTACTTTCTCTACATTAGATAATTTCACAGTTTCTCCATTTCCAGTATCCAGGCCAATCAAAGCTTTTTCGCTATTTTCCGCCTCATTCATTCCTTCAAAGAGTTCCTTTTCACATGTCTCTTTACCAGACTCATTTGCAACTTTAGTATTCTCCAACAAACCACGAGTTAAACAACTAAGCCTATTCTTTTCAAGATGAGAATTTCCAGCTAAATCACTGCCAGGTAAAGGTTTACAATTTCTTTCCTCATCTGTTGGACTCTTTGCAACTGATGAACTTGTTGAGGAGCTAATTACAGAAGAAGTAGACCCTTTATTTAAACTAGATTTTTCCTCCGACTGTTGTCCTATAGGGCATCTTTGTACATGCATATTTTCATCATTTCGAAATGCATTACTTTTTACATATTGTTCAGTCATTTGATGAAACCCTTGCTTCATAACATTTTCCTCAGAACAATCATTTGCCTCAAAGTCTTTAGAATCAACATTTTTGGTAGAATTGTACAGCTTTTTAGAACTATTACTAGACGGAACTGGAGATTCTAAAGTGAGAATAGCTTTTGCTGCTTTCAATTCATCTTGGTCTCCGCATTGGTCTGCTGAAACATGCAGGACAGTTTCACCTTTCCTTAAGACACTATCTGTTAGTAGCGTTTCACTGCTTTCAGAAACATTTCTAGGAACTTCTTCAGAATCAGTTTCCATTACTTCAGACTCTTGTTCAGAACAGGAATAATCCTCACAATTTCCCAAAAGCTTTTTATGGGTTAATACATTTCCATCCACTGGAGCTAGAGTAAGTGTCTGTGGTGTTTCTATAGTTTTGCCTGCTGTCATAACTTCTCTTCTGTTATCTAATGTTATTTTCTTATTTGCTTTCTTAGGTAAAGCCATGCTGCCTCCTTGTGGTTTGTCAGGGCTTCCTTCCAATGGTTTTTCTTGTAATTTATCTTCCTTTCTTAATTCCCTACTGCACTGCTTTAAACTTCTACTTTTATTGCATTCGGTAGATAATTGTTTGTCTTGTTTACCAAGGCCCACATCCTTGAGGTCACTCTTATGCCGTTCGCTGGCTTTATCGCCAGACTGATGTTTTATCTTATGACAACCTTCCTTCTCAGGACTAATTCCTGAATATGCTATTCTTTGTAGCTTAGAAACAATACTCTCTTTCAAAACACTATCTTCACTATTCTTACTGGTGTCACCTCCTAGCAAACTTGTGTCTTTTGCTGGGTTTTGAGCGACTTCATGTGATTCAGCGTCATTTGATTTAGAAAGTTTAATTGAAATCTTTGACTTGCTTTTTAACAAAGACTTCTCTTCTGAAGAGCTCTTTGATCTTCGTCTATCCCTATGGAGATTTTCTTCATGCTTTGTGTTGCTGTCTGAATTAGCAGAGTCCAAATCACATTTCTCTTCTAAATGTGTTTCAGGTTTCTTTTGTGAGGCAATAGCACTTTCTTTTAATCGTCCTTGAGAATTCCTGTGTGTTTTAGAATCACTAGTGGATCTTCTTGACTTGTGTTCTGACCTTGACTTTTCTGTTGAAAGACTTCTCTCTTTTCTGCTTTCTCTGCGCGTGCTATCATCTGTTCTTCCTTCTTTACTATATGCCAAAGGCTTCTTTTCAGTCTTATGCTTACTTTTTCTGTCAGTCTTATCATCAGATGAAGATTTGCTCTGTTTGTCCTCTCCTTTTAATCCTCGCTCAGAGGGACGGTTGTCTAGGTCTTCCACTGCCTTTTGCACATTATCTGTTTTGTGCCTATGTCTAGATGAGGATTTATCATCTGAAAGACTTCGCTCTCGATCTCCTTTCTCCCTACTAGATTTCGTATCTTTTTTAGGTGCGCTCCGAGAATTATGCGAGTCTACATGATTGCCATCTTTTTTCAGTTTTTGGGTTTTGGAACTCATTTTCTTTTTTGGATGTTCTTCATTATTTGATTCAAGTCTGTCAACACGCTTTTTCACATCTCGTGTTTCACTTTCGTCAGCAATTCCTTCCAGTAAAGAGGTCTTTCTCTTTTGTTCGCGTTCTATTTTTGTTTCATCTTTTTTCTCATCTGTCGTATGTAGAGGCTCAGCGGACCTTTTGCTAGATTTTAAGTGGCTATTTTCACTTCTGACATGCTTTGGATCTTTTGAGGTTGATGAAAGCTTTTCAAAAGTCTAAAACTCAACAAAAACAGGAGAAGAAACATGAGTGAGGGAAATGTTATCAAGCTCTTCCAAAAACACTTTTTATTGAAAATATAAAAATGAGACTTCAGACGTTTTCTGACTGACGATCTCTTGCAAATAGATCATTTTTAAACACATAAGCCTGGTGAAATGCAACAGCTATTAAGCCTACCATCCCTTATTCCTACTATATTCTTTGCTGATCTGAAATGGCAGCTTTAGCTGAACTATGTACTACATGTAAAACATTCATAAAACAAGCATTTCAAAAGCGGACTTTAATTCAGTAAGCATGATCTAGAGCTCTAAGTCAGTACGCACATCTTCTGCTTAAAAAGAACAACAGTTAGTACAGCATTCAGTAATATGCTCTCATCTTCAGCCCAAGATCAATAGAATCTCAATTAGAATAGCTGAAGGTGTTTGGGAGGCTCACATCACAACATGGCACCTATTAACTGTAAAGTCAGAAAAGATGTGTTTTACTACCTAGAGGGTACCATAAAATGCAAATGGTAAACAAAATGAGTTAGGTGTCATGGCCTCTACAGCATAACATTAGGAAGTACTATTTACAAGTTCAGATGACAGCCAAAGGAAGGAAATATACCACCTGATGCAGATTGGGACACTGACATTCATAATCTCATTCATAACCTCATTGCCTGCATGACTATGCTTTACATTTACACAACCCATACAGTTAGTTCAGTCTAGTATACACAGCCACTACACAGCCTTCTCTCACTGACCACAAATCACACCAGAAATGCATGCTGCTTCACTGTAGATGAGCTGTGAAACATGCCAATGACCTTTCTGATCTCATCCTAGATCAGAAACTAGGCCTCCAAATCCTCACTGAAAGTTGGCTTAGCGATTCCTCAGGTCCTACCCTTGACATCCTAGTTTCTCCGTGCCACAACATTATCAGACTCGATCAAGTTAAGAGAACAGGAGGAGGCATAGCCTGTATTTGCCACAACAGTCTCTCAGCAAAGCAGTCCCCTTCTGCAACTCTCTCATCCTCCTGTAAATATATGTGCATAGACATCATCAGCAAACATAGACCCTTATGCAGCCTGCACATATTTTATCACCCTCCTGGAGACAAGCTCCCTCTGATCGAATAAACTATGGAATCTATCTTGTCCAACCAGGGACTCCACTGCCCCCAGATCTTCCGTGGTGACTTCAATCTTCACTGGAATGACCTGAATGATCAGGCGGTCAACAGTCTCAAAAACTTCCTAACTGACCTCAACCTGACTCAATTCTGTGACAGTCCAACGGACAATTTAGGCTCGACCTTCGATCTAATCCTCTCCAATCCCAACTCCATTCAGCTTGAATATATTGTCCCTCAGTATAATCCCCTCCAATCCCAACTCCATTCAGCTTTAATCTATTGTCCCTTGCGACTGGTCGGATCATCACTATATCACCTTCCGTATCCTAGAGAGATGGAACTCCAAAAGATTACAGCCATTAAAACAAAAACATTGAAAAGAACACTCCAAAGAACAAACGTAAATGCGCTGCAATCTGTCCCTCCCGCAGCCTGCTTGCATGTCTGACGTTCACAAACTCACTAAACATTCTAACTCCATGTTGACAGCCCTGATTGCAATTGCCCCCCCCCCCACAACTAAAAAGAAAGTCCAACAAAGACTCAAGACCATTATTCAAAGACAGGTTAAACGCAGACAGACACAACCTGTGAATAGCAGAACGCTCATGGAGATCTGCCACATACATTGGTCTCCTTAAGATTTTAAGTCTGAAAAGGAGTAGGCACAACAAACTCATCAGATCAGAAAAAGCAACCTTCCTCAAATCCCAGCTTGACAAAGCCAAAAATCGTCCCAAAAGGTTGTTTGAGCTGATTAAGTTTCAATCCAATAACACTCCTATCCAAACCCCTCTCATCTTCTGCCCTCAGCCAAACTGCAATGACTTTAACGACTTCTTCCTTGAAAAGGTGAGCAAGACGGAATCTGATATAAGGTCTGCCCTGATCGATCAATCACTCTCTCCTGACTCCTCCTTACCCTCGCTCCCTCTTTTTGTGCCCTGTCTCTCCCCTAAAAACAATGCAACTTGGAGTCAATTCACACCCCTCAATGACACATCCATCTTCAACATTCTGTCGACCCTGAAACCTTCAAATCAGTTCAATGATCACCCCCCCCAACTTCTTTAACGAAATGATAAGATCACCAGTCCTGCTCTGGACCAAAATTATCAATACTTCTCTTCTTCAAGGTGAAATCCCTGACTGCCTGAGGTCGGGCTGGTTCTGCCTATTCTCAAAAACCGACGGCTGACACAGAAGATCTGAATAATTTTTGACCAATCACAAACATCTCTACTCTGGCAAAACTCCTTGAGAAATGTGTTCATGAACAACTGTGCAACCACATTGAGGAAATCGGCCACAGCACCGAAACTGCTATCACTCATATAGTTGCCGACACTCTCACAATGCTTGACCAGAACAAGTCTTGCCTACTATTACTACTCGACCTCTCATCTGACAATCTACTGAGCCTTCTGGAATGTAGGATGGGGCTCTCAGGCACTGTACTAAAATAGTTTGCCTCTTTTCTCAATAACAGATCGCAGAGAGTCAAATCCAATCAAACTTTATCCAATTCCAGTCCCTCCACTCTGGGGGTGCACCAGGGTCCTCGTTCTCCCCCACACTTTTCAACCTATTCATTGAACCTCTTGCTGTAATCTTCAAAGCATCTGACAAACAAGTTACTTACCTAGGGTAACGATATATCTGTAAGATACATAGATTAGTGATAGATGCCTTACCTTAGAATTACCCCTAGGCGTCAGAATGGATCCGGAGAATTTTTTTTCGTCAGCAGTACCACTGCGCGTCGATAGGTAGCGTTGGCCGACTCCGTGTTTGTTGTTGGCGTCGTGGTCACCGCAATGACGTCACGGTATCTACTTAGACACCACCCTTGCGTGCTGAAGTCAGTTCTTTACACAACATTACACGCCAAAAGAGCAGAACCATGCAAGACACTGACCATTGGAGCACAAAACTAGTGCCCTGAAAGGGAGTCCTTAACCATAGAAGTCAGTTCGCAAAACGGGGAGGATGGGTGGGGCGGTAAGGAATCAATAGCTAATCTATGTCTCTTACAAATAGATCGTTACCGAAGGTAAGTAACTTGTTCTTCTGAAAGAGACAATTAGTTATAGATTCCTTATCTTAGAATAGTTACCCCAGCAATACCAACCAGAGGTGGGTCTGCAAACTAATTTCACACCAGAAAGTCCTGGAGAACTAAACGGCCAAAGAAGCCGTCTCTCTGGACCAGGCAGTAATGCTTTGTGAACGTGTGCAGAGATGCCCACATAGCTGGCTGACAGATGGTATCGAGGGGGACACCACGTCCCAAAGCAGTGGTAGCTGCCGTCGCCCTGGTGGAATGGGCACGCAGTCCCACTGGAGGCTCCTTCTTTGCCAAAGAATAGCAAGCTCTTATGCACAAAACAACCCACCTAGAGATGGTCAGTTTGTGCAGGCCTGACCTTTTTTGGTGCCCATGTAGGCAAGAATGAACTGGTCAACCACCCGGAATTGTTTTCTGCCATCCAAATAAAATGAAAGCGCATGTTTTGGATTCAGACGGTGGAGCCTCTCTTCCACCTTAGAAGGATCCGGAGTCGGAAAGAAGGTGGGCAGTGATGGTTTAACCAATGTGGAAAGAAATAACCACTTTGGGAAGAAAAGAAGGTCGAGTTCGAAGGACAACCTTGTCCGGATGAACAGCCAGAAAAGGAGTTTTTGAAGAAAGAGCTTGGAGCTCACTAACCCTGCAAGCAGAGGTGATGGCAAACAGAAAGCCAGTCTTTAAAGTCAAAAGTCTGAGAGGACAGTTATGTAGCGGCTCAAAGAGAGCGCACATAAGATAGGTTAGCACTAAGTTCAAGTCCCACTGGGGCATTAAGAAGGGAACAGGAGGAAAAAGAGGAGTAATGCCCTTAAGGAAGCGATTTACAACAGGGGACCTGAAAAGAGAAGGCTAATCAGGAAGCCTAAGAAAGACTGAAATGGCTGATAGGTTGCCCTTTAGAGTGCCCAGAGCGGAGCCCTGCTGGGACAAAGAAAGGAGGAACAAGAGACCCTCAGTAAGAAGGGGGGGAAAGGGGATCCACAGCCTTTGCTGGGCACCATGCCACAAATTTGTTCCATCTGCAGGCGTAAACCGTCTTAGTAGAGGGATGCCTGATGCCAAGATAATATCACAGACTTCAGGAGGAAGGTCAAAGGCTGTCAACTGTTGCCGCTCAATCTCCGTGCAAGGAGGTGGAGGCTGGACAAGTTTTGGTGGGGGACCGTCCCCTGCTGCGGCGACAGAAGATCCTCCCGAAGAGGACGTCTGATCGGAGGATCAATGACCATGTGTAACAGCTCAGGAAACCAGACTCTTCGTGCTCAATACTGAGCAACAAGAATGACTGGAGCCCGATCGTGCTTGATCTTCTTCAGCACTCTGGGCAGAAGTGGTATAGGTGGAAAGGCGTACAGAAGACAGCAACTCCACACGCGGTGAAACGCGTCGCAGAGCAAGTGCCACCTTGGAAATTCCAATGAGAAAAATTGCTGACATTGCGCGCTCTCTTCGGTGGCGAATAGATCTGACCAAGACTCTCTCCACAGCTGAAAGAGACCTTGCATCACCTCCAAGTGAAGACGCCATTTGTGATCCATCATGCACCTATGGCTGAGTTTGTCTGCCCTGGCGTTCAAAGAACCTGCTAGGTGTTGAACCACCAGGGATATACCCTGATGTTTCAGCCATGTCCAGAAACGGAGAGCCTCTTGGCATAGGGTCCACGACCCCACCTGCCCTGTTTGATGCAGTACAACATGATGGTGGTGTTGTCCGTGAACACCTGCCCTACTCTTCCCCAGACAGAGGGAAGGAATGCTTTTAGTGCAAGACGGATCGCCCGGAGCGCCAGAAGGTTGATGTAGAGCCCAGACTTCGCCGGAGACCAGAGACCTCTGATCTCCGTCTTTCCCATGTGGACGCCCCACTCCAGAAGTGATGCATCCATCACCACTGTGAACTCTGGTTGGGGAAGGGAGAGGGATCTGGCGTTGAACCAATCCTGGTTCGTTAGCCACCAGTGCAATTGTTGCGCAGTGCACTCTGAGATCTGAACGCGAATTGGACCGATTCGCCTGATGCTGTGCCCATTGTAGTCCCACTGCAGAGCCTGCATATGCCACCTAGTATGATCCACCAGCAGGATGCAGGAGGCCATGAGGCCCAGAAGTCTCAGAGTCATTGGGACCGAAAACCGGGATGGAGGCTGAAAAACTGGAATCATAGCTCTAATATCCCAGACTCGCTGCTCAGGAGGATAAGTCCGAAACTGCGGCGTGTCCAGAACCGCTCAGATAAAAAGGGAGCTTCTGAGAGGGAACCAGGTGCCACTTTGGCATGTTTATAGTGAACCTCAGTGAGTGCAGGAGGTCTGCCGTATTCTGGAGAAAAGGCCCGCCTTCAACAGCCAGTCGTTGAGATAGGGGAAGACTGGAACCCCTGATCTATGCATATGAGCTGCGACCACTGCCATCACTTTTGTGAACATGCGAGGGGCGCTGGTAAGGCCAAAGGGAAGCACGGTAAACTGAAAGGTCTCGTGGCCCACCTTGAACAGCAGGTAATGCCGGTGGGCCAGCAGGACGGGGATGTGAAAGTAAGCGTCAGAAGGACCAGATGATCCTCTGACATGCGATGGTGCTGAGGTGGCATGGATGGAGGGGTAGTCTCGAAGGGGAAGGAGTAGCCCCTTTGAACTATCTACAAAACCCACCTGTCTGACGTGATGGTGTGCCAGTGCGGGAGGTGGTGGCGAATCCGCTGTCCACTGGCGACTGGTGGCCCTGAAAGGTCGGACCAGAAAGGGTTGGAGGCTGCTGCAGAGGGGGCGCTGGTGGACTGGCCTGCTCGCTGGGTCCCACTCACCGGCCACACAGGGGCTGGACAGCTTGCACAGGCCTTTGGCTCTGGGCGGAACTTGGCAGGGCACCCCTTCTGTAGCCACGAAAGGGACGAAAAGCAGACTGCACCGGGCAGGGAGGTGGTAGCGAGGCCCAAGGATCAGGCCGTAATCTTGGAATCTTTAAGGCGCTCGAGAGCGCTGTCTGCCTTGTCGCCAAACAGACGATGGCCATCAAAGGGCATGTTCAAAAGCGTTGCTTGGACATCCCCTGTAAAACCAGTGGACCTCAACCAGGTGTAGCGTCTTACTGGGCAGGACGATTTCCACGTCGGTAGCACTGAGTCGGCCGTGTCCAGCCCACACCGGATGGTGAACTTTGCTGCGTCTCTCCCTTCGGCAACAGCACAGGAGAGCACAGCCGGGCCTCCTCCAGGCAGTGTGGCAGCACCAGTGCAACTGTGTCCCACACCGAGTGGGAATAACAGCCCAAAAAGCATGTGGTGTTCACCAACCGCAGCCCCAAGCTGGAGGAAGAAAACATCTTCTTGCCAAGGTAATTTCCTATCAGGTGCTGCATTAGGGAATGCACCGTTGGACATAGAGGCTTGGACTACAAAGCTCTCAGGAGCAGGATAGGAAGAGAGGAAAATGGGGTCGCCCGGGCGGGGCAGTGGCGTCGGGCAATCATCCTGTCCACAGGAGCCCCTGTGTTGGGCTTGGTCCAAGTGCCCAAAAGGATGTCCATAAGGGTTTCATTGAATGGCAGTAGGGGCTCCGAGGATGCCACTGACGGTTGAAGCATCTCTGTCAGGAGGTTAGTCCTGACCACCACCGTAGGAAGCTCGATGTTTAGGGCCTCAGCTACCATACGCAATACCACTGCTTAAGATTCACCCTCCTCCGCCGCCGCAGTAGGGGGAGACAGCATGCCAAGGTCTGGGGAGGTGTCCAGACCACTGGACTCACCCAACTCCTCTCTCCAATACGGTTCCTCCAACTGGTCTGCAAGAGGGTCCACAGACCACTCCCAGTCCTCCTCACCCTCTCCTGTGAGCCACTCAGGGCAATAGGAAACATCAGGAGAGAACAGGGGTACAACATTTCCGGTCAGCACCGGTTCCGACGGCGGGCGATGTCTGTCTGGCGCCGTATTCTTATCGAGGGGGAGGCCGGGGTCAACGACCGGCTGGGGACACAACCAGCGTCGTAGGCTGTGGGGGTGTCGTCACTGGATCTGGCACCAGAAGAGGTGTCACAAGGTCGAACAGCGCCAATCTGGATCCAGGCCTGGATCCTTGGGGGTCCTGCGGCACTGAAACCGCCAACTTCGAGTGCCTAGAGACCCCAAATGAGTCCGCAGGGCCTGAGGGCACGCTGGCGGAGTCAGGCTGTCCTAAGATGGAATGTAAGACTTCGTAAAAGCTTTGAAGCTGGGCAGGGGTCGCTTCGGGTCCCGGAAAGTGAGGGAAGGCAGGTGTCGACGTACGGGGAGAAGGCGAAGAGGGACGATGCTTCTTCGCCTTCTTCTTGTGCTTCGACTTACCTGAAGACGAAGACTTCGATGACGAGTAGTGATCCCGTGACCTCCCTCTCGACCGGGACCTCGAAAGGCACGGAGAGGACTGCTGGGCCTCGAGAAACCTTCGGGACTGCTCCCGCAAAGACTTCGGATTCATGGCCCGGCAGTCAGAGCACGACTTCAGGTTGTGGTCGCACTCCAGGCACAAAAGACACACACAAGGATGAGAAGCCTAGAAGCCGGTCCAATGTGACATCCCTCTGTGCACCAGGAGGCGATCAACTCAAAAATGGGTATTGACAAAAGTCGCAAAAACTGGAGTCCAAAAGTGATTTGAGGTACCGCTCTCTCCAGATCTGCGCTGGCTGGCGCGGAAAAAGAAAGAACTGATTTCAGCGCGCGAGGGTGCCGTCTGAGTAGACACTGCAACGTCATTACGGCATCCACCACGCCAAAGACGAACGCAGAGTCGACGCCTGGGGATAATTCTAAGGTAAGGAATATATAACTAATTGTCTCCATCAGATATCCAATATCACATGTATGCGGATGACTCCCAATTGTAGATGAAAATCTCTTCCCCTGAAGAGATCAAGATACTCAACGGAACACTGCACAAAACCCAAAATTGGTTAACTTCCAATCACCTCCACTCTGTATGTGGTGTTACCTCTCCTTCTGGCTCCTTGGAAGGGAACCTTGCGGTACTGCAGAGTCCCTAAGGATTTTCCGGTTTCCTTGTCCTTTTTAATTTTCTAGAGCGCATCATCCACATGTTTCTCAAAGAGCGCTTCCCCATCAAAGGGAAGATTCAAGATCTTGTTTAGGACCTCAGGACGGAACCACAGAGCCTGCAGCCAGCCTTGCCGACTAAGGACAGCAGCGCCAGCCAGGGAGCAGAAAGCAGTCATTGTAATGTCCACTGCACAGTCAATAATTTCTGCAGATGTTTTTGTGCCCTTTTGAATCTTTTTAGCTTCCTTCTTCCCATCTTCCGGCAACTGGTACAGATAGGGTGAAAGGTCGCACCACATTTGGCAATCGTAGCGACCAAGTATAGCTAAGACGTTCGCAGCCCTGATCAACAGGCTCGACAAGGAGGAAAATCTCTTTCCCGTGTTACCAAGGCGTCTGCCCTCTTTATCCGGAGGACTCGTGGGGGGGGGCAGAAGGATTCCTGGACTTCCTCTGGGCAGCTAGAGAAATGACTGAGTCCGGTTTAATGTGGCTGATCAAACAGGCCGGGCTATTATCTGTAGCCTAATACTTTTTCTCCAGGCGAGGTTGTACCGGAATGACCGTGGCTGGATTTTCATCACTTTTACCCCTCCATCCCAGACGAGATCAACAATAGGTATTGATCAAACAGACCTCTTGTAGTGCTCCTTAAAGTCATAAAGGAAACACTCCGACTGCACCGTGGGCATGGGCAGTTGGAATCTCTTAGCCGCTCGCTCCATCAAATTATGGAAAGCCCCTATGTCCGCAGGAGCGGAATCAATAGGTGCTGGCGAAGGAGAAGCCAGATCAGGAATGACAGTCATCCCATTCTATGGCTGGATCTTGAGGGGTAGCAGACCGAGGAGGAGGAACAGAAGTAAGTGGCTCCGCACCTGAAGCTGGAGGCTGCGTCGCAAAATCTCTTCCTATCTCCTGTTGATAGTCGTCCTGATAGTATGAGGCAGGATCATTGCACTGTTCCTCCATGTATTCTACGTCAGAATATGTGTCCTGACACTTGACATGTAACTGAGAAGGGCTATCCGCATAGCCAAACGGACCACCATCCTCCTCAGAACCATCTTCTTCAAGGAGGGGAGCAGGAGGTAGAGGAGTCACCCTCCTGGGGGAAGTCATCGCAGGTGTAATCTGACGCTTCCTGGCGAAATAGAAATGTTTTCCATCGTCGACTAGGTCGTCGACGGGGCCGTTGACGACATGAGAATCGTCGAAGAAATGGGTGTCGTCGACGCAGTCGTCGTCGAGACCATCACCACCACAGCCGTTGTCGTCGCCGAAGTGCATATCGTCGACATCGTCGACGATGACCTAGCCACCACTGGCGTCAAAGTCGTCGACGAGGAACCCTGAGTAGAAGGAGAAGACTGTACCTTTGAAAAAAGAGAGTTAGGAGGGCTTTTTAAAAGTCTTTAGCACCGCAGGAGGAGAAGATGGAGAAATAGAGCTGGATTTCTTCCCCTTTCGATAGTCCTTCCCTCTCCTTTACACCTCAGTAAGGAGATTCGCCAGGACTACGCCTTTCAGACCTATGAGAGGTCTTTTTTAAGGTCTTACCAGGACGTTCTTCAGAAGGCGAAGGAGACACTCTACCCTTTTTAAAGACCTTCTGGAAGATGAAGCAGAAGATCCCTCCTCACTGTCACTGGATACAGGCTCCTTTCTTCACTTGAGTTTCTGGAGCCAGGTTAATAGACATCCTTCACGGTCTCGCAGAGTCTTCGTGGAAAAAGTGCGGCATATATTACAGTCTGCTGCCTTCAGTAAATACAATCTTTATGTTTGTCCTCTACATATAACCTCTTCTTAACTCAGGTGGCACAGGCTTTAAAGAGGGCTTTCTTCTCCTTATCAGACATCTTGAGATGAAGTCCAAGCAGGTTTTGAAGAAAAAACTCTAGAATTCAGAATAACAGGAAAAAACTGAGCAGAGCTCAGTGGAGACTCCCTTGCACAACGTGCGGTAGAAAATCTGAGGTTCTGAGCTGCTCTCAAGAGGGTTCTAAGGGGTGAGGCTGATCTGATTGGTTGTTAGTTTTTTTTGGTCTCTTACAAAAAGAGGTGGATAGGTTGCAAAACAAGAATGGGTATAGGCCTAGGTTCTGTTTTGTAAATGGTTTCTATTGCTATTTTATGTATACCGGGGACTCCCATTCCGACGACGGGGAATGATACAAGCATGGGAATCTATGAAAGTTCCAATACTGGAGTAAGCAGGTTTACTTAATTTATGTAATATGTGAAATGTCTCATCTGACCAACAGCAGCCTCAGAGTGCTTTAGGTGGTACAAGATGGGAGATAGAAGTAGGAAGTGGTATTCTCACTGAGAGACAGCAAAGTTACTGCAGGTCAGGCAGACTGATATGACAGATGAAAAGGAATGATGAATAAGCCTTGGATAGGGCCAAAATGGCATTGACCAGCTGTTGATGGCTGGATGAAGGCGAGTGGATTGCATTTTAAAGAGTTTGGTGCAAAGGGAGATCTTGGTCAAAAGCGGAGTGAAGTGGGTGAAGTCTTAAGGCTTCTCTAGACCTCTCTCAAGTCTTGATAAAAGTAGGCGAAATATGCCATAGTAAGGATCTACTTAACTGCTTTGATTAGTACTTGCTACCCCTTTTCCAATGTGGGAACTGTTTCCATGTTGTACGTCATGACCACCCAGGTGTGGTTATCTTGTTATGGGACGCAGTTCTTAGCAGTGTGGTGGAAGACGGGGTGTGAGAGACAGAGGTGCAGATTCGTTTCAGTAAGCTGGCAGCTTTGATTAGCTTTGCAGGTGCCTTTATGGTATTTCTTGTGATCATTGCCTACGTACTTACTGCACTGAGTTGTCCAAGCGCAAATGTTGTTTAAAGGTTTTTATTCCTGAGCAGGTATTAAGGATAGCAATGGTGAGGTCTGCTGGGACGTGCTTTGTTATATCATCCCATTAATGTCATTGTGAACGTATTGTATTGTATTGCAATGTTTATAAACTGCTTACTACCCACCCCATGTGGGCGACTGAAGCACTTGCCTATATGGGTAGCACGCTACACCATGTAGCATGTGTGGTTGGAACAATGTTTTCTTTGTTGTGATCAAATGTGGGAAGTGGTTCCATGTTGGATGTGAGAACCACTGAAGTGTGGTTATCATGTTATGTTTGAGCATGTATCTATACATAGCCAGTGCAGGTCTGAATTAATGGTTTTCCTAGGGTTAGGACTTCTATTGATGTTGTTGGAGGGGCCTCGAGTTCCATGGGCCATATGGTGATAGGTTGGTATTTGTACCATTGTCAGAGGTCATGATCTCGGTCTTTGTGCTGAGCTTTAGGTGGGTATTCATCACTCAGTCATCCATTTGTTTTTGGCATTAAGGCAGGCATATAGTTTTGAGTTATAGATCTCTTCCAGGCCATCCATTATTGGAATGATTTACAGGTTGTCTGTATAGCCATAAAAGTTGAGGTTGAATGATTTAACCTGGTTTACTAAGGGAGTTAGGTACATCAGTGGTTCTTAACCTGGGGTCGATGGCCATGGACCCTGAGGGTTCACAAAACCTACGTGGGGGCCTTCGACCGCTTAGAAAATCAAATAATATTAGCAGAGTAATAAATATTATATAAATTAAAAATCCACATAAAATTAAAAAAATTTTAAAATGCTCCACAAATGTTGAGGAATTTGAAATTGGAAGTTAAAAACGAAGTTGGTATCCTTGCTTTATTCGCTGCAGCAGCAAAGTACAACAAACAGAGTCTAGTATGGATGACCAGTGGCCTCAATTGAAGCATCGGTATGTGCTAACAAAAAAAGTGAATTCATTCACAGCAAAAAAGACAAAGTGATAAGCTAAAGTTGACCTAGTTTCGTCTTTCAGAAATAAAATAACATTTCAAAAAGCCTCCACAATAGAGATTTTTGCATATTTTTTGTCTTTGTGAATTAAATACAATATTTCATTATCTCCAATTGTTTGACGTAAACTTGTTTCTTGATTAATGTGCACTGTTTTGAGTTAACAAGCACAGAAATTCATTAGGAAGGGTTCCCCATCTTCTAGTAATAATTCATTGGGCATCTACAAAGTGAAAAAGGCTAAGAACTGCTGAGTTCGCTGTTGAATAATCGAGGCGATATGAAGAACAACACCTGAGGGAAATCGCAATGTTCAGTGGCAGGAGCTGATGGAAGGACACAACAATGTTGGGTGCCAGGAGCTGTTGGAGGGACACCACAGTGTTGGGTGCCAGGAGTTGATGGAGGGACACCACAGTGTTGGGTGCCAGAAGCTGATGGAGGGACACCACAGTGTTGGGTGCCAGAAGCTGATGGAGGGACACCACAGTGTTGGGTGTCAGGAGCTGATATGAAAATTGAAAGGTTAACTGCTCTTTGTCTCGGAGGTGAAAAGAAATCCATCGTATAGCTTTTTCATGTAATTCAAGATGATGAAGTCTTTGTAATAATGTGTGGTGGTGTAAAGTGTGGAATGCCGCTGATAAATCCAGGAGCAATACGGCGGACATTCCAATTTTGTCCACTGTGAGTATTAGGTGATCCCAAATGGTAGCGGCGCTGTGTATCCACTGGTCTGAAGCCCGACTGTTGTTATGACATTAAGTCATCTTCTTCTGGTCATTTTGAAAGTTGAGCAAATAATGGTTTTTAAAATATTTTTCTGAGAATGATCCATTTTATGTACGTTTGGGGTGAGGTTTTTCTTTTTTTTTTTTTTAGGAGTGGTCTAATGTATGAGGCTTTCATCTCAGTTGGGAATGAACCTAGTTCCATGGACTTTTTGAGTAAGCATATATCAACTTCCCTCTATAGGCTGTGTAAAGGATTTTTTTTCCAAGATATTTGTAGGTGCTGAGTCTGAAGTTCATCCTGATGGGCTGCTTGCAATGATAATGTCAAGGATATATTTTTCTGAGTGGGTATTGAAAGTATGTAGTGGTGGAAGACTGCTTTAATATCTTCCTATGTTAGTTTGGTCAGATGTTGGGATGATATTTGCCTGTGTTTTCCTTAAGGTCATTTTCTGTCTTTTCTCATTTTTTACTTATATTCTATGGAAAATTCAAATGATAGCTGCGCTTTGGTGTTTATGCACTTTGGGAATTCTGCTATAACCATGTAGAGTTTCTTAGAAGGACATTCAGCTTCAGTTATGCTGGAGGACTAGTGTTGTATTTTTGTGGTTCGGATGGCTCTTTTCTAGGGTCTGTTCTGTTATAGTGGAGTAGAGTGATTTTCTCTTTTTCATCTCTTGATTTCCTCAAATTGCCTTGTAGTATGTTAAGCAGGGTTTTTATTCTTTTGATGTGGTCATTAATCCATGTGGAATTATTTTTGTGGTTAACTCTGGATGTGGCCTTTATCAGTATCAGTTTGTCCAGTGCAGAGGGGATACAGTTGTAGAAGGTGTCTATATTTTGAGGTTCCGTATTTTGGGGTCTCTTTCAAGATGGGAAGGTAGTCAGTGGTGGACACATTTTTCCATTGTCTGCATGTGGTTTGTTGGTGAGTTGTGGAATTTTTGAATTATTGTCACTGATAGAGGTCTGTTGATTTTAAAGGTGATGATGTTGTGGTCACGCCAACTTACTTGGGAGTCGTCTGTTACTACAACCTACCCCAAGTGGGCAAATATGACATTCAGAGTATGTCCATCGGAGTGAGTTGGACGGCAACAATTAGTTGGAGGTTAAAAGCCTCAAGGCTGGTTGTGGTATGAATCTCCTGGTCAAAATATATATTTAAGGTCCCCTAGAACATATAGGTTTTGAAAGTTGAGATAGTTTATATTCATTGTATCTGGTAAGAAAATTTTGCATTGATGGGGGTCTATATTTTAAGAGGAAGGAATAAGTTATAGTTGCAGTGGGTAGATATCTTATCATAAGGATTTACAGCTATCCATGGTGTGGTTTTCAAGGTGTGTTATTTTGAGTGATTTTTCAATGAATGACAGCTAGGAATCCTCCAATACGATTGTATGCAAAATCCCTGAGACAAGTTACCAAAGTCTTAAGAACATGAACAAGGATCAAATCTTGAATTGTCACATAACAGATATCAAGTAAGTACCTCTGCATTCTTTTCTTAGCTGGTAGAATCTTTGTTCTTACCTGACAACATTTTTTTTCTATTTTCTCTGTATTTTGCTTCAACAGAGGTGCCTGGATTTCCATGCTGGAGGGTATGAAGTGGGCTCTTCAAGTAAGAAAGACTGGATGCCAAGTTGACTGCAACAACTCAAGTGTAAATGTAAAGAATTTAGTTTTCTTTCTCACAGGTGTTCTGGGTTGATCACCAATGACAATACTACTTTGTTGGGTTTGCTGAAGAACTGGTGGTTTATGGTTGCTGTGTCATGGACTTTATGCAGACGTTTTCCCCAAGATGGCTGGCGATAAGTGTGAGACCTCACAAGAGGTCGCACAAGAGCTCAGCATGAATGTGCATCCGCCCAATCACTGTTTTTCTATGATTAAGACCCATTTAAATAATTCGTTCAACCTGTCAAGCAACAGGTTGACAGCAACCTTCTGACGAGGAGTGGGTCGGCAGACTAGTGCTCGCCCCTCCCGCCAATCCCCAGTATAAATGGCCACACCCACCAGGAAGCGCAGCGGACGAGCGCAGCGGGCGCGCCAAAGGCGCGCCTAAGGCAAGCCTGTCTGCGCCCGTCCGCGCCAGATCGAGCCCTGAGCCCGGGATCTCTGCAACACCAATACCATTCCCAGTCAGGTACACCCAAGAAACCCTCCTCCAACTTAGGAATAGCATCCCCACTCCTTGTCTCCATAATATCTCTCTAGAGGAACGACAATCTTGTTGTACTCATTGCTCATACAGACTGACACCACGCATCTCCCCCAAAAAACGATGGATTAAGATGGCCTTACTTAACTGTAGGTCCCTCCCGAAACACAGTGCAGAAATCAATCTGCTCCTGTCGGAATCTGAACTTGACGTACTCTTTCTTACCGAAACATGGATCAATTCTACATCGGACCCTGACATAGTTCAAACACTCCCCCCCGGGTGCCTAATTAAACACCAGGACAGACCCTCCGGGATAAGGGGTGGAGTCGCAATTATTTTCAGAAACAATCTGTCCTGCGATTTTAAGGACAGTCCAGTTCAGGATTGTGAAAATATCCGCTTCTCTATCTACCTATCCCCCTTAAAAACACTTTTGGGGATCCTCGTCTATCGCCCTCCAGGGCAGCAAGGTCTTTTCTGCAAATCCCTAGTGGAAACTATCTCCTCTCTCGCCTGCCTATCCCCTAACTTTACGGTTTTAGGAGACCTAAATATCCACTTTGATGACTTGAAAAACAAAACAGCGGAGGACCTTAAGGAAGACCTAGCCTCCCTCAACAACCGCTTAAAAGGCAATCAGCCGACCCACTCTAAGGGCCACCTGTTGGACTCTATATTCACTAATATCCCTGGCCTAGTAGTGGGCGAGCCTCTTCCCATTCCTTGGTCAGACCACCATTTAATCCCCTTCAAGCTTCAACTCCTCACCGAAGCCCCGGATAGACCCCCTCCCCAAGCACCATCTCGCCCCTGGCCAAAACTGGACACAGCAGTTTGGGCTCACGAACTAGCCTCCACTACACCTGATATCGACCTAGATTCTTCCCTGGCGGAATCCCAACTCCGATCCTGGATTGTACAATCCCTAGACTCAATCCTCCCCAACAAACTACTTCCCAGTAAGAAGGGAACTTTTAAATCCCCCTGGTTCACACCAGAACTGCGCGAACTTAGAAAAAAGTGTAAAAAGCTTGAGCGTCTTTGGAGAAAGGACTGGGCTAACGAGAGTAAAAGAGAATACAGGTCAGCCATGAAGGATTACAAAACCTGCATAAATACACCCAGGCAACATTTTTCGAAGGAAAAATATTAGCTGCAGCAAACTCCTCCACAGAAACTTACCGCATCGTCCGCCTGCTGACAAAAGCCCCGGAACCACAGCCCATACTGGATCCATCTGGCATCAGATGCAATCAGTTAGCCGAGTTTTTTTCAGTTAAAATTAATAATATCCTAAAAACTCTCCCCACCCATAGCACTCTCCCATACCCCCTGACCCCTCCCACTTGACCGGAGGCTCCTCGTCTTGAGGTGTTCTCCCCGGTGTCCACAGAGCTGTTTTTGGCCACCCTACATACGGTGAAGAGTGGGGCTCCTACAGACCCAGCACCCATGAGCAAACTAAAACTGGTTGCCTCCACGGTCTCTTCCCCCATCACCAAACTTATCAATGCGTCTTTTACCCAAGGAATCGTTCCCACCAACTGGAAGAAAGCAACAGTTTGCGCGCTTCTTAAAAAGCCTCACCTCGCTCCCGCTGACTTGTCTAATTTTAGACCAATTTCTCTCCTCCCGGGCATTAGCAAAGTGGCTGAGAAGATTGTCAATCACCAACTCTCCCTCTTCTTAGAATCTAACAACCTTCTCCGTCATTCCCAGACAGGGTTCAGACCAGGACAGGGAACGGATACCGCACTCCTAGCCGCGATCGAAGAGGCAAGAACCATTCTAGATGCAGGAGGATCAGTGGCAGTGATCCTCCTGGATTTGAGCGCCGCTTTCGATACGGTGGATCATGCCATCCTTATCCACCGTCTCAGCATGGCAGGAATTTCTGGTACCGCCCTGTCCTGGATCAAGTCCTTCTTAGAAGGCAGAACCTTTCAGGTGACCGACGGCTCGGTCAACTCCAGAGCTCTCCCCCTTCAGTGTGGGGTTCCCCAGGGCTCCTCCTTGAGCCCCACACTTTTTAACGTATACATGTCTCCCCTAGAAGACATCGTAACACCCTTCGGCATAAAGGTAGTCATGTACGCCGACGACACCCAGCTGGTCGTTTCTATAAACCAGTCGACCAAATGTCTGGACAACTTGTCTTCTTGCCTCCAGAATATCTCACAATGGATGTGCGACTCTCGCCTTAAACTTAACGGAGAGAAGTCTGAGATCCTTCTTCTGGGTGACCCACGCAGACTCCCCGTTTCCTCACTTGGCCACCCTGTATGGGATCGCCCCCCACCCCCAAGAATGAAATCAAGAGCCTTGGTATCTGGATGGACCAGGATCTCAATTTTAAAGTCCAGGCAAGAAAAACCGCCGGCACATGCTTTGGCCTTATACAGGTAGCTCGAAAAATCCTTCCATTAATCCCCATTCAGTCCAGGAAACTGCTAATGCAGGGGCTAGTTATCTCTAGACTGGACTACGGAAACGCCCTGTATTTAGGTGCCCCCTCATCGGTCATCAACAGACTACAATGTGCCCAGAATGCCGCTGCCAGGCTCCTTACCGGGACCAAATCCAGATGCTCTGCCAAACCTGCCCTCAAATCATTACATTGGCTCCCAATTCAGGAAAGGATCACCTTTAAAACCCTCTGCATCTCACATAAAATACTTCATGGCAGAGGCCCCCTATTCTGAGATCCCTCATCAAACCACTTCATTCCAACAGACAGTTGAGATCAGACTCCCTCTCCTTGGCCAGTGTCCCCAGAATAAGAAAAGCTCGTTCAGGAGGACGTCTCTTCTCATATAATGCTCCAAAGTTATGGAACACCCTCCCGCTCCCCATTCGAAGGGAAACCAACCTATTGGCCTTTCGTAGGCTACTGAAAACCTGGCTTTTTCCATAAAAACTCCCCTCTGAATTATGCAGGTTGAATGTCAGCGCTGGGACGCCCTTGGGTAGCTACGCGCTTTACAAATTTGAAATCAAATCAAATCAAATCAAATCATACTCTATAAACTTCTAAATTCGGACTCTTTTAAGAAGACCTAGGTTTATTGTTTGAAATTTGTATGTATGCATTTGGTATTTATATAGTGTAAACACAGAAGAAAGGCTTAACACCTCAAGAAAAAAGGTATTCAGAGACTGAAGGTTTTGTTACGTGCATTTGTAAAGCACCCACGAGAATATCCTGGAACTGAGTAGGTGTGGGTCTAGCCTCAACTCGGGCAAGCTGGGGCTATTCAGCATCATGCAGAGCTCAAGGAGCGAGGGGGAGGCTCTGATGTGTTGTGGAAGGTTGTTGCATTCTTTAGGGGCAATGTAGGAGAAGGCCCAGCCTCCGGATCTGGTTCTATGTAGGCATGATGTGTGTGCAAATAGAAGTCCGTCCCTGAGGAAGAGTCTGGAGATTCTATGAAAGGCGATCTAACTGTTAAGGTAGACAGGCCCTATGTTGTATAGTGCTTTGAAGATGTGCGTGAGGTGTCTGAACTAAGCGTGCTTGTGTATCAGGTGCTAGTGGAGCTCCTTGAGGTATGACATGATAGGAATGTTGCGTGGGAGGTTGAGGGTGAGTCTAGCAGCGAAGTTGGAAATTGTATGTGATCTTCTGTACGTTGCTTACTGATCCAGCTTGCTAGTGACCATGGTGTGATTGTGTGATGGTTTTGTGGTGTTGGTCTGGAGCCATTTGAAGATTTTACTCAGGATCTTCATGACTTGGAAGCAGGATGCGGCAACGGTGTCAACTTGCGAGGTCATGTATAGCTTGCGGTCTATGATGATCCTGAAGTTCTTGGCATGTGTGGTGTAGGTGGGTGTAGGTCCAAGTTAGGCCAGCCCCCACGTGGGCTCCCTTGGCGAGATTTTTTGTTGAAGATCACAACTTCTGTCTTGTCGGTGCATGGATTGAGAAAGTTTGCTTTCATCCAATCGGCGACTTCTGGCATGCAGGTGGCAAACTGGTTCTGTGTATTTGGAATCTTATTTGAGAGGGAAAGTATGAGCTGCTGGTCGTCAATGTAGAAGAGAACATCTATGTTGTGGGCTTGTATGATGCAGGCAAGATGGTATAAATAAGTGTTGAAGAGAGTTAGACTCAGGGGAAAACCTTGCGGAGCTCCACAGATGTTGTTATGGATTGCCGAAGAGTAAGTGGCCAGGCTGACTGCTTGAATCCTGCCAGCCAGGAAGGAAGGAGTATCTCAAAGGGGGAGTGAGTTGTTGGGCGAGTACATGTATGTGTCTGTGAGTGGTTGTGTGGCTGGGTGAGTAGACGTACACGAGGTTGTATGGGGGTGTGAGTTGGTGTGTAAGTGGTTCTGTGGATGATGTCATCTGAGATGTTATTAGTGATGTCACTGACCAGGTCATGAGTGATGTAATATGTGAGGTCAGAAGCATAGCATTGCAGGGGTGTAAGTTACAGTTATCTCAGGTAACTAGAACTGCTGAATTTCAAGGGTTTTGTATGAGTGAAATCTCCGCCTAACTTTAACGGCCTCTAACCTGTGTGGTTTTTTCGGTGAATATCTATGGTTTTTATAATTCTATTTCCTAACTATAAAGTACCTGTAGCCTTTGGTTTTTTAAGTGAATTTCTATGTTTTTTTAACTACTAGATGCATTTGCAAGTTTTCAGCAATCCCGTTGTATGGGACTTACAGCTGGTAACAGGAGGGATTCTTGGCTCCCCCGAACCAGTAGTTCGCCAGGAGGTGTATTTACAGAGTGGTGGAGAAAGGGGGTGTGCCTCGGATGAGCTCTCAGCAATCCTGCTGTGTGGGACTTCCTGGAGGTAACATGAGGGGTTGTTGGCCCCCAAGGACTTCAGCAGTCAGGGGGACTTCGTACCAAAACCAGCGGTACACCAGGAGGCGCATTTTCAGAATGGTGGCGAGAGGGGGTGGGGTCTCAGACGATCGCTCAGAAATCCCACTGTGTGGGACTTACTAAAAGGAGGGGTTGTTGCCCCCACCTCCCAAAGACACTCAGCAGCCAGGAGGCCTTAATTTCCCCAACCAGTAGTGCACTAGGAGGCGCGTTTGCAGAGTGGTGCGGAGAGGGGGTGGGATCTCATGAGCTCTCAGCAATCCCATGAGTGAGACTTACTGGAGTTAACAGGAGGGATTGTTGCCCCCAAAGAAAAGGACCCTCACCAGCCAAGGGGACTTAATCCCCCAACAAGTGGTATGCCAGGAAGTGTCTTTCCTGAGTGGCTGAGAAATGGGGAGGGCCTCCAGCAATTTCCCCCTGGGGTGGCATTTTTTTTTTTATTAGAGGAGGGGGCCTTGCGACTCCCCTCCTTCTGCCAATTTATGCCCTGGGATCACATCCCCCAGAGCACGGTGTTAAAAAAAATATCTTCCTAAAAGGGGAGGAGGGGTGTGTGGCCCCCTCCTCAGGCTGATTTCAGTCCAGGGACCCCATTCCCGAACACGGCCATTTAGAAATAGGGGTTCGCTGCAGCCTCCCCGGGACGATTTCAAGCCTGTGGACCCCATCCCCGTGGGCAGGGCCATGTATGGGTGTGAAAGGGGGGTGGGAGGTGTGTGTGTGTGTATATATGGGTGTGTGTCTGTATGGGTGTGTTTGTATGGGTGTGTTTGTTTCATCACCTCAGTATGGCATTACTTATCTAATAGATTGTCATATTCCCAAAGAGACCATGGCATCTGCATCTTTTTCGATTTACTTTTACAGATGTTGGTTTGTTTAGTTTCAATACTGCCAAACTAGGATATGCCACTATTAATATTTTTACACAAGACAGAGTGGAATATGGACAGAGATACTCTATTTATGAACTTTAAAGATAAAGAGAAAGACCTTATTATCTGCATTTCAATAATAAACTCAATTGCCCACTCTCTATTTAAAGAAATGAAAATAATGTTCATATAGTGCAAACACACCTCTGATTTATATGAGTCTCTTGAATCTTCTTCAGAATGGTCATATCTTCTTTTCCAGCTGCTCTCACTAAGCCTGAAAACAAAAGCAACATCAACCTATTATACACAGATACTATCAGTACAATCTTAGATATATTGAGTGCAGCATGCTCCATCTCCTCCCCCTTTAAACATCAAAATTCACCTGCACAAGCTGGAGGAACCTTTTTAAGGCCTATAAGAAAAGCAACTCACAGAAGAGCAACACGGAGAAGGAATTAAACTATTAATTGTACATACGATTATATACACCCAGGTTAAAAAGATCTCATGTTTCTGTTTTTCAGACATTTTAATGAATTACATACTTTTAACTTGCTGTATCTAAGTGTTCAAGCGGTCTAGATAGGTACTCTTACTTTTATAGACAAAGAGAAAATAATCTACTCCACATCCAAAAATAAAAACAGTTTTCAGAAAACATGGCAATACCCTTTTGGGTATAATAAAGGTGAAAGCACATTTCTGCTTCGACATGGGGTGCTGTCTGAAGCTTTACCTTCCGACTTAGAACCTGTTTTAGATCTTGGCAGATGGGATACTCCATCACAAATGTAACGGATATCCTGTCCACCATATCACAAGTGCATTATATCCTATGGCACTTGTAAGACGGCTGACGGGATATCCATCTGGTTTATGACAGATTATCCCATCTATCAAGATCTAGATCTGGCCCTTGGTCTCTAAAATAGAAGTCCAAAATCCCCAGCAGGGAAAGACAGCAGGCTGGGGATTAACTATCAGGCTGCTGCATGGAGGTGTTAAAGAGGCTCTGTTGGAAGCTGGCTCTGAATATACTATACCAAAGTAAGGTATGGCGTGCACAGAGTCCAGTGGATCCCCAAAGCTAGGCAGAGGCTAAAGTATATAATACATTATTCTCTATTTGTGGTTGTGTGGGTGAGTAGTAAGGCTTCATCAGAGGGTAGTGTTAAGCATTTATTGTACACACTCAGGTAAGGCCTGATTTCACACACTCAAAGACTGAACTCTGACCAATTTGTTTTGTATACAAATATTATTTAGTTGTATTTTATTTCTAGAACCAAGCCAGGCCTGGTACAGATAAGTGTAATAGTACTTTGCAAGACTAATGCAGTTCAATAGAGTTTGATTGCAGTTGAATGCAATTGGATTGGCTACAAGTATGTCACTTGTTCATAAAACAGTTGGAATTATTTTTCAGTTACTATTGAGATTACTTTGTAGGTTAATTTTCGGATTACTTTTTAAGTTACTTTTTCTACTCAGTGTGATATGCCTAGATATCACACTGGCTATTGAGGAAACAGTGGCTCCTGTGGAGTAGTAAGGAATATTTCTAATAAAGTTACGCACAATGGCAATACAAAGGGTTGGGGTGATGTCAGAAAGAAAGCTAGCTATACACAATTTGTGAAATTATTTATATAGGAAATAAGTAAGTAACACAATATATACATAGGTGTTCAAGTTGAAAGATATGCTGTACAAATGGCTAAAAATTAGACAAAAATGTGTGGTGTCCCAGTGAAAGACAATTGAACCTAAGCTAAACAGTTTTATTTTTTTTCGAGTTTTATATAGCGCATAGTTACCCGTGAGCATCCCAGCGCTTGTTCCAGAAACCGAAAGGTAGCAGTCAAACGTACTCAAAGGCATCAGTTAGGGAAAAGTTGTGTTTTAAGGAGTTTGCGGAAACGGAGAAGACAGGTCTCTGAACGCAAACTCAGGGGGAGCGAATTCCATAGAATAGCTATATTCACTGAGAATCTTCTTCCCCCTGTATGTGCCTTTTTAACTTTAGGAGTCTTGAGCAGGTGTTTCTGATCCGAGCGCAGGGCTCTATTAGCCTTATAGGGTATAACTAGTTTCTTCAGTATAGGAGGACCTTTATCCTGAAGAATTGTATGCGCGAGGCAGAGGGATTTGATTTTGACCCTTTCGCGCACCGGCAACCAATGCAATGCCTTCAACGCAGGTTTAGCCGATGTTCTTAAGAAGCCGTGCTGCAGCGTTTTGGATATGTTGGAGTTTGTTGAACGTTGCTTCAGGGGCACCAAGAAAGATAGCGTTGCTATAATCCAATCTTGATATAATCAGCCCCTGAATAAGCAGCTTCCTGGACGGCGGTGGAAGGAGGGGCAGAACTTTCCGAGCTGAACGGAGAAGACCGAAACAGACTCCTGCCGTTTTTTTCGCCTGAGTCCTGAAGGAGAGATCTTGTTCCAGCCAAACCCCGAGACTCTTAATCTCCTCCTTTGGGCTCGGGAGTTCGCCCAAACAGCTGGGCCAGATAGTTGAGGGGAATGAAGAGCCTTTATGCCCTAAAAGCATTATTTCAGTCTTTGAGCCGTTCAGCTTCAGTGCTGACTCTCACATCCAGGTGTGGACTTTGGACATGCAGGAATGCAGCGCGTCTGGGCTTTCGGCGAGCTGGGATAAAGCAACCACCAGCTGAGTATCATCAGCGTAGCTCACGATTTTGATACCAAATGGGGCAACCACGTCCTCCAAGGGGGCCATATACACATTGAACAATGTGGGGCTTAAGGAAGAGCCTTGTGGCACACCACAGTGGAGGGGGATTGACGCTGATCGTGCGCTACCTTCCCACACCTGGTAAGTCCGGTTGCTAAGAAATGACTTAAGCCATTTCAATGCTGTCCCAGTCACCCTTACGTCTGACAGCCGTTGAATTAACACTTGATAATTAACAGTGTCAAAAGCCGCACTGAGGTCCAGGAGGATCACTGCCACTGATCCTCCCTGTTAGACCTGCGATGGGCAAGCCCAGCACAAAGGGGGTAGCTTGGCTGAAGTGACAAGGCAAGTGAAGGCTGTAGTGTTAAGCCGGCTTTGACCCAATAATAACTCCCTGCACAGCCACACCAAAAAGAAGGACACCACACCACTGCTGTAGAAAAATACGATTCCTTTATATAAAAATTCTCTGTTGTAAATAGGGTTGACTGGGAAAGCACATATACATTTCTCTTGGTCATACAATTCTGGGTTTCAATTCTGTAATAAATAGTACTATAAATAAAGTCAGGAATAAATAGCATCAATAAATAGAATAGCTTCAGGAATGAGCACCACAAATAAATATCACAATAAATATCAGAATAAATACTGGTTCATTTAAATAAATAACCACATGTTTCTTCTGGTATCGCTGCCACCAATTAAATAATTTAGGAACATCACATTTGTACTACGTTTCAAATGGGAAAGATAACTCTTACAGTTTGTGTTGATTTCAATGGCAATGTATACGGCTTCTCGGAGCACAGAATAAGGTTTGGGACTCTTTAGGGATCATTCAGAGCGTATGCGCGTGTATCTAAAAGGCAAGGAAACACAGTGAATACTTCATGACTCGGCTGTCATCAGGATAGGATCTCTGCTTTGCCGGTGAAGTCTATGCGTGCCTGCGGGCTTTAACACCGCTAGAACACAGGCGGCACCAGTTCAAAGTCTTTAGACTGACGAATGGGCTGCCGGAGAGGTCACACAATCTTCACACACAGTCAAACGAATGCCGGTTCACAGTTCCTTCACAACGCTGCATTCAATATGAAGAAACTGGCCCACCTCACATTGGCTGCAATCGGGATACGATTCAGTCGGGCACAGCACTTCTCTCGTCAGCGACGGGGTTCTCAGGGGCTCCACGGACCTCCCTCCGACTTCCGCATACAGGGGGGGTTCCCGCCCACAGCTACAGCTCCGGGTCACTGGGGAGTGGCAGAGACGCTAGTCCCGCCCAACGAAGGCCGGCCTTTCCCCGCCCCGGCGCACCACCTCACCTTCAGTCTGCGCAGGAAGCGCTCTACGCTGGTGGGGCTCGGAGACGTCCGAGCTCCCCTCTAGAGGCGCCTGTCGCGAAGGGGGCACAGCTGACGATCGCGGTCGCGGCGAACTTGCTCTCGCCTCGCGCCTCGGTCACAGTTCACCACCGGGGGGGGGGGGGGGGGGGTTGGGAGGCACACAAATCTGGCCACAGTCTTTGGGGGCAATGAGGCACTCGCTGGGCAGGCGCTGTAGGCGCTAGGACACTTTTCACGTAGCTGACTGGAACGCCAGTCAGAAACAACGCCAGCACCCCTTTGCTGCTCTACTGCCCGCGCTACCAGCCACCTCAGGGGTCAACGGGGCAGGTGTCAATCTGGAATCTCTTCTCCTCTAATCTAATCCAATCTAATCTAAAATGGCCGCCAGGGACTGGGCCTTATATAGCCAGTGCCCTGGGGTACTGGCACGAGCCAGAAGGTTCTAGAACCTTCTCTGGCTGTGACAATGACATGGCACTCTTGAGGTGTATTTAGGACACTGCCAGCCACCGTACTGTGGTTCTAGAGCAGCCATTTTGTGTACCTGAGGGAAATAAAGGAATTCCTGTCAGGAATGCGCGCCAAACAAAGGGCGCCAAAACCTCAAAAGGCCAGGGTTCCTGAAGGCTCCACTAGGAGTCACTCACATGAGGGAAAAAGGGGTGTTCACCATTTTAGGGCCATATATACAGGTTGACAACCCCAGTTTGTAATGTCACAGGTTTCGCCAGGTGCCTTGTAAATAGGTGCCACAAACCTTGTGAGCAACTGGGTGTCAAGGAACATCTAACCCCATGAAACAACACATAAAAAGTCCTGGTAGACAAAGAAAAGCGACAAATTTTGGGAGGTACAGGGGAACAAAAGAAATCATAGTGGTGAGGGGACTCTCAGAAGCAGACGGGTTTAACACGCGTCCCCCCCAGCTGAAAGTGGGGAGAGCTACCCAACCCCTTGGGAGTCCTCAACACTAAGGCGGAAATACCTGGAGAGACCGTCTGCATTGGCGTGGTCAACTCCGGGCCGGTGTTCCACCCGAAAGTCCATTCCCTGTAGGGAGATCGACCACCTCAACAGTTTGGGATTTTCCCCCTTCATTTGCATGAGCCAACGAAGGGGTCGGTGGTCTGTCTGAGCAAGGAAGTGTGAACCAAACAAATATGGTTGCAGCTTCTTCAGTGCCCAGACCACCGCAAAGGCTTCCCGCTCGATGGTACTCCACCTCTGTTCCCGGGGAAGCAGTCTTCGTGACAGAAAGACCACGGGTTGATCCAGACCCTCTTCATTGAGTTGCGATAGCACCGCCCCAATGCCAATGTCGGATGCATCTGTCTGGACAATGAACTCTTTTGAAAAATCTGGAGCCTTCAGGACTGGAGCTTTACACAATGCTTGTTTCAGAGTGTCGAAGGCTCGCTGGCAAGCCTCCGTCCAAATGACTCTCCTGGGTTGCTTCTTGGCCGTGAGTTCTGTAAGGGGTGCCACGATAGTGCCATACCCCTTCACGAATCGTCTGTAGTAACCTGTGAGGCCCAGGAAGGCTCGGACCTCAGTCTGGGTCTTGGGGGGTTTCCAGGCCATGATTGCCTCAATCTTCGCCTGAAGGGGCTGCACCGTTCCCCGGCCCACCAAGTGTCCTAAGTACACTACCGACCCCTGTCCAATCTGACATTTGCTGGCCTTGATGGTCAAGCCAACCCGTTCCAGGGCCTGGAGAACGGCTTGCAAATGCTGCAAGTGATCCTCCCAACTGCTACTGAAGACAGCTATGTCATCCAAGTAAGCAGCAGAGAATGACTCCATCCCGGTGAGGATCGTGTTCACCAGCCGCTGAAAAGTGGCAGGAGCGTTCTTGAGCCCAAAGGGCATGACGCAAAACTGGTAGTGTCCATCAGGCGTGGAGAAGGCTGACCTTTCCTTGGTTCCATCAGTCATGGGAATCTGCCAGTACCCTGCAGTGAGGTCAATGGTACTGAGATATTGGGCAGCTCCCAACCGGTCAATCAATTCATCCGCCCGAGGGATCGGATGAGCATCCGTTTTGGTTACCGAATTTAGTCCTCGGTAGTCCACACAGAATCGCAATTCTGGGGTGGCACCAGGTGGGGCAGCTTTGGGAACCAAAACCACCGGGCTAGACCAAGGGCTACTTGAAGGTTCGATGACTCCTAGCTCCAGCATCTTAGCTACTTCGCTGTGGATACTGGCCTTCACCTTGTCAGACAGCCAGTAAGACTTTGACTTCACAGGTGGGCTGTCCCCTGTGTCCACGTCATGGGTACACAGGTGGGTCTTACCCGGGACAAGGGAGAACAGAGGAGCGAATGACCCCAAGACCTGGCGACATTCCTCCTGCTGCTCAGGAGTCAGGGTTGGCGAGAGTTTCACTCCCTCCACTGACCCATCCTTTTCTTGAGACGCAAAAAGGTCGGGGAGAGGCTCAGTGTCCTCTTCCTTCGATCCGTCAGTCACCATAACCAACATGACTTCGGGCCTCTAGTAGTGGGGCTTGAGGCGATTGGCATGTAACACCCGATGCGGATGCCGAGGGGTCTTTACGTCCACCAGAAAGGTAGACTTGCCCTTCTTCTCCAACACCTCATAGGGGCCTGTCCAACGGTCCTGGAGGGCACTCAGCTCTCCAGGCTCCATCACCCACACCTTCTGGCCAGGCTCCAACTCCACTGGGTGAGCGTTGTGGTCATACCACGCTTTCATAACTGCCTGACTGGCTTCCAAGTTGTCAGAAGCTTGCTTCCACAACTTAGCCATTTGGCTTCGGAAGGCCAGCATGTAGCTCACCACATCCTGGGGAACTTTCCGGGGAGATTTTTCCCAGGAGTCCCTCACCAGGCTGAGAGGTCCACGTACAGGGTGCCCGTACAAAAGCTCGAAGGGGCTGAAACCCACTCCCTTTTGCGGCACTTCCCTGTAGGAAAAGAGCAAACAGGGTAGAAGGACGTCCCATTTCCTCCGCAGGCTTTCGGGTAGACTTCTGATCATACCCTTCAAGGTTTGGTTGAACCTTTCCACGAGACCATTGGTCTGTGGGTGATAAGGAGTGGTGAACCTGTAAGTCACTCCACACTCCTTCCACATTGCCCGCATATATGCTGACAGGAAGTTGGTCCCCCTGTCAGACACAACTTCCTTGGGGAATCCCACTCGGGTAAAGATCCCCATCAGGGCCTTTGCCACTACTGGTGCAGTAATGGTTCTCAGAGGAACTGCCTCTGGATACCTTGTGGCGTGATCCACCAGGACCAGGATAAACCTGTGACCGGATGATGTAGGTGGATCCAGGGGCCCAGCAATGTCGATGCCCACCCTTTCAAAGGGGGTGCCAACGACGGGAAGTGGTTCCAGGGGAGCCTTCAGCTTCGTCCCTGTTTTCCCACTGGCTTGGCATGACACGCACAACCGACAGTATGTGTCGGACGCCACCCTCATTCGAGGCCAATAAAAGTGGGGGACAAGCCGGGTAAAGGTCTTGTCCTGACCCAAGTGTCCTGCCAAGGGAATCTCATGAGCCAACTCTAATAGGAAGGCTCGGTAACACTGTGGGACTACCAGGGCCCGTGACAATCCGTGCACTGGCGCCCTGGGCTCACTGTAGAGGAGACCATCCTCCCAGTAAACACGATAGTTCCCAGACTCGTTACCTGCTGCCTGTGCTACAGCCTGTTGCCTCAGACCCTCGAGGGTGGGACATTCCCTTTGTCCCTTGCTCAGTTCCTCCCTGGATGGTCCTCCCTCCACTCGCCACTCAGCGGGGATAGGCAAGTCCTCCAATGGAACCATGTCCTCCTCCGCGGACTCCGGGTCCACCTCCGCAGGTGGCCTATCCGTCTCACGGGGCACAGACATCGAGGCAGGCTCTTCGTGTCCTCGAGATGTTCCCTCATCAGCAGCTGGGTGGGCCATTGTTCCAGGCTCCAACCCACGCGACTTCTCCTCCCGAGCAGCCGCAGACCTGGTACTCACACAGGCCCAATCAGGTGTACCCAGCATCTCCGTATGAGTCCGGTATTCCACCTTCTTCCAAGCATTGTGCTCCATATCATTGCCCAGCAGACAATCGACTGGCACGGCGGGGCTTACGGCAACTCGAAGTGAACCTGCAACCCCTCCCCACTCAAAGGGAACCTCGGCCACAGGATAGTGGCCCATTCTGCCGTCAGCCATCGCGGCTGGATGAAGTATGCCTGGAATCACCTGCTCCGAGGACACCAGATGACTCCTTACCATAGTCATACTGGCTCCTCTATCTCTCAGAGCTTCCCCTCTATGGCCATTGATGGTGACCCATTGCCCATACTTGGTAGTATTTGAGGGCACCTGGATCTTTGGAACCATCTCCCGATCACCCAGGGACACTAAGGTGACACCCGCCCACTCCCTCCCCTTAACTAAGGGCATCTCCTCCCCGAGCGCTACACTAGCGACTCCCGGGGCCTTTCCTCCAGTGGGAGGGGGTGGTCTCTTTGGGCATTTCACGTCTCCCTTATAATGTCCAATACCACCGCACTCAAAGCAATGGATAACCCTTGGCTGCTGACTCTGGCCAGGATTAGGGTTCTTCGGCGGGTTAGCCTTAGAATTGGAAAAGAAACTTTTCCCCTTAAAGTTATTTTGGGGGCCTTTGGAGAACTCCTGTTTCTTGTTATCTCCCCCCTCTTACTTCTGGGAAGCGCCCTGTCCGGACTTCTGAGAATCTCTTCCCGTCCCCTTCGTGGACACTCGGGTACTTGCCCAAATGTCCGCCTCCTCAGCAAGCTTACGGGGGCAAGTAAGTTTGCTGTCTACCAGGTGTTGCCTCAGCTCAGGAAGACATTTCTCGAGTAGATGTTCCTTGAGTATTAGGTCGTACAACCCTCAATAGTCCTCCACCACATTACCTTGGACCCACCCATCCAGGGCTTTCTTGGCAAAATCCAGGAAGTGAACCCAATTCTGTGAGCTCAGTTTGTGGCTGCCCCTAAACCTTTGCCGGTATTTTTTGGGGGTCAACCCAAACTTCCTGATGAGCGCCACCTTCATGGCAGGGTAGTTCACCTGTTCCTCCCGGTCTAGGGCCAATAGGGCATCCCTACCTGTCGGAGGAATGTACCGGTATAATCCACCACCCCAATGCTCTTCATGGATCCCATGGGCTCTTAAGGAGACCTCATAGGCTGCCAGCCACTTGGCTATGTCGTCTCCAGCGGTATAACTGGCGACTACGTCCTTGGGTAAATGGGGCCTGGGCTCCCTGGCAAATTCCTTTGACTCGCCACCCTTCGGAGTGATGTTATGGGCCTGGAAGTCGAGTTCTCGTAGCTTGAACTCGTGTTCCATTCTTTTCCCCTCCATCTCCAGCTTGGACTCATGTTCCATCCTCCTCCCCTCCCTCCTTTCTTCCATCTCCATTTTTGCTATTTCCCACTTTAACAGTCTTTCCTCTCTCCTGTCAGCTAACTCGGTCTCTGACAACCCTCTCGATGACACACTGCTGCCCTCCCGTGAGGTTACCTTGGGGCTGATGGACATCTCACCCACCCCCGGGAGACATTCCGCAGTCCTATCAATGACAGTACCTCTGTCTGATTCCTCCTCCCCCACCGTTCCCTCCGTGTGTGCTTCCACCCAGGCTCGCAGACTAGTACGGAGCTTGTTGGAACCTAACTACGTCAGGTCACCTAGGGTAGCCTGGCCTAGGGTAAGACACAATCACTAGAGGCTTAAGCGTAAAGGTTGCAAACCACCCAGCAGTAAATCAACGCAAAAACACCCAAAAATGACACTACACCAATGTTGGAAAAATACGAGCTTGTTTATAAAAATATTCTTTGCTCTTATGTCTTTAGAAATCACAGCTTAGTACATACAGTTGTCATGAAATCAATAATAATACTTTCAGAAGTGCTAACTTACATCACTATCAGCATCAATAGTACATTACATTAGATTCCAGAATTGGTTAGATTTGATTTCTATGAGACTCTAAAACTTTTCCCCCTCAACACCACTACCCACCAAAAAGGTACACATCCAATGAGAGGTTTCAGTTAAACAAGACGTTTACATTAGTGCCAGCAGCCTCTATGAGGAACTTTTACCCCTACTTAATCAGCAGGTACTCTCAGCAAAGCATTGGCAGTGGTGCTACTCCCAGATTCTGGTCTAGTAGATGTCTTTCCTCAGACCAGTTAGCAACGTGCTTCTTATCATTCAATTTCACCCCCACCTCCAAGGTCACAGTAGGGGGAAAACGACTGGTGAAACTAGATCACTTTATCATGCACTAGTGTTAACTCTCCTTCCCTCAGGAGATGATCTAATGTTAGCTCTCCTTCCCTCAGGAAATGATCTAGGACACAGTCCTCCCCCTTCACCCCACACTCTCCTTACTGTGCCAAAATTCCGCCCTGTCACGCGGTTCAACCGAGGTCCCAGCCGGTAACTGTTGAGGCGGTTTCCACCCGTCCCGCGAGCTAAACTCAAGGCAGATGCAGGGAGGTCCGGGGAATGTCTCGCCGGAGAGCCGGAGTCACCGCTGGTCTCCTCCGCTACCGGCCACACAACCCCAGGGCTGGCGCGAGTAGGTCCGACGGGCGCTAACGAGCGCCGCTTCCAATCCCCTTCGCTCGCTGGCTCCGCCTTCCAGAGCCGGGCGGCTCAACGGGGCATGCGCGAGGGGAAAGTGTCTTCCCGCTGGAGCCCGCGCTCCTCCGCCGACGCCTCCCTGCTACTCCGCCCACTCGGAAATCCACAAGGACTCCTCCAGGACCGCTCCTCACCTCAGGACTGGCAACCACGGCTCCAAATCGGCGCCGCTCACCACGCCAATTCAGGAGCAGTTCAGCTCGACTTCTCTCTGCCTCCGCTCCCTCAGCACTCGTCACGACAGGTAGGAAGAGGGACACTGTGGGATTTTGTCATCAGGGGGAGATGCCAGCAACCGGGGCAGAATTCAATTAAAGAGCGGAGAAAGGGGGCCACAAAGATTAACCCCTCTCCATTTGAGATTCTCTTAGCAACAGTCTCACTAAAGTCTTTTCACTGGGCAGAGGACTGCACTCCACAGTGCTGCAGTCTCCTTCTCCTCTTCACATCCCCATTCTTCCAGTCTGGGGATTGGTCAGGCGCCCAGGGTCTCCAGTAACCCTAAACAGTGGGGACAAGACAAGTAACCCAAGGGGGGTAGAGTGGTGGATCAATAGGGCAGCGTCCCAGTCCAGGAGGTCAACCCTTAGTCTAACCTCCCCCCACCTTCTGCTACAGCCTGTCCTCCAGCTGACTCTCTCTGGTAAGACAAAATGGCTGTCCAGCATTCCGCCTTTTATAGGCTGACCCTCAGGGGTCCAGAAGGTACCAGAAGGTTCTGGAATGCCCTATTCTACTCTATGGGACAGGTTCTAGGTTTGTCAGTTGGGACAGTTGGTAGCCACCATTTAGTGACTCCAACTATATTCCTGTCAGAAAAGGCCTCTAGGCCTGAGGTGAAAAACTATGAGGGGGAAAGAACACCTATCCCCTTGACCAACACCTTGAAAAAAACTAGTGGACGCAAAAATTAATAGAAGTATGAGGGGCAAAAAGGGGACAAAATAAATAATAAATTGGAGGGACTACGCAAAAAGCCAGACAGGTCTAACACGCGTCCCCCCCAGCTGAAAGTGGGGAGAACTACCCAACCCCTTGGGAGTCCTCATCACTAAGGCGGAAATACCTAGAGAGACCGTCTGCGTTGGCGTGGTCACCTCCAGGTCGATGTTCCACCCGGAAGTCCATTCCCTGTAGGGAGATGGACCACCTCAACAGCTTGGGATTCTCCCCCTTCATCTGCATTAGCCAACGAAGGGGTCGGTGGTCAGTCTGAACGAGGAAGTGCGAGCCAAACAGGTATGGCCGCAGCTTCTTCAGAGCCCACACCACCGCAAAAGCTTCCCTCTCAATTGCACTCCACTTCTGTTCCCGGGGAAGCAGTCTCCTGGATAGGAAGACCACAGGCTGATCCAGGCCCTCTTCATTTAGTTGCGATAACACTGCCCCAATGCCATGTTCTGATGCATCTGTCTGGACAATGAACTCCTTGGAGTAGTCTGGGGCCCTCAGGACCGGTGCTGAACACATTGCCTGCTTCAGTTTCTCAAAAGCTTGCTGACAAGCTTTCGTCCAAACTACCCGTCGAGGTTGTTTCTTTGAGGTGAGCTCTGTGAGGGGCGCTACAATTGTGCCATACCCCTTCACAAAGCGACGGTAGTAGCCTGTGAGGCCCAGGAAAGCTCGGACCTCAGTCTGTGTCTTGGGGTGTTCCCAGGCCATGATTGCCTCAATCTTTGCCTGCAGGGGTTGCACTGTCCCCCTACCCACCAAGTGTCCAAGGTACACAACCGACCCCTGCCCAATCTGGCATTTGCTGGCCTTGATTGTCAATCCAGCTTGTTTCAGGGCCTGGAGAACTGCTTGCAAATGTTGCAAATGGTCCTCCCAACTGCTACTGAAGACAGCAATGTCATCCAGGTAAGCAGCAGAGAAACTATCCATTCCAGAGAGGACCTGGTTCACCAGCCGCTGAAATGTGGCAGGGGCATTTTTGAGCCCAAAGGGCATTACACAAAATTGGAAGTGTCCCTCAGGCGTGGAGAAGGCTGACCTTTCCTTTGCTCCATCTGTCAAGGAGATCTGCCAGTACGCTGAAGTGAGGTCAAAGGTACTTAGGTATTGGGCAGCTCCTAGCCGGTCAATTAATTCTTCCGCCCTAGGGATCGGATGAGCATCAGTCTTTGTAACTGAGTTCAGTCCCCGGTAATCCACACAGAACCTCAGTTCGGATGTGGTGCCTGGTGGAGCGGCTTTTGGCACTAGCACCACCGGACTGGACCAAGGGCTGTTGGAAGGTTCTATAACTCCCAGCTCTAGCATCTTGGCAACCTCTCCATGGATGCTAGCCTTCACCTTGTCGGACAGCCGGTAGGTCTTCGACTTCACTGGTGGGCTGTCCCCTGTGTCCACATCATGGGTACACAGGTGAGTCCTTCCCGGGACAAGGGAGTACTGCTCCAGTATCTGGTGGCAGTCCTCCCGCTGCTCAGGAGTTAGAGTGGGAGAGAGAATCACTCCCTCCACTGACCCATCCTTCTCTTGAGACGAGAACAAGTCTGGGAGAGGTTCGCTTTCCGCTTCCTCTTCCCCTTCAGTCACCATCATTAAAATGACCTCGGGCCTCTCATGGTGGGGTTTGAGTCGGTTGGCATGCAGCACCCGTAGGGGCTGTCGAGGGGTCTTAAGGTCCACCAGTTATGTGGCCTTACCCTTCTTTTCCAACACTTCAAATGGGCCTGTCCAGCGATCCTGGAGGGCACTAAGCTCCCCAGGTTCCATCACCCACACTTTCTGGCCAGGCTCCAATTCCACCTGGTGAGCATTGTGGTCATACCACTCTTTCATGACTGCCTGGCTGGCCTCCAAGTTGTCAGAAGCTTGCTTCCACAACTTCGCCATTTGGCTCCTGAAGGCCAGCATGTAGCTCACCACATCCTGGGGGGGTTTCCTGGGAGACTTCTCCCAACCATCCTTCACCAGGCTGAGAGGACCGCGTACAGGGTGCCCATACAGAAGTTCAAAGGGGCTGAAGCCCACTCCCTTCTGTGGCACTTCCCTGTAAGAGAATAGCAAACAGGGTAGGAGGACGTCCCATTTCCTCCGCAGGCTTTCGGGCAGACTTCTGATCATGCCCTTGAAGGTTTTATTAAACCTCTCAACCAGTCCATTTGACTGGGGGTGATAAGGAGTGGTGAACCGGTAGGTCACTCCACACTCCTTCCACATTGCCCGCATGTAAGCTGACATAAAGTTGGTTCCCCTGTCAAGACACAACTTCCTTGGGGAATCCCACTCGGGTAAAGATCCCCATTAGGGCTCTAGCCACCACAGGTGCAGTGACTGTCCTCAGAGGAATTGCCTCTGGGTACCTTGTGGCATGATCCACCAGAACCAGGATGAACCTGTGACCCGCTGTTGTTGGTGGATCTAAAGGCCCTACAATGTCGATGCCCACCCTTTCAAAGGGGGTGCTAACGACTGGAAGTGGTTCCAGGGGAGCCTTCAGCTTTACCCCTGTTTTCCCACTGGCCTGGCAGGATACACATGTCCGACAGTAAGTGTTGGACGCCACTTTCATCTGAGGCCAATAAAAGTGGAGGACAAGCCGAGCGAAGATCTTGTCCTGACCTAAGTGTCCTGCCAAGGGTATAGCATGAGCCAATTCCAGCAGAAAGGCTTGGTATTGTTGCGGGACTACCAAGGCCCTTGATGAGCCAGGTAAGGGTACCTTGGGTTCACTGTAGAGGAGTCCATCCTCCCAGTAAATATGGTAGTGTCCCGTAACATCACCTGCTGCCTGGGCTTCAGCCTGACGCCTCAGTCCCTCAAGGGTAGGGCACTCCCTCTGCCCCTTACAGAATTCCTCTCTGGTAGGCCCTCCCTCCACATGCCACTCATCAGGGATGGGTAGATCCTCCAGAGAGTCTACTTCCCCCTCCACGGACTCCTGGTCCACCACCGCAGGTGGCCGATCTGTCACATGGGGTGTGGAAGCCAAAGCAGGCTCTTCCTGACTTCGGGTCTGTCCCTTTTTGGCAGCGGGTTGGGCCATTGTTCCAGGCTCCAACCCAGGCGAACTCCCTCTCCGGGCAGTCGCAGACCGTGTGCTCACACAGGCCCAGTCAGGTGTACCCAGCATCGCAGAGTGCGTCCGGTATTCCACCTCTCTCCAAGTGTTGTGCTCCATGTCATTCCCCAGCAGACAATCAACTGGCACGGCAGGGCTTACGGCAACTCGAAGTGAACCTGCAACCCCTTCCCACTCAAAGGGAACCTCAGCCACTGGATAGTGGCCCATTCTGCCGTCAGCCATCGCGGCGGGGTGGAGTACATGGGGAACCACCTGCTCTGGAGATACCAGTTGACTTCTCACCATAGTCATACTGGCTCCTGTATCTCTCAGAGCCTCCCCTCTCTGGCCGTTGATGGTGACCCATTGCCCATACTTTGCAGTATTTGGGGGCACCTGGATCTTAGGAACCATCTCCCGTTCTCCCAGGGACACTAAGGTGACACCCGCCCACTCACCCCCCTTATCTAAGGGAAACTCCTCCCCGAGCGCTACACTAGCTACTCCCGGTGGTTTTCCTCCGGTGGGAGGGGGTGGTCTCTTTGGGCATCTGACATCTCCCTTATAATGTCCAACACCACCACACTCAAAACAGTGGAGAACCCTTGGCTGCTGGCTTTGGCCAGGATTAGGGTTTCTGGGCGGGTTTGCCTTAGGAGTGAAACCTGTTCCCTTTCCTTGGAAATTGTTTTGGGGACCTTTAGTGAACTCCCTCTTTTTATCTCCCCCCTCCTTCTTCTGGGGGGCGCCCTGTCCGGCCTTTTGGGAATCCCCTCCAGTCCCCTTTGAGGACACCCGGGTACTTGCCCAGATGTCCGCCTCCTCTGCAAGCTTCCGGGGATTGGTCAGCTTGCTGTCCACCAGGTGTTGGCGCAGCTCGGGAAAACATTTCTCGAGGAGGTGCTCTTTCAAAAATAGATCATACAACCCCTCATAATCCTTCACCTCACTGCCCTTGACCCAGCCCTCCAATGCCTTACGTGCGTAATCAAGGAAGTCCACCCAGTTCTGGGTGCCTAACTTGTGGCTCCCCCGGAACTTCTGACGGTACCTTTCTGGGGTAAGCCCAAACTTCCTTACTAATGCTAGCTTCATGGTGGGGTAGTTGGTTTGCTCCCCTGGTTCCAGGGCCAGCAAGGTGTCCCGACCAGTGGGAGGCATGTACCTATACAAACCACCCCCCCAGTGCTTCTCCTGCACCCCATGGGCTCTTAAGGAGACCTCATAGGCAGCCAACCACTTGGCTATGTCATCCCCCTGACTAAAGCTAGCAATAAGGTCTTTTGGCAAATAGGGTCTGGACTCCCTGGCTGTTTCTTTGGATTCGCTGCCACCATTTATTACAGGAGAGGGATCCTGTTGCAGGGCCTGGAGTTCCAACTCTTTCAACCTGAACTCATGAACCATCCTCTTCTCTTCCTTCTCCTGCTCCAGCTTAGCCAACTCCCATTTTAATTGCCTCTTTTCCCTCCTGTCAGCGAGCTCTGCTTCAGTTAAGCTTCCCCCAGAGGCGCTACTGCCCTTCCTGGAGTAGGACACTGGTCCTGGGAGTAGGTTTTCCCCCTCAGAGTGGAATAATCCATCTATCTCCACAACCGTGTCCCGGTCTGCCCCTTCATCCTCCTCCTTCCCTTCTTTGTGTGCCTCCACCCAAGCCCTTAGACTGGTCTGGAGTTCCCCCTTCTTGGCACCATGCTTAAAAAATACCCCCATTTTCTGGCAGAAATCTTTCAGCTGAGCCACAGAATAGGTATCTAGGTTTTCTAGTGCAAACTCCATTTTACAACAGGAAATACCAAGTTATACACACCAGGAAATTAGAGTTGCAAGGGCAACCTAAAGCCACTTCCACCCCACCACCAGGAACAAATTTGGAAAAACAAAAGGACAAATTAGGAGGGCCGCTAGGAGAAAACTCCTGGTGTAGGCTAGTGTATTACGTTCAATTACGACTGAGTAGCTGCAACCACAGTCAGGATCCCACCGCTAGACACCAACTTGTTGGAACCTAACTACGTCAGGTCACCTAGGGTAGCCTGGCCTAGGGTAAGACACAATCACTAGAGGCTTAAGCGTAAAGGTTGCAAACCACCCACCAGTAAATCAACGCAAAAACACCCAAAAATGACACTACACCAATGTTGGAAAAATACGAGCTTGTTTATAAAAATATTCTTTGCTCTTATGTCTTTAGAAATCACAGCTTAGTACATACAGTTGTCATGAAATTAATAATAATACTTTCAGAAGTGCTAACTTACATCACTATCAGCATCAATAGTACATTACATTAGATTCCAGAATTGGTTAGATTTGATTTCTATGAGACTCTAAAACTTTTCCCCCTCAACACCACTACCCACCAAAAAGGTACACATCCAATGAGAGGTTTCAGTTAAACAAGACGTTTACATCAGTGCCAGCAGCCTCTATGAGGAACTTTTACCCCTACTTAATCAGCAGGTACTCTCAGCACAGCATTGGCAATGGTGCCACTCCCAGATTCTGGTCTAGTAGATGTCTTTCCTCAGACCAGTTAGCAACGTGGTTCTTATCATTCAATTTCACCCCCACCTCCAAGGTCACAGTAGGGGGAAAACGACTGGTGAAACTAGATCACTTTATCATGCACTAGTGTTAACTCTCCTTCCCTCAGGAAATTATCTAGCTCTCCTTCCCTCAGGAAATGATCTAGGACACAGTCCTCCCCCTTCACCCCACACTCTCCTTACTGTGCCAAAATTCCGCCCTGTCACGCGGTTCAACCGAGGTCCCAGCCGGTAACTGTTGAGGCGGTTTCCACCCGTCCCGCGAGCTAAACTCAAGGCAGATGCGGGGAGGTCCGGGGAATGTCTCGCCGGAGAGCCGGAGTCACCGCTGGTCTCCTCCGCTACCGGCCACACAACCCCAGGGCTGGCGCGAGTAGGTCCGACGGGCGCTAACGAGCGCCGCTTCCAATCCCCTTCGCTCGCTGGCTCCGCCTTCCAGAGCCGGGCGGCTCAACGGGGCATGCGCGAGGGGAAAGTGTCTTCCCGCTGGAGCCCGCGCTCCTCCGTCGACGCCTCCCTGCTACTCCGCCCACTCGGAAATCCACAAGGACTCCTCCAGGACTGCTCCTCACCTCAGGACTGGCAACCACGGCTCCAAATCGGCGCCGCTCACCACGCCAATTCAGGAGCAGTTCAGCTCGACTTTTCTCTGCCTCCGCTCCCTCAGCACTCGTCATGACAGGTAGGAAGAGGGACACTGTGGGATTTTGTCATCAGGGGGAGATGCCAGCAACCGGGGCAGAATTCAATTAAAGAGCGGAGAAAGGGGGCCACAAAGATTAACCCCTCTCCATTTGAGATTCTCTTAGCAACAGTCTCACTAAAGTCTTTTCACTGGGCAGAGGACTGCACTCCACAGTGCTGCAGTCTCCTTCTCCTCTTCACATCCCCATTCTTCCAGTCTGGGGATTGGTCAGGCGCCCAGGGTCTCCAGTAACCCTAAACAGCGGGGACAAGACAAGTAACCCAAGGGGGGTAGAGTGATGGATCAATAGGGCAGCGTCCCAGTCCAGGAGGTCAACCCTTAGTCTAACCTCCCCCCACCTTCTGCTACAGCCTGTCCTCCAGCTGACTCTCTCTGGTAAGACAAAATGGCTGTCCAGCATTCCGCCTTTTATAGGCTGACCCTCAGGGGTCCAGAAGGGACCAGAAGGTTCTGGAATGCCCTATTCTACTGTATGGGACAGGTTCTAGGTTTGTCAGTTGGGACAGTTGGTAGCCACCATTTTGTGACTCCAACTATATTCCTGTCAGAAAAGGCCTCTAGGCCTGAGGTGAAAAACTATGAGGGGGAAAGAACACCTATCCCCTTGACCAACACCTTGAAAAAAACTAGTGGACGCAAAAATTAATAGAAGTATGAGGGGCAAAAAGGGGACAAAATAAATAATAAATTGGAGGGACTACGCAAAAAGCCAGACAGGTCTAACAGAGCTCCTCTCTTTTGGCCCCTCGCCTGACGAACACCCCCCTTTCCTGACAGAAATCCTTGAGCTGTGCCACTGTATAGGTCTCCAGCTCTGACATTTCGAATTCCATCTTGTCAGTGAAAAGTGGGGACAACCACCCCGAAGTAGGTGACCAGGATAAGAACTCTGAGGGTCACTTCCACCCACCTCCAGGAAAGAATTTGGAAAAAGCAAAACGTTGAATTTGAGGGCCGCTAGGAGAAAACTCCGGGTGTGTACCAGTGGTGCACACTGAATTATTATGGGGTACAAAACAAGCACGGCTCGCAATCCCACCCGCTGAGCACCAATTTTATGTTGGACCTGCGATGGGCAAGCCCAGCACAAAGGGGGTAGCTTGGCTCAAGTGACAAGGCAAGTGAAGGCTGTAGTGTTAAGCCGGCTTTGACCCAATAATAACTCCCTGCACAGCCACACCAAAAAGAAGGACACCACACCACTGCTGTAGAAAAATACGATTCCTTTATATAAAAATTCTCTGTTGTAAATAGGGTTGACTGGGAAAGCACATATACATTTCTCTTGGTCATACAATTCTGGGTTTTAATTCTGTAATAAATAGTACTATAAATAAAGTCAGGAATAAATAGCATCAATAAATAGAATAGCTTCAGGAATGAGCACCACAAATAAATATCACAATAAATATCAGAATAAATACTGGTTCATTTAAATAAATAACCACATGTTTCTTCTGGTATCGCTGCCACCAATTAAATACTTTAGGAACATCACATTTGTAATAAGTTTCAAATGGGAAAGATAACTCTTACAGTTTGTGTTGATTTCAATGACAATGTATACGGCTTCTCTGAGCACAGAATAAGGTTTGGGACTCTTTAGGGATCATTCAGAGCGTATGCGCGTGTATCTAAAAGGCAAGCAAACACAGTGAATACTTCATGACTCGGCTGTCATCAGGATAGGATCTCTGCTTTGCCGGTGAAGTCTATGCGTGCCTGCGGGCTTTAACACCGCTAGAACACAGGCGGCACCAGTTCAAAGTCTTTAGACTGACGAACGGGCTGCCGGAGAGGTCACACAATCTTCACGCACAGTCAAACGAATACCGGTTCACAGTTCCTTCACAACGCTGCATTCAATATGAAGAAACGGGCCCACCTCACATTGGCTGCAATCGGGATACGATTCAGTCGGGCACAGCACTTCTCTCGTCAGCGACGGGGTTCTCAGGGGCTCCACGGACCTCCCTCCGACTTCCGCATACAGGGGGGGTTCCCGCCCACAGCTACAGCTCCCGGGTCACTGGGGAGTGGCAGAGACGCTAGTCCCGCCCAACGAAGGCCGGCCTTTCCCCGCCCCGGCGCACCACCTCACCTTCAGTCTGCGCAGGAAGCGCTCTACGCTGGTGGGGCTCGGAGACGTCCGAGCTCCCCTCTAGAGGCGCCTGTCGCGAAGGGGGCACAGCTGACGGTCGCGGCGAACTTGCTCTCGCCTCGCGTAATCGCTCACAATTCACCACCGGGGGGGGGGGGGCGGGGAGGCACACGAATCTGGCCACAGTCTTTGGGGGCAATGAGGCACTCGCTGGGCAGGCGCTGTAGGCGCTAGGACACTTTTCACGTAGCTGACTGGAACGCCAGTCAGAAACAACGCCAGCACCCCTTTGCTGCTCTACTGCCCAGGCTACCAGCCACCTCAGGGGTCAACAGGGCAGGTGTCAATCTGGTGTCAATCTGGAATCTCTTCCCCTCTAATCTAATCCAATCTAATCTAAAATGGCCGCCAGGGACTGGGCCTTATATAGCCAGTGCCCTGGGGTACTGGCACGAGCCAGAAGGTTCTAGAACCTTCTCTGGCTGTGACAATGACATGGCACTCTTGAGGTGTATTTAGGACACTGCCAGCCACCGTACTGTGTGGTTCTAGAGCAGCCATTTTGTGTACCTGAGGGAAATAAAGGAATTCCTGTCAGGAATGCGCGCCAAACAAAGGGCGCCAAAACCTCAAAAGGCCAGGGTTCATGAAAGCTCCACTGGGAGTCACTCACATGAGGGAAAAAGGGGTGTTCACCATTTTAGGGCCATATATACAGGTTGACAACCCCAGTTTGTAATGTCACAGGTTTCGCCAGGTGCCTTGTAAATAGGTGCCACAAACCTTGTGAGCAACTGGGTGTCAAGGAACATCTAACCCCATGAAACAACACATAAAAAGTCCTGGTAGACAAAGAAAAGCGACAAATTTTGGGAGGTACATGGGAACAAAAGAAATCATAGTGGTGAGGGGACTCTCAGAAGCAGACGGGTCTAACACTCCCGAATCCAGAATGCTTCTGGCTTCAACGACTGCCAGTAGGGCGGTGTCAGTGCCCTGTCCCGGCCGGAAGCCTGTTTGCGAAATTCTCAGCAGGCCATTGGACTCGAGAAAGTGTGATAGATGAGAATTCACCAATCTTTCAGTGATTTTACTGAGTCCAGGAAGCAAGGAGATAGGCCTGTAATTCGCCATGTCAAGAGGATCTAAATTGGGCTTTTTCAAGAGAGCTTTTACAACTGCTCCCTTCCAGTTCAAAGGAACCAGACCACACGCCAAGGATGCATTGATCAAATCGGTCACAGGGTTATCAATAGTGGATCCTACCTGTTTCAGAATCTTCATAGGGACTGGATCACTGGGGGAGCCGCTCCTAATAGTGACCAGTACCTTAAGGACCTCATCCACGGATACTGGTCCAAAGGCTTCCAAATGGACGGAGGGTCCAACTGACTCACTACTAGCCTCTACTCTCTGGTTCATCTGGGGCAGGGCACTTAAAATGTTCACTATTTTAGTATGGAAATAGTTCGCTAAGTCCTTGCATTTCTCTTCTAGATTATCATGGGCTGGGGAAGGCTCGGGAACCCTCAAAAGCTCCTTAACCAATAAAAAGGTTTCTCTGGAGGAGTTCGAAGAGTTTTCAATTCTTTCATCAAAGAATTGTGCTTTAGTGCACCGAAGAGCAAGTTTGTACGCCCTTATCGCCGAGCGATATTCAATTCTGGTAGTTTCCTCCCAGTCCTTCCTCCAGGCACGTTCATGCTTCTTACAGCCCTTTCTAAGGGTTCTTAGCTCAGGCGTATACCAAGGAGCAGAGCCCATTCTCTTCTCTCTTTTTGCGACTGTTCTTTTAGGGAGGATAGAGTCGAGTGAGCTAGTCAACCAGATACTAAAGTTCGCATCTGCCAGTACTGGGTCCAGAACAGGGGGGGGGACGCACACATTCAAGTTTAGTAATCCAATTTTCGACCGACAGCCTAGACCAAGGTCTTTCCGAGGTACGAACACTGGGGAAAGATGTAGTCATGGCCTCGATTTGCCATGTAAAAGGAATCAGAAAGTGATCCGACCACGGGAGTGGAAAGGGAGGCATAGCTCTCACAAAAGACACGTTAGTAAAGATCGGGTCAAGCAAATGGCCCTTGTTGTGAGTTGCTCCCGAATTAATAAGGTCTACCTCATATACCTTAAGATCACATTGAAGGTCTGCCGCTGACAGGTCCGCCGGGTCATTAAAATGAAGGTTAAAGTCTCCCAACATCATAAAATTGGTGGTAGTGGAGGCCAAGACCGTAACGGTTTCCATCAGGGAGCTAACAAAATTTCCGATGCATCCTGGAGGACGATACACCAATAACCCTGACACTGATACAGTAGGTGAAATCTGGAAAGAGAACTTACAGCTCTCACAATCCAACACCCCACTATTCTGTGCCCTACACACCAAAGAATCCCTGTAAAGTATGGCAATACCACTTCCCCTACCTACTGGCCTAATCTGAGAGTAAATTAAAAAGCCAGGGGGGAGGGCTCTTACAATATCCACCCCAGAGCCAGATGTAAGCCACGTTTCCGTTAAAAACAAAATATCTAAGTTATGGTCCTGTATGAGAAAATTAATCTCTAAGGAGTGCCTCGGGAGAGATCTGCAATTCAACAAAGCCATTTGCAAGGAATTTTTTACCGTAGATTGCTGGGTCGGGCAGCATATTCTACAATATGAGAAAGGCTTTACTCCTCTGTACATATAGGTACAGGTAGGAATTTTGGGGGGGGCGTAGTGATATAAGATCATCGCGCGTATAAGTAATACTGGGCCCTAAGGACTTTAGCATAGGGTCAGGCCCTAGGCCCGCCTGGGCCCGGACGGGCACAGACGGGCACAGACGGGCTGGACTCTGGCGCGACTCCGGCGAGAGTCCGGCGAGCCCGCTGCGCGTTAGCATGACCGTATTAAATAAAGGTCTAGCGTCCTTCTGACGACTAGACCGTCAGCCAAGATGGCGCCGCCAGGCGTCCTTCACTCCCTCAAGATGTCCGCCGAAGTGGAGATGCTCGGCAAGGGGGCCCGCCGAAAAAGCGGTGAATTTCCAATTACAGTGCAGGCACGTGGGCCAGATATTAAAATCAGGGAAGAAGGCAAAATAAACGCTAAAGTAAATGCAAAAAACGGGAATTAAAAAAAAAAAATCGCTACAAGCCTCGCAGACTAACGCAATTAAGCGCAGCACGCTCTGGTTACATGCTCGTGCCACCAGTCAGTTCTAAAGACTGATCGACTCAATCACTCGCCTTAAATAAAGGTCTAGCGTCCTTCTGACGACTAGACCGTCAGCCAAGATGGCGCCGCCAGGCGTCCTTCACTCCCTCAAGATGTCCGCCGAAGTGGAGATGCTCGGCAAGGTGGCCCGCCGAAAAAGCGGTGAATTTCCAATTACAGTGCAGGCAGGTGGGCCAAATATTAAAATCAGGGAAGAAGGTAAAATAAACGCTAAAGTAAATGCAAAAAACGGGAATTAAAAAAAAAAAATCGCTACACGCCTCGCAGACTAACGCAATTAAGCGCAGCACGCTCTGGTTACATGCTCGTGCCACCAGTCAGTTCTAACAGTGACATTTAAAGTGACATATGTGCAAGGTTTCAATTTTAGAACATTTCACCAGGCAGGATAGGCCATCCTTCAGGTGTCCCAATACTGTAAGGTCCTGAAGAGACTTAAAATTCTAACTGGGTCGAAACGCCGTCGCCAGTTTGAAAGGCGAACCAAAATTCAGCATTTATGATTGTATAAAGTGTTGTGGATGATATTGTTACATTTCCCATGGTCGCTGAAATGTTCTAAAATTGAAACCTTGCACATATGTCATTTTATATGTCACTGTTTAGCTTAGGTTCAATTGTTCTCTCACTAGGACACCACACACTATTGTCTAATGTTTATCCATTTGTACAGCATATCTTTCAACTTGCACACCTATGTATATATTGTGTTACTTACTTATTTCCTATATAAATAATTTCACTAATTGACTGAACCTTTAAATGTGTATAGCCAGCTATCTTTCTGACATCACCCCAATCCTTTGTATTGCGTTGTGCAGGATATTTCTTAGATAAAAGGTGAGTAAATAATTTTTTGTAAATATACACTTTCTTATGGTTTCATATAATTTTCCAACTCCTCACTCTGGGGTTATAACAAGGTTTCCCCTAGGGTCAAGGATGCACTCTGAAAGCACCCTCAGCGGCACTAGGGCGACCAGGTACAGAGTGCTGACGCCCAATGTTGTCCAAAGGCGTATAGGGGGCCTTCGGTTGGTGGCTGCTCATGGGCAAGCCACAGGGTTGAGGGAGCAAAGCTCCTGGACTTAAGCTCAGGGCAAAAGGGGTTCAAGTAAGGGCCCAAGGTGCACCCACAGCGGCACTAGGGCGTCCAGGTGCAGGGTGCTGTTTTGGCGTCTGGTGCTATGTGACTATCAAAGGGGATGCTCCGGTTCGAATAAACACTGAAAGCTCGGGCAAGATCTTCTAGAGGCGACCACCGGTTAGAGAGGTAAGTTGGGATGTCGAGGGATGCTGGGACACCATTGGTTGGCCCTCCAAAGGCTGTGGGACGTCGGGTGCAGGTGAGTCTTTTGGCATTGGATTCTTCTTACACGCTTCGGTCGGGGTGATCCTCCAGAAAGAGGGACTCTAGGCAGGTCAAGAATCACCAGATCCCAGGTCAGGATCGCAGAGAAGACCTCCTTGTGGTGTTGGGCCACTCAAACTCTGGCTGGGGCGTCAAGTGCAGATTCAGGGATTTGGCCAGAGCCAGAGTCTGTTGGTGAGCAAATCTGGCGCTCACTGGAGACAAAGTCTGGTTAGGGAAGGCAGGGAAGGTCCTCCGGGTTCTGGGGGCCTGCTGGCTGCAGGACATACCGGGATTTCGCTGGAGCCGGTCGGGCTTGGGCCAAATCAGATGGTGTCCTCCTCTTCTTCCTCCAGCATGGCTCTTTGGTCAGATTTAGGGGTGTTTCAGGTAGTTACAGGTTGGGACCAATGGGTCCCTTCCTTGGGGTGGGTAGACCCCCTATTATGTCACCCTCCAGTGGGAGGGGGTCATAAGCCTCCCTCTGGTTGGCTGGGTTCTCCCATCTTCAAGATGACGGGGACTGAGTTGTCCTTCCCCTCGCCTCCCCCACTTGAGGGGCGGGGTTGGCAGAGGTGGGCAGACCTCTACTCCTATTTCCCACCAATTCTCAAGCCCAAAGTGGGAGGTCAGAACCGGTGGGAGCCAGTTACTGGGGGAAGCAAATGACTGGGGCAGCTCCCGAAGGCGGTAATCCTTTGAAGCTTCCCCTTCGTGCACCCTGTCCATCCTAGGGGAGGAGGCTAGGCACCACTATCAAGGATGTGCTTAGTTTCAGGACCCCGAGAGCGGAAGGTTCTCGATCCAGGGGTCCAGAAACATGTCTGTGGGTGGCAGCTGGCGAACAGCCAGTCAGCCAAGACACTAGAGTCAGGTCGTTTTTCAGGGGGCATCTCTAAGATGCCCCTCTGAGTGCATGTTTCATTAAATCCCACACTGGCATCAGTGTGGGTTTAATGTACTGAGAATATTGATAACAAACTTCCCAGTTTTCAGTAAAGCCATTACGGGGCTGTGGAGTTCGTAATGATAAACTCCCAGATCATATACTCTTTATGGCTTTACTGCCAAGAATAGACTTAGGCACTGCAGGGGTACAGGGCTCATGCCCCTGTGTCCTCACCAACGGTAAAGTGCACCCTACTAAAGGGGTGGCTTACCTATACCAGAGGCAGTGGCTGTAGGCATGGCACACGGTGTGCCATGTCAACTCCACCTTTCTCTGCAATGGCAGTGTGTGTGTGCGTTTGTGTGTTAGGGCACAGGGCCATTAAGGGTGGCACAATCTGTGCTGCAGTCCTCAGAGGCCTTCCCTGTTTACAGGGCCCTGGGTACCTATTCTACCTTTTACAAGGGACTTACATGTGGCAGGGAGGTGACAATTTGGGAGTACAAAGTGCAGTTTTACGGTAAGAACATAGGCCCTTGGTACCTGGTTGGCAGGAACCCAGGGCACACTCGGTAAAAGAGCATCAACATCAGGCAAAACATGGGGGGGCAACCATGCAAAAAGGGGTACTTTCCTACATGATCTTATTATGCCTTCAAGCAATAGAACAGTTTTACCTCTTGGAGTGTGTATGGAAAATTTGACCTTTCATTTATTTTCCTTATAAAGAGGGGAAGTGAAAAAGGCACCAAGACTGCTACATATGCTTTAAACCCATTTTTTATTTTCTAGTGGAATAGTATATATTTTTTGCACAAGTAAATTAAAAGACAAAAAATGGAAGCCTAGCGTTGCACTTCGATAGGCATTGTTATTTGTTTTATTTAGAAAGGTTTTCTCGATTTTATTCAGTGTTTAAGGATATATATGAAGGTCCCATGATAGAGAAACTGGTACCAATGCCTGTACACTATAAAGATAAGGGCAATTGCCATACCGTGGGACATATATGAACTACAAATTCTCCTCTGTGCAATGAGCAGGGACACAGCAGTGTAACATGGTACATTGTCATGTCATCTGTTAAATCAAAGATGTGAAAAATGCATTTAGTTAATCAGTGCCATGTGCTGGGCATTCACCTATGACTGCAGAGTGCCTCGTGTGAAGGATTTACTAAACCATAGTGCAGATAAGTATAAGGAGAACTGTATGTGAAACATGGAGGATGTGTAGATTGAAAATACTGAATGCAGTTGCTGAAAACATAAAAACATAAGTGAAGGAAGGGGTCTTAGACTAGAAATTAGCACTCATTAGTGGAAAAAGAAGAGAATTTGGTAGAAACATGGAAAAACTGCACGCTATACCAAAAAACACCAGGTTTGAGGAGTCATAGAAAGGGAATAATACATCTAGGGGGTAGAAAATTAAAACCATAGCACTACATACTTGCCGAAGGTTGTAATAGAGATGTTGTAAAAAAAATATTTAAAAAAAGTTACCTTGATTCTCTTTGCCGTTGTATGCTCAAGAGTACTTTTTTTTCCAAGAATATCTGTTCCTTCAGAACGTCCTTTAGGCAGCCTTTGCTTGAAGAACCTTCGCCTCCAATTTTGCCTGTGATGATTTAACACACAGACACAGCATTTGATAGCATGCTTAAAAGAAATACAAATTTAGGTCTTATTGCAGTAACCCGGGTTCTGGTATTTATAACATAAACCAAATAAAATTACAACTAAATAATTGAAGGTTCAGTCGTTTCTAATAATAGTATTGATTAACTTTTTTAATGCATATACATTTTATTATGGAAAAGTATTTTATAACAATTTTATATACATACTTTCACCAATACATTCGGTTTCGTTCCAGTGCATAAAAGCAGTCCTACAGCAATTACAAACTCATGAAATTCCAAAGAAATTAAACAGCACTTTGCATCCTCCTTTACTAATAACATATGTAATAAATAAAGGGCATAGAAACAGTCCAATAAAATATGGCATATCAGCTTTTCTATTTATTCTACAAACACACATGCTCCCTTGAGGTTTAATATGCAAAGATAAATAGAACAAATGACCAGATGGGATTTATAAACGTTTTCTCAAAATGTAATTATATACTTTTGGGTCCGCTAACTTTAATTAAAGAATATAGGAATCTTTACTTCTCATGAAGTGCAAAATGTAACAAATCGAAAGACAGACCTGTGAACATAAGCCAAATCAATTGCCAATGACTGGGATGAGGATGAGGAATGCAGAGCTTTTCTCATCAGAGACAATGAAATGCCAATTTCCTTTAGTCTATTAAAAATAAGTCCAACAATCTCTTTTTGAACCAATAGGTAAATTTACTACTCCCTTCAAGCAAAGTCTTTAAACAGTATAAAGAGATTGTGACTTGCAAGGACAACTGTAATGAGCAAAAATAGCCATAAAATCATTCAAGTGAGTCTCACATGACAAACCACAAAATCTCAGACAAGCATTAGCATAGCCAATAGGTCTCCCCTTTGGATCCTTATAAGTGTTTAGCCATGCAACGGTTGATGTTGTTGCCCCAAGGATATTGTGCTGTATAACTAAATACTCATAAGGTCCCAAAAGTGAGACCTATTGGCTATGGACAAGTCATGTATGATACACAGTAAGCAGCGTTCTACTATACATTGTTGTTTTGAATAGTTTCAACGTCAGTTGGTAAAGAGAAGCTTTTAAGTGCATAGCTGCCGAGGTTTTAAATTGAGAAGTGTGATATTTTCATAATTTTATTGTAATTACTTTGCCCCAGTTTTAAAGTCTTTTAAGAGTTTCTCATTGCTCAAATAAGTGTATTCACCAATATGTATATGTTTCCCTCATTTTCATTGCTTGAGTTCGGAGTCTGATGTGGTGCCAAATGGCCAAACCAAATGCTGAGATAGCCTAAGAAACAGAGTGAGTGCATATAGCAAATGTTAAATGATGTAATGGGTGGGATCGGGCCCTCAGTTAGTCGGGTAAAGCCACTTTAGAAGCAACACAACCCACAATGCTCTTTAGCTAGTGGAAATTATACTAATTGAAAACTTCTGTCCCGGGATGGTGGTTCTCAGGAATTGGGATTCCGGGAAAAGTCAGTATTGCAGTATAAGCGCTGGAGGTCCACCATTTTCACGCTCAGCTGTAATCAGTACGTTTCTTGCTTATTTTCTTGGATGTAATTGGCCTTGTAATTGTAATAATCTCTTTAAAAGAGACGGTGGGTTTAATATTATAGAGGAGAAGGGAAGAAAACAAAGATTTGACTACTCTCTGTTAAGACGAAGACAACGAGGATTGTAGGAAAATTGGGTGTCCAGACGCCTAATCCCACTTGGTTTATTAGTATTATCGCCCTGAAAAACCGCCTGTCCTACTCTAATTCTCAGAATACAAACCCCCTCACCCCAAAAAAACAGTTCGACACGTCATTAATTGATCATTGTGTCAGCCAACTGAGAGAAAGTTAAAATAAATAGCTTCAGTTTTTTACATAAATGGCAAAGACTAAATAAAGCATGCTGCAGAACACCGTACCAAGTCCGTAGAGGGGGAGGCTTGAAGCATGAAACTGAGCTAGCGAAAGGTGTAATTCCCTTGCTAAATGAGTCCTCCGAGCAGCAGGTCTGTAATGAAGGGAGCGAACACAATATCCCTGAATTTTATATTATGCTGTTCCCAAAGACCAACAACCGTTGAAGCCTGACTGATGCCAGTCATTTCTAACGCCACGTAAAGGCTAAAGTAAGGAGAGGCTGACAGTGAGGACTACACGTTTGCGCAGTACCTAGCAACAAACCGGAAATGACAGTATGTCCTGCGCAGGACGTCACCCTGGATTTGGGAGGCCCCGGCATAAATGCAATATTCCTGTAATGTTCAGGGCAAAGGTACAATGTTTGTGGTCGTTTGCAGACCCATTTAAGAAATGGTTTAAGTGAAAAAAAAAAGCTGGAATTGGGTAGCATTTTTAAGAAGAAAATGCAATGCCAAAATATTTGTAATAGGAGACTTCCTCAAGGTTTTACCCACAGAGGCAAGATGAAGAGCTTAAATACTTGGTGCAAAGGCCATTACCGGTCTTGTTACTATTAATCATCTGTTTATGTAATGTTATGTAATGCCACTAGAGTACGTTGCTGTCCAACCTGGGTATAAGTCTATCATAAAAAGGGTGTCAGCAAACACAGTAAACATGCTATGTGTTTAGACCACAATCTTGAGGGAAAAGGACTTTTGCTTGTGATAGGTCAGCAAGATAAAGAGCAAGTGGTCCATTTATGTAGATTAGTCTACAGGACTGAACAATCAACACTACGGAGGGCTGTCTGGAATTCCACAAAGTAACAGCATAAATGCAAAGAAATGTGTCCAAGGGGTGAAATAATGGTTCAGTGTTAATTAATTAGGCTGAAATGCAGCATGCTTCCACAATATAACTGCCATTCCAGCCTTTTCAACACAATATTTGAGGTGACTGGCAATAATTTCCAAAAATAAATAAGTCTGTAAGGCTCTGGGGCCGCACCATCCCTTGGTTTAAAGATAGGCATAATGGTTGCCCCAATCCCTTACATGAAGAAACAGCCAGAGAAGGAAACCCACTGGAAAAAAGGTGACAAAATAATGCTCTACAATTTTGAATTTTGCAGTAAGATTTTAGGAAGCATTTTACCTGGGATGGAAGATAGTGACAATTTTATGAAGCGATCACTTTCACAAATTGCATCAAAGTAGGTCGTTCAGAATCTACTGCAATCTGCTAAGAATGGGATCTCTCTTTGGCACTTTTTTTTCATAACTATAAAGAGTAGAAATAAAGCGGAGCCATGAAGTTTCAGAAACCACACAGACTAAGGACCAATGACACAGGATTAACACTAGTTATTCCATTCACAGAAACCCAACCTTTTTGTGACTCCCTCAACAGGATAACGTGCATCATAGGATTCCAATTGTTCCTACTAAAAAAAGTGTCAATAGACGTTAATAAATTCCTACACCTCGAACGCAACTGCTGAGCTTCTTTCAAGTCAGCAATATGACAAATGTTTTTACAAGCTCTTAATTTGGGCTGAAAATACATTTTAAACATGTTCAATGTTTGATATTCTTTATTAAACCATTTATTCCCAGATGGCTACCTGCTATTCCTTGGCAAATCTTCAAAAATAGTTCTGTGACAATGAGGAATGGCACCTCTCTTGCAACGGTCCTACTACAAAACTTTGCAAGGGAGAGGAAGAAATCTGGATTTAAGTTAAGAGTTTAAAGACTGACAGGGTGGCACTAATCTGTGGGGATAATTTAGTGCTGCCTTTTCTTGCCACACCCCCCATCGAGAATACAACTTGCTTCTACATTTGCTGCCTCTATCAACCTAGCTTTCCTTCCCGAAATCCCACCTGACAGATGGAATAACCATGATCTAATACTGTAGAATGCAGTAGCAAATCTGGAAAACCCTGGGACCAGTGAGCTGAAAAGTTGTAAAGGCAACAGGGGAGGACACGGCACAAGCACATTCATCTGCTTCTGCGATCTCCTCATCACAGCACAACCACACAGCGCTTCCACAGTGTATTGCAAATTTGATTACGAAAATTCCTGATGAAAGAATGGTTTGAGGGGAACAGTCCTCAGCTGGTTTACATCATGCCTTAAAAAATGATGACATCAAATAAAACGTGGCAAAACATATAGGTGGTAAATCTTACATACTGTCAGGACCCCTGCAGTTACTGGAAGGTTACTCCTGCAGAAGAGGTGATTATGTTCTGGAACTATCATTTTTATCCTGTCATACTTACATGCCTAAGTTGGGAGCAGTTATCAAAACTGTGCCCAGCCTCAAGAGAAACTGGTATTTAACGGGCCTACCATGCAGGATCAGTCTTCAGGTCCATTTAACCATTGAATACATGTAAATTAGCCTAAGTCACTCTCCTAATCCCTTCAGTCTCGGTTTTTCTGGATTTCTTTTTTTGATAACTGGTCTCGGTTAGGGTGTACCAATGGACCGCAGTAGCCTGCTTTACTCCTGGTGGGTAGGAATGCTAACAGCGTTACGGTCAACTTTCTATATATGTTTCAAGTAAAAAAGACAGAGATGCAATAGCAGGAAAATACAGAAATTTAGAGTTGTTATTAGATGTCCCTAAACTGCAAACAGTAGCCAGCTGTGTAGCACAAAAATACAGGAACAAATATATAATTTTTCAATCTTACCCAAGCATAAGGAAAGTGCTGGACTTTTGCCGATATCATTTTTGAAATAAAATTACAATAATGAGACAGTTAATGTAATTGTCAGATTGCGGGCTGTTTCTCTCTGATATAACTTTACTACGTTGCAAAGTATTAATCCAAAAATGCATACAGGTACAGTGTACTCGTTTTTGCCTCTTTGGTAAGGGCTCACACGCAGGCAAACATACATACGTTTGTACAGATACAAATTACTAGATGGTTAAAAGAGAGGATCACAGCAAAATGAAGACAAATTATTTATGGGTATTAAATGAGGAACATGGACATGGCCATTTTGCTTGCTCTATTTACAGAGAGGTAGGATACTGCGCACAAGCAATGTCCCCAGATTTATCATAACAGGGATTTCATTACCTATAAGTGCAATTAGTGGACCCACTAAGAAGCCACTAATTGTGGGATTTCTTCAAAAGACCCATATATAGAAAGCTGCACAACTAACCACTGCAGAGGAGAGAGGATGGAGTCCACAAACCATGTGTTTTGTCCGTTTGTTCTGTGCAGCTCTCGAGAGAACAATAGGGACCACTAATTTTGTGATGACAGCAGACTAGGGAGGAACAGACATAAGATGTTTGAAGCTGAGAAAGCTGCAAGCAACAATTGAGGACCCTTTTTCAATTTTACTTTCCTCTAATGTTCTACTAGTCATGGTCCACCAGCAGAGAGATTTTTTTAAATGAATCTTGTCATGACTGTATGCCATTCTGTGAACAAGCACACACAAACCCCCGTCCCTACTAGTAACATCCGCTATTATGGGCACTGCTCATCACAATACCACACGTTTCAATGGAAGAGCTTGTGTAAACTTTGAGTTCCAATAATAGGAAATAGTCTTTGTTTACACAATGAAATATATTTCTGTAACTGGGTTTTTCACATTCAGCAGCAAATACTCACCAATGATCAAAAATTTAGCTTATGACTGACTACAGCTAATATATTCTGAAAATTATCAAATCCACATTGCCCTCAAAGAGCAAAACAGAAACAGTAAGGGCTAATATTACTGACATTTCATAACAATAATTCACACAAAAGTAAATTTTCGAGCTACCTGAACTCTTGGGGTTAACTGTTTTCACACCCTTCGCTTTCTCTAAAGCTTTCTGTTTTCTTTTCACATCCAGTTTTTCCCTATTGATCTGTCTTTTTATGAGCCGTTCTTCTTTTGCTCTGGCCTAAAAGAAAAAAGAAAGATTGAGCTTACCATCTCCAACTTTACGTGTATACAACTAACATGTAGGTATTTTTATCTACGAAAAATGTAAACTCTAATTGGAAGAACGACATTCTGTTTAGTCTGCCTTTTTGAATATTTTTTTAGATCTGTTAAAGCAAAACTAAAATGTTACATAAATTGAATAATGCTGTTTAGATGGTAAATATAACAGTTGCAGGCAGGGAAACTAACGTGATTTCTAAGCAAAGTGTAGGGCCACTGATGGATGTGATGCCATCTAATAAATAAACCTATAATTACCCAAACTGTATAGCTTAATAGTTACTGAAAGGGAGGGGGCATGGTGGGTTGATAAGGAATCAGCAGCAGGAACACAATATTAATCAGAGCCAACGTTACCAATAGTATGCAACTTTTTCTTGTAGTATAAACTATTCCATTCTACACATTGATTAACAGGCAATACTTAACATTTTCAATGGATGGTCTCCTAATAAATCAAAAGAATTTATGCTTTCAGAAAATGTGCTGTACTGCTGATCTTTCCAAACCTATTTTAGTTCAGGTATCTGGATTATGGAAATAATGTCATGGTGACAAAAGGAGAGCATATCAATTGGTTGCACTCCATGTCTCTTGCAATGGGATCCTTCCTGAGAAATAAATAATAATAATAATAATAATAAAGGGGTTTATAAAGCGCCTGGTGACGCCATCCCGGCGTATCCCCGCGCTGTGGAGCGAGAGTCAAGAGGGCAGAAACAACCATCCCTAGAGGGCAAACAAATGTGTTTTTAAAAGTTTCCGGAACATAATTTCCGTTTTGGCTAGTCTGATCACAGCTGGCAGGCTGTTCCATTGGGTGGCTGCCAACACCCGAAAAGAGCGGCCTCCCATCCTGGCCCTTCTTACACGAGGAACTGTAAGGAGACCCATACCCATAGAGCGAAGTGCTCTTTGGGGCAGATAGGGGATGGCCAAGTCCTTCAAATACTCTGGAGCTTTTGCAGAAGTTATCCTATAACAAAAGAGTAGGGCTTTAAAGAGGATTCTTTTCTTTATAGGAAGCCAGTGAAGGGCAGCCAAAGTAGGCTTGGATGCTGTTCTTTTGGGGAGTCTGAGGACTAAACGGGCCGCCGTATTTTGCAGCACTTGCAGTCTTCTCAGGTTCTTCTCTGTAGTTCCTAATAGCAGCACATTCGCGTAGTCAACACGAGAAGTGACCAACGCTTGGGTCATAGTACGTCTGGCCTCAAGTGGCAGTAGGTCCAGAGTACGGTTTAGGGTCTTCATAACCCCAAAGCATTTCCCCACCAGTTTGTCAACATGACTCTCAAAAGAGAGTTTAGGGTCAACCCAGACCCCCAAGTTCTTAGCCTCACTGCACGGGATGGGCAGAGAGCCAAGGCAAGGCGGCCACCATTCCTGAGTCAATGGCTACTCAGCCCCTGGCACATATGGAATGATGGCATCAGGCAGTTCCGGCAAGCTGCCTTCAGCACTCCGAAGCAAAATAGTACCTACTGTGTGAAAATGTATGTTTCATAACACAAACATGTGAAAGCAACCCAGGCACACACAAAATCAAGGATACTCAATGGAAAAAATCTAGACTTTTTCTGCGCTTAGTAGAAGTTATATAATCTGGAGCAGAGATCTGAAAAAAAGGGCTAGAAGGTAAAGCCATTGTGTGAACAATTGTTAGTGAAGTAATGGTTACAATGGCAGTCAAAGAAAATTAATCTTTACAATGTTACTCTGGCCCAAATATTAAACCACCTTTAGTTCCCATGAAGGAAACGAGATGGTTTGTGAAGGATAACTTGCTTGCGGTTTTCCATAAAGGCACAAATTAATGGCACCAAACACACAAGGGGACGGGAAGAATGCTTACAAATAGTCTAAACCACTGGCATGGCTCTGGGTTACATTCCAACTCATCGTTTTATGCAGACTGTGCGACTCTACACAAAAGTCCACCATAACCAAATCAGTACTAACCCTGCTCCTCATGGGAAGCAGGCCAACCCCACACTGTCAGGTAAGAAGCCTTCCAGAAGGGAACACAAGTAATCCTAGCCTAGTTTTGTCCTGGTAAGGCCCTGTCAATGGGGTATAGCTAGGATCTTGTGGCACAGCAAGCAGTGCATCCCTTAGCCACCTAAGGTGGAACCATCAGCACACAAAAGGTGAAGGTAGGAATGCTTAAAAATATTCACCACTAAAGTTTATGTGGGATTTTAAAACACCACACTAACACCAACAACATTTCAGGATATGAGGAAACGTACCTTTTTTTTTAATGTGTTAATATGGTCAAGGACAGGACAGTCCCTATTAGAGAAAGGTCATTCAGAGCTCCACAAAACATCTAAATAACGTGCATATTATTAATTTACTTTTCACAGTGCAGATAGTTGTTTATTTTGATTTCAATAGTGGAAACAAGAAAAAACACATTATTAAATATGTGTATCACAAAGAGTACTACGAACAGCATCTTATACACCTTCACCTTTCAACTTAAACAATCACTGCCACATAGTGAAATTCTGTGAGCTAAAGAAAACTGTACCATGACATCAGGAAAAGAGATGAGATAAATGATAAGGGGATTTTAATGTCAGAGATAAAAGAGAAAGATTCTACAGGAATCAAAAAATAGATTAACAACAATCTCTAGAAGTACTCTAATTAAAAATAAAACTTGGAATGTATTGAATAAATCAATCAAACAATCAAATGACGGAGACAGTTAGGACCTACTGTGAGACAAATGTAAAGGATTTTAGCTTTGATTTATTTTCAAACCAGAGACAGTAGGATTTATTCCTTCAAATTCTACAGCCTTCTTGACTTATAGCACGTGCAATATCGCTTCTGCCTGGCTCAGCAGTGATGACAATCGCCTTGCCTGAATTAAGCTTCTCCATCATCTATGCCTGTTGCCTCAGGCTGCAGTAGCATCTATTCCCAATACCAGTGTGATGTTAGCCGTGTTCCTCATTGCTGTTGACGGGTGACTCAACCAAGTCCTCCTCTACTGACCTTATCCCTCCTGTTCATCTTTCCTCCATTGAACAGCTAAGCTTTGGCAGATTATCCCACCCAGGATTTTCCCTATTCCTGTACACTGTAGCTTAGGACGGCGCCTAAACATCTTATTTCGGGTGTGGTCTATTTCTGCTACCACACAGCACCACCCAAAACCATACATCCAAGCTGGTCTCCCTTGAACTCAAATGTATGGAAGCAATTTCCCCAAGGAGAAGATATCTCATCCAAAGTGTTCTCTCCTCTTGGATAGAACCATGTATATTTACAATCGGGGTTAAGTTATTAACTTTGCTGAGGGAAGAGAGAGAGGAAGAGAGAGAGAGGAAGAGAGAGAGAGGAAGAGAGAGAGAGAGAGAGGAAGAGAGAGAGGAAGAGAGAGAGAGAGAGGAAGAGAGAGAGCGGAAGAGAGAGGGAGAGAGAGAGAGAGAGAGAGAGAGAGAGAGATGTGAATGTTAATGGATGGGCATACGTTAATTTCTCTCCAACGGTTTAACGATCACTGCATAAAAGCTTACATTCTGCCTGTTCAGAAAGCAGGGTTACAATTTTCCCCAGAGACGAATCCGGCTGCATAGTATTCCCTATACTTACTAGAAATCAAAGGGTTGAAAGTCATAAAGAGGACCTCCCAGACCTACTTGCAAGCATGCACAGCCAATAGGCCTTAGATCTAAAAGTGTGTAGGAAAGTACCCCTTTTTAACCCCTCCCATGCTCGTGACGGAACCGTTCCGTCACGAGCCTCGGGTGGGCTGTGCTGGTGACGGAACGGTTCCGTCGCGGCCCGCTCGCCGCGCCTGCACAGCTCACCCGAGGATGGGACCGCCGAGCGGCCCAGCCTCCCCCTTAGCGCTGCGGCGGAATAGCCGCCGCAGCGAAGGGGTTAACGTGGTCAACCTTACTTTTTGCTGGTTGTATGATAGAGGCATGCAAAGCACAACCATTCATGCCTCTAACACGCAGCCTGAACCACCAATCCGACTTAAGCATGCATCCCCTTACCACACATGCCTTTGTCATGCTTTTTGGTGGTAAAGGCATGAATGTAAATGGTGTATGCGCTGCCAAGTTCAACACTACTCCAACATCCCTCCCCCGACCTAAACTCTAAATTACAAAACTTCTACCTGCCCCAAGTCTAAATTACAAGCCACCTACCTGCCCCCGCCCTAAGCCCTATATTACGAACTCCCGACCTGCCCCCTCGCCCTAAATTACAAACACCCTACCTGTCCCCCTGCCCTGAGCCCTAAAAACGCCAGCTCCTTAAATACTTCCCCAAACCCAGCCGTTAAAGCTACCACAACTCCCTCCTCCTGCCCTGAGCCCTAAAAACTTCCCCCTCCTAAAAAGTACCCCGATCCCCACCCCACGAAACTTGCCACCAACCTCCTGACCAGAGTCCTAAAACTTGTCCCCTCCTTAAAAGTGGTACAAAAGGGGGTGGTGATGGACGGAGCATCCGAACCAATCAAATACTCACACCCAGTCAAAAGATCTGGGTTTAATCCATCACCGTTCTTTAGCCCACTCTGCCACCCCAGTTCAGACATGGCTATATGCAAATCAGTCTGACCCTGTGCCTCATGGGAACAGTCCAGCCCGAACTGCCAAGCCATGCCTTCCCCGGACCGGAAACAAGCCTCCGAGGACCGGTTTCTGGCATTGCAGCCGTCTTCAGCCCTGGATGCTTGTTTCCGGTCCATGGAAGACATGGCTTGGCAGTTCGGGCTGGACTGTTCCCATGAGGCACAGGGTCAGACTGATTTGCATATAGCCATGTCTGAAATGGGGTGGCTGAGTGGGCTAAAGAATGGTGATGGATTAAACCCAGATCAGTTGACTGGGGGTGAGTGTTTGATTTGCTCAAACGCTCCGACCATCATCCCCTTTTGTATCGCTTTGTTCGCCCTAAGTGTGGCAGGGTATGCTCAGACGTGAGTCCCTTGCTCACTTGGCCACTGGATTCAAGATAGCCTGGCTGATGAGGATTATGAATCCGAAACCGGTCCCAGGATGCTTGTTTCCAGTCCATGGAAGACATGGCTTGGCAGTTCGGGCTGGACTGTTCCCATGAGGCACAGGGTCAGACTGATTTGCATATAGCCATGTCTGAAATGGGGTGGCTGAGTGGGCTAAAGAATGGTGATGGATTAAACCCAGATGAGTTGACTGGGGGTGAGTGTTTGATTTGCTCAAACGCTCCGTCCATCATCCCCTTTTGTATCGCCCCCTCCTTAAAAGTACCCTGACCCCATTTCCCTAAAACATTTCCACCGACTGGACCCGACAGCGACCCCTAAAACTTGCCCCTCCTTAAAAGTACCCTGCCCCCTTAACAAACTTCACACTGACCTTCCCCACATAGCCACCCCCACCGACCCCAGCCCTAAAAACTTGCCACCGCCCCCCCACCAGTGACCATCTAACCTGGCTCCAGCCCCACTTACCTGTCTGTGACTGTGTCCACTTCCCGACGCTCCTGTTCCAAGACCCCACCAATCCCTAACACTAGAGAGCATTTGCCTTAACCACGTATATGCGTGGTTTAGGCAAATGACTTGTTCGGGCAAGAGTGGTTACTGATGCTTACCCCTGCTATTTGATGCAATTATGCTAACCAGGTCCCCGGTGCCAGTCCTCTTTCCCTAGAACAAGGTAACTTATGTTTGTACCCCAATTAGACCTTTAGCACCTCTGTAAGTCCATAGTACCTAGGGTATGAGTACTTAAAAGGATCCCCAAGGGCTGCAGCATGTATTGTGCCACCCTAAGGGGCACGCCACCAAAGTCAATGTAGACTGCTATTGTAGGCTACGTGAAATGGTGTTAACAAGAGTCAAAACATGACACGGCGCACATCCTGTGCCCCATGCCCACAGACACTAAATGGAATATATGCAAGTCACCCCTACAGCAGGCCTTACAGCCCTAAGGCATGGTGCAATGAGCAGATATGTTCCTGTTCTTTATAGTTCAATTACTAGATAGTACAAGTGAACAGGGAAGCCATCTTAAGTATATGTACTGGCACTGGCCATTACTAGTTCCGCAGGTACATGATGGCTTCACTGAAACCATTGTCGTTTTAAAAAATCCATATTGATTCCAGTAGTGGATTTATTAAGATGAGCACCCATAGGGCAACTTAGAGGTGTCCCCTGAAAACCTACCAGCCTCTAAGTGACGTGGCTGACTGATGTTGTCCAGCCTGCCAACTCAGACATGTTTCCGACCCTCTTCAGGTGAGAGCCCATGCTCTTGGAGTGCAGAAACAATGCCTACTCCAGAGGAAGGTGTTCACACCACCTCCTACAGGATGGCTAGTTATTTAACATACCTAGACCTGGAGCTTAAAAACTCCTGCCACCTTTGATATGTGACCCTAGCTTCCCTCAGACCTGGAAGATGCCACCTCATGCCCTGCGGACCAATTGGCATCAGGACAGGTGGGAAATTAGCTATGCAAGGAGGCATGGTGTACTACCAGGCCAGTCACACCCCTAAGGTGGGCTGCCTGATGTCCCCCACAGTAGAAGGATTCCACCATCTTGATCTTGGTGTAAAACTCTAGGACAGGATTATGTGGCCCATTGGCTTCTATCCTATATTCCCCTCAACACCGCTACATTCAATATTTAGGTACTCCATGATACCAGTAACTCAGATTCACTTGACAAAAGAAGGATGACCATGAAGAGCTGAAGAAGTGAGAATGATAGACTTTGGCGCCAAACCCTGTCTGCCTGCTCCTGTCCTGACAACCCCAATCGTCCTGCAGCTGTGCATCCTCCAAAAGCCTCAGAGGGCCTCCTGCAGTTCGCCAAGCCATCAGCATCTCCGTTGAAGATGAGGTGTATATCGAGGAGCTAGACAAGGGGACCCTCCCTAATACTATGATGGAGGCACTAGTCTCCATGATTCTTAAGCCTCACAGAGATCTTCTCTCCCCGAAATCTTAAAGGCCTATTTCTCTCCTAAATATCGATGAGAAAATATTAAATGGTGTGTTAGTGGCATGTCTTCTGCCATATACAACTAGACTGGTCCACCCAGACCAGTCCAGGTTCATCCCGGGTCGAAATAGCACACACAATTTGCGAAGGCTCGCACATTGATGGCACGCGCCGAATCTTCCAAGATTCTGAATGGGTCCTATGCCTACTGGACATTCAACAGGCCTTAGACACTGAGCACGGTCCACAAATAATCCCACTCAACACCCACTCTCACGGTGCAGAGCTCCTTAGGAGTCTCTACCAAACCCTCTGCTCCAGCCAATCACGAAGGGCGGGGGAAGAGACAGAGGCGGGGAATTGCTCAAAAGACGGCTCAGAAGCGGGAGGGGGCACTGGGAATTATACCGCTACCTGAAGGGCGTGTTTTTTAAAATTGCACTCAGAATTGTTGTTGTTTTTAAAATTGGATGAAGTAAATGTATTAGGGGGTACTAGTTATTACCGATACCTGATACTGACGCGTTGCTCTCACGGTGCAGAGCTCTTTAGCAGTCTCTACCTAACCCTCTGCTCCAGCCAATCACGAAGGGCGGGGGAGGAGACAGAGGCAGGGAATCTGTTTAAATTGCCACCTTGACGCGGGGGCACAGCGGACGCGCGCAGATGGCGTGCCGCCCGGACGGGTCCAGGGGCCAGTATCTATGCCCAATTTACCAGCTACTCTGCTGAGGAACTTAGGTCCATGCGTCAATCTGTCACCCCTCTTGCTTATGTAACAATCGTGCTTCTGAGGTCGCTAGGGATCTGCAGATCTCAGATAGACCACCATGAGGTACCAAAGCACCCCATACATCCGTATAGGCAATCTATCCCTCCTCAAAACAAAACAACCAATCAAATGTTAAGGATACTATATTTAAACACAAGATCATTAGTAAAACACCAACTAGATATCTTCTCGTTACTATCAGGGGAGAAACCTGATATTTTGTTTTTAACCGAAACATGGCTGAAATCTGATTCCGCGCCTGATTTTTTGGCGGCATTACCCAACGATTACTATATACTCCATGTAGACCGTCCCGGCAAGACGGGAGGAGGAGTTGCTGCAATCATTCAGCACGACTACAAATTTACGACAATGACTCCTCTTGATCTCCCGGATGTAGATAATCTGGTTATTAAGCTAGAATCTAAACCCGGACCACTAATTTGCGTCCTGATTTACAGGCCTCCACAGTATATGCCACATGTTCCTGTACAGCTGAGTGAGCAAATGGCCAATATCGCAACCAATTATACCAAAATTTTGCTAGTGGGCGATTTAAACTACTGGTCAAATGACCCGCGGGAAGGGCCTCACTCTATAGAACTCACTGAACTTTTCATTAATTTGAATTTTTGTCAGCATGTGACCTCAGCTACACATAACAAAGGCCACATTCTGGATCAGGTCTGGCCAAATAATATTACTGCATCTTCTCTCACGATCTTACCCTGTCTATGGTCGGACCATCATCCACTTCAGTTTTTAGTAACTATGGCCACAGACAATAAGACCCCCTTGGCTGAAGGAGCCATGATTAGCGCATGGGGATTCTTAAATAAATCAGAATTTTTGAACACCCTGACCGATCTTCCAGTCTCATTAACCTCAGATCTGGACCTTCTAGACGCCAATATCTCGAGCTGGATATCGGTAGCTAGCAACTTACATGTCCCACAAAAAAACTAAAACAGGCCCGTCGATCGGAGGCACATAAATGGTTCTCTACAGAAATAAAAGAGCAGAAACTTGCACTCCTCCAAAAAGAACGTAGGTGGCGACAAAACTATTCTAGTGAACCCAGATAGATCTACTCCTTAGCACAGAAGGAATATAAAAAAGCGATTAGTATAGCTAAGGCTTCGCACTTCTCATTTAGAATTCTTAATTCATCAATAAGTCATGGGATATCTTTGCTATCGTTAATGAACTAGCCAACGCAGATAGAATTTTACCTTCCCCCATGCCCCGCCCAAGATCTCTGTAATTCCCTAAATAACTTTTTCTTGGATAAAATAGCTGCTATTAAAGCAGGCATTCCTAACTCAAATACTAAGGAGACCTCTGTCAATCTATCTATTAATCACCTTACCCTAGATGCCTTCCAGGCCATTAGTGATCAAGGTTTTCTGGACTTATTGTCTAAAGTGAAATCTGGCTCGCCCCTGGATTGCTGTCCATCCTATGTATTGTATTGTTGGCTTAACACCGACATTCCGCTCACACATGCCTTATTGAAAGAGGTCTCATCGCTAGACGGTAGGCTTAAAATTCCGTGGGTGAAATATATAAGGGATTGTTTGTCGGCAATAGGCCGTTCTGATCTGTTTTATGCCCCCAACTTGATTACAAAACCTGATGTCGTTTTGGTAAAAAACGCCATATTATTGGCAAGATGTACTGACAGAGAAGAGGTTGAGATACAGAAGGGTAGTGTCAGGAAACATTTATTACTCAAAACCTGCCCACAAATGGAGCCTTATCTGACATGGCCTATGACTAGTTATGAACGGTTTCTGTTAACAAGGTTCCGTTTTGATCTATATCATCTTCTACTGGCGGTACCAAGTGGGGCACAACGGGGAGAAGTGTTGCCAGCTTGTGGCTGCGACGGTAAGTCTCCTCAAGACCTGGCACACTTTCTTTTTATTTGCCCTTATTATTCTATCCCACGGAAATTATACCTTAAACAATGTCTTAAAAAACTGAATTTTTTACAAATTAAGCCCGCACTTTATTACCTACAACTACTGAATTGTGATTGTACCTTATTTGTCTGTAACTTTAAAAAAAAAAGCTATTTGTTTTAGGAAAAGTATGGACGGATAATTATGCTGTGAATATTTTAGGTGTTTTTTAACCAATATAGTAATTTATGTTTTTAATCTCATATTGCTCACGCTCATAGTGCCCGCTGTACCTTCTCTTTTTTGTACTGTATTCTGTGTCCTCTATTTGCCACATGAAATGTATTGTCTGGAATTGTTTTTAAAATGTGTATTTATGAACTGTACTTTTATGATTGTAAGTTCTACAATCGAATAAAGATTTTTGAATTGGAATTGACATATTCTCTGCACTACCAACTGCTTCTATAACTCTCCTCAATGAGTCTCTACTTCAGGGATATGTCCCCAATGTGTTTAAAAATGCGATTGTGGTTCTTCTTTTAAAAAAGCCTGGAGTCGACCGTCTCAACGTATCTAATTATCGACCAATCTCCTTGCTTCCCTACTTGGCGAAAGTGCTGGAGGCACATGTGGCAAAATGCCTGTCTAATTTTATGGAACTGTCTGGTTATTTAGACTCTCACCATGCGGGTGTCCGCCCTGCACATTCAACGGAATCTGTGATACTGGCAGTATTGGATGACTTAGATAAGAAGGCGGATGAAGATATACCCCAGGCCCTGGTATTATTAGATCTATCAGCCGCGTTTGACACGGTCGACCACACTATCTTGGAGGACCGTGTCAGACAGGCCGGCATCCAGGGACTGGCTTTAAAATGGATCAGTTATTTTCTCAAAGACCGTACTCAACCTGTACGTCTGTTTCCATTTACAGCCCCTAAGTTATCCATATCATGTGGGGTTCCACAAGGTTCATCTCTTTCACCCCATTTATTTATTTATACCTCCTCCCTTTGATTCGTAAACTGAAGGAAATGAATGTAACAACCTTCAATTATGCTGATGACCTTCAGCTTACCTTCACTATAGACAATTCACCTAGGTCAGTGGCTGTATTCCAGACCACCATGCTATTCATCCGTCAATAGATGGATCAAAATCATCTAAAGCTTAACCCTAGTAAGACGGAGTTACTTCTGACAGGTAAAAGCAAGATTCTTTGGGGCCTACAGTACTGGCCGACGGACCTTGGTCCCCCACCAGTTCCCTCTACGTCAGTAAAGAGCCTTGGGGTCATTATAGACAATGACTTATTAAAAAATGAAGTAGGCTCAGTGGTATCCAAGTGCTTCCTTCAACTACGAAAGATAAGGAAAGTCAGCCGCATGCTTACCCATGCGGCGCTAGTTCAGGTGACGTTGGCCTTGGTATTATCGCACCTGGACTACGCAAATTTAATCTACTCAGGGCTGCCTCTATTTCTTATCAAGAGGCTTCAGATGGTCCAGAATCAGTTGGCCAGGCTAATCTTTCATCAGCCTAGATGGCAATCGGCCAAACCACTATTAAAAAAACTCCACTGGCTCCCGATACCTCAAAGGACAGAATTTAAGACGAGATGTCTAGTTCTTAAGTCACTGTACGGCAAGAGTCCTATTTTTATTAATACTCTTCTAAACAGGTACACTCTCCCCCCCCTGCCCTTCGCTCATGCATCTCCAGTTATTGAAAACTCCTGCCTGCAAGCCGAAGCGACAAGGTGGACGACTGTTTGCGTATTTGGCCCCTAGACTCTGGAACTCACTTCCCCTGGAGATTCGCTCCAGTGTAGATTTACTTAGGTTCAGGAAATTACTTAAAACTCAATTGTTTACAAACGCGCATGCTTAGACTCCCTCTGATGTTGGTATGTTTCCAGTAGCGCCATGAAACCCCTGGGTGTACGTGCGCTTTACAAGCAATTTGTAACATAACATGACATAACACCCAGATGGGATCAGGAGTCAACTTTATAAGCTGGCTGAAATTCCTTTACTGCCTCCGGGATCTGGTAACAGATGGTCTAGAGCTCCAGCGGGGTACTCGTCAGGGTTGCCCCCTGTGGCCACTCCTTTTTGCCCTTGGGATGGAGCCTTTGGCTATTGTTCTTAGACACCAGATGGAGCAATGGGGTATCCGGTTGGGGACAATGATTCACTTGGTGTCCATGTATGCAGATGACACTATGGTATACCTCCGACACCCTGAGACGGCAGTTTCAGAGCTCCTTAGGGAGCTAAACACCTTAGGGGAAATCTCAGGACTCTGTCTCAACCCCGGGAAATCAAAACCTTTCCCCATGGGAAGCCTGAATGACACTGCGGAGTGTGAACAACCTGTGGTGGAAATGAGCGGGGTCATAGATACGGTCCGCTACCTAGGGGTGAGGCTGACGCACACATCGGAAGACTATCTAGAACGCAATGTGGGGAGATGTGTGATGGGGGTTCAAAACTCCATTGAGTTCTGGTGTGACCTCCCTCTGTCGTTGATGGGACGAGTCGCCTTAATAAAAATGGTAGTTCTACCACCCTGCTTATGCACTATACAAAAGTCTCTCTATCGTATCCCTTGGAAGTATTTTCGTAGACTGGATCGCTTGCTGGTTGACCTCTTATGGGGCTCTAAACGAAAAAAGGTGAAATTACATTACATTACAGAGGACTTGGGAATGAGGGGGGCTGGAGGTTCCTAGATTAAGCCTTTACTATATGGCGACACAGTTACAACACGCCATATAGCCTTTACTATATGGCGACACAGCTACAACACACAGCACAGTGGCTAGATGACAATGATAATTGGGAGAAGCGGCTGCTGGATGGAACCCATGGTAGGACTCCTTTACCGGATCTCCTTAGGATGGGATCAAAGGTATCCGTGCAACTTCCCTATCTTATTCGACGCCTGGCTGCGATCTGGGAGACGGTGGTAAAGACAGTAATGAAACAAGCACCATAGGCTCCGGAGGCCCGGTTATGGGCAGTGGTACCGTTCAAATGAATAAGACAAACTACGACTATTACTGAATGGACGGAGGGAGGTTGCTGTAAGATGGGAGTTTTGTACTCGGGCAGCAGTTCCTTACAAGGGAAGAAGCAGAATCCATGTCTGATTGGGCAGGGGCCAGTATCTCCAATACGTGAAGATTTCTGCGGAGGCACGTGAGCTTTGGCCAATGTTTCCGGAGGTACCGCCTGTGACTGCCACACTTAAAGTTCTTATGTCTCTGGCAGATGGCCGCAGACTGGTGTCTTATAGATAAGGCGTTAAGAGAGGATTTAGTGGCAGAACCACTTCCGGTTCAGGCCAAATGGGATAGGTTACTAGAGGAGACCTTGACGGAATCAGAAGTGAAACGGGTACACAAAGGGGTCAAACAAATTAGTTCCAATGTGAGATTCAAGCTTACCCAATTTAATATCGTTCATCAAACATACCAGACTTCATATATCCTCCATAAAATATACCCAGATCGCTCTGCTCAATGTCCCAGGTGTGGGCAGTGCGACGCCCAGTTCCTACATATGACTTGGGAATGTACTAAATTGAAATTATACTGGGGATCGATACTAGAAAGCTTGAGGTTGGTGACGGGGTGGACGCTGCCCTATTCTATTAAGGAGGTACTCCTGGGACTTCTTCCCAGACCTAAAGTGAGGAAGCTTACACGAAGGTTCCTACAGTTGGGGCTGGTGCTAGCTAAAAGGAGGATTGAAATTAAGTGGATGAGCATGCAACCCCCCAAAATAGAAAACTGGGCGAAAGATCTCAGGGAGTCGGCCACAGCAGAATTGATTTGTATGCAAAGTCTTTGCAGAGACGAAAAGTTAGAAGAGGATGCGAGGTTGTGGTGTGTTAGGATCTCGGAGATACCGGGGGTAGACCACCCCTCTCCAAAGCTGGGGAGGAAACGCAAACAGGTGAAGGGAGTCCAAAAGCAGGGGCCCTGCCTGAGGGTAGTCCTAAGAATGAGGGTACAGCAGTTAGTCTAGGGCGAGGCATTGATTAGTCCATGCTGTAATATGTAGAGAAGTGCTTCCTATGGTGACCCTGGGGATGGAGGGAGGGTTGTTTTTTCCAAGTAAGTTGTTGCAACTTGTTTATTGAATGATTCACATGTATATATTCCGATGTAATGCCGAAGGTATCATTGACAGACTATAGATGGTACATGTTCGTACAGGCAGAAATGTAACATCCTTTCTCCTTTTATATATATATGACTTCTACAAGCTATTGTAGGTGGCATATTAATGCTGGTATCTTGTAACGTTTTTACCCTAAACAACAGGAGGGGTTCCCCATATGAAACAGAGTGAGGATACAACCCATAAGCTCCATAACCGGCTTTTAATTAATGAACCAAGGAAACAACATCCACAAACCTGCTTTACGAAATAACGATCAAATCAGAACTAGTATCGAATCGATTAAATCTAGTGTCTGGCTGTGTGTGGAAATTGTCCAATACCATGACGGGAAATCCATAATCCTGAATTAAAGAAAGGATACCTGTTAAATGAATCAGATGACCCCAAATGAATTTGATTTGTCCTGAGGAAGGTGTGACCATATCTACGGGCCGATACACCGAAACGCGTCGACGCTTTTGTTCCAAATAGAATTCAAGCCCAGGGGATTCCTGATATTTTGCACATTGTAATACTGGAAATCCGAATGAATTAATGTGAAGGCTATTGAATCTGACAATCTGTAAAAACATTAGGTGTTCTATTTGTAGTAGGGGGTTCCTTTTATTCTCTTTATAAAAATTATTTTTTGTTAATGGTAGGATTATGTTGATGACTTAGAGAATGTACTCTTTTTTCCTTTGATATGCTGTATAAATGTGAAAATGTTTCAAGTTTCTTTTTAATCTATTGTATAGTTTGAGATGTTTTTATTTCATATGTTTTCAGTAGAATCTAATTGACTCTATACTGAAATTTTAACAAATATGTTTTTTAATAAAAAGACTGTGAACGTTATAAACTAGTCTGTGACCAGTGAGTTGAACAGTAATTGGAGTACATACTGTGAGTGAGCGAGATAGTATTCCTTTACACTAACTCTTCCAGGGATAGCCCTTTGACTTTACATTGTCTTAAGTACCCTGTTCCCTGGAACTTGTGGGGTCTTCTCTCTTTTTGTTGACGTTTTTTGTGTATGACTGGACATTCAATAAAAACATTTACAACAACAACAACAAAACACTTCATACTAAAGCACCACTGGACAAGCAAACCTATAAGCTCAAATGTACACAAAAACAAGCAACACATGGTGAGGGACAAATACAAACAGACCAGGTGTATACGGCCACACATACAATGGTAGACTATATGTGTACAGGTGTGAGTGGCTACATGGATAACTAGATCAAAGTATAAATGGTGGAAACATGGGTGCTTAGATTGAAGGTGTGGTGTTTAAATGGGTTAAGGAGGCCCTTTAATTAAGTATATTACACATATAATTGTAGTGAAATCGAAAGGCCTTGGCAAATGCCAGGGCAAAAGAAAGGCTCCACGGAGTTGGGGTACCTTTTTTAGGTCTCGGCCAGAAACGCGCGAAGCGCGTTCTCGCCAGAGAATTATAGCTGTCGGCTCAGCCGACAATGAGGGGAGACTAGAGCTGGCCACGCGCAGCATTTTCCAATAGGATTAGGTCGCACGCGTGAGCTTCTGCATTAGAAAGCATTGCAGAAAGAATCGAATCGCGACGCGCGCCTCGTGAACAGTTCACGTGACAGAGTTTGGAATGCAGGGGGAGTCTGCAGAGGGGCGCAAGGCGCTGATAAACAGGCAGGCTTTATTTGAGGAAGCAGCGGTATTTGACTTGTTTCAGGAAGCAGCGGTATTTGACTTGTTAATGGTTTTTTTTCCATTTAAAGCACTGCTTGCGACTATGTGAGACAAAGACCGGGGTTGCTTGGAGTGCATTGATCTAGAAGGCGCATCGGTGTGCAGACGAGCTGCTGTGGTTCTTTCTGCTATTTGTATGTTTTCTTCAAACTAACGCGATGCTTTTTAGAGGCAGGCCGGAACTCAGGACTCACAACAGTTCGTCACAAGATAGCTCGGGGGGTTAAGTGCTAACGCCCGAGACCCAACTGATGGCAGACATATCATTACAAGATAATAACACTCGGGATCTAAGCGCCAAGAGACAGGTGTGGTAAGCGCTCGATCACTGAAACTGTCTGTCTGGTCATATTATGGCCTTGGCGCAGGGGAACATGGGTCAATCCGTGTGCATCAAGGGCATTGTTATAAGAGCACAGATTTACTCAGCTCACGTTCAGTGTAAACAGCTGAGAGAGCGATGTCTGTGTGAAATGGGTCACATGCACTCGAAATGCCAATATGTGTTTTTCCAGAAATATTCCTAATCCTCATTATGTCATGCACTTGCGTCTTCGGCAGGCCTCATTGTTTTTCCTCCCATATAAATACTGTCAGTTTAGATTTACTGTCCAACTACAAGGTTGCCTAATCCTCTGGCAGGGCCGGGTAGAAAGAAACACAGGCCCAGATGTTCCTGCACGTCGGTACTACGTGGTCTACCAAGCACAACAGTGCAGATGTTTGAAAGCCCTAGATGCATCAGTGCCGCGAACCTTAGCCTCACTACGCGTACAGCTGTGTGCCATAGAGGCCCAGCTCGTGTATGTACTACGGAGCTACCAAACTTTGCACCACCAGCCCTCACCATGGTTTCAGCCGCCGCACAAAGCAGCCTCCGCCGGGCCCTGAACCCCTGAGGCCAGGGGCTGACCGAGGCAGAGCCCGCCGCACGCCATGCCCTGGCCCCGAGGCTACAGCCCGCAGCTGCCCCGCTCCTCCTGCGCCCAGACCGTCTCGGCCCCTTGGATGGCGAGCGGGGCCCGGCCCCATTACGGGATGATGCAGCAGCAGTCGGGAGGGACGCATAGAGCATCAGAGCCGGCCCGGAGCAGCCCGCGCCGCACTAGGGGCGAGGGACCCCGCCACCGCTCCCCCCAGAGCAGAGCACGCCGGACAGAACCGCAACCTCCAGGATCACACGGGCAGGGGCAGGCCCTCGTGCTGGGCGCTGCCCGCCACCAGCTTCGGCACTTCCCTGGTCACACCGCTGCTTCCCCCGGTGCTCAGATTAGGCCCGTCTTTGGATCCCACCCTAACAGGTCCCCCTTAGACCCCTGGGATAACAACTGTCTTTGGCACTGCCCTGTAGCCCGCCTTTGCCCTCTTCTGTCAACTCTCTCTGCCTCCTGTCCCGTTACTTCTCTCTGATCACCTGCCCCTACTCTCTTTGACCCCCTTCTCTACGTCTCTCTGTCCGATGTTATCTCTTCCTGCCTTTCCCCTCTTCTCTTTAATCTGACTATCATCTCCCTGCCCCTACCCACCCACCTCGCTCATTTATTAGATCTTTATTCGTACTGTCTGCACACTCTGATATATGTATCTCCTTCCTTAGTATCTTCAGTTTTCCTTTCCTTCTAAAGCTGTTTCTTCTCTTTACCGTGCTTTTACAACTCGCTGCCCCTCTCAACTCTACTCTCAGGAGCTCCGATGTTACCTGTGGCGTTTCTTCTCTCCGTCACTGCCTCCTTGTTGGGGCTCAGACATTAGACCCCTCTAATAGGGTGCGCCCAAGCAGCGGTCTGATGTCACATGGGCAGAAGTGATGCCGACCCAGGGCTGGAGGGCAGTAGGTTTTTGCAAGGGGAGGACTGAGTACAGTGACTTGATCGAGAATGAGCTGCTAGGTTTCTTTCGCAGCTTCTATATGTAAATTGATACTTGTATAGCGCACTACTCACCCGCAAGGGTCTCAAGGCGCTTGTACGAATACCGCTGTGGAACCCATCCTGGCTTTCCCTGTGAGGTGTCCACTCCTAGGCACCCCCAAGGTGGAGGCCAGGCATCCTTAGCGTTGTGGGGGCCGTTGTGGAGATTAAGCAAGCTATTGCCCAGAGTTGCAGAGTGGGACTCCATGATTGGAATAGGCACCGAGGCAAGAATTATAAGGTAGGTGGAATTTTTGAGCCCAAGACCCCTCGAGGCGGGGAATTGAACCCTGGTCCCGGGCTAGACCTCTGCATCAGGTAATGTGTGTGCGGCCACACCGCTTCAGTACTAAGAAGTTTAGGCACTCTCCGTTTCAAGTGCTGTAAGAAGTGCAGGCACTCACTTTAAATCAGCATGCTTATAACAAGGAAGACTAGCACTCTATATTACTGCCAACTTAGATAAGCATAAGCAACAGCTAACCATTCACAAACAATGTTTATATACCAATTGCAAATAAAAAAAAATTAATGCAAAGCAGTTATTTACAATGCCAGTAACTCAAACTTTAATGCTGCGAGACCTATTGCATTGCAAAGGCTTGTTATATCTTTAGTTCAGGGACTGTTATCAGTTGGGTTCATTACTAAACTCATGCAGTGGGAGTATTATTCCCCCTCTTCCTAAAAACGGTGCTACAGCTGTGCCACAGAATTACAGACAACTGTCCTTTTGGACACCATCTGTAAGCTATTTTACAAATTCTTACTGAATATCTTCAGGATTAGTCACTGACAGTGTGATACTCCTTTAAGAACAATCTGGTTTTCATGATCAACATTTTTGACTGAATAGCCATGGTACATAATCTTAGACAAATATAATATTGTTAAACATCAACCGTTCAAGCAGCTCATACTGATTTTTTACCATGGCTTTGGTCAGTGTAGGCAAATTCATTTTGTGGAGCATCCATGTTGGTTTCTTGAAACTGTTGATCGCCCTACTCACCGAAACATGGTTCTGGGTATGCATGAGTTCATATAAACGTATGACTTTTAATTACTGCTCAGAAAGGGTTAAAATATGGATGCGTTTTAGCACCACCTCTTATTTCATTTTACGATTTAGATTTTTACGAAATGTTTTCCATGACTAGAAAGTTCCCACCACTTATGGTTAATAGAGTTATTCACACATTGCTATTTGCAGATAATGTCATCATTCTTGATCTAACACCCACTGGCCAACAGCAATGTCTTTCTGCTATAGATTCCACTACACAAAGCCACGTTTTGAAAGTCAACAATGACAAAAGCAAAGTGGTAGTTTTCTCTAAATTTCAAGAATCTGCAAATTATAGTTGGAGATTTGATGATAAGAAAATGGAGATGTCCAATCATTGTACATATCGTGGCATGGTTCTCACAAAGAACAGCTCAGCAAATCTTCATATTTAGCAGCAGACACACTAGTATTATCTCATAAAGGTAGTATACAAAAAATGTATAATGCGATAGAAAAAAAAGACATCTTTTGCATTCAATGAAGATCTATCGGATAAAGGTGCCACTGCGCTCCTCTTATATGCAGTTGTGTCTCCAAGGCTTAATACATATACTTTTTGGGAATAAATCTGAAGATGATGTTCTGTAAAGAATGATGGCTTTACAAACGAATTGCCCTATACAAGCTTTAAGTTTAGGATTTTGTGTAATAATTGCTCAACATAAAACCCTTGGGGCAAATATTCACTGGGAAATTGACATTTTTAAACCTGTATCGGACTCTCCAATTCACTACTTCAAGCTGAATATGCTACTTACCAGTATGCATCTGTTCTTGGCATGTAGGGCTGCTAACATTCATATCTTTAGCATAGATCGCCGCCTAGTGTTGGGTCCGGATGATTGCACATTGTTGTCCTGGAAGAGTCTTCGAAGTATCACGAGATAGGTGGCTCCTCCCCTGGACTACAGTGCGCATGGGCATCGACTCCATCCCCAGATTCTTTTTAGCCATTGTGGCAGAGATGGAGTGAAATAGTGTAAAGGATGTCCATGCAAATGATTGAATGCAAGAGAGTATCTGCAGCCGCTACGGGCACCGGGGAGGAGGGTGGGCGATATGAATGTTAGCAGCCCTACATGCCAAGAACAGATGCATACTGGTAAGTAGCATATTCAGTTCGAAGCATGTGGGCTGCTAAATTCATATCTTTAGCATAGAATACATAGCAGTCCCTCCATTAACGGCGGTTGCCCGTGCCAGCTGCAGAAGTCTGAAAGAGTGTCTTGAGAACAGCCTGTCCTACAGCTGCTTGCTGCTTGGAATGTACAACAACACAGTAGTGTTTGGTAAATGTGTGCGGTGTAGTCCACGTGGCTGCTCTACAAATGTCTTCCAAAGGAATGTTTCCCAGGAAAGCCATGGAGGCCCCATCTTGCGTGTGGAGTGCGCCCTTGGGGGTATTGTTAAAGTACGTTTAGCTTTTTGATAACAGATTTGAATGCACTTAACAATCCATCTGGGCTGGGGGAAAGATGGCGGCCGGCTGTTGAGACCGGTCGGGAGCTCCGTATGCGGTTTTGTGTTTAGAAGGATGCTCGTGAGATTCGTGAGATAGACGGCGGATAGACGGCGTGTTAAAAGGAAAGTGACCCCGACTCCTACCTGCCGTGTGCACCGTGTGTGCCGCTCTATCAGATGTTGGCCCCGCTCAGCGTTAGCGCTCTGGATTCCTCTTCAGCCTCCGCCATCGGGTCAGAGAGCACCGGTGAGAGGCGCCTTCCCATCAGTGATTCGGGGCTCGATTTAGAGTCCTCCATTAACCCAGTGTTGGAATTGGGGGTTGCCCAAGTCTCAAAGGGGGTAGCATGGCATCAAGCAGGCAGGCCAAACATGGAGTACATGTGAAGCACTCACGCAGTACCCTCAGTCAACACACCAGGCACAGCACAAAAGAGGCAGGACACCAATCTGAGTTGGAAAATTAAGCAGTTTAGTATCTCCAACCTGCAAGGCAAAAGTGCATTAACAGTGTCATCATAACATGGCGCCAACTGGCACCAGAGCCAAGTATTTCAGTGGGGGATTATTTACATGGGACAAAAAGGGTTTAGTCCATAGTCCATAGTGTCTAGCTGAAATATAAACAGGTTAGCATTTGGCACGTAACATCAGTGACACCTATATAAGGGAAAAATGCACTTGGCGTATTCGCCCATTAAACATGCAATCAAACATTAGGGATAAGAACCCAAAATAGCTGGCATTGGCGACTCCTGCAAAAAGAATAGGAATCACCTGGCATTAACATTAGGCAGGAACACCTGTAATAAGACATCAGGTTTCTTCCCCCCTCCACCTAGGGAACTATGCGTCAGGCAGGGCCAACTCAGGCCTTCATCCTTGGTAGCGGCTGTAATTACAGCAGACAGCATCCTGCATAACCCCTGTAAGAAAAGACATCGTGGCATACCAGCACATTTAATAACAGACAGGAGCACCTGTAACGAATCAGTTCAACAGCTCATAAATCTGGGGCATAGACAGGGGCCTGAGATAACTCGACAGGCCAGCTTAGTGGCACCCTTGCAGTAAAAGAGAACACCCAGTTTTACTCCACCCTCCACCTGCGGATATAGAACAACAGGCAGGCAGTGCGTTGGCAACACCTCTTCCCGGGTCACCTTAGAGGAGACAATATCCCCAGGGCATCGAACCTAAGGCCTACCAACCTCAACATGGGGTAGATCCTCCTCAGGGCATAAACGTATAGATTGAAGGTTAAGGCTATCCTCTAGGGACCCTATGCACCACAGGTAACAGGCAACTACTAGGCATCACTGTCAATTCACTCTTCAGATGACTGCCCACTCCAGGGTCCACCTATACGGCCCCAACTGGAAGCACTACAATCTCGTGCCCTATCACAAGGTGTCTTAAATGTACCAGTCATGGGGGGGGCGAGCACCGACCCTGTGCCCCGTTGCCCTCTCCACCCTCTTTATATGCCCCACTCACCGGCTGCTCCTGGGTTCTGGCTCCGGGTTCCAACCACACTGCTGGCCCCTTTGTAAGGGGGGGGGCGATCCGGAGGCTCCACGCGGCCTTCTCCCAGGCCCCTCTTATCTAGTGGGGACCCGGGCTGCTAGGCGGAGGGGACAGGCACCGACAATGTGCCTCGAGGCCCCCCTGGCGTAGCGCACTCAAAGGGAACTTCTCTCCCCTCTCCACGTCAGCTGGCGGCAGACACGGGGAACAGGCGGGGCTCTTCCTCTGCTTCCCCGGGTTCCTCCTCTCTCACGAGGACCCGGGACTTCAAAGTGGCCTTCGTGAGGCTGCCGGCTCCTTTGGGGGCGGGGGCCTAGTGCAAGGGAGGCTCCCGCCCAGCCCTTCACAATTGCGGGGCTCCTCTCTTCACGAGGACACCGGCGCTCTTCCCCTTTCCGGCCCGGGGCACTCACCGACGGGGTGGCCTCCCGCTCCGGTCTTCAGCAATGGCTGGCTGCTGAGGAGGCGGACCAGGCACCGATCCTGTGCCTCGAGGCCCCCTCTCTTCACTTACGGCGGCCTCTCTCTAGCTGCCGATTCAATCGGGACTCCCTCTTCACCACGGGAGTCCCGAAACACCTCCGTTAGCTTCGCCCGGGTTCCCTCGGCCTCCCGGGAACCCGGGGCTTCTCGGCAGCTTCCGCGGGCTTCTTCCTGCTGCCTGTCTGGGCAGCCAATCCGTGCGCGGCAAGGACGGGGGCGCGGCCAATGACGCGGCCGGGCGCCCCGGTCATGTGACGCGGGCCCGGACGGCTTCAGGGCCCAGCGCGGCCTCCACCTCACATCGGCGGCCCTCTCCTGGCACCGGGGGCCGCCGCGACGATGTGCCACACAGCGGGGGAAGGACTCCTCGCAGCGCCGGGCTGCGGCGGTGATAAGGGGTAGGCTCCCTTTATTTAATTATTTATATGGCGGACAGCGCCAAACCGAGGGTAGGCTCCTCACACTCGATCCTCCTCACAGCGCCCTCAGGCCACAGCGCGATTCTCCTCAGCAGATGTCGCTATTTACAGCGCACTGCTCCTCCCTCTTAGCCCAACAGAATAGAGGCAGTTCAGGGCTTCTAGGGACACGCAGCTCCTCACAGTCCTTCTCTAGCGCTTCCAAATTATAGCGTTTCCCAGGCAGGACAGTTCAGGTCAGGGCAGCAACAGTCTTGGAGTTTACAGCGCTTAGGTAGGCAAACCAGGGCTTCCAAGTAGGCTCCTCACGGAGGGGGGGCGAACAGTTCCACAGCCAGCCCCAGGGGCACACTCCTCACCTCCTGGAGGGTTCAAGCCCACAGCATTCCTCCTCTTCTGGGTACCTTTTTCCCTCAGCGCTGGCGTAGTCCAAGGTCCCACAGCGTCAGGGACCTATGAAGAGTCCTCCCTTGTCAGGGGCCCATGGGGACAGCAGCGGGGGGGGTTTATAGGGGTGCAGGGCCCAGCTCACAGGTCCATGTGGCAGTAGCACCTCACAGCAGGTCCCCCTCCCTTCCTTGTCCCAGCGCTGACTGACTCTCTGGTGACACTTCACCCTATTTATACCCTCCTCCCAGGCAGTGCCAGGACCTTCTAGAATGTTGGCACATCTAGCCTAAACTGGTTCTAGGGGAGGGGGTGAGCACCCTGGGTGCCAGGCTTTCCCTCCAAAACTAGGGGTAGCTGGGTAATATTATCTAGACCGCTGACCTATGTCAGTCCAGTGGCAAAACCCATGGCCATGGCATCCATTTTAAAAACAATACATTTCAGTCAGGTACATTTCCAAAATGGGGGTGCAGTTTTAAAATGGGGGATTTTACAAGTGCTCACATTAGGTCAGGTAATTACATTTTCACAAGGTGTCTCACACCACTCATGGCCTATACAGGTTTAATCCCATGGGGGAGACATTCAAGTTAGGGGGTCAAAAGCGAAAAATTTTGGGGGGAAAAGGCCAAGTCCAACACGACTCCCCCCCAGCCAAAAGCCAGGGTAGACATATCAATGCCTTGATGGGCTTCCCTGCTTGGGGCGGAAAAAGGTGGACGCAGGCCTGCAACTACAGGAGCACCTGCAGTCTCTCCTCCACTCTGGAACCCAATGGTTCTTTTTCGCATCCCTCCTTTCACCAACATCACCACCCCACTGGTGTTCCCTAGTGGGATGTCTCTCCTTCCTAGAGTGGGAGGCTCTAGCCTCAGGCTTGTAATTCCCTTGGACCACTCTCTTCTCTCCAAACTGCCACTGGTCCACCCATCTGGGGTCTACACCCTCAGACTGACCAGCCCTTAGGGGCGAGGCTCTCCTCCCCCTACTTCTCCTCCTAGGGTTCCTCCATCTCCTACGCTGGGGGACACCCTCACACAACTCTCTCCCCAACCTGGAGCCGAAACCCACAGGCTGAACCGGTGACAGGGGCGAGTCCTCCCTCTCCCTGCACCCCCTCCCAGAGTCCCGCACCCTCCTAACTGGAGTAGTACCCCTGGGAGTCACTTCCGGGGGGACCCTGGTTACAGAGGTCCCTCCCACCAGGGCAGGCAAACCCTGTCCCTGGCCACCCAACCCAGGATCTGCGCCCTGTGGCTGAGCTGGTGACAGAGAAGAGACCTTCCTCCCTCTGCACCCCCTCCCAGAGTCCCGCACCCTCCCACTGGGAGTAGTACCCCTAGGAGTCAAATTGGTAGGGACCTGAATTACAGGTACCCCACCCTCCAGGTCAGGCAACCCCTTAACCTGGAACCCCAGTCCAGGATCTAAACCCTGTGACTGGTCAAACCCCCGAACCACTGGAGCTCCAATTAATGATGCTCCGGGTCCTCCTGACATGAGGGGATCCTTTCCACGAGAAGGCACACCGGGACAGCCTAGACTCCCAACCTGGGGTTCCCTAAAAGAACTCTCCAGTCCCTGTGACTGCAGTTGGGGCATCTCGGGACACCTCCCCGTCTCACTCCCTCCTTTAGATGGGATGTGAGGCCCTACAACCCGCCCACTATCCTGGGACCTAGCTGGGCTTCTCACCTCTCCCGCCACGCTGGGTCGGAAGATCCCTGCACCTCTCCTTTCTGGATCACTCCCCAATGTCTTCCCAGACGCTCTGGCACTTACCCAGAGGTCTGCCTCCCGTGCAAGTTCCCTGGGGTCTGAGAACCCGCACTGCAACAGATGGTGACGCAGTCTTGGGAAACAACTCCTCAGCATGTGCTCCCGGATAACGGCATGGCACAGCCCTTCCCAATCCTCCACTGCTCTCCTCACCACCCAATCCTCCAGTACAGTCCAACACTCCTCCTCAAACTCTCCCCAGGACTGATGGGACAGCTTTCCCCTGCCCCTAAACACTAACCCGTCCTCCTCTTCCGGGGAATCAGGCACAGTCTCTTGGGCTTCGGGAGTGGGACTCCTTGCACTGGACCTACACTCGCTGCCACCACTGGATCCCACCCTCTTCGGTGAATCCAGACTCCTAAAACCACTCTCAGGGGACAACCTACCCACCTGAGCTGATCTCTCTCTGGCGAAGGCCCTCTCCGCCTCCGCCATCCTCTCCAGCGCTAGGACTTTTTCAGTCTCTAGTCGCTGCTCTTCTACCCTCAGCTGCGCTAAGCCCTCGGCATGCCTGAGCTTTGCCAGCGCCAGCTGATACTCCCTCTCTTCTCTCCTATCTACCCACTCTTCTGGGGACAGGGAAAGGGATGGGGCAGTGCCCCCGGGACTGGACCCAGTGCGAGACTCCCTATCTCCGGTGTCCTCCACAGCTACTGGCGTCTCTGCCCTGCTAGACTCTTCCTCCTCCTCATCGGAGCAACTACCTCCCAGGGTTCTGGATGGGGAGCCCTCTCTCTGGTCTCTAACCCACTGACCCTTCAAAACTTCGGGGGGGTAGTCAGACAAGTCCCCATTAATCTCTAAGGGCTCTCCCCTCTTGAGGGCCTCATAGAGAAACAAATTCCTCCTAATGTTCCCTACTGGGGGTATCCCTCTCTCCAGGAGGAAGTCTATCACCTCCTGTTCGGTGTACTCCATCAGTTCCACTTCCTGGTAAATCAACCCCATTGTGGCGAGGTACACCCGGGACACACCCTCCCAGTGGAACAAGGGGACAGTTCAGACACTTTCAGGAGGAAGCAACAATAATCCCCACAACAAGGCTCGGATTACCTCCAAAGCTCTAGTTGCAGTGTAACCCGTGGCCGCTGTGGTACTGCGCAAACACAAGTCCTATCCCACCGCGCTGCCACCAAATGTTGGAATTGGGGGTTGCCCAAGTCTCAAAGGGGGTAGCATGGCATCAAGCGGGCAGGCCAAACTTGGAGGACATGTGAAGCACTCACGCAGTACCCTCAGTCAACACACCAGGCACAGCACAAAAGAGGCAGGACACCAATCTGAGTTGGAAAATTAAGCAGTTTAGTATCTCCAACCTGCAAGGCAAAAGTGCATTAACAGTGTCATCATAACATGGCGCCAACTGGCACCAGAGCCAAGTATTTCAGTGGGGGATTATTTACATGGGACAAAAAGGGTTTAGTCCATAGTGTCTAGCTGAAATATAAACAGGTTAGCATTTGGCACGTAACATCAGTGACACCTATATAAGGGAAAAATGCACTTGGCGTATTCGCCCATTAAACATGCAATCAAACATTAGGGATAAGAACCCAAAATAGCTGGCATTGGCGACTCCTGCAAAAAGAATAGGAATCACCTGGCATTAACATTAGGCAGGAACACCTGTAATAAGACATCAGGTTTCTTCCCCCCTCCACCTAGGGAACTATGCGTCAGGCAGGGCCAACTCAGGCCTTCATCCTTGGTAGCGGCTGTAATTACAGCAGACAGCATCCTGCATAACCCCTGTAAGAAAAGACATCGTGGCATACCAGCACATTTAATAACAGACAGGAGCACCTGTAACGAATCAGTTCAACAGCTCATAAATCTGGGGCATAGACAGGGGCCTGAGATAACTCGACAGGCCAGCTTAGTGGCACCCTTGCAGTAAAAGAGAACACCCAGTTTTACTCCACCCTCCACCTGCGGATATAGAACAACAGGCAGGCAGTGCGTTGGCAACACCTCTTCCCGGGTCACCTTAGAGGAGACAATATCCCCAGGGCATCGAACCTAAGGCCTACCAACCTCAACATGGGGTAGATCCTCCTCAGGGCATAAACGTATAGATTGAAGGTTAAGCCTATCCTCTAGGGACCCTATGCACCACAGGTAACAGGCAACTACTAGGCATCACTGTCAATTCACTCTTCAGATGACTGCCCACTCCAGGGTCCACCTATACGGCCCCAACTGGAAGCACTACAATCTCGTGCCCTATCACAAGGTGTCTTAAATGTACCAGTCATGGGGGGGGCGAGCACCGACCCTGTGCCCCGTTGCCCTCTCCACCCTCTTTATATGCCCCACTCACCGGCTGCTCCTGGGTTCTGGCTCCGGGTTCCAACCACACTGCTGGCCCCTTTGTAAGGGGGGGGGCGATCCGGAGGCTCCACGCGGCCTTCTCCCAGGCCCCTCTTATCTAGTGGGGACCCGGGCTGCTAGGCGGAGGGGACAGGCACCGACAATGTGCCTCGAGGCCCCCCTGGCGTAGCGCACTCAAAGGGAACTTCTCTCCCCTCTCCACGTCAGCTGGCGGCAGACACGGGGAACAGGCGGGGCTCTTCCTCTGCTTCCCCGGGTTCCTCCTCTCTCACGAGGACCCGGGACTTCAAAGTGGCCTTCGTGAGGCTGCCGGCTCCTTTGGGGGCGGGGGCCTAGTGCAAGGGAGGCTCCCGCCCAGCCCTTCACAATTGCGGGGCTCCTCTCTTCACGAGGACACCGGCGCTCTTCCCCTTTCCGGCCCGGGGCACTCACCGACGGGGTGGCCTCCCGCTCCGGTCTTCAGCAATGGCTGGCTGCTGAGGAGGCGGACCAGGCACCGATCCTGTGCCTCGAGGCCCCCTCTCTTCACTTACGGCGGCCTCTCTCTAGCTGCCGATTCAATCGGGACTCCCTCTTCACCACGGGAGTCCCGAAACACCTCCGTTAGCTTCGCCCGGGTTCCCTCGGCCTCCCGGGAACCCGGGGCTTCTCGGCAGCTTCCGCGGGCTTCTTCCTGCTGCCTGTCTGGGCAGCCAATCCGTGCGCGGCAAGGACGGGGGCGCGGCCAATGACGCGGCCGGGCGCCCCGGTCATGTGACGCGGGCCCGGACGGCTTCAGGGCCCAGCGCGGCCTCCACCTCACATCGGCGGCCCTCTCCTGGCACCGGGGGCCGCCGCGACGATGTGCCACACAGCGGGGGAAGGACTCCTCGCAGCGCCGGGCTGCGGCGGTGATAAGGGGTAGGCTCCCTTTATTTAATTATTTATATGGCGGACAGCGCCAAACCGAGGGTAGGCTCCTCACACTCGATCCTCCTCACAGCGCCCTCAGGCCACAGCGCGATTCTCCTCAGCAGATGTCGCTATTTACAGCGCACTGCTCCTCCCTCTTAGCCCAACAGAATAGAGGCAGTTCAGGGCTTCTAGGGACACGCAGCTCCTCACAGTCCTTCTCTAGCGCTTCCAAATTATAGCGTTTCCCAGGCAGGACAGTTCAGGTCAGGGCAGCAACAGTCTTGGAGTTTACAGCGCTTAGGTAGGCAAACCAGGGCTTCCAAGTAGGCTCCTCACGGAGGGGGGGCGAACAGTTCCACAGCCAGCCCCAGGGGCACACTCCTCACCTCCTGGAGGGTTCAAGCCCACAGCATTCCTCCTCTTCTGGGTACCTTTTTCCCTCAGCGCTGGCGTAGTCCAAGGTCCCACAGCGTCAGGGACCTATGAAGAGTCCTCCCTTGTCAGGGGCCCATGGGGACAGCAGCGGGGGGGTTTATAGGGGTGCAGGGCCCAGCTCACAGGTCCATGTGGCGGTAGCACCTCACAGCAGGTCCCCCTCCCTTCCTTGTCCCAGCGCTGACTGACTCTCTGGTGACACTTCACCCTATTTATACCCTCCTCCCAGGCAGTGCCAGGACCTTCTAGAATGTTGGCACATCTAGCCTAAACTGGTTCTAGGGGAGGGGGTGAGCACCCTGGGTGCCAGGCTTTCCCTCCAAAACTAGGGGTAGCTGGGTAATATTATCTAGACCGCTGACCTATGCCAGTCCAGTGGCAAAACCCATGGCCATGGCATCCATTTTAAAAACAATACATTTCAGTCAGGTACATTTCCAAAATGGGGGTGCAGTTTTAAAATGGGGGATTTTACAAGTGCTCACATTAGGTCAGGTAATTACATTTTCACAAGGTGTCTCACACCACTCATGGTCTATACAGGTTTAATCCCATGGGGGAGACATTCAAGTTAGGGGGTCAAAAGCGAAAAATTTTGGGGGGAAAAGGCCAAGTCCAACACCCAGACATCGGAAAGTGGGAGGTAGCCTTGCGTGCTCGCCGGATCTGCAGGAAAGCAGTGAGCCGATTTTCCTTCTGTGCTGGAGGTAAGGTGGGGACTGCTGAAGTGTTTAGAAACTGGACAGTTTGTTCAGTAAAGTACTTGGACTCTGAGACTCGCTCCTGCTCTATAATTGACAATTCAGATCGGGGGGCATTACATAAAAGATACAAATTATCCGGTCCAGTTGACTTACCCCAGCTGATTTTTCAACCAGGAGCCTGTGGGAACACTACATTGTTACAATCTCTTCAGTCACAACTACAATTACAATTGCAGCACATCGCTTTAGGGAGACTGGCTGGAATAAAAGTGGAGGGTCAGAAAGAAAGCACAATCTGCGTCACAACACCCCCAGTAATCCCAGAGCTAGCAACACAGGCAATACAGACAAGAGCTTTTTCCAACAACAGTCCCCCAGGTACCCCAGGTACAGACAAATTTGAAACCGTAGTTGCTGACTTTTCTGATCCTGATTTGGACACTAAAACTCAGTCTCATCTTGATTTCTGTGGACAGGAGAAGTCCTCCTACTGCCTAAGGAATAGGCTTTTTCTTAAAAAATCAGCTCCCCCTGCTCTTAAACAAACGGTAATCCCGCGAATTACAAAGAGAGTTTCGCGTAAAGCCCCTAAGTCAGATAAGGGGATACCAACAAATAAGAAAGGAACATCGGAAGTTAGGCAGGAACTAGCGGAAAAAAGGAATAAACCTGCAATAAAAATTACACCCTCTTTGAGGACTTATTTTAAAGTGCAGGATAAACCCCAAGATAGAACACATTCTATAGCTGCAATGGAAAAGTCCGCCTCACCAGAGACACCAATGCTACCTCAGCCGTTAATGGGGGATATAAGCGACCCGGGAAACTTCTTGTCTGAACTCTCAATGAAGGAGACTGAAAATCAGGATCTCGAGGAATCACAGATGATAGCCCAACCTCAGTAGCAAACTTCTAGTCAGAACCAGTCTCATACTACGACTACTCCTCAAGACTCCCTTGGAAATGAACCTGCCCCTGGTTGTTCCACTATGCCGTTTACTCCAGAGCTAGAGAATGTTACAAAATCTGTATCCCCTGACGCCATTACTTTGGATATATTTAACACTAACTCTAGTCCTGACAAATCTGATAATCCCGCTAAAAATCCCTGTGAGTCTAGCAGCAGTAGTATGGAGATCCTTATGGAAAAAATGTTCACAGAGATGACATCCAGATTTAGGATATCAGAAGATAACCAAACCAAACTTCATGAAAGGTTTGAATCTCTGGACTCAAAGTTATTGGCACTAAATGAGAGAGTCTCTACAGTAGAAGCTGTAGCTGTGGGTCTGACAAAGAGGGTGGAAGTATCAGAAAAAAACATAAGAGATTTAAGAGCAAAGGACAAAAGTATGGAGGAAAAATTGGAAGCCTTGGAGAACCAGTCTAGGAGATCAAATTTGAGATTTCTTAATGTGCCAGAAGGCAGAGAAGGGTCAGATGTAAAGAAATTTATCATCTCGCTACTAGAGGAATATTTCCCGTGGTGTAAATCTTCAGACCTAGAAAATGACATCCAGCGGGTTCACCGTGACCCTTTTGGGAAACTTAAAGAAAGAAAGAACCCTAGGAAGATTCTGGTAAATTTTAAATCATATAATATTAAAGAAAGGATTCTGAGTGAGGCTTTAAAAACAGGGACATTTAACAGAGATGACTGGACTTTCAGAATCCGATCTGACATTGCAAAGGTGACACAAGATAGGCAATGGGAGTTGGGTCAAAAAATGCCAGAACTAAAATCACTTGGGGCTACAGTCCAAATGAAGTTCCCGGCCTCACTCAGAATCATGTGGAGAAACAAGATGTATAATATAAAAGATCCTCTAGAGGTTGATAACTTGTTAACTCTAATGCGGGACCAGATTCAAAGGGAGGCTTTCCCAGGGAGGGTTGGTGTCTCCCCGTCCCTCCTTTTTTCTTTTCTTTTCCACATTTTTTGTAAATATCCACGAACACAAGTGGCTTTCAGCCATTTTAAGAGGGGAGGAAGGAGAGGGGGGGGGAGCACATGGGGTTTGGGAGCAAATTAGGGAAAAAAACAAAAAAATGTCCTCATCGCAAAATAGAGAAGAAAATCAGGAACCAGATGATTAATAAAGAGCGCCACATACCTTATAGAAGGGGATGGAAAAAAACCTGAAGAATATAAAAATAATTACCTGGAATGTTAACGGGTTAAGAGTTAAGAGCAGAAGAAGGAAAATCTTTGAATACTTAAAGCTTGCCGATAGCGAAATATTAATTCTACAAGAAACCCACTTAATGAAAAAAGAATGGGAAGAGATCATTAAAACTCTTTATTGGGTTGAAGACTATGTCTGTACTGACCAACAATGCGTCTCAAAAGGGGATGTTATTCTTATAAAAAAATCCCTGAAGGCAAAAATACTATCCTCCGAGATAGACCCTAAGGGGAGATGGGCCCTGGCCAAGATTACTTTCTTTAACAATACCTTTATTTTAGCCGGGTACTACGGCCCTAACATAGACGACCCCACCCCATTACAATCTTTATACTCTCACCTAATCTCAGTAAATTTTCCTGTGATCCTAGGCGGTGATTTTAATATAATCTTAAACCCAAACACAGACCGGATACCAAAAGGGAAACAGAACACCTTGCCTAAAATGAGAGAATGGCTGACAATATATAAAAGAGATCTAAATCTCATTGACGTATGGGACGAAAAGGGTTCCAAACAGGATAGATTTACTTTTAATAATAAAAAATTGAGAATACAATCAAGAATCGATTATTTCCTAATAGATCAGGGACTTGTAGAGAATACTCATAAATTGACCCGCTTTCCCGCTCATCTATCAGACCACTCGGCCGTCCAAATGATATTAAAAATAAATGATGTTAAAACTATATCAAGATGGACTTTAGACCGTTCGATCCTCCTGGATACTACAATAATTGATTTACTTACACAAGAGACAGATCAGTATTTTCATGATAATAACGGGAGTGCTTCACCCCAAATGATCTGGGACGCATACAAGGCAGTAATTAGGGGTAAGATTTGTAGCCTGGCTATACATAAATCAAGAGAGGCAAAAAAAGAGATTCAGAAAATGGAAGAAAACATAAAAATATTGGACAGACAGATCTTGTTAGATACTTCCTCCCCGAGATATCAAGAATTAATGAGGGAAAGGCTCAACCTGAAGGAAAAATTATCATCACTATTGGAAGGGAAAATTAGGGAAAGATGGGAATGTAGTAAACTTGCCAATTATGAATATGGAGAGGGCTGTGGAAAGATGCTCGCATGGAAGCTTAAATCAGACCAAGTCAGAAATAAAATAAATTACATTCACCCAACAGATCAGTCTCAAAATGGGTTTGAAGAGAAAATAATAAAAGAAGAATTCTCGGCCTTTTTTACTAAACTCTACGCTGAGGATTGCAACCCAAAAATTGAAGAAATAACTAATTTTCTACTAACACAAAATATTCCGGTCTTAACCCCAGAGGAAAAAAGAACTTTAAATAGTGAAATAAAATCAGAGGAAGTTGCCCAAGCGATTAAAGAGCTTAAGAGAGGAAAAGCTGCAGGGCCTGATGCCCTCCCTAACGAATTCTATTTAAAGTTAAAAGGTACGCTGGTTACCCATTTAACAACACTAGTCAACCATATTTTCATAAACAATGCTAAAATTCCGGAATCATGGAATGACGCCACCATTTCTATTATACTAAAACCAGGTAAAAATCCAAAGCAATGCGAATCTTACCGCCCAATATCCATCTTAAATTGCAATTACAAGATTTTTACTCAAATCCTGGCAAAAAGGTTAGGGAAAATAGCGGGAACATTAATAAATTCTAATCAGAAAGGCTTCATGGCAGGAAGGCATTTACAGGACCTCACTCATGAGCTGATTGCAGCAATTGATATCTCTATAGCAGAAAAAATCCCTCTATCAATAATTACGATAGATGCTGCTAAAGCATTCGATAGAGTAAATTGGTCCTATCTAAATGAGGTATTAAAGAAATTCAATCTAGGGGAAAACATCGTAAAAGCAGTAGGCAATATCTACAATTCACCTAGAGCTAAAATACTAATCAACGGCCACCTAACTAATAACATCCTGATAGGTAGAGGTACACGCCAGGGTTGTCCCCTCTCCACCCTACTCTTTAATTTTTATATTGAGCCGATCGCAGAACATCTTAGGAATCTCCCTTCAATCTCCCCATTTTCTTACCAAGGGTGGCACAAGAAAGTCGCATTATATGCGGACGACCTTATGATCTTTACCTCAGACCTAGAAGAGGCTCTTAAAACAACAGAAGAGACCTTATTAAACTTTGGGAGGATATCTGGTTATCAGATAAATCATACAAAAACTGAAACTATAAGCTGGAATGAAAACTTCATATCCCCCTTTAGTAAAGATAAAATAAGATACCTGGGTATTGATCTGGTAAAGGAAATGGATAAAATTACTCAAATAAACTTACATAGGGTAGAGGTTGAAGTAAAAAAATTATTGAATGTCTGGAGAGCTCTGCCCTTAACATTCCTGGGGAAATCAAACATCATAAAAATGGCAATTCTACCAAAATTCACCTTCATTTTTAATGCTATCCCGCTTGAGTTCCATAGAGATAAGATAAAAAAGATTCAGGGAGACTTATCCAGTTTCATATGGTCATCTAAAAAACCAAGAATTGCATGGCGTAAATTAAGAAGATCAAAAGAGCAAGGAGGAATAGCAAGCCCAGATCTATTAGAATATTGCAGAGCCTTCCAATTTAAAAGTAGTAGGGTATTGCTGGGTCCATATGAAAATTACCCACTATTCTTATGTGTATTAACAAACAATACCAGCCACTTTCTATACAAATTTGGCCATCCTAAGTTCTTTAAAAAAATCAAACTAAAGGTCCTGAAATCTGCCGCAAGAGTATGGTACTGTATCAGATCTACGTTGGATATCCCCTTTTATAGTGAAAAGGCCCCGATCTGGGATTCCCATACCACACTAGACTGCCTTAAGGATAGTTTAGCAACATCGCTAAGATCAGCAGGAATAAAGGAATGGGGCCAACTCCTGTTTCAGAATAATCTGCTTGACTGGGATATACTATCTCATCACACGAACTTCACTATTTCTAAATTCAAATACTACCAACTGTTGAGTTGGAGTAAGTCTCTCAAAGAAACTAGAAAAGGTAATACTACCCTGGAGACAAAGATGTGGATGTCTAAATAATTTTTGAAAGAAACTTCCTACTGGTACTGGGCCCTAATCTCGGCCGGGGAGGAAGATTTCCGAATTCCAGAAAATATCTGGGGAAAAGATTTGCCGACGCTGGATACAAGTAACATATGGCAAGTATCTATGAACATGTGCTGGTCAATTGTAACATCTGCTGCTCTTAAAAGAAACCATTTGCTCACTGTACACAGAGCCTACTGGACTCCGAAAAGATTATCCAAACTTAACGGGGCCACAGTGAAGAACTGCCCAAAGTGCGGTCTACAGAGGGCTGATGATTTACATATGTTTTGGCGTTGCCCCAGCTTGGATGCCTTTTGGAATGAAGTTGGTACTACCGTAGAAGGGGTATTTAGAAGACAACTCTCTGTAAGTATGGACTTAGTTATTTTTGGGATCTCAAGAACAAATGTTGGAAGGCCTCTTACTAGAGTCCAAGAGAATTTACTTTTCATTCTGATTCTCTTGGCAAGGAGGGAGATCTGTGTAAAATGGATAACTCCGGTTCCCCCTACTCATAATGAATGGTTGGCCTCAATCTTGAAAGTGTTTAATTTAGATAAAAATAAGAGGTATGCCTCTAAAAAATATAGATTCTGGGACCTGTGGGAAGAATACCATAAGCGATGATCTAAAGGGTGTGGTATATATAATGTCTAGTTGAAATTTGAAGGCAACACTCCCGGCTTTCGAAATCACCTCCTCTGTTTACGGTCCAATGATTACGCTATCGCAACAATGATGAGAAAGGCTTGTATGAGTAGCAAAAATGGCTAGCTCAACCCACTAGGAACAACCATGCCTCCTCCCTATAAGTATTTGGACGTAAGGGGTTTCCTTTCTCAAGGGTGCCACGAATATCGAGAAGGATCCCTGATAACTCCTGACTTTTAAATGTTGCGTAATGAGGACTAAAAAAAAAGAAAAAAAAAAAAACAAAAAAACAATCCATCTGGCTATTCCTGCTTTGGAGATAGGGTTGCCTTTGTGCTGGGCTGAAAAGGCAACAAAAAGTTGTTGTGTTTTCCTAAAGGGTTGTGTTCTATCAATGTAGTACATCAACTCCCTTCGAACGTCTAATGTATGGAGCATTCTTTCCGCTACTGTTTGTGGGTTTTGAAAGAATGCGGGCAGGTCAATAGTTTGGTTGATATGAAACTGTAACACCACTTTCGGAAGGAATTTGGGGTTAGTACGCAGTACTACCCTGTTTGAATGAATTTGTATGAATGGCTCCTGAATAGTGAGCGCTTGCAGCTCACGAACACGTCTGAGTGAGGTAATAGCAATGAGAAAAGCCACTTTCCATGTTAGAAACTGAATTTCGCAGGAGTGCAGTGGCTCAAAAGGTGGGCCCATCAGCCTAGTGAGGACCACATTGAGGTTCCACACTGGAGCTGGCGGTGTTCTTGGAGGAATGACTCGTTTCAGTCCCTCTAGGAAGGCTTTAATGGCAGGCACCCTGAAAACAGAGAGATGCTGCCTGTTTTGAAGATAAGCCGCTATGGCGGATAAGTGTATCCGAATGGAAGCGTACGCTAGATTGCATTTGTAAAGATGTAACAAATAGCAGATAATGTTAGGGATTGAAGCATCTAGTGGGTCAATGTGATGTTCTGTACAGTAAATGACAAAACGCTTCCATTTCGCTGCATAGCAAGCTCTGGTAGTGGGCTTCCTTGCCTCTCTGATGATGTCCATGCATTCAGGAGGCAGGTTGAGGTAGCCAAACTCTAGGACCTCAGGAGCCAGATCGCCAGATTGAGCTGTTGCGGATCTGGATGCTGAATGTCGCCATGGTTCTGCGTCAAGAGCCTTGGAGTGAGATGCAACCTTTGATGCGGTACCACGGAAAGTTCTAGAAACGTGGTGTACCATGGTTGGCGAGCCCACGTTGGAGCAACCAGGATGAGCGTCATCGAGTGTTGCCTTAGCTTTCTTGCCACCAGCGGTATGAGAGGTGCTGGGGGAAAAGCGTACGCAAATTTGCCTGACCAGTTCATCCATATCGCATTGCCCTGCGATTGTGGGTGAGGGAACCTGGCGGCAAAGTGTTGGCATTTTGCGTTTTCCCTTGTGGCAAAGAGGTCTATCTCTGGATGACCCCACTGCTGGAAGTACGGGCGGAGTACTGATGGATGCATCTCCCACTCGTGCATCTGATGGCTGTATCTGCTAGGCAGATCTGCCATCTGATTGTCCTTGCCCGGGAGGTGTTCCGCCATGAGGAAAATGTTCCTCTGAATGGCCCAGTTCCACATGCTTTGAGCCAGATGAGACAGCTGTGGCGAGTGAGTACCTCCCTGCTTCTGGATGTAGTACATGGCTGTCATGTTGTCCGTCCGGATCAACACGACCTTGTTGCACAGATGTACTTTGAAGGACTTGAGCGCCATGAAGATTGCCATCAATTCCAGGTAGTTGATGTGCAATGTCCGTTGTTGAGTTGTCCACAGTCCCTGCACCGTGTAGTGGAGCACATGGGCTCCCCACCCTTGGAGAGATGCGTCCGTAGTCAGGATAATCTGTGGCACAGGCTCTTGGAACGGTCGTCCCTTGCAAAGGTTGTGTGGATTCCACCAATGCAGAGTTGTATGCCCGACCGGTCACCAACACTAGGTCTGTCAGTTGTCCCTGAGCTTGTGTCCACTGATTTGCTAAGCATTCCTGGAGCGGACGCATATGCAATCGTGCGTGTGGGACTATGAAGATGCAGGAGGCCATCATGCCTATCAACTGCATGAACACTCTCGCTGGTAGTGAGAGTTGCGGTATGAACTTTTGGATCAGCGACTGAATGTTGTCGATCCTGACCGGGTTTGGCTGAGCCATAGCAGTCAGGGTATTTATTGTAGCGCCCAGATACTGCCGCACGTGTGCTGGCTGAAGGTGCGACTTTGGGTAGTTTAGCGAGAACCCCAGACTGTGAAGAAGGTGAATGGTGTGGGACATGTCCGCAGCGCACTTCCGTTCTGACTTTGCCTGAACGAGCCAGTCGTCTAGGTAAGGGTAGACATGTATGTTCTGTCTCCTGAGGTGCGCCGCAACTGTCGCCAGACACTTTGTAAACACTCTGGGGGCAGTGGTTACTCCGAAGGGTAGGACTTTGAACTGATAATGCCTGTTGTGGATTGTGAACCTGAGGTATTTTCTGTGGGATGGGTGGAGTGGTATGTGGAAATAAGCATCCTTGAGGTCCAAGGTTGCTAGGAAGTCCCCTTGGTTTAGGAGGGGAAGAATTTGTTGCAGTGTAAGCATGTGAAAATGTTCTGACAGTATATACAGGTTGAGGGGGCGTAGATCCAGAATGGGCCTGAGGGATCCGTCCTTTTTTGGGATAAGGAAGTACAGGGAATAGACCCCTGTGCCTTCCTCCTCCACTGGTACGAGCTCGATTGCGCCTTTTTGCAGCATCACCACTACTTCTTGCTGCAATAAGTGCAAGTGCTCTGCCGACATAGGACGTTGCCTTGGGGGAATGTTGGGTGGAGTGGAGGTTAACTCCAGACAATAACCGTATTGGATAAGCTGTCTTACCCACCTGTCTGTGGTGATGGACGTCCAGACTGGCAGGAACTGCTGGAGTCTCCCCCCGACAGGTGTTGGATGGTCGGGGGGTAGTGACAGAGAGTCACTGTTTGTTGGCGGCAGAGGAACGGGAGTTGTTGTTCCCTCTGCCTCTGCCCTTGGAACTATTACCTCTGTAACCCCCTCTATTCTGTTTGGGGTACGAGGATTGTGCGCCACCTTTCGTGAACTGTGTTTGTTGACCCAAGTGTCCTCTGGTAACACCGCGTGCACCTGAGCGACGAAAAGTGCTCCCCCTGAACTGTTGAGACTGAAGCGCCCCCATGGACTTAGCTGTCTCATTGTCCTTTTTAATTTTCTCGAGGGTGGTGTCCACATCTGGGCCAAACAGTCTGTCAGCATTAACGGGCTGGTTGAGTATTGTTGTTTGAATGTCAGGCTTAAAGCCTGATATGCGAAGCCATGCCTGGCGCCTTAACATGACGCTAGTGTTAATCGCCCTAGCCGCTGTATCAGCCACATCAAGTGCACACTTTATTGCTGCGTTTGAAATGAGCTTTCCCTCTTGTATGAGCATTTCTGCTCCCTCCTTAAACTGGTCAGGTAGGTGTTGAAGGAGCTGTTCTAGGGTGTCGTAATGCGCCCTATCATAACGCGCCAATAGTGCCTGAGTGTTTGATATACGCCAGATATTGGCAGCCTGCGCAGCCACCCTTTTGCCCCCTGCCTCAAGCACTTTCGACTCCTTGTCTGGGGGAGGAGCTTCAACCGTTGTTTGGGAGTTCGCCCTTTTGCGGGCATTGGCGACGACCAGAGAGTCCAGAGGCAACTGTCCCCGAATATATGCAGGGTCCCCAGGTGCCGGCCTGTATTTCTTTTCGATACGTGGGTTCACCACTCTCGCCCTGGTAGGTTCTTTAAAGATCTCAGGGGCATGCTTAAGGACACCTTTTAGCATAGGAAGGGTATTAACTGTTCTTTCTGAGACAGAAAAAGTGACAAATAAGAAATCTTCTTCCACTGGGTCAGCATGCATGTCCACATTATGATTTGCAGCTGCCCGCTCTATTAAGGCATTGAATGCCACTGAATTCTCAGTTGGGGATGTACGTGCACCAAAACCCTGTGGGTCCTGTACCACCTGATGGCCTCCCTGGTCACCAGTGTCGTCATATGAGTCCTGATGGACATCAGGGTCATCATTGTCCGGGAAATTGTACTGGTTATTTTGGTCATCCTCCTCTCCCCCTGACTGGTTTGGAGAAGGTGATGGACTCCTCCTTGGTGGAGGCTGAATAGGTTCCACAAGGGCAGGAATGTCCTGTGCTGGCCTTTTCTTCTTTAGAGGAATGACATACGATTGTAGTGGTTGGGAAGTGATCTTTCTTTTATAGAGAGTCATTGTCCCCGTTTCGGCATCGATGTAACGCTCAGATTCTTCTTCTGAGGCTTGATGTCGATCCGACCGGCCACTTTGCGACGAAGGTTCCGACGTGTCCGGGATCTTCGGCACCGATTTTGGTGCAAACACCTTCGGTGCCACCTTCGGCGGCAGAGTGTAGAGAAGCTTGCTCGAAGGCTTCGCAGGCACGTCCACCTGTTTCGGAGCCGATGGCGTGTGGGTCGTTGACGTCGAAGACTTCTCCTGAATACGTTTGAGGGAGTCAGCGACTTGCTTTGTGAAGGAAGGCGAGGGTTTGGTAACCGACGCCGTATGTCCGGTACCATCGGAGGCCTTCGGCGTTGAAGCGGTGGCTGCCGATGCATCTTCAGTTGCGACGGTCCTAGCCTCCGTTATAGGCTTAGGCGCCGGTGCCGTTGTTGTAGATTTGGTGTCTTTGTGCCGATGCGTAGTGCCTCCAGACTTCGGGTCGAGGGCTTGAGCAGACTTTGTTTCGACGGCTTTAGTGGATTTAACCGGCGTAGCCGTGACCGGCACCTGATGGACGACCTTCTTCGAGGACGGGTCCTTGGGCATCTTCTGCGGCGCTGTCGACTCGACAGCCTTCTTCGACTTCGGAGGGCGACGGAGTCGATGAGGTAGCAGGCTTCGTCAGTTTTGACGGGACCTCGGCCATTTTAGGTGTTGTCGAAGCCGTAGGTTTCGGTTTTGATGGGACGTCGGCCATCTTAGGTGCTGTCACATCCGAAGGTTTCGGTTTCGATACGCGCAATGGCGTCTCCGCTGTTGTGTCTGTGGCCGGGCCAGAAGGCGGGGCCGGGGATAGCGGTGCAGGGTCTTGGGTAAGGCCGAGTGGCGATCCCGTGACCTGAGCCTGAATCATGTAACTTTCGGGGCATAGCTCTTCCTCTGAGCTATCTTCCGCGGCCCCATAGACTTCTTCGTCGTCCCCTACCTCCTCGACGTATTCAAGGTCTTGGCTTTGTTCCTCGACTTGATCCTCGGGATCGGCCTCGACCTCCGTCGACGGTGGTGAAATCTGAAGATGATGGCTTCGGCCTTCTTCTGCGGGGTCGTCGAATATGTCGTCGGGTGCCGGAGCCGCTCGCCGGGCCTCGAGGCGCGCCGCGCGCCGAAGCTTGAGCGTTTTCTTTGACCTGAACTTTGAGCAGGCCATGCAGTTGTCCTCGTTGTGGTCCGGCGAGAGGCATTTGTTACAGACTGGATGCACATCGATATGTGGATATTTAGATCCACAGACGGGGCAGAACTTGAATGGAGATCGCTCCATGGTAAGGTCGTCGGGGTCTTGCTGCGACGAGAGGGCCTCGATGTCCGAAGAGTTACTTGACTCCGCAGAAATCCGACTCGAAGAGTGGGATGAAGCTCGAGACCGCACGCTAACAATACCGACGCAGGGAACGAAGGCCTTTTGGCCTTAAGTAGTAAGTTTTTTTCGATTCCGACAAGGAGACGTCGAAATCACATCCGCACCCAATGGCGGAAAAAAACAATCTGGGGATGGAGTCGATGCCCATGCGCACTGTAGTCCAGGGGAGGAGCCACCTATCTCGTGATACTTCGAAGACTCTTCCAGGACAACAATGTGCAATCATCCGGACCCAACACTAGGCGGCGATCTATGCTAAAGATATGAATTTAGCAGCCCACATGCCTCGAACATTAACTTCCATCTGGATCAGGACGTTTATTTAGATTCTCAAAAACTTTACATTTTGTATTAAAATTGTTAAATATTACAGAACATAATGAGCTGGAATGCCATGTGAAAGATGAAGCCGGAAAACAAGGGAGCACTGCCAACTGTAAAATTTGTATCTGATACTGCACAACTCTTGAACTAAATAACAATAGATAAATTGGCTTGCTTTAAATTAAAACAGTGATGTATATATTTTCATCAGCCCCTATGTTATACATTGAACACAAAGTTGTTAAAAAATAAGTTTATTCGCAACAAAGTGAGGACTGCAAAAATAGCACGTGACTTTATTATGGCTCCAAATACCTCTTCAATTGGAATATTACATTTTATTGTTTATTTAGCAACATTTTTTTCTTCTTTTTTTTTATTAAAAGAAGAAAAAAACAAAGTACAAGGCAAAAAAGGAGACAGTGTACAAGGACATGCGTTCACATAGGAGGACACCTAGGCACAATATTATACAACAGATCAATAGTACATATTGTGGGGAGGGGGCCAGCGGGGAAACAAATTTAAGGATAACAGAAAGCACATAATACATGGAATGCCGGATCAGGGGGACAGAGGGACTTCGGGGTTGTCCACGAACGGAGGCGCACATAGATTTCCACGGTACGCGTTCCATTGGCTTCAGATACTATTCCATTTTCTAGGTTTGCCCCGCGCTACATACACAATCTTCTCTCTGAACATACACCAGTCCATATTCTCCTTCCACACAGATACCGTGGGCGGGCGCTGGGAACCCCACAGCTGCGCTACATCTCTTTTGGCAATCATATTCCCAAGGGTCGCCCACTGCGTCTGGGCCACACTATAATCATTCGGCTCCCACACATTCAACAAGCATCGCCTGGCCTCGGGCTGCAGCACCACCCCCGTGACTCTACCCATCACTGCATGTACATTATGCCAGAACTGCACCACCTCCGGACACTCCCAAAGTATATGGAGGAAAGTTCCAAGCATCCCACAACCACACTTACATAACCCGTCCGAGGAATAACCCATGCGAATCAAGTGCGGACCAGTGATATATACACAATGTAAGATTTTGAGCTGAAAGAAACGAAGACGGGCAGGAATCGCGACTTCTTTAGGCGAGGATAATGCAACTTGCCAATCCTCGTCGTCCAGCTCCAAACCATCGCCGGTCCAGACCTCCCTAAGACGCACTAGCAGTTCCACTCGGGTGTTGATCAACTTCTTATATACCAGGGAAATGGTAGTGTCGGGGACGTGGCCGTCAAGGATCCTATCTTAAAGGGGGGAGGACTCGGGACGACAGTACCCGCAGGGAGAACCGAACTCAAGGCATGGTGAATCTGTGCGTATCGAAAGAATTCCCTGTAACTCAATTCATATTCTGTCTTTAGTGCCGCAAAGGTCTTGATTTTGCCCCTGACCCAAAGATCGCCCACGCAGCTAATACCAATCATATCCCATTTATCAAACCCTTTCGTTTTTCAGAGACATCCCAACCTTTCAGAAGAATACAAGGGGGTCGCACGAGTCAATCGGTCTTCCCATCCCACAGACGCATTCGCAGCATGCCACACATGTACAGCGATCTTGGTAGGTCCAGATAAATCCTTGCCCGCCGCCTTGGAGTAGAGTGCCCTCCTGTAGTCCCCGCCCGGTAGCAAATACTTATCCATCTCGAACGCCGGGTTAGGAGCAGGCGCATACGTCGCATGATTGATCGCACTCAGTTGCGAGGCCCAATAGTAACGCCTAATATCCGGCAACGCTATACCCCCATCATACCAGGGAAGAGTGAGTTTAGCGAGGGAAATACGCGAACGTCCGTCCCAAATTAACCATCTCTGCAGGCTCTCAACCTCTCCAAAGTAGCTCGCCTGAATAATATCGAACGTATTCTGAAACGCATACAAAAACCTCGGCAGGGCCATCATTTTAAAAAGGGCTGCGCGCCCGAGTGGCGATAGAGGCTATCCGCGCCATCGCACAACGTCAAGTCTCAATCTCTGAAGGGGGGGGAGCAGATTATGTTCGTAGCGAGCCGCAGGGTTTAAGGATATAAAAATCCCCAGGTACTTAAAGCCCGTCGGAGAGACCCGAATGGGGCATCTGCGAGGTAAGGGAGGGGGACCGCCCGAGAGCACGTAGACACAGGATTTAGCCCAGTTGATAACAAGGCCCGAATTCTTCCCAAATGAAGTGAGCACATCGAACAAAACATTCAGAGATTTCCGAAGGGAACGTAAGGTACAGTAAAATATCATCGGCGTATAGCGAGACGCGATCCTCAAAGTCCGGGGAGAACCGGATCCCCTTAAGCGAGGGCTCCCAGCGCAACCAGGCAGCCAACGGCTCAAGAGCGAGCGCGAAAAGCAGTGGTGACAACGGGCAGCCATGTCGCGTGCCCCTCCCGAGAACAAAAGATGCCGAGACCCGACCATTCACAACCACCTGCGCCAGTGGCTCCGCATACAAAAGTTTCACCCAGCCGATGAACCCAGGGCCGAATCCGAATTTCACAAGAGCGGCCCAGAGATAAGGCCACTCAAGAGTATCGTAGGCCATCGTAGCATCCAAGGAAGCCAAGATGGCCGGTTCATGAAGAGACGCCGCCCTCGCGAGAACACCATGCAAGCGCCGCAGGTTGAGCGCCGTGTTACGGTGCGGGATAAAACCGGACTGATCCGGATGGACCAGGTCGCTAATAACGTTCGTCAGGCGGGTAGCTTATAACTTAGCCAGAATTTTTGGTTCAGTGTTTAGAAGTGAGATCGGTCTAAAAGAAGAACAGCGATCCCTTGGCTTCCCTTCCTTGTGAATCACTACGATAGTAGCAGACGCTGGTCACGTGGGAGGGAGCCAGCTTCGCGGCAATCTAGAAACATATCAGGAAGAAATGGAGCCAATTTGTCTGGGCACAATTTATACAGTTCAATGGGCAGACCATTAGGACCCATGGCCTTGCCAGAGCGAATTGAACGAATGGCGGCAGCCACCTCTTCAGCCGACAGCACCTCATCCATCAGGTCTCTGTCAGCCGCAGACAGGCAGGGCAAAGTAATATTGCGAAGCAACAAATGAGAATCAGCCTCCGGTCTGTCAGAGACCGGAGCATACACAGTTCGGAAGTGGTCCGCAAAGCATTCAACAATCGCAGCCGGGTCAGTCACGCACACTCCGTCCAGGTTCTCAATCACAGGAACTACACAACTCGCCCTTTCTTTCTTGTCCAGCCACGCAATCAATTTACCCGCCTTGTCCCCAACATCATACAGTCTGCCCTGCTGTTCCCTGCTCATTACCTGCGCAGCATCAGTAACCAGGGCCTTATAATCTAATTGTTTGAGGCTGAGGGAATGAAGTTTGGCACGGGACACTCCGCGCTCCAAGTCGCTCTCCAGTGCGGTTATCTCCGCCTCCAGACGGACCACCTCATCATCATGCTTACTTTTCTTGGCTGTGGCGATCAAAGATAAAGCCTGCCCACGTATCACAGTCTTAAACGCCTCCCACAGCGATACAGCAGATGACACAGACCCCACATTTTCTACAAATAATATTCAAGGGATTTCACCAATTCGGTACGGGTTTTGGGATTGCGAAGAAACCAGGGGTTTATAGGGGCGACCCGCCCCTCATTATTCATAGTAATATCAATGCGAAGCCAGACTGGGGAGTGGTCGGATATGCCCCGAGCGAGGAGGACAGCGCCGCCGGCAACAGAATATAGTCGAGTCTGGACAGACTGCCATGGGCTCCAGAGTGAAAGGTGTATTGCATCTGAACTGGGTGCAGCAACCTCCAACAGTCCACCAGACCAAATGTCTCCAGGAACCCACTCAGCCAGGACTGCGACTTGGGGAGATCCCTGGGGGGGTAGCGATCTATGTCACCGGAGACAACCGAATTGAAGTCTCCGCCTATCACCAAAATGCCCTCAAGGAGCCCCAGTACTACACGCCCAAGATCAGCAAAAGTCGAGGTCTGCAGACCCGGCGGGACATAGACAGTGAAAAATGAGACCGTCCTCCCCTCCCATCTACCAGTGAGAGCGGCATAGCGCCCCCTCTCGTCAATTTATTTATTTATTTATATCATTTCTAAAGCGCGCTGCAACCCTACGGGCATCCTGGCGCTGTAAAAGTGCGACTAAAGAACTGAACAGCAAAGGGCAAGTGAGTGAGAAAGCTCTAGGGAAGTGTGATGTTGGGGAAAAGCCAAGTCTTTATCCTTTTGCGGAAAAGCATCAGTTCGTTGGTTTTCCTAATTGCCAAGGGAAGACTATTCCAGAGGTGGGCTGCAGCTATGCTAAAAGCTCTGCCACCATGAGTAGCTTTCCTAATCCTAGGTATACTAAGGAGATTAGTGGATGAGGAACGGAGGGTCCGTGTAGGCTCATACCACTTGAATTTGGCCTGAAGGGGTTTAGGACCTAATCCATGTGCTGCCTTGAAGACGGTGCACAGGGATTTGAACCGGATCCTCTGATGAACGGGCAGCCAATGCAACTCAGCCAGAGCAAGGGCGGTAGAGGACCGACGTCCTCGAGAAAGCACCATCTTTGCAGCTGCCGCCTGGATGCTCTGGAGTCTGGAAATCAGATAAGTAGGAGATTCCAGTAGCAGAGCATTGCAGTAATCCAGGTGGCTGAGGATGGTACTTCTGACCACGGTTGCTCTGGTGTGTGATGGAAGTAAGGGCAGCAGCTTTCGAAGGCCCCGCATTAGGGCAAAGCAGCTGCTCACCTGTCTGTTGACGTTGGTCTCCAGACTCAAGTTGTCATTGAGAATGACCCCCAGATTCCGCACCGTTTTTACTGGTGCCAATGGCTCACGAGTCTAGAGGCCAAAAGCCAACAGGCAGGCTTCTGGCTATTCTTCCCACTTTGCATTGCATTATCTCAGTTTTGCTGCTGTTAAACTGTTTAGCCAGGTTGCCATTTTCATTATGCAGGTGTGGAAGGTCTCAAGAGATTCTGCATGGGCACCATCAAGGGAAATCATCAGCTGCGTGTCATCCGCATAGTTGATCACGCTAATGCCGTGAGCCTTGATGATGGCCATCAGGGGCTGCATATAGACGTTAAAAAGGATCGGGCTGATCGCAGACCCCTGAGGAACCCCATGTGGGACCATAGCAAACTCAGACTGATACGGGGGCAATGCCACTGCCTGCCATCTATCTGACAGGTAAGAGCGGAGCCACTCAAGTGCCGTACCCTCTACTCCAAAGGTTTTCAGCCTAGTCAGCAGGATGTCGTGGCTCACCGTGTCGAATGCTGCGGACAGGTCAAGCAGAATCAGAATTGCTGACTCTCCCCTGTCCGCCCTCATTCTTAGGTCATCCAGGACCATCAGTAATGCTGACTCGGTTCCATGGGCTGGTCTGAACCCAAATTGCTCCTCTTCAAGGATGTTGTTAGTTTCCAGGAAGAGGGACAAAGACCTACTGACCATCCGATCCATGATCTTAACTGGGTACGGCAGGAGTGAAATAGGTCGGTAGTTCTTATGGCAATTGGGGTCCAGATTGGATTTCTTTAGCAGGGGTGTGACAACTGCCTGCTTCCACTCTCTCGGCACAGTGCCTGTGCCGAAGGATTGGACACATAGCTGGCGGAGTAGCACATCATCGATTGCCAAGGGGAGGGAGGACCTAACGAGGATACCCACATCCCTAGATCCAGAGGTGTAGCCAGAGTGTGCCACCAAACGATACCCTCGCCGATTCATGGCATGGCACGTGTTCCCAACCAAATGCGTTTCCTGCAACAACACAATATCGGGGGAGAGGCGCCGCAGTAGCTGCAACACCACACCACGTTTTATCCGATCCCCCAACCCATTGACATTCCAACACATTAGTTTCAACCCACTAACCCCCATCCCAGAAAGATGTGCAGAGTCCACCCCACAATAAACACAATGACCTAATCAAGAAGAAATACGATACATTGCCTTGAAAGAAACCCACAAACACCCAAGAACCCCCCACCACCCCCCAATGAGAACCCGTTACAACGCCCCCCACCCTGCACCCCTGCGTTAGACTCAAGAGCCACCCCAACTTGCAGTGTGCCTGTCGTCCCATCATGAAACTAGTCTACGGAAAGAAACCCCTGAGGAGGAAAGAGTCCCATTCCCCCCGCCACCCTCGGGTACTTAGCAATAGGACACAGTAATAGAAAAAATATCGAACCCAGCTGAATAATACGTGAATGTTCAGAAATCAGGAAATATAATGTCACTCTTGTTCCGATACGCCGCCCTCGGCTCCACCCGGATGCCCGGTTGCGTCAGTCTGTTTGGGGAGGGTATCCAGCCAGTCACTAACTCAGTCAGGACGATCAAAGAAGAATGTCCGGTCTTCATATTCGACACGCAGCCTGGTTGGAAAGAGCATTGCATATTTCAGGCCCAAGTCCCTCAGCCTGCGTTTCACTCCCTGAAACCCCATCCTCTGTCTCTGGACAAGCTGCGTGAAGTCCGGGTAGAAACTCACCGTCGTGTTCTCGAATTTTACGGGGCCACTTACTCTCGAGGCCTGTAGGATGGTGTCTCTGTCCCTAAAATTGAAGATCCTGGCGATGATAGGTCTCGGCGTGGCGCCCGACTTCGGCTTCCCGCCCGGCACTCGATGGGCACGCTCCACAGCAAAGAATTTACTCAGGCCTGTGGGGGCCAGGTGATTCCAGACGATGTCCTCCACGAGAAGATCAGTTGCCGAGGCACCAGAGGTTTCAGGGACCCCGATAAGGCGTATGTTGTTGCGCCGGGCCCTATTTTCAAAATCCTCCAGGCGATGGACCATAAGATCGTCGGAGGAGCGCAAGCGTCCAACTTCCGTCTGCAGATCAGAGACATCGGTCCTGAGGCTAGAAGTCTTCAGATCCAGAGACTTGACCCTTTCATTGGTCTTCGACAAGTCAGCTCTGATCAAAGTAACATCAACTGCCACAGTGTCTATTTTGAGAGCGAGAGCCTCATATTGCTGACCAATGGAAGTCTGCATGTTGGCTATGGCGCCCATGACGTCCTGCGAAGTCAATTCGGCCAACGCAGTTGGATCGTCAGTGGGGCCCTCAAAAGCTCGACTGGCACCACCGGGGGACCCCTTGGGTTGGGTATAGCGATCCATGACATTGGTTTGAATCGGTCCCCCGCGTAGAGGCGTTTTAGTGTTCCGCTTCTCGTTGTCAGGCCTGGTGGTCATGGTGAATGGTGAGCCCCGAGGGGGCCCGCGAGACATGGTGAAAATGGCCGCTCACCCCCAGACCACTGCAAATAACGAAGGTGGGCTGAGAGGGCAGAAGCAACAGCTCAGCCCAACACCCAGACCCTCAGAACAGTTGGCGTACAGTCAGGCAGCAGATTTAGGCTGGACCCCGATGGGGGAGCGAGGCAATCACGCAATCAGAGAAGGCAGCGGCCCAGAAACGAAACTGAAAGTCAACTCAGGGCAACAGGGGAAACCCCTCAGGCCGCTGTTGTTCAATTACTCCCCGGCGTCTTGGCGTGCCAGCTCCCGGTGTCGCCGTGGGGTGGGCCTCCAAAACTCCGATCGGCGTATCTGCGGTTCCCGAAGTCCAAATGAAATTTTGAAAACAGCTAAGGTGCCAGCTGAGGTTCATCTGCAAGAACCCGAAGTCAAAGTCAGGATATCTTTCAGGATATATGCGGAGGGCAGCGAGGGACTCGGGAGCCCTGTGCTCACGCGGCCATCCTGAATGCGCGCGTAGCTCCTCCTCCTATTTAGCAACATTTAACAATCATATAGTGGGGAGGAAGGGTGAGATTTCTTCTTACTACACTTTTATAATACCGGACTCATGAGCACATTTAGTACAATAAATAGAGAAAAGCAATATAGTAGGTGGAGAAACGTTTAATTTGATATGCCACAAAATAAAAAGTGAGGAAACAAAATAGTTAAGCATTGGCACAGTATCTGCTGCAATTGTTTTTTAAAAAGAAATGTAAATGAATCCACATGTAACTGGCTCTGTTGAAATGTGTGGCTTGTTTTTATTGGTATACCTGCAGTGGTTCGAATGACGAGACCTAGTAAAATTAAAAAAGCATCAAAGTTTTGTAAAACTTACCATAGACTGGCGGTGTTGCTCCACTGTCTGTTCATCATCTGAATCACTGTAATATCTTGAATAAAGGTAAGGCTTGTGCACATACGAATGACGTACAATCTTTGTTTTCCCATCACTTTGCTCGGTTGTTTGAGGGTTGGTTTTACTCTGGGAATCCACATTTTCATCGTCATCTAGAGCAATGGAAATACAAAGATTATTTTTCTGTTTACATTTATTGCTGTCTTTGACAATGAATTGTTTAATCAGAATGTTTGAAACTAGGGATAAGTGGGAGGGTAAAATCATCAGTACCGAAAGCTTCAAATAAAGCTTACTCACCAGTACCAAGTAAGGTCCTTTAGTCTAAATAGGCTACTCCCATTACCATTTCAAAAGCTCCTCACAACACCTTGAGCTAAGACTGAAACGTCAGCCTTAACAACTTATTAACCATTAGGTAAGGGCATAGAAAAGATCTCAGACAGACTGGTAGTTACTGAATTCGTATTCTAGTATAGTATGTTAGAAAATGAGCCATTAGTTGTGTGGCCTGCACAAGTAATGGGTCTATATTTGTCCTTTACTGTCTGCAGCATAGATGGTTAATGACTTTGAATATGAAAATACTGCACCTTAAACCTAGTCCCTAAAGGACATCACTTCTATGATCACTACATATGCAATTACAGCCTTTCACCCCTAGAAGGTGTTTGGCAATATGAAAACTCACCTCGTACTCATTCAGGCCACCAGAACTGTAGCCATAGTCATGGCTCCTAGAGGGCGCATAACTCTTAAGCTGAAGAGCAAAAGCTCCAAAATAGAGCGATTATTGAAAACAGCTCAAAACTCTTGAGAGGTTATCCCTTTTAAGTCTTTCCTAACTTAGGGTGGAGACTCTTGTACATCCTTTGGGGGGAGGCTGGTTGCTCCTGCAGCTCCCCCGCACTTTTTTATCCATGTAGTGGTGACCCCGTTCGCCTGTGACCACCACAACCCCAGAATTAGCGATTTTTGCTCCCAAATGTGGCGAAACTGACAGGCCCCACAGGGCATTATGGGGCACTCTTCATGGGGTGAGTGAATACAATAGTTGTAGCTCTCCTACAGCGCCGGGAAGAGCAGCTTCTTTTTCCTTCGTGTTTCTTTCTTTTTCATAGCGGCTTCACGCCGCAGCTTCTTTTTCTGGTTGGAGAGCAGCTCGGGGAGCCCACCTCTGGCCGCTTGTCGGCTTCTCGCTCAGCCAGCACACTGACGTGCTGTCGTAGGAGCCAGCAACAGCATTCTTGTTGGCCTGCTCCTGCGGGCAGACATGCACTATGCTGTTTGCCTTCCTGCTCACCCAGACATGGTCATAGTTGAAGGCGGGATACGCAGGGGCAGGGGAATGGGCGGCGGGGGGATGGAATAGCACGGCGGCACACCTTCCTTACTTTTCTGTTGTAGGAACCCATGGATGGGTCCTGGGTCCCATCCAGCCTTCATGGGGGGGAGGCTGGGGCGTGATGGTGCATCCCCCTTGTTAGTCTTCTTCACGGGGCCCAGGGATGGGGTCCTAGGCCCCTTCCTCGCATCGCGAGGGGGCGCGATGGTGCTCCCTCGATACATCTCTGTCCTCGATACATCTCTGTTCCGGGGGCCCAGGGATGGGGTCCTGGGACCCGTCCCACTTCTCGATCTAAAAGCACAACAGCGCTCCTCATGTTTTCTTTCTTTTGGGGACAGCCTCCAGGCCCTGGCCCACCCCAGAGGCAGAACTTAACATGGCGGGCGGGGACCATGCGCTTCATCGCCGGTGCGGAGAATAAAGTTCACCAAATTTCAAGGAGGCATATGTCAGCTGGCTGACTGATGCAGAGCAGTCCACTACGCCAGGAAAAGCCACTTCTTTTTCCTTTGTGCTTCTTTCTTTTTCGTTGCAGCTTCACCCTGCAGCTTCTCTTTCTGGTTGGAAAGCAGCTTGGACAGCCCACCCCTGGCCGCTAGTCTGCTTCTCGCTCAGCCAGCAAACTGACGTGCTGTCGTAGGAGCCAGCAACAGCATTCTTGTTGGCCTGCTCCTGCGGGCAGACACGCACTGTGTTGTTGGCCTTCCTGCTCTCCCAGACATGGGCATCGTTGAAGGCGGCCACCCAGGGGCATGGGAAAGGGGGGTGGGAGGGGGTGGAATAGCGCTGTGGCACTCCTTCCTTCTTCTTCTGCTGTAGGAACCCAGGATGTGTCCTGGGTCCCATCCCGCCTTCATGGTGGGCGCGATGGTGCCCCTTGTAAGTATTTTTCATGGGCCCAGTTATGGGGTCCTGGGCCCCTTCCTCGCATCGCGAGTGGGTGCGATGGCGCTCCCTCAATAGATCCCAGTTCCAGGGGCCCAGGGATGGTGTCCTGGGACCCATCAGACTTCTCATGCTGAAAGCACAAGGGCGCTCCCCACATTTTCTTTCTTTTGGGTTCAGCCTCCGGGGCCTGGCCCACCCCAGAGGCAGAACTGAACACGGTGGGCGGGGCCCATGCGCTAAGAACAAAGGGCGCCAAACTTCAAGTTGGCATATGACAGCTGGCTGACTGATGCAGAGCAGTCAACCCTTCCCCTTATTTCTGAGAAGCTGACCTAATCAAATGTAATTGCACCCTTTGTGGGGGAGGCCTTTGCTCCTGTTGCTGGAGAGAAACGTAATTAGCCCAGCAGGGTGACAACAGGCCTGGGCTCTGATCCTGAGTTGAGCTATGGAAACGTGACATTCCTGGATAACTGTACAGTTATGCTTTTGGCCTTTACAGAATTGTTATTTTCACACAGGTTACAATTCACAATGGTGCGACTCTAGAGTCTGTAGAGCAAAGGGAACTGGAGCTGTGGCCTAAGGCAGCCTTTCCCATAGCACTACAGTCACAACAGTAAGGCACACTGACTTTCTCTATATGTGTACCCCCATATTATAAAGTCTAGTACAGGTCACTAACCCAACCCTGCCTAGCTCCCTCTGCGCCCGGCTATGTGTGCGCAGTTCCTGGGCCAGCACAACAGGGGTCTCCTACACACAGTCCTCACATGTTTCCACATGCAACCCGCCTAGTGCCCCTGGCTGCTTTGCAGCGGCCTTACCTTACAAGGCGGACACTGGCGGTAAACAGGCACATTCCATTTTACCATGAGGTTACCATGGGTGAGTCACAGGTTATGAGGGTCTCCCACAGTAAAAGGTGAAAAACCAGGTGATCAAAAAGCAAAAAATGCAGGCGAATTAAATGGTCAGAACCACCTTCTCACATAGTATTCCTGCAAATTTAGATATTCCATAGTAAAGAGGTGTGGCGCCGCGACCAAGGCGGCTGACTCCGGAACCCGGTTTCTCACGGTTCGATCCCCAGCATCGGTGGCAGATCAGCCCAGCACCATGTTACTCTGGGCAATAGCTCGCTTAATCTTCCCGATGGCCCCCAGTGCCTTTATATCCTCGGGTAATTGTTCGTGCTTTGCAAATACTGGACACACACATTTAAAGGCCAATTTGAGTTTTGGATTTCTTGGTGCTTTAAATATTTTCAAGCTGTTAGAGTCAGACAAGAGAAATTAAAAAAGAAATGCGTGGGAACAGTTTCTCTTGATCCATAAAGCACCCACAAAACAGCTCTAAGCTTGAGAGTAAGACAGCCTGCATTGGAGCAGCCAAGAAAGTAGAGGAAGATTTTTGTAAGAACTGAATTGTAACCAAATGTCTTTAAACTAAGCTTTTAAGGAAACTTTAGGATTCATATCTTTCATTTTATTAAGTAACTATATTGTTCGTGTTCAGTGTCCTATAATCATACTATTTCAGTATACATTTTCAAAACATTTCATAAAAATGTGCATTTCAATCTGCCAACCTGTTTGTAAACCCCGTATTTTAAATGAAGGTTTTTCTTTAATGAGGGGTGCCTATTTTTAATTCACCTTTGTTGTGGACATGTCCCGACTGGAGAGCAGCTATGAATGCTTTACCCCTGGCTGAATGAAGTAAATGGTTTCATGAGGCTCCAGATTTACAAGTGGTTTGGTAACTGTGAAAATAGCCCAAAAAACTGCAATTGTATCTACTCAGCCAATCAGATTCTGTGCTGCACTCTAAAATTCAGATAACAAACCCAATTGCTAATGTATTGTAACTTTATTTTTAGCAGTAATTTTGTTACATTATAAAGCAGGAAAGATCCTGTGTACAATGCTGTGTTTAACTTACCAGTGGGAGCCATGTCTTACTGTGGTGCCAGTGCCCTTGCGGTTGGCAATTATTTTGCTCATCTGTCCTCTTTATTGAGTTCCAGGGTCATTGCCTCCTTCATTCTCCTGCTGCTATCTCTTCTACCTGCAGCCGCAAAGTTTACCCATGAGCCCCCATGATCTAGAGACGTCAGTGGAGATCAGGTCATGGCTTTCTACAAAGCAGACCGTGCTGCTTCCTTGTCTTTTAGGAAGCACAGCATAGTGTTTTGACACCTAATTATTTTTAGAAATATACCACTATGTCCGTCTACAAAAAAAAAAAAACAGCAGTAAGTGCATTATGTGGGATGGCCTTATATTATATATTTCCCAATTTGTAAGGTTTTTTCGCTGTTCAACTCAATCTCTTATTCACAATCCAGTATAGTCTTTCCTATTTTCCCTGATTTAATAAGATTTGAACCACAGATCAGATATGCCACAACACATTTGAATGTCTATTTTTTAACTTGTTCAGATGTTTGCTCGATTTTTTGCTCCAGGAATTTCTTCAATTTTCTTCAAACACCTCATAGTTATTTCAAATTAACTATAACTCGTGCCCCAACTATGCAGTGATGTCATTTCAGATGTCATCAGTGACATTATCAATGATGTCACTGAACAGGTCATGAGTGACTCAATAAGAGAGGCAATAAGCAGTACATGGCGAGCGAATGAGTTAGTTTAAAATATTATCCTTAAACTCACATTTTCACCTACCTATAACATCACTTTAACCTTTGTTTTTTTAAGGGAATATCTAGGTTTTATTTTTTTACATAACGTAATATTTTATTACCCTACGTAACAATGCCAACCCCGCTGCATATGGCCTGCGGACAAGCCCTCACCAAACTCCCAGCCCTTGCCCTATGGTCAGGCCCTGTTCCCAACCCCACAGGCAGCTAACACCCTTTGGGCAGCTAACACCCAACAGGCACCCAAACTCTGGAAAGAAGCCGGTGTGGGTTAACTGCATGCCCAAGTTGCCATTTTTTCCCAATGGTGCTCACATCAGCCAGCATTGCCCCACCTCTCCCAAAGGACTCTCCCAGGAGCAGGAAGACCCCACTAGCTCCTGCTAGAGTCCTGTTGGATGGTGGCAATTTGGTCAGGGGAGTCCCTCTGGGCCCCTCCCCACACGTTTCATGGGGCAAGGGTACCCTTCCCCTTCCCCTACTACCTTGGTTTAAAAAAAATATATATTATTCTTATTTTCAGGATATGGGGAGAGAGTCCCCATGTCCTGAAATCAGGGGTGCAACATACAGTCAATCATATCATAAGCTCTGGAGAGACTTGCGAGAGGGCAGACAGGAAAAGATGCCATCTTGGCCAATCAGACTGCTCTATTATTTAAAGTTGACTGCTTGAAGGACCCCTGCGAGAGTCCCTCGAAACCAACCATCTAGATGTACATAAATTCTAAACCTTAACTTGTCAAAAACTACCGACAGATTTACACCAAATCACAACAAGCATGCATTCTGGGTAAAGATCTAGCTTTCTGCTAAATTTGGAGTAATTTCATTCAGCCGTTAAGAAGATAGTGCTGTTCAAACATTTCTATGGAACTTGCACGGTGAAATTGTGTTTTGGGAGCCCCCTGTTTTCTTGGCCTCCTCTTGAATGACCAGCCAAAACTTTCAAGAAAGGAGCTGAGGTGGATGAACTATTTTTCTTTTTTAGAATGTTTTGTGAAGATACGTTCAATTGTGCCAAAGTTATATGCAAACCAAAAACGCTCTTCCAATGGTAACTAGGTCCTTACCATAACCAAACAGCGGCGACTGTGTAATATGAGTGAGCAAGTGACTGTTTACATACCATTTCAGTGAGATAAATGTAGCCCAACAAGACACGTTATTTTTAGTAAGTGTACTATTACGTCTCACACAAATATGTATATATAATGTGTAAACATACACACAATTATCGACAGAAAAATGGTTACATCTGGTAACATTTTGTGGAACAGTGCATCAGTTTAAACATTTTCTGATCAAGGTTTTACCATCAGATGTGATTTCTCCTTCTTCCGTACTATCTGAGACAGCAGGTACTCCCTCACTCTCTTCTTCAAAAGATGACAAATCACTAGTGTGGACAGAGCTGACCGTGATATCGGTGAGGGAATCTGAATCTGAATCAGAATCTTCTGATGAGTACTCTATGATAAGAATAGAAAATGAAAAACAGGTAAAAGAAAATGCACAACTAGGCTAAAATATCAGGGTCGATTGTGGACAATACCAGTACATAGTGTGCTTTGGGTCTTTGGCCGTCCAAACACCATTTTCCATTATGTGACATGTATCCTTCAGACAATTTTCTCATTTATTTTTAATGTTTCAGGAGTTTGGGAACAGCAATTTGCTACTGGGCCTCCCCTTTGTGAAAAAGCACTTTTGTGCACATTTTATTAATTTATTTTTTATTTACTCCTCGAAATGGGAATCCATTTTGTAATGGTAATGGTAAATACATGTATGTATATACGTCATCACACTGGAACACTACAGTCATGATGACGCATTAATGAGTACACATCATTGCACAATTATTTTATTTCTGCTGATGCTAAATAGCCATGGCAAAAGCTGGGTTTCTAATTTTAACTTTGGGACGTGGTCTGCCAAGTAGACTACAACTCCACCTGTTCTGAGAAAAATAGATGCTTTTGTTCCTTTGATGCAATTACCACTTCTGTGTAATTTGGATGTCCTTAAATATTGATAGGCCTTTTCGAACTCAATAGTTAATGGCTTGTTTTAGATTTGTATTTTCACTCAGTCAAAATAAAAGTATAAAAACATGTTTTTTAAAAGAATGTTTAGGCTTCAGGATCAACAGGAGTGCTCCCTTCATCAAGTTTGGGTCGGTAAATACTGCTCAGAGTGAGGAGCTACTGAAGCAGAGCTTCTAGGGACCATGGGTAATGCGGTAGTCCCACTTAAAGAGTCTGACACTAAACATAATGTTGGGGATGAACTTATCTTCCTGGCAAGATTAAGCCCATCCCTCTGCTTTGCATGGGACAATTACATAGTAATATTGATTGCTACCAATGTTTGCTTCATTTCAGCTTGATATTGGTGTTTGCGAACATCAGGATTTCCAACAGTATATAAGTGCAAGGTCATTACATATTAGTTGTGGCATGACCTCGATCAGTATACGTTTGTGAACATTATTGTAATTTCAAAAACTGTTATATTTTCAGAATTTTGTTAGGGTTCTCACTCATTTAGAGGTCACAAACAGTGAATAATACATAGCCAGTACCCTGGTTTTACCACTGTATTGTATTTCTGTATTTTCAATAATTTGATTACCACTCGCACTGTAAATATGTGTTTTAATATCCAATTAAAATGTAGTGTACTCCTAACTCTTCAGGGAAATTTCAATGCAACTGATTCTTCTGTTTTGTTATGCACCAAGAATCTTTTTTTTAAATTTAAACAAAAGGGTCGAATACTGCATTTTGCAGCCCAATTTTCACTTCAGTTTGCATAGTAATAAGGTAAAAACGGGCACATGTGAAACACTCTAGTACTTTCATGGTCTGGCTTTTTAGAGACCAACAGAAAAGTAGTATCTGCAGATGTGCGTTGTTCTTCGTTCCTCCATTTCTAATAAAAGATTAAAAGTACCCCTTAAACGTTGCTTGCACCACATCCGTCCAGCAGCATTGCAGTAGCCCATGCTCTCTACATATAGCCTTGAAGTATCCCATGAACTCTACCTCCAGTGCTGCAGTACCGTATGGACTCTGCAAGTAGTGCACCAATTGCATGCAGCAATGTAGAATCCTACAAGCTCTAGATGCAGAGCTGCAGGATCCAGAGTACTACTCTAAGTGCTGCACTTCGGTAACCTGTGAAATCCAGCTGCAGTGCTGCTGTACCTTTTGAAGTTTCGCCTGAAGCTTCCCATATGCCGCTCTGCAGCAAAGGCACATATTCTCTCTGCAACTCACAAGGCCAACATTTCTATATGAAAGCATGCTGTGAGGTTAGATTTTTTGCTGAAACATCTGAAGCTGGTGTCTTCCAGCCACTTTACAGTCTCAACTTGACACCATAACATTCTCTACCAAGCATGATGTGGAACATTGACAACCACTATGGAAGAATCTAAAGGGCACAGTGGCTTTTAAGCTGATAAGTGGTAAAAAGTCATAATTTCACACCCAGATTCTTCCTCTGTGCGCCTCAGCTTACCACTGATAAGCAGCGCGAGACCATCTTGTTCGTATCCAAGTCCACAGATCTAGCACTTGACCCCAATTGGGACTTTTAGTGCTCTTTCAGTTACAGTTGAGTAACCAACCCTTGCTATCTCTAGGGAGATGTGGGAGCAGATCTACCTACATTTTAAAACCGGTTTACCCCAGTAAGGACTGTAGGGAGAGTTTTCCAATCTATGGGTTGTTCCCCTGGTGATGTTAGAAACAATGGTGACAGAATAATACAGGACACCTTGGTAATCTTTAACAAATCTAATAAAAATAAAGCGCCACAAAAGTCCATGGAAAATTGAAAGTAATAACACCAATAACCAATACACAGTGCCAAAATCTGGTAAGCATGTGCGTGACAGTGTGAATAAAAGTGTATGTTTCTAGACTGAGCATAACTCTCATCACAGGAAGCGGTCTAAGATAAATCAGTTCTCAGCATGTGATCACAGTGGTGGCAAAATTCCTGGTGGACCTTGCATCATACTATTCAAAGCAGCAAACTCAATGCCTTTAAGTGAACCACGCAACCAACTTTTCATAGTCCCATACTGAATGTCGCCCACAGAAGGAGAAGGGGTGTAAATACACCTGTAGTAAGCCCAAGTTGGCTGCACATGTGACCCATGTGACTAATGTTGGGCGTATGGGTACCTCATACTGTGTTCGTCTTAGCCTTACAAAGGATGACGGGCTAAAGAATTGACTAAAAACATCACACGAGCGAAGGATATAGCCCAGTTCAATTAGGGAGCAGTCATCTGTTCCTTTCTTCACCTCTGCACACTTATCCACTACTAATTACTACCACCAAACATCACTGAAATTGAAATCCTATCTCCCTCTGCTTTCTCTTCTCATTGCTAGTGTTGAGCAGGAAATGATGATGCGGGGGACACACTGGGTTCTAGAAAAAGCAGAGTATGTAATCCAAGGACTAGGGAATGAATAGAACTTAAGGAGCAACGTAAGCGCTGCACGACTGTCAATCTAGCCTTCAATCTCACTTCCTTATATTGCACGGCCAGGCATTCCACCATAGGTCGCACTCCAACACATCACTAAGCACAAGAAAGCAAAGCACTTCGTAGATGGAGTTTATCACAGACACCATCTACACTCCACACTCATCAACCACACCTCATGAATTCACTCGCACAAAACAAAGTACATATATGAAGGTAGAATTAAGCCCTCCCCACCCCCAAGCCAAGGAGCTGAATAAATGCGCGAGAGAAAGGACCAGTCGATTTCCCTCCCAGATCATAGATAAAATGTTCTGAGGCTGGCACTAGCATGTGAACTCCCGTCAACCAGCAGTACTCCAAGCAGAGTATTCTTCCTTTCCATAAGAGAATGGTGCTTGTATGGTGGAATGTCAAACAAATGTGCACATTCAAGAGACTTACAGTCTGTCAAGGATGCTGAGGTGGAAAAAGGTAAGATGGTCCGGAAAAATTCAGGAGAAAAAATAGCTTTCCTTCACATTTAAGAACTTTTGTTCATATGTTAATACCTAGCCTTATGCAGTGTCACTATTCCAAGTATGCAAACACTTAAATCAAAATCGGTTTAATTGTGATTTTAATCTGTTAGACATGGGGGGTCGCTCGTTGGCTGAGATAGGTACCGTAGGCCAAATAGGGACCCTTGCTTCCACGTCAGGTACAGGAAGGACACTGTTGGACCTGCGATGGGCAAGCCCAGCACAAAGGGGGTAGCTTGGCTCAAGTGACAAGGCAAGTGAAGGCTGTAGTGTTAAGCCGGCTTTGACCCAATAATAACTCCCTGCACAGCCACACCAAAGAGAAGGACATCACACCACTGCTGTAGAAAAATACGATTCCTTTATATAAAAGTTCTCTGTTGTAAATAGGGTTGACTGTGAAAGCACATACACATTTCTTTTGGTCATACAATTCTGGGTTTCAATTCTGTGATAAATAGTTCTATAAATAAAGTCAGGAATAAATAGCATTAATAAATAGAATAACTTCAGGAATGAGTACCACAAATAAATATCACAATAAATATCAGAATAAATATCAGAATAAATACTGGTTCATTTAAATAAATAACCACATGTTTCTTCTGGTATCGCTGCCACCAATTAAATACTTTAGGAACATCACATTTGGAATACGTTTCAAATGGGAAAGATAACTCTTACAGTTTGTGTTGATTTCAATGACAATGTATACAGCTTCTCTGAGCACAGAATAAGGTTTGGGACTCTTTAGGGATCATTCAGGGCGTATGCGCGTGTATCTAAAAGGCAAGGAAACACAGTGAATACTTCATTTGCACTCGGCTGTCACCAGGATAGGATCTCTGCTTTGCCGGTGAAGTCTATGCGCGCCTACGGGCTTTAACATCGCTAGAACTCAGGCGGCACCAGTTCAAAGTCTTTAGACTGACGAACGGGCGGCCGGAGAGGTCACACAATCCTCACGCACAGTCAAACGAATGCCGGTTCACAGTTCCTTCACAACGCTGCATTCAATATGACAAAACGGGCCCAGGGCCCACCTCACATCGGCTGCAATCGGGATATGATTCAGTCGGGCACAGCACCTCCCTCGTCAGCGACGGGGTTCTCAGGGGCTCCACAGACCTCCCTCCGACTTCCGCATACAGGGTGGTTCCCGCCCACAGCTACAGCTCCCGGGTCACTGGGGAGTGGCAGAGACGCTAGTCCGGCCCAACGAAGGCCGGCCTTTCCTCGCCCCGGCGCACCACCTCACCTTCAGTCTGCGCAGGAAGCGCTCTATGCTGGTGGGGCTCGGAGACATCCGAGCTCCCCTCCAGAGGCGCCTGTCGCGAATGGGGCACAGCTGGCGGTCGCGGCGAACTTGCTCTCGCCTCGCGACTCGCGTAATCGGTCACAATTCACCACCGGGGGGGGGGGGGGGGGCGGGGAGGCACACGAATCTGGCCACAGTCTTTGGGGGCAATGAGGAACTCGCTGGGCAGGCGCTGTAGGCGCTAGGACACTTTTCACGTAGCTGACTGGAACGCCAGTCAGAAACAACGCCAGCACCCCTCTGCTGCTCTACTGCCCGCGCTGCCAGCCACCTCAGGAGTCAACAGGGCAGGTGTCAATCTGGTGTCAAGTCTGGAATCTCTTCTCATCTAATCTAATCCAATCTAATCTAAAATGGCCGCCAGGGACTGGGCCATATATAGCCAGTGCCCTGGGGTACTGGCACGAGCCAGAAGGTTCTAGAACCTTCTCTGGCTGTGACAATGACATGGCACTCTTGAGGTGTATTTGGGACACTACCAGCCACCGTACTGTGGTTCTAGAGCAGCCATTTTGTGTACCTGAGGGAAATAAAGGAATTCCTGTCAGGAATGCGCGCCAAACAAAGGGCGCCAAAACCTCAAAAGGCCAGGGTTCATGAAGGCTCCAATGGGAGTCACTCACATGAAGAAAAAGGGGTGTTCACCATTTTGGGGCCATATACATAGGTTGACAACCCCGTTTGTAATGCCACAGGTTTCGCCAGGTTCCTTGTAAATAGGTGCCACAAACCTTGTGAGCAACTGGGCGTCAGGGAACATCTAACCCCATGAAACAACACATAAAAAGTCCTGGTAGACAAAGAAAAGCGACAAATTTTGAAAGGTACAGGGGAACAAAAGAAATCATAGTGGTGAGGGGACTCTCAGAAGCAGACGGGTCTAACAGACACCTTCTTAGATAACCCCTGCTCACCCCCTCGGTAGCTTGGCAAGAGCAGCTAGGCTTATCTTCAAGGCAAGTGTGTAAAGTATTTATAACCCAATGATGACACCACACATGGACTCCACACAAGTTTCATAAAAAGAAGTATATATTTATATAAAATGATATACCATGAGACCACACAATATAAATCCAACATATGCGTATTTGTAATATTCCTCCTGGCCGGTTATTAGGCCAGCCATCCCTTGTAGGTTCTGGCGATGTGAATGAGCAATTCTAGAAGAACCACTGCAGTCCTAAAGCAATGCTATGCAGTTCGTAATGCAAGAATCAGGCACTTTGCAAACTAAAAATAATGCAGTTCGTTATGCATCAAGCAGTTCGTAATGCCAAAATAATGTAACAGGTAACGCAACAATTAGGCAGTTCGTAATGCAGAAATAATGCAATGCGTAATGCAACAATCAGGTAGTTCGTAATGCAGTAATAATGCAATGCGTAATACACTAATCAGGTAGTTCGTAATGCAGAAATAATGCAAGGCGTAATACACTCCAGCATTGATCACGTTGCTGTAGACTGTCTCTCCGCCACTCGTACTGACTCGCAGTCCGCTTCAGTCAACAGATGCCCCCAACACTGGTATGGTGTAAACCAAAGTGCAGCTCCATACTCCGGCCCCGTTACTGCCGCACGTCGCCAAGTACGGGCCGCGATACGAGCTGAAGCAGAGGCTCGGGCTGCAAGAATGGGAGAGGCCGAGAGCGTCCCTCTCCGAGCCTGCACCCCGCCCCTGTCGGCAACACAGGTTACTTTGGGGGTGCGACCTCGCTCTTCTCTCCGCTTCTCGCGATTTGGGCCTCCCATGCGACTTTGTGGATTCCGGGCCGCTGGCGATAACGAAGATCTCAGACTGCAACAGGGCACACATACACAGCCCAGCTGAGACTCACTTGGACTCCGGGAGCACACCATCACAGGACAATCCTCACAAAGAGCTCAGGCTGCAAAAATCCCACGCACACAGCGTCGCTGAGACTCGCTTGGATTCCAGGTGCCCATGATCACAGGGCAGTTCTTACGAGGGCCTCGGACTGCAAAAAGCACCCACACACAGTGTCGCTGAGACTCTCCTGGAAACGTATGTGTTTCTGAGTTTCCACAACAGGGAGATGGCTCTCTTCAGGCCCTTGGGGTACAGTTACTTCAGGACACAGCACACAGCAAAGTCCTTTCAAGCAGGTGCGCACAGTACACAGCAAAATCCCTTTAGCCTCTCCTTGGTTAAAATCAGCAAACTGCAGTCCAGCCCCAGAACACACAGCAAGGGTCAGTCCTTTCCTTAATTCTCTTAAGGTGGTTCTTCCTTGGCAAAGGTTCCTCTTCACCACGAAGTAGTTTCAATCCTTTTCAGTCTTGAGCAATCCAACGTTCAGGGGTTTCAGCTCTCATAGTTATACCCCTAAATGCCTTTCAAGTCTTTGTGTTCAGGGGGCACTGACCCCTGTCCAAACCAGTTCTTTGTGTCTCCCTGCCAGTGACAGCTTCTTCATTTGATAGTAGGGGTCTGGATCCTTAACCACTCAGCAGGAGATGGGGACATTGTTTTATGGTGGCAGCCCAGGCCTCTTCACCTCTAAGAGCTACTCCTCTCCCCTACACTCCAGATGCAGGTCACCCTGTGGCTGTCTCATCTCCTCCCCTGGGTCAAGACATTCCCCAGATCCTATGTCTTTCAGATCCAGACAGTCAATCCACAACCAGGCAGAGACGCACAGAAATCTTAGAGCACAAAAACCTAGCCACTTATAAATGAGTGGTTTCCAAACACACAATGCAAAAACCACCTTCACAAAATGGATGTGTTATTGAATTGGGAGTTCATGCATACTAAACTTCACCTCTCCATCTAAGCCTTTGAGAAGATAGGCTGGAAACATATTACACAGCCTCCCCATTCTATCCTATGGGCAAGATAGCCTTTCAACAGTGAAAAAGAATCCGGAGATTATTTCACTGACAGGACATAGTACACACCTCAGTAGACAACCTAGCTTTAACATGCACTGCCCCCTGCCCAGGGGGTACCTTGGACCTACCATAGGGGTGTCCGATGTGCATAGAAAGGGAAGAGTAAGGCCTGGCAAGTGGGTGCACTTGTCAGGACAACATGGCAGTTTAACAAACTGAGAGCAGGCACTGCAGTGGCAGGCCTGAATCCTTTCTTTTAAGGCTCCTTGTGTGGGTGGCACAATTAGTGTTGCAGGCCCACTAGTAGCTTTTGCATTACCAGCCCTGGCACATATAGTGCACTTTACATGGGACTTTACTAGTAAGGCAACATACCAATCATGGAGTACCAATTACCATTACACTTTACACAGGGAGCACTCTGTAAGAAACTGGCTCTATATATACTGCACCAAAGAGAGGTACAGTGTGTATAGAGCCCAAGGGTCAACCAGAGGTTTGGCAGAGCCTAAAGTTAGATAGAACCTTACTCTCCAAAGTGGTATCTTGGTCGAGCAATAAGGCAGTATCAGAGGACAGTGTAAAGCATTTGATCTACTCACTCAGTCAGCAAATTGATTCACATACTCAATAACCGAACTCTAGGCCAATTGTTTTGAATCCAAAAATATACTGTTGTTTTATTCCTAGAACCAAGCAAGCCTGGAACAAGTAAGCATAAAATACTTTTCAGTAGTAAATTACTTGTATGAACACAGTTCAAAATTGCAGTGTAACGTGTACTGGTTCTGGTTACAGTTTTAAGTAAGCAGTTTGCAACACATTGCAGGTATAGTACATTCGAATAAATGGGCTTTTTTTAAGTAAAATGCAGTTAATTACTTTTCAGATTATTTTTGCTAACACAGGACTGGATCCTAGATTCAGCCCTGGGACATTTCCTGAAAACAGGTGAGTAAATGCGTTTTGGTTAAAGGTACGATTTTTAAAGAATATTATTGCATTTCATAAGTTGACGCAGAAACTTTTGCACATAGAATCACCAATGTTATCCTATGGGAGGAAATTCACTTAGCAGGTTAGTTAGGTTATCGATACTTTTTCTTACTCAGTGTTGGATCCTGGATTCAGCACTGGGACATTTCCTGAAAACAGTTGAGAAAATGCGTTTTTGTTATTCGGATGACTTTTAAGGAACATTTGCAGTTTTCAAAAGTCGACACTTAGAAACTTTGTGGGAGAAAAAGTGTCAATATTATTCTATGAGGAAAAAGAGGTTATCGGTTTCCAGGTAGGTAATCGTTTTTTAGAGTTAGGGTCTTGGGGTTGACTCAGGGGTCCCCTAGGGTCAGTGATGCACTGTTTTTGCACCCTCAGCAGCACTCGGGCGGCCAGGTGCAGGGTGTTGAGACCCAATGTTATCCTATGGAGGAGGGGGGGCTCTGTTTGGTGGCTGCAGGCAAGCAGGCCACAGAGTTGAGTGAGCAAAGCTCCTAGTGTTAAGCTCAGGGCAAGTTGGGGACCAAGTTAGCACCAAAGGGGCACCCTCAGCGGCGCTAGGGCAGCCGGGTGCAGAGTGCCGTTTTGAGGTCGGGTGCCCTGTTGATTTCAATGGAGATTCTCCGGGACAAAGAAACACTGCAGGCTCGGGACAAGGATCTTCCTGGAGCGACCAACACTTCGAGGGGTAAGTAGGAATGTAAAGGGTAGGTTAGGCACTGCTGGGTTGGGCACACAAGGCTGTGGGGCGTCGGGTGCAGGGGTGCCTTGGGACGTCGGATTTTCTTACCCACTCTGGTCGTGGTAGGGGAGTCTTCTGGATTGAGGCTGCAGGCATTGGGGGGACCTTCTCGTGGTGTTTGTTCACTGAAACATGGGCCGGGCTCTGCGGGTGCAGAGTGTGCTGTATTCGCTGATTCTGGCTGGCACCAGAAGCTGCAGTTTAAACACGTCCGGTGTTCACATGAGAAACAGCTTGGAAAGTGAATGCAGGCAGGTTCTCCGGGGTTTTTGAGGCTGCTGGCCGCTAGACATACAGAGGTTTCAAAGGAGCATGTTCGAGGGGAGACAGGCCTGTAGGGCTGAGGCCACATCAGTGGGTGTCGTCCTCGTTAGCTCTGCAAAGCTTCTTGTCCTTCTTTTCTTGTGGTTGCTGGATCTGAGGAAGGAAGGTTCAGGGTGCCCCTAAATACTAAATTTAGGGGCGTTACAGGAAGGTCAAGGGCAGGGACCAATGGGTCCCTTCCCTGGGGTGGGTACACCCCCCTATTCTGCCACTCTCCAGTGGGAGGGGGGGCAGGAGCCTGTCCCTGGTTGGCTGGGTCCCCAAACCTCAAGATGGCGGGGACTCAAGGTTGTGCTTCACCTTACCTCCCCCATCTTAGGAGTGTAGTTGGCAGAGGTGGGTGCACCCTCTCTTCCTCACTTTGTTTTTCCCGCCAGATCTCCCGCCAAAAGGGGGGGCTAGAACCAGTGGGGACCAGTTGCTGAGTACAGCAGGTGGTATGGAGAGGCTCACAAAGGCGGTATGCCTTTGAAGCTTCTCCTTCGTGAACCCTGCCCATCCTGGGGGAGGAGGCTTGGCACCTCATCCCAGGATGTGCATTGTTTCAGGCCCCCGAGAGCGGCAAGCTCTAAACCCAGGGGTCCAGAAACATGTCTGGTGGTGGCAGCCTCTGCAGCCACTCAGTCAGGTCACTGGGAGTTGGTCGAGTTTCAGGGGGCATCTCTAAGATGCCCTCTGTCGTGCATTTTACATTAAATCCCACACTGGCATCAGTGTGGGTTTAATGTGCTGAGAAGTTTGATACCAAACTCTTCAGTCTTCAGTGTAGCCATTATGGTGCTGTGGAGTTCGTGATGACCAACTCCCAGCACCATATACTCTTAATGGCAGCACTGCACTTACAGTGCCCAGGAATGGACCTGGGTACTGTAGGGGTACAGGGCTCATGCACCTGTACCCTCACCACTGGCATAGGGCACCGAGCTAGAGGGGTGACTGATGGATGCCAGGGCAGTGGTTTGTGGGCATGGCACACAGGGATGTGTGCAATGTCGACTCCTCACTTTGTTCTGCACCAAAACACGCAGCCTGCAAAGGCAGTGTGTGTGTGTCAGGGTACAGGGACTCCAAGGGTGGCAAAATAAGTGCTGCAGGCCTTAGGGGCCTTCTCTGGTCACAGTGCACTCTGTACCTGTGGTACCATTTACCAGGGGCTTACCTGGGGCCAGAGATGCCAATTGGGTTTAGGCTTCAATGCAGTTTTAGGGAAGGAACACAGGCCCTGGGTACCTGATTGACAGGAGCCCAGGGCACACTCAGTCAAAGCACATCAGCAATTCAGCAAAAAGTGGGGGCATACCATGCAAGAAAGAGGGCACTTTCTCACACACTTGCACTTTGACACTGATCATCAGTGGCAAACTGCCCAAAGCATCTAAGCCAGTAAAACTAAATCCATCACAGCATCAAAAATAGAGGAGGCAGAGGCAAAAAGTCAGGGGTAATCACGCCAAGAAATGCCAGGTCTAATATAATCATATAACTTAAATGTTTCTCCAGCCTTGAGAAAGCCCACTGCGTATCAGTGATAGGATAAAACACGTGTCAACTGAGTTATCGATATATGGAATTTCAAAATAGAAAAATGAAGGTATGATAAAGCAACAATAGCGTGCAAACAGTTATGAATAAAATTTAAAATGTGCAATGCAAATCATGTTGCTAGTCAACAACAACCAAAATGAATAAGGACTTGAAGGATCTACCATTTGAGCATGCTGAACATTGTTTACACTTCTCCAATGAATTTTCAGAAGTCTTTACTTTCTACAATTCGATTCCAATAAATCTCTTTAACAAATCTTTTCAAAATATATAACTAGGAATAGGGTAAACAAAATTGGGCAATACTGAGGTAGGGCTCTGACATGAAAGCCCTTATTCTTTCCAACTGCTGTATAAAATGATTAGGCTTGACATAACAAAACAGGCCAAGAACAGAAGGGGGTCTTACCTTCTTTTAAAACTTGAGAGACTCTGTATCTGCTGCTGGGTCTGTCATAAGCTGTGTGTTTTCGAGAATCTGCCTCTCTCTCTTTCCATGCCCTTTCTTCCTTTGATTTTAAGCGATCATCATTTTTCTTTGAATTATCTATCTTCTTCTCGGTTTTATTTTCCCGTTTCTCCTCTTTCTTGTCAGTCTTATTTTCCTGTTTGTCTTCTTTCTTGTCTTTTTCAATACTGTCAAGTTTTTTGTCACTTTTCTCCATTTTCTTAGCTTTTTGGTCCTCACATTTATCAAATAATTTAGAAATCTGCTCTTCACTCATATCAATTTCTTTAGCCTTTAGCCCTTCACTTTTATCAGGCTCTTTAGCGGACTTAACTCTTGAATCATCGCTTTTATCATTTTCGTTAAAATTTAGTTCCTTACTCTTTTCAATGACATTAACTTTCTTCTCATCGCTTTTTTCAATCAATTTTACTTTCCTTTCATCACTTTTATCAATCATTTTAGTTTTTCGCTCCTCATTTTTATCTGTTATTTTACTCTTCTCTGCACTCTCGACCACACCCTCTCCACTTGAAAGACTCCCAATCCCTGTATCCTTCATTAGATTCATGATTTCCTCATTTGTGCATGGGGCATCACGCAATTCTTCATGATTCAATATTGTATCTCCTCCTTCAACTTGAGGTTCAGGGCTAGATTTTTCCTGTGAATCTCTTTTCTCTTGTGCTTCTTCAGAGCTGTGATCTTTTTCTATAGTTGAATCAAAATTATGTTGAGGAAGAAGTTTCCTGGATGCTCTCTCAGTGCCTTTTAATACTGGGGTTTCTGTTGAAGACCGTGCTGCACATGCCTCTTGATTCAGAGAGCTTATTGTTTCCAAAATAGACATTGCATCACTTGCTACATTCCCGCTAGGGCCAGCCGTAGACAAACCTTTAAAGAAACATAGAAGGCACACATTTGTTTTAATAAGAATGGAGCTCAGGACTAAGAATACAACAAAAAGATAGGAGTACTTAAAAATCTAATGCAGTATGAACTCCAACTCTACAAATTATTAGACATTCTGGGACCTCTTCTTGGGCCTCATTCACAATAAAATAGTTTTTTTTTTTTAAAACATCAATCGCCATAATCCTCTCTCAAATGCAGAATTTAAGAATCTATTAAAAGAGGAAGTTTTCAAAGCCCTGGCACCTGAAAGGCTAAAGCCAACGTACATGTAAGGGCTCTAAACATGCAAGGTGAGCGTAAATTTACAAGATGATGACTTATTGCTAAAGTTCCTTTTCTACAACCATGCAGTCTGAACAACCCTTTTTGAAAGACACCAACATCCTGTTTTAGCTTGCTTTAAATGTTGTCTTGACACCAATGATCTTTAGATTTGTCTTTTTTCTCATATCTTTGCTGATAACATTTCGGTTGAGAAGAGCTAAAAAGGCGACACATACACAATGTCTTTTCATCTGTTGCAAAGTCATCTTGTGTGTCCTGTGAATCCCCATTTTTTGCTGATGGATTCTGGAGGTAACTGACTCTGACTGTACCCTGGGCTCTGCTGACAAGCCCAAGCCAGTGCTATGTTGAAAAGACAAGTGTAAACATACACATGCATTAGGTTTGCACAATATGTGTTAGGGTACACCTATAATTAGCATGACCTACCCTATAAGTCCATAGTAGATAAAAGGGCAGGGGGATTGAAACTACCGATAATACCCTATTGGCCTATTACATAATAGGGCATGGATGTTTATAGGCCAGCAGCCTTTGTGGCACTTGCATGTGTGCACTGCTGAGTGCCTGAGGTCGTTTTAAAAGCAGTCATGCTCCGCAGCACTGGTTTTAAATGTAAATTGTGCCCAAACTCGACCCTGGGGGCAGGGACACTTAAAAAGTGATAATCTACATTAGTGTTTACATATTAGGTGTCCCAGGGCTGGGGGAGATGCAACTATAAGCACGGCCCTAATAAAGATGTTTTTATGCCCTGGTGATGGAGGAATTGCACATTTCATTTTCACAAATGTAGATACATAGCCACATAGGATAACACTGCAATAGTTTATGGATGCTTAAAAGTTGCTAGTAATTGAATGAAACATCCTTCAAAGACTTAGAAGAATAGTATTGATAAATCCAGCAATATGACATTGATATATTTATCCTAAATTGTACAGAAAAGAAGTTCTAAGAATTTCTTTTCTGCAAGTCATAATTACGCCTTTCTGTCCTCTTCCCCGATTGGTCAGAGTTACCAGAATTAATCAGGCTGCTTTGATGAAGTGGTAGATGCTATCTGCTGCAGAGGGCACTGCTACACAGAAATGCCAGAGCTGTGGGAGGGGTCTTAAAGCATGAGACTTCAAAGGAGGAATAGGTCACGGAGGGAATGCCAAGGCTACCAACCCACATCCCCTCTGACCCAGCCAGATAACAGGCTTAAGGAAAGAATCTGACGGTGTTTGGGAGAGGAGAGCTTTGGAAATGAGCCACAATGGTTTAGCTAGTGCTTGCTCCTCTGCTGAGATTTCACCCATCATGAATCTTGGAGAAATGGTGCTTTCTGGGATAAGAATATGCCACGTTCGAAAAAGTGGTGATGGTCTGGGCTGTTGCCTTGCACCTCGTTGGACTGTAGTACTCTCCTGCTTGACCCCAGAGAACACTGAATAAATATGTGAGAGGTGCAAAACCTCTGAGATATGCTGCTTGAAACTAAGAAAAGAAGAAATATTGCCAAACTGAAAACTTGATTTGCACCACCAGGCCCTTCATTCTGACAGACTGCACCTGCTGCACTATCTGGAACTACAGCCCTATGGATGTATCCCGGTTCAAAAGGATTAAAGAGTGGACTCCCTACAAGCTACAGGGTAACAGAGTTCATCACCAAGAGTCCCCTGACAGGAGAGTGTTTAGTGGACGTTTAAGAGGAACTTAAGGAAGAAGTTCCAGAAGTTTGCACAAGTTTGGAGCAACTTTGGAAATTAGCTCCATAAGGTGACCGGCTCAACCATGAGACCCAAGCCGGCCACCTTCAGCCACAACCCGCCTGTATTGCAGGTTCGTCCCACTGAAAAGCTCCAGAGTTTGACTGGGATCTCCTTGAAAGTCAAGCCGGCAAACCCTCTCCAAATCTAGACTGGTGGAGAGCATCAAGTGGCCTCGGAAGAAATAGCTCCAGAAATGTTTCTAAGTCTGAAGGTAAAATTTTGACTGGGGTCTCCTGCTCGGTGTAGCCGTGCAGGGCTTCATCATTGTTGGCCTCAAACTTTGACTCTGGCCTGGTCAAGCTCGACCAGATGTCCCAGAGTGGGGCTATAGGCTTTTAAGAACTATAAAAAGGAGCCCATACTCACCTTCAATTTGCTTCACTGCCAGCTTGGGGGGGCAGGAACTGGGAGCGGAGAACCGCCAGACACCACGCATTGCCTGGGAGCAGGAACTACATCTCCCAGGTAGCTTTGTGGCGAGGACGTCGCCAACAGTCCCGCTTCACACCAGGAGGCGATTTTAAGCCACCCAGGGCAGGCACAGCGTGGGATGCGCACGGGAGAAGCCCGGACCAAAGGCAAGCCCGCCTGCGCCCGTCTGAGACCGGAGGAGGCCGGGCTGGACCATATATTTGAGAACTTGGAATTCTGGACGTCTTTAGCCTGGCTCTGTAAGGTATTGTGTTAAATGTGCTATTGTTACTCATGTGATTACACAGAGGGACCTCCACAATGAGTAAACGCAAGCTTGGCACTGGGCAGGGAGTCGTAGGGACACTGGATGCTTTTTTATTAAGGACTGAATCGGCACTTATACATGAGATTAAACTCACTGAGAGGAGATTATCGCTAGAGCCCCAGCTCTCATTGAATCGACCAGCTTACTGCAAATCAACCCTGAAGACTCCTCTATTCAACCTAACTCGCTGCAATCCACAGAAGCAGACCCTGAATCTACTGGAGTATCTGAGATAGTAGATAGACCAACAAGGCCTAATGTAACTACCAGGGGTCAAAGGGCAAAAATAAGTCAAGGCAACAGCCATGAGACGCCACCTAAGAAGAGAAAGGGAGAGGGCCTCAGAAAAAAAAACATCATTTGCCAAAGGATGGGGCGCAAAACGAAGATTGTCGCTGTCAGCAATGATTACAGCCAGGGGCCCAGTACAGTGCCAAAGTCCGCTGTGATGACTGGAATACCTCCTTTCCTGGAGGAGGAGGTGTTCTGGAAGAGGTTAGAGTCAACAGTATCAGCTTTGCTAGATCCATTGACACAAAAACTGTCTCACTGGAAGTGAGATTAATAAAGCTGGAAGGGCTTGTTACTAGTATTTCCCTAGCTCCCAATGCAGAGATAAGAACACGCCGTCTAGCAGGGGGATGGGTATAGTGGGTAATCACATTGGAAGTAATCCTGTAAGTGGACACGCACATCATCCTAGGATCCAAAATAGTATAGCTCAGGCTGGTTCTTTACATCAAAGAGCAGCATCCCCCTCACCAGATCATTCAGGGCCCCCGCACATTAAAGGTGGCTTGAACACTACACATGCTCAGATCGTAAACCCCCCAAATGGGGCACCTTCTGTTATGGGGAGTACTATACAAGGTGTGGGGGGGGGGAAACTATAAGTACACAGAGTCATTGGAGTTTTGATCAGGTAGATAATGCAAGCCCAAATTTGAACCTGCACCTTCCCCCGGACGCCCCCCTTATACGGTTGTGTTGGCTAATGTCCCCTCCTTACTGCCCAATGCCACAGAACACTGGTCTACATTGAGGAATAAGTTGCTACACCTACTGAGTGCAAGGACCTGCATAACTAATATGCTGTTCTCTGAATTAAAAATAGCACAAAGAATAGGTTGGGTAGGCAAATCAACTAAGACATTAGCTGGTGACTGCATAGTTTTAACATGTAGGTCTCCAGTCAATCCTTGATAGGGCTGGCAACTGGACCGTAATGGCGCAGGGCATTAACTATTCTACCATTAGTGTATTTTTATCAACCACTTAGACCCCCATGGATTACTTCTTAGGAGGAGAGATTCACATGGACCAGACAGCCTAGATATGCAATTCCAGTTAGCAGTCGCTATGATATCCTGAATCCTTTAGAAGATATAGACTGACTGACTTACTAGAGATCCTACTCTCAAAATGTTAAGTCTAACCTAAATGGATGTCGAGGTAACAAGGCACTCAAGCAGAAAACCATCCCTAATCATGCTTACATAGCTATAGGTAATAGCCTGTTATCTCCAGCCTCTAGTCAGCAGGAGGCGGCAGGCTTGGGTACTACTAATTTGTCCAGTAAGGCTGTAACAGCTATCCCTAAAGGCAACACTGATAAAATCTTTTGTAATCCTGTTTTGTGGAATATATCAGTTTTACGCTCTAAGTCGACTAAACCAATTTGGTGCGATTTTGTAGCAAGACATGATATACTAAGTCTTCATGAAACTTGAGCTAAGGAACCTATTCATATAAAAGGGTTCAAAATATTTCACACTTGAGCAGTTGGGGGACAAAGCGGCAGGGCAAAGGGGGGCTCAGTACCTATATATCAAGTAGGCTGAAGATGAAAAAGATAGAGCTATACCGAGAGGAAACCTTTTACCAACTGATTAAAATACATGCAAATATAAAACATTGTATTAGCAAATTTTTATAATAATATTCTTCCAGACAAATCTGTGTCTGTGGTAAAAAAACTGGGTAACAATCTGAATTCTCTGTGCTGTGATGATGCTAAAGACACAATGTTAATTTTGGTAGGGGACTTTAATTGTGCTTTATGCTCAATTGACAATTGCAAATTATGTGGCTTCAATGGTGAATAAAGGATAAGTAACACCCATGTTCGACACTCTATTTTGGGGGAGTTATTCAATGAAATAATTCATTTGCAAAATCCAAATTAAAGGAAAAGCCTATGTGCTATATTTGTTCCTACGTGCCACACTTTTAATGGTAGAGGTCTATGCACTACCATAGAATATATATTATTGTCAAACAATCATGCGTGTAGGTTGCACTCCTTCTCTGTTGATGATAACTCATTGAGTGACCACTACCCTTTGTGTATTTCTGTCCTTCTGCTGATAAGTAAATCTGTTAAGTATGACAAAGTCAATCAGGTGTTAGAAAATATAACCATTGATAAAACAAAAGGATATACTTTACGTTGGTTGATGGTGGATCCTGTAGTAGTCACCAAAAGAGTAGTAACTAAGTGCAAACTGGCTTTTGACACCTGCCTAAGTGAAACAGTTACTCCAGATAGTGTCCTATCCTCCTTTCAATCAATATCAGGTGCGATAAGGGAGGTACTATTTGTCCAGAATCGAAATAAAGAAAAAACTCAGGAATGGTTTGACTCAAAATGTACAAGAGCTTACACCAATTTAAAGCATGAACTACACAGGAAACCAAGGAATTTAAATGGGGTGAGGCAGGCAATAATGGAATATAAGATGGCACTTAAGGAAAGACAAGATGCCCTAAGAGGTGAAGCTTTGGAATCCCCCCACAAAGCCTCACCTAAACGCACACCCTGGCCTTAAAGGTACGGTGTCAGTTTATTGCTATGCAGCTACAGGTTAGCTTTTAAGTCTTTTTAGACTGTGTGTTTGCAATGCAGCCTGGGAGCTTCCTATGCTTTCAGTGATTTCTGAGAATTTCTACTGTTTTCTGAGCATTAAAAGAGTTTCCAAACAATTTTTATTGTTGTTTCTCCGGTTTCTAATGCATGTTTTTCATGTATGGTGGAAATTCCTTACAGCATGCTTCCGCTCTGGTGTTTATTAGGCTGCAATTGTGTATGTATATATATATATATATATATATATATATATATATACATAAAAAACAAAGTCTCCAAGCCCAAGGAGCCTCCAACCCTTCAGGGTGGCCTCGCTGAAAAGTGAGCATGGAGCAGCTCACAGACAGTCGCCGTGACCAAACAAAGATGCAAGGCCCATCTCGGTGATAAATGCTTTTATTTCAAAGACAGCAGCACAGCTCTTCTTTCACCTTACGCGTTTCGACTGTCGTCTTGTTCACAGGTAAGAAGTTAATAAATGCAAAGTGCGTAGTGCGTGCTTTTCAAACGTAATGTCACATGACCATTCTTTCGGACTATTGACCCCATAATGCATTGTACTGCATAAGTTCATTACAACTGGAATCACAATTGATCCTCATTCGGCATATTGTTAATGCATTCCTTTCATAGTACCTGCATCATTTTAGTGGAAATAAAAGTCCCACAGGCATGTGTTTTTTTTCTTTTTTTCGATTTTCGATTTGGTGCTCGTTTTCTTGTTCAACATAAGTCTCTGAAACAGCATGTCTCTCCGAGCGGTCAGAAACCGGGATGTTCTCCCATCCGACTCCCTTCCACACAGACAGCTCTTTTTGCACTCGTGGCTTTTCCTCGATAGGTAGGGCGTCTGCAGTGGGTCATGCTCCCGTTTAAAGATACAAAACAAAGTCTCCAAGCCCAAGGAGCCTCCAACCCTTCAGGGTGGCCTCGCTGAAAAGTGAGCATGGAGCAGCTCACAGACAGTCGCCGTGACCAAACAAAGATGCAAGGCCCATCTCGGTGATAAATGCTTTTATGGGTATATATATGTGGGGCAAATATAATATAGTGTTTCCGGGGTCCCGCGCATGGGCGCGAATATTCTAATGCTTATGACTTTGATGAGGATCCCCTGGAAGAGAACTGTTTAAAACAAACAAGACCGTTTGGAGGCCAATTATCACCCAGGTAATTATTGCTCGCAGCCGGGCCCCTTTGCCAACTACTTGGGTGGAATCCATCACTATGCCAATTTTTAAAAAGGGGGACCGCCAAGACCCTGGGTGCTATAGGCCCATCTCATTATTGGATTCTTTGGCCAAAGTAGTTGGTTGAATAATCCTGGAACACCTACATGATAGGGCTGAGGACAATCGGGTCCTATTCGACTTAGAATATGGCTTGCGGGAGGGCCTAGGGACAACTGAGCAGAGTCTAAATCTAGCTATCTTTGTTGGGAAAAACACCCGGGTGAACAAGGGCAGATTGTTTTAGCTTTCGTGGCTCTCACCACGGCCTTCGACTCTGAGAGCCATGGTTAGCTATGGGAGATCCTTGAGACGACGGGAGTGAATGTACAAATTATCCACTTTCTTAAGCGTTTTTATAATGACGCTAAGGCACGAGTGCGTTTTGGTCTGGGTGGTGAACGTACGGCTCCATTTCCAATAAGGAGGGGGGTTAGGCAAGGTTGCGTCCTGCCCTCTTCCTTTTTAATCTATATATTAATGGGCTGGGTCAGGCCCTTCTTAAAGATGGCAGAGATTTTCCTCAAATAACCAGACGCCCAATACCTGCGCTCCTTTATGCGGACAACGCAGTTTTTATGTCAGGTACGCAAATAGGACGACAGAGGGTCCTAGACCGCTTTTCTAAATTTATGAATGACCTTGGTCTTACTGTGAATACCTCGAAGACTTTTATAATGTGGTGCGGCTGTGATAGTCAGTGCTTCAGGGATATGTTCGTGGGCGGACAGAAGATACAGCCCGCGAAGAGTTTCTCATATCTTCGAATATTATTTCATAAAAATAACTCATGGGTTTAAGCTGTTTCAGTAAAAAAAACTGCAGTTTCCAAAGACAACAACAGCCCTTGTAAATTTCTGGGAAAAATGTAGTAGGAGACCTCCAGCAGAGCTTATTAATATATATAAAAGCAAAATGCATCGCCACCACTATGTATGGGGCAGGGGTGTGAGCTTCGCAGATACTTACCAGCTACAACTGGTGAAAAACACCTTTTTAAGATACATTTTGTCTGTACCGGCTGGTTCTTCCGTATGTTTGCCACGCTGTGCTGGGGCTTCCATATATATCTGATCCTATTAAATTGGAACCTAGTTTCTTATGGCATATGATTTGGACAAAAGTAGAGACAAAGCTAAATACGGACATTTTAATTGATAATCTGAAATTGGTCGGGGCACTAAAGATCCTGTGGGTAAGGTACGTCTGAAACTTAATGCGCAATTTAGGCCATTTAGAATTCTTCACTGACCGGAGTCCTATCCAGACGGTCACGAGAAAGTATCTAAAAAAGGAGGGTCTCCAATTATTGGATACATTAAGAATGTCAGTAGAGATTGTAAAGCCCAGCATCCACCATAACCAGTTGATTTTAACTACTTTTAACATAAAACCTTATTTAACATTTGTACCTGTTGGGCACGATAGGCTTTTATTAACTAGATTCAGGCTGGGGACCTTTCATAGATTTGTAACCTTTCCAAATATGAACGATTTGGCCAGAGATCTGCAATTGTGTCCTTGTGATAACCACTCAGCGCAATCTACTATCCATGTTGTTTTATTTTGTGAATTTTATAGGGAGTTAAGGAAGCTATGGATTGCCTCAATTTTAAAATCTTTGCGGATAAGACAATGTCGCCCGGCACTCATTATATTGCAGCTTTTGGAGAATGAACATATAGCAAGGAGGACAGCAATGTTTTTGAAGAAAGTACTTTACCAAAGGAAATGCATTATAATTTAAGTACCGAGGCTGAGGGCGCATTGTCATAATTTTACCAAGTCTGACTTTTAGAACAGTCTGCATGAATTATTTTTCTTTCCTTTTATACCTTTTTTGTGTAATGAATTGTGTATTTTGTGTGCTTTTATGATCATCTAAAAAACGCAATCGAATAAAGGTTTTCTTGACTATAAAGGGGTATTTCTTTAGAAATTCATATGTCCAGTTTCCTACATTGGCTTTTTGTCGTTTTGGTGTAATTGTAAAGATAAAAATAGTTTCCATTTTTATAAATTAGTGTGGGATTATTATTGTGTGTTGTCTTAATTATTTACTGAATTGGTGTTTTTAAATTCTTTACATACCGGTCTCCTAAATTAAGTCGGCCTGCTCGCAGCCAAGCTACCAAGGGTTGAGCATGGGAATAATTCATTGAGACCATACTGAGCCCTGGACCGTTTTAGGGGCCTTATGCCAGTGGTAGATGCATATTTACCACTAATAATAACCCACTTTCAAACATCAGCGTTTCATTAAGACAACCAAAGTTAGGTGACTCGAATGGATTAATGTTCTTAGTGGTGGCTCACTAAGTTGTTTGCAAAGAAATGCTACACTGGCTGCTTGGCAAACGAAGGACCCACTTCCCTCGAAAAGTCACTATGTATTGCTTGCTTTAGGACGAATGAAAATGCCACTCTGGAACACCATACCGTAGTAATGTTTTATGCCTTCAGCTATTGAAAAGGTCAGCAATACACTACATGCCAACCAACCCTTACAGCAGCTTGCATTTATAAAAAGGGTATTTGGTTCTGGTTACAGTAAACAACATTTTTAAAAAAAGGCTACTTTACCTTGTTGAGTAGCTCCTAATGAATCGTTGTTTTCCTCATTTTGGATGGTGCTCACACTTGCTTCTTCGCCGGTATTTACTGTGTTCAAAAACTCATGGACAGCCTTTTCTACCTGAGGTCTGAACATTTGGTTGATCTTAGGATCCACAACCTGAGAAATAATTCTGTCGATACCAGACTCCAGCATTCCTGAGCTGAAAAGAATATATACATATTGCAATGTCACATTTTATGAATTAAAATGGTAAAAAGTACTTACATCACCCACCTTACTTCTAGAATATAGAAAACATCCCCCAGGGCTCCATACTGTCTCCTGTCCCCTTCAACATTGACAAAGACCTGCTTGCTCCTCTAATCAGTGACAACATAAATGCTACCATGGTTCAGGTTCCTAGTTCAAAGAAGAAACATTTATGTTAATGTTAATGAAATTTGTAAAAGCGCACGAATACCCGGAGGTGTCTTGGCGCTGGAGACACAGTAAGCATGCACAGTGTCTAGTCCTGAAACAGAAAGGCCTTTAACTTCCTCCTAAAACTGACTAGGGAGCTAGTATTTCTGAGTTCCATTGGAAGGGAATTCCAAAGCTTAGAGGTGCCATAATGGAAACTACGGCCACCCCAATGCGAAGTACGGATTCTGGGATTAATTAATCGCATTCAAAAATTGGAAACTAATTCGTGACCCTTAAGAAATTCTCAAAAGCTATATTATTCATTAGTAAGCCAGTATTCTTTTACAAATATATAATAACACAAAAGGTCCTCAGAGTTACTCAAATATATGTCAATAACAAGGACAAACTATAGTGTAAACATAAATATTAACAGTGGCAAAAAAGGAAAAAATTATATACATCAGGTTTGTAGAATCACAAAAACAAAAACACTCAATGCTTCCTCTTATTTTTTGCCAAGGAAGGCGTTGACGGCCTTTCGACCATATTCATGTATCAGGTCATCATCAAGACAGAACATATAAAGAGTAACCATCAGTCGTTCAAACAAGGATGGTTCAATTTCAGGCATCAGGAAGCGCACAAATTGCATTGCGATTCATTCACATTGTAATGTGTGCGAGGCAAAAAGAGCTATATTGTAGATGAGGGGCAACTAGATTTAAAAATTTGTGCTCCTTCCCAGATACAATCCATATACTTTAGATTGCTTTAGTGAGATTCCACGCCTCGTCACCGCATTTCAAGTTACAGACAACAGCATCAAGATTTGTAAATATGCAGATGATGTACATTTCTGCTTGAAGGTCTCCTCTGCTTCAGATATCCAACACCTCAAATACTGCTTGCATTTCAGCCACATCTGGATGTCTAGCACCTACCTGAAGCTCAACCACACGGAATTCCTGTTATTTGCCAAGAACAATAAACAAAATATAGTACAAACCAGACTCAATATCATGAATCTTGACAGCTTCAAACCCAAACTTTTACAGAATGCTACGTCACTTGGATTCACCCTGGATAACAACCTCACCCTCAAAGAGTATCAAAAATCAATGCAGCATAGTATCAGCTCTCTCTTCTACAGAAAATAAAACGGAGTCTTCCTGAAATTGACTTCAGAAGTGCTGTTCAAGCCCGCACTCTTACATCTGGATGATGGTAATGTGCTAATTCATGCCCTATCCATGGCCTCCCAGAGGCCACGCTAGCACCCCTTTAGAACGTCATACACGCTGCAGTACGTCTCACTCAGGGCCTGAAGAAATATGATCAGACCACCCCCTTCTGATGGAACTCCATTGACTCTCCTTGCAGGCTCGCAGGTTCTTCAAAACCAGCTGCATCCTTTACTAAGCTATCATGCCCAGCACTCTTGCTTATCTTGTAAATCTAGACAAACTCACCATCTCTTTTGGATTCTGACAAACCTGCAGCCAGGACACTATCAGACTAAAGTCGAAGAAGTGTAAAAAAGAAAAAAACAAGACAGCAGGCCTTTTCTATTTATGCTGCCAGGATCAGGAACAACCCTCTGTATCTAACACCTCATTGCTGCTCAAATTTAGGAAAGAGTTGAGAATTCACCTCTTTAACCACATCAATGCTGATGGTATTCCCCTCCTGTGCTGAGATTTGATGATTCCCATTATTCATGACGAGCTGGGCTCGTCATGAGCGTGCGAGGAGGCTACCTCATGACGAGCCCAGCTCGTCATGAGCGTGGAAGGGGTTAAAGAACACTATATCGCAATGCAGTAAATATCCATAACCCAGCTTCCTCTCCTCTTACTCTCTGACTTTATGCTTATCTTTGAAATACCATATACATACATATACATTTTCAAATAAGAAGCCCTCTCATAACCTGGAGTTATTGCCTTCGGCAACCCCAGCAGCTGGTTGTAACTGTTAACACACAGGGTCTGTGTTTTATTCAGACTTGGTGCTATTTTTTCTAGTACTGCTTCACTAGGCAGAAAACCTGTGACCCCCTTCCTGATGTAGTTTTTCCCGCCAGTCTACCTGCCAGAATGGGGGTCAGGACTGGTGGGGGCCAGTTGCTGGGTACAGCAAATGGTCTGGGAAGAGACCTAGCACCTCGCCCAGGATGTGCATTGCTGCAGGCCCAGGAGAGCTGGGGGCTCACCACCCAGGGGTCCAGCAACATGTCTGTTGTGTGGCAGCCTCTGCAGCCACTCAGCCCATACGTGGATTGTAGGTTAGGTTTTCAGGGGGCATCTCTAACATGCCCTCTGGTGCATTTTACATTAAATCCCACACTGGCATCAGTGCAGGTTTAATGTGCTGAGAAGTTTGGCACCAAACTTGTCAGTCTTCAGTGTAGCCATTATGGTGCTGTGGAGTTTGTAATGACAACCTCCCAGCACCATATACTCTTAATGGCATCACTGCACTTACAGTGCCCAGGAATGTCCCTGGGTACTGTAGGGGCACAGGGCTCATGCACCTGTGCCCGCACCTCTGGCATAGGGCACCCAGCTAGAGGGGTGACTGAAGTATGCCAGGGCAGTGGATTCTGTGGCCATGGCACACAGGGATGTGTGCCATGTAGACTCTTTGTTTAGTTCTGTACCTAGACACTCAGCCTGCAAAGGCAGAGTGTGGATGTCAGGGTACAGGGCCCCTGAGGGGGCACAATAAGTGCTGCAGCCCTCAGGGGTCTTCCATGGCCACCATGCCCTGGGTACCTAGGGTACCTTTTACTAGGGGCTGACAGGTGGCCAGAGATGCCAATTGGGTTTTAGTTACAACACCGTTTTAGGAAAGGAACACAGGCCCTGGGTACCTGGTTGGCAGGACCCCAGGGCACACTCAGTCAACGCACATCAGCAGTTCAGAAAAAAGTGGGGGCATACAAAGGCAAGAAAGATGGCACTTTCTCACCATGCATAATAAATGAGTTCTTGGAGAAATCAATATCCAAGCAAGGGGAAGTCCCTAATGGCTTAAGAGTCTGGTTTTCCAAGAAATCGTTGTGACGTAGATGAACAGATGGAAGTAGCCATGCCTGTATTTGCGTAGCATGGACTATTCCTAAATAAGGACTGGATTTCTATGCCTATATAAGGCCAATGCGAATTGTACCTATATAAGGGCATGTATCGGGAAATTCATTCGGAATCCAAAATCGAACACAACACCCACTCCACTTTCTTATGTACGACGTTACTAAATTCTAAACATGTGTAACATATCTAAAAAAGATCTACATACAAAGTGTGAAAACCCACCCGAAATACATAAAAATGCATTAAAAAAAAAAGGATGTACATATAATTGATGCATTGGTCCTGTACACATTAAAGCAATGTTTCATTATAAGCATATATACGACATTTGAATGCTAACTGCATGAATCATGAAAATATAGTCGAAAAGGAGTCAAGTGGGGAGTCTGGAGGGCACTGAGTCGGGTGTTGGGCATCTAGCAGATCATTTGTACACCGGGGTGAACGAGGAATGTGCTAGACGATGGAGCTCGGTGACTTGGGGGGAGCAAGGTTCAGTGGTCATGTACAGGAGTGGTGACCGGCCCAGGAATGGTGTTCCTATACAAGAATGGTGGCCAGTACTGTAGTATGTGCTTGGAACTAAGAGTTGCCCCTCTTGTTGAGGTGGGAGCTTGTTCATGAGGGATTATTTTGCTTCCAGTTTGAAAGCAAACTTAATATGCCTTTTACCTTTCAAGACACTGCTTCGCACATTCCCCCTATCTTTTCACAAACGTTGGAGTACCACACCAGTGCCCTTTCCAAAGAAATGTTGGTCTCTTCAAAGGGGGCAATCATGCTTGTACCTGAGGCAAAGTGAGGAATGGCGTGTGATTCACATTACTCCCTACTCCCCAAACAGCTGTGTGTGTATTCATTGAATAGTAACAAATCATTTTAATAATACAGATTGAGATGGTTTCCATCTGAGCTCACAATAATTCTTTAATTATATGAGTTGTAAGGTTGTTTCAGAAGTTAGTATTCCATGCAATGCCTCTGTGCTCCATCGCGTGGCTCGTTCCTACTCGTGCACTCAGGTTGTATTGGGCTGTTGTGTTTTGTGCTGGTTGGTTCGGTGCCCATTGGATTCCACATGTTGGACTGGTGTTCAGATTTGTTGCCTTTGCCTCGGATTGTGAGGTGCTATGGTGTCCTTCGGGATCGGGTTCACGCTGTGTAAAACTTTATAAATAAATAAATTGCTGAGGACCTCACCAGTGACAATTGAGATCTCAGTTTATGGTATTATATGGTTGATTTATTTTATTTTTATTGATGGAGTTCAATATATCGCAAACTTGGTCCCGAGGGATGTCGGAGCGCTTTGCAGTTTGGGGCAGAGGTGGCAGGTTGGATCATTGGTCTGGCATGGGAAGTCTAGTGGGCATTGAATCAACTAGTGCAGGCATAACAGCTCAATATAACCAGCATCACTGTGTACTGGTTGATTCAATGCCCATGGGATTCTCCATGTTAGACTAGTGTTCTGATTTGTTATCTTTGCCTCAAATTGTAGAGAGCTCTGATATCCTTCGGGATCAAGTTCACGCTATATAAAACTTTATATAAAAAAAAAAGTATGTCTTGTCCATCAGGAGACACCCCATAATGTTCTGATTTGTTACCTTTGCCTCAAATTGTAAAGCGCTCCGATATCCTTCGGGATCAAGTTTGTGCTATATAAAACTTTACAAATAGATAAAAATAAAAAAGATATGTTTGCCATTTATAGCAATAAACATGTTTCATTCTCAGTTATGCCATCAGAGTTAGGGGTGTTGCTAACACCAAATGCTTACATGTTGAGAAAACAGGCTTTAAGGCATCTACTCAGTTTTAACTGCTAAAAACTTATCGTCCATGCTATGCAGAATTCTTGCTTCAGTATCTAAAAGACATTAATAAAGTGGTACTCGTGCTATTGGATCTCAGTTAAGATTAACCTTGCTACAAGCTTAAATCGTGAACTTATTTTAGATTGCATGTCTCTAGGTGCATCTCATAAAATCTGCTGGTTAAGTTAAACGATTACTTTGAAACGCCCTGGAATATGGTACCTGCAGACAAGACTTTGTCTAAAAATGTTTTTACAGCGTAGAAGGTTCTGAATGGAGTCCACTGACTTAGTAAAACCTAGAGTGAGATTCTTTATAATGATCACGATGAGCCTTGGAATGGGATCTTATTAACTCGGTGCACAATGTGTATGCTATTGGTTCCTGTGGAATAATACTATCTATTTTGATAATGGGATGCGCAATCGCAACGTGGAGGGCTTGAGTAATGTCAGAGGGGGAAGAAACCACATACACTAATGGTTCAGTATATCACAGTTATATTTATATTTTTCAAAAAAGGAAACAGATATATACAATGAGACAAAAAAAAAGGACATTTGTGCGAGGTGTCCCAAGTGAAAACAGGAACCTAAAACATTAGTGAAAGTTGTGACAATTTTTACAAGGTTTCCAAACTTCCACACATGACGACCATTATCACATATATATAGGGTGTACAGCACCTTTATACAATGATATGCACTGAGCAATGATTTGCTTTCTCTTTGTTGTCGATGACGTTTCAACCCTCTACGTGGTATGGGGTCTCATCAGGACCTAAGGATGTAGGGACATCTGATGGTTGGAAAGTGCAGCAGTGTGAGGAGTGTGTGCCACACGCGAGTGAAAGAAAAAGGGTACTCACAATGGGACCCGGCCTGGTACCCAAGGGTGAGTGGGGGAAGGGGCAGGCAGTGAATGGTAATGCAGTGCTTGAGATGTTGTTGATGGCACACTACCCTCACAGCCCTCCTCTAATAATAATGATAAAAATAACAAGGGCAGGCCTCGGGGGATGGGGTCCCTGAGGCAAAAAGAGGGCCAGGAAAGGGGGGCCACTCGTCCCCCTTCCTGGTTTTTTTTTAAGTAACAAAAATGGCTAAGGCCCTGTGGGGATGGGGTCCCCAGGGCCCAAAAAATAGTAAGAGAAGGGGAGCAATACAGCGCCCCTTCTAAAAAGATGAAAAGTGAAGAAAAAACAGCATCTCGCTGGAAGTCCCGCCCCCTCCCTGTACCACTGTGCAAATGCGCCTCTTGGACATAAGTGGGCTTCATCCCCGAAGCAGCAGTGTGCCAGGCTGCGCGTTTGCAGAGTGGTGTAAAAACAGGGCGTGGCCTCTGACCACTCATCAATCCAGCTGTGTGGGGCTTCTTGGAAGTACCTGGTGGGCTAGTTGGCCCCCAGGGATCCTCATGAGGAAAGGGGACTTCATCCCCCAACAAAGAGCGCACCAGGAGGCGCGTTTGCAGAGTGGTGGAGAAAGGGGGCATGGCCTGTGTCCACCTCTCAGCAACCCCACATTGTGTGTGGGGCTCACTGGAGGTAAGAGGTAGGCTAGTTGGCCCCAAAGGTCTCCAGCAGCGAAGGGGACTTCAATCCCCATCCAAGAGCGAGCCAGGGAGCGCAATTGCATAGTGGTGGGCAAAGGTGGCGTGACATGCTATGAGAACTTAGCAATTCTGCTGTGTGGGACTTACTGGCGGTATTAGGAGGGGTAGTTGGCCCCCAAGGATGTCCTTGGGGGCCAACTACCCCTCTTGTTACTTCCAGTAAGTCCCACACAGTGGGATTGCTAAAATGTCTTCTGAGGCCACGCCCCCTTTCTCCACCACTCTGCAAACGCACCTCCTGGCAGACTACGGGATGGGGAATGAAGTCCACTTTACTCCTGAGGGACTTTGGGGGCCAAGAAGTCCTCCTGGTACCTCCTGTAAGTCCTACGCAGAGGAATTCCTGAGCGGTGGTCGGAGGCCCAGCACCCTTTCTCCACCACTCTGAAAACGCGACTACTAGTTAAAGAAGCAGTTGAAATGAAATAGGTTTCGCATTTGCGAGAGTTAGATCTATTGGCGCTGGTGTAGAGTGGTTGTACGCTGTATGTAGTGGAATTATGTGGTATGTTGTGCAGTGAAACTGTGAATAGAAATTATGTGGTATTTAGTGTATAGGAATTATGTGGAGTGGGATTATGTGTTTTGGAGAGTAATTATGTGGTTGTGTAGTCTGTGTTGTGGAGTAGTAACCTTAAGTTTAGTCTTCCTCGTTTCCATAGAAGCTAAACTATAAATTCAATGAGACACTGAAAAAGAAGGACCCACTGAGGAGAACTTCTGGACCTAGTCGGAGGTATGAGCAGGGCCACTGGAATTATGTGACTGTTTTCACAGAACTCCTTCCATTGAGGTGCATTAGACTCTGTGCTTCTGTAGTTAACTGCTGCACATGATTATTAGGCATGGTTTACTGCAGTCACTGGACTAAACAGCAGTACAGCAGGTCCTAACAGTGAAACAAGGTCTTACTTCTAGGATTGAAGATGTCAGAAGTAAAAGTGTGTGATGGTTTTTGTGTACCCCCTCTGATGAGGCCCAACCAACTCTAGGTACCAACAGTGGAACGGCGTCTTGATCCCTCAATGGACGATGTTAGAACTGCATCTGAGAGTGGAGATGAACCTTCGACTAGGTGCAAGAAACTCTAGGTCCCAACAATGGAACGGTGTGTTGATCACACAATGGACGATGTCTGATATTACCTGCAGCTTGATTTTCTCAGAAGTTTGTGTGTTGAGGTGCATCACACTCTGTGCTTCCATAGCTAACTGCTGCACATGATTATTGGGCTTGGTTGACACTAGTCGGTGGAGTATCCTGTGGTACAGCAGGTGCGAACAGTGAAATGGGGTCTCGATTCTATGATTGAGGATGTCATAAGTTAAAGTCTGTGATGATTTCTGTGTACCCGCTCTGATCAGGTGCAACCGACTCCATGCTTTCGAATCCAACGGTATGAGGCTGGGAGGTGTTAATGAACACTGCATCTGGTCTACACTGCGGTTCGCAGGGTTCACAATTTAGATTGAGAGGTGATTGTTTAATTACAGAATCCAGTAGTTAAGTCATTAAAATGTATATATTGAAACATACACAATATTGTTTTATTAGAATATTGGAATGTTGGGAGCGCCATTTTAAACAATGGAGTAGCTCTGTGCTTATAATGGCTTGTATAAGCCTGGAGCTCCAACATTGCAAAGTTTTTTTGTTCACAGCTCTGGCTGTGAACAAAGGCTTCAGGGAGCCTGAAGGGATTCCAATCCCTTTGCGCTCCCTTAAGGCTTTGCTTTATTTGTTAGAACATTCTACCCTCTAGTGGTAGAATGTTCAAATAGCCTTACAGCACTTCGTAGCTGGGCTATACTGGCTATTAAAGTCCCTTTCCCTGGTTAACGGCCCTCGCCTTCGGCTTGGGCCTTTAATGCTGGAGAGGGCCTTTAATAGCCAGTATGGCCTGCTACGGCAGGCTATAAGGCTATAGTACACTTGCTTGAAGAAGTTTTTTAGATGAGTTATAGGTTTAGTAAAATGACCAAATTCATCTTGGAAGTCCAAAGGAACAGTGAATGGTGTAGACTGTGTTCAGATGAAATCCCAATTCGAATTGTTTTGATTTATTTATTGTAGAGTTTTCTGTAATTTATGTTGTTGTATTTTGTAAAGAGGGAGTGAGAAAAAGTATTGATTGTTGTGTGGGTGAGTACTGCCTTCAATGAACAATGCAGACAGAAGTGTTCACAATTCAGATCGAGTTGCTATTGTAGATGATGCAGTCCTGTAGGAAAAGACATTGCTCCAGTGCGCTCTGTCTGCACCACTCATATGCATCATTGCAGGCTTTTCACACTTTTTTTGCTTTGCGTATTGCAAACTGTAGAGCTCAAGTCAATGCCACATGGCTGTGGGGCCTTGCGGACTACTCACTCTGGCCTACACTGCAGACAGCAGTGTTCACAATTGAGATTGAGTCGCTATTGTAGATGAGGTAGTCCTGTAGGAAAAGAAATTGCTCCAGTGCGTACTGTCTGCACCATGCATAATGTATCATTGCAGGCTCCGCACATGCTTTTTTGTTGCTTCGCTTACAACCAACTGGGCAGCTCAAGTCACCCTTATATAGCTGTGGGTCCTTGCTTACCGCTCTCTGTGGCCAACACTGCAGACAGCAGTGTTCACAATTCAGATTGAGTCGCTATTGCAGATGATGCAGTGTTGATGGCAACAGATATTGCTCCTAGAACGGCCTGTCCACAGCACGCATTATCGCTGGCTGTACACATGCTGAATGCTTTTGATGTGGCTACGTGAGTGCACTAGAACTGATGGAGCGTTTATGATATCATCTTTTTGTGTATTTTTTCCAGATCTATTGATTGTGTGTCAGTATACCACAAGTTGTGGTTCTTTTACAATAGAATTATTTCTGAATTATTTCACATCTACTGTCCCTACCTTACTGCAGCATAAATTATTGATTCTTTTAATATTGAATCTCTGTGTGTGATCCAATGATTACTGTTGTAGTTGATGCTAGCAGCAACCATTCCTGAAAGCTGATTTACACTCAGCCTACACGCATCCAGCACAGACGTCACTGGATAGGTCACCCTAGTAATAAAAAGGAGTCGAGCAGACGTGCCCGTACCCACTTCCACTATCTATCTGTGTCCGTGTGTTCATTATCTATGCATGATACTGTCTCTGGGTCAATACCAACCCACGCCGCCGGCCACACGCTGGACACCATCTTCACCGCAAGCCCCCACATCTCCTTCAGCCACACCACCGAACCCCACTGGACTGACCACCACTGCATCCACTTCACCTTCAGGAAACCCACCGCACACTACCGTACCCAACAAATGCCCCGACGCTGCTGGAGCAAGATCACAGAAGATCAGCTAACCAACACCCTCGCCCACAACCCACCTGGCGACTTCGCCGACCCCAACACCACCGCCCGCAACCTTAGACAGTGAATCGACGACTGCGCCAACACCCTTGCCCCTCTAAAGACACCCTCCAACAACCACACCAGCAAGAAAGCCACCTGGTTCACCGAAGACCTCCAGGCTTCCAAACGAAACTGCCGATAACTGGAGAAGAACTGGCTCCGCAAATGAACACTGGACAACTACACAGCCCACAAGGATGCCACCCGCAGACACCATCAACTCATCAGAACCGCCAAGAGGGCCTCCTTCAAAAACCACCTGGATAACAACGCACACAACAGCAAAGAGCTCTTCAACATCGTGAACTCTCCAACCCCAACTCCAACACCAACGACATTCCGCCTTCGCAGGACCCGTGCGATTCACTGGCCACCTTTTTCCACCGCAAGATCCCCCGACATCCACGACAGCTTCAACGCCACGATCACCCCGACAACCACCGCCCCCACGACCACCACCTGCACCAACCGCCTGCTCTCCTGGACCAACGTCAATGACGAGGAAACCAGCGAGACCATGAACACTATCCACTCCGGATCACCACTGAACCCATGCCCCCACCACATCTTCAACAAAGCCAGCACAGCCATCGCACCTCATCTTTAGAAAACAATCAACACATCCTTCGAGACAGCAACCTTCCCAGAAAGCTGGAAGCATGCCGAGATCAACGCCTTACTCAAGAAACCCAAGGCGGACCCCAAGGACCTCAAGAACTTCCTACCCATCTCCCTGCTCCCATTCCCGGCTAAGGTCACAGAGAAAATCGTCAACAAACAACTGACCCGCTTCCTCGAGGATAACCACATCCTGGACCCGTTCCAGTCTGAGTTCCACAGCAACCACAGCACCGAGACCGCCCTCATCGCCGCCAAGGACGACATCAGGACCCTGCTTGACAACGGAGAAATAGCAGCCCGCATCCTCCTGGATCGGTCAGCCGCCTTCGACACGGTCTGCCACCACACACAATGCACACGCCTACACGATGCCGGGATCCAAGAGAAGGCACTGGACTGGACAACATCTTTCCTCTCCGGCAGAACTCAGAGCGTCCGCCTCCCCCCTTCCACTCCACGGCCACCGAAATCATCCGCGGTATACCCCAGGGCTCCTCCCTCAGCCCGACGCTGTTCAAAATGTACAAGGCACCTCTGGCCCACGTCGCCCAATAGCACAACCTCACCATCATCTCCTATGCTGACGACATCCAGCTGATCATATACCTCACCAAAGACCCTAACACCGCCAAGACCAACCTCCACGAAGGAATGAAGGCCGTCGCCGAATGGATGAGGAACAGCAGACTGAAGCTGAACTCGGACAAGATGGAGGTCGTCATCCTCGGCTCCACCCCCTCAGCCTGGGATGACTCCAGGTGGCCTGCAACCCTAGGAACAGCCCCGACATCCACTGCCCACGCACGCAACCTAGGGGTCATCCTCGACTCCACCCTGTCCATCACCAAACAGGTCAACGCCGTCTCCTCAGCCTGCTTCAACACCCTCCGAATGCTCCGCAGGATCTTCAAGTGGATCCCCACCGAGACAAGAAGATCAGTCACCCAGGCCCTCATCACCAGCAGGCTGGACTACGGAAACGCCCTCTACGCAGGAACTTCGGGCAAGCTCCTGAGGCGATTGCAACGCATCCAGAACACGTCAGCACGTCTGATCCTCGACATCCCCTGCCGCAGCCACATCACACCACACCCGAGAGACCTGCACTGGCTCCCCGTCAACAAGAGGATAACCTTCAAGCACCTTATTCACGCACACAAAGCTCTTCACAAGACCGGCCCAGCATACCTCAACTCTCGACTCAACTTCTACATCCCCACCCGCCAGCCTCGCCCTCCCCACAGTCCCCCGCATCCGAAGTGCGACCACCGGTGGCAGATCCTTCTCCCACCTCGCCGCCAAGACCTGGAACACCCTCCCCACCAACCTATGGCAGACCCAGGACCTACTGGCCTTCAGGAGACTCCTCAAGACCTGGCTCTTCGATCACTAGCAGGACCCCCCCCACACCCCCAGCGCCTTGAGACCCTCACGGGTGTGTAGTGCGCTTTACAGGTGTTATGATTGAATGATCTGGGTCGTACTATATTACGTTGTGCTGTAGACAGCGTTTGCAACCATGTTACCTCTGGTATTGGAGAAAATTTCGGTAATGTAACTTTTAGGTGTATGGCTATCACAGGTGGAAGACTACTTTACAGATCATGAATATTGATGAAAATGATGGTTGCATGTTGTGTGTAGTGTAAGATATGTGTATATTGCAAAAGGTTTAGGACAAAGCTCTGTAAGCAGAAGAGGTGTGTCTCATGAAATGCAGTACAGATATTGACTAAAATGGGTGGCGTTTTCGAACTGTTACAATGGGAAATGTTATGAACTAATGAAATGCTTTTTTTTATGGTCACATGGAAATCGCGTAGCCAGTGCGCAATGAAATCGCACCCAATGAGATTTTGAGAAAATATATTTACTATATATTACAGTTAGAAGTATATCACGGTTTTAAATATTTGCGCAATGAAATCGCACCCAATGAGATTTTGAGAAAATATATTTACTATATATTACAGTTAGAAGTATATCACGGTTTTAAATATTTGCAATTATTGTTTGCTCCCATATACACTTTAAAGTTATTTATAGTTTTGAGACCAAATAAAATGAGGGAATGGCGTGTGCGGCGGGACATCGTACGTCTATGACGTAACAGAGCGTGGCAGCGTGCATTCGGAACACGCAGCGGGTGCCACTGGTCGCATATCACAGTAGCAGCTGGCGCAACCTCGTACATACACGTTGTTGCGCTAGACGCGGTGTCACAAACCCGTTGGACACAAAATGAGCATTATTTAAATGTGGTGGATAGGATTTGCGTGCTGATCGAGGTTGGTAGACTACCGGTACGGGACAGTAGTTTTCTCCCCAAAAAATAAAAAATAAGACATTTGCTATACATATTTTTTGGGTAAGATATAAAACATTAGATAATTTTTAAAGTTAAAAAAAGGATAATAGAGTTGCAAAATATTAAAAAACAATTAGAAAAAAAATAGGTTTTTTAAATATTAAAATATGAAATTATGAAATTAACATTTAAAAAACCTTTGAAATTCACTGAAAAAAACATAGGTCTTAAAGGCGTTCTAGTTAGGAATTAGCATTTAAAAAACCTTAGAAATTCACTAAAAAAAACATAGGTTTCAGGGACGTTCTAGTTAGTTGGATATTTGACTCCTATAAAACCAGAGAAATTCACCAGTTATACTTAGTTGAGCTAACTATAATTTGCGCGTCTGCAATGCACTGCTGATGACATCACATATTACATCACTCATGCCATGGTCAGTGACATCACTGATGACATCACTGATGACATCATCCACGTGATAATCTGATGCACATACTAATGCTCTAATATAAACTTTGATACACCCACTCTAAAATACAGACTACCCAGCGCCGGAGGCAGGTTGTTCTCTGATGAGGATTAGTTGATTACCTCAGTCCTTGTAAGTTATAGTGTCCTGTATCAGGAACAGGAAGTGTTCCACTGCTAATTGGGCCTGTAAGACAGGGGTGTTGGGTTTTGTTAGGGGTTTGGGGTTGTTTTTGGGGCTCCGCATCAGCTTTCTGTGGAACCAGGCGTAGACCCGGGCTGCAGACAGGGCATCACTGCCCTCATGGAAGCTTTGGCATTAAGTGCCGCATTAGCTACTCCCTCTCCACTGGATGTTATGGGTAGGGATTTAAAGATTGTGAGCCTGAATGTTAGGGGCTTAAACAGCCCTGTTAATCGCTCGGCCATCCTTTCCCTCTTGGAGAAGGCGAAGGGCGATGTGTGCCTGCTGCAGGAGACCACCTCCTCTCTAAGCATACTAAAAGTATGACAGATAAGAGCTTTCCCCTATAACTATGGTCCTCAGGTCCGGCTAAGAAACATGGGAAGGCGATCCTTTTTAGCGTGCGCACATTGCAAAGTCCTTTCTCAGGCTGCTGACATTAAGGGTAGGTTTTTAGCTGTCCGTGTCCAATGGGGGGGAGACACAGCTCACGGTAGGGTCGCTGTATGCCCCGAACGAACGACAGGAGTCCTTTTTGAGGGTGGCCTTTTCTGAGGTGTGACGGTCTCCAGATGCATTGATTCTCGTGGGTGGGGATCTGAATATTGTGATGGACTCGGTGGTGGACAGGTCTGAATAGAGGTCCCACCAGGCAGGAGCAATGTCATCGGGAGGGAGACAGTGGCTTCTGGAGAGAGGGTTGCATGATGTATGGTGTGTCCAGCACCCCCTAGAGCGCGATTACACCTACTATTCTGCAGTGCACAAGACGTACGCACGCTTAGATCATTTTTTGGCCACATCCTCTCTCCTACCTCATCTGTCAGAGACGGAAATTACACCACGCTCGCTGTCGGATCATGCCCTCATTTCAGTTCTGCTCACCTCCCATGGCGAACGGCCGCCGCCGTCCGGCTGGCGCCTCCGTGACTCCCTGCTTCATTCGGAATCAGTGGCCACGCGCATACGGGATACTATCACCCTATATCTTGCAGATAATGACTTGGAAGGTAGATCCCTAGCATCGATATGGGAGGCCTTGAAATTGGTGGTACGGGGAGAGTTTATAGCGCTTGCAGCAACATATACCCGATTGTGCAAAGAGAAGCGCGCTGAGTTGGAGAAGGAGGTGGGTGACTTGGAGGCGATCCATAAGAGGACGGGGCCCGAGAGTTTGGAAGGAGTAAGAGATGAAATAATACCAAACTGCTTCTTCACCTCATAGATTTGGTTCACCGCTCTTTGACTCCGGGCTTTTTCCTTTCTAACGACGTAGAGAAGGCCTTCGACCGAGTGGACTGGGACTACCTGTTCGCTGTTCTGAAGGCCTTCGGGTGGGTAACAACTTTCTGCGTTGGGCCCGTTGCCTTTATGCGGCCCCTAAGGCGGCGATGCGTGTGAACGGGTGTAAATCAGCCCTTTTCCCCATCACTAGAGGGACCCTTCAGGGGTGTCCCTTATCCCCGTTGCTTTTTGTGCTCTAAATGGAGCCCTTTGCCCAACGCATACGGTCACATGTGGGTATCACGGAGATTAAATTTGGCGCGGATACTCACAAGATTAGTTTATATGACGATGATGTTATCCTGTCGCTTAGCCAACCTCACTCCTCCCTGCGGTATCTATCGGCGGAACTCCTCGAATTCGGTAAGGTTGGGGCTTCAAAGTTAATTTCTCAAAAACGCAAATCCTCAATATCTCTGTACCCGATACAGAAGTGCAGGATTTGCAGCAAGATATTGCTTTTCAGTGGGTACACTCTGATATTCAATACCTGGGTATCCGATTGTCCCCCTCTATCGCTAAAACGTTATCCCTTAACTACAGGTTACTGGTTGAACAAACTACCAAAGCACTCTCAGACTGGTCCCACCTCAACTTGGCCTGGTATTGGAGGTTGGCAGCGGTGAAAATGACGGTGCTCCCGCGGGTCCTCTACCTTTTCCAAATGCTGCCTTTGAGTCCCCCGCCAGGCACTCTTTGGAAACTGCAGGGGCTCATTAATAAATTCCTGTGGAGCAACAAACGGCCATGGCTGGCGCTGTCCCTCGCCACCACACCTAAGGCTGTGGGTGGGCTGGGCTTTCCCTTGCTGACGGCTTACTATCAAGCGTCCTGTCTCCGATGTGTCACGGAATGGAACAGACCCTTGTCTAGCAAACATTGCAACTTTATGGACCAGACGGTAGTGGGCTGTAACATCTGGCGGGAGCTGTGGCTACCGCGCAAACACAGGGCGTGGGGCCTTTACTCTTCCCCGGTGACATCCCCGACTTTGAAAGCTTGGGACCAATTGCCGCAGCGTAGGGGTTGGACTACATTTCCCTCCCCAATGACTCCCATTGTTGATAATCCTGATTTTACGCCGGGGTGTTCGTCTCCAGTCTTCCATCGCTGGCGGGAGGAAGGCTGTAAGAGGGTGCGCTCCCTCTTTGACCTCGATGGCCTGATCCCTTTCCCCCAATTGTGTAAGGAATACTTCCATCTGCCGGAGTCCGATGCTTTTCACTATTCGCAGTTAGCGCACTGGGTGACCCAACCAACTAACCTTGCCTCTATGTCTCACCCCTTGACTACTTTAGAAAAATGGTTAGTTTGCAAGATCATTTCTGAACTGTATGCGATGATTCTGCTGCACCCCAAGAAATAGAAAACGAAAGCGCAGGTTCGCTGGGAGACAGAGTTGGCGCGCCCTTTGACAAGAAAGGAATGGGAGCACATCTTTTACCGCGTCCACCACACAGCCTCGAACACCCCGGGTACCGAGACTGCCTATAAAGTGGCCTCTTATTGGTACTATACCCCGGCGCGCATCAAGGCGTGGGATGTATCAAAGTCAGCCCTCTGCTGGCGGAGGTGTGGCCTTCCGGGTACTTTGGTGCACTTGTTGTGGCATTGCCCGAAATTGAGGCGGTACTGGAAAGTGGTTCCGGATGACTTGGATGATGCGTTCCAGATTAAATTTTCCCGGGCACCTGAGCACATGCTGTTCGGGGCTCCCTCATACTAAGTTCTTTCCTATGCGCTCGCTGAGGGGTAGACAGATTGCATTAGCTCTGCTTGCGCCGATGCAGGTCCTTTTGGCGCAATGGGGTTCCCCGGCCACACCTGACCCGCGAGATTGGATACAAAGGCTTTGGCATCACCTAGCTATGGAGCGCCTCTCGCTGTGCATTGATGGAAAGGGTTCTGAGTATGCGAAACTATGGGGCCCATTTCTGCAGCTCCTTTCTAAAGACCTGAGGGAAGTTACGTGCCCGAAATACCTATACATTCTGCAACTCATTCCTTTAGAGCAGTGTTTCCCAAACTGTGGTCCGCGGACCCCTAGGGGTCCGTGACACATTCCCAGGGGGTCCTCAGGCAGCAGTTTTAAAAGCACTGCAAATGTTCCAAGTATAATTAGAAGTTTTCGAGCAACAATGAAAGTGTCAAGACCAAGATAACACCAGTGATTAATGTTCCTGCTGGAGAGACACGAGTTTTGTCCAGTGGCAGCTTGACTTATCTAATGTAGCACAGAGGGTTAATATGCCTCTTGCAAAGAAAGTGTGCCTATATTTTTTTTTTTAACTGTGTTTGATCTGCATAGGTAAATGGGTTACTGCTTTTGTCACAGAGATTCTTTAGTTACTGTGCAGTTTATAAGTGACAATTGTGATCTAGCACAGAGACGTATAAACTGGCATCAAAAAGATGTTTGCAAACTGCATGGTACAAGATAGTAACTTAAGTTTCTTCCCAGTCTTTCATTATCCTGATGCTGCTAAAAAGGTTTATTTGAATGGAAATAAAGTTTCATTGTTAAAGTCAATGCTAAACACTGTGTTATGCCTACCAGTATGAATGATGTGAATCCTACAACTAGTAGTCACCTTTGCCTTATGTTATTACATGTATGATTCATTGTCTCTATGGGGCAGATTTACAAGAAAAGTGACTCCGTGAGTGCTGCAAGCCATTTGGCTGTGCTGCACTTAGTCACTTTCAAAGCACAGGGATGCAACATATTTACCACAGTATGTTGCATCTCAGTGCTCTCCCTGCGCTGGTGCACAAACTGCTGACATGCCCCGGCACAGGCACCCTTGTACCATGGTGCAAGGATGCCTGTGTTGTGGGGAGATTGTTTATGTTCAGGTAGGATTCCCTTTCTGCACATAATCAATCACTAGAGGGGAGTTCATCTTCCTAAACAACGATGAGAAATGAATACATGTCTTCTTGTTGCACCTCCCTACGCCTCCCTTGGGGAGGTGTAGCCTTCGGACGCATTTCCAGATTCATGATTTCTCATAAATCTGGAAATGTGTCTGGTTTCATGGGTGTTGCTTGGGAACACTCACAGCAAAACCCATGAAACGCACCTTTCACGCAAAGTCCTGTGTGCAAAGGGGCCATATTTATAAGAACAGGAAAAGTCACGCAGGGTGGCTTTTCCTGTTCTTATAAATATGGGGCACTAAAGTGCGCCGCCGGAGCGTCACTTTTTGTGACGCACCGGTTGCGCAAGGGTCTTGTAAATCTGCCCTATATGTGTGTGTGTGTTGTAAAGTGCTCTGACATCCTACAATGGTATGAGAGATGCTATAAAACAAATGAAATGCATGTGACAGAGGGACTATGGAGAGACGAGAGGCACTGTTGGAGTGTGATAAAGAGGGAATCACTGAAGAACCCGAACAAAGATTATCGTATCCTGGTGCATAGTAAAGTCATCATTTACTATTCTTTTAAAGCTAATACAATTCAATATATAATGAAAAATGTGTTGTAGAATGCACTATTGTTTCCTAAATTGTCTTGGGGGGAGAACCTCCCAAAGTCCCCTTTGTAGTGGTTCGACTCACTCACTGCACTTGGTGTGCACCCTGTGGGGACTGGTCTGAAATCATTTGCCAGGGCTGCTTTGGGTTTCCAGACTGGCCCTGGCAGGAGCAGGAGCCTTGTAGTGTGATATAAAACCAACCATTTAAAAGTTAGTTATGGAGATGCAGCACCAACCTTCCCAATAAAGTTTTTTGTTTTTTGCAGATTCTTTCAATATAAAATACTAAAATCCTTAGTAATTCGACTATTTGTTTTGTGTTCTCATCTGTGTTTATTTTTTTCGGATTACTGTTTACAATTTAAATTATACAGATTGCTAGGGGGTCTCCGGCTTCCAGTGCTGACTCAATGGGGGTCCTCAGAAGCCAAAACTTTGGGAACCACTGCTTTAGAGCCTTGGGGGGGGGGGGGGGGGGGAGGCTACTAATGCTGCCTGAACAGAGCTGAGGCAAGTCTGAGGCGCCTGGAGAGTAGACGGTGGAGTTAGAAGCTGATGCGGAACGGGGTGGGGGGGTTAGAGGGGCTGGGTGGGAACAGCGAATCACATCAAAGGCTACCAGGCGATACTTACAATGGCAAGTAAAAAAACATATTCGGAAGACTAAGTGGTGGGATCTCCATATTCGCAAAATTAAACCTGCAACTACAAATCGAGGACTGGCCCACGCATGCACCAGATGTCCAGATTATAACAATAAATGGTTTCAGAGTAGAGGGTACTCCGTTTAAACTTGGAGTAATTAATCTATATGTCAACTCAAAAAAAGGACAAAAATATAAACATCAGAAGGATCATTAGGCTAATTAGAGCATATCTCCACGAGAACCCTGGACATGAATGCATCGTTACTGGGGACTTTAACATAAGAGCCCTATGTAGCCCGGAACAAAATCACGAGGACCGCAGTCGTATTCTCATGGAAGCCTGCATTAACTAATTCAACCAGGGGTCTGCGAGTAACGCATGCCAGGTGACAACAACTTCACAACCTACATTTAAAAACATTTCCATGCTTCACTATATTTTATGAGTAAGAATTTGTTAAGGCGATGCGCAGAGTATAAGGTATTGCCCACTCCCGGAAGCTATCATCAGCAAATCTCTATCCTGGTCAATATTAGCAGCATGATGCATGAGGAACATATGACTGCAGGCAACATGCTCAGTCTAGATAATGAAACCGCTTCAATTAAACGCATCAAATGGGGTCCTATAAGCCCGGCAAAGTGCATTAAATGGAAGCAGAATACATGCATAAATGGCCCACAGAGCAGTTGGGCAGAAATTATGATCTCGCTATTCATTGCTTTGACTCCTGGAAAGCAACCTACTTATAACGATAAACACATGCAACTGGGGCAATTTAACAACATTGACAACCAAATTTTCATTCAGAGTAAAAAGAGATGCAGTTTTGCGGAATCAAAGTAAAGGAAGAAAGTCCATTTGAACGGAAAGACAATTAAAGACCGCAAGAAAAACACACAAAAAAATTGCTTGGCAACTAAAACAAACCATCATAGAGGAAAATGGCGAAACCTCTACACATTACTAGCACCCAACAAAAACAAGGCATTTTGGAGATATGTCAATGGCTTAAATAGTGGTGATCACATCCATATCGCTGTCCCTGCTAACAAATGGGCTGCCCATGCCACCAACCTATGCGTTGATCAGAAAACGCCGGAAACAATGACATCACCCCGTCGCAAGACCTCTGCAACTCCCTCGCGTCCTACTTCCACAACAAGATCACGGACATACACAACAGCTTCAGCATCCAACCAACGCACGCCACAACCGCAACAACGCCACCCACCACCACCCTCCGCACCTGGACTCCGATCAGCACCGAAGACACCATCCGCACAATGAACTCCATCCACTCCGGATCTCCGACTGACCCCTGCCCTCACCACATCTTCAACAAGGCCGACGCTGTCATCGCACCCCACCTGCGGGACATTATCAACACCTCCTTCGACACCGCCACCTTCCCGGAGAGCTGGAAGCACGCAGAACTCAGCGCTCTTCTCAAGAAACCTACAGCAGACCCCACCGAACTCAAGAATTACCGTCCCATCTCGCTCCTCCCGTTCCCGGCCAAAGTCATCGAGAAGACCGTCAACAAACAGCTGGCCGCCTTCCTCGAGACGAATGGATCCCTCGACCCCTCACAGTCTGGCTTCCGAGCCAACCACAGCACCGAGACCGCCCTCATCGCTGCCACCGATGACATCCGAACCCTGATGGACAACGGAGAAACAGCGGCCCTCATCCTCTTGGACCTCTCCGCGGCCTTCTACACTGTCTGCCACCGCACCCTAGTACAGCGCCTCGGCAACATCGGAATCCAGGAGAAGGCACTGGAATGGATCACCTCCTTCCTCAACGGAAGAACACAGAGAGTCCGCCTACCACCGTACAAGTCAGAGGCCACCGAAGTCATCTGCGGCGTCCCTCAAGGATCCTCGCTGAGCCCCACCCTCTTCAACGTCTACATGAGCCCCCTCGCGGCCATCGCACGCCAACACAACCTCAACATAATCTCCTACGCTGACGACACCCAGCTGATCCTCTCCCTGACCAACGACCCCGCCGCCGCCAGAGCCAACCTTTACGAAGGGATGAGAGATGTAGCCGAATGGATGACGACCAGCCGCCTGAAACTGAACTCAGACAAGACAGAGGTCCTCATCCTGGGCTCCTCGCCCTCCGCCTGGGACGACTCCTGGTGGCCCCTCGCCCTGGGCACCGCACCCAAACCGACGGACCACGCACGCAACCTGGGCTTCATCCTGGACTCCTCCCTCTCCATGACCAGACAAGTCAACGCCGTCTCCTCGTCATGCTTCAACATCCTACGCATGCTACGGAAGATCTTCTGGTGGATCCCCACCGAGACCAGGAAGACTGTCACCCAGGCCCTCGTCACTAGCCGACTGGACTACGGCAACGCCCTCTACGCCGGAACCACCGCCAAGCTCCAGAAGAGACTCCAGCGGATCCAGAACGCCTCAGCCAGACTCATCCTCGACATCCCATGAAACAGCCACATCTCCGGACATCTGAGAGACCTGCACTGGCTCCCCGTCAACAAAAGAATCACCTTCCGTCTCCTCACCCACGCGCACAAAGCCCTACACGACCAAGGCCCGAGCTACCTCAACAACCGAATCAACTTCTACACTCCCAAGCGCCACCTCAGATCAACCAGCCACGCCCTCGCCGCCGTCCCCCGCATCCGAAGAGCGACAACAGGAGGAAGGTCCTTCTCCTACCTGGCCGCCAAGACCTGGAACTCACTCCCGACCGACCTGCGCCTGACCCAAGACCACCTCTCCTTCAGGAAGAAGCTCAAGACCTGGCTGTTCGAGCAGTAACGGCATCCCCCTCCACCTAGCGCCTTGAGACCCTACGGGTGAGTAGTGCGCTCTATAAATGACTTGATTGATTGATTGATTGATTGAAAACATCCATGGAAAGCATTGTCAAGGTAAAAGACCACCAACATGAAGAGAGCAACACGGTGGATCTCTACCAAACAGAAAGGGAAACACTAACCATCATCCAGGGCATCAGAAAGGATGGGGCGCCTGGGCCCAACGGTCTGCCTGGGTATCTCTTCAAGGAAGATTGTGAATACCGGATGACTCCGGGAGACAAGACAAAGTGTTACCGGGATAAAGGTCAGGAATCGTCCGCAATCCCAGACGCATCGCATGCTTAGACATACCAGAGGGCTGAAGCGGAGGGAAAGCAGGGTGATTCACTATTTGCAAAGCGTTTGCGGAGAGTAAAGGGAGATTTGAAAGCCGGCAAAGACCAGTCCAAGCCCAGCGCAGCTTCTCAACAGTATCCACCTCCGCCCGGGGGCGGACAGCAGGCACAAAAAGCACAGTAGTCAAGGGCCAAGGAGAGGCTATATCCACCGCGACCGCCACATGGGGCTGGTAAGGAGTGGGATGAACCCAGAAATGCAAAAAACTTTATTTAATCACTGTTATAACTTTTCTGTTGTTCTGGATTCATGGAAAGGCTCCATCCTACATCCCATTTATATAAAGGGGGATGCCTCTGACCCAGGGAATTATAGACTGATTACACTACTGGATGTGGAAGGAAGGGCATTTGTAAAAATGCTCTTGAAAGAGCTAGAGTCATGGATCACGAAAAATCAAGTAATCCCGCATTACCAGACTGGCTTTCGGCTGAATTCGTCAACCATGGACAACGCCATCGCACTTTCAAATCTGGCAACAAAGGCAACTGGGGCTACCGCCCCTTCCATTATTTGCATGTTTTGTGGACTATAGTGCCGCCTTTGACGGAGTTTTTTTTTTTTGTTTTTATTTTTATTTTTCAAACAACCTTTATTGAGCTCTTCAAGTCAGGTACAGTACACTGTGCAGCAATTGAAAGTAAATAGACCCATTGGCAGCCAATAGAAACAGAGTGAATGAAAAGAGCAGCAATCCCACTAACAGGAGTCTAAGGCAGAAAAATATGTGTCAAGTACATCATAGAGTGCAAGAGAAGCCCACCTCACGGGGGCACCCCTACCGCTCCTTAAGTGAAGCTGAGAGGGATATAGCGGGGAGCTAATGAGGAGGGGAGAAGGGCGGGGACCGACCAGCACCGGTGGCCGCCACGGGCGAAAAGCCGCCAGGAAGCGCGGGAGAGGCGGCACCGCTAGGGGGGCGTGCGGGAATGAAGGTAAGACACCAAGGGACCCCAAATATCAACTGGCGGGAAGTTGGAGGGCATAAGATCCCAAAGCTCCGATAGCAGAGTCTGGCTCCGCGCAGCGTCCTCAAGCCAACTTTCCACCTTGGGAGCAGGCCTATGACCCCAGCACATGGCCACCCTGCGACAGGCAAGAACTAGCAGCATAGCGATAAGGCGGCGGGAAGCATCCGGGCAGAATTTTACAAACCCAAGTAGGCACAAGGTGGGGTCAGGGGAAACCAGGGTACCGGTAATTGCAGTGATTGTGGAACACGCTCCCTGCCAAAGCTCGGAGACCCTCGGGCACAGCCATGCCAGATGCGCAAAGTCCGCAGCAGGGGTGCCACAGCGCATGCAGGTATCGTTAGGTATGAGTCCCAGCTTGTGGAGCTGGACAGGGGTGCGGTATATCCTGTGCAGGAACTTGAAATGTATCAGACGAATCCGGTAATTGGGGGACAGCTTCTTCGTCTGGTTACAACAGTAGAGCCAGTCTGCCTGCGCTACGTCGATGCTGAGGTCTGCACCCCACGGCACACTCGCACGGTCAGTGGCGATAGAGGTTGCCATTAGTGTAAGAGCGTATAATTTGATGACTAATTTGTGCGGGGACGGGGATGCGTACACTAGGTCGAGGGCCGGCATGGTGGGAGGGGGCTGGGGGAATGTGGGGTGCAATGTCTGGCAAATGGAGCGCAGCTGGTAGAATAAAAGTGTGTCCAGTGGACCGGATGACTCCGGGAGAGAAGACAAAGTGTTACCGGGATAAAGGTCAGCAATCGTCCGCAATCCCAGACGCGTCGCATACTTAGACATACCAGAGGGCTGAAGCGGAGGGAAAGCAGGGTGATTCACTATTAGCAAAGCGTTTGCGGAGAGTAAAGGGAGATTTGAAAGCCGGCAAAGACCACTCCAAGCCCAGCGTCTCGACAGTATCCACCTCTGCCCGGGGGCGAACAGCAGGCACAAAAAGCGCAGTAGTCAAGGGCCAAGGAGAGGCTATATCCACCGCGACCGCCACATGGGGCTGGTAAGGAGTGGGATGAACCCAGAAATGCAAAAAACTGGCCTGTGAATTATCGCAAAAGGAAGGGGACACCTGAGAATAGTAGGAAGTATGCCTAGACAGGGAAAATACAATCATGTAAACATTCTAGGGCTACTTCAAGCTTATCAAACCCTTATGACATAATTAAGGGAAGCAAAATAGTGACACTCAAAGAAAATTAGAAAAATACAAAATGCTCAACCAGATACGCAAATATCATGTTGGGTCAGCCGCCCAGACAAATGGGAAATCAGGAGTGAACGAGACAGTGGCATCCGTCAGAGGAAACAGGACAGGCTTACTCCAATTTATTTGTACGCCAGGGAGACCGCCAAATCGTATGATTTCCCTGACCAAGGGGCTGAGGTTGTCCTGAGGGTGGTGGACATACAGAGTCACATCGTCCGCATACATGGAGACAAGAAGGGAGCGAGAAGAAAAGCCTATTCCCCTATGCGTATGATGCTGCCTGGGCCTGGCAGCAAGGGGCTCCATTGCGATGGCAAAAAGCATAGGTGATAAAGGACACCCCTGCCGGGTGCCTCGGCTGATACTAATGGGTCGGTGACCTGACCGTTAACACGTAAACGAGCCAAAGGGGCGGCGTAGAGGAGCCTAATTTTACACAAGAAAATTTCACTGAAGCCCATACGGGGTTAAAGATAAAATATAAAGGGCCACTCGAGAGTATCGAACGCTTTCGTTGTGTCCAGCAGGGCAGCCACTGTGGGGAGATTAGGAATAATTTGGTGGAGGACGGAATAAATTGTGCGAAGGTTATGTGAAGTTGCCCTCCCGGGAATAAAGCCGGATTGATCCGGGAGAGCGATGACTGGCATAAGGAGCAGACGGCGAGAAGCGATAAATTTGGCAAAGATGTTGTTATTAGTATTAATAAGGGAGAGGGGGTGATAGGAATCACGGCGATCAGCGGGTTTGTCGCGTTTAAGGAGCAAGGTGATCAAGGCGATCAAGGCTTCCCGGAGAGACTGCGGAAAAAGACCATTGTCATTATTGTACATGGCCGCCAAATGCGGCTGTAAGAGGTCAGCATACATTTTATAAATGGAGGTCGGGAGACCATCAAGACCAGGAGCTTTTACCCCCGGGTAAACTGCTAATGGCGCGAGAATTTCTTCCCTAGTGAAGGGTGTGTCCAAGAATTCCTGGCGGTAGTCCTCCAGCCAGGCCAGAGCAATGGAGTCATAGGATTGATCAAAGTCCTCCCACAACGGGGGAGCACCTGCCGAGTATAGCTGCGTGTAGAAGTCCAAAATATGGGAACCGATCTCCTCCGGGGCGGTAGTTCTAGAAGGGTCCCCATCTTCCAGGGCAGTTACGTAGGAGGCCGTGCGTGATGGGCGGAGGAGATTAGCAAGAGTACGACCAGGGCGATCGCCCTCACCGAAAAGACGCGCCCGGCTCTCGCAGCCCAAAAAGAGTTCACGATCTGCTGCTTCAGTGAACTCAGTATATTTTTGGCATATGCGAGCTAAGTTGTCAGGACTAGGGGATGCAGCCTGGGCGGCATCCAACTCCAATATGTCATTTTCAAGCTCAGCAAGAGTGGAACTAAGAGAAAGGAGCACACCAGATTCTTTGGATATACACTCACCCCGAATCACCGTCTTAAAACCCTCCCAAAGGACGGACGCCGAGTCTACGGAGCCCTTATTAAGTTCGAAATAATTAAACTATAGCAGTTTGGATGTCTGCGCAGAATACCGAGTCCCGTAAGGCATTTGGTGGAAGACGCCAGGAGAAGGCACGCTTTGGAGATTGGTGGAAGGGGGAGGCGGATTTGGACCGGCGAGTGGTCTGAAAAAGTGCGCGCCATATGTGTTGCATCAGTAAGCCAGAGCATGACGTCCGGAGAGGTAAGGCAGTAATCGATGCGCGACCAGCACCCCCTCGCGCCGGACACACAGGTGCCCTCCCATAGGTGGCACCATGAGTCATAGAGGGAGTGCTAGAGTATAATAGAGGAGAGGGCTATAGTGGCACGAGGGTGGAACGGCTGGAGACCAGACCTATCGAGCGCGGCAGATAAAGCAACATTGAAATCCCCGCCCCAGACGACCGCTTCAGAACCACAGGAGGAGGTGATTAAAAAAAGCTGGGTCATCAATGTTGGAACCATAGACCGCAACGAGTGTAATAGGTTGGGCCAGCAGGAGTTAAACCGTGCATTATTACATACCTGCCCTCGAGGTCGGTGAGTGTGTGAGCAGTGTGCCAGGAAAGACCACGGCGTATTAGAATGGAGAATCCCCTAGCCTAGGAGGAGTAGGTGGAAGATTGAGTTTCGCCCCAATAGCGCACCTGGCGACAGGAAAAGGGAGGAGGGTAGGAGGTGCGTCTCCTGCAGCATACAAATGTCGACCTGATGCCTCTGCAGATGTGAGTGGATCAGCCGTGCCTTACGGTGATAGTTCAGGCCACGGACATTCCAAGTCCAGCAAATTGTGTCAGGCATGAGGGAGAGGTGGTATGTGTGGCGAGGCGCAGCACAGGAGAGGAGCATTGCAAGTCGGAAATATCTGCACGGATAAGAAGGCAATCAGGAAGAACCCTGAAGAGGATTGTGTATCCCTCATGGTGGTGGAGTGAGGGCTTAAAGACAAGGCCCGTTGAGGGGTGGACCAGGTGCCCCACACAACTACATCCCGCAAAGGCAGCGAGTGTTCCAGCTGTAAGGCTAGGGGACCAGCGCCAACATAAAGCAATGTTTCCTGGAGGCTAAAGTCAGCAGAAAATGCCAAGCACAGTGCAGGGTCATGAGCGTGACATGAAGGAACAATACCAAACAGAAAAACAGCAAAAGACAGCAAAAACAAACCGACTAGCAAAGATAGAGCCCCCAAACCAGACCACCCACGAACCCAAAACCGTCCCACTGACCTGAATAGAAGAAACCCCACCAGCCCCGCAGCCACTCCAACCCCCCAAATAGGCTGAATCCACGACTTGGAAGTGATAACACAGCAAGAACAGTGGGAATCATTCCGGTGGGGGCATGGCGGGACTCGACGAACACCCCTGCAAAGAAGCAGGGTGGCCAAGCTTGAGTTGGCAGGCGGCATCCAAAACAGACATCATATTAATCAAAGAACTATTGTCCGCACAGTCAATCGTTGTCGCGCAACCGGTCAGCGCTCTCAAGTGGAGACTTGGGAGGGGAGGATCGTGCCTCCCTCTCCAGCCTCTTAGCGAACGCCAGGGCCTCCCTCAGGTCAGGAAATACAAGTGTCTTGGAGCCCTGTCGGATCTTCAACTTCGCCGGGTAGGCCAGGGAGTACGTGACATCATGTTTCTGGAGGATGCATTTGTCCGACAGGCACTCCCTCCTGGCAGCTTGTACAGTGAGGGTGTAGTCCGGGTAGAAGAAGAGTGTATTTCCCTGGCGCTTAATGGTGCGCTGGTCAAGTGCAGCTCGGAGGATGGCATCACAGTCCCGGAAATTCTGGATTTTCGCCACGATGGGACGGAGTGGCAGACCGGGGCGCGGGCCCAGCGAGCGGTAGGCTCGTTCCACGACAAAGAACTGGGATAAGATGTCCCCGAAGAGCTCCTTGATGAGTTGCTCTATGAAGTCCTCCATTTTTGAGACGTTGGTTGACTCTGGAAGGCCCGTGATACAAAGATTACTTTGACGGGAGTGGGCTTCTAAATTCTCATTTTTCTCCCGGATTACGGCCAGGATCTTGTCCATCTGGAGTAATTTTTGCCTGTCCTGGGTGGCTGCAAGCTCGGCATCAGACACCCTGGATTTGACATGGAGCATGCTGTTATCATGAGAGTCAACACGGGCCTTCACCTAGTCGAGGCGCGCTGAGAGTTGATCATGCTGGGACGCTATTCCGGTAACGGTCGCTTTACTGTCCAGCATAATCGCCGTCCCGACTCGGGGGGGAGGGGAGTCCATCAAGCGCTGCGAGGCCTCCGGGTAGTTACGCGCTATATAAGTGCAATTTTTCATTTCATTTCATTTCATTGTGCCAGCGGAGTCGGGCCGTCTGCACCCGCACCGTCCTGGCCCGAGGATCTTCTAAGTTTGAAGGCAATCTTGGGCTGCTTAGGATCTGATTTCCCCATAGCGATGAACACTCCAGGCGGGCGCCAGACCGCGCGGGGTAAGAGAGGAGCAGACCAGGAGTAGAGTCCACTATTAGCCAGCGGCCAGTGCCGTAGGGCTAGGAGGAGAACCAGGCCAGGATCCAGAGGCTGAGCAGCCGCAGCAAGTCGGAATTGCATCCCCCACGAGTAGCGCAGGGAACAGACAGCGGCCAGAGATGGAGAATGGGAGCAGGTACAGAGTCTTTAGCCCAGCCGCCTCCAGCAGTTGGTAGAGGAAACCATGTGCAGAGCTCCAGGTACAAACAGCGTGAAAATGGCGACTGGGCAACAGCAGAGCTCAGTCCCAGGGGGCTGCGTGGTGCTTGGGCAAATGGCGCAACTGTCCGGGGAACAGGGGAGAAGGGAGGGGCCCACTCTGGTGGCAGGGGCGCAGAAAAGTGAATCAGGAGTGAAGCACCAGGCTAGCGGTGAAAAGCCACAGCAGGAGGCCTGGGGAGAGTCAGCAAAGCAGTGCCCCGCGGACAAAACCTTAGAAGAGGTGCGGATAAAAGCAGGGAGATCAAGCGTCAGCGCACCAGGCCCAGAAGCCACCGATGTATGCCAGGGCAGGCTGACATACAGAGAAATGCAGGCTCAGGGAGGGGGCTCTGTATGTCCAGGGCTCAGTAAAGCTTGCTAGAGGTGTCTGTGCCGGCCGGGGCAGTCAGAAGGCCGAAGATCCAAGGGAGTCCTCCCCCGCTGCTGTGGAAAATGGATATTTTCGTTATTTATGTCCCATTATACACCCTCTCTTTCACGTCCCGAGCTCATCATGATGGTAACTAGAAAACCCGGGCACATAAACGTAAGGTTGCACACAACACATTTCTTCCTCTAACTGCAACCGTACATTCTAATGGTCAAGCCGATTCCGAGAAACGAGCCCCTGTTGTAACCACACACTCTTATGGTCAGACCGAATCGGAGAAATAAGCCCCTGTTTGCCAAGACACAACAACCAATTCCGAGAAACCGGCTCCTGTTTGCTAAGACATGACACCAGACATCCTGTCACGACCATTTCTCTCACTCATCTAAGGAACCAGCCTAGGGTTATTTCCCAACACTCTGCCTCTGCCGTGACTTCCTCGCGATTATGACACAATTACGTCGCTTCTGCCATGACTTCTGTATGATTACAACACAAATAACCGAAATTTGCTCAAGGGAAGCTCCTTCCTCTTTTCTATGTCAAGAATGTATAAAATGTCATGTTTTCATTGATTAAAGTAGAGACTAATTACGTCGCTTCTGCCATGACTTCTGTATGATTACAACACAAATAACTGAAATTTGCTCAAGGGAAGCTCCTTCCTCTTTTCTATGTCAAGAATGTAAAAAATGTCATGTTTTCATTGATTAAAGTAGAGACTATTCCCGAGCCTCCTTAGGTGACGGAGCTCTCCCTTAACTCGAGTTACTGAATAAAGACCCTGAATTCTAACCACCACGGACTCTGCTCTTCATGCTTGACCTCATTGATATAGAAATTCCGATCAAGGTAAATTACAAAAATATTTACCACAGTAAATTGGCGCCCGAACAGGTACTTCCCTTTCTCCCCAAACGCCGGTGATGCGGACCCGAACCTGTCTCTCCAGAAACCGACGGACTTCAAAGTGCACACTGCAGGGTGTTCCTGCATGAACTCCTTCGTGTCGAAGAGGGACCGTGCCGCGGCCTGACCATCCACACGAGGCGGTGAGGACGACAGCGGAAGTCTCGACCCAGAGCCCGAACCTTGTGAAGTTGCCGAGTCTGAGGTCTTCAGAACCCCGACAAATCCCTGATCAAGAGCGCAGCGTAACTAGTCCAGTGACCAGATCTTCAAGGTCTTCAAGTTCTCTGCACCTCGGTGAGTACTGCTGGGGGTGTATCAAGACGGGTTCTGATTTTCAGAACACGGTCAAGACGGGTTCTAGTTTTCTAGAAAACGGTATGTTTGTACTCTGATACTCAGGGTATATCAAGGTATCAAGTGTAAATTTTTATATATTGACACAACGCCTTTGTTTTCTAAATTATGTAAACTGGGTACCCGGAAGGGGTTACTGGAACAACCTGTACCAGTCCCCCCGAAGGATACTCCTGGTTACTTCATGTATACGAAATATGGAATTGGGAAGGTTATACTACAGAATTAGAAATTGCGATCAGATGCCCAAAGAGTGGCACATGTTATTTAAATTGTATCATGGCAGTTGAAAAGAAATGTTGGTTCTGAACTGGGATGGTGCAGTGAGCTAAAAAACGGTGATGGATCAAGCCCTGATCTTTTGACTGGGTAGGAGTGTTCTGCTTAATTCAGATACTCTGTCCATCACCACCCCCTGTTATGAATCGTTTTGGCCACCACAAGTGTGGAAGGGTATACTCAGATGTGAGTCCCTTGCTCACTGCACCATCAGGATTCAAGCAAGCCGGGCCGAAGACGGCTGCAATGCCAGAAACCGGTCCCCGGAAGCTTGTTTCCTTTCCAGTGAAGAATTGGCTTGGTAGTTTGGTCTGCCCTGTTCCCATGATGCACTGGGCCAGGGCCAGACTAATTTGCATGTAGCCAGGTTCTGAACTGGGATGGTGCAGTGAGCTAAAAAACGGTGATGGATCAAGCCCTGATCTTTTGACTGGGTAGGAGTGTTCTGCTTAATTCAGATACTCTGTCTATCACCACCCCCTGTTATGAATCGTTTTGGCCACCACAAGTGTGGAAGGGTATACTCAGATGTGAGTCCCTTGCTCACTGCACCATCAGGATTCAAGCAAGCCGGGCCGAAGACGGCTGCAATGCCAGAAACCGGTCCCCGGAAGCTTGTTTCCTTTCCAGTGAAGAATTGGCTTGGTAGTTTGGTCTGCCCTGTTCCCATGATGCACTGGGCCAGGGCCAGACTAATTTGCATGTAGCCAGGTTCTGAACTGGGATGGTGCAGTGAGCTAAAAAACGGTGATGGATCAAGCCCTGATCTTTTGACTGGGTAGGAGTGTTCTGCTTAATTCAGATACTCTGTCCATCACCACCCCCTGTTATGAATCGGGAAAAGAAAGTAAGACCCTCGATGTTAGAAAGTGTCGAAATATGGCAAAAGGAAGCACATCGAAGGGAACAGAAAGAGCAAGGGAAAGTGGAGAAAGCAAAGAGAATGTCAGAAGAAAGTAAGATGAGAAAGTTAAAGGATCAGAATGATGATATTAATTTCGAACAAAAGAAAAGGGAGGTCTCGGCCTCCGTGACGGGTATATATCCCGTCCTCTCGCAAAAGACAGAGTCCGATGGTAGTTCAGACCCTAATGTCCCCACAGCACCTTCACGTCCCAAGGTCCTTTCCGTGCCCGAAGACTTCATCACCACCTATTTAATGGAACCACCTCCTGCTTATACTAATCAAATAGTAGCCAGACGAGTAATTACCCAGACGGAACCCATCCCTGACACCTTGAGTGGTGTTCTACCTATGTTAGAATGTGGGTACGACCCGACTCCAGGGGAAGGTCCACAAGCAGATGTCTCCTATCGCTTACGGGAAGCTCTAGAAAGCATACGGGAGGTACCAAATATCACAAATTGTCTGAACAATATTTACGAGGCTCTCGAGAAAATTTAGAAGTCCTACAAGAGGCTATTACAAATAGACCTATCGCTCATAGAAAATGCCTCTCACGATTTATGATTACCTGTTTCATCCGTAAGATCTCAAGTGCTGGAAAAAAGGTTCCCGACAACCTACTTCAGCTAGATCAAGCAGTGGTAGCGGGAAATTATAATAAAATAAAATAAATAGATCTCTTCATCCCTCTCTTTACCAATAAAGTTTCCGACTCACACCAGAAAAATGTCCCTACCCAGGAAACAGAGAATGAGGGTACCGATGAAGACAGGGAAGAAGGAACTGTTTTTCTAGGAGCAGTACGTTCCCGTATTCCTCATTCCCAAGATAGCGGACAAATCGGGAGTAAGACTAAAAAATGATCAGCTTCTTCAGATAGATTGTTCCAACAAACACAAGAAGCCCTGGATGATTGGATGGACGACGAACCTCCACTCACCACAAAAGAAAAATAACTCGCTCGATCAAGCACCCATTGGGTGTCCAAATACTCTATATACGGCCCTGACATAGTCGCTCAAATGTTTTTATCGCTCCCTATGACATCTCAAAGACTGGCCAGCATCTATATGGTTCAACACCTCATTACATTGTACGAAGACACTGGCTACCCGCCCAAAATGTTACATCCTCTCTTACGAGACTGTTTAGAAGGGAGGTGGTTGGCAAGGGGAAAAGAATTCCTCAACATTTTCCTGGATCAGCGACAACGCTATGTCCAATACCTTTCTGATGTTTATGACTCAAATCCCCCTCAGTTCAGCCAAGGTCAATTTCCCCTCCGAGAAGTACACCCCGTTGTAGATTCTGCAGGAAAGCTACAAGAAACATTTGTCTACACTCCCTTGAGAAAACTAGAGATATTAGAAATAAAGAAAATGGTCCCTTCTCATGAAAAGGATCCTACGGGATTCCATAGGGAACTCTATATTCTTCAAATGGGCTCCTTTACTTATAAGGGTCTCAATATTCTCCTCAAAGTCCTGCTGCCTCAAGGAACATACGACAAACTAAAAGGAAAGGATTGGGAGGTTGAAGGGAAAAAGGTAGCATGGGCAGCTTTGGAGACAGAAGAAACTACTCGTGATCCTGGACAAGGCCTGGGACCTCTGGTTCTGGAACTCCCTCGCCTTCTCCCGAAAATACTCTCCCAGTTGTTGGCCACTAAAAAGGAAGATTGGGATGCTATCTCTGCATGCAAACAAAAACCAGATGAGGATATAGGGGACTATTATACAAGATTAGAGAAATGTTTTCTTATCAATAGTGGCCTCTCCTCAGGTGGAGACGCCTATAGTCGATTGTTTGTCTCGAAATTTGTAGAAAATGCCTTACCTATGATGAAAAATAGAGTATTAAAAGTTGAAAGCACTTGGCAAGCTAGTTCCCCTTCACAAGCACTTCAGATGCTCCAGTACCACCAGAACAGAATTAGGGACGAACAGGAATAGGAGAAAAGAAGGACCAAAGATACTAAAATTAAGGTATTGGTAGCACAGACCAATACAATTCCTCAGACCCATAAGCAACCTCCAGTAACACAAGAAAGGGTTACCTGTAATTATTGCAAAAAGCCTGGCCACTTTGTACGCGACTGTCCACTCTTACAACACAATATTGCTACTGGAAAGACACAACCTCGCACCCATACTACTCGTCCCTCTGCTCCAACATCAACTTCCCCAGCTGATACTAAATTAGCCACACAACTCTATCAGTATCCAGTGTCATCTTATCCTGAATTCCCCACGATTTCATGAGACAGCTGGGAGGAACACGATAGTCGTCCATTGATCCCGGTCCCGGTCGATCAAAAGGGTCCTTATGTACATGCTAAGCTCCTAGGTAAAGAAACAAAAATTCTGATTGACACCGGGGCCAGTAGGACGACAGTACAACACAACGAAGTTCCCAAGGTACCCCTCTCTGGCTCAAATAGTATTTCCTTGGGTTTTTCAGGTACACCAGTCATTAACAAAGTTTCTGAACCAGTGTCACTTCAGGTTGGCCCGCTTACAACTTCCACCGATTTGGTACTTACTAAGTCCTGTCCCGAAAATCTACTTGGCATCCAGACATTAAAGGAACTGGGTGCTGTGATATGCTGTTCCCCGGAGGGAATCCGACTATTCCTCTGAGATTTCAAAGGTTATTTCACCACACGAGAGTTAGATGTCAGATTAAGGGATATTCCTGCTACATTATGGGCTACTGATCCAACTGACGTAGGATTCATGGATATTACACCACACATAGTCACGTTAAAGGAAGGTGTTGTCCTACCTCGTGTCCGCCAATACAAGTTACCTCCAGATGCGGAACAAGCCCTTATTCAGATTATCGATGACTTGATACAACAAGCACTGGCGTTGCCAATAGGTTTCGCATTTGGAAAGTTGGAGCTATTGGTTTTTGTAAATGACATTTTATATTCATATATCGTTATTGGCATTGTCAATAACAATATATAAATATAAAATGTCATTTACAAAACCAATAGCTCCAACTTTCCAAATGCGAAACCTATTGGCAACGCCAGTGCTTGTTGTATGTGTGAGTAAGTTTGTGTTGGTCAGAGGGGGGTGGGGCAGACAGATATTTGAGGTTGTGGGAGAACACATGTGGCTACTATATGGCTCCTCATACAGGTTCTCAAGCTGGCACTGCCTCCATCTTTATTTATTTTACATTTTGTTAATTTGTTAAGTGCCACATGTCACCTTCTTGTTACTACGGAGTACTGACATTGAGCCTGTCTGTTGAACCTTCTTACTTCGCAATTGTCTCTTGTTATGGTAGGTGGCTGTGCACGTACTTATAGGTCTGTTGTGTGTAATGCCAATGCTGGATAGAGTTTTGGTTATTAGGAAGAGCTGTAACCCTTCTGAAGGCCATTGTCGGTTCTTCACGCTCCTCGGGGCATTAGTGGCAGCTTCCGAAGGTTTTGGTTGTGTTTTTCCTTTTTTGGAGGGTTGAGGTAGAGCACAGCTTAATTTGTGCCCGTGCTCGCTCATGGCATTGTCAGTCTTTCTTTAAAAAAGCGCATGAGCAAATTGTTTATCAATTCAATACACTATTACGAAAACAGTAATATGAAGGTGGTCAGGCGACTCTTACAATTTTGGGTCACCTAGTGTTGTCAGAATTGTTACATTTGTACAACTGTAATGGTAAGCAGGTATTGTTTTTTTTAACCTTCCTTCTAACTGCGCCTTTCAGTAAGATGACTTAGCTACAGATTTTCAAGACGCTGACGAACAATGTAGAGAAGAGTGGTGGGCGCGAGACAGACGACTGTAACGCAGGCACGGGGGTTGTGAGACACGGAGGCAGCGTGAGACCACATACCATGTATGTTACACACATATTCCCGTAGGTCTGTATTACACAGACAGGGGGTGGGTGGTCTGTGAGAGAGAGTCTGTGTTAGGCGTGGGAGAATGAGTTAGACAGAGTGGTAGGAAAGGAGGTGGGAGGTGCACGGCCGTGCTAATTACAACACACGGCGAGAGCAAAGGGAAGAGACAGGACAGAATAAGGAAGGAAGGGAGACAGCGGAGCGTGAGGGGGCAATAAATAGACTAGGAAGATAAAAAGACGGAGAGAGGGATGGGGTATGTAGCGGCGTAAAGAAGGAATAAAAAAGTGGTAGCAAAGGAGGATAAAGGGAAAAGAATGAACAGTCGGCAATAAAGAGGGGAAAGAAGCACGAAGAAAGGGTGCCGGGGCAGACAAACAAGAAAGAGGCAGGCAAAAGCGGAAAAAAGTTGCTGGCATATAAGCGTTTCAGAACCCCAAATTTCTTTAAGGGTTCTTCCTCAGGACCGGGACTAGGCCAAGCACTGTGATACACATAAGAAATACAAAATGAGTGATTAGATAGCTGTCCCTAATATTAGAAATTAGCTCTACTTATCGTTATAAGCATAATAACAAGGTTGTCCTTACCCTTCACGCTTGTAAAATAAACACAGCAATATGAAACCCATGAGGGAACATATGTCCTCTTTAAATGCAGGTTTCTGAAAATAGTAAAGAACAAAATACGGGCTTAGTAGAGCTGTACAAAAACGACCATTAGTATGAGTAGAGTAGACTTTACTGAAACGGCACATTGTTTGTGGAGTAAATGTCCATGAAAAGTAGAACTTCTGAACGTAGTTTAAAACGCGATCTCAGCTAACTTTTACCCGTGTAACTGTTGTCAATTAAAGGTGGACCTAAAGCGTGGTCACACTTCTTTGACTAGTTGCGTGGGTATATTGTTGCCATAAAAATGAAACAAAACTGCTACAACTTGCCCCTGAACCATGGGCTCTGTGGTGGATTGCAGTTGTCGTAGAGAGAAGTTTGAGAAAGGTTTCACATTGCGGTGACCCTGTGTAAAGTAATTTAATATACGAGTGTAATCAAGAAAGCAGCTTACTCAGTAATTACACTTTTAAGCGAACTAATATAGACTGAACGACCGGCACCAATATTGAACAGCAATTGTACTCTGGTGCTGGAAGAGAGCCATGCGGAGAATGCACAGCATTCGCTCTAAGTCTGTGCTCGGACAGAGTGCAAAGTGGTTGCTGGGTGACGGCTAGGGAGGGGCTCCTGGAGCACAGGGGGCCCCCCGCACCGCGGGAGCTGATTGAACTCACTTCATTCATGAAGGCATCAACGGCAGACTCTTAGCATGTCGGTAAATTCCTGGATGAATTTAAACAAGATGTGAGCGTGTGCGTGAATGCAGAGTGCGCTCTCTCTAGCACTATCGAACAGATCCTCATAACTTGCCTGTTTCCAGAAGCTTGAGCAAGTCGAATTTCAGTCCGGCGTGCACGATTCACTGCGTCTCAGAAATGCGGAAGTTTAACAAAGCTCGCATCGGACCTAACTTGTAGATTCAGATAATGTGAGGGGGGCATTGCATCATGGTACTAGTAGTCTAACAACTGGCCAGAATGATTGAAATTAAGGAAACAAGCTATGGCATCATACCGAGAGTCAAACATGGAATTCTAAGCTCCTGACACCAACAAACTTACCACGATTAAACTGCGGGTAGGGAGACAAGGGAAGCCGGATGGGGGCGGGAGAGCCTGGTGTGGGGGGGCGGGAATGCGTGCGAGGGGAGAAGTGTGGCAGGCAGATGCGCGGAGGGAAGCCGGATGGGGGCGGGAGAGCCAGGTGGGGGCAGGCGGATTAGAGAGATATAGATGGGTGAGGGAGGGGAAAGGACGAAGCGTCCAAGTAGATTTCTTTAATTAGGAATGCACCCGCTTTGTGAGCGTCCCTGCTGTAGGTGAGAGAGGGGGGTGAGGAGGGGGAATGGAGATGAGCATATTTAAAAGTTACAGCGCGATGGGGAATGGAGATGAGCATATTTAAAAGTTACAGCGCGATGGTAAACAAGAAGTGGCAAAGACAACAAGCTGCGGGCGGCAGGACTTAATGGTTGAAGAAAGTAAACACCCGGAAAGCAACAACGAGCAAGGGTGAGGAATAGAGGAAGCCGGATGGGGGCGGGAGAGCCTGGTGGGGGGGCGGGAATGCGTGCGAGGGGAGAAGTGTGGCAGGCATGAAGGCATCAACGGCAGACTCTTAGCATGTCGGTAAATTCCTGGATGGATTTAAACAAGATGTGAGCGTGTGCGTGAATGCAGAGTGCGCTCTCTCTAGCACGATCGAACAGATCCTCATAACTTGCCTGTTTCCAGAAGCTTGAGCAAGTCAAATTTCAGTCCGGCGTGCACGATTCACTGCGTCTCAGAAATGCGGAAGTTTAACAAAGCTCGCATCGGAACTAACTTGTAGATTCAGATAATGTGAGGGGGGCATTGCATCATGGTACTAGTAGTCTAACAACTGGCCAGAATGATTGAAATTAAGGAAACAAGCTATGGCATCATACCGAGAGTCAAACATGGAATTCTAAGCTCCTGACACCAACAAACTTACCATGATTAAACTGCGGGTAGGGAGACAAGGGAAGCCGGATGGGGGCGGGAGAGCCTGGTGGGGGGGGCGGGAATGCGTGCGAGGGGAGAAGTGTGGGAGGCAGATGCGCGGCGGGAAGCCGGATGGGGCGGGAGAGCCTGGTGGGGGCAGGCGGATTAGAAAGATATAGATGGGTGAGGGAGGGGAAAGGACGAAGCGTCCAAGTAGATTTCTTTAATTAGGAATGCACCCTCTTTGTGAGCGTCCCTGCTGTAGGTGAGAGAGGGGGGTGAGGAGGGGGAATGGAGATGAGCATATTTAAAAGTTACAGCGCGATGGGGAATGGAGATGAGCATATTTAAAAGTTACAGCGCGATGGTAAATAAGAAGTGGCAAAGACAACAAGCTGCGGGCGGCAGGACTTAATGGTTGAAGAAAGTAAACACCCGGAAAGCAACAACGAGCAAGGGTGAGGAATAGAGGAAGCCGGATGGGGGCGGGAGAGCCTGGTGGGGGGGCGGGAATGCGTGCGAGGGGAGAAGTGTGGCAGGCAGATGCGCGGAGGGAAGCCGGATGGGGGCGGGAGAGCCTGGTGGGGTCAGGCGGATTAGAGAGATGCTCGTGCTTGTGTGGTCACGTGACCCGCTTTTGTGTTCACGTGACCTCACATGCACTGTGAAGAAACCGCAGTGAAACCGCAGTGGTTTCACTAGTCGATCAAGCCCTTGAATTTTCGCCTATAGGGGAAACCTAAAAAGGAGTAGTCAGAGAGGTACCTTCCAACATATGTAATTCGCCAGTTTTGCCAGTACGAAAGAAAACAGATGACGGTGCACCCCCAGTTTACAGACTTGTGGTTGACTTACGTGAGCTCAATAAATGTGTGGTACCACAATACCCTGTGGTCTCAGACATCAGTACTCTGCTAACAGCTATAGATCCTGATGCCACACATTTTACCATTATTGACCTTAAAAATGCTTTCTTCAGCATATCCAGACAGTCGGTACCTATTCGGATTCTCACTACAAGGTCGTAGTTTCTGTTTCACAAAAGCTCCTCAAGGGTATACAGAAAGTCCCAGTATCTACAGTCAGGCACCTAAAAGACAGTTGGACGACATTGTTCTACCCTCCAATACGACATTGTTACAATATGTTGACGACTGGAATGCGAACAAGCATCACGAATTGTCCTAATGTTTCTTGCACAACATGGCCACAAAGTATCACCCTCTAAATTGAAATTGTGTTTACAGCAGGTGGCATACTTAGGACACCTGCTGTCAAAGGAGGGTAGGGCACTCACACCTAAAAGAATCCAAATCATTTTTAACATTCCTGTCCCTAAGACACAGAAAGAAGTCCGTGCCTTTATTGGCCTCACTTCCTATTGTAGGCAGTGGATTCCCCAGTTCGCCTATTTGGCCAAACCCCTGATACAATTAACGACCTCCGATTTTGCCACCTCTTCTCCATTGCCATGGATATCTGACCATACCTTTGCTTTTGACACCCTTAAACAAGCATTATGCTCTGCACCTGTCCTAGCTACACCCGATTATGCCAAACCTTTTGTCCTCTTCGTCACGGAACGGGAAGGTACAGCCTTGTCAGTGCTCACACAAACACAGGCCAATAAACATCGTCCCTGTGCTTATTTCTCCAGTACTCTCGACCCTGTTGCACAAGGCTTGCCTGCCTGTTTAAAATCCGTTGCAGCCACGGCTATGGCAATTCGACAAAGTGATTCCATTGTGCTAGGACATCCTCTTGAAGTGTAAGTCCAACATGCAGTAGAATTACTTTTGAATAGGACACAGACACAACACCTGACCATAGCTCGTCTCACAGGTTATGAAGTCACATTATTCCAACCCCACATTATCATCAAACGATGCAATCTCCTCAACCCAGCTACGCTACTGCCCACTGTTCCAGTAGACAACCAAACTCACGGCTGCTTAGAGATGGTCGAACTAGTCACAAAGCCCCGGTCTGATCTTGCAGATGTACCTTTAAGTACACCAGAACACAACAGTTCGTAGATGGTTCCTGTATGCGCCTCCAAACAGGCGAACTTTCAGCAGCTTATGCTGTCACTACAGAAAATACGGTCCTCCTAGCAGCCAGAATACCCGTGCATTCAGCCCAAGCAGCAGAACTCATAGCTCTTACACAAGCATGCGAGTGGTCAAAAAGGAAACGGGTTAACATCTACACCGATTCGCAATATGCGTTCGGGGTAGTCCACAACTTTGGAACTTTGTGGAAGGAGAGAGGTTTTCTAACCTCTCATGGAACTAAGATACAGCATGGGGATCTTATTCTTCAGCTACTAGAATCAATACACAGACCCGCAGAAGTAGCTATACTATAATAAAAAGCACACACAAAAGTCATGGACTCTGTCACCAGAGGTAATGCTCTGGCGGATGCCACAGCTAAACACGCTGCTCAGACAGGAACACTGAACACTGAAATTTCCATCAAGACTGTTTATCCAGTTATCGATCCTGCCAAAGATGTAGTAGACATCCAAAACCAAGCTACAGAGACCGAAAAGAGAAAATGGGAAGAAGAGGGAGGTTCTCACACAGATCAGGGCTGGATAAAAAAAGATAAGTCCAAATGGTTTCTCCCTGACATAATGGTTCCTGTAATCATAGAAACTGCCCATGGTCCCGCACATCTAGGAGAAAAAGGGATGTTGGACAGTCTAAATTTGGAATGGCATAACAAGCATCTGCGCTCAGCGGCCAAACAAAAAGTACAAACCTGTATGATTTGCTGTCAGTTCAATCCAGGGAAAAGTGTCTCGGTTGAACAAGGAGGGTTCCATCCCCCAAATTACCCCTTTGAAGTCCTCCAAATGGACTACATACAAATGGAAAGATGTCTGGGACATAAGTACGTCCTCGTAGTAGTCTGTACCCTAACCCGATGGACTGAAGCATACCCCGTCACAGACTATGGTGCCCAGATGACAGCTAGAAGGTGCTACAAGGGACTTGATTCTGGGAACAGATTTACTCAGTTTGGAGTCGTATTAAGATAATCGCACTCCAGTGTATCAACAGAATATCACATATTGAAGAAAATTATAGCAATGGAATAAATCACTGGAAGGAAAAAGATACACGGAAAAAGGAAAATTATATTCATAAGAAGTTTATGGATTTTAGTAATGTAATTTACAAGTAGACATATGGGGAGACATATGAACCAACGGATTTTGTGCAAAAAGTAATGAACAGAGGTATAAACAACATAAACACTTCAGTTCAATACTAAACATCAAGCTCCTAGAGAATAAGACAGACAACCAGCAAAATTAATCAGCGATGGTTGTATGCTCGTGCATAAGCAACGTTGATGGAGATGATGTAGATGTCGACGTTTCGGTCTATGATGCTGCCGTCATGTAGACCATCATCAGGACCAAACAATTCATTGTTGGTGAGAATACCCCCTGAGTAATGGCGTGTTAGGAGACGCTGTGCTATGTGACTTGAATAACGAGTCGTCTTAACTGGGATATTAAGTACAATTAGATCTCAAGTGGTTCGGCGGTGCTTAAAAAGTCAACCGGAGACGGGTCTCCGGTCTCCGGTTGTACTTAATATCCCAGTTAAGACGACTCGTTATTCAAGTCACTAAAATATGTGCTGACAAACAAATAGACTGGGTTACAGCCCTTCCGGTTGCTCTCTTCTACATGCGAATGGTGGCACATTCCCGGACGGGTCTGTCGCCCTATGAGGTCACATATGGGAGACCTCCGAATATCTGGGGTGTCCCATCCCCTAAAAAATAAACTGATATCGATTCTAATGTTCTGACAGATTACCTAGCTTCCTTGATGTCTGCACTACGTTCTTTTCGTTCACAGGTGGCTGCAGCCTTTCCAGACAAAACAACGCCCGAGGAACACGCCATCCAACATGGGGACTGGATCCCGATTCAAAGTTTTGACCGCACCAGTCCCCTGGAAAGAAGGTGGACGTCTCCCAAGCTGGTGCTACTCACGATGAGAACTGCAGTCAAGGTGCAAGGAAGAAAAGGGTGGCTCCATGCCAGCCATTGCAAAAAATTCTTCTCCTACTGACATTGTTGCTGACCCCGAGAATATAGACATTGAAAGGACAGACTTTATTTCACCCCTTCCTGAACTTTCCCCTCAAGAAGAGTACAGATCGCGGCTGCGATCCCATCAGAAACAAGCTAGAGACATTGCATCTGACCTCGACCTACCGGTGGCTAATTAAGTCCAAGACGTAGTTTTGGTGAAGCGGTTGCTGGGAAGTGTCCGGTCACGTATGCATAATTGACTCAGACTAGCAGCCAAACATGGAAAATGTGTTTAAATGCGTAAAATCATTAAATAACAAAGTTTCAATCTTCCTCTCTATGATGATTCTTATTTTCTGTATCACGGCTTGCCTAGGTTGGTTCCTTCATCTAGCTTTCCCACCTTCTTCCCCCACGCTTTGGAACAACACAGCTATGCATTCACATGTAGATCTCCCTCCACATCTCGAAAATAGACAAAAAGAATTTTTCAATAACACATTCATTTCCACACTCCACCAACACCAGATGGTTATTAACAAAACCAACTGTTGGGTCTGTGGTTTAATGCCACATTCCGTACACGGAGGAATGCCTTTTATCCCCCTCCCTTTTGGCTGTGCTGGATCTACCTATGCACTCTCTATGATATTCTACGCTTCTGTTAGAAACATTCCTGAGATCAAGGCCAAGAACACTAGTACCTGCAACGGGATAAAAACAAAGACAGTACGAGCTGTCGAAAAGATGGTAAATTTCACTGCGACATGGGGACGAGCAGATAATAATGAAAATACCAGTTATTCCCTTTTTAACGACACTACCTCCTTTAGGGAAACGTTTTCAGTACAAAAGAGACAGACAGAACAAGGAGGATGGGATGTGCCCCATAAGGGCCTATTCTGTGTAAGAGGAAAGGGCAAGGGTCAAAAAATGGGAGACAGTGAGTGTAATAAGACATACACCCTACCTGACCTAAATTTCCCAACGATGGCCACTGCCCCCAACACCTATTTTATCTGTGGACCTCACGCACGTACTTGCTACTCCAAGGCTGGTCCGGGAAGTGCTACATTGCATTTCTCCTCCCCCCTACCTACACCGCCCCAGCAGATTACCATCTAAGTGACCCTCCGACCGTAATTAATAGACGGCGAAGGGGGGCCAAGAGGCTGGCGATTTCTTTAAAGGAATCATCCCTTTCTGGGGGCCCATGATCAACAGCCGCCACATAAGACAACTGACTCGTGTTGTCCAGGGAGCCATAAACGAAACAGCTGGTGCATTAAGCAACATCACAGCTGAGATGGCTGCCGACAGACTCATGACGTTGCAGAACCGGATGGTTCTAGATATTATATTGGCCGACCGTGGTGGCGTATGTGAACTGATCGGGTCCAGCTGCTGTATATATATTCCAGATAATGCACCCTCGGTGTATTCTGCTATTTGCCGCCTTCATGTACTTTCCAGGAAACTAGATACAGACACAGATGCCTGGTCCCTGACGGGATGGCTCTGGGGCCTCCTGTCCTCATGGGGATGGAAGACACTTATGATAATAGGTCTTGCTCTAGCCATTCTCTTCAACTGTTGCCTCTGTATTCAGTGTGGCGCAGCACTCTGTAGTTTCTGTATCACTACCTGCATTCCCAGACCCCAAACTAGAAAGAAAGAGAAGGAGAAGATCATGTTACAGGAACAAGTGGACAACCTAATGAACATAGAGGTAGATTAAGAAAGACAATCTTAAAAGGGTATATTATGGGACAAGGAGGGAATGTGGAAAATTGATATTTTCGTTATTTATGTTCCATTATACACCCTCTCTTTCACGTCCCGAGCTCATCATGATGGTAACTAGAAAACCCGGGCACATAAACGTAAGGTTGCACACAACACATTTCTTCCTCTAACTGCAACCGTACATTCTTATGGTCAAGCCGATTCCAAGAAACGAGCCCCTGTTTTAACCACACACTCTTATGGTCAGACCGATTCCGAGAAATAAGCCCCTGTTTGCCAAGACACGACAACCAATTCCGAGAAACCAGCTCCTGTTTGCCAAGACATGACACCAGACATCCTGTCACGACCATTTCTCTCACTCATCTAAGGAACCAGCCTAGGGTTATTTCCCAACACTCTTCTATGACTTCTGTATGATTACAACACAAATAACTGAAATTTGCTCAAGGGAAGCTCCTTCCTCTTTTCTATGTCAAGAATGTATAAAATGTCATGTTTTCATTGATTAAATTAGAGACTATTCCCGAGACTCCTTAGGTGACGGAGCTCTCCCTTAACTCGAGTTACTGAATAAAGACCCTGAATTCTAACCACCACGGACTCTGCTCTTCATGCTTGACCTTATTGAAATTATAGAAATTCCGATCAAGGTAAATTACTAAAATATTTACCACAAGGCGCCCCCTGGAGAAGGCAGCAGAGCTGGTGGCAGAGGCGCCGAGACCGGCCTCAGCGCAGGGCAAGCACGGTAGGCCGCACGTCAGCGAGGCCGCAGAGATGGATTCTCAGCAGGGCTCAGCAAGGCAGGAGTGGAGTAGGACAAATGGAGAGGGCACCCCCAAGGGGGGAGGGGAGAATGGGGGACGCCGACGGGAGAACGCGGGGTGTCTGCTGCTCCCTCAACCAGGCCCAGGCGTCACGGCACTCGCGCAAGGTGGAGACGAGACGCGAGACAGGAGCTATGCAATGGCACCCCATGGACCGGGCCGCTCAGCAGACGGCCCCCAACCCCACCCAGAGAGAGCGCCTCTCACCGCACCGGCCACGGCCGAAACAGCAGACCCAACGAGGCGCCCTGGATCCACGCAGCACAGAAGGCAGCAGGAGTGGCCCTCCGGAGGCCGAAGCGTGTGCACAGCGCCGGCCACGAGATCCACAGCTCCGCAGGGAAAGCAGGTAGGAGAGCGGGAGTTGGGGCAGACGGTTCACTGTGCCCCAAGAAGTCTGAAACTTCCTTTTTGGTGCCGGAGTAGTGCCGATGCCAGCAGGATAATGGCGGATTAAAAAGCTTAGCCAGCAGAGCCCACTCAGAGTGTGGACATCTTGCAACGGGCCAAGCCACGCACCCCGCCTTTGACGGAGTTGATCCAAATATCCTGTGTGCAAAATTGGCTAAGTGGGGTATACCATGGAAACTGCTTGCGGTCATCTTATCTCTCTACACTGGCACGTGTGTGTGAGTAAAGCTTACTAGGACATGCGCAACTGCCAAGATCTTCACAAACAGGGGGCTAAAACAGAGCTGCGTGATCGCCCCCACCCTGTTTAACTTATACACTGCTGACCTGGGAGAAGTACTGTTAAAAACTAACATCTTTCCTCCAAAATTGAGCCGCCTTAGACTGCAGCATGCAGATGATCTGGTTTTGTTGGATTCATACAAGAATTGGCATGAAAAGGGCAGTAGAGACGCTACATAATTACAGCATGGAAAACAAGCTTGCAGCTAATGCATCTAAGACTAAAGTGCTGATCTTTGGTCACAAGCCAAAAAAACAAATACTGGCATGGCAGCTGGGACCTCTAAGGATAAGCACGACCAACAAGTACACCTACTTAGGTGTACAATTTACAGATACCTGTAGACCAGTAATGCAGGTCAAAGCACTGGAGGCAAAAGCAGCTAAGCTAACATATGGCTTGTACAAATGACACCACAAGCTTGTAAGCCACTCGACGGAGGGGATCCAACAAGTTATGCAAGCCAAGCTAATACCTACACTCAGCTATGGCCACCTTGTCTTTCCTGGTCTATTCACTAAACAATTGGAGGGCCTATACACAATGGCGTATAGAAAGTCTTCAAGCTCCCCTACACGACCGGGCGTTCACTGATCTGATTGGAGTTCAACATCACAGCAATGGACATTGAATGTAAAAAAGACATGGTCAAACTCCAACATAACGTGATCAATGCATGCACGGGCACAATAAGGGCAGCGCCACAGGTGTTCTTTTCAGACAACAACAGCCGCAGGGCGAGGTATCCGTTGATTGCCACACAAACATTGGGACTAACAATCGAACCTTCCACAGATATACCACTAACAAAGTGTAGCTTAAAGATCCTGCTAAAAAAGTGTGGCAAGAACATCTCCAGGCAACAGGACCTTGAACCGATTAGATGAGTACTGGGTGCAGAAGGCCTTGTTAACTCACATGAAACTACCACATGCCAGCCCTACTTGAAAACAGGCCTTGGAAGGCAAGCCCTACAAAATGCCATGAGAGTGAGGCTCTTAACTTTGCCTATACAAGACTATAGAGCCCACTGGAAAAACTGGTCATCAAGTGGCTCCGGCTGTTGTCTGTGTCAACACCACACAGAATCTGCGAAGCATGTTATTTGCTGCTGCCCAGCGTTGCTGTACCCAAGTAGCTTGTATTTAAGAACTATGGTTATACATCACGGCATTAGATCATGTAAGGAGGCTTTAAGGCATATTGACACTACCACAGTCCTGATGGAGCTGGCACTAATTGGGAAGTTCTATGCTGCTGCTATAATGCTCATACGATCAGCCAGAGAAGTGACAGCCGAATAAACTATGCTTTAAGCACCACTGACAATCGCTATTAGTTATCACCGCATTTTTCAATAATATATATGTCTATACTAATGTTTGATAGGAACAGGACGCCTTGAGCAGTTTTGCACATTCCCCGCCAATCTCTGCATGCTTGGTCTTTAAATGGACCATTCCTTTTCCCCCTTTTCTCTTGTTGGTACTAAGCTATTTGCGTTCTGCTACCTTATGGTATCTCAGCATTTTAAATATGTTGTTTTATTTAGATTTTATGTATTTTATTATTACCTTTTCTCAAACTTGCACTTTCTGCCGTTTTTGTAAAGGATTTTAAATAATCATACAATAAAGAAGAACACTTTTCAGTAACTTAAGTGGATAGAGGTTTTGACATCAGCTGAGGCATGGATGAGGAACAGGACGCTGATCAGGCTGTTGACAACCCATATGACTGAGAATTTCGATGTCAAAAAACAGGAGAGAGATCAACTGTGATGTTGCTGCATCTCGGAGTGACCCCCAAGGATGGTATTTAGCCCTTGGCATTGATCCTCTGACTTAGATAGATCACACACGTTCAAGGTTCTTTTCTCTTACCAAAACGCCTAAATTGCACTCAGGCAAACTCCTGCTTTGTATCTTAACATGCCACACTGCTCAACAGTATGGAAGCAGCACACACACACTGTTAGTTTATGTTTCTAAGCCTTTTTACCACTACAGGCATGGCATTTATCAAAGTAACCCAGAATAGAGGTTGAAAAGTAGCTGAGGAAACTCTTCCCTTCTCATGTTAACGACATTCCTACATCTAGAAAAGGGTGAATCAATTAGGTAATGCCCTAAGAAGTCGAGTGAACTCAAACAGTCTGCTTCAAAAGGTTCAACAACAATATTTCATTATCGTAATAAAAAAATAGTGTTGTTTTTAAGCATCCTAGTACCATAAAGTAAATCTGAAATCTATGAACCGGATAAGAATTCTGGGACAGTAAAGCCTTCTATATTCCTTAAAAGGTGGGGAATCAAATGTATTTTATAGTGTAATGTTTTTAAATATACATACTAGCAAGGGAATTGCACTGATTAACCTTCAAATTCAGCTTACAATATAAGATCAGAATACAATCTGTAGAACTCCTAAAGATCCAGAGGATCTGTGTAGAGGCAAATGTGAAATTCAGAAAGAAAGTATTTGCTCTAGATGGACGAATGGCACACAAAAAACCTACTTCCCCACTCGACCTCACAGGGAGAAAGTAGGGTAGTCACCTAGGGTAAGGCAAGAGAGACATCTTCTCTCCTTCACAAGTGTTAACACGTATGAATGACACGTGTTTTGCACTTAGAAACCACCACACACGTTTAAAAGTATGGTGATGAATCATATTTGTCGTAACAACCAACAGAAATCTACAAATTCTGTGTGCGTTTGTCTTTTTTCGACAGGCATTATTTTGGAGTACAATACCAGCGGGGATAGAGATAATACACACCCCTTATAGTGGTTGGTCTTTATTTTCACTTTTCATAGAAAGATGGACCCCTTAGATACATGGACCTGACGAATGCTATGTACCCTCCGGGGACCCCTAGCAGAAACATGTTGACCACATCCATCACGGTGAAGGGATAAATAGTTCCCAAATCACCGCTCACTTCTTTTAATAGGATACAGTTGCCCAACGAATTCAAAGTTAGTCTTTACGACAACTGTAATGGTTTAAAAATCACTTTCACTACTCACAGGCCCCCACTTAGTTTAGAAGTGCATCCCTGTCGTCAGGTGTGTGCCCGCCCTCTATCAGACCAAGTTTTTAGAAGGCGAGGACGGCCTATGATGAAGCATGACACCAGGTGGTGTCTGAGGCCAGTCCTTTACTTTTTGTGAGATGCCCCCACTTCACATGCATCTCTAAAAGTCCTGTAGAAATCCCAACTAGGGGCAGATCCATTTGTGTTTACACACAAAACCTACTCATTGGTGAAAGGAAAGAGAGAAAATAGGCAAAGAGGAACTTTCTGAAGAACATCAAGAAGTTTACCACTATATTAAAACTGAAACAGATGGAGGCTTGATTGAGAGAATAGGATGAAACTAAGGGTGCCGACTGCAGCTGCAAGACAACAATAGAAAATCTGAAATAGCTGCAAAAAGGTCAGAAGTAATGGGAATTGAGAACAACCCATAACAAAAGACCACAGATTGTGTGGCATAGGAAAAATGAAAAGATGATTAATCACTGCATATTCATTCTTATAGGCTAAAAGTAAACTGAAGGTGACCAATGAATATTAAGAGACAAGTGCAATTTATATTCTGTCACAAGGTCAGTGAAATGGAACTTGTTTGGCAGTGTGGTTACATAAAGATAGAAACAGGCAAATAGTGTTTAAGAATGAACTTTAGCCGAATCATGATTTTTACAAAAACATTTTTTTAGAATAAAAACACCATTAGTCACAGCACAGGATATTCATTTTCTTGCTTTCTCATGTCTGATTTTTTAAAGTTTACAGTAAGCTATTTCAGCTCCTCATTATCACTATTTGATACAATAAAAACGACTTACTTGAGCACTTGTTGCCTGATGTTGTTTCTCAGCTGGTTCTTGTTGAGATGCGGACTCCATGTATGACCTGCTAAGTGGTTTGACACAAAGCTGTCTACTCGCTGTCGTAAATTTTGATATGCAGGCTAAGGATAAATAAAACTAGTTTAGTGTAAGCAAACGAAGCAGCGTGCAACATCACACTGCAAACACAATATCAATTGTAGAGTTAAACAGAAACCTCACTGCATCCATTTTTTACAAGGGATACCATTGTTAGTCTGAGAAAAATTGGGTAATGCCGAACACACTTAAAACTTATTTCAAATTCAAAATTGTTTTCACTAACTTAATCTTGTTTAACCCTTTTCCTACCTAAGACGTGACATTTATTTCCACTGCACTATTTTTGTAGTAGGACAGAATGAACATCACGTCCTCCTACCAGGGTGCCCACCTAGGACATGAGAGCATTTTCTTGCTTGGCATGGAGGTGTGTGGGTCAGTTTGACACAACAGCAAAGGAATTCCTCAGAAGCTTCTTCGCAAAGCCTTCCATTGCACCAAACTGCCAAATGTGAAATTCTGCTACAGACAGAAGTACATGCCTCATTATTATTCAAGATGAGAGCACTTTCTCGGTCTTGGTTATGGATCTGTTGGTAGAAGCGCATAAGGTCAACTATATACTTGATTATAAAACGCATATGGGAGGGGTAGACTGGCTAGTTAGCAACTCATTGTACAATGCACATGCTGTTGTTGTCAGGTTACCACTTCATCCACTCAGAACTGAAAGATAGGCACTCTCCAGACTAATACCTTCAACAGAGAATACAAGTCATTAATATAGAGAACTTACAACAATAATAAGAATGTAAAGCTTATACACGGCTTGGAAGAAGGCAAGAGGCTTGATATTTCTTACCCCTGTACCCACCCACGTCATGCCAGTGCATTCAGACTTGCTTCACTTTGTACAGCACAATTAGTTTCTGCAAACTTGATTGAAGTTGACCAGTTAGTTCAAGAGTTAGTAGCTGACTTTGTATTGATGTGCATGTAAAAATATCTTCAAAGGCTAATTTTTGACTTATGTACACTATCTTTGAAAATGTTACATCTGCACAGGAAAATTATCGAAAAAGTTTTTACCCAACATATCACTATACTCCATGTAGAAAGCTGGCTCTTTATGTGATATATCACGAACCGAATATACTGTGTAAAGAGTCCAAGGGTTCCCTCAAGAGTGGATAGGGGCTTGCTATGCAATCACAAAGTGCTCTATTAGAGGGTAGTGTGGTTGAGCAGCCTTAGGCTTAACACAAAGGAATGCAAGACATTTGCAAATACACACTATGATCAATAAATGACAACACAACTCAAGAAGGAGATCCACACCAATTTAGAAAAATATCTTTATTCATGTTTAGGCATCAGAGAAAAATCATTCAGGTAAGTACATTTTTAAATATCAATTCTGTTCAATTTAAACGGTGGGCAGAGTGCAGTTTCTGAGTTTTGCAATGTTATCCTATGGAAGGAAGTAAGTACAAGTTCTGCAAACAGGTATAGTACAGCAATTTACAAGACCAATCTCCAGGAGTAAAGGTGAGTGGTGAGCAAGGTCAGAGGCAGCACCAGCGCTACACCACCAGCAACACAGGGCAGCTGGGTGCATGGTGCAAAACAGCGGCAGGTGCCCAATTTATTTCAATGGTGATTGGTCACTGTGGAAAGAGGCTGCAGGTTATGGCTAAGCGAACAGTCGGGCTGAACCAGCAAGGGGGTTAAAGACTTGCTATGACTGGGGACACTTTTGGTCCTCTTCTCCAAATCTATCTTCACAAATAATGCAGAATTAGATATAGATAAGATCCTGCCATCTTCTTTTAAGTCACGACCATGTGCAACAGATCTGAACTAAACAGCACTGCGCGAATCATCAAGTACTGGCCTTGGAAGGAAAACCAGGTGGAAGCTCTACAGGATGCTCTTTCCAAGTCAGTTCCCACTCCAGTCAATGACGGGGACTGTGCAGCAATTCGCTACACTCGCTGACTGGACGCGGCATGCATCAAAGTGGTGCCTGAAAAATGCAGAAGAGCCATAGGAAATCCATCAACCCCATGGTTCTCACCGGCACTGAAAGCAGCACAGCTTAACTGCAGGCATCAGGAGCGAAATTGGAGGTTAGACTACTCTCCTGAAGAAAGAACTATATATAAAAAAATCTTTTGGAGTATAAAGAGCTGATTAAAGCCGAAAAGATGAAATTTTTCTCAGGGAAAATCAGACTAGCTGCAAACTACACCAGGGAACTTTTTAAAACTGTCAAAAATGTGTCCAAATGGAACAACAGTAACACCTTTATTCCGGATGAATCTTTCTGCAACAAGTTAGCAGTTTTCTTCCAATTCAAGATCAACTCTATTTTTCTAGTATTCTTTCAGAATGCTCTCAGTACCGACCTTTCTTTTGATCAGGATGAAGCAACAAACCTCAGTGTATCCACAGGGCCCTGGGTACCTCCCACCTTTGAAAAGTTTTCTCCTCTCTCGTGGGATTAAACAATCAGTCTTATGAGTTTGATCAAATCAGGAGCCCCCTCTGATACATGTCCCGCAGTGATCATCAACAAATTGGCCAGCCAGGTGGCTGGGCCACTCAAAGATTTACTAAATGAGGCACTTAGCTCTGGGCACTTCCCAAACATCTGGAAAAAGGCTTCCATTCTTCCCCTGGTGAAGAAACCCTCCTAGGACCCTAAGCAGGTAGATCGCTATAGGCCAATCTCTCTGCTTCCATTCCCTGCTAAGGTGCTAGAGAAGGCCATGGGCGAGGAAATTCTAACTTATCTGGACACCCTTCAATTGCTGGATTCTGCCCAATGCGGGTTCAGAGCAAACCACTGTATGGAGTCCGCACTGGTGGCCACATCGGAGGAAATTAGTCAGGGTGGACATGGGTGGCAGAGCAGCATTAATCCTACTGTATCTCTCTGATGCCTTCGATACGGTCCACCATGCACTACTTATGAAGCGTCTGCACTCCTTAGGCTTCAGGAATACTGCACTCACTCTGCTGAGCTCATTTCTCAAAGACAGGAAACAGTAGGTAGAGATGGGAGAGGCAAAGTCCAGCCCTTTCTCCCTCCCCTGCGGGGTGCCACGGGATCTGTGCTTAGCTGCACTCTTTTCAACATGTATGTCACTCCCCTGGTAAAGCTCATTCTTAGTTTTGGTCTGACTGTACTATCCTTTGCGGATGACACACAGATAGTGGTATCCATCTTGTCACAGGTTGAGAATGATGCAAACAATTTCTGCAGATGTATGGCTGAAGTCACAAGTTGGATGCAGAGTAATTGTCTTAAGCTAAATTCGGACAAAACGGAGGTGTTGCTCTTTGGGAAAGAGACCTCATTTTGGAATGCATCCTGGTGCCACCCAGAGCTGGGCAATCTACGCAAGCCAGTGCAGAAGGCAAGAAACTGGGGAGTCATCTTCGACACAAAACTATGTTTCTCTGCTCAAATCATTTCAGTGACCTCAGGCGGCTATTTCATTATACAGGTTCTCAAAAAAAATCCTCCTGTTCATCCCGTCTGACTTACAGGAGACTGTAATGTTGGCCCTCATTGGCTCCAAAATGACTACTGCAATGTCCTTTATCAAGGCACCTATAAATACCTGATAAAAAAATTGCATTCTCCACAGAATGCTGTAGTAGGAACTCTTCTGAAAATCCCAGTGTCTCACCTTTTGCAAGGCCTTCACTGGTAACCGGTAGAGAAGAGGATCTCGTTCAAGGCACTGTGCCTTATGTATAAGGCTCTGAATTGTACCGGTTCATCCTATTTCCAACAAAGGATCCCGTAGTACACGCCCAGCAGAATCCTCGGATCTAGCACTGAGCACATGGTCCGGTGGGGAGTCCCTCAGGGCTCCTCACTGAGCCCCCTCCTATTTAATGTTTATTTTTCACCTCTTGCTGATAGCATCGCTAAAACTGGAATAAAGGCCGCTTCCAAGGCTGATGATATTCAACTCTTATTCTCATTTAATAGTATTAGCCACACAACTTTTGACCCACTAAATAACTGCCTACGCACTATTGCCCAATGGATGGACAATAACTTCCTCAGGCTAAATGCAGGAAAAACGGAGGTTTTATTTTTCCACCAGCCGTCCCCATTGGATCCTAAAATCTGGTGGCCTCTTGATCCAAGTGTACCACCTAAACCGAAAGATTCGGTGAAAAACTTGGGGGTTAGATGGGATTCTAACCTCTCATTTCAACAACAAGTACACACAATCTCCGCAGCATGCTTTGCCAAAATTAGGATGATGAAAAAATTCATCAATTTTTTACCTAACAACACCAGGAAGATCATAGTCCAAGCATTGATCACCTCGCATTTGGACTATGCAAATGGCCTGTATACCGGACTGTCTGTTGGTCTATGCCATCGACTCCAGACAGTCCAGAATGCTGCTGTACGACTGGTTGGTGGCATTCCCCTACGGGAGCATATCTCGCCCCACCGCCGTAGACTTCATTGGCTGCCCATACAAACAAGCATTTGCAATGCAATAGGTCTCGCATTTACGCGAGTTTGAGCTATTGACATTGCAAATGACAATGCCTTTTATTTTACTTTTCGTTTTTAAAATGTAAATAAAAGGCATTGTCCTTTGCAATGTCAATAGCTCAGACTCGCATAAATGCGAGACCTATTGCATTGCAAATGCGCGGCGCACGCTTTAGGCATCCCGCTGACTTTATTTATTTATTTCCCGCTCCACTTTTCTCGTGAAGCCCAACGCTCCATTCCTCTCCCTTCTCAGCATACTCTGTTACTGCACGTGTCTGGGCAGTAACATAGTATGTTGAGAAGGGAGAGGAATGGAGCGTTGGGCTTCACGAGAAAAGTGGAGCGGAAAATAAATAAAGTGAGCGGGATGCCTAAAGCGTGCGCCGCGTTTTAAAGTAATGTAAAAAGTGGAGGGGGAAATAAATAAATACAAGCCGATCACCTTGCAGACCGCAGATGTTATCGGCAAGCCTGTTCCGTTTCCGTTGCATCTAACATTGAAACCACAACCAGAAGGAGGCGTGCTCGCGAGAGGCTGCGGAGCACGCGCACACGTTCCAGCCAGCGACGGAGGCGTGGCGCGCACCGCCTCCCTGTGCCGCGTCGCGCGCCATGGATCTCGTCCCCTTTTGCTATTCCCAGTGTGCGGGGGCCTGTTTCTTACGCCCGGGGCCTGCAACCGCAGCTCTCAGCGATGCTGGCGGGGATGCGCCCCCGGTCTGGGGGAAGCTGCCGGTTTTGCTGCCACTCTCGCTCCTTCCCCTGAAGGTATGGCAGATCTCACGATGCATGTGTGTCTGTGCAGGGGGGAAGGTAGGGGGCAGCGGCGTGTGTATGCGTGCGTGTCTGTATGTGTGTGTGTGGTGGGGGGGCTGCAGCGTGTGCCTGTGTAATCTGTGTGCAGGGGTGTGGGGCCTGCCTGTGTGCGCATGGAAATATGAGGCACGGCGACGTGCGCGCCCATGAGAAAATCTCCGCCAGGAGAAGCTCGTAACACTTTGCTGTCCACATTCCCCCAGAAGTGACTACATAAGTTGTCTTGCCCTAGACAGCAAAAAGCTTTGCTTTTTGCTTTCGTCTAGGCGAGACCTAAAAAGGCCAGAATTCAAAGCACTGGTACTGGCCCACCGTGCACTGAGGGGCAAGGGATCTGCTCACCTCTCCTCCTGCCTCACCCCTTACAGCAATACCAGGCCCCTTCGTTCTACTTCAAAAAATGTCCTCACTATTCCCAGGTTCAAAAAAACCCGCTCAGGCGGAAAAACCTTTCAAGTATGCACCTCTACCCTTTGGAACAAGTTACCAGACTCTATCCGGATGATCCAGGAAGAACTCTCATTCCGGAAAGCCCTAAAAACTTACCTGTTCTGTTGAATATCCCTCTCTCTATACAACTATCTAATTCAGCTTAAAATCGCACAGGAGCGCCGGGACACCCCGTTGGGGTATCTGTGCGCTATAACAAAATACACTAAATAAATAGCACTGAGCACATGGTCATTATCCCTAGAATCAAACAAGTAAATTGGGGCGGAAGAACGCTTGCTTACTTGGGGGGGAAAGCTATGGAACTCCCTTCCTCTTGCTCTCCGGTCACAATCTAGCCTGCAGATATTCAGAGGGCAGTTAAAAACCTGGCTGTTCCCACTTTAAAAAACAACAGTCCTCTGACTTTAAAATCAGCTTGCTGTGTTCCTCTTTTGGTTCTTGATCTGCTCAGCACTAAGACACCTTTGCGTAATGTGCGCTTTACAAAACGTTTTTCATTCATTCATTCATTCTTTCAAGGCCCAGGGGCAATGGGTGCAGGAGTGTCCTTAGATGTCATGTTTTCCCTTACCAGAGCAGTCGCGGTTGAGAGGGCCTGCGTGCAGGGGCTGTAGGGGAAGTCTAGAAGGGGTGAAACCACAATGGACTTGAGCTCTAGAGGGCTGGAGGCAATGGGTGCAGTGGTCACTTCAGGTGCCGGGTTTTGGAGGTTCCGGAGGACTCAGCATCTTCTCTTTTGGAGTTTCTTCAGAACAGGTCCGCTGTTCAAGGGAGGCCTCGAGTCTTTTTCGAAGGCAGGTGGTCCTCCTTGGTTTCTAGCGTCAACAGCTGCAGGACGAGTCGACTTTAGCGCAGTTTCGACGGGGGATGTAGAGAGGCCGGCAGGGTTGGTACCAGGTCAGCTGCTTCTTCTTTCCTCTCCGCTTTTGTGGCTCTTCTGTGTCCTCTCTTTTCTTAGGCCATCAGGATCTGCTTCTCTGGTGCCAGGGAATCCCCTAAACACTTAATTTATGGGCGTTAAGGGAGTGTAGGGTAGTAGCCAATGGGTTCCTGACCCTTGGGGTCAATACGCCCCCTATATGACCACTTCCTCTGGGAAATGGGCATAACCCTGACCCAGAATTCCCAAGTATGCCATCACAAAGACAGCTACTTTTGGAAAATGGTGTCCACCCAACAGTTGCCCACGTTAGGGGTGGTATTAGATTGGAGGTGGAACGCCTTAACAACAAACTAATTTTCCTACCTGTCCAGGGGCGAAGGAGGTCCTGGACAGAGGGGGGTGGCTTCCTCTCCGGTGAGGCGATCCAGATTCGCATTCCAAAGGCAGCAGCTCTCTGAAGCTTGCAGCACAAAGGAGGCTAATCAGCAGGTCATCCTGTGGGAGAGGTGTTACACTCTCTTCCCGGGCAGGCTTTTGTTCTGAGTCTCCTGAAAGCAAAAGGCTCTCACCCTAGGAGGTCTGAACAGTGTCTCAGGTGGCAGGCTGGCAGAAACCAGTCAGCAAGGCCACCAAAGGCAGGTAGGTCTCCAGGGAGCACCTCTAAGGTGCCCTCTAGGTGCATGTATTGGTAAAAACAACACTGACATCACAGTGTGGGTTTATCAATACAAGATCTTTTATTTTTTATAGTTTTATATAACGCAAACTTGACCCGTAGGTACCAGGTATCAGAGCGCTTCACATGAGCACCAGTTACATTACACAAGGATACATTCATTTTTGTTAGGCACGGGGAGATTAAGTGATTTGCCCAGAATCACAGGATGTTGAGCGTCATTGCAGAGACTTGAACCTGGTTCCCCAGATTATTATAATTATTTTTTTATATTTCTTTTTATTAGAGACAAGATTGGACAATTCAGATAACATACATACGTGAACAATTACGGCATTACATTGGTACATGGCAGGCAGTAAACACGATAGCACATGTTCAAACTTTATGCTAATCACGACTCTCCATTAGGCAGGTCTACTACGCCGACTCCTCCTCTAGTTTGTGGGGGCTTGTACAACCCTCCCCTATAGTTATTCCATTTCTGCCAGATCTGTGTCCACTTGGTGGGGCACCCTCTAGACTCATATATGGCCTTTTCTGTTACCATACACCAATCCATGTCCTTTCCTCATTCATCTAACTTTGGTGAGTCCCATGCCTTCCATTTCCTTGCTATATTTCCTTTTGCAACCATCAGCCCCAGAGTCGGCCATATTCGTTCTTTAGAATTCAAATCTGTCAGGCCCCAGACATTCAAGAAACCTAACTTGATGTTACAATCAATCTGTCGCCCCAGTACATCTTCCATGCATCCCGCCACCGCTGACCAGTAACTCTGAATAGTTATACACTCCCAGAGCATATGGATAAATGTGCCCTCCTGCCCACAGTTCCTGGGGCACCCTGCCTCAGTGTCATATCCCATTCTCACCAACATTGGACCGGCTAGGTAGGTTCTATGTAGTATCTTTAATTGTATTAATCTGAGCCTTGAGGAAATGGCCACCTCCTTAGGAGAGGCCAGTGCCGCGAGCCACTCCTCATCCTCAAGCCCAGCAACGTCATAGTCCCATTTTGTACGAAGCCGGAGTAGAGGGTCTGTTGGAACTGGGGTCACCAGTTCCCCAGGGGTAGCCTGGCACGAGCAGGTAGGCACCCGAAAGCTTAGGTGTTAAGTGACTACACAGCACACACCCACTGAGACAATAAAAGGCACGCAATGACTGACGCCACTCCAGTGTGTTTGATTAAAAATCAAATAACTTTTATGTAAGATTAAGGTTCAGGAGTGGAAAATCACAGTATCAATTAGTCATTAAAGCATTTCATAGGAGGGGAGAAAAGGAAGCAGTTCAATAATCAATGTAGCATATTGCAAAAACCATTTCATAAAAGAATTAGCATTTCAACCAGCTCATCAGGCAAGGATGAGCATAACCTGTAGCAAGTGTCCGCAGGTCTTCCGGTGAGTAACCTGTTCAGTCGGTAAAGCAATTTAACCTCTCACCCAACAAGGGTGAACCTTACCTAAAACTCCTTAGCAGGAATAAACAGTGCGTTTAAGGAGGATAAAACCTTGCATTAGCTGTAAAGCATTTTATCAGCAGCAGGAAAAACTTCATTAGCCAGGTTACACCATGAATAAACAGTTCCTTAAGTAGGAATCAACATTTCACTAGAAATCAGACAGGAATAATACTGTTTCATTAATCCTAAATAACCATTTCCTTTACTATATGTGGAGAAGTTCAGCAGGGAGGAACAAGCAGTGCCTAAGGGAAAAGGAGCATAGATACACTAGGCATCAAGAATCAACGTTTCATTAAGGTAAAACATTTCGTTAGCCACAACATTAGGTTGGAATAACTCTTTTCCTGTACCAGGAGTAAAACATTTCATGCAGAATAAACATGTCATCAGGCCACACTAGTCATGGCATTAGGCAGGGATAAACAACCCTGTCATCTGGTAAAGGCGGACACTTCCTCACGTCCGAATAAACCTTTTTACATGCACTCAGGAAGACCCAAGACATTAGAGGTCAGGCAACATCACATTAGGTAAGGCCCACATTTCATTAGGCAAAACCCAAACATTTCCTAATCAGGAGTAAATAGGTCATTAGAAAGTAAAACATGTCCTCAATCAGAGGGAACACCTCATTCGGCAAAAGAACATTTCATGGGGAAATAACTATTCCAGTAGTTACGCAAACATTCCCTCAGGTAGAAATAACCATTTCCATTTAAGGAGCTGGCTTCCATTTAGCATCAATAAACACTTCAGCAGGCACCAATAACCATTCCTTTTCTCAGCCCTACACATCTCATTAGGTATTCACAAAGAAAATGCGGCCCTAAACAGGAGTAAAACATTTAATTGATTAGGAGAGAACGGCTTCATTAACCAGGTTAAGCCAGGCATAAGGCTAAGATTGAAACATTTCTTTACGCAACGATAAAACCTCTCATCTGGCAAGAATATATTTCCTCAGGTGAGAATAAACATTTCCTGGAGTAGGGATTAGGGAACATCCTAGTATGCAAGTATGACTAACCATTTAATAAGCCCAGAATAAACATTCTCCTCAAGCAGGGATCACCCTCTCATTAAGTATATATAAACTTTGTGCCTAAGAACCAGTAAGGTCTCTGAGAAGGTCAGGCCCCTACAGCACTCTCTCAGGGCTCTGGCCCAGTTCTTCTTCAGGTAGGGCTAATTGGTGGGGCCAACAGGCACAGTCACCAGTCTTCTCCCTCAGGGAGGGGCGAGCTCAGGGCCACCCGGGGCCTTCCGCCCTCCTCCCTGAGGGTTTGCCGCCCTACGCTGTAAATTAGGGCCAACGGGGCCCAGTTTCAACTTAACTCGGGGCCTTCTCCGGCCTCCCGCCCACCTCCCCGGGGATTACCTTCTCTCTTCAGCTCCTCGGGGAGCCCTTGCGTGGTCTCAGTGTGGTGGGAGGGCTCCGACTCTCCACGGACCCCCCCGGCAGTGTGTCTTCTGGTTCCCCGGCTCTCGCTCTGCTGGGGGCCGGCTACGGGGCCCTCCAGCGATGGTGGGGCCGGCCCCGAGGGGGGTAGATAGGCGGAGGGGGCTCTCTCACCTCCCGGCCCCATCCGCGACGTTCCTCAGGCCCGGCCGGGGCTTCTTCCGGTGTTGGGCCAATCAGAGGCCTCACTGGAGGGGCGCGGCCTGGCAGACCAATCCCTGCACAGCGAGGGGGGGGCGCGGCCTGTGACGGGGTCGGCGCCGCCGTCACGTGGTGCGGTAGTAGGCGGCTTCAGACCTGGCTCGGACTGCAGGGGCGGTGGCGGGGGCGGGGCTAGACGCGCCCCCGTCACGTGAAGAGGATGCAGGCTTCAAGGCTTCTGTAGATGGTCCCTGGGTTCCCCTCTCTGGATGCCGGCGGCCCTCTCCTGACACCGGGGGCCGCCGCGAAGGTAGGAGCAGCAGCCGGGTCCACTTAGGGGCAAGCGCCAAGGTCGCGACGGCGATGGCGAGGCCTGAACACCTCAAAGGCCCCGGGGGATGACAGCGCCACACTTCTCACACGGCGCCGGGCCACGACGGTGAGTTCCTGAAAGGAGGGACTCGGGGTCACAGCGCTACAGGGGCAGTTTCAGTCAGCGCTTCACAGGGGCACGATGGCGCTTGGAGTGTGTGACACCTCGGGGGCAGTTCAACAGCGCTTACAGCGATCAGGCCAGCAGCTGGGTTCAGAGGCCCTACGCTTCTTATGAGGGCACTGCAGTTCTGGGGTCGACAGCGCTGCGCAGTCATAGCGCTCAGCAGTCACTTCAGTGGGCACTTTCCTCAGGACAGCAAGTCAGCCAAGTCAGTCAGGGGAAGTTAGGCAGGACAGCGCAGGCCCAGGTGAAGGCAGGGGGGGGGGGCGCAGGTGCAGCACAGTCCAATACCTGGTGGATTCCCCAGCAGTCCTGTGGTAATTAGAAGGTCTTCTTTTTGTTGGCGCTTGATGGTTTTTACGCCCTTGTAAATATCAGTTTCTTGTTACTTGAAGGGGGGTTGAGTTGGGGGCTGCAGGCAGGCTTCCTCTGCAGGTCACTGTAGATGGTCCCTGGGTTCCCCTCTTGCCGGGCCAGATCAGTGGGTTAGTTTCTGGGTACCTCACTCAACTTAAGAGGCAGCACCTAAGCCCTGTCACTCCTAGTGGCATAAGTCCCTGACTAGGCCCTACCGCCTAAATCTCCTGTGTGGGTTCCCCAGGTCAGTGATGCCCCAACTGACTGGAAAGTTTCCCTCCCTTTCCTTATATAGGCCCAGGTCAGGTGACCACCCTCTAAGGCGGCAAAACTAAGCTCCGCCCTTATTCTAGAAGGTGCCAGGAGCTTCCCTACTCTAACTGTGGGCAGGCAAGGCAAGCTGGAATGGCAACAATGTTTGGAGTCCCTGCCAGCTCCTGGCAACTAGAATGCGCCTTAACAAGACCATGCTGCAGTAGCAGGGGTCAGTGGCAGCCATGTTGAGGGTAGAGGGTACCTGCACCTAGCATTGATTTTAACATTACCCAGGGCATTTTAACCTCACAGGGCCTATACAATTACATTATAAAGGGGGGGCATCCTGAATTTGGGGAAGCAAAAAGCAAAAAAATTCAGTGAAAAGGGCCAAGTACAACAGGGTCTGTCATGTTATTGATTAGCTTTTTATATATAAGCGATATGGCTTTCTCCGGAAGACCCCATCCAAGACCCTATCCTCAACTGGGGAGCATTCTGGTGGTGACTCCCCCCCCTTTGGTAGCGCATTTAATATCGCATGTCTGATCTGCAGATATCTAAAATGTTCAGTGTTTGCCAGCTCATATTCCTTCTGTAGTTGGGCGTATGGGAATCACTCCACTCTCCTCCCATAAATGTTCCACTCATGAAATACCTATTAGGTCCCAAATGTCGAATCCACTACTGTGAGTCAACTTGCCCAGCTGATCATTGTACCAAAAGTGGTGTGGCCAGCGTGATCCTGCCCTGCCAACCCAAGCTCTTTGCGGCTGCTCTGTTTGAATATAATGCCCCTGCGAAACGCACCCCCCCCGGTAGTATCCATCTATCCATTTGGAATCCAGGGTCTCCCTGTGTCCTATATGTACATTGATTTATAGCAGTGAGCTGAGTCGCCCAGTATTATCATTTTTAATGTCCGGGATTCCGAATTCCCCATCAAACCACCCTAGTGTTAACTTTTGAGTGGCGATCCGTGGTGGTTTACAGTCCTATACCAGGTCTCTAAGAACACTAATACTTCCTTTAAAATATGCTGACTTGACCTGATGCAGCGCATTCTGTAGTACAAACAAGAATCTCGGGAGGGTCATCATTTTAAATAGAGCTGCTCGCCCCGATAGGGACAGAGAGAGCGATCTCCATTGTCGTACATCGCTCTTAAGGTGTTGTAAAGGAGGCTGAAGGTTTTGCTCATAAAAACGGGACAGGTCTGTAGAGACCCGGATCACCAAGTATTTGAAATCTTTCTTCGCTTCCGTAATCGTGAAGCTCTGAGGAAGCGAAGGCATCGCTCCACTTAGGACATAGAGTACTGATTTAGTCCAATTGATTTTACATCCGGCAAATCTGCCGGACATAAGGAAGATGTGCAATATCCTATTCACAGAAGCCGCTGGCGATGCTAAGTATAGGAAGATATCATCAGCGTATAATGAAATTCGGTCCTCCCAGCCTTCGGTCCACCTGAGACCTCTGACAACGGGGTCTTTTCGTATCCATATTGCCAGTGGCTCGAGTGTCAGGGCAAAAAGCAGTGGGGATAGGGGGCAACCTTGTCTAGTGTCTCTACTAAGTGCGAAGGTGCAGGATTTTCTATTATGGACTACTATTTGTGCCAGCGGTTCTTGGTACAAAAGCCGGACCCATCCAATATATTCCTGACCAAGTCCCAATTTCTGAAGCACTGCAAATATGTAGGGCCATTCGATTGTGTCAAATGCCATGGCCGCATCAAGAGAGACCACCACCGCTTCCTGGCTTATCGCCCTGGCTCCACTTAGCACTCAGTGTAGCCTTTGCAGATTAAGGAAGGTGTTTCTAGCTGGTATGAAGCCAGATTGGTTCGGGTGAACTAATTTTGTGATTACCCACAGTAGGCGAGTAACCAGGACTTTCGCCAATATCTTGGCTTCCTCGTTGAGCATCGATATGGGTCTATATGAGGAGCACCTGTTTTTCGGCTTACCCTCCTTGTGGATAAAACTACTGTTGCCAGCCTTTGGTCTGCGGGAAGTAGTCCCACTGCCGTACTCTCCTGAAACATTTTAGTTAGATAGGGTACGGTCTTACTCAAAGATAGCTTATACAGTTCAAAGGGCAAGCCATTGGGGCCCGTTGCTATACCCCCGCACAAGTCTTAAATGACCTTTTCCACCTCTACACTATTTAGCTCCTGATCTAGTTTGGAGCGCTCTTTCTCAGTGAGTACCAGCAGCGAGAGGTCTCTCAAAAAGGAGGTTGGCTCCTCCTCCGTGTGCGGCATCTGAGACGCATAGACAGTTTGATAGTATTGGCCAAGGGCATCCGCGATCTCCCACGTCTCAGTGAGCCTACTACCCGATTCTGCCTCTATTTCAACCGCTACTCTATTTGCTTGGTCTCTGCGGTCTAGCCAGGCCAGCAATTTCCCGGCCTTGTCCTCAACATCATAAATTCTGCTAAGTGTTGCTCTATACTGTACCCTGGCTGCGTCAGTAGCCAAATCAGTGTATTCCCTGGTTTTCAAATGTAGTGCCTGCTTTACTTCTTCGGAGTCGTCATCCCAAAGTTACCCCTCCATCTGCAATATTTCTTCTTCTAGGCGGACTATTCCAGCTTGTTTCTCTTTTCTTGACCCCACAATTTGAGCCACAGCCACCCCCCCAGATTACAAGTTTGTAAGTCTCCCATAGTGTCAGAGCTGAGTCAACTGAGCCCTCGTTCTCTTGGAAATATAGTTCCGTGTCGCGTGATTTTGTCCCTTATTTGGGGCGATCTTAAGATACCATGGGTTAATAGGAGCTGTTCTGCCGGTCATGGGCTCTCCCACCTCTAGTCGGCACCAAATGGGTGAGTGATCTGAGATACCCCTGGCTTAGTGGTTCACTTCCTTGATACTATTCATTTGGGTCGCTGGCGTTAAAATAAAGCCTATTCTGGACACACTGCGATTGGCCCCGGAGTAGAAAGTGTACTGCTGCTCCTCAGGATCCAGCCGCCTCCAAACATCCACTAAACCCAGTGCTCCCAAAAAGCTATGGATCTGCATACGGGAGGGAAGCAATATTCTCTGGGGCCAGCGATCTAGGGAATCAGAGACAATGGAAGTAAAGTCACCCCCAATCACTAATCTTCCCTCTGGCAAGTCAAGAAGGAGACTTCCAAGATCCTCAAATGCTTGGCCTTGGAGAGTCGGAGGTAAATAGGCTGAGACTAGGTTTAACTTGCGACCCTCCCATGTCCCTGAGGTCACTACAAATCTGGCCAGGTTATCTGTCCAAGTGCGATCGATCGTCATTTGAAAAGTTTTCAGCATCATTATTCACACCCCCTAGACCCTGACCTAAATGTGGAATGTGCCACCAGTGTAAATCCCCCACCTCGACATTGCTTGACATGCATTCTCTAGTAAATGTGTTTCTTGTAATAAAATAACGTCTGGGGAATGTCGTTTTATAAATTGAAGCACTATTACCCTCTTGATATTGTCACCCAGTCGTTTAAATTCCGAAACAACAATCTGAGACCTTGCTTAACTTGTAGTGTGCTGAGCCTTGTTATTCATACTGTTATGTTAGCATAGGGAAAAGGGGGTGGTGATGAACAGAGTGTCTGAATTAAGCAGACCACTCTTACCCAGTCCAAAGATCAGGGCTTGATCCATCACCGTTATTTAGCTCACTGCCCCATCCCAGCTCAGAACCTGGCTATATGCAAATTAGTTTGACCCTGGCCCAGTGCATCATGGGAACAGGGCAAACCAAACTACCAAGCCAATTCTTCACCAGAAAGGAGACAAGCTTCCGGGGACCGGTTTCTGGCATTACAGCCGTCGTCGGCCCGGCTTGCTTGAATCCTGATGGAGCAGTGAGCAAGGGACTCATGTCTGAGTATACCCTGCCACACCTATAGTGGCCAAAAACGATTCAGAAAAGGGGGTGGTGATGAACAGAGTGTCTGAATTAAGCAGACCACTCTTACCCAGTCCAAAGATCAGGGCTTGATCCATCACCGTTATTTAGCTCACTGCCCCATCCCAGCTCAGAACCTGGCTATATGCAAATTAGTCTGACCCTGGCCCAGTGCATCATGGGAACAGGGCAGACCAAACTACCAAGCCAATTCTTCACCAGAAAGGAGACAAGCTTCCGGGGACCGGTTTCTGGCATTACAGCCGTCGTCGGCCCGGCTTGCTTGAATCCTGATGGAGCAGTGAGCAAGGGACTCATGTCTGAGTATACCCTGCCACACCTATAGTGGCCAAAAACAATTCAGAAAAGGGGGTGGTGATGAACAGAGTGTCTGAATTAAGCAGACCACTCTTACCCAGTCCACAGATCAGGGCTTGATCCATCACCGTTATTTAGCTCACTGCCCCATCCCAGCTCAGAACCTGGCTATATGCAAATTAGTCTGACCCTGGCCCAGTGCATCATGGGAACAGGGCAGACCAAACTACCAAGCCAATTCTTCACCAGAAAGGAGACAAGCTTCCGGGGACCGGTTTCTGACATTACAGCCGTCGTCGGCCCGGCTTGCTTGAATCCTGATGGAGCAGTGAGCAATGGACTCATGTCTGAGTATACCCTGCCACACCTATAGTGGCCAAAAACGATTCAGAAAAGGGGGTGGTGATGAACAGAGTGTCTGAATTAAGCAGACCACTCTTACCCAGTCCAAAGATCAGGGCTTGATCCATCACCGTTATTTAGCTCACTGCCCCATCCCAGCTCAGAACCTGGCTATATGCAAATTAGTCTGACCCTGGCCCAGTGCATCATGGGAACAGGGCTCCTGCTTATCGAAGTAGAGCCCGCCTCTCTCGCCTGTGTTCCACACCTCGTTTGGAAGTACCCAGAGTTCGGACCTCCATCTTCGGCAACGATGGCTGCCTTAGTATCAAAGTCCTTACGGGTCCAGCTCCGTAAACAGCCCACTCTGCTTTTAGGTAATACTTGAAAACACAGCTTTTTAAATAGCATTTATTTCATAGCCAACTGTTTAACCTTCACCGGAGCACCAAGAAACCTCTTCTGGTGCATGTTGCATTCTGGTGCATGTTGCACTTAAGAAATAAACTAAACATAAATCGGTTCTTGTTGCCATAGGCTTGACCACTTCTGAGACTGACCTCTAAATATTTTATTAATAGAGCCTCGTTTAACGAGTTAAATGTCACTGTTTTCAGGCCTGGTGGATTCACTGATGGAGCTCTTCCTGCCTCCTTTTGATGAAGGTGACCTTTCAGCGTTGGGAAAACAAATTCTACCGAGCTATAGATTTTACCTTTGATTTTCCCTGTGCTCCCCAAGGGGCAATGCTTCTATCTTCTCTGCAACAGCTGGAAGGAAAGCTATTCCTGCTGGGACACATAGGCGGAGTTACAGGTGTTTATGGGCATTCATGTATATTCAAGTACAAACCAATCCTTAAGTTTCACATGCCTGTGACTTCACAATTTAGATTGAATCACCTCCCCGCCCCAGAGTGCTAATACGAACCTTTTAAACATCAGTTGTTACCTGCCACTTGTACTGTAATAGTGTGACCCCGCGTAGGCATATTAATGCTGATGCCCATATTTTTGGGGTGCCATAACTATGACAGTCTATGACATTTTCTGAATACGAATTCTTATGGAGGTAATCAGCAGCTCAGTAACTGAATCTAGTGTGAAGCCCGGTAATTCTAATGTCGTTTTTTCTTTCACCTTCATTTTGAAAGAAGTTTTCTTTCGTTCAGTGCCCGTGGTGGAGCAGATTACATCTTGTTATTGTATTCTCAGCCCTACCAAGTGCAACGCTTCACTGGTTAGAATAACGCAACTGCATGAAAATGAAATGCCCCGCACAATACCATCTCAGTGCATTGTGTGACAAGGTCCTGCAGTTAGAGCTGTGGCACAGAGCACTTATTGTAAAACTGGGTGCCCACGCTGCTGCCCCGGGAAGATGTGTGGCCGGACCCATGGTTGACTGGTTGTCCTAGCTAGGGAGAGAGGGAGAAAGGTGAGATGTTTTTTTTTTTGTTTTTTTTTATTAAAGGATCTTTAAAGTCTTTGGCTGCGCTTTTTATTGTTGTATGGTATGGTTGAGTTATTCAGACTTTGTGTATACATACACTCTATATATCACAGGCAGTGGCAGTGAAATCGTATTACATTAAAAAGAAATATATATAAATTACATACCCTCCTCAAAGTTAATTTGAAGGGTTCAGCAATAGTGTGTGGCCCTGTTAGCAATTCATTGATGCTGTGCCCATATCTGCCATGTACCGGTATGCCATGTGGGGCACTTAAAGCCTGTCTTGGCGTTTAGCCTACAATACAGGACTGGCTAAGGTTTTCTCTCTCGTGATTTGGGGTCCCTTATCAGCTCCGCTGCGTGTGCTGTACCAGTAGGGAGTTTTAGCTGGGTTGAAGCTGCTCCAGAGCCTCCTCCCATGCAATCAAAATATAACAATGACACTTAAACTTTTACTCCTGTGGAAGCACTAGCATATATCTAGCAGCTGCCTTACCAGTTATCTGTCACACTGCATCCTTCAGATCTGAGCCTGTCCTGTTCATTGGTGAAATAGGAGATGTGGATCAGTAAAAATGTATTGTCCAGTTAGTCATGTTCTGTTGTGGCACTTGCAGCCCTGATCTAAACTTGGGACCAACAGCACTTCAAATCCCAGAATGAAAAGCAAAAACCTTTACTGGATTAGTTTGTCACGCATCAACTTTGGAAGTTTGAGAACCCAAGGTTCTCCCACTGGTGTCTTCTTTGGTGAAATATGTTACCTTGACACACAGAGTGCCTATATGTAATGTGTCTTTAAAATATTTTCGGGGAAATTGTTCCTGCGTCAAGTGTGATTTTCAGCTCTACGGTACATTTCCGAGGCCTGACGGCTGAAACATGTCCATGGAACGAGTTTAGAAGCAGGGTTCAAGTTTCCACGTGTTGTGAAAACGTAAGGAGCACTCGAACTACATTTGGAATTCACAGTTTAGCTTCGCCTAGCACGCATTGTGGACATTTTTAGGGAGCACATGGTGTTCATTGATTTCAACAGCATACGCATTGATTTTCACAGGGGTGTAACTACCATATTGATAGCAGGTGCAGTGGCACCGGGTTCCACTGAACCCTCGTTATTGCTGAATTTCAGAATGTAAACAGCGGCCACGGTGCCCATTTGCTTCCTTGCACTCGGGCCCATGATACATTGGCTATGTCACTGGTGACACAATTGAATTAGGACTCCTATTTCATGGTCGTACCACAGAATACTAAGCTTGAGACCACGGCATTGACCTCCCTGTCAGTCATAAGTGTTACTTGTATGGTAACTTTTGTCTTTGTTTGTTTCTGTGCTGTGTGTAAAAAGTAATTTGTTGCACCAGCCCCGAAGCAAGCAGAAAGGTACGATAACCAGAATGTTGGTGATAGAAAACAGGGGGCAATCTTTCCTCGTTACACCACCACATCTTTTAAATCGAAAACCGTGTCATCCTTCTGCAGCTGAAGGTGCACCTAAGAAAATAGGTGGACACAATGGTGTTCACCAGCCATCAGTGCACGCTTCCACCAGGCACACACACCACTAGCCATTAGTGCACGCTTCCTATAGACACACACCACAAGCTATCATCACTAGTCAGTGCATATTTACATCATGCACACACACCACTAGCCGTTAGTGCACGCTTCCATCAGACACACATCACCATCCGTTAGTGCACGCTTTCACCAGACATACACAGAACGCCAGCTGTCATTGCACGTTTTAACAGGCACACTCCTCCAGCCTTCAGTGCACATATTCACTAAACATACACACCACCAGCTATAATTGCATGCTTCCACCAAGCACACACACCCCCAGCCATCAGTGCACGCTTCCACCAGGTATACACACCACCAGCCATCAGTGCACACTTTCACGAGGCACACACCACCAGCCGTTAGTGCACGCTTTCACTAGGCACACGCACACCACCAACTGTCAGTGCACGTTTTAACAGGCACACTCCAGCCGTCAGTGCACGCTTTCACTAGGCAAACACACCACCAGCTATAATTGCATGCTTCCACCAGGCATACACCACCAGTTGTCAGTGCACGCTTCCACCAGGCACACACCACCATCCGTCACTGCACGCTTTCACCAGGCATACACACCACCAGTTGTCAGTGCACGCTTCCACTAGGCACACACACCACCTGCCATCATCACCAGTCGTCAGTGCACGCTTCCACCATGCACACACATTACTAGCCGTCAGTGCACGCTTCCACCAGGCAGACACAAACAGCCGTCAGTGCACGCTTTATAGGCACACACACACACACCATTAGCGTCAGGCATCCACAAGCGTCAGGCATTCACAAGCTTCAGGCATCCACAAGCATCAAAAATCCAAAAGTGTCAGACATCGCCTTGCTACATTTTACATTGCCACAGCACCACTCAATGCCACAGCGCCACTCAACGCCACAGCATCACTCAACGCCACAGCATCACTCAGCATCGCTCAACGCCACAGCATCACTCAAGGCCACAGCATCACTCAGCACCACTGAACGCCACACCATCACTCAGCACCATTGAACGCCACACCATCACTCTGTGCAACCATTCAACAACAACTGGTTCAAATATGTACTCTCAATGTTTCAAGCTTTATTACAAATGTTACAAAAAGATGTTAATATTTCACTTCTGTTCTTGGATTTTCGTCACAATAAAATACACTGAACATAATCTTCATAAAAGTTATTTACAAAAGTTTAAGCTATTGCCATAAATTACAATAAATAAGTATTAATTATTAAAACAAATTAAAAGCCATTGTTATTTGTAATATCAATACACATGTAAGTCACGTAAATACAACACATATTGCATTACAAATGCTATAGGTGTCACGTTTGCGAAAGTTAAAACTATTGGCATTGTAAATGACAAAGCTATTAAGTTCGCTATTTTCAAAACCAACACATATAAAAAAATTGACATTTACAATACCAATAGCTCAAAGTTTCCTAATGCGAGACCTATTGCATTGCAAATGCTTGTTACTCCTGTTGTGGACTGGTATGAGAGTATAACAAAAGAGTGTTCTTGCTTCCCACCATTCCTGAGTATAACCTATGTCGCATGTTCTGGGTTGTCTAATCATAAGTTCCTTTGCTATAGGACGAAGAGCCAATGTGACACTGATGCTAGCTGGTTAGAGTTTCTAGGCACTAAGATGAGTTTTTTGGTACATCACAATTCACTGAGGTCCTGGGTCTCTGTGCATAGTTCTGTGCAGGAGCAGAATCCCTGTGACATGGTGCACCTAATGTTGTGGTCTTATTGTGAGACTCTCAAGTAGTGCTTATATCAGTCCACGACCCCCTCACTATTGTTTACGGTTGACAGTGGTGACGGATAAACCTACCTATAGTTACATAGGTCTTTTCAAGCTTGATCATATAAAAACGTTTTCTATTGAATTACTACCCAGTTGTGCTACATTACTTTGTATTGTACTATTTTCTTTCTTTGTCCTTATGGCGGCCGTTGATATCCAACAGCACAGTAGATTGGCTGTTCGCAATCATCTGCAGGGTTATAACGTCGCCTTGGAAGGCAAGGCACTCGTTTTAGTTGCACGTGCTGACGCAGCTTACCCGTTTGAGCTTGTCTACTCATGGGTTACGTTTCCGGCAGCTAATTCGGATACTGTGTTTCATCTTGCGTCCTGTGCCCCCTGTAGTTTCTCTCATCCATTACATTGGCTCTGGTGACCCCTCTTCCCGGCCTGTCACCAGCTGTCCAGCCAAGCCAAAGCTTCTTCAGGAGTGGCGAAGAACTAGACCTTTCCTTCTGATTCCACTCTTAATTTGGCTGGAAAGATCGTCGCATATTTTACATCTTCTTTACTTCCAGGAAGCTGCGTCTCTGCCGTTGTACCTTAAGCATGAAGTCCGGGAAGAAAGTCAACCTACTGTTCTGGAATTCGATCAGTGATACTGTCCGAGCCGTTTGTAGGATGATATCTCTATAGTTAAAAATTCTCACAACTATAGGTCTGGGAGGGTGGGTGGGGGGGTTTCAGGTAAGTCATGACTAGATCCTGAACGAACAAGTTCGTAGATTGATCATCTGCGGGTTCCAGAACCCCCAGTATGCGAACATTGTTGAGCCGCGAGCAACCCTCGTACTCATCCAGCTGTGCCTCCAGCCTCCCACCCAGGGTCTGCAAATCACCCACTCTTCGCTGAAGGGCGGTCGTGTCAGTGACGAGGGAGCTTGTGATCGACTCAACGTCTTTGAGTCTGGTGTTCATTGAGTGCCTATCTGCTCTAATTAGGGAGACTTCTGATGGCAAAGAATCAATCCTGGATTCCAATGACGTTCTCACAGTCGTTATAGCAGTTAGGATATCCTGCCGAGTCAGCTCTTTTGCCCTCTCCACAGACTGTTTTTTTTTTGCAAAGCAGTTTTATTATTTTTTTTGTTTTAAAAATTACAATAGGGACGATACCTGCACGCAAGCAGTAGTGGACTTTTTGACATGTAACATGGGTATAGTATAAATACATTTGTATAGGGGCGTGGCTTGAGCGGCGATGTGAGCAGACGTGCTCTTGTGGAGCTCCCCCCGCCGTTGGCCTAATCACATGCTATCAAGGCGGATTTTGGGGTACCCAGACTCTCCCAGCAATACCCCTGAGTGCTAGCAGGCTGTAGTTGGGTTTCCACGAGCAGTGACTCCACGGAAGTGCCCTGTGAGACGCCCTGTGCGAGCGGACGGCTTGGCGCGGACGGAACCCGCCTCTCCGCCATCTTGGTGCACTGCGGAGGCGACTTGCTGCCGGCTCCGGACAGACGCGGTGGGCGCCGACGGACGTCTGCCTGCCCTCTTTTGCCCCTACAGCGTGGTGAGACTGGCCGGACTGAGTACGCACAGACCCACCTGAGGGGGGAACAACCTGGCTGCGTCTCCCTGACGGCTTGGGCGCCTGGCGCAATCGGCGCCCGCCTTTTTGAGGCACTGAAGCGGAGGTCCAGGGCTTACTGTCCAGGCCGGGGACTGACCTCTGGGCGATCCCATTCTCCGCTGCATTCCGAAGAGACGGGGCAGAGCTGCGACCGGGGGCCGGACGGTGCTCTGGTGTAGGCGGTGCCCCCGGGGCATGTTTCGGAGCAGACGGCGCCCGGCATCTTCCCGGCCTGCGCATTGGGTGTGCAGAGCCACGGCGGACTACCACGGCGGAGAGACACGGCGGTGGGCTGCCGATCTTAGCAACGTCCTGGAGCGGTCCTTCCCTCTACGATCCCCTGCTGGCACTCGAGCGGACCAGGTCTCAGCGAGCTTCCCTCGTCATCGCCGGCGAGGAACAAGAAGAGGCGGTGCACGGTGCCCTGGCGGTGTGGGGTGCCTGCTGCTCTGATCAAGCGGCGTACTGTTGGCGAGGGCTACCCCTACAGCGTTGACCCCTGACTGAGGGTCTGGAGCGGAAGGATCACCCTGCGCCGGATCGACCGGCCACGAGGTACTTTTGCCCGGCGGGTCCAGGACTGCTTGAATTGCTTTAGGGGGGGTGTTGGGGCCCGCTGTTGCGAGGGTCGAGTGATCGGAACTTTGGGCCCTTGAGTACCCGGGGTGCGGGCTGACTCTCGGGGCTCCACGCCTGTGTGCTACCCCTGTGTGCCTCCCCTTCCCTCTTGGCCTTGCTCTTACGTGCTATTTCGAGTGGGGGGCCCAAGCTGCAGCGGCGATCAGCGGCCTACAGCAACCTCTCCTGACCACGACGGACGATGACGCGCACGAATAGAGGCGCCAGGGCTGATCCAGCGACGGCCCCTAAGGATAACACTGTGACGGCCATGTGGGGCAAAGCGGGGGCACCGACGGCCGGGGAGGGCCCATCCCGAGGGGCGACGGACTCCCCGCCGGTCACACAGGCGTTCATGGCCGCCTTTATGTCTGACCTCAAGGCTGAGATCGGCTCCCTGAGAACTGAGGTACATTCATGCGTTACCGAGCTTAAGAGGGAGGTCACGGAGCTGGGAGACCGAGTGGACAGCCTGGAGAGGACCATGGACACGCACACGGAAGACCAGGAACATCTGTGGCAGCACTTGACAGCCCTTGAGGAACAAAACATTGAGCTCCAGATCAAGCAGGAAGACTTGGAGAACCGGGGTCGGCGCAACAACCTCCGTATTCGTGGCGTGCCGCTCGGCGAAGAGGGGAAGGACGTGATGGACTACGTGGCGCAGCTCCTCCATGAGCGGGGTGATGAGGATGTATCGCCCCCCACTCTTGACCGGGCACATCGAGTGGCGGCCCCTGCGGGGAGGTCGGGCCTTCTACCGGACATTCTCACCAGGGTGCATTTCTTTGTAGAGAAGGAGGAGATTTGAAAGTGCGCGAGGGACAAGCCTGACCTTCAATACAAGGGCCATAAGATTCAAATTTTCCAGGACTTGGCGCCCAATACCCTGAAGCGGAGGCATGCATTCCGTCCGGTGACGGAGAAGTTGCGGAGCATGAACATTTCATACCAGTGGGGCCATCCCTTCGCGCTCATCTTCCAGTGGGAGGGTAGGCGCAAAGCTTTGCGATCATACAACGAGGCGGCGCGGCTCCTCAATATCACGTCTTCTCCCCCGGAGAGCCCTTCTAGACCTTCGTCCCGTAAGAGAACGCCGACTGGACCGGACTGGACCACGGTGCCACGGAGGCGACGCGCACCGCCTGTTGATGTACCCACACACAGCCAGGCTCGGCAGGACGTTATAGCCCACATTAGAGCTCTAGAGGAAGCAGAGGCTGACCCTGAGGAGCGCTCTCCCAAGGTGCGTCCTCCTACGCCGTGAAGATGGCATCACACTTGCTGCACTCCTCCTGAGGTACTGTTCTCAAATCTCCTTCTGCAGACAAGGGGTTAAATGGCGGAGGGGGGGTCGGATGGGCTCCTGATTCCTCTGTGCTGGGCCTGGGAGGGTGGGGGCTCCATACCTCCTAGTGCTTTCTGACAGCCATGTCCCTCTTGAACTGCCCCCTGGGGAGTTACATCCCGAAGGACATTCGAACCCGAGGGTGTAGGATGCCCTATCCTGGGGACAGTGAACTCTGGCCCTGTTGGCCGCACTTCTACGGTTCATGCTTCCAGCCCACCCGACTGATGAATGTTTGGTTTATGTACTTGACTATCTCTCTCTTCCTCTCTTTTCTTCTTTCTCTTACCTTCTGTGCGGGACCTGGGAGGGTGGGTGGAGTGGCGGATGGGGCCGGGAAAGGAGGGACCCTTGTCTGGGGTGTATGGATGGTGTGTGACTTGATGAGGATGGCTCTGATTGCGAATCTTAGGGTTCCCTGCCATGGCAAGTAATGTGAATAGACCCCTAAAGATCCTGTCCCTTAACGTTAAGAGCCTTAACTCGCCCAATAAGCGCAAGCAGATATGGCATTACCTTATGCGGCATGACCCAGACATCGTTTTCATGCAAGAGACCCACCTTCTTCAGGCTGACACTGGGCGCATGGCACATCCTGGATACCCTCTCCAATACTGGGCGGCGGCGGACACGAAAACGGCAGGGGTGGCGATTTTGTGCAAAGCTGGCATCAGGCGGGGGAGGATAGGCTCTTCCGAAGTGGTGATGGCCGTTTCCTTAAGGTGACTGTTGAGGTGGGACTTCGACGTCTTACACTGTGCAATGTGTATGCCCCTAATCTGGCGCAGGATCGTTTCCTCCGAGACCTCTTGCGTGATCAGGTACTTCAGGGTAGCCCCTCCATCGTCCTCGGGGGAGATTTTAATTTGGTGTGGTGTCCGAGGATGGACCGGAGTGAGGGCTCCTTTCACGGGGCGGGGGCGATGTCTCTGGCGCTTCGACCTAGGCTTGTTTGACGCATGGCGATACTTCTCCCCGGATAAGAGAGAGTACTCTTTTTATTCGAGTGCCCACCGCTCTTATTCTCGCATCGATCATGTCTTCCTGTCTCATGACCTCCTTCAGGATGTGGTGGATGCTGGGATGTCGGACATATCCATCTCGGACCATGCACATGTGGAGCTGCTCCTCCGGGATCCGCGGGACGCCCCCCCCCCCCCCCCCCCGAGAGCGGAAATGGTATTTGCCACCGCACCTCCTTAGAGATGCAGCATCTGTTGAGGACATTCGCACAGCCATTACCTCCTATTTTGAGTACAATGACCTGCCAGAGACGCCTTTTCCGGTGGTCTGGTACGCCTTTAAGACCACGATACGGGGCCACATTACATCCCTTGCGATCGCGAGGGCATGAGAGAGGAGGGTGGTAGAAGACGGCTTGGTGAGGGACCTGAGGGTCGCGGAGACGCAGGATCAGGAGGGATCCACCTTGAGGACACGGCGCCGCCTGGCGAATCTTCGGGGACTGCTGCGTGCGAACAGGGCTGAGGGCTCTCTCTTGGCTCTGAAGCAGTTGCACTTTGACGGAGGGGATAAGGTTGGGAAACTCTTGGCGAGACGGCTGAGGGTCAAAGCGGCCATATCCCATATAGCGAACGTGGTGCTCCCTGATGGGTCTCGAGCGACGGCGGCAAGGGACAAGATGGGGACGTTCCGGGATTATTACGCCTCACTCTACACGGCGGACCCACCGGCCCCCGCCCTGTCGGAAGAAGTTTTGGAGCAATATAGCGGGACGAAGCTGCACCCCCTTACGGCTGAACATCTGGAGGAGCCGATAACGCTGGAAGAGATAGCCTCGGCTCTTAAAGAACTGAATCTGGGGAAAACGCCAGGCCCTGATGGCTTGCCGCTCTCCTTCTATCGCCTGTTCCAATCTCAGCTGAGTCCCTACCTCCTTCGGCTCTTCGCCTCTTTTGATGATGGTCAGGGCCCTTCCCCGGACATGGGGATGGCGGAAATAGCCTTAATTCCGAAGCCTGGGAAGGACCCCACGCTTTGCTCGTCGTATCGCCCGATTGCGCTGCTCAATACCGACTTTAAAATATACACCAAGGTACTGGCTAAGCGATTGGACCCCCCATATGCCTGACCTCGTTGACCAGGACCAGGTGGGCTTCATTCGTGGCCGCCAAGGGGCCGATAATGTGCGGAAAATTGCGCATTTGGTGGGAAAGGCGAACCATTGGCGTATCCCGGCGTGCCTCCTCTCGTTGGACGCTGAGAAAGCGTTCGACCGCGTGGACTGGTCATTTCTCCGGGCGGTCCTTTGTAAGGTGGGGCTCGGTCCAAAGATGGTTGCCATGATCATGGCGCCTTATGCTGCGCCGAAGGCTAGGATCCGCGTGAATGGGAGGTTAACAGACCCGATCACCATCGGGAGAGGGACTAGACAGGGCTGCCCTCTCTCGCCCTTATTGTTCGCCTTGGCGATAGAGCCTCTGGCGGATTAGATCAGGCGAGACCCGGGCATCCACGGCATTTCGATGGGTGGACAAGTCCATAAAGTGGCGCTTTACGCAGATGACCTCATCCTTACCCTTACGGAGCCCCGACAGTCTTTACCAGCGCTCCACGCAGCACTCTGCTCCTTCGGAGGCGCCTCTGGTCTGAAAATCAACCACGATAAATCGTGGGTACTTAACCTTACGATCCCTCCGGCCGATGTCCCCTCGTTAGAGCAGTTATGCCCCTATCGCTGGACTGATCGCCATATTAGATACCTCGGCCTATCCCTGACCCCCTCCCTGGAGGATTGGTCGGCACTCAACTGGACGGATTGCCGCAGATCCATCCTTGATGACCTGAGACGCTGGAAACCACTTATCCCTTCGTGGCTGGGAAGGCTAAACGCAATCAAAATGTCTATCCTGCCTAGACTCCTTTATCTGTTTCAGTGCCTTCCTACACCTATCCCCTTGCCAAACATTCGAGCCCTGCAAAAAGACTGCACTAACTTTATATGGGGTGGTAAGAGACCCCGCTTCTCTCAGGCGCTTCTTATGGCCCCGCGAGATCACGGAGGGCTAGCATGCCCTAACCTAGTGGATTACTACTGGGCTGCTCACCTGCGCTTTGTGGTTGAGTGGGGCACCAGGCGGAGCGAGAAGGGGTGGCTCCATATGGACAGGGCGGTTACGGGCCGTACCATCTGGAATCTGGCTTGGATTCATAAAGCGGGGCGGTCCCCGAGTGCATATTTGGCGGTGCCCACAAAGACAGTACTGAACGTGTGGGACAAGATAGCGGTACGGAGAGGTCTCACGACTTTTCCCTCCCCGCACACCCCTATTGAAGACAACCCGTGGTTTCCACCGGCTTACCGCACCAGAGCCTTTTGTAAATGGACACAAGGCGACTGCAGAGTCCTTACGGATCTCTTTGATGGGGGCACCCTTAAGTCTTTTGCCCATTGTAAAGAGGAATTCCGACTTCCGCCTGAGACTGAGTTGCAATTTCTCCAATTGCGCCATTGGGCCTTGACGGACGCGGTATACCCAGGGGCCACCCAGGCCTTTACCCCGTTCGAGCGTCTAGCCCGCTCCTGCACTGACACGAAGGGCCTAATCTCCCCGATATATCGGATTATGCAACACCCTCAGGCTCCCCCCTTGCAGCCGTACCAGCAAAAATGGCACGCGACGCTGGGTGCCGATATAGCGCCGACACAATGGGCTCGCCTGTGGGGAGATATCCCCAAAGTATACCGCAGCAAGAAAACGCGTACAAAGTAATGACACAATGGTATTACACACCACAGCGCTTGCACAGAATGTTCTCCTCTTCCTCTCCCGGTTGCTGGAGGTGCCATCATGTGCTGGGGGACTTTCTACACATCTGGTGGACCTGCCCCCCGATCGCTATCTTTTGGAAGGAGGTTCTGAGCCACATAAGAGGGGTTCTGGGGTTCCCCTTGCCTGATGCCGCTAGTACAGTATTGCTGGGAATCAAACCTGCCAATTTGCTTGCTCTGACCCGTAGTGAATGGAACATATCATTGCAAATGCTGGGTGCTGCCAGACAACTTATTGCCCTGTACTGGAAAAAGGTGGAGGCCCCACCCCTTGCTGCATGGTTTGGGAGACTCTGGCATGTCATCACTATGGAAATGCTTTCAGCAAGACTACAGTATCGCACTACACGCTTTGAGAAAGTTTGGCAGCCACTGGTGACTTATCTGTGCAAGAGTGAACATGCGAGAAACATGCCTCCTAAGCTGCGGGCGCTGCGTTTAGTGGATGATGCTGTGATCCCCTTTACCCCCCGTACTCCCCCGAGGTAATGGCCCGCGAACCCGGCATGGATCTGCTGAAGGGTGCCTCGACAATTGCTCCTCTCCGGGTCCTATCACTCCCCCTTTCCCGACTTTTTCTTTTCTGCCTCTCTCTCTGCTCTCTCTTGACACTGTCTCTATTCTTTTGTTGCCTTCCTCTAGGCCCCCGGTTATATGTTGGACCGCTATGGTCCGATGTTTGTTTACGTTTTGCCCACTGGTTGCTGCTCGACCCTCAGGGCTGGACCTTATGCGTAGGTGACAATTGGGCGTGATGGACTGCACACAATGCTCTTTCACGCGGCCGGCCCGATTGGGTTGTAGAAAAAAGAAATTGCAGATCATGTACACACAGTAGGTTATTGCACTTAGAGTTATGTGTCGCGGCCGGCCCCTTGGGGGTTGTAGGCTTACCGCTGTGTAAGTGTCACCTTTTTCTTTGCGTATCCCCTTCTGGGGGTAAAATAAAACAGATGTTGAAATAAATACATTTGTATGTCACAATCGTGCTATCAGGATCATGGACTTAGTGTGCATTGAGAAAAAGATGATAACATTAGCATCAAGTTTGTGAGTACAGTCACATTTGTGTCTATCAATCAGTTTAAAAACGAAACTGTGGAGGAAAAGCAGGTCAACTACAGTGGACATATGGGTCCAGTAGTCCAAGAAATTATGTATATTATTGACTGTCCACTGTTGCGTGCCTATACACAAGGTAATATATAACAAGGGTAATACCATTAGTATTTGCACTGTGCTAGGCGGTATCATTAGCTTAGAAAAAGAAGGCAAAACATAGATTGCGTTAACTTACAAAAGAAACATACAAAACCTATGCAACTGTTGTTCAGTCCTTAACGTCCTATTGAGAGTTGTGTGTTGTTCTCACTGCCGGGGACTACCAGCTACCTTCCTAGTATCCAGAGTTTGTGCTAGCCCGTTTGTACAAGTAGTATGTGGTACAGCACTTAAAAAAAGGAAGGGGGGGGGGGAATTGGCACGGTGTACCCTCTGCCCAAACTCAGAATGGCGTAAGTTACCCATGGGGTGTAGGTCAGGGGAGTCCCCTCCTTCCATAGCCACAGTGAGCTGTGGCTTGATATAGAGAGCATCCCAGTACGTCGCAATGGGAATCTTTTGCAGTCTCAGTGTTTCCTCACGCCTAATGGCCATGCTCCCTGCTTTCGCCCACGCGAGCACTGAGTACCGCCAGGCCATTATTATGAGGGGGTTGGGGGTCAGCCTGCCTGCCGCCGAGCCGGGAACTGAGGGCAGCATGTCCTTCCCGCAGCTGGGCTACCCGCAGTACCAGAGCGCCGGCCCAGGAGCAGTCTACGCGACAGTGGAGCGCCAGGGACTCCTGGCTGCAGCCGAGGGAGCCCGGGCAGGTAGAGGCAGCGAGCTGGGAGCCAGCAGCTCGGCCGCCCTCACCGCCTCGGTGCTGGGCATGTATGTGGCTCACGGGCCCTACAGGGCAGCCCCAAACTGCAGCGCCTTCCTGCCTTACACCATCGAGCTAGCGCTCTTCTCACAGATGGTAAGTGTGGGCGCGGGGGCAAAGGAGCAGCGGAGAGGCTGAGGGAAGGAAGGGGGAAGTCCCGACTACAAAGGGAACGGGCTGAGAAGGAACAAAAAGAGCCAGGGAGAACGAAACACACCCAGGAGTGCCTTCACTTCAATTTCATGCTCTGCTCTGACTTATTTAAAAGGCAGCATGTGTGGCTTAGAGGTGCGGGCCGGCCTGCTTTCCAGCTGCGCTGCCGAAAACACACCTTTTGCCGCTCTGTGCAGCGTCCGGCGCAGGACGAGCGCCGGTCGGAGGAAGGTGTACGGGCTGCATTTTGGGGAGCACAGCTGTCGACAGAGGCTGTGGCAAGTGCAGGCTTGTGGAATACAAGGAGCCTGTGCAGCCATCGCAAAACCGAAAGCGATCTCTTTTGGAAAAAACAAAGCTGTGAGTGGTGCGTGCACGCGCCCATATGCTTTCAATTATCGCGCCCGTGTCTGGGCACGATAATTGAAACCATAGGACAGGAAATGCGTGTAATAGACACCAATAGGCCAGGGGCGGAGCTATGCGCCAGCCTCTGGCCTATTGTGTGCTATTTAACAAAACGACACGCAGGGAAAGGCCAATAGCAGGCCGCAAAGGTAAAATCACAAGCACGAGCGTGTGCATTTCCCAGGTGCGTTTTCAAAACCCGGACAAAAGGACTCTCGCTGCGTGAACACTGCTACGCAGTGTATTGCTAGGCGCGAGACCTAAAAAAACGGGGCCTTCTTCAGGATTACTGGTCCTGGTGTCTCACAGCAAATATAGGTGAAACAGTACCTGATTCACTTGATAGGTTATGGGAGTGCATCCATTACATCCAGAGAGGGCAACAACAGTGTAAACAACTCATCTTGCGCAGAAACAATGCAAGCATCCATCCTTCGGAGGACAAATACAGCTACAGCAGCGCAAGATTTTCCCCATCACAGGACACTAGCCATTCATGCTGCAGCAGTGCGAGCTTTGCTTCCTCACAGAACACCTATAGCAATGCAGTAGCAAATGAAGCTACCTTCTATCACAGAAGGCAGCAATTGAAGTCTTCCATCCATTCCCTGCAGAACAGATTTAGCAGAGCAGACTATTGAAAGCCAAATGGGTGATATTCCACGTCTGTATCCTGAGAGTCCTGTTGGTGTCACTCGGGGACCTGCTGACACTGCTTTAACTGCTGGTGTCATATTCCACAGACTTGCTGCTAATTTCTTTCGATCCTACTGATGACATTCAAATTTTCAAGGAATATTAGATTTCAAAGGATGAGACCTTGCTATAGGAATACAGACATCTTTCCTATTCATGGAGTGAAAGAGAGAAGAGGAAAGCAGCAAGTGACCAGTATGGCCCATTTAAAAACAGAAAGGCACAAAAAAACGCATTCCTATGCTGCCCTTTTGCTCTCCTCTCACCATTGTCCTTCTGTCTCTGCATTCCCGCTCTTTATTGGATAATCCTTGGTCTACATCATTTTCCCTCTACCCATCCTCTCCCTCTATCCATTCTATCTTTTCCTAACTTTTCCTTATTTGTCATTTTCTTTCCCTCCCCCTCATGTGCACCTCTTCGGCTCACACTTCTATTTCTTGGCAGTCTCTTCTCAGTTTCTCATTTTACCTTCATTTGTCTTTCATTCCTTTCTCCGCAATGCCTTACACTCTTCATTCACATCTGTGGCTGTCACCCCCTTCTGTGACAATTGAACCTATTATAAACTACACACGTTAGACTCTTCTCATTTTACTCTATTTCATCCATGTATCTCTCACACACTCCTCTTGTTCTTACTTGGCTCTACTACTTCTATCGCTGCGTCCACAAACTAGGGCCATTCACTGCCTTCCTTTTCGTAAATGCATGAGCATCCCACTTACTCTTCTCAATCTTATACCGTCCTTTTAGTATGTCGCAATCTCCTCTATCACACTCTCCACTCACTTAACCATTTCTGTCCATACTCTGATATACTGCTCTTTCTATCCTTCCCGCTTCCTAAAGCTTATCAAACTACTTTAACACAGTCAACTCCCCATCTTATCTCATACACTCCTCTGTTCTCTCATGACTTCCTTTCACATATCTTCAAGTCTCACCCTCTTCCCACCCTTCTCTTAAAGACTCTCTTTTCTGTACCACACACTCCTGTTACATCCCATTTTTATTCACATGCTCTCTAGCCTCGCAATGAAATGCTACTCACAAACTCATTCACCCATTCCATTCCCTCTTTCAAATCCTCCTTTCCCTCACAAACCCCACTTACCCTTCTCACACACAATTCCCCTCACAGTATGCCTTCTCTTCCTCGTATCATTCTCTTTTTTCTCTCCTTTCTCACAAGCACTTCCACATTTTCGCTCTCCCTGTTGAATAGATGCAATACTAAAAGATGGCTGTGTTTTTATGTTCGTTATCACCAGGTCAAATGATATTAAAAATTATGCTGACAAAAACAAAGCTGTGTTACACAATTTGACAGTATCAACTTAGAGCAGGGGTCTCTAACTTATTTTGCAATAAGAGCTACTTAAGTTCAGTAATAATTATCATGAGTTACTATTATTTTTTGTGTTGCAATAATGATCAGACAAAAATACTTTACTGGATCCCATATACAAGAATACTAGCAGTGATCACCTCAGCTCAAACAGGAGCGGTGCCAGTAATAATGTACAAAAGGTGTTATCAATGTGGAATGACTGTATGTGGGTAACACATATCAGCAATAGCTGTAACGCCCCAGCAAAAGAGTAATACATTTTTTTTAAAAGTCTCCCCATCGCTAAATGATTTATCAATTATTAGCAGTAAATATATTTTAGAAATTCATCTATTTTTCTTCAAACATCAGCATACAAGTTCTGAAAATACATACACCTACGTCTCATATATACAAGTATACATTTTAATATTCATATGTTAATACAACCAAGCAAAATCTTTACTTTAGTAGGCAAAGATGCACACAGGAGAGCTACCAATGGATAGCTGGGAGCTACAGGTAGCTCACATGCTACTCGTTGGAAAAGGCTGACACTGCTGAGGAGGTCTGAAGAGAAAATCTTTTGCTGAATGGCAAACAAAGCAGAGCAAGATGAAATGTTTGTGTCATTAACAAATTACTGGAGTTTGTGTTAAAACTTTAGTTTTCAAATTTTGAAAAGTAGCCCTCAACTCGTAGGCCACTGGTATAGACCTTTACCTCCTACGTCATTGGTATAGAGCAACCCTGTCACAGTCAAAGTTACTAAGTGCTAGCCAGGCACAAAGGTGGTGATCTCTTCAACAAATGTTAGCAAATACAACAGATCTCGCCTAGAAGACCTACATTATAGACATGCTTGCGGCTGCTGTGCAGCATGAAAAAAGATGCAATGATGCGGCCGCTGCATTATTTTGTAGCAGTGTGCTTGCGTTCAACATATAGGAGCATGGTAACAAAAGGACGCGTTTTATCTAATAATCCAACATAGATCAGTAAATTCATAAAAAGTAGCACAAAAGCACTGTTTGAAAGCAAGGAGGGAAAGCGTGCTTGATAGATAAATGAACAATGGAGGAGCAGTTCGGTGAAGAGACGGGGGTAAATCAACACTGGGTTGAGGAGAGAAGCTAGAAGTGGGAGCGAAAACTGGCAAAAGAGAACAACATGAAGCTCAGAGAGGGGCAGAAGAACAAGGGTGGAAGAGATCAACACAAATTCAGGAGGGAGAGGGAATCATAGGGGCGCAGAGAAAACAGTCAACGGGAAACTGTACGATTCATTGAAGAGAACGCAGTCCTCGACCAGTCCCAATCTGGACTCCGAAGCAACCACAGCACAGAGACCGCCCTACTCGCCGCCACAGACGACATCCGCACCCTCCTGGACCAAGGCGACTCCACAGCCCTCATCCTACTCGACCTATCAGCGGCCTTCGACCCGTCTCCTACCGCACACTAGTCGCCACACTACACAACGCAGGCATACAAGGATCAGCCCTGGACTGGATTCGATCATACCTCACCGGAAGAAGCCAAAGGATCAGACTCCCACCCTTCCTCTCCGACCCCACGAAAATCACATGCGGAGTCCCACAGGGTTCCTCCCTGAGCCCCACCCTCTTCCATGTCTACATGGCCCGTCTCGCAGCCATCGTCCGATAACACGGCCTTAACATCGTATCCTACGCCGACGACACCCAGCTCACCCTCTCCCTCACCTAAGACCCCACCACTGCCAAACTCAACTTCCAGAATGGAATGCAAGATGTCGCAGTCTGGATGACCAACAGCTGCCTGAAGCTCTACGCCCGAGAAGACAGAGGTCCTCGTCACCACCCCTTCTGCATAGGACAGCATCTGGTGGCCGACCGCCCTCGGAAGCCCACCTACCTCCTCAGACCACGCCAAGAACCTCGGCTTCGTACTCGACTCATCACTCACCATGAACCAACAGGTCAAAGCCGTCACCTCCAGCTGCTTTAACACCCTCCGCATCCTCTGCAAGACCTTTAAGTGGATCCCCCCTGAGTCAAGGAAGACAGTCACCCACGCACTCACCTCCAGCAGACTGGACTATGGAAACGCACTCTATGCCGGCATCAACAAGTCCCTACTCCGCAAACTCCAGACAATACAGAACACCGCCGCCAGACTCGTCCTCTGCATCCCCCCGACACGAACACATCAGTCAACACCTACGAAGTCTCTACTGGCTCCCCGTGGAGAAAAGAGTCACTTTCAAAATCCTCACTCACACCTACAAATGCCTAACAACGGACCCAAATACCTCAACGACAGAATCAACTTTTATGTACTCAAAAGAAACCTCCGATCTTCCAACCTCGTACTGGCCGAAACCCCGTGTATCCACAGAGCCAGAGCAGGCGTAATATCCTTCTCTTACATTGCAGCCAAGACCTGGAATGAGCTACCGGCAGGCATCATGTGCCTCCTTGAACACCTTCAGGAAGATCCTCAAGACCTGGCTCTTTGGCTAAACAGATCTGCGGATCCCCTCACGCCTTCGCCCCCATCCCACTCAGCACCTTGAGACACTCACAGGAGAGTAGCCCGCTTACAATTCCCTGATTGATTGATTGATTGTAGATGGTGAAAAAAGCACGAGGGAGACAGATGGAAAACACACACTCATGAAGTGCTCGAACAAAAAAAAGTTGTTCTATAAACGTGGGCATAGGAAAGAGAGGGATAAAATGTCGATTCTCCATCGGAGGACTAAACACAAGATTGACAAAAAAGCAGTCAAACAAGAAACGGCCAAATGAGAGTGACAGAACGCCAACCAATGGTAAGCAATGGACAGGCTCCTAGTCCTGTATTTTACTGGTAAGTCAACAATATGTCTTTCACAAATCGGCCCAACTTAAAAATTATTTGAGTGACAACGCACCAGGTGCTGTGCAATCCCAGCCTTGGTGCTACAACTGTTCAAAATGTTGAGAACTGACACTGAGTGGCATGATTGAAAACAAGGGACATCCAGTTGGATCCCAGATCTGGCAGTTTTTATTGAGCTTGAACTCGCATCCAGCCTGGACCCAGTGCATTATGCTGAATTATTCCTCATGTATTTTGTAGACACTGGGACATATTCAGCAGGACTTGCACATTGTCTGCTTCCCCTTCAGAGTATCACATAGCAAGATGTGAGGGGATCTTTGTTATTTTCACTTTCAGCTGGGCCCAAAACAATGGCCTAATTTAAAAGGACATCAGATGGCCACCATCCAGGCTGTGTAGTGTCTGGAGCCTGTAACCTGGATGCCTATGCAATGGAGAACAACAAAGACACACAGCTTGGAATTAATTTACAAGTACTTAGGAGAAACTATGGTTTGGAGGCAGGTTTTGACGTTGTTCAGCCCCTTTATGTAATATGAATGCACAGTCAGAATGTCAGATGATTTGTTTGTCTGAATGACACTTTAATTGGCAAATACTTTTGAATATTTTAGAGCACAGCTTATCCCATTGTAGGGTGTCAGATCGCCTTACATCACAGACAAATCTTTCAAGTGTGTAAATCAATGTACAAGATATGATACATAACACAGTGAGGGTTATAATATATTACCCATGCTGGTAGTCATAATATTTTAGGAGTGCATGATCAGAAGAAACACAGTAAGGAATTACAACATAATGCAGTGGTTGGGGCTGTCTGTACAAACAATACTTTATTACTACCCAACGAAGGCCTTCTCAGAACACCCAGAATAATGAACACACTGAACAAAACAACAAGGATCTAAATTATTTCCTCGCAGTTTGCATGCAGCTCTTTGAATCCGATTCATAGCGCACATTAGTATGCTAGAAATAATGCAATTTATGAACTGCAAGTCGCAAAAGGATCTCTGAGACAAAAGCAAGTAACCTGCTTACCTATCAAGTTAAGAAATAGGTGATCTGCATGGTGTGTGATGTACTTTGAACACAAGTATATCAACCCTGTGTCTTATTCATCAAATTTTCTGTCAAACCTGACTAGACCAAACATCTTTCCAGGAAGTGAATTAACCCCCAGTTATCTTACTGTAAATATTAGACCCAGAAAAACGGCATGCACACACAGACATATGCAGTCAGTATCTTAACTCTGCAATTTATTTTTAATGCAGCCTCTTTGTGAACAATTAAGCCAGAACAGATTTACTATCATATTTTTCATTGTTGCCAATCTAGTTGCAGCGGTTTACAAAAAAAATCTATACATTGACTGTCAGACTCCTCCCCTCGTTAGTCCATCCCCTTTCACCTGCCACACCTTGATCCCCCCCCTCCCCCCCCCCCCTCACAATGTATGGGTTCCCGGGGAACATGTTTTCAAATTACAGCACTTAGTTACAGATGTACCTACAACCAGGCCCGAACAGATTAACATCAAGAATAGCTGCCAAGTTTCCGAGGTTCGTGCGTGGCGTGCTGTGCCAGCCCAGGCATTTCTTTTTAAATTTGGGACTTGTAGTCTTGTTTTACAATACAATTACAAGACCAAAAGTCCCATATTTCAAAGAAATCTCGACTGGAGCAGCACATCACGCATTAACCAGACAGATCCCTGCTCCTTAACCAGCAAACAACGGCTGCCAAACCAGGTCGCCTATTCTATTATTCAGCACTCACGTTGTTCTGACCCGACTACCACTAGGACCAATTGTCTGCTCGCAATATACCAACACCTCCCTTGGCCCACTCCCCCAAGATACACATACCCTCCTCCTCCCACGTGAAGCTGCTCATTCAACCCCTGTTCACGGTTTAGAACCCCACGTGCCCTGTCACCTTGGTATCCACATCAGCCAGACAGTCCCTGCGGAACTGATCGAACAGGCCTTGGCTCTTGAGGCGGTTTACGATCTGCGCCACCAACTTCGGGTCCCCAGGCTGCGGGTTAGCCATGGCGGCGAACTGTGCCGTTTAAATACTGGCCATGGCAGAGGGAGAAGGCTCCGCTCTTTTCCCTACTGGCAGACTCGAAAGTCCTCAAACCCTAAAGCTGTCAGCGCTGCAAAGAGCGCCCCCCTGACCCGGAATCCGAAGGTGATTGTTGACAAACAACGACTACTCACTTCCGCCTAGACGCCTTCTCTGAAACAGTAGCTGAAGAAACGCAGCGACCCCTACCGATAAAAAGCAAGCCCTACGCAAATAGGATGGTTATCACGTACTCGGTGCGTCCATCATAAACGTCTTCCCCGCAGCACCCCCCTCCCGGTCTGGTTTTAGACCAGTCTACGCATGTGTAGCAGGATAAAGAGGGACGTACAGTGGGTTGCGCTAACAGAGGGGGGAAGAGGAAGAAGGGGTGAGGGTTTGTAGCGAAACAGCTGGGGAGGGAGAAAGTTATGGGGAAAAAAAACGCTAATCAGAAACACACACCCTACAACCAGGGCACAACTCCTCAATTTATTTATGCGTTTTTATATAGCGCGGACTTTACCCGAAGGTGTCAGAGCGCTTCACAGTAGGAACATAACTGATACATGAGAACATTACAAGTGAGAAAAATACAAAAGCAAACGTTACATTAAATGAAGCAAAAATGACAATCGTGTGCCAACAAAATACAAGAGGTAGCAAACGGTGCATTACAAAAGTGACAATCGTGAGCCAACAAAATACAAGAGGTAGGAAACGGTGCATTACAGGTGGAAAAAGTGACGTGTGCTGGTTACAAAAGCGTACAAAATAAACATAGAGGTATAATACTGCAATATAAGGAGGACACTCAAGCACAAGAACAAACGTTACGTAGGCACTGGTGGCACTTGTGCAGGTATCGAAAACAACCAAATGTAAGAGGTAGAAAACAGTGTGTTACAAGAGAAAGTGACGGGTGCATGTTACACACAAGTACAAAACATAGGTAGAAGGATAATACTGCAAAAAATGGCAGACTCTCAGACCACAGGAGCACACTGGGAACACACTTCCATAGTCAAGTTAGTAGATTTTCTAAATGGAAGGGTTTCCTTCAGATAATAGAGAGGGCATGGACTACATTTGGAAGTGTCTTTGAAGGAGGAGAACTTTGAGGTCCGATTTGAAGGCCTGGGAGGAGGTGGTGGTCCGGAGCTGAGGCGGAAGTGAGTTCCAGATTCTCACTGCGCTGCCAGAAAAGGATTGGGCCATCGATCTTTCCTTCTTGAAAGTGGGAGGTTCAAGCAGTAGATTTTCCGCATTTCGTGATGGTCTAGAGCCTCCAGAGAGTTTCAGTTTATTCGCCAGGTAGCGCGGGGAGGAGGAGTGCAAGGCGTTGTGGGTGATGCAGGCAGTCTTGTAGATAGCTCTAGCCTCGATGGGAAGCCAGCGGAGGGTGGATAGCATGGGAGTGATGTGGTCTCTTCTTTTGGCCCCAAAAATGAAACGAGCGGCTGAATGGAGAACAGACTTAAGGGGGGACAGGTGGGATTTGGGTAGGCCAGTCAGATGAGAATTGCAGTAGTCCAGTCTGGAGAGGACCAGCGATTGGACCAGGGTTTTAAGGTCATGCTCCGGGAAGAAGCGACGAATCCCCCAAAGAAGGCGCAGTTGGTATCGGGCAGACTTTGCAATTGAATTAATATGGGAGAGTAGATTGAGTTTTGTGTTGAGTATGACACCAAGGGATCTTGTGCTGTCAACAATGATGGTGGTGAGTTACAACGGGGTGGACCCTAAGAACTCTCTGACCTGGGTCAGTTAATCAGGTTTCACCACGTCAACAATGATGGGTTTATTGTTCAGCAGATTCATCTGGTCCATCCATGATTGAACCGGGGGAGGAGAAAGTGAGGAGGAGAGGAGGAGGAATTCAGTTTTGGAGGGATTCAGAATCAGTTGATGTGTTGACATCCAGTTTTGAATGGAGTCAAGGGTAGAGCTTAGGATGGAGAGATCGTGAGTGGAGGCAACCTTGAGGTAGATTTGAGTGTCGTCTGCGTAGAGATGATAGTTGACCCCAGATTTACTTAGGAGATTTCCCAGAGGTTCCAAATCGAGATTGAACAATGTGGGTGCAAGAATAGAGCCTTGGGGAACACCTTGACCCACCGCCGAAGGAGATGAAAGACTGTCCGCTATTTTGATCATTTGGGATCTATCAGAGAGGAAAGAAGCAAACCATTTCAGCACAGTGCCCTCCATGCCCATTCTCTGTTGAAGAGTGTTGAGGAGGGTGTTGTGATTGACAGTGTCAAAGGCTGCCGAAAGGTCGAGGAGAATTAGAAGACAAGACCCCCCCGAGTCTAGTATTCGCAGCGCGTCATCGATCACTTGCAGCAGGGCAGTTTCAGTGCTGCAGTTTTGAAGCCGGACTGAAAATTGTCAAGAAGATCATTTTCCTTGATATGACGAGAGAGTTGTTTCGCAACACATCTTTCTGTGATCTTCGCAAGAAAGGGTAGGTTAGTGATAGGGCGGAAGTTGTTGAGGTCATTCGCCTCCGCAGTGGGTTTTTTAAGCAGAGGGGTGACCTGCCCAGTTTTGAAGGGAACAGGAAGGGAGCCTTGACAGAGTGGGAGGTTGACCAGAGTGGTCCAATAGGGAAGAGAATGGGTATAGAAGTCAATGGCAATGGCACTAGGGATTGGGTCGAGCGAGTGGTTGGAGGGCTTAGTTTCGAGGATGCACTTGAGGAGGACATCTTCAGAGATGGGGTCGAAGTTCTGCCAAATGGCTAGTGATTTGCGCTCCTCTGGAGGGGTAGGATGAGCGACCTGAGCCACAAGTGATTTCACTTTTTTGTCAAAGAATACAGCGAAATCCGCAGCTTTCTTTGTAGAATCCTCCAAATTGGAGGTTGGGGGAGCGAAGTTGGTATTCTTGATGAGATCAAATAGTTTTTTGGGTCTATTTTTGGCTGAGTCAAGGAGTGTTCTGAAGTGTGATGCTTTCCCCAGGAAGATGTGCTTGTGGTACTTGGATCTTGCTGAACGAAGCGTAGCCAAATTATCGGTGGAGGGTGCTTGCCCCCATTGTTTCTCCAGAAGTCTTAGGTGCTTCCTTTCTTCATATAGGGATTTGTTGAACCAGGGTGCTGAGGGAATGGGCCTTTTCTTTTTGCTTTGGAGAGGAGCGCCGCTATTGATTTCGACTGCAAGGACTGAGAGGCATTGTGAGGTGAGATTGTCAACATCTAGGTTCGGGTCTAGCCTTGGAAGTGACAGCAAAGCTGATTCACAGAGGGAAACAGTGTCAATATGTTTAGCGTCACGGAACCAGGAGGTAGCCCTCTTAGGTTGGCCAAGAGTTATAGAGTGAGCTAGGTGAAGAGAGAATGGGATGAGGAGGTGGTCAGACCAGTCTACGTGAATAGGGGTAGCGATAGAAAGCATGCCTGCTTTAGAAATAACAAGGTCCAGGATTGAGCCCTTAGAGTGTGTTGGTTCTGTGCAGTGTTGGATAAGATCGTTTGTAGAGAGGAAGGTGGCCAGCAAGTTCGCAGAAGAGTCATGCAGGGAGCCCCAGTGGAGATTGAAGTCACCCACGAAGGTCTGATTGTCACTTTGTGTGTATTGGTCGCTGATGAAGTCAGTGAGTTCCTCCATAAACGAAGGGCCGCTGCCAGGTGGGCGGTATATGACATGGAATCTGAGGGTTGAGCGGTGGTGTATTTGAAGCTCAAGAGATAGACATTCAAAAGTGCGGAAGGCGCTGATGGGAAAAGCCTTGAGTTGAAGATCCACCACCACCAGCAACAGGTTGCCCGAAGAAGCTGGAACAAGATCACAGCCGACCAGCTCACCGCTTCCCTGAACCAGCACCCCCCCGCCAGCTCAGCGAACCCCAGCCAGGCCGCCGACAACCTCACGAAGTGGATCAACAACGGCGCGGACGAACTCGCCCCTCTGAGAACCCCGCCCAGCAGACCCTGCAGCAGAAAAACACCATGGTTCACCGACGAACTCAAGAGCTCCAAGAAGAACTGTCGAGCCCTCGAGAAAGTCTGGAGAAGGGAACCAACTACGGACAACATGACCACCCTCAAGCTCGCCACCCGGAAACACCACCAACTGATCCGCGCCACCAAGAAAAATACATACAAGGACCGGCTGGACAACAACGCACACAACTGCAAGGAACTCTTCAACATCGTGAAAGAGCTCTCCAACCCCAACGCCGGAAACAATGACATCACCCCGTCGCAAGACCTCTGCAACTCCCTCGCGTCCTACTTCCACAACAAGATCTCGGACATACACAACAGCTTCAGCAACCAACCAACGCAAGCCACAACCGCAACAACGCCACCCACCACCACCCTCCGCACCTGGACTCCGATCAGCACCGAAGACACCATCCGCACAATGAACTCCATCCATTCCGGATCTCCGACTGACCCCTGCCCTCACCACGTCTTCAACAAGGCCGACGCTGTCATCGCACCCCACCTGCGGGACATCATCAACACCTCCTTCGACACCGCCACCTTCCCTGAGAGCTGGAAGCACGCCGAACTCATCGCTCTTCTCAAGAAACCCACAGCAGACCCCACCGACCTCAAGAACTACCGTCCCATCTCGCTCCTCCCGTTCCCGGCCAAAGTCATCGAGAAGACCGTCAACAAACAGCTGGCCGCCTTCCTCGAGACGAATGGATCCCTCGACCCCTCACAGTCTGGCTTCCGAGCGAACCACAGCACCGAGACCGCCCTCATCGCTGCCACCGATGACATACGAACTCTGATGGACAACGGAGAAACAGCGGCCCTCATCCCCCGGGACCTCTCCGCGGCTTTCGACACTGTCTGCCACCGCACCCTAGTACAGCGCCTCGGCAACATCGGAATCCAGGACAAGGCACTGGAATGGATCACCTCCTTCCTCGACGGAAGAACACAGAGAGTCCGCCTACCACCGTACAAGTCAGAGGCCACCAAAGTCATCTGCGGCGTCCCTCAAGGATCCTCACTGAGCCCCACCCTCTTCAACGTCTACATGAGCCCCCTCGCGGCCATCGCACGCCAACACAACCTCAACATAATCTCCTACGCCGACGACACCCAGCTGATCCTCTCCCTGACCAACGACCCCGCCACCGCCAGAGCCAACCTGCACGAAGGGATGAGAGAGGTAGCCGAATGGATGACGACCAGCCGCCTGAAACTGAACTCGGACAAGACGGAGGTCCTCATCCTGGGCTCCTCGCCCTCCGCCTGGGACGACTCCTGGTGGCCCACCGCCCTGGGCACCGCACCCAAACCGACGGACCACGCACGCAACCTGGGCTTCATCCTGGACTCCTCCCTCTCCATGACCAGACAAGTAAACGCCGTCTCCTCGTCTTGCTTCAACGCCCTCGCCGCCGTCCCCCGCATCCGAAGAGCGACAACAGGAGGAAGGTCCTTCTCCTACCTGGCCGCCAAGACCTGGAACTCACTCCCGACCGACCTGCGCCTGACCCAAGACCACCTCTCCTTCAGGAAGAAGCTCAAGACCTGGCTGTTCGAGCAGTAACGGCACCCCCCCCCCCAACCCAGCGCCTTGAGACCCTACGGGTGAGTAGTGCGCTCTATAAATGACCTGATTGATTGATTGATTGATTGAAGGGAGTTTCTAAAGATGACTGCAACACCTCCCCCAACTTTGATAGGTCTGTCATTCCTGAAAATAGAGTAGCCTGTGGGTAGAAGGAGATCAAACATAGAGTGAGAGGTATCGTTGAACCAGGTCTCTGTTAGGAATAACAGGTCAATATTGTGAAGGGTGATAGTATCAGAGATTTCGATTTTGTGTTTTATTGCAGATCTGCAGTTGTGGAGTAGGCAGCGCAGTTCTGTCGAGACTATTTTGGTGACGGGGTCACTGGGGCTAAGAAGGGTGATAGGGATATTATACCTATATGAGGGTGCACGGGAGGGTTTAGGTGGATGCTTGGTTCTGACAGAGGAGATGGTTGGAATAGAGTAGGTAGTTGGGTTACTCGGAGATGCTGGTTTAAGAAGGGTGGCGTTCAAGGGCTTGTGTGTGATGTCAATAAGCATTTGCAATGCAATCGGTTGGAGCTATTGGCGTGTTGCAGATGACAATGTTTCTTTCATAGCTGCCAAGGTTTCAGATTGCTATGTGTGACATTTTCATAATTTAAGTGAAATTATGAGTGACATTTCCACAACTATGAGTGACACTTTCTTGCGCGCAAAATCAAGCAACGAAGACGAGGGAAACATAAACATATCAGAAATGACACCCATTTGAGCAAAGTGACTGCACCAGAAAAGGCACATTTTCACAGCGTAGGAAGTCAGTGCAACGAATGGAGATCATGATTTACAGCATAGCCGCCACGTTTTCAGATTAGTTATGTATGACATTTCCATTGCTGGTTCTTGTTGGGTTTGAGGCTTTTGGATAAAGGAAACAAGTGAAGGTTTGGCTGGTGTGAAGGAGGCAAAGTTGTGGGGGAGGAAAAGTTGAAGGCTGCTGACGGGGACTACTGTGGTGATGTGTCGGGTGCACCTCTTCTCAGCACAACAGCTGTTCTGATTTTCTGCATTTTGTCTACGGAAGACAAAGCCAAATTAAACGCAAACCCTTTGGGTTTGGTGGTGGCAGTTGCTGTGCATGAGGGTAAAATGAACATTTTGGTCAGGGCCGGACTGAGAACCAAAACCGGCCCTGGCAAAGTGCTCGGCCGGCCCCCCACACCCCCAGGGGGGGTTTTGGGGGTGCTACCGCGCTCGTTGCCAGGGCCAGTTTTTGGCCGATTTTGTTACAGGGCCGTTTTTGCAGCAACGCTGCAAAAACGGCCCTGTAACAAAACCAGCCCCCTGAGGCCCAAAACCGGCATCCACCCTTGCGGCGCACCGAGGGATTGCCCGGTGCCCGCAACGGCCAGTCCGGGCCTGATTTTGGTTACCAAGAAAAGTTCACAGGGAATGTTAATGTTCACAATGCATTGAGTTTATGCCTTGGACGCCAGGAGGCAAGGTCGGGACGCGGCGGGCAGCACAACTCGACATTAGAGTTCCCCGCTGCTTTAATCCTGACCGACCTCACTTCCTTCCTGTTCCAGAGTTCTTGTCATTCCTGAAGTTTTCAGTCAACAGGTGTGACCTTTGGCAGGCAGGAGTGACTTCGGTCCGCACTGGGCCCTGGGGCAGGTGCATTATTAAGTACAGATGCTACCCACATTAGCACACACACAGAAGCCATTAGCACTCACGTTTAATTGTCCATTAGAGGCCATTCTCCGCCCAGCCCATACATGCGCTGAGAGGGGACAGCACTCTGCACCCATTGATCGTAACCGACTTCCCTCTGCGGATCCAGTCCTTTTAGACGTTACCAACAGCTTAATGTAGATGGTTTTCTTGGGCTAGAAATGGAAGCAAAAAGAAATACAGGGAGATAAGTCGAAAGGCCGGTTTGCCAGACGAAGACTGTGAAAATCCGGTGGAGGTGTGGGAGAGTCTGTAACATTAGCCATGCCTGTCAACAACAACTGCTGCCATTGGAGAGGTGAGCACTTCCAACTCGTGAGTGGTATCTTGTCGCTCCCTTTCCCTAGCATAATAATCCTTTATCTACTTATTACTGAACTGTTTCTACTATTGTAAAGTGCTGGAAAAGCTGCAACCTGTCCGTGTCACAGGGTCATACCACCATGGTCTTAGCTGTCTGCTGTACCCAGTGTGCGCTAACAATACCAAGTGACACAAGTGCACTAGTTTCAGCTTCATTGAAGCTCCTGGGCCGGTCCGCCCATCCAGCGCCCAACTATCCTGACACTGACGCACTCACTGACCGGACACACTACCACGTTCAAACACCCCCCTCCACCCAAGCACACCCTGTACAGGAACCAGGCTTCTCTCTTCTGTGCAGTTCTGCGGTCAGAAGGGGTGAGCAGCAACCTAATATCAAAAATATGCAAAGTGTTCACCGCTGGTGGCATGTACTCTGACGCCCTCTTTCACTCTGCTAATCCTGAAGTGCATAAATAAGGCTTGTTAACAATTTAGGCCTAGGAGATCATACCTTACTGACTGAGGCGAGACTGAGCCGACAGCAATTGGCGGGACGTAACCACATAGACTTCCTCGACAACGATGAACGCCAGGCCACAGTCTCTGGCTCAGCTGTATGTGCTGCCTCTACATGATGCTCAGAGAGTTTCGATGTAGCTGTGGCCCTTCGGTCATCAGGTCAAACGTCGCCGGGTATATGAACATGCAGCACCGTGCATTGAGTTTATGCCTTGGACGCCAGGAGGCAAGGTCGGGGCGTGGCGGGCAGCACAACTCCACATTAGAGTTCCCCGCTGCTTTAATCCTGACCAACCTCACTTCCTTCCTGTTCCAGAGTTCTGCGAGTGCTATGATTGCGGAGCCATGCCCCTCGCTGCAGTTCCTTCAAGTTCCAAAATAAACTCACCGCCGGCAGCAGGCGCAGCAGGATGTGATGTCACCCGCGGTGCCAGGTATGGCTTTATCTCATTTAGGCGCCCCCCTGTCTGTAATGTTATAGTAGCTTTTGTGCACTACCGTGCGAGAGCAGAGGACCGTGCAGCAGACATAATTTTGATACATTGTAGCAGCCAGTGAGCTGCCTACCAGCACTCAGCCTAGCTCAGCGGTAAACATCCTTCACAACGCGGTCAAAACACCGCGTTGCCATTACGACGCGTCTTTTACAACGCAAGTCGTTACCACGACTTGCGCTGGAGGGCACTCTAGACTAAGGAATAGTAGATTTACTATTCCAACACCTTCCCTACTGTACGTAGGCTGGAGTTGGAATGGTAAATCTTACTATTCCTAAGTTCAGCACCCTACAGCGCAAGTCGTGGTAACGACTTGCGTTGTAAAAGATGCGTTGTGATGTACCGCGATCATTTTGATCGCGTTGTAACATCATACAACCTGCTCAGCTACAGCTCCAAGCCGACAGGAGCAGTCTGCCTGCAGTGCCAGTTTAGCTGCCACACTCCATAATATTACAGTTTTAGGCAGCGCTCCGGTGAGCTTCAGACACTATGCAAATGCGTGACAATGCATTTCAGTGCGGTGATGCGGATCACCACACTGAAATGCGTTAGAATCACGTCTGATTCGTGATACTTGACAGGACTCTGTTATGTTTTTTTGTTCGCAGTGGAGTTGAATGTACGGTTATGTCTAACCAGCAAAGCTTTACCTTATATACTGAATACATAGTAGTCTTTCGGTTCACACTCGAGTAGATAGAGGAGAAATTATGTCTCAAATTTAAAGCCTTTGTAAACAAAGCATTGGCAATACGTGCACTGCTGTTCCTGACAATAAATAAATACATTGGGGCTGTTAGACCTGCAGGTACCTTAGGCCAAATAGGGACTGTTGGAATTGTGGGTCTCTAGTTGGCAATGGCATACACCTTTGACCAAATAGGGACCCTTGCTTCTAAGTCAGGGAAAGGGGATAACACTCCTGGATAACTTCTGCCACCCCCTTGGTAGCTTGGCACTAGCAGACAGGCTTATCTCAGAGGCAGTGTGTTAAGCATTTGTGAGCACATACAGTAATATAGTGTAAACACTACAGATGGACACTACACAGGTTTTATAAAAATAAGTATTCTTTATATAGACTTATCACAAAACCATAAACTACAAAAATCCTTAATACTGCAATCAATAATAATTCTTCAAGATAGTAGAAATAGTTAAAAAATAGGTTATTCACTTAAAAGCAGTCTTTAGCAACAGATAACCCCAACAGGAGTTATCATGACATCAAGGCAAAGAAATCACAAAGTACGGCGCAGACCGCGAGGTGCACGGTGTCGGGCCCAGAGTCAAAACAGACCCACACAAAACAGTACCTTTGAAAAGCGAAAACAAACACAGCTCATGGCATCGGGGAGTTGCTCTGTCATTGGCGCGTTGCGGGTCGTTTCCTTGCTTCGGGGGAGATGATGTGTCGGTGTCCTGGATGCTGGAGCAGGCAGAGGAGGCGTCGGTTCCTGACGGGAGAGGAGGTGACGTCACGATGGCTCTGAAACCACGGTTCCGTATGATCTCACGATGCCGATGGATTCTTGACCACCCACGTCGACGATACGCTCCACGAAGATGACGGCTTCGGAGCAGCACAGCAGCAGGTGTCGGGCGTACGTCGCAAGTCGGAGCAACGCTCACGGCTATGGCAGGCTGACAGTGTCGTTTGCTGGCGTCGATGTGGCATGGCTGCCGGCATCAGGTCTACATGCAAGTCGGAGCAGCGCTCACGGCTTGGATGCAGATGACAGCATCGCTCGCCGGCATTGGTGTTGCAGAATTCCTTCTGTATCAGCTAGAACAGCAAGTTCCAGATGCAGGCAAACAGAAGGGGTGAAGTCTGCTATCCCTGAGATTTCGGTCAGGAGCAAGCTCAAATCAAGCCCTTGGAGTAATATTCTGCAAGATGAAGACATTTCTTTAAAAGTTCCTTCTCCTTTCCTTGGCAATGAAGACACCACTGCAGGCCAACCCAGCAAACAGCACACTGGCAGAAGGGCAGTCAAAACTCTTGCAGTTTCCTTGATCCTTCTCTTTTGCACAGGTTTATCTTGTTTTCCCAGAAGTGATCTAAAGTTCTTGGGCCTGGGCCCCAATATTTATACTAATAAACACCACTGGGTATGGGCTCCCAAGCAGCAAGGCCAAGCCACAGCCTTATGTACTATAAACTAAAGAAATGCCAATGCTGCCTATCTCAATTTGAAATCAATTTTTCTTCTCACCCTTGAATCAAACATAAAGTGAGGAGACCTCAGTTTCTTGATTTAATCTTTTTGTTTGTTTTAATTCACTTCATTAGAAATATTCAAACTTATTTTGTTCAAATTTTTTTTTTACTATTTTCAAAAACACTTATAACACACAATTTATGCAAAACATTCTATGCAATAGACAAAAAACCTCACCCTTCTATCATCATTCACACTCAATGTCATATCAAAATCACTATCAAACATTCCCAGACAAACTCACAATCATACCATTCGTATTTACAAAAAATAAATAAACAAATTTCTCAAAAAACAAATTTTACATAGCCATAGATTACAATGTAAACATAAGTCAATAATCCATAAAATTCCGATTGTCTGTTTAGTTTCTTATGGCTTTGAAAACACGAGGTCTACGCATTTCGAACTCTTCTTATTGCAGAGTTCTCATCAGGACCACACACTGTGAATGGAGAGGGGAGACCTATATTAGGTGTATGCTCATAACCACATCTAAAATTGCTAGTTAATATTTATACAGCAAAATCCTTTGTCCTCTGAAGGGAGAGGGTCCTGTACCTAGTCCAAACCTGTTTTGTGCATTCCTGGAGCACTTTCTTTACATGACTCCTTCTTTCCTTTGGCAGGGTGGGCTATGGTCATCAGACACACCACAGGAGGTGGAGCCAGCATTGTGGAATGCAGGCACAGTCCTATTCAGGCCCAGGTGCTACTCCTCCCACCACTCTACATGCAGATAGGTCTATTCAGCCCTGTGCTGACTTACCCTGTCTCCTGGAGCCACCCCAGCCCCTGTCACTCACAAAATCAGACATACAATACACAACCTAGCAGAGGCTGGCTGGATGGTTAGGCAAGAAAATACCTACGTTCTAAAAGTGGCATTTTCAAACACAGAATGTTAAAACAAACTTTACTAAAAGGTGTATTTTATCATTCTGAGTTCAGGCATACTAAATTCGAATTTCTACGATGTTCCCTGGGTCACTTAGGATTATAAGATGTTATGATCAAACTGCCCATTCTGGCCTATGGGGACAGGTATCCTTGCAATAGTGAAAACACGAAAACGGCTGTAATTCACTATCAGAACATGCCACACACATCAGGGCATGGCCTACCTCTTATATACAATTCACCCTGCCATAGGGCCTACCTTAGGGGTATCCGATATGCACACAAGGGAAGGCTTAGGGACTGGCAAGTGGGTGCACTTGCCAAGTCGACATGGTAGTAACAGACTGCACACAGGCTCTGCAATGGCAGGCCAGAGACACATTTTACAAGCTGCTTCTGGGGGTGGCACAATCAGTACTGCAAGCCCACCAGCAGCATTTGATTTACAGGCCCTGGGCACACATGGAGCACTATACTAAGGTCTGACAAGTAAATAAAATAAGCCAATCATTGAGTCACTAATCAGTACATCAATTTAACATATGGAGCACTTGCACTGTGGCACTGAATAGCAGTGTCACAGTGCCCAAAGTATCTAAACCAGCAAAACATATCAAAAACAGAGGAGGCAATCAGTGGAAAATGGAAGGGAGACTCACGTCAATGGTACCAGGTCTAACGTGTGTTCTCTCAAGCTGAATTGTGGGGAGAACTACCCTTCCACTTGGGAGTTCTCTTCACTAAGACGAAAAAATCTGGACAGACCTTCAGCATTGGTGTGTTCTGTACCAGGGCGGTGTTCCACCGTAAGGTCCATCCCCTGTATGGAAATGGACCACCTCAACAACTCTGGGTTCTCACCCCTCATCTGCATCAACCTTCGGAGGGGCCTGTGGTCTGTCTGAACCCAGTAGTGAGTCTCAAACAAGTATGGTCTCAACTTCTTCAGTGCCCAGACCACAGCAAATGCCTCACACTCGATTGCCCTCCACCTCTGTTCCATTGGAAGTAACCTCCAATTAATTAATGCTACAGGTTGGTCTAGGCCCTCCTCATTAATCTGTGAAAGTACAGGCCCCACACCATGCTCTGAAGTGTCTGTTTGGACAATAAATTATTTTGAGAAGTTGGGCGTCTGAAGCATGGGTGCTGTGCACATGGCAGTCTTTAGAGCGTCAAAAGCCTTCTGAGAGGTGTCAGTCCAGTTCACTTTCTTGGGCTGCTTCCTGGAAGTCAGCTCAGTCAAGGGTGCAACAATGTTGCCATATCCTTTGACAAACCTCCTGTAGTACACCGTGAGTCCTAAAAAGACTCTCAACTGTGTCTGAGTCTTGGGGGTTTCCATGCCAGGATGGTATCAATCTTGAGTTGTAGGGGCGCCACCTGGCCGCTCTCTACCTGGTGCCCCAAGTACACCATGAAACCCTGCCCGATCTGACACTTACTCACCTTGATCATGATGCCTGCGTTTTGCAGTGCCATCAACACTTCCCAGAGGTGGCGCAGATGTTCTTCCCAACTGGCGCTGAACACCGCAATGTCATCCAGGTAGGCGGCACTGAAATCCTCCAGTCCAGCCAACAGATGGTTGACCAACCTCTGAAAGGTAGTAGGGGCATTCTTCATCCCAAAGGGCATAACCTGGAGTTGGTAGTGCCCATCTGGTGTGGAGAATGCGGACCTCTCTGTGGCCACATCAGTTAAGGCGATCTGCCAGTACCCAGATATCAAATCAAAAGTGCTGAGGAACCGTGCAATCCCTAACCGATCAATGAGCTCATCAGTTCTGGGGATGGGGTGTGTGCCAGTCCTGGTGACTGACTTGAATCCTTGGTAGTCCACTCAGAAATGGAGTTTGGGTGTGTGGCACCAGGCGCTGCAGCCTTTGGGACCAAGACCACTGGGCTGGCCCAAGGGCTGTTAGAGAACCCAATCACCCCTAAGGCAAACGTCTTGGAGACCTCCCCCTTAATGTAAGCTTTGACCGTGCCAGTCACTCTGTACGCCTTGTGCTTAACAGGCGGACTGTCCCCAGTGTCCACATCATGGACGCACCACTCAGTGACACCAGGCACCAGGGAGAACAAATCAGGGAATTGTCCCAACAGTTGTCGACAATGTTGTTGCTGTTCAGGGGTCAGTGTGGCAGAGAGGCTGACACCATCCACTGACCCATCTTGCTCTGTTGCAGACAGGGGGTCAGGAAGGGGGTCGGTCTCCTCCTCCATTCCATCAGCTGTTGCTAGGAGCATGCTCACTTCGGACCTTTGTAAGTGGGGCTTCAGGCGGTTAACATGCAGGACCCGCAAAGGGTTCCTAGGAGACTGCAAGTTCACCAGGTAGGTGACATCACTCTTGCACTCCACCACCTCAAATGGTCCGCTCCACCTGTCGTGGAGCTCACAGGGCTCCACAGGGGCCATGGCTCAAACTTTCTGACCAGGCTGAAGCTCAGAGTGCCATACTGATCGTACGACCGCTTCATCTCTTTCTGGCTGGCTTCTAGATTCACCTGAGCGAGTTCTCAGAATCGCCGTGTCTGGTCCTGAAGGCCAGCGTGTAACTGTACACATCCTGGGGAGGTTTCCTGGGAGATAGTTCCCAGCTTTTCTTGACCAGACTAAAAGGTCCTCTTACTGGGTGACCACACAGCAGTTCAAAGGGGCAGAACCCTAAGAACTTCTGTGGCTCCTTACGGTAAGCAAAAAGAAGGCATGGCAAGAGGACGTCCCATTTATGCCTCATAGGTTCCTCAAGACCCATAATCATGCCTTTAAGGGTCTGGTTGAATCTCTCAACCAGCCCATTACCTTGGGGTGGTAAGGAGTGGTGAACTTGTATGAAACACCCCACTCCTGCCACAGGGACTTCATATAATTAGATATGAAGTTGGTATCACGGTCTGACACCACCTCTCTGGGAAACCCCACACGGGAGAAAATCCCCATCAGTGCACGTCTCACCACGGGGGCTGTCACTGTCCTGAGCTGGGTGGCTTTCGGGTACCGAGTAGCATGGTCCACCAAGACCAGGATAAACCTGTTTCCCATGGCTGTCTTGGGGTAGAGTGGCCCCACAATGTCAATTCTCACCCGTTCAAAGGGAGTACTGGCTACAGGGAAAGGTTGGAGAGGAGCATTTTGCTTTCGTCCACTTTTCCCACTTGCCTGGCAAGTTTGACAAGTTCTACAATGAGTGTCTGAACTCTTCCGCATCTGGGGCCAATAAAAGTGTGTGACAAGCCTTTGAAAGGTCTTGTCCTGCCCCAGATGTCTAGCCAATGGCACATCATGAGCCAAACCCAGGAGGAAGGCTCTGAAGCGCTGGGGTACCACCAGCACATGGGCTGACCCAGGCTCAGCAAGCTTAGGCTCGCTATACAGGAGGTTGTTCTCCCAGTAGATCCAATGTGATCCAGACTGATCACCTGCTGCCTGGTTTGTGGCCTGTTGATCCAAACCCACAAGAGAAGGGCACTTCTGCTCTGCCAATGGGTCAGCTCAGGCAGGTCCCCCAGTTCAGCAACTTGCCCCCCTGTAGGTTCCAGGGCATCCCCCTCAAGGTCTGCCTCCTCCTGGACTGTGGGAACAATGAGGGCTGGTTTTCCGCACCCCCTACCCCTTCTCTTTAAGGCAGGTCCCTGGGCCATACTTTCAGTCTCCAGGACCTCTTAAACACCCTTACTGGCTGCCATAGACCGAGTGGTCACACACGCCCACTCAGGCAGACCTAATATCTCTAAATGAACCTTCTTCTCCACCTTAGCCCAAGGGTAGCTCTCTAAGTCATTGCCCAACAGACAATCAACAGGCATGGCTGGCCTAACAGCTACTTGGAGAGTACCTGAGACCCCCCCACTCAAAGGGAACCTGAGCCACCTCACACTGGCTCCCTGAGTTGTCCACTGCAACCACAGAGAAGAATTCATGAGCGATAACCTACTCTTTAAACACCAGCCGGCAACTGACAACTGTCACACTATCCCCGGTGTCTCTTAGAGCTTCCACCTTCTGGCCATTACTGGTCACCCACTGCCTGTACTTCTTAGCGTTATCAGGCAGCAGGGTCTTGGGGACCATCTCAAAGTCTCCTAAAGATCAAGGGACATTTCTGCGGGACTCCACACACCTTGGGCACCCATCCCCAACTACCACCCCCCCCCGCCCCCCGGGGCTACATTCGCCATCTGCCGGGGTGGTGCACGGGATGGCATATACTAACCCTTTTGGGGACACTGGGGATCATACCAAAGGTGTCCTACTTGCTTACACTGAAAGCGTGAAGCGGGCCCCCTGTGAACACGTTTACCTGTCAGGGGTCTGACTTTTCCTCAGAGAGAGGCTGGGAATCCTTCCCTTGGTTCCCTTGGGAATTACTTTAGGGCCCTTTCTGGAACTCCTTCTGTTTACCCTTGTCCCCCCACTCTTCTACTGGGGACCCTGCCCACATTTGGTGAAGTCTCTCACGTGACCCTTGTGGACCCGGGTGCTGACCCAGCGGTCCGCCTCCTCACCAAGCTTCCTAGGGTTAGTTAACTTGCTATCAATAAGGTGCTGGAGCAGCTCTGGAAAACAATTAGCAGACAAGTGCTCCCATGCAAACAAATCATAAAGCGCCTCAAAAGTATCCACTCTGCTACCCTTCACGAAACCATCCATAGCTCTGCAAAAGAAAGATACATATTCTACCCAAGTGGTTGCCTCCAGTTTCTTACAATTCCTGAATCTCTGACTATAGAGTTCTGAGGTCAAACCATACCTTGTCATCAGGGCTTCCTTCAAGTGGGCATAAGACATCCTATTCTCACTGGGTAGGCCTAACAATGTATCCCTCCCTTCACTCACAAAGCGGCCCCACAACCACGCTTCCCAATCCTTCTCAGGGACCCGGTGGGCCAACATTGCTATCTCATAGGCTATAAACCACTGCCCAATATCTTCATGGTTATGGAAATCTTTGATGACATCACTGGGGATATATAACCTGCCTTCTGAAGGCACAGATGGTGCGCTGCCACCAGAGGGATTGATTTCTAAGCCTTTTGCTTTGGTCTCTAACTCCCTCAACATACTCTCGTGTTCCAACCCCATTCTCTCTCTTTCCAAGGACAACCTGCTATTCTTAAGGTCCCTTGGACCCTCTAATTTGAGCCTGACCATCTCCAGCTTGAGCATCCTGTCTCTCTACCTGTCTTCCAGCTCTGCTGGGGACGGGCCATTGGTAGAGACGCTACTGCTAGGCGGGGACGGCACCACTTCCCTGGCTGGAACCAATGATCCATCCAACTGCCCATCTGCGTCCCTGACTGGCTCCACCAACACGTCTGGTGTATTTCTTGCTTCTACCCAGGCCCTCAGAGCCTTTTGGTATTTATCCTTCTTTGAAATACCTTGGGTAGCAACTTTCAATTTCCTGCAGAAGGACGTCAGCTGTTTTACATTGTAGTTTCCAACTTCTCTTCCTCAAAATCGAGACCCATAGATGCAACAGATACTGGTTGGCTCATGGTAGTGAGAATTGGCAGTTTAAAAAAAATAGTCCAATGAAAAATATTCTACTCAAAATTATGTGGTCGCGTTTGGTCTGCACTCACTAGTAGTGTACACCAATCACTGTATATGAGTCACAAATGCAAGTCCAGAATCCTCACCGCTGACCACCAATGTTAGAACTGGGGGTCTCTAGTTGGCAATGGTATACCTCTGTGACCAAATAGGGACCGTTGCTTCTAAGTCAGGGAAGGGAGATAACACTCCTGGATAACCCCTGCTCACCCCCTTGGTAGCTTGGCACAAGCAGACAGGCGTATCTCAGAGGCAGTGTGTTAAGCATTTGTGAACACATACAGTAATTAGGCCTGGGTGGTAAATTCCGTTCCGCTCGCGGAATTTGCGGAATTTGTGTAATTTCACATTCCACGGAGAATGCGAAATTGCCCAAAACTCTGCGTTCTGCGAATTTGCTAAATTTTTTGCTTGCTCGCGTTCTCAAAATGCGTGTTCGCGAGATATTTCCCCTGAGCACGCAAAAAGCATCGCGAACAAGCAATTCAGCGTGCTCGTGGAATTTCAGCGTGTTCACAGAGATTTTTTACCGTTTCGCGGAGATTTGCGTAACTCGATTACGCAAATTCCGCAAACCGCTACAGTGAAAACACTACAGATGGACACCACACAGGTTTTATAAAAATAAGTATTCTTTATATAGACTTATCACAAGACCATAAACTACAAAAATCCACAATACTGTAATCATTAATAATTCTTCAAGATGGTAGAAATAGTTAGAAAATAGGTTATTCACATAAAAGCAGTCTTTAGCAACAGACAACCCCAACGGGAGCTATTACAACATCAAGGTCAAAGAAATACCAAAGTACGGTGCAGACCGCGAGGTGCGCGGTGTCATGCCTGTTGTCACAACAGACTCACACAAAACAGTACCTTGGAAAAGCAAAAACAAAGACAGCTCACAGTGTCGGGGAGGTGCGGTGTCGTTGGCACGTTGCGTCATGGGTTCCTTGCTTCGGGGGAGATGATGCGTAGGTGTCCTTGATGCTTGCGCAGGCAGGGGAGGCTTCGGTCCCTCACAGGAGAGGAGGTGATGTAACGATTGCGTCGAAACCACAGTTCCGTACGATGTGACGATGTCAATGGATTCTTGACCACCCACGTCGACTATCAGCTCCGCAATGATGTTGGCTTCGGAGTCGAGCACAGCAGCAGGCGTCGGGCCTACGTCGCAAGTCGGAGCAGTGCTCACAGCTATGGCAGTCTTACGGTGTCGTTCGCTGGCTTCGATGTGGCACGGCGGCCGTCGTCAGGTCTGCGTTGCAAGTCGGAGCAGCGCTCACAGCTTCGATGCAAATGACGGCGCCGCTCGCCGGCGTCAGTGTTGCAGAATTCCTTCTGTATCAGCTAGAACAGCAAGTTCCAGATGCAGGCAAACAGAAGGGGTGAAGTCTGGTATCCCTGACACTTCAGTCAGGAGGCAAGCTCAAATCAAGCCCTTAGAGTAATATCGTGCAAGATGATGAAAATTCTTTAAAAGTTCCTTCTCCTTTCCTTGGCAATGAAGACCGCTGCAGGCCAAGCCAGCAAACAGCATACTGGCAGAGGGGAGGTCCAAACTCTTGCGGCTTCCTTGGACCTTTTCCTTGGAAAAGGTTTGTCTTCTTTTCCCAGAAGTGATCTAAAGTTCTTGGGTCTGGGCCCGTAATATTTATACTGCAAAATCCTTTGTCCTCTGAAGGCAGAGGGTCCTGATCCATAGTCCAAACCAGTTATGTGCAGTCCTGCAGCACTTTGTTTACATGACTCCATCTTTCCTTTGGTAGGGTGGGCCAGGATAATCAGACACACCACAGGAGGTGGAGCCAGCATTGTAGAAGCCATGCACAGTCCTATTCAGACCCATATGCTACTCCTCCCACCACTCTACATGCAGATAGGTTTATTCAGCCCTGTGCTGACTCACCCTGTCTCCTGGAGCCACCCCAGCCCCTGTCACTCACAAAACCAGACATACAATACACAACCTAGCAGAGGCAGGCAGGATGGTTAGGCAAGAAAATACCTACTTTGTGTATTTTGAAACACAGAATGTTAAAACCAACTTTACTAAAAGATGGATTGTATCATTCTGAGTTCAGCCATACTAAATTCGAATTTCTACGATGTTCCCTGGGTCAGTTAGGATTATAAGATGTTATGATCAAACTGCCCATTCTGGTCTATGGGGACAGGTAACCTTGCAATAGTGAAAAACGAAAATGGCTGTAATTCACTATCAAGACATGCCACGCACATCAGGGCATGTCCCACCTCTTACATATAATGCGCCCTGCCCTATGGGCGTACCATGGGGTGTCTGATATGTAGAAACGAGAAGCGTTAGAGACTGGCAAGTGGGTGCACTTGCCAAGTCAACATGGCAGTCACAGACTGCACACAGGCTCTGCAATGGCAGGCCTGAGACACACTTTACAAGCTGCTTCTGTGGTTGGCACAATCAGTGCTGCAAGCCCACCAGCAGCATTTGATTTACAGGCCCTGGTTACACATGGTGCACAATACTAAGCAGGGCTAGACAAATCCACTCGCCCGCTCGCATTTGCGTGGGAGTATTGATGAGGACGAGCTATTTTTAGGTCCTACTCTCCCTTTCTGGCGAGTAGGAAGACAAGCTTTTTTTTTTTTTTTTTTTTTTTTTTCTGTCTTTGAAACCGGAGCAAAAGTGACAAGATAACAAGATTTAAAGGCATTTTTATTGCTAACAAAAGGGAATGAGCAATAAAGATGCCTTTAAATCTTGTTATCTTGTCACTTATGCTCCGTTTTCAGAGACCGGGGTCAAGTAGGTTGCAGCTAGGTTGAGGGGATTTTCCAAGGTACTAGACCTGCAGGACTAGTGCCATTTTTCGGATTTTTCGAGCCCTGACTAAGGTCTGACAAGTAAATAAAATAAGCCAATCATGGAGTCACTAATCAGTACATCAATTTAACATAGGGAGCACTTGCATCGTGGCACTGAATAGCAGTGGCACAGTGCCCACAAAATCTAAACCAGCAAAACATATAAAAAACAGAGGAGGCAATCAGTGGAAAATGAAAGGGAGACTCACGCCAATGGTACCAGGTCTAACAGGGACCCATGCTTCCACTTCAGGGAAAGGAAGGACACCTTCTTAGATAGCCCCTGCTCACCTTCTCGGTAGCTTGGCACAAGCAGCCAGGCTTATCTTCAAGGCAGGTGTGTAAAGTATTTGCAACCACACTCTCAGTAACCCAATGATGACACCACAAATGGACTCCAAACGAGTTTCTTTAAAAACCAAGTATACGGTTATATAAAAAAGATGTACGATGAGACCACACAATATAAATCCAACATATGCATATTCGTAATATTCCTCCTGGCCGGTTATTAGGCCAGCCAGCCCTTGTAGGTTCTGGTGATATTAATGAGCAATTCTAGATGATTCACTGCTGTCCTAATGCAATGCAATGCAGTTCGTAATGCAAGAATCAGGCACTTCGCAATGTAAAAATATTGCAGTTCGTTACGCAACAATCAAGTAGTTTGTAATGCAAAAATAATGCAAAGAGTAACGCAACAATCAGGTAGTTCATAATGCAGAAATAATGGGATGCGTAATACACTAATCAGGTAGTTCGTAATACAGAAATAATGCAATGCATAATACACTCATCAGGTAGTTCGTAATGAGGAAATAATGCAATGCGTAGTACACTCCAGCACCAATCACGGTACTTTAGGCGGTCTTTCCGCCACTCGTACTGACTCGCGGTCAGCTTCCGTCAACAGATGCCCCAAACACAGGTATGGGTAAACCAAAGTGCAGCTCTGTACTCCGGACCCGGTACTGCTGCTCCCCGGCAAGTACGGGCCGCGATACGAGCTGAAGCAGAGGCTCACTCTGCAAGAATGGGAGGAGCCGAGAGCGTCTTTCTCTGAGCCCGCGCCCCGCCCCAGGTGGCGACACACGTTACCTGGAGGGTGCGACCTTGCTCTCCTCTCTTCTTCTGGCGACTTGGGCCTCCGATGCAACTTTGCGGATTCCGGGCAGTTGAACTCGGCCCTCCCTCGACAGGGTTGCTTCGAGGTCCCGCTCTGGCATCGGTGGGATCGGACCGGCAGCTCAGGTCCTCTGGGGCTGCCGGTCCGAGCCGCTGGTGCTACGAAGATCTCAGGCTGAAACAGGCCACAAGCACACAGTGTCTCTGAAACTCACTTGAGCTTCGGTTGTGCACAATCACAGGGTACTCCTCACGAAGGTCTCAGGTTGCACAAAGCACATGCACACAGCGTCACTGAGACTCACTTGGACTCCGGGACCACGATAACAGGGCAATCCTCACGAAGGTCTCAGGCTGCACGAAGCACAGCATCGCTGAGACTCACTTGGACTCTGGGTGTGCACAATAACAAGGCAATCCTCACGAAGGTCTCAGGCTACACAAAGCACACGCACACAGCGTCGCTGAGCCTCACTTGGAGTCCGGTTCACACGATCACAGGACAGTCCTCACAAAGGCCCCAGGCTGCAAAAAGCACACGCACACAGCGTCGCTGAGACTCACTTGGACTCAGGTGTGCACGATAACAGGGCAATCCTCACGAAGGTCTCAGGCTGCACAAAGCTCATGCACTCAGCATCGCTGAGACTCACTTGGACTCTGGGTGTGCACGATAACAGGGCAATCCTCACGAAGGGCTCAGGCTGCAAAAAGCACACGCACACAGCGTCGCTGAAACTCGCTTGTACTCCGGGTGTACGATAACAGGGCAATCCTCACGAAGGTCTCAGGCTGCACAAAGCACACGCACAGAGCGTCGCTGTCACTTGGACTCCGAGTCCACGATAACAGGGCAATCCTCACGAAGTTCTCAAGCTGCACAAAGCACAGGCATAAAGCGTCGCTGAGACTCACTTGGACTCCGGTGCACACGATCACAGGACAATTCTCACGAACGGCTCAGGCTGCAAAAAGAGCACATACACAGCGTCACGGAGACTCTCCTGGATACTTTTGTGTTCCTGAGTTTCCGCAACAGGAAGGCAGCTCATCACAGCCCCTTGGGGATAAGTTACTTCTGGACACAGCACACAGCAAAGTCCTTTCAAGCAGGGGGACTCAGCACACAGCAAAGTTCCTTGAGCCTCTCCTTGGTTAAAGCAGCAAACTGCAGGCCAGCCTCAGAACACACAGCAAGGGTCAGTCCTTTCCTTCAGTCTCTACAGCTGTTTCTTCTTTGGCAGAGGTTCCTCTTGACCACGAAGTAGGTTCAATCCTTTTCAGTCTTGATCAATCCATTTCTCCATTCGAAAGTCCAGGGGTTTCAGCTCTCATAGTTATACCCCTAAATGTCTTTGAAGTCTTTGTGTTCAGGGGGGCACTGACCACTGTTCAAACTACTTCTCGGTGCCTTCCCGCCAGTTACACCTTCTTTCTTTTATTAGTGGGGGTCTGGATTCTTTTTTTGTGTGTAATAATTATTTATTGGAGTTCAAAGATAGGCAATTTCATAGGTTACAAAACAATATAATAAATATAAATCAGTATGTGACAAATTATATACACCTGTAATATATTAAGGAAGAGGAAAAAAGGAGGGAAAGGGAAAAAAGGAGAAGGAAAAAGCTATATATAGGGAGGGAAAGAAAAGAGAATTCGAATTTCAGGAATTGCAACGAAAGGGGGTCCACACCTGCTGGAATATTTGTTCTTGGTCTTGTATCCTATAAATTACCTTTTTATAGGATGCTGTCTGTATCATCGCAACCATCCAGTCCTCTTTGGAGGGAGGGCTAGGTGATTGCCACAGCCTTAAAACACAGAGTTTAGCAGCAGTAAGTGCAGTGTGTAAGAGTCGACTTTGAGGTCGTGAAATAGGAGGAAAACTTCTAAAGTCATGTAGCAAAATAGTGGCAGGTGTGAAAGGGAGTGAAAGAGGAATAGTTTCTAGTAGTGTAGATCCTATTTGCTGCCAAAATTGTTTTATAAAAGGACATTCAAAAATTACATGCAGGAGGTCACAATTAGCTTCAGAGCATCTCCAACACCTAGAATGCGATCATAATCCAGCTTGTTGCAACTTTAAGGGAGTCCAATGCCAATCTTGTAAAGTTTTAAAAACACAGAACTTCATATGTGCTTCACGAGTGCCCTTATCCAGGGCTTCCAATATGTCTGGCCAGGTATCTTCGTCTATGGTGATATGAAGCCGTTCCTGCCATTTATCACGGAGAGTAGCAAGAAGTGGCTGCGAATGGGGTTTGGATTCTTAATTACTCAGCAGGAGATGGGACCATTGTTTTATGGCAGCAACCCAGGCCTCTTCACTTCTATGGGCTACTCCTCCCCCTACACTACAGATGCAGGTCAGCTTGTTGCTGTCTCTCCTCCTCCCCTGGGTCTAGACATTCCTCAGATCCTAACACTTTCAAATCCAGACAGTCAATCCACAACCAGGCATAGACACACATAAATGTTAGAGCACAAAAACCCAGCCACTTCTAAAAGAGTGGTTTCTAAATACACAATGCAAAAACCACCTTCACAAAAAGATGTGTTATTGAATTGTGACTTCGGGCATACTAAACTTCCCCTCTCCATCCTAAGCCTTTGGAAAGATAGGCTGAACACATATTACACTGCCTCCCCTAGTCTGTCCTAGATGTCCTTTCAACAGTGAAAAACAAAATGGAGAGTATTTCACTTTTAGGACATGGTACACACCTTAGTACATGTCCTACCTTTCACATGCACTGCACCCTGCCCGGAAGGGTACCTTGGGCCTACCATAGGGGTGTCTGAGGTGCATAGAAAGGGAAGGGTAAGGCCTGGCAAGTGGGTGCACTTGTCAGGACATCATGGCAGTTTAACAAACTGTGCACATGCACTGCAGTGGCAGGCCTAAATTCTCTCTTTAAAGCTACTTGTGTGGGTGGCATAATCAGTGCTGCAGGCCCACTAGTAGCATTTGCATTAACAGCCCTGGCACACTAGGGGCCAGATGTAGGTAATTCATATTTACCGACTCTTAAATACCGAATTTTACCGATTCGGTATTTAAGAGTCGGTAAATATGAAGGGGGGAGATGTAGGTATTACCGATTCTGTAAATACCGAATCGTTAAGATTCGGTATTTACCGAATCTGTAAATACCGAATCGGTATTGCCCATTGATTCCTATGGGCCTTGAAGCCCATAGGAATCAATGGGCAATACCGATTCTGTAATTACAGAATCGGTAAATACCGAATTTGGCAAGGGTGCGGGGGGTGTCACTTTGACACCCTCTGGCACCCCAAAAATAGGCATGTGCACCATGTGGCACACAGACATGCCCTAAGGGCATGTCTGTCTGTCACATGGCTAGGTGTGCATGCACACATGTTCATGCACACCTGAATTCGGTATTTTAACACCCAATTGGATTGTGTGTTAAAATACCGAATTTGTAGGGCCTTTGGGACTCAGAAGAGTCCCACCTACATCTGGGAATTACCGAATCGGTAAAAATACCGATTCGGTATTTTACAGAATCGGTAAATTTACCGAATCGGTAAATGTACTGATTCTGTAAAAATATGCCCCTACATACCAATTCTTACATACCGGTCGGTAACGGCCGAAAATACCGATTTTTGGCCGTTACCGACCGACCTACATCTGGCCCATAGTGCACATTACTAGGGACTTGACTGGTAAGGCAAACATACCAATCATGGACAACCAATTACCATTACACTTTACATAGGGAGCACTTGCACTTTGACACTGTTCAGCAGTGGCAAAGTGCCCAAAGCATCTAAGTTGGCATCACCATGTCAGAAAAAAGGTCTTGGGGAAAGCAAAAAGTTTAGGGAACTTTAGCCAAAAAGGGCCAAGTCCAACAGGGGCTTTTTTGCAAGCCCCGTGCGCTGCCGGTGTGTCACTTTTAATATGGGAAAAGTGACGCACCGGCGGTCCAAGGGTCTTGTAAAAAATCCCCATGGTTGTTTAGTTGTTTAGATTCTGGCCAAATCACTTAATCTCCCTGTGCCTAACAAAAATGGAATTGTCCTAACCCAACTGGTGCTCATGTAAAGCGCTCTGATACCTCATTTCGGGTCAAGTTCCCGCTATATAAAATTTGTGAAACAAAAAAAAAGTAATGGTGGGGAGTAGTAAACAAAGACAGATAAAGAATAACAATAGTGTGATTTTCGTAAGCAGGGGTTGTGCCAAGTATGTAGCGTTGTGATATGAGGGTGGGGGAGCATCATACCCTGAGAGCAACCTAAAGCACCACTGTTAGACCTGTCAGCCCTTTGGGTGGTCCCTCCTATTTATTTATTTATTTTTGTCCCCTTTTTGCCCCTCAATCTTTTTATTTTTGATGTCCACCGGACTTTTCAGGTATTGACCTAGGGGTTAGGTGCTCTTTGCCCTCATAGTCCTTCTTTCTTTTTCCCTGAGGCCTAGGTGCCTTTCTGACTGGATTTACAAGACCCACAAAATGGTGGCCAGTAACTGCCACAACTGCCACCTCAGAGAACGGACCCATAGGTTAGCATAGGGACATTCCAGAACCTTCTGGACCCTTCTGGACCTTCTGGGGTCAGCCTATATAAGGCGGAATGTTGGGCAGCCATTTTAGAAGGTGTCGTGTGGAGAGGAGAGCTGGAGGACAGGAGTACAGGCGGTGGAAGGAGGAGATTGGTGCACTGTGGGGGTTGACAGACCTGTTGGGCCGCTATCCCTGCTGTATGATGCTATCCCTCATCTGCTGATCTGACCCTGCCAGGACGTGGACTTGAGGTATCCCTGACGCAGGAGAGACCTGTGGGAATCTTAAGTGGGATAAACGAGGCGAGGACAGTAAGAAACCGCCAGGTGAGGGCGACTGAGGCTGACCACTGAATTAACTCAAGGCCCGGGCGGTGGGGGAAGGAAGTAAATCCCTACACTTGCTGTCCCCCAGTGTCCTGTAAGACTGAACTCGTGGCTTTCCTGAAGTGTCCCGCCTAAGTCGGCATTCTGTAATAAGGGATTGCTAAATTTACTTGCCTCCAGTAATCGAAGTACCCTCCGGTGAGGCGCCGCATCTCCCCGCCTGGAGCAGTGTCACGTTCTACGCGCAGGCCAAGTGAGGGGCTGGGCGGTGCCATAGAGGAGGAGCGCAGACTCAATTCCCGCGCAGGCTTAATGAAGGGCTGGGCGGCTCCTTAGGCGCAGTAGTGTCTTGAACGACGCGCAGGCTCAGTGGAAGGCTGGGAGATTCCCGGGCCTAGAGGCGGAGCAGAGCTGAGGTGTCCGCCGGCCGGGCAGGCAGGCCGTGTGAAGGGGACGAGTGATCAAGTAGGAACGCTGGAATCTCAGTGTGATTTCGCCAGGGACCGATCGGTGAAGAAGTAAGCGTCTAGTTTTTGGTGGAATATCCAGAGCTGGACTCGCATCTTAAACAACCGCAGGGTCTTGGGGCTGTAGTGAAGCGGAGACACAGGAGTTCAGACTAGACAGCTTGGTGGTTGCCCAGACTTCCTGTTCCCCGATTGGGGCATGACAAGCATTAACTGAGCTGGAAAGTATTGAACCCCTTTTTAACAACGCTTGGGGACCTGCCTGTTTTAAGTGTCCATCTGTTCTTCTCTGTAACTGTTAGAAGTTGGAGAGGTTGCTTGCACTGAGCGTCCATAAGGCAAACCTTGCCCTGCTATTTAATTATTACAGTAATACACCAGCTGACAGAAGGAAGATGTAGTACCATGTTCTTAACCAAGTGATGTTTTGCTTTATTACATTAAGTGGAAGTTTAATGCTCACTATTGAATTTCTGTTTATAGGATGTAAGGTATGAAACTCTGTAATTTGCTTTCAATAAGAATCTTGAGTTTCCATGAGTAAGGTACAACTGTAATTTACTGCATTGAGAAGTGATATCTTTTCGTTGTTACAACTGAAACGGTGGTATATTTCCTAGTAGTGAACTCCTTTCAAGTGGGGAGGAAAAGAACAGTGGAGTCTGAACTGTTGAAACTGGTGCCCCAAAGTTACGTGCACCAATGTGAAGCTATTTTTGTATATTGAACCACGAACTGCTGAACAACAAAGAGATTTTATAAAACAGCTCGTATTTTCCTAAAAGATTGGTGTGGTGTCTTTCTTTTCTAGTGGATGGGCGCTGAGTTACTGAAGGGTGTGACGCAAACTTTACACATGTACCTTTGGAGATAGGCCTTCCTACTCTGTGCCAAGCTACCCTATGTAGACTGGTAAGTCCAGGTCCAACATAATTGGTGTCCAGCGGTGGGATCAGAACTGTGTTTGCGTCTGCTCTAAAGTAACAAAGTGTACTCCACAGGCCTACACCTGGAGTTTTCTCCTTGCGGACTCCCTAATTATACTTTTGTTTTTCCAAATTTACTCCTGGTGGTGGGTGGAGCTAGCTTCTAAAGTGTCCTCTAAATTAATTCCTTCTAGGCAGTGGCGGTGCGTCCATTGGGGGTGTTGGGGCGTTGCCCCCCCGCCCGCACGCGCAGCTCCCTCGGTGTACTGCTGCTGTGAACCTTAGTAAACTGAGTTTACTTAAGTTCAAACTGATGCCGAGGCCGAGGGGAAAATGCCTGTCAGTCAGCATGATGCAGGACCGCCCACCCCCTTCAGAGTCTGAAGGGGGTGGGCGGTCCTGTGTCATGTTGACTGACAGGCATAAGGCATTGTCTGGTGCAGGCAGCAGCATGTGTGCATGAGTGGGGACGGAGGCACATTTTTCAGCCTTGCCCACGCATTTGTGCCTGCTCGCATGCCCAGTAGAAGAGCGAAACCGCGCTCTCCAACGGGCAGGCGGGCAGAAAGCAACCATGCCCTGTGTCAATCCTGGCGCTGCTCCAGCGCCAGGATTGGCTGAGGACGGAGTGCGGAATTTCCGCTCCAGTGAAGGCGGCAAGGTTAGTTTTCCTGTTGCGCGCCCCTGGGCCCTTTCTTATTCCAAAAGTTAGTAATTAGCCGCTATTGCAATGCAGCCGCCTAATGATTCAAAGATCAGCAGTGGCTGTAACCCAACCTGGCGGCAGATCCAGTTACCAGCTCTTATCGCGGAGACGGGGCCAATGTGTGTGTGTACCACGTATCCGCTGCACAAAGTCATTGAGTCACACTGTCGGTGAATTGTTGATGGAGCCACGGGCTGAGGAGGTGTCTGGCAGGCCTGGCTGCACAGCTATACTACACTAGTCTGCCCCAGAACAGCCCGCAGCAGCTCCTGAGAAGCTTCGAGTGACCGCTCCTTGTAATTACCGCGCAGCTTCCTCGGCGTGGGAGATGGACACCCAGTGACCCAGCCTGCCCAGGTACCTTTAATTAATTATTCCGTGGCTAATGCACGGCGAGCGCCCAGAGAACGCCGATGCGCCTATGACAGCGGCAGGAGTAGCGCCAGGTCTGCGGTAACGGGTTTTGCATGGAAAGAGTGTGGTTGATAATATTGATTTGGGTAGTGTTTTGCGCAAACGATGTTCTTGTTAATGAACAGTTTAGTTTGTTAGTTTTAGTTTACCCTGCGGGTGCGTTGTCATTTATGTTTCAACTTCAAGTTATAGCAAAGAAGTGAGACTGGAGGCGTGACTGTCCGGTCTATATTCACAGACTTAATTACGTGTGCGGAGAAATCGGGATATGTTGAGAATCTGGCGGCACCCCTTGAAAGGCTGTGGGGTTGGGGAAGAGTCAATAATGAAGCAGGCTGGTGTCTGCAGAGGCGGGACGGCGGAGAAGGAGCCAGTCACTTGTCATGTTCAGGCTGCAGTTTCTGGCAGGCCCGCGTTGCACTGGCTATTAGTTCGAGGCCGGTGTGCTTGTGTGTGGGAAGGTCTGTGTGCTTATTATTGATTTTGTCTAAATTGACTGACCTTCGCTCCACGTTTTTGGTCAGCGGCCCGAGGCCTGGTCGCTCGTTGCAAAACATGAAACCGGTTTCTGTGGTTAAAAGACACATGCTGTTTGGTAACACTGGCCACCGTTTATCTGCCACAGAGCACAGTGCCGGAACCTTAGGCCCCCAGCCCACTCTATATGTCCCACGCAAGTCCAGGAAGACTGGATCCATGCCAGATTTTCGGGATATTCACATAAGGCACACTTTTTCTACAATAATTTGATATTTTTTTGATGCAGAGGTTATCCCAAAAAGCTGGCATGGAGCCAACTCTAGCCTTCCTTGACCTAAGCTGGACATTCGAGTCTTACAATAGACCTGGTCTGTATCCTATAATGTGCTGCTTTTAAATTTCCAAATGCTCAAATGCGTATTTGTCTCAGTAATATGCAGTTCCATGGGTTCGAAGCATTTTACCGATTTATCTTTCATGTAAATAAAAGTGATTCTAAGGCTTTACATTAAGGGCTAAATTGTGGTTTTAGTTATTGTTCTTTAACTAAAATCAAAATAATCTTTGCGTTTTCTTCGGTGGAACAATCAGATTGAATGTTGTGGCTAGCAACTGCAAGACGACATTGGTGTTACAGGGCGCCTGTGACTGTTAATCATGCCTCTTTAGGTATCTGACTGAGAGACTGCTGACATCACTCAGTACTACAGATGATAAAATATCAGAGATGTGTTTTTATGGGTATGCTGTGCTGTTATTTCACAGTGTGAATTTGATTCTGTGACTTGAATTCACGGTGCGTTGTTTATGCTGTTCTGCCATGATTTTACTGCTGGTTGTTTCTGTACACGTTTGCAGCTCTTGCACACTGACATGGTATACTTGTGTGCTGTAGGCTCACAGTGAGCTATTACTGTTGGTTTTCTAAGTTATATGTCTGTCTCAGTAAAATCTTGTTTCTGTAGGTTGACTCATACCTATGGAGTTTTTACATAAGGCTGGCCACGGGCAACAGTAGAAGTGTAGGGCATTCCTTTGCGCTTCTGGCAAAGATTGTCCTCTAGAGCTCATACAAATTGGCAATTTCTTAAATGACAAATAATTCAATTGTATTGCTTTATTAACCTACCTGCTTTCTCAAATTTGCTTAAAAATTCACCATTTGTCCACTCTTTTTTCAATATGTTATCCCCCAAGGCCCTGGAGGTTGTACAGGCTCACTTGCTACGCTCGCTTGCCGCCATGCGAGCCGGCAATAATTGGCCGCCTCACCACTTTCAAATCTCACCAGCCGCCACTGCTTCTAGGTGGTTGTCCCTAACACTCTTTGGCAAAAATGGAATTCGCATTGGAGGAGTTAGAAACCTATACTGTGGCTCAACTCCGAGAATTTTGTCAGAATATGGGAGTGTTCTTTAAGCGTGGTGCTAAGAAGGGGGAACTTCAGACCAGCTTGAGGGCATGGGTGGCAGCGCACCCAGAGGGGAAAGAGGAGGAAGAGGAAACAGACAGGGACACTGTCATCGGGGTCGATGGATTGTTCCAACCTGAAGTGGGGAACCTACTACCGGGTCCTAGGACATCTTCAAGGGAGGGCAGCAGTGTCTCAGCGAGAAGCTTGACTGAAGCCGAACTAGCGGACAGGAGGGAAAAAAGACAACAGTCTACCACAGACCCTGACACAGCCCATAAACTCATACAGTGTGCATATCGCTCACCTACTATACCTGGGAGAGACGTTTAGGGCGGGGACGTCTGGGTTGAGGAGGCCCAGGAGTACCTGAATGACTACGTTAATTGTGGATTGCAATCCTTGCAGTGGTGTGCGATTTTATTATATGATTGTGTGTCACAATCACAGGACATATCGCCTTTTAGCACAGATGGGATGCAGAATGGGGAGGGGGGCGGTGGGATGGGAAAGGTCGGACTGAAGTGACAAAAACTATATTACAATGCTATGATGTGAATGCGGGGACCCAAATCTTATCTATGACATTGTCTATGGAGAAGTTGTTGTTTAGCTTTTGTTTATTGATATGCTGACTGTATCGCCCTGATGAAACTCTTAATAAAAAATGTAAAAAAACAAAACAAACATGCACACTGGCACATGAGGGCGCTCCAGTGGTGTCTCAGCAGGCAGTGGTATCAACACAACAGAGATCTCAGGGAGTCAGTCAGGATCTCCAGAGAAGCTGTAGCATATCTGTCCTGGTGGAGCGTGGAGGGCAATCTGTCTCAAGGAAAGCCCTTCTATCTTCCTCCATCTGTGGCCACAGTGATAATGGATGCCTCTACCCTAGGGTGGGGTGCTCAACTGGGGGTTCTGAAGATCAAGGGTCTTTCGTCTTGAGAGGAAAGGTTGTTTCACATAAACCTTCTAGAATTGCGGGTGATATGTTTGGCGCTCAAGGCCTTTCTCCCTTCCCTTCGTGGTCAGTCGGTTCAAGTCCTGAGTGACAAATCCACTGCGATGTGGTACGTCAACAAACAGGGAGGAGTAGGGTTGTACCGTCTCTGCAGAGAGGCGTTGCGGCTCTGGTCCTGGGCTCAGGACCAGAGGATTTACTTGATGGTAAATCATCTGGCCGGGGTGCTGAACGTTCATGCGGACAGTCTCAGTTGACAGTTCTCCGCCGACCACAAGTGGAGGCTTCATCCGGAGGTAGTTCATCACATCTTCTGGACGTGGGGAACTCCTTGGGTGGACCTGTTTGCCACTCTCGAGAACGCGCACTGCCCGTCATTCTGCAGTCTCCAGTTTCCGAGGCAGGGAGCGTTGGGGGGACACGTTTCAGCTGAGTTGGAGTTGACAACTCCTTTACACATTTCCTCCCATACCCTTGATTCCTCGGGTTCTGAGGAAGATTCGCCAAGACCGGGCCCAGGTTATATTAATCGTCCCGGATTGGCTAAGAAGGGTGTGGTTCACCTTTCGTCGCACTCCCTGCTTCGTCTCCCTCTCAGGGCAGACCTCCTCTCTTAGATGGAGGGGCAGGTTCTACACCCCCACCTCCAGAGCCTGCATCTTCATGCCTGAAGATTGAATGGGGCAACCTAAATTCTTTTTCTCTCCCGCCTGACATGGTGGATGTTATTTCATCGGCCAGGCGACACTCCACCAAGTCTATCTACTCATGCAGGTGGTCGAAATTTGTTAGTTGGTGTGGAGAGAAATCTATTGATCCTCTGATAGTACATCTTTCTGATGTTCTTTGTTTTTCAATTCATTTGGCCCAGCAGGGTTGTGCTGTGGCCACTGTTAAAGGATATTTGTCGGCTTTGTCAGTTTTTCTTTGTTTACCCGATCAGCCATCCTTTTTAAGTCTCCAATAGTCTTAAGGTTCATTAAGGGGCTTACTAACATGTTTCCGCTCACTCCTTTTATTATTCCCCAGTGGGATTTAAATCTAGTGTTAACTTTTTTAATGGGTTCCACGTTTGAACCTATGCATAGTTGTCCTTTGAGACTACTTACATTCAAAACGGTCTTCCTTGTGGCTATCACCTCGGCTAGGAGGGTGAGTGAGCTTCAGGGTTTGAGTTCGAAGCCTTCTTTTCTGACAATACATGCTGAAAGGATGGTACTCAGGACCAGGGCTGCTTTTCTGCCTAAGGTGGTAACTCCCTTCCATCAAGGACAGTCCATTACCCTCCCTACTTTCTATCCTCCCCCTCATCCTTCCAAGGAGGAGGAGAGGCTCATCGCTTGGATCCACAGAGGGTCATTAGTTTCTACTTGGATAAAACAAAGGACTTCCATCAAGATGATCAGCTCTTTGTTGGATATCCTGGTCTTATGAAGGGCAAGGCGGTGCACAAGCGCACTTTATCCAGGTGGATCGTCTTGTGCATCAAGATATGCTACTCCCTTGCTGGCAAGGAGCCTCCTGAAGGCATTAGAGCTCATTCTACCAGGGCTAAATCATCTACTCCTGCCTTGTCTAGAGGTGTTCCTGTGTTGGACATCTGTACGGCCGCAACTTGGACCTCCCTCCACACTTTCCCGAAGCATTACTGCTTGAATTCCGAAGTGAGGAGAGATGGCCATTTTGCGCGCTCTGTTTTGCAAGAGTTTTTGGTGTAGAAGGGTGGGCACCCTCCTGCGGGAGAGGTACTGCTGTGGGATTCTATTCATAAGTCCCGGAATCCACAGGCAGATTTATCCATCAGAAGAACAAGTTACCTACCTTCGGTAATGCTTTTTCTGGTGTATACAGTATATGCCTTTGGATTCCTCACTGACCTACCCTCCTCCCCGTTATCCACCCTTTTATACCTTAAAAGAGGTATTGGTTAATATGGTTGTTTCATATTGAAATTCATGTTGCCTCTGTTTAACCTTGTTAGGTTTATAGGAAATGTTAACCTTGTTAGGTTTATAGTAAATGTTACTTTCTTTGATTTCCTATTTCACTTTACACTGTGTGTATTTGTGTGAATACTGTGTACTATGTATGCATTGTCTCTAAGGTCGGTCCGCCCGTTTTGGCTCGGTGGCACTGAAAAAATGGGTGGAACTGACGTCATCACGCTGACGTGGTCCTCTTAAGGCTCCGGTGACGTCATGAGGAGCCACGTGCAGAGCCATAGCATTGTGACGAGCTTGTCGGCGCGTAGATCTAGGAAAAATGTCCGCGTAATGCTGGCGCAGGGGATATTCATAAGGTGAGGAATCCTCACTGTATCCACCAGAAAAAGCGTTACCTAAGGTAAGTAACTTTGTGAAGTATAAAAAAACAGTAGCAAAAATATTAGAAGGTTCACACAGAATACTTGCAAGGGCTTTTTTTAAAACAGGACTTAGACACATTCTTCAGCACATTTGCACCAGTGGTGCTGAATTTTTTTTCGGAGTGGGCGTGCTGACACCAATGTCACACCTCTAAAGTCACAGGGATTGTAAAAAAAACCCTTGCTTCACACAAAGAGTAGCAAATGTATTAATCAGGGGAGTAGTAAGGGTGTAGTAAGTCGATAGTGAATCATTTTGGAGTACACTGTTGCAAATATATTACTAAAGCATCATGTGGTGCTGTTGCTCTGATAGGAATTTAACTTCTAAAAATAAAAAGACAAAAGGGCATTTGGCGAAACAGGAACAAGTTGGTTTAATTAAATGCAGTGGCCAGGAGAGCAGCAACAGAGTTGTGTATGAAGACGGTCTTGATGTACAGAGGTCTTGGCTGGAATTAAATACAGTTCTTGAAGTACAATAAACTGATTACACATTCTTGTAGAGCAAGTAAATTCTGGCCTAGTCATGAAGAACCATAAATTCAACCATCTGATAAGGGGCACTGGTAGCTCTCAACTTTTTGGAGACCTATTGTGGGCAATTGTGTATGTGTTCAGATGTCGGGCATGGGGAGCGCATGATCACTGCGTGTAGTGTGCATGCTGTGTTCTGATTGGCTGAGTGTTCCTAACTACAGGTGGCATCTGACTTTGTAGTATTTTGGGAATGCGCCCCCCTTTGCCAAACGTGTTTTATTGGGGCCAATATCCGCAGACCTTTTGTGGTGGAGCTCGATCTGCGTTTTCCCTGTTTGCGCATTTGACTTCGGCCAAATTTATCCCCACCTGTGACCTATCAAACAGTAGGCTTGGGTTTGGATCGTAGGCCCTAACTGACTACGTATCTCTGACTCGAGGTTGACGAGGAGGTCATCTCAGGTGGATAAAACAGCAATGATACAAGTTTGTTATTACATGTACATATAGTATGGAGGTCCTTGATATTGTATTTACCGACATTCCTATTATTATGCCTGCCTTTGTCATGGCGTACATCGACATCATATTTACCGGTATTGTCATTGTTAAGTGGACATATATTATGGCGTAAACTGATATGGCATTCACTGATAGTAACATTGTTATTTGTACATATATTATGGCATACATTGACATCGCATCCACCGATATTAATATACCCCTCTAGTTGAATTTTCAGCAGCAGTATACATTTTCTCATATGGCATGACAGTCACATTATTTGAGGCTGGGTGTGTTTGTGTTGTGTCTGCTATCCTTACTCTAGCTTTTTGATTACTACCTAATTTGAGGACTGCCTTCTTACAGCAGGAAACCACACAATAGTAAAAAAAAGACAACCGAAAGCAATGACGTGCAGTGTTTGGGCACCCATAGGGGAGCCAGAAAAGAATACTATGAACCAGTCCCGCTCAGGAGCACCTCCCTCCTTCTTCATGTCAGCTTGTAGATGATTCAGTGCTTGGCTGGAAAGAGTTCCGTTTTCGAGATCATTTCCAGAAATAAACCTGCAACAGGAAGCATCAATCTTGGTACACATGTAAAAAAAGTTCAATCGGGTCGGGGACAATCGATATTTGCCCGGCGGTATTGCCTCTGTGACCCTCTAGTTATTTAAATCAATGAAGAGGCAGGCGCTGGAGACTGGAAAGCAGGAAACAAGGTTTTTTATTCTCTCCGGAGGAGAACACAACGAAACGGACAGAAGGTATCGTTCTGAGGTGCTCTAACTTACGTTTGAGGCCTGGCCCCTTATATACAGTGTTTATGGTTTTTTTATTACAGTTTACATACATGTGACAAAGCTTTGATATACGGAAAGACATACCCGGAATCCCCCTTTGGGGCCCGTTCCCACACACATTTACAGTTGAAGTCCCCACCCTAGTCACAACAGGTGATGAGCATCGCGCAGCTGGATAATCCGCCGATTCACGGAATGTGGGGGGGGTTTGATCGGGTCTCATGGGGTGGGGGCTTTGATCAACCCGGGGATTCTTTGATGGGGGAAGCTTTCTATTGTACGGGGAGGGGCAAGGATGGTATCGGCAGAGCTGGGTGTCGGCTTGGGAACGGGGAGGACAAAACGGGCACACGGGGAAAAAGGGGGTTTGCATCTAAGGGCCGGAGATCATGAAAGGAAAGCAGGGGGGTGTCGCGCTGGGAACAGGATGAGGGCCTGGGGCAGAGCAGCGCCGGAGAGGGGTTTATGACTCGAGGCAGGTGCAAGCAGGGGGTGGTCAGCGTGCGGGTTTAGCGAAGGCAAAGGGCTATGTCAGGGGCCAGCGGCATGCAAAAGGGTTTGTTCTGATCGGGGCATCTTAAAATGGCGGGCGCGCACGACAAAAGTGTGGCATCAGGGAAGAGGCAAGATGGCGCAGATAATGTTCACCAAAACGCACTAATTTTCCACAGTCCTCCCTTTAACATATTCAAGACATCTTGCTGGTTCATTTTCTATGCGGTTCTACTGTGGTGAGCATGAGAAAGAAAACGGTAGGAACCCTAGATGGAAAAGAGTTGTAAACAATACATTTTGAGGTTTCTAGTTTTTTTTTAGGAGGTGCACCTATTTGATAAAGCAGGAAAGTCATAGGAATGAAATACAAAAACGGCGAGCAGCAAGTACATATCATAACGTGAACTGGCAGGTTAATACATGTTTCAGATTCGGATTGGAGCAGGATCAATACAATGGCGGCTGGGAGAGAAATGAGGCGTAGCAAAACGGTGGTTGAAGATGTCGAATGTTCGAAGTTTTATGAGTTCTCATTGTTCTTTGTGGTCTTTCGTTGGCGCTGTTGAGCACCGGCGGTGGAGCTACAAGTCCAGCTCTGTTCTAAGTTCTGCGTTGCAGGGCACGACCCTTTCCTCGCGTTTCTGGTCGGAAAGGTCCTTTTCGCCCTGTGTCCTTTGAGGTGATTGTCAGAAAGTTCCGATGGAAGAAGAGCGTTCAAAACAGTCCATAGGGTAGGTCAGAGGAAAAAGGGGGATGGAGCAAGGCCAAATTGGGAACAAACTAGGGGAACGAGAGACTTCAAATGGGCGGGCGTGCGACGGAATTCAGAGAGCGGGGACTTGTCGACAGGCACTGGACGTCGAGCAGGGGCATCAGGTCGACCCTTTCTTTTCATGCTGTCGAAAACAGTGCCTCGTCCTGCAGCTCCTTTCAGTCGTGGTCTCGCCTTGGCTAATGTCGCAGGTGTCCCTTAGTCTGCAGTCGGGCCTCGTGCTCCCACATCCGGTCCTTCTCTCCTCCAACAGCAGTACCCTTAAACAAGTTTGAAAAGACAGTCTTTAGAAAATTTGCAGATGAAGATAATCAAAAAGTCTATTTCTCTCCCAGCTCCAGGCAAAGAATGAAAATGTCCGTTATATTCAACGTTCACAACTGGCATATGAATGACCGGTGGCGGACCTGTTGGATTTACTATGACTTTCCTTCATAATCATTTATTACAGGCATGACAGTTCATCTGATGGTAACCCACCTTCGGGAGACAAATCTGGCAAAGATATGCCGTTCTCTAGAGTTTCACATTTACAAAAGGGTACAGTGAGTCGTCAACATGGTACTACACAGGTATTTTGCTGAGAGACGAACATGGCTAAACATTTCCTTTCTATCGGTGCATCCTGTTTTTCAACTACTGCGGGGTTCATTTTGATGATTTCTTTACCTTGGTCTAGTCTGTTAACCTTGTAAAACATCATTCTGGGTCCTACGTAACCTTTTACAGCCCGGTTACTTAACTAGGAAGGACAGGGGTTTTATGGGAAACAACCAGGGACATAGACAGGGGAGGTAACGGGGGTGATCGTTTTTTCTGGTTTGGGTATTGCGACGATTCGGGGAGGGGAGGGTCGCGTATTCTGAGGTCCTTGTTTTATACTATAGGAGCCGTTGACATGTAGTTCCCTTATTTCGGGCCAGATTAGGGAACCTCTGTCGTCTTACCTGTCCTTTCCCTTACGGCCCAACCTGGGTTCATTGACTTCTAGCAGAAAAGGAGAGGTAATGACGCGGCCTCAGGGTGATTGTATTAAAGACAAGCGTTTGTGCAAATACTGACGGTATTTGAAGCCAATTAGGTGGTGTGCTAGAGGTGGCAATCTGCCAATTTCGGGGCTAACCACTCGGTAGAGTGGTAGTGCAAAAATAGAGAGAGAGAGAGAGAGAGAGAGAGAGAGAGAGTGAGAGAGAGAGAGAGAGAGAGAGAGAGAGAGAGAGAGAGAGAGAGAGAGAGAGAGTGCAACGGCAGGCTAAATAGTACACGTGCAACAGAGGGGGCGGCAGTGCATTCAAGAAAGGCTATTTAGTGCATTACACAGTAAAGGGTATTCACGAGTCCGCGTTAGAATCTTGTAATCATGCAGTTTGAGCATTAGACAGGGTAGAGGGGACGTGCTTTGAGAAAAGGAAAGAAAAAAAGGAGGTACCTTTTTGTCGCACTTTCTCGCATTCTCGGTCCTTTGACCAGTTGGGTCAACGCCTCAGTCACACACACACACATTCCCTCACAGTTTCGCATCATACGTGACATGGGTTCATTCGTCCGGTCTGGTTTAAGGGTGATCACTTTTTATCAGGTTGTGCTAATTTTTCGGGTTTGTTCGATACGTGAGTAGTTTGCAGGCGTGCTTAGACACCACCCTGCGGCGCTAGTCCGTTTCGTGTATTTAGACATGGCAAGGTCTCAGATCTTCGCCACACCTTGGCTGTAATCTCTGATGTAACCTGCAGAGGAAGGAAAAAAAGGGGGGGGTGGGGGAGACAGCATTCGCGCGCATTCAAATACATGGATTCATAAGTCCTTTACTTACCTCTTACTCGTCTTTCCTCCTTGGGGCAGGGTCCCCGGGGATATGGTTTTCGGAGTCGAGGGGGGGTAGTGTGTTCATGTAGGGCGTGTGCGGGGAAACACAAAAAGGAAACCAGAGGTGCCTAGTGCGAGGTATCTAGTCAAAGGATATATCTCACTATCGGGATCCTTAAACCTCTTTCAACGCCGTGGCGTTCTAAAGTTCTTCGGTTCTTGGGTCCCTGCTACTTTGGAACGTTGTACTTTACAATATTTACATTATTTCATTTCACCCTCCTTTTACATTCCCTCATTTACACCATTCGTTTTACCCATCCTTGGAAGTCACGGTCTTCCTCTACGCGAGAGTTCATGAGTCAGTCGCGTACTTTTAAGACGGAGTGTCGTGTTGTCGATCCGATCCGTCCTCCAGGGCTGGGCAACCATCTTCCTTTAACCTTAAAGAGAGAGCAGAGTAGGGTGCACAGAAAAAGAACTTTCCTACCCATCCCATATTGTTTTTAAAATAAAGCATGCAATACCCGTCCATAGTTTCAAAGACTTTATTTTGCAAATTCATTTCAGCATATGGATTAGGAGGGTGTGGTCGTATTTGGTCGGTCGTGGCAATGGCTAAAGTGCGTACAGTGGGGGGTGTCGTTTGCAACAATAAAAACATCGGAAAGTTTTACTCATTCATTTGTAAGAGACTAAAACGTCTATTAATTGGCTGGGGGTTCGGGGGCATATATTTTCATAATTTAGAAACATAATCATAACAGTTGTAATCAGATTTCCTATATGCATACCGTACGTGTGCATCGTAAATGAGGTTTACATCAGTTATAAAAATATAATACAGTGTACATTTGTAATCAACATTTGTAATGGGGATTCTTTCATACTGTTCGTCGAGTGAGCTCTCCTTGTCTTTTCTAGCCAAGTGTACAAAGGATCACAAAAATCTCAGAACATCAAGTTTATATTAGTGCGAAGGAACACCACGAGGTGTTCGTAAGTTCCGATTGATACCAGCGCCATTTTGGGCGGGGCCGGCACAGTCCGGAAGCAGCATCAGGGGGAAATGTTTCCATTACTGGCAGTTTGGACCAGAGACCTTTTCGGCAGTTCTAGAATTCACGCTAACAGAAGGTGTGGCAATGTCATGTTTGTTTCGTTGGCGATCGAGGCAGCCGTCCCTTACCGGAAACCTGCAAAGGCCGAAGGCTCCGCCGGGGACCTTTGTATGATCTTCAAGGCTGCGGAGATGCTGTCGGAGATGGGGGCTCGTGCTCCATGGGACAAATGTTCGAGTTGTATGGCTGGCCAAAGTTACTCTAGTGGCCGGGGCCCGCCTTCCAGCGGATCCAGACGCCATTTTGAGGCCCTACAGGGGCCACTCTCGTCGAGTTTGCAAGAATGGAAGAGACCCTTCGGAGTGAAAGGAAGAGGTCCCTGTTTTGTGAGAGCGGGACGTCCAGCTGGGGTGCAGCTGTGATGCCCCCACCTGGGGGGGGGGCGAGGGAGACTCGTTCACATCGTCTCCTTCTCCCGGTGCACTCCATGCCGCTCCTTTTCATCGCCCCGCATGAAGGCCTCTCCACATCTGGTGTTCCCCAAGTGCCACCATTGTACGTTCGGTGCTGCGCAAATACTGGGGTGCCACCATTGTACGTTCGGTGCTGCGCAAGTACTGGGGTGCCACCATGGTGTGTCCGGTGCTGTGGAAGTATGGGCACCATCGCCTGACTGGGGGTGTTCGGCGTCGGGCTGGGGGCTGGGAAACCTCCTACCGGTGGAGGTGGGAGAGGCTCGTCCGCGTCGCCTCTCCCTCCCAGCCCAACTTGGACAAATTGTTGTGGAGGTACGTGCAGGACATCCCGCCGTCCAGGACTGCTGCGGCTGTGACGGAAGAGAAAAGGAAGAGGTGCCTCGCTCTCCTCTTGACATGTGGCGGGACTACCTTAGTCTTTCCAGGCCCGTTGCGGCCGGCCAAGGAGACATGTGGCGGGACTACCTGCAAATGCCCAGGCTGCGGGCTCCTGCCTCTCCTCCGGCTCCCCCATACGTTAAGATTTCCTGACCAAGAGTTGGTGGCGGGGCTCGCCTTATATGGGTTGCCGTTGGTTGGGCGTAGCCGTAACCCTGCCCTACTTTGGAAGGTTCCAGAATGGGGGGGGGGGGCGAATGTTCTGTTTGACTTTCATTTTCTACAGTTTATCGTTATTATTCCTTGTTTGTTGTGTTAAATTAAAAGTTCAAGTTTATTAATGGTCTACGGATTTTGTTTTATCATTTCTTTCTTTCCAGGTTGCTTTTATGCTAAGTTTCTGCTAACAGGGGTCGAGTAACACGGAAACACGTGTAGAGGGATGACGCAGATTTGTACATTACATACACACGAACTCAGACGGGGGACAGTACAAGTACGACATACAAAGACCCAAGACAAATATAAAAACAGTTATTGGTCATAATTATCTCTTTCCGTCTGTGAATTTTAAACGAGGCTGGGTTCCCGTCTTGACATTGCCCGACCTAGGAGAACTTGAGCATGCCGCTGAGATTTTCCTGGCGAAATCTGTGCCATCGGGCATAATCAAACGTGGTGGTTCTGTCTGGTCTGTCTATGTAAGTCGGGTTCTTCTCTGTCTCGCGCCTTTTCTCGTACTGTCGGTCTGTCGTTCTTGTCGGCCCTTTGCCTTTACTCACGCTCAGTAGAGTCGGGCATTGGGCTTTCCAGTGTCCGACATACCTACAAAAAGCGCATTGGTCTGACCCTAAGTCTGGTCGTCCTTTGTATAGTGTCGGGGGATAAGTTGTGGGTAGCGGTGTCCTGGGGTTGTCCTGTCGGTATATTTCCCTACTTGGTTTATCCTCATCTTTTCTCTGTCGTTTCGTAGCCTCTCTGCGCCACATACCGAGACTGTCGAGCATGATTGGCGTCGTCTTATTATTTCGAAGGGCTATTTCTAACGTTTCTATTTTATCAAGGTCAAAGGATCCTGCTAGTGGCCACTGTTTGTCTTGGCTATCTTCGGTATACCTGTGCCATAATTTATTATAAGCTATGGTGACTAACCCATAGTTTATGAACATGTCCTTATTAGGGGTGCCTTCTAGTGGAGCCATATGGTCCACCTCTAACACCCGGTCCGGGCTAAACAGGCTATTTATCAATGGGGAGAAGACAGACATGACGGCTCGTAACGAGGGTCTAAAAAGTCAGCACTGCCTATCTTATCACTAGGTGCAAAGACTAGACAGAATATTTCTATTCTACGTTGTTTGCAGGTAGTGAATACCTCATGGATCAAAAAAAATATATAAAACCAAACGACCAATAAATAACAATGGGGAGAATGAGTAGGACCGCAAAGATCTGCGTTACCTACCCTTTTCACTATCTGCAAAAAGGGTGGTCTCTTCCCTGCTTGCAGACAGGGAATCTCCAGGAAACAATAGTTTGTGAACAACAGTTCAGTTTTGGGGGAGAAAAAGAACAAGCACGGCTGCTACCCTACCTATCCTCCACTGCTTGCAAAGGGAGAGGGAGCCTGTTGTTTCTCCGTTTGCAGACAGTGAATCTCTAAATAAAAAAAAAACAGAGCAATACTAGTATTTTGAACAATCAAGCAATCAAAACAAATTTCGCAACTTGTCGTGGCAACACGACCTTACCCGGACCATGTGGACAGTTTCTTGTCTTCCGAATCCAGCGCCCGATCGTCCTCTTTTTCTCGTATTTCTCACGGCACTCCTGATGGTTCCCAGTCAGGACCGTAGATCACTCGAGAGAGGTCTGTTCGGAACTAGTGAAGTTCGGATGATCGGCTGCCAGACGAGGGTCTATTGGGCAAGAGCTCTCCCGATCGTTGCAGTCGTTCACTCTGTCGTCGGGACCTCTCCCACTGGATCCACGAGTCGCTGATGGGCCCCACGTTGGGCGCCAATTGTAAAAAAAGTTCAATCGGGTCGGGGACAATCGATATTTGCCCGGCGGTATTGCCTCTGTGACCCTCTAGTTATTTAAATCAATGAAGAGGCAGGCGCTGGAGACTGGAAAGCAGGAAACAAGGTTTTTTATTCTCTCCGGAGGAGAACACAACGAAACGGACAGAAGGTATCGTTCTGAGGTGCTCTAACTTACGTTTGAGGCCTGGCCCCTTATATACAGTGTTTATGGTTTTTTTATTACAGTTTACATACATGTGACAAAGCTTTGATATACGGAAAGACATACCCGGAATCCCCCTTTGGGGCCCGTTCCCACACACATTTACAGTTGAAGTCCCCACCCTAGTCACAACAGGTGATGAGCATCGCGCAGCTGGATAATCCGCCGATTCACGGAATGTGGGGGGGGTTTGATCGGGTCTCATGGGGTGGGGGCTTTGATCAACCCGGGGATTCTTTGATGGGGGAAGCTTTCTATTGTACGGGGAGGGGCAAGGATGGTATCGGCAGAGCTGGGTGTCGGCTTGGGAACGGGGAGGACAAAACGGGCACACGGGGAAAAAGGGGGTTTGCATCTAAGGGCCGGAGATCATGAAAGGAAAGCAGGGGGGTGTCGCGCTGGGAACAGGATGAGGGCCTGGGGCAGAGCAGCGCCGGAGAGGGGTTTATGACTCGAGGCAGGTGCAAGCAGGGGGTGGTCAGCGTGCGGGTTTAGCGAAGGCAAAGGGCTATGTCAGGGGCCAGCGGCATGCAAAAGGGTTTGTTCTGATCGGGGCATCTTAAAATGGCGGGCGCGCACGACAAAAGTGTGGCATCAGGGAAGAGGCAAGATGGCGCAGATAATGTTCACCAAAACGCACTAATTTTCCACACACACCCCACCCTCCATCACTGTCATCAAGTCCAACACATACAGGTGTTGCATCACCATGAGGCGGATGGCTCTTAGTTCTTCCCTCTTAGCATTTAGGCCGAACTCAGTGTCGTTAATCATCTTCAGTAGTTCCCACCTGGTTATCTGTAACCAGCAGGCTTTTGCTTTTGTTGGTACTATGAAGAAAGGTATGGACCCTCTTGCGTTCAACCGAGTGTCAATAAACAGTCTGAATTCTTCCGGAATGTCCTTGTACTGAGCCCAGTCAAAATAGTCAGCAGTTCTTCTTGTTCGAACTTGATACAATAGAGTTGCTTTCTTCTGTAGCGGATGTTGGAACAACTCAGACAGATGTTCTACAGGGATGACCAGGGTTAGGGTGTGTATGGTTACGAGGGTGCAGAGGCCTCACCATCTGGTGACAACCTGTGCATAGGCAAAATCTTTGCATTGCCAGTTTTAATCCATCAATGTGGAGGCGCCTTATTGCAAGTCTGGTATGTGTAGTATTGCTTGACAATTCTCTTTGATACCAAGTGGTATTGTTCCTTTACCTCTAAAACACAAAGAATACAGTGTAAGTTTCCATACAATTAGGGGTTGCCCCCCCCCAACCATGTGTACCTTCTTATCTCTGTATCCTAGATTTCCTGGCATGGGGTATCTGCTGGTGTTTGACCCCCTCCCATGGATCCCATTTCCCCTAGCGTCATCAAGGTAAATGGTCCTGCACTGGAACTCCATAACAGGGGTCCAATTGCCAGTAAGAAAGGCTGCCCCAGGGACCACCCGGAGCGGTCGTATTAGTGCACCGGTATGGTGGTTTTGGTACCTCTAAGAACCTCTTTTTTTAAGAAGTCTCCGAGTACTCCCCTATTTTGCTTCTTCTGCACATCCTGTCTAGCTCAGTTTGAAAGTTGCTAGGTTTGATAAAAGAGTGTGGTGCTATGGGGTTAGTCTCATACCAGGTGATGTTTACTACTGCTCTATGGGTTTCTACTGTGCTGGGTTCTATCTTGGTCCTAATTCTACATAGGTACAGGAAGATGAGACATTTTGCTTTTTCGAGGGCTATCTCTTGGAATAAGTAAAGCCTGTCTGTGCATACGGTGTGGGGTATCAGCAAACATATGTAACACGACCTGGTCATGGGTTAGGTGCCCATGGAGGTCATGTGCTGATACCATGTGTTGTGGAGGAGTGGGCTGTTTAGTGTGTGAGGAATGCTAGCATTCGGTTCAGTGTAAGTGTAAGTGAGATGAGAGAGGTCCCTAGGCAAGCTCTGCAAGAATGTCGAGGTAGGCTCCATGAAACTACCTAGATTTCTGACTTTGTAGGGGCACGAGAGCAACCATGCTAGACAGAGGGTGTATAAAATTAAATAAATACAAAACTTTGAAATCATTTGTAGGTCTCAGGATGGTCTCCAGGTGAGATGTCTATCATCTGGGCACCCAGGTGTGTCTTGGCTTGGTGCAATGCTCAAGAGTCTGTAAAAAAGTGTCCGTAAAGGTAGCTTGCAGTCAGTGTTCTTGAGCAATTCGGCCTCGTTGAAGTCCTTTTAGGAGCTTCGGCTGAAGGGTGGTGGGCAACTGTAACAGTGGTGCACATGCGACTCATTTGCAAACCTATTTGGATAAGAGCTGTGGGTTGTAGGTTAGCTTGGAAAAAACACACATCGTTATACAGTTTTCTGGAAATTCCTGTGTCTCATATTTAGGGGTATATTCGGTAGCTTCATTATGTGCAAAAACATTTAGTGGGGTACTGGAAGGAGATGGCAGTACCTTTAGGGAATGGTGAGGTTAAGTCGCCTTCGGGTTATTTTGTGTGAACTTTGGTCTCCCCTCCTCTCCATGTTATGGCAGGGGAAAGGGCATTACTTTACGGTGCTGCTTCCTTTAAATGTATGTGTATGTGGTTTTATCACTGCGGGTGGTATCCGTTTGACCTGCAGGTGCATTGTGCAATATGAAGGAAAGTGGATCTGTAATGATTTTTAGGGGCTCTGTAGGTAATGGGGATGTTTCTGTTGTCACATGTATGTCCCTCTGGTCTATGCACATGGCGTGTAATGAGGTTCTCCCTAATGGAGTTTGGTGATTAGGTCACGCCTTTTTTCTGGAAAGTTCAGATTTTCATGGCTAATTTTGATCTTGTTTGTGCGAGTTCTGTTGGGCGTTTACCTGTGCTTTTGGGCGATGCTGCTTCTAATGTAATATACTGGAGGTAGTCAGAGAGTTGTTTGTGGCCCCTCTGTGTCTCTGAAGGGGAGTGACTGGGTTAGTGCTTCTTTGCTGTGCTTTCAATGAGAGTCGGGTACGTGGTTAGGACTCGTCATGATCAGCTCAATGTAGGTAATGATAATAGATTTTCTTTATGGACTAGGTGTCATGGGATTGCTTGCTTCGGAATGTTTAGGATACCCTTGTCCTATGTGTGTGGGAAACCTGGCTCTCGGTACTGGAGCGCCTGCCTCGTATTGGAACTGTAAGGTGGCCTACATTTGGTAGAAACCCTGGGGCTGTTGCGACCTACATAACACCCACAGATGCAAAACTCAAGGACACCCAGGTGCAAACAACATGATTAGAGGACTGTGCTGCTCAAACATATGCACTGCACATGAGCAACCATGACAGCAAACAAGTAGAAGAAAATAACACTAATTGGGAAACTGTCCTGAGTGTCACATTGGTCCTGTACACAGTTCAGCCTCACACAGCATAGTGTCACACTATTAAGTGGTGAGTAGGCTCACACACTGGCAAGCCATGGAATGGAAGACATGATATTGAAGTGGTGTGTACTTCAGTAGTGGAAAGGTGAGGAGTGTACAGTACACAATCACATAGAGGTATCACTCACAATGCGTAGGCATCAGAAGCACATAAAGGGGGTGGCATGACTCCACATACCACATACCATGCTAAAGCACCAAATGGGTCAAGTGACAGCAATGCACGAGAAAACTCACAAATAATGTCAGTGTGGCTGAGCAGGTCTGCACAGTGAGCACAAACGGTAACAAGACACATGGCTGATCACTAAAACACAACACAGACTTGGCAATGACACACTCTGCATACTCACAACTGGCAGCTAGAACACGTAGGTGTCCCCCAGGAATGCAAGGGCAACCAACACACTGCACAGTGCCCAACCTACAAATCCTACATGTCCCACAATATGAAGGACATGGTAGACAATTGAAACAAACAGGCCCTCAATACCTGATCATACATGTGTGCAGTTGGCATTGCAGGGGCACACATAGATCAACACTACTGACAATGACAGCCCATTCACATTGTATGACCACTCAAGTTCACAAATTTAAATGTACCCATGTGACTAGGAAGACAGGCCTACACCAAATGAACACACATCAACCCTGCTTTTCAGACATCAAGAAAGATCACACAGATATGATGGACCCTGGCCACTCCACAAGCAATCCTGTGGATTGAATACACCTCTGTTCTGGTATTGCATCCTAACATGACATGTGTACAATTTAGCAAACCTGACCAGAGAATGATTAGGAGAAGAGTAGATCATCACAAACAACCATCATTGCACCCTCAAGCCTCAGTCTCAAGAAGAACTAAAGTGTCTGTCACCCTGGCAAACTAGCAATTGGCAATGTTAAAGTGGCATTCAGAGCACGTGTCACATGAAAACATTCCCATACATAAAACCTTTTATTTAGCAACGGCATAGACAAAGCAGACAACAGGAGCAACTGTCTTTATTACATACTAGCAGCCCGTCCCGACGTTGTCCGGGTATGAAATAGAATGTGTGTAATGTGTGTATTTGGCAAGGGCAATTTATTTTAAAATCTCGCGGTAGACAACATTTTTTGTTTCATTAGAATAGGGACGGAGAAGGCCCAGCTGCAGCCCTGGTTGATGTTAGCAGGCGCGTGTAATTGGTGTAGTGATCCGCCGCCTGAGCCCAGGCTACAGCCCTGGTTGATGTTAGCAGGTGCGTGTAATGTCGTTGAATGAGAGAGTTATCAGCCGCGGGTAAATCCGTTTAATGAGAGTGTTGAGTGACAGCGAGTAGGAGAGGCTGCAGTAATTGTCCCCGCAGACACGCTCATCTGCGTGTTCCCCCACTTGAGGCCCAGATGCAGGCCTGTTTGATGTTAGCAGGCGCGTGTTCCCCCACTTGAGGCCAAGCTGCAGCCCTGGTTGATGTTATCAGGCACGTGTAATTAGTGTACTGATCCGCCGCCTGAGCCCGGCTAGAGCCCTGGTTGATGGTAGCAGGCGCGTGTAATTTCGTTGAATGAGAGAGTTCAGTAACAGCGCGCAGGAGAGGCTCCAGTAACGTTACTTACCAGGCCTCCAGGTGAACACGTTTGCCACGCCCCCAGCACACAGCCACAGCAGACGATCTTCTGATTAATGTACGACCCACATGGCATGAAGGGCGGAACGTAGCACACGCCCCCAGCGTTTCTCACGCCCCCAGCGTGCCCCTTGATGCGGCGCAATTGCGTTCACATGGCATGAAGGCCGGACACACGCCCCCAGCGTTTCTCACACCCCTTGCGTGTCACGCCCCCAGCGTGCCCCTTGATGCTGCGCAGCAACGTAATTGGCGCTTGTATGTACGACTCACATGGCATGAAGGGCGGACACACGCCCCCAGCGTTTGTCACGCCCCCAGCACATGCCCACAGCCCACGATGTGATGGCCATACCACACGCCCCCAGCCTTAGTCACGCCCCCAGACCACACCCACAGCACAACACAGACACGCCCACAAGGGACTACTTTGCTGGCACGGTTCTTTTACCTTTTAAATGTATAGAGGAGTTGGCCTAACGGCTAAGGCGCTCGACCTCGGACCTGGGGATCTGGGTTTGAGTCTTGGTAACAACGCCAAACATCCTGTGATTCTGGGCAAATCACTTAATCTCCCCATGCCTAACAAAAATGAATGTGTGTCCACATGTAACGTAACTGGTGCTATGTAAAGCGCTCTGATACCTGATTCTGTTCGGGTCAAGTTTGCGCTATATAAAACTCTGCAAAAAAAAAATATATATGGTGGCCTTCTGCATAGCCTATGTCCTTCTGCTGCAACTGCCCTTTCCAACGCTGTATTGGGTGTTGTGATTGGTGCTGTGGTTACTGAGATTACCCGCCTCAAAGGTTTGGGCTCTCTCTTTATAATATTAGTATGGATCACCAAGATAGGCATCAAAAGTAGAAAACAGCAAGGCCATGGGCCATTCCATAGTTCAATGTATGTACATGTGTGCATGAGAACCCGCACTTGAAATGGGCATCCAAACTGACAAAAAGCAAGGCCATTGGCAAGTCCATAGTTCAAATTATGTACATGTGTGCATAATAACCTGCACAGGGAATGGGTAACACCGTGCACTGTCATGGGAATTACCACTGCTCTGGGGATACAGACGGGCAGCCCAGGCACCGCTGTGGGAGGAATCTGGCTTTGGGAGGGGGACTTTGCCTCAGACTTGGCTGTCAAATTTCAAATTTATTGTTTGATTACCAAAAATCACAACAAAATATTAAAACCATGAAACTCATATATGCATGTACACATTTTTAAATAAGGCAAAAAAAGGACTTTAGTTAGTACAATAAAAATGGGTAAAATTTAAAAATTGTCTGTTTATGCATTTTTCTTTAATGGATCAAGCTGGTCAAGTAACGTGGATATTACAGAGTGGTTTTAAGAACATCTAAAAAAGAGGGGCAAGTAAATATGACAGCTGGTTTTGAAGTGCTGAAAACAGTGTTCATGTGTGCCTTGCTGATGGGGGCTGGCGGCCACTAAAGTTTTTGTTACACAGAAATATCAGGGCCAGCTGTCAAAGGAATTGCTGCCTTTTTAATTCCCCAAGCATTTTTGCAGCTCTGGCAACACATTTGGTGAACCGGATGTTCAGTTTTGTGTTTTCTTGATTCATAGCTGCCATTATGGCCTGACGGCATGTACGAGTGCCTAGTTTGATCCACTCCGCTCTCAATAAAGTCCTTCTATCATGTAACAGAGCTGGGAATGTGCAGGCTATGTGCTCCAAGCTTTCGGAGTGGTAGCCGCATTCCCTGCATTCGGTTTTGTGACTAAGGAGCCGCCATTGAGTCAAATACTTTAAAAAGGGCCATTTGCCTAGACTTGGCTGTCAGTTGAACTGGGAGGTGGCTGATTGTCGGGGACCGTTAGAGGACTGGATGTGGGAGAGGGAGGACCAGCTGAGGTAGAGGCATCAGTGGCTTTGGGAGCCGGAGGGCTGCTTGGAACGGGTGGCATGGTGGCACGGGGAGGGGAAGACATGCTGCCATGAGACACAGTGTGTGAGGGTAATTCTGGAGGGCTGCCTCTCCACTTCTAGGGGATTCGATAGCCAGGAATTGTCTTGGTAGGAGTGGGAAGTGAGGCGGGCACAACAGACTCAGTCTCCACCATAGGTGCATCAGGTGCAGGTGGTGGCCCTCCCTGTGGGGATTTGCTGGATCTGGTGGTACGCTTTGCCTGGCCTTGCCTTTTCCTCTCCATCCCCTGTTGACCAGGTGAACCCCACACATTGCCCTCCTTTCCCAGCTTCACAGGGGTGTGGGTGGGAGTTGAGGTTGTGGGTGAATCTGCCTTAGAGAGCTGTTTCTGCTGACTCTTTTCAGGCACCAGCTTCACAGCAGGAAGGGCAACTGCTTGTCTTTGTAAGCAGGTTTGGGGACGGGAGTGTCCTTGGATGGGGCTGATTTGGATGCATGTGAGCCTGAGGCCTGCTTCTTGGCCTGATGCTCCTGAGTGTCATCTGAAGGGCTTTTGCCTTTGCGCTCCTGTGTGCTTGTTTTTAGTTTCGGAGATGATGTTTGCGTTCTGGCCCGCTTGGAGTGCTGCTGTTGTGCGCTGCGTGTTGAGTACTTTGAGCCTGATGGCTGGGGTGTGTGGTCACTCTCGTCAGATGTTGCCACTGGCAGGGTGCTTGCTGAAGGGACTGAGCCTGTGACAGCTGAATGGCTGCTGTTACTGTGGAGGACAGAGACTGGACAGTTCTGTGTAGCCCACCCACATCAGAATGAATCCCCTCCATGAAGGCAACTACCTGTGCCATCTTCTTGTCATGATCCTGGAAGGCATTCGGTAGAGTAGTCTGACCCACACACAGCTGGCGCAAAAGGTCCACCACCTCAACACTGAGGGCTGCAGGGGAGGCAGGGGCAGGGGCAGCGGTACCTGGGGGAAGGACATTCTACCCTTCTTACTGCACGGTCAGCACTAGTGCTAGTAGCCGGGAGGGTGGGCACTGGATGATGTGTGGTGGAAGAAGAGGCAGATTTCCCACTGCATGTGGAAGAGGTGTGGCGCAGCGGCCAGGGCGACTGACGCTGGAGATCATGGTTCGATCCCCGGCTCCGGCAGCAGGGGTCTGCCCAGCACCACATGACTCTGGGCAATAGCTCACTTAATCTTCACGACGGCCCCAGCGCCTTGACACCTTCGGGTAATTGTTCGCACTTTACAAATACTGGACATTTACATTTGCCAACATCGAGAAGTCACCTCTAGCATCAGAAGACGCTGAGGTTGGTGTTTCTGGGCGTGATTCTTCAAGGGCACTCCTTACCCCCTCCGAGGTGCTGGTCACATCAGTGTCAGTGAGATCATGTGTAGCAGTCGTGCAAGATGCCTCACCACTGGTGTCCGTCCCCTGTCCTTCTGTGCCCCTGGTAGATGCTGCAATAGACAGAGACGTAGGTTCATTATAATGCCATACAAACAAACCTCATATGCAAGCAAAGCACAAAACTAGATTATGATACCCCCATGTTTCACACCACCCTGTGCAGACTGCATGTGAAACCTTAATGCAAACCTCAGAAGATGCATGGTAAAATGCATACTTGGCATTAACGACCCATGTGATGTTCACACAGCCAAATATCTTGCTGTGCCTCCATTATGAGCTACTAATGGCCACCATGTTGAGTTTTGAAGCACAACGACCATTGCACATTGGTGTCACGTGTTTAGTTCTCACAATTTCGAGGTCAGGCACTGCACACATTAATGAAAGCATACCAAGATAAGGCACACTGCTGTTTACTGCCCGGTGATGTCCATGACTCCCCTAATGCAGCCGATGCCACATCTCAAACCACAGGGGATGATGGACGGAGTGTTGAACAATGCAAGCACTCACCCCCAGTCAACTGATCTGGGTTTAACCCATCATCATTCTTTAGCTCACTCCGCCACCCCAGTTCAGACATGGCCATATGCAAATCAGTCTGACCCTGTGCCTCATGGGAACAGTCCAGCCCGAACTGCCAAGCCAAGTCTTCCCTGGACCGGAAACAAGCATCTCAGCATGCAATGTCAAGGGCCATTACATTATACACATGAGAAAGTACATGTAGCACAAATGCATGACAGCTACACTCAACAAAGAGGCCACTTACAAGCCATTGCATCACACTAGAAACATCACACAGCTCAGCACTGGCTCAGGGTTGGGATACATGCAGTCACGTATACCCAAAGTCACCCTTCTCAGAATACTCACCCCCAACTTACTGCTGATTGGCCCTCAAACGTCTACCCAGCTCTGGCTGTGGCACTGCCAAGATGTGGGTCATTAGTGGTGTCATGCTCCTGCGCGCCAACCTTCCAGTCCAAGGGAGCAGCCCAAGCGTCATCTCTGCCACATTTTTGCTCAGCCAGCAGATGTCATCCCACCTCTTGTGACAGTGTGTGAGACAGCCAGAGTCTGCACCTTGTGTGCAATGGCCCTCAATAAGGCCTTATGCTGGTGGACTTTAAGCTTCAGGCATGGGAGACAAGAAGAGGAAGTTTCAGTGACACTGGGTTATGTACCACTGTGTCTCAGTACTGGAGCATGCACAAACTTAGTACAGCTATTCAGATATGTTTAACAGAGGGCATTCAGCATGCCACGTAGTACATTAGCATCAGATAATCATATATAAATGCATGCAGGTATGAGGATGGACACAGTCCCTGGCCATCTCATACACATGCAAAATGCCAGCACAGAAAGCAATGTGAAGAAGGCCCTTATCTGCAATGCAGTGAGTGAGGGAAGAAGACATACATTAAATTGTGAATGATGTGTCGGAGCAGACTCACTGTGACCAACACTACATACCCTCAATGTCCTTGGCCTGTGAATGGCTCACTGTGTCATGGAGGTCACATTTAGGGACATGATCTTACATTCTCACAAGGTCTGTCTTGTGCTAGCCACAGGCCTAAGATAGCTCATTGATGAATAGGTTGGCAGACAACACATATGTCTTACACTGTCCATTCATTGATTGGTCCTTGTCAAATTGGGCCATACCTGTGCAGGCCAGGGTGGCTCACACTGAGGTTAAACGTTGGCCATCTAAACAGTCACATGCATGCACAATATGAGAGGGCAAACAGTGCCTACATATGTGAGTCAGTACACATAATGACAAGAATGGAAGGAGGATGTTTCAGAAGTACAATAATCTGCTGTGTGATATGGGAATTTCCAACAAGAGTGTTACCCTCAGGCATTTTACTCTTGAGCATAATGCTTACATATCCATGGTGGCAATATAAAAGTCAAACACACTTCCTCTAGTACCCTCTGGATGAAAAACCTTTGTAATGTCACAAATGAGCCTGTGAAACCCTAATGGACTCAGACATCCATTAGCACAGGCAATGTCTGTTCTGACTTCCATTTTCCAAACCAGCAGTGTCACTGTATGGATGCAGAAATACTACATGTCCCTCCCATCCTGAAATGCAGCCAGGGATCTTTGTAAATTAGGCTACACACCCCATTTACCTAACGTCAGCAGGCTAGGCAGTGTAGCACACAAACCCACACTCTCAGGCACATACTGCCGCAGATCAACTTCATGTGTGCACTCTTTGCACTCTCCTACTTTCACTCTGAAACACTTACCATGACATCAGGAGCACCATATAGCCTCCCATACTGTGAGAGCACATCGTCCACCAGGTCCTCCAGCCCCTCTGTGGTGAAGGGACGGGCCCTGATGTTCTCAGTCCTCACCATCACTGGGTCTATGAGACTGGAACAGCAGCAGTTGGTGGTGAAGAATGTCCGTCAGCAGTGTCTGAATGCAGTGGAAATCTGTGGCTCTCTCCCAGACATATATAGCCCCCTGGGGTTGTTTCAGTGGTACTCAGCTGCTACAATTGGTGTTCCAGGTCAGCTTTTTTCAATTGCATCCAATGACCAGCCCTGCAGTAGCAGTGCATGCCTACTGCGATTTTCAAATGTGCATTTCACTACTGCAATTGCGGTTCCCATTGGCTATAGGGGCATGGGCATTGGCGGTGATAAACCGCAGGGGCCAGGCGGTTGCTACTGCGATTTGACAGCTTTACAGTGGTGCCAATGGTAGTGATTGTGGTGGTGAGCATGCCTACCGCGATTTTCAAATGTGCATTTCACTATGGTGATTGCGGTTCCTATTGGCTGTAGGGGCAGGGGCATTGGCGGTGATACACCGCAGGGTCCAGGCAGTCGCTATCGCGATTTGGCAGCTTTACATTGGTGCCAATGGCCATGATTGTGGTATGCGGAGCATGCCTACAGCGATTTTCCAATGTGCATTTCACTACAGCGATTGTGGTTCCCATCGGCTGTAGGGGCATGGGCATTCACTGTGACACACCACAGGGGCCAGGCGGTCGCTATTGCGATTTGGCAGCTTTACATTGGTGCCAATGGCCATGATTGTGGTGGTGGTGCATACTTACGTCACCTATGGACACATCATGCTTGTGGCAATGGCAATGGCCAGTTCTCAGCTTTGAACAGTAGACACTTACTCTGAATCATGCCACCACATAGTGTAATTCAATGCTAGTGTGATATTTAACTCACTGATGACTACTCATGCCATGTCAGTGCACAGGATTACATGCATTGGCATGCACACCCTCACATGTCACTTATGATATTGTGCATGTACACAGATCTGTTGTGTGATGGACCCTCAAATCTGTACACATGTCAATGTGTGAGATGGCTAAGCAACCCATAGTAATAATGGACTCTCTACGTAATGTGCCTATTTCACTGTGTCGATTGCTGAAGTCATGTGTATACTTGAGCTTTATGCACACACGGTGGTGCTCATTGTGTTGGCAATGGGTGCCCTGTCCGAATCACGCAAGAAGGTTTGGCAGGTACAGCAGCTGTGTAGAAGCCAGCAGTGTTGTAGTTTCAGACATGTGCTGTGCCAACTACTCTCAGGGCTAGTGACACAAGATGTTGGAATGTACCATTTGGCATTCACATAGTCTGAATCTGTTTTGGGGATACTCTCTATGTACATACTTGGCACGTGTACAGCTACTTTACATCAAAGTGTCTCTACATGTGACTTGTGCTGTAAGCTGTTGCTTCTGGCCCATCATTGTTTGTGATGTATCAGTCAAGATGTAAGATGTTTGACTCATTTCATAAGGGTATTGAGTTGCAATGTGTCCACTTTCATCTTACCTAGAAGGTGACCAAATGTGCATCGACCATTCACATTGCTTGAAGACATGGAGTGTGGTAAATAAATAATTTATTACCGGATCTATTTTTCAGAATAATCAATAAACAGGTAGCTCAATAAATAAGAGTCAAGATTCGAGGTAGCTGAAGTTTACAGGCTTTAATCAGGCATAAAGGACAGGAACAGGACAGCCTGTACGGGAATAGGATGGCAGCTGCCGGGGGCAGGATCTGGGAGTAATGCGCTAACTTTTTAATAACAGTGCACAATATATATATAGTTAAACAAAATACATTACATTCAATACAGTAGGCGTAGCAGTAGGCGTGGTTCGTAACAGTCGCGAAAGATAAGGGCAAAATGATGTAACAAGAAGGCGTGTACAGGGCGTATACATAGACATGTGATGTAAACGTAACAGAATATGTCATAAAAGGGGCGGAAACATGGAGGGGGCTACCTGAGCAGCTGGGACCTCTAACCTAGTGGTGCGCGCAAACTGGCAATGACGTGTTACCAGGGAGAACTGGGGGCTATGACTTCTGCGCTAGAAGAGGAGACTAAAGTCTGGAGTGTCAGAGCGACATGTACCCAGGCATATCTAGTATCTGGTGTTTAGAGTACATGTTGATAGAATCCAAAAGTTATCAGGGCAAAGGCTAACAGACATTAAGACTGGTGCATGCATTATTCTACATGTAGTGCGTGTGCTAGGAATATTCTATGAATATTAATACAGTATTTCTCTTACATGGAGACATAAAGGCTAGACCATGACGGAAACTATTGATGCGATTCAGTAGCTTAGGAATGCGGAGAAGGAGGGCTTGACTGATAACTAGAAACATAACATACTCTTGGCAGACTGGGAGGCAGAGCCAGGCCGGGCCGGGCCCTGCGAGGCATGAAAGTAAGCTAAGGGTCAGGGATGCAGGTGGGGGCTGTATCGCTCCTCGGAGAGGGTTCAGGAAACAGGAGCTGAATCGGAGTCCGGGCCCTTTTGAGGCCTAGAAACGGGGACAATTCAATGAATTAACGTGCACACTGTGAAATGTGGCAACGTAGGTTTACATAGACCTGATATTCGTTGTATTCACGAGGACTGGAAACTGGCATACTAGAGATGGACACAACTGTAATTGTGTCTTTAATCGATCAGAAGGGGATACATGCATATCGATCATGCACATATAACATAACATGGGGAACACATAGGCACATATAACATGGCAAAATGTACTTTTCCACATTCCCTCCTTGTGCCCTACGTTTCCATCAGGAAACATCAATATTCATGATACCATCTATCATTTCATATAGCATCATTTGCTCGTCTCGAATTGTCTTGGAACGGGACTTAGGACTAGGGATACAAGAGGTAGCACACATGCCGCAAATCGCAGGGCCACATTGTATACAGAGGCAGCAACTGAATATGATCATTACTGCAATACCTAGGAATGACAATACTTTCCATCCCCAGGCAGATATAATACTCCATAGCCAACCGGACCATGTCCAGGTGCCTGGATTCTGGTGTAACTGATGGGCAATTTTATGAAGTCTGGTTATAGCTGAATAAACAGACGGCGCGTTATTAGGAATGAAAATGCAGCAACTAGATCCGATGACTCTACATGCTCCTCCTCTATCGGCCAGTATGACGTCAAGAACGAGACGATTTTGGAGAACGACAAATCTCATAGCAGATTGCTCTTCGGTTAAGTTACCTAGAGCGGAAGTAGTCTCATTCACTACTGCTTCAAGGGTTCTGGTTAACCTACGTATTAACTTACTATTCTGGACAGGGCCTATAAAGAAGAAGAAACCTTTATTAAAGTCTTGATACTGTTCTAGAGTAGTTTCAGTTTGATCGACAATTGGGGACTCGATCTCCCTTCTATGTCTGACGTGTACTAGATGGGTGTTTCTGTGATAATCAGATGGGGCTAGAAAAACTGGTGGCAGTAGGAAGGCAATATAACATGTTCCATCCCAATCGAGGGGCAGACGAACATATGCGGTCTGACCACAAACAAAATAAGAATGACGTGAAGCTTTGAAAATAGATTTCCCACTGTCACTATACTCGACAATAGTAGTACAATCACTATGTCCTACATGTGCGGAACCATTCTTTCTGACACATAATTCGCCTTTGACTGGTAGTACTGAAATAGCAGGCAAATCTGGAGTAGTATCAGACTGAACATTCAGGACCATAAAATTCGAAGAATAATTACCTAAATCATATACTTCATTTTCTAGATCTAACCCTGTTCTATGGGGGAGACCTTGCTTGTCTGGAAAACATGTTCTGTTTAGAAGTGACATATCATTGGAGGATGACGTTAACGTGGACCATGCTCCATACGAACCATTATGTGAAAACGGATAAGGAAAGAGTGGCAGAACTCCCTTCGGTGTCTGGAAAGGGGGGAGTCGACCACACACCCAACAATTAGTGGCATTGCTGGTCTGGTGTGAATAGTGTAACATTCTAATGAATGTATTGTTTCGCATAGCAAGACGATAGGATAGCTCGTGAGGAGGCAGATCACTAAATGTGTGCTCTACTGTAGCATTAGAAAACTCTTTTACATGTGAAATTGGAAAACATAAATGTAATGCATAACTTGTGCAGGTAACCACTAAACTTAGAAACAATATAAAACTTAGAAAAACGATACATCGTATAGAGTTTTGACTAACTCTCTCACTATGGGGGTCTATCTCATACATGTCAGAAACCTGTCTAACCGTTTCACCCGAGAGGGACTTAGACAATTAAACTGGCTGACTTATTTTACTAGACCGAAGCTTCTCTTTATACTCCTGCTGCGGAGTTTTCTCTAACAGAGGAACTTTAAGTTCGGAATCAAGTTCAGAGTCTGTTTTTAGGCAGTCTTTAGTAATGTCCTTTGTAAATGTCTTTTCACGAATTCCATGGAACTTCTTTATATGGGACAGATGGACCCATCCCTTGCGGCCCTCCAACTTCACGGCCGTGCGGGTGGTCAGGAGAACAAGTCGCGGCTCCTTCCAACGAGGCTCCAGTGGACTTGAACGATCAAAGTTCCTTACTAGCACGAGGTTGCCTGGAATGACCTCATGCGGTTTCACTTCAGTATTGTCTGGAAATGCAGCGGCAACCTGTGAACGACAAGAGTGTAGGGCAGACATCAAGGAAGCTAGGTAATCTGTCAACATATTACTGGAAACATCTGTAATACTGCGGGGTCTAGGTGTACCCCACATGTTTGGGGGGCGGCCGAATACGACCTCATAAGGGGACAGACCTGATCTGGAATGTGCAACCATCCGCATATAAAATAGGGCAACTGGCAGGGCAACTAGCCAGTCTACACCTTTCTCTTTACATGTCTTAGCAATACGGATTTTCAAGGTCTGATTATGTCTCTCTACGAGACCGGCTGCTTCAGGATGGCGCACACAATGGAACTTCCACTGGTACCCTAACAAAAGGGAAACATGTTTCATTAGCTCAGATGAGAATGGCTGGCCGTTATCTGAATACACGACCCTAGGGAGTCCATAGCGGGGAAAGAATTCACGAACCAACTGCCTGGCAGTGGTCGCTGCTGTGTAATCTGGAACTGGATATGCTTCTGTCCACCTGGACAAAGCGCATACAACTACGAGAAAATACTTGAAACCTCGACATCGCTCCATCTGAATATAATCCATCTGGAGGACTTCAAAAGGGTGGTCAGGAGGTTGGAATCCACCTTGTTCCACCGGGACACTTTTACCTGGATTGAACTGGCAACATATCATACAAGTACGGACTTTCTGCTTGGCTGCAGCTCGTAAGTGCTTGTTGAACCAAAGGTTCTGAATACTGTCTAACATAGCTTTTTCTCCTAGATGTGCTGGACTATGTGCGGTATTAATAATGACTTGAACCATAGAGTCGGGGAGAAACCATGTGGCTTTTCCCTTCGTCAACCATCCCTGATCTGTCTGGACCCCTCCTTGTTCGGACCATTTCTTGATTTCTTCGGGAGTAGCATGTAACTGTATGTCTATGACATCTTGTGTAGGGTCCTTAACTGTCATACATGTAGTCTGTTCTGGAGTGGATGTCTGTGTCGTGTTAACTGGAATGTCTGGAGTCTGAGCTGTAAGCTTGGCTGTTCGATCGGCTAGATCGTTACCTTGGGAAATGATATCAGTAACTTTCGTATGTGCCTTGCACTTCATGATAGCGATAGCTGTCGGTAAATGTATTCCATCTAACAGAGCTTGAATGAGGAGACCATGCTGAATCTTGGTTCCATGAGAAGTCATGAAACCTCTCTCCTGCCAGAGCACTCCGAAATCGTGTACAACTCCGAATGCGTAACGTGAATCTGTGTATATGTTTACTTTCAGGTTCTTGGCACGTATGCAGGCTTGGGTCAGAGCAACTAGCTCTGCTGCTTGAGCAGACAGGGTGTCAATACGATGTGTTTCAATAACTTCGGTTTCAGTAGTCACTGCATACGCGGCTACTAGTTCTCCTGTACTTGTTCTCATACATGAACCGTCCACGTAAAGTGTCAGGTCGGGATTAGGTAATGCAATATCTGTCAGGTCTTGTCTTGGCTTAGTCATAGTGTTAATAACTTCCACACAGTCATGTGTGGCAGGATTTGAAGTAACTGACGGTAACAGTGTAGCTGGATTTAAAATGTTGCAGCGTCTGATTTCTATGTGTGGCTGGAACAGTGTCAGTTCATAACCTGTTAAACGTGCAATTGTCAAATGCTGAGTCTGTGTTCGGTTTAAAAGAACTTCCACGGAATGTGGAACTTGTACTGTCAGGGAGTGTCCTAATACTATGGAATCACTTTGTCTGATGGCTAGAGCTGTGGCTGCAACTGACTTGAGGCACGCAGGCAAAGCCTGGGCTACCGGATCTAATGTGCTCGAGAAATAAGCACAAGGCTTGTACTGTCCTGCTTGATCTTGTGTGAGAACAGATAATGCAGTACCATCACGTTCTGTGACAAAGAGTGTAAAAGGCTTACTGTAGTTAGGTGTAGCTAGAACAGGTGCTTGGCATAAGGCTTTCTTTAATTCATTAAAAACAAGTGTATGTTCAGATGTCCAAGGGAGGACAGTCGATACGGCTGCCTCCTGTGTCGTTAACTGTATCAGTGGCTTGGCTAGAAATGCATACTGAGGAATCCATTGTCTGCAGTAAGAAGTGAGGCCAATAAAAGCTCGTACCTCCTTCTGTGTCTTGGGCTGTGGAAGACTCGCTATCAACTGGATACGGTCTGGTGTCAACTGCCTACCCCACTTGGACAGTAAGTGGCCTAAGTAGATCACTTGCTGGACACAGAATTGTAGTTTGGAAGGGGACACCTTGTGCCCCTGCTCGGCCAGAAAATACAGGACTGTAAGTGACGCACGCTCGCAGTCACGTTCAGAACGGGCTGTGATCAGTAGATCATCGACATACTGAAGCAGGGCAGTGTCAGTTGGCATGTGAATATTGTCTAGTTGTCTCTTGAGTGCTTGACTGTAAATGCTAGGACTTTCTGTGAAACCTTGAGGAGCTCGTGTGAATTTATAGCTCCTTCCATTTAAACAAAAACCAAAAAGGTACTGGCTGTCTGGATGAATGGGGACACTGAAAAATGCATTCTTGAGGTCGATAACAGTGAAAAATGTAGCTTCAGAATCAATGGCTGTCAATAGAGATGAAATATCTGGGACTACTGGATACTGGGGTATGATACATTTATTAAGCTCTCGAAGGTCAATCACTAATCGATATACTGGAGGTGCATTTGGATCAGTACGTTTCATGACTGGAATGATAGGAGAATTACATACATTGGAGTCAGTTTCTACAACCACTCCTTGAGCAATAAGCTCGTCAATAATTTTGGATAAGGCTGCTACAGCCTCAGGTGGCAATCTGTACTGTCTGATTCGTGGCAAAACTATACCTTGTTTGAGAGTCACACGATGGGGTGTGATTTGCATAAAACCTACATCAGTTGGACCTTGCGCCCATAAATGCTGCGGTACATTCAGTAATCTTGGATCAAAATCACGTAATACATAGTGACCTTTAGGTTTAAAGTATTTTATTCAGCACGACACATAAAGACAGACAGATGATACAAAAGACATAGCAGGGCGCAGTGCCAGAGTTCAAAAGCGGCAGCAACAAGTAACACCCTGTGAAGTCCGATCACTCAGTAGCATAGTACAAATGTCGCCTCAATGTGCCATGACATTTCCAACAAAACCCCCCCCTCCCAACTGCCCCCCCAACTCCCAACCACCCCCACCCCCCCCCACCCCTCGTCCAGTGCACAGTTCCTAAATCGTGACACACATCAAAGCCTCAGTATCAACGACGACCAGTCCATAGGGAGATCATGAAACAGAGCCCTCCGGAATCGGGAGCCTGAGAAGGCGGAGATACTTGGGACAGGTGAGCTCCCGAAATTCAGTAAGCAACAGGGAGTGAAAGGGCTGCCAGAGTTCTCTAAACTGATCCACATCCCCCGCCACTGTAAGAGACATCTTCTCCATACCCAACACGTGCCACAATCTGTGAAGCCAGCCAGTGATAGACGGGATCGTGGCCGTGTGCCAGTGTATTAAAATGTTCTGGACTGCGGAACCCAGGGCTATCGCAATCTGTCTGCCCCTGCGAGATCGAAGGGGGTACATTAGATCGTTCGGAAGCCCCAACAGAGTGTAGGCAGGGAAGCGGGGCAATTCAATTTCGAAGCTAGAATCAATTTCATCCAGCACTTCCCTCCAGTAAGGCTCCAGAAGCGGGCAGTCCCAAAGTATGTGAGTGAGAGTACCTCGGAGCCCACATCCTCTCCAGCATGTATCATCCTTACTGCGATCAAACTCTCGCACTCGTTCAGGCGTGTAATACCAGTAGGTAGAAACTTTCGTTAGTGTATCCGTGAGCCCCATGTGATAAGCGGAATGCCTCGCTCTGTATGATATGTGTTCCCATTCTTTATGGCTTAGTGTCCTCCCCAACTCCCGTTCCCATCGCTCCCTCCCGGGGTGATAAAGGTGTGTCGCTGGTGGCTGCAGTAGTTTATACAAATCAGAGATCAGTTTGGAGTCCGAAGTCCGCGTCATGAGCCAATGTTCATAGGGGAGAAAAGGCCGGTCGGCCGCTCCTCTCACCTGCGGCTGAAGAGCCCAGTGACGAGCCTGCAGATAATGAAGTCGCTCCGTCTCCGGAAGCGAAAACTCCTGACGGAGTTGGAGGAAGGGGTGAACCCCTTCCGGGCCATATAGATGACATAAGGCCCTACATCCCGCCTGACGCCATTCCGTAAAAGCCCCCTTTTCCATCCCCGGGGTAAAGTCCGGGTTGTCCACCAGCGGGGTGAGTGGAGACGGAAACGTGGTAAGACCGCGCAGAACGCCAGTAGCGTCCCATACCCGCAGAGGCACTCTCGTGACAAAGGAGGCGTAGAGGTTTTTAGGCCGGTGTGGGCGACGCAGGAAAGGGATCTCCTGCAAGGGCCTCCCCGCTACCGACTGATCCTGAAAAAGCCAATGCTTATCAGATTCCCATTTACTCCACTCTACTAGGTAGCGCAATTGAGCAGCTTGAAAGTATTTGCGGAAGTCAGGGATACCCAACCCACCAGCCTCTGGGGCCAGCAACGAGAGGGCTCGACGCATCCTAGGCTTCTTACCCTGCCAGACAAACCGAGATACGTCCGCCTGGAGCTGCGAGATCCATCCCACCGGTGGCTGGAGCGGCAGAGCCCGAAAAAGGTATAGTACCTGAGGCAACACCGTCATTTTGACAGCAGCTATCCTGCCAAGCCAGGAAAGAATGCCTCGGTTCCACCGGCTCAACTCCTCCCTAATCTTAGCACCTAGAATCCGGTAGTTTGCTGAGACCATGGCCGGCAAGGTAGGGGCAATCTGGATCGCCAGATACGGCACCGCTCCCGAGGACCAGAGCATAGGGAACCGTTGCTGCAGATACAACCTAGTGTCCGGTTCGAGGGAGACATCCAGGGCCACCGATTTCCCCATGTTCATCTTGAACCCGGACACGATGCCAAAAGAGGCCAGTTCCTCCATACTCGCAGGCAGGGCCACGCGAGGCCGGTCAATGGTCAAAATAACATCGTCAGCGTAGAGGCTAATAGCGTGGTCAAAGCCCCCCATTCGTATGCCAGTCACCATTGGGTTATCCCGCATCCGCTGGGCTAATGGCTCCATGTACAGCGCGAAAAGCAGAGGCGAGAGCGGGCAGCCCTGCCTGGTGCCCCGCTCAATGCTAAAGGAGGCTGAGGCACACCCATTGACCCGGACCACCGCTGACGGGCGATTGTAGCAATTGAGAATCATGGAGCGGAATTTCTCTCCGATACCTGCTTTGAGCAGCACCCGTTCCAAGTAAGGCCAGTGGACGCGGTCAAATGCCTTCTCCGCATCCACTGCTAACAGCATCCGCTCCCCAGGAAGCCGAGATGCTTTCTCCAGCAAATGTACTACACGTTTCGTATTGTCCACCGTTTGACGTCCGGGGACAAAACCCGCTTGATCGGGATCGACCAGTCCGGGTAGGTGGAGTGCCAGTCTAGCTGCTAGAATCCCTGTATATAACTTCAGGTCAATATCCAAAAGGGAGATCGGCCTATACGATCCGCACTTTGTCGGATCCTTACCGGGCTTAGGGATTACCGAGATGGTGGCTCGGAGCAGATCAGGTGGAATGGCCCCATGTTCCGCAAAGGAGTTGAACAGACGTGTCAGGACGGGAGCCAGCGTAGTGCAGAACGTTTTGTAAAATAGTGCAATGTAGCCGTCCGGCCCTGGTGCCTTACCATGCTTGAGCCTGGCAATAGCGGAGATCACCTCCTCAACCCGGATATCTCTGTCTAAGTGGTCCGCCTGTACCGGCTCTAGGGAGGGCAAGTCAACCGAGCCCAAATATGCATCCAGGGCCTCCTCACTCGGGGGAGTCCCTGAATAAAGATCTTCATAAAACCCGCGGAAGACAGCCGCAATCTGCGCGTCATCAGTCTCCAGTCGCCCCGATGGGTCAGTGATGCCTTTGACAAGCTGAGATTGCCTCGCCGCTCGGAGCCTATTTGCCAATAACCGGCCACACCGGTCCCCACCGGTGTAAAAGGTGTGCCGCAGCCGTAACGCTGCATACTCGGCCCGGTCGAAATCCAGGGCTGTCAGAAGCTTTCGGGCCTCCTTGAGCTGCCGCCAAATTCGGGGAGCCCCCGTCCTGCGGTGGATCTGTTCCAGCTCTCTCACCCGATCTGTAAGTTCCTCCCGTTTGGCCTGCCGCGCCCTATTCTCCGCCGATGAGATCGCAATGAATTCCCCTCTGACAACCGCCTTCAAGGCCGCCCACTGCGTAGCCCGACTAGTGTCAGTGTTGTCATTATGAGACTGAAATTCTTTAATCACCGTCTCAATGCGAGCCACTACCTCCTTCCTGTGCAACAGCGTGTCACGAAGGCGCCACGTCCGAGGGCGAGGGGCCGTCGGAGGCATATCAAGCAGAACCTCAACCGGAGCATGGTCCGACAGGGAGATCACCCCCATCTCCGCTCCCGAGACCAGCGTCTTTACTGGGGATGTAACCAAAAGGTAGTCCAACCGTGCATACGTCTTGTGCGCGTGGGAGAAATATGAATAATCCCTATCATTCGGGTGTAGCTGTCTCCATAAGTCAAGGAGGTCCACCTCCGCGAGCTGGGCTCTGCGGTCCGCAGAGAGTTCCCCGACCTGGGGGGAGCGCTGCGCCGACCTATCTAGTGCGGAGTCAAAGACAATATTAAAGTCCCCCCCGAGTATGATATGCCTATCTTGCGTAGCAGAGACCTCTTCGATCGCAGCCTGCAGAAAGCGGTCCTGCCGCTCATTGGGACCGTATAAGGACCCGATTGTAAACGGAAGACCCCCTATCCCAAACCGATAAGCCAGCAGTCGACCCTTTTGTTCAGTGAATTTGTGAAGAATTTCCCCTTTGAAGTGGCGCGCCACCAGAATCGCCACCCCGGCCGTTTTAGTGGTGCAAGAGGAAAAAAATTGTGTAGGAAACTTGTGGGACTTGAGTCTGTGTGTGTCCTGTGAAAGCAAGTGCGTCTCCTGTAAGAGACAAATGTCTGCCTGTGTGTTCTCTAAGAGCGAGAGGACTGCCCGCCTCTTGACAGGATTATTCAAACCCCGAACATTTAGGGTCACCACCTTACATGTGGTGGGAGGCATGGACAACAGCGGAGCAAAAAGCAGCAAGGTCCCCCGTCAGCCAAAGTGGGAGGACAAAGGCCAAGCACGGCACAGGGCGCCGTAGAGCATAAAGCAACACACAGGGGCATGAGAAGCAGTCCGCGCCATGCAAACCAGTGAGCACACCATCCTGCCACCTACCCACCGCCCTCGAAATGCATCGCACCAAATGCCCCCGCCCCTCCCAGTCACACAGAAGCCACGAAGACAAGCCAAGCCATAGGCGCTGTAGCTCAGAGGAAGCAACCCAAAAAGTACGGACACTGCCAGAGCAACCAGAAACCTCAGGGTGCACTGGACGACCCCCCTTCCCCATTGCCAACTCCCGGATCCCCCCCTCCTTCCCCAACCCCCCCAACTCCCCTAAACCCCCTCAACTGAACCCCGGTCTCCCCACCCATCCTCCTTCATCCTGTCCCCTCCCACAACTGAGACCAGATCAACAACTTCAAACACCCCTCCCTCCTCCCCCCCAAAAAACTGTAGATCCATTGTCCCAGTCCGGTCCTTATCGGACAAGCCTGCGGAAAGTCAGAAAAAGTGGACGTCCAGCCACCACGCACCCCTCCGCTCCCCCCACCCCCCCAGAACCCTCAAACCTGCAGCTCCATCATATCGATGTCGATCTCCCCCCGGAGTTCACTTAAGCTGTGAGCGCCACCTCCGATGCATTGGCAGTTCCATGTTCGTCCTGCACTGCAAGGCCCGACTCTGCCCGGGCCGTGGGAGAACCCGGCTCCGTCATGGGAGCAGTCGATCGTCGGCCGGGGATTGTCTGCCATCCGTCCCTGGTGATACGGCTCCTGTGCGGCGTGTGAGCTCTGTCCTCAGTGGCAGTAATCCCCAACACACCACACGTATCCTGAAGCGAACGCAGCTGGTGCAAGGTCCCATTCCACCTAAAGATGAGCTGGAAGGGATGTCCCCAGGAATACTGAATGCCATGCTCCCTGAGAAAGTCGGTCGCAATTTTAAAAGCTTTGCGCTTCTGCAGAGTGGACGCCGCCAGGTCCTGATAGAGCGCTACCCGGTGGCCTCTGAACTCCAGGGATGGTCTCCTCCGAGCTTCCCTCAGGATTCGTTCCTTCAAGGGGTAGTCCGGCAAGAAAGCCAAGATGTCGGGCGGAGGCGCAGAGTTCCGGCGTTGCAGGCCCACCCTGTGTGCTCTGTCAATTCGGATAGTGAAATCAGCCGGTTCCCCCAGCACCTCTCTGAACAGCTCGCCGAGGTAGGCCGCCACATCCTCCCCCTCTTCTCGGGACGGAATGCCCCGAACGCGGATATTGTTTCTCCTGGAGCGATTTTCGAGGTCCTCCGTGTGCGATTGCAGGTCAAGGTGCTGTTCCCGGAGTTGGATGACCTCCTGCTGCAATTGCGTGATTTCCTCGTCCCTGGCACGGCCCGCGTCTTCCACCGTGGATACTCTGTCCCCCAAACCGTCCACTTCCCTCCGTATCTCTCGGACCTCACCCGCGACCTCCTGTTTGAGCGTCTGAAAGTCGTCCCTCAATGAGCTGAAGAGGGACTCCAGGAAGGACCTCGTGACCGGGGGTTCTCCTCCATTCGCTCCCTGGGCGGTACTCGGGTGGGGTGGGGATGGCTGACCTCGGTCTTGTCTCGCAGCGTTCCGGTGCAACATCTCCGGCAACGTGCGATCTCCCTTCCGATTCCCTTTGTTATTCGACATGCTAGCCACCGCTACGTCCCTCTTGGAAGCTCTGCAATTCACCCTGGAAGCAACGTAGGAGCCGGGCTGATGATCTGCCACACCGTCCCCAAATGGCCTATGGGGCCGGGATGCCCCACTGATCAGCGATCTGCTGGCCACTGTCCATTCCCCTAGCTCCACTCCGTCTGGCAGCGCACCCTCCTCACACGCCACAAGCCCCGCGGCCTCGGGCTCGGCGTCACCAGTGCCAATGTGGGATCTCCCTCCAGGCCGGGTCTCAACGGGCCTTCGGGGACCACGTGGGGGCTGCGACAACGCCCAGTCTATCTCCACCTTGCCCCACAGTCAGACCCAAGATGCCACCAAGGGGGTCCGGTCCAGTGCCAGGCCGGTGGTCAGGTGCAGTGGAAGCCCGAGACTCGATAGCCCTGCCCCCAGGCCCCCGCGGTTCCAGGGGATGTCGATTGTAACTCTCCTCCCCAGGGGCCCTCCGTCGCCGGACTCACCGCAGGGTCTCCGTCGGTCAGGGGATCCGCTCCAAGCCCCACAGTCTCGACCGGCAGGCCGGCAGCACACTGCTACGCAGCGCCCTCGAGGCCCGGGGCACAGGCCAAAAGCCCCGACCTCGCGTAGCAGGGGGCCCCCCGAGACCGGCTCCTCCTTTCCGGCTCCTCCGCTCCAGCTGATCCACGCTCCGGGAGGGCGCCGCTGGGCTAGGCAGGACCATCCAGGCCCGGCCGGTAAAACCCACAGTCCGTCACCGCTCGCCTAGAGTCCGCTAGGGTAGGCGAGGCCCAGGACTCAGGCCCGAGCCCCGGCCCTGCGCGAAGACTGATGCCGGCCCGACGTCGGACTCTCTGCGGCCCCGGATCAGGCAACCCCGGTGCCGACCCCCACAGCAACGAGGAGCGCAGCGGTCCGGGATAGGCGGGCAATGCAGGAACGCAGCTGCTATCACCAGGGCCGGGCGGGGTCCGCCTCTCCGCCGGGCCGTGTTCTGGGCCCCACTCGGTCTCCACAGCGGTGCCGCCTCCGGAGGCCGTCCCACGTTCCGGGGTCCGCCAGCAAACGTTTGATTGCTCCTCCGTGGCACCACTCCCCTGCACCCTGAATCGCGGTGTCCCGGGGGGAGAATCCGTGCCTTCAGAGCAGGATCAGGGTTCAGGGACGGCGGAGCTCACGGTGAGTGCGACCACTCAGTCCGCCATCTTGGCCACGCCCCCCATAGTGACCTTTAAAGTCACGTAAAAACAATCGGATTCCTTCTGGAGAGCAGCAAATTACTGCACCTAATTCTTTCAGAGTTTTAATGCCTAACAAATTTTCTGGACATGATTTCGTAAGTAACAAATCAGTAGTTCGGGACAATGGACCAACTTCTAGAGAAACTGGTTTTGAAATCTCGTTCACAATAGGCTTTCCTGAAAATCCAAGGGAAACATTTTTAGAGCCTGAGAGCGGAGCCCCTGGAACCTCGTCATGACTGATAGTAGTCCTACTTGCCCCTGTATCAATCAAAAACTTTCTGTCTTTCCCTAATACTTGACTGTGTACGTAGGGACCCTCTTGATCTACAGGTATCTCGATGAGAGGCAAGCCTACCTCCCTCTCTAGGCTGTTTCATGAATACTGTTGATACTCTGGATACTCTGACTGGGCATACTGGTACATCTGCTGTGTAACATGCTGTGTTGCAGCGATAGGCTGCAGTGCTGGAACTGTCTGTTGTGCATTCTGTGGTGACTGAGAAGTCTGTGAAACTTGTTCTTGTCTAGGCGGACGTGGTCTTTCTTTAGTCTTACCAGTTGCTATGTTGTGTTTCAGAACTGCACACTCGTTTATAAAATGACCTGGCTGTTTGCAATAATTGCATGTCCCTTTAACGGGAGCTGCAGACTGACTGGCTTGATTCGGACCCCTCTTCTGACTGTCTTGTGGAACAGATTGTGCGACTAATACTTTCATTTTCGTGTCTTTCATACGTCTCCTTTCGTGTTCTTGCTCTTCCCTGATTCTGTTCTGGTGATACTGGAGCATCTGAAGCATTTGTGACGGAGTATTAGCTTGCCAACTACTTTCGACTTTCAATACTCGATTTTTAACTTGTGGACTTGAATTCTCGACTAGTTTAGAAACAAAAAGATGAGGGTATGACTCGCTACTTGTCTTCAGACCACTGTTGATAATAAAACATTTCTCAAATCTAGAATAAAAATCACTAGTGTCTTCATCCTGTTTCTGTTTGCATGCTGAGATTGCATCCCAATCTTCCTTTTTCGTGGCTAGTAACCTTGGCAAAACTTGTATCAATAACTCGGGCAATTCTTTACATTTGTCCCCAAGACCGGTACCTGGTACTCGTATATTATCTTCAGCTTCTAGAGCTGTCCAATCAATCTTTTTCTCTCCCACCTCCCATTCTTTTTCCTTGAGTTTTTCATATACCCCTGCGGGCAACAGGACCTTTAGCATTTTAATGATATCTGGATATGTGTATTCTCCCATACGGAGCATGTCTTTTAATTCTCGATGGAACCCTGCTGGATCTTTGTCGTGACAGGGAATTAATTTCTTCATCTCTAAGAGTTCCATCTTTGTGATAGGGGTGTAAACAAATACTCGTTGCATTTCACCACCCGCTGTCCTAACTGGGTGTACTTCTCGTAACGGATGCTGTCTATCTATGTAAAATGGTTTACTTTCTGGAGGTGAGACGTGAACAAAATGCGGATTCAGAAACGTTCTATATTTGAGACGCTGTTCTAGAATGACACTAATTAAGTCGGTACCTAAACCTCTCCATCTATACTGGAGTAACTCGTTCAGAACATCATGTAACGGACCTGGATCAGAATGTTGTCCCTCATACAGTGTAATGAGGTACTGGATCATATACATACCCACCAGTCGCTGCTCGGCTGGGGGCAATTTCAGAAACATTTGTGCCACTATTTCGTCTGGAAAAGTGGTAGAATCAGTAGCCCATCGGACTGCTGATCGGGCTAGTTCTTGTTCATGCATGGTACTAAGTTCACTATAACCGATTCGTGATTTCAGAATGTGATCGGTAGCTTGAAATACTTGTTCAAGAGAACCTTGTTCTGGTGCTGGAGAAGGGAAAACTTTCTTGTGTTCTAGGCGTGAATGTCGGTCGGGAAGTCTAGTTTTACCTACATACGCTATTCTAGTAGGACTCTCGTCGTCTACCTCTTCGGTATCAGTGTCGTCTTCTTTCTCGGACACTTGTGCTGCTTTGCGTTTCTCGTGTAACCTTATTATTTCCTTACGAATTTTCTTGTACATACTCTCGATACTACCTAGTGTCTTGTGTCTTCCCTCGGCTATATGATCACTCCACTTTGTCAGGACTCTCATTTCGGTCGGATCTTTAGTCGGATAATCTTGTTCCCTTATTAAACAATTAATTAGAAACTTTAATAGCATGAGCTGAGTCTCAGCTTTCCTTAGAGACATGGCTTCGCCAATACTTCCTGGATCATCTCCTGTACGGATGAAACGATATATTCTGTCTAGATCTTCTTTCATATTCGGTAGGGTGTCCAAATACTCGGTCACCCGTCTTACACGCAATGAATATATAACCATATCATTATCGCCTGGGACTGGATCATAACGGCATTCGGTAAGGGCTCGCTTGATATCTGCAACGGACTGGGGTCTGGGCGTACGCTGTAACGCATGTTCATGTAACTCGAGAAATGACGGACGTTTGTGTTGCGGCGGGGTACAAGGAGGACTTCCCCCCCCCCGCGGCTCCTAAACTAGAATCGTCGATGGGTATCGTACGGGCTGGCAGAGTGACTGATGTAACGGGTACTTGTACTGTGGGCTGGACCGGGGGTACCGTAACAGGTGCTGTAACAGGTGCCCCGGTGGCTGGAGGAACAGGAATTGCATTATTTACAGAAGCTGACGGAACAGTATTTGCATATTCTGGGACTGTGTCGTCCAAGTAGGACGAGAGAAAAATATCAGCTGCGGTCGGTTTGTGACGTAGCTTAATCGGAACTAATGGCGGCGGAAAATTACATGGTGCTTCCGGGGTTGCTTTCGGCAAGCCCTCGGCAAGAAGAGGATACATACCCTTAATGAGGGCATTTCTCTGTCTGTCTGACTGTTCGGCTTTAACTCGTTCACCTACTTCGATTAATTCCCTTTCTTGGGCTCTTTCTGAGGATTCTCTACTTAATTCTGATTTTCTGATTTCTTTTTCGGTTCTTTTATGAGATTCTTTGCGCCATAACTCGATGGCATCTTTCTGGGACTGTCTGGCTTTCTTTTTCCATAATGCTTCTTCTACTCGCATGATGCACTCGGCATCCCACGTACCTGATACGGGCCATCTATATTTCTCTTCTAATTCCTTGGTGTACTCCACCCATAAGTCTAGATATAATATGGCACTTATGCCATGCTTATGATACATAAAATGACCTGGACTGTCCCTAGGCGGGACAGGAACTGCTTCCTCTAGCAGACCTTTTCTAGTTTTTAACTGACGTAATTTCGTGAACAGAGGCATAACTTAGACTGGAATCTGGACACAATACAATACACGATAAACACAATAATAACTGAAAACAAATCACTCATACCACGACATTGAAAACACATGAAATAACATTTAAAATAACAGTTCGGACAAAATACATGAATTTTCTCGAGAACAGAAACTTACTAGAATGACTAGATGCACTGCTAAAACAGTACGAAACTTACCGGTCCCATAAAGAGACACGTCAGGACCCGCGTCCACCTAGGTGAACACTTCGTGTTGGATCTGTGTACCCAAACCCACGGACCAGAGACAAAATTAATTGACCCTGTCTAGATACTACCCCAGTAACGGTACTCACCGGGCAGCAAGAACGGAAGGCCTCGGACTGGACTGGACTGCTACGACGACGGACGGACGAACTTCGGACTTCAGTTACAGGTGGGCCTCCGGATACCTCGGACCTTGTACTCTCGGCTTGGGCTCTGGTCGGGACTCGCCGCGTTCCTCCACCGCCTCGTCTGGACGCTGGACCGCAACCTCCGTCTCCTCCGTGGGCCTGAGGGATACTTGAAGCAGAAATATCTGCACGTGCACGGTATGGTTCCGTCACGGCTGCAGAGGATCAGGGGGCCTGCGTGGCTTCTCCGGCGCGTGTGGAAAGGGCAAGTCCCTATTCGGGCGCCATTATGTGGTAAATAAATAATTTATTACCGGATCTATTTTTCAGAATAATCAATAAACAGGTAGCTCAATAAATAAGAGTCAAGATTCGAGGTAGCTGAAGTTTACAGGCTTTAATCAGGCATAAAGGACAGGAACAGGACAGCCTGTACGGGAATAGGATGGCAGCTGCCGGGGGCAGGATCTGGGAGTAATGCGCTAACTTTTTAATAACAGTGCACAATATATATAGTTAAACAAAATACATTACATTCAATACAGTAGGCGTAGCAGTAGGCGTGGTTCGTAACAGTCGCGAAAGATAAGGGCAAAATGATGTAACAAGAAGGCGTGTACAGGGCGTATACATAGACATGTGATGTAAACGTAACAGAATATGTCATAAAAGGGGCGGAAACATGGAGGGGGCTACCTGAGCAGCTGGGACCTCTAACCTAGTGGTGCGCGCAAACTGGCAATGACGTGTTACCAGGGAGAACTGGGGGCTATGACTTCTGCGCTAGAAGAGGAGACTAAAGTCTGGAGTGTCAGAGCGACATGTACCCAGGCATATCTAGTATCTGGTGTTTAGAGTACATGTTGATAGAATCCAAAAGTTATCAGGGCAAAGGCTAACAGACATTAAGACTGGTGCATGCATTATTCTACATGTAGTGCGTGTGCTAGGAATATTCTATGAATATTAATACAGTATTTCTCTTACATGGAGACATAAAGGCTAGACCATGACGGAAACTATTGATGCGATTCAGTAGCTTAGGAATGCGGAGAAGGAGGGCTTGACTGATAACTAGAAACATAACATACTCTTGGCAGACTGGGAGGCAGAGCCAGGCCGGGCCGGGCACTGCGAGGCATGAAAGTAAGCTAAGGGTCAGGGATGCAGGTGGGGGCTGTATCGCTCCTCGGAGAGGGTTCAGGAAACAGGAGCTGAATCGGAGTCCGGGCCCTTTTGAGGCCTAGAAACGGGGACAATTCAATGAATTAACGTGCACACTGTGAAATGTGGCAACGTAGGTTTACATAGACCTGATATTCGTTGTATTCACGAGGACTGGAAACTGGCATACTAGAGATGGACACAACTGTAATTGTGTCTTTAATCGATCAGAAGGGGATTCATGCATATCGATCATGCACATATAACATAACATGGGGAACACGTAGGCACATATAACATGGCAAAATTTACTTTTCCACAGGAGAATGAAGACATCATATGTAAATTCCGTTTGGACCGACCTACCCTTCAAGACCTATGTGGTCAGTTGGAGCCCCATCTGAGGCCTTGCAGAACATATCCAACTGCTTTGACACCAACATGTAAGGTGATGGCAGCCATGCATTTCTTTGCAACTGGTTTGTTCCAGTACACGGTGTCTAGCACAGGTGGGATATCTCAACCAATATTCAGCATGGTGCTGCGCGATGTCCTGCTATGATGACATACAAGGACAGCTACATCCATTTTCCAAGGAGCCATGAATTGGCAGCTGTGAAGGGTGAATTTTATGACCTTGTCCACATCCCCTTTGTTTTTGGTGACATTGACTGCACACATGTTGGTCCGGTTTCACCACAGGCACGTGAGCACATCTACAGGAAGCATAATAGCATCGCACCACAGCTCATGGCAAATCTGCATCCTGAGCGAGCATGGATTGTGGGTGAGTACGCAGAGTCAAGTAGCGCGTTGTGTGTGTGACAGTCTGTCCTCTGCTCTGCTACAGTTATATAACAAAATTGGTCAGTGTATCTCACACCTAGGTGACTCTGCATATCCCAACCGGTCTTGGTTACAAAGCCCCCTGAGGAATCCCAGAACCCCAGGTGAAGTCCGCTACAATGAGGCCCATGGGAGGAAACGTCATGTGGTGGAGCATACCTTTGGTCTTTTGAAGTCTAGATTCCAGTGTCTGGACAAGAGAGGAGGTGCACTACTCTACTCTCCCCAAAAAGTGTGTCAGATCATAGTTGCATGCTCCTGGATGATGATGAGCAGCAGATGCCCCTGCCTGCAAACCCACACATGTCCCGTGACGAGGATAGTGGAGAGGAGGAAGGTGTCGACCTGCGTCAACAGCTCATCAACCGCTACTTCCCTTGAGTGTGAGTGACATTGTACAACAGTGACATTGTCTGCCATCTTTGGTGGTTGTGCAAAGGCCTAGGGGAGATTTCTGACTGCGGCCTGTTTATGGCTCTGTACTGATGGCTGATGTTTGTGGCACAGTGTAGTCATGACCAGCCACATGATGTATATGTTGATATTGTTTCTCATTATAATGTGTGCTGCATTGTGTGCCTTGATGGCTAGTGTTGTGTACTGGCTGTGATGCCATCACCTGACAAGCAAATGTCGTTCTCTCATGTCTTTCTAGGTCCCTTCAGCCTCTCAGTTCCTTGTCACAATTCTAGCTTCAGGTACATTGGAATCAGAGTCAACATTGTACATCCTGTGATAAACATAAAGCTGACACAGACATAGGTGTGTAAAGAGTGTTCATTTACAAAGATTGTTTGTGACAGACAAGTGGGGTTTAAGAAAATGGTGCAAAGTGAATCAATGAGTTGTCAGTGATGGTAGACGAGACAATAATGCAGTTACCACATTGATGTGGTGACACAGTCCAACAGACAGCTGCCATCAACATGGCAACGTGGGTAAGGATAGTCAACACAATCAATGTCAAGGTGAAGAGAGGTGCCATCATGGCTTGCTCTTTCACTTGCGTGTGGCTGGTGCTTTGCCACGTGATCCTCCCGTAGGGTTTCTCGGATGGCCCCTTTTGCGTTTTCCAGGGGGGGCCTCTGCTGCGGGCTCATCGGTGTCTGAGGAGTCATCCTGTTCCAGCTCACTCCTCTCTGTGGCCACAGATGAGGGGGTGGGAGTAACGTCCTGCGGGCCACTGGAGTGAGGTGGAGCTGTACTTTGAGGCGCATGTCCCTCTGAACACCCAGAAGCTGGCCCATGAGGAGCACTGTTAGACCTGGTACAATTGGCGTGAGTCTCCCTTCCATTTTTTCACTGATTGCCCCCCTCTTTTTGCTGGTTAGATGCTTTGGGCACTGTGCCACAGCTATTCAGTGCCACAGTGCAAGTGCTCCCTATGTTAAATTGATGTACTGATTACTGACTCCATGATTGGATTATTTTATTTACCTGTCGGACACTAGTACAGTGCACCATGTGTGCCCAGGGCCTGTAAATCAAATACTGTCGGTGGGCTTGCAGCACTAATTGTACCACCCACAGAAGCAGCTTGTAAAGTGTGTCTCAGGCCTGCCATTGCTGAGCCTGTGTGCAGGCTGTGACTTCCATCTTGACTTGGCAAGTGCAACCACTTGCCAGTCCCTAAACCTTTCCTTTTCTACATTTCAGTCACCCCTAAGGTAGGCCCTAGGGCAGGGTGCATTGTATGTAAAAGGTAGGACATGCCCTGATGTGTGTGGCATGTCCTACTACTGAATTACAGCCATTTCCGTTTTCCACTATTGCAAGGCTACCTGTCCCCATAGGCCAGAATGGACAGTTTGATTATAACATCTTATAATCCTAACTGACCCAGGGAACATAGTAGAAATTCAAATTTAGTATGCCTGAACTCAGAATGATAAAATACATCTTTTAGCAAAGTTAGTTTTAACAGTATGTGTTTGAAAATACCACTTTTAGAAAGTAGGCATTTTCTTGCCTAACCATCCAGCCTGCCTCTGCTAGGTTGTGTATTGCATGTCTGGTTTTGTGAGTGACAGGGGCTGGGATGGCTCCAGGAGACAGGGTGAGTCAGCACAGGCCGAATAGACCTATCAGCATGTAAGGTGGTAGGAGGAGTAACTCCTGGGCCTGAATAGGACTGTGCTTGCCTTCCACAATGCTGGCTCCACCTCCTGTGGTGTGTCTGATGACCCTGGCCCACCCTGCCAAAGGAAAGAAGGAGTCATCTAAACAAAGTGCTCTGGGAATGCACAGAACTGGTTTGGACTAGGTACAGGACCCTCTGTCTTCAGAGGACAAAGGATTTTGCAGTATAAATATTGGGCCCGAGACCCCAGGTCTGTAGATCACTTCTGGGAAAACAAGGTGAACCTTTGCCAAGCAGAAGGACCAAGGAAGCTGCAGGAGTTTGGACTGCCCCTCTGACAGTGTGCTGTTTGCTGGGTTGGCCTGCAGTGGTCTCTTCATTGCCAAGGAAAGGAGAAGGAACTTTTTAAGAACTTTCATCATCTTGCAGAATATTACTCCAAGGGCTTGATTTGAGCTTGCTCCTGACCGAAGTCTCAGGGATACCAGACTTCACCCCTGCTGTTTGCCTGCATCTGGAACTTGCTGTTCTAGCTGCTGCAGAAGGAATTCTGCAACACCAATGCCGGCGAGCGACGCCGTCATCTGCACGGAAGCCATGAGCGCTGCTCCAACTTGCAACGTAGACCCGATGCCGGCAGCCGTGCCACATCGACGCCAGCGAACTACATCGTAAACCTGCTATAGCTGTGAGTGCTGCTGCGACTTGCGACGTAGGCCCGACGCCTGCTGCTATGCCGCATCGACTCTGAAGCTAACATCATCGCAGAGCCGCTCTTCAACGTGAGTGGTCCATCGAGATCGTGACAACGTACAGAACTGGGGTTTCGGTGCCATCGTGATGTCACCTCCTCTCCATTCAGGTACCGACGCCTCCCCTGCCTCCGTCAGCATCCAGGACACCGATGCATCATCTCCCCCAAAGCAAGGAACAGACGCCGCAACGCGCCAAAGATGCCGCACCTCCCCGACGTCGTGAGCTGTCTTTGTTTTCGCTTTTCCAAAGTACTGTTTTGTGTGGGTCTGTTTTTACTCCGGGACCGACGCCACTCACCTCGCGGTCGGCGCCATATGTTGGGATTTCTTTGACCTTGACGTCGTGATAAACTCCTGTTGGGGTTTTCTGTTGCTAATGACTGCTTTTAAGAGAATAACCTATTTTTTAACTATTCCTACCATCTTGAAGAATTATTATTAAGTACAGTATTGTGGATTTTTGTCATTATGGTCTTGTGATAAGTCTATATAAAGAATACTTATTTAAAAAAAAAAATTGTCTGGTGTCCATCTGTAGTAATAATAAATTTCTTTATTTAGACATATAAAACATATCTTTAAAAGATTCCTCCAGCACATTAACACAATTTTATAGATTAAAAGAAATTGAGAAAAAGGAAATGTAAAAACAGAGTAAAATTTGGCCTTTTTATCAGTGGTTACTGCAGCGTATCAATTTAGAAATTAGCACTCCCGCACTATGCAGATGAGATTAAAGTACATGTTTGTCTGCACAATTGTCCAATTTTTCTAAGAGACTATACACTTGCTGAATGAATTTGGCCAATTTTATATTTAAAACAGTGTTCTCTAAGGACAGAGCAGCAATAGTGGCATATATACAAGTCCGAACTCCCAGCCTGATCCATTCTGGCCTGAGAAGGCGTCTGCGTTGGGGAATAAAAAAAGGGCATGTACAAAGCACGTGCAAAAAAGTTTCATTTGCTGACCTACACCCTCTGCACGTTTGATCATCCCTTTTTCGACGCCATACAGGAAGATTTTGAAGGAAGCGCCAGTCTCCCAGTCTTAGGGCGATCAGACATCGCTTTAACTGATAAGAAAAAGTAGTCGAAAGGTAGTTAGCCGGGGATAATCGTTTGTAGGAGTTGACTACTGCCCAAGCATGGCTGCGTTTCGCAAGGAGAGCTTTATCCGTAATCAGGGATTTAAGTCTCATAGCTTTTTTAATTGTGATTTTGAAAGCGGTCTGGCTTGGATTAAGGGCCCAAAGGTCCGCAGCAGACATTTGTTGGGTGTAGTCATTTAGAAGGCGTCCAAATGACCCCCCCGGGTTGCTCACACTGATTTCGTTCCAAACCAAGAGTTCCAGGGTGCCATCTTCTGCCTGTCTTAGTTTGTGAATCAGGTTAAGATATGAGCCAACGTTAGAGAATTCATAGTTAATTAAGCCCAACTCTAGTCTGACCTGAGCTGGCGAGGAGGAACTCGGCAGATGGAGCAGTTTCTTGTAGAGTTTGATTGTCAGTTTGTTTAAGGAATTGTTCATTTTACCCTTAAAGATCTCAATGCCATACGAAAGTGTGGGCCCGATCTTTGCTCTAAGCACATCCAGTAAAAGCAAGAGCGTGGGGCCTGAGAGTCTCCTCGATAGCTTAGCCAGGGATACCCTTAGCGCAGTGGCCTTGGCTGCAATCACAGTGCTCTGCTTGGTGAAACTGCCCCTGGAATCCAAATGGACCCCTAAGTACTTGTACGACTGGCCAATTGAGATGCTTTCTTTGTTAATTGTCCAGCCTCCACCGCTGTAACGTTTTTTGCCGAACGGAACAACCATCGTTTTTTTCATGTTAATTTCTAACTGGTTGTTGACCGTGTAATGCATTAGGGCATCAAGGAGTCTCTGAAGCCCCACTCTGGTGAGACTGAACAGTGCCAGGTCATCGGCATATAGGAGATTGCTTAATGCCGTGCCTCGTACTTTTGGTGGATGGCTAATTACTTTCTCCAATGTGCTTGATAGGTCAGCAGTAAATAGATTGAAGAGAAGGTGGGCCAGCACGCATCCCTGTTTGACACCACGATAGCTCCTGATTTTCCGGGAGAGATGTGCGCCAGACCCTAACTTCACTCGAACCCATGTGTTGGAGTACAGCATGATTATGGGATTCAGGATATTGTCTGGGATTCCCCACTCCCTCAGTTTTTGCCACAGAGCAGCCCTAGGCACCCTGTCGAATGCTGCTTTGAAGTCGACAAAGCAGCAGAAAATCAACTTGGAGTTTGTAAGGGCTTTGTCAATGATGGTAGAGATTGGCAGTAAGTTTGTCATTGTTCCTGATTTGGCGGTGAACCCTGTCTGATTCAAGGGAATCAGATTTTTGTCCTTTGCCCATTTCCTGAGATCCTCCAAAATGAGGCCTTCAAAGTGCTTTGCCTCAATGTCCAGCAAGGCAATTAATCTGTAGTTTACAAACAACTGGGAGTTTTTTTTAGGTGTTCCAGAATTACAAGGCGCACAGCCAGAGTATCCGCACAGTTAGGGTAGAAATAATTGGTTTTCAATGGTCGGTATAGGCAATGGGGCGAACGGTAAATCCTCACAACCGCTCAAGGATGGTCCAAGCTTAGTCCATACGAAACAAGAGAAAACCACAGTGCCCCTGCACTATACAGTAATGGTATTAGAGTATATGTTACCAACAATGTCCATTCAATGAGTAAAGAGAACAATAGAACAACACCCAAGTTATTTAGATAACTAAACAGTAGGCAACCATGTTTAGACAAAATAGAAGTTTGGATGCGATCCGTTGTTGGTGTGAAAAATTCCGTTTATTGTTCCTATATGTAGGCCAACACGTGTTTCATCGCAGGGAAACAGACTGCGAATCTTCAGGGCCTAATGGGTGAGGGGCAAGAGCCACCTCGGTCTGAAGCGTTTAGGTGATCCTGTGTTTAGGAGTTTTACAGATTCCGTAACAGCACACTCCAAGAGACCTGATGAGTCTCATTAGTTCTGAACGATATATTGACCGGGAGGAGAGGGTAGACAGGTTACTTCAATATGGTGACGCTGTCAAACACGACAAAAGGCGGGTACACCTTCTCGTTACGGTTCTCCCTCTTAAGATTCCCGGCGCCATTTTCCTGAGACAGGATCACCTAAACGCTTCAGACCGAGGTGGCTCTTGCCCCTCACCCATTAGGCCCTGAAGATTCGCAGTCTGTTTCCCTGCGATGAAACACGTGTTGGCCTACATATAGGAACAATAAACGGAATTTTTCACACCAACAACGGATCGCATCCAAACTTCTATTTTGTCTAAACATGGTTGCCTACTGTTTAGTTATCTAAATAACTTGGGTGTTGTTCTATTGTTCTCTTTACTCATTGAATGGACATTGTTGGTAACATATACTCTAATACCATTACTGTATAGTGCAGGGGCACTGTGGTTTTCAATTAATCTGTAGTTGTTCGGGTTGCCTCGTGATCCAGCTTTATAGATGGGATGGATAATGGCACCTCTCCAAGAATCCGGAATGGTTTGATAGCGCAGGGAGTAATTAAAGAGATTCAATAGCACCTTGGACCAAAAGGGGACGTCGGACTTGAATAGCCTTTGCGGCAGGCCATTCGGGCCTGGTGCTCCATCTTGTCTCCCTTTCGTCAGTGTTTTGACAACTATATCATCTGTAGTGTTTTCACTGTATTACTGTATGTGTTCACATATGCCTAACACACTGCTTCTGAGATAAGCCTGGCTGATTGTGCCAAGCTACCAAGGGGGTGATCAGGGATTATCCAGGAGAGTAATCCCCTTTCCCTGACTTAGAAGCAAGGGTCCCTATTTGGTCAAAGGTGTATACCATTGCCAACTAGAGATACCCTGTTCTAACATCCACTATTTGGCCCATACCCGTGTCCATGGACCTCAGCAGCAGGCGGAGCTCCTGCACTTCCTCCAAAACCACGCCCATCTGTCCCTGGGTTTGTTCATCTGCCCCAAAGACTCGGGCGATGTTGGCCAGGGCTTCGGCACCAGTGTCCTGTCGATATTGTCCCCCAGTTGCCCTCCCACCTGCCTGCTGTCCCGGACCTGTGGCGTTGCCACGCTACGTAGCGGCCGACTATCCCTGCCCACTTCAGATTGTTGGGTGGTGTTGGTATCCTCTGAGGCAGGGAGAGTGTTGCAGACAGCACTGCTGGTGGTGGTGATTGAGGCTGCACAGGTTGTTGGAGCAGGGGTGAGAGCGGTTGTTGTTGCTGAGGTGGTGGGGGTGGGGACAGTGGGGGCCAGGGACGTGGTGCGCCCTGGCAGTCCTGATATGCCAGGTTTCTCAGGCATCCAAGAAACTGAGGGAGTCTGCATGTCCATGTTCCGGGGGAGGGGGATGGGGGGGAGACTGGCTCTGCAGGTCGGTGTTCTTTTCTGCTGCAGTCAATTATTGATCTCATGTTGTACAGAGGTCAAATTGTCATTGAAGTGCACCCCACAAGCTTGGTGTTAGATGTTTAGATTTTTACATGTGATACATCACTCAGTTTACAGTGATATCTCTTTGTTTGGCTGCAGGGTAATGAGCATCATGACATGACGTTGAGGTACATATATTACTTGTCCATGGCGTGACAGGTCAATAGATACCATGCTCCACGTACAGATTGGTTGATTACAAGGACATGTCATCATCCAACGACTAGCAGCACGGCAACTTTGTGTGAGGCTTTTTTTGTTTACTCTGCATGGAAGACATTACATCTGAGCAAGGTCTTGCCATTGTGCTCTAATGCATACCTTTGTTACATCATATACTTTACTTTCTTTCATCAACTGACCATGCATGTTTTGTGTGCCTATGTGCCTTGTTGCTCTGCCCCATGGCACTTACACATGGCATTCAGTGCTGTGCATTATTGTGCCCTGAATTTCTTCATTATGTGACTTGGTGGTTCAAATTTAAATTTCTGTGACAGTTATATACGCTTTTCTGTCTGCACACTGGAAATGCTTATTGGATCTGTGCCAAGTTGGATGACATGTGAGGGCTGGTGTGTTCATATGGATTCATGCTTTTTTAGAGTAATGGCAGGGTGCATACATTGTCTACCTACCTGTTCTGGGACACAGTTGAGGTGATTTGCTGCCACATGGTTGTGGGTGTGGGGAGTGTTCCATCCTGCTGGGCTTTGGGACAGGAGACCTGGTGGGAGTTGTAGTGCAGTCTTCCCACCCACACCCCTCCCTCCCTGTTAAGATCGCTAACTTACTCTTAGGTGAAGGTGAGCAATGCAATTGCTGGCACATGGTTGGAGGTGTGAGGAGTGCTCCATCCTGCTTGGCTGTGGGACAAGGGGGCCTGGTGGGGGTTGTAGTGCAGGCTTCCCACCCACAAACATCCTTCCCTGTTTAGATGCTACCTACCTGTGAGTTTGAAGAGAGCCATGCAATAGCTGCCACATGGTTGTGGGTGTGGGGAGTGCTCCATCCTGCTGAGCTGTGGGACAAGGGGGCCTGGTGAGAATTGTAGTGCAGTCTTCCCACACACACCCCCTCCCTGTTAAGATGGCTACCTACCTGTTGGGTAAAGGTGAGCAATGCACTGGCTGGCCCATGGTTGTGGGTGTGGGGTGGTGTGTTACATCTTGCTCAGCTTTAGGACAAGGGGTGCCTGGTGGGAGAAGTAGTGCAGTCTTCCCACCCACACATACCCCTCCCTGTTAAGATGGCTACCTACCTGTTAGGTGAAGGTGAGCAATGCAATGGCTGACACATGGTTGTGGGTGGGGGGAGTGCTCCATCCTGCTCAGCTGTGAACAAGGGGCCTGGTGGGAGTTGTTGTGCAGGGTTCCCACCCACAAACATCCCTGCCCTGTTTAGATGGCTACCTACCTGGGAGGTTAAAGAGAGCACTGCAATAGCTGTCACATGGTTGTGGGTGTGGGGAGTGCTCCATCCTGCTGAGCTACGGGACAAGGGGGCCTGGTGAGAGTTGTAGTGCAGTCTTCCCCCACACACCCTCTCCCTGTTAAGATGGCTACCTACCTGTTAGGTGAAGGTGAGCAATGCAATGGCTGGCCCATGGCTCTGGGTGTGGGGTGGTGTGTTACATCCTGCACAGCTTTGGGACAAGGGGTGCCTGGTGGGAGTTGTAGTGCAGGCTTCCCACCCACATACCCCCCTCCCTGTTAAGTTGGCTACCTACCTGTTAGGTGAAGGTGAGCAATGCAATGGCTGGCACATGGTTGTGGGTGGGGGGAGTGCTTCATCCTGCTGAGCTGTGGTACAAGGGGGCCTGGTGGGATTTGTAGTTCAGGCTTCCCACCCACAAACACCCCTCCCTGTTAAGATGGCTACCTACCTGTGAGTTTGAAGAGAGCACTGCAATAGCTGCTACATTGTTGGGGGTGTGGGGAGTACTCCGTCTTGCTCAGCTGTGGGACAAGGGGGCCTGGTGGGAGTTGCAGTGCAGGCTTCCTACCCACAAACAGCCCTCCCTGTTTAGATGGCTCCCTACCTGTGAGTTTGAAGATGAGTACTGCAATAGCTGTCACATGGTTGTGGGTGTGGGGAGTGCTCCATGCTGCCGAGCTATGGGAAAGGGGGCCTGGTGGGAGTTGTAGTGCAGTCTTCCCACCCACACTCCCCCTCCCTGTTAAGATGGCTACCTACCTGTTAGGTGAAGGTGAGCACTGGTTATGGGTGGGGGAGTGCTCCATCCTGCTTTGATGTGGGAAAGGGGGCCTGTTAAGAGTTGCAGTGCAGGCTTCCCACCCACAAACAACCCTCCCTGTTAAGATGTATACCTACCTGTTAGGTTGAGGTGAACAAACACCCCTCCCTGTTAAAATAGCTACCTACCTGTGCGTTTGAAGAGAGCACTGCAATAGCAGCCACATGGTTTGGGGTGTGGGGAGTGCTCCATCCTGCTGGGCTTTAGGAACGGCGTGCCTGGTGGGAGTTGTAGTGCAGGCTTGTTCCCTGTTAAGATGGCCATCTACCTCTTAGGTGAAAAGTGAGCAATGCAATGGCTGACACATGGTTGTGGGTGTGGGGTGGTGTGTTGCATCTTGCTCAGCTTTGGGACCGGGGTGCCTGGTGGGAGTTGTAGTGCTGGCTGCCTGTGCACATGCCCCCATGGTAATATTGCTAACTACCTTTGGGGTGTATGAGAGGGAGTGGATGATGGATCTGTGAGCCATGTGCTGGGGACAGTGAGGTGCACATGCATGCATTTGGGCCTAGGAGGTGTAGCTTTGTAGTTGTGCAAGACAGTACATCGCAGTGTAATGGTAGACATTTGTTGGTACTTACCAGCCTCCACTCCCCTGGGTATTTCTGTGAGACTCTCTGTAAGCAGTGTGGCAAGCACCTTCTGTAATGAATTCCAAGCAGGTTCCGCAGGAGCGTCAGGAATCCGAAGAATATTCCACAGTCTTCCCCTACGGCCTTCCGACTCTATCAAACACTAGAGTATCGAAAGGCTCGCCAGGGGAAAACAGGGAGACAAAACAAGGAAAGGTTGGGGGAGAAATAAAGAGCTTGACGGTGATCTTCGGAGTGGATGCGTGGCAACTCAGAATGGACTCTTGGCAACATGTGAGCTGTAAAGAAATATACGATCTATCTAGGTTAAATACAATACACATATACACCTAGTCTATATTATGTATATGACCACTACATACCACATTTGTTTTGTCTATGTCGCAGAACTGATATGTGGGATAATTGTAGGAGTTTGTCTTGAGCTGTTACAAAGATGACAGAAAAATAATAGTAAACACTTTCTTCTGACCCTGTACACTTAAGTGTCAATAATCTAACGTATAAAACTCTCACTCTGTATAATGTAGAAGACTTCTGGAAAACATCCACTATTTTGATGGATATGACAATGAACTGATGCCAACACCACTGATCTTTGCATGGAAATCTATGAAACAAGACATATATTCAGGTTTCTATTAGAGTCATAATATTAGCCAACATATATATGCAGCGCATAGCGCTGTTACCGTGATTCTAAGTCGTGAAGGTTGAATTCTGCACCCCACTCAGGTCCACGCAAGAATCCCAGAACACGTGTGAGGCTGGCCAAGGAATGGGTAGAAACGATGATGTGGCCAATAGGGATACAGCATAGAATGAAGAAAAAATTATGAAGGGAAATAAGTGCCCAGCCGGATGGCGGAGAACAAGCCCGGCCGCCGGGCGGAGCACCAGAGTGTAAGAAAATAAACGGAGCAGGAAAGGAACCTAACTAGCTAAGGGGCCAAAGTGCTGCCCAGCCGGACGGCGGAGAACAAGCCCGGCCACCGGGCGAAGCGACTCAGGTAAGGGGGGAGGACTGAAGAGGCACCCAGCCGGACGGCGGAGACCAAGCCTGGCCGCCGGGCGGAGCAACAAGGATGACCAAGGACTGAGGCTGAGCCCAGCCGGATGGCAGGGAAGAACCCGGCCGCCGGGCGGGACTCCAGAAAAAGGGTAGCGTCCACATTACAGAGCAAACTGTAACGAAACGAAAGCGGACGTCAGGAATAGAGACGCCCGCTAAACTCAAGAACACTGTGGGGAGAAGGAAAGCCGGGGCCCGCACACGAGCGTGAAGGCCGGAAACACTCCCACAACGTGATCGGAGCCGGAATCACAAAACAGGAAGTCAGGCAAACAGGGACAGGACGGAACACCAAAACAACGGAGCTAGACGCAAGAACGTAAAGCGTCGCTCCAAGAGTCTTGGTGACTTAAATAGCGGTAAATTTAAAGGTGCAGTGTTGTAGGGAATTCGGGGCATGACACCTTCTTCTCCCATTCGGTGAATGTTTGTGGTGGAATGGGAGGGCCACCGCCAGTCATATGAGCCAGCTTAATGTTCTTGTTGTTCCTCTCTTTCACCTTGCTCTTGAGGTCATTCCACCTCTTCCTGATCTCCTTCTTGGAGTGGGAGACGTCCCTACTGCATTGACCTTTTTGACTATCCTTTCCCACATTTGATTTTTTCTGGCTTGTGGTGTCTGTTGGACCAGGCTTCCAAAAAAATGTGGTTCTACTCTGATTACCTCATCTGCCATCACTGACAACTCATTGTCAGTGAAATTGGGCATTTTCTTCTCTGACATGGTGTGCAAATGTGTGGAAAGTGCAGTTGTGAAGGTGGAGGTGATGATGTGTGTGGTGTGTGTGTTGTTGTGCTGGTGAGATGTGTGGTGATTTGCCTCTCCTTGGTGCTGTGGGGTTAGGGCTCTTCAGTAGTGGAGTATTGCAAAGGATTCTGGTCAGGGAAGGGGCTGGTTTTATACTTGGCTATGTGAGGGGGTAAAAATGGAGTCTTCCTTTCAGGTGTGTTGTGTGGGTTGACCTGGGATTTGTATTTTTTAGTTGCCATGGGGATGTGTCATTGGGCTGTGTTAGGTGTTTTTTGAGGCAGAGCCAGGTTCAGGGCCACACTTGGTGGCCTTGTGATGTGCTTTTTTGTTGACCGCCATCACTGTTCCGGAGCGACCGTGGCGGTGGGAATACAGTAGGCCTTCTGCCGGCTCTCCCATTTATCACCAGTTGTGATTGCGAAGGTCGGAACAGGGGATCATTCCGCTGTCACCGCAATCGTATACTAATTTGACGTGTGGTCAATCCACTGGCTGTGCCGCAGTTCAGGGTCTTTCCACAGCAAATCCGACCACCACGGACGGATTTGCACCTGCTCCGCATGTTCCCGGCAGTCTTTTGTGGCATCTGTCTGCCGCGGTCAGATTTTTCTGACGGCTATCCTAATCTGACCGCTGGTTTTGCAGCGGTACCAGCGGACAGTTACTTTCCGCTACCACGGCGGTCGGAATGGTTTTCTGACCGCCCTCCTAATTGACCCCTAAGTTTGGACAGTGGGTCCCTTCCTACTATATTGGTCGGGGAAGAAGGATAGTACAATAATTGTTCCCTGTTAGATTTCGGGGTCTCTGGTTGGCACAGGTAGGTACTTGTGACAAGCAGGAACCCTCTCCTCTAGTCAGGACAAGGGGATTACACACCTAAAATAACCCCTGCTCATCCTCTAGGTTACGTGGCGCGAGCAGTCAAGGCTTATTTCAGAGGCGTTGTAAGTTAAGCAGTTGTGACCACATACAGTAACCCAGTGACAACACTACAAATGGACACCACACAGGTTTTATATAAAAAATAAGTAGACTTTATATAGAGTTACCACAAGACCATAAACGACAAAAATACACATAATGATTACTTTAAGATGGTAGATTTAAGCTTAGTTCAGTTCAGTTCTTCGATGCGACACTCTGCGTCAATGTACCTTAAGTTGTGTTGCGCTTCCACGACAAGCAATGTCGCAGCGATGGGAAATGCGGCAAAGTCAGGTGCAAAGAAATAAAGACGTGAAGTTTCTTCCAGATGCGGCACGCTTCTCAGGGATGCGAAAAACTCTCGGTTCAATGCGTGGACTGCAGCGGGGACACCCTTACGATGCAACGGTAACAGCTCCAGCGGCGATGCTCTTCTCCATAATGCGTGAAGCTTCCGCTCGAAACGACAACTACAGCGGCGACATTCAAGATGCGACGGCAGCAACTCCGATGGCGGCGCGCTTCTTGGGGATGCGAGGTGCTCTTGATCTATGTGGTGCAATGCGACAGTTCCAGCGGTGACACCCTCCTACTTTGGAGTTGCGATGGCAGGCACAGCGATGGCGACACTCTCCAACCTCGTTGCGAGATTCTTCTCCTGATGCGGTGCAGTGCGACAACCACAGCGGCGACACACTCCTTCTTCGGAGTTGCGACGGCAGTACCAGCGACACACTTCCTCTTCGTTGCGGCCCGCTTCTCTCCGATGCGGTGGAGTGCGACAGTTCCAGCGGCGACACCCTCCTTTCTCCGGAGTTGCGGCGGCAGGCACAGCGACATGCTTCTTCTCGTTGAGTAGCACTTCCAGCTCCTTGCGACACGCAGTTCCTCAGAAGGCCCAAAACAGCAGCAGGCACTTCCAAAAGAACTCAGGGGAGCTGGGGGGTGAAGTCGGTTGTCCCTGAGACTTCAGCAAGAGGCAAGCTCTTTTCCAAGCCCCTGGAGATCCTTCACAAGTTGAAAGCAAAGTACACAAAGTTCCTTTTCTCTAAGCATGGGCGGATCTAGCGGATCTCGCGTACGCGAACTTGCGGATTTACGGATTCGCAATCCGCGAAGATCCGCGAACTCTAGCGGATTTGCGGATTTTCCCGTTTTTTGTGTTGGCGCGCGTTCGCGCCGATTTTGGGACAAGTTCGCAATTGCAAACTTACTTTTCGGCTCGCAACGGCCGCGACTATGTTGTTTCTACGTCTGGTTTATCATCACAGGTTCACAGCACCCTCTGTTTCACCACTGCCACCCTCTGGGACACCCATGCCACCCTCTGGTACATCCTCACTGCCACCCATTAGGTTTATTTATCACTGTAGATTATGGTGGTTGAAAAAAGCAAGCACACCTGCCCTTCTTCAACTGCCATCAATTAATTTGTGTTTCATTAATGTGTCAGTAATTTTGAAAGTTCCAGTCTGGCTGGCACCTGCTTCCTTCCTTATCTGTAATTTGCTTTTTGTTGCAGTGAAAAAAAAATTTCACAGGACCTTTATGGTCTACTTGTAGCTATTCTATGAGCCTGCTGTTTGGGTCATAGCAGGGTCATAGAATAGTTGCAAACTCTGGAGGGGCCCATCAGGAAGCACTACCTTGAATGTTACTAATGTTAAGTTTGAACTTTTGCACCTGCTCATTGCTTTCAGTTTAGCTAAAATCGTTTTTTTCTGCAATTTCGCGCGTTTTTTGGGGCGCGAATCCGTGCGAGATCGATTTCGGAAGCCGCGAATACGTGCGAATACAAAATTGTTTTTTTTGCGACGTGTATGTTCGCGTGATCTTGCGCGTGTTCGCGAGGCGCTTCTAGCTATACGTTTGCCAAGTTACCCTATCGGTCGTACACGGGCGCGGCCATCTTGTTGGCGTGACGTAATTCCGTTTCCGGCCGCTATGTGTAATCTCGCAAAGTGTGCTGCTCGCTAGTACAATTTCGCGCGTACTCGCAAGGAAAATCTCGCGCGAACTTACCCACACGGTTGTGAACGGGCGCGGCCATCTTGTTTCTCATTCATTGCTATGGTTCTGGGCATGCTTTCTCTATCCTCTCTCAATCTCTGCCATCCTTTGCTTGTTTGAAGTTTTTTTGATCTAATTTTACTTATTATCTATCCCTCTATTTTTCTAGCTCTATATTTTTGTGTTTTCTGCAGCTTTTAGTTACTTTTAAACTACTTTTTTAAACTCTTTTCTTTTCTTCTTCACTATTCTATTTCTTGTTTATCATTTAACTCTATTTCTGCCCAGACCATGGTAAAGGGAGCCGGGAAGCACCCTGAGAAGGGGAAGGGTCCCGCACCCCGTGCCCGGCTCCCGTGCGGGCGTTTAAGGGGGGAGCAAGTGGTCCCGAGGGAGATCTTCAGCGCGGAGGAAGTGGCGGCACTGATCTTCCACGTCCAGCGCCGCCTCCCCAAGACGATCCTGGGAGGCGGCAAGATCGCGACTGGCTATGGCATCCGGGAGCGTCGCAAGCGGTGGGAGAAGGTGTGCCGGGCCATGTACAAGATCTCTGGGGTCCGGCGCACATATAACCAGGCCACCCACCGCTGGACCGATGTCATGGACCGGGAGCGGGACTTGCTGGACGCGCTCGGCGTAGAGGTCCCCGGGCTTGGTGAGTAGTAGTAGTAGTACATTTACTACTCTGTTTTATCCTGCTCTGTTATTTGCAAATCTTTGTTCTTTACCAAGAGCAATAATGCTGCCGATTACATTGAGGTAAATTATATTTCAAAATCTTCTATGCATTTCAGGTGCACTGCTCTCCTTCTCAGTAGCCTTGCTTCCTACTATGCTTCTTTGTTTTGTATGTTGTGTTCAGAAGCATTTCATTGGCCTGGGAAATTATGTATGAGTGTAGTGTAAAGATAAGAACTGCGTAATGCTAGACACTAAGGGTCATATTTTCAATTACCGGCGCATCCCTGCAAAGTAGCAGGGATGCGGCAGTAATTGTGTGCCATGCCACCACCACCCATTGGCCCAAAACGTCACAGAAGCCTTACGCATCTGTGCCGTAAAGGCAGCGCATTGCTGGAGTTGCGTGCCAACGATGGCGCAGCTCCAGCAATGCTCTGGGGTACCCTATCTCCCCAATGCTGCATCAAGCCGTACGTCGGCTTCAAGCGCGCAGGGTTTGAGTCATGCATCATTGTCCTAAAAGTGACTGATTGACATCTTGTCGATTTCCCTCAGCCACTTTTAGGATTCGTTCCTGCGCAGGTACGCCCTCCCTTGCGCCGGAACGCCCCCTGATGGCGCAGGGCTTTACAACGTGATGCATCGCCCATATGCCCATATGTGGTTTTTTTTAATATATACGCCGCACCAACACCATGGCGAGTCTTTTGTTCTGCCGCTGCGTCACAAAAGGCACGCAACAATGGAGGAAAATGAGCCGCAAGGGACTTCTAAATCAGCCCCAACAGACTGAAGTCCAGTCCTTCCTTTAGACACATGGCTATAAGAAGAAATAGTGGCGGTGGTGGGTGGATTGATAGTTTGAGTATTCACTGATCTGCAAGCAGGATGGACTTTGTCTGTCACTTCGCGTGCTGCGGACTGCTGCCTGCAGTGCCAGGCCTAGGCAAACCTCTTTAGTAGTCTGTTTATTGAGTTACATAGGAACTTTCTAAGTCAACGTTCCGCAAATCAGGCAATACGAATAACGTAGTATACCACATGAGATAGATCCCGTGGAATAGTTGTCTATCTATTTGCTATTTCTCCAAAATATTTAGTTATTGTTCTTTTGAAATGTTTGATTTGGTTGAAAAATCTCATCCATGTTTTCTGGTCTTTCTTTCTTTCATGTTGTACATCAGCTCCCCCCAAGGGCAAGAGGAGGACACAGGAGGAGGGTGCTGAGGATGCAGGCCAGGATCGGGCAGGCGAGGGCTCCTTTGCTGGCCCCAGTAAGTTTACATTTTAATAAAGAGTACCTATTTTTTCCTAGCGTTCCTCATTCGATATTTTCTAAATCGTCTTTGATCTTCTTGTAGACTGGATCTAAATTCTTATCCTGCCTCGAATATGACTCCCTGTGGTATTACTAGACTATTCTTATTAGTCTGTCTGTGTAGCTAACTAAGATTGGACATTTGGCAATTCCATTGGACTCCCATTCTATTCAGCAATAGCTCTATGCACTGTCTCCTTACTGACTAGATAGTGTGGCAGAGTCATTCAGCTCCCGAAGTCACCGATAGATCCCCAATGATCTCTAGATTATCGTACGCCGGACAAGAGAGTAGTACGGAGTCACAGCACAGTCAAGAAGTGTCAGAGGCACTCATGCTTGCAAAAATTCCAAAACCTTTAGCTCATCCACTCTAGTCTGGAGGAACAAAAACCACAGAGTCTATTTAAGTTTAAAAGCTTTATTAAAAGTAAACACATTTATTAAAATCTACTTTGTCATAAAACTATTTAACTGAAAACGGAAAAGTGGTTAGTGCTGACGATTAATTGGACACATTTCTTGTGGTCGAGCCGAGCTCTCACCTGGTTTGAACTTGATCCTGGTCGTGTTCTTAGGAGTCAAGCTTCTGTCTGTTAGGAGAAAAAGTGGTGCGTGTTAAAAATCAAAAGCAAGCATTCATCAGTTGTGCATAAAAGTGCAGCAAGACAACAGCCTTCCCTGGAAAATGGGACATTTTTACTATGGAGTAGACAGTCACAAATTATTACATTGTATTCTGTTTTTTTAACATTTCTCCTAGACCAAATATTATATAGTAGTGAGTGGTGTATTCTAACATTCTTAAATGTACTTTGTAGGTGTAACATCTGGTGACGGGGCCAGCGCGGAGGTGGCTGTGTTGGGCGAGGACTCGGAGGCCTCTGGGGAGGAGGCGGTGCAAGAGCCGGCGGACGGTCCTGTGGGGGATCAAACGGTGGTGGCGGAAACAGGTAAGCTATATATTCCTTACTTATTGAGATTGAAGACTGCATAGTGTGCTTTCTGCACGGGTGTATTACAATTACAAATCAACCAGGTAGTAGCCTCCTCGAAATGTACTTCGACTTAGCTGTGAAGTTTTTGGTGAGAAGAATCCCAATAAGTTCTTAGACGAACGTGATGGATGGGATGAACGAAAAGGGAAAGAAGGGTGTAAGTAAGTGGGACGCGAACTTGTATGATGGCTGGCAAAGAAGAACGATATGTGTTTGCTTGGCCCCCGAGGTGGCTGGGAAGGAAAGAATATGGTATGGTGCATGGCTGGGTCAATGATGAAGCAAGGATGGGTGGAAGGACAGCAGCCTGGGTGGGTGAAACAGAAACTGTATGTGTGCGTATACTTTGACTGAATGGATGCCTGGAGCATGGTATTCTCTGACTCTTAGATAGCACATGTGTATCTAGAGAGAGTAGATGGTCGCCAGGTGAAGTAAGTGTTACCTTGAAGAGCATGTACCACCGCACCCGCACGTCCGTTCCAGTGCAGGGAAGGCAAGGAAAAGAAATTGTAAATGTGTCCAATACTACCATGAATAGTAGCAGTACTTTGTACTGCGTTTGCAATCACAGCATATATCTGGTTATTACGGTGGACACTCCGTACCTCTCTTAATAACTTTAGTTTACTTGTAGTACGTCATTCATGTGTGGGTGTATCACTGTTCACTCAATATTAAGCAAAGCACCTAAAGTCATGTTAGAGCAAGGATGCAGAAGTGGGAGGTTACATAGATACTGTCCTCAATAGTTATGTACTGTGCTTTCAATTTGCTACTTGTACTCTGTGACCCAACTTTCGGCTCAATCACTTTGTGTTATTAATAAGGAGCATTGGTTACAGACTATGTCTTTCTTTCTTCATATAGTTGCTCCTTCCAAATCAACAACAAGGAGGGAGCAGGCTAGATTGGCCCGGCAACGGAGGCTGGAGGCCACTGTCGCCGAATATCGGCGGCTGGTGGCCCTGGAGGAGGAGGAGGACACGCAGTCGAGCGGGGCAACAACGACATCCTCGACTGTGACCACTGCATCCTCCTCCGTGACTAAGCCAGCGCGACCGAGCCGGGCTAAGAAAGACGACCGCCACCGCCAAGCAACCGAAATACCAGCTGCCCCCCACAGGAGCTGCAAGGAACGCCAACGCCGCCTACGAGTCCGCATGTCCAACCTGGAGCAGGAGGTCCTGAAGTATAAGAACTTGGTTAAGGGCCTCCGCTCCGAGCTTGCCACCCTCCGCAAGGAGTATGATGCCCATGCCGCATCATGCACCAGCACCAGCACCCTCCAGTAGTGGAGTGTCCCTTGCCCTTTTTTTATAGACTTTTGGGGGGTGGGATTTGGGAGTTGGGATCGTTTTGGGACGTTTCAAAGACAATCGTTGGGGTTAGGGTGGGTGAGGGAGATTATTTTGTTAGGGCTAAATAAATATATTTTTAAACTTTATCTGACCATACCTGTTTTTTACTGCTTTTCAGTCTGGTGGGTGGGGGGCGGGGGTGTAACAGTAACTTTGTTTTCCTGAACAGTCGTAGGACTTTAGTAGTACAACCGTCAATCTCTTGTCTACTCCGAAATAATACTCCATTATACTACCTCCCACCAAACGCTTATCTTACCTGTAATTTGTGTTAGAAATTAGGGCTAGGCCCAGGGCTGGCTCCAGGTGAAATGGGGATTAACGTTGTCAATCCTGGGCGGGTGACATTTCCTCATTGCGGTGGTACTAGTGGTGTGACACAGTGGCAGTTGCATGCCTATGGAAAAAAAGAAAACGAAACCTTGTTTGTCCTTACTGTAGCATTACAACGGTTACGGTACGATCGAGAAAATAGCAGGTGACAGTACACTAGAACAGTGCCATAATGTAGCCTAACAAATGGTAAAGTATTTGCTTGCAAGTATAACTAGTACTTGCGTTGAATTTATTTGACATTGGCTAATACTACTAGAAGATATAGTACTGAAGCTGAGTAAGTCTAGAACATATCCTCGTATTCCTTCACCAGCCTGTTGCTATGACCTTATCCTCCCCAGCAAGTGTGTGGAATTATTGATGTCATTTTAGTCAGACATCAAGCAAAACAACACAGCCCGGGGGAAGAGGGTTAGGGTTTGTAAAATGGATGGGAATGGGGGTTTCTTTTTGGGTAGGTTTTGTTGAGAGAAGAAAAAAAAAGCAGAGCATGGACAAACAATAATTGAAGATACAGACAATCTTTGGTTACAAAGTAAAGGTAAGCACATGCAGTCACACTCATAGAATAAAAGACAACAATGGATACTGTATCTGTATTGCGTATGTTGTTGGAGTTGTCCTGTTGAATTTGGTAAGTAAGTTGCATGCAGCAAACAATTCCTCTTATTGGCGGCACTCCTCCATTCCAGCTGACGCTTCGTCCATCAATGTGGTGACCACTGACAGAAGACACCCTGTCCACTGCCTGCCTGGCGGATGTTGACTGAGACCCGGCCTGTAATTATTGAACGGAAAACAGGAAGTGCTATTACAATACCACTGATAAATAAATAAAAGGTATGTACGCTGTGTGGTTCAAAAAGTGACACTTTGATTTCCCTAATAGACAGTACAATATTTTTGAAATTGCGTGCTCTGTCTGAGTCACCTTTTTAAGGATAAATAAGTATGGCCAAAATATTATAGCGGATCTTTCCCCTCAAGGTAGGTGTACTGTAAACTGTGTTTTAGAACAAAATTTGACCTTCCCAGCAATGCTCCCACCAAGACCCTTACTAAAGCCAGTCGCAAAAATGTAGAAGAACCCCAATCAGATCTCCAAAAACGATGCCTAGCAGAAAAATGGTTACAAAACGTACTTTGAAAGTAACAGTAGGCCCAAATACAGACCGTGGATTGTATTCAAACCCCAGGCAAGACCCGCCAACCCACCCGCAAAAAAACACCCGACAACACCCCCAAACAGCGAAAAAGCTAAATCTCATACTTACAATGTCTCTCGGCCTTCGGTCCAAACGCGGCGCTGTGCAGCTAGGTCATCATCATCATCAATCATCATAACTCCTGCTTTCCACCACGGATTTCCTGAAAAGCAAATGCAATCAAGATTAGACTGTTGCAGCAGTGCTTCGACAGAGACCCCGGCCGCAACCCACCCACGAACAGCAGGAAGCCCCCCAAAACGCTACATTGAGCAAGATGTCAGAAGAAATAGCAAAAAAAAGGCTGTTCCTTATGGATTTTGTCCAAAACACTTCTATCCGGTATTAGACCTTCCCAGGAATGCCCCAGGCAAGACCCGCCAACCCACCCGCAAAAAAGCACCCGACAACACCCCCAAACAGCGAAAAAGCTAAATCTCATACTTACAATGTCTCTCGGCCTTCGGTCGAAACGCGGCGCTGTGCAGCTAGGTCATCATCATCATCAATCATCATAACTCCTGTTTTCCACCACGGATTTCCTGAAAAGCAAATGCAATCAAGATTAGACTGTCGCAGCAGTGCTTCGACAAGACAGAGACCCCGGCCGCAACCCACCCACGAACAGCAGGAAGCCCCCCAAAACGCTACATTGAGCAAGATGTCAGAAGAAATAGCAAAAAAAAGGCTGTTCCTTATGGATTTTGTCCAAAACACTTCTATCCGGTATTAGACCTTCCCAGGAATGCCCCAGGCAAGACCCGCCAACCCACCCGCAAAAAAGCACCCGACAACACCCCCAAACAGCGAAAAAGCTAAATCTCATACTTACAATATCTCTCGGCCTTCGGTCCAAATGCGGCGCTGTTCAGCTAGGTCATCATCATCAATCATCATAACTCCTGTTTTCCACCACGGATTTCCTGAAAAGCAAATGCAATCAAGATTAGAATGTCGCATCAGTGCTTCGACAGACACCAAAAATTACCCACAAACACCCGGAACCCCGCCAAAGAGCACCTCAAAGGCAAGCAAGTCAGCAAAAACGGCAAGAAATTTCCACCTCATATTTGGTCCAAAACACTTTTGTCCATTATTAGAGCTTCACAGCAATGGGCCCAAATCCGTCAACTCACCCGCAAAGAAGTACAACACCCCCACAAGTGCTGAGTCTTTCTTCATTGGGCGTAATCCAGCACTCTGCTTGGAGGGAAATCGCAGTCTGGAGGAGGAGGATAGAGGAGCATGTTCTTCAGAACTTGTGAACCTGAGGAATGTAGACTGCGGCACCTTCAAATCAATAAGCAAACAAGTGAAGACAGTTCTGATGATGGTCTTGTTTTTGGGATTAGGTGATTAAAGTTTGAATTAAATTAACTGTGCAAAACAAAGAAAGAGAGACACAAAGCACACAGGAATAAAAGTGAATAAGGACGAAAAAGAAAGTTCTTGATTGATTGTCTCATTTTCAGGGCTCGGTGTCAGGGAATAAGAACAAGATTTCGTCATCATACTCTGCGAATTCAGGCTGGATGAGGTCAGTGACACCGAACAGAGAACAAATCCCCTCATCTACGTTGCTGTCCTCCTCGTCTTCATGCGGCGTGCTTTCTCGTACTTTGTAATCTGGTGGTATGAGGTGCTGATTCATCTTGATCATTGTCAGCCGCTCCACATTTTTGGGCGAGAGGCGGCTCCGTTTGGGAGTTACAATGCCACCAGCAGCACTGAAAACACGTTCAGAAGACACACTTGCGAGTGGGCAAGACAAATAGTTTATAGCCAGGTTGAAGAGCTGTGGCCACAATTGTTTTTTGCCATGCCAATACTGCAATGGCTCATCATTAATAAAGACCACTGTTGAGTCATTCAGATAGTCCTGCACCATCGACTCAAGGTCAGCAACGGTTCCTCCACTTTGCTTACTTTTTGCTGTGGCTGTGACATTTTTTCGAGAACCATACCCAAGCAAACTTAGCCAATCCTCTACAACAGCCACTGTTTTTGTTGTGTGTGGTGCAGATGATCCAGTTGCCGGTGTCTTTAACGGCTGAGAGGTCACTTGTGCCCCAGCCACAGGTGCAGAAGTGGATTCTTGTGACTGGGGATGGCCTGCTGATGCTGATGCTGATGTACTGGCTTCTCCTTCAATAACCTGCCGTTCTTTTTCAAACCTCTTGGCTGACCAGGCTAACCAATGTTTGTACTTTTGAACATCTGCATCAGCAAAAGGAAAGAATGCTTCGCCTGCCAGCGCCTTTTTGTAGCGTGGATCCAGAATAGTAGCACAAATGTAATGCTGATCTGACTTGATCTTTTGAAGACGTTCATCACCACGTAGGCGCTCTAATAATTTCTCAGACAAAATGAAATGGTCTTTTTTTTTTTTCATCTTTTTCAAACTCAGAAGACACCGCCATCAGTTGGTGCTCCAGCATGCACAACAATGGGATAGCTTTTCCCAAATTACAGTCCTCCTGGCTGACTGCACGCGTGAAGAACTCAAAAGGACGAAGCATGTCTGTCAGGCTTTTAACTATGTCCCATTGCGCCGCACTCATCCGCAGGTCCTCCTTCTGAGATGTACCCTCTGTGAAGAAATAGTGATCGAGTACCGTATACTGCTCATACAGACGCTCAAGCATGTAGAAGGTTGAGTTCCAACGTGTTGCCACCTCCTGGATGAGTGCTTTCACTGGCATTCCACGTATAAATAGCAGTCTCCGCAGATGCTTCCGGGCCTTAAAAGAATGGCTGACATGGTTGCACATTTTGCGGCAGGTGGCCATTACCTCGAACGCTGTACTGTCTTTATCACTCAAGAATTTTTGAACTACCAGGTTGATACAGTGCGCCAAACACGGCACTCTAACATGGTCACCTATCTGCATGGCCTTAACTACATTGGCGCCATTATCCGTGGAAACATAACCAATCTTGAGTTTTAGGGGGGATAGCATTTTCAAGACCTTTTTGTTAAACTCTTCCAAAAGGTTTTATGCTGTGTGACTTTTCTCCAAGCCAAACATGGCTAGTGTTGCATGCTTCCGAGCAGCTTTGAAAACTTTGTCCGAGTCAACACCTGCGTTTAGCTTTGCTAAAACACCTGAAAAAGAGACCCAGTGTCCAGTGATGCACATGTAATCAGCGCCTGCGCCACTGGTCCACATGTCTGTTGTCAGATGTATTGTGTGAACAGCACTCTTCTGCAAAGCTGCCCCAATCGCCTGCAGCACATCTTCATGTAGTGCTGGAACCGCAACTCTGGCAAAATAGAACCGGCTCGGAACCTTCCATTTAGGGCAGAGCGTTGCCACTAATTCAAGAAAACCTACCGCTTCTACAAAAGAAAAAGGTAGAAGGTCCACAGCTAGCATTTTAGCCAGCTTAGTGTTATACAGACGCGTCAGTGGGTGGTTGCGTTCATATGGCACGTCTGAAGTAAGCATTGTTCTAATGTTGCCCTGGACCAAGCATTTACGGGCTGATAATGACTTCGTTGACCCAATTTTGCTCGCTGGTGAACTTTTGTGCGTTGGTGTCTCACTCGCTCCAACACTCTTAGTGTGCCTCACATTGGGTGTGCTGCTGACAGGGGTACTGGGTGTAAGGGAAGTGTTTGACACGTCTTCTTCCTGCTCGTCATCATCAGATGAAACATCAACGTTTCCTTGAATTTGGCCTTTCTTGATCGCATCTAGGTGCGCAAACCATTTGACAGTGTGCTGTCTCCTAAGATGACCTCTCTGGCCTCCGGTACCATAGTTGGTACCTGGCTTACCACGACTAACTGCTTGCTTACAAATGGTACAAATGGCAAACTTTGGATTTTTTGGACAAACAGTAAAGAAGTCCCAAACTGGGGACTTGAAGTGTCTGTGGGACATGGAGGAGGCGGCGATACTGGTGGTGGTGGTCATGAAGCTAATGCCAGATGAAGTGGAGGATGTGGATTGCCCAACTTTTGTACGTTTTGCACTTTCACCGCCACTAATTAAGGTCGAGGTTGACGGAGGTCTCTTCTTGCCCGAAAGAAATATGGAAGCGGGACGAGTTGGTGTACTACTTAACTCCAATGATTGTGGTGTTTCCACTGCCTCCTCATCGACAACATCATCATCACGCTCAGCAGCTCTTCGGGCTAGGGTCAAAATGTCTGTTTGCTGCATGCCCGCTGGGGCTGCAGTGACCTTTATGATGACTGGGTCGTCGTTGGCAGAGTCTTCATCAGCAGCAGTATCCGCCACTTCTTGTTGAGACTCATCACACTCCATAACTCTGAGACTTTGGACGAGCTTCCTTTTACGCTTAACTACCTTTGTTTGTTCCCAAGTTTGATCCGTATCATCAGAAGGAGGTGTGCTTGAAGAGGATGTAGACACCACCCTTGATCTCTTCCTTGCTAGTGTGGAAAAGTAAATTTTGCCATGTTCTGTGTCCCTACGCGTCCTCCATCATATGTTATGTGTGCATGATTAATATGCATATGTATTCCCCATGTTCGATTAAAGACGCAATTATATTTGTGCCCATCTCTAGTATGCCAGTTTCCAGTTTTCGTGAATACTACGAATATTAGGCCTATTTAAAGTTACGTTGCCACGTTTCTCAGTGTGCACGTTATTCCATTGTAAAGTCCCCGTTTCTAGGCCTCAAAAGGGCCCGGACACCAGATTCAGCTCCTGTCTCCTGAAGCCCTCGCTGAGGAGCGATACAGCCCCCACCTGTATCCCTGACCCTTCACCTACTTCCTGCCTCACAGTGCCCGGTTCAGCCTGGCTCTGCCTCTGAGTCTGCCAAGAGTATGTTATGATCCTAGTTATCAGTCCAGCCCTCCTTCTCTGCATTCTTAAAGCTACTGAATCGCATCAATAGTTACCGTCATAGTCTAGCCTTTACGTCTCCATGTTAGAGAAATACTGTATTAATGATCATTTAATATTCTTCATCACGCACTACATATAGAATAATGCATGCTCCAGTCTTAGAGTCTGTTCGCCTTTACCCCGATAACTTTTGGATTCTATCAACATGTTCTCTAAACATCAGATACTAGATACTGCTTAGGTACATGTCGCCCTGACTCTCCAGACTTCAGTCTCTGCTCCTAGCACAAGAGTTCGTAGCCCCCAGCTTCTCCTAGTAACACATCATTGCCAGCTTGCGCGCACCATCAGGTTAGAGGTCCCGGCTCCTTAGGTAGCCCCCTCCATGTTTCCGCCCCATTCATGACATATTCTGCTACGTTTGCATCACCTGTCTATGTATACGCCCTGTTACACCCACTTTCACCCTTATCTTTCGCGACTGCTACGCGTCACACCCTTTGCTCCACCCACTGCTCCGCCTATCATATGTACTGTAATGCAACTGTTTTACTATATATGCTTGTGTATTGTTATTAAATGCTAGCGCGCTCATCCCAGATCCAGCCCCGGCAGCTGCCGGGCCCTGCCATCCTATTCCTGTGCAGGTTGTCCTGTTCCGGTCCTTATGCTGTATTAAACCTGCAAAACTCCTACTACCTCGAATCTTGACTCTTATTTATTGAGCTATCTGTTATTGCTATGCCTAGTCAAACCTAGATCCGGTATTATTTATTTATATACCACATAATGGCGCCCGAATAGGGACTTGCCCTTTCCCCACGCGCCGGTGAAGCCACGCGTGCCCCCTGACCCTCTGCAGCCGTGACGGAACCATACCGTGCACGTGCAGATATTTCTGCTTCAAGTATCCCTCAGGCCCACGGAGGAGACGGAGGTGGCGGTCCAGCATCCAGACGAGGCGGTGGAGGAACGCGGCGAGTCCCGACCAGAGCCCAAGCCGAGAGTCCAAGGTCCGAGGTATCCGGAGGCCCACCTGTAACAGAAGTCTGAAGTTCGTCCGTCCGGCGTCGAAGCAGTCCAGTCCAGTCCGAGGCCTTCCGTTCTTGCTGCCCGGTGAGTACCGTTGCTGGGGTAGTATCTAGACAGGGTCAATCTAATTGACTCTGGTCCGTGGGGTTTTGGTGGTACACATATCCCAAACGAAGTGTCCACTTCGGTGGATGCGGGTCCTGACGTGTCTCTTTATGAGACCGGTAAGTTTAGTACTGTTTTAGCAGTGCATCTAGTTCCTGTTCTAGTCAGTTCTGTTCTCGAGAAAATTCATGTATTCTGTTTTCCGTATTCCAGGTAGTATTCTGTTCGAACTGTTATTCTGAATGTTATTCATGTATTTTAATGTCGTGGTATGAGTGTGAAGTAATTATCGTGTATCGTATTGTGTTGTGTCCAGATTATAGTTCAGTCATGCCGCTCTTTTCAAAACTGCGTCAGTTAAAAACCAGAAAAGGTCTGCTAGAAGCAGCAGTTCCTGTTCCGCCTAGGGACAGTCCAGGTCATTTCATGTATCAGAAGCATGGCATAAGCGCCATATTGTATCTAGATTTATGGGTAGAGTATACCAAAGGTTTGGAAGAAAAGTATAGATGGCCCGTATCAGGTACGTGGGATGCCGAGTGCATCATGAGAGTAGAAGAGGCATTATGGAAAAAGAAAGCCAGACAGTCACAGAAAGATGCCATTGAGTTATGGCGCAAAGAATCTCATAAAAGAACCGAAAAAGAAATCAGAAAGTCTGAATTAAGTAGAGAATCCTTAGAGCGAGCACAAGAAAAAGAATTAATCGAGATAGGTGAACGAATTAAAACCGAACAGTCAGACAGACAGAGGCATGCCCTTATTAAGGGTATGTATCCTCTTCTTGCCGAGGGCTTGCCAAAAGCGACCCCGGAGGCATCCAGTAATTTCCCGCCACCATTAGTTCCGCTCAAGCTACGTCACAAACCGACCGCAGCTGATATTTTCATTTCGTCCTATTTGGACGACACAGTCCCAGAATATGCAAATCCCGCTCCGCCAGTCCCTGTAAATCAGGCACTTCCCGCTCCTCCAGACACCGGAGTACCTGTTACGGTACCCCCGGTCCAGCCCGCCATACAAGTCCAGCCTGCATTTCCATTTCCCACTCTGCCAGGACGAAGAGCATCAGTAGACGACTCTAGTTTAGGGGCCGCAGGGGGAGGTCCTCCAGGAACCCCGCCGCCACACAAGCGTTTAACGTTAGCCGAATTACATGCACAAGCGTCACAGCGTACGCCCAGATATCAGTCTGTTGCAGAAATAAGAAAAGCCCTTACCGAATGTGGCTATGATCCAGTCCCAGGCGAGGATAATATGGTTTTATATTCATTACGCGTGAGAAAGATGACGAGTATCTAGTCACCCTACCAGATATGAAAGAAGATCTAGACAGAATATATCGTTTCATCCGTACAGGGAATGATCCAGAAAGTATTAGTGACGTCATGTGCCAAAGAAAAGTTGAAGTCCAGCTCATGCTATTAAAGTTTCTGATTAATTGTTTAATACGAGAACAAGATTATCCGACCAAAGATCGAGCCGAAATGAAAGTCCTGACAAGGTGGAGTGATAATATAGCCGAGGGTAAGCATAAGACCATCAGTAGTATAGAGAATATGTACAAGAAGATTCGTAAAGAAATAATAAGGATACATGAACAACGCAAAGAAACACGAGTAAGCGAGAAAGAAAGTAACTCTGATACTGAAGAGGTAGAGGACGAGAATCCCGACAGAATAGCGTATGTAGGAAAATCTAGATTTCCAGATCGCCATTTACGTCTAGAATACAAGCCAGTTTTTCACCATCCAGCATCAGAACAAGGTTCTCTAGAACAAGTATTTCAAGCTACCGATCACATTCTGAAATCACGAATCGGTTATAGCGAGTTAAGTACCATGCATGAACAAGAACTAGTCCGATCAGCAGTCCGATGGATTACTGATTCTACCACTTTTCCAGACGGAATAGTGGCACAAATGTTTCTGAAAATGCCCCCAGCCGAGCAACGACTGGCGGGTATGTATATGATCCAGCACCTCATTACATTGTATGAGGATCAAAATTCTGATCCAGGTCCGTTACACGATGTCCTGAACGAGTTACTCCAGTACAAATGGAAAGGTTTAGGTACCGATTTGATTAGTGTCATTCTAGAACAGCGCCACAAATACAGAACGTTTCTGAACCCACATTTTGTTCATGTCTCACCCCCAGAAAGTAAACCCTTTTACATAGACAGACAGAATCCGTTACGAGAAGTACATCCAATTAAGACAGACGGTGGTGAAATGCAACGAGTGTTTGTTTACACCCCGATCACAAAGATGGAACTCTTAGAGATGAAAAAGTTAATTCCCTGTCATGATAAAGATCCAGCAGGGTTCCACCGAGAATTAAAAGACATGCTCCGTATGGGAGAATACACGTATCCAGATATCATTAAAATGTTAAAAGTCTTGTTGCCCGCAGGGGTATATGAGAAACTCAAAGAAAAAGAATGGGAGGTGGGAGAGAAAAAGATCGATTGGGCAGTTCTAGAAGCCGAAGATAAGGCACGAGTACCAGGTACCGGTCTTGGAGATAAATGTAAAGAATTACCAGAATTATTAATACAAGTTTTGCCTAGATTATTGACAACTAGAAAAGAAGACTGGGATGCAATCTCAGCCTGTAAACAGAAACAAGATGAAGATATTAGTGATTATTATTCCAGATTTGAGAAATGTTTTAGCATCAACAGTGGCCTCAAGACAAGTAGTGAATCATACCCTCATCTTTTTGTTACTAAATTAGTCGAGAATTCAAGTCCACAAATTAAAAACCGAGTTTTGAAAGTCGAAAGTACCTGGCAAGCTAATACCCCGTCCCAAATGTTACAGATGCTTCAATACCACCAGAATAGAATCAGAGAAGAGCAAGATCACGAGAGAAAACGTATGAAAGACACGAAAATGAAAGTACTAGTTGCACAATCTGTTCCTCAAGACAGTCAGAAGAGGGGACCAAATCAAGCCAGTCATCCTGCAGCTCCCGTTAAAGGGAACTGCAATTATTGTAAACAGCCAGGTCATTTTATAAACGAGTGTGCAGTTCTGAAACACAACATAGCTACCGGTAAGACTAAAGAAAGACCACGTCCGCCTAGACAAGAACAAGTTACACAGACTCCTCAGTCACAGAATGCACCACAGACAGTTACAGCACCGCAGCCTATCGCTGCAACACAGCATGTTACACAGCAGATGTACCAGTATGCACAGTCCGAGTATCCAGAGTATCAACCGTATTCATGAAACAGCCTAGAGAGGGAGGTAGGCTTGCCTCTCATCGAGATACCTGTAGATCAAGAAGGTCCCTATGTTCACAGTCAAGTATTAGGGAAAGACAGAAAGTTTCTGATTGATACAGGGGCAAGTAGGACCACTATAAGTCACGCCGAAGTTCCAGGGGCTCCGCTCTCAGGCTCTAGAAATGTTTCCCTTGGATTTTCAGGAAAGCCTATTGTAAATGAAATATCAAAGCCAGTTACTCTAGAAGTAGGTCCATTGTCCCGCACTACTGATCTGTTACTTACGAAGTCATGTCCAGAGAATTTGTTAGGCATTAAAACACTGAAAGAGTTAGGTGCAGTTATATGCGGCTCCCCAGAGGGAATACGATTGTTCCTACGCGACTTCAAGGGTCACTATGTATTACGAGATTTTGATCCCAGATTGTCCAATGTTCCGCAGCATCTATGGGCGCAAGGTCCAACTGATGTTGGTTTTATGCAAATCACACCCCATCGTGTGACTCTCAAGCCAGGTGTAGTGTTACCACGAATAAGACAGTACAGATTGCCACCAGAGGCTGTAGCAGCCTTATCCAAAATTATTGACGAGCTCATGGCTCAGGGAGTAGTTGTAGAAACCGACTCCAATGTATGTAATTCTCCGATCATTCCTGTCATGAAACGTACTGATCCAAATGCACCTCCAGTATATCGTTTAGTGATTGACCTTCGAGAACTTAATAAATGTATTATTCCCCAGTACCCAGTTGTCCCAGATATCTCTTCCCTATTGACAGCCATTGATTCCGAAGCTTCATTTTTTACAGTCATAGACCTCAAGAACGCGTTTTTCAGTGTCCCCATTCATCCAGACAGCCAGTTTCTTTTCGGATTTTGTTTAAATGGAAGGAGCTATATGTTCACACGCGCTCCTCAAGGTTTCACAGAAAGTCCTAGTATTTATAGTCAAGCACTCAAGAGACAACTAGACAACATTCACATGCCAACTGACACTGCCCTGCTCCAGTATGTCGATGATCTACTGATCACAGCCCGTTCTGAACGTGCTTGCGAGCGAGCCTCACTTACAGTCTTGTATTTCCTAGCCGAGATGGGACACAAGGTGTCCCCTTCGAAGCTTCAATTCTGTGTCCAGCAAGTGATCTACTTAGGACACTTACTGTCCAAGAGGGGTAGGCAGTTGACACCAGACCGTATCCAGTTAATAGCGAGTCTTCCTCAGCCCAAGACCCAGAAGGAGGTACGTGCTTTTATCGGCCTTACTTCCTATTGCAGACAATGGATTCCTCAGTATGCATTTCTAGTTAAACCACTGATACAGTTAACGACACAGGAGGCAGCCGTATCGACTGTCCTCCCTTGGACATCTGAACATGCACTTAGTTTCAATGAGTTAAAGAAAGCCCTATGTCAAGCTCCAGTTCTAGCAACACCGAACTACAGTAAGCCTTTTACACTTTTCGTCACAGAACGCGAAGGTACAGCATTATCTGTCCTCACACAAGATCAAGCAGGACAATACAAGCCTTGTGCTTATTTTTCGAGCACATTAGATCCTGTAGCCCAGGCTCTGCCTGCGTGCCTCAAGTCAGTTGCAGCCACAGCACTAGCTATCAGACAAAGTGATTCCATAGTCTTAGGACACTCCCTGACAGTACAAGTTCCACACTCCGTGGAAGTTCTTTTAAACCGAACACAAACTCAGCACTTGACAATTGCACGTTTAACAGGTTATGAATTGACACTGTTTCAGCCACACATAGAAATCAGACGCTGCAACGTCCTAAATCCTGCTACACTGTTACCATCAGCTAATCCAAATCCTGCCACACACGACTGTGTGGAAGTAGTTAACATCATGACAAAGCCAAGACAAGATCTGACAGATATTCCATTACCAGATCCCGACCTGACACTTTATGTGGATGGTTCATGCATGAGAACAAGTACAGGAGAACTAGTAGCCGCGTATGCAGTGACTACCGACACCGAAGTTATAGAGACACACCGCATTGACACCCTGTCTGCTCAAGCAGCAGAGCTAGTTGCTCTGACTCAAGCCTGCATACACGCCAAGAACCTGAAAGTTAATGTTTACACAGATTCACGTTACGCATTTGGAGTTGTACACGACTTCGGAGTGCTCTGGCAGGAGAGAGGTTTCATGACTTCTCATGGAACCAAGATTCAGCATGGTCTCCTTATTCAAGCTCTGTTAGATGCCATACACTTACTGACATCCATTGCTATCATGAAATGCAAAGCACATACGAAAGTTACTGACACTATTTCCCAAGGTAATGATCTAGCAGATCGCACAGCCAAGCTTACAGCACAGGCTCCAGACATTTCAGTTAAGCCAACACAGACACTTACTCCAGATCCGACTACATGTATGACAGTTAAAGACCCTACACAAGATGTCATAGATATCCAGTTACATGCTACTCCCGAAGAAATCAAGAAATGGTCCGAACAAGGAGGGGTCCAGACAGATCAGGGATGGGTGACGAAGGGAAAAACCACATGGTTTCTCCCCGACTCTATGGTTCAAGTCATTATTAATACCGCACATAGTCCAGCACATTTAGGAGAAAAAGCAATATTAGACAGTATCCAGAATATTTGGTTCAACAAGCATTTACGAGCTGCAGCCAAGCAGAAAGTCCGTACCTGTATGATATGTTGTCAGTTTAATCCAGGTAAAAGTGTCCCGGTGGAACAAGGTGGATTCCAGCCCCCTGACCACCCTTTTGAAGTCCTCCAGATGGATTACATTCAGATGGAGCGATGTCGAGGTTTCAAGTATGTCCTTGTAGTTGTATGCGCTTTGTCCAGGTGGACGGAGGCATATCCAGTTCCAGATTACACAGCCGCGACCACTGCCAAGCAGTTGGTTCGTGAGTTCTTCCCCCGTTACGGACTCCCTAGGGTCGTATATTCTGACAACGGCCAGCCATTCTCATCTGAACTCATGAAGCACGTTTCCCTTTTGTTAGGGTACCAGTGGAAGTTCCATTGTGTACGCCATCCTGAAGCAGCCGGTCTCGTAGAGAGACATAATCAGACCCTGAAAATCCGAATTGCAAAAGTTTGTCAAGAGAAAGGTGTGGACTGGCTAATAGCTCTGCCAGTTGCCCTGTTCTATATGCGCATGGTCGCACATTCCAGATCAGGTCTGTCCCCTTATGAGGTCGTATTCGGCCGCCCCCCTAACATGTGGGGTACTCCTAGACCGCGAAGTATTACCGATGTTTCAAGTAATATGCTGACAGATTACCTAGCTTCCTTGATGTCTGCCCTCAACTCTTGTCGTTCACAGGTTGCCGCCGCATTTCCAGACAATACCGAGGTGGCACCGCATGAAATCGTTCCCGGATCCATGGTCTTAGTGAGAAATTTTGATCGTTCAAGTCCGCTGGAGCCTCGCTGGAAGGAGCCCCGACAGGTCCTCCTGGCCACCCGTACAGCCGTAAAGTTGGAGGGACGCAAAGGCTGGGTGCATCTTTCACACATCAAAAGATTTTATGGATTGAAGCCAGTCTCAAAGAACATTTCCCAGGATTTAAAGGACTGCCAAAGTACTATTCTTAAGGACTGTCCCGCAAAAGACACTGATACTGCACCCTCCCTGTTAGAGACAACTCCGCAACAGGAGTATAAGAAAAAGTTAAGGTCTAGTAAAATAAGTCAGCCAGTTTGATTGTCTAAGTCCTCCCCTAGGTGAAACGGTTAGACCGGTTTCTGACATGTATAAAATAGACCCCCATAGTGAGAGAGTTAGTCAAAACTCAATCCGATGTATCGTTTTTCTATGTTTCATATTATTTCTCAGTATTATGATTTCCTGCACCAGTTATGCGTTTTATCTGTATTTTCCAGTTTCTCATGTAAATAAGTCTTCTAATGTTACAGTAGAGCACACGTTTAGTGATCTGCCTCCTCATGAACTCTCTTACCGCCTCGCTATGCGTAACAATTCTTTTATCCGCATGTTACATTATTCACACCAGACCAGCAATGCCACTAATTGTTGGGTGTGTGGTCGACTCCCCCCTTTCCAGACACCGAAGGGAGTTCTGCCACTCTTTCCTTATCCATTTTCTCATAATGGTTCGTGTGGAGCATGGTCCACGTTAACCTCATCCTCAACAGATATGTCTTTTCTTAACAGTACATGTTTTCCAGACAAGCAAGGTCTTCCCCACAGAACAGGGTTAGATCTAGAAAATGAAGTTTACAATTTAGGTAATTATTCTTCGAATTTTATGGTCCTGAATGTTCAGTCTGATACTACTCCAGACTTACCTGCTATTTCGGTACTACCAGTCAAAGGCGAATTATGTGTCCGAAATAATGGTTCCGTACATGTAGGACACAGCGATTGTACTACTATTGTCAAGTATAGTGACAGTGGGAAATCTATTTTCAAAGCTTCACGTCATTCTTATTTTATTTGTGGTCAAACCGCATATGTTCGTCTGCCCCTCGATTGGGAGGGAACCTGTTACATTGCCTTCCTACTGCCACCAGTTTTCCTAGCCCCATCTGATTATCATAGAAACACACATCTAGTACACCTTAGACATAGAAGGGAGATTGAGTCCCCAATTGTCGATTATACTGAAACTGCTCTAGAACAGTATACAGATTTCAATAGAGGTTTCTTCTTCTTTATAGGCCCTATCCAGAACAGTAAGCTAATCCGTAGGTTAACCAGAACCCTTGAAGCTGTAGTAAATGAGACTGCCTCTGCCCTAGGTAACTTGACTGAAGAGCAATCTGCTATGAGATTTGTCGTTTTACAGAATCGTCTCGTCCTTGACGTCATATTGGCCGATAGGGGCGGGGCCTGTAGAGTCATCGGATCTAGTTGCTGCATTTTCATTCCAAATAACGCACCGTCTGTTTATTCAGCTATAACCAGACTCCATAAAATTGCCCATCTGTTACACCAAGATCCAGGCACATGGACATGGTCCGGTTGGTTCTGGAATATAATTTCCGCTTGGGGATGGAAAGTCTTGTCCTTTCTAGGTATTGCAGTAGCGATCATATTCAGCTGCTGCCTCTGTATACAATGTGGCCCTGCGATTTGCGGCATTTGTGCTACCTCTTGTATTCCTAGTCCCAAGTCCCGTTCTAAAACCCGTTCCCAGAAAATTCGAGACGAGCAAATGATACTGTATGAAATAATAGATGGTATCATGAATATTGATGTTTCCTGATGGAAACGTAGTGACAAGGAGGGAATGTGGAAAAGTAAATTTTGCCATGTTCTGTGTCCCTACGCGTCCTCCATCATATGTTATGTGTGCATGATTAATATGCATATGTATTCCCCATGTTCGATTAAAGACGCAATTATATTTGTGCCCATCTCTAGTATGCCAGTTTCCAGTTTTCGTGAATACTACGAATATTAGGCCTATTTAAAGTTACGTTGCCACGTTTCTCAGTGTGCACGTTATTCCATTGTAAAGTCCCCGTTTCTAGGCCTCAAAAGGGCCCGGACACCAGATTCAGCTCCTGTCTCCTGAAGCCCTCGCTGAGGAGCGATACAGCCCCCACCTGTATCCCTGACCCTTCACCTACTTCCTGCCTCACAGTGCCCGGTTCAGCCTGGCTCTGCCTCTGAGTCTGCCAAGAGTATGTTATGATCCTAGTTATCAGTCCAGCCCTCCTTCTCTGCATTCTTAAAGCTACTGAATCGCATCAATAGTTACCGTCATAGTCTAGCCTTTACGTCTCCATGTTAGAGAAATACTGTATTAATGATCATTTAATATTCTTCATCACGCACTACATATAGAATAATGCATGCTCCAGTCTTAGAGTCTGTTCGCCTTTACCCCGATAACTTTTGGATTCTATCAACATGTTCTCTAAACATCAGATACTAGATACTGCTTAGGTACATGTCGCCCTGACTCTCCAGACTTCAGTCTCTGCTCCTAGCACAAGAGTTCGTAGCCCCCAGCTTCTCCTAGTAACACATCATTGCCAGCTTGCGCGCACCATCAGGTTAGAGGTCCCGGCTCCTTAGGTAGCCCCCTCCATGTTTCCGCCCCATTCATGACATATTCTGCTACGTTTGCATCACCTGTCTATGTATACGCCCTGTTACACCCACTTTCACCCTTATCTTTCGCGACTGCTACGCGTCACACCCTTTGCTCCACCCACTGCTCCGCCTATCATATGTACTGTAATGCAACTGTTTTACTATATATGCTTGTGTATTGTTATTAAATGCTAGCGCGCTCATCCCAGATCCAGCCCCGGCAGCTGCCGGGCCCTGCCATCCTATTCCTGTGCAGGTTGTCCTGTTCCGGTCCTTATGCTGTATTAAACCTGCAAAACTCCTACTACCTCGAATCTTGACTCTTATTTATTGAGCTATCTGTTATTGCTATGCCTAGTCAAACCTAGATCCGGTATTATTTATTTATATACCACACTAGGGGTGTGGAAGACAATGAAGGATCATCAGGAGGAGTGGCTTCCTCAAATGATACCTCGCCTTGATTGTCGATTTCCTGATGTGCCCCTACTTCGGGAGGAACAACTATTGTGGGCACTTGTTGTGACCCTCCATGCACCTCTGCTTGCGCATCTCCTTGCGCTGCCTCTCCTTCCACATGTACTTGGGCTTGTACTTGCACATGTGATTGTTGTTGCGGCTGTGGTTGTTCAACACTCGTCAGATGAGCTACAACAACCTGTGTTGATTGAGGGACATTGCTGCTGCTTTCTTGCGATGAGCCAACATCACTGGTCGATGGTGATTGAAGAAGTATACTGGCTGCCTCTGCAGCACTCAAGGGCTTGGACTTAAGTTGGCGTGGTGGTGGTGGTGGCACTGAGCCCAATGGAGCGGGGGTGCTGCTGCCAGCTTGGTCCCCAGCAGATCCCGCTGCAGCTGCTGCAGGCATACTTTTCTTTTTACTCCCAAAAAAAGGGGCGGGCGGCACACCAGTGTCCTTGGTAACTTGCTTCTTCTGCTCCTTACTGGCACCTTTCTTGCTAGAGGAGCTACGGGTTACTTTTTTTGGGGCCATCTTCTTCAGAGCAGGTCAGCAGGCAGCAGTTGCACGAGTTGCAGAGGGTTCTGTGTCCAGACGTGACGTCGCGTGACGTTATGCTGCACACACCGCTGCAGGACTTCTTCCTGGCACTGGTGGTTCTATTGAGTCTTCTTGTGCACCTAAAAGCAATGGGAGACAGAGGAACATCAGTTCAGTTATACACCCCAAAAAATCGACAAAACACAGAAAAATGAGCACAATCCCATGCCATCCATGTTGTTTACATTGAAGACACCCCACAGAAAGACTAGGGACATGCAAGTATGCAACACTCACTACCCCTGGGCATAAGGGATGAAAAGTAGGCAAAATAAGTGCAGGCCTCAGACACTGCCTCTCCTCAAAATGGCCCCCTTACACCCCAAGCACATGTTGCCTGTACCAGCCAGCACTCAAGATGGCCACCACCACCACCCACATGGCCAGTCCACATCAACAGTAGTACACCCACAAAAAACAGAAAAACAGCCAGAAATCACCACAATCCAATGCCATCCATGATGTTTACATCAAAGAGAGTGAGACCACACCACAGGCACACTCAGTCCATGCACCACCACCACCCCTGGGCAAGCAAAAGGCCACACCAGCAGCCCCCCAAAAACGACAAAAAACAATAAAATAAGCACAATCCCAGCCCATCCATGGCCTCAATTATGTTTAAATTCAAGAAGACACCCCACAGAAAGACTAGGCCCATGCAACACTCACCACCCCTGGGCAAAGGGCCACACCAGCAGGCCCAAAAAAACGACAAAAAACAATAAAATCTGCACAATCCCAGCCCATCCATGGCCTCAATGGTGTTTAAATTCAAGAAGACACCCCTCAGAAACACTAGGCCCATGCAACACTCACTACCCCTGGGCATAAGGGATGAAAAGTAGGCAAAATAAGTGCAGGCCTCAGACACTGCCTCTCCTCAAAATGGCCCCCTTACACCCCAAGCACATGTTGCCTGTACCAGCCAGCACTCAAGATGGCCACCACCACCACCCACATGGCCAGTCCACATCAACAGTAGTACACCCACAAAAAACAGAAAAACAGCCAGAAATCACCACAATCCAATGCCATCCATGATGTTTACATCAAAGAGAGTGAGACCACACCACAGGCACACTCAGTCCATGCACCACCACCACCCCTGGGCAAGCAAAAGGCCACACCAGCAGCCCCCCAAAAACGATAAAAAACAATAAAATAAGCACAATCCCAGCCCATCCATGGCCTCAATTATGTTTAAATTCAAGAAGACACCCCACAGAAAGACTAGGCCCATGCAACACTCACTCACCACCCCTGGGCAAAGGGCCACACCAGCAGGCCCAAAAAAACGACAAAAAACAATAAAATCTGCACAATCCCAGCCCATCCATGGCCTCAATGGTGTTTAAATTCAAGAAGACACCCCTCAGAAACACTAGGCCCATGCAACACTCACTACCCCTGGGCATAAGGGATGAAAAGTAGGCAAAATAAGTGCAGGCCTCAGACACTGCCTCTCCTCAAAATGGCCCCCTTACACCCCAAGCACATGTTGCCTGTACCAGCCAGCACTCAAGATGGCCACCACCACCACCCACATGGCCAGTCCACATCAACAGTAGTACACCCACAAAAAACAGAAAAACAGCCAGAAATCACCACAATCCAATGCCATCCATGATGTTTACATCAAAGAGAGTGAGACCACACCACAGGCACACTCAGTCCATGCACCACCACCACCCCTGGGCAAGCAAAAGGCCACACCAGCAGCCCCCCAAAAACGACAAAAAACAATAAAATAAGCACAATCCCAGCCCATCCATGGCCTCAATTATGTTTAAATTCAAGAAGTCACCCCACAGAAAGACTAGGCCCATGCAACACTCACTCACCACCCCTGGGCAAAGGGCCACACCAGCAGGCCCAAAAAAACGACAAAAAACAATAAAATCTGCACAATCCCAGCCCATCCATGGCCTCAATGGTGTTTAAATTCAAGAAGACACCCCTCAGAAACACTAGGCCCATGCAACACTCACTACCCCTGGGCATAAGGGATGAAAAGTAGGCAAAATAAGTGCAGGCCTCAGACACTGCCTCTCCTCAAAATGGCCCCCTTACACCCCAAGCACATGTTGCCTGTACCAGCCAGCACTCAAGATGGCCACCACCACCACCCACATGGCCAGTCCACATCAACAGTAGTACACCCACAAAAAACAGAAAAACAGCCAGAAATCACCACAATCCAATGCCATCCATGATGTTTACATCAAAGAGAGTGAGACCACACCACAGGCACACTCAGTCCATGCACCACCACCACCCCTGGGCAAGCAAAAGGCCACACCAGCAGCCCCCCAAAAACGACAAAAAACAATAAAATAAGCACAATCCCAGCCCATCCATGGCCTCAATTATGTTTAAATTCAAGAAGACACCCCACAGAAAGACTAGGCCCATGCAACACTCACCACCCCTGGGCAAAGGGCCACACCAGCAGGCCCAAAAAAACGACAAAAAACAATAAAATCTGCACAATCCCAGCCCATCCATGGCCTCAATGGTGTTTAAATTCAACAAAACAGTGGTATCATGCACCCATAACCAACCCTGGTCCTACTGGATACTGTGGCTACCCACAATATAATTTATTTAATTTTCTGAAAAAGTTCCAAAATTGTACTTGCAGCAACTGTAATGCCCAAAACAAACTTACTTGTGAAAGTTGATTTCTAATCCAAAAGTGATCCAAAGACAGTCAAAAAGGCCTCAAATCCAAATATCCAGCAGCACCCACAAAAAGTAATCCTTCCAGCTCCAGATCCAAATGAAAGTGACCAGGAGATGGACAAAGCACTGGGAGGAGCCTGCTGGACAGGAACAGGAAGTTGGAGACTGTGGGGCACTTCCTTCCTCCCCCCCCCAAAATGGACTCCTTGCAAAAAAAAAGGCCATGCAAATGTCAACCTGAGGAGTGATTCTGATAAAAATCATAATTTTCTGAAGGTTTATCCTGTTTGCTGGTGATTTTCTTGTGCGAAATTGCAAAATCTCTATTTCGCAAGTGCGAGATTGTTCCTTTCCGCCGCAACTACGTGTTCGCAATTGCGAACTCTCGCGAGGTGTGCTGTGCAAGGTGGCAAGCCGCGAGTACGTATTCGCGGGCGACAAACTCCCGCGGGAACACGCAGCAAGATCTAAAATGGCGCGTCACTCGCAAAGAAAAACAACTCGGCAAACGCTAAAATGACGGAAAGTGAACGCCGTGCACCACGCCGCGCGCCGCAACCAAGCAAAAAATCCGCCGCGAGCGGATTCACGGATTTTCGACAAATTCGCGAGCGTTCGCGGATTGCGAATTTGCCGAAAATCCGAAAAATCCGCGATCGGAGCGGATTTTACGCCCATGCTTACTTTTCTCCTTCCTTTGGCAGTAAGGCAACCACTGCAGGCCAATCCCCAAGCAGCACTTCAGCTTGGGAATAGTCTCTCCTCAGTTTCTTCAGATTCCTCTCCTCAGTAAAGGTTTCTTCTTGTAGTCCAAAAGTGATCTAATTTCATGGGATCAGGGCCCCAATATTTATACCCAGAAATCCTTTGTTCTCTGAGGGGAGAGGGGCCTTTGCCCAGTCCAAACCAGTTCTGAAACACTCTGTTTACCAGACTTCTCCTTTCCTTTCACAGTACAGGGCATGCACATCAGACGCCTCACAGGAGGTGGAGCCAGCATTGTGGAAGTCAAGTACAGTCCTGGAGCACTCTGTTTACAGGACTCCTTCTCTTCTTTCAGTGTGCAGGGCAGAGACATCAGCCACTCCCCAGGGGGTTGAGCCAGCATTGTGGAAGGCCTATTCAAAGTTCAGGTGAACTCCTCCCTCCCATCTAGATTCAGATCTCTCTATTCACCACTGGGTGACTCAGCCTGTCTCCTGGAATTCCCCAGCCCTGTCACTCACAAAACCAGACATAGGAATACACAAACTAACAGAGGCAGGTTTGAATGGTTAGACAAGCAAATACCTACTTTCTAAAAGTGGTATTTGCAAACACAGAATATTAAAATAACCTTTACTATTGATATTGATATTGATATTGAGATGTATTTATAAAGCGCTCGTTCGCCCGGGGGCTTCATGGCGCTATAGACAGGGACACAACGCATCAGTCACAGGAAGCAAAAAGGAACTCATCAAAACGCTTGAGAAAAGAGCCATGTTTTGAGGGAGTGTCTGAAACTAAGGATGTTTCCGCACATTTTAAGGTGAAGAGGAAGGGAATTCCAGAAGGCAGCTGCAAGGTGGTCAAAGCAGCTGCCTCCAAGACGCTTCCTTTTATAAGTAGGGACAGTCAGAAGATGTTTGTGCATGGAGCGAAGATTCCTAGGGGGGTCATATTTTTTAAACAGATCTCTGATGAATAGGGGGCCTGATTGTTGTAAGGACTTAAATAAAATACAACCAGTCTTAAAAGCCACCCGTTGCTCAACAGGCAGCCAATGTAGTTGTTTTAGGCCCAGTCTGACAGACTGCCTCTTAGGTAGATTCAGAATGAGTCTGACTGCCTGATTCTGAATCAGCTGGAGGCGCTTTAACTCGCCGATCGGGAGCCCAAGATAGAGACTGTTGGAGAAATCCAATCTGGACAGAACCAAGGAGATAACAATCTGTGTGAGCGCCTCCAAAGAGAAGAAACGAGCAATTTTCTTAATTTTCTTCAGCTGAAATAGACTGGAGGACACCACTGCGCTGACCTGCCTTTTCAGAGACAGATCTTCGCTAAGGAAGATTCCTAGGCTCTTAACTGAGGACGATTTAGATGGGGGGGCTCCCATGCTGGACGGCCAAAAGCCAGGGTTCCAGCTGAGTACACTCTGCCCAGGCAAGACCAACTCAGTCTTGCCTGGGTTGAGCTTCAGGTGATTGCAGCTCATCCAACTCAGGATGTGAGACATGGTGTTTTGAAACACTACCACTGAGTCCTCGGTGTTTAAGGGAAAGATGAGCTGCAAATCATCTGCGTAATTGAAGATGGTAACTCTGGTGTCCCTGAGGGAGTACAGCAGGGGGCGTAGGTAAAGATTAAAAAGCAAAGGTGACAGGGAGGAGCCCTGAGGGACTCCACAGGTGGTAGGGATAGTGGGGGCCGTGAAGGGGCCCAGTCTCACGGATTGGGTGCGGCCAGTAATAAATGAGCGAATCCAGCTCAGCGCAGGACCCCTAAGGCCAGCCTGTTCGACACGGTTGACCAAGATGGTATAGTCAACCGTGTCGAATGCCGCTGATAGGTCTACTAATACCAGCGCCTGATGGATCCCCTTGTCTGCATTCCGCCTCAAAGTATTCTGAACTGAGACGATGACTGCTTCAGTGGAATGAAGAGGACGGAAGCCAGCCTGGTTAGGCGCAAGGAACTGTGATTCTTCCAAGAATTGGGACATGCTATCACAAACATGAGCCTCCAATATCTTGGCACAGTACGGCAGCAGGGAAATGGGCCTATAATTGAGAGGATCCGATGGATTGGCCCCAGCTTTTTTCAGCAAAGGGATGAGAAGGGCTTTTTTAAAACTGGCAGGGACCAAACCCTGTGAGAGGGAACCATTCATCATGAAAAGAATTCTCTCAGGGATAGCAGCTCCCACTTCCCGCAGGATGTAGGGAGGGCAGACATCATCGGGAGAGCCAGATTTTACTTTAAAAAGAAGTTTGGATAGGCAGGCAGCATCAATGGGGGGGAAAGATTCCAGGGTAGAGGGATTGTGATAGATGTCCGGGGAAGGAGGGGATAAGGTGGTAAGAATACTTTGCTTTATGGTGCAAATCTTATTCAGAAAGAAGGTATTAAAGGTATTGCAGAGATCCTGAGTGGGAGCCACAGCTGGGGAAGTTCTGTCACTGCCACAAAGACCCTCCACAATGTTGAATAAATCTCTGGATTTATTGCGTGAATGAAGAATTTGCTCAGAGAAATAGTCCGTTTTGTGCTTCTGAATAGGTTTCTGATACTCCTTCCGTGCCCTACAATAATCAGCCTTGTCAGATTCTAAATAGGCCGACCGCCACTTACGTTCCCTTTGACGAACTTGCAGCTTTGCGGCTTTAAGATGAGGTGTAAACCATCTATGAGCGTCATGAGTACGGGAGCGGGGGAAATTGGAACATGGAGCATGGGCATTGGCGGCCTGAGATAGCCAGCTGGAGAAGGCTTCTTCATACCCCTCAATATCCTGATCAAACGGGGGGAGGGATGAAGTTAAGGTATCAATAAAGGCAGGGAGGTCAGCGTGCTTCCAGAGTCTGACTTTCCCTCCTTGCTGAGGCGGCTGTTTCCTGTTCTCAGTGAAGGTGATAGAAAAATCGATCAGAAAGTGGTCCGACCAAATACATGGAGTGATGGAGTTAATGGTGAGAGGGATGTCCTGCGACCAAATCTGGTCGAGGCTGTGTCCTTTTTTATGGGTGGGGAGATGAATCTGCTGGATGAGATTCATATCCGAAAGGGTTTCTTTCAATGCGGCTGCCTGCCCCACCGGCTCAGCAGCGTCCAGCCAGAGATTAAAATCACCCAGCAGCACAATTTTCTTATAGCTGATTATCAGGGGAGCCAAAGATTCTGCTAAAAGTGCAGCGAATGTGGGCATGCTCTGGGGGGGGCGATAGATGAGGACCATAAGTAAGGATCCGCTTTTAGTGTCCATCCTAAAAATCATGTTGTCCGATCCTACAAGATCGAGGGATGGGAGAGGGGAGAAGATGTGGTCTTTTGATATGATAGAGGCAACTCCTCCACCCCTTTTATTGGCAGGTCTATCCTCATGTAAAATATAATAGTTAGAAGGGACTGCAGCCAAGATGTCAGGCAAGGAGTCAGCATTTAGCCAAGTCTCCGTGAGGAGTAAAATGTCTGGTTGCTCGGCCTGAAGTAAAAGGAATATGTCCATGTGATGCTTCACCATGGACCTTGTGTTTAGATAAAAACATTTGAGAGTTGTCTCGACCCCCAACGAGGGAATAGGGATGGCAGAGGGGTTGGGACAAGTGAGCGGGTCAATGATATATTTGGGACGTAGGATGCCATGAGTAGCGGCACGCTTTAGGACATGCGCGGGTAGGGCGGGCCCTGTGTCATCGGAGGGTCGGAGACACAGCAGGTCAGGAGAGGAGTAAAACAGTATTTGACCAGCGGTCCTGGCCCCGTGCCCCGGTCTGCCGCGGACGGGCGCAGACGGGCTTGACTTTTGCGCGACTTCGGCGCGCCCTCGTCGCGCCCGCTGCGCTCGTCCGCTGCGCTCCGAAATACACATTAGTTATGTAGCCTCTGTCTTGGGGGGACTAGACCGCTAAATCCGGTCCAGCCCTACCCAAGATGGCGGCTCGCCTCACCCTCCACGCAAACGGCACCAGCCGCGATGGAACGGGGCGGGCAGGAACAGGTAAGTCAGTGCGTTAGGTCAGGAATAGTAAACAGTGCATAACACATTAAAATAAATCGTTTTTAAAATTTTTCTATTTTTCCAAGCGCTGGCGCCACAATCGCGCCAGAGCACCAGTAATTGCTGTCCTTAGCAGCGCGAGGGTTAGAGTGTGCAACAAAGTCCCAGAGAGAGCCAGGCAGCTGCCACCAGCCCAGTATTCTCGGTAGGCTCTGAGCCGGGGATGGTTATGTAGCCTCTGTCTTGGGGGGACTAGACCGCTAAATCCGGTCCAGCCCTACCCAAGATGGCGGCTCGCCTCACCCTCCACGCAAACGGCACCAGCCGCGATGGAAGGGGCGGGCAGGAACAGGTAAGTCAGTGCGTTAGGTCAGGAATAGTAAACAGTGCATAACACATTAAAATAAATCGTTTTTAAAATTTTTCAATTTTTCCAAGCGCTGGCGCCACAATCGCGCCAGAGCACCAGTAATTGCTGTCCTTAGCAGCGCGAGGGTTAGAGTGTGCAACAAAGTCCCAGAGAGAGCCAGGCAGCTGCCACCAGCCCAGTATTCTCGGTAGGCTCTGAGCCGGGGATGGTTATGTAGCCTCTGTCTTGGGGGGACTAGACCGCTAAATCCGCTAAAAGATGTATTTTATTATTCTGAGTTCAGGCATACTAAACTCGAATTTCTACCATGTTGTCTGAGCCTGTTAGGATTATAAAGTGTAACAATGCTATCAGTCCATTCTGACCTATGGAGAACAGGTAGCCTTGTATTTGTGGGTATTTATTAAGCGCAGCCTTTCGCTCCGAAGGGAGCATCTTGGCGCTAAGCGAGCGAATGTAAGATTGGATGATAGAGGATCTAGATGGCTGCCATCACATAGGTATCGGATTGCTGATAGACCCAAGTCTTCAGTTGTTTCCTGAAAAGACTCTCAGTCTCAATCAGTCTGAGGTTTACGGGCAGGTTGTTCCAAGCCCTTGCTGCAAGGACTGTGAAGGTTTTTCCACCCCTGGTTTTGTATTTATACCTTGGGATCTTGGTGAGGTTGGTCCCTGAGGATCTCAGACAGCGTGTGGGGTCATAGTGGATAAAACGGTTGGCGAGGTATTTAGGACCTATGTTTTTCAGGGCTTTAAAAACTGTTAGTAAGAGTTTGAAAAGGATTCTCTTATGCAGAGGCAACCAGTGGAGACAATTTAATGCTGCTGAGGCTGAAGATTTCCTGGGTAGTTTTAACACTAATCTTGCAGCAGCGTGCTGTACACTTTGCAACTTCTTCAGAGTGGACTTTTTCACTCCGGCCATCAACCCATTGCAGTAATCGAGTCGGGAGAGTATTAATGCAACCACGACCGATTTCCTAGAAGCAATGGGGAGGAAGTCAACATTTTTTTTTAGAGATTTAATGAGTCCGAAACAGCAACCGGCCGTAATCCTGACGTGATCGTCGAAGGAGAGGGTTGCATCAAATTGCACGCCCAGGTTGCGAGCAGAAGTCACTGCACTAGGCGGGGCCTCTGAATCTTTGGGCCACCAATCCTTAGGGCAAAAGAGTAAATATTTCCCTAATGGTATGATTTCCGTTTTCCCGCTGTTGCACTTCAAGTGGTTTGTATTCAACCACTGAAATACCTCCGTGAGACAATTCTGAAACCGCAGCTCTGAATCCGTGCAGTTTTTGTCGATAGAGACGACGAGTTGGGTGTCGTCAGCATATGACGTGACAAGGATCCCATGAGACTCTATCACAGCCAGGAGGGGTGCCATATAGATATTAAAAAGTAATGGGCTTAATATGGACCCCTGCGGTACTCCCGATGTAATGGTTTTTTCGCTGGATAGGTGGGGACCCAAAGACACAGATTGGGACCTATTGGTCAGGAAAGATTTTACCCATGCCAAATCTGTGTCTGTCACGCCAATCTCACGCATCCTATCAATCAGGATGACATGAGAGATTGTATTGAACGCTGCTGTGAGATCGAGCAGGATGAGGACGGCTTTCCTTCCCTCATCCTGCAGGAACTTGATAGAATCGGAGAGTTCTATCAGGGCCGTTTCGGTAGAGTGGCTGGGGCAAAAGCCAGATTGCTGTGGGTGCAGAATGTTATGGTTCTCCACAAATGCTTTTAGCTCCCAGTACACTATCTGTTCCGTGATCTTTCCTAGAACAGGCAGGAGTGAGATGGGGCGCATGTTCGTCAGATCCGAAGGGGATTTATTCAGCTTTTTCATCAGGGGTTTCACGATGGCCTTTTTCCATTCGTTAGGCACTACCCCTGAGCCTAAGGAAGCATTTATGATAGCGTTGATGTTAGGATTGACTACCTCAATTAGATGATGCAGTATGCGAGGGGGACAGGAGTCAGTTGGTGCTCCTGATTTGCAGGCCAGAATCGCCTTGCGGGTCTGTTGGAGGGAGACAGGTTGGAAGCCGCAAAGGGAATGATGGTGATCGCCTACCTGTTTCAGGGGTCCAAGAGTGGGAATGGTCAGGGAGGGCGGGAAATCCTTTTGAATGATTGCAATTTTTTCCCCAAATAATTCTGCAATTTGGTTGCACAGAGTTTCAGAGGGGGGGATTTCGGGCTGAAGAGCTTTGGGGTGAGTGAAGGATTTGACGATAGAGAAAACCGTTTTTTGCTTCTGATGGGCGTCGTTGATAGCTTTTGTGTAATACTCCTTTTTGGCGGACTTTATGCTTGAGAGGTATAATTTCCCCTGCTGAACATAGAGGGCTCTTGAAGCCTCATCGTATGTTTTCCTCCACTTCCTTTCTTTTATTCTACAAAGAAGGTGGCTCTCAGTTAAGGCCTGGGTGTACCATGGGGCGCTCAGTTTCCTTCTGGGACACTTCACACGGTCGCCTTTGGAATTAGAGTTTTCCGAGATAATCTGATCCATCCAGACGTGGAAGTTGCGAGAATCAACCGATACGTCTCCCACCAACTTAGGGGCCTGTGCCAGTGGCTGGGAATCCAGCTTAATACGGTCGGTCACCTTTCTCCAGTTTACCGAGAAGGAGGGTTGGGAGCGCTTTATTGTTGATGAAACTGGGACTTGTTGCTCAATGTCAAAGGGAATGAAACAATGGTCGGTCCAGATTTGTGGAATGGGAGGGGACGTAGTCATTGTACTTAAGTTGGAACAGATACCGTCCAAAATGTGGCCGGCTTGATGGGTAGGGGCGGTCACTAATTGAGCCAGTCCAAAGATATTTAGGGTATGTTGGAAACAAGTGGCATGTGGGTCGACGCACGATTCCAGTTGCATATTCATGTCTCCTAATAGAGTAAAGTGAGGGTAGCGTAACATGAGTGACCCAAGTACTTCATCTAGGCAGTCCAGAAAGGAGGTGGCATTGCCTGGAGGGCAATAGATTAGGCCTCCCGAGAAAGAGGTAGAGGCATTGAGTTTGATCGAAAAGCCGATACTCTCGCTACCCTTAAGAGGGCCTAGATAAAATGTGTGGCACGAGGAAGACTTTTTTACAATGAGAGCAACCCCACCTCCACGCCCGATTGGTCTGTCCTTCCTGAAGATGGTGAAATCAGGGGGAAGGGCAGTAGCCAAATCGGGATTAGAGGAGTCGTTGAGCCATGTTTCTGTTATAAAAAGAGCGTCAAGATCATAACACATGATTAAATCGTGTATATCTTGGCTGTGGCAGCACAGCGAGCGGGCATTGATAAGACCTCCCTTGAAATTATTGCAGCCGTGCTTAGGGGGAGCGGAGCGATTGGGCATTTCTGTGGATGTCCAGGGAGACGTCCATTTACAATGTGAACATGAAAAGGGGCCCCAAATTTGATCAGTGGGGAGACAACCCGTACATAGATCACCTATCCTAGGGCGAAGTGCCAACAATTCCCTACTGTCATACCTGGTAGTGGATAGATGTTGCCCAGCATGCCCCGCGCCCGGCGCGATCCTGGCGCGGACGGGCGCAGACGGGCTAGGCTTAGGCACGGCTTCGGCGCGCATCCGGCGCGCCTGCTGCGCCAGCCCGCTGCGCCGTCTGGCCGGTCTACACATTATATAGGGAGAGAGGAGGGTGGGAGGACGGCGCGACTAGAGCGCTCCCCCAGCCTCACCAAAGATGGCGCCCACCGCCGCCGAGTATCGGCTGGAAAGCGGCTGGGCAAGGAGGAAGGAAATTAAGAAATGGGTAAGGGTGTCAGTGTGCCTGGCTAGTAATTCCCACTTAACACTGTTAAAAGCCCCCAAAGTTAAAAGCAGTACAATATTAAAAAACTCCTAAAGTGCATTCAAGATCGGCACCACGTTCTGGTACACGCAGCTCGCAGCCCCGGTCACCCTCACTAGGGAGAGCTCCGTTAAGGCACCGAGCTCACTAGGAAGCCCCGCTAAATAGTCCAGGAGGGCGGGAGGATGGCGCGACTAGAGCGCTCCCCCAGCCTCACCAAAGATGGCGCCCACCGCCGCCGAGTATCGGCTGGAAAGCGGCTGGGCGAGGAGGAAGGAAATTAAGAAATGGGTAAGGGTGTCAGTGTGCCTGGCTAGTAATTCCCACTTAACACTGTTAAAAGCCCCCAAAGTTGAAAGCAGTACAATATTAAAAACTCCTAAAGTGCATTCAAGATCGGCACCACGTTCTGGTACACGCAGCTCGCAGCCCCAGTCACCCTCACTAGGGAGAGCTCCGTTAAGCCTTGCAATAGTGAAAAACGAAAATGGCTGTAATTCACTATTAGGACATGCCACACACATCAGGGCTTGTCCTACTTTATACTTACAATGCACCGTGACTTTGGGCCTACCATAGGGGTGATTGATATGAAGAAAAGGGAAGGTTTAGGAACTGGGAAGTGGGTGCACTTGCCCAGTCAGCATGACAGTACCAGACTGCACGCAGGTTCTGCAATGGCATACCTTAGACACATTTTACAAAGCTGCTTCTGTGGGTGGCACAACCAGTGCTGTAGGCCCACCAGCAGCATTTGGATTTACATGCCCTGGGCACACTCAGTGCACTAGACTAGGGTCTGACAAGTAAAACAAATAGCCAAACATGGAACCACTGCTTAATACATGAATTTACAGTAGGGAGCACTTGCACTGTGGCACTAAATCGCAGTGGCACAGTGCCCAAAGCATCTAATAGCAGCAAAAACACAAGAGGCAACAGCAAAAATGGAAGGGAGACCCACGCCAATGGTGCCAGGTCTAACACGTGTCCCCTCCAGCTGAAAAGTGGGAGAACTACCCTAACTCCTGGGAGTTCCATTCACTAAGGCGGAAAAATCTGGACAGACCATCAGCGTTGGCGTGTTCTGTACCATGGCGGTGTTCCACCGTAAAGTCTATACTCTGTAGGGAGATGGACCACCTCAAAAGCTTTGGATTCTCACCCCTCATCTGCATCAACCATCTGAGGGGCCTGTGGTCTGTCTGAACCCAGAAGTGAGTTCCAAACAGGTATGGTCTCAGCTTCTTCAGTGCCCAGACCACAGCAAATGCCTCACGCTCAATAGCGCTCCACCTCTGTTCCCGTGGAAGTAACCTTCTACTGATAAAGGCTACTGGTTGATCTAGGCCCTCCTCATTCATCTGTGACAGAACAGCCCCCACACCATGCTCTGAAGCGTCTGTTTGGATAATGAACTCTTTTGAGAAGTTGGGTGCCAGGAGCATGGGCGCCATGCACATGGCAGCTTTCAGGGCCTCAAAAGCTTTCTGACAGGAGTCAGTCCAGATCACCTTCTTGGGCTGCTTCTTGGAAGTCAGCTATCAAGGGAGCAACAATGTTGCCATAGCCCTTGACAAACCTCCTGTAATACCATGTGAGACCTAGGAAGGCACTCACCTCTGTCTGGGTTTTGGTGGCTCCCAAGCCAGGATGGTTTCAATCTTGGGTTGTAGGGTGGCCACCTGGCGGCTCCCAACTTGGTGTCCCAAGTACAACACGGAACCCTGCCCAATCTGGCACTTACTCGCCTTGATCGTGAGGCCTGCCTTCCGCAACGCCATCAACACTTCCCACAGGTGGCTCAGGTGTTCCTCCCAACTGGCACTGAACACTGCAATATCATCCAGGTAGGCGGCACTGAATTCCTCCAGCCCAACCAGCACCTGGTTTACCAACCTCTGGAAGGAGGCAGGGGCATTCTTCATCCCAAAAGGCATAACACGGAACTGGAAATGCCCATCTGAGGTGGAAAAGGCTGACCTCTCCATTGCCCCATCAGTCAAGGCGATCTGCCAGTACCCAGACGTTAAGTCAAACGTGTTGAGGTACCGTGCAGCCCCTAGCCGATCTATGAGCTCATCAGCTCTGGGGATGGGGTGCGCGTCAGTCTTCGTGACTGAATTGAGCCCTCTGTAGTCCACACAGAACCAGAGTTCGGGTGTGGCACCCGGCGCTGCAGCCTTCGGGGCTAAGACCACTGGGCTAGCCCAAGGACTGGTAGATGACTCAATCACCCCAAGTGCAAGCATCCTCTTTAATGCAAGCCCTTACCCTGTCAGTTACCCTGTAAGATATGTGCTTCACAGGTAAGCTGTCTCCTGTGTCCGCATCATGGATGCACCAATCTGTGACAATAGGAACCAGGGAGAACAGATCAGAAAACTGTCCCAGCAACTGGCGGCAGTCATTCTGTTGCTCAGGGGTCAGTGGGGAAGAGAGGTTAACACCATCCACTGACCCATCTTGCTCTGAGGCTGACAGGAGGTCAGGAAGAGGCTCAGTCTCCTCCTCCATCCCAGCATCTGTTGCCAAGAGCATGCCCACTTCAGACCTCTCCAAGTGGAGCTTAAGGCGGTTGACATGTAGGACCCTCAAGGGGTTCCTAGGAGACCGCAAGTCCACCAAATAGGTAACTGTACTCTTGCGCTCTACAACCTCAAATGGTCCGGTCCACTTATCTTGGAGTGCGCAGGGCTCCACTGGGGCCATGACCCACACTTTTTGGCCAGGTTGAAGCTCTACCAGAGTGGCATTCTGGTCATACCAGCGCTTCATCTCCTCCTGGCTGGCTTCCAGATTCGCCTCAGCTAGTTGTCTGAAATGCCTAGCTTGGTTTCTGAAGGCCAGCATGTAGCTATATACATCCTGGGGAGTTTTCCTGGGAGATTGCTCCCAGCCTTCCTTCACCAAACTCAGAGGTCCTCTGACTGGGTGTCCATAGAGAAGCTCAAAGGAAATGAACCCTAGAGATTTCTGTGGCACCTCACGGAATGCAAACAACAGGCATGGTAAGAGGACGTCCCACTTATGCCTCATGGGTTCCTCAAGACCCATAATCATGCCCTTCAGGGTCCGGTTGAACCTTTCAGCCAGCCCATTTCCTTGGGGGTGGTAAGGGGTGGTGAACTTGTAGGTTACACCACCCTTCTGCCACAGGGACTTCATATACTTGGAGATGAAGTTGCTACCCCGGTCAGACACTACCTCACAAGGGAATCCCACTCGGGAGAAGATTCCCATCAGTGCTCGCCCCACCACGGGGGCATTTACTGTCCTTAGAGGTATGGCTTCCGGGTACCGGGTGGCATGGTCCACCAAGACCAGGACAAACCTGTTGCCCATGGCTGTCTTGGGGTCCAGTGGCCCCACAATGTCAATCCCCATCCGCTCAAAGGGGGTACTGACCACAGGGAATGGATGGGGAGGAGCCGTGTGCTTCCTCCCACTCTTTCCACTTGCCTGGCAAGTCTGACAGGTCCTTAAATGAGTATCAGAACTCTTGCGCATTTGGGGGCAATAAAAGTGGGTGACAAGCCTTTCAAAGGTCTTGTCCTGCCCCAAATGTCCTGCTAACAGCACATCATGAGCCAGCCCCAGTGGGAAGGCTCTGAACTGCTGGGGTACCACCAGCACACAGGATGACCCAGGTTCAGCAACCTTAGGCTCACTATACAGGAGCCCATTCTCCCAGTAAATCAAGTGTGTCCCTGACTGATCACCTGCTGCCTGGCTTGCAGCCTGTTGCAGCACACTCAAAAGAGAAGGGCACTCTCTCTGCTCCTTGCAAAATTCCTCCCTGGAGGGGCCTCCTTCTTGCTGCCAATGGGTCAGCTCAGGCAGGTCCCCCTGTTCAGGTACTTGATCCCCTGTAGGCTCCAGGGCATCCCCCTCAGGGTCTACCTCCTCCTGGGCCGTGGGAACTTCGGGGGCCGGTTTCCTGTGCCCCTGCCACTTCTCTCTTCTGCAGGGTCCTGAGCCTCCCTCTCAGGGTCCAGGTCCTCTTGAGAACCCCTACTGGCTGACATTGACCGGGTGGTCTCGCATGCCCAGTCAGGCAGTCTAACCATCTTTAAGTGAGTTGTCTTTTCCACCTTTTCCCAAGGGGAGCTCTCCAAATCATTTCCTAACAAACAGTCAACAGGCATGGCGGGCCTCACAGCTACCTGAAGAGTACCAGAGACCCCCCACACTCAAAGGGAACCTGAGCCATTGGACAATGACTCTCTGTGTTGTCGGCGTTAACAACTCGGCAAAATGCATGAGGGACAATCTGCTCTTGAGACACCAGGTGACACCTGACAGCTGTCACACTGGCTCCTGTGTCTCTAAGAGCATCCACCTTTTGGCCATTGACGGTCACTCGCTGCCCATATTTCTTAGTGTTCCTGGGTAGCTGAGCTTCTGAGACCGTTTTACAGTCTCCTAAGGAGACAAGGGTCATCTGTGCGGGCCCCCCCACCTTGGAATTCAATCTCCTCCCACAAGGCTACACTAGCCATTTGCCGGGGCGGAGCACCAGTGGGTGCTTGATTACCAAACAGGCGGCACCTGGGATCATTTGCCATATGACCCAGATCACCACACTTGTAACATTTCAGGCGCCCCTGCGGAACAGGACTACCTGTCGGGCCCCTTGCTTTCTCTCAGGGGGAGGCTGGGAACCTTTCACTGGGTTCCCTTGGGGACTACTTTGGGGCCCTTTGCGGAACTCCTGTTTACCCTTGTCCCCCCACTCTTCTGCTGGGGACCCTGCCCACCTTTGGCTGAGTCTCCCATGTGACCCTTGTGGACCCTGGTACTGACCCAGCGGTCCGCCACCTCAGCAAGCTTCCTAGAGTTAGTCAGTTTGCTATCTATAAGATGCTGGCGCAGCTCTGGTAAACAATTATCAGACAAGTGCTCCCATGCAATCAAATCAAAGAGACCTTGAAAATCATTCACCTTGCTGCCCTTTACCTAACCATCCAATGCTCTGCAAAAGAAAGTGACATATTCAACCCAAGTACTGTTTTCTAACTTTTTGCATTTCCTGAACCTCTGCCTACAGAGCTCAGGTGTCAAACCATATCTTGACATTAATTCATCTTTCATGTGTCTGTATGAATTGTGGACTTCAGAAGGCAAGTCTAACAATGTATCCCGCACCTCACTAAGGAACCTTCCCCACAACCCCGTTCCCCAATCTCTCTCAGAGACCCGGTGGGAAGACATGGCTACCTCATAGGTTCTGAACCACTGACCAATATCATCATTTGTACATAACTCTTTCACCACATCCTTGGGATTATACACTCAACTTTCTGTACGTACTGATGGTATGCTTTAACCAGAGGGAGTAACTGCAAAACTTTTGGTTTTAAACTCCAACTCCCTCAAAACTTTTTCATGCTCAAACTCCGTTTTCTTTTCCTCAAGATCTAACTTTCTATTTTCTGATTCTAGTTGCCTATCAACCTTGAACCTGGTCAATTCCATCTCATGCCTTCTTGATCTCTCTCTGTCCTCCACCTCCTCTGGAGACACTCTTTTGTTAGAAGCACTGCTACATGTGGGGGAAGGTACTTTCCTTCCTCCTAGGCCCACTGGCCCTTCTTGTTGTAAAATTGCCAATTCATCCTCCTCAATCACAGGAGTTTTCCTTGCTTCTACCCAGGCCCTCAGCGCCTTGTAGAATTCTTCCTTCACTTTAAATCCAGAAGTGGAAGCATTGAATGTCTTGCAAAAGTACTTCATCTGCTTTACTGTGGAGCATTCCAGCCTCTCTTCTTCCCATTCGCACTTAAGGGAGGCTACAGATTCTGCTCTCTCTACTGAATTAGGCATCTTTCAAAAATAGGCAATCCAAAAATCAAAAAGGAATCTAACAAAAAGTATGCGGTATTGTTACGGTCTGCACTCACTAAGTAGTGTTCACAAGTCACTGTACATGAGTCACAAATGCAAATCCAGAATCCCTTTTTCTGCCTACCAATGTTAGATTTGGGGGTCTCTGGTTGGCACAGGTAGGTACTTGTGACAAGCAGGGACCCTCTCCTCTAGTCAGGACAAGGGGATTACACACCTAAAATAACCCCTGCTCACCCTCTAGGTTGCGTGGCGCGAACAGTCAAGGCTTATTTCAGAGGCGTTGTAAGTTGAGCAGTTGTGACCACATACAGTAACCCAGTGACAACACTACAAATGGACACCACACAGGTTTTATATAAAAAATAAGTAGACTTTATATAGAGTTACCACAAGACCATAAACAACAAAAATACACACTATGATTACTATAAGATGGTAGATTTAAACTTAGTTCAGTTCAGTTCTTAGATGCGACACTCTGCGTCAATGTACCTTAAGTTGTGTTGCGCTTCCACGACAAGCAATGTCGCAGCGATGGGAAATGCGGCAAAGTCAGGTGCAAAGAAATAAAAACGTGAAGATTCTTCCAGATGCGGCACGCTTCTCGGGGATGCGAGAAACTCTCGGTTCGATGCGTGGACTTCAGCGGGGACACCCTTACAATGAGACGGCAACTGCTCCAGCGGCGACGCTCTTCTCCACGATGCGTGAAGCTTCCCCTCGATGCGACAACTACAGCGGCAACATTCAAGATGCGACTGCAGCAGCTACGACAGCGGCAAGCTTCTCGGGGATGCGAGGTACTCTTGGTCGATGCGATGCAATGCGACAGTTGCAGCGGCGACACCCTCCTACTTCGGAGTTGTGATGGCAGGCACAGCGACGGCGACACGCTTCGACCTCGTTGCGAGATTCTTCTCCTGATGCGGTGCAGTGCGACAACCACAGCGGCGACATTCAAGATGCGACGGCAGCAGCAGCGATGGCGACACGCTTCCTCTTTGTTGCAGCACGCTTCTCTCCGATGCGGTGCAGTGCGACAGTTCCAGCGGCAACACCCTCCTTTCTCCGGAGGTGCGACGGTAGGCACAGCGACGGCGACACGCTTCTACTCGTTGAGTCGCGTTTCCATCTCCTTGCCACACGCAGTTCCTCAGAAGGCTCAAAACAGCAGCAGGCACTTCCAAAAGAACTCTGGGGAGCCTGCAACCACTGCAGGCCAATCCCCCAAGCAGCACTTCAGCTTGGGAATAGTCTCTCCTCAGTTTCTTCAGGTTCCTCTCCTCAGTAAAGGTTTCTTCTTGTAGTCCAAAAGTGATCTAATTTCATGGGATTGGGGTCACAATATTTATACCCAGAAATCCTTTGTTCTCTGAGGGGAGAGGGCCCTTTGCCCAGTCCAAACCAGTTCTGAAACACTCTGTTTACCAGACTTCTCCTTTCCTTTCACAGTGCAGGGCATGTACATCAGACGCCACATAGGAGGTGGAGCCAGCATTGTGGAAGTCAAGTACAGTCCTGGAGCACTCTGTTTACAGGACTCCTTCTCGTCTTTCAGTGTGCAGGGCAGAGACATCAGCCTCTCCCCAGGGGGTGGAGCCAGCATTGTGGAAGGCAGGCACAGACCTATTCAAAGTTCAGGTGAACTCCTCCCTCCCATCTAGATGCAGATCTCTCTATTCACTACTGGGTGACTCAGCCTGTCTCCTGGAATTCACCAGGCCTGTCATTCACAAAACCAGACATAGGGATACACAAACTAGCAGAGGCAGGTTTGAATGGTTAGACAAGCAAATACCTACTTTCTAAAAGTGGTATTTGCAAACACAGAATATTAAAATAACCTTTACTAAAAGATGTATTTTATTATTCTGAGTTCAGGCATACTGAACTCGAATTTCTACCATGTTCTCTGAGCCTGTTAGGATTATAAAGTGTAACAATTCTAACAGCCCATTATGGCCTATGGAGAACAGGTAGCCTTGCAATAGTGAAAAACGAAAATGGCTGTAATTCACTATTAGGACATGTCACACACATCAGGGCTTGTCCTACCTTATACTTACAGTGCACCCTGCCCTTGGGCCTACCATAGGGACTGATATGAAGAAAAGGGAAGGTTTAGGGACTGGGAAGTGGGTGCACTTGCCCAGTCAGCATGACAGTACCAGACTGCATGCAGGTTCTGCAATGGCAGACCTTAGACACATTTGACAAAGCTGCTTCTGTGGGTGGCCCAAACAGTGCTGCAGGCCCACCAGCAGCATTTGGATTTACACGCCCTGGGCACACTCAGTGCACTAGACGAGGGTCTGACAAGTAAACCAAATAGCCAAACATGGAACCACTGATTAATACATGAATTTACAGTAGGGAGCAGTTGCACTGTGGCACTGAATAGCAGTGGCACAGTATCCAAAGCATCTAATACCAGCAAAAACACATGATGGAACAGCAAAAATGGAAGGGAGACCCACGCCAATGGTGCCAGGTCTAACATTCCCTTATCCTATTCTCCCCTATTTTAACTCAAGGGGTTCTGTGAGGTAGACCTCGGCTACAGATCCCGAGATTCACTGTATTTTGGTAGTGTTTTTTTTATATGGAGGCTGCTCTTTCCTGCAAGCAAGACCTTGCTGCCCATGTATCCACAAGAAAGTGATACAGTGTCTCACCTATCAACATCGTGACCATGGGGCCCTCCTCAGGGCAGCCCAGGGCAGCCAGGGGCTGACAGTGGGGTGGGCTGTTTTTAAGTACCTTGTTTGTCTCTGGCGTGCGGTCTCTATCTCTACTAGTAACACCGCACCTGCCCCCAAAACATTCAGTGAAGTTCAAATACCACCTGAACTAACTCTGAGTCCTAACGAAGAACAATTCCTTCTTTATGATAACAATTCTAATGAAAAAAGCATTTTAATATTTGCAACTCCCACAAACCTACTTAAACTTCAAAATTGTGATACATGGATGATGGATGGAATATTTAAAATATGTCCCAAACCATGCTACCAATTATACACAATCAATGGACTGTATCACAATAGGAACAACCCCTTTATTTATGCCCAGTTCCCAAACAAAGTATAGAACAGTACCTTAAACAAAGAAGCAAAATCTAACAACGTCGTGGAAGGATGGCATAATGCTTTCCAAGCCACAACAGGAAGAACCCAACCAACCCTACATAAATTACTAGAATCAATCCAATAAGAACAAAGCTACCAACAACTAAAGGTTCGATTACTATGTGGGCAGGCCCTCCTGGCCGCATCGTAATCACCGAGCTTCGACCCTCCTGCCAGATTCGGATTCCCTTCCGACCGACCCTTTTCGATGGGGTTGGTCGGAAGGGAATCCGAATGGAGAGCCCGTCTGCCATTCAGAAGGCCCACAGTAATCTCCCGGCCGGCTAATTCCGGCAGAGGGTTTATGATGGCAGTTTCCCACTGCCTCTTTGTGCCGGCCTTTCTGGCACAAAAAGGCATTGGGAAACAGCTTTTGGGGCCCAGGCAGGGCCCCCATGGGTACAAGACAGCAGAAAGGCAGCCCAGGGGGCACTTAAGGTGCCCCTGTTGATCCACCCAGTGGCAGGCCCCTTGAGGAGCCTGCCCCCAGGTGCAGGGATGAATTGCACCCCTGCTATTTGCTATGAGAGCATGCATTCTGTTCGGAATGCAAGCTCGCATAGCCAAGTATAGGGTTGTGACTGAATAGGGTTCGATTGCATCCTCATTCCTGGTCTGGAACCGGCGAATGGAGGTCGTTCGGTACCAGTTCCAGAATGGTGCTGGATGGACTTAGGTCCGTTCGGCATCGTAATCGGCCCCTAAGACTAGAAAAATCTGTTTAAACAACTATGTCCAAAATTAGCAAAACAAATTAAAACAATGCACAAGCACTTACAATTCAAAGTAAGACTCTACCCAAAGACTAAAGGACTAGAATACTTGGAAACAATAGCAAAATCCCTACTTTAAAAAAATCCCACATGTACATAAAAAGAACCACTTTCTAAAGTAAGTTCCTAGCAAAACATACATGTTTTAAAACATATAAAATATAAATATGTCAAATACTTTTTTGTTATAAAAAAATAATCTTAAAAAATATCAATAAAAAACATATCAATAACATTTCCCTCCCTCTATAAATAATTTGAAATGACTTACAATTTCTTTGCAGAAGAATATGATGTACAAAGCAAGTTAAAAATCCAAACTTGTAGAAATTCCAACAGTTAGATAAAAACAAACAAAAAACGAAATGGAAAAATACAGCTGTCTAAAACAAACTCCTCTGACAAAATATCCATTGTGTAGAACCATATAAAAACAGAAAAATAAATTTAAAGAAAGAATCGCTCCATGAAAACCCAAAAAATAAAGGAAATGTGAAATAATAATTAGTAGTTTACTCAAAACGAATACACATTTCCTTAAAAAAATGTTTTTTTTAAACAAACCTTCTTCCAACGGCAAGTCTGGAATAAACAGAGTCTGTAAAAAAATGCACAATCCTGCACACACACACATACAGTACTATTGATACTAAACAAACATAAACATAGTTACACTGCCTTAACACACTACTCTAGATATAATTAACAATATATAGCATACCATAACACTAAACTCACCACACACTGACCACATTTCACATAAAGTAATCTACCTAATAAACCACGCAATAAAAAACAAAAACAGACGTACCAACACTAAAGAGTATCTAACTACCTTCACCCACTCCTAAATTAGATATAAAAGTAATTAAAGTAAACTTACCTTAACCGATGCGACGCAGCACCCAACCGCGAGCTTCTCCCTTCAAAAATGACCTAAAAACAACAATAGCATATAAAATACAAGTTAGTGAAAAAAGTGCCCGCCTAATTGAAATAAAAAATAATTTTTCCCATTAAAGTCAAAGTAAAATAAAAATGTTAAACACAAAAAGTACATATCAATATTACCAATGTAAAACAGATTTTTTTTTCAAAGATATTTTTATTAGAATTTTTTGGAGCAGACAATTCTTAGGCACTCCAGGCAACAACACATGGTCCCTCGCAGGGGATTAACAAAATACAATAAGAGCTTGGTATACAAACGAAGTGTCTGAACAAAAAACAGGGGGGGGCTCCTCCTCGGAGTTCGCTAGCCAATCAAGGGTACAGCTGCTGAATAAGCGGAGCATTTCTCACTGTCACAATGAAGCTAAGACATATGAAGTATAGGTAACGTGGTAGGCAGATAAACAAGCCTCATGTAAAATTTAACAGGTATCAGGAATATTGCATTGACTAGAATACACTTCTGGATTGCAACAGGCTATCGAAAGAGACAAATTTAGACAAAGCCTGGCCAACGGGGGTTAAGCAGGAAAATGACAACCAAAAGAACAAAGAACTTCCCACCCGCCCTAATGCCCGTGGTGACGGCAGTATTCCTAAACAAAAAAGAAAAATACAAGCGCGCCAGACACTAGCCCAGGGATCAGAGTTGGAAGAGATGCAGGGCCCTAATAGTAGAGGGACAAACAGCAGAAGGAAGGCCTCGAGGGAGGAAAGCAACCAGAGGCCCCCATTTGAATTCAAAGTTTTTATAATCGTCTCTGAAGATGTCGGCCATACGCTCAAGTCTCAATAGCCTCCAAAGGCGAGCGTGCCACAGAGAGATAGCCGGGGCCTCCTTCTGCTTCCAGGCAGCCGCTAGAGTGACCTTGGCAGCGCCGATTCACAGCCACATAATCGCTCTGTCAGCCCGGGTCTGATGTTCTAGAGAGGGGTAACGCAGCCCCAAGAGGACCCCCGCCACAATAGTAGGGATGGGATAACCCAACATTTCTTTTATGCGAGCCAGAATCTCATCCCAGTAAGGCCGAATAGACGGGCAATCCCACCATATGTGGCGAAAGTCACCCAGGAGCCCGCACCTCCTCCAGCATCTATCTGAGGTGGCTGGAAATATGTGCCGGAGCTTGGAGGGGTGGAGGTACCAATCCATCGGGGAACATCGTTTACAACGCAGTGTTTACACCGCGTTGCCTTTACAACGATGCCATTACAACGCAAGTCGTGACTACGACTTGCGCTGGATGGCGCTGTTGTATAAGGAATATTGTAATTTTATATTCCAACACCTTCCCTACTGTTACGTGGACTGGTGTTGGAATATAAAATTATAATATTACACAATCCACGCCCTACAACACAAGTCGTTGTAACGACTTGCATTGTAATGGCAGCGTTGTCATGTACCGCGATCTAAAAGATCGCGTTGTACTGACATACATCCAATCCATCATGGTCTTAAGGTGCTCCTCTCAGAGATCTACGTAGTGGTTGAATCAGGTAATGTCAGCCCAAAGATGACTCCATTCCTCGTCAGAAATGGAGCGTTCAATCAGGTCCTCCCACATTTCATGTACCTGGGTCGCGAGGAGCGGGTGGTTGTAAGCAAAAAATTATAAATAAAAGAGATAAGACCCTTCATATTGGATGTCTTGGAAAGAAAGGCTTCAAATTTTGTAAGAGGTCGAGTAGCGGCCTCCCGAACTTGGGGATTAAGGGCCCAGTGCATTAGTTGTGCATGATGATAACATTCCCGGTCCTCTAAGTCAAACTCCCATTTGCAATCATCAAAGGAGAGGGGCTCACCGTCTCAGAATAGATGAATCAGGGCTAAACAACCCCCCCTCTTCCATGCCTCAAAGGGACCCTCAGGAAGGGCGGGAGGAAAAAGTAAAGTGTGGTGAATCGGGTTGAAGGGAGATGGAATGGAAGTCCACCTGTCGTCCCCTGTGACTGTATCCCAGACTTTGAGTGTGGTGCGAGTAGTTGTGCTGAGGTAAGTATATGGGAGCCTGTCCTTACGGGGGCGCCATACTAAGTCCCATATGGTCCAACCTGTCAGGCTGCGGTCCATATGCAGCCAGTGTTTCTCCGTGTCTTTCTGGGACCATTCGACTGGGACCCTCAACTGCGCCGCCTTGTAATAGGATGTCCGGCAGGCCCACACCCCCCCATCGCATGGGAGCAGCAGAGCAGAGAGTAGGAAAAGCCTACCAGTCCCCCCTGCCATACAAAGCGCAGGATCATGGCTTTGAGCTTCCGAAAGAAATCGGGGTCTAATTCAATAGGCATAGCCTGAAATTGATAGAGGAGTTTGGGCAAAAGGGTAATCTTTACTGCATGTATCCGAACCAGCCAAGAGAGGAAGAGCGGCTTCCATTTCGTAAGCTCTGCCTGGATGTGCACGAGGTGGGGAGGGAAGTTGGCTCCATATAGTCCTCGTATAGACGGTGTCAAGGAGACCCACAAGTACTGAATGGACGAGGAGACCCAAGCCAGCGGAGTTATAGTTCGGAGATGAGCAACTGTCTCCGGCGTAAGAGTAAGATTAAGTATAAAGGACTTCCCAGAGTTTATTTTAAAGCCCAAACCCGCTCATAGCGTTCGAGTTCAGATTGTAGACTTGGGAGGGAGTTTTCGGGCTCCGTGAGGGATAAAAGCACATCATCCGCAAAGAGTGAGATTTTATCGGGCTCGCCAGTAAATGGGATTCCCTTAATGTCAGGGTTATTTCGGATGGCCAGCGCTAGGGGCTCAATGCTGAGGGCAAAAAGTAAGGGGGCATCCCTGCCGGGTTCCTCTTGAGTGTGGAAAAGTGTCAGAGCGAACCCCATTAACCCCTTGTATGCTGCCGTTGGCCGTTGGCCGACGGGAGCACTGCCTCGCTAGTGCTGCTGTCGGCTGTTGGCCGACGGAGCCCAGCCACCTGTAGAACGCCTGCACCACGGCAGAAAAACCGCCACAGTTAAGGCGTTAACCACCACCCTAGAGTTGGGGAAACGATAGTTCGCTCGTATCATGTCAAGGAATTTGGGGGTAAAACCAAAAGCCGTAAGTGTGCGAAAAAGGAAAGACCAGTCGACCCAATCAAAGGCTTTCTCGGCGTCTAGGCCTACTAAAATCGCCGGAATCTGGCATCTATTGGCCTTCTCTATGAGGTGAGTGATTCTACGAGTGTTGTCTTGTGTTTGACGTCCTTTGATAAAGCCCGACTGGTCTGGGTGAATTAAAAAGGGCATAAGGTAGTTTAGTCTTTTAGCAAGAATGGAGGAATAGAGTTTTGCGTCCAAGTTAAGCAAGGCAATTGGTCTATAAGTGGCGCAGCATTAATGATGCTTGCCCGGCTTAGGGATGACAGAGATTACAGCTTCAGACATGGTGTCTGAGGTCCTTCCTTCTTCAGCCATTTTATTAAACAGGGACACTAGATAGGGAGAAAGCTCGGGGCGAATGTGTTATAAAAGAGAGCTGTGTAGCCATCAGGACCCGGGGCTTTATTGGATTTCAGAGATTGAATGGCTAAATTGACGTATGTAATAGTAATGGGGGCAGTGAGTAGATTGTTCCATGCCTTAGAGACCTGAGGTAGGTACAGTGATTGGAGGTATTCCTGCTGTGCTTCTACATCCAGGGACTCCCCTGTATAGAGGTCCCTATAAAAGGACCCAAAAATGGCCGCCTTCTCTTCATCCCTATGTGTCACCTCACCCGCTGAGTCCAGAATACCCCCTATATATTCTTTTTCCCGCTTATTCTGTAATTGGCGGGCTAGGTGTCTACCAATTTTGTTACCTTGCGTGTAGGAGAGATGTCGTAGTTTGAGAAGGGTGTGTTCTGTCCTGTTAGAATAAATAGCCCGGAGTTTGCCCCTGAGAGCGGTGAGCTGACGTTATGTTTGTCTCGTGGGATTAGTTTTGTGGGAGCGCTCCATATCAGACAGCTCAGCCTCGAGTGCCTCACGTTCTCGGGCGCGTTGTCTGTTCAGGGCAGCATTGAGGGCAATACATTCACCCCGGAGAACAGCCTTGAGGGTGTCCCAGGTAGTGAATTCCAAGGTGTCATCTGGGGGATTAGCCTTGTAAAAATCAGTGATGGTGGTTCGTAGCTTTGTGCAGGACTCTTTATCTCGCACAAGGGAGGGTGGGAAATACCATTTGGGTGCAGCTGGGGCAGACCCTCGCCATTGGAGACAAACTGAGTATAGGCTGTGGTCGGAGACCGATATGAGAAAAACTTTGGCGTCCTGCAGGATGCCCTGCAGTGTCTGACTAATAAAAATGTAGTCCAACCGGGAATATGTACGGTGGACATGAGAGAAAAACGTATAGTCACGAGTCTGGGGGTAAAGTGAATGCCAGGTATCTAAGAGGCCTAGGTCCCGTATGCGTTGTTGAGTCTCCCTGGGAAAGGAGCCCGCATCAGATCTCTGCAGAAATGTACTGTCGAGGTCTTTCCGCCAAATTAGATTAAAGTCCCCCAAAAGAATTAGTGGACCCTCTACAAAGTCCTCAATTTTCCCAACAATATGTGTAGAAAAGTCGTCTGCCCTGTATTGGGAGCGTAGAGAGCCACGAATGTGCAGATCTGTTCCCTTAGACGCCCCTTGACCATAATCCAGCAGCCATCTCTGTCGCCCTGGACCCCCAATGGTTGAAACTGAATCTCAGCGCGGAAGAGCAGAGCCACCCCTCAGTGCTTCATAGTTGCCGAGGACCTATAAATAAGTGGAAACTGTTCATGCTTAAGTCGCATCTCGTCAGCCCTGGCCAAATGAGTCTCCTGCAGGGCTACTACATCTAAATGGTGATCCAGAATATATTTCCACACCTTGAGACGCTTCTGTGGTGAGTTCAGCTGGTTTGGGGGATACCGGGCCGTTACTCTCCCCGCCTGTCCGTGCCTGACCTCAACATGGTGGTAGATTCCGCGTGCAATGGGGGTGCGCACAGCTAAATCGGAATAAGCGCTGGAGGCCACCTGTCTGATATTTCTCGTCACTGCTGCCACCGCAAAGCCCTCAGCGCCGATAGGACCCCTGGGGATGTGACTTTACTGCCAGCTTCCGTCCGTTATTGCTGAAGCCTTCTGCACTCCTGCCTCACCACCTGCTGATGGGGGCACCTCCCCCCCTCCCGGAGCTCGCCTACCTCCTGAGCTCCTGACCTGCGGACCCACTTTACAGCCTTAATCATGTCCTCATGGCTCTTTGCTGTTCTACTAGGTAGCGCAGGACCCACCCCACCCCCGTAGCCCTGGCCATGTACTTCTTCACCGCCCTCCTCGTGGTCGTGGGGATCGAGACGCTGACTAATGACTCTGGGTGGGGCTCCGTGGCCCTCTTTGCACTTTTTCCATGGTCCGGCTTGCCTACTGCTACCTGTTTTCCTACTCGCTGGTCTTCAGTAGCAGACCCTCCAGCTGATCCTGGTGTTGAAACCTCCACGCTTGTGTAAACGCCCAGCAACTCAAGCCCTTCTTGAAGATCCGTGACATGGCGTCTCTTATTCTGGAAATCAAACCTGAGCCTGAAGGGATAAGTCCACCTGTAACGGATTTTATCGTTGCGCAGTTTGGTGGTTATAGGTCGAAGCGGCTGTCTCCGGGCCAGCGTGGCAGGAGCGATGTCTTGGTACACGTTGCAGGTGTAGTTTTGAAACTTGACAGAGTCCCTAGCTCTGGCTGCTTGCAAAGCTGCCTCTTTGGTTAAATAGGAGTGGAATTTGGCCAGGATGTCGCGTGGTTGTTTCTTCTCTCCCTGCCGCAGGGAGCCCACTCGGTGGACTCTATCGAGCTTGATCTTGATAGATTGGGGGGGCACGATTTCCGAGAAGAGGCCCACTACGAATGCTTCTATGTCAGGCCCCTATGCGCCCTCCTCCAGGTCCCTGATACGTAGATTCTCTCTCCGAGAGCGGTTCTAGAGGTCCTCCGCCTCAAGTTGCGACTGGAGTAGTTGTTCTTTAAGCTACCGGACATCGTCCCTAAGCTCGGTAGCCGCTCAATAGACGACTTTATGTCTTGACCGATGCCCTCGCGAAGGTCCGTTTTGAAGTCCTTGAACATAATCAGAAGCTCCGCTTTAGTAAGGGCCATCGTCGTTGCACTGGTGTCACCTCCCAGCGAGGAGATAAGCTCCTTACTCCCTCAGGTGCAGGCCACCTTCTGCAAGCCCAAACTCTTGTGTAGCTCGCCAGGGGACCGCTGCATCCGCCGAAAAAGCCTACGGGAGCAGCGCGTGGACCAGGAGCCTTAACAGGCTACGTCTGTTCAGCCATCTTGCCCGGCCACGCCCCCTGTAAAACATTTTTTTATCTTATGTTAAAAATTGTACAATGTATAGTAATAAATATTACAACACACTAAGGGCCTGATTCCGATCTCCGCTGGAAAGTATCCCATCTGACTCAGATTGGAAATGCTTTCAGTATGACTCGACCGTGAGCCCTCTGACCGATGGAGTACGATACAACCCATGTTAAATACAACTGAGTCGTACGGAATGCTATCATTCTGAACGAAGTCTCCGTAAGCCGCACCGATGCGACTGACACGTTTGCAGATGCTCAAGAATAGCATGCCAGTCACGAATCTGACCCGTATCAACACGCGAGCAGATGATGTAGCAAGAGACTCAGTTACGGAAATGTGTCGCTCAGTGTATAAAATGTCAAGGGTGGGGAGTCAAAAACCGTCAAAACAATCATTAGCTACTGCCAAAAAAAGTATTAACCATACCCTTTCAAATCTACCTATGTAAAGGGCCAACACCATGACCATGATCCTTTGCCACAACTGCTAATAGGTCCAAGGAGCTACCACACACACTCCCTGCTCTCTGACCCTCTACCTCACACACACACCACACACCTTGCACAGATTTCATTTCATACAAAACCACACAGACACACACCTTTTTGCATATTCACACCCACATCCACACTCACTCTCACCTTCACATTCACCCTCACCATTGCCAAAAGGCAGCAGCCACATTTTGCAGATAAGGAGTTGGAAGTGCTTGTAGTTGAGATTGTTAGAGTAGAGCCACAGTTATTTGGGAACCTAGTCCAACGGAGCCCCCTTCCCCAGAGAAATAAGACGTGGGAGAGGACAGTTAACAAGGTGAATGCTCAAGCACCTTGCCTGAGCACAGTAAATGATATCAGGACCAGGTACTATGATGTACAAAGGAGGGTCAAGAAGCTGATGGCCAGGGAACACTTCGAAAGCCAGCAGACTGGCGGTGTCCCTCCTGCACAACTTGCCCACTTCACCTCCTAGGTGGAGAAGGTGCATGACATCCTTCCACCAGAGGGCGTTTATGGAACACCAGGATCACAAGAGTCTGGTGAGTACACAATCCACATTCAAATAAAGTCATTACTCGCACCACTAGAGACATCACGGTAAAGGATACAGTTAAACAAATGACCGAATAAATATACAAAATGTACTAGATACTAAGACCATATGATGTGTATGTCAGATTTTAACAAAAATACCTCTAATCATATTGCAAATGCACTAAAATATAACCATGTACATACTTCTCACCAACTCACACCAAGGCCTTCTGTTCCAAACAACTTTCACCAGTGTCAGACATTTTAGCCCAGTATTCACAGGAAAGCTCAGTCACAGGTAGTCTGTTTGGTATAGCTGGGAAGGGGTGTGTGGCCACAGGCCCCATGTCACTTGTAGTCACTGCAAACACTCCTCCACACACACAGCCCACACAGACACACTGGGACTATGCGAGCCTCACAGTCAGTGGAAAAGTACTAGCAAGACGGCTGACACCGCTGCATGGTGTCAGGAGCACACGGCCTGAGGGGAGTTGTAGTCAAGTCAAACTACAGGCAACTTGGCCCGGTACTTTTCCACTCACTCACAGGAAAGCTCAGTCACAGGTAGTCTAGATTGCTGGGAAGGGGTATGTGGCCACAGGTTCCCTGGCACTTGTAGTCACTGCAAACACTCCTCCACAGACACAGCCCACACACACACATACACACTGGGACTCTGCGAGCCTCACAGTCAGTGAAAAAGTACTAACAAGATGGCAGACCATGTTGCATGGTGTCAGGAGCACAAGGCCTGAGGGGAGTTGTAGTCAAGTCAAACTACAGGCACCAGCGGCAGACATCTTGGCTGGTTACTTTTCTACTCACTCACAGGAAAGCTCAGTCACAGGTAGTCTGTTTGGGATGGCCGGGAAGGGGTGTGTGGCCACATGGCACTTGTAGTCACTTCAAACACTCCTCCACACCCACAGCCCACACAGACACACTGAGACTATGCGCGCCTCACAGTCAGTGGAAAAGTACTAGCAAGATGGCTGACACCGCTGCATGGTGTCAGGAGCACAAGACCTGAGGGGAGTTGTGGTCAAGTCAAACTACAGGCAGCAGCGACAGACATCTTGGCCCACTCACTCACAGGAAAGCTCAGTCACAGGTAGTCTGCTTGGGATGGCTGGGGAGGGGTGTGTGGCCACAGGCCCCATGGCAATTGTAGTCACTGCAAACATTCCTCCACACATACAGCCCACAATTGGGACTATGCAAGCTCACAGTCAGCGGAAAGGTACTATCAAGATGGCTGACACTGCTGCAAGGTGTCAGGAGCACAAGGTCTGAGGGGATTTGTAGTCAAGTCAAACTACAGGCACCAGTGGCAGACATCTTGGCCCAATACTCACTCCCAGGAAAGTTCAGTCACAGGTAGTCTGTTTGGGATGGCTGGGAAGTTGTATGTGGCCACAGGCTCCATGGTACTTGTAGTCACTTCAAATACTCCTCCACACACATAGCCCACACAGACACACTGGGACTATGCGAGCCTCACAGTCAGTGGAAAAGTACTAGCAAGATGGATGACACTGCTGCATGGTGTCAGGAGCACAAGGCCTGAGGGGAGTTGTAGTCAAGTCAAACTAAAGCACCAGCGGCAAACATCTTAGCCCAGTACTTTTCCACTCTCTCACAGGAAAGCTCAGTCACAGGTAGTCTGTTTGGGATGGCTGGGAATGGGGGGTGGCCACAAGTCCCATGGCACTTGTAGGCACTGCAAACACTCCTCCACACACACAGCCCATACAGACACACTGGGACTATGCAACCTCACAGTCATTGCAAAAATATTAGCAAGATGCCTGACACTGCTGCATGGTATTAGATTTGGCCACAACTCCCATCATGGACTTGTGCTCCTCACACCAGTCCCCAGTGTCAACCATCTTGATAGTATATTTCTATTCACCATCAGGGAGAGCATAGTCCCTGGTCTGCTGTCTGTCTACATTCTGTCCATCAACTGTGTTTTTTGCAATTTTCACCCCGAGTGGGCTGGGTATGCTCAGACGTGAGTCCCAGGCTCTCCACACCACTGGAGTCAAGCTATCCAGGCTGAAGATGGCTGATAGCCAGAAACCGGTCCTTGGATGCTTGATTCCGGTCTGGGAAAGACATGGCTTGGTAGTTCGGACTGGACTGTTCCCATGAGGCACAGGGTCAGAGCTGATTTGCATACAGCCAGTGTCTAACCCAGGGTGGTGTGGAGTGCAAAAAAACGATGGATTTAGGCCCAGATCCTTGTACTGGGGTGAATGTATGACATTGTTCTACATTCTGTCCATCAACTGTGTTTTTTGCAATTTTCACCCCGAGTGGGCTGGGTATGCTCAGACGTGAGTCCCAGGCTCTCCACACCACTGGAGTCAAGCTATCCAGGCTGAAGATGGCTGATAGCCAGAAACCGGTCCTTGGATGCTTGATTCCGGTCTGGGAAAGACATGGCTTGGTAGTTCTGACTGGACTGTTCCCATGAGGCACAGGGTCAGAGCTGATTTGCATACAGCCAGTGTCTAACCCAGGGTGGTGTGGAGTGCAAAAAAACGATGGATTTAGGCCCAGATCCTTGTACTGGGGTGAATGTATGACATTGTTCTACATTCTGTCCATCAACTGTGTTTTTTGCAATTTTCACCCCGAGTGGGCTGGGTATGCTCAGACGTGAGTCCCAGGCTCTCCACACCACTGGAGTCAAGCTATCCAGGCTGAAGATGGCTGATAGCCAGAAACCGGTCCTTGGATGCTTGATTCCGGTCTGGGAAAGACATGGCTTGGTAGTTCGGACTGGACTGTTCCCATGAGGCACAGGGTCAGAGCTGATTTGCATACAGCCAGTGTCTAACCCAGGGTGGTGTGGAGTGCAAAAAAACGATGGATTTAGGCCCAGATCCTTGTACTGGGGTGAATGTATGACATTGTTCTACATTCTGTCCATCAACTGTGTTTTTTGCAATTTTCACCCCGAGTGGGCTGGGTACGCTCAGACGTGAGTCCCAGGCTCTCCACACCACTGGAGTCAAGCTATCCAGGCTGAAGATGGCTGATAGCCAGAAACCGGTCCTTGGATGCTTGATTCCGGTCTGGGAAAGACATGGCTTGGTAGTTCGGACTGGACTGTTCCCATGAGGCACAGGGTCAGAGCTGATTTGCATACAGCCAGTGTCTAACCCAGGGTGGTGTGGAGTGCAAAAAAACGATGGATTTAGGCCCAGATCCTTGTACTGGGGTGAATGTATGACATTGTTCTACATTCTGTCCATCAACTGTGTTTTTTGCAATTTTCACCCCGAGTGGGCTGGGTATGCTCAGACGTGAGTCCCAGGCTCTCCACACCACTGGAGTCAAGCTATCCAGGCTGAAGATGGCTGATAGCCAGAAACCGGTCCTTGGATGCTTGATTCCGGTCTGGGAAAGACATGGCTTGGTAGTTCGGACTGGACTGTTCCCATGAGGCACAGGGTCAGAGCTGATTTGCATACAGCCAGTGTCTAACCCAGGGTGGTGTGGAGTGCAAAAAAACGATGGATTTAGGCCCAGATCCTTGTACTGGGGTGAATGTATGACATTGTTCTACATTCTGTCCATCAACTGTGTTTTTTGCAATTTTCACCCCGAGTGGGCTGGGTATGCTCAGACGTGAGTCCCAGGCTCTCCACACCACTGGAGTCAAGCTATCCAGGCTGAAGATGGCTGATAGCCAGAAACCGGTCCTTGGATGCTTGATTCCGGTCTGGGAAAGACATGGCTTGGTAGTTCGGACTGGACTGTTCCCATGAGGCACAGGGTCAGAGCTGATTTGCATACAGCCAGTGTCTAACCCAGGGTGGTGTGGAGTGCAAAAAAACGATGGATTTAGGCCCAGATCCTTGTACTGGGGTGAATGTATGACATTGTTCTACATTCTGTCCATCAACTGTGTTTTTTGCAATTTTCACCCCGAGTGGGCTGGGTATGCTCAGACGTGAGTCCCAGGCTCTCCACACCACTGGAGTCAAGCTATCCAGGCTGAAGATGGCTGATAGCCAGAAACCGGTCCTTGGATGCTTGATTCCGGTCTGGGAAAGACATGGCTTGGTAGTTCGGACTGGACTGTTCCCATGAGGCACAGGGTCAGAGCTGATTTGCATACAGCCAGTGTCTAACCCAGGGTGGTGTGGAGTGCAAAAAAACGATGGATTTAGGCCCAGATCCTTGTACTGGGGTGAATGTATGACATTGTTCTACATTCTGTCCATCAACTGTGTTTTTTGCTGCTGTCTGTGCTGGCCGGGATGGTGTGTGGAGGGCCGGGCATGATGGAAGTTGAAGTCAGTGCAAACGCTCATCCTCACAAACAGACGACAAGACCACATTGAATTGAGCTCCCATGACAGTCATTGAGAATGTACTGGCAAGATGACTGGCCCTGCGGACTGCTGTTTGGAGCAGAAGGCACTGTTGGTGAGTTGTGTCACCAGTGTCAGACATTTTGGAAGCACATTGCCATTTACTGTCAGGAAAGTAGACTCACAGGTAAGATATTTAGGATGGTTAGGAAGGTGTGTGGAGGACAGAGCCTGATGGGAGATAGAGTCAGGGCAAACACTCCTCCTCCCCGACAGCACAAACAGACTACCAAGAACCATGCTTATCTGAGAGTGACTGGAAATCTAATGATGAAATGACTGACACTGGGGACTTCCGTCTGGACACCTACGCCCTGATGGGAGCAGTGGACAAATAGGCATCAGTCATCAGTGTAAGACAACTTGCATTTACATTCACACTCACTGTCAGGGAAGCTGAGTTGCAGGTAGGCTTTTGCTGCTGGCTGGGAAGGTGTGTGGGGGACAAGGCCTGATGTGACTTTTAGCCATTGCAAATACTCATTCTCACACACAGCCATGCTAACTACTCTGGGCTTAGGTTTACCTCACAGTGAGGGGAAGTGGACTACCAAGGTGGCTGATACTGCTGTGTGGTGTCTGTAGCACGAGGCCTTGTTGTGTGTTGTAGCCAAAGTCGAACAGGCACCTGTGTCAGCCATTTTAGAAGGATATTTCCGATCACTGTCAGGTAAGCATGGTTCCCTGTGGGCTGTTAGGATGGGTGGGAGGAGAAGTGTGAGCCCTCCCAGCAGGCCCTGTTTTACACACATACTATCCACCCACAACAAACAGAACCCCTGTAAATAAGCTTGCCTGACAGTGAGTGGATAGTACTGCTAAGATAGATGACACTGGGAACTGCTGTGTGGACCACAAAGCACTGTTGGGATGTGTCAGCCAAATCAGAGACCTGGCAGAAGTGTCACACATCATGATAATGCATTAACAATCACCAGCACAAAACTGTTCTGCCATGTTGTGAGTTGTCTCTGGGTGGGAAAGGTGTGTGAAGGACAGAGCCTGGTGTGAGCAGGAGTAATGGTAAACACTACTACACCCACCACGAACAATCACTTCATCTGGGCCTATGCCTACCTGACAGTGAATGGAAGTGCAACAGCAAGATGCCTGACACTGATGCATTGTATTTTGTCCACAAGGCCTTGTTGTGCTTTGGATTCAAGTTTAACACCAGGCACCAGTGTCAGCCATCTTTGTCAGATCATATCCACTCACTTGTACGAAAGCATAGTTCTAGGGATGCGGTTTTAGCACGAAACAAAGAGTGTGTGTAGCATAGGGTCTGAGGGGATGTCTGGCCATTGCAAACACTCCTCCTTACACACACCCATACATCCACTGAGAACCATGATTACCTGACAGTGAGTGGACATCCAACTATGAAATGTCAGAGACTGGGATCTGGTGTATGGCACAGAAAGCCATGAGGGGAGTTGTCTTCAAGTCAGACACCAGTTCCCAGTGCCACTCAGCCGGCAGTGACATACTGACACACTGTGAGGTAAGCTTATGTCCTGTTGGCCTGTTTGCACTGGGCAGGAAGGTGTATGTAGGACTGGCCCTGATGGGAGTTGGAAGAACAGCAAACTCTCCTGCACACACAGCACAACCACTTCATCGGGCTATGTCTATCTCACAGTGAATTCATGTGTACTAGCAAGATTGCAGATACTGGGGAATGCTGTCGGAACCTATCACAACTGCCACATTTGCCTATGTGCTACAAACACCACCCAACATAGACAAATTTCTTTCAAATACACTTACAAACTGTCTGGACAACACTCTTCCTGGTGGCCAGGTGGGGCTGCGTGGGAGGAGGGGTGTACGTTTTACGAATAGAGAATACATGCTTAAACCATAGTATATCATATCATAGTTCTTTGTCAGAAAATTGCACAAACCTGACTTTGTGCCATCATTTGACCATGGAGTCAATGTACAAAGTACATGGATTTGTGTAGCCACAAAGTTCAACAGTCACACAATTTTTACTACTTACAGCCATTCATATGTGTAGAATGAGATGATAACAAGAAGCACCTCCCTCCCGCAATTCCCTCAAGTTCCTGGAAAAGTTAACATAATGTGAGTGTGCAGGCAGGCACACCAATGTGATTGGTAAAGACATGCACCAAGACCAGTAGAAAGGGCACAAAAAAGTACCCACATGGGGAGAGAAAATGTATGTACCAAACTGTGAAAGTAAAGATGTGGACAACCTAAAGACACTTGTGTCATTCACAGGGTGTCAGGAACCAGTCAATGTCTACAGGCATGTAATGTTAACTAAACACAACAGGCTCGTAATTGCACATTCCCTCACATGTCCATCAATCTCCCTCTTGTCCCCAAAACATATTCATCCAAAAAATAGGCATGCATCATGAATGAATGAGTCAAATCTATCTACAGTAACTCATCATGAACTTCTGTAGCCTATGTAATGTGTATGATTTGAGGGGCAGTGGACATTCATAGCAGTCGTTGTGTTATGTTTGTACCTACAGGGCCAGCTGAACCATCCAGGACAGCTAGGCCCAGACTCCGGTCGAACAGGAGCCCTCCGTCTTTGATGACTCTCATCATTCTTCGAATATATGTCTTTGTCACACAGTTTTTTTTCCCGCATGGAATCACAACGCGGTCGTTACAATGACCGCGTTGTGAATCCGCATACCATTACTCCGCAAGTCGGAACAACGACTTAAGGAGGGGGGCGCTGGATGTTGGAATAGTATAATTTACTATTGCAACCCCAGTCTGCGCGGACAATAGGGAAGGTGTTGGATTTTAAATCCAACACCTCCCCCCCCCCGTGGTAAATAAATAATTAATTACCGGTACTATTTTTGAATATATTAACAATAACAGATAGCTCAATAAATAAGAGGCAGGGTCCGAGGAATTCAGAGTCGAAAGGGATTTATTCAGGCAAAAGGGAAGGGACTGGAACGGGACAGCCTGAAATAAAATAGGAAGGAAGGAAGGCAGCTGCACCATTTCATTAACAGTGCAGTGTATATATAGTAAGACATTTCAAATACATTACATACAGTAGGCGTAACTTGTGACAAACGTAAGATAAGAAGACATGGGCGGAAAAAGAAGGCGTGCACAGGGCGTGCACTGAGACATGTGATGTGAAACGTCATAGAAGTGTCATGAATGGGCGGAAACATGGAGGGGGCTACCTGAGCAGCTAGGACCTTTAACCTAGTGGTGCGCGCAAACGGGCAATGACGTGTTACCAGGGAGAACTGGGGGCTATGACTTCTACACTAGAAGAGGAGACTAAAGTCTGCGGTGTCAGGACGACATGTACCTATAGCATATCTGATATCTGGTGTTTGGAGTACATGTTGATAGAATCTAAAAGTTATCAGGGCAAAGGCTACTTGACACTAAGGCTGGTGCATGCATATATTCTACATGTATTGCGTGTGCTATGAATCTTCTATGAATATTAATACAGTATTTCTCTGACATGGAGACAGAAAGACTAGACTATAGCTGAAACTGTTTATGCGGTTCAGTAGCTTAGGAATGCGAAGAAGGAAAGCTGGACTGATAACTAGAAGCATAACCTATTCTTGGCAGACAGGCAGGCAGAGCCAGGCCGGGCACCGCGCTGCGTGGCAGGAAGTAAGTGAAGGGTCAGGGATGCAGGTGGGGGCTGCATCGCTCCTCGGAGTGGGTTCAGGAAACTGGAGCTTGAATCTGATGTCCGGGCCCTTTTGAGGCCTAGAAACGGGGACAATGCGGTGAATTAACGTGCACACTGTAAAACGTGGCAACATAGGCCTAATACTCGTTGCTTTCACGAGAACTGGATACTGGCATACTAGAGTTGGACACAACTATAATTGCGTCTTTAATCGATCATAGGGGGATATATGCATATCGATCATGCACATATACCATAGAATGGGGAACACGTAGGCACATATAACAAGGCAAAATTCAATTTTCCACATTCCCTCCTTGTGCCCTACGTTTCCATCAGGAAACATCAATATTCATGATACCATCTATCTGTTCATATAGCATCATTTGCTCGTCTCGAATTGTCTTGGAACGGGACTTAGGACTAGGAATACAAGAGGTAGCACACATGCCGCAAATCGCAGGGCCACATTGTAAACAGAGGCAGCAACTGAATATGATCATTACTGCTATACCTAGAAATGACAATACTTTCCATCCCCAGGCAGATATGATACTCCAGAGCCAACCGGACCATGTCCAGGTGCCTGGATTCTGGTGTAACTGATGGGCAATTTTATGAAGTCTGGTTATAGCTGAATAAACAGACGGCGCGTTATTAGGAATGAAAATGCAGCAACTAGATCCGATGACTCTACAAGCTCCTCCTCTATCGGCCAGTATGACGTCAAGAACGAGACGATTTTGGAGCACGACAAATCTAATAGCAGATTGCTCTTCGGTTAAGTTACCTAGAGCGGAAGTAGTCTCATTCACTACTGCTTCAAGGGTTCTGGTTAGCCTACGTATTAACTTACTATTCTGGACAGGACCTATAAAGAAAAAGAAACCTTTATTGAAGTCTTGATACTGTTCTAGAGCAGTTTCAGTTTGATCGACAATTGGGGACTCAGTCTCCCTTCTATGTCTAACGTGTACTAGATGTGTGTTTCTGTGATAATCGGATGGGGCTAGAAAAACTGGTGGCAGTAGGAAGGCAATGTAACATGTTCCATCCCAATCGAGGGGCAGACGTACATATGCGGTCTGACCACACACAAAATAAGAATGACGTGAGGCTTTAAAAATAGATTTCCCACTGTCACTATACTCGACCATAGTAGTACAATCACTGTGTCCTACATGTGCGGAACCTTTCTTTCTGACACATAATTCGCCTTTAACTGGTAGAACTGAAATAGCAGGCAAATCTGGAGTAGTATCGGACTGAACATTCAAAACCATGAAATTCGATGAATAATTACCTAGATCATATACTTCATTTTCTAGATCTAACCCTGTTCTATGGGAAAGTCCTTCCTTGTCTGGGAAACATGTTCGATTCAGAAGGGACATATCAGTTGAGGATGACGTTAACGTGGACCATGCTCCACACGAACCATTGTGTGAAAATGGATAGGGAAAGAGTGGCAGAACTCCCTTCGGTGTCTGGAAAGGGGGGAGTCGACCACACACCCAACAATTAGTGGCATTGCTAGTCTGGTGTGAATAGTGCAGCATTCGGATAAAAGTATTATTACGCATAGCAAGACGATAGGATAACTCGTGAGGAGGCAGGTCACTAAATGTGTGCTCTACTGTAACATTAGAAAACATATGTACATGTGAAATAGGAAAACATAAATGTAACGCATAACTTATGCATGTAACCATAAGACTCAGGAATAATAGAAAGAACAGAGTAATGATACATCTCTTAGAGTTTTGGCTAACTCTCTCACTGTGTGGGTCTATCTCATACATGTCAGGAACCTGTCTAACCGTTTCACCCGAGAGGGACTTAGACAATTAAACTGGCTGACTTACTAGACCTTAATTTTGATTTATACTCCTGCTGCGGAGTTTTCTCTATCAGGGGAAGTTTAAATTCAGTTTCTGGGCAGTCCTTGAGAACGGGGCAGTCCTTGAGAAAAGTTTTAGCTTTGAGTCCATGAAACTTCTTGACGTGGCTCGCGTGTAGCCACCCTTTTCGGTTCTCGACTTTCACTGCAGTCCGGGTGGTGAGAAGAACAAGGCGGGGCTCCTTCCAGCGGGGCTCCAGCGGACTTGAACGATCGAAATTGCGAATCAGCACAAAATCCCCCGGAACGACTTCATGCGGTTTCACGTCGGTATTGTCTGGAAATGCAGCGGCAACCTGTGAACGACAAGATTGTAGTGCAGACATCAAGGAGGCAAGGTAATCTGTCAGCATATTACTGTCAACATCGGTAATTGTACGGGGTCTAGGTGTACCCCACATATTGGGGGGACGACCAAACACTATCTCATATGGAGATAGACCTGAACGGGAGTGAGCGACCATTCTCATATAGAAAAGGGCGACTGGCAGTGCTACTATCCAATCTACACCTTTCTCTGCACACACTTTTGCAATGCGGATTTTCAGAGTCTGGTTATGTCTCTCTACAAGACCGGCTGCTTCTGGATGGCGTACACAATGGAACTTCCACTGGTACCCTAACAGAAGGGATACTTGTTTCATGAGCTCGGATGAGAATGGCAGGCCGTTATCTGAATACACGACCCTAGGTAATCCATAGCGGGGAAAATACTCACGAACCAACTGCCTGGCAGTGGTCGCAGCTGTGTAATCTGGAACTGGATATGCTTCTGTCCACCTGGACAAAGCGCATACAACTACGAGGACATACTTGAAACCTCGACATCGCTCCATCTGAATATAATCCATCTGGAGGACTTCAAAAGGGTGGTCAGGAGGATGGAATCCACCTTGTTCCACCAGGACACCTTTACCTGGATTGAACTGACAACAGATCATGCAGGTACGTACTTTCTGTTTGGCTGCTGCTCGTAAATGCTTGTTGAACCAGAGATTCTGGATACTGTCTAACATGGCTTTTTCTCCTAAGTGTGCTGGACTATGTGCGGTGTTAATAATGACTTGAACCATAGAGTCGGGGAGAAACCATGTGGCTTTTCCCTTCGTCAACCATCCTTGATCTGTCTGGACCCCTCCTTGTTCGGACCATTTCTTGATTTCATCGGGAGTAGCATGTAACTGTATATCTATCACATCTTGTGTAGGGTCCTTAACTGTCATACAAGTAGTCTGATCTGGAATGTGTGTCTGTGTCGTGTTAACTGGAATGTCTGGAGTCTGAGCTGTAAGCTTGGCTGTTCGATCTGCTAGATCGTTACCCTGGGAAATGATATCAGTGGCTTTCGTATGTGCCTTGCACTTCATGATGGCGATAGCTGTCGGTAAATGTATTGCATCTAACAGAGCTTGAATGAGGGGGCCATGCTGAATCTTGGTTCCATGAGAAGTCATAAAACCTCTTTCTTGCCAGAGCACTCCAAAGTCGTGTACGACTCCGAATGCATAACGTGAATCTGTGTATATGTTTACTTTCAGGTTCTTGGCACGTATGCAGGCTTGGGTCAGAGCGACAAGCTCTGCTGCTTGAGCAGACAGGGTGTCAATACGATGTGTTTCTATAACTTCAGTTTCAGTAGTCACTGCATACGTGGCTACTAGTTCTCCTGTACTTGTTCTCATACATGAACCATCCACATAAAGTGTCAGGTCGGGATTAGGTAATGCAATGTCTGTCAAGTCTTGTCTTGGCTTTGTCATGGTGTTAACAACTTCCACACAGTCATGTGTGGCAGGATTTGAGGTAACTGACGGTAACAGTGTAGCTGGATTTAAAATGTTGCAGCGTCTGATTTCTATGTGTGGCTGAAACAGTGTCAGTTCATAACCTGTTAAACGTGCAATTGTCAAGTGCTGAGTCTGAGTTCGGTTTAAAAGAACTTCCACGGAGTGTGGAACTTGTACTGTCAGGGAGTGTCCTAACACTATGGAATCACTTTGTCTGATAGCTAGAGCTGTGGCTGCAACTGACTTGAGGCACGCAGGCAGAGCCTGGGCCACTGGATCTAATGTGCTAGAAAAATAAGCACAGGGCTTGTATTGTCCTGCTTGATCTTGTGTGAGAACAGATAATGCAGTACCATCACGTTCTGTAACAAAAAGTGTGAAAGGCTTACTGTAGTTCGGTGTTGCTAGAACAGATGCTTGGCATAAAGCTTTCTTTAATTCATTGAAAACAAATGTATGTTCCTGGGTCCAAGGGAGGACAGTCGATACGGCTGCCTCCTGTGTCGTTAACTGTATCAGTGGCTTGGCTAGAAATGCGTACTGAGGAATCCATTGTCTGCAGTAAGAAGTGAGGCCAATAAAAGCTCGTACCTCCTTCTGAGTCTTGGGCTGTGGAAGACGTGCTATTAACTGGATACGGTCAGGTGTCAACTGCCTACCCCTCTTGGACAGTAAGTGTCCTAAGTAGACCACTTGCTGGACACAGAATTGCAATTTGGAAGGGGACACCTTGTGCCCCACCTCGGCCAGAAAATACAGGACTGTAAGTGACGCACGCTCGCAGTCACGTTCAGAACGGGCTGTGATCAATAGATCATCGACATACTGGAGCAGGGCAGTGTCAGTTGGCATGTGAATATTGTCTAGTTGTCTTTTAAGTGCTTGACTATAAATGCTAGGACTTTCTGTAAAACCTTGAGGAGCTCGTGTGAATTTATAGCTTCTTCCATTTAAACAGAATCCGAAAAGGAACTGGCTGTCTGGATGAATGGGGACACTAAAGAATGCGTTCTTGAGATCGATAACAGTAAAGAACGTAGCTTCAGAATCAATTGCTGTCAATAGGGAAGAAATATCTGGGACCACTGGGTACTGGGGTATAATACACTTATTAAGTTCTCGAAGGTCAATCACTAATCGATAAACTGGAGGTGCATTTGGATCAGTACGTTTCAGAATCGGAATGATAGGAGAATTACATACATTGGAGTCAGTTTCTACAACTACTCCTTGAACAATAAGTTCGTCAATAATTTTGGATAAGGCTGCTACAGCCTCAGGTGGCAACCTGTACTGTCTGATTCGTGGTAATACAGCACCTTTCTTCAGAGTGACACGATGGGATGTGATATGCATACAACCTACATCAGTTGGACCTTGCGCCCATAAATGCTGCGGTACATTCAATAATCTTGGATCAAAATCACGTAATACATAATGACCTTTAAAATCACGCAGAAACAATCGCACCCCTTCTGGGGAGCAGCATATTACTGCTCCTAATTCTTTCAGAGTTTTAATGCCTAATAAATTCTCTGGACAAGATTTCGTGAGTAACAAGTCTGTAGTTCGGGACAATGGACCAACTTCTAGAGTAACTGGTTTCGATATTTCATTAACAATAGGCTTTCCTGAAAATCCAAGGGAAACATTTCTAGAGCCTGAGAGCGGAGCCCCTGGAACCTCGTCATGACTGATGGTAGTCCTACTTGCCCCTGTATCAATCAGAAACTTTCTGTCTTTCCCTAATACTTGACTGTGTACATAGGGACCTTCTTGATCTACAGGAATCTCGATGAGAGGCAAGCCTACCTCCCTCTCTAGGCTGTTTCATGAATATGGCTGATAATCTGGATACTCTGACTGTGCATACTGGTACATCTGCTGTGTAACGTGCTGTGTTGCAGCTATAGGCTGCGGTGTTGTAACTGACTGTTGTGCATTCTGTGGTGGCTGGGAATTCTGTGAAACTTGTTCTTGTCTAGGCGGACGTGGTCTTTCTTTCGTTTTACCAGTAGCTATGTTGTGTTTCAGAACTGCACATTCGTTTATATAATGACCTGGCTGTTTACAGTAATTGCATGTCCCTTTAACGGGAGCTGAAGGATGACTGGCTTGATTCGGACCCCTCTTCTGACTGTCTTGTGGAACAGACTGTGCAACTAACACTTTCATTTTTGTGTCTTTCATACGTCTCCTTTCGTGTTCCTGCTCTTCCCTGATTCTGTTCTGGTGATACTGGAGCATCTGGAGCATCTGTGACGGAGTATCAGCTTGCCAGGTACTTTCGACTTTCAGTACTCGATTTTTAACTTGTGGTAAAGAATTCTCAACTAGTTTGGTAACAAAAAGATGGGGATACGACTCACTACTCGTTTTCAGACCACTATTAATAATGAAACATTTCTCAAATCTAGAATAAAAATCACTAGTATCTTCGTCTTGTTTCTGTTTACAGGCTGAGATGGCATCCCAATCTTCCTTTTTCGTGGCTAGTAATCTTGGCAAAACTTGGATTAATAATTCGGGCAAAGCTTTAGCTTTATCCCCAAGACCGGTACCTGGTACTCGTGTATTATCTTCAGCTTCTAATGCTGTCCAATCTATCTTTTTCTCTCCCACCTCCCATTCTTTTTCTTTGAGTTTTTCATATATGCCCGCAGGCAACAGGACCTTTAACATTTTAATGATATCAGGATACGTGTATTCTCCCATACGGAGCATGTCCTTTAATTCACGGTGAAACCCTGCTGGATCTTTATCATGACTGGGAATTAACTTTTTCATTTCCAAGAGTTCTATTTTCGTGATAGGGGTGTAAACAAATACTCGTTCTAGACCACCACCCTCTTTCTTGACTGGATGTACTTCTCGTAAAGGATTCTGTCTGTCTATGTAGAATGATTTACTTTCTGGGGGTGAGACGTGAACAAAATGTGGATTCAGAAACATTCGGTACTTGTGGCGCTGTTCTAATATGATACTAATTAAATCGGTACCTAGACCTTTCCATCTGTATTGGAGTAACTCGTTCAATACATCGTGTAGCGGACCTGGATCAGAATGTTGTTCCTCATACAGTGTAATGAGGTGCTGAATCATATACGTACCCACCAGACGTTGCTCGGCTGGGGGCAGTTTCAGAAACATTTGGGCCACTATTTCGTCTGGAAATGTGGTAGAATCACTAGTCCATCGGACTGCTGATCGGGCTAGTTCTTGTTCATGCATGGTACTAAGCTCGCTATAACCTATTCGTGATTTCAGAATGTGATCGGTTGCTTGGAATACTTGCTCAAGAGAACACTGTTCTGGTACTGGAGGAGGAAAAGTTTTCTTGTAATCTAGGCGTGAATGTCGGTCGGAAAGTCTAGTTCTACCTACATACGCTATTCTGTCGGGATTCTCGTTGTCTACCTCTTCAGTAGAAGAGTCATATTCTTTCTCGGTTGCTCTTTTTGCTTCTCGTTTCTCGTGTACACTTATGATTTCCTTACGAATTTTCTTGTACATACTCTCTATACAACCTTGTGTCTTGTGTTTTCCATCGGCTATATTGTCACTCCACCTAGTCAGGACTTTCAGTTCTTCTTGATCTTTTTCTGGATAATCTTGCTCTCTTACTAAACAGTTAATCAGGAACTTTAAAATCATGAGCTGAGTCTCGACTTTTCTTTGAACCATGGCTTCGTGAATACTTCCTGGATTCTCTCCTGTACGGATGAAACGATATATTCTGTCTAGATGTTCTCCCATGTCGGGCAGGGTGACCAGATAGCTGGCAACCCGTCTTAAACGTAATGAATATATGGGATGTATGACGTTACAACGCATACTTTTACTCCGCAGACCATTACAACGCGACTTTTACTCCGCATACCGTTACAACGCATAGCGCCTTGGGGCGCTGGATAGTGGTAAGTATAATTTACTATTTTAACTCCAGTCCCCGTGGACCCTAGGGAAGGTGTTGGATAGTAAATTATACTTATTACCTATCCTAGAGCGCCCCCCAGCGCAATGCGTTGTAATGGTATGCGGAGTAATGGTCGCGTTGTAATGGTAGTGCGGAGTAAAAAATGCGTTGTAACAGGTGTATACCGAATATATGACCATGTGATCCTCGCCTGGAACTGGATCATAACGACAGTCAGTAAGACCTCGCGTGATATCTACATAATTAGACACTTTTGGCGTACGCTGTAACGCTAGGTCATGTAGCGTCAGACGTCCTGGTTGAGGCGGGGTGCGAGGAGAACCTCCCCCCGCGGCTCCTAAACTAGAATCGTCGGTGAATACTGTACGGGCTGGTAGAGTGACTGGCATAACGGGTGCATGTACTGTGGGCTGGTCCGGGGGTGCTGGAACATGAACTTGGCCCCCGGGAACAGTAGTTGGCGGGACAGGAATTACATTATTAACGGGAGCAGGCGGAACAGGATTTGCATAGGCTGGGACTGTGTCGTCCAAATAGGACGAAAGAAATATGTCAGCGGCGGTCGGTTTATGACGTAGCTTAATCGGGACCAATGGTGGCGGTAAATTACAGGGTGCTTCCGGGGTTGCTTTTGGCAAGCCCTCGGCAAGAAGAGGATACATGCCTTTAATAAGGGCATTTCTCTGTCTGTCTGACTGTTCTGCTCTAACTCGTTCACCTTCTTCGATTAATTCCCTTTCTTGGGCTTTCTCCGAGGATTCCCTACTTAATTCTGTTCTTCTGAATTCTTTTTCGGTTCTTTTATGAGATTCTTTGCGCCATAACTCGATGGCATCTTTCTGGGACTGTCTGGCTTTCTTTTTCCATAATGCTTCTTCTACTCGCATGATGCACTCGGCATCCCATGTACCTGATACAGGCCATCTATATTTCTCTTCAAGATCTTTAGTATAGTCCGCCCATAAGTCTAGATATAATATGGCATCTAAGCCATGCTTGTGATACATAAAATGTCCTGGACTGTCCCTAGGAGGGACAGGAACTGCTTCTTCGAGTAACCCTTTTCTGGTCTTTAACTGACGTAATTTCGAGAACAGAGGCATTTCGGTAATACACTTGGAACACAATACACAATAATCACAGTAATTAAATGGCAAACAAAACACTCATACCACGACATAAAAATACATAAATAACAGTTCAAACAGAATACTACCTGATACATTGAAAACAGAACACATGAATTTCTCGAGAACGGACTTACTAGAATTACTGGATGCACTGCTAAAACAGTACAGAACATACCGGTCCCATAAAGAGACACGTCATACCGTACCCACCTAGGTGAATACTTCGTAATGGATCTGCGTACCCAAACCCAACGGACCAGGAACAAACTAATGATCCTGTCTAGATACTTCCCCCGCGACGGTACTCACCGGGAAGCAGAAACTGGAAGGCCTCGGACTGGACTGGACTGCTACGACGTCGGACTACGAACTTCGGACTTCAGAAACAGGTGGGCCTCCGGATACCTCGGACCTTGGACTCTCGGCTTGGGCTCTGGTCGGGACGAACCGCATTCCACACCGCTTCGTCTGGATGTCGGACCGCAGTCTCCGTCTCCTCCGTGGGCCTGAGGGAGACTTGAAGCAGAAATATCTGCACGTGCACGGTATTGTTCCGTCACGGCTGCAGAGGGTCAGGGGACCGGCGTTGCATCGCCAGCGCGTGAGGAAGGGGCTCGTCCCTGTTCTGGCGCCATTTTGTGGTAAATAAATAATTAATTACCGGTACTATTTTTGAATATATTAACAATAACAGATAGCTCAATAAATAAGAGGCAGGATCCGAGGAATTCAGAGTCGAAAGGGATTTATTCAGGCAAAAGGGAAGGGACTGGAACGGGACAGCCTGAAATAAAATAGGAAGGAAGGAAGGCAGCTGCACCATTTCATTAACAGTGCAGTGTATATATAGTAAGACATTTCAAATACATTACATACAGTAGGCGTAACTTGTGACAAACGTAAGATAAGAAGACATGGGCGGAAAAAGAAGGCGTGCACAGGGCGTGCACTGAGACATGTGATGTGAAACGTCATAGAAGTGTCATGAATGGGCGGAAACATGGAGGGGGCTACCTGAGCAGCTAGGACCTTTAACCTAGTGGTGCGCGCAAACGGGCAATGACGTGTTACCAGGGAGAACTGGGGGCTATGACTTCTACACTAGAAGAGGAGACTAAAGTCTGCGGTGTCAGGACGACATGTACCTATAGCATATCTGATATCTGGTGTTTGGAGTACATGTTGATAGAATCTAAAAGTTATCAGGGCAAAGGCTACTTGACACTAAGGCTGGTGCATGCATATATTCTACATGTATTGCGTGTGCTATGAATCTTCTATGAATATTAATACAGTATTTCTCTGACATGGAGACAGAAAGACTAGACTATAGCTGAAACTGTTTATGCGGTTCAGTAGCTTAGGAATGCGCAGAAGGAAAGCTGGACTGATAACTAGAAGCATAACATATTCTTGGCAGACAGGCAGGCAGAGCCAGGCCGGGCACCGCGCTGCGTGGCAGGAAGTAAGTGAAGGGTCAGGGATGCAGGTGGGGGCTGCATCGCTCCTCGGAGTGGGTTCAGGAAACTGGAGCTTGAATCTGATGTCCGGGCCCTTTTGAGGCCTAGAAACGGGGACAATGCGGTGAATTAACGTGCACACTGTAAAACGTGGCAACATAGGCCTAATACTCGTTGCTTTCACGAGAACTGGATACTGGCATACTAGAGTTGGACACAACTATAATTGCGTCTTTAATCGATCATAGGGGGATATATGCATATCGATCATGCACATATAACATAGAATGGGGAACACGTAGGCACATATAACAAGGCAAAATTCAATTTTCCACCCCCCCCCCCTCCGCAAGTCATTGTTCCGACTTGTGGAGTAATGGTATGCGGAATGTTATGTTATGTTATGTTATATTTACTTGTATAGCGCGCAGCTGCCCCAGCTAAGGGGCGTCCCGCCGCTTTTTCAGAGAGACCGGAAAGTCAAACACAGCAGATATTACAGTGAAGAAATAGCATAACAAAGTAGTCTAGCAGAAAAGATGGGTTTTAACGGCCTTTCTGAAAGTCAAGAGGTCATTCAGACCACGCATCTGGGGTGGTAGGGCATTCCAAAGTTTTGCTGCGATAAATCGGAAGGAGCGCCCTCCCATCCGGGCTTGCTTTATTCTGGGAATCACTGCCAGATTCTGGCCTTCTGATCGTAGGGTTCGCCGAGGGGTATACTTAGTCAGGAGGGGACATAGCATAGGAGGAGAAGATGTTTTCAGGATTTTAAATGCAAGGCATAAAGTCTTGAAATGAATCCTCTTCTCCACAGGAAGCCAGTGGAGTTTAGTAATGGTACTGACAGCTGATTGGAAGCGGAGGAGCCCTGTCAGGGCTCTGGCTGCTGCATTTTGCACTCGCTGCAGTCTACCCCCCAAAATAGGGAGCTCGCGTTGTCCAGTCGCGAAAGAATGGCAGACTGCACTACAAGCTGGCGGGTGGGGGATCAAAGAATTTTAGAATAGGCTTGAGATTTCGGAAGATCCCAAAGCACGTAGCGGTAACTTTATTAGTGTGATGGACAAAATTCAGCGAGGAGTCAATCCAGACTCCAAGGTTTTTTACCTCGCTTTTAGGTTCGGGGGGGCTGCCAAGAATGTCCGGCCACCATTTGTCTCCCCATAACGATCCCTCCTTTCCCACTAGCAGGACCTCGGTTTTCTCGGCATTAAGCTGTAGGTAGTTTGCTGTCATCCAGTTGGTTACAGCTGTGAGGCCCTGTTTGAAGTTGTGCGTGCTCAGCCCGGACTCGTCACTCAGCATCACCACCAGCTGAGTGTCGTCCGCGTATGAGACTATCGATAGGTCCCACCATTTGGCGACCTCAGCCAGTGGTTGGACGTAGAGATTAAAAAGGGTCCGACTGAGCGCCGATCCCTGGGGGACGCCCTGCTCGATAATCCGTTCGTTAGAGAGGAACGGAGGGGTAGAGACCCGGAAGGATCTTCCAGTCAGGAATGCCCTAAACCATTCAAGAGCCTGTCCCATAATCCCTGCCTCCTTCAGTCGATATATCAGGACCTCGTGTGAGACCGTATCGAAGGCAGCACTGAGATCTAATAAAATCAGTGCTGCCGTCTGGCCGGAGTCCAAATAGTCCGGAGATGTTCCGTCACACTCAAGAGTGCGGTTTCGGTGCTATGGCCCGCACGAAAGCCATGTTGGGAGGCATCTAGGGTATTATTGGCACAAAGAAATTTCGTCAAGATGGTATTGACGTGAGACTCAGCCACCTTGGCAGGCCAAGGTAGCAATGAAATAGGCCTAAAATGCTCTGGCCTAATGGGGTCCAGTGTAGGTTTTTTAATGATGGGGGACACCCATGCCTGCTTCGATCTAGTGGGTATTATGGTTGTAATGACCGCGTTGTGATTCCATGCGGGAACAAAGTTTAGTCATTAACGTTGTTTACCTCATTCTTCAGATGACAACAGACCTAGCCTTTTTGGTATGGGTCACCCCACAGCATCAGTGGCAGCAACATTAGGATCCTCTGCAAGCACTCCTGCCTCAGCTGCCAACACCTACCTGACCTTTACCTGCACTGACAAAGTATCCCAGGACAACATCAACAGCACAGCAACACGGGGCACTCTTGATTTGCCCGACAACACCACCAATACCAACAATGAAGGAGGCTCCATGTCGAGTGTGCCAGCACCAACTGGTCCTGCTCAGGTGGGTAGGGATGGTGGGAGGGGTCGTGGGGACCGGCACCATTATGCACCTGGTGCTGATGATGTGGAGACCCAACACCTCTCCAGAATCCTCCATGCATATGTGTATTCACAAGGAGAGATGGGTCAGGTCATAGGGATCCTCAGAACCATGCAAGAGCAGCAGGCAAAACAAAACATAAAAAACGGACAGGTTTATGGACAAAATGGATGAACAGACTGTGGTGTCCAGGGACATTGTCACCTGCTTCCGCCAGATTGCCACCAACATTTCCACACCTCCCTGTGTGCCTACCATATCCAGGGCAACAACATCTGCATCAGCCACAGGGAGGGATGTGGACTTAGGCGGAGAGCACCCTGCACCATTGCTGCCTGCACCTGAGGGTCCCCCAGAAAAACGTGGAGTCGGTCGTCCAAAGAAGAAAAGGTGAGGGATGGCTATGCATCACCCCCAATAAGTGACTACCTGCTCCTGATATCCTCCATTGTCTGCCAAGTATTCACTTTGATGACTGTCACAGAACTCTCCCACTTTGGCTGGAGGGTCTAAGTTGGACTATGGACTCAAATAACGGTGGATCTACTTTTGAATACCTCATCTACAAACACTACCAACTGTTATCTGCACTTATCTTTGGGGCACATGCATCACTGTTTTTTGCAGTTGTAAAAGGGCAGATTCGCAGATCATCCCAAATGCAAACATCGCTATTTAAGTAATCGCAAAATTTGCGATTACTTAAATTGTGATTGCATTCAGGGAATCGCAAATTGCAATTCCCTAAATGCAATGCAATAAAAAAACGCTTTTAAGAAACGCAAATGACCATCAACTTAAAGTTGATGGTAATTTGCGAAAACTTTGAAAATGCACAAAAGTGCATTTTTCTAAGTTCTATGTTGCACACAAACTTGCCCATGGGCCATGTGTGAGTACAACATGTTTTTTAATTGCACTTTCTGGGGTGCAGCAGGGTGTCCTTTTGGCACCCTTGCACCCTTGAAATTGCATGTGCAATTTGGGAGTACGCTATTCCCATTGATTCCTATGGGCATCTAGGCCCATAGGGTATAGTTTGATGAAGACTTGAATTTTTCATCCCAGATAAAAAAGCTGACAGGAACGTGTTTTGGGTCCCTGAAAATCTTGAAGAAATGTCTTCCTCTTCTGCCAGTCAGCTCTAAGGAGACCGTGGTTCGGGCATTGATCTTATCCCGCCTGGACTATGCCAACGTTCTCCTGGTGGGTAGCCCTGCTTATCTGACTTGGAAACTGCAAATGGTCCAAAATGCGGCCGCTAGATTGCGATTGGGACTGCCTTCTAGCCAGAGTGTGCGTATTCATTTACGCACCCTGCATTGGCTACCTGTGGAGTCTCGCTTTAAATTTAAAATGCTATCTATTGTTCATCGCGCGCTGTATGAGCTAGGTCCTAGTTATTTGCAAAAGAGATGTGCCTTCTATAAACCATCTCGGCATTTGCGTTCCTCGGATCAGTTGCTAATGCAGAATCCCCGGTTCAATCGCCAGAGGCTAGGCGGTAACTCTTTTGCCCGCAAAGCTGGCTTGGCCTGGAATCGGTTACCACTGGTTCTGAGGAGTGTCTCTGACCCACTGCTTTTTAGGAAAAAACTAAAAACGTTGCTCTTTTAAGACTGATTCGGAGTGGGGATTAATTGGACTTTCGGGAGTTAGCGCCGGGACACTTTTAGTAGCTGGGCGCTGTACAAATGAAATATAACATAACATAACATAAGAATGAATGGGAAGCCATTCCTTATTTGCAATTTGCAATTTGCGAGTCGCAAACAAGGAATGTGTAGGAATCGCAAATTTCTTTGTGATTCCTACATGCATAAGGAATTGTGATTCCTAAATTGCGATTTCTTAAACATCGCGATTTTGGAATCGCAATTCCTAAGTTTGACGAATGTGGCCCTAACTGTTTTTTTGTTGAGTACACCACCATGATGTGAACTGATATCATCACATTATGTGTCAAAACAAATCCCTCTGCACCAAAAATGTGGTCATGTGGTTACTTTAAATAACAAATGTAATAACAGTAATTATGTATAAAATGTCAAAGATGAAAGTGTCTACAACTTTGGTAACACATCACTTTGAAAAAGTACATTCCTGGCTTGTGAGTATATGAACATTGTCACAACATGCAAGATAGACACAACCAGGTCATGGCACAACCCATAGGACATATTACAGATGCAATGCAAGTCTATTGGTCTAGCACCATTTTCAAGCACAATAAACAAAAAATGTTAGCAAATCAGTGCATTATGGAACATGTTTAGTTTTAAAATAACCTTTGGATGTGTGAAATCAGTCTAGGAACAAGTCATTGTATAGCCTAGGCTTATTTTCTGATACAGCCTGGTGCATTAACACAAGTTCAAAGGACATTAAACAATAAGAAAATGCTCCAAATTGAAGAAAAATGTCCATCAGTCCAAAATAAAGTGTGTGCCATGGATTTACAAACAAGGCCAATGTTGGACTAGGTCACAGAATCAGGTCCTGGTGAGATCACAACTTACATGGTTGACACAGCAAAGTACCTTGGTAAGGAGAAACATAGAACAGAGTTAGGCACTGTTTAATTTAGCAAACAATGTCATCATAAGCACCAGATTTTCAGTGTTGATACTAGCTATGATTCACAGTAACACTGTAAATCTCAACTTTTCCGTCTCACCAAAAACTCATCATACAACAAACATCATGACCATTTTCATACACTCACAAACATAGATACACATTGTGCACCAGCAACACATCAACAAACACTTGGTGCTATTCCCTTACTTTCATCCTCATCATCCCCACTGTCGTCATGTCCCAGTCCAGGATCCTCCCTTGCTGGTTGGTGCTGGTCTCCATCGTCCTGTATAAATGGAATTTCCCTCTATAGCAAGGTTGTGGAGCATGCAGCAAGCGGGGATAATGTTGCACACCTTCACTGATGCATATTGTAGGGCTCCTCCAGTCCAATCAAGACAGTGGAATCTTGTCTTCAGGAGGCCAAAAGTCCGGTCAATGACTCACCGGCTCCTTCCGTGTGCTCCATTATACTGCATTTTGGCAGGGGTGACTGGGTTACGGAGTGGTGTCAGTAACCAAGGTTCGTCAGGGTACCTAGAGTCTCCTACATTAAAAACAGAAAATAGATTCAGTTGGTGCTTGACAGAGCATTATCTGACATACAATCTAAACACAACAAAGCACACACATGCCATGTCACCTACCAACAAGCCAGGCACGGTCAGGTTGTAGCTGGGACATCAAACGGGGGATGGCACTGTTCCTCATGATATATGCATCATGTGCTCATCCAGGGAACCGTGCATAGATATAAGAGATGATCATGTCGGCCAAACATGCCACCTGAGCAGTATTCGAGTGGTGATGTTTGCGGTTGCGATACACCACCTCATTAGCCTGTGGTGGCACCAATCCAACATGGGTGCCATCAATGGGGAGTCTGTCCCAATGCATAAAATTCCCCCTTGATGTCAGCCAATTCTCCAGGTGTTGGGAACTTAATGTATTGGCACAGGTAACGCAGCAATGCCCCCATAACATCTCGCCGAACACGGCTGGACATGGTTTGGGACATCCCACCAGATGTTGCCACTGTGAATTGAAATGTACCGGTGGCAAAGAAATGTAAAGCTGCCATAACCTTTACTTTGGGTATCAGTGCAGTTGGATATGGCCGACCAGGCTGCAGATGAGTTGACAACTGCGCAGTCAACTGTTCGATGATTGTACTGATGGTGTCACGTTCTTCCATGGTTGCCGAGTCTGGAAAGGGCCTGTGGACTGCAGGTCGTCTGCGATACCTATGTGTATAGTGTAAACATAGTTGGTGTCAGGTTACAATGTACAAAGCAACATGCTTAGACACAAACAGAACATGAAATGTCAACCCAACTGAAGCTACAGATCATTTAAAAAACTATTTTAAATTTAAAAGTATGCCCATAGATAGATCTCACTCCTTCAGTACCCCAGACAGACATATGGCCAAGGTATGGTGACCCAGTAATTACAGTGATGTAGTGTACAAATCACTAGTGTCTGACATTATAAAATGTCAGCAAGCATCACATATTCTAAGGATACAAAGAAAAATTATTGAATTGTAATGTTACTGTGAACCATACTTGTGCAATAGGCAGACCGATTAGGAACATGTTATGCAAGAGATGTGTCACATGTGATATGCACATCATCCCACATACTCAGTCATGTCCACCACTGTCACATGTTGGACAGTGTCATATAGTAATGTCTACAATACACATACAATCCCATACACAGAATTTCTTTCAATGTTAAGTATGCTAAAATATGTAATAACACCATACACTGCAGTTTTGGGCGCACAGATAGACTAGTAATTCACATTTGACAAACAAGATGAAGATGCAGATTGATTTCATTGTCTACTCATCCAATGGTAAAAGCCTTAGCCATTACTTACACAACAGACATCTACAGTCTTAAATGACAACACTTGTACAATGGATCATACAGTACACAAATGCAGGGACAATGCAAGAATGCAAATGTACATCCACACAAAAAAAGAATGGGCACTGTGACCAATACAATGCGGATAACAGGATTTATTTCCTGACATGCTTGTATATGCCAATAAAACTGTGTGTCTTGTGCCCCTTAAGGTTAGCTCCTCATGGGAGTGCGTATGATACATATAAAGGCCACTTTCCTAATTTAAAAAGTGCATCCACACTTGTAATGTACAAAAATACATCAATCACAGCAGTGTTTCCTCTGACGACCGATTATTCAAAGCATGCGTTATCCGCCTCCGATATGATTCAGTCACAGCCATTTGTTACCATGGTGAAAGACGCACGTGAATATTCAAAGAACACGTTATCTGCCTCTGAAACTATTCGGTCACATTCATTGGTTGTCATGGAGAAAGATGCAGGTGAGTATTCAAAGGACGCGTTAGCTGCACCGAAACTATTCGGTGACCATCCTGACTCCTGCAGAGGTGGTCGCTCCCCACGCTCCCTGATATCGTAGCGCTGGACTGCTACATTGCCTGCTTTTAAATTGTGCCAGATTGGTATCGTAGCGCAGTGCTGGACTGCTACATTGCCTGCATTTTCAATTGTGCCACACTGGTATCGTAGCGCTATATCGCATTGCCTGAGTGTTTGCTTCGCCTTGTTTCGCTTTTGTTTCTGCTGCCATTTTGTTGTTTGTTTGCCTCCCAGCCCGTCCCTCCACCCCGCTCCCGCCTCCCAGCTGCTCCTCCCTCCCACAGATAGCATAGGAATCGTCCTGCCTGCCCTAGCGCTGTGACCATCCTGACTCCTGCAGAGGTGGTCGCTCCCCACGCTCCCTGATATCGTAGCGCTGGACTGCTACATTGCCTGCTTTTAAATTGTGCCAGATTGGTATCGTAGCGCAGCGCTGGACTGCTACATTGCCTGCATTTTCAATTGTGCCACACTGGTATTGTAGCGCTATATCGCATTGCCTGAGTGTTTGCTTCGCCTTGTTTCGCTTTTGTTTCTGCTGCCATTTTGTTGTTTGTTTGCCTCCCAACCCGTCCCTCCACCCCGCTCCCGCCTCCCAGCTGCTCCTCCCTCCCACAGATAGCATAGGAATCGTCCTGCCTGCCCTAGCGCTGTGACCATCCTGACTCCTGCAGAGGTGGTCGCTCCCCACGCTCCCTGATATCGTAGCGCTGGACTGCTACATTGCCTGCTTTTAAATTGTGCCAGATTGGTATCGTAGCGCTATATCGCATTGCCTGAGTGTTTGCTTCGCCTTGTTTCGCTTTTGTTTCTGCTGCCATTTTGTTGTTTGTTTGCCTCCCAGCCCGTCCCTCCACCCCGCTCCCGCCTCCCAGCTGCTCCTCCCTCCCACAGATAGCATAGGAATCGTCCTGCCTGCCCTAGCGCTGTGACCATCCTGACTCCTGCAGAGGTGGTCGCTCCCCACGCTCCCTGATATCGTAGCGCTGGACTGCTACATTGCCTGCTTTTAAATTGTGCCAGATTGGTATCGTAGCGCAGTGCTGGACTGCTACATTGCCTGCATTTTCAATTGTGCCACACTGGTATCGTAGCGCTATATCGCATTGCCTGAGTGTTTGCTTCGCCTTGTTTCGCTTTTGTTTCTGCTGCCATTTTGTTGTTTGTTTGCCTCCCAGCCCGTCCCTCCACCCCGCTCCCGCCTCCCAGCTGCTCCTCCCTCCCACAGATAGCATAGGAATCGTCCTGCCTGCCCTAGCGCTGTGACCATCCTGACTCCTGCAGAGGTGGTCACTCCCCACGCTCCCTGATATCGTAGCGCTGGACTGCTACATTGCCTGCTTTTAAATTGTGCCAGATTGGTATCGTAGCGCAGCGCTGGACTGCTACATTGCCTGCATTTTCAATTGTGCCACACTGGTATTGTAGCGCTATATCGCATTGCCTGAGTGTTTGCTTCGCCTTGTTTCGCTTTTGTTTCTGCTGCCATTTTGTTGTTTGTTTGCCTCCCAACCCGTCCCTCCACCCCGCTCCCGCCTCCCAGCTGCTCCTCCCTCCCACAGATAGCATAGGAATCGTCCTGCCTGCCCTAGCGCTGTGACCATCCTGACTCCTGCAGAGGTGGTCGCTCCCCACGCTCCCTGATATCGTAGCGCTGGACTGCTACATTGCCTGCTTTTAAATTGTGCCAGATTGGTATCGTAGCGCAGCGCTGGACTGCTACATTGCCTGCATTTTCAATTGTGCCACACTGGTATCGTAGCGCTATATCGCATTGCCTGAGTGTTTGCTTCGCCTTGTTTCGCTTTTGTTTCTGCTGCCATTTTGTTGTTTGTTTGCCTCCCAGCCCGTCCCTCCGCCCCGCTCCCGCCTCCCAGCTGCTCCTCCCTCGCTCCACCCCCCTCCACTATCCACTTATGACAGATGCTTTTGCGCGCAGCGGTCGTGCCCCATGCGCGCCGAAGGCGCGCCAAAGGTAAGCCCGTCTACGCCCGTCCGCGCCTGGACCGCGCCCAGCGCCAGACCCCCTGGCCCCCGCAAAATCCACTCCACCCGCGTGGTGGAGTGGATTGCTACCAAGCCGCCCCAGGACACACCCATGGTCCCTTCACCTGCCACTCCTGCAAGCTCGACTGAATCAGGACCCACACCAATTCCACAAACTCCAAGCAGAGCTCTGACACTAACCACCTGAAGTGCATCCTGCTCAACACCCGCTCGGTCCACAGACACGCCATTGAACTTTGGAACCTACTCGACACCACATCGCCGGACGTCGCCTTTCTTACAGAAACCTGGATGAACGCCTCATCTGCGCCCGACATCGCCATAGCCATCCCGGACGGCTACAAGATCATCCGAAAGGACCGCATCAACCAAACAGGAGATGGAATCGCCATCATTCATAAGAACACCATCCGCATCACGACCAGTTCCGATGACAACCTCGGAACCGCCGAACACCTTCACTTCCAGATTCACATCGACCCTAAGACCACACTCAGAGGCACCCTCATCTATAGACCACCCGGACCCCGCACACAAATCAGCGAAGACATCACTGACTTCATCAGCCCTCACGCCCTCCCCTCAGAGGACTACATTCTACTGGGAGACCTCAACTTCCACCTGGAAAAGAACAACGACAGCAACACCACCACCCTTTTGGACAACCTCGCCAATCTCGGACTCAATCAACTTGTTGACACCCCCACCCACTTTGCCGGGCACACGCTCGACCCAATCTTCACTTCCAGCAAGCACATCTCCTTTAATCACACCACAGCTCTCCATTGGACGGACCACAGCTGCGTTCACTTCAACTACAAAAAGACTACGACCCACAACCACCCACAACCAATTCCTCTGAGAAACTGGAATAAAATTACCACCGACCAGCTCTTCACATCGCTTCACCAAAACCCTCCTGCAAAATCATCGGACCCAAACCAAGCAGCCACCAATCTCACACAATGGATCACCCACAGCGCTGACGAATTAGCACCCTTGAAAAACCATCAAATCAAGCAAGGCAGCAAAAAAGCCCCCTGGTTTAATGATGACCTTAAGAAATCCAAGAAGATATGTCGCACCCTCGAGAAAGCCTGGCGAAAAAACCCAACCACCGACAACCTGGCCACCTTCAAGAACGCCACCCGCAAACACCACCAACTGATCCGATCCACCAAGAAATCATCATTCAAGGATCGACTCGACAACAACGCCCACAACAGCAAAGAACTATTCAACATTGTCAAAGAGTTTACCAACCCCACCGCCGGCACCAACGACATCACTCCCTCCCAAGTCCTCTGCGACTCTCTAGCCTCGTTCTTCCACAACAAAATCGCTGACATACATAACAGCTTTGGAGACCAGCCCACCCCACCCACCTCCGAACTAAAACCCCCCTCCAACAATATTTGCGCCTGGAACCCAATCACCACTGAAGACACCATCCGCCTGATGAACACCATTCACTCAGGATCGCCAACCGACCCATGTCCCACCACATTTTCAACAAAGCAGGCTCCATTATCGCACCCCATCTCCGAGACGTCATCAACTGCTCCCTCAACTCCGCCACCTTCCCGGATAGCTGGAAACATGCCGAACTCAGCGCCCTCTTGAAGAAACCCACAGCAGACCCCACTGAACTTAAGAACTACCGCCCCATTTCGCTCCTCCCATTCCCTGCCAAAGTCATTGAGAAAGCCGTCAACAGTCAACTCGCCGCCTTTCTCGAATCCAACAAATCCTTCGACCCTTCACAGTCCGGCTTCCGAGCCAAACACAGCACCGAGACCGCCCTCACCGCAGCAACAGACGACATTCAAACTCTACTGAACAACGGAGAAACTGCTGCCCTCATCCTACTCGACCTCTCCGCAGCCTTCGACACAGTCTGTCATAGCACCCTCATACAACGCCTCAGCAACGTCGGAATACAAGGAAAAGCATTGGACTGGATAATCTCGTTCCTCGCCGGAAGAACCCAGAGATCCGCCTCCCCCCTTTTAGATCAGAGGCCACCGAAGTCATCTGCTGCGTACCCCAAGGATCTTCACTCAGTCCCACCCTCTTCAACGTATACATGAGTCCCCTCGCATCCATTGCGCGCCAACACAACCTCAACATTATCTCCTACGCAGACGACACACAGCTGATCCTATCCCTCACCAAAGACCCAAACACCGCCAAAACCAACCTACACGAAGGGATGAAAGAAGTAGCCGAGTGGATGAAGAACAGCCGTTTAAAACTAAACTCGGACAAAACGGAAGTCCTCATCTTAGGATCATCCCCCTCCGCCTGGGACGACTCATGGTGGCCACCGGCCCTGGGAACCGCACCCATACCAACGGACCACGCACGTAACCTGGGCTTCATCCTGGACTCCTCCCTCTCGATTACCAGACAAGTCAACGCCGTCTCATCATCATGCTTCAACATCCTACGCATGCTCAAAAAAATCTTCCGTTGGATCCCCTGACGGTCACCCATGCACTGGTTACAAGCCGACTGGACTACGGAAACACCCTCTATGCCGGAACCACAGCCAAACTACAGAAAAAACTCCAACGCATCCAAAACGCCTCAGCCAGACTCATCCTAGACATCCCCCGCCAAGCTCACATTTCCGGTCACCTGAAAGACCTCCACTGGCTCCCCGTCAACAAGAGAATAACGTTCCGCCTCCTCACCCACGCACACAAAGCCCTCTACGACCTAGGACCCGAATACCTCAACACGCGCCTGTCCTTCTACACCCCCACTTAGACTTGACTTGACTTGACAGCCATTGGTGGTCATGGTGAAAGACGCGGGTGAGTATTCAAAGGACGCCTTAGCCGCATGCGAAATGATTCGGTCACAGGCATTGGTTATCATGGTGAAAGACGTGGGTGAATATTCAAAGGACACGTTAGCCGCCTCCAAAACAATTTGGTCACAGCCATTGGCTGTTGGTCGTTAAGGTGAGCAATGAACGTTTAGGCTCATGTAAATGTAAATGTAAATGTACAGGAATTTATATAGCGCAAATCACCAAGCGGTCTCTAAGCGCTTGCTTAGGGAACCCGTCCTGGTATTCCCCTGTGAGATAACCCCGGCAGGGTATCCGCAAGGTGAAAGCCAGGCATCCCGCCGCGAGGGGCCGTTGTGGAGATTAAGCAAGCTATTGCCCTGAGTCGCAGAGTGTGAACCCGTGAATCGAGTAGGCACCGGAGCGAGAATTGTCGAGTCCATGGACATTTTTAGGACTCAAGACCCCGCCAAGCCGGGAATTGAACCCTGGTCCCGGGCTGACCTCTGCTTCCAGGTTTGCCTCCTCTAACCAGTGAGCCACACTTCTCATGTCTTCACCAATGTATCAAAGTCACTCGCGGTCAGATGAAGAGTTTTTGAACGATGCAGTAGGAGATTCGTTTTAAAAAAATGTCATGCATTGGACTGATTCATACAATGCGACCAACACAAACCCATGATTTTGGATTCATGGATTTGATACCGCCTCTGCTGTAGAGATATGAGTCTGTCTGATCCCTAGAGACTGCACTTGCCTGAACTACCTGCTTCATTCCTGCACCTCACCATCTCTCTGCTGCTGTGACAACATCCTCTGGTAGCTACAATGGCAAGGACACAGCCCAGGGCCCCAGATTTCAGTGAGGAGGAGAACCAGGCCCTGCTGGACACACTCCTAGCACTATACAGCCAGATGTATGGAAAACCAGAAGGAGCGGGTGAGTGAGGATGACAGTGCATTGGTCTTGGACATGTGCAATACCCCCCATCACTGGCAGTAGGAATAGATATTCTGTTAGGCTTTTTGCAAGTTTCACTGGGTGTAGGGAATTAATTTTGGCAGGCACAATGCTGTGGAAGTGTGTATACTGTGGCAAACATTTCATCACTGTTCTCGTGGAATAGAGATCTCATTGAACACAGGACTGATGCACATGATGCCACATGCATTCCCCTTAGTTATTTTTGCAACAATTACCATGACCAATGTATAGTAGTGTATGACTCGGAAACATGACGCATGGAAACTAAGGGACTATCACCATGTCATCCTAACAGGTCAACTTCCATGAGAAGTCCAGGATGTGGCTCACCATTGCCAAGAATGTGCGTGAGGTGGGGGGTCGCATCTACTCGCGTCCGTCATTGCCAAAAGAGGTGGCAGGACCTTCGTGGCTTGGGCCTAGAGGATGACTGAGGTCCAGCTGGGCCTGACACAACCGGGCAAGCAAGGCAACCAGTGAACCTTGACCCCCCGCATCCCAGCAGTGGTCTGCCTGACCTGGATGGGCAGTTGGAGGCCAAACCGTGACAAGGAGGGGGTGAGTCAGTTACATATTGCACTTCTATCTTTATTCAGGCAGGTTTTGAGATCTGAGACTGATGGCACTTTTACAGGTCGTAAGTCTGCAATTAGTTTCACAAGATGAAAATGCTGATGGATAAATAAATGTTAGGTAATGCCCCATTCCTTAGGGACATGTGAGTGGGTTATGTTCAGGGTAGTAACAGTAGTGACATGAACATGTGTGCATTCTAATTTTCTCAAGACATGTGTATGAGTTTACGCATGAATCCCATAGCTTGACAAGTGACTGCACATTCACTGATGTGTAATTCTGTTTTTAGAGTGGTCTGAACAAATCATTGAAGTATGTGTGATTGAAGCTTTCAATTGTGGAAATCACATGTTAAACATTTTGGCAGAATGATTTGTCTATGTTCAGGCCTAGATTGGTTTGGCTTGGTCTGTGTGCAAATGTTTTTCCCACGTGTGCAGCTAATTGTGATCACATGTATCCCATGGGACAGTCACAGCTAGGGTAACTCTGGTCACATGTCACAATGACCTTACCCATGATGGATGGTTTGTAAAAATCCTTAACCAACATTCGGAAGAGTGAGTCCATGGGTAGGAGTTTGGGTTTGTGAAATCACAAGCCATTCAGTGTCAAACACAGGTTGTCACTGATAGTAACATGGCAGAATTTGTGACGTATGATTTGAAGTACAGAGTCACAACTGTTGTCATGTGTGTTAATGGTCTTTAATACTCCAACTTGATAACTTGGTAAACAATGTTTTTTTGGCATAACTGTCTGATTCTGAGATGTCAAGTATGCACCAAATGTAAGTTTATCACCCACATGAGATGCTAGACATGAGCAATATTAGCAGTACAACGTGTGCATACTGTGTAATCAAAGGGAGGGACAGTCAGACTTTTTCCATACAAATGTGGACTGTTCAGTGTAGCCAAGATTGTTCAACAGTGTTGAACGTACTCATGCTGGAAATGGGCTCAGTTACTAGAGTCCCTACAGACATTGCACCCAGATATGCCAGTGGAATGGTGTTCCGCCTAAGGCATTGTGAAGCTGCAGTTATCAGACGTGGACGTTTGTAGACCATTCATCACATCTATGAAACTTGATTTGTTTTTAATATTCAAATCTTTATGATTCTGCTACATGACCCCATACATAGATGACACAGGACAGTGTGCTACATGCCTGTCAGCCAGCTATACTTTCTCCCTTGGTGTCTCCAGGATGACACTCATATGTGTGAACTGACATTGGATAAGCAACGCTAATGAACATGTTATGAATCACTGTGAACTGTGTAACATGACTCATGCAATGAGTATGCATTGTGCATGTTTGACAAGGTAGACATGTGAGCCGTGACATATGAGCCAATGGTTCAACATTTGATGACTTAGGATTGCAGAATGTGTACTATTTCTTAATATAGTCTGAGATTCCTATTCCCATTTGATAGCTCTACTCACTTGCAGAAGAGGAGACAGTAATGTCAGTACACAAGTCCATGATGAGGACAAGAAAAAACACACCCTACCACAAACTCCATTAGTCAAGCTTGTGGTTCTGCACTTTGATGTTGATACACGCAGTGTTGCTGATCACATCTTGTGTGATTGAGCAATGTGAAAGTGGCAGAGTAACATGATCCATTGATGTTAATGCAGCATGCGCTAATAGCACAACTCTATGTGATGACTGATATCTGTAAACATATGTGATGTTTACTAAGTGTCAACTAGATACAGATGACTCATGGGAATCTTTGTCTTTCTTGGTCACAGCATCATCAGCGGCCACAGGAGGAGACAGTGCCACGGATGTTGGGGGAGCAGAATGTCAAAATGGGTCCAGTGAAGAGTAATTGGAGTGGGGACCCAGTGACGGAGAGGGCGAGGGGAGTCTCATTGGGAGCGGGGGACACAGAGACGGCATCCGCAACATTAGAGTCTACCTTCAACACCACTATCATCTCCACCCTCCCAGCTGCTCCCAGTTCCAGAGTCAGTGGCCACTCATGTGGCAGGGGTAAACTCTCATTTGGGCTAGGCACCTCACAGCCTGCACCTATCTCCCCTGCTGCCCACAGTGTTGAGACCAACGACCTCCTGAGGCAGATCTCTGTGGGGCAGACATCCATGCTGAGTGTCCTCCATGCACACACCACTCTTTTGACAGAAATGTCATTGTACATGGAGGGCATTCACTCAAACATGTCTGACCTACAGAGATCAAATCAGGCTATGGCTGCAACACTGACAGCAGCGCTGTCTCTCCTCCAGCAGTACCTCCCCCTCCTACCTCTTACTCGTCCACTGTCCCAACTACCCTCCCACACCCAAGCACATGCAAACACACACATTCACACACTGCAACATCCACACGCAGCACACAAACACATAGACTGAAGTTTCAAACCACACACACATACACTCATGCTACAGACAGCACACTCTCACCCAAGGAAGTGACAGCACCTGACACATATGCATCCAGTGATACTCTGCATACCTCACAACCCTCTGCCTCCACAACTCCTACCGTTTCCTCACCTGTACCCCCTCAGCCCAGTCCACTGAAATCTTCCCTCCCCAAACATACACCTCCCCTCCTAAGAAGAGGAAGTACCTCAAGGACGACCCACCAGTAGCATCAGCAACCCGACCCCCACCCCCGAGAAGGAACAGAACGCAACAACTCCCCGCAGAAAATCCATCCGGTCCCGTCACCTCATCCCCAGCTCCAACTGACCATCACACTACAGCTGCACCCCCTCACAATTAGAACCAACCACTGCAGTGGAGTTCCACCCCCCCAACATCAGACCCTACCACTTCAGGGAACCCTGACACCCATTCTGATCCCATCCCTCCCACAATACAACCCAGTCCCCATTAGTTTGTCCCCTTTGGTGCCTGACATGCCCCCAAGATGCCCCCACCAGGGGAGGTGACTAGAAGGCATGGTGTTCTAAGCTCATCAGGACAATTAACATTGATGGACTGGCCAATGACCCTTTGCTATTCATTGAATTTTGGTTTGGAGGCTGAATAAAGCATGTTATTTTTGTTTACAAATTTATGTGTCCACCAACTTGTTTCAGAGTTAACTGTATAACATGTAGAATTGCTTGTTTATATGTACAATGATGTTAGTATGGCATGGATTGCATATGTTACATGAAGTTTGAGCACTTTGACAGACTGTATTTAAAAATGTTGGGTCTGTATTTCATTGGTGTCATTGCCAATTTAAGTTTTGGATCAGAGTGTGACATGAAGTTACAAACCTCATTTTTTTAGCACACTTACACATAGGTAATGCTTTCAGCTGTCAACATATTGCAAGTGTCTCAAAGTGTAACAGTGTAGGCGAAGCATGCTGCATGTTTGGGATGTGCATATAGGCACCTGTCTCATCTATCTACCTGGATACATATGATGTTGACTGCATGGCAGTGACTTAGTACATACCCATGTACACAAATTGATTTCACAATACTTGTATATGACTTTCAAGTGGTGAATCAATGACTGTGTCTTCTGCAGTTCTTGTAGAATAGTAGCAAGGTCAACCTTGCTTCAGGTGTAATGCCACTGTGGGCAAAAATCATTCATGGCTATGAACACATCTTGTGCATTTACTGAGCCCATGGTGAGTGGTAGGTGAGCAGTATTCTCACAGTCTTCCAGTCCCCTGCTTCTACTGGACTACAATTACTGCATGGATTTTTGATAGGCAAGGTGTATGTTTTCTTAATAGTCTATTGCTCACTCATTTAGCAGTTGTTCATGTCATCCTGCTTTTGGTAGGTGACATTGCAAGTATGTTGTTTATGGATTCTCCCAGCTTGGATTGCATTTAGCAACTACACACAAGTCGTAGTTGAGCAGGAATTGTATCTCAAATGTATTTTGAGAATTTCTGACAAGGGTGTTAATTTGCGCTTATATTAATGCTGTTCCATGTCACACCTAGCTGTATTATGAGTGCTGTGATGTCTGTTGACTTGCCAGGTGGTACATTTGGTAAGGCAAGTGGACAGTGAGTGCACAGAAAGGATGTGTGTCTGTCTGTTGTGCAGATGCTCCCAGATCTTGAGTCTCCACAATGCTCTTAGTTGCCACACATTTGAGGATGCGTTGATGGAAATATGATTCTTGACTGCAGATGTATAGTCACTGGTTCATGTTGCATGTGCTGAGTTTGCTTGAACAAGGATTATGGTGAGAGTGACTAGTATTTAAAGTATTGGTGTGAGTGGAGATACATATGTCATGGTGGCAGGACAAATGTAGTGGTTGTCAGATGGTGTGAGGTATGAGTTGAATGCATAGGCAGATCTTGTATAGGACACATGAGGTATCCACATTCCCCCTATGTGAGTGTTTACAGATACAATTATGTGATTCCGAGTATGCAACAGTTTGAATCTCGTGCACGGTATGAGAAGAATGGGTGGATGAGATAGGTGTTGAAGCACTTAGACAAGGTTGTATTTGGGGCGGTGGACATCTGTAGTCTGTGTGTCTACAGTGAGGGATGGCTGTGATCTGGCATCTTCAAATGAGTGAGGATAGTTGTTGATGTGAAATAGTCAATGGTGTTATTGGGCATGTAAGTAACATGTGGATGTGAGAGTGCCACAGTGAGACAACGTTCAACGTGTCCTTTGTGACAAAGGGGATAAGTGTATGTGATGGGTATACGCCAGTTGTGTACTGTAGTCTGCAGATAGGTAAAATGTGTAGTGTAATATAGTTGATGTATGTTGTTATAGCATCTGTGTATGCATGTACTGTATAAATGACAATCTGGGTAACTTAAGCAGAGTAGGGTGTGTGTGTGTGATGATATGTGACTTTCTGGGGACATATCCATTGAGCAATGTAAGTGTCTTGTTGTAAGAAGTTGTGATGTATTAAGTTTGCATGTCAGAGTGGGCAGTGATTCATCAGGGCTCTAAAGAGTATGATAAGGTCATATGTATATCTCGTAATGTGAGTCACCACATATGTCAAAATCACAAAGGTTTTTAATCGTGCTTCCAATATGCTTGGTTGCATCCCCCCATGCACTCTCCTGTTCTTGCCCTCCTCCTCGGATATTTAATGATTACTATGCTTTCAATGAATTGTTTCACTTTTGAATTTTAATGAAATCTTCATTAACATTTGATTTGCTTCATTTCAATTCTCATTATTTATTAGTTTGAAAATTCTCATCCCGAAACATTATTTATCTCCATTATGCTCCAATGCATTTCGAGCTGCAATTGCTCTTCATCAGGGAGCTATTGCTGTGAACAGAATAATTACACACTAACTATTAACACAAATATATGTAAATGCGAAGTTATAAATCTATGCATTTATGTTTTTTTCTGCATGCATTTGGCACACCCGATTTTTATATATTGCAACGTATATTACATGAATCTGTGGTTCCCCCTTTATTTTGTGACCCAGTGATGTGAATTCTGTTTTCGAATAAGGAACCATTGTGTGTTTGAGTTTTATGAAAAAACGTGACTTCTAACAGAAAATGTTAGAACTGCCCCTACCCTAAAACTAACAGAATATGATTTCCTAGCTAGGGGTGGGACAGTAACTTTCGTGATTGAGGCTCACAAATCATATAGAACAGAGATATTCTATTCATGGGTTACATTCCCACAAGCAGATCCACTAACATATACATTTCATTCTTTCAATGAAGGAGAACCTCCAGATGAAAACAGTTCATATGAGGAAATTGAAATTCCGCTCACCTACCAGGAGCACAAAAACTGGTTTCCCCATACAAGAAATAAAGCAAGACTAAATCCCATCGGAAGAGACGGAGCCACATGGCCAGTCCTTGTGGCTTACACACTGCATCCAGTCATTAACACAATGCTAGTAGCAGACTTACGTACACTTCACAAGGAAATAATAAAACTTTACAGAAATGTAACACAATTTGTGATGCGAACACTCACAATGAAGCCAACAAGAGCTGCCCAAGCAGGACCCATTCAGGGAAATGCAACTAAAATAACACCACAAACACTAAACGCAGCTATGGGTAAAAGGCCCACTAAACGCGAATAAATACCATTCTGGACAGCTCCGAAAATTACACAGCTAGAGGCAGCATTTCCACATACAAGCCCTCAAGAAAAACACAGAATGCTAATAATCTGCTTGCCAATGGGGATAGCTCCCTGATAGAGGAATGTAACACTTGGGATTCAGTTTTCGCTGCAATATATACAAGACCTCATGGTATCCCTTCATTAGCAGTGGTACCTGACGTATTAAGACAAGTAAAAACTGAGTATGGAGGAGAACCTAACCTGAACTTAGGGATGAAATTGCTAGGCAATTTTGCCCAGGTATCAACTATAATATTAGCAAACATAAAAGGGGAGCCAGCAGCAGTGGCAATGCGCCAAAGCCTAAGGGATTTCACTCCTTTACAACAGGAATTTGAAATACCTAAAATTATCACAAGCATCTATGCTGAATTAGGTAAGGATAGTTTGGGAGCGAAAGCATTAAAACCTCAACTCATGAGTGGTCCTGAGAAGGATAGAACAAATCAAGCACCTGATCCTTCCAAGAAGAAATGGGATAATAATACTAAAAAACACAAGAACAGATCTCAGTCCAGGATTGGGTCTCCTCAACAGGAGCCCTCCGAAAGGATATAACCTTAGGAATAGGGATAACATTAAAAAACCTGACAGGTATCAGGATACTGATACATGTTCCATATGTTCCTTTCAGGGTTCACCAAGTAACTCCGAGAGAGACGGATGGTCAGAACACAGACAAGAAGAGCGTACGAAGTCAAGAGACACACCACGCGCTTCAAGCTAAACTCCGAAAGGATATAACCTTAGGAATAGGGATAACATTAAAAAACCTGACAGGTATCAGGATACTGATACACGTTCCTCTCTTTCCTTTCAGGATTCACCAAGTAACTCCGAGAGAGAAGGATGGTCAGAACACAGACAAGAAGAGCGTACAAAGTCAAGAGACACACCACGCGCTTCAAGCTAAACTTCTAAAAATGAAGATAAACCTCAATTTAAAAGGAAGAAAGTAGCAGCTCTCAAAGCTAGACATGCCGAAAATTCTGAGGACACAACTACTGAATGGGGAATGGGCTCTGACAATGCTAGACAGCGCAGCAGAAGTAAAAATAGCTCACCAGAACCTGATGGAATTTCTGGTGACAGCGGAGTTGATTGACCACATCACCGTGGAAACACCTGATACAAGGGTGTGTCCCACATAGGTTACATAAGATAACACTCCAAATGGAGGGGGGACAAACCTAAAGCTAAAGGTCTCTTTTGGGAGAACTTGACTTTCGGCCAAGGTAATACGATTAGCTGAACAAGATTGGCCGCCTGAAATTGTTAATGATTGCCCAAAGGGAGAAACAGTCATTTTACCATCTGTTTCTGACCACGTTCCAATTTCCTTAAAACACCCATACGCACCGAAGTGGGCTGTAGCCCTTGCTACAGCACTTTATCTCAACTATGTTTGGTGAGATACTTAGTCACCCCACCATATAATCCCAGTTAAAAGTAATCCAGTTGCACAGAAACAGTACCCAATAAAACAGGAAGCGAAAAAACAGGTCAAGGAGATCTTAGATCAACTTGAACACCAGGTTGTAATAGAAATTTACACCTCCTCAATGAATAATCCTTTGTTTCCCGTTATGAAACATGATAATTCATACCATCTAGTTTTAGATTACAGTCATCTTAACTCATGTATAAAGACATTTGCAGTACAGAATGCACAACATTGTGAGCAAAAAATTCAAAACAACACTAGACATGTCAAATGGATTCTTCTGCCAAAACATAGTGCCTGAAAGCGGGTATCTGACCACATTCTCCACATTAGGTTTCCAGCTTCAATTTTGTAGACTTCCCTAAGGGTATAAGAATAGCCCCGGGTTGTTCAGTGCTAGGGAACAGAATTTCTTCACAAATTGGATGAAGAGGCATTGTCCAATGTAGATGATATTGTTCTGACCAGCGATGACTTAACAGAGCACTTGACCAGGGTGAGCAACATAATTTTGTGGTTAGCCTCTGAAAGCTACACATTTGTCCTATTTTGGGGGTATGAGCTATCGAGTGAAGGTAAAAACCTGGCAGCTAACTGTTTAGAAAAGTGTGCACTGCTCCAACCTCGTAAATCTTTGAAGAACTTACAATCCATATTGGGATTTTGAAATTTTGGCAGAACATACATTTTGGATTACGCAGAAAGAGTAAAACCTTTCTACGACTTAATAAGACCTGATTCCTCAGTTAGGCATTGGGCACAGGGACACACAGATATGCCCTGCAAGCTGATTGTCAGGATTCGGAAAAGGGGGCTCACTGTCTTAGTAACCCACTGCCACTCAAGATAATTTGTAGGCAATTATGATTTTTATTGTTATAGATTCTGTTCAAATTAAGAAGTAAAGGAAGACTGCATTATTTTAGTCCAGGTCTCCGGTTGAAGAGGGGGAACTCTTATCGTCACCGGTAATATGCCACCTCCCGCGATGAGCTCTTGGCTTCAGGGCTCACCGTAAGGCTTTAGCTGGCATCACACTCCAGAAGTATTCTCATAGAAAAAAACAAAAAAAACAAAGGTCAAGAGGCGGGTTTGCCTACGATGACGTGAGTAAGGGAAGACAGGCTGTGAGGGAGCACCGCGTCTATGCAAGAGTGAAATCCCAAGAGAAGAACAGCAGTGGCCTCCCGTCTGCCTACCCGTTCCCTCCCTGTGGTTTTACAAAGCCCAGGATGTGTCCCCGTACCTGTTCCAGCCACCATCCTCCTGGGGGGTGGAGGGCGTTGGTGTGGTGTCGGATCTTGCCGACGCTTTCCTTGGGCAGCTGGGCCACAGCGCTGTTCTTCAGTCTAGCTCCTTCCTGGAGTTCCCTGTTGCTGCCGTACACTGGGGATTCTCCAGTATCATCCCAGCCAAGTACTGTTCCCGCGTCTCCTCTTGTTGTCGGCGCCGCTTATTCCTTCTCCCTTCCTTCTGATAGGCTCCAAACGGGTGACGTCAGGGATTCTGACTCTGCCTCCTCCTGACTTCTGATCGGGTTAAAGGGACAGGCCTCGTCCCGTACCTGTATGGTTAGGACATGGACGTCAGAAGGGGATTCTATGTCCGACATGCCCAATTCCTCCCGACACACCCTTCCCCCAGAATTTCCCAGATCGGGGGAAATAGGGAATCGGGACAGGAAGTCTGCATTGCACTGTTCAGCCCCCTTACGATGACGGACCTCGAATTGAAAAGGTTGTATTTCTCTGTAGCCACATCAGGGGAGCATGGTCTGTGTACAGAACAAAGGGCCTACCCTCAACATAATATCTCAGTTTCTCTATTCCCCATTTTACCGCCAGGCATTCCTTTTCAATAGTAGGACACGCTTATTCACGGAGAAAAAGTTTACGACTTATATAAAGGACTGGTCTTTCTAGTCCCTCGCTGTCATGTTGGGAGAGGACTGCTCGAATGCCCACCCCAGAGGCATCAGTCTGAAGGATGAAAGGTTTTTGGAAATCTGGGATCTACAACACCGGAGAGGAAGTCCGGGCTGTTTTCAAGATGTTGAATGTCTCCTGTTCTTAGGGGCTAGGGGAGAGTAAACGTGAAGAGGTGACAGATTTTTGCAAGAGGTCAGTGAGAGGGGCTGCTTTATCTGCAAATCGGGAAATGAACCGTCTATAGTAACCTATTAACCCCAAAAAAGCTTGCAGATCTCGCTTAGAGGTAGGAAACACTGTTTCTTGAATGGCCCTTACCTTCTTGGTTTGTGGTTCTATCATGACCTCTCCAAGTAAGTAGCCCAAGTACTTGACTTTTTGAAATAGAAAGCGGGACTTTTTGGCATTTATGTGTAGGCGTTGAGAACAAAGCTCTTGAAATATGGATGCTAGGTGTTCTAAGTGCTCTTCCCACGTTTTGCTGTACACCACTATGTCGTATAAATAAGCTGATAAATACCCTGTATGTCCTGCAAGTAGGGTGTCCATCAGCCTCTGAAAAGTGGCTGGTGCCCTATGTAGGCCAAATGGCAAGACAGTGAATTGAGAGAGACCATCAGGAGTAGAGTCCAGAGTGATCTGCCGATAGGCTTCGGTGAGGTAGATGGTCGAGATATACCGAGCCTCCCCAAGGCGTTCTATCAACTCGTCCACCCTGGCTAGGGGATAGCCGTCTTGTTTGGAGACACGGTTCACTGCCCTAAAGTCGACACAAAACCGAATGCTGCCATCCGGTTTTGGTATGACTACAATCAGCGAACACCAATTGCTGCGGGAGGGGACAATTATTCCTGACTCCAGCATTTGTTTTACTTCTTTCCGTAGGGCTAACTGTCTGGCCTCGGGAACCCAGTAGGGTCGCTGTTTAATGGTGATGCCTTCTTGTGTAGGAATGGAATGCATAGCAAGATGGCTCCTTCCAGGCTGGTCAGAAAACACATCCTGAAAGGAGCCGTGTAGGGTACGGATGTCTCTAGTGTGATCAGGGGTCAACTCTTCGTTGAGAATGGTAGATTCAACAGTGGAAGAGCCTGAAGCTACTGTGGAGACTGTATGCAATATTTGGGGGGAGTCCTAACCATTTTTGTAAAAGGTTTAGGTGATACATTTGAGTTTTGTTTGAACTAAGCTGTAGCACATATGTAGTTTTACCGATTTTACGGGTTACTGGAAAAGGACCCTGCCATTCCTTCTATAGTTTGTGAGAAGAGGAAGGAAGCAATATCAAGGCCCAGTCTCCAACTTTCAGTTCCCTGAGCTTCTCCCTTTATCGTATGTCTGTTTCTGTACCTTCTCTAGAGTAGCATGAGCGAGAGATCTTTGTTAATGAAGTCGGCTTTTGACCTGATTGGCGTATTCAAGCAGAGTATGGGCTTCTTGTGCACTGTCCGTCTCCCAAAGTTCTTTGGTAATCTCAAGAAGAGTTCTAGGTTTCCTTCCAAATATTAGCTCAAATGGAGAGGTGCCCAAGCTGCTCTGGACCTGGCTCCGGAGAACAAACAAGGCCAAGGGAAGAAGCTGATCCCAGTTTTTCCCGTCTCCTGTAAGGAGCTTCTTTAAGGTTAGCTTGAGGTTGCCATTATATCTTTCCACCAGACCATCAGTCTGGGGATGATATACAGAGGTTTTTATATGTCTGATTCCTAATTGTTTACAGACCTGTTTCATCAACCGTGAAACAAATGGGGTTCCTTGGTCGGTTATTATATCTCTTGGAAACCCCATTCGGGAGAACACTTCTATAAGCCTCTGGGCTATGGTCGTGATGTTTGCAGTACATAGAGGTAAAGCCTCGGGGTACCTGGTGGAGTAGTTGACAATCACAAGCACATACTGATATCCCTTACTGGACTTAGGGAGTGGACCTATAGGGTCCATACCTACACTGTCAAATGGTTTGGCGAAGATAGGCAAATTACATGAGGGAGCTTTTGGTGGGATGTCGGGGTTCTTTCTCTGACATATTGCGGATTCTTGACAATACTTTATTACCTGGGCATGAACACCTGGCCAAAAGAAGCTCCCTACTATGGACTGGGACATTTTTTCTGCTTCACAATGACCGACTAAAAGGTGGGCATGGGCGTAGAAAAGTACTTGGTCTCTGAAAGCCGCAGGGACTAATAACTGTGGGTCATCCCCCTCCTTCCCTACCCTATATAACAACCCTTTTTTCTCAATAAAACAGGGGTCCAATCTACGGGGTTGCAGAAGGGAGTCCCTGGCACTTCCAGGTCTTACAAGGAAACCATGAAAAGTTTGGTTGTAGCACTGCGGTACTCCTCTTTGTACTATCCTAAGGGAAATTCAGTTGTGGAGAGGAAAAACTGGCACTTAAAGCAGTCTTTAACAGCTAGGATATTAGGTTCGGGTGGTAGTTGGGTCAATCACCTACATAGGGTACAGGGTGCCCTCAACAATTTGCCAAGAAGTTCTCTAGGAACGGTCACTCCTTATGAAGTCCTATTTTCAACAAGTATGTGGGAACTAGATCTCGATTGTGAAGACACAGTGGAGGATGTTAAACCATTTGACATCAATAAACTTTTGGTTGCTTTACCGTATCTGAATGAATCCAGAGCACTACAAAGGACTGTGCAGGTCAAGCGCTCCACCACTGGGGAAGTCAAATCAGTCACGGCAAGACTTGTCTGGATCCCAAAAGTTGGGGATCTGGTCAGAGAAATGATCAAGGACAAGAAAGAATTTGGGCCATCATACAGAAAGCCTGAACCTGTCCTGGCTGTTGAAGAACAGTACTTCTTCCGCCTCTTGCCAGTAAAAAAGATAAGAGATATGTCTCCATTGATCTGATCAAACCACAGTATGTGCTCGATACTGAATAGTAGGCCTTGTGGGCTCCTGGGTAGCCGACGCTCTCCTCTTGCTACCATACAGGAAGTTCAGACTGAAAGACTCATAACATTTGAAGAATCACCAATTCACAGTGAAGGAATTTCCAACAATGAAATTGAACTCGTTTCTGTTCAAATTGAACATCAAAACTCGAGTGAAACACAAATACCAATTCGACCGAATACTGATATCTAGATCAATATGCCTCAAAAAGAGACACCTGCAAGTTCAACAGCACCTGCTGAGCTACCATAGATAGATCAAACTGCTTCTGGCTACTTCATCGATTTTAATACATTCTCTCTTGATCCCAGCGATCCACTTTTCTGAAAAAGACTTACTCAATATCACCTTGGCTCCAGCTCTTGAAAATATCTGCAATATTATTTTTTGTGTTCTTAATTGGCCTAGTGACTGTTTTTTGCTTACTAGTGAATGGGAAATATCTCCCAGAACACTCTGCAGTATCCAATGTGAACTTGGTCTTGAAACTACATACATTATCTCATTGTGAACAAAGAGACTTGTTTTCTGTGAACATTACAGCTGTTCCAATTCCTGATGGTATTGTTTGGGACAAAATTAATTCTGGTGTATTTGGCCCAACAGGGCTTTTGAAAATACCACATTTATTTAAAATATCTCTAAATGATATCATTGCCTCCAGTACATTCTTTGACGATTTGGATTTTGAAACTGTCAATAATATGTTGTCTGATTTAGAAAGATCTGCATTTTTCAACAATGAAACGTTAGAAGACACATCTGATTTTGATAATATGTACTGTTATCATCATTATGGTCAACACTTTTTACACAAATCAAGTATCCCTAGAAATATTTACACATGCCATCAATGGAAAAATTGTCGAAAACCACCAAAAGGTAGTTCAAAAACCTTTGCACAGAAATGTTCATATTTTTCAGGGTTCAACACTTCTGACCCGACCTCATTTTACTATAAGATTGCACCTACACCTGCACAGAAACATATGCTGACTAACACCAAAAAGATTTATTGTGCATCCTTTATTGCCCAACTGTCTGAACAGGGTTTCGACTTATGAAAAGACACAATAGATACAAAATCGGTCTGGGTGTCTAAGGATTGGCAAGTTCAGGGTATAGAAGAACTATTTAGAGTGTGCTTAATTTCACAACAAATGATATTCTGAATGAAACTGTACAACAGACTTCCTATCTTGGACTAGCCAAGAACAAAGATTTGAACACACCACAGTTCCCCACACCTTCACACATCAATTTTACATTAGGTGAAGGGGATACAGTAGATTACATCATGCAGTAGAATACATCAGACCCCAAATGGAAGGGGTGGTTAGTTTGGCCCACTGACACAAATAGATGTTAGTCAAGATTCAGGGTTGCAACCGAAGGTTTCAGTATCCATAGGCCAGACCCATTATATCTACAAGAACATCCTGGGGTAATGACAAAATACAGTGTAGGGAAATTGTGCCTAGATTGGCTAAAAACCTCAACACTGTCCCATGTGAAACAGCACTTATCCTTAATGTCAGATGAGGTGGATTTAAGGGACTTTTTATTAGGACCCCGAAAGCCACGCAGAAATGTTTCTATTGTGCTGTCTATATTGAAATCCTGAAAATCTCTCAACAAGAAGCTGCAGAGACACTTCGAGCAATAGATAGAATTAACCTAGAGAAAGCGTTAGCTGTAGTTGACTACATTAACATCCAGGAGTTATTCACTGGGCAAAATTGTATCTTCTGATATACATATACTAGAACAGGACTTGTCCATTCCACAACACGGACAATCACAACTGCGTTCTATTATGTTATTAGGCTGGAGGCTGCAATCTTTGCGCGCTGGGTATGTGCCTTGCCGATTTACCAACAATACATCTCTATTATCAGCTTACAATCTGACTAAAAACAGATCACAATGGCACAAAGAGGGGCAAAATATACAATGCTGCGTATTGAAAAACTTGACAAGTTACCTTGTACCGTAGCGGAGTCACCTTCCACAGAATGGTTAATTCATGGCCTTATAACACTACCGGTCACAACTTTCGAATTTCAATATTGCCTAGAACAACGCCAGGCAGGCAGATATGAAGCGATCGGTAGGGAAATTTATCAAGGAATCTTGGGAATTACTGTACAGATTTGTTTGCCGGAATGGGGACACAGAAGTGTTTCTTAGCAGTACAAACTGTAAGAGCGCTTTAGCGGCTCTCTCATATGCCAGGATATTATGCTTCACGAGGCCTGTAATGGTTCAGTTGAAAACTTATCCTGTCACTTGAAAAGTACCCGAGCTGCCGTGATTACTCCGGTTTTCAGGTTACTTTCAAATGGGAGTCACTTGATGCTGAATGATCAAGGTTGTTGTGGGATACTTACGGGCATCGCATATTTTGCCACTGTAAACTCCAGGGTTACTTGCTGTAGGCAAGTATTGTTTCCACACAATCAGGGAGGCGCCATTATGGCCTTCGTTGAATGTTTCCTTTATACGGTTTGATACTCTGAGCCAAATGAAAGCCATGCTTTTACAGCAAAATGTGCCCCTAACATCCGCCTGAGAAACTTATGATTGTCAGGTTGCAAGGTCTTCGGCCGAGATACAGGCACTGATACGAACAAATTGCCCTTTCCATTTCACAGAAATGGTACAACATATCTTTAACATGACTGATACAACGGGTATTGTCTACCTATTTAAGACCATAGGTTCTGGACAGTTAAGCACCTTTCAGACAATACTTGGAGTTGGTCCAAACTTTATACACTCCGTATTCTGAAGCATTTTTGGAGAGTTTCCGGTGATGCTGTTTCTAAAAGTAGGTGGCCTGATTGTCCTTTTTCTGCTACACAAAGGACGCCCCAGTCACCAAGGAGATGGACGCATGCTCTTGGAGCGCCGATGCCGTGATCGCATGGTAATCCATCTGGGCACACCTCAACTTCGAGAACTAAGCGAGTCTTGGTACTTGTCATATAGACCAGTCTGGATCGACTATATTCTGCCAGTCCTCTGATGCCTGTTCTGCGGACACAAATGTGTGATGGATCTCTGTCTGACACTTCCAACAATTGCGCCACTGGACGTTGATGATTTGCTGGAGCCGATAATGGTCCATGTTCTGCAGTGTCCGCAGCGTATTACAATGTTGATGTTTGCATTCTTAGAGCCACCACGGGATGCTTCAGCTCCGGTTGGGAAGGATACCGCTCCTCATCAAATACTAAGGCCTCAGATAAAAATTGGCACCTCACCAGCAATGGATGTGGTGAATTCGGAGGAACATCTGTGCTCGTTTGACCTGATCTGCGAGGTGTTGCAGGGGTCGTCGTCTGCGGATATAGGCAACAGCGATTTTGCGTCTCCCAGCCAGGTCACATAAACATTTGGCACATCATGTGATGGGAAAATTCTGCCTTTCATAAACAAGACATTTTTAGTCTAAACTGCATGGCTTTCAGTCACTCTATGTTTGAACTATATCCACAAACATATTCTAGATGTCTATCGCCTACTACACATGTTTTTTTTACATTTCTTAGGCTTTTTTTACATTTTTTAAGGACTATTTTTTATATACACTTATTCTACAAGGTATATTTAGCGATACGCTCAAATGTTTGGTATGTTGTCTAGTCGGATGAGGTGTGGGTGTTATATTCCATATAGATACCCCAATACCGTCTCAGGTACTAATTGCACCTGTCACCTACATTGCCCTCATATTGCACTACATAACGGTTCTTAGGACTGACCTTTTACCTAGTTGAGATAATGACTTGAGGACCTGGGGTTTTCTCTGAAAGGCCTAAGCCTCATTCATTATGCATGAGGATTATTGGACTCACAGCTGGACAGCAGGCTCAACATCTTCTACATAAAAACTATGTACAATGGTCATTCCTTCCGTCGCCCTAGTTCAACATGACACAGCGAGGTATATCCCCAGGGGGTATTACTTTATGTACATATACACCATCTCTTGCTAAGGTAGAGAGGAGAAAAGGACTTCCAGGCAGATACTCCAGCTCACAGTAGTCTGACATCCCTTGCGGGGTGTCCACCTCGAGACCAGAACAGGGTCCCATAGTCTCCCACTTAAGGTAATGAAGTGACTGTATCGTAGAGGGATTCTTGGCTTCTACACCTACATACATGCTAGGTACACTTTAGTACATTTAGTTGGGGTCGCATCGTAGGAGTACGCTTTTAATACTGTCATGTATTTATATACTTACCTGTAGTTATCGTTTTAGCACTGTGGTAGAAATCTACCATCCTTTTACTCTGTTCGTGCTTATAACCATCTATTTCTGTTACTGTCTAATGACAGCACATCTATTTCTACACTAGAATGACGCTGGTTCAATAAATACTTATTGGAAAATGTCCCCATCGGTTATTCTGTGTATCTCTCTCAGAGACAAATTGAGCACAAATGACTGAGTGACTAGTAGCACTGTTTTCACGATTCTAAGGGAACAGGTTTGTCATGTTCGATAGTTGCCAAGCACTATTCTCGCCTTGGTAAGAGGGGTTTCTAGTGGCACTGTGAGCTAGCTGGTATACAGGCTAACATACTCGGCGGGGTTGTCCAGAATCAGTTTGGACACCAAGCCCTCAGTATATGTTGTCTAAATGCGCAGACCCTACATATGTTTATAGGGACTATACTTTTCAATCAAAAAGGGGGGGGGTAGAAATCCGATCCAATCAGTTTCCAAAATATATCCAATAATCAATATGAGAAAGGATAACTTGTCCTGCACAACCCTAGGTATTTTGCAGGAGCGGAGGCGTGCGTCCCAAAGATAAAAAACCCTCACGCACGTGATGGGTATATCGATGTTATAGCGGTGTATCTTGATTCTCCGCTTTCAGATCACGTGTGTGCATAATCATTGGGTCGTTCAGGTTATGCAACCTCCACCAGGAGGCATTGACCCAAGGTTGAAGCAGTAGTGAGCCAGTCATGGGGAATAGTTAAAAAGGCCCGGAAAACCAGAGTGCAATTTTAATAGGTCTGGGGTCGGGTCTGAAAAGCTCTGGGTAATAGTGCATCTATAAATACTTGTTATGAGCAGTGGATGCACTCAGAGTATGATCGGGATATTGTGGGGGTCAAGGAAGGCAGCGCGTTCACAACGGATGCCAGGAAAGGACGCAGCAGTCTACCTGAAGGCCTCCCCACCCGACTGGAGCGCGTCTCATATGCGCACGAGGCACAGTGTGACCTCATTAGAAACAAGATACAGGTTAATATACCGTTTCTTATTCACCCCCCCTTTTTAGAGCACCTAGTTCGCACCCTCTTACCTCACGTTATTCACATAACGGTCCTGATGAAAGCCAATAAGTCCTATCAAGGCATAGAAGGCAGAAACATGTCGACCTATTTTTAACTATCCTCCTCCCCCCACAATATCCCGATCATACTCTGAGTGCATCCACTGCTCATAACAAGTATTTATAGATGCACTATTAACCAGAGCTTTTCAGACCCGACCCCAGACCTATTAAAATTGCACTCTGGTTTTCCGGGCCTTTTTAACTATTCCCCATCACTGGCTCACTACTGCTTCAACCTTGGGTCAATGCCTCCTGGTGGAGGTTGCATAACCTGAACGACCCAATGATTATGCACACACGTGATCTGAAAGCGGAGAATCAAGATACACCGCTATAACATCGATATACCCATCACGTGCATGAGGGTTTTTTATCTTTGGGACGCACGCCTCCGCTCCTGCAAAATACCTAGGGTTGTGCAGGACAAGTGATCCTTTCTCATATTGATTATTGTATAGGGACTATACAACACTACTACTATGCAGGACACACTCTGCACATTCAAAATGGTATTATTTTTCAGGCATACAGTACAGATTGAGTTGCTAGATGTAGATTGGCTGCAAATGACATTCTCAAAAGCTGTCCGTATACACATGCAGATTGCTATTTGTGTACAGCGGCACCAGTTCACACATGGGGAATGTATCCTACATTGTAGTTGGCCCATGCTTCTTTCAAAACCAATAATGATTTTGACTAGAAATATTTCCCAGACAACTGTGACACAAACACTACTGTGTTGTTGATGTTGGAGACACTGAACGCAGTACTGAGTGGCTGTGTCTGTGGACATGTGTGGTAAATTGTACACAGATGGAGCACAATGTCAAACTTTTGTTAGTACATTGTAGTTGTATTGTCTTACTATGGTTCTGTGTGTTCTGTGTATTTGCCTCCCCCATGGACTCAACATTGCTGTTGGTATTTGCCTCCCCCCTATTGACTCTACATTGCTGTTGGTATTTGCCACCCCCCCATTGACTCTACATTGGTGTTGGTATTTGCCTCCTCTCCATTGACTCTACGTTGCTGTGGGTATTTGTCACCCCCTGTTGACTCAACATTGCTGTTGGTATTTGCCACCCCCCCTGCTGCCTCTACATTGCTGTGGGTTGCCCCCCACCAACCAATTTGACACTACAATGCAAGTAGTATTCACCTCCATCCCTTTGGCTGTAGTTGCACCACTGCTGTCTGTTGTATTGTCTATCGTGGGCTACTTACGTTATGCCGTATGGGTAGATGTCGGACTTACCTTCTGCGACAAACATGTCAGTTGCGGTTGTAGTAGTGCTCAAAGATGTAGAGTATGTGGATAACATGCACGATTGGATTCATGGCTGAACCGTCGCGTTCACAGGAATCATGTTGTGGCGCCAGTCGGGACTGAAATACTCCACTTCCGGCTGCTCTGACGTGTTGGCTGTAGAGACGGATTTGATGCATGGGAAGTACGCATCGTACTTCGGCGTATGGAATCGGACTTGGAAATGCCTCTGGACGACTCCTTTCTGCATTATTGGACAATGAGGACGGAGTGACCGTGTCGTTCGGTAAGTAAAGGGTTTTGTGCATCGTACTGCGTCGTGTGGTTTAACCGGCTCCCTGTAGGAGTCGGTTCTACTGTTCACCTACGGACGCATCTAGGAGGGCCTTACGCACTATATCGGAATCGACCCCTTCATGTTTTTTACTATAAATGTAAAAAAATCATGAATTTTTGTTATGATGAATTATTATGTAATGTTTATAAAAATATGGAATCCATTTTTGTATTATTGTTAAAAAAATTTTTTTTTACAAAATGCATTCCTAACTTTTTAATATTAATTTTTCTTACACATTAAATAATATAATTGAAAGTTTAATAATATTTAATATCAAATATGTAAAAAATTCAAATGGAAAATACAACATAAAAATTTTCATAAAATATATATTAAATAATAATATACACTGTATATAAATATTTAATATATTTTAAAATTGAAAAAAGTATAACTGTTACAAAACAAATATTTAATAAATATATGTATGAAAAACTCGGAATAACTTATATTTGTAAAAAATGTATATGTTAAATATAAATCTTGTTATTTATTTACTTTCTATTTTAATTTTCATGTATTATATTCACAATAAAATAATTTTGTAAAATGTAATACGTTATAAATAATTATTTTAGTAAACATATGTTATGTACTATTACCACTGAAACCTACATTAAATCAAGAACGTTGCTCAAAATTAAACATATATAATTTACTATTGCCACTCCAAAATACATTACCTCAGGGAAGGTGCTGGACACTAAACACATATAATTTACTATTCACACTCCAAACTACATTAACTATGGAATGCGCTGGACACTAAACATATATAATTTACTATTCCCAGTCCAAACTACATTAACTCAGGGAAGGTGCTGGGCACTAAACATATATAATTTACTATTCCCACTCCAAACTACATTAACTCAGGGAAGGTGCTGGACACTAAACAGATTTAAAAATCTATTCTCACTCCAAACTACATTAACTCAGGGAAGGTGCTGGACACTAAACATATATAATTCACTATTCACACTCCAAACCAATTAACTCAGGGAAGGTGCTGGACACTAAACATATATAAATTACTAACCCCACTCCAAACAACATTAACTTAGGGAAGGTGCTGGACATTAAGGGCCCGGTTTCGATCTCGTTCTGGAAGCAATACTGAATGACTCGGTTCGGAATGCTTTTCGTACAACCCGGATCAAGGGAGTCCGACCGAAAGAGTATGACGCATTTGAATATATCTGGATACGATTCGGTGAGACTCCCATTGACTTCAATGGGAGCCTGTGTACCGAACACGTACACAGGCTCGCACTGAAGAAAGGGGTGACTAGAGAAAATCCTGCACCCTGTGGCGGGCACCACCTGGTGCCTGCCACATTGTGCATAGTGGGAAGAGGGGACCTATGGGTACCCCACAGGCCGGAATCGGAGGACCCCGGGTAAAGAGGGGCCAGCTATGGGTCCCCAATGATAGTTTCAGGCAGCCTTTTCATTCCAGGCAAACCGAATCGGAAAGGCTGTCTGAATCATTCATCGTACTTGCTTGCTCTGAAAACCTAGCTCATAGAGGTGTACGAATCCACTCCGAAAGGCTCTATCTCTTCGAATTCCATCCAGAACTGGTTCAGTCAGTGCTAAGGGTTTCCAGGCATCATACTTAGTCATTCGGAACTATGAAGGATTCGGTCAGATACAAGGGCTCTGGATCGGTTTTGGGAAAGCTGAATCCGATTCGGAGCCCTTCCGACCGAGACCGTACTCAGCCCCTAAATATGAATATTTTACTAGTCACCTTAAGGTGCCTGCCACAAGGTGCAGGGATCAACAGGGGGTGCCCCCTTGGCCTCAACCGAAGGCCATGCACCAAAGGGAGCCCTACTGAGGGCCCCCAAACAGACTTACTGACGTGGTTTTCATGTTGGACATGCCAGCATGGAAACCATGGGCCCAATTACGATGCGGGCAGGAAGGGCTGCGACCGATTGGAGCGGCTCCTGCCGACATTGTAATCACCAATTCGGATTCCCTTCTGACCGTGTTTCGATGGGCTTGGTCGAAAGGGATTCCGAATCCTTCTTCTGGCACAAAAAGGCACTGGAAACAGCTTTGAGGGCCCCCAGCAGGGCCCCATGAGTGCAAGGCCACCGAATGGTGGCCCCCAGTTGATCCCAGCACCCGGTGGCAGGCATCTTGAGGTGGCTGCCACGGGGTGCAGGAATGAACTGCACCACTGCTCTTTGTTATGATAGCAAAGTTATGATAGCAAAGTTAAGGATTGCAACCGAACAGGGTTCGGTTGCATCCTAATTCCTGGGCTGAAACCGATGACTGGAGGTCATTCGGTTCCAGTTCCAGAACGATGTCCATCCGGCTTAGTTATCGGCCCCCATGTCGGAAACCATGTATTGTAATCTCAAGGGCGGAAAGGCCCACCCTCGTGATTACTACCTGGCTTCCGTCCGGCCGACGGGATCTTCTAGTACGTCAAAAGCCAGCCGGAATGACCAGACGGTTTACTTTCCAACCGCCTCTATAATAATGAGGCGGTCGGAAAGTAGACTGAGTGGCCCATTACGATGCAGCCCGTAAAGGCTCCGACCACAGGTCGCAGCGTTTTTTGGGCTGCATCATAAATGGCCCCTTAATAAGGGATAACATTTGGTAGGGAACGGGTAGCAATGTCATGTTAGCCCTGGGTCACATGACGGTGATTAGAGTGGCAGTTGGCCTTTGTGTATTCTTCCCAGAGAGTGAGGCAAAGGGGAACTAGGTGTGGCCGGATGGGCCATCCAGCCAGTATGGGGGGTGTGGAGTTGTTACCAGTCCGACTTGCATTTCAAAGGAGCTGCCTCAGTACACTAACAAAGAACTTCACATCAGTCCTTTGCCACACTAGACCCCTTAGAGCAAGGGCAGGGAGGAAGGAAATTACAGAACCCACTGTGGGAGGAAAACTCCAGAAGTTTTTTCCATTTAAACTGGCACAAGGTATAAAACTAGGACCTTCCAACCCACTCTTGAGTTCACTCCTGGATCTTTGTAGACCTGCTTCTTAATTCGGAGGACTGCCCTTTGGCTTGCGTCCTGCTTTGTACTACAGAGGACTTCCCTCCTGCTGCCCTGGTGATTGAAGCCTACCTTTCTGCTTGATCCCAGGACTACCAGAGTGACTCCAAGTTGGCTAACCTGCTTTTCTGAGCTACAAGTATGCAAAAAAGCTCCATAAACTTGAACCCTGCACATGAACTCTGCCTGAAGTGAGTCCTCCCCTCCAAGTGGTACCCCCCAGTTTTGGACCCTTGCAAGCAGTGGTAAACCTGCCTCAACAGACACAACTCAAAACTTGGGGCTTGAGAGATTTTCAACCACAAAGTACTCCAAGATTCCAAAGGGGACCTAGACCTTCCTGCCAAACCATGTATTAAACTGTACTCTATTTTAAATTGGTGTGGGATTTTTCTTGTGTTTTCATTTTAGTACATTGCCTCTAAGTTAAGCCTGACTGGTTTGTGCAAAGCTACCAGAGGGTTAAGTACTGGTTAATTTTGTAAATGTTTGTGGTTCACCCTGGATAGGTATTGTGGTTGTTTACACCCCCCTCAACCAAAAATCCAAATTCTAACAATGTGCAATGGAAAGCAAGGTTTTACGGTCTGGAGTATTTTTTAGAGAAAGTTATTTATTGGTCACATAGTGGTTTATTGGTCCAGTGCAGGTATATCGAATCACCTCTTAACACAGATTAATATTTAATGTTATAAGCCACCTACCTGGATCCCAGATGATTCCAATGGGGCAGCGACGCTAGCTCCCAAATCCTCCCGAGACTTGCCCTTGGGTTTACAGGAGGAGACACTGCTCCGGTGGAAAATCCCAGGGGGAGAGGGTTGAGATGGAAAGAGCGTGTACAGTCAAAGATGATGGGCTCGTCTACTCAACAGCAACACTGCAGCAATGGATAAATTATGTTTTTCAAATAACTCAGTTATGGCAGCCTTAAAAGCAGAGTAGTTGTACAAAAGGGGATGGTTTGCTTCTATTAAAGGAATTGCCCAGTTAGCAGATACACCTCCCAAATAAGAGATTACAAACGCTACTTTAGCAGTATCATTAGGGAACGCCTCGGGTTTGCATAGGAAATGTTATTGGCATTGCCCCATAAAGGCGCAAACTTAGTACTGTCAGCACAAGAGCATTCTGGAGCTGCTAAGGGCACAAGACTGGGTGTAGAGACAGATACATGCAGATTCTGGTTAGTGGTTGTAAACATCCCTCTCTGAAATCGTTTTCCAAACACAGGCTGGGTCAAAACTGGGCGACTATCCCTGGGTTAATTTTCCTCCATTGTGTGAAATCTGTCCTCTCTCAGTGTAACTCCTTCTTAAATGCTGCATTTTCTGCTTTTGACCTAAACAGGTCTAGTTGCAACTGCTACATTAACGAAGACAGATTGTTAGCATCATTTAGGTACCCAGATGAGGCACCTGCTAGATCATCCGCACATATTTTGTCTTGATTGGTTATGGCACCACCAGAAAGGAATGTTAGGTATGTGGCTTAGAAATCTGTCATAAGCCACCTACCTGAATCCCAGATGACTCAAATGGGGCGGCTACGCTAGTTCCCAAATCCTCCCAAGACTTGCCCTCTGTTTACAGGAGGAGACACTGCTCCGGTGGCAAATTCCAGGGGGAAGAGGGTTGGCGTCTCCTCAACAGCAACACTGCAGCAAGGTATTCACACCAGTATGATGAATGGTACCGGTAGATATGGGTCTTACAAACACACAAATATTAAGGCTTTAGTCAAGAATTAACTCTCTTAAATTATCACCTCACAAAATCTTTTCAAATCTTATCCAACCTTTAGTTTTGTTGTTGTTTTGTTTTTATTTAGATTGTCCGTAGAGGCTCCTTCATCAACATTTTTGAAACTGTAGTGAGTATGATTTCAGCATCAAACCCACAAGCAAATTTGGACTGCGTTAGCTTCAGCCAAGCCCTCTCTGTTAGACATGCCAAAAGTATGTACAAGTTGAACAAAAACACTGGTTATCTTTGTTTGCACCATGATGTTGCGACTGAGCTCAACGCATAGTAAAATCAAGTTTGCCTCTTCTTTTCTTCTTGTTATTTTTTTCCATCCAGGTGTAAGACTACAACATGACTTTTTTTGCAGTGAGGTCAAAGCAGACGGATCAAAGGACCTGGCCAGACAGTGGCCTGGAAGCCGGGAAACAGGTAAGTGGAAGACGAAGAGGCTGAGCGAAGGGGAGACGCTTAGGCGGTCTTTAAGACTGATTTAGAACGTTCATAAAAGTCACATTCTAATTATATGTAACAAGGAGCAAGTGCAGATAATTAACTGGATGAGACTGCATTCTAGAAGATGCTTTACAATGTTCACAAAGGTTGTATACTAATTCCTTATAGGAGGAACAGGTGCAGATGATTAATTGATGAGGCTGTCTTCTAGAAGGTGTTTTAGAATGTTCACAAAGGTCAATCAATCAATCAGGGAGTTTTAAGCACACTATGCACCCATGAGGGTCTCAAGGCGCTTGTGGGAGGGAAGCAGCTCTGGTCAGTCAAAGAGCCAGGTCTTGAGCGTCCTCCTGAAGATGTGCAGGGTGGGGCTGCATCTGATGTCGATCAGGAGCTTGTTCTAGGTTTGGCCGCAATGTAGGAGAAGGTTCTTCCTCCCCGTTCTTGCTCTGTGGATGCGTGGGAGTTCAGCGAGGGTGAGGTCAGGGGATTGGAGGTTACTCTTGGGTATGTGGAAGGAGGTTCTATTGTTGAGATATTGGGATCCGGTGTTGTGGAGGCATTTGTAGGCATGGGTGAGTATCTTGAAGGTTACTCTCTTTTCAACAGGGAGCCAGTGGAGGTTACGCAGGTGATGGGTGATGTATTCGCATCGAGGGATGCCGAGGACAAGTTTCGCTACAGCGTTCTGTATGGTATGGGGTTTGCGGAGCAGAGACTTGTTGATCCTGGCATAGAGGACATTTCCGTAGTCCAATCTGCTGGTTATGAGAGCTTGGGTGGCGGTCTTCCTTGATTCGGGGGGGGATCCATTTGAAGGTCTTTCAGAGGATACGGATGGTATTGAAGCAGGTGGAGGCGACGGAGTTGCCCTACCGGATCATAGAGAGGGAGGAGTTGAATACCATGCCGAGGTTTCGGGCATGGTCCATGGGGGTGGGGCCTGCCCAGGGTGGTGGGCCACCAGGTGTTGTCCCATGCAGAGGACGAAGACCTCTGTCTTCCCTGAGATGAACTACAGGCCTCTGCTGTTCATCCAGGATGGGACGTCCTTCATTCCTTCATGGAAGTTGAGTATGGTGGTGATGGGGTCCTTGGTGAGGGAGAAGATGTGCTGGGTGTCGTCAGCGTAGAATACTATGCTGAGTCCGTGCTGTCTCATGATGGAGGCGAGGGGGGCCATGTAGATGTTGAAGAGTGTGGGGCTGAGTCATGATCCTTGGGGTACTCTGCAGTTGATTTCCATGGGTTTGGAGAGGAAGGGGGCAGTCTGATTGTTTGGGTTCTGCTAGTGAGGAAGGAACCGAGCCAGTCGAGTGCAGCTCCCTGTATTCAGGCATTGTGGACACTGGCAGTGAGTGCACGGTGGGAGACGGTATCGAAGGCTGCAGAGAGGTCGAGAAGGATCAGGGCTGCAGTGTGTCCTTGGTCGAGGAGGGTGCGGTTGTCGTCTGTGGCAGAGAGTAGGGCAATCTCGGTGCTGTGGTTGCTGCGGAATCCGGAATGGGAGGGGTCGAGGATGGAGTTTTCTTCAAAGAATTTTGTTAGTTGAGCGTTGACTGTCTTCTCAGTGACTTTGGCTGCGAGGGGGAGAAGGGAGATGGGTCAGTAGTTCTTGAAGTCTGTGGGATCTGCTGAAGGCTTCTTGACGACGGGTCTGAGTTCTGCGCATTTCCAGTCATCGGGAAAGATGCTGGTTTGGAAGGTGGCGTTGATGGTGCATCGTAGTTCCGGAGCGATGACGCCGGCGGCTCTGTGGAAGATTTGCAGGGGCAGGGGTCCATGCGGGCTCCTGAGTGGATGCCTTTCATGGTCGATGTGGTGTCTTCGGTGGTAACTGGGGTCCAGGAAGAGATGGTGGGCTGGCTGGTGTTGCTGGAGGAGGGAGTGGTTTCAGAGTTAGTTATCTGGTCATTGAAGTTGTCGTAGAGGCCTTGATTTTCAGATGAAAGTAGGATCTGAGCTTGTTGCAGAGGTCCAGGGAGGAGGTGTTGTCTGTGGTTTCGCTGGGGGGTTCGGTGAATTCCTGAATGACATTGAATAGTTCCTTGGAGTTGCCGGAGATGGCGAGGATTTTGTTGAACGAAGGTCCTTTTGCTGGATCTGATGCCTTTGCTGGATCTGATGCATTGGTGGTATTCTGTCATGGTGTTCTTGTAGGTGGTGCGGTCTTCCAAAGATTTGCTGTTTCTCTAGTACTTCTCGAGACATCTGCAGGTGCATCTGGATTCTTGGAGGTCGGCGGTGAACAAGTTGGTCTTTCTGGGGCGCTGTCTGTCGGGGTTACGCAGGTGTGCTAGTTCATCTGCGCAGTTGGTGATCCATCTGTGGAGTGCTTTGGCTGCTAGGTTGACATTGGTTGTAGAGGTGGGGTCGTCGTGGTTGAGGAAGGAGTTGAGCTGGTCCTCGGTGACCTTGCCCCAGTTTCTTTGTGGAGGGTGAGGTGCAGGTTTGGGCTGCGTGGGTTTGTTGATGTGGAAGTGTATGCAGTGGTGGTCCCTCCAAGGGGGTTGCATGGTGAGGCTGAAGAGGATGTTGTTATTTCTTGCGAAGATGGGGTCAATTGTATGTCCTGCCTTGTGGGTGGGGGTGCAAGACGAGTTTCAGTTCGAGGTTGGCGAGGTTGTCTAGGAGCGTGGCGGAGTTGGGGTCACTGAGGTTGTCAAGGTGGAAGTTGAGGTCTCCGATGAACATGTGGTCTGCCCTCAGCCCCACACTATTCAACTTGTATGTGAAACCGCTGGCTGCTGTCGTCAGGCAATATGGCCTTACGATGACATCGTATGCCGACGACACGCAGCTGGCGGTGACACTCAGTGGGGACCCTGAGGTGACTGCACCCAGATTCTGGGCAGGACTGATAGCTGTGGCTAGTTGGATGCGTAACAACTGCTTACAGCTTAATACCAAAAAGACCGAGGTCCTGATTGTGGGGAAGCAGGCGGAACTCTGGGGTGACCAGTGGTGGCCTCTCGAACTGGGGGCGATGCCTATCCCAGTGGAAGAAGTAAAAAATTTGGGGGTATGGCTGGATTCTAACCTCTCTTTTGCCAGCCATACAAAGAAGACAGCAGCTACCTGCTATGGCATTCTGCGAGGACTTAGACCAGTTCTCAAATTTTTCGACCCTCCCACACGTCAACTGGTGGTTCAGGCCTCTATCCTCTCACGGATAGACTACGGGAGTGCCTTGCTCCTTGGAGTCAATCAGGCTGAGGCGACGAGGCTCCAGAGGGTGCAGAATGCTGCTGCACGGGCCATTGTAGGTCTTCCGAGACGATGTTCTGTCTCTCCTGTCTTGGCCTCTCTGCACTGGCTTCCGGTCAGACAGAGAATCAAATTCAAGGTTCTCTGTCTGGCATTTAAGATCTTAAAGCTTTCTTCTCCTCCGGCCTTGACAGGCCTTATTTCTTCTTATGTCCCCACGCGATCCCTTAGATCCGAAGCCCAGTATCTGGCAAATAAGCCTAGGTTCAGGCTTAGCAGGATGGGAGGACGTTCCTTCCGCGTGTTGGCGGCAGACTTATGGAATTCCCTTCCTGTTCATATTCGGGCCCTTAACAGCTTGACCCTTTTTAGAAGGGCCATCAAAACCCACTTGTTCATCTCTGTAGGCTAATATCTCCCTCTGTTAGCTCTGATCTGTTGTGTTGTTGCATATGATCAGGCGCCAGGACGCCCCTTCGCTGGGGCAGCTGTTGCGCCTAATAAATGTTATTAACATAACATAACATAACATTTAAGCAGTTTTACAACGTGTAGTATACCCAGCGGTACCGAGGCTGATCATACAATAAGCAAAAGGAAGGCCCCCTCCTTTATACATTATGTAATTTAGAATACAGTTTCAAATAATTCTACGGCCTGAAATGTAGAACCAGCAATCTATACATGAACAACCTGTCTATTATTATGCGATGATTTGTGCCGATCAACTCCTTCCAACTGGGAAGGTCCCCCCCAACTTCTAAACCCCCCCAACCTAAAAGAAAATATTTGAGTGGTGGTGGTGATCTAACTGTGTGTCTTTGGCCCCTATATAAACGGGGCAAATCCAGTAGCTATACCTGGAATTGCTGGAGTTCCTTCGAGCTCTTTTCCCCTAAATGGCCCGGTGACTGTATGTAACCTAGAATTGTAATAGGTGCATGTCTCTTATGGAAGGAGGGCAGACTGCCAGAGAAAGTCCCTTTGGAGGTAAGTGACTAATGGAGCCCATTTGTAGTCAAAGTTTTTGTAGTCGTCCCTGACATTACCGGTCATTCTTTCAAGGCATAAGAGTTTCCAGAGGCGCAAATGCCATTGGGAGATGGCTGGTGCCGCTTTCTTCTTCCACGCGGCCCCTATGGCGACTTTAGCGGTCCCCAGACAGGTCCACAGGATAGTTTTGTCTGCCTTGGTCTGGTGTTCTAGGGCCAGGGTCCTAATGCCCAGGAGGACTTCCTCTATGGAGGATGGTATAGGATACCCCAACATGTCCTTAATGTGTGCTATAATCTCCTTCCAGAAAGGTTTTATTGTGGGTCAGTTCCACCATATATGTCGAACGTCACCTAAAAGACAGCACCCCCTCCAACATAGATCAGAGGTGTTCAGTAAAATCTTTTTTAATTTGGTAGGGTACAAATACCAATCCATCAGAGTTTTGATGTGAGCTTCTCGCAGCTCCGTTGAATGATTACATTTAGTATTGTCAGACCAGTGTCCTGCCCATTCCTTATTGGTTATCTCTCTTTGTGGCACCTCTTCCCACATGGACATATACCTGGGCCTCGGGGATAGTGAAGCAGAGAGCAGGAAACTATATAGGAAAGAGATCACCCCCCTCATGGAGCCCAACTGCTATACAAACCATTTGAATGATGTCCGCTCTCATGTGACACCCTCTCTATTCCGCGGGGCGAGGACCCAGTGTTTGAGCTGGAGATAGTGGAAGTGTTCACCCTGCTCTAGGTAGAACTCTCATCTGTAGTTTTCAAATGTCAATATGTCATAGTTATGAAAGAGGTCTGACAACATAAGGCATTCTCCCTCCTTCCATGGGGTAAAAGGTCCCTCGTGAAGTGCGGGAGGGAAAGCCAGATTGAAATGTATCAGGGTATATGGTGACGGGAATGTGGTCCACCTCTCTCCCCCAGAAACTGAGTCCCATACCTTCAAAGAAGTGCGGGTGGGTGTGCTAATGTAACCGTTGGCCTTTGGGCTTCCATATGAGATCCCATATTGTCCTCCCCGCTGTTGTCCTATCCATGTGCAGCCAGTGCTTTTCTGATTTCCGCTTAGACCTGTCAGCCCCTATTCTCAGTAGCTCTGCTTTGTAATATAGGCCAAAGTCTGGTAGCCCTATACCCCCTGCTCCCCTAGCTTGCCTCAGAGTGTGAAATAGAAGGTGGGCCCTCCCCTTCTGCCAGCTGTAGCGTATGATTAATGATGGAATCGTGGGGAGAAGTTCCCTGTTGGGGAGCGCCTGAAAAAGATATAAGAATTTAGGTAGTACTGTCATTTTAATAGCATGAATGCGGCCCAACAAGGAGATAAAGAGAGGCTTCCACCCTTTGAGGTCTTGTTGGAGTTGAAGGAGAAGAGGTGGGAAATTGGCCTTATAAAGCCCTCCAGGCGGGGTGTTAACTGTATACCTAGGTAATGGATTGAGCGTTTGGCCTATTGAAAGGGGGTGCGCTCCCATAGGTCATTAGCCTCTGCAGTCGGAACCGTAAGATTAAGTATGAAGGATTTGTCAAGATAAACTTCAAATAGGGTCAGATTTTTCTGCAGAGTGATGAGTGAGGTAGATGATTCGATGAGGGACAGCAACACATCATCTGCGAACAGAAAGACTTTGTGTGCGTCTCCCCCAAAGGGAATTTCTTTTATTTCTTGAGACTCCCGTATTCTGATCTCCAGGAGTTCAATGTTTAGTGCGAATAGAAGGGGTGACAACGAGCACCCCTGCCTAGGCCCTCTGGTAAGTGGGAACGCGGAGGATGCAGTCCCATTGACTTGCACTCTACAGCGGGATTGTACGTAGTTGGCCTTGATCATATTTATACATTTGGTTCCGAAGCCAAAGTGCTGTAGCGTGGTAAAAAGAAACTTCCAGTCCACCCTGTCAAATGTTTTTTCAGCATTCAGGCCTACTAACTTTGCCGGTATCTGACGTCTATTGGCTTTTTCATTTAAGTGTATCGTTCTCCATATATTGTTGTGGGTCTGCCACAACAATATGATTGATCAGGAAGGACTAGGTCTTGCAGCAGGTCATTGAGCCTCGCCGCCAGAATAGCAGAGTACAATTTAGCATCTAAATTCAAGAGTGCTATGGGTCGATAGGATGCGCAATGGATCGCGTTTTTTTCTAGTTTAGGAATCACTGTGATCACTTCCTCTGCCATAGATGGGGTCACCCCTACCTCCTCAGCCATATGGTTGAAGAGCTGGGTTATGTGGGGAATAATGTCCGGCGCAATTGTTTTGTAAAAATGGGCCCTCAGGCCATCTGGACTGCTGCCTTATTGGATTCAAGCTATTTAATTGCCGCACCCGCTTCCTCCTGAGTTATAGGAGCAGTGAGGGCGTCAGTCCAGGTCTGGGAGACTTGTGGTAGTTTCAGTGATTGTAAGTACTGAGTTTTTTCATCCGTGTCTCGTAGGCCCCATGTATATAATTTCTCATAAAATTCCCTGAATATAACGGCCTTTTCACTATCAGAGTACAGCATGATTCCCTCCTGATTTTGTATACCCCCGATGTATTCCTTTTCTCTAAGCTGTCTGGCTAGGTGTTTACCTATTTTGTTTCCCAACGTGTAGGAGGTCTGTCATAGACGTAACAAGGTATATTCCGCCCTTTTTTGAAGCCTACGGTGACTGTGGTGGCATGATCGGAAATCAGGGAGGACGAATGTAGACGGTTGGGTCGCTCAGTTACTTTGTCTCTTGGGTTATTTATGCCCTATTGTACTAAAAGGGTTGATAACCGTTAATCCGGTTCTCGACAACCCCATTTTTGCTAGTGGGTTATACCTGCCACTCTGAACAATAAGAATTATGGACCTAACATGATTTTGACACTTGAATTATCTGAGATTTAACTTGAAGCGCACGGCTGGTGATTTCCTGAATATAGAGGTAAACGTGCCAAGACCATAGGCCACTATAACCTCCTCTGATCTTGGAGGAACTGGGTTGTCAACTTTGTTGTGACTAATACTACACATAAGGTGCATGATTAAGGACCTTAGACCACTAGACCCAGATTTGAACTTTGAAAACACTTCCTTTTGGCTATTTTGAGAAAAAAAGACGTCTATGAGAACGTTGTCACAGTCTGCTTCTCCTCGGGATCAGGGTGATGCTGAAAGGGGTCCACCTCCTGATTTCCCCACACTCTGACTATACAGAAATACAGAGCGTAGAAGTAATCAAGCGAGGGATAAGTCAGGGAAGGGTAAGGGAAGGAACAGCAACGGAAGGGATAGCTGAAACGACAAGAAGAAAGAGTTTACACATCAACTCTGACTACTCTCATTCAATTCTCGCTAAAGAACCGATACATACCACATTAATCAGGAGGTGACCTCTGCCTCTCTATGTCATAGATACTTCTCTATAAATGAGTGCTTCCTGTAAGAAAACCAATAATTACTGGTGGTTCAACAACACATTAGAACACCTCAATGGACAATCATGCAACACACTTACCCTTATCTCACTTCCCCTGAAAGTATAACAACTCTCTCCAGTAACCCAGCGTGGAATTTTCTTGTCAATGCTAAAACATCAGTTCAAGACACTGGAGAAGAAGGATTCAGTAAAGTCTTTCCAAACGATACCAGTTCATCCAAGGACAAAAATAGATCACGAAATAGTATTCCTAGCTGGGCCCAACTAAACATGGAACACTAACAAAAATAGGAATTAATGAATTCGACCTCCTCCGAGGCTTACCAGCTTATCGTAGATATTGGACTGCACCTTTGAATGTTTTGTTGCAAGCGTTTTCTCGCACTCCTTAAACCAAGTGTTCTCCACGGAGTAAGCTGATTCCTTCCTCGCGGCAGCCGCACGCGGGAAGAATCAAAAGTACAAATAAAACCCCGAGGCAGGTTTCCTTTCTTTATCCACCAAAATCCAAAAACCAAACAGTACTCCGGTTGAAGCACCAAAGCTGAAAACCCTTCCTCGCGGCAGCCGCACACGATAGGGTGAGTTGACAAGGCACGGAGACGCCTTCTCAATGTCCACAGTCTCCGAACTAGGATTCTCCGCTAAGATCCGTTTTTTCTTCACTCGCGGCAGCCGCACGCGATAAGAAAGGACGAAGGCAGGTTTCCTTTCCCAATGTCTTTACAAACAAAATCTTCATTCCTCAGAAAAGCCTACGAGAACACAGGCTTCTATTCTTTGATCCTGAAAACAGTTCCCAAACACGGAACTCGACACCAACACAACCAGGTTCCAAAGAGTAATCACTTACAAGGCCCCCTGGTGGACGCCAGGGATATATAGATTCAGTTCTGCCCTCTCCTTAGCATTCTGGGATATGCAGTCAGGCAGGCGCAACTAGGCAAATCATGACAATATGTCCTCCCTCCTAGCGCCTCCTAGCACCAGGCTTCCCCGGGTTCTGGGCATGGAACAGTCTCACCGCAGGAGGGGCATGCACACCGCACATGGCTCCCAGGAATCGTCCTCCGAGGTATACCCTTTCCACGAGATCAAGTACCACAGCTGCCCTCTCTGATAGCGGGAATCCAGGATACGCCGTACTTCAAACTCCAGCTGACCATCTCTCACTACTGGAGGAACCTCCTTACGACGACCTGCTTTGGCAGGTTTCAACAAACTACAATGAAAGACCGGATGGATCCTTAAGGAGGCTGGCAACTTCAGTTTGTATGCCACCGGATTCACCACCCGGAGTATCTCGTATGGTCCGATGAAACGAGGGTGGAAGATACTGCGGTAACGAAACCGGATGTTTTTTGTCGAAAGCCACACCTTATCCCCAACACGATACACCGGTCCCTCCCGACGACGCCGATCTTCCCACTTCTTGTAAGAGGACTTCGCTTTCTCCAAGTGCAACTGAACTCGATGGTGGATCTTCAACAAGGACTTCATCTGGGCAGCAACAGTAGGATGGTTTTGCACATCACTAGGAACGGTGATTGGCAAGGTATTTGCATGATATCCCGTATTTGCTCTAAACGGAGACTCCCCAGTAGAACAATGCCAAGCATTGTTGTAGGATAGCTCGGCCAACCACAACAAAGACACCCATGAGTCATTCGCCTCTTCAGCGTAACATCGCAGATATTTTTTAAGAGTTTGATTCAGTCTCTCTGTTTGGCCATCAGACTGAGGATGGAAACTAGTAGACAAAGCATCCTTCACTTGTAACGCCTAACACCATGTGTGCCAGAACCTTGAGACGAATTGCGGACCACGATCAGAAATAATGACCTTGGGTATACCATGCAACCGTACCACCTGAGTTAATAACAACTGCGCTGTTTGTGCAGCTGTAGGAAGATTCCGGCATGGAATGAAATGTCCCATTTTTGTCATGCTATCCACCACTACCAGGATGGTGTCACAACCGTTATCCAAGGGCAAGCCCAGCACAAAATCCATACTAATCACCTGCCAAGGCCTTGAGGGTGTAGGCAGCGGCATCAGCAAACCCTTACTCTTGAACTGTTCACTCTTGGCTCTAGCACAAGTCTCACACTGGTCTATCCATTCCTTCACATTCTGTGTCATACCCTCCCACCAGAAATGTCTTAGTAATGCATGAATGGTCTTCTGATGGTTCGGATGACCAGCAACCATGGCATTATGACACCAGTTAAAGGCCATCAATCGTAGTTTATGCGTAGGAAGAAACAGAGTGTTATTTCGCATTGGTAACCCATGTTTCAGTGTGCGTTGTTTCTCCTTCCCAGCCCACTTCTGCCATTGAGTTAGAGATCGTTGAGTACGAACCTCCTCAAAGAACTGCTCAACTGTTGTGGAACACACCACCATCTCTGGAGATAGAATGGACAACTGCTCTCCCTTAGTGGATGATTCCGAGTCCATTTGACAAGATAACGAATCCGTTTTTCTGTTGTCAGCCCCGGGACGAAAGGTGATGGTAAAGTCGTACTCCGCAAAAAACAACATCCAGCGCATTTGTCGTTGCGAGAGGTGCCTGGCCGTTTTCATAAATTGCAGATTTCGGTGGTCCGAATACACTGTGACAGGGTGTTGTCCCCCCACAAGTATGGCCTCCACTCCTGAAACGCCCTCTTAACCGCCAGCAGTTCTTTTTCAGCCACCGTATAATTCACCTCCGCCGGATTCAGTTTTTTGGACAGAAATGCGACAGGATGCAGTTGACCAGTATGTTTATCTCCTTGCGACAGGACCGCTCCTATCGCTACATCCGAGGCATCAGCTTCCAACACGAATGGGACATCAGACTGTGGATGTCTCAATATGGGTGCAGTGCAAAAGGCCTGTTTAAACTGGTCAAACGCTTCCCCTGCTTCAGGGGTCCAGCAGAAGGAAACACCCTTTCTCAACAACCGGGTTACTGGAGAGACTAACTGCGAGAAATGAGAAATGAATCTCCGATAATAATTGGAGAACCCTAAGAAGCATTGCACATCTTTCACACTCCTAGGGGTGGGCCATTCCTGAACTGCCTTCACTTTTCTATCTGCCATCCTAAAACCCTGGGGACTCAAAACCACACCCAAAAATTCCACTTCCGTCACTCCAAACTCACACTTACTGAGTTTACAGTACAAGCAGTGTTCCTGTAGTCTTTGGAGGATCAAGATGACCTGACTAACATGTTGGGTGGGAGTATCTGAATAAATCAGAATATCATCGATATAGATGACAACAAAACGATCGATGTACTCTTTCATGATGTCGTTGAGAAAGTATTGGAATGCCGCAGGGGCATTACAAAGCCCGAACGGCATCACCAAATACTCAAACAAACCAAAGCGTGTTTTAAACGCCGTCTTCCACTCATCCCCGGCCTGAATCCTTACCAAGTGGTATGCCCCACGCAGATCCAACCGGGTGTAAATGTTGGCCTCCTTTACCTGGTCTAACAGGACGGGAATGAGCGGAAGAGGATAACGTTTTTTTAACGTGATTTTATTCAACTGTCTGAAATCTATGCAGGCGTGCAACTCTCCATTCACCTTCGATATAAACAAAAGAGGCGAGGCGGCTGGAGAACGTGACGGTCGAATGAACCCCAAAGAACAGAGATGTTCCAGATATGCTTTCAAATACTTCGTTTCGGAATCAGACAACGCATAAACCCGGCAAGTAGGTATCTTTGCACCCTCCACCAGATCAATACGACAGTCATAGTCGCGATGAGGTGGGAGTCTCTCAGCCTCCACTTCACTAAACACAGCTTGATACCGTTGGTACTCTATAGGTAATGCCACCTCTTTCTCTTCTGCTGTAGCCACTTGAAACACCTGGGCTAAAGATAGCGTGTGTGCTGCTCTGTCCTTCCTTAAACATTGGGACACACATAATTCTGAAGTGAACTGGATGGTCTTTAACTTCCAGTCCATCGATGGGTTGTGTTGCCACAACCAGGGCATCCCTAGAATGATTTCGTATTGTGGAGCCTCTATCATATTTAACACAATGTATTCTACATGATCCCAAGGCTGTCCACAAAGAGACAATTCTAACACCTCTGTATGCTCCACTATGGGACCTGACTTCAACGGGGTACCGTCCACTGCCAGAAATAACTCGGTTTTGTGAGTGGGCACTTTCTTAAGTCCCAACCTCTTCACTAAACCATAGTCGATGAAATTCCCAGTAGCACCAGAATCTACCATAGTGCTCACCGGATACTTTTGTTGTCCTGAGCCTAGAAACATGGACAATACTACGTGTGACACCGACTCTGCACTATCAACTACCCCCAAAGAAGGTATCCTCCATTCTTTAGCGGGTGTTTGCAGACTCTCAGTGCTCTCACTTACATCCTGACTTTCATAAGGGCCTTCGGCTACTACAGCCACCACCTTTTTTGTAGGGAAATAAGAACCCCTCTTCTGAGGTTTCATTGTACAGTCCCGCACATAGTGCCCTTTTTTACCGCAGTACATACATAAGCCTTGGGCTCGTCTGCTTTCTCTTTCTGCTTTGGTTAACGGAGGACGAACTGCCCCTATTTCCATAGCTTCAGGTCCTGATTCTTTCTTGTGTGGGGGGCTCTCCAACTCGTAACCACTCCCTGGTCTACCACCCAGCCTTCGCTCACCTCCCCTCTCAGAGAGACGATGGTCCAACCTCAATGTTAGATTAATCAACCCTATACAACTAGTGGGCTGGGGGTCAATTTGCGCCAGGACATCCTTCATTTCCTCGTTCAATCCCTGATAGTAAAGCGCCATCCTCTTCTCTTCCGGCCAAGCAGTTTCCCCTACTAGTCTATTGAACATAGTCATATACGATACAAGATCTTTTCTCCCTTGTCGTAGACCCAATAAATCGCAGTCTGCACTGAGGGTGGTAGCCCGCCTATCAAACACCCTCTCGAATTCCCTTCGGAAGGCCACCCAATCTGTTAACAAGGTGTCATCTTTGCGTACTAAGGGGACCGCCCAATTCGCTGCATCTCCCGTTAAGTAAGAGATAGCAAAAGCCACTCTAGAATGATTAGTGGGGAAGGAAGCTGGCCTACATGAAAAGTGTAACGTAATCTGGGTTAAGAACATCTGTATCTTAAGAGGGTCCCCTGCGTACCTCTCTGGGCTAGCCAATGGTATTGGCGGGGGCACCGTAACTTGTATCTGTGGAGCTCCCACCGAAGCATCAAAAGGGTTTCGGGTTTGTCTGTCCAACCTTTCTTTAAGGGCCGCTGTTTCGGCACGAGAACTAACTAACTCCTGCTGTACAACCAACAATGCCTGCATTACATCTTCTAAAGTGGTCATCTTTCAGCACACCCTGACCGGGAGGGATATATTTCTTGGGTTAGTCATTCTGTCACAGTCTGCTTCTCCTCGGGATCAGGGTGATGCTGAAAGGGGTCCACCTCCTGATTTCCCCACACTCTGACTATACAGAAATACAGAGCGTAGAGGTAATCAAACGAGGGATAAGTCATCGAAGGGTAAGGGAAGGAACAGCAACGGAAGGGATACCTGAAACGACAAGAAGAAAGAGTTTACACATCAATTCTGACTACTCTCATTCAATTCTCACTAAAGAACCGATACATACCACATTAATCAGGAGGTGACCTCTGCCTCTCTATGTCATAGATACTTCTCTATAAATGAGTGCTTCCTGTAAGAAAACCAATAATTACTGGTGGTTCAACAACACATTAGAACACCTCAATGGACAATCATGCAACACACATACCCTTGTCTCACTTCCCCTGAAAGTATAACAACTCTCTCCAGTAACCCAGCGTGGAATTTTCTTGTCAATACTAAAACATCAGTTCAAGACACTGGAGAAGAAGGATTCAGTAAAGTCTTTCCAAACGATACCAGTTCATCCAAGGACAAAAATAGATCACGAAATAGTATTCCTAGCTGGGCCCAACTAAACATGGAACACTAACAAAAATAGGAATTAATGAATTCGACCTCCTCCGAGGCTTACCAGCTTATCGTAGATATTGGACTGCACCTTTGAATGTTTTGTTGCAAGCGTTTTCTCGCACTCCTTAAACCAAGTGTTCTCCACGGAGTAAGCTGATTCCTTCCTCGCGGCAGCCGCACGCGGGAAGAATCAAAAGTACAAATAAAACCCCGAGGCAGGTTTCCTTTCTTTATCCACCAAAATCCAAAAACCAAACAGTCCTCCGGTTGAAGCACCAAAGCTGAAAACCCTTCCTCGTGGCAGCCGCACACGATAGGGTGAGTTGACAAGGCACGGAGACGCCTTCTCAATGTCCACAGTCTCCGAACTAGGATTCTCCGCTAAGATCCGTTTTTTCTTCACTCGCGGCAGCCGCACGCGATAAGAAAGGACGAAGGCAGGTTTCCTTTCCCAATGTCTTTACAAACAAAATCTTCATTCCTCAGAAAAGCCTACGAGAACACAGGCTTCTATTCTTTGATCCTGAAAACAGTTCCCAAACACGGAACTCGACACCAACACAACCAGGTTCCAAAGAGTAATCACTTACAAGGCCCCCTGGTGGACGCCGGGGATATATAGATTCAGTTCTGCCCTCTCCTTAGCATTCTGGGATATGTAGTCAGGCAGGCGCAACTAGGCAAATCATGACAAACGTGACCTGAAGACACGTGGATTACTTTATTCTTGACCTTTGTTTTGGAACCACAAGAGATTATCGAGCCCTGATGAAGTTCCAATGGAACAAAATGCATTGCCTGAGGCTTTTTTAAAGATTGAAAAAGAATAAAGGATTTAATTTTGGCAAAATTGGAAGCTCTCTGAACTTTTTTCCTTTGTGCACCATCCATATTTCCTAATATTCCGCCCTGTTGCTATATATTGATCTTATCTTACCCGGTGAGTGTGCGTTGCCCTGTCCTGGATGGTGTGTCCTTATTTTCCTTCTCCACCAATTCCATCTCTGTCTCCAGGCTCTCTCTCTCCTTAGCTCTCTGTCTATTTAATGGTATTGAGTTCTAGGCATTTACCTTGTATGACCGCCTTGAAGGCGTCCCAATTGTTGAACGTCAAAGTGTCTTGGGGTGAATTTAGTGTACAAAAATCTGTAATTGCCTCCCCAAGTCCCTCATCAAGCTGTCCCTCATCAGGGAGATCGGAAAGTACCATCTAGGGGTCCCTGGCGCCGTATAGCCCTAACTCAAACAAATTGAAATGAGGCAATGGTCCTAGATCGTGAGTGGGAGAATTTTTCACTCCTGGTGGGAACCCAACAGGCATTGGCTAATAAAGACATAGTCAATCCTAGAATAGGATTGGTGTACGAAGGAGACAAAAGTGTAATCTTTGGTTGTGGGATAAAGAGTAAGCCAGGCATCTCGAAGTCCGAGATTGTGGAGAGTCTGCTTGGCCCCCTCAGGGAAGGAGCTTGTGGCCGTCCTGTGTGGGCGGGTACTGTCTAATTCTGCCTGCCAGGTAAGGTTAAATTCTCCAAATAGGATCATCGGACCTTCTGCAAATTATCCTACTTGATCTAGAAGTGATGTCATAAAAGTGGGTTGGCCTACAATGGGTGGATATGTTGTGACAAATGTGCAGATTTTCCCCCACAATGTCCCCTTCACCATGACTATCCGACCCTCTTTATCGGTTTTGACGGCTGCTGGTTGAAATTTGATTGAGCTATGGAACAGGAGCGGCACCCCTCGTTGTTTGGTAACCGCCGAGTACCTATATATAAGGGGGTATTGTTTGTGGCGTAACCTAGACTCTTCTGCATGCTTTAAATGCGTCTCCTGTAGTGCCACTATTTCATATCGGTGATCCGTTAAGTATTTCCAAACTTTTTGCATTTCAAGTGGCAAGTTTAATCCTTGTACGTTCCATGACACAATAGACAACACCATGGCGTTATTTAATTCCTACCTCCTCCCACCTACCTACCTGATTTTAGCTCTACGCTCCCTAGCTGCTGGGCCTCCTGCTCCAACTACCCACCGAAGGGCCATGTGGGTCAAAGACTGAGTGTAAGGAAAATCTTGTGTCCACCATCAACCCACCCCCGAACCCTTCTCCCCCTTAAAACAAACATCACTGTCCACTGATGTACTGTATCCTGCAAGTCCCCATCATACCCACCCCCCAAACAAAAACAAAATAAGTAAAACCCCAACAATACCAACATCCAGTTGTATCGGATGAAAACTGGAAATTCAACGGTGTAAGTTACCACACAACTGGGAATGTTGGGTGGAGACTAAACCGGAGTCCCCGCCCGCTCCCATCCCGGCTTCTCAAAAGAGTTCTCCATCGATTGGTGCTCACCTAAGAGCGAGCAAGGTATACTTCAATCAGGGCTTTGGTTAATGTCCTCAGGCCACGCACTGACCTTTCAAAGTCGTTCTAGCTGGGAGATACCCCACTCCCTCCAAAAAATGATGGTTTGTGTGATGCACACCTGAGAGTGGTCCGCCACTTCTGGCGGGCTCAATCCCACAAAATGACCCCTGAGAGTTCATTGTCCCGGTGAGGCCTACCCTTCTTTGGAGTATACTGCACCTTTGTTCGCTGACAGTCCATTTGCAAGCTCCATAGGTAGCATTGATAATTTATGCCCTCCCTTCAGGCTTGTGCTCCACTGCTAGTTTCTCTGGCTGCCTTGGCCCGTTCCCCCTTGCGTATCTCACATGCTCACAGTATCTCCAGAGGTGAGACCCAGCACCTGCAGACCCTCCCCGAGTTCCGTGATGTGGCGCATCTTATTATTATATTTGAAGCTCAGTCCAAACGCATCTGTACTTTATGCGGTCATCGCGGAGTTTCGTTGTGATAGGCCGGAATTGTTGCCTCCTTGCCAGTGTTGTGGGTGCCAGATCTTGGTACACGCTGCAGCAAAATCCCTGGAAGGAGATGTCTCTCTTTTTTTAGGCCTCTTGTAAGACGGCTTCCTTTACCTTGAAGGAGTGGAACTTTGTGAGGATGTCTTGTGTCCGACGTCGATCTCTAGTAGACTGTCCCCCTACCCGGTGCGCCCGCTCCAACTTAATCTTGAGCTGTCGTGGGCTGAGAATCTCCGCGAAGACACCCTCAAAGAAGGCCTCCAGATTCTGCCCCTCTGCTCCCTCTTCCAGGTCCCTGATCCGAATGTTGTCTCTTCTGGCCCTGTTTTCTAAATCTTCCGACTTCAACAGGGCGAGCTGTAATTGCTTCTGGAGCTCGTGCATCAGTTCTTGCGTATCCGCAGTCCACTTGTCTAGGTCTTGGGTCTCTAAATCCAGCACTCGCGTGCCTACCGAGTCCACATCTTGTTGGAGCGTAGCCACCTGGGCAGTCAGGTCCGATTTGAGTTTCTTGAAGGAAGATTTAATGTCCTGCGCATGCAGTTCCATCCTAAACTCTTGCAGGGACGCCATCAGATCACCTCTCATGAGTGCCATGGTGTCCATGGATTCTCCCTGCGCTGGTGGTTGTCTATTCTCAGCAGGTGGAAAGTATTGGAGACTTTGGTAGTCGCCTTCTTCGGTGGCATAAGTGCATCCTCAGTGCCCCCCTTGTGTCTATGCGTGTCACGCTGATCGCAGAGAGCGGGTGCCACCACCTTCGTTGTGTTAGACAAAAGCAATGTCCTGATGGTGGTGTCCACACTCCCTAGCCCCCCGCACACAAGACCAGCAAGTCCATTTTGGCAGTCTATAGAGGGGTACACTGTAGGACCCTGGCACCGCTCTTGAGTGCTTGTAAAGTGTTCAGCTACGTAGGGGGCTCAGGGCTCTGCCCCCCTCACCTCAGTACTGCTGCATCCGGGTAGGTAGATCCGCTGTGGGGGCGTTACCTGAACTCCCTCGTGTATGTAGCATTACAATATTGTTCCGACAGCCATGCCAAGGTCAGGCACGTCAGGCAGCTTCCCTGTCTGCCACCGATTCGCAGGCGAGGACAGCCCGACTAGGACCTAAATTGCTTTCGCACCTGTTTGGATCCCCGCGGACCGCAACAATGCCTCTACTGCTCACCGACTACTGGGGCGTCATCTTCCCTCATTGCGGTCTGCCGCCGCATCTCATTGTGTCCCCAGACTCCAGGTGGATCATCTTCAGAGGTGGTAAGTCATGCTCCACACAGCTCTTCTCTGGGAGTCTGCAGGAGGGAGTAGGCTCCCCTGTTCCAATCCAGCCGAAAGGGGAGAGCACCCGTTGTTCAGTGTCCTCTCCTCTCTTCGGGGGGAGTTGGCACCCATATTGCGGTGCCTTGCAGTCACGACCACAGATCCTGGCGATTTCAGATGCAGTACTCCTCAGTCTGCTCACCACTCCTGTAGGGGTCTTGAAGAGGGGTAGGGCTCCCCTGCTCTTGACCAGTTGCACTGATGGGGCACCCAACATTCAGCGGTCTACCCTCACTCAGCTAGTGACAGCCGCCATTTCGCGATACTCCCTCGCCGTGCTCCCTGATCCCGACAGAGCTCACCAGGGTGTCCGTTCCCATCCACGAGGCACCCGATCCTTCCCTACAGGACCCACATCAGGTTAGACACTTGTGTACAAGTTTTGGAGATCTTCAGTGGCGCTTAAACGCTCGATATTTTGGCGTGGACCGGGAGCCGAGGCAAAGCACGTCTACCCGGCCATCTCGCCCGGCCACGCCCCCAACTGTACTATTTTTGATTGTGTTGAAATTAACTCAGCTGATTTACAAAGCTGACTCTAGAAGAAAGATGAGGTAGCAATTGTGATCCCCTCCTGTTTTGTGAGATACATTGTTGTTGTCTTTAGGACTTGTGCACTTTAACACTACTAACCTATGTTAAAGGACTTGTGCTTACTCCTTAACCACTTCGACGCTAATGACAAAGCCAGCTCGTCATGGGCGTTACCTGCCCTGCGCTCATGACGAGCTGGCTTTGTCACAAACAAGCCATTTACTCCTTTCTCAGCGCACAGCAGGTAAACGCGGTAGCGCTGAAGCAGTTAAAACAGTAAAATTGGCCTACACCTGATTGGCACATTTTATGTACTTATAAGTTCCTAGTAAAGTGGAACAACATGTACCCAGGGCCTGTACATTACATGACACTAGTGGGTCTAAAGCACTTATTGTGCCACCCACTTAAGTAACCTTTTAAAACCACCCATAACTTTTGACTTTGCCCCGGCCTCGAGCGACTAGATGCCTGCGGTGGGCTCTTTGATGTATTAGGCATTTGTTTTTTTCTAAAACTTGAAACATTCATATTTTAAATTGGTGTGGGATTTTTCTTGTGTTATCATTGTATTACTCTTTGTGTGCTGCATAAATTCTTTATCCATTGCCTCTAGGATAAGCCTGACTTCTTTTGTGCCAAGCTACCAGATTGTTAAGTACAGGTTATTTTAGTGAATTTTTGTGGTTCACCCGGATAGGGATTGTGGTTGTTGCTTGAGAAGGGTTCACTCCCCCCTCAACCAAAAACCCAAATCCTAACAAGGCGCAATGGAATGCAAGGTTTTTCAGTCTGGAGTTAGTTTAGAGAAAGTTGCTTATTGGTCGCATGGTGGTTTATTGGTCTGGTGCAGGTGTATTTGAAAGGTTTCATCCATATAATGGCAACAGTTTAAAACAAATTAATCACCTCTTAGCACAGATTAATATCTAATGTATCTGTGTTTTTTCAGATACATACAGAGTTTATTTCCCAAGAACTACAGCAGGGAATGGTGGTCTATGGAACTTTCATTGATCAAACTTTTCTTACAAAGACCTATGTTTGAAGATTTGTGCCACATCAATAAATAAAGATTGTAAAACTACTGTACTATTTTTGATTGTGTTTAAATTAACTCAGCAGATTTAGAAAGTTGACTCTAGAAGAATGATGATGCAACACTTCTGATCCCACTGGAAGAAGAGTGCCCCAAACTTGGAGAACTTTAAAACAGGTATTTGAGGGTGTTTCCACCTGTCTCACTTCTCAGTTCTTCTTCCTTCATCCTTGAATGCAGCACAGAAATCATCACATATTCATTTTTTTTAAGATGATGGTACAGCAATATCATCGCTTGCCAATAGAAGGACATAGAGTCATCTAATTTCAAAGAATGTTATGCATGTGTGCGGTCTATTTATTTTAATCATTCACCGCTCAATTGCACATTCCTGCTGGTTAATTTATGAAGTTATTGGTGTCTTTTAGTGCAAACTTGGATGTCTAGGATTAACGTTTTTACAAATCATTTCATTTGAAATATTCTAACCTGCTTCGCAAAAAAGCTGACAGGAAAAGAATCAGATGCAAAAGCATTATATTGTCTTGGTGCTGTTTGGCGGTTTGGACTTCTTCCTACTGACTGTTGTAAGAGGAATGGGATTGTACGAAAAAGGTTACATTTAACATGTTCAAACCGGAGATTTTAAATATTAACTTTGACCTCCACTTTGACAAAACGATTAGCAGTTGCGTTCAAGGAACATTTAAACAATTTAGCAATCAAATATTTTTGCACCAGCCCTAAATGAATTTATGATGTTACAATGCACACAATTACAATGCATACCTTTACAACAAGGTTTTTACATCGCAACTACCATAACAACGCATGATTTTATAATGCATGCCAGTACTGTTGTTGTATAGCTTTATTTCGAAATATTTATCATTTCATAAAAGCATTACAATGTAAAAACAAGTGTAAAAATAAAAACAGTTGTGCAGTTTGACCATCAAAACAGACAGATCAATAAAAGACAGTAAAAATGTACAACAATTGTGGGAATCAGCCATCTAAAATACATTTATACACACATAATAAATCATCCTTAAAGGTAGAAAAGGGACACAGCAATGGATAGCTGGGGCCAGTGGAATCTGGATAGGTAACCTTACTGGAGGATCATTTTCCTCGCAGATCTTATCCCCCAAGCCCATCCCAAGAATTTGGCCAAGCCACAAGCAAACAAGGGGTGAGGGTCTGATCTTAGCTTCTGTAAGGCCTCCATGTATGACCGAGTGCCCAGCCTCAAACAGAGCGGTTTCAACCATCTGCGGCGAGGAGCAGCATACGCTGGACACTCAAACATTAGATGGGAAATGGATTCAACCCTATTAGTACAGAAAGGGCAGGTTGCTATAGTTTGCCAGGGTGGTTTCCAATTTGCTGTCCATGTGCCAAGAGGCAAAACTCCAACCCTAAATTTGAAATACAATGCCCTATCTGTTGGGTTGGAGATCACATCCAGGTAGGGTTCTCTAAAAGGGAGGTCTTTAATAACCAAAAACTCAGCAGCAGATCTACATAGATTAGCGTGACTCACTCTCTCAATTTCCACCCACGCCCAAAATATTTTCTTTAACAACTGTTTAGGTGGTGAAGATCTATTGGCCCATGCGTCTCCCAGACCCAGTTCGCAAAGGAGGCGCTTAACTTCTGAGAGCCAACCGATCTTACACCAACCCGGGGTTGAGAGGAGTTCGCGTAGTGCATCCGCGTAGCTTGCGAGTTCAGGGACATTCCATATACGGGCCCATAAAAGAAGGGGGCGTAGCTTGGCCTGCTCAGCTATGGATCGTGTGCCTGTGTCAAGTAGGAGAGGAAGGGTGGGCGAGCTATGAGGGAGCCTCATTAGGTCTTTGTGAAATTTGTTCTCAAGATGGGACAGAGTGTCAAATTTCTGGGTACCCCACAACTCTGCCCCGTACAGCGCCGCACTCACAGCTTTTGCCCTATAAATATCTAATATCACCCCGATAGGTTTAAGGGGAGAGGCACGATGTTCTTTTAATAAAGCGCCCGTGACCCTCCTATGAGTCAGGATAGTTTTTTGGTGATGCGCCTTCCAACTCATAGAGTCACAGAGTCGGATGCCTAAATAATCGAATTCCCTTACCCTTTCTAATGGAACTGAGTCAAGGGATGGGGGGTGCACTGTCTTCCTCGGGGGATTCAGCACCAGGAATTTGGTTTTACTGATGTTAATAGCCAAGCCCCTGGCATCGCAAAAGCCCTGGAACCCTGTTAACAGCGTTTGGAGGCCCATCGGGGATTTCTAGATCAACAGGGTATCATCTGCAAACAGGAGAGTTGGTATCTTCCTGCCCGCCAGGGAGGGTGCGTCTGCTGGTAGTTGGAGAAGATGCTCCACCACTCCGTTTAGATATAATGAAAACAGAGTGGGGGCTAGCACACACCCCTGGCGGACACCCCTGTCTACAGAGATACAAGGTGTTTTTTGGCCCTGCGCACCCCATCTGATTTGGGCAAAATTGCTTTCATGGAATTTAATGATCAATGCCAACAAATACGGGGGCATGCCCAAACCCTCGAGGACAGCCCACAATTGGCTGCGTGGGACTAGGTCAAAGGCAGTCCGCAGATCTATAAAGGCGAGGTACAGACTGCCTTTGCCCAGTTTAACCACTTTCCAATAGAGCATTAGGAAACGAAATGTCTGCTCAATCGTGCCAGTTCCTGTTCTGAAACCGGCCTGAAAGTCAGACAAGACCTGCATTTCCTCCGCCCACTGCAAAATCCTCCCTAAAACTACCTTCCCTGCTACCTTCTGGGTGGAATCAAGCAGACTTATAGGTCGGTAGTTAGCAGGGTCTTCCCTACACCCTTTTTTAAAAATAGGGACGACTTCCGCACCCCTCCATGAATCTGGGAAGCCTCCGCCCTTCATGGCCTCATTCAGGAGTTTGGCAATGAATAAGCTCCACGCCTCCATATTAATCCGGAGCAAGTCACCAGGAACGCCATCTGGGCCTGCCGCCTTGTTGGGCACAATGCACTTGATCGCTACCTCAACCTCCTTAGATGTGAAAATGGGGTCTAGATGAGGGCTAATGTCCGGCACTCTGTAACTGGGGCCTCTAATCTGGCCCAAAGCCCCTGGTGGGTTAGAATAGAGTTTGGAAAAATGAGCCAACCAGGCCTCCCCTGTGATGTTACATGTCAGCAGTGAGTCGACCGGCCTGTCCCTACCTCTAAGCAAGGCCCAGAAGCCCCTTGAATCCTTGCTGGAGCAAGCGTCCATTAGATCTCTCCAGAAGTTTGTTTCATGGGTATCCTTTGCCACTGCTTGGGCTTTTTTATAGTTTTTCCTAGCGAATGAAATCAGAGCGGGGTCTTTCTTACCAACCGCCCGGATAAGTTCGCTTTTAGCTATGCGACAGGCGGGGGAGTACCATTGGTCTCTACCCCTGATCACAGCTCTCCACTTTGCCCTGGCCCCACCCTGAGGAACCAAGAACAAATTACTAAGTGATGCAATGGTCTCCGTAAATGTCGTGAGAACGGCATTGTCGGAATCCAATGCCCCCAAGAGACGCTTAGCATCCGTCATTATGGTCCCTACTTGAGCCATTCTCGTTTCGTCCGAGGCGACCGTAGCCCATTTTAAACGCCTCCCACAATTAGATGGGACAACTTCGTGGGACGATTTCCAATTAGACCAGGGCAATACTAGATCCCCTGTCTCCCACGGGAGGGCAAGTGAAAGGACCAGCGGGTTATGGTCGCTGTCCGATGTTTGGTGGACGTCCATGTCTTGAAAGTACTCCCAGAGGTTATGGTTTAACAGTATATAATCTATTCTCGAGGTGTAGCCCACCCTATTAAAGGTGTGCGCACCCCTGGTATCTGATTTAGAACGGCCATTTGTGGCTCTGAGGGCGTATTCTAAACAGAGAGAATTAATGTCAATGGCATTCTGGGTCCATTTTTTGATGGGGTCAAGTACGAGCAAAGGGATGCCTCTCTTAGCATCGTCCTCCCAGGTGTCCAAAATGTCTTCGCTGGCCAGCGGTTCAAAACAGCAATTAAAATCCCCTGCCAGGACAATGAGGGAGTCAATGTTGCAACCGCTAAGCTCCTCTTCGACTCCGGTTGAAGCTAGGGAGGAGGAATTCCCCCCCCTGGCCCCCCTGAGATACAGATTGAACACTTCTAAGATCCTGCCCCCCGGACACTGTATAGTAAGTCTCATAAGATCTGGGGATTGGGTATTTATATGTTTTATGGTGAGCCCCAGTGAGATACTGACCCAGATAAGAAGGCCACCAGAAGGGCGGCCTTTGTTGCCCTTGGATCTAAAAGCTGGTACAGAGTACGTCGTGAAACCCACCCTGTGCAAGGGCTCCAAGCACCAGGTTTCTTGGAGGAGGCAAATCCCGAAAGGCTCCACAAAGGAGTTCCAGTCTGGCTTATCGAAATTTCGTGCAAGCCCTGCCACATTCCAGCTTAAGATCTTGAGCTGGGAGTTGACTGCAGGTCTTTTACAGGTCAGGTGGGCAGGAGCTAGGGGAGCAGCATGAAGGCCGCCAGGCCAGGAGGACTGGGAAGGAGCTATAGGTGGCGACGGATCAAGGGGTATCTTGCTCTCAACTACGGAAGTGCTAATGATACAGTCAGAGTTGGAAGGGTGCAGCAGGCCCTGTGCGGGGGAAGCCTGGGTCATGAATTGGATCGAAGGGGTAGTACTAATCACAACCAGGGTAGTCGTCAGGGGGCGGGTCTCAGCTTCCAGCGGAGAGGCATTAAGTTGGAGTGATGGTACCGGAGGGGGAGACCTTGGGAGTCAGTCAACATCCTCAAGGCTGCCAAACCTGTTAGAAGTTGTAATACCGAGCCAGCCTCTAGTTGGATTATAATCCCTAGAGGAGTACCCCCAGCTGGGCTGTTGGGGAACCATGGACCAATTGCCCCCCTGTGGATATGCAGCGCATGGTGGGTAAAAGAATGACAGAGGTCTCGGGGCAATGGAGGAGCCCCCGTCTTGACTCACCCAGGAGCAGATATGATTAGCCGTGAAAAGATCGTCAAACGTCACAACTATGCAGTCGCCGGGGATAAGTTTCCTTGTTGTTCCTACCCACGGTACTCTGCGTACCATTGTGACTCTACTCCTCCTACCATTAGGAATCGGTCTGTAGGTGTTGAGCCAATGCATGACCTTGTTATGTAAGGAGTGCTGGTGTTCGTAATGGCCGTTCTCTATTTCCGGGACACCCGTCAAAACCGCCACATAATCATTAGCTTCAGGAGGGAGATCAATATATCCCCCTCGGAAGTTGCTCTTGGTGTGGGGACCCCCAGAAGAACGAGTGAAGGTTTTATTCTGGGAGACCTGGATGGGACGGAGGCTAGAGCTAGTGGGATTCTGTAACCTCGAGGCAGCCAACTTAGTGCGAGTGTGTGGATGTAGGGTGGGAGCGCTTGAAGTGTTAGCCCTGGGCTGGGGAGCCGGGTTTGTGGAGACAACTCTCTTAGTACGTGGTTTAGGGATGGGCTGAGTGGGACAAGGCGCAATAGGGTTGGGTGACGGGCCAGGCAAAGCTGTGGAGGAAGGGGTGGGAATCTGGGGAGCCATATTATTCTCTATCAAACCCTGGTGTTCAAGACCTCTCAGGCCAAGGGTGGCCAGAGCAATGATGCTTTTCTCCATCTCTAGGAGGTTATTCTCAATTCGGGAGAGCCTTAAATCCAGGGGGGATAAGAGACTTTTCAAGGTGTCCCAAACCACTCCTATGAATTCCCTATCCCTCCCCTCCTGATCAGTTAGAGCAAGGTCTGCTCTCTCAGTTAATAGAATTCTTTCCGGTGCCACTGAAGCTAACCCCACGTTATTATTGCACCAAGGAGCCTGCGGGGAGGTATAGAGCTGATGTGTTACCTGCAGTAGACAAGTTAACCCCCTGGTTTTTGGTCTTTTTCTGTGGAGAAGTTGTACTGGGGGAGCGTTTTCTCTTATTTGGATTGACCGGGATGCTATCTAGTCCACCATAGGAAGTGGATGCAACAGAAATATCTGAGGGATATGAAGTAGAAATGAGGGGATGGGGAGGGCTATCCACAGGGATGGGCGGACCCTCAGGCAAAGCTAGTGAACACGGAGGTGTGGAGGGGATGAGCAAAACTGGGATGTCGTGGACATCAACCAGTGTTGATACTCCCTGTGGATTATGTGCGCGATTTGGGGTGATAGCAGATGCTATGTGCCCTAGGGAGGATTTCTTAGAAGCAGCGAATTCGAGTGACAGCTTCCTGGCAGCTTCCAGGTCAAGGGACACTCTAGTTTGGAGTTTGGTAATTTCATGGTCTATGGCGATATTCGTGCGTGTGATGAAATCATCCATAGGCCCATTGTGTACCAGCCCCCCCTTGGCCGCCCTATTGCGAGTTACACGAGTACACATACAGGCAAACAGAAACTATCAGCCAAAACAACAAGAATGAGCAGTCACAGATTCAAAGGAGCAAGGGAAGGACGAAAGAGAGAGGGCCCAGACCAGACCGCTCAGACCTCGAACGGCCTCAAACGGCCCGCTCTTAGCCCGGTCTTCGCCCCGGGCTGCGTCCCGCGCTGCGGGAGAGCTAGGACAGTAAATAGGAAGTCGTGAGGGGTGGGGGCGTGGCAGCAGGGAGAGCGGACCGGAAGGTCGAAAATGGTCTTGCAGGGACTCCTGGGTACTGGAGTCCCCTGCACGCTCGCAGCCCCGCTGACCACACTCACCCGGTGCCCTGGTTGCAGCCCGTCAACAATTGCCCCGGTGCCTGGTGAGTCGAAGCGGCACCCGCGGAGCGGGTGCGGCGAGATGTGGGCTGAAGTCCAGAGAATGCCGCTTCAAGTAAAACAAACAAAGTGCCTCCGTGCTATGGATAGCGTCCCACAGGTGAAGAGATGAGGGAAGTTTTTAAGGCCACAGAGGGGCGGGGGGGCGTGGCAGCAGGGAGAGCGGACCGGAAGGTCGAGAATGGTCTTGCAGGGACTCCTGGGTACTGGAGTCCCCTGCACGCTCGCAGCCCCGCTGACCACACTCACCCGGTGCCCTGGTTGCAGCCCGTCAACAATTGCCCCGGTGCCTGGTGAGTCGAAGCGGCACCCGCGGAGCGGGTGCGGCGAGATGTGGGCTGAAGTCCAGAGAATGCCGCTTCAAGTAACACAAACAAAGTGCCTCCGTGCTATGGATAGCATGCCATTACAACACTTTTTTAGAAATGACCATTACACCGCATGCCATTACAACACATGCCATTACAACACATACCATTGCAATGCATAATACTGCTGGGGCAACTGTGGGGTAAGTGTTGGATAGTGTAGGGGTAACAATTACTCTTCTCACTCCAGTCAGTGCAACAGTAGTGTAAGTGTTGGATAGTGTAAGGGTAAAAATTACTATTTCCACTCCAGTGAGCGCAACAGTAGGGTAAGTATTGGATAGTGTAGGGGTAAAGATACTATCCCCATGTACCCCAAAACCCATACCCACCCTAAAACAAAAAAATCCCCATTACTTACCTTATAATGTGTTTTAATGGCATACGTTGTAATGGCATGCATTGTAATGACATGCGTTGTAGTGAAATGCGTTGTAATGGCATGCATTGTAATGGCATGCAATGTAAAGGCAGTTGTGTTGTAACAGCTGTGTTGCAGAGGTAGTGCGTTGTAATGACTGCATTGTAAAGGTTGTTTTCCGCCTTCAATGTATGATTTGTGAGAATGATGGCAAAACAAGTGGACACATTAAGCAAGATATGTGAAAAATATAGAATTAAGTGCAAATAAAGAGAGAGCCTTAGCATTGGCTTGCTTGGGTATTCGTAGGCGCACACTCGTCAGTAATATTTTAAGTGGAGTAAATCTCAAACAGAAAAGCATTGGAGCTTCATAAACCATACGATAGACGGGTAGCTCATGTAGAATATGCTCTGGCTATTCATGACTCGCCTATCCAAATCTGTTTATACCTCCATTAGTAGAGGTTTAGACAATTGAAAGTGGGAGGTTGCCTCAGTTTAGACATATTCTTCAAAATGGCAATAATAAAGCTTTTTAAGTTTAAAGAGGGATTTATTGAAATCATGAATGGGATTCATTCATTGAAATATATTTGAATACAACATTAGAAAATGCAAAGAAAAGAGCACTGTCAATAAAAATAGAAATAAGGGGGAGGAAGAAGGGAGAAGGAATTAAGTACAAATGACACAACGTTGCATAAATGTCTGATTGTAAGTATTAACAGAAAAAAATCATATAATATAAATCAAACAATAATAACTAGATAAGAAAAACATTGCAAGAAAAAATGCACTTCTTGAGTTAAAGGAGAGAGTGTAGGAAACGTTGGCAGGGTCATCTAAAAACTGAGTAACTACTGTGTAGAGTTCTTGCCATTTCAAAACAATAGTCATAGGATGCATATAGGCAGTATCTAATCTATGATTGTAACAGACTGCGTACCACCATGTTTTCGACGATAACTGTGTAGAGTTTTTCCATGTTTAGTGATTTGATGAAATGCAACTGCCAGCAAAAGTCTATTATTTGCACATTGATGGAAACATTACCCCACACAGTTGATCCCAAACTTGGTGCCAGAAATTGCAAACATGGGGACAAGTAAAGCTTAAGGGCCCTATTACGATATCGGGTGAAGTTTCCTCTGTCCGACATCGTCTCGGTCATGGGACTGACTGACCCCTGGTCAGCAGTCCCAACCAACTAATTAGGATGTGACCGAACACTGTTCGGTTGCATTCCTATACTTTACAATCGGAGCACGTATTCTTGCTGGAATACATGCTCACATTGTAAAATAGGGGGTGCAGTTTATCCCTGCACCCATGGTAGGCACCTCAAGCTGCCTGTCACGGGGTGCAGGAATAAATAGGGGGGTGCCATGGGTGCCCCCTCGGCCTCCAACCGCAGGCTTTGCACCCATGGGGGATCTGCTGGGGGCCCTCAAAGTTGAGTTCCGACAGCCCTCCTGTGTCGGAAAGGCCGGTACAGAAACGCTGTCAAAATCCGACTTTGTAATCCCTCGGGCAGAAAGAGCCGCCCTTGGGACGGCAGACAGCCAGTCAGAATGACCGTCGGATTCCTTTCTGACTGCCTCTATTGTAATGAGGCGGGCGGAAAGGAATCCGACCAGTACATTACGATGCTGTCGGAAAGGCTCCGACTGACGGTAGGAGCCTTCTCTGACAACATCGTAATCGGCCCCTACATTTTTTTTTTTTATATTTCTTTTTATTGAAGTAAAAAACAAATGAACATGTAAGAAAAAACAATACAAGGCAGTACGTACATAAATGTGTCACATCAATGCGAGGATAGGGATACACAGATGCAATTCAATCGTCATAAACACGGGGGAGGCAAGGGAGAGGAAAATGAAACAGGAGAAATGCTTAAAGGGTTGCGGAAGGAACATCAGGATGGGAGGGTGGCAGTTCAATGTCTAAGTCCGCTGGGGGGGGGAGTACATATTCCACCACGATACGAATTCCATTGGTTCCAGACCGTCCCCCATTTTCGAGGTCTGCCACGGGCAACGTACACCATCTTCTCTCTGAACATGCACCAATCCATGTTTTGTTTCCATGCCAGAACCGTGGGCGGCCTCTGGGCACCCCATAATTGGGCTTTGTCTCTCTTGGCAATCATATTGCCCAGGGTTACCCATTGAAGCTGCGCCACATTGTAGTCATTCGGCTCCCACACGTTCAACAAGCATCGCCTAGCCTCGGGCATCAACTTCACACCCGTGACCTCACTCATAACTTCATGCACACGAGTCCAATAGCGCGCCACCGTAGGACATTCCCAGATTATGTGGAAAAGGGTACCCACGAGACCACAACCACGCCTACACAGCCCATCCTGAGAAAATCCCATGTGTACCAGACGCGGACCTGTAACATAGACTCTGTGAAGAATTTTGAGTTTAACAAACCGAAGGCGTGCCGGAATTGCCACCTCCTTAGGAGAAGACACCGCCGCCTGCCAATCCTCATCATCCAGCTCCAAGCCATCACTAGTCCAAGCCTCTCGAAGGCGACAGAGGAGGTCAACCCTGTGGTTTATCAACTTTTTATATATTAGCGAAATCGTGCTGTCTGGGACATACCCGTCCAGTATACGGCCCTCGAGCGGGGATGCCTCCGGAATATCCGCACCCACAGGAAAAACAGATAACAACGTGTGTCGGATTTGCGGTGTCCACACATCGGCTACCCTGCAGATACCGATTACGTCCCACTTATCGAATCCCTTCGTTTTCCATAGAGACCCCAGTCTCTCAGACACATACAACGGGGTCGCTCGAGTCAATTTATCCGCCCAACCCAGGGCAGCCGTGGCGCGATACCATACCTGTACCGCTATCCTTGTGGAGCCCGTGAGTGCCCTTCCCGCAGATCGTGCGTACAGAACTCTATCGTAGTCTCCGCCTGGCAACAACCACTTATCCATCTCAAACACCGGATTTGGCACGGGACCATAAGTACAGTGGGTAATCGCCCCCATCTGAGAGGCCCAATAATAACAACGAATGTCAGGAAGCGCGATTCCACCATCGTACCACGGGAGCGTCATCTTCGCGAGAGCAATACGGAGACGACCCCCCCATAGCAATTGCCTCTGTAGACTCTCGACCTCCCGAAAGTAGCTAGCAGGCACAGTGTCGAAAGTGTTCTGCAACGCATATAAGAACCGGGGCAGAGACATCATCTTAAACAATGCCGCCCGTCCTAGAGGGGAGAGGGGGAGCCTACGCCAGGTGGCCACGTCAGACCTGAGGCGCTGAAGCGGAGGCAACAAATTACGCTCATAACAGAGTGCGGGGTCCAATGTGATAAAGATCCCGCACCACCTGTATAGGACATCCACGAGGTAAGAGGGGAGCGTCGCCCGAGAGAACATAAATACAAGACTTGGACCAACTGATGACAAGACCAGAATTTTTACGGAAAGAGTTCAGGACGTAAAACAGGACCGCCAGCGACTTCCGAGGGGACGTGAGATACAACAGGATATCGTCCGCATACAATGACACGCAGTCTTCAAAGTCTGAAGTCCATCGAATGCCCTTCAAGGACGGCTCCCACCTCAGCCAGGCTGCCAGGGGTTCCAAGGCAAGAGCAAAAAGAAGCGGGGACAAGGGGCAGCCTGGCGCGTCCCTCTGCCAAGCGTAAAAGGAGCGGAAACTCGACCGTTTACCACCACTTGAGCTAAAGGATAAGTGTGAAGCAACTTCACCCAGCTAATAAACACCGGGACGAAACCGAACTTCGCGAGGGCCGCCCAAAGATATGGCCATTCCAGCGTATCAAACGCCATTGTGGCATCCAAAGAAGCCAAAATGGCCGGCTCACGTAACGTTTCCGCCCTACCGAGGGCGCCGTGCAGGCGCCGGAGGTTCAGAGCCGTGTTGCGATGTGGTATAAAACCGGATTGGTCGGGGTGAACCAAGATGCCGATGACGGTGATTAAGCGAGTAGCAAGCAATTTTGCCAGGATTTTAGGCTCGGCATTTAAGAGAGATATGGGTCTATATGAGGTGCAACGGTCGCGCGGCCTCCCCATCTTGTGTATTACAACAATAGAAGCCAGTCGTTGATCAGGAGGGAGGGAACCCGTTTCCAATGACTCCAAAAACATCGACCTAAGATAAGGGGCTATCACATCGGGCGAAGCTTGTAGAGCTCAATGGGGAGTCCATTCGGGCCTGTGGCTTTCCCCGATCAAATGGCATGGATGGCATTTGCCACCTCCTCGACAGTAGGCGTGGCATCGAGGAGTTCCCTTTCAGGGTCCGACAAACAAGGCAACGCGATATCCCGCAAAAGTAGCCGAGAATCCTGCTCAGGTCTATCCGACACTGGGGAATACAAATCCCGGAAATATTCCGCAAGACACTCCACAATCTCAACAGGGCCAGTTAGTCTCGCTCCATTTGCACTCTCAAGCACCGGAACCACACGACTAGCACACTCCTTCTTATCCAACCACGCCAGCAATTTCCCGGCTTTGTCACCTCCATCATACAGACGTCCCTGCTGCTCTCTACTCAATACTTTCGCAGCATCAGTAACCAGTGCTCTATAATCAAGTTTCTTAAGACTAAGGAGGTGCAGCTTATCTTGGGTAACCCCCGAATCGAACTCCCCTTCCAAAGCAGTTATTTCATTTTCAATTCGAACAACCGCCTCCTGTTTACGTTTCTTAGCATTGCTAACTAAGGAAAGGGCCTGGCCCCGAATGACAGTCTTGTACGCTTCCCACAGTGAAACAGAGGAGGACACAGAGCCCACATTCTCCGCAAAGTAATGATCTAGCGCTTTAATCAGTTCCGCCCGCACCCTGGGGTCCCGAAGGTACCAGGGGTTAATCGGAGCCACCCGACCCTCAGTTCCCAGCTTCGTGTCCATGACCAACCATAAGGGGGAGTGATCGATATGCCCCTGGCCAGATGTTTAATCTCCCTGATAGAGGAGGCTTGCGAAGAGGGCATCAGCACATAGTCTAGTCTTGAGAGACTACCGTGGACACCGGAGTGGAATGTGTATTGCAACTGTCCCGGGTGGAGCAGTCTCCAACAATCGACCAGTCCCAGAGTGTCCAAGATGCCACCCAACCAGGATTGAGACTTCGCAATTTCCCTGGGATGGTAGCGATCACACATCCCGGAGACCACTGAATTAAAATCTCCACCCACCACCAACTGACCCTCCGGAACTCCCAGGATCACTTTCCCCAAATCAGCAAAGGTAGCAGTCTGCAAACCAGGCGGAACATAGACAGAGAGGAGGGTAATGACCCTCCCCTCCCAGCGCCCGACAATGGCGGCGTACCGCCCTCTATCATCGAGGATAATATCATCAACCTGAAGTGGGAGGGAGTTCCTGACTAGAATACCAACCCTTCGGGAGCCAGAGGTGAATCCGGAGTGCGCTAAGAGACGATAACCACGCCTGTTCATAGCATGGCATGTATTGCCTATTAAGTGCGTCTCCTGTATCAGCACCACATCAGGGGATAAACTACGTAAAAGTTGTAATACCACCCCTCGTTTTATCCTGTCTCCCAGCCCATTGACGTTCCAACACAATAGCCTCAATCCCCTACCCCCATCCCAGAAACCAATCCCATCCCCATCCCACAACAGATGCGACACAGAGCTACAGTAGATCATCAGTACATTGCCTTGAGAGAAACAAAAGAACAGTAACTTCGCCCCGTCTACCCCCAACAGATCCCAAACATCACACCCCCCACCCTGCACCCCTGCGTGAGACTAAAAAGCCACCCCAACTTGCAGTGTGCCTGTCGCCCTAACACACAACTAATCTACGAAAAGAACCCTAGAGGAGGAAAGACCCACCCAACCCCCGCCTGTGCCCCCGAAGGACAGTACATTAGCAAACAAATTTGCATAGCATCAAACCGCTGCCAAAAGTCAATACGTTGATCCGGGAGCCGATCTCACCCCCTATTCCTGCTCCACCGGGCCGCCCTCGGCTCCTCCTGAATACTCAGAGTGTTCTTGCCGCATGGGCAGTGTGTCAAGCCAGTCTCCTGCAGCCTCAGGATGGTTAAAGAAGAAAGTCCGGTCTTCGTACACCACACGTAGCCGGGCCGGGAAGAGCATAGCATACTTCATGTCTCTGTCTCTTAATCTCCTTTTCACCCCTTGGAACTCCAGTCGCTGTTTCTGTACCTGCTGGGTGAAGTCCGGGTAAAAACTCACTGCAGTGTTTTCAAAGGCAGTGGGACCACTCTGGCGCGACACTTGCAGGATCGCGTCTCTGTCCCTAAAGTTGAAAATCCGAGCAATGATGGGTCGCGGGGTGGCCCCCTGCTTGGGCATTCCTCCCGGATCCTATGAGCCCGTTCCACAGCGAAGAACTTACTGAGCCCCTTGGGGGCAAGGTGGTTCACAACAAGGTCCTCCACAAGCAGGTCGACAGAAGAAGCATCCGCCTTTTCCGGGACACTGACCACACGAATGTTGTTCCGTCTTGCACGGCTTTCAAAATCTTCCAGGCGTCGGGAGAAAAAATCGTGTGAGGATCGCAGGTTACTGACCTCCGCCTGTAGATCAGAGACATCGGTGGTAAGACTGGAGGTCTTTAAATCGAGAGATTTGACCTTTTCATTAGTCTTAGCTAGATCTGCCCTGATCAGAGTGACATCAATGGCAACTGTGTCCAGTTTGTGGGCCAGGGCTTCGTACTGTTGACCCAGCGAGGCCTTCATGCCAGCAATGGCGCCCATGACATCGCTCAGCGTCAGGTCCTCACCCGTCGAGGAATCTTCTCCAACGTTGCTCGGGGATTTAGTCGGTCCCCCCGGAGAGCTCTTGGAAATAGTGTATCTGTCCATAACGTTCGACTGTACGGAGCTCCCACGGAGAGCCGGCTTGGTCTTGCGCTTCTCACCCTCGGGCTTGGTGGCCATCTTGGGTTCAGCGCCCCGGAGGGGAGCCTTGGACCTGGTGAAAATGGCTACACTCGACGCGACCAAAACAGGTCCTCAGGATAAAGTGGGCACTTCACACCACACGATAAACCACAGTAGGCCAGCGCGGAGCTAGAGTTGAAGCAGGAGAGCAGAATGCGACCAGTGCAGGTCAGGGCAGATCAGAGTTGGGGCGGTCTCAAGGCCAAAACCGAAACCGAAAGTGAATGGCGGGGCGAGAAGACTCGGGCAAGCCGTTGTTGTTCGATTACTGCCCGGCTGGCAGAGAAATCGAGCCCGGGTCAGCACCAAGGAGCAGGCCAGAAAAGTTCAGGAGCCCGTAACTTCGGCTCCCAAGCTCCAAATCGAAATCCAAAACCAGCTAGTAGGTCAGCCAGGTTGTGCCAGTAACGACTTGTCGTCGTAGACAGGATAAGATGCAGGATAAACGACGGAGGCGGCGATGGTCCGGGAGCCCTGTGCTCACGCGACCATTCTGGTTGCGCGCGAAGCTCCTCCCCGGCCCCTACATTTTTAAGGTCAGCATGTTGTGCAGAGCACGCCCATCATGTGTCAGGAGTATCGGAATTAATCTCATGAGGAAGAGCAGGCATTCTAAAAAGTCTACTATAAACAAAAAAACATTGTTTGTGTAGTATTAGCTGCATGAGAGGTTTTCCTAATCTTGATCAAAATCTCTTTCCATGTAGAGATAGGCAAGGTAACTTGAAGGTCAGTTTCCCAAGCAAGTTCTACTGGGGATTTCGGATGATCACTAATTGTATGTTGGAGGAATGAGTAAATAGGAGAGGCTTTTGGGTTTGTAATTAAAAGGTTGGTTAAATTAATGGAGGAAGGTTGATTAGGGAGGGCAACCAACTGAAAAAAAGTGTATGATTGCGATATGATATTTTGGAGGAGCAAAAATGTATGACGAGAAGCAGATGATAAACCAAACATTATGGGAGCCTCTAAGAAAGAAATAAAATAATCATTAATATACAATAGTTTGACCCAAAGTAGTCCTTTAGTTCTCCAAGAGGGCCAGTATATAGGCCCATTATTTAGTGATATAAAACAATTATGCCAGATTGAGGATTACAAAAAAGTTTCCAAATTTAGAGTGACTTGGAATAACTGAACTCAATAATGTATATGTATGTTGAGCAATCGGGGTACATATCTTCCGAGGTGTGCGCATAAATTTGATGAGTTCAAGAAACGAAAATGGAGAGAGAAACTCTCGTTCTAAGTCTACCTATAATGGAGTAAAAAAAAGAAGGAAAATAAATCTAATGAACAGATTGCTTTAAAAGAAATGCTTTATGATAACTAGCAAAATCCGGAAAATTTACGTCTGCTTTAACGATGCTTCAATTCAGACGGGGACTTACACATTTTGTTTTATTCCCTATAAAAGATGATAGATTAGAATAAATATTGTTATAGGATTTAACCGCTATATATTGAATGGAATATTAAAAATAGTAAATAAAATATTAGGGACTAACATAATTTTAATTGTATCCAACTTGTCGTACCAAGATAAGTGTAAAGGGTGCCATCTCGAAGTTAAGGAAGCAATCTTATGAATTAATGCATCTAAATTGATAGAAATAGAGTGAGTGAATTGAAGAGATTTAATTTGAGTAGCTCTCAATGTAAAGTTGGAAAAAGATAAGTCCTGTTGAAAAGAAAATATATTTAAGGGTACAATTTCACATTTGTCAGTATTCAATTTATAACCAGCAACCAGATTATAAAATGTGACCTCTGGTGAAAAAGCAAGGAGGTAGGAATGAGATTGTGAAATAAATAATAAAATATCATCTGCTTATGGTTCTAGTTTGAGCATTGTAGGAGAACCCATTGATGATTCTAGACAAAAACGGTTTGAGTCACAGTGCCAAATTAAAGAGAAATGGAGATAGAGGGCGTCCCTGCCTAACTTTCCTATCCAGAGGAAAGAAAGTATTAGTAATACCATTAGCACAAATGGCAGCTTGTGGTGATGAGTACAAAAGGGAGACCAAATTAATAATTTTAGGTCCAAAACCAATCCACCGGAGAGGATTAAATAAAAAAAGACCAATTAACCCTGTCAAAAGACTTTTCAGCATCTAAGGCAATGGCTGCCAAGGGTTCAGGGAGATCAGAATACTTAGATATAATATCAAAGAACAAACAAGTGTTGTCTGAAAGATATCGACCTGCGACAAACCCTGATGCTCCTTCCCGAGAAGATTGGACAGAAGATCCTATAACCTAGTAGCCAGAGCCTTGATAAAAATCTGATAATCTAAATTGACCAAAGAAATGGGTATGTTGTTTTTCCAATAATGCAAATCTTTACCATCTTTCAGGATAAGACAAATAAGTGTTTCGAGAAAGAAAAAGAAGTGATAGAAGAATCAGAAAAAGATTGAATTAAAGTAAGTAATTTGGGTAAAAGAATATAGGACAAATGAACGCAAAACTCTGTAGTAAAACAGTCGCGCCCAAGGGCTTTATCTTTTTGAAGGGAAAGCATAGCACAATGTAGTTCAGAAAGCAACAGTTCCTTTTCCAGAGAAGAAAATCAATTTGAGAAAAATCTGTTTTTTGAATAGAGGAAAGACATTGTAGAATGTCTTGGTCTGAAGGTGAATGTTCAGGTGTATATAAATTGGCATAAAAGGAAAGAATTGATCCAAAATATCTGAGTCCATGGAGTAAGTATGACCAACATCATCTATAATGGGTTCTATAAATAGTTTTTTTGTTTAATTTTAGGATGATTTGCTAGCAATTTGCCAGCCTTAAAAGCATCCCAAATGGTACAGAAGAAAATAGTTTCAGAAAGATTAAAATGAAAGTATTCATGATAAAAGGAAGAGTAGCAGCAAGTAAAATCTGTATCCATCGGTAAAGAGTTATTAAATCTCCACCGTTTAGGAGAGTCACGTGTAGGTAAACGGTCCAGCTGAATTGACACTGGGGCATGGTCAGCGATTGGAATGGTGCCTATATCTGCACTAAGCAAAGATTGAGTAAGATGATGGGAGAGAAAGATAAGAGCTATCCTAGATTGGGCGTGATGAACTGGGAAAAAAATAAGTGTATTCCCTCTTGGAAAGATTACATAGTTGCCAGGAATCCATCAAGTGACGTTGACAAGTAGCATGTACAAATGTTTTTTGTGATTTATTGGGAATGTAGTGAGCTGAAGAGTGTCTATCAACCATGGGATCAACACAATGATTACAGTCACCTGCTACTAATAAATTGTCATCCGAATGTTGCAATAGTTTCTGAGCAATAGTGGACCAAACTGACAATCAGGAGCAATGGGACCAGACACATTAAACAAAATAATAAGACCTTTCTTGATAGATAATGTAAGTAGCAACCATCTACCATCTGAGTCTGACTCTTGTGAAAGAAATTGAACCTTTAACAATTCATGGCACAGGACAAGAACAAACATTTTCTACCAGTACCCTGCTAGAAAAACACATTCCCCACCCAACCCTTGCGTAATTTAATACAATCCTGTTCTTAAAGGTGTGTTTCTTGTAAAAATCCAATGTGGGCATTAAGGGTTGACAAATGCGATAAAACTTGCTGACGTTTATGAGGGGATGTATCCTCCTGACATTCCAAGAAACTACTGTCAAGAACATTGAAAAGAAGCAATGCACTGAATACAATCAGACATATCCTTGAAAAATGAAAAGGCAGCACATAATCATTTAGAAATAAGAAATACAATAAATGCAAGAAAATGGAGAAACATATCCATGGAGAAAATGTAGGAAAAAAATAAAAGTTTAGCGAGAAATTCCTTCAAGCGAAATGGATTTTAATAGGTAGTTCTTTTATTATTATAGGTGATCTTGAAGAGGGGTGGGTGAAAAAGTCCAAATCAGGCGCCAAGGAAGCGATGCATTGGTTGCATATTTAAGAACTCTTTTAGACGATTTAACTTTGACATAGTCCTGAGAAAGGAATAAATCATGGCTAGACCAAGATATACGTTTAAGTAGTCTGGCAGCAGAAATGACCTGCCTCAGTTCTGTGTACTCTACAAAATACAGAATGACTCCTCGAGGCTTCCTAAATGTGGTCAGAACTTTAGGAGAATGCCCAAGTCAGGGAGCTTGCTGGATGTAAAGAGATAAATCTTCCAGAAGATTTAAAAACTGCAGTATGAAAGCTTTGAAAAAAGATATAGGATTAGTACCATCTGTGACTTCAGGCAAACCATAAATATCAAGGTTATTCCTTCTGTTGCGATTTTCCAAATCCTCAACATGTCTGCGTAAACTAGTTGCTTGATCCTGAAGAAGAATGACCTTAGGTGGAGTGTCCTTGAAATTACAAATTTGATGCTGTACCTTAAAAACGTGCTCCTCCATAAGAGTCCAGCTCTCCAAAAGATTTTGTAATCTAACATTTGTTTCTTCAATGAAAGTCGAGACACCCTCCACTTTTAAATAACTGTGAAGCGCCAGACTGAGCTTTGGAGACTTGCCTGAAGAAAGCATGGTCAAACACTTCCTTTGTTGTGACCTGCCCATACACAAGATCCTATTATGAAAGATTGTGAAAAAGTCTCTCCAGAAAAAAGGAGGAAACACAAGTAGACCAATACGTAAAAAATGTCCTCAGAAATTGCTCAAGATGAGACAAAAACACAGTAAAACAGATTATTGCAAGCCCTGGCACAAGCAGGCAAGTAAACAAATAACCAAATACTTTCTAAGATAAAAGCATGACCTAATAGCTCCAATTCTATGTGAGAAAGCAGGCAGAAGGGAAGAGCAATCAGCGAAATGTACACTGCAGCTCACACAATGTTATAAATAGGAGAAAATACCAACTGCAAACCTGTCTCTGCTGCAAGGGTTAACAGTTCCAGTCATGCCTTGGTTACGCCATTACTCTTCATAAGGAGCTGAGAAGACTGCTGCCATCATGCTTCAGTGCATCTCCTCAGAGTGCCATAAATCACCAGCAGCCAGTGAAAGGAAGATCCATTCCCGGCAAGAGGTGAATTACAGACTCTCAGGCCTGAAAAGAAAGATGAGTGGCATCACAGAGCTTTCTGGAGAAATTCCAGACAGAGAAGCTCAATAAGGAAGTGAAGAAGCCACTCCACCGAGGCCTCTTTGGGCACCCTCTCACGGAGCCTCAGCGGCTCACCGCCATCTCCCACCGGCACAAAGCCACGCTCCCCAATAACAATGCTTTTAAACATAGAAGGAAATGTATGGCCCATATGTATGTGAAATATTTTTTGCTTTACTGAAGAAATTCGATAATGAGTCCACATCCAGGAGACAACTAATTCCCATTGAGAAACTATTGCTTAGCAACAAAAGTACTGAACAGATGGTCTCCTGTGTTTATAGAATCGTGGTTCAAGTGCATGGCAAACTAAGTTGAACTTTAAAACTTTGAGAAAGAGATATTGGATTACAGGTTGAATATTCAGACTTTAAAAACAGATTTACTATTGTAATTATACATACCTAGTGTTCCCAGAGGGGAACTCCTGATATTTAATAATTAGCATTATTCACAACCAAACAAGTGAGGTGTAGGACAATTTTGAGCATAGTTCATCACTTCACGAACACTCTCAAAGTTTATTATGTTAATCTTTGCAGGTCATCAAGGGACATGCGAAGACTACAGTTTAGATGGATAGATTATGGCATTTGTTGTCCATGAAAAAACTAAATTCCTGCTTACAATTGATACACAAAAGAGTCAAAAATCGTTAGTCTTATGTCATTTCTTTATTTAGTGTTCGATTCCAGAGAAGTAACATGTCCAAAAATGCTAAGACTTTGGCACGATGGGATGCCCCACCAAACTTGTGATAATTACAAAAAGGGGGTGGTGATGGACAGAGTATCTGAGTTAATCAGAACACTCCTACCCAGTCAACAGATCAGGGCTTGATCCATCACCGTTTTTTAGCTCACTGCACCATCCCAGTTCAGAACCTGGCTATATGCAAATTAGTCTGTCCCTGGCCCAGTGCATCATGGGAACAGGGCAGACCAAACTACCAAGCCAATTCTTCACTGGAAAGGAAACAAGCATCCGGGGACCGGTTTCTGGCATTACAGACGTCTTCGGCCCGGCTTGCTTGAATCCTGATGGTGCAGTGAGCAAGGGACTCATGTCTGAGCATACCCTTCCAAATAATTACAAAAAGGGGGTGGTGATGGACAGAGTATCTGAGTTAATCAGAACACTCCTACCCAGTCAACAGATCAGGGCTTGATCCATCACCGTTTTTTAGCTCACTGCACCATCCCAGTTCAGAACCTGGCTATATGCAAATTAGTCTGTCCCTGGCCCAGTGCATCATGGGAACAGGGCAGACCAAACTACCAAGCCAATTCTCCACCAAACTTGTGGTTCTCCTGCCTCACGGAGAACCTATGGGATCAGATTGTTTCCAACAATAGAGCCTCTGTTGTCTATGTTCCCAGAAACCCTTGTTCTGGTTGCCTGACCACAACAAGTCCACCAGGTGATGGTGGTGATAGCCTCACACCCCATCCTATTTTGGGTACATCTACTATCAATGATTGTTGTAGCCTGGGTCTGCCTTTAAGGTATGGCGGATCAGGGAAGGGAAAGCTAACAATATCCCTGATCCACAGAGAGAAATGTCTATGGGCATCAGGTTCATTGTTGTTTTTTTTGCTTGCTTTACCGAGATAAACTCCTTCTGAAAAGTGATTGTCAAGGAAATTAAACAAACATTTGGCCCGCTTGGCATTCATCTCTGCCTTCAGTGTATCATGATGCTCCGCAGCCATTGATAGTCCTGCCTGGCAGATGGTAATCTCTAAGCGTGACAATTAGTCCACCACCATGAGAAAGAGGTAGAGTCTCACTGACCTGCATTTGCCGCCACCGCCACGAGAGTCATTTGTGCAGACAGCAGCAGGCGCGAGGGAACGCTGACATCTCCGCCGCCACCGCCAAGAGTCCCTGGACACCGGACTCCGCGCCGCCGCTCCGGGAGACCGCAAATCCCGGCAGGCCTCGCGGCGGCGCGTTTGCAGTGACGCGGGTCGTCGTGCTGCAGAGGGCGCCAGAGCCCTAGAAAGGGAGGAGAGCCCCGGCAGAGCGGGGGGAACCATCACTGACCTGCATTTGCCGCCACCGCCACGAGAGTCATTTGTGCAGACAGCAGCAGGCGCGAGGGAACGCTGACATCTCCGCCGCCACCGCCAAGAGTCCCTGGACACCGGACTCCGCGCCGCCGCTCCGGGAGACCGCAAATCCCAGCAGGCCTCGCGGCGGCGCGTTTGCAGTGACGCGGGTCGTCGTGCTGCAGAGGGCGCCAGAGCCCTAGAAAGGGAGGAGAGCCCCGGCAGAGCGGGGGGAACCATCACTGACCTGCATTTGCCGCCACCGCCACGAGAGTCATTTGTGCAGACAGCAGCAGGCGCGAGGGAACGCTGACATCTCCGCCGCCACCGCCAAGAGTCCCTGGACACCGGACTCCGCGCCGCCGCTCCGGGAGACCGCAAATCCCGGCAGGCCTCGCGGCGGCGCGTTTGCAGTGACGCGGGTCGTCGCGCTGCAGAGGGCGCCAGAGCCCTAGAAAGGGAGGAGAGCCCCCGCGTCGCGGGACGCGAGCGGGACGCCCGGGGCTAAGCCCGGGCAAAGGGCGGGCCCTCTACGGCCCTCATCGGCAGGAGGAGGCAGGGGCTGGGCCAGAAACGCTGCCCAGTTGTATTCAAGTAAGTGAAAGATCCCCTACAGACTTTGAAAAAATTCTGGATTACTGCTCTGACTATAAGCCCTTAGTTTTGCCTTGTTGCCACCTCGGAACATGTCCAAAGCTAAAGCATCATCTGCTCCACTGAATACAATTGATAATTATATGGTACAGAAGGTTGCTAAAATTAATCAGCATAGAAGATCATCTTTGGGCCTCAGTTATTCGCCAGACATGCTTATTGATAATACGCCATTATCTACTTCTGCTCTTGATATCAGTAATGAGGTCTTCCAGGCTCCAGAAACTAATTCATTAACGCAACTATTAGTTGCTATCAACGAACCTGCTCCAGAATCTACAAGCGACATAGACATTATCACGGTAGAAGAAGAAACCCCTGCACCAGTCCCAGCTCCTAGAGTAACAAAGGGAGGGGGAAAGAATGTACCAAAAAGGGGGGGGCTTCGATCAGGAAAGAAGTATACTGACCCTTCACCCCAGAGGAACATTGAAGATAAAATGGGGGGTAAGGGGGAAGCAAAGGCATATCTGGACGAAGACCAATTCAAGAAGCTACTGAATGCTATAGATAATAAAATAAGATCTATAACGAAACCACTATTAAGCAAAATTGATCAGCTCACGGAGGAGGTCACTAGATTGGGGGTACTCCTGCAAGAAATAACTGAGGAAAGCCCAAACATCGCCCTATTGAACCCAGTTATAGCTGACCCACAAATTACCAACATTGTACCTGGGCCCGGTTGAACTAGTAGTGGAAGCTTCCCCACTAATCTTGGTTCTGGCAAATGTTCCCCAACTTGAATCAGGACATACAGAGAACACTTCGTCTCTGATTAATAAATCACTCCATTGGTTATTAAAGAACATGGCATTTAAACCAGGAGGCAGGGACCAGCTGGCACAGGAAGTAGTAAAAGCTAGAAGGGTTGCATGGATCGGGGGTGGCAATAAAAAGTTTAGGGGAGATTGCGTGGTGCTGCACTTCTCAGATCCTGAGGTCCTACCAAATATTCTAGCCAATATATATCCCCCTCAGCGTAGATCTACTGAAATAGTGCCATTAACGTTGGATTTCTTTTATACAAAAAAGGGAAGTCATCTAAATCCAACCTTATTAAAAACAAAATGGAACCCTGTAATAAGAAAAGCCAAAATACCTGAAAATGTAAATAACTGGGGAATCACAACAGAAAATAGGTTCTTGGCCCTTTCAGGTCTAAGTCAATGTGATTGACTGGAAACAATGTCCACAGGGAAGACGAAGAAGATCATAAAGGATAAACATAGAAACATTAGTATCCCAAGTACATTAGGATTGGATTGTTGCGAGGGCTTGTCTCCTGATCCCAGGGACTATGCCTCTAATGTAGTAAATAATACACCACTAACTGATTCTAGTAGTACTAATACTGTTGTATCTAGTTCTCTACCCTGTCCGTCTTCTCACAATCTGACTACTCCCCCAAAAAAGAGCAGTGTGGAAAGTGGAGATAGCATTAAGTTTCTATCTTGGAATGTTGCGGGTGTCCAACATAAAATAGAGACCCCAGACTGGTGCGAGTTCATTGACAGGTACGATATTGTGTTGTTACAGGAAACATGGTCAGTGACACCAGTCTTTCGACAGGGCTTTTTGAACTTTTATGTGCCCGCGAAAAAGAATACTAAGGGTCGCCCCTCAGGGGGTTTACTCATATGGATACGTCAATCTTTGCAATGTACAATTAGGCACACTCATATTATCAATAGTGACCTATTCTCTATTGTGCTCAACTGGGGCGTTGGCCACAAGATGGCAATATACAATATTTATGCAAGGGGAACCAAAGGGGGCACATCTTCTGATATAATAGGTGCCTTAGATAATGATTTAGAGATCTTAGCTACCCAGTACATTATCTTGGTGGGAGGAGATCTAAATACAACATTTGAACCTCTAGGTTGTGAGGATAGTGATCTGACTCAAGAGGAAGATGCTAAGTGGGGAATTCCCCAGTTGGATCTTCCGATGGTAACAAAGTGGACGGAAGTAGCTGTCCAGACTAAAAGCCTATGCCTATCCAGAGGACTGAGGGCTGCCAATGGCCGAACCCTTTCAGACCTACAGGGTAGGCATACCTTTGATAACCTAAGATCGAGTAGTAGAATAGACTATATCCTGGTAGATGTTAGAGGATGGAACAAAGTTGTTGATATGCAGGTTATCGCAAGGTTAGAGAGCGATCATAATCCTTTGTCATTGCTCCTCAACATAGAACAAAAAGTAACCTGCGAAAATGTAGCTAGAAACCTGACGAATGTAGAAGTTGTTCCAACCAACAATCTCCGCCATGTATTGCGACTTATATAGCGCACGTATCACCCGAAGGTATCAAGGCGCTTGCTTAGGGAACCCGTCCTGGTATTCCCCTGTGAGATACCCCGGCAGGGTATCCACAAGGTGAAAGCCAGGCATCCCGCCGCGAGGGGCCGTAGTGGAGATTAAGCAAGCTATTGCCCAGAGTCGCAGAGTGTGATCCTGTGAGTCGAGTAGGCACCGGAGCGAGAATTGTCGAGTCCGTGGAATTTTTGAGCCCGAGACCCGCCGAGGCGGGGAATCGAACCCTGGTCCACGGCCGATCTCAGCATCCGGGTCTGCCGCCTCTAACCACTGAGCCACGCTTCTCCACTATATCCATATTAGATGGATAACCCTAGCAGATAATTTAGAGGCTATGCAGGCACTTAAGGGGCTAGTCATTGATGAAGTAACCAGACTACAGGTTTTAACGGATGATATAAATTTTAAAGCACAGATTGAAGAGTCTCAGCCAAAGTTTTTTGATAATATACAGAAGCTATTCTTGAAAACATCCAAGAAGAGCAAGGGTATTGGACCACCCATAAAAAGGGGGTGGTATGATCGATCTTGCAGAATCGCTAGACAAAATCTTAGTATAGCACTAAGATCCAAAGTAGGAGTTTTAAATGCTAGGGACAAATATAGGAAAATTCAGATCCAGGCAAAAAAGCGGTGGGATGAGAATCTTTGGCTGGACCTAAAGAAAGCATGTGTTGAGAAACATCAGAAAGAGTTTTGGGCCATACTAAAGTGGGGATCTGGGGGCATTCCAGATTGTCCAAAAAATCATGTAGCAAAGGAGTCCTGGGTGGACTTTTTTAAACCTCAGTACGCAGACAATTCAGGGTCGCATACTGATTTCCCCATAGAGATGGTATTCTTTACTAATGAATTATTCTCAGTGAAAGATGTACAGGAGGCAATGGATGGAGTGACCAGAGGCAGGGCACCAGGTATTGATGGAATACCGGCGGATGTGTTCTTAGCGGACAGAGAAAGCTGGTGCAAATACTTTGTGTGGCTTGGAAATGCCATAGCACAGGGGGCAAAGATTCCAGCAACATGGAAAGGCGCGGAAATAATTCCAGTCTACAAAAAGGGGGATAAGGCTTTACCAAGCAACTACAGGCCCATCAGTCTCATTGACTGCGCCCAAAAACTGATGGGCAGGATGGTACAAAATAAGATTCAAGCCTGGATAGCCGATAAGGACATCCTTTCCCCATATCAAGCTGGTTTTCGCCCCTTAACTTCCTCTGTCGATCAGGTATTCCACTTTTTAACTATCTACTGGAAAAATGTAACCCTGCTAAAAGGTCCCCTTTTTGCTGTTTTTGTTGACTTACAGTCAGCTTTTGACCTGGTCCCTCGACAAAAACTTTGGACTGTCCTAAGGGAACTAGGAATAAGCCCCGAATTATTGACCTTGCTTGTAAGGCTGCATGAGCACAACTATGCCCGGATTAGGTGGGGTGCCCAGGGCGATGTCACAGAATCATTCCCTGTGGAGAGAGGCGTGAGACAGGGCTGCGTCCTGGCCCCCACCCTATTCTCTCTATATATTAATGGCATAGTTGACTTCTTGAAGCAATCTCCAACGGATGCTCCAATATTAGACGGGAAACGAGTTCCAGTACTAATGTTTGCAGACGACACCTTGCTGGTCTCGCGGACCCCTAGCGGCCTACAAAAGACATTAGATGCCTTTGGTGAGTTCTGTCGAATTCGGGGCTTGGAAATAAATACATCTAAAACCAAATTTATGAACTTGAATCCCTCCATGAAATTTAAGGGGAAAATGATCTTCAACGGGGCTCACTTGGAAGAAGTGGATGCTTTTATCTATCTAGGCATCTCTTTAAATGCTAATATGAATTGGAGATCACATATGGACTCTGTAGTGCTTAAATTTAACCAGCTGGCAGGGGCAATTGCCCAGGAACATAAATTGTCTTTCACCAAACCAATCCAGCCCATATTGGAGATCTATGGCATGAAAGTGTTGGGTGCATGCCTTTATGGTTCAGAATTATGGGGCTTTTCCAATTTGAACAAACTAGCAGTTGCAGAGAACAAATTCTTACGGCGCATAATTGGTGCTCCTCAGAGCACTCCCTCGACCCCACTCCATTACGATCTTGGGAGGAAAAGGATCGAGGACATGGCCAGACTGCGTCCCCTTTTGTATTGGAGGCGCATAAAAACCACTCCTGAGCTGAGCCATTACGCAGCTGCCCTCTTGGACGTTGATAATTCTGATACCTTCCACAAAGTACCATGGCTTAAGGAAGTGAGGATATTGCTTCAAAAGTTGCACCTTGAATACTTATGGTCTGCAGCAGACCCAGGCGATTTCCCGACTAAGAGTATATTGAAAAAATTGTACTGGGACATGATAAACAATGCTGCATTGACTTCTGATCAATCTTCTGCCTTGACATCCCAGTTTTTGGAAGTTAAACCAATCCCGAAATTTGAACAGTTTTGGGATCTGATCTCCAAACCCCTAGATAGAAAACTGTATTTTCAGTTTAGAATTGGCTCTTTACCTTTAAATGCTTTCACAGCCAATTGGTGTCCGGACAATGTAAATACTTGTTTTTATTGTAAAAATCATGTTGAAGATATCCCACATTTTTTATTTGTTTGCCCCTTATATGCTGCCCCAAGGAATAGATGGTTGAAGCCTGCTTGCAGAAACTTGGGCACTAGGAAATGTTTGGATGCCTTAAGAATTTTAAGATCAAACTGTGCCCCTAATCTTGCAATTGCAGTGGCTAAATACATGGGGTGGGCATGGATAATACGCACGCGCACTTTAAAACTCCTATGAACTGCACTACTAGACCCTGTGATTTAAACTTTGTGCTGTGTCTCTTTTTTTTTTTTTTTTTTTTTAAATGATTATTTCCTGTTTTATTCGCCAACAAGTATAAACTGCTTAGAATTTAATACTTTTTTATTTTTAGACTAGTATTTATATTTGTATAAGTTTAGGGATCTGCTTTTATGACAATGTTGTCGAATAAAGTATTTAAACTTGACTTGGTAGAGTCTCTACTAACCTGGTTGGCTTGCGGGCAGCGCACCATACTTTAAATGACCCATCCTCAAACTGCTATGAATAATAATTAATGTAAATGTTGTCCTATAACTTGATTCGACTTGAATGGAAAACCGAGGCGTGGCCAAATGGGTAGGAAGAGCTTGACAACCACCTATTTCAACAGGTTCGGAGGAGAAGTGAAAAGGGGAAAATGATATCAGCACATTTTGATTCTGCTGTGCTGCTTTTTATATTTCATTAAAATGCCAATAACAAGGTTGCAAACTAAGTTATACTCCTCCCTAACTGAGTGGATGCACCAGTCGGTTTTGAAGAAAGATTTAATTGATCTAGATGAATCCAGGTGGATTCTCACAAGGAACAACATTTCTGATGAACTATATAGGTGCACTTCTGTCACCATTATGTTTGCGTTGTCATACAGGGTCAGAATAAGAGAGTACTTATTTCCTGCAATCCGTCAGACAGCATTAAATGGGGCATTATTTACAAGATGTGACAATACTAACAAATTTACACTGCTTCTTAACGTTTTTCCAATAGCTTCAAGATAAAAAAAAAAAGTTAAATATTTTTTAAAATGTAAAGCAAGCTTCTGGCTTCCCCGAATTTTGCTTTGAACATCAGCTGGCACCATTTGATGTTTGATGCCCGCTTGGCAATAACAAGCAAGCCCCAGGTAGCAAAGGTGAGGCTGAGGTAATTATCGTTTTCAGATTGAGCACAATTGCTGCTTGAGCCCACATGAGGCCGGTTTTCCACTGTGAAGCTCAAAAGCGGTGCGTTTAACGAGCTAAATTGTTGGCACTAACAAAATGGCGGTCCGACAACAGGTCTGAGCGGTGAAGAAACGCTTTTATTCTCGTTGACATGCCGTGCGCATGTAATGGAGCCCTGAAGCTGACAACTTTAATACTCTTCACTCCCATTTTAAAGTGTTGTCTGGAACAAAATTGAAATTGTCAGTGAGATCCTGCATCGTGGCTTTCACAAAGAAATTGAGCTGAGCAGTCCCTGTCACTCCCAATCTGGCTCAAATAAACCTGCACACTGCGCCTCGACAATGGCTTAGTGGAAGAATTCGAGTGAACAGGCCAGTGAGCGGAAGATGTGAGATTTTGATTAAAATGGCTGGCACTGAATGTTTACATTGTAATCTTCCAGGAAGCTATTCATTTGCAATTCATCTAGAGAGAGGGAATTTAAAATTGACAAGTATTTGTAATATTTGGTAACTGCCCAGTCGTTTGTCGCTTAAAAACGACATTAAAATAATGATAAATTGGGTGAACATTTTTAATAAATCAGCATAGGTTTCAAAACATAAAAACACAGGATAAAGGTCTGTTTTTTAATGCTATAGTTTATTGTCACCATATTCCATTTGAAACTAGTCTGAAATGTAAATAATTGAAGAAGCACATTTCTCTCACATCTTTCACATTACCATGATGTAGTAATTCAAAAACGACTTATTCATTCCAGATCGTTCTAAAAAATCCTTCGCTTGTTAAAATGGGTAATATATGAAGCTGAATTGAGGGAGGAGGCAAAGCATTATTCACTGACACTTTACCAGCTAACGGTCACAGTAGTGGACCACTGTCACACAGTTACAGGAGTGATCAATTTGAAGGGTTAGTGGGACGGACGGTTATCGTAACTAATAGAAATGTACTTGTGGATGTCATCAAAACAGACCGACAGCTGAGCTGCAGCTCGCATTGTTGTTTTAAGTGGTTTTCATATGACTATAAATTACGATCTAGACTTTGGTTATAGATGTCCTTGCCTAAGCCACCAAATAACACAAACAGGCTGTCATTTTTTTAAAGCCCAAAACATTTTTTTTAAATGGTGCCCTTCGATGTCATAAGGCACGGGAAAAATGAATGTAGTGATTGTCCTCACTGAACTGGAGAGCTAGGGAGACAAGCATTTACAATGCAATGGTCTCGGCATTGTTAAAGTTAGAGCTATTGGCATTGCTCATGACATTATTTTTATTTATATTTTTGTTTTTAAAACATATAAATAAATGGCATTGTCATTTACAATGCCAATAGCTTAATCTCTCTCAAATGCGAGACCATTTGCATTTGCACCCACACACAGAGCCACACACACAAAGCCACCCACACACACATACAGAGCCACCCACACAGACCCACCCACAGTCATTCACATAGAGCCCCACACACACACAGAGCCTCCCCCTCAACTTCTTGTCCATATACACCCCTAGAGACAGCTACAAATACTGTCTGTGTACATCGTTGTACACAGCCTCCTCTATTAGCTTTGTACTGTCCTAGACCGTCTCACATCTCGTCCTTGTACCGCTCTGGGGATGGGACAGTCTCACAACTCTCCTATCTGTAAAGGTGTGCCTCACAATGAAACCGCTGACTCAATTTGTCTTGGTAACGGTTCTTTATTAAGTTACAGCTATTCCTGAAGAGCGCCGAGCCAGCGCTCCGTTATCACGGCTGCCGCGCCTCTCTCTGCGCTGCGCGCGCAGTCCGCCCAAAATGGCCGCCGCACGTCACGTAGCTACGTGACGTGCATAGACTAGTGCGCGCCACTACATATCTCCCTTTTTTCCAAACAGTATGAGAGTCACTTACAGTTCAAATGTCCATCTCAAAATCTTGAAACCTTGCTGGTCTCACCACAGATCTTCCGCTCCTGGTCACCTGGGTCGAACTCTCCTGGGACCTTTGACTCGGCACCTCATCACTTCTTTCCTCTCTCTGTCCAGCCGTGTTCTCCTCTATGCTTCTTCTTTCCTCTCTTAGTTCGTCTCTACCACTTCCTTCTCCATGTTGCTCGCCAATACCTTGCTCCCCTTCTGCATCCGGCTCTTCTCCATCTTCCCACTCAGCTCCATGTTGATCCCATTGTAGAACTTTGTTACACCTGGCCATGCGATCTTGGGACCACACGTTGCCGTCACTCAGCAAGGCCGCTCGATCGTACACCTCCTTGACTTGCATGGGCCTGCTGTATTTGCTGTCTCCCTTCTTCTGTAACGTTGCCAACTTTACTCTTACCCACTCATCCTTTTCCAACCTTGTCCCCTTTACATTCCTCCGTTTGTTGTAGTGGTTGGTATATATCAATTGTGCTTTTTCTAAGTTAGCACGTACCACCGCCGGGGACCATTCGCTGGTGATAACCTTCTCCTTCCAAATCCGATTGTCATGTGTGAACGGCTCTCGCCCTCTCAGGATCTGAAAAGGGCTGTATCCAGTTCCTGTCGGCGTAATCCTGTAGGCCCATACCATGTTCTCTATGGCTTTCTCCCAATCTTTATTGCAGGAAATTGCTGCTTGTACTGCACCCATCACCACTCGGTTAAACCGTTCCACCAAGCCGTTTCCAGCGGGATGGTAGATCGCTGTGTGTTTGATGGCTATGCCGTTCCTTTTCATGAAGCTGTTCCATTTTTCTGACGTGAATTGGGGGCCATTATCGCTCAAGATGGACTTGGGTATGCCCTCCCTCACGAAAGTGTCCGACAGAAATTTCAGGATGTTCTCCGTGTCCATGGTCTCGTCCACCTTCAACTCAGGCCATTTGGAGTATCGATCCATGAGGACACATACATACTTCTGAGTGCCCTGGCTATCAAGGATGGGTCCCAATATGTCTATTGACAATTCTTCCCACGGGTTCTGCGGGGTTTCAAACTGTCCTAGCGCAGGGCGCAGGGGCTTGAGTGATTTGTCCGCTCCCTGGCACTGTGGGCATTCTCTGACATGCCTCTCCGCTCTCATGTCCATGCCTGGCCACCAGTAATTTTGTTTGGCCCTTGACTTCAGCTTCCCAATGCCTAGATGGCCTTCATGTAGCAAGTCCAGTAACTGGTTTACGAGTTTTCTCGGAGGGATTACCTTGTCCCCTCTGTATGTGAACACTCCTTTGTCCCCCACTGACAATTCTTCTCTGACTTCATAGTAGGGTTTGACATCTTCGCTCACGTGCTTCTTGTCCGGCCATCCCGTGACAATGTACTTCTTCACCTCCTTCAACACGCTGTCCTCCTCGTATTCTTCAGTCCACTCTTGGTAGCTGATGACTTTGCCTTGATCCCCCACCAGGGCCACCAGTTCCCTTTGGTCTGTGGGGTCTTCTTCTCCAGGCTCCATTGCTGCTGCCCTGCTCAGATAGTCAGCTACTCGGTTGCGATTTCCTGGGATGTACTCCACGTCATATCTGAATTCGAGTAGTTTTAGGGACATCTTCGAAATCCTGGGTGTAGCGTTGGCATGCCCACTCGATGTTAGCACTTTTACCAAAGGCTTATGATCCGTCCTGAGCAGGAATCTGGTGCCCCATAGGAACTGCCGAAATCTTGCTGTGGCCCACACTACCGCCAGCATCTCCTTTTCGATCACGCTGTACTTGCTTTCAGTGGCCGTCAGTGCCCTGGATGCAAAACTGATCGTCTCCATCTGACCTTGACCTCGTTCTTGCATGAGCACTGCTCCCAGGCCCTTGTCGCTGGCATCGGTTGTGAGCACGGTAGCACCCTGTGGGTCATATCCTTTCAGTGACACTGCTCCCGTGACATCTCTCTTAATGGTATCAAACTCCTGTTGTGCCTCTGGTGTCCATTCAAAACTGGTGCTTTCTCTGGTCAGCATCCTCATATTGTGCGTTTTGGAGGCAAAGTGTACCACAAACTTACTGTAATACTCCGCCATGCCCAAAAACGACCTGACTTCCTCCTTGTTGGTGGGGGGCGGAGCTTCAGCAATTGCCTTCACATTGTCTGCTTTTGGTGTGATGCCCTGCGCCCCAATCTCATGACCTAGGTATGTCACCGATTCTAGTCCCAAGCGGCATTTGGTCCATTCTGCCGTGAGGCCTTTGCTTTCCAGGGTCTTCAGCACTCTCCCTAGTTTCTGATCGTGGTCCATCCTGTCTCGCCCCATTACCAGAATGTCGTCCTGGAAATACTGGATGCCAGGTAAGTTCTTAAACAGTTGGTGCATTAACCTTTGGAATACCGCAGCCGCCGAGGCCAGTCCGAACGGCATGCGGCAGAACTGGTAGCATCCAAATGGGGTGATGAAAGACGTGAGTTTTTTGCTGTCTGGGTGCAATACAACTTGGTGGTACGCAGAGGTCAAATCGATGGTGGAGTACCATTTGACTCCTCTGGTCTTTGCTAGCATTTCGTCGATCCTTGGGAGGGGAAATTTCTCTACGACAATGTTCTTATTTAGCTCTCTCAGGTCGACGCAGAGCCGGACCTTTCCATTCGGCTTCATGACTACAACCAAGGGTGCGAGCCACTCTGCGCAGGTGATGGGCTCAATTATCCCCTTACTCTCCAATTCCTGAAGCTCCTTTTGGACTGCCTCTCTTACCGCTATGGGTATATTCCTCACTTTGTGGGCAACTGGGACGGCGTCCTCCTTGAGCACGATCTTATGTTGGAATCTTTCAAGCTTTCCCACCGTGCCTCCAAACACTCTTGGGTACTCCTCCTTCCATTTGGTGAGATTGGGCCATGTGTCTGGTTCCGTGAGCAAAATCTGTTCTTTGCCTCCTGGGTCTAACTTGATTCCCAGGTCGCCCTGGTCCAGCCACCCTAAGACGGACGGTCCTCTCTCTGAGATGTACAGCTTGCATAACGCTGATCTGCCTCTGAACTCAAACTTCAAGAGTCTATACCCCACCATTGGAATACGATCGCCATTATATGTGACTGGTCGGATGTCCAATTTCTCCAACTCCGGTCCAATCTTCGGTCGGAATGTTTCCTCCCACACTGCTCTTTGTATTATCGTGTAGGGGGAACCTGTATCCGCCACTACACTGATGGTTACTCCTCCCATCTTCATTTCCAACACGGGTTTATTTGTCCGTTTTCCATCTATACACATGATCTGGTCGTATATGCATAGCACGGTGATGACTTCTTCCTCTTCCGTCTCTTCCTGGTTCTCTTCTTCCTGGTCTACGTATTTCACCACGCTCTTGGACATTTTCTTCCGGCACACTTTCTCGTAATGGCCGATGATGCCGCAGTGTAGACACTTGGCCCTAAACGCAGGGCATCTTCTGTCGTGTGCCTCATGGGACCAGCTTCCACACCTGTAGCACGTTTTCTTGTTGCCGCTCCCTTCCTGTTTCTTTTGCGATCCGGAGTTGCCCTGCCATTTGTTGGAACCCTTCGACGTAGCACCTCTGTACCTCTGATCCTTGCGGGGTTCTTCTTCCTGTATCCTGTTTACCATGGCCGTGGTTGGCGGTTCTTTCTTGGTTGCGTCAGCGCACCTCCGTGCGAGTTCAGCCCTCTTGACAATGACCATTACATCCTTGAGTGTGGTATCCCCACTTGCCCATAGCTTGTCCTGGACGTTCGTGCTGGAGGTGTGCATGTCGTGTTTTGGCAGCTCCTGAGTTAGCGTTTAGCACAGCTACACGGTCTTTTCTGTTAACTTGACCAAAACGAACGGGGGCCATTTTGAATCCTTCTGCCTTCCGTTTCCTATGAACACGCTGCCTCGTGGTCAGTATGCCCTTTCGTCCTTTCTCGATACCCATGGTCACTAGTTTGCTCGGCAACAAGCTATTTTTAGTACTGGTCAAGCGCACATGCGCATTACGCACTACTTGGTCACTCTTCAGGAATGTTCCCGCTAACTGACCAGTGCTGTTGTAACTCCTCCCACGTGTTGGCTGTGTTCCAAAAATGACCTTATATGTACCTAAAATGTGTAACTTGTAACCGCCTATCTTTTTATTGCTATTAAACTGTATAAAAGAGGTCGCGCACCGATGTTCGGGGTGCTACTTCTTACATTACCGAAGGGTGCTGTTGGAATGTATCACCACCCCATGGGGTCTTAATAAACTTGTCTTTTACCTTTTCCAGTGTCCGTGCCAACTTCTATACTAAGGTGTTAGAGAGTTTAGCAGAGTATGTAGGCCTGATTTCGAACCCAACACCACAATTGGCGACCACGAAGGGACTCATCGGCGACTCGGAGGCCCGAAGGAGAGGTCGTGACGAAGGTTAGGAAACTCGCCATGGACGCGATCGCTGCCATTGAGTGACCCGAGTCTCGGCACCCACGGTGTGTTTTCCCTTCCTTCCGATCTGACCTTCCAGGTGGCGCCGGTCCTCGACTGAGATTCTGATCTTGGATTGTCGTGATGTGCCGTTTTGGCTGATTCGACCACAGAACTTGGCAGTTGGACTTTGGACGTTTGAAAAGAAAATTGGTAAGCTTTTGGGTGGTGAGATAGTCTACTGACACTTACTGTGTTGTTTTGAAACGTTGAATTTTGAAACTTTGAATTTTGAAACTTTGAATTTTGAAACTTTGAATTCTGAAACTTTGAATCTTGAATTTGAATCTGTTAGCTAACGTTTTTTGAATCTTTGAATTTTGAATTTGAATATGTGAAGTGCACCTCACATAGGCAGGCATGTAGGGATATTTCTCTGATTTATTTGATTTGAATAGTGCACCGTGTTAGGTGTCATTTTGTAGTATCGCGGTTTCGTGGTACTTTTTGAAACATGCCTGTTTTTAGCACACTCCGTAGGATGTGCTGTTCTGAAAATGGTACCAATTATCGATTGAGTGAAAAACAGCCGGCTCCCCCAGAGGGGACTCCAAATCGTGAAATGTATGTTAAATACGGTATTCCACCTATAATGTATAGTGCATTATGGCATAAGTATACTAAGACTGATCGTGAATTACAGTGGCCACTATATGGGTCATTTGACCTTCGAAAGGTACAGTATGTCGAGCAGTGTTTGTTTCAGCGAAGGTCTAGACAAGATATGTTTGATTGTGTGCGTACGTGGGAGAAAGAGGTGCGTGAACGAGCGAAGCGTGAGGAAGCCTTGGCGGAGAAAGTGCAGCGGAAGGCTGCACATGACAAAGCTTTACAGCTACAGGAGAAGGAATTACAGGAAAAGAAAGAGAGGGAGAGACGAGAACGTAATCTACAGGTTAATGGTCAATTCCCTATCAGGCGTCCTCTCTATCCAGTCCTTACTAATGAAACAGATGATTTTTCATTACTAGATCGTTGTCCGCCTCCGTACGTCGCACCTACGGCTCCGAACGAGGACTCGGACGAGGATAGTGATCGAACACAGCGTACCAGGTTATATACGGAACGAGCTACGGAATTGCGCTCGATTGCGCGAAAACTAAATAGTAATACTGTTACTGTTTCCGATGTTACTAAACAAATGGAGCAGTGGTCTGATAAGGAACGACTGTATTTTTTAGATCATTTTGGAGATGAAGTTGTTGAGCGATATAGAAAATATTCTCTCGAGTTAGAACCTAAGGAGATATCTAAGGCTCGTGAGAATTTTCGTAAAGGTATTTTTGTTCTTTCAGATGCGGACGACTTCTTCAAGCGTTTGCTTGAACTGCGTAGTGAGACGACACGGCTGCGGGAGTTGGAAAAGTCGAAGAATTCGTCTACGTCCGGAGCGACGGGGATATCCAAAGAATGCCCTATCTTTGAAACAGATAAGATCGCTGCGATTAATGTTAGACCTATGCGAGAAGCTGCGCCTTTATATGTCCCTCATAAAGGGGATGGCACAGATGATGATAAAAGCTCCAAAGACGCGAAAGGGTATTTTGTATATAATTGGGTTTATACGCCTTGGAATAGAGCAGATGTTATGGCGCTTAAGAATGCGTTACCTGATCCCCGTAAAAACCCTGCAGCTTTTTATGAAAATGTTGAAAGTGCAATTTCTTCATGTATCATGACGTTAGTTGATATTGATCTATTTTTCGGGTTGATATTGCCCCCTGATATGTGGAGAGTAATTCGTAGGTTTGATGACCAGACGACTCTCGGGGCCACTTGGAAAGATATTGTTCAGGCTGATTTAGATAGAGAACCAGCATGTAAACCGTGTAAATTAATATTAGACCTTCCAGGGGCCATACTAACAAAACTAAAGACTCTTGCTCCCGCTAAAAAGATTGATTGGACTATATTAGCCTCTTGTAAGCAGAAAGCGGATGAATCAGTTTCCGATTTTTTCTCTCGCTTCGAGGAAGCGTTCCATGATTACAGCGGTCAATTATTGACAGAAGATACTGGCAGGCATCTATTCGTTGATAAGTATGTAGCTAATCTCCTACCGGAGATTGCGAAACGATTAAAAGCGAGTGAAAGTTCATGGACCACAGCAACCCCTGCTTCTTTATTGACTATGGCTCAATATTATGAAAGACAGGAATTAGAGGCGAAAGAAAGTAGTGATAAGAAGGCGAAGGATTTGAAGACGAAGGTAATGTTAGCTCAGGTTCAGGCTACGAGAGGGAACAATAGAGGAGGGCGAGGATCATACAGTAATGCTCCTCCCCCTCGTTCTGACATTTCTGTGAATCAATGTGCATACTGCAAACAGTTTGGACATTGGATTACAGACTGTCCGGTGTTTCGAGAGCAGCGTAATTTGAGGGGACGAGGAAGTGGGAGATCTAGGAATTATTATGGAGGGTCAAGAGGAGGTTATGGCACGACTGGTCGAGGAGGTTATGGCATGAATGACCGTGGAGGATATGGAGCAAGGGGTCGTGGTCAGTCAGATTATAATACGTTTGATAACCGCAATCAATATCAGATAAATGAGGGTGATCCTGCTGAACCACGGGATGAGCATTACGCATAGGATTGCGTAGGATGGGGTGTGGAATCGGTTGAGGTACCAGTTGATCAGAGGGGTCCATACATAGAAGCACATGTTTTGGGTTCTACTGATAAATTTCTGGTCGATACAGGAGCTACTCGTAGCGCTTTGTCCAAACACTTGGTTCCAAGGGCTCCCCTGTCTGGCGAGGTAATTACAGCAATAGGGTTCGATGGAACACCTACTTCTAGCCCACTGTCTCAACCTGTTGCATTTCATGTTGATAAATTTGCTGCCCCTTGTCCCTTTTTGTTGTCCCCAAATACACCCGATAATATTATTGGACTCGATATGTTAAAACACTTTCGAGCTACTATTCGCTGTGCCCCAGAAGGAGTGCGAGTTGTGCTGAATGAGAATTACCCAGACTTTGAGCGAGTGTGTTTTCTCCATGAATCTGAAGTATTGGCCTCCTTACCAAATACGTTATGGGCCACTTCTGACACGGATGTGGGGCAGATGTTAATCCCTCCAGTACGAATTACTGTAAAGGAGGGAGTATCTTTACCACGTGTCCCACAATATAAGATTTCTAGAGAAGGGGAACTTGCATTAATACACATTGTCAATGATTTGATTTCTGCAGGAGTAGTTGAGGAAGTTTCTTACAATGTTTGCAATAGCCCAATTTTACCGATCCTTAAGAGAGACACAGATACTAAGGTTTATCGTTTCATTATTGATTTGAGGGAAATAAACAAGATAGTAGTGCCTCAGTACCCAGTGGTGTCTGACATCACCACGTTGCTTACGTTGGTTCCATCGACGGCAACTACTTTTACAGTTATCGATTTGAAGAATGCCTTCTTTTCGATCCCTGTACATCCTGACAGTCGATATCTATTCGGCTTTACATTAAATAATAAATCGTACAGATTCTGTCGAATTCCTCAAGGCTATACTGAAAGTCCTAGTATTTATAGTCAAGCATTAAAAAGACAGCTTGATTCTTTTGACTTACAAGAGGGAGTGGTTCTCATTCAATATGTAGACGATATCTTACTTGCTGCAGAGACGCCAGAACAATGTGAGAAGAGTACCTTTGCTTTGCTTTCCTTCCTGGCCAAACATAATCATAAAGTTTCGAAGAAAAAGCTGCAATATTGTAGACCAAAGGTGACCTACCTCGGTCATCTTTTGTCTAAGGAGGGCCGTGCATTGACACCAGATCGTATTCAAGCAATCCTAGATACTCCAGTCCCTCGCACTCAGAAGGATGTTCGCGCCTTTATAGGTCTGACGTCTTTTTGTAGGCAATGGATACTGGGTTTTTCACATGTCGTTAAACCATTGTTGGCATTATTGTCTAAAGATACACCGATTCCCATTGAATGGACGGATGAATGTCAGAATGCTTTTGAACAATTGAGACAAGCTCTTTGTTCTGCACCAGTGTTAGGTACACCTGATTACACGAAGATTTTTACATTGTATGTACACGAGAAGGATGGGTGCGCATTGTCAGTGTTAGTGCAGACACACGGAGACAAACAGAGGCCTTGTGCATACTTCTCGGCGGTACTCGACCCTGTGGCTCGAGGATTGCCTGGATGTTTTCGAGCAGTTGCAGCAACAGCAGTTGCGATACGACAAAGTGAGGGAATAGTTTTGTCACACAAATTGTTGGTGCTAGTTCCCCATGCAGTAGATGCGTTACTGAATCAAACGAAAACACAGCATCTAACTAGTGCCCGTCTGACAGGATATGAGCTAACGTTGTTGGCACCGCACATCACACTAAAACGATGTGCAACACTAAATCCTGCTACTTTATTGCCGGATCCTGTTGTTGAGACCCAGAAGGAAGAACAACATGATTGTGTTTTCCTGACTGAGGAACAGACAAAGGGTCGTATCGATTTACAGGATACGCCATTTCCAGATGTAGATGGGGAACTGTGGGTTGATGGATCGTGCGTGAGGTTACCAGATGGTACGACTTCCGCAGCTTATGCGATCACGACACTTAAGACTGTGGTAGAAGCAGCACGGATACCCCAAAAATCAGCTCAAGCGGCTGAGTTGATAGTCTTAACGAAGGCATGTGAGTTAAGTGCTGGACTATGTGTGAACATTTACACGGATAGTCGTTACGCTTTCGGAGTAGTGCATGATTTTGGCCTACTTTGGAAGGAACGAGGATTCCTGACTTCACACGGAGTACACATCATGCATGGAGAATTGGTACGCGATCTCCTGAATGCACTGTTGTGCCCAAAGAAAGTTGCAATAGTCAAGTGCAGTGCACATAAAAAGGTGACGGACAAAATAGGACAGGGCAATGCCTTTGCAGATCACATTGCAAGAGAGACCGCTATGCTACAAAATAATTTCCCCATGTATGTGGTGAAGTCACAAGCTGAGCGGTGGCATGATGCTAGAGAAGAAATACTCGATATACAGAAGTCAGCATCAGAGGCAGAACTTGTGAAATGGGCCACCGAGGGAGTATTGGATGATGAGGGTTGCTGGCGTAGTAAAGATATGGAGAGATGGAAACTACCTATGGCCTATTTACAAACAATGGTGCAAATGACACATGGACTGGCACACATTGGAGCTCTCGCAATTACTAAATTGCTTACACGAGTTTGGGAAAATGCTGACATTGCTAGCACAGCTAAAAGAGTAGTGCAGACCTGTCTGATATGTTTGCAGCATAATCCTGGACAAGGGGCTCATACTCCTAAAGGTGGGTTTGTTCCACCTACTGCACCATTCGAAGTACTACAAATGGATTACATCCAGCTGGAACGCTGTAATAATCTCAAGTATGTTCTAGTAGTGGTGTGTGCCTTCAGCAAATGGATTGAGGCTTACCCTACGAAAGACAATACAGCGTTGACAACAGCTAAGGTGCTACTCAAGGAGTACTTCCCGCGCTACGGAGTTTGTAAACTTATGTGGAGTGATAATGGCCCTCATTTCATTGGAAAAGTAGTGGAATATGTCCTGAAAGGATTGGGAATCAAACAACGATTCCATGCTGTCTTTCATCCGCAATCAGCAGGTTTAGTAGAACGATACAATGCAACTCTGAAGCTGAAGCTAGCAAAGATAGTGGCATCTACATCTCTGAAATGGCCGGACGCTTTGCCTCTGGCATTGCTGTCCATTCGATCAGTGCCACATTCTCGATCTGGCCTCACACCCTATGAAGTAGTGTTTGGAAGGCCTATGAATATCTGGGGAGTTCCGAAACCTCGTTTGATACATGACATGCCTTGTATAATGATGAACGATTATCTGGCACGATTAACAAATGATTTGCTTTCTATTCATCAACAGGTTCGAGAGGCGCTCCCTGATAACTCCGCTGGTGAGGCTCACGATCTCCGCCCTGGGGACCACGTGATGGTCAAAATCTTTGAGCGATCCAGCAGTTTGGAACCGAGATGGCATGGCCCTGAGCAAGTGTTGTTGGCTACGCGAACTGCTGTGAGAGTCACCAATAAGAAGCGGTGGATTCATTCAACGCACTGCCGACGTGTCTCTCCGGATCTGGTGAGCCCTGTGGTGCTATCCGACTACAGAAAGATTTTGGACACAGAAAAGAGCCCAGCTGTCACGCCTGATGAATTGGAGGGAGCCTTCCCGGACCACGTTGTTTCTGATAAAGTGAAGTATAACCTGCGCCCCAGGAAATAAGAATTTCTTTTGTGCTCTTTTGAAACTGGTTGGTAACCGCTCTGAGGTTTGTGAAACGGAAGCCGGGAATATCAAGGGGGGGGGATCAGTTCTGCCCAGTGTAGCGACACCCGTCTTGAATCCCGGAGAACAAATCAACGGCAGCCTCGGTTCAGAACCATCGTTTTAATTTTTTTTTTTCGTTTAAGTGTTGCTTTTTGAAGAGTATTGTTTTGTGAACTATGGCATCTCCTTCGACACGAAGAGGGAGAATTCTTGGTGCTGTTTTGTTTGTCTTGACCGTAGTGGTGATCGCAGTATTAGCCTGGACTATAGAACTGTTGTTTCCTGCACGAGAACATTTACTGCCCACCACTCCAAGTCCGTCTGAACATTTTCATTTCACTCTGCCTTTCCATGAAGAAAGACATAGGCAGACTTATTTGAATAACAGTTTTATTAAGATTTTGCATCATACTCATAACATGACCAACACGTCCAATTGTTGGGTATGTGGGATGTTGCCCGGACATCAGAAGAAGGGAGGAACACCACTCATTCCTCTCCCGTTTTCTCATAATGGTTCTTGTCATGCTTGGTACACTCTTCTTTTTACTCTGCGATGGCCAACGAAGGGTGGATTACTTTTTCGGTTGAATAAAATATGCTATAACGATAAAGATGGCTATCCACATGCTGAAGGAACTAAATTCGAATGGGAAGAATATCGTCCGGACAATATTTCTACGCCTCGTGTATATACGAATCAAAGATTTATAAATGTTACGAACATGCATATAATAACCGTGATTGATACAAAAGCAGATTTGTGTATTAGAAATAAAGGTACAATCCCCGTAGGTCGCAGTGAATGTAATATTACACTTACCTTTGATACACCAACTGGAATTGCATTTGTAGCTTCGCATAACACATATTTCGTTTGTGGAAATAAGGGATACCATCGTCTACCATTGGGATGGTTGGGAACGTGTTATATAGCATTTGTATTACCACCTGTGTTTATTGCTCCTCCCATGTATCACAATGATTATGTTTTGTATCATGATTTCATATTGAATAGAGCAAAACGATCAATAGACCTTGATGAAATAGACCAGACTGATACCACTTTGCAACAATATGTAGATTTCAATTTGGGGTTATTTTCATTCGTAGGAGCTGCATTAAATAGTAGAAAGATAAGGCGGCTTACACGTGTGGTGGAAGCCGTTGCCAACGAAACTGCTTCTGCTTTAGGGAACATTACTGAGGAATTGCAAATTACCAGAATTGTAGCGCTTCAGAATAGAATGGTTCTAGATGTGATACTAGCTGATAGAGGTGGAGCATGCCGCGTCATCGGAAGTAGTTGTTGCGTGTACGTACCAGATAACTCACCTTCTGTATATGAATCAATTACAAAATTACACAAGATAGCTGCTGAGATCCACCCAGAAAATGGAACATGGACTTTCTCTGGTTGGTTCTGGACCCTGCTTAGTACTTGGGGCTGGAAATTGCTAACAATTCTCTGTGTTTTTATTGGAGTACTATTTTTCCTTTGTCTATGTATTCAATGCGGCCCTACATTATGTTCTGTATGTATCACAGCCTGCATTCCGTCCAAACGAACTATTGTCAAGCAAGAGAAACTGAGCAATGATGAAGTATTGAAAATTATGGCTATTGACATTGAGGATGAACGTTCTGACTATGTCCACTATGAGGTAGCTTTTGCTAAACGCTAAAAGGGCCGTCTGTCGTGTTTTGGCAGCTCCTGAGTTAGCGTTTAGCACAGCTACACGGTCTTTTCTGTTAACTTGACCAAAACGAACGGGGGCCATTTTGAATCCTTCTGCCTTCCGTTTCCTATGAACACGCTGCCTCGTGGTCAGTATGCCCTTTCGTCCTTTCTCGATACCCATGGTCACTAGTTTGCTCGGCAACAAGCTATTTTTAGTACTGGTCAAGCGCACATGCGCATTACGCACTACTTGGTCACTCTTCAGGAATGTTCCCGCTAACTGACCAGTGCTGTTGTAACTCCTCCCACGTGTTGGCTGTGTTCCAAAAATGACCTTATATGTACCTAAAATGTGTAACTTGTAACCGCCTATCTTTTTATTGCTATTAAACTGTATAAAAGAGGTCGCGCACCGATGTTCGGGGTGCTACTTCTTACATTACCGAAGGGTGCTGTTGGAATGTATCACCACCCCATGGGGTCTTAATAAACTTGTCTTTTACCTTTTCCAGTGTCCGTGCCAACTTCTATACTAAGGTGTTAGAGAGTTTAGCAGAGTATGTAGGCCTGATTTCGAACCCAACACCACATGCATTACTATTTGGTCTTTGATAAACTCTTCCTCCCACAGGCCATACCTGCACGTGGCCGCTAGTTTCTTCAGGTCCGCTACATATTCCTCAATCGACTCTCCAGCCCGTTGTTTTCTCTGCTGGAAGTTGAATCTGTCGACCGACACACATACCGTGGGCCGATAATGTTCATTCAGGTCGTCGATCGCATGGGCGTACACATCATCGTCTGAGCCATCTCTCTGTTTGGGTACCAAGCTTTTATATATTCTAAGTCCTTCTGGCCCTAGATTGAGTAATAATATACGTTTTTTTTCTGTTGGGTTTGAAAGTTTCTTCATTCTCGTCCTCTAGGACCTCTATGAAGTTGTTGATGTATTCGCGCCAGTCCTCCCACTTCATCAGTGGTTCTCCTGGCTTCGGGAGGAACTGGACTGGTGCAATAGCGTATCCCGCTGGAGCGCTCATTTTCTCCTCCTTGGCCGTCGTTGTTCTGTTTCCCTTTCCTGTGGGGCTCCCTGGGGTGCTATCTGTCTCTTCTTTCTTGGTCTGTTCTTGGGGACCCTCCGTGTCAGCCCCCTCACCCTCCTTTAAGGTAGCCAGGTCTGACCTCTCTGTGGATAGCGTGGGCTGGATGCGGCGCGCTGTCTGGCTACTATGGGGTCTCTCTGCTACCTTCTTTTGGTGTGGGTGGTAATGGCTCTGCCGCGCTCTTCAGGGTACAGTACCTCCTGTGGTGCTCGCAGTCCTGGTGGTTCCCCAGTAGCGCTGCACAGGGTTGCTACTCAGCTGGCAAGTCCCACTTCAACCTGGGTGACACTGGTTGCCTGAGGTTCTGCTGGCTCCCTGTGCCTGTGTGGATGGGGCTTTGCAGTGTCTCCCTCTGCCACGTGGTGGGTGTGTTGCCATCCGTTTTTTTCCTTTTTCTTTTTTTTTTTTTCTTGGTCGAGTCCCGACCTCGTCGCCACTGTAAAGGTGTGCCTCACAATGAAACCGCTGACTCAATTTGTCTTGGTAACGGTTCTTTATTAAGTTACAGCTATTCCTGAAGAGCGCCGAGCCAGCGCTCCGTTATCACGGCTGCCGCGCCTCTCTCTGCGCTGCGCGCGCAGTCCGCCCAAAATGGCCGCCGCACGTCACGTAGCTACGTGACGTGCATAGACTAGTGCGCGCCACTACACTATCTACAGGGCTATCCTCTGTAGCATCCATAGGCAACTCTAGAGACAGTCTCACAACTTTCCTGTACAGGACTAGCATCTGTCGCGTCCATAGGCAACTATAGAGACAGTCTCACAACTCTTCTCACTACACGGCTAGACACTGTAGCATCCATAGGCAACTCTAGAGATAGGCCTACAACTCATCTGTAAGTCCTAGACAGTCTCACATCACATTTATACAGCTCAAGATACAGTGTAACATCTCATATATACATATGCATCTGTAGAGACAAACGTACATGTTATCCATATATTATCTATATACAGACTAGCCTATCTCCCTCACAGCTCCAAAGTGCTTCACTTCTCCATAGACCGCATCAGAGTCAGTCCCACAGCTCATCTATACAGCTCTACAGACATTCGCATCTCATCTGCCTGCAGCTCTAAAACCACTCCCACAACTCTTTTGTATAGAGCTCTAGACAGTCTCACATCTCAGTTATAATTGGCTAAAGAGACAATCTCACATCATCTGTAAACAGCACTGGAAACAGTCCAACCATTATTCAATTTAGAGCTCTAGACAGTGACATCTCTGCATAGACGCGCTAGAGACATGATTGCATATAATCTGTGTACATTTCTAGAAACAGTCTCACAAATATTTTACTTCGAGCTCCAGTCCATCTCACATCTCTTCTGTATTCATCTCTAGAGGCAGTCACGCAATATTGCATCGACAGCTCTAAACAATACAGAATCTCATCTGCATACAGCTCTAGAAACCGTCGTATTCCATACAGAGCTCTATACAGTCTGGCATCTCATCTAGAGACAGTTCCTGACAGTCACATCACATCTGTCTACATTGCTAAAGACAGTCACGTAATGTTGCATGCACAGCTCTAAAGAATCCTACATCTCATCTGCATACATCTCTAGAAACAGTCTTAGAACTTTTCCATGCAGAGCTTGAGCCTAGACAGTCTGGCACATCTCATCTATAGACAGCTCCTGAGAGTTGCATCTCATCTGCACAGCTCTAAAGTCACAGATCCCCAGATATGCGTCGCATATCGGGGCTCGTCCTGTCTCAATCTTGGCCATGTTCCTTGCAGGACCAAGAACCATCCAAAGAGGCCTGTGTAGAACTGGACCGAGCAGGCTCCGGGGTGTGCGTTCCTTCGTCTTCCGCGGGGATCCTAGCTTTGCATCCTGGGACTTGTAGTTTGCTCCTGCCCCTCACACTTGACATGGAGAACGTGTGATCTCTGGGAACGAAAGCGATGAGAGATGGGGAGACTGACGGGGGAGACTGATGAGGGAGAACGGGGAGGAGGACGAAGGCGGAGAGGATTGATGGATCGGGGAGGGGAAGGGGCGAGGGGCAGAGCTGAACGAGAAAGGAGGAGGGAGTGGGGAAATGTTTGTATTATATTGAATTGAGCGGGGGGTGGAGGACAGAGATGAATGGGAGAGGAGCAGCTCTCTGAGGAACGAGAGAGGGTGGTGTAGGGGGAGGGAGGATGCAGACTTGACTGGGGAAAGGAAGGGGACATGGAGACAAGGGGCCGAGTGCTAGGGGATAAAGATACACAGGGGCGTATCTATCAATGGTGCAGTGGCACCGGAGACCACGCGTGAACGCGGATTATTTCTGTATTTTAGTACCCAGCCAGCAGACAGAGCCCATTTTTCTAGCAAGCTCGGCGGCCCGTGGCGCCCTTGTTAGCACCGCAGTTAGAAATGAGAGAAGGGCCGCGTTAGAGCATCTGGCATCGGCGCGGGAACGGAGACACGGACTCCGGGAGGGGGGGCGGGAACAAAGACACGGACAGCGGGAGGGGGACGGGAACAAAGACACGGACAGCGGGAGGGGGGCAGGATACAACCATGCGGGACCGGGACGCGGCGGTCTTCAGAGGGGACCGGGAGCACAACACTATGTCCATCCCGGCAACAGAGACGTTAGCAATGACGAAAAACATCCCTGTAAAAAAAAAAAAAAAAGTAAACGCCCACAATGGCCCACCTCTGAATGATGAAACAAAGGGGCGGGGCTTTAAAAAAAGCAAGAAATGCCCACGAATCTGCTCAAGGCGGGGACAGAACTGAGTGACACACATCTCTTCCAATGGCTAGCCTTCATTTATGAAGCTAGCCAATGGAAGAGAAGGCGGGTTCAAGCCCCAGTACTGGGGAAACATAAGATCTCGGCTGCGCGACACTGCTGCGCAGTGTACGCTAGGCCGAGCCCTAAAAAACAAACAGCTTATGGAAATGGCTTAGAGAGGCCGACTGCTGATCTCACTGTTTTCAAATGATTTTTTCACTAAAGCCTAAAGGTGGTATGTGAAGAAGATATTGACTTCTCTGAGACTGACAAGCAGGTCTGACAGTTCAGCCATTATATTTGGAGGAAGGCGGGACTTTTCTGACTCGGTGCCCCTTCTGTGCCCCTAGGGCGTACCCCCCAGCTGCCTCCCTTGTAGGATAGGGAAGCTAGAATGCCTACCCGTGGGCATCCCTTTCTTTGGCCTTTACCCGGAAGATACATCCATACCACCATTTGAAGGATCTGCGCCCACTCCTCCAACAGCACTAGAAACCTTTCTATACTACCAACTCAGCGCTATATGACACTTTTCCTGCCCTCCCACACTCCAGGCACTAGAGCATATGATAGAGCGCGCGAGGCCACCCGACCAACAGTTTTCGCCGTTTCCGGCTTCAGGGCCCATATACTTTCAAATCACCATATACATCAATCGGGTGACTTCACGAGCTCTACCAAGTTGAGTGTGTGTGTTCCCTGCTACCAAATTTCAGTGCACCCGACTTACCATCCACCGATGCAGGTGCCTAATGACCACAATGAATCAGGGAGCTAGCTGTAAAAGGAAAAGCAGCAAAATTCAAACCCCACCAATAACATTCAAATACTGTTTAAATGACCACGGACAACTGGAAGTTTTAAAATGTTTATCTAAAATTCAATATTTTCTTGCATGAGATACAGTAAAATAAGGCAATCAATAACCAAGATGACGTAAATCACATAGGCAGAAAGAAATAATGACAGAGTAATCATCAAAGTATTAATAAATTGTAACGAGAAAAAATACTATGCAAGTCAGTATTATCTAAACAGGGATAGACTATGTGTGTGTGACTATAGGAGAGCTTATAATGAATAACACGCTTCACTTAAGGTGAAGGGGCCTTTGAACAACCTAGGCAACGAAGTTCTAGACCATATCAGAAAATGACACACTGCTATGCAAAATATAATTTCTAACAATTGAGAAGACATAGGAATAACTTTGCAAAATTACAAATGACTGTTCAATAGTTGCGGAAAGGCATGGAAATATAACATATGCAATGTTGAACTTTATTCAAGCAAAAGTTAGAAATTCAGAAGGTGCAAGAATTTTAAGAGGTTCAGAGTAATATTTACCTAGAAAAAGGTGTGGAAACCAAACCCTGGCCACGGGTCAGTTAAGGACAGGAAACCCTCAAGGAAGGATACCCCTCAAAGGACAGCAGGTGCAGAATGGACACCCAGAACAGGATACCCTCGGAATAGGAATCAGGACAGGACCCTCAGGACAGGACGGCAAACCCTCAGGACAGGACCCTCTTCAGGACAGGACCGGAACCCACAGTTCGGAAGCAACGCCTGCGCTCCACCCGCTCTGCAGCTATCGATCAAGACCCCGATTGGGTCAGCGAACTCCCAGCTAAGTGCCTTGCCAGCACTTTAAGATTCAGTAGAACCTTAGTCTATGGTCAAATTCGGACAGAGTGCTCTGCAGCGCTCTGTATCTTCAGTCACCTATTGAGTGCGTTGGGTCAGTGACAGGTCAGCTAAACCAGACAAGTCGGACGGTTCACTAGGTGAACCCAGGGTAGATATACAGTTTTGGGACAGTGTACCACCCCCCAATGTTGCAAAGTGTCAGAATCCCTCAATTTCGATTGGTCCTAAGGTAGGGTTTGGGTAACACACCAATCACAATACACGAATTGAAGCCTTCATTAACATATTTGGGTACCGCCTAGCAGATTTGGGGTTCCCATGAGCTAACAGTAGCGCAAAAATACAATGTATCATATAAGAAGCCACATTCGCTGTTCTCGCAGGGCAGAGGTGACTTTCTCAGGAGCATCTCGCCCATCACTGCCAGCTGGCTATGTTCCATCAGCCAAGGTCCCTCGTGCTGCCGAATGTCGCACAGGCGCAGAAGGGACCCCCAATATGGCTCTCCTCTCACTCAGACCCTCATTTCCCGCGGTACATGAAAAGTAAGCGAAAACAAATTAATACATAATAATGTCATCATGAAAACACATCACAGGGTTTGTACTTTTAACTCATCATCAAGAAATAAACTTATGCATTTAAATGTTAGCTACATTGAGACGAGCACAAGAGCAGTGGCACGAGCAGTACCACATGATAAGCACAGCTATGAATTACGCATGCGCATAATTTTCCCTCCACTTCTGCAGACGCGTCAGGACACGTGAGTGTGGCTGACGCATGCGCAGTAACTAAAATACAAGCGGCGGCCATTTTAGAAGACATGGATTAAATTCATTAGAAATACACATAGGCAAGCGTCTTAAACTTTACTCAAACTTAATATAAATGTTAGTAAGACGTACATTTATTACCTTGTTATACATAAACGAGGTTCTTGATTTCGGCAAGCCGCAAAATATGCGAAGCTTTGCTTCATCAATCCCCTCTTTGATGATATCTACTATCATCACAAATTATAATGGAACCAGATGCCAACTTTCTTTCACACTTTATAAAGTTCTATTTCTTCCAGCAACCGTTCTAACTTTTCTCTTTCAGTTTTAGCAGGGTGAGAAGTTTTCACCTTTTTGTATATCTGATCATTCACTTCCTCTAATTCAATCTCATCCACACTTCGTTTCATTCCTCTTGCATTAACCTCGTGCTTTCTGGTACGTTTGCGGTATTTACAGCATAAGAAAATGGAAAGTATAATAAGACCTATAATACCAATTGGCATCAGAATTTTGAATAATAAGCTTTTACCTATGCTAGCAAGCCAATGACCTACATTTGAGAGACCATCTACCAGTCTCTTCCAGGCACTATCAACCTCGAGTGGTTTGAGTTCCTTTGCCAAATTAGTAATGTTTTTCACATATCTTTTGATCTGTACACTTTTGTCCGGAATATAAGTGCAACAATGTTGCGCCTTCAACATCCGGCAGACTCCGCCCTCTTTCGCTAATAAGGTGTCAAGAGCAAGTCGATTTTGTAAAACCATTGATCTGATCGCAACCATTTCGGTATTGACCAGCAGAAATCCATGAGCTGTTTCAGTAGACAGCACATCTACTATAGTAGACAATTTGCAAATTCTGTGAGTGTTCAGAACCACTCCCACTCCAGGTATCAGTGCACTGAAAATACTACCCATAATTTCACCTATACTTTCTCTTTTACTACGCACTAAGCCATTAGTATCTTCATTGCTTCCAGCTTTTCCATTCACATGGTATATTTTCGGGAAAACAATGCCAAAATAGCAGCTCCCATACCAGTGATCCGGCAATTTGAAATAAGCCTTGTCCCCACAAATATAATAAATTCCAGGAAACACAGGCTCTGACCCATTTTTAAAACCCCAACCTCCAATTACCTTGTAATTATGTTCGCATTCACTGGAACCAATGAAAACATTATTATAATAGCTAGTCTTCTCACGGTGAAGACATAGCTTGCCTTTCTTTTCAAAATCCAGCAACAGAGCAGGACCCGCTCCACCAGATGAGGTGCCTTCCATGTTTTCTGCCCACTTTGGCTTTTTCTGACTTTCGTCATTAGCCTTCTTCTGAATTTTAATTCTCCTTTTCTCTGCCATGTTCAGGAACATCTTTTCCTGCTCACGCAAAGAACAAGTCAAGTTATCTCTGTGTGCGTCTGCTATGTCAATGTTCCCTATAGTCAGAAAGTAGTCTCCCATATATCTTATGGTGTCAGTTTTGGTATGTACAGGATTCAAGTTCCCACGTATAGGAAGTTCAGAAAAGATCACGTCATTGTTAGAGTAATAATACTGTAACGGTCCCCTTTTGTAAAATAAACTAGCTAGAATGCTACAGGAAATTCCATATGTCAATGGCAGATGATGGTATGTCACGCCTTCAGCCACCGAAGTAGGTAGCTTCATGCAGACATAGCAATCTTCAATTTCCATAGTTTCTACATAGTGTATTAACAAGTTTGCGAAAACATTCAAATGTGTCCTGTTTTTCATTCCATGGTAATGTAGTCCTTTCTCATCTGATGCTTCTAAGTCTCGTTTAGTTTGTCTCAATGCTCTCTCATGTCTTTCTACACTCTGTGTTGTCAGCTCTTCATTGTCAGTATTTACAACTTCAGTAGGGACAATGTTAGTATCTTTACTTACAGCAAAGGGAATGAAAATCGTTAATCCTATCCAGATAACTATCAGTACTACTACACTACATATACACACCTTGCAACACGTCTTAAAACGGCTGCAACTAGGACTACCATTCACTGTTGAATCAGACATTTTAGCTCAGAAGGAGTGTTCTTACCCCTCTTTTTTACTTTTTACACAACTAGCTTACTTTGTGCAAATTCACGGTGGTTCGTCTTCCTCTTCAGCTGAGTACTCTGGGACAGGTTCTCCGTCGCTCACGTCAGTTATATCAAGATCTTCAAGTTCTTCCAAAACCAGTGTCCATTCAGGAGACTTGTACTTTTTGTTTTGTCTTTTTATTCGCTCACTCCTTCTTTTGGAAGAGTCTTCTTCTTGCTCTGCTATTCGAGCACTTCTTCTTGCTTCTGCACGTTTCTCTTCTACTGTTTTTATCCTTAGTCTCAGTCTTTTTACAAACCTAGGCTCAAGGTTGTTTCTTTTCTTTAGTCTCTTAGTCGGTACTTGGACTTCACTTTCTTTCCTTATTCTCTTGTTCTCTTTATCTTGTGGTAATTCTTCTCCACTTTCTTCTCCTACTTCCCTTATCTGACTAGTTCCAGGGCTAGCATCAAATTCTTCTGCCTGGTTGCTAATCTGGCCTTGTTCAGGAATATTTTGTTTTTGGCTTTCGATTGTCTCTGTTTCTGTTCCTATTTCCTGAACCCGTTTTTCTAACTCTATCTGATCCTGTTCAAGCACTTCGATCTCTTGATTTTCTTCTGCTCGAACTATTACTCTATGTCTAGTCTGTCCCTTATCCACATCAGGAGTTAACGGAGGAGTATCAAACACTTGTTCTGTATCTTGCACTTGTTCAGTATCGGGTACTTGTTCAGTTTTGTTCACTTGATCTGTAACAATCACGTGCTCTGTCCCTGTCTGACCTTCTCCTTCCTCAGTTTTGATTTTAATCTCAAGTGGCTGAGGTTCTTCGCCTGTGCCTTGCTTTTCCTGACTAGTCCACTCTCTACCTTCACTAAGTCGTTCTCTTGTTCTGATAGGATCTTCGGTCAGATCAATCATCGGTATCCATTCTTCTGGCCATATGCTTGGCAGCTCGTCTTCAGCTACTCCTGGCTCAGTTTCCTGGACCTCTTCAGCAGGCTGGGTTCTTGGCAGTTCGCAGTCAACTACTCCTGGGCCAACGTCTTCTGTTCCTGCAACCTGACTGGTGCTGGGCTGCTCGTTGTCAGTTGCTACTGGTCTGATTTCTTCAGGGTCCTCTGCTGGTTGCCCTGGTTCTTCAAATCCTTTGTCTGGCAATACCTTCTGGGTGTGTCCGGCGTGGATCCACTGGGGAACACCTGCGACCTTTACTGCAGTGGTTGTCACCAGGATTACTTGGCGTTTCTTTCCCCACCTTGGTGCCAGACAGCTTGATCGAGTGTGCTTCTTTATTTTGACCCAGTCTCCTGGAACCAAGTTGTGGAGAGGAGTCGTTGGATTAAGGATGCCGTCGTCTCCAATCTGGCGAGAGATAGAACGCACTTGGTCACCCAATCTTCTGCAGTATTCAAGCACCAAATCATCAGTAATGCTCAACAATTTGCTTCCTGGCACCCATGCTTGTCTCATCACTCTTCCCATAATGATTTCATGGGGACTTAGGCCTGTCTTGCGGTCTGGAACACTTCTCAGTCCCATCAGGACCAGGGGCAGGGCCTTCACCCAGTTCATGCCAGTAGCATCTGTCAGCTTTGCTAGTCTGTTTTTGATAGTTCCATTTACTTGTTCCACTATTCCAGAAGCCTCTGGGTGGTATGCACAATGGAGTTTCTGCCTTATTCCAAAGGCCTTACAGAGTTCAGCCAGTATGTCATTCTGGAAATGTCCACCTTTATCTGATTCAATAATGCATGGTATTCCGAACCTAGGTATCAGTTCTTTTAGCAAACACTTCGCTACTGTCAGTGCGTCACTTTTGGGAGTAGGGTAAGCTTCTACCCATTTCGAAAATACGCACACAATGACAAGGACATATCGCTTTCTTTCACAAAGGGGCATGGTGATGAAATCAATCTGTATTTTTATAAAGGGACCCCCTGACCTCCCAATCTTGCTCAGCTCAACCATTGTCCTTTTGCCTGGGTTCATCTGCTGACATGACAGGCACCTCTGGCAGAGGGACTCTGCTACCTTCCTGAACTTCTTGCTGTACCAAGTCTGTTGAAATACCAGAATCATGGCATCCCTACCAATGTGTGATCCTTCATGTATTAATCTTGCCATTGTGCCAAGCAAGTGTCGGGGTAACACAGGCATACCAGTTGGACCTATGATGACACCATCCACACGTCTCGGTCTACATCCATCCTCTTTCCATTTTTCTCTTTCTTGCCAAGGAGCCGACTCCTGCCACTCTCTCACCTCATCCCATGTAGGCACTTCCTCAAACACCTGAAGCTGGCAGCTGGTTCCTGGCCCCCCTCGTTTTGGATTTATAATATACCGATCTTTGGCACACCATTGAGCCACTCGATCAGCATAATCGTTTCCCAGTGATACTCTGTCCATGCTCCTTTGATGAGCAGCACATTTTACCACTGCCAGTTCTTTGGGCAACTGGATGGCCTCTAAAAGGTCATGAACAATCTTTGCATTCCGAATGGGAGTACCTGAGGAAGTCATAAATTCCCTTTGTAGCCATAATTGGCCAAAGTCATGCACAACGCCATAACAGTACTGACTGTCAGTATACACTGTTATGCGTAAATCCTTCCCAATTTTGCAAGCCATTATCATGGCTATCAATTCGGCTACTTGTGCAGACTTGATGTTATATAGGTAACCTGCTTGTTCAATTTTTGTGAAAGACACTACTGCATAAGCAGCACTCAAGCCTCCTAATTCATGTCTTAGGCAGGAACCATCCACAAATAGTTCTTTATCATGCTCAGGCAATGGTACTTCTTTTATGTCTGGGCGTGGCTTGGTACTGAACTCTGTCAGATCAATACAATCATGTTCATCATCATCCCCACCTTCCATTTCCAAGGGGTCGGGGAGTAAAGTGGCAGGGTTCAGAATACCGCACCTTACAATGCTCACATTTGCTGCACCCACAAGAATCCTCTCGTATTTAGTCAGCCGACTAGGGGTGAGATACTGTGTTTTAGTTCTGGTCAATAGAATTACCACTCCATGTGAAACATACACAGTCACAGGATGTCCCATGACAATGGACTCACTCTGTTCCAAACTTGCACAGGTAGCAGCTACTGCTTTTAGACAGCCTGGTAACCCAGCAGCTACTGGGTCCAGTGTGGCAGAGAAATAGGCCACAGGCCTCCTGGTCGTGCCATGTTCTTGAGTCAGGACAGACAATGCGCAATTATCGCGAGTGTCACAGAAAAGTGCGAACTCTTTGGAATAATCTGGCATTCCCAACGCAGGGGCTGTACACAGACAGTTTTTCAATCTTGTGAAAGCCATTAGACTTTCATCGTCCCACTGTACAACATCTGGCATCCCTCTCGTGGTCATTTTTATCAAGGGCCTGGCTAAGGCTGCAAATCCCAGAATCCACTGCCTGCAGTACCCTAATACACCCAGGAACATTCTGACTTCTTTTTGAGTACGGGGCAACTGCATTTTTTGAATTATTCTCACTCTTTCTGAAGTGACTTTTCTGACACCCTTTTCTATCTGGTGTCCTAGATATTTCACTGATTTTGCACAGAACTGTAGTTTGTCAGGGGCCACTTTATGCCCTTTCTCACACAGGTGGTTTAGGAGGGCAATGGTGTCAACTACACAGTCCCGGTGACTTTTAGACGCCAGTAGAAGGTCGTCTATGTACTGGACTAACACAGAGTTCCCAGGTAAGATCAAAGTCTCTAGACATTTTTTCAAGATCTGATTAAAGATAGAGGGGCTCTCTGTATACCCTTGAGGGACCCTGTTCCAACAATACACGTGACCCTCGAAAGCAAATGAGAAAAGAAATTTGCTGTCGGGGTGCAGGGGTATCGAAAAGAATGCATGACACAAATCAATCACAGTGAACCACTCAGCATCCCAAGGAATCTGGTACAGAATCACTGCAGGGTTCGGGACAATAGGGCAGCAAGGAACTACAATTTTGTTAACCTTTCTCAGGTCCTGCACTACCCTATACTTGCCACTAGGCTTTTTGATGCCCATAATCGGTGAGTTGCACGGGCTGCTCATCACTTCCTGTATGATGTTTCCTTCCAATAATTTTTGTATTTCCAGAGTGACACCTGCTTTCACTTCAGCATTCATTCGGTAGGGCCTAGTGTTAGGATATACTGCATTGTCCTTGATGGCTATTTGTATGGGGTCCACATCTTTCATCAACCCCACATCCTTTCCAGTGAAATCCCACACCTCTGGCTTTACGGCTTCCTGTAGTTCTTGGGGCAAGTCCTGCAGGGTCAATCTTTTAATTTCTGAGTCAGGTCTAAGCAACAATAATTTATAAATGCCGTCTTCATCTGGGGTCTGTATTTCAACACCTTTTGGTGTGCAAAAGATGGTACAGTTCATTTTGCACAGCAAATCACGTCCCAGTAGATTCACTGGACTGGTGTCACAGACGACAAATCTATGCATCTGTTTAAAATTTCCAATTGAAATCTCCATTGGTTCGGTAACAGGAGTACTAATCAATTGATTAGATACACCTACTACTTGGATATTTTCTCCCGAGAGGGGTAGGTTTGGAACGTCCACTGTTCTTACAGTAGAACGGGTAGCGCCAGTGTCCAACAGAAAGGTGACATCATTTCCGTCAACTTTTCCTTCAATATATGGTCCAGACTGGTCTACCGGCAAGGAAGCGCCAAGTACGCACTCCTCGTCCTCCCCTCTCAGGCCCCGTCAGTCCTGCTCATTACAAAGGAAGGTATCATTCAGCAGATACTGCGAAGTTGCTGTATTTCTGTTCTCCCCGCTTTCCCAAACCTCTATCTCTTCATTTTCTGCCTGTCTTCCCCTGTATACCTGTTTGGGTGCTCGAGGCACCTGAACTGTTTTTACCTGGGGTTGAGTCTTTCTTGGTCTTTCTTTCTGCGTCTGTGGAATTAAATCAGGAGTTTTCTCATTAACATCGACTAATTGGGGACACTCGTTTCGCCAGTGTCCAATTTCGCCGCACTGATGGCAGGGAAATTTTTTCATAGCCTCTTCCCTGCTAAATTTGGGCCGGGGCTTTCCTCCACCCCCTCCCCCAGGACTTTTGTTCTCAGCATTTTTAACCATGTTACTCAATTGTTTTTCCTGTTGTTCTGCGAGCTTCACCTGAGCCCACATAACCTTCTCCTTAAGGGCCTTTTTCTTTTCTGCCATTTCGTCCTCACAGTACTTAGCGTACCGCAGGACCTCATCCATTTTCTTAGTATGCCAACAGATTTTATTGTCTTTTATCCACTGACAAATTTCAGGTCTTAAACCATTTACAAACCTGTAAATAAAGTGCGTCATATCCTTCAGGTCGATGTTGTCAATACCACTGTATGTTTTAAATACCTGCAATAACCTCTCATAGAAGGAGTGCACTGTCTCGTCCCTTTCCTGTGTTGTTCTATCTATTTTTGTCCAATCCGTTTCCTTTGCGGGCACCTTTTCTTTCAAATGCTGAATTACCTGCTCATATTTTCGCATGACATCCTTTGATGGCTCTCCTGTTTCCTTGTTTCTGGGATACTCCTCACTGGGCCAATCTATGGCTATTTTACACTGGGTCCATAAATCTACTGGAACCACAATGTCGAAAAACCCATCCAGGTCTTTCCACAGACATTTCTGTACCTTCACGAACCTCTCCACTTGCCGGTACCAGTCAACTGGTTTCTCTCGTAATTTTGGAAAATCGTTCGTGAAGGACACAATATCCTGCCTAGACCAGGGGACATGCACATATTTCCCTCCTGGAACTTCGCGCATGGGGCATAACTGCTCAGGTTTTTCTACCTCTCTTAAAGCAAACTCGGGAGTCACTTGTCGGGAGCGAACTTCTTCCCTCTTTTTCGCCCACCTGCTTCTCCATTTTTCCACATCTCCCCATTTCTGCAGTACTCCCAGTAATTCTTTAATCTGCAACTTCTTCCCTGCCACATTCAGGTGTTCTATATCTTTGTCTGAGAAGTCTGCTCTGTACGGTTTCTGTAAGGGCTTGGATTTTGAAATATCTACCCCCATACTAACTGCTGTTTCGGTCAGTTTTTCGTGGAGCACTCTGGTGTTCCTTGTAAAGCTTTTACATATGAACGACAATTCTTCCTCAGAGTAGGTATTTAATCGATCCAACCCCACATTTCCTGCCATTAATTCTTCTATTTCAACCCTCAGCTTATAGAGGTCTAAAGGCTTTGTTTGCGGAGTCTGCTTTTCTAATTCACGACTCCAACTCTCAATTTCATCCGGAGTTACCAGAGAGACATTCCTAGTACCTGTTGCTGTCTCTAATTTAATTTCTTTTGTATTAAAAGGATTATACCTCTGCTGTATTCCCTTTCCAGTCTGTTTGTTTGGCAATTCCAAAAACGCAACTTCAGACTCGCATTCACTGGACTGATCATCTATGATGATTGGTTCCTGTCTCGGGGTTGCTATGACTGGGGTCATGACTGGAGTAATCGGATTTCCCTGACCATTTCCGTATAACGGGACCACCGGTCCAATAGTTACTGGAATAGTCAATGCCTCAGGACTGGTATTTATCTGAGAAATTTTCTGAATTATTTCTGTTCTTTGTCTAGCTAAAGCCTCTTGCTCCTTTTCCACTAGTACCCTTCTTAGAGTTGTGTCATGTAATATCTGTGGGGTCAATGGAGGAGTAAAACTCGGGACAGTAGGCAGAGGAGTAAAACTCGGGGCAGTAGGATGCGTTTCACTTGGTCCTCCCCCATAATTTGGTTTCGGGAATAAAGTCCCAGTATCAAAGGACCTGCGCTCTTCCCTATATGGAGGTTGAACAAAAGGCAGTCCTGAATTCGAGGGTTTCTCTTCGCTTTCATACAAGGGTCGGGGAAAAAAGGTTTTCGTACGTGAATAATTTTCTTCCTGACTTGCGGGCACTTTGGGATATACGTCCCTAGTTTCCGTCAGTTCGGGTTTTTCAGGATAGGGCAATACTTGACCACCCCCTCCCAGTCCCAGGGACCTGTCTTCTTCCTTTAGGAAGTGGCGTCGGGGAACATCTCCTACACTGGAAGGTCGGGTTCCCTCATTGTAAGGTGGCGGACTTCTGGTACAGATGTCATCTATTAATTCATCATCTGATTCCCCCAGGGCCCCCCAATGTTTACATTTTTCAGTACTTTTCTCACCCGCTCCAATGTTATGACATGCCGGCATCATGGGAAACAGACCCTCAACAATCATGCTCTGTCTCCACTGTTTCATCCTTTTATCCCTGGACTCCTGTTTCAGCCTGGGGTACCACTTGGTCAAACCCTTGTCCATTCGGGGTCTTTCTCTTTCAAAAGCCTCAATCTCCCATTCCTCTAATGCCTCATACTGCGTTAGTCTCGGTCTGGGATGCAGTTCATTCATTCGGGTTCTTAAATTAAATAAGATCCTACCATTGAAAGTACCATCTAACGGAAAAGCCAATACTCCGTCATCTTTTGTGTACTTCACCCAATTCTCCAGCCACACACAGGTATTGTACCCTCGGTCAAACATCATGAATGAGGCGGGAGTATTGGGTGCTGGGACAAGAACACCTTCCCTAGATTTAATCGGTTTGTCCGTTTTAAAATAATTTTTCACCTTATTTACAAGGGACATTTTTCTTTTGGTTCCGTACATAATATCGTATCTGTTAGCCTTCCACTGATCCCTTTCAAACCCTAGATGCCTTGGATCAGGTCGCGTCTCTGTAGTCCGCGAGTGCCACATACGACTTCTGCGCTAACTTTGTTTACAAACTACCTCCAATCAGAATACTCTTTAGAAAATTCGTGCAACCAATGGGTGCGCGACACAAAATAAGCTCCGCCAATGGGTGCGCGGCCCCTTCGTGAGACAGTTCCCACGCTCCGGCGCTCACCCCTCCTTTACAATCTTCAGCTCCGCTACCCGCCCGCTGCTTCTACCAATCCCAGCGCGGCACAGAGTGACGTCAGAGGCGCTTCGCGACTGACTCCCTCCCTTCACAAGGTAACGGAAACTTTCTTTCTTTTAAAGTGCTCAGTGCTTGGTTATTTTACAACAAATACACATTCGCCACAGTGCTCAAGTGTCTAGACAGAGAAAGAATTCTATTACTGCAAGTAAACTACTTCCATTTACTTTTCACTCGCTGCGGGCAGATCTCTTCCGCCTACCCTTCACACTAGCATCGGTGAACCTGTTATTCCCCTAAACTCATCCACTTCTTTCCGGGATATTTTCCGAGTTTAAGGTTTCTCAGCGGACCCCTCTGCTTTCACGCTAGCTCCGAGGAACCTGCTACTCTTCCGATGTGACCCTTATTAGGTTACGCCACTATGGGAATTTTGCCAATGAACCCCGTTACTGTCATTTATTCACACATGTATTCAGAAACCCTAGTTAGTGCTTCCCGGTTATCCTAACCTGCACCTAACTTTCCTCGAACCTGTGACCTCAGGACAATGGATTCTATTCACCACTTGCCCTTTCAATTCCCCGGGGAGTTCGGACAACAAGAAACAAGACGGTTGACAATTGCATGGATTAGTACATATAACAATATAAGAACAAGAATAATAACAATACAGTAATTCATAAATTTCAGCAGCGTATTCACAAGAGAGTGATCAGATCCCTCAGAACAGCCGCTCTTTTAGTAGCATTAATATAATAGCAGCTTCCGACTTAACTAGTCCAACTAATCCTGCCTAACCTTTAGCTAGTCCCTAACCATCCTCTGATCTACCAGAAAACTGATAGAGCGCGCGAGGCCACCCGACCAACAGTTTTCGCCGTTTCCGGCTTCAGGGCCCATATACTTTCAAATCACCATATACATCAATCGGGTGACTTCACGAGCTCTACCAAGTTGAGTGTGTGTGTTCCCTGCTACCAAATTTCAGTGCACCCGACTTACCATCCACCGATGCAGGTGCCTAATGACCACAATGAATCAGGGAGCTAGCTGTAAAAGGAAAAGCAGCAAAATTCAAACCCCACCAATAACATTCAAATACTGTTTAAATGACCACGGACAACTGGAAGTTTTAAAATGTTTATCTAAAATTCAATATTTTCTTGCATGAGATACAGTAAAATAAGGCAATCAATAACCAAGATGACGTAAATCACATAGGCAGAAAGAAATAATGACAGAGTAATCATCAAAGTATTAATAAATTGTAACGAGAAAAAATACTATGCAAGTCAGTATTATCTAAACAGGGATAGACTATGTGTGTGTGACTATAGGAGAGCTTATAATGAATAACACGCTTCACTTAAGGTGAAGGGGCCTTTGAACAACCTAGGCAACGAAGTTCTAGACCATATCAGAAAATGACACACTGCTATGCAAAATATAATTTCTAACAATTGAGAAGACATAGGAATAACTTTGCAAAATTACAAATGACTGTTCAATAGTTGCGGAAAGGCATGGAAATATAACATATGCAATGTTGAACTTTATTCAAGCAAAAGTTAGAAATTCAGAAGGTGCAAGAATTTTAAGAGGTTCAGAGTAATATTTACCTAGAAAAAGGTGTGGAAACCAAACCCTGGCCACGGGTCAGTTAAGGACAGGAAACCCTCAAGGAAGGATACCCCTCAAAGGACAGCAGGTGCAGAATGGACACCCAGAACAGGATACCCTCGGAATAGGAATCAGGACAGGACCCTCAGGACAGGACGGCAAACCCTCAGGACAGGACCCTCTTCAGGACAGGACCGGAACCCACAGTTCGGAAGCAACGCCTGCGCTCCACCCGCTCTGCAGCTATCGATCAAGACCCCGATTGGGTCAGCGAACTCCCAGCTAAGTGCCTTGCCAGCACTTTAAGATTCAGTAGAACCTTAGTCTATGGTCAAATTCGGACAGAGTGCTCTGCAGCGCTCTGTATCTTCAGTCACCTATTGAGTGCGTTGGGTCAGTGACAGGTCAGCTAAACCAGACAAGTCGGACGGTTCACTAGGTGAACCCAGGGTAGATATACAGTTTTGGGACAGTGTACCACCCCCCAATGTTGCAAAGTGTCAGAATCCCTCAATTTCGATTGGTCCTAAGGTAGGGTTTGGGTAACACACCAATCACAATACACGAATTGAAGCCTTCATTAACATATTTGGGTACCGCCTAGCAGATTTGGGGTTCCCATGAGCTAACAGTAGCGCAAAAATACAATGTATCATATAAGAAGCCACATTCGCTGTTCTCGCAGGGCAGAGGTGACTTTCTCAGGAGCATCTCGCCCATCACTGCCAGCTGGCTATGTTCCATCAGCCAAGGTCCCTCGTGCTGCCGAATGTCGCACAGGCGCAGAAGGGACCCCCAATATGGCTCTCCTCTCACTCAGACCCTCATTTCCCGCGGTACATGAAAAGTAAGCGAAAACAAATTAATACATAATAATGTCATCATGAAAACACATCACAGGGTTTGTACTTTTAACTCATCATCAAGAAATAAACTTATGCATTTAAATGTTAGCTACATTGAGACGAGCACAAGAGCAGTGGCACGAGCAGTACCACATGATAAGCACAGCTATGAATTACGCATGCGCATAATTTTCCCTCCACTTCTGCAGACGCGTCAGGACACGTGAGTGTGGCTGACGCATGCGCAGTAACTAAAATACAAGCGGCGGCCATTTTAGAAGACATGGATTAAATTCATTAGAAATACACATAGGCAAGCGTCTTAAACTTTACTCAAACTTAATATAAATGTTAGTAAGACGTACATTTATTACCTTGTTATACATAAACGAGGTTCTTGATTTCGGCAAGCCGCAAAATATGCGAAGCTTTGCTTCATCACATATACTCACTAATCGGTCACCGTGCAAGCACTTTCGCCTAACTACTGGGCTAAGGCTGCTGCTCTTCACATTTTATCCTGCTTATACTGCTGCCCACACTACGTTTACATATGGGAAAGTTGGTTGACCCGCGCTGCCAGTAGAGTCAATTCCTTGCAGGCCTCTTTCATACATCTGCGATTCAGAAAAAGGGGGTGTTCTGCTTAATTCAGATACTCTGTCCATCACCACCCCCTTTTTGAATCTTTCATACATCTAGCACTGACCCAGAGTTGCGGAATTCTGGGAAGACGTGCACTCTATCACTCACGCCATCACAGGGTACCTGCCCCCCTGCTGCCCCCTGGTGGGCCTGCTGAGCTACGTCAAAGACGTTCCAGCATTCAGCCGCCTGCTCACCGCCATGCTTCTTCCCCCGAACGGAGAGGGGCCATGATTTGAGGCCACTGTCCTGCCCCTCCCCCTTAAGGCTTGGCTCTGGAATGTTACTTACTGTCAAGAGCAAGTCTACCACTTCTGGGAGCGCCTTTACACTCCAGTCCCAAGGACATTAGGGAACTTTTTTTTGTCTTATATGTGCCAAAGAGACTCCTCCCCATCCCCACATGGAGAAACCCTCTTCGAAGCCCCCTCGATCCCACTGGGTTCCAACTGCCATCTTTCAACTAATCAAGGTACAATATTATTATTGACAGCCCCTTGAATTTGCTACACATAAAATAGACACACTATGCCTCGCTGTATCCCTACCCTAGGTCATTACATATCGTAAGATTTTTGGTTGTTGGCTCGTTATTCGCTTTGTTTGAAATACTGCTACTGAGTCACGGTACGGAACTACTGTATCCTGTTACACTACTGTGATATCGTGCAATTCCTTCCCCTGCCCATTAATCTCCCTCACTCCACAAAAATTACCTTCCCCTCATCTCCTTTCCATATTTCTGGTATGTTGCAACTGAATTGTTGAATTTCTTGATTTAAATGCCAATAAAAAAATATATAAAATAAAAAAAATGGAGGCAGACTAAATAGAATTTCTGTAAGTCCTGAGTTACCACAGATGGCTAATAGCTAAGAGTTAATGAACTCTGTGGTTTCCTTGCCAGGAGTTGTAGTCGAGGAAGGCAAGATGCATCTGCAGAGGCAAGGAAGATTTCTGCCATGTTAGGAAACTCCTGGAAAGCTGAGGTAACGGGTTTTTAGGAACCCGTTGGTGCCAGGGGATAACACCCGAAGACCTCTGAGTTCTCCCTTGTTCCGGACCACAGAAACACGGAGTCTTCTAGTCGCAGTCAGAGATCAAGTTTTATTGTCAGCTACCAAGTAACATGTGTCCCAGAAGTACACCACACGGGGAGTATATTCTCGGGAGACTGTTCGTTTTTACAGAACCAGCCTTCTCCTTATATACAAAAATAATAGCTGCAAGCAAGAATTCTTGAGTTTATGATATGGCTATACACATATTTCTACAATAATACAAAAGAGCGAAGTCATGTAGGCAAGCCCATATTTTAGACGTCTAACTCGTGATAGATTACCCGGCCAGGCCGGAACTCCCATCAGATATCGATAAACCCCAATAAAGAAAGGACCCTCCTAGTCATAAAAACTGGCCATAAACAAGGAACATGGACAGGTGCATGTTTGTAGAAAACATGGTCTGCATGTAGTGAATGGTTTGTGGAATGTTATGCATTGATGCTATCGTATTCGGCCACTGGGCGAGGAGCTGCCCAAACAGGTTTGGCTGGAGGCAATGGAGTCAGTTGGGACAGGTCAGGGGGGAGTCAGGGAAAGGTGGACGTGTCCTTTTAGATCAGACTCGACCTTATTTAATTGACTTATCATGAGGGGGAGACACAAGATGGATACCGTTTACAAAATGGAGTCTAAGGGGTCGGGACAGAAACTACGATTTAGGGGTGTTGGCATCCCTCGATCATGACGCAAATGCATAGGAATGATGTCCTAATCATTATCGGTTCGTAGACACCAAATTCGTAATGGTACGTTGATATTTTGGGACACGGGTATTGGACCGCGATACCGGTACAACAACAGGGTCCAGAATTTCAGAACCACAGACCCTCCTTTTGCCCTCATATAAGGCAATTACTCATGTTAGTCTGAGTCTAAATCTGTATGGAGGAATTCGTGGAGATGTTGCTGTAACATCATTCTGTTGCTCAGTTCGTCCCTGGACACAGGCTTCCGTACACATGAGGTAGCACAGAAGCCACATAGTGCAGGAGCGCACTGTACACACAGGCAGAACATAAACAGAAGTGCTAAGATCATCCCAATGAAGATTAGTGTTTTCCATCCCCAGGCAGTGATCAGTTCCCAGACCCACCCTAGCAAGGACCAATCCCCTTTCTCTACGTGAAGAGAACCAGATATTTCGTGTAGCTTAGAGATGGCCTGGTATACTGTCGGCGCATTATCAGGGATGAAAATGCAACAACTGGATTGGATCACTCTACACACACCACCACGATCGGCGAGTATGATGTCTAGGGCAACTCGGTTCTGAAGGGTCATAAGTCGATCCGACTGAAGCTCGGTCGTCAAATTGCCAAGGGCTCCGGCCGTTGTAATCACGGCGGATTCAACTATCCTTGATAACTGGCGAATATTCCTGCTGTTCACCATAGGCCCCCAAAATGGCAGAAAACCCTTCGCGAAATCAGCGAATTCCTGACCCGCGGTGTCGTCTTTACTCACGACACCCCTAGCTGTCCTTGTCCGATGGTAATCTGCTCTGGCCGTGTAGGTGGGAGGCAGCAGAAATGAAATAAAACATGTGCCTGAGAAGTCAGGGGGCAACCATGTGTAGGCTTGGTCGTGGCAGACGAAATACGTGCCTTTGGCTGCTAAAAGTATAGGGGAAGTTCGGGAAGCGAACACATATGTTTCCGTGCATATGCTCCGTCCCAATTGTGCTTTGGGATCCCTACCGATACCTTGTAAACATAAGTGACCTCGGTGGGGTACTATCCAAACTGGGCGGGATTTCTTTGCTGTCTGGCTCTTACTCAGGTAGACCCCATATTTAGTTACGTTCCAACGGGTGTACGGAGTGAGTTCATCTTTGGGAATCGTTAGATAGGTGTCGAACTCCCTACTCATATTTCTTATTCCTGCTACTAGTGCCTTGTTACTGGAATCGCTCTCAGTGGAACGGGTCGGGTATGGTTCTAGGGCGAATAGGAACATTGTCTGGAAAGCCCACAGAGAACCATAATAACTGAATGGCAGGATGAAGTATGGGATACCCTTATCAGTCGTGTGTGGCATGAGTCCACATATCCAACAGTTTGATGTGTTTATTATGGACTGGTGTTGGTGTAGGAGTTGAATGAATGAGTTATTTATAAATTCGAGTCTTCTGGCAGACTCGTGTTCAGGTAGAGGGTGAAAGGAGTGCGGGGAGAGAGTGGGAGGAGGCGTTGGCCGAGTGTCATTTGAAAACAAGGAAACTTGAAAAAAGAATAGAGTGTAACCAGTCAAGAACATTGCTATGCTACACAACATTAAAATACATATTATCAAAAACCTTCTTCTGGCCAGTATCGTGCACAATTGTCTTTCAAGGTTCATGAATCTGGCAGGTCTCTCTACCCTTGGAAACTCCATCCTCTACTTGCTGCCCGCGGTGGTAGGTTGATTCTGCCAGGGAGTGTGCTCTGTTCAGTCCGGGTTAACTCCCTTGGACCAACCAGAACCGTTGACGTAAACGTCCCCAGTTGCACTCCCCAGACTTCAACCGCGACCCTAGCAGCGGAACCGGATGGCGGTTCGAAAATCAAAAATGAGCAAGTTCCCTGGGCGAGAGAGCTGAAAAATCAAAAATAGTTCTTAGGGGAAAAGAAAATCACATTAGTTTGCCTTTTATTAGTCTCTTTGTCTAGACCTTAGGTCGTATCGTCGTTTCCCAGGTACGGTGTGGTCTTCAAACAATGTCTCAGGTTCGGTAGTGTCCAACTGCATAGACGGTGGCACAAGTCCTTGTAAAATATAATCACTCTCCTTTTCGGTACCAGTTTCTTTCAAACGTGCATCGCTGAAAGGGATGAAACGAGGTATGGATTCTGTCTCAGAGTCGGCAAGTCCTTCATTGACCCACCGGTCGTATGGAAGGGGTAGAGGGACCCGTTTACAATGGGTACCATGCACCCAGTTCTTTTTGCCTTCCACCCTAACGGCTGACCTCGTGGAAAGAAGTACCAGGTACGGTCCGGTCCACCTCTGCTGTCCGTTGTTTGTGCGCTGGAAATTCCGCACCAAGACCCACGTGCCGGGTTCGATGGAGTGACCTGGATCGTCAGAGGCTGGCGGAGAGGAACTGTGAACCTGTTGGTGTAAAACACGCAATTTAGTTGTTAATTCGCACAAATAGTCAAGCAGTACGGGGTGCTCTATTTCGCTGAGTTTCTTTGGCCTTGGCACGCCCCAGACGTTGGCTGGGCGGCCAAACACTATCTCATGGGGGCTAAGCACTAATCTGGAATGGACGGTCATTCTGGTTGACAGGAGTGCTAGAGGCAAGGCGTCAGGCCATTTAAGACCTGTACAAGCTTGGATCTTGGCTAATTTGAGCTTTAGCGTGCCATTGTAGCACTCTACTAATCCAGCTGATTGGGGGTGATTTGCAGAGTGGAACTTTTGGTGTATGCCTAGACACTCACACACTCTCTTCATCACGCGTCCTACGAATTCACTTCCATTATCACTCCAGACGATTCTAGGCATACCGAATCTAGGGAAGAACTCTTTGACAAGGGCTTTGGCAGTTGACAAAGCGGTATTGTCCTTAAGGGGGTACGCTTCCACCCACCTGGAAAAAGCGCAAACAACAACGAGCACATACTTTAGATTGTTGCACCTCTCCATGTGGATGAAATCGAGCTACAGAACCTCGAATGGATACGTTGGAGGCGCAATATGACCAACTGGAGTTGGGGTTCCCCTACCGGGATTGTACTTCAAACACACCATACAGTTTCTGACCACATTCTCTGCATATTTTGGGATATTACTATTTTGCCATACTGGGGCCAATAGTTTACATATTCCTCTCGAACTGATGTGCGCAATTCCATGAGCCATTGTTACTACTGCAAGTACATATGCGTTAGGTAATAGCCATCGCTGGTGTTCTGATAGTTCGACCCAACAACCATTCGCATCTACTCTACCTTTACTTTCTCTCCATTCATTCACCTCTTTCTCAGTGGCCTCGGCTTGTATAGATTTCACGCTTTCAATGGTGTCCTCACACATTCCCACATCAGTAATCCATCTAGCGGGACCTACAACATACATCCGACTCATCGTGTTCCTTGCAGTCTCTTTCGCAACCTCGTCTGCAAATGCATTCCCGCGGCCAACATCATCTTGAATCTTTTTGTGTGCACTGCATTTTACAATTGCAACTTGTAGTGGCAAGGTCAGTGACTCGAGGAGCTTATTAACTAGCTGACCATGTTGTATCTTTGCACCATGTGACGTAAGGAACCCACGTTCACGCCACAATCTCCCAAAACTGTGAGCCACGCCAAAGGCGTATTGGCTGTCAGTGTACACATTCACTCGCTTTCCTTTCGCTAACACACATGCTCTGGTAAGTGCAATCAGTTCTGCGGCTTGTGCAGAATTTTGGGAAATACGCGCGGTCTCTATAATGGTGTGTAATGTAGTTACGGCATATGCTGCAGTTGTATCACCATTCGGCAACTTGAAACATGAACCATCAACCCATAAAGTATCATTGCATTCAGGAAGGGGAGTGTCCTGTAAGTCTACTCTCCCTTTTGTCTCTTCTTCTGTCCTAAAGCAGCAGTCATGGTTATCAATGTTGTCTGTTTCTGTCGGATAGGGTAATAGCGTAGCGGGGTTGAGTGTATCACACCTCTTTATGTGGATGTGACTCGCTAGCAGTGTAAGTTCGTAACTGGATAGTCGAGCGCTAGTAAGATGTTGTGTCTTCGTCCTGTTTAGCAAAATGTCTACTGCATGCGGGACCATAACGATCAGAGTATTATTCATGACTAATCCAGCGGACTGTCGAATGCAGACAGCTGCTGCGGCGGTTGCCCTTAGACAACTTGGTAGTGCCTAAGCCACAGGATCCAGAGTTGCCGAAAAATACGCGCATGGGCGCTGTTTGTCCCCAAAGTGTTGCGTTGAGACTGATAATGCACAACCTTCCTTCTCATGGACATATAATGTAAAAGGCTTACTGTAGTTGGGGTTTCCCAACACAGGAGCCGAACACAATGCATCACGCAACTCGTGGAAACTCGTTTGGCAATTTTCAGACCAGGGCACAGGATTTGGCGTGTCTTTGCAGAGTAGTGCCAGCAAGGGTTTAGCTAGTAGTGAGAAATTCGGTATCCATTGTCTACAGTACGATGTAATGCCCAAGAAGGCCCGAACCTCTCTCTGTGTCCTTGGGGCACTCAGTTCTGCAATTGCCTGTATTCTTTCCGGTGTCAGTTTCCTTCCCTCCTTCGATAAGATGTGACCTAGGTAGGTTACTTCTTGTCGACAAAATTGTAGTTTGGAAAGAGAGACTTTGTGGTTCATGTCACATAAGTGACGCAATAATGACAACGTAGCTTTCTTGCAAATCTCTTCAGTGTCTGCAGCGATCAGCAGATCGTCTACATACTGAATCAGAGTTGAACCATCTGGTAGAATAATCGTGTCCAGTTGTGTTTTCAGGGCCTGACTGAATATTGATGGGCTTTCGCAGTAGCCTTGAGGAGCGCTCTTGAAGCGGAAGCTTCGTCCTCCTAAATTGAAGCCAAAGATGTCTCTACTCTCCTCAGCAATCGGGATGCTGAAGAAAGCGTTCTTCAGGTCAATCACCGAGAACCAAGCTGCTGAAGCTGGAACCATTGTCAATAAAGCAGTAATGTCGGGGACAACTGGAAACTGTGGAATAACTACCTTATTCACTTCTCTGAGGTCAATCACGAACCTGTACACAGGCGGTTGTGAAGGATCAGTACGCTTTAAGACGGGCAAAACTGGACTGTTACAAACATCACCTGTCGTTTCTTCGATGACATCTTTATCGATCAAATCATAAACAATCGTCAACAATGCTTTTTCGCATTCGCTAGATATTTTGTATTGGGGAATACGTGGCAACCTAACGTTGGGTTTCAAAGTTATGACATACGGTGCTATCTCCAAACGACCTACATCATTAGAACCGTTAGCCCAGAGTATATCAGGAAGTGATGACAATTCAGTTTGAATATTTTCCTTTGATAAATACATTGGAGAAATGACTTTCTTTCCTAAAGTAAGTTGTACTCCCAAGGGGGAACAGTACAAAGTCGCATATAACCTTTTTAGCAAATCCAAACCTAACACATTTTCACCGCAACCTGTTGTAAGAATGAGGGGTGCTTCTAATTCGCATGGGCCAACAGAAAGCGATATAGGACTAGAGATCGGGTTTCTAACAGGGGCGCCAGAGAAACCTACTGAAACATTCATTTCGCCAGACAAAGGTGCGCCAGGAAGTTTTGAGTGCATAATAGAACTTTTTGTAGCACCAGTATCCAGCAGAAATGGCTCTGACACTCCCGATGTAATTACCTCGATCCATTCTGATCTACTGGAACTGAAACAACTCCCTCTCTTTGTCCATGGCTGTCCTAGCAATCGTTACCCTCATTTTCGTGTTCGGTGTAATAGTCGTCAGCATAGTACTGAGCTGACCTAGACGATGCGTTATTCTGTTGGTCAAAGCTGTTCATCGAATTCTGAGGCGGAAAAGAAGTTGTATTCTGGGTGACATTTCCACGGCCCCTACCTCTATGGGCATGTTGAACACCTCTTCCCCTTACACCTGAAGAACAGTTTAAACGTCGCGCAAGAGCCGGACAATTACCTTTAAAGTGACCCTCTTCCTTGCAATACGCACATTGATTCGGGCCATAAGGAAGACGCTGATGGGAAAACTCGTTTCCTTGCGCGTTTCTCAAATACGGCTGTTGTGGTTGATAATTGGGCTGACTAGCCATACGGGGCGGATAGGCCTGTTGGAGAAGAACTTTAGTTTTTAAATCTTTCGTCTTTTTTTCTGCCTTATCTAGCTCGTCTTTGCGCCTATTTTCATAGTACTGGGCTGTAGCTAAAATTTGCGCTGACGTAGAGACAGCCCAAGCACTCTCTGAATCTTTCAGTTTATTACACAGTTCTGGAAGCAAATTATGTACGAATTTGTCTACAAACAATCTTTGACCACCCTCGGTAGCCATATCCTGACCACTATGATCGGTGAAAGTTTCCTCAAATCTCGTGAAAAAGTCAGATACATTCTCATCTTCCTTTTGCTTGCACGCAGACAGCTTGTCCCAGTTTACGCGTACTTCAGGCATTATTGTTTTCATGTATGCTATAATCCTACCGGGAAGTTCAGCTATTAACGGCTCAGGTTTAAAACCACCAACTTGTCTAGCATCTGTAGTCGTAATGTTCGCCCATGAGTCACCTAGTTCCTGGTCATGATCCGTATGGCGTATTTTGCTCCATAAAGGATGTGGAACAACGTTCCCAAACAACATGTCTACATCCGCTAAATTCATTATACATGAGCTTGCAGTCTGCGATAACTCCTTATAGTACCCAGTCGGGTTTTTACGGGGATCAGGCAGTGTCTGCTTGAGTGCTAAAACTTCGGATCTTTTCCAGGGGACATGTACCCATACACGCTGGAAATGAGGCAAAATTGGTGGATTTGCATTCGCATCACCTTCCCTCCAAACCGGAGGAACCTCTCTCATGGGGTACTGTCTCGCTCTTTTCCTACTAGATGTACCACATTCAGATGATGACCCAGAATTACCACCCGTGCTTCGATATGATAATAATATCTCAACTGCTTTTTCGACATCGGGACCTACGATCATGCCCTCCCCAAATTTAAATCGTACACTACACAACTCTTGCGGGTTGCTCTTCTGACCATTATCTTCCAAATCCTCACACAGAAAAACACACATCTGTTCAAAAACATATCTCTGCGTCGGTGCATCCCATTGACGAAAAACGTCCATGACAGACTCTACATCATATCTCGCGGTATCCATAGCCCAATTCCGTGCTAACTTATTCAATGACTCCCTCTCCTGATAATCAGGCATTTGGCTTCGTAATTGTCTTCGTCCCGTATTAGGGGTCGTTTTAGGCGACCGAAAAAGTGGTGAAGGAATGTTAGTAACAGTGCTGGCCATTTTATGCCAGACGGAAGGCGAAAGCGGAGGAATAACTGGCGGCAGAACAGAGTCACGCAAAGCAGAAACAGAAGCATTCGTAGAACGAGCATCAGAAGAAATAGAAGGTGCGCTAGGCGAAGTTGTAGAAGGAACAGTAGGAGAAGTAGATGTGATCGGTGAGCCTTGAGGAGGCTGCACCAGAGAAACAGAAGCCAGCTGAAGAGCAGATGGTGAGTGCTGTAAAGGAGCCGACATAACAGCTACCAGAGGTGCAACTAAAGGTTGCGGAGGTGCTGTGGCATTTTGTGCATAGGGTGGTGGCGAATTTAGCAAATGTGCCATTAATGGATCTTTTTCACGCTCTTTTTCTGTCTCTCGCTGAAGAGATGGTAAAACAGGATAGCATTTATCTATCACCATTTTACGTTGCCTGTGCAACTGCTCACTTATTTGATCTTCTTCATTGTCTTTAAATTTTATCGCGGCTTGCATTACTGAAATACCTCTTTCTCTCTTATTTTTCTTTTCTAATTTAATTTCCTTTTGTTTGGCCTCTTTACGCCATAAGCGGAAAGAGTCAAACATCGCCGGTCGGGCTTTCTTTTTGAACAGTTTGACCTCAAGATTATCTAGAATTTCTGCGTCAAAACTACCGTATTGGGGCCATTTTAAAACACCATCCTTGCGGGTGTATTTTATCCACACTTCATTATATGTGATAGGACCTACGCCGTGTTTTACGTATAACTCATATGTTGGAGTTCCAATCGGAGGAACCGGACAAGAATCCTCTAATCGGGAGTCCTTACTATAACCAAGACAAAACAAGTTTCCAAGTCTGCTAAAACCAGGCATCTTCGCTCACTAGTCTAGCTTCAAACTTCAAAGGATTATCTGTTACGATATTTCTCGTGAATACACGAGTCCTTCGGCTTTGGGGCTTGCAAGTACCAAATCAAAGCGTATCTCAAGGATACCAAAAACTAAGGACAAACTAAGGACTGGGAGACGCTCCACTTATACTTAACTGAAGTATTTGAAGATCGCTGACGTCGCTAGAAGACTCGTCTATCGTTTCGCTCTACCAAGGATCACTGGGTCCAAAACAAGGCGATAGTCAGGGCAGCAGTCCTTCGTAGCCGTCGGGACGCGGGGAACCTCGCAGCAAAGACCTTCGGAACCACGTCGACATACAGGGGTCGATGAAGTGGCTGGCCGTCCTCTGGAATTTTCATACGAAGCTCCTCACGAACATCTGGCTTGGACCGTCGCCGCTCGATACCGCCCGAGTTGGGCGCCAACTGAGGTAACGGGTTTTTAGGAACCCGTTGGTGCCAGGGGATAACACCCGAAGACCTCTGAGTTCTCCCTTGTTCCGGACCACAGAAACACGGAGTCTTCTAGTCGCAGTCAGAGATCAAGTTTTATTGGCAGCTACCAAGTAACATGTGTCCCAGAAGTACACCACACGGGGAGTATATTCTCGGGAGACTGTTCGTTTTTACAGAACCAGCCTTCTCCTTATATACAAAAATAATAGCTGCAAGCAAGAATTCTTGAGTTTATGATATGGCTATACACATATTTCTACAATAATACAAAAGAGCGAAGTCATGTAGGCAAGCCCGTATTTTAGACGTCTAACTCGTGATAGATTACCCGGCCAGGCCCGGAACTCCCATCAGATATCGATAAACCCCAATAAAGAAAGGACCCTCCTAGTCATAAAAACTGCCCATAAACAAGGAACGTGGATAGGTGCATGTTTGTAGAAAACATGGTCTGCATGTAGTGAATGGTTTGTGGAATGTTATGCATTGATGCTATCGTATTCGGCCACTGGGCGAGGAGCTGCCCAAACAGGTTTGGCTGGAGGCAATGGAGTCAGTTTTGACAGGTCAGGGGGGAGTCAGGGAAAGGTGGACGTGTCCTTTTAGATCAGACTCGACCTTACTTAATTGACTTATCATGAGGGCGAGACACAAGATGGATACCGTTTACAAAATGGAGTCTAAGGGGTCGGGACGGAAACTACGATTTAAGGGTGTTGGCATCCCTCGATCATGACGCAAATGCGTAGGAATGATGTCCTAATCATTATCGGTTCGTCGACACCAAATTCGTCATGGTACGTTGATATTTTGGGACACGGGTATTGGACCGCGATACCGGTACAACAACAGGGTCCAGAATTTCAGAACCACAAAGCTCTTAAGAGCCCTGAAGTACTTGAACCCAAATTTTCAGTTGATATGCATGACCCCACACTGTTGGTAAAGTGGGAGAAGAAAGAGTGAGTAATGACTAAAGGCTCAGTGAGGAGCACCAATGACTGTAAGACCAGATAACTTTAAAAGTCCCTACAAAACTCTTTTCATCAGACCTATTTGGAAAATAAATAAGGAACAAATCATGATTTGATATTTAAGTTTCCTAAAATTGTATGCTGGAGAAACTGGGAGACGTTTTGAAACTCCAGCCTAAATCCTTGCTCGTACAAGCCTCGTTCAAAGAAATTGTTGTGCCATTCTCCCACTCACCTACAGGTTATAGAGTGTCAATTTTTGACCAGAGAAGTCTCCTCATTTGTCCTGTGTCTGGAGGTTGGAGATGGTTCTGGAAAAGAGGAAACTGTTAATCTCCTGAAAAAGTCCAATTGACCATTGGGTATTGAAATAGTTTGCAATACCCACCAGTCGGTACTAGAACCGGCTCCAATGTGTATTTAAATCCACCTCCCGGGACTCTATCCAAGCGCCAGTGTTTTTTATTGGAGAAGTGGGCATCCAATGGGCCCCCTCCTTGAAGATCAGCTTCACAGTGTCCCATTTAACCGATCCCCCAAGACACTGCAGTTCCCTGCCTGTGAGAGTGCAGGCATACCCTGCCTGCACCTTAGCAGGCAGGGAACACAACTTTGCTCCTGCCTAGCGAGAGCAAAGGAATGGGGTTTCCTCCTGCCAGCACCGAGTATGGTGGTGTCTGGGAAGCCTGCTGGGGTGGCGGCAGCCCTGGGGCTCCCCCACCCCACAGCGCCTGTTCAAAATGGAGCGGCACCCGGACAGCCCAAAACAAATGAATAATAAATGAGTGACAGGAGCCACTCCTTTTGTATTCACTACTCCGGCAAGGAGCACCCATAATGCCCTGGGGCTTTTTTATAGCAGATATTGTCTTGCTGGTGGTGGCCCTAGAATAGGCAGGGAAACCACCAAACATTATTATTTTTTAATGATGTGGGGTCTGTAGGGAGTGTGACAACCCCCAAGAAACATTCAAATAAAGCAGTAACTCTTCTTGGTCGTCATTAAATCCATGACCCCAGGAGAGTGTGCCATATTTTTCTAAAGTACTTCTTGCTGGAGCTCTATGTTCTTTAACTGGAATGTAGGTTCCTCTTGTGGTTGTTTGTTTGACTGCATTTTGTGGGCTGAAAAATATTAAAAGACAGACTCAGAACCATGTTTATTTTTTTCATCCTCTTAACTGCTGGGCCTTACCCCCTTCCAAATGCTGAGCCCTTTTTTGGCTATTTGGGGTAGTTTGCGCTTAGGGCACCATACCTTTTTATTCACATAAGGTCTCCCTGCCAAATTAACATCCCTTTTCCCCCAACATTCAGTGGATTCTAAATGTACCCAAGGTTTGTGGATGCACCTAGAGGGCACAGAGAAAATAGACATAATTTAGTAAACGTTTTTTTTTTTTGGGGATAATTGGAGAAAAGTGCTCATGAATAAAGGTGTCTGTTTTTTACCTAAAAATGGCAAACGATTTGCTAAAGCCACCATCTTCCCAGCTTTCAGGAACAGAGCTGAATAAAAATCCTATTTTTTTTTACCACAGTTTTGCTTTTTTTCAGAGGTAGGCCATTTTTCCTATTTTTTGTGCTCTCAGCCAACTTCCAGTTTGCGGTGAAAACCAGTGTGAAACTCATGGGTGATCCAGGAAAGCTGTGGATTTCTGAAAGGTATACCAAATCCCTAATTCAGCAAGGGGTCATATGCATAGATTACTTAACGTTTTCTCAAAGAAATGAACTGTTGAATTAAATACATTTTGAAAATGAGTAGGAAAATTGCTGTTTGAGACACCGTTTTCATCTGTAATGTTTCGTCACAATGGCCAATTTACAAAAGCAATATACCATTACTTAAGCTACACTCTTCTGGTTATGGGTTTATATAAGGTTTGTAGGTTCTCCAAGAACCCAAAGTACACAGAGCCAACAACTGTGCTGCATCGTATAATGTTTTTTCATTGTGTACCGAGCATAGACCAATTTAAATGGTCAAATGAGTAAAAAAAATGGGTATCAAGGAAAACTTTTTTTTTTAATGGGCACAAGATATCGAGTTACCTCAGTAGCGGTCGGCAGTAGGAGTTACTGCAGGGCGGTGACGTGGGCAGGGGGAGGGGCAGGGTGGGGGTAGTAATGTATGGATTACGGAGTTTTACAGGTAAGTAAACATTTAAATAAATAAAACAAATTTCGTTGCGCGCACTGCATCGGTGATGCAGTGCGCACAACGAAATTCGTTTTATTTATTTAAATGTTTACTTACCTGTAAACCTCCATTATCCATACATTACTGAGGGAGAACGGGGAGGAGGACGAAGGCGGAGAGGATTGATGGATTGGGGGGGGAAGGGGCGAGGGGCAGAGCTGAACGAGAAAGGAGGAGGGAGTGGGGAAATGTTCGTATTATATTGAATTGAGCGGGGGGTGGAGGACGGAGATGAATGGGAGAGGAGCAACTCTCTGAGGGACGAGAGAGGGTGGTGTAGGTGGAGGGAGGATGCAGACTTGACTGGGGAAAGGAAGGGGACATGGAGACGAGGGGCCGAGTGCTAGGGGATAAAGATACACAGGGGCGTATCTATCAATGGTGCAGTGGCACCGGAGACCACACGTGAACGCGGATTATTTCTGTATTTTAGTACCCAGCCAGCAGACAGAGCCCATTTTTCTAGCAAGCTCGGCGGCCCGTGGCACCCTTGTTACCACCGCAGTTAGAAATGAGAGAAGGGCCGCGTTAGAGCATCTGGCATCGGCGCGGGAACGGAGACACGGACTGCGGGAGGGGGGGCGGGAACAAAGACACGGACAGCGGGACGGGGACGGGAACAAAGACACGGACAGCGGGAGGGGGGCAGGATACAACCATGCGGGACCGGGACGCGGCGGTCTTCAGAGGGGACCGGGAGCACAACACTATGTCCATTCCGGCAACAGAGACGTTAGCAATGACGAAAAACATCCCTGTAAAAAAAAAAAAAAAGTCAACGCCCACAATGGCCCACCTCTGAATGATGAAACAAAGGGTCGGGGCTTTAAAAAAAGCAAGAAATGCCCACGAATCTGCTCAAGCCGGGGACAGAACTGAGTGACACACATCTCTTCCAATGGCTAGCCTTCATTTATGAAGCTAGCCAATGGAAGAGAAGGCGGGTTCAAGCCCCAGTACTGGGGAAACATAAGATCTCGGCTGCGCGACACTGCTGCGCAGTGTACGCTAAGCCGAGCCCTAAAAAACAAACAGCTTATGGAAATGGCTTAGAGAGGCCGACTGCTGATCTGACTGTTTTCAAATGATTTTTTCACTAAAGCCTAAAGGTGGTATGTGAAGAAGATATTGACTTCTCTGAGACTGACAAGCAGGTCTGACAGTTCAGCCATTATATTTGGAGGAAGGCGGGACTTTTCTGACTCGGTGCCCCTTCTGTGCCCCTAGGGCGTACCCCCCCAGCTGCCTCCCTTGTAGGATAGGGAAGCTAGAATGCCTACCCGTGGGCATCCCTTTCTTCGGCCTTTACCCGGAAGACACATCCATACCACCATTTGAAGGATCTGCGCCCACTCCTCCAACAGCACTAGAAACCTTTCTATACTACCAACTCAGCGCTATATGACACTTTTCCTGCCCTCCCACACTCCAGGCACTAGAGCACATACTCACTAATCGGTCACCGTGCAAGCACTTTCGCCTAACTACTGGGCTAAGGCTGCTGCTCTTCACATTTTATCCTGCTTATACTGCTGCCCACACTACGTTTACATATGGGAAAGTTGGTTGACCCGCGCTGCCAGTAGAGTCAATTCCTTGCAGGCCTCTTCCATACATCTGCGATTCAGAAAAAGGGGGTGTTCTGCTTAATTCAGATACTCTGTCCATCACCACCCCCTTTTTGAATCTTTCATACATCTAGCACTGACCCAGAGTTGCGGAATTCTGGGAAGACGTGCACTCTATCACTCACGCCATCACAGGGTACCTGCCCCCCTGCTGCCCCCTGGTGGGCCTGCTGATCTACGTCAAAGACGTTCCAGCATGCAGCCGCCTGCTCACCGCCATGCTTCTTCCCCCGAACGGAGAGGGGCCATGATTTGAGGCCACTGTCCTGCCCCTCCCCCTTAAGGCTTGGCTCTGGAATGTTACTTACTGTCAGGAGCAAGTCTGCCACTTCTGGGAGCGCCTTTACACTCCAGTCCCAAGGACATTAGGGAACTTTTTTTTGTCTTATATGTGCCAAATAGACTCCTCCCCATCCCCACATGGAGAAACCCTCTTCAAAGCCCCCTCGATCCCACTGGGTTCCAACCGCTATTTTTCAACTAATCAAGGTACAATATTATTATTGACAGCCCCTTGAATTTGCTACACATAAAATAGACACACTATGCCTCGCTGCATCCCTACCCTAGGTCATTACATATCGTAAGATTTTTGGTTGTTGGCTCGTTATTCGCTTTGTTTGAAATACTGCTACTGAGTCACGGTACGGAACTACTGTATCCTGTTACACTACTGTGATATCGTGCAATTCCTTCCCCTGCCCATTAATCTCCCTCACTCCACAAAAATTACCTTCCCCTCATCTCCTTTTCATATTTCTGGTATGTTGCAACTGAATTGTTGAATTTCTTGATTTAAATGCCAATAAAAAAATATATAAAATAAAAAAAATGGAGGCAGACTAAATAGAATTTCTGTAAGTCCTGAGTTACCACAGATGGCTAATAGCTAAGAGTTAACGAAATCTGTGGTTTCCTTGCCAGGAGTTGTAGTTGAGGAAGGCAAGATGCATCTGCAGAGGCAAGGAAGATTTCTGCCATGTTAGGAAACTCCTGGAAAGCTCTTAAGAGCCCTGAAGTACTTGAACCCACATTTTCAGTTGATATGCATGACCCCACACTGTTGGGAAAGTGGGAGAAGAAAGAGTGAGTAATGACTAAAGGCTCAGTGAGGAGCACCAATGACTGTAAGACCAGAGAACTTTAAAAGTCCCTACAAAACTCTTTTCATCAGACCTATTTGGAAAATAAATAAGGAACAAATCATGATTTGATATTTAAGTTTCCTAAAATTGTATGCTGGAGAAACTGGGAGACGTTTTGAAACTCCAGCCTAAATCCTTGCTCGTACAAGCCTCGTTCAAAGAAATTGGTGTGCCATTCTCCCACTCACCTACAGGTTATAGAGAGTCAATTTTTGACCAGAGAAGTCTCCTCATTTGTCCTGTGTCTGGAGGTTGGAGATGGTTCTGGAAAAGAGGAAACTGTTAATCTCCTGAAAAAGTCACAATTGACCATTGGGTATTGAAATAGTTTGCAATACCCACCAGTCGGTACTAGAACCGGCTCCAATGTGTATTTAAATCCACCTCCCGGGACTCTATCCAAGCGCCAGTGTTTTTTATTGGAGAAGTGGGCATCCAATGGGCCCCCTCCTTGAAGATCAGCTTCACAGTGTCCCATTTAACCGATCCCCCAAGACACTGCAGTTCCCTGCCTGTGAGAGTGCAGGCATACCCTGCCTGCACCTTAGCAGGCAGGGAACACAACTTTGCTCCTGCCTAGCGAGAGCAAAGGAATGGGGTTTCCTCCTGCCAGCACAGAGTATGGTGGTGTCTGGGAAGCCTGCTGGGGTGGCGGCAGCCCTGGGGCTCCCCCACCCCACAGCGCCTGTTCAAAATGGAGCGGCACCCGGACAGCCCAAAACAAATGAATAATAAATGAGTGACAGGAGCCACTCATTTTTTATTCACTACTCCGGCAAGGAGCACCCATAATGCCCTGGGGCTTTTTTATAGCAGATATTGTCTTGCTGGTGGTGGCCCTAGAATAGGCAGGGAAACCACCAAACATTATTGTTTTTTAATGATGTGGGGTCTGTAGGGAGTGTGACAACCCCCAAGAAACATTCAAATAAAGCAGTAACTCTTCTTGGTCGTCATTAAATCCATGACCCCAGGAGAGTGTGCCATATTTTTCTAAAGTACTTCTTGCTGGAGCTCTATGTTCTTTAACTGGAATGTAGGTTCCTCTTGTGGTTGTTTGTATGACTGCATTTTGTGGGCTGAAAAATATTAAAAGACAGACTCAGAACCATGTTTATTTTTTTCATCCTCTTAACTGCTGGGCCTTACCCCCTTCCAAATGCTGAGTCCTTTTTTGGCTATTTGGGGTAGTTTGCGCTTATGGCACCATACCTTTTTATTCACATAAGGTCTCCCTGCCAAATTAACATCCCTTTTCCCCCAACATTCAGTGGATTCTAAATGTACCCAAGGTTTGTGGATGCACCTAGAGGGCACAGAGAAAATAGACATAATTTAGTAAACGTTTTTATTTTTTGGGGATAATTGGAGAAAAGTGCTCATGAATAAAGGTGTCTGTTTTTTACCTAAAAATGGCAAACGATTTGCTAAAGCCACCATCTTCCCAGCTTTCAGGAACAGAGCTGAATAAAAATCCTATTTTTTTTTTTACCACAGTTTTGCTTTTTTTCAGAGGTAGGCCATATTTCCTATTTTTTGTGCTCTCAGCCAACTTCCAGTTTGCGGTGAAAACCAGTGTGAAACTCATGGGTGATCCAGGAAAGCTGTGGATTTCTGAAAGGTATACCAAATCCCTAATTCAGCAAGGGGTCATATGCATAGATTACTTAACGTTTTCTCAAAGAAATGAACTGTTGAATTAAATACATTTTGAAAATGAGTAGGAAAATTGCTGTTTGAGACAACGTTTTCATCTGTAATGTTTCGTCACAATGGCCAATTTACAAAAGCAATATACCATTACTTAAGCTACACTCTTCTGGTTATGGGTTTATATAAGGTTTGTAGGTTCTCCAAGAACCCAAAGTACACAGAGCCAACAACTGTGCTGCATCGTATAATGTTTTTTCATTGTGTACCGAGCATAGACCAATTTAAATGGTCAAATGAGTAAAAAAAAGGGGTATCAAGGAAAACCTTTTTTTTTTTAATGGGCACAAGATATCGAGTTACCTCAGTAGCGGTCGGCAGTAGGAGTTACTGCAGGGCGGTGACGTGGGCAGGGGGAGGGGCAGGGTGGGGGTAGTAATGTATGGATTACGGAGTTTTACAGGTAAGTAAACATTTAAATAAATAAAACAAATTTCGTTGCGCGCACTGCATCGGTGATGCAGTGCGCACAACGAAATTCGTTTTATTTATTTAAATGTTTACTTACCTGTAAACCTCCATTATCCATACATTACTGAGGGAGAACGAGGAGGAGGACGAAGGCGGAGAGGATTGATGGATTGGGGGGGGAAGGGGCGAGGGGCAGAGCTGAACGAGAAAGGAGGAGGGAGTGGGGAAATGTTCGTATTATATTGAATTGAGCGGGGGGTGGAGGACGGAGATGAATGGGAGAGGAGCAACTCTCTGAGGGACGAGAGAGGGTGGTGTAGGTGGAGGGAGGATGCAGACTTGACTGGGGAAAGGAAGGGGACATGGAGACGAGGGGCCGAGTGCTAGGGGATAAAGATACACAGGGGCGTATCTATCAATGGTGCAGTGGCACCGGAGACCACACGTGAACGCGGATTATTTCTGTATTTTAGTACCCAGCCAGCAGACAGAGCCCATTTTTCTAGCAAGCTCGGCGGCCCGTGGCACCCTTGTTACCACCGCAGTTAGAAATGAGAGAAGGGCCGCGTTAGAGCATCTGGCATCGGCGCGGGAACGGAGACACGGACTGCGGGAGGGGGGGCGGGAACAAAGACACGGACAGCGGGACGGGGACGGGAACAAAGACACGGACAGCGGGAGGGGGGCAGGATACAACCATGCGGGACCGGGACGCGGCGGTCTTCAGAGGGGACCGGGAGCACAACACTATGTCCATCCCGGCAACAGAGACGTTAGCAATGACGAAAAACATCCCTGTAAAAAAAAAAAAAAAGTAAACGCCCACAATGGCCCACCTCTGAATGATGAAACAAAGGGGCGGGGCTTTAAAAAAAGCAAGAAATGCCCACGAATCTGCTCAAGCCGGGGACAGAACTGAGTGACACACATCTCTTCCAATGGCTAGCCTTCATTTATGAAGCTAGCCAATGGAAGAGAAGGCGGGTTCAAGCCCCAGTACTGGGGAAACATAAGATCTCGGCTGCGCGACACTGCTGCGCAGTGTACGCTAAGCCGAGCCCTAAAAAACAAACAGCTTATGGAAATGGCTTAGAGAGGCCGACTGCTGATCTGACTGTTTTCAAATGATTTTTTCACTAAAGCCTAAAGGTGGTATGTGAAGAAGATATTGACTTCTCTGAGACTGACAAGCAGGTCTGACAGTTCAGCCATTATATTTGGAGGAAGGCGGGACTTTTCTGACTCGGTGCCCCTTCTGTGCCCCTAGGGCGTACCCCCCCAGCTGCCTCCCTTGTAGGATAGGGAAGCTAGAATGCCTACCCGTGGGCATCCCTTTCTTCGGCCTTTACCCGGAAGACACATCCATACCACCATTTGAAGGATCTGCGCCCACTCCTCCAACAGCACTAGAAACCTTTCTATACTACCAACTCAGCGCTATATGACACTTTTCCTGCCCTCCCACACTCCAGGCACTAGAGCATATACTCACTAATCGGTCACCGTGCAAGCACTTTCGCCTAACTACTGGGCTAAGGCTGCTGCTCTTCACATTTTATCCTGCTTATACTGCTGCCCACACTACGTTTACATATGGGAAAGTTGGTTGACCCGCGCTGCCAGTAGAGTCAATTCCTTGCAGGCCTCTTCCATACATCTGCGATTCAGAAAAAGGGGGTGTTCTGCTTAATTCAGATAATCTGTCCATCACCACCCCCTTTTTGAATCTTTCATACATCTAGCACTGACCCAGAGTTGCGGAATTCTGGGAAGACGGGCACTCTATCACTCACGCCATCACAGGGTACCTGCCCCCCTGCTGCCCCCTGGTGGGCCTGCTGATCTACGTCAAAGACGTTCCAGCATGCAGCCGCCTGCTCACCGCCATGCTTCTTCCCCCGAACGGAGAGGGGCCATGATTTGAGGCCACTGTCCTGCCCCTCCCCCTTAAGGCTTGGCTCTGGAATGTTACTTACTGTCAGGAGCAAGTCTGCCACTTCTGGGAGCGCCTTTACACTCCAGTCCCAAGGACATTAGGGAACTTTTTTTTGTCTTATATGTGCCAAATAGACTCCTCCCCATCCCCACATGGAGAAACCCTCTTCAAAGCCCCCTCGATCCCACTGGGTTCCAACCGCTATTTTTCAACTAATCAAGGTACAATATTATTGACAGCCCCTTGAATTTGCTACACATAAAATAGACACACTATGCCTCGCTGCATCCCTACCCTAGGTCATTACATATCGTAAGATTTTTGGTTGTTGGCTCGTTATTCGCTTTGTTTGAAATACTGCTACTGAGTCACGGTACGGAACTACTGTATCCTGTTACACTACTGTGATATCGTGCAATTCCTTCCCCTGCCCATTAATCTCCCTCACTCCACAAAAATTACCTTCCCCTCATCTCCTTTTCATATTTCTGGTATGTTGCAACTGAATTGTTGAATTTCTTGATTTAAATGCCAATAAAAAAATATATAAAATAAAAAAAATGGAGGCAGACTAAATAGAATTTCTGTAAGTCCTGAGTTACCACAGATGGCTAATAGCTAAGAGTTAACGAAATCTGTGGTTTCCTTGCCAGGAGTTGTAGTTGAGGAAGGCAAGATGCATCTGCAGAGGCAAGGAAGATTTCTGCCATGTTAGGAAACTCCTGGAAAGCTCTTAAGAGCCCTGAAGTACTTGAACCCAAATTTTCAGTTGATATGCATGACCCCACACTGTTGGGAAAGTGGGAGAAGAAAGAGTGAGTAATGACTAAAGGCTCAGTGAGGAGCACCAATGACTGTAAGACCAGAGAACTTTAAAAGTCCCTACAAAACTCTTTTCATCAGACCTATTTGGAAAATAAATAAGGAACAAATCATGATTTGATATTTAAGTTTCCTAAAATTGTATGCTGGAGAAACTGGGAGACGTTTTGAAACTCCAGCCTAAATCCTTGCTCGTACAAGCCTCGTTCAAAGAAATTGGTGTGCCATTCTCCCACTCACCTACAGGTTATAGAGAGTCAATTTTTGACCAGAGAAGTCTCCTCATTTGTCCTGTGTCTGGAGGTTGGAGATGGTTCTGGAAAAGAGGAAACTGTTAATCTCCTGAAAAAGTCACAATTGACCATTGGGTATTGAAATAGTTTGCAATACCCACCAGTCGGTACTAGAACCGGCTCCAATGTGTATTTAAATCCACCTCCCGGGACTCTATCCAAGCGCCAGTGTTTTTTATTGGAGAAGTGGGCATCCAATGGGCCCCCTCCTTGAAGATCAGCTTCACAGTGTCCCATTTAACCGATCCCCCAAGACACTGCAGTTCCCTGCCTGTGAGAGTGCAGGCATACCCTGCCTGCACCTTAGCAGGCAGGGAACACAACTTTGCTCCTGCCTAGCGAGAGCAAAGGAATGGGGTTTCCTCCTGCCAGCACAGAGTATGGTGGTGTCTGGGAAGCCTGCTGGGGTGGCGGCAGCCCTGGGGCTCCCCCACCCCACAGCGCCTGTTCAAAATGGAGCGGCACCCGGACAGCCCAAAACAAATGAATAATAAATGAGTGACAGGAGCCACTCATTTTTTATTCACTACTCCGGCAAGGAGCACCCATAATGCCCTGGCGCTTTTTTATAGCAGATATTGTCTTGCTGGTGGTGGCCCTAGAATAGGCAGGGAAACCACCAAACATTATTATTTTTTAATGATGTGGGGTCTGTAGGGAGTGTGACAACCCCCAAGAAACATTCAAATAAAGCAGTAACTCTTCTTGGTCGTCATTAAATCCATGACCCCAGGAGAGTGTGCCATATTTTTCTAAAGTACTTCTTGCTGGAGCTCTATGTTCTTTAACTGGAATGTAGGTTCCTCTTGTGGTTGTTTGTATGACTGCATTTTGTGGGCTGAAAAATATTAAAAGACAGACTCAGAACCATGTTTATTTTTTTCATCCTCTTAACTGCTGGGCCTTACCCCCTTCCAAATGCTGAGTCCTTTTTTGGCTATTTGGGGTCGTTTGCGCTTAGGGCACCATACCTTTTTATTCACATAAGGTCTCCCTGCCAAATTAACATCCCTTTTCCCCCAACATTCAGTGGATTCTAAATGTACCCAAGGTTTGTGGATGCACCTAGAGGGCACAGAGAAAATAGACATAATTTAGTAAACGTTTTTATTTTTTGGGGATAATTGGAGAAAAGTGCTCATGAATAAAGGTGTCTGTTTTTTACCTAAAAATGGCAAACGATTTGCTAAAGCCACCATCTTCCCAGCTTTCAGGAACAGAGCTGAATAAAAATCCTATTTTTTTTTTTACCACAGTTTTGCTTTTTTTCAGAGGTAGGCCATATTTCCTATTTTTTGTGCTCTCAGCCAACTTCCAGTTTGCGGTGAAAACCAGTGTGAAACTCATGGGTGATCCAGGAAAGCTGTGGATTTCTGAAAGGTATACCAAATCCCTAATTCAGCAAGGGGTCATATGCATAGATTACTTAACGTTTTCTCAAAGAAATGAACTGTTGAATTAAATACATTTTGAAAATGAGTAGGAAAATTGCTGTTTGAGACACCGTTTTCATCTGTAATGTTTCGTCACAATGGCCAATTTACAAAAGCAATATACCATTACTTAAGCTACACTCTTCTGGTTATGGGTTTATATAAGGTTTGTAGGTTCTCCAAGAACCCAAAGTACACAGAGCCAACAACTGTGCTGCATCGTATAATGTTTTTTCATTGTGTACCGAGCATAGACCAATTTAAATGGTCAAATGAGTAAAAAAAATGGGTATCAAGGAAAACTTTTTTTTTTTAATGGGCACAAGATATCGAGTTACCTCAGTAGCGGTCGGCAGTAGGAGTTACTGCAGGGCGGTGACGGGGCAGGGGGAGGGGCAGGGTGGGGGTAGTAATGTATGGATTACGGAGTTTTACAGGTAAGTAAACATTTAAATAAATAAAACAAATTTCGTTGCGCGCACTGCATCGGTGATGCAGTGCGCACAACGAAATTCGTTTTATATATTTAAATGTTTACTTACCTGTAAACCTCCATTATCCATACATTACTGAGGGAGAACGGGGAGGAGGACGAAGGCGGAGAGGATTGATGGATTGGGGGGGGGAAGGGGCGAGGGGCAGAGCTGAACGAGAAAGGAGGAGGGAGTGGGGAAATGTTCGTATTATATTAATTGAGCGGGGGGTGGAGGACGGAGATGAATGGGAGAGGAGCAACTCTCTGAGGGACGAGAGAGGGTGGTGTAGGTGGAGGGAGGATGCAGACTTGACTGGGGAAAGGAAGGGGACATGGAGACGAGGGGCAGAGTGCTAGGGGATAAAGATACACAGGGGCGTATCTATCAATGGTGCAGTGGCACCGGAGACCACACGTGAACGCGGATTATTTCTGTATTTTAGTACCCAGCCAGCAGACAGAGCCCATTTTTCTAGCAAGCTCGGCGGCCCGTGGCACCCTTGTTACCACCGCAGTTAGAAATGAGAGAAGGGCCGCGTTAGAGCATCTGGCATCGGCGCGGGAACGGAGACACGGACTGCGGGAGGGGAGGCGGGAACAAAGACACGGACAGCGGGACGGGGACGGGAACAAAGACACGGACAGCGGGAGGGGGGCAGGATACAACCATGCGGGACCGGGACGCGGCGGTCTTCAGAGGGGACCGGGAGCACAACACTATGTCCATCCCGGCAACAGAGACGTTAGCAATGACGAAAAACATCCCTGTAAAAAAAAAAAAAAAGTAAACGCCCACAATGGCCCACCTCTGAATGATGAAACAAAGGGGCGGGGCTTTAAAAAAAACAAGAAATGCCCACGAATCTGCTCAAGCCGGGGACAGAACTGAGTGACACACATCTCTTCCAATGGCTAGCCTTCATTTATGAAGCTAGCCAATGGAAGAGAAGGCGGGTTCAAGCCCCAGTACTGGGGAAACATAAGATCTCGGCTGCGCGACACTGCTGCGCAGTGTACGCTAGGCCGAGCCCTAAAAAACAAACAGCTTATGGAAATGGCTTAGAGAGGCCGACTGCTGATCTGACTGTTTTCAAATGATTTTTTCACTAAAGCCTAAAGGTGGTATGTGAAGAAGATATTGACTTCTCTGAGACTGACAAGCAGGTCTGACAGTTCAGCCATTATATTTGGAGGAAGGCGGGACTTTTCTGACTCGGTGCCCCTTCTGTGCCCCTAGGGCGTACCCCCCCAGCTGCCTCCCTTGTAGGATAGGGAAGCTAGAATGCCTACCCGTGGGCATCCCTTTCTTTGGCCTTTACCCGGAAGACACTTCCATACCACCATTTGAAGGATCTGCGCCCACTCCTCCAACAGCACTAGAAACCTTTCTATACTACCAACTCAGCGCTATATGACACTTTTCCTGCTCTCCCACACTCCAGGCACTAGAGCATATACTCACTAATCGGTCACCGTGCAAGCACTTTCGCCTAACTACTGGGCTAAGGCTGCTGCTCTTCACATTTTATCCTGCTTATACTGCTGCCCACACTACGTTTACATATGGGAAAGTTGGTTGACCCGCGCTGCCAGTAGAGTCAATTCCTTGCAGGCCTCTTCCATACATCTGCGATTCAGAAAAAGGGGGTGTTCTGCTTAATTCAGATACTCTGTCCATCACCACCCCCTTTTTGAATCTTTCATACATCAAGCACTGACCCAGAGTTGCGGAATTCTGGGAAGACGTGCACTCTATCACTCACGCCATCACAGGGTACCTGCCCCCCTGCTGCCCCCTGGTGGGCCTGCTGATCTACGTCAAAGACGTTCCAGTATGCAGCCGCCTGCTCACCGCCATGCTTCTTCCCCCGAACGGAGAGGGGCCATGATTTGAGGCCACTGTCCTGCCCCTCCCCCTTAAGGCTTGGCTCTGGAATGTTACTTACTGTCAGGAGCAAGTCTGCCACTTCTGGGAGCGCCTTTACACTCCAGTCCCAAGGACATTAGGGAACTTTTTTTTGTCTTATATGTGCCAAATAGACTCCTCCCCATCCCCACATGGAGAAACCCTCTTCAAAGCCCCCTCGATCCCACTGGGTTCCAACCGCTATTTTTCAACTAATCAAGGTACAATATTATTATTGACAGCCCCTTGAATTTGCTACACATAAAATAGACACACTATGCCTCGCTGCATCCCTACCCTAGGTCATTACATATCGTAAGATTTTTGGTTGTTGGCTCGTTATTCGCTTTGTTTGAAATACTGCTACTGAGTCACGGTACGGAACTACTGTATCCTGTTACACTACTGTGATATCGTGCAATTCCTTCCCCTGCCCATTAATCTCCCTCACTCCACAAAAATTACCTTCCCCTCATCTCCTTTCCATATTTCTGGTATGTTGCAACTGAATTGTTGAATTTCTTGATTTAAATGCCAATAAAAAAATATATAAAATAAAAAAAATGGAGGCAGACTAAATAGAATTTCTGTAAGTCCTGAGTTACCACAGATGGCTAATAGCTAAGAGTTAACGAACTCTGTGGTTTCCTTGCCAGGAGTTGTAGTTGAGGAAGGCAAGATGCATCTGCAGAGGCAAGGAAGATTTCTGCCATGTTAGGAAACTCCTGGAAAGCTCTTAAGAGCCCTGAAGTACTTGAACCCAAATTTTCAGTTGATATGCATGACCCCACACTGTTGGGAAAGTGGGAGAAGAAAGAGTGAGTAATGACTAAAGGCTCAGTGAGGAGCACCAATGACTGTAAGACCAGAGAACTTTAAAAGTCCCTACAAAACTCTTTTCATCAGACCTATTTGGAAAATAAATAAGGAACAAATCATGATTTGATATTTAAGTTTCCTAAAATTGTATGCTGGAGAAACTGGGAGACATTTTGAAACTCCAGCCTAAATCCTTGCTCGTACAAGCCTCGTTCAAAGAAATTGGTGTGCCATTCTCCCACTCACCTACAGGTTATAGAGAGTCAATTTTTGACCAGAGAAGTCTCCTCATTTGTCCTGTGTCTGGAGGTTGGAGATGGTTCTGGAAAAGAGGAAACTGTTAATCTCCTGAAAAAGTCACAATTGACCATTGGGTATTGAAATAGTTTGCAATACCCACCAGTCGGTACTGGAACCGGCTCCAAAATTTAAATCCACCTCCCGGGACTCTATCCAAGCGCCAGTGTTTTTTATTGGAGAAGTGGGCATCCAATGGGCCCCCTCCTTGAAGATCAGCTTCACAGTGACCCATTTAACCGATCCCCCAAGACACTGCAGTTCCCTGCCTGTGAGAGTGCAGGCATACCCTGCCTGCACCTTAGCAGGCAGGCAACACAACTTTGCTCCTGCCTAGCGAGAGCAAAGGAATGGGGTTTCCTCCTGCCAGCACAGAGTATGGTGGTGTCTGGGAAGCCTGCTGGGGTGGGGCAGCCCTGGGGCTCCCCCACCCCACAGCGCCTGTTCAAAATGGAGCGGCACCCGGACAGCCCAAAACAAATGAATAATAAATGAGTGACAGGAGCCACTCATTTTTTATTCACTACTCCGGCAAGGAGCACCCATAATGCCCTGGGGCTTTTTTATAGCAGATATTGTCTTGCTGGTGGTGGCCCTAGAATAGGCAGGGAAACCACCAAACATTATTATTTTTTAATGATGTGGGGTCTGTAGGGAGTGTGACAACCCCCAAGAAACATTCAAATAAAGCAGTAACTCTTCTTGGTCGTCATTAAATCCATGACCCCAGGAGAGTGTGCCATATTTTTCTAAAGTACTTCTTGCTGGAGCTCTATGTTCTTTAACTGGAATGTAGGTTCCTCTTGTGGTTGTTTGTATGACTGCATTTTGTGGGCTGAAAAATATTAAAAGACAGACTCAGAACCATGTTTATTTTTTTCATCCTCTTAACTGCTGGGCCTTACCCCCTTCCAAATGCTGAGTCCTTTTTTGGCTATTTGGGGTAGTTTGCGCTTAGGGCACCATACCTTTTTATTCACATAAGGTCTCCCTGCCAAATTAACATCCCTTTTCCCCCAACATTCAGTGGATTCTAAATGTACCCAAGGTTTGTGGATGCACCTAGAGGGCACAGAGAAAATAGACATAATTTAGTAAACGTTTTTATTTTTTGGGGATAATTGGAGAAAAGTGCTCATGAATAAAGGTGTCTGTGTTTTACCTAAAAATGGCAAACGATTTGCTAAAGCCACCATCTTCCCAGCTTTCAGGAACAGAGCTGAATAAAAATCCTATTTTTTTTTACCACAGTTTTGCTTTTTTTCAGAGGTAGGCCATTTTTCCTATTTTTTGTGCTCTCAGCCAACTTCCAGTTTGCGGTGAAAACCAGTGTGAAACTCATGGGTGATCCAGGAAAGCTGTGGATTTCTGAAAGGTATACCAAATCCCTAATTCAGCAAGGGGTCATATGCATAGATTACTTAACGTTTTCTCAAAGAAATGAACTGTTGAATTAAATACATTTTGAAAATGAGTAGGAAAATTGCTGTTTGAGACACCGTTTTCATCTGTAATGTTTCGTCACAATGGCCAATTTACAAAGGCAATATACCATTACTTAAGCTACACTCTTCTGGTTATGGGTTTATATAAGGTTTGTAGGTTCTCCAAGAACCCAAAGTACACAGAGCCAACAACTGTGCTGCATCGTATAATGTTTTTTCATTGTGTACCGAGCATAGACCAATTTAAATGGTCAAATGAGTAAAAAAAATGGGTATCAAGGAAAACTTTTTTTTTTTAATGGGCACAAGATATCGAGTTACCTCAGTAGCGGTCGGCAGTAGGAGTTACTGCAGGGCGGTGACGTGGGCAGGGGGAGGGGCAGGGTGGGGGTAGTAATGTATGGATTACAGAGTTTTACAGGTAAGTAAACATTTAAATAAATAAAACAAATTTCGTTGCGCGCACTGCATCGGTGATGCCGTGCGCGCAACGAAATTCGTTTTATTTATTTAAATGTTTACTTACCTGTAAACCTCCATTATCCATACATTACTGAGGGAGAACGGGGAGGAGGACGAAGGCGGAGAGGATTGATGGATTGGGGGGGGGAAGGGGCGAGGGGCAGAGCTGAACGAGAAAGGAGGAGGGAGTGGGGAAATGTTCGTATTATATTGAATTGAGTGGGGGGTGGAGGACGGAGATGAATGGGAGAGGAGCAGCTCTCTGAGGGACGAGAGAGAGTGGTGTAGGGGGAGGGAGGATGCAGACTTGACTGGGGAAAGGAAGGGGACATGGAGACGAGGGGCCGAGTGCTAGGGGATAAAGATACACAGGGGCGTATCTATCAATGGTGCAGTGGCACCGGAGACCACACGTGAACGCGGATTATTTCTGTATTTTAGTACCCAGCCAGCAGACAGAGCCCATTTTTCTAGCAAGCTCGGCGGCCCGTGGCACCCTTGTTACCACCGCAGTTAGAAATGAGAGAAGGGCCGCGTTAGAGCATCTGGCATCGGCACGGGAACGGAGACACGGACTCCGGGAGGGGGGGCGGGAACAAAGACACGGACAGCGGGAGGGGGACGGGAACAAAGACACGGACAGCGGGAGGGGGGCAGGATACAACCATGCGGGACCGGGACGCGGCGGTCTTCAGAGGGGACCGGGAGCACAACACTATGTCCATCCCGGCAACAGAGACGTTAGCAATGACGAAAAACATCCCTGTAAAAAAAAAAAAAAAGTAAACGCCCACAATGGCCCACCTCTGAATGATGAAACAAAGGGGCGGGGCTTTAAACAAAACAAGAAATGCCCACGAATCTGCTCAAGCCGGGGACAGAACTGAGTGACACACATCTCTTCCAATGGCTAGCCTTCATTTATGAAGCTAGCCAATGGAAGAGAAGGCGGGTTCAAGCCCCAGTACTGGGGAAACATAAGATCTCGGCTGCGCGACACTGCTGCGCAGTGTACGCTAGGCCGAGCCCTAAAAAACAAACAGCTTATGGAAATGTCTTAGAGAGGCCGACTGCTGATCTGACTGTTTTCAAATGATTTTTTCACTAAAGCCTAAAGGTGGTATGTGAAGAAGATATTGACTTCTCTGAGACTGACAAGCAGGTCTGACAGTTCAGCCATTAGTGGAGAAGCGTGGCTCAGTGGTTAGAGGCGGCAGACCCGGAAGCTGAGATCGGCCGTGGACCAGGGTTCGATTCCCCGCTTTGGCGGGTCTCGGGCTCAAAAAAAAAAAATTCCACGGACTCGACAATTCTCGCTCTGGTGCCTACTCGACTCACGGAGTCACACTCTGCGACTCAGGGCAATAGCTTGCTTAATCTCCACTATGGCCCCTCGCGGCGGGATGCCTGGCTTTCACCTTGTGGATACCCTGCCGGGGTATCTCACAGGGGAATACCAGGACGGGTTCCCTAAGCAAGCGCCTTGAGACCCCTGGGTGATTCGTGCGCTATATAAATCGAAAATACATTATATTTGGAGGAAGGCGGGACTTTTCTGACTCGGTGCCCCTTCTGTGCCCCTAGGGCGTACCCCCTCAGCTGCCTCCCTTGTAGGATAGGGAAGCTAGAATGCCTACCCGTGGGCATCCCTTTCTTTGGCCTTTACCCGGAAGACACATCCATACCACCATTTGAAGGATCTGCGCCCACTCCTCCAACAGCACTAGAAACCTTTCTATACTACCAACTCAGCGCTATATGACACTTTTCCTGCCCTCCCACACTCCAGGTACTAGAGCATATACTCACTAATCGGTCACCGTGCAAGCACTTTCGCCTAACTACTGGGCTAAGGCTGCTGCTCTTCACATTTTATCCTGCTTATACTGCTGCCCACACTACGTTTACATATGGGAAAGTTGGTTGACCCGCGCTGCCAGTAGAGTCAATTCCTTGCAGGCCTCTTTCATACATCTGCGATTCAGAAAAAGGGGGTGTTCTGCTTAATTCAGATACTCTGTCCATCACCACCCCCTTTTTGAATCTTTCATACATCTAGCACTGACCCAGAGTTGCGGAATTCTGGGAAGACGTGCACTCTATCACTCACGCCATCACAGGGTACCTGCCCCCCTGCTGCCCCCTGGTGGGCCTGCTGAGCTACGTCAAAGACGTTCCAGCATGCAGCCGCCTGCTCACCGCCATGCTTCTTCCCCCGAACGGAGAGGGGCCATGATTTGAGGCCACTGTCCTGCCCCTCCCCCTTAAGGCTTGGCTCTGGAATGTTACTTACTGTCAGGAGCAAGTCTGCCACTTCTGGGAGCGCCTTTACACTCCAGTCCCAAGGACATTAGGGAACTTTTGTTTGTCTTATATGTGCCAAATAGACTCCTCCCCATCCCCACATGGAGAAACCCTCTTCAAAGCCCCCTCGATCCCACTGGGTTCCAACCGCCATCTTTCAACTAATCAAGGTACAATATTATTATTGACAGCCCCTTGAATTTGCTACACATAAAATAGACACACTATGCCTCGCTGTATCCCTACCCTAGGTCATTACATATCGTAAGATTTTTGGTTGTTGGCTCGTTATTCGCTTTGTTTGAAATACTGCTACTGAGTCACGGTACGGAACTACTGTATCCTGTTACACTACTGTGATATCGTGCAATTCCTTCCCCTGCCCATTAATCTCCCTCACTCCACAAAAATTACCTTCCCCTCATCTCCTTTCCATATTTCTGGTATGTTGCAACTGAATTGTTGAATTTCTTGATTTAAATGCCAATAAAAAAATATATAACATAAAAAAATGGAGGCAGACTAAATAGAATTTCTGTAAGTCCTGAGTTACCACAGATGGCTTATAGCTAAGAGTTAATGAACTCTGTGGTTTCCTTGCCAGGAGTTGTAGTTGAGGAAGGCAAGACGCATCTGCAGAGGCAAGGAAGATTTCTGCCATGTTAGGAAACTCCTGGAAAGCTCTTAAGAGCCCTGAAGTACTTGAACCCAAATTTTCAGTTGATATGCATGACCCCACACTGTTGGGAAAGTGGGAGAAGAAAGAGTGAGTGATGACTAAAGGCTCAGTGAGGAGCACCAATGACTGTAAGACCAGAGAACTTTAAAAGTCCCTACAAAACTCTTTTCATCAGACCTATTTGGAAAATAAATAAGGAACAAATCATGATTTGATATTTAAGTTTCCTAAAATTGTATGCTGGAGAAACTGGGAGACGTTTTGAAACTCCAGCCTAAATCCTTGCTCGTACAAGCCTCGATCAAAGAAATTGTGCCATTCTCCCACTCACCTACAGGTTATAGAGTGTCAATTTTTGACCAGAGAAGTCTCCTCATTTGTCCTGTGTCTGGAGGTTGGAGATGGTTCTGGAAAAGAGGAAACTGTTAATCTCCTGAAAAAGTCACAATTGACCATTGGGTATTGAAATAGTTTGCAATACCCACCAGTCGGTACTAGAACCGGCTCCAATGTGTATTTAAATCCACCTCCCGGGACTCTATCCAAGCGCCAGTGTTTTTTATTGGAGAAGTGGGCATCCAATGGGCCCCCTCCTTGAAGATCAGCTTCACAGTGTCCCATTTAACCGATCCCCAAGACACTGCAGTTCCCTGCCTGTGAGAGTGCAGGCATACCCTGCCTGCACCTTAGCAGGCAGGGAACACAACTTTGCTCCTGCCTAGCGAGAGCAAAGGAATGGGGTTTCCTCCTGCCAGCACCGAGTATGGTGGTGTCTGGGAAGCCTGCTGGGGTGGCGGCAGCCCTGGGGCTCCCCCACCCCACAGCGCCTGTTCAAAATGGAGCGGCACCCGGACAGCCCAAAACAAATGAATAATAAATGAGTGACAGGAGCCACTCATTTTTTATTCACTACTCCGGCAAGGAGCACCCATAATGCCCTGGGGCTTTTTTATAGCAGATATTGTCTTGCTGGTGGTGGCCCTAGAATAGACAGGGAAACCACCAAACATTATTATTTTTTAATGATGTGGGGTCTGTAGGGAGTGTGACAACCGCCAAGAAACATTCAAATAAAGCAGTAACTCTTCTTGGTCGTCATTAAATCCATGACCCCAGGAGAGTGTGCCATATTTTTCTAAAGTACTTCTTGCTGGAGCTCTATGTTCTTTAACTGGAATGTAGGTTCCTCTTGTGGTTGTTTGTATGACTGCATTTTGTGGGCTGAAAAATATTAAAAGACAGACTCAGAACCATGTTTATTTTTTTCATCCTCTTAACTGCTGGGCCTTACCCCCTTCCAAATGCTGAGCCCTTTTTTGGCTATTTGGGGTAGTTTACGCTTAGGGCACCATACCTTTTTATTCACATAAGGTCTCCCTGCCAAATTAACATCCCTTTTCCCCCAACATTCAGTGGATTCTAAATGTACCCAAGGTTTGTGGATGCACCTAGAGGGCACAGAGAAAATAGACATAATTTAGTAAACGTTTTTATTTTTTGGGGATAATTGGAGAAAAGTGCTCATGAATAAAAGTGTCTGTTTTTTACCTAAAAATGGCAAACGATTTGCTAAAGCCACCATCTTCCCAGCTTTCAGGAACAGAGCTGAATAAAAATCCTATTTTTTTTTACCACAGTTTTGCTTTTTTTCAGAGGTAGGCCATTTTTCCTATTTTTTGTGCTCTCAGCCAACTTCCAGTTTGCGGTGAAAACCAGTGTTAAACTCATGGGTGATCCAGGAAAGCTGTGGATTTCTGAAAGGTATACCAAATCCCTAATTCAGCAAGGGGTCATATGCATAGATTACTTAACGTTTTCTCAAAGAAATGAACTGTTGAATTAAATACATTTTGAAAATGAGTAGGAAAATTGCTGTTTGAGACACCGTTTTCATCTGTAATGTTTCGTCACAATGGCCAATTTACAAAAGCAATATACCATTACTTAAGCTACACTCTTCTGGTTATGGGTTTATATAAGGTTTGTAGGTTCTCCAAGAACCCAAAGTACACAGAGCCAACAACTGTGCTGTATCGTATAATGTTTTTTCATTTTGTACCGAGCTTAGACCAATTTAAATGGTCAAATGAGTAAAAAAAATGGGTATCAAGGAAAACTTTTTTTTTTTAATGGGCACAAGATATCGAGTTACCTCAGTAGCGGTCGGCAGTAGGAGTTACTGCAGGGCGGTGACGTGGGCAGGGGGAGGGGCAGGGTGGGGGTAGTAATGTATGGATTACGGAGTTTTACAGGTAAGTAAACATTTAAATAAATAAAACAAATTTCGTTGCGCGCACTGCATCGGGGATGCAGTGCGCGCAACGAAATTCGTTTTATTTATTTAAATGTTTACTTACCTGTAAACCTCCATTATCCATACATTACTACCCCCCACCCTGGCCCTCCCCCTACCCACGTTACTGCCCTGCAGCAACTCCTACTGCCGACCGCTACTGAGTTACCTACATCTCTCAATTTGAAGGTAACCTTGCTAGTACATAACTTAGAGAATATTTTTCAGAATTCTTCTTTCTTACATACTGGCTAACATTTGGAAGGCACGTATGCAGCGAAATCGAGCTGGTAATAACAAATGTTCTACTATTATATGCTCACACATATCTTCCAATACAATAGTGCCACACTTGTGTGGGCAGGCCGAGTGCTCCTGACAGAAAATGGGCAAAACACCACATGTACATATCACATTTTTCCACTGAAAACAACCCATTTTTCAATGTCTGTAGCTGTGGATTTTGGACCCTAGCTTAGCCGGCACCTTGGGAAACCTAGCAAACTTGTACATTTTTGAAAATTAGAAACTTAGGGGAATCTAGTATGGGGTGACTTGCTTAGTTCTCACAAGGTTGTTGTACCTAGAATCCCTTGCAAACCTCAAACTGTGACTAAAAAGACCCATTTTCCTCACATTTCTGTGATGGAATTTTCTAGAATATGTGGAGAGCCAAAAATGTACTTCCACCTAGCATTCCCCCAAGTGTTCCAATAAAAATGGTACCTCGCTTGTGTGGGTAAGCCTACTGATCACGACAGGAAATGCTTCAAAACACAACATGGATACATCACATTTTTTAATTCAAAACGGATTCTTTTTTCCATAGTGGGTAGTTGTGGATTTTGGGTCCTGGTTCAGCCGGCACTTTGGGAAACCTAGAAAACTTGCACATTTTTAAAAACTAGACACCTAAGAGAATCCAGGGTGTGGTGGTTTGCGTGGCTCTCACCAGGTTTTTATCCAGAATTCCTTGCAAACCTCTACCCTTTCCCCACTGAAAACAGATCCTTTTTTTTCAAAGTGGGTAGCTGTGGATTTTGGGCCCCAGCTCAGCCGCACCTCGATAAAAACCTAGCAAAACTGTATATTTTTTAAAACTAGAGTCCTGGGTCAATCCAGGGTGGGTGACTTGCATTGCTCTCATCAGGTTTTCTTTTTTACTCAGAATACTTAGCAAAGATCAAACTTCGACCAAAAAATCATATTTCTCTCACATTTCTGTGTTGGACAGTTCTGGAATTGGTATTCACTGAAAAAGTTCCAGAAGACCGCAAGATGGCGCTGGAACCCTCCTGTTTGGTCTGCCCCGCAGCTACGCTTTGATTTTCACCCCCACGCTGGTGATGTAGGATGAAGGAACTGGTATCAGTTACCGGGAAACAAGCGGATTAGTGAAGAACAATTCTCAGCCTGCTCGCATCTCGCGCAGCGCAGGCTTGCCGGAGCTGGGGTTGCCTTGCCTGGTGGCTGATTTCTCTCACAAGTGGTGTGGCTACTGGGGGTAGAGGGCTCCCGGTCGACAGTCTGGCGATGTCACCAGCTAAGGCGACCAAAGCAATGAAGGGCTGAACGGATACTGGACTAATTGTGAAAAAGCCTGCAGTAAAAGCAGATTTGGGCTCTACATCTAAAGGAGCTGGTGCTTTAGAGTCAGAAGGCATTTGGCAAAACTTTTAAAAAAAGCCCCAATGGACAACTATCAGGGAATCTGGGAAAACTCCCAACAGGAAATCATCTTTGATGCCGGATCAACGCTGCCCGGGCAATTTGGTCTCACAAATGAAAGCTCTGGCTCGAGTATTTTACATCAGGCAGAAGCTACACTCTCTGAGGCACATCTACACCATCCATTGACCCTGAGGTGATCCAAACTCCAAATCTTGAAAAGATAGTGGGCCAAGGGGCGGTGCAGGCTCCAGAAAGACCTGGAGGAGAGGGGGGGCTGATCCTCAGTAGAATGAAGAAGATTTACCTACAGTGTTGGGTCACAAGTCACATAAGCTGCTTGGTCCCTATCCCAACGAGGGCACCCAAAGTGGAAAACTTGCTATTAATCGGGGTCCTGCAACAGAAGGTGGGGATATTTTTTTTTCCCTGTTGGATATTTCAGATTGGTCTGACTCAGAAAGCCAAGGCCATGTATCGGACTCTAGTAGCTGAAATGGGAAACAAGACAAATCTCTGATTGATGTTGCCATAGTGAAGAAGGGGAGAAAACTCCCTTCTCGAGATAAAGTCAGTCAAAATGAAGCAAAAGCTTCAGGGCTATTTCCCCAGTGCCAGAAGGAAAGAAAGCAGCAGCTGGTAACACTTTAGGAGCTGCGGAGCCCACCTCTTTGGTGGTCCATATATCAAAGCATCATGGCCCATAGAGAAGAGACACTTTTTGAGAGTCAGAGAGTCCAGACAGCCTGCAGGAAGATGCTGGGAACTATCTGTAAGATCTCTAAAACCTGCTTATGAGTTCATGGAAAGAATGACTAAGGTGGAAAACAGGGTGGGCACGCTGGAAAATGAAGTTTCGGCACATAGAGAGATGATAGTGACACTTGAAAATCAAATGTCAGACACCCTATGGAAGCTGAAGATTTTGAAAATAGAGATGGAATAACTTGAGGGTCTAGGGCATTCCAGAGGGGTCTGAGGGGGGTTATGTGTCAAAATGTATTGTTGATCTTCTCAAAGGGGCTCTCCCCGAGCTGGGTAATTGGGATTGGGCTCAAGAAATCCAGCATGCGCACAGCTTCCCATTCAAGCAGAGGAAACCTTCTTTGACAGAAGGGAGCAAACCTCAGGCAATTTTGATCTATATTCGGAATTTCCTCCTTCGCCAGGCAATCTATGATCTAGCTTGCCCAGATCAACAGCACTCCTTTAAGGGCATACTTTTTTTTCAGACCCGATTATTGCCTCTTTACAGTAGAATGTCACTGGCGACTCTGCCAGCTGACTCAACCTTTTCAAAGTAAGGGAGCTCAGATTTTTTAAAGAATCCTGCTAAGTTAAAAGTCTGGAGGGAGATTCTGCATTTTTCTCATCAGAGATTAAACCTAAAGAGTTTTTACAAACTCTTGAATACTCCTCTTTATGTCAGGGGGAATAAGTAATGGTGTTTTTTCTATTTTTCTTTCTTCTCTTTTTGTAGCTTAAGGTGCTAGTGATAGAGTTGCGGTCGAGCGGGGTTCCACTCCATCACCGGACCTGGAAGGTCCCGTCTTCTGTGAGGGCTGGTGGGGGCAGGAGGAGTAAGGTGGAGGGGGAAAAGCAAGGATCTGGAGGGAAAAAGGAAGCGGGCCGCTTTGATCGCTTTTTTTTAATATGGGTCATGGCGTTTTTATTTTTTTTGTAAGGAGAATGAAATGATTGTTGCAGTTAGCAGTAAATTAATATATACTATGGAAAGATCTGGTATCAAGAATCTTAAACACAAGGATGGGGTAAAATTCGGATCTGCTCAGTGAATATTTGTGGCTTCAATGACAAAAAAAGGGGTATGATGGCTAAGAGCCTTCTGTTCATGCAGATCGATCTACTGTGCCTTCAAGAAACCCACATACCCTGAAGCAAACGATGGTGGCTAAGGGAGCTAGGCTACAATATGTTAGCTTGTTCTCGTCAGGGGTCTACAACTAGAAGGTTGGCAATTCTAGGAAGAAATGGCATGGGTATTTGTAAACGAACGAACCAAGGAAGATACGCTTGGGTGGTGAGTTATTGCAGAATATAAACTAGTATCTAATAATGCCTCCTTTACAATCTGCTAGAGCAATGGGTCCAATGTAGACGATCCTGAGATACTGGAATATTTGATTATTGAGCTTGCTTTATGGCCACGCCTCAAGATTTTTTGTGGTGATTTTAACATCCACTTGGATCGCGATTTCAATTTAAATGCTGAACTACCATACCAGGGTAGGAAAGGGAAGGTCTATAAGGCCTTGCAGGGCTTGGTGAGAGAACACAGTCTGGTTTACAGCTGGTACAAACATAGATCATCTGATCAAGGATTAACCTTTTACTCTGCCCCTCATAATAAACCAGTCTGGATGGATTATTTTTGATCTCTAACGAATTAGCCGAAATAGTCAAAATAGAAAGCTCTCAGATGGCTGTCTTATCACAACCCTCTAGTAGCTGAATTTCCATTGACTGGTGTTACTAGAGTTTGGAAGCCTTGGAACTTTGAAAGGAAGCTCCTGTTTGATCAATTATATTGTGATCATATGGGCTCATGAATATTCAAATTCCTTAATATCAATAGAGGCACAGCCCCAGGTACTATAGCCTGGGAAACTTTCAACTTTGAGCTTTTCACTCTCTCGTCAAAAGGCGTTAAAGGTGGAAATTCGGACGTGGTTTGAGCGACTAAGAACGACTGAGTATGAACTCATGGACAAAGTAATTAAGGGCCAAGATATCCAGGGCTGTCAACAGACAATAGCGATTATTAAATCTAAAATCCATCAACATTTGGGATGGAGGTGACAGCCAAATATATGCAACATAGGGCCGAGTCATAGGAGTTGGGTGAAAGTACTGGGAGAGTATTCGCAAAACGCTTGTGGCAGCGAGACGTGACCAATCAAATTTGTAAGATCAGAGACCACTTAGGCCTAATTCATGAATCACCAGTGGAAGTATTGAATGTATTTAAGAACTATTACAAATAGCTATATGCTGAGGCAGCAGTGTAATAGAGGGACTGAGTCTTCGGAACACTTTCTTAAACATCTAGGGACAATGAAGGCTACTCATGAACAGAATTATACCTTTGCAGCTCCAATTGCCTGGGAAGAATTGGAGGATGGTCTAATCCCCTTAAAGTTTTATAGAGCATTTTCTCAATCTTGATGACAATATATGCTGCAAATTTTCCAGCAGGCTTGTAGGGAATATGTCCCCAATTCATGGCAGAGGACTACTATAGTCGTGTTTAAAAAAAGGGGAAAGCCAGATTTGACCCCAACGTCTTACAGACCCATATCTATTATAAATTGCAACAGGAAAATATATTCTAAAATACTTGCAACTAGGTTGGGTAAGATTATCACCCCTTTGGTCTCAATGTGTCAGCATGAGTTTATCCCTGGCAGGGACACAGCATATCATGTCTGCTGAGTTATAGACCTTCTTACTGGGCTCTGGCCACAGGTTCACCTCTGGGAGTAGTCCTGTTGGACACTGAGAAAGAGTTTGATCGGGTCTCCTGACGGTTTCTGTGGTCTGTCCTACAGTGGGAGGAAATATGTGAAAAATGTGTCCAGGCAATCAAGGCATTATACTTACTACATTTAAGCTGCAATCCGCATTACAGGGAAGGATTGAGGTCTGTTTGATATCAGCAGGGTCATTAGGGAGGGATGTCCATGCTGTCCTCTGCTCTTTGCTCTCAATATTGGCCCTTTTTTAAAAAAGCTTGAGCTAAATATTAATATCAAAGTGGTGAAGGTCAATGGTACTGAGTAAAGAGCATTGGCTTATGCTGACTACATTATAGTGTTCACTGCTAATGTAGTTTCTGCATTTCCGTAGGTTAAGACTCTAGCTGAGCAGTTTGGTGTCTTCTCTGGATAGGATATCAATTAAACATAGAGAAAACGCGGATCCTTTGTTCAGGAAATATGCAATGTAGAGGTTTATCAGTAGTCCAAGAGGCAACTTATTTGGGGCTCAAAATTACAGCTGCTATAGATAAAATTCCCGGTTTCAATCAGGCATTTGTTAAGCGTGACTACTCACCCGTAAGGAGCTGGGGGTGTGGGAGGGGGTGCAGTTCCAATCCATAAAGGAGGGGGTCTGTCGAAGAGCCAGGTTTTGAGGTTTCTTGCAAAGACGGGAAGCGATGTAGTCTGTCTGAGGTGGAGCCGAAGGGCATTACAGGTTTTGGCTTGAGGAAGGAGAAGGAGCGGCCTCCCGATCTGGTTTTTCTGGTGCAGGTGAGCACGGCGTAGGTATGCTGGTCCGGTGTCGTGGAAGGCCTTGTATGCGCGGGTAAGCATCTTGAAGGTGACTCTAGCAACGATGAGGAGCCAGTGGAGTGTGCGCAGGTGCTGGGAGAGGTGGCAGTGTCTTGGCAGGTTAAGGACCAGTCTTGCGGCGGCCTTCTGGATGTTCTGTAGCTTGCGGTGAGGTTTGTGTTTATTCCGGCATAGAGAGCGTTGCCGTAGTCGAGTTGGCTGGTGAGCCGGGCGTAAGTGACGGTCTTTATGTGTTCGAGGGGGATGCATGTGAAGGTCTTACCTAGGAGGCGGGGGTGGGGAAGCAGGAGGATGAGACAGAGTTGATCTGGCAGTTCATTTTGAGCTCGGAGTCCAGCATTATTCCCAGGTTGCATGCATGGTCTGTGGGGGTGGGCCAACTATATACATATTAGGGCTGGGAAGCGGAGCCAAGGCCTGTCTGGTCAAGATACTCGAATCCAGCTATTATAAAAAGACTACATTTTAAATACTAAAAGCTGCTTACAAAGTATGGAGGCAGGTACGGCCGAAACTGAAGATTCCTAATGTAAACGTATATATTCCTTTTTCCGCTGTGGGTATCCTCCTGTCGATCTTTCAGGATCAAGTCACCTTTATATGGGGGAGGGATTAAGTCTTTGGGCGATTTATATAGGGAGGACCAACTTCTGTTATTTATGAACCTACAGGAGGAGTATGGGGTAGATAAGTGAGATTTTTTTAATATTTGCAAATACGGAGTTTTCTTGGGGAAAGCGGGAATAGGGCAGCTCTAACACCGAAAAAAATACCAGTGGTGGTGGCAGTGAGGATTAAGTCCCGGACTGGGAAAATTGACCAGATACTGATTCAAGCGTCAGCAGATGACATTGAGGGTCAGAGTCTTAGGAGCCAACATTTTAAGTCTATTTTTTATCTTTATTACACCCCAGCGAAGATAACTAAATGGGGTGGTACGAGGGGAGTTAATTGTAACAGATGCGGACTACAATCAGCCGACACCCTACATATTTTCTACTCTTGCCCCAAGCTGGTTATCTTTTTGTAGGACCTCAAGGCTTTTTTAACTATGGTTTTAGGTACACCTGTGTCTATTATTCCTGCACTTTTAACTTTGTGGTTATTAGATAGCACAGAGACAAAAAGACAAAAAAAGGGTAAGCGCAGAGATAGGGTTCTTGTTTACTGCAATTGCTATCGCTCGTCTGTGTGTCACTTCTCAATGGCTAAGGGTTGATCCTCCTGCCTTTACCAATTGGCAGGCTAAGACGTTAGCTATATATAATATAGAATCTTCGGTGTAAAAGCTAAGAGGAAAAAGGAACAGGTGGTTAGGGCAGAGAATTTGGGCACCAATCTCTAGATTGATAAATTAAATAAAGGATAGTGAAGATAAACTTTATATAACTACCATTTTTGCTTCTGGGGCTTCTCTTCTTGGAGCAATTGGGTAAGGAGGGAGGCTGGGATTATGTTACTCTATCCTCCATCCCACTATATACGATTGTCGACTATTTTCATTCATAATTATGTATCTGATCTTTCTATTTATCACACCTGTACTTTTCCTCTGTAGGTGAAAAACCCATGAGGTGATTTACGCTGCCTAAGATCTGTATGTGTTTATCTTTTGATATATTTAATGAATTCAAAGTTTAAAAGATTCAAACGTTTATGTCTCTTTCTCCTTTATATCATATATTATGTATTGTGTAAAGAGATGTCATGACATGTATCAACTGTTTCTGTTGCAATTAAAAATCGACAATGAAAAAAAGGAAAGCTCTGGAATCTGTTGGGAGCCACAAACTTTCTTCCACTCAGCATTAAGTCTCCAGATAAAAGTTGTACCTCTTTTGGGTGGCTAGGCCTAATGCCCATAACAGGAAACGGCCCTAAACACGATATATATATATAAATATTACCTACTGGCGGTCGCCAGTAGGTATATATAGTTAGGATTTTTTCTCTATGGGATTTTTGAAAATTCTATGTCTAATAACTTTGGCGTTTGTGGACGGAATTGGCTGAAATTTTCAGGAAAATGGCACATTTTGTTTCTGAGCAGCCCTTGAAAATTTGGGCGGGGGTTCGTCAAGGGGGGGGCCGAGAAAAAAGGGGGGTCCCTAAACGTGTTTTTAACATTGAGTTTTCCATAGGGCGGTTGGCCTCACTTTTAGCCCAAACGGCTGAATGGATTTGCACGAAACTTGGCAAAATTGTAGGGACTGGTAGCCCGATGTGCCTTTGCTAGGTCTCAATATATGTGCTCCAGTGGATTTTGAGAAATTAACGTTCAAAAAAAGATATATATCTGTAACAGCGGACCGGGCAGCGCTCCGGTTCGCGGACTTTTCGCGGTACGGAGCTTTGTGAAGCAAAGCTGATTGGTTCTCCGGCGTCTGTGAACATTCCAAACAGTCCGTAGCGGCCGCCATCTTGTCTCTCGGTAGGATCGAGAGACAAGAGGAGGCCAAAGCGAAGGGGCAAATGACCATAAGGGGGCATAGTAGATCCTCGCTGACCCCCTAGGTTTGATGTGGAGGTTTTAAAAGGGTCCAGCGGGGCAAAAAAAATAAATAATAATAATAATCGAACGGCTGAATGGATTTGCACGAAACTTGGTAAAATATTAGGGACTGGTAGCCCGATGTGCCTTTGCTAGGTCTCAATATATGTGCTCCAGTGGATTTTGAGAAATTAACGTTCAAAAAAAGATATATATCTGTAACAGCGCTCCGCTTCGCGTAACGGAGGTTTGCGAAGCTGATTGGTTCTCCGGCGTCTGTAAACATTGCAAACAGTCCGTAGCGGCCGCCATCTTGTCTCTCGGTAGGATCGAGAGACAAGAGGAGGCCAAAGCGAAGGGGCAAATGACCATAAGGGGGCATAGTAGATCCTCCTTGACCTCTTAGGTTTGATGTGGAGGTTTTAAAAGGGCCCCGCGGGGCAAAAAAAATAATAATAATAATAATCGAACGGCTGAATGGATTTGCACGAAACTTGGCAAAATTGTAGGGACTGGTAGCTCGATGTGCCTTTGCTAGGTCTCAATATATGTGCTTCAGTGGATTTTGAGAAATTAACGTTCAAAAACAAGATATATATCTGTAACAGCGCTCCGCTTCGCGGAGATAAAATTATATCTGTATTACCTAGCTGTTGCTAACACCAGTTAGCGACGGCTAGTAGGAGATAGCGACCATCTTGGGCCCCACTTTGCATGTGAGTGATATTTATCACTAATGACATGCAAAGTGGGCATGCCAAGATGTTAGCGACTGGAAACAGTCGCTAACATCGCTATCTCCTATTATCAACTTTTGGAAATATTCGCGATAAGCGCGAATATCTCCAAAAGCTAGCACCTGCCCTGAGCAGTTCTTAGCCATGTTATCCAATGGGAGGTGGATAACATGGCTAAGAGCATTAGCTCGGTAATGCATGAATATCGCTGAGTTTTCAGCGATATTAATGCATTGCGGTCGTTTTTTATCGTATTTGCGATAAACCTTGATAATAGCAAGGTTTATCTGCGATAATTTCTGACGATGCTTAGCGGTAAAAAAATCGTTGCTAAGCATCGTTAGGGATAAATATCGCTTAACTTTGGTAATATGCCCCAACGTCTGTTAACGTTCGATTCGAAGGAAATCAGGAAGTGTTGAAAAACATTGTCTGCGCCATCTTGTCTTTTTTCAAATGCCACACTTTTGTCGTGCACGGCAGTCATTTTAGATGCCTTGACCAGACCCACTCTGTGCACGCTGTCGATCCTTAGCATGGCTCCCCACCCTCGCAAGCATCTCCCCCAGGCAGTGGTCACCCCCGCTCTCTGTCTTATGCATGGGTAATAAACCTCCCCCATCTGCGCTGCTCTTCCCTGAGAATCACACCCTGTGCCCGCCCGACACCTCCCTTTCGCCCTATTCACTACCGCACCCTCTGACACTCCTTTTCCTCTGTGTCCGATTGTCCAGGCCGGTGCTAGGGTATCAGCTAGCCCTGCAGATGTAGTTTATGGCCCCAGCTGTAAAGAATCACCCCTCTTCAAAGGAGTTATAGTAGATCAAGGCCCACACTCGATGAGATCCGTCACAGCAGACGCGTTCCTATTATCTGAAAACCATCCTGTATTGTGATTGGGGAGGGGACCGAGCCTGAAGCGGAAGATTCCAGGGATGACTCTTTGTACATCAAAGTTTTTACAATTATATGTCACATTAAAAATATATAGCACTCCGACAAAGTAGTAAGATTATAAAACTTTAATAACTTATAAATATATACAAGAAAACAAAAACAGTAATAACATATAAACATTTTTAGGGAAAAACAACGAAGTAGCGGTCGGCTGTGCGAATAGTCCCAACGCAGCACAACGTCCAGATTTCTGGCGTGGGGCGTCGCGGGGGGTGGGTCATCAGTAGCAAACTGTTGTGCGAATAGTTCCAAGGCAGCAGAACGATGGCACCAAGGTGATGTCCAGTAAGTTGCCGCACTGGTTTTGGTATCCTACAATGCTGCTCCGAATAGCGGCGTGGGGCGCCCCGGGGGAGGCGGCGTGAACAGGCCTCTCCAGGTGGAGTCTCATCTGTTGTAGTGGGGCGCCCCTTTACCGTTTCAGTTGCCATTCCGTCCGTTTTTGGTCCACTGTGTCAAAAGCCGCAATTCAGCTGATTTGCGCCCACTCTTGCGGTGCAGCGATAGGCGGCTGTCACAGGACTTTCAAAATGGCCGCAGGCTGTTTCCTTTTTGGGCCTGGTCCACTGAAATGGCCCCCTGGGTAACCTTGGAAATCGGACGCTTGTCTGCTAGGTCTTGGACCCCATTCTCGAAAGCGTCCCCTCCGCCTTGAGGATTCATCAAAAGTTTTGGGGGCCCCCGACTCCTGTAGGCTTCTGGTGGGGAGCGGCTGCCATGATTGCTCGCGGAATGACCACGACGGAGCTACGAGATGGTGGTGCTCTCATGCTGACGCCAGCTTCAGTCTGAAACATCCAGAAACAAGGTGGGGCTTTCATCGTTTGGGAAAAAAAAAAAGTTTTCATCCAATGAAAAGTGTTGTTTTTAGGTCATATGATCAAGCCTTCCATCATTAGGAAACCAAAAGTAAAATGAACCAATGAAAAGTTTTATAAACAAGTCACATGACCTGTTATGCGGCATAGGGTATAAAATGCTGAGAAAATACGTTGGCACGTGAGGCGGCGTCAGTAGCGGACCGATGTGCGAATAGGCCGAAGGCAACACAACGCGCCAAGATCCGGATGGCACCGAGGTGGTGTCCAGCAAGTTGCAGCACTGGTGTGGCCATCCTACAATGCTGAAAGTCGGCGTGGGGTGCCCCGTTGGCCTGTGAGTTTGCGTCAGTAGCGGACCGATGTGCGAATAGGCCGAAGGCAGCACAACGCGCCAAGATCCGGATGGCACCGAGGTGGTGTCTAGTAAGTTGCCGCACTGGTGTGGCCATCCTACAATGTTGAAAGTCGGCGTGGGGCGCCCCGTTGGCCTGTGAGATGGCGTCAGTAGCGGACCGATGTGCGAATGGGGCCAAAGGCAGCGCAACAATATTTTCGGAATAGAAGACACCACAAGGCGCTGAGATGCCAAGATCCGGATGGCACCGAGGTGGTGTCTAGCAAGTTGTGGCACTGGTGTGGCCATCCTACAATGGTAAAAGTCGGCGTGGGGCGCCCTGTTGGCCTGTGAGATGGTGTCAGTAGCGGACTGATGTGCGAATGGGGCCAAAGGCAGCGCAACAATATTTTCTGACTGACACCACAAGGCGCTGAGATGCCAAGATCCGGATGGCACCGAGGTGATGTCTAGGAAGTTGCTGTACTGGTGTGGCCATCCTACAATGGTAAAAGTCGGCGTGGGGCGCCCTGTTGGCCTGTGAGATGGTGTCAGTTGCGGACCGATGTGCGAATGGGGCCAAAGGCAGCGCAACAATATTTTCTGTATGGAAGATACCACTAGGCGTTGAGATGCCAAGATCCGGATGGCACCGAGGTGATGTCTAGCAAGTTGCTGTACTGGTGTGGTCATCCTACAATGCTGAAACTCGGCGTGGGGCGCCCCATTAGCCTGTGAGATGGCGTCAGTAGCGGACCGATGTGTGAATAGGCCGGAACCAGCACAAGGCGCCAAGATCCGGATGTCACCGTGGTGGTTTCATAGTTGAGAGGCACTTCATCTGCAGTGGGGCGCCGAGATCCGGATGGCACCGAGGTGATGTCTAGCAAGTTGCTGTACTGGTGTGGTCATCCTACAATGCTGAAACTCGGCGTGGGGCGCCCCATTAGTCTGTGAGATGGCGTCAGTAGCGGACCGATGTGCGAATAGGCCGAAGGCAGCACAACGCGCCAAGATCCGGATGTCACCGTGGTGGTTTCATAGTTGAGAGGCACTTCATCTGCAGTGGGGCGCCGAGATCCGGATGGCACCGAGGTGATGTCTAGCAAGTTGCTGTACTGGTGTGGTCATCCTACAATGCTGAAACTCGGCGTGGGGCGCCCCATTAGCCTGTGAGATGGCGTCAGTAGCGGACCGATGTGCGAATAGGCCGAAGGCAGCACAACGCGCCAAGATCCGGATGTCACCGTGGTGGTTTCATAGTTGAGAGGCACTTCATCTGCAGTGGGGCGCCGAGATCCGGATGGCACCGAGGTGATGTCTAGCAAGTTGCTGTACTGGTGTGGTCATCCTACAATGCTGAAACTCGGCGTGGGGCGCCCCATTAGCCTGTGAGATGGCGTCAGTAGCGGACCGATGTGCGAATGGGGCCAAAGGCAGCGCAACAATTTTTTTGGAATAGAAGAGACCACAAGGCGCTGAGATTCGGTTAGCACCGAGGTGGTGTCTAGCAAGCTATGCAGCTGAGTTGCGTGCGCACTTGCGGCGAATAGGTCGAAGGCAGCATAACAATGTTTTCTGAATAGAAGACACCACAAGGCGTTGAGATTCGGTTACCACCGAGGTGATGTCTAGCAAGTTGCCGCACTGGTGTGGCCATCCTACAATACTGCTCCGAATAACGGCGTGGGGTGCCCAAAGGGGGGGGGGGAGGCGGCGTGAACGGGCCTTCCTAGGTGGAGGCTCGTCTGCTGTAGTGGGGCGCCCCTTTACCGTTTCAGTTGCCATTCAGCTGAGTTTCGGCTGCTCTTGATGCTACAGCGACAGGCGGCTGCAACAGGACTCTCAAAATGGCGGCCTGTTCTTTGGATTTGGGCCTGGTCCACTAAAATGGCCCTGGGACACCTTAGAACTCGGACGCTCGATTTTTTTTTCCTTTCCTGTACATGCAAAAAAAGGTAAATGCCCGGTACGTTACACGCTTCATCTGCCACGATGAACTCTCCAGAGGAACCGAAAAAAAATATAGTTATGGTAACTATACCATGCATCGTCATATGGAGAGGTGGCACCAATTAATTATAGTGCTGCATAAAAGAGAGATTTGGAGGAGAACCCCCGACCTGCTAGTACATTCATCAAAGAAGTGGCACTGACAGCATCAGAGGCAAGGGAAACGGTCCCAAATATTTAGAAGAACTTTGGAAAGATTAAAATGACATGTTTAGATTGTGGCAAATTAATTTCATGTGGACAGATGAGTGTTACTCTAATAAATACAGCATATGAACATCATCATAGTCGATGGTTGGTAGAGACATTTTGACTATATCCTGGACCTGCCCGTCCTCGCCCAAAATGGCGCCGGAATAAATGGGACTCGTAACTCCTTGTTGTGTACTGGTTGCAGAACCTTGAAATCACGAGATACGTATGCAGTTTTGAAGCACATGGCGGGCGGGGACGAGAATTGATTGAATATTTCGACATCCCTATTGATATTAAGTTCTGATGTGTTATTGATTACTGTACTATTGAAAGTTCGAATTAACGTCACCCATGGTACTTGCCCGCAAATGTATATCTAGATAATTTTATTGTAACTGGCCCTGTCGTATTTTAATTATAAAATGTACGTCCACCGATTCCGTAACTGTTAGACACCTTAGTTCTTGCAACCTAATGGCCCGCCCGTTACGTTCCTCTACAGTGTAAATGTCTACTCATCATATACGATTACAGTTTGCTCCGTGGCCGGCCCACGTGGTTATAGGCTCGTATTTGTATAATGAAATTTTCACAATAAAGGTTTTTAAAAGAAAACATGGTAGTAGTATATACATTGGTAAAGTTTTTAATAATAGTCACTGTTTTAGAATCATTAAAAGGCAAGTGAAATAAAGCAGACCAATTACATGAAGGGTAAAAGGTATAATACGAAGGAACGCAGTAAAGATAAATGGTCAAGGGCTGTTGTGTTTTCTATTCCTGCAACATAAAGTGATCGATAAGAATCTCATATTCAGGCGTATCGGCGACTAAGACAGCAGGTCGACCCTCTTTTGCTCAACGGCTCCGTCATGGGACGAAGAAACGGTCTTTTTCTCGAAAAAAGAATATATTTTACTTGCAGGACAGTTGTAAATTTTCCGGGAAAGTACATTAGCCTGGAACATTATAACATATATTTAAGAAAAAATAATGTTCGGAAGTAATAAAAAGCGTAATTTTTAGGTCATATGACCAAGCCTTTCATCATTTGAATAAGAAAAGTAAAATGAACCAATGAAAAGTTTTATTAACAAGTCACATGACTTGTTATGCTTACGTTACGCGCTGCGCGCCCCGGATGACTTCCGGATGCGCTAACGCGGCGCGTCATATGACGCATTACGCGACAACGCAGGTCCAGAATATAGTCAAAATGTCTCCACCAACCAGCGGTCGGAACACAACCCCTTTCAGCAGGCTAAATAGTTCTGTTAAATGACAACAGAAGGGACAGGCAACAAGAACCATTAGTCAAAGAGGGGAGGGCTAGTTCTTCTCTACCGGGTTACATTGGGGCGCTACCGGAACTGATCGAATTGGTAGTCTACAGTGTTTCTGGATGTTTCAGACTGAAGCTGGGGTTAGCATGAGAGCAGCACCATTTCGTAGCTCCGTCGTGGCCATTCCGCAACCAATCATGGCAGCCGCTCTTTATCGTTATTTTGGGCGGGGTGGGTGGCGGAGCCGAGCTGTTTTGCAGCCATCATTGTGTGGAGTTCAGTTCATTTCACTAGTTTTGTATTTGTCATGAGGAGTTGTTCCTAATGTTTCTATTTTAGCGAGGTCAAAAAGAGATCCCATTAGTGGCCTACTCATTTTGCTCGATTCCTTTTCTTTTTTTTTTACACAATTTTTCGTTATCTGCAAAGACTAAACAGAGTATTGCGACTCTGTGTTTGTTTGTAAATAGAGAATGAACCAAAGAGAACCAATTCTAAAACAGTAAATACTTGGATAACAATCAATCAAATGGAGAGAGAAGCAGGCACGACGTATTACAACGGGGGCAAAGGCCTGCGTTAACTACCCTTCACTATGTGCAAAGAGAGAGTACTCCTAATAGAAATGAGGGGGGGGGGCACCATTCAAAGCAGATCAGTGTGCATAAACACGAAAATGTTTTCACTTACCACGTACTTGACATTCGACAGCTTATGATATTTGCTATTAAAAAACCATTGAAATTCACTGAAAAAACCATAGGTTATAGACCATATATAGTTAGGAATTAGCATTTACAAAACCTTGAAAATTCACTGAAAAAACCATAGGTTATAGACCATATATAGTTAGGAATTAGCATTTAAAAAACCTTATTTTACTCACACAAAACCATTGAAATTCCATATATAGTTAGTTGCACTAACTATATATCGCACACCCGCAATCCACTGCTGATGATGTCACATATTACATCATTCATGACATGGTCAGTGACATCACTGATGACATCACTGATGACATCTCAAATGACATCACTGATGACATCACTGATGACATCTCATTTGACATCAATGACCACATCACTGATGATATCATTCATGTGACAATACAATGCATCTCCTCACATTTTAATATAACCTCTGTTTCACCCAGTGTTAAATACAGAGTATAATTTTTGAAACCATTGACACACCAATACTAGTTACTACATATGTACTCACTGATTCCTACGTCTACACACACATTCACTCATTCACCCATACAATCATTCATACATACAATCACTCATCTTTACAACACTATCATATGCACTCATACACCTATACAGACACTCACACTCTGCCACTCATCCATGGAGTTACTCACACACCTAGTCAGTCCTGTAAAGAATCAATCACACTTCCATTTTCTTGTCTATACAGTTAAACATAGAGCACCTTACATTTTCAAACATATACTAACACATACTTACCTTGTTATACAATCATTGATATAAGTACACATTGATCTGCACAGAGTCACACACCTCCCAGCCAGCCACACACACACTCAGTCTCCCATACAAATACTTGGACAATCAATCAGTAACCCATATAGTTAATCATATAGCTACTGATCAACACATGTAGCAGTTTACAGAACAACAGACATAATGATGCACAAATTAAGACACTTTAGTCACTAACCCATGCACTCAGTGAGACACATTTAATCACTCACTCATACATTCAGTCATGCACCTACTAAATCCTTTGTCCAGACACTTATACTTCCACTCATTCTTCAATATGTAAGACACATTTTAACTTTACAGAAACATACAGTCACTGGATGTTGTCATCAGTGATGTCATCAGTGATGTCATTTGAGATGTCATCAGTGATGTCATCAGTGATGTCACTGACCATGTCATGAATGATGTAATATGTGACATCATCAGCAGTGGATTGCGGGTGTGCGATATATAGTTAGTGCAACTAACTATATATGGAATTTCAATGGTTTTGTGTGAGTAAAATAAGGTTTTTTAAATGCTAATTCCTAACTATATATGGTCTATAACCTATGTTTTTTTCAGTGAATATATATATATATATACATACATATATATATATATATATACATACATACATACATACATACATAAATACATATATATATATATATATATATATATATATATATATATATATATATATATATATATATATCATGCTCCACGGGTGATGTCCAAACAAATGAGCAGCACACGAAAGTAAGTAGCTTTCACCCCTCAGCTTTTATTCTTGGTACGTTTGTGCGTAGGCAGAGTTAATAATGAACACCTGACTCTCGTAGTCCGACGCGTTTCGTTATGCACTTCCTCATGGACAGTTCAAAAAGTCAGTAAGGTGCATGTTGGGGCCGTTAGTTCCATTGATGAACACAGCCTTTCCTTTCCTGAATGGATGCACCTAAAATTGCGTGTGAAAAAGGCTCTGGATGAGCCCCTCCGCTGCAGCACGCCCTTATCCACACTTACTCCCCACCAGCGGTGGCCCCCTCTTCCTCGGGGGTGGTGCCAGCTCGACGGCAGGACAGCCGCCTATATATCATGCTCCACGGGTGATGTCCAAACAAATGAGCAGCACACGAAAGTAAGTAGCTTTCACCCCTCAGCTTTTATTCTTGGTACGTTTGTGCGTAGGCAGAGTTAATAATGAACACCTGACTCTCGTTGTCCGACGCGTTTCGTTATGCACTTCCTCATGGACAGTTCAAAAAGTCAGTAAGGTGCATGTTGGGGCCGTTAGTTCCATTGATGAACACAGCCTTTCCTTTCCTGAATGGATGCACCTAAAATTGCGTGTGAAAAAGGCTCTGGATGAGCCCCTCCGCTGCAGCACGCCCTTATCCACACTTACTCCCCACCAGCGGTGGCCCCCTCTTCCTCGGGGGTGGTGCCAGCTCGACGGCAGGACAGCCGCCTATATATCATGCTCCACGGGTGATGTCCAAACAAATGAGCAGCACACGAAAGTAAGTAGCTTTCACCCCTCAGCTTTTATTCTTGGTACGTTTGTGCGTAGGCAGAGTTAATAATGAACACCTGACTCTCGTAGTCCGACGCGTTTCGTTATGCACTTCCTCATGGACAGTTCAAAAAGTCAGTAAGGTGCATGTTGGGGCCGTTAGTTCCATTGATGAACACAGCCTTTCCTTTCCTGAATGGATGCACCTAAAATTGCGTGTGAAAAAGGCTCTGGATGAGCCCCTCCGCTGCAGCACGCCCTTATCCACACTTACTCCCCACCAGCGGTGGCCCCCTCTTCCTCGGGGGTGGTGCCAGCTCGACGGCAGGACAGCCGCCTATATATCATGCTCCACGGGTGATGTCCAAACAAATGAGCAGCACACGAAAGTAAGTAGCTTTCACCCCTCAGCTTTTATTCTTGGTACGTTTGTGCGTAGGCAGAGTTAATAATGAACACCTGACTCTCATAGTCCGACGCGTTTCGTTATGCACTTCCTCATGGACAGTTCAAAAAGTCAGTAAGGTGCATGTTGGGGCCGTTAGTTCCATTGATGAACACAGCCTTTCCTTTCCTGAATGGATGCACCTAAAATTGCGTGTGAAAAAGGCTCTGGATGAGCCCCTCCGCTGCAGCACGCCCTTATCCACACTTACTCCCCACCAGCGGTGGCCCCCTCTTCCTCGGGGGTGGTGCCAGCTCGACGGCAGGACAGCCGCCTATATATCATGCTCCACGGGTGATGTCCAAACAAATGAGCAGCACACGAAAGTAAGTAGCTTTCACCCCTCAGCTTTTATTCTTGGTACGTTTGTGCGTAGGCAGAGTTAATAATGAACACCTGACTCTCGTAGTCCGACGCGTTTCGTTATGCACTTCCTCATGGACAGTTCAAAAAGTCAGTAAGGTGCATGTTGGGGCCGTTAGTTCCATTGATGAACACAGCCTTTCCTTTCCTGAATGGATGCACCTAAAATTGCGTGTGAAAAAGGCTCTGGATGAGCCCCTCCGCTGCAGCACGCCCTTATCCACACTTACTCCCCACCAGCGGTGGCCCCGTCTTCCTCGGGGGTGGTGCCAGCTCGACGGCAGGACAGCCGCCTATATATCATGCTCCACGGGTGATGTCCAAACAAATGAGCAGCACACGAAAGTAAGTAGCTTTCACCCCTCAGCTTTTATTCTTGGTACGTTTGTGCGTAGGCAGAGTTAATAATGAACACCTGACTCTCGTAGTCCGACGCGTTTCGTTATGCACTTCCTCATGGACAGTTCAAAAAGTCAGTAAGGTGCATGTTGGGGCCGTTAGTTCCATTGAGAACACAGCCTTTCCTTTCCTGAATGGATGCACCTAAAATTGCGTGTGAAAAAGGCTGTGGATGAGCCCCTCCGCTGCAGCACGCCCTTATCCACACTTACTCCCCACCAGCGGTGGCCCCCTCTTCCTCGGGGGTGGTGCCAGCTCGACGGCAGGACAGCCGCCTATATATCATGCTCCACGGGTGATGTCCAAACAAATGAGCAGCACACGAAAGTAAGTAGCTTTCACCCCTCAGCTTTTATTCTTGGTACGTTTGTGCGTAGGCAGAGTTAATAATGAACACCTGACTCTCGTAGTCCGACGCGTTTCGTTATGCACTTCCTCATGGACAGTTCAAAAAGTCAGTAAGGTGCATGTTGGGGCCGTTAGTTCCATTGATGAACACAGCCTTTCCTTTCCTGAATGGATGCACCTAAAATTGCGTGTGAAAAAGGCTCTGGATGAGCCCCTCCGCTGCAGCACGCCCTTATCCACACTTACTCCCCACCAGCGGTGGCCCCCTCTTCCTCGGGGGTGGTGCCAGCTCGACGGCAGGACAGCCGCCTATATATCATGCTCCACGGGTGATGTCCAAACAAATGAGCAGCACACGAAAGTAAGTAGCTTTCACCCCTCAGCTTTTATTCTTGGTACGTTTGTGCGTAGGCAGAGTTAATAATGAACACCTGACTCTCGTAGTCCGACGCGTTTCGTTATGCACTTCCTCATGGACAGTTCAAAAAGTCAGTAAGGTGCATGTTGGGGCCGTTAGTTCCATTGATGAACACAGCCTTTCCTTTCCTGAATGGATGCACCTAAAATTGCGTGTGAAAAAGGCTCTGGATGAGCCCCTCCGCTGCAGCACGCCCTTATCCACACTTACTCCCCACCAACGGTGGCCCCCTCTTCCTCGGGGGTGGTGCCAGCTCGACGGCAGGACAGCCGCCTATATATCATGCTCCACGGGTGATGTCCAAACAAATGAGCAGCACACGAAAGTAAGTAGCTTTCACCCCTCAGCTTTTATTCTTGGTACGTTTGTGCGTAGGCAGAGTTAATAATGAACACCTGACTCTCGTAGTCCGACGCGTTTCGTTATGCACTTCCTCATGGACAGTTCAAAAAGTCAGTAAGGTGCATGTTGGGGCCGTTAGTTCCATTGATGAACACAGCCTTTCCTTTCCTGAATGGATGCACCTAAAATTGCGTGTGAAAAAGGCTCTGGATGAGCCCCTCCGCTGCAGCACGCCCTTATCCACACTTACTCCCCACCAGCGGTGGCCCCCTCTTCCTCGGGGGTGGTGCCAGCTCGACGGCAGGACAGCCGCCTATATAAAGGAAAGGAAAGGCTGTGTTCATCAATGGAACTAACGGCCCCAACATGCACCTTACTGACTTTTTGAACTGTCCATGAGGAAGTGCATAACGAAACGCGTCGGACTACGAGAGTCAGGTGTTCATTATTAACTCTGCCTACGCACAAACGTACCAAGAATAAAAGCTGAGGGGTGAAAGCTACTTACTTTCGTGTGCTGCTCATTTGTTTGGACATCACCCGTGGAGCATGATATATAGGCGGCTGTCCTGCCGTCGAGCTGGCACCACCCCCGAGGAAGAGGGGGCCACCGCTGGTGGGGAGTAAGTGTGGATAAGGGCGTGCTGCAGCGGAGGGGCTCATCCAGAGCCTTTTTCACACGCAATTTTAGGTGCATCCATTCAGGAAAGGAAAGGCTGTGTTCATCAATGGAACTAACGGCCCCAACATGCACCTTACTGACTTTTTGAACTGTCCATGAGGAAGTGCATAACGAAACGCGTCGGACTACGAGAGTCAGGTGTTCATTATTAACTCTGCCTACGCACAAACGTACCAAGAATAAAAGCTGTGGGGTGAAAGCTACTTACTTTCGTGTGCTGCTCATTTGTTTGGACATCACCCGTGGAGCATGATATATAGGCGGCTGTCCTGCCGTCGAGCTGGCACCACCCCCGAGGAAGAGGGGGCCACCGCTGGTGGGGAGTAAGTGTGGATAAGGGCGTGCTGCAGCGGAGGGGCTCATCCAGAGCCTTTTTCACACGCAATTTTAGGTGCATCCATTCAGGAAAGGAAAGGCTGTGTTCATCAATGGAACTAACGGCCCCAACATGCACCTTACTGACTTTTTGAACTGTCCATGAGGAAGTGCATAACGAAACGCGTCGGACTACGAGAGTCAGGTGTTCATTATTAACTCTGCCTACGCACAAACGTACCAAGAATAAAAGCTGAGGGGTGAAAGCTACTTACTTTCGTGTGCTGCTCATTTGTTTGGACATCACCCGTGGAGCATGATATATAGGCGGCTGTCCTGCCGTCGAGCTGGCACCACCTCCGAGGAAGAGGGGGCCACCGCTGGTGGGGAGTAAGTGTGGATAAGGGCGTGCTGCAGCGGAGGAGCTCATCCAGAGCCTTTTTCAAACGCAATTTTAGGTGCATCCATTCAGGAAAGGAAAGGCTGTGTTCATCAATGGAACTAACGGCCCCAACATGCACCTTACTGACTTTTTGAACTGTCCATGAGGAAGTGCATAACGAAACGCGTCGGACTACGAGAGTCAGGTGTTCATTATTAACTCTGCCTACGCACAAACGTACCAAGAATAAAAGCTGAGGGGTGAAAGCTACTTACTTTCGTGTGCTGCTCATTTGTTTGGACATCACCCGTGGAGCATGATATATAGACGGCTGTCCTGCCGTCGAGCTGGCACCACCCCCGAGGAAGAGGGGGCCACCGCTGGTGGGGAGTAAGTGTGGATAAGGGCGTGCTGCAGCGGAGGGGCTCATCCAGAGCCTTTTTCACACGCAATTTTAGGTGCATCCATTCAGGAAAGGAAAGGCTGTGTTCATCAATGGAACTAACGGCCCCAACATGCACCTTACTGACTTTTTGAACTGTCCATGAGGAAGTGCATAACGAAACGCGTCAGACTACGAGAGTCAGGTGTTCATTATTAACTCTGCCTACGCACAAACGTACCAAGAATAAAAGCTGAGGGGTGAAAGCTACTTACTTTCGTGTGCTGCTCATTTGTTTGGACATCACCCGTGGAGCATGATATATAGGCGGCTGTCCTGCCGTCGAGCTGGCACCACCCCCGAGGAAGAGGGGGCCACCGCTGGTGGGGAGTAAGTGTGGATAAGGGCGTGCTGCAGCGGAGGGGCTCATCCAGAGCCTTTTTCACACGCAATTTTAGGTGCATCCATTCAGGAAAGGAAAGGCTGTGTTCATCAATGGAACTAACGGCCCCAACATGCACCTTACTGACTTTTTGAACTGTCCATGAGGAAGTGCATAACGAAACGCGTCGGACTACGAGAGTCAGGTGTTCATTATTAACTCTGCCTACGCACAAACGTACCAAGAATAAAAGCTGAGGGGTGACAGCTACTTACTTTCGTGTGCTGCTCATTTGTTTGGACATCACCCGTGGAGCATGATATATAGGCGGCTGTCCTGCCGTCGAGCTGGCACCACCCCCGAGGAAGAGGGGGCCACCGCTGGTGGGGAGTAAGTGTGGATAAGGGCGTGCTGCAGCGGAGGGGCTCATCCAGAGCCTTTTTCACACGCAATTTTAGGTGCATCCATTCAGGAAAGGAAAGGCTGTGTTCATCAATGGAACTAACGGCCCCAACATGCACCTTACTGACTTTTTGAACTGTCCATGAGGAAGTGCATAACGAAACGCGTCGGACTACGAGAGTCAGGTGTTCATTATTAACTCTGCCTACGCACAAACGTACCAAGAATAAAAGCTGAGGGGTGAAAGCTACTTACTTTCGTGTGCTGCTCATTTGTTTGGACATCACCCGTGGAGCATGATATATATATATATATATATATATATATATATATATATATATATATATATATATATATATATATATATATATATATATATATATATTCACTGAAAAAACCATAGGTTTCACACCAGTTATAGGTAGGTGGAAATTTTACTCGCATAAAACCATTGAAATTCCCACGTTATAGTTAGTTGGACTCACTATAACTTGCGCGTGCAATGCACTGCTGATGACGTCACATATTACATCACTCATGACGCACTGTGGCATGGAACTCTCAAGGGGCAACCCAAACAAAAAATATTCTTTTGGTAATAATACCATGATTAGACATATGACCCGCAAGCATCCAAACAACTATTCTGCTGCAGAGATCAGGGAACTGGCCAGTAACCCCCCCCAGTCTTCAAGGACCACCTCCAAAAGAAAGCAACCCACTCCATCGGGACCAGAAACAACGGAGACGATGCCTTGCATTCAACAACGATTTGAAGATTTTAGAATAACATGTATTCATTGTGGCAAGCTCATCTCCTATGGTGAAAAGAGCATAAAGCTCATCGTCCTTGCTGGTGACAATCACAATTGCCCCAAAAAACCCTAATTCTTTCCGTTTTTTGTCTTTTGCTCCAGTTGAGCCATTTTCAATTCCCTTTTTTTTGTTTCTCCCCATAAAAAATACAAAAAAAATGTAAAACTGTTTTGAAAAGCCCAAAAAAGTACAAAATGTTCAAAAAAACATTACAAAAATATAAAACATCAAAAAGAAGAAAAAAACAGTTCTTTTTAGAACTACCTTTAATTTATAAAAATAAACCTATATTTTTTAAAAATCTCTGTAAAATGTTGTTCCTTAGGGTATGCGTACCGGGGCGCGCCCCCCCAAAAAAAGAAAAAAAATTAATGAAGGAGTTAGCATGAGGGAAGAACACAAAGAGAGTAATGTTAAGAGAAAGAGAGCTACAGGGAGAAACACAGAGGGATTGTTTATTACATAGTAAAAAACAGAGAAGGTGTAATAGGGTGAAAGTGAGAAAAGTAAAATGACTAAAGGAGCGAAAGAAAGGAAGAAGACTAAAGTAGAGATAGTGGGAGAATGTGAGTGGGTGTTGAAAGAAAAAGAAAGGACAGTAAAAAATGGAGAATGAAGGGTAGTGGCGGAACCGGGATAAATGAAGAAAGGTGAAGGACGGTGAGAAAAGACCAGTTAGTGTAAGTAAAGAGGGTGAAAAACTGAATTAGGATAAGACATGGGGAGTGACAAAGAGAAAGGACAAAGAGAGTAAAGGAAACAGTGCCTGAATGGGTTTGAGTGAAACAGCAAAGAAAGGTAAGTAATGCAGTGTGTGTGACTTATAGGGAGTCAGTGGGTGTAGGTCGGGGTGTGGGTGTGTAAGGTGTGTCTGTGGGTGTGGATGTGTGGGGTGTTTCGGTGTGGGTGGAGGTGAGGGTGTGTGAGATATGTGTGAGGGGTGTGTGGGTGTGGAGGGTATGTGTGTGGGATGTATGTGTGTGTATGGAATGTGTATGTGTGTGAAGAGAGTGTGTGGGGGGGTGGGGGGTGTATGAGGTGTGTGTGTGGTGTGTGTGTGGGCTGTATGTCAGAGGTGTGTGTATGTGTTGGGAGGGGGATGAGGTGTGTGTGTAGGAGTGAAGTAAATAATTAAGAAAAATAGAATGAGTGAAGAACTAAAGGAAGGGAACAGAGGGTAAGTGAAGTAAAGAATGGGAACTGAAAGAAGTTGAATATGAGAGGGGAAACAGGGAAAGGGGAGTAAACATGGAGAATAAGTGAGGGAAGCAGAGTAAAGAAACAGGAGTGAGGTTCATTGAGAAAATATTAGTGAGGTTAAAGCAAAGGGTGATGACAAACTACATTTCTTTAGTCACACTTACCATATAATTAATGTAAACTTAATTCCATGTTTTTACTACACTTTGTATCTGTGAAAGAGAGAAGAAAAAATAAGTTATAATTAGTAAAATATGTATTTTAAATTAAAAGATACAAATGAAGAGGTTAAAAATCATAACAGTGTATTTAGAAATAAAGTAAGAGTGAAGGACACAGAAAGGGAAATAAAGTAAGGTAGAAGGACAAAAAGAGAGAAAATGAAATAGAAGGAGAGCAAATTACTAAGAGTAAGGCATATAGATTCACTGACAGAGAGGAAGAGAAGAACAGAGAAATGAACTGAAGGTAAAAAAGATACTAAAACAATGTGAGTTAGCAAAACTAAATCAGGAAACAGTAGTAAGTAAAAAGATAATGACTGAGACAGAAAAGAGTCTAATTATAGGATGCATTTAGAAGAATGAGGAATAAAACATAACTGAGAGTAAGTGAAGAACAGTCATAGAGTGAAGGGATGAAGGGAGAGAGGATAATATACAACGATTGAGGGAAATGGAGTGAGGAAGTTAGTAGACAGACACACTAAGAGAAAAACTGAGTGAGGTGGAGTACAATGAGTGAGCAAAGGAAATGAGTAAGGGAGCAAAAAAAGGAAAGAGAGGAGAAGACGACTAAAACAGTGGTACTGAGAGAAAATAATTTGGTGATAAAAGTAAAGAGAAGGACATTGAAAGATAGGAAATGAGGGATAGTAATGGAACCAGAGTAAAAGAAATGGGATGAAGAACGATGAGAGAGGAGCTGTGAAGTTGTTGTAAAAGAAATGATAGAAGGTAGATAAACACAAGTGAACATAACACAAGGAGAGTGAAGCAATGAGGACATAGAGGTAGTGAACGAAAAATAGAGAGAAAAGGTCAAAAGAAAGGAGCAAACAAAGATAAGCGAGGGAAAGTGGGTGATTTATAGTGATAGAGTGCGACAATACTGCTGAGTGAATAAACAGGAATTACTAAAAGTGCAAAGGATGAAAATACGGAAAAGGGAAGTAAAGCAGAGAGAATGAAAGCTGAAAAGTTATGCAAGGGAGAGAGGGGATGCAGACAGTTGAATGGGAATGAGGGGTTGTCAAAGAAGTGGAGTAAAGGAACGGGGGTTACAGAGAGTGAGAGAAAGACATTATAAGTGAGTAAAAAGAGCTGAAAGAGGATGGAAAAAGGAAAGTGAGTGTCAGACAATGGGAATACAATTTAATTTACACAATCCAAAGTATAGAATAACTTGTACAACATGTTACATAGTTTATTTTTGCTGTTCTCAGAATATATTGAATTTCACTTAAAACAGTGAGTTCAAATTACTCATCATATGACAGCGGGAAAAAAAAACACAATCTAAAAGATTGTGTTTTTAAAAAAACCTTAGATACTGACAAATGACAAATGTACACTAATCTTTGATTGACTTACTTTTCCATGAGGCCAAATAGTATATCATGGAGGTCCTTTTCTCGTTGCAAAGTACTCTGCTGTTCACTAAAAATCTATTTCATCGACTTTCTAGAAGAAAAGCTCTAAGAACATCTGAAATATTTTCATTATTTTCATATACTCCTTTTTTTCAGTCATGACTCTTTACTCATTCCTATACCTTTCCTTTTGGCCAAATAGTATCAGATGTATGAGTATATTTTCAAATTAATTCTAAGAAACTCTGAAATTACCTTTTTTCCGACGTTCTGAAAGAAAGGCTCATACAAATTTTCACAATATTTAAGTATTTGTAAAACCATCTCTGACTCACTCATGTTCATCATTTTGTATAATACTAATATCACTTAGTATGAGATCCACTTACAGTACCTATATGACAAGTCAATTTTTTATATTACCTTGATCACTTTTACTCACAATATATTTTTAAACAGCAAAACAACCTTTATTAACTGCTCCCATCTTCATAGGCCAATTACCTTTACTTAAATTTTGGTTCCAAAACACTAGGTATGAATTTTTTAAGTCAAAAGGCAAACGTTGTTTGAAAGTCAAATGAATGTCGTTACAGAGGGTCCAACCTTTACAACTTTTTAAATAGCATGTGTAATGTACTGATGTTGTAGAAGGACCGTCATGATAAATAATAGCTATAGTTGCAAAGGTTTTTCCTGATATTGATAACTGAGAAGCCACGAAATTTTTAATAGAAGTTGTCAATTTAGTTCCATCAGGTCTACATCGTTGGAACATTAAAATGACATACTGACCATAATTTTGTATAAATAATGTGGACAGCATTGGAGACTTACATTGGGTACACACCATATTGTGATCCGCTGCTTTAACTAGATTATTAAAAGGCACTGATTTGCAGTCTGGTAATGTCAAATATATAAATCTTTCAGTGTCTATTCTAGTTGTACTTGATAAAGTACAGTTGTCGCAGTCATGCTGCCATTGATAAGAAAGGCTAAAAAGATTTTTTATATCTACACCTTCATCTTCCAATACATCAAACATATACATTGAAAATTCCTGACAATCCTGCTGAATATTCTGTGAAAATTGATTTTGACCAGAACATATGTCTAGAAGATTTCGAATTTCTGAAACACTTTCTATTTTTGCTCTATCACTGCTACATTTCTCAAACACGGAATTCAACAAACAACAGAATCTTTGATCCCGATTTTCAACAATCTGTTCTTGTATATTTTGAAGAAAAAAAACAACATTAACCACTACATTAGCATAGCAGTTGACACCAGAACTGTTTTCAAACTGAAATCCAACAACATCTTCAACAGAATCCTTTTTCTTTCTCCTTACAATTACAGTTTCATCTACTTTTTGTCTTTTTGCTACTACCTCACTGCAATTATTCACATTTCTTCTTTTTCGGCCTACCACACGTCTTTCAAACAGAGGATATTGAGGCAAATGTGGAGCATACTCTCTTCTTAACCTATTGTATTCTTTAACACAATCTAGATCTGCACAAATCTTTGTTTCATCACACTCAATCAAGTACAATCCTGATAAAGTTCTGACTCGTGATAATGCCACATAAGCCATACCCTCTTTAAACACAGAACTTCCAATGTTCACCAAAGCGCTATCTACACTTAAACCTTGAGATTTATGAATTGTCACCACATATGCCAAACAAATAGGAAACTGTTTTCGGCGAACATATAAGTCTTTCACAAGCAAAAATCTAGCTGAACAACGACAAATTTGTTCTATTTCGTCAATGCCATAAAATTTAATTTTTAAAATTTCAATTCCATCTCTATTTTTGTATTTCACCAAACCAACAACATGACCCATTGCTCCATTTACCAGACCTCTTTCAACATTTAAATTCCTTCTCAAAATGATACGACAATTTAAACACACATTCAGAGTCTTTTCAAAACCAGCAGTTTTAGATATAGTCTTCTCTAATGAATCCAATTTTGATTTCAAATTTTCAGACAAAATAATTGTTGCTCCCATATGTTCTATTTTATCTATAGCTTCCAGTTTCACTATCTCTTCATTTTCTAACGTTAACATTTTGTTGTTGAACATGGAACATTCTTTCAGAGTTTAAAAAAAAAATGTATTTTATTGCAGAAACACAAAAAAGTACATCATAGTGAGGAGCCCCGCGACTCCCTCATGTAAGAAAACATATTACAGTTACCTGTCATCACATGGCCCTTCAGCCCGCAACCCTGAGGTCGGGCGGCAATTCTCAGTTCTCGCCAGACGGCACTTTCACAGTAGTCAGTGCATACCGGCAAAACAATCGAAATTTTCTGTTTTTTTCTTTTTTGTTGTCCTTGTTTGGTTTCCAACTTTTAACCCCCAACCCTCCCTCCCCCCCAACTGTACACTTTTAACATACACCCGTGCCTGTGTCCCGGAAGTGGGCATTTCACACATTTATGGCTGCAATCGCAGAAGGTACTCCAAATACTTTTGCAGGACAGTACGGAACTTCCCCACCCCACCACCCCCCAGCATGCAGCATTATGACACAATACCCGATCTCCCCACTCTACGCCCGAAACCCTCCATACCTACATTAATGGCTTTGTGTTATCAGCAGTACACTAGTCAAGTCATACTTGCATTCTCGCCCCTCTCTTCTCCATTTGGGCTCTCCTCTTGCATCCCTCCCTCCAGTCCATGGTATTGCCTCCATTTGGCCCACACTCTGCGGAACTTTTTGGGACAGCCCCTAGCTTTATAGGTCACCCATTCGGCAGCCATGTAGAGGTCCAACCCCCTTCTCCATTCCTCAATGTCAGGTGTCTCTTTGGCTCCCCAGTACTTAGCAATATCCCTCTTAGCTACCACCAATTCTAGCACCAAGAAAATGAGCTTTGGTCGTGGTAGGTCCACCTCATTTGTCATGCCCAGGAGGGCCAACTTAGGATCTAGTGGTAGTTCTGTCTCCAACACCGCCCCCAGTTCAGTAAAAATGTGCGTCCAGTAGATGTGTATTTGAGCACAGGCCCAAATAGTGTGAAAGAAGTCCCCCTGTTGCTGGCGGCACCGCAGGCATGCTGGGTCACTTATCTTCCCCATTTTAAGAAGCCGTATTCTATCAAAGTACGTTCTATGAAGCACATTCAGCTGTATGAGGCGTAGCCTCGATTTGATTGCGACTTCCCGGGGGTGCATGAGGACTATCTCCCAGTCCAGATCTTCCATCGCTCCCACCTCTGCCTCCCATATGCCCCTTAACTTGGTCAAGTCACCCAGCATGTTATTGGTGAGGGTTTTATAGGTGAGGGATACCGCCTGGTTACATATCTGCTCCTGGAGGAGTCTGCCTTCCAGTGGCTCGTATTCCGGTATCTCTGCAAGCGCGATGTTCTGGGCCTTCCATGCATGTTTGAGCTGTGTGTATTTAAACATCTGTGTGTGGTGCAATCCATACTCTGTCTGAAGTACCTGGAATGTTTTCAGTTCTCCCCGGGAGATCACATCCCCTATGGTAGAAATGCCAATGTCATCCCATCTTTGGAAGCCCCTTAACTTACAAATTTCCGCTAACCATTGGCAGTGCCATAACGGCGTCTGTCTAGTGGGTTTGCCCTCCCATCCCATGCGTTTTGTGGCTTTGGACCAGGCCCTCAGTGTGAGTTTTGTTGCCGGCAGTAACGACTTCCTTAGCCCCCCACCGTAGAGGTAGTATAGTATAGTTTTGGGTGACATCTTGTGCCGTTCGAGTGCATATGTCGGGTGATCCGCCGGAGCGTGGATCCATTCATTTATAGGGGTCAAGTGTTCCGCCCAGTAATATGCTTCTATGTTGGGTAGCGAAATCCCTCCACTATATTGGTGGCGTTGGAGCGTCTGTAGGGCTATCCGTGGCTGCTTTCCCAACCACAGGAAGGAGCGCAGGTCTGCATGTATCTTCGGTATGGTAGCACTCGGGAGTGGGTAGTATTCATTTTGGAGTACATAGAGGAATTTTGGGAGTATGATCATTTTATACATAGCCGCCCGGCCCAGAAGAGTAAGCGGTAATTGTTTCCATCTAGTCATATCCGCCACTGCCTCCCCCATGATCCGTGCTATGTTCCTATTGAATGAGAGCGTCTCATCTAGGGTAATGTAAATGCCCAGGTACTGAAATCCTACCGTGGTTGTCACCAATGTGTCGGGCAAGGTCCCCCACTCCCCCTTCCCATGTGGATCATACAGTACCGACTTATGCCAGTTGATCTTGTGCTCCGCTCTCGCCCCATAACCGTCCAATTCCTCAAATAACACCGGTACCGTAGTGTCAGGTTGGGTGATGTATAGTAGCACGTCGTCCGCATACAGGGATATTTTTTCTTGCACGGCATCCGCGGCTCCCCTAAGGAAGCCATGAATATCCGGGTTCTGCCGTATCTTTGCGGCCAGGATTTCGATCGTTAGTGTAAATAGGAGAGGCGAGAGCGGGCACCCCTGACGCGTACCCATTTCAATCCTGAATTCACGAGATAGTCTCCCATTTACCCGTACTCGCGCTCTCGGAGCCGTGTATAGCAGGCGTATCCAGCCCCGGAACTTAGGGCCCAGGCCAAATTTCTGGAGCGCCGCCATAAGGAAGGGCCAGTGCACTGCGTCGAACGCCTTTTCTGCATCCAGGGAGAGGAACCAGTGTGGCTCACTCCTCCCCCGGACCTCCTGCAGCCAGTTGTGTGTCTGCCTGAGGTTTAGCTTAGTCGCTCTGTCTGGCAGGAATCCCGACTGGTCCATATGGATTAGATTTGGGATCACTGTTCGTAGGCGCTGTGCTAGGATGGTCGCTATGATCTTCACCTCCATGTTAAGGAGAGAAATGGGACGATATGAGGCGCAGTCCTCTTTCGGTTTGACCTCCTTATAAATCGGCACTATGGTGGCTAGTTTGAGATCAGGTGGAAGGGTCCCCCCCTGGTATGTTTCGGTGAATAGCACTTTAAGGTGCCATGTCAAAAGATCAGTTGCTCGTTTAAAAAATTCTGCTGGGAACCCATTCGGTCCCGGTGTTATACCTGTTTTCAGTTTAGTTATAGCTGCCGAAATCTCGTCTGCCGTGATATCTGCGTCCAACACCGTGCATTCATCTAAGGATAATACAGGCACCTCAGTCGTTTCCATATACTGCAGCGCCATAGTCTCATCCCCTAGGCCTCTGGCCGCATAGAAGCGTTCTTAATGGGACGCGAAAGCCTCCGCTATCCCTTCGTCATTGCGCACTATGACTCCCTCTGCCGGCTGGATGCATTCCACCCATCTAGCCAGTCATTCCCTCCTACCCAGCCATGTCAGCAGTCTACCTGATTTATCTCCGACATCGTACAAACGATGGAGAGTCGCCAGGGATTGTGTCCATGCCTCATTGGAGACCACCTCTCTATATTCATTCTGGGTGTCTAGCAGACGTCTCAGCGTTACTGCGTCTTTGTGCTGCAAATATTTCTCTTCTAAACTTAAGATCGCAGCTTCCAGGTTTGCCACCACCACAAGCTGCTTCCGATGCTCCTCCCCCAATCTCCTCCGTATGCTATCACGTAGGACCGGTTTCAGCGCCTCCCAGAAGGTGACCCCTGAGGCTACCGACCCTTCATTCTCAGCCACATAGACCTTAATGTCTGCCCTGATGCCGCGTGCAATCTCTGGTTTTTGGAGCTCCCAAGCCGCCAGTCGCCGTTCCGCTCCTCTCCCCTTCCGCACCCCACCCACCTTTGCAAACAGGGGCGAGTGGTCCGAGATTCCTCGCGCTTTGTATTCTGCTACTTCATCTGCAGTGAGGTATTGCCTCGCTATAAATATATAATCTAGCCTAGAAAAGACCTTATGTGCCCCTGAGTAGAATGAATATGCGGTCTCTGTAGAGTGTCACTAGCGCCATATGTCTGTAAGTCCTATTGGGTCCATCTGCTGGGACAATGCTGTCTGGGTGCCTCCTCTACGGTTGTGGCCCGTTCTATCATGCTCTTCAGACATGACATCGTTAAAATCCCCTCCCACTATTTGTATCGTGTCTGCTGTATCTAAAAGAATGGACGCAACTGCCGTGAGTGTACGTGTTTGGAGCTTCGGTGGTGCATATACCGAGAGTATGGTGTATCTAAGCCGCCTCCACGTTCCCTGCACTCCCACATAAGTTCCTTGCGAGTCACTCCATGTACGTGTAGTACAGAACGGGGATGATTTTTTGAGAAGTATCGCTACCCCCCTTGAATCCGTCATGTACCCTGCATGTGCCAGGACCTCATACCTCCCTCTCGCTATGAATGCACAGTTATTCCCCCGCAGGTGTGTCTCTTGCAATAGAATTATGTCTGGTGCCATTCTCTTAAGATAAGCCGTTACCATCCCCGTTTAATTTTAGAGCCCAAGCCATTCACGTTCCAGATTAGGATGGAAACTCCCCTGTCTTCCTGTTGTGGTGAATCTAGTGTATCTGCCATTGCGAAGATTGCTCCTTATCTGCCAGTGTTGTCCGCCTCGGATGTAGGAACCGGTGTGTGAAAGTGTATGATCGCAGTGTCACCCTCCTTATGCCCCGACAAACTCGAACTCCCCCCCCACCCCACCTCCCTCCCCTTCCAGGTGTGCCCTTAACACGGGCATCGCTTTCCGAAGGAGTAGGCCTGTCGCCCACCCAATACCCCCTCCCTAACAAACCCCCAACAACCTTACAAGCGTGTCAAACACAACACAATAAAGGGGGGAGTGCCAACTTGCGTGCCTTCCTGTAGCGGGCTGCCACTGCACGTTTTCCCGCCTTCCCTCATACGAGTCTGTAGTCTATTATCGCAATGTCCCTGAGCTGATGGTACCTTGTTTGCCATACATTTTCTCTCCTCAGGATTTAGAGTCTTGCAATTCGAATTCCGGTGCACTGTGTGGTTCTGATCTGTCCCGTTCCAGCACCCTGATCTCTCGTACCAACGGATGATCCGATTGTCTGTCATCTTCTTCTCCCTCCCCTCCACCAGACGTGGGACTGTCGAGCGTGTCCTCCTCCTCACCTTCAGATCTCGCCGTGGTGCGTAGCACTGCGTATCTCGAATCCGGTGCTGCTGCTCCTCCTGGAGAGGCCGACCGCCCCTTCCTTGCCGCTCCCATGTCGCGGCTGTTGTATGGCGTCAGTGGCGTTTGTCTCCTAGCTCTTCTAGATTTCAGTCTCCGAGGCTTCGGAAGTTCCCATTGCGTCCTGTTTTTCAGAGACTTGTCTAGCTCCTCACGTATTGCAATCTCTCTACTGTTCAGGATTGGACGTTCTTCTAACCACTGCCATGCGTCTTCCGGGTGGGTGAAGAAGAGTGTCTGGTCATTGAATAGCACCTTAAGTTTCGCAGGGACATGTAGCATGTACGAAAGTTTCATGTCTCTGAGCTTGGCCTTCACTGAATCAAAGGATCGTCTCTGCTTTTGCACTTCTTGGCTGTAGTACGGAAAGATCATGATGTGCGAGTTTTCTATCCGGATCTCACCTAATTTTCTTGCCTCTTTCAGTATCAGGTCTCTGTCTGCAAAGTTCAAAAATCGTGCAATCACCGGTCGCGGTCGTGCCCCCTCCGGCGGTTTCGCAAGGAGTGCTCTGTGCGCCCTCTCTATTATGAAACACGGCGAAAATTGTGCTAGTGGGAATGTGTCTCGCACCCACGCTTGCAGGAAGGACACCATGTCGTTCTTCTCAATTCCTTCCCTAAATCCCACAAAGCGTAGATTGTTGCGCCGCGCTCTATTTTCGGCGTCATCCACTTTCCAAGCGAGCTGGCGATGCGATGCTTGGAGCTCTGCCATGTCCTTCCGTAGCGTTGTGATAGTGTCTTCAGCCTCCCCCACTCGTGTTTCCACCGCCGTGACCCTGTCTGAGAGGTTGCGAAAGTCTTGTCGTAGAAGCGTCACCTCCGAGCCCACTTCACCTATTTTGACCTCTAACGCAGCTCTGGACTCCTGTATGTCTGTACGAGATGCCTGGATTGCCGCCATGAGCCGATCTGTGTCAGAACCCATGTTAGGGACTGTTGGGAGGCTATCCGCCGCCTGGCGCGGGGCTGCATAGTTGTCCATCGGGCCCTGTTTTGGTCCTTTCGGCGGGACATTCCCTCTCCCCATGATTTCCTCGGGAGGCCGCTGGCCCAGTAGTCCGCTGGCTGGACACTTCTCTCCCTGCGGATGGCAAGGGGGGTTACCGGGTAGTCACCTGTTGCGCCCGACGGTGTGCCTCTCCCCCCAGCCCCTGCTGGTATCTCGGGTCTCACGAGGGTTAGCGCCCCTCTTCAGCGCGTGGTCGAATCGATACTTTAGCGTATAGGCCGCTTCCAGACCTGTGGTGGTGTCACTGGCACGCTATTATTCAGAGTCTGCTCGCCGCGCCACCGCCATCAATGGGGCACCAGCTTACACCCCCCCACACCTCGTGGTTCCCAAGCGATGTCGGGTGTTGCGTGACTGCGTCCTTATTACACGGGGGGGCAGTTCCAGAGCCCTCAGCCTGCTCGTTGTGTGGGGCCTCGTAGGTGTAACCTCCCCTCAATGCGTGGGACTCTGGGTGTGGACGGGTCTGGCACTGCTGGGCGTCTCCGCAATGGGGGCCAGACGCCTGCCTTCACCTCCCGTGCCCGGGCTCACCTCTACCTCCGCAGGTGCTCCACCGCCGGGCGGCAGGATTGGCCGGCGCGTTTCTGTGCGGGACTAGGTCTTCTCCGTCCAGGGAACGATATGGGGGCCGCCACTCACGTCTCCCGCGGCTCCCCTTTCAGGCTATCGTTGCTCTGGGTTCTCCCTCGCCGGCCTGTCAGCAACCCGCCTCACTCCTCTCATGCCCGAGGGCTCCTCTCCGGCACTCCGGGCGCCATCTTGGTGTAGGCCACCTCGCAGCGAGTGGTCACCGGGTTCCTCTACTGTAGGGGGGAGACCGCGCTTTCACCAGGGAGCGCTCGAGGAGTTTCCTCAGGCGCGTGCATCTTCCACGCCCGCAGGGTCCCTCACTGGGCGATGGAGAGAGTAGGCTGACAGAACTCACTGCGCTCGGTGCCCTCAACTACCACTGGCCGCCATCTTGGTGCAGTCAGCGCACGATCCCGTTACTCCACCGCAATTTCCTCGGTGGAACCACTGCAATGCTCCTTTCGCTCCTCACATCAGGTGCAGGACACATTCAGCCACCGTTCAAGACGTGTTTGGGTAGTAGCGGTCTGTTTTAACGTCGGATCACGCGGCAGTCGCCCAGGAGCTCCGCAGTCACACTTCCTAACCGGCCATGCTGCTAGCCACGCCCCCCATTCTTTCAGAGTTGGCATCAAACATATGCCAGATTTCTTCTCGTTCATTTTCTTAAAAATATTCTCTGGAAGAATGTTTTCATTTGGGTACAAATTTGAAATTAATCGTCCATGTAAAGCTTCTTTCCCATGCTGACTTACTTTTCCGATTCTTACATCTTGTAGAATATTTTTATAATCTTCATCCTTTGCCTGCCGCATATTTTGAAGCAGTTCTGCATATTTGAAGTTTAACCATATATTAACGTTTCCAATGCTTCCTAGGCATTTCCTGGTATCTTCATGCGTGAGCATTTTGAACACAGGTTGTCCTTTCACTGGAGTCAACTGCAGTAGATCTCCAAAAACAATAATATGTTTTCCTCCAAATAAGACATCATAGTCTGTTCTAAGAATTTATTGCATTCTCAAATGCACAAAAGCAAGCATTATATTTGACACCATGCTTACTTCATCAATGATAAGAAGTTTCATTTTCTTCAGGACTCTCGAAACTTCGGAACACGCATCTCCAGATAGCTTGTGATATTGCAATTTGTTATCATGCTCCACTGGCAGCATCAGTAAACGATGTAAAGTAATCCCTTTAATATTATGTGCTGCCAGCCCAGTTGGAGCGGTAACAACACAAGATAGCGGTGATTCAGTCCTTTTCTGCAGATAAGTTGCAATTGCTTTAATCAGAAAACTTTTTCCAGTTCCCGCTTCTCCACTTACGTACAGTTGGACTGGTTTAAATGATGTACATGAGCACTCTTTTTTCTCATGAGTGAATCCATGTTCAATCTGTTCTGTGACTTCGTCATATATCTGTTTCTGCTCAAAGTTTAGTTGTTTCACCAAATCTTCTAAGTTAACTACATCATCTTGAGCTTGTTCCATAGCTCTTTCCACCTCATCCATGGCAGTGGCAGCTTCATTTTGAATAATTGGTCCTCCAAGTGGATCCTGACTCAATGAAGCAGAACTCTGACTGTCTTGAGAACTGTCTCTAGCAATCTCTGCAGCAATTGTGGCTTCTTGCTCTATTTCTTCGTTCAACATTTGCAGATAATTAGGAAAAACAGGACATTCTATGGTATCCTTGGTTGCATTAAAAGAATCTTCGTAACAGAGAAAATCTCCGAGTAGTTCCTCTTCTGTACGCCATGGCTTAAAGAGTTGCAAAAGAGCTAAATAGTAAAATTCCCTTTTCTCCGGATTTTCGCAACTCAATTTTCGATGATTAATCAAATGGCCTTTTCTCTGTCTCACTAGACATCCTTCACACCCAATGATAGCATATATTCCATTGTTGATATCTTCTCTGATGGTTCTCTTATAAATATAGTTTTGCAGAACTTCATACAAACAACTGTTCTCAAGATGACTACTTTTATTTGGATAGTATGTATCCAACATGTTTGTCTTAAAAATATCTGTACTTTCTGTTTCTTTCTCCGCCAAATACTCTATTTCTTGTACAGATTTCAAAACTCGATTTCGTGTTGCAGCAAGACCTAGACTCACCCAAATGATGGTTCTAGATTTGGCATAGAGACTTGCTGATGACAATCGATCAGAACATTCATATGCTCCAATTTCTCGATGCGACAACATCTTCAGACTGTAACTGTATAATTTCTTGCTTAGACTCTTTTCATGTGAAATGTCCTCCCACATTTCCTTCAGCTCTGTCTTTTCTTTTTTTGTGATGTAAGACGTCACATATCGAGCCACAGCAATAGAGTTGTCAGCAACGAATTGAATATCCGTGTTAGCATTCCACATGGACAAAATCACTGGGTTGTAGTCGTTGATGTACTTGGACTCTTCGTTTCTTTTTAAATTGTATGTATTATTTGGTGATTTCTTCGTCACAGTATGTCGCAGAGAAGACATCAAATTATTTACTCTTCCTTTAGAAATCACTGGTCGTGGAAAGCCGAAACGACATTTTGTGTAGAACTTGTCCTTGTTTCTGAATTTTCGACGACAGTACTTTCCACAACGATGGGATTGAAAGCGTAAAACTTGTTGCCTTAAACTGTTTTCTTCAGTAGTTTTCGGAACAGCACATGTTTAATACTCTTCAATGAAGCTCATCACTGTCTCATCTGAATCTGTTCCAAATTTGGGTGCATCTTTAATCCACAACAACATATGTATGTGAGGAGCACCTCTCGCTTGATACTCCTTTCTCCAAAAGAAATCCAAAACCTCTCCAAGGGGAGGATTTTTTTTGTTGGTAATAAAATACATCATAGCTTCAAATCTATGATTGAAATATCTGCATACATTCACTGGATCCAAAGAACACAGTTCCCCAGGTGTTTTAAATTCTATATTTTGTATATTTGCATTTACCTCTCGTAGAAATTGAAGTAAGTCGTCCCATGCATACTCGGCACAGCTAAGAGTGAGGAACCATGTAGGAGTTCCTAAGTTTCTTAGCATACATTTCAATTCCCCCTGACGACGGTACCAATACTCATTTGTACCACGCTGACATGCCATGAGATTGATTAAATGAGATTCCAAAATATTATCTTGCAGATTCACTTTCTCCATAAAGTCCCTCGCCGAAACATTTTGCAGATGTGCTCCACTTTTCAGTATATGGTTTACTGCATAAGAAAGCCCAGACAAGTCACTTTCATACAGTAAATGAAACAAATAGGGAATGCATTCACGAAACCTTGGATCTTCAGCATATAATCTTACAGTTCGATATTCAGATGCAGGAATTTGAATTGGTCAATCGTCATATCGTCCACCTCGACCTGTTGGAAATAGCTGTGGAAAACAACGAGCTTCCAAACTTTCTTCTCATACACTAATGGGACTTCCTTTTGCTGCTTTCATTTGAAACAATTCAATTGCATTCCCCATTATTTCTTTGGAATGCAAAGGATGAACAGTATAATGTTCATATATTTCTTCACTTCTAGACACATCAACTTTTTCAATTTGGCCGCCTGAACAATCACTGTCTTCATCTGCAGCTGTTTCCTCTGCTGCAACACATACATCTTTGTAAAACTCATTGTTTTTGACTAAATACAACGTTGCCTTTTTGACTTTCCTAACATCCACTAAATCTTGCCAGATTTTCTTACTCTTTGTCGGAACCCCATTAACTAGAATAACTAAAGGTTCCTCTTCTACTTTTTCTATACCAATTGTATCAATATTTTTTTTGAAATCTAGTGGCAAATAAACAACTCTTCCCTTTAACCCCTTCAGTGCTGCGCGAATTTCGCTGCAGTGCTGAAGGGTTTAAAACCGTATTGGCTAATGACGGAAATGTTCCGTCATCAGCACCGGAGCACCGACGCTGATGACGGAACCGTTCCATCATGAGCATGCAAGGGGTTAATCCTCCTAGCAAATCTGTAGGAGGCAATTTCCCTATCTTAGGCTCCATGCGACCAATTGCCTGAAAAGGATGGACACATTGAATCAAAATAGACTCATATGTATTTAAATCCATCAATTCACGGGGAATGTCTACCAACTCCAGATTATTATGAACAGCTCTAGCAGGCATTCTGTTTTGATTTAATTTATCATAACAATATTTACAAATACGCTGATCAGAACTCAAATCAAAACAATTCTCCACCCACAAATAAGTTGCAAAATCCTTCCACTCATAATTATTTATCTTCTCACTTTTTACATATAAATCAAATAATCTAGTTTGATGCTTATAATGACTTCGTCGACAACACACACAAGTAAAATTCGGCCTTTCACTTGATTTCACCTTAAACCTGGTAATTTCCTGGTCAAACTTTTCTGTACTTGAAATCTGTACATTGTCTTCCACATTACCTTGAATTGCTGTGTCAATTTCTACACTGTCCTCTTTTTCACCAAAATAACAAATCTCAATTTCTTCACAAATCTTCTTCACATCTAATTCAGTTCCATGCAAAAGAGCACTGTTTAATTGTTTAAGCTTAAGTGCTGGACTTTTTGCATAATACAACATTCTCACTAATTTCCTCATTTTGGTATGATGCACTGCTAACATCCTAAAATGATGAAAAACACTCTGACAGACTTTTCTAGAAAGACAAGCCAGTGAATGCCCTTGCAAACCTGTGTTTTCTCTCACTCTGCAAGGATCTAAGTCTTGCAACAACTTCACTTTCTGCTTTAGACTTTTCTTACTATATGTACGTAAGAAATTACAAAACAAATCAATTGATTCCTGTCGCACACTACAAATACGACTACACTTCCAAGTGTACACTGGACCCTTAGTACGTCTCCCTAAAACTTCATCAGTTAACACCTCTTCTGGTTCTCTAGGCACAAGTTTCTCTTTTTCAATCGGACAACCGTCTTTCACTTCATACGCTCGACCACTGGTGTCAACTGCATGCACTAAATCATTCTCCTGGAAGTAACTCTCCTCATTAAAAAATGGCTCACAACTTGAACTGTGCATCCATTCTCCTGAAAAAACTTTACAAAAATTAGTCCGATTAATTACTCTTTTCCATCTACAGTTTGATTTGAAAACATCAATTGTCTTGTTAAGTGTCCTAATTCTATTGATTATTAAAATAAATTATTTTTTCTTAACTTCAAAAGCCTGATCAACAATCTTCTCTACACTTTTCTTTTTCTTATAAAAAGCAGCTCTCTGTTTACCTTTCCTAATGTTTTTTAACAAATTTAAAACCACCCTATTGCGAAACATTCGTTTACGAATGTCTCTAAACTGATTCTGCCTTCTATTCCTATACATATTAGTCTCTCCTGCTCCAGTTGTAAGATTTTTTGAGGGTCTCTCCTTGCTTTTCAAATTTACTCTCTCATTCTCTTTTTCTACATGCTGTCCAACATTTTTTTTTGATCTACATATGTTCCGTAAGAAAGACTTAGTTGTCTTACCAGGAGCTTTGTTCCTCTTTTTTGAAGTATTTGTTGTGGAAGAGTGCTGTAATTCCGTTGCTGTTTTTGTTTTTTTGCGGTTATCATGTTTTCTTCTCCTTTGCTTTGAGGGCATCTTTCCTTACTCTTGAAATCTTGATTTCAATCTGTGTTAAAGAAAAAAATAGCACATTATAGACCACTATTACCAAACAACAAAGCAATGACAAAAAGCAAACGGTCTATTCAGGGTTACAGATCAGGTGAGGATTCTCCAGGGGTGCAGAAGAGGTGAGGCCTGTATTTAACAGTGTAGTGGAAGAGAGCTCTGTCCACAGGTACAAAGAAGATGAGACCTGTGTCTAAGAGTGAAGTAGGGGATAGGCTTCATAAAGTCTAGTCCACTGCACTCTTACACACAGGCTTCACCACCTATGCTTCCCAGGAAAGGCCTCTCTCCCACTACAGTCTTGAACATAGGCCTCACCTCCTCTGTCCCTCTGGACATGCCTCACCTCATCTGCACAATCTACTTCCTAATCTGAGGTTACACAGGTGACATTATTGTCAAAGGATGAAATATATGTATTTAATCATGCAGACACAATGTATTCCTTCTCAAAAATCTAAAAGTCATTTATTTTCACCAAAATCCTTTTTTAAATAACATTTTAGACACACAGTGCATGTCCTATGTACAAGCAATCAGTGTCCATGAGTACAATGGAGAGCACTGACCTCCTCTCACCCTTGGACAAGCCTTACCTCATCTGTATCCTCTGGACAAGCCTCAATGTTTTGAGTATAATTGATGGTAACTGGGTGCAGATGAGGTGACGCATGTCCAGGGGTGTAAATAAGCTGACACATCGCTGTTTTCATAAATAAAGCCCTCAGTGTACTTCCTAATCTGAGGTAACACAGGTGACATGATTGTGAAAAGTTCAAATTTTTTTATGTAATCATGCACACACTATTTATTCTTTGTCAAAAATATGAAAGTCATTGATTTGCACCAAAAATGTTTTAGCAGTGTAATGAAAAGCTTATACATATGACCTTTTCTCTGTTTTTCAAATGTTATTCTAAAAAAAGATTCTGAGGCCTAAGCAGGAGTCCAAATGAGATGAAGCCTGTCCAGGGGAGCACAAAAGGTGAGGCTTGTGTCCAAGAGTGCAGTGGACAGGACTAAACTGGAGTAGTGTGCAAAAAAAGATGAGCCTCATTTTATGAGGCCCGGCGTCTGTTTTGCACTGCTGATGCGTCACTTTTTGTGATGCATCGGCGACATAAAATATGTGCCTTGTTGCGCCATATTTAAAAAGTGACGCATGTAGGTAGATGCGTCACTTTTTAAACCTCTGCGCCACATTATACCTCTGTCAGGTGTAATGTACACAGAGGGGGCATTCCCCCGCAAAAATCCTCGTAATAGTGACGCAGTGAAATCTATGAGATTTCTCTGCGTCACTTTTAGGACACTGTTACGTCAAAATCTTGCACCTGCCTCACAGCAGGCGTAAGACTGAGGCAAACGCTTTCACATGGGGCTTTCCCCATGTGAAAGGATGCATTGCTGGAGTTGTGTCAGTTTTGTGACACACTGCAGCAATTCGTCACTTTTGCGCTTACAGATACATCAGAAATGCTGACTTATCTGTAAGTCCTAGAAACATGATGCGTCATACATTAAATATAACGCATCATTGGTGTCACAAGGATTGCACAGTGAAAAGTGACGCATCGCTGTTTTCATAAATTAGGCCCTCAGTGTGCTTCCTAATCTGAGGTAACACAGGTGACATGATTGTGAAAGGTTCAAGTTTTTTTATGTAATCATGCACACACTATTTACTCTTTCTCAAAAATGTAAAAGCTATTAATTTGCCCCAAAATCGATTTTTCAATAACATTTTAGAAACACAGTGCAGGTCCTATGTACAAGCATTCCATTTCAGTACTGAAAAGTCACTATTTTACAAAATACATTTCCTATCTCTTGCAAACATTCCTACCAAGCATTACCCAAAAAATGAAACAAACCAACAGCAGAGAACCTCAGTCTGCTTCCTAATCTGAAGTAACACAGGTGACATGATTGAGAAAGGTTCAAATATATTTTTGTAATCAGGCACACACTATTTATTCCTTCTCAAAAATCTAAAACCAATTGCTTTGCCCCAAAATTGTTTTTTGAATAACAATTTACAAACAGAGTGCAAATCCTATGTACAAGCATTCCATTTCAGTACTGAAAACTCACTATTTTACAAAATACATTTCCTCTCTCTTGCAAACATTCCTACCAAGCATTACCCAAAAAATGACACAAACCAACAGCAAAGAAACTCAGTCTACTTCCCAATCTGAGGTAACACAGGTAACATGTTTGTAAAAGATTCAAATATTTTTATGTAATCATGCACACACTATTTATTCGTTCTTAAAAATGTAAAAGCCATTCATTTGCCCCAAAATCGTTTTTATTCGATTACCATTTTAGGAACAGAGCACAGATCCTATGTACAAGCATTCTTTTTCACTACTGAAACCCATTGATTTGCCCTAAAATCGTTTTTCAATTACCATTTTAGGAACACAGCACAGGTCCTATGTACAAGCATTCATTTTCACTACCGAAACCCATTGATTTGCCCTAAAATCGTTTTTTAATTACAATTTTAGATACACAGCGCAGGTCCTATGTACAACCATTCAACTGCACTACTGAAACCTCACTATTTTACAAAATACAAATCCTCTATCTTGCAAATATTGAAACCATGCATTTTCAAAAACCATCACGCAAACCAACAGCAAAGTAAATCAATGTGCTTCTTAATCTGAACTCTCTATCTATATCAAATGAATCATAACTCACCTTTACAAATGCTTTGGGAGATTGAGAACAGTGTCAGATACACACACCAATATTTCTTTAGCAGAGCAAAAGGTATGTTCTCCAGGCACTGCAACCATTAATGGCACAGAAAACCTCTAATTCTCTACACATATTGCTCATGGTAACCAATCAAAACTCTTCCCTCTGTATTTTCAAACCAACACCCTTCCCCCCCTCAGCCCTTTCTACCTGTTACCATAGCAACTCCCTCCTCACTGAGCTCTCAGGTTTAAAAGTTTATTCTACAATGTTGCAAATCACCTCAGCAAGGATGTTTGACCTGTGAATACACCAGCTTATCTGATGCAATCTTTCTTTAAATGACTTTTTTTTAACCATTCAAATTACTTCTTACACAGAACACAACCATGCACCCTAACTTACAGTTTTCAACTATCTCAATCTACCAATCATTGCTTGTGATTCAAGAGCACTGAAAGTCCACAGTTTTTTTTTCTCGCAAACTCCTATTATTCCAACTGCCATTTCATTCCCACACTTCATCTGACTGCACCAGAACCTCCTCTCACCATGTATTCTGTCTGGATTATTGGACATAGCTACATCCACTGGGCTCAAAGGTATGCAGCTACCAGAAATTTTCACAACCTTGATTTACCAAATGTGAACATCAAATGGATTGGCCAGAGAGGATTGAGATGTCACCAATTGATACCATTGGTGAAAACCTTTTTGCATTTGCCACACCCTGACCTCTTAATTGTGCACTGTGGAGGAAATGACTTGGGCACTTTGACTGGGGTAGGTCTGGAAATGCTTTTAAAGGACACCTTTAATCAATTGATGGCACTTTTTCCACAAACTGCCTTGGTATATTCCAATATATGCCAAAGACAGAAATGGAAGTGGTCCAACCAATTTTGTCCACAATTTGAGAAAGCACGGAAACATGTGAATAAATCTGTTTCTGCTTACATGAGAGACTATGGAATGGGTTCAATATACAATAATAACTTGCGTTACAACATGCAAGATATCTACAGAGGAGATGGTGTGCACTTTTCAGATGAGGGGAATAGAATATACCTCCTGAATTTAAGACATTGGAACCTACTTGTAAGTACCTAAATGAGCCACAGAACCCAAAAGCTCTTTTCAGGGCTACCCTACCTCTGATCACGCCAAATGATTATCTTTTTCTAACTTTTTTCACTATTTTTCACCAAAGTACGCTCCCCGGTACGCTCCCCGGTGCGCGTACCGGGCGCTCACCCAGCGAAAAATTAAACAATTTCTTTTTTTGTGGCATATATGTACCTCCTAAACTCCCCTCAGAAAACCTAGGGGGTCATGGGGTGCCTACCGTACCCCTCATACCCATTCCCAACGTTGTTTGTCCTCCATTTTGTGTCTCAAATCTACCGAAACACAAGATGGAGGACTCCCGTAGCGCTGCCGGTATGCGTACCGGGGCGCGCACCGGGAAGCGCTCCCAAAAATTTTTAAAAGGTCATTTACATAAAAACCACTGGAGACACTTTCACCAAATATAGAATAGGCCATACTACATACCAGTCCCTACCATTTTCCCAAATTTGGTGGAATTCCATTGAGCCATTTGGCCTGTAGCCCTGTCTGAATATCCTGAGGTAAATTACATGACAAAAACACATCTGAAGTGTTAGAATTTACAACCAATTAAAATGTTACTTTCATTTTCTACTATTATTTTATGACATTTGATTGGTTATGTACATGAATATATATAAAGGAAGAGAGGGAAACACAGCCATTTTGACTACTACTTCCTGAAGTACATTTCAAAAGGATTTTCACTGAGAACTTAAACTGCTTTTTCAAAGGTAATATGTTATTTTGGAAACTGAAGTATGTAGTGCACTTTAAATTAATTTGGAAAACATTTTCTGATAGTTTTATACTATCCCTCTGTAATAGTTATAGATTGAGATAGGCTTCTCTGTTATAGTTATGGATGGAGTTAGGCTTGTCTTGTATAATTATGAATTTACTTAGGCTTTATGACATACACTTTTTTATATTTCTACTTCCAGCCTGATACCATACACTGCCCAAAGATAACTTCACTGTTAAAAAATCAAAACTACCTGTCTGAACTTAAACCCAACAGTGCCCTATCTCTACTGATATATTTATTTTTTATGCAATTTACAGCAAGAAAATGGAAGGAGAGCAGAATATTTCCTTCGAAATTGTTCTGGAGAACAACACTGAAAATATTATTGAAGACAATGATGACTTTGATTTTATGGATGAATCACTGGACCATGATTTAGTTCAGTGTGTAGAAGCAGTAGATTTACTGATTGAAAATGAGGACATTTCCGACAATGTGTTGTTAGAAGTTCTATTAAATTTTGAAAAACAATCACAAAAATAAATGTATATTTAATAATCTAAAATTGTTCGAGACATTATTCATTTTTATATGTAATTCATAAACTAGTACCAAATTGATTATAATATAAAGTCAGACTTATAGTATACTGTGCAACTTATTTGTGTTACATAGTAATTTTGCTCATACTTACTTCCTTTCTCTCACTTTATTATCTCCAATGTGTATTTGACATCTCTTTTTCATCTCCTGCCTCCATGTTGTTTCTGCTTTCCTGACAGACTATGATATGGATTCCATATACCACAATAACTTCTGTAACAACATGCAAGATTTCTACAGAGGAAACGGTGTACATTAAATTTAAGACTCAGCATTGGTACCTACATGTTGGTACTTAAAACACCCAAACAACATAACAACTCTATTCAGAGCTACCCTACCTCTAAGCACTTTAAATTATTATTTTACTGTTTCACTGGGTTTTCCCTGTGGTACGCTCCCCGGTATGCTCCCCGGTGCGTGTACCGGGCGTTCGCCCCGCGAAAATCGAAAAAATAATCTTTTTTTTTGTCCTGCGGGGCCCTTTTATTGCCCCCACATCAAACCTAGGGGATCGGGGGGGGGTGTACCCTGCCCCCTTTTGGTCATTTCCCCTTTGTTTTTTGCCACCTCTAGTGTCTCGATCCTACCGACACACAAGATGGCGGCCCCTGTGGACTGTTTCGAATGTTTACAGACACCCGAGAGCCAATCAGCTTTCCGTGCGCAAGTTGCGTGGCGCGCCCGGTGCGCTACCCGGTGCGCGTACCGGGGCGCGGCTATAGATATATATTTTTTTAAACCCAAATTACTCAAAATCCTCTGGAGCACATATCTTGAGACATAGCAAAGGCACACCGGGCTACCAGTCCCTACAATTTTGCCAAGTTTGGTGAAAATCCATTCAGTCGTTCGAGCTAAAAGTGAGTCCGACTGCCCTATGGAAATTAACATGGGGAAAACACGTTTTGGGACCCCCTTTTATCTCGGCCCCCGATTGACGAATCCCCCCCAAACTTTCAGGGAAGGAGCGGAGAGCCGCGAGGCAAATTTGAGGAAAATTTCAGGCTGATTCCTCAACCGGCGCCAAAGTTATTCCCAATAGAATGTTGCGATTTCCCTATGGAAAACAATCCTAACTATAACTACCTACTGGCGACCGCCAGTAGGTAATATATATATATATATATATATATTCACCACAAATTGTCCCCTTGTAAGGAACAGAACGGAGCACGCTGTGGGGGTTCTGAAATTTCTTTATTACTCTCAGCATGACGCGTTTCGTCATCTCGACTCATCAGATGCTGTTTGGTAAAGTGAGAAATTGACGTTTTTTTCAGTCATTTAAAAGCCTAGGTTGGGCTCCTCCCACCAAGTGTTCGGCCCGATGTGAATACATAACTGTTTATGGCCGCCATCTTTGAGTGTCTGTTTCTTGTAGTAATCCCTCAGTTTGTTTGGTTAATAGCGATGTTGGTTCTTCAATTTTAACTTTTATTTCTCGCTTTAGGAAAGTAACTCGCCTCTCAGATGTTTTCATCACACTTGGTAGTTTGAGAGCCTCACAATCCGCTTTTCTCCCCACTCGTCGGTCGCTGCGGAATTGTATCTGGGAAAGCCGGTTTAAGTAATCGGTTTGCCATTGTTTTCGTCGCAATCCATTGTGGCAGATACTGTCCATTGTAGCGGCGGTTCTGACAGAAGAGTATCTTAAGATTACAACACGAACACTGCCTGTTCTGTCGAACTCCATTGACGGGTGCCTCCTTCGTGCAGGGCAGCATGCACGTATTTATTCACCACAAATTGTCCCCTTGTAAGGAACAGAACGGAGCACGCTGTGGGGGTTCTGAAATTTCTTTATTACTCTCAGCATGACGCGTTTCGTCATCTCGACTCATCAGATGCTGTTTGGTAAAGTGAGAAATTGACGTTTTTTTCAGTCATTTAAAAGCCTAGGTTGGGCTCCTCCCACCAAGTGTTCGGCCCGATGTGAATACATAACTGTTTATGGCCGCCATCTTTGAGTGTCTGTTTCTTGTAGTAATCCCTCAGTTTGTTTGGTTAATAGCGATGTTGGTTCTTCAATTTTAACTTTTATTTCTCGCTTTAGGAAAGTAACTCGCCTCTCAGATGTTTTCATCACACTTGGTAGTTTGAGAGCCTCACAATCCGCTTTTCTCCCCACTCGTCGGTCGCTGCGGAATTGTATCTGGGAAAGCCGGTTTAAGTAATCGGTTTGCCTTTGTTTTCATCGCAATCCATTGTGGCAGAGACTGTCCATTGTAGCGGCGGTTCTGACAGAAGAGTATCTTAAGATTACAACACGAACACTGCCTGTTCTGTCGAACTCCATTGACGGGTGCCTCCTTCGTGCAGGGCAGCATGCACGTATTTATTCACCACAAATTGTCCCCTTGTAAGGAACAGAACGGAGCACGCTGTGGGGGTTCTGAAATGTCTTTATTACTCTCAGCATGACGCGTTTCGTCATCTCGACTCATCAGATGCTGTTTGGTAAAGTGAGAAATTTACGTTTTTTTCAGTCATTTAAAAGCCTAGGTTGGGCTCCTCCCACCAAGTGTTCGGCCCGATGTGAATACATAACTGTTTATGGCCGCCATCTTTGAGTGTCTGTTTCTTGTAGTAATCCCTCAGTTTGTTTGGTTAATAGCGATGTTGGTTCTTCAATTTTAACTTTTATTTCTCGCTTTAGGAAAGTAACTCGCCTCTCAGATGTTTTCATCACACTTGGTAGTTTGAGAGCCTCACAATCCGCTTTTCTCCCCACTCGTCGGTCGCTGCGGAATTGTATCTGGGAAAGCCGGTTTAAGTAATCGGTTTGCCATTGTTTTCGTCGCAATCCATTGTGGCAGATACTGTCCATTGTAGCGGCGGTTCTGACAGAAGAGTATTTTAAGATTACAACACGAACACTGCCTGTTCTGTCGAACTCCATTGACGGGTGCCTCCTTCGTGCAGGGCAGCATGCACGTATTTATTCACCACAAATTGTCCCCTTGTAAGGAACAGAACGGAGCACGCTGTGGGGGTTCTGAAATTTCTTTATTACTCTCAGCATGACGCGTTTCGTCATCTCGACTCATCAGATGCTGTTTGGTAAAGTGAGAAATTGACGTATTTTTCAGTCATTTAAAAGCCTAGGTTGGGCTCCTCCCACCAAGTGTTCGGCCCGATGTGAATACATAACTGTTTATGGCCGCCATCTTTGAGTGTCTGTTTCTTGTAGTAATCCCTCAGTTTGTTTGGTTAATAGCGATGTTGGTTCTTCAATTTTAACTTTTATTTCTCGCTTTAGGAAAGTAACTCGCCTCTCAGATGTTTTCATCACACTTGGTAGTTTGAGAGCCTCACAATCCGCTTTTCTCCCCACTCGTCGGTCGCTGCGGAATTGTATCTGGGAAAGCCGGTTTAAGTAATCGGTTTGCCATTGTTTTCGTCGCAATCCATTGTGGCAGATACTGTCCATTGTAGCGGCGGTTCTGACAGAAGAGTATCTTAAGATTACAACACGAACACTGCCTGTTCTGTCGAACTCCATTGACGGGTGCCTCCTTCGTGCAGGGCAGCATGCACGTATTTATTCACCACAAATTGTCCCCTTGTAAGGAACAGAACGGAGCACGCTGTGGGGGTTCTGAAATTTCTTTATTACTCTCAGCATGACGCGTTTCGTCATCTCGACTCATCAGATGCTGTTTGGTAAAGTGAGAAATTGACGTTTTTTTCAGTCATTTAAAAGCCTAGGTTGGGCTCCTCCCACCAAGTGTTCGGCCCGATGTGAATACATAACTGTTTATGGCCGCCATCTTTGAGTGTCTGTTTCTTGTAGTAATCCCTCAGTTTGTTTGGTTAATAGCGATGTTGGTTCTTCAATTTTAACTTTTATTTCTCGCTTTAGGGAAGTAACTCGCCTCTCAGATGTTTTCATCACACTTGGTAGTTTGAGAGCCTCACAATCCGCTTTTCTCCCCACTCGTCGGTCGCTGCGGAATTGTATCTGGGAAAGCCGGTTTAAGTAATCGGTTTGCCATTGTTTTCGTCGCAATCCATTGTGGCAGATACTGTCCATTGTAGCGGCGGTTCTGACAGAAGAGTATCTTAAGATTACAACACGAACACTGCCTGTTCTGTCGAACTCCATTGACGGGTGCCTCCTTCGTGCAGGGCAGCATGCACGACCGCCAGTAGGTAATATATATATATATATATATTACCTACTGGCGGTCGCCAGTAGGTATATATAGTTAGGATTTTTTCTCTATGGGTTTTTTGAAAATTCTATGTCTAATAACTTTGGCGTTTGTGGACGGAATTGGCTGAAATTTTCAGGAAAATGGCACATTTTGTTTCTGAGCAGGCCTTGAAAATTTGGGGGGGGTTCGTCCAGTGGGGGCCGAGAAAAAAGGGGGGTCCCAAAACGTGTTTTTAACATTGAGTTTTCCATAGGGCGGTTGGCCTCACTTTTAGCCCGAACGGCTGAATGGATTTGCACGAAACTTGGCAAAATTGTAGGGACTGGTAGCCCGATGTGCCTTTTGTAGGTCTCAATATATGTGCTCCAGTGGATTTTGAGAAATTAACGTTTAAAAAAAGATATATATCTGTAAGCGCGGACCAGGCAGCGCTCTGGTTCGCGGACTTTTCGCGCAACGGAGCTTTGTGAAGCGAAGCTGATTGGTTCTCCGGCGTCTGTCAACATTCCAAACAGTCCGTAGCGGCCGCCATCTTGTCTCTCGGTAGGATCGAGAGACAAGAGGAGGTCAAAACAAAGGGGGAAATAACTATAAGGGGGCATAGTAGATCCTCGCTGACCCCCTAGGTTTGATGTGGAGGTTTTAAAAGGGCCCCGCGGGGCAAAAAAAATAAATAAAAATAATAATTGAACGGCTGAATGGATTTGCACGAAACTTGGCAAAATATTAGGGACTGGTAGCCCGATGTGCCTTTGCTAGGTCTCAATATATGTGCTCCAGTGGATTTTGAGAAATTAACGTTCAAAAAAAGATATATATCTGTAACAGCGCTCCGCTTCGCGTAACGGAGGTTTGCGAAGCTGATTGGTCATTCTGTCACTGGGCTATAGTTGGGCTACATCTGGCTGATATTTGGGCTACATTTGTTTTTTTGTGTGTCTGGCGGCCATCTTTGGGCTACATTGGGCTACATTGGGCTTCATGGGCTACATTCGGCTAATTAGCAAATAGCTCATCGCAAACTAGGAATGGTAAAGAATCGCTATTTATTCCTTAAAGTTCGCTATTTAGGAAATGCAAATAACTTTGATGATACATATGGCGGTTCATCTCTAACAAGATAAGAAGCATAGGGATACATTTATGATGACTGGCGCATCACCAGGGATGTGTTAGTCATTCTGTGCCGCTGTTCCGTCACCTATGGTGTGCTGCATTTACAATGCGGCGCATCATGGGGCAAAAACAGCACAGATGCGTGATGTATCTGTGCCGTAAAGGTGGCGCATTGCTGGAGTTGTATCGCAAGTGTGATGAAGCTCCAGCAAGGGTTGGGGGTGCCCCTGTCGCAGGGTTTCTGTTCTCACACAGAACTGTGGACAGAGGATTGGAACCTCGGCGAATGCATTTCTGGAGTTGTATCGCAAGTGTGATGAAGCTCCAGCAAGGGTCGGGGGTGCCCCTGTCGCAGGGTTTCTGTTCTCACACAGAACTGTGGACAGAGGATTGGAACCTCGGCGAATTAGGGTGTCCCAAAACTCACGTTAGTAATCAAAAACTATTTAGCAAGCTAGGTACAGTGTCACATTGGATATAACAAACTCTCAATGTTTAGACAATCCAGAATATGAACTTATAGTACCTCAGGATACGTGGAACTCATGAACAGTCGGTCGTTATAGATTTCTTAGAAACCAGAACATGGAGTTAAGAAGAACAGATGTGTATTTGAAATGTTTATTTACTAATGCCGTCTTCTCAGGCGTAGTACCTTAGATAATAAAAGTACACATATTATCAGTAGCAAAATTACCAGCATAGTTACTAGTACATAAAAAGTGAATGGTGATAGTATGTTAACATGCTGTAAATGAATAAGAGTTAGCAACACTTATAAGCAGCCGCGGGCCGTGGAGGGAGTTACGGTGAGGCAGGGAGGCGGGGAGGGGGAGAAGCAGGGTGGAGAATACAAGTACACATATTATCAGTAGCAAAATTACCAGCATAGTTACTAGTACATAAAAAGCGAATGGTGACAGTATGTTAACATGCTGTAAATGAATAAGAGTTAGCAACACTTATAAGCAGCCGCGGGCCGTGGAGGGAGTTACGGTGGGGCAGGGAGGCGGGGAGGGGGAGGGGCAAGGTAGAGAGGGCTCCACCCTGCTTCTCCCCCTCCCCGCCTCCCTGCCCCATCGTAACTCCCTCCACGGCCCGCGGCTGCTTATATCTCACCCTCCCTAATACACATATTATATTATTTGCTAAGAAGGTCTCTTTGTGTTGGTTTAGGGCGTGCCCATACTTTAGTGTCTTAGATTTGAAGGAATCACATCAGCATACACCAGCTCTCTCTTCATGTGAACCGCATCAACTGTTGTGTATGTGTGTTCGGCAAAGCAATATAAAACCCGCCTCATGCCCAGAATTGGCAGAAGTTGCACTTATGTTATGAGTATGAAGTCGTGGAGATCAGACCTCATAACAATTCTGTATCGTGTTGTTCTTGAAACTTTAGCACTCGCTGTACAGATATAGTTTAACAAGTAAAGCAGATAGTAGACCAATAACATATTATTCTCATGTAAACCACGATGAACTACTAGGTGGAAAGCTAAAGCAACAACTAAGTGTCGTGTGCAGAAGTTGCAAAAAAGGAAAAATGGCGTTTAAACCGGTAATGAGCCCATGCTAACTTAACACGGTGTAAAGATATCCAGGACCTAGATGACACCTCCTCATGATCCGGAAACGAACTGAATAAGATAATAGAAGTGCCATCTCATGAGAGCAGATTGCAAGTTTATATGTGGACGGTCCACAAGGTAAAGCATTAAAAACTAGGAAAATTCAATGCTAAAGAAAAATAAAACAGCCAAGTACTTTATCGAGTCTTAAGCCAATAGGCAAGGTAAATAATAAAAACTTGACAAATAAGTCAATGAATTGTCAATGAAATGCTAGTACTCAGCATATCAAACATGAAAAAGGTCTATGACATAACTGTGTATGCAAAATAAGCTGCAACAGCCTCCAATAGGAAGTCACCGTCTTCATCCGAAAACAGTTCAGCCATCCAATTTAAAAGCGGAAAAGAACATACGTGCTCTCCCAGCACCGGATCCTCTATCACCATCAGAGGACAGCTCGGTGGGTTTTCAAGAAAGCTCTGTTCCAAGAAAGACTGTGCTGCCGCCAGTAAATTCCAGGGACCAAGTAGTCCATGCATCAATGCCACAGCCATAATCCTTTCGCCAGGACAAACCAACTCGTGAGTAATGATAGGAGTCATCAGCTGATTAAAGTCGACGTCAGGAGAAACCGGTCCGCAGAGACACAAATCAATGGCCCAATCGAAATCACAGGTCAGGCAGTGAAATACAGGCTGGACACAGGTGAAGTAGGAGAACCGAAAAGATAATCCATATGCCGTGCTTAATATCGCCAACGGCATTGTGCCATAATATTCTAGCATGCGATTGCGGAACAGTGTCAGCAGCTGCAGGGTCGGAGGTTGCATAGGAGGGACATCCATATTTAAAAATGTAAAAAAGCACAAGAGCGTCCGCTGGTAATGCAAGTAAAAATGCCAATCCACGAACCAGAGTGCAGAAAATACAATGAAAGGAAGCAGGGATGACTCCAAAGATTTTCTCAAATGAAGTCACGAGACCACTGGTAACAACTTTAAAAAAGTGTGCCAGGGATTTTGTGGAGGATGCGTTAAAGATAGTCGGAAACATGTTGCTGAAATTGAAAGGCAAACCTGTGTACGGGTGTTCGCTATGTGAAGTACGAAAGTTTCACGGGCCGAACTCAAGGCCACCTCTCTCTGAGACAAAAGAGCTCTTATTCTTGCCATGCCGTTGAAACGTGTCCCAAGGTTGGTATTTGTGGCCAGATTGAAAACTCCCTATGTTCATGTGTGGGAGGAAATAGAACATTTCTGCAGCAAATAACCCGTTCACTTACTGTTACGATAAAAGGAATACTTTTAATTAACTCAGAACAATCTTCATTATTGAGCATCAAATAACTACCATTTTCCAACAACTTGAACGTGGGGATGATAGCAGGAACTGGCGTGCCTTGCAACACGCAAGCCATATTTGGTCGGTGTTTGTTGCATGAATCGTGTAACTGTATGTGCCTACACATTAGTGAATGATCTGGCGTCTCAGTGCATTCCTCTCCATTCAGATAAACTTCTTGATCATCTTTGAAACATCTGTATGTGTATGGAAGCGACCAGACCTCATGAACAAAAGCACTACCTAAAGGTTCATAACGACCTATTGGTATATATTTCATACAATTTGAAAACTTATATAAAGCAAAAGGCAGCGTTATTAAACCGTGGATAAGGCATGTTGCCAAAAAACCCGCAATCCTCTGCTGATGATGTCACTGAGCATGTCATGAATGATGTAATATGTGACATCATCAGCAGTGGATTATGGGTAATGGTATCTCTAGTTTACTCCCCTATAGCTGTCTTTCTTTTAACATAAGTGTGTGTTTCCTTCCCTTATACTTACTGTTTTTGGTTCGCTTCCAGTTCGCGTACCAGCGAGCGAACTAGGAAGCGAACTAAGAGAAATAGAGGTTGGCACAGTTCCAAATATTGTACCAATTTTTTAATAACGGGGAGGTAGTTCTGAAAAGAACTTTTTTTTTTATTTTTCTGAACATTTTTTTACTGTTTTTGAATTTTTCGGAACAGTTTTATATTTTTTTGGGTTTTTCTTGGAGGGGGCAATGAAAACGATTCATTGTAAAGGGCTCAACAGGAGCAACAAAACAAAAAAAAGAAGTATTTATTATTTTGGGCGTTTCGGACAAACTTGCATATGATAGTCAATAGCTCTGTTGATCAGAGTGATGCTTTTTTCTCCGTAGGAAATGAATCCATCGCAAAATGCGCAGGTGTGTTTTACATCACCAAATCTCATTTGTATATTTGGCACCATCTCCCTGCCCTCTGGTCCCGTTACTTCCGGTACAACAGATCTTCTGGCCATAATAGGGAGATTATCTAGGTCGTTCCGAAACTGTGCAGCACTGTAGTTGTTAGGATGCCACCTAGTCATATGGCGATGCATTGTGTAGTTTCCGAAACTGTATTTTTTGTCGGTCCCTCTGGACAGTCTATCTTGACATATAAGGCAAGTTACGTATCTTGCATTTACTTTTTTCTGACCTTTGGGAATTTTAAAAAATTGCCAAATGAAGTTTTCTTTCCGGTGAGACGTCTTGGGCTGCTCAGGCAAAAACTGCCTCTCTTCGTGCTCGTCCTCCTGTTCCTCTTCTTCTTCTTCTTGTTGAATTACAACTTGAGCAGGTGGTCCACTCTTCCTTGGATGTGGTGGAGGTGGTGGGGAAGCACCAGCTGAAGCTACTAAAGAAGCCATTGCTCAGTGATCACAAAGGGTCTTTCTCTCACAATGATGAAAGTCAGAGTGAGGAAAGAAGGAGGGATTTTCATCATTTGGGAAAAACAAGAGTTCTCAACCAATCAAAAGTGTTCATTTTAGATTATATGACCTAGTCTTACATCATTAGGAAACCAAAAGTGAAATGAACCAATGAAAAGTGTTATTACCAAGTCACATGACTTGCTGTGTTTACGTTAAGCGCTTTGCAGGGCCTCCCGGTTTGCTTCCAGAAACCTGCGCTTTGCGACTCGCTTCGCGTACCAGTTCGCTAACGTAGCACGTCATATGACGTATCACGCGACAACGTGAAACGTCATGCGGACGGGAGGCGTCACGATGTTGTTTTCTAACGCGGCACTTGCGGTAAAGAAACGTTTACCGGCTCGCGGTCTATTTCGCGGCATCAAGGTCAGCTAACGGGAAGCTTCCCGATTCGCGAAGCGGTAACGAAGAAAAAAATATATTTAAAAAAAAAATTATTCATAAACATATAAAATATATTTTTGGATTTAAAGAAGAATACATTTTACAGCTACAGATATTAGCTGTTAAAAAACCAATGAAATTCACAGAAAAAACCATAGGTTATAGACCATATATAGTTAGGAATTAGCATTTACAAAACCTTGAAAATTCACTGAAAAAACCATAGGTTATAGACCATATATAGTTAGGAATTAGCATTTAGAAAACCTTATTTTACTCACACAAAACCATTGAAATTCCATATATAGTTAGTTGCACTAACTATATATCGCGCACCCGCAATCCACTGCTGATGATGTCACATATTACATCATTCATGACATGGTCAGTGACATCACTGATGACATCACTGATGACATCTCAAATGACATCACTGATGACAACATCCAGTGACTGTATGTTTCTGTAAAGTTAAAATATGTCTTAGATATTGAAGAATGAGTGGATGTATAAGTGTCTGGATGAAGGATTTAGTAGGTGCGTGACTGACTGTATGAGTGAGTGATTAAATGTGTCTCACTGAATGCATGGGTTAGTGACTAAACTGTCTTAATTTGTGCATCATTATGTCTGTTGTGATGTAAACTGCTGCATGTGTTGATCATTAGCTATACGAGAGGCTATATGTGTTATTAATTGGTTGCCCAAGTATTTCTATGGGAGATTGAGTTTGTGTGGGGGTGGCTGGGAGGTGTGTGACTCTGTGCATAGATGTGTGAGCAGTTGATTCACTAGGTGTATGAGTTCAAGAGTGCATGTGGAAAAAGCTACATGGGCGGTTGACTGTGTGCATGAGTGTATTGATGAGTGAATGGATATCTCAATGCTACATGTCATAGTAAGTACATATGTAAAACACAGTACATGTGAGAGTTGGCATATATAAATAACTGTGCATGAGAGCCACTGAATGTGTGAGTGGCTGTATGGATCATTGTGAACTTGTATCAGGGATTGTATAAGAGAGTAAATATGTGTTAGTATATGTTTGAATAAGTAAGGTGTGTATAACTGTATAGTTGAGGAAATGGAGGTGAGATTGTTTCTTTGCATGACTGACTAGGTGTGTGAGTAACTCCATGGATGAGTGACAGTGTGTGAGTGTCTGTATACACTGAGTGTATCTAAGGTTATATTAGAGTCTGAAGAGGTTTATCGTATTAGCACAAGAATGATGTCAAATGAGATGTCATCAGTGATGTCATCAGTGATGTCATTTGAGATGTCATCAGTGATGTCATCAGTGATGTCACTGACCATGTCATGAATGATGTAATATGTGACATCATCAGCAGTGGATTGCGGGTGCACGATATATAGTTAGTGCAACTAACTATATATGGAATTTCAATGGTTTTGTGTGAGTAAAATAAGGTTTTCTAAATGCTAATTCCTAACTATATATGGTCTATAACCTATGGTTTTTTCAGTGAATTATATATATATATATATATATATATATATATATGTGCGCTCGCGTGTCGAAACACAACCAAACTCACGGGGAGATTCTTCAACACACCTTTATTGCCACAGCGTGCTTGGATAGCTGAGGAGCTCAGGAAAATGTTTATTAAGTCCCGTTTCGCCGTAGTGTTCCTGACGCGTTTCGAAGGCTCCCGCCTTCTTCTTCAGAGGAAAGGCGAACTCATTACGGGAATGCAGGTACCAGCCCTGCTTTAAACCATGGCACGCCCCTAGATGGGCAGTCCAAATGTCTCAGTGCCTGATGGGACTGGAAGTCCTGTGTTTTCATGGCGCCCCATCTGTGGATCAGGGCGGTCGAATAGCCTCCCCTCGTCAACCAGGCGACATCACGGTGGTGGAGTAGGTGACGGATAAATATCCGTATATCTATATATATATATATATATATATCTCACATATTTCCACTCAAAACAGACCCTTTTTTTGCAAAGTGGGTAGCTGTGGATTTTGGGCCCTATCTCAGCTCACCCCTTGGGAAACCTAGCAAACCTGCACATATTTTAAAACTAGACACTTAAGGGAATCCATGCTTTGCCATGCTTCTCCATGCTTTTCAATGCATATATAACCTCACCTGTGGGCCCCATTGCTCACATATGTTTTTAATGTAATTGCACAAAGAAGCGTTCCGAATTAGTGGAAAAAAATTGGTTATAATCCCTATCCATAAAAAGGTGATAAGACAGTCCCAAAAATTACGGCCCATCCCTTACTGGATTCCACAGCCAAATTGATGGGGCAGTTACTCTTAAATAGATTTGAGACTTGGGCGGAGGAAAAGTGTATAAAAATCCCCAGCCAATATGGCTTTAGGAAAGGAAAGGGAACTGTGAACCAGTGCCTTAATTTAAATCTCATAATAGCAAAGTATAGGGTGGCAAAGCATGGCCACCTATACATAGCATTTATGGATTTGACAGCAGCCTTCGAATGTGTAACGCATTCTAAGCTATGGCCAATTTTGGGGTCCATGGGGGTCGAGTCCCAGAGAATCAATTTTATTCGAGATATGTATTTTGTGGCTGAGGGTTGTGTTCGATTTGGAAACAATGGTGAATGCACTAGACACTTTAGAATTACACGGGGTGAGACAAAGTTGCGTTTTGGCCCCTATTTTATTTTCCCTTTATACAAAAGCTGTCCAATACGCCTTATTAGGATCTACTATAGACTTTCCATCCTTTGATTCAAGCCTAGTTCTGATACTCCTCTATGCCAATGACTCTGTGCTGCAGGCACGTACCCCCAAAGCACTCCAGCGACTCATAGAGGAGTATGTAGAATTTATGAATAATTTGGATTTGAAATTCAATCATAACAAGTTGTTTGTTCTTGTGGCAGGACCGAGATCACAGAAGCAAACTAGAATGTACATTGAAGGCTTAAAATTAGAGGTGGTGGATCCTTTTAATTATGTTATGTTATGTTATGTTATGTTATGTTAATAACTTTTATTAGGCGCACAGCTGCCCCAGCGAAGGGGCGTCCTGGCGCCTGATCAGATACCACAACACAACAGATCAGAGCTGAAAAGAAGAGAGATCAATTAACCGAAGCGAACAGGTGAGTTTTAATGGCGCGTCTGAAAAGAGTAAGGCTATCCAGGGCACGAATGTGTACCGGGAGGGAGTTCCATAAATCAGCCGCCAGGACACGAAAAGAGCGCCCTCCCATCCTACTCAGTCTGAACCTAGGCTTGATCGCCAGATGGAGAGATTCAGACCTGAGGGACCGTGTAGGGAGATACGGAGAAATGAGGCCCGCAAGAGCAGGAGGGGAGGAAAGCTTCAGAATCTTAAATGTCAGACAGAGAGCCTTAAATTTGATTCTCTGTCTGACCGGAAGCCAGTGAAGGGAGGTCAGGACCGAGGAGACAGAACATCGTCTCGGGAGGCCCACGATGGCACGTGCCACAGCGTTCTGCACAATCTGCAGCCTTGAAGCCTCAGCCTGGTACACTCCAAGTAGCAGAGCACTCCCATAGTCCAATCGCGACAAAATGGAGGCCTGAACCACCAGTTGCCGCGTGGGGGGGTCGAAGAACTTAAGGACAGGTCGCAGTCCTCGCAGGATACCAAAGCAGGTAGCTGCTGTCTTCTTTGTATGACTGGCAAAGGAAAGATGGGAATCCAGCCAGACCCCCAAATTTTTAACTTCGGCCACTGGAGTAGGAGAAGCGCCCAATTCGGGAGGCCACCACTGGTCTCCCCAAAGTTCCGTCTGCTTCCCTAAGATCAGGACCTCGGTTTTTTTAGCGTTAAGCTGTAAGCTGTATTTAAGGATTATGTTCGGTAGGGAAAGTAATTGGCAAAATATGATAGCAAACAGAGCAAATCTGATGCAAAAAAATATAGGAGCCCTCTTTGGATGTGTAAAAAAATTGGGAACTAAACCATTAGAGGTTATTAAAAATATATATGCTGCAAAAACAGTATCTGTTGTCTCCTATGGGGCAGCTGTTTGGGCCACATCTGACATCTCTAAACTACAATGTATAGAGGCCGGCTTTCCGAAAGATTTGGCTTCTTTACCACAATCTTGTGCCAACTACATTTGTCACCTTCAGCTGAATGTCCCGTACATTACAGACAAGATCTGTGTTGCACCAATCCTTTTGTGGTATTCAGTGTGGCGAAGGAAACCTGAGCCTTAACTAGACACATTTTAATGGACTGCCTGAACCTAGATGGCGTGGGAAAAATAAAATGGCTCAAATATATTAAAACTACACTACACATTATAGGTGTACATAACCTAAATATACACCCGAGTTCATCCATAACAGTAACAAAAATAGATTTAAAGGCTCGGCTATTAGCCCACTTTGATGGATTAGAAGAGATTGGATACAAATTTTAAACTCTGTACTGTCAGACCATATTGCATGATACCCAGTATAAACAATATGAATTCTTCGTACTTATCATTTGTTACAAATCTACAACATAGATACATATTATTGAGATTTCGTTTAAATTACATCCCTTTAATGCTAGGTCATCCATTGAAAACATATGTGATTGATGCACTACCCCTTTGTCCTTGTGACATGCAGTCTACGTAGATTGGCCTGCATTTTATATTTTTCTGTAAATTTTATATTTATGAAAGACAGAGATACATTCTCCCTCTTATGCGTAAGCTGAATTTTAGACAATGTCTCCCAGCCCTCCAATTCCTTAGGACATTACATGCTTTTGCTTGGCTTCATTTTACTTATGTGCTCTGAAAAGGAGGAGATTAACTGCTTAAACTTTTATCTCTCACGTACAAGCAAAAGGATTTTGGTCTATAAACTAGGAGCAACTCTTTATGAACCAAGGCTACTATTTTGTAATTTTTATCTTCATATTGTCAATCGTCTTTTTAAATCTGATTTTATGTAATAGACTGTGTTAATTACGGATGAATTTGTTTGTGTAGGATACTTTTTATGCCAGTTTTTCTTACCGGCGAAATAAAGTTGTGTGATGATGGGTGGCTATCACAAGGTTTCTTTTACCCATAATCCCTTGCAAACCTCAGACTTTGACAAATAAAACACATTTACCTCATATTTCAGTAATAGAAAGTTCTGGAATCTACGGGGAGCCACAAACTTCCAACCACCTAGCCTTTCCCTAAGTCTCTTATAGAAATGGTACCTCACTTGTGTGGATAGGCTTAGTGTCTCCTAGAGGAAATGGCTCAAAACCCAACATGGATGCATCACATTTTCCAATTCAAAACTGACCCTTTTTTTGCAAAGTGGATAGCTGTGGATTTTGGGCCCTAGCTCAGCCGACACCTAGAGAAACCTAGCAAACCTGCACATTTTTGAAAACTAGACACCTGGAGGAGTCTAGGGGGTGTGCCTCACAAGGATCCAATGAGTTTTTTAACCCACAATGCCCTGAAAACCTCAAACTTTGCCCAAAATCACACATTTTCATTACATTTCTGAGATGGAAACTTCTGGAATCCGCAAGAATCCACAAAATTCCTACCACCAAGCTTTATACCACGTGTGCTGATATAAATGCTTCACCACTGTTGTGGTGGGGCCTAGTGCCAGTGGGAGAAATGGATCAAACCAAGGTCAATGTGAGCCCTTGCGAGGGGACTCCCATTGACCTCATATTGCCATTAAGGGTGCTTCCTGACAGTCCATGGAGGATCTGGCCTGGCAGTTTGGGCCGGACTGTTCTCATGGGGAGTAGGGCCAAGACTGATTAAAATATGGCTGGGTCCAAACTGGGGCAGCACGGTGAGCAAAGAAATTAGTATTTAACCCAGATCTGTGACTGGGGTTGAATGTTTGATAAAAACATTCTGTCCATCATCTTTTTGTGATGCTATAGTTGCCATAAGTGGGAAGGGTATGCCCAAACATAGGTCCAATGCACACTGTGCCACTGGATTCAAGTTATCCTGGCTGATGAGGGGTGATACTCCAAAACCGTTTACAGGATGCTTGTTTCTAATTCAGGGAGGACCTGGCCTGGCAGTTCGGGCTGGGCTGTTCCCATGAGCAGCAGGGCGAAGACTGATTTCCACTTGGCTGGGTCCAAACTGGAGTGCCATGGTGAGCAAAAACACGATGGATTTAACCCAGATTTGTGACTGGGGGGAATGTCTGACAATGTTCAACATTGCGTCCATCATCTTTTTGTGTTGCTATAGTCACCCTAAGTGGGAAGGGTAAGCCCAGATGTGGGTCCTGTGCTCACTGTGCCACTGGATTAAAGCTAGTCAGCGGGTGAGAGGTGATACTCCGAAACTCGTCCCGGGATGCTTTTTTCTGGTCCAGGGAGGTCCTGACCTGGCCGTTTGGGCTGGATTCTTCCCATGTGCAGCAGGTTCAAGACTGATTTGCATATGTCTGGGTCCAAACTGGGGTGGCATGGTGAGGAAAAATTATTGATTTATCTCAGATCTGTGACTAGGTGGGAATGTTTGACAATGTTCAAAAGTCTGTCCATCATCTTTTTCTGTTGCAAAAAGTCAGTTAAAACATACCATTTTAAGCGAAGAAAGCCACTGAAATTCACCAGTTATAGTTATCTCACATAACTATAACTTGTGCCCTACACTTGCTTGCGCCCTCGCCTTGTGTGCTACCTCCAATATTATATCACTCACTGTATAATCTATGGCACCATTGATAACATAATTGCAACATCTGAAATGACATAATTGATAATAACACTGTGCATGGTGGGGCGAGTTATAGTTAGTATTGTCTGATTAGCAAGCTGAAAAGAGTGTGCAACAAGGTGCACTAATAATTTGAAGATTTGAAGATGGTGCATAAATTGTAAACAAAATTTATAACCCTAACTGTAGACTTTGAGTACTTTAAGCTCGGTTTTTATGGGAGAATACGTTTATCTAACTATAACTAAGCTATAGCCTTTGTTTTTTTTAAGGAATTTAAATGTTTTCATTTTTTTTAAAATAAATATATATTTCAAATCGTAGAGTTCAGTGTAGCGAGTGGAGAGTTGTGATGTGGAGTGTTGTGCTGTATAGTGGAGGAGAGGGTTGTAAAGTCTTTTGTCATAGAGTGGAGTATTGTAGATTGGAATAGAGTGGAGCAGAGCAGAGTGTAGTGGTGTATCGTACAGTGTAGTAAAGTGTTATATAGTGTAGTGGCATAGTGTCTCATATAGTGGAGTCAAGCATCATAGACTGGAGCAGTCAGCTGTACAGTTGACAGGTGCGTCGAACAGTACAGTAGAGTGTTATAGACTGTTGTAGAGTGGAGTAGAGTAAAGTAGAGTGTCACAGAGTGGAGTATCATCAAGTGGAGTGTTGTAGAGTACAGTGGAGGAGAGTATCGTAGAGGGGAGTGTTGTGTGATAACGTGGTGTGGCATATCATAGAGAGAAACTGAATGGAACGTCATTTACTGTTACACATTATAGTAACGTGACCTAGAACGGATGGGCATAAAGTGGAGTAGAGTGGCATAGAGTGTAGGTGGAGTTGCATACAGTGGAGTTGTAGAGTGGAGTTGCATACAGTGGAGTGTTGGACAATGGAGCGGCATAGAATAAAGTATGGTACAGTGGCGTTGAGTGGGATAAAGTGTGATAGAGTGGAGTATAGTGGAGTGGGTAGTGTAGAGTGGAGTAAAGTGTGATATACTGGAGTGGCGTGTCGTAGACTATAGTGACTTGGAGTACATTAGAGTGGAATAGCGTAGATTGATGTTGAGTAAAGAGTCACAAATTGAAGTATTGTGTTGTACCGTAGAGTATAGTGGTGTGTCGGACAGTATTGGAACGTGATGTAGACTACAGTAGAGTAGAGTGGCATACAGTCTAGTTGAGTTTTGTAGAGTGGAGTGGTCTACAGTACAATACAGTGTTATAGAGTGTGGTAGAGTGGATTGCCATACAGTGTTGTAGACTACAATGGAATAAAGTCAAGTAGAGTGGAGTGGTATTCAGTGGAGTAGTGGAGTAGAGTGGAGTACTATGCCATAGAGTAAAGTGGAATAAAGTGAGGTGCAGTGGTATGCAAAGAGTTGTGTACAGTGTTGTATAGTGGACTAGAGTATCGTGGAGCATCACAGAGTGGAGTAGAGTGTTGCACCTTGGCATGCAGTATACTACAGCCATCTTCAGGATCAGAGGTCACAAGGAGGTCGTCAACATACTGCAATAGTGCGTTACCAGGGGGAAGTACCAGCGATTCCAGTTGAGTTTTTAAAGCTTGAACATAGATTCTTGGACTTTCTCTGTATAGCCTTGAGGAGCACAACAGAATCTAAAGTTCCTGCCTGCTAGGGCAAATCCAAACAGATATCTGCTATCTGTATGGATCGGAATACTGTAGAAAGCACTCTTTAAATCGATCACAGAAAAGAATTTGGCTGATAAGGGAATCATCGTCAATATCGTGGTAATGTCTGGGACTACAGGATATTGAGGCACTACTATTTTATTAACATCTCTGAGGTCAATTGCAAAGCGGTAGACATCAGAATGAGCATCAGAAGAGACCAATGGTGCCTTCTTGAGAATTGGAAGGATAGGGCTATTACACGCATTCACCACTGTCTCATCAACCACACCAGACTTTACCAGATCCTGTATTATTTGCCATAAGGCCTGTTCACCTGCCTGTGAAATTGTATACTGAGGAACACGTGGCAATACAGCATTATTTTTGATCTTAATAGAGACCAATGGTATCTGGAGTACCCCACATTTGTATCTCCTGTTGCCCACAAGCTACGGGGCACCTCTTTGTATTCAGCTTGGAGTGGTGCATCTTAAGCAAAGCATTGTTTTGCATGAGCCACTTGTGGCCCAACGGGCATGTAAACACCATCTGGGGAACAAAAGATGGTGGCATGTAATCTCTTCAACAAACCAAGGGCTAGATGTAAGTAACTTGGAAATACCGATTCCTAAATACCGAATTTTACTGATTCGATATTTAGGAATCGGTATTTCAGATGTAGATAAGAATTCGGTAAAAAATTCTTAATATTCGTTATTACCGAATCGGTAATTGGGATTCGGTAATAACGAATAACTACCCATTCATTCCTAGGGGCTTGGAGGCCCATAGGAATGAATGTGAAGACATTCTGTATTACCAATTCGGTATTACCGAATCTGTAATACCGGGAGGTATTTCAAGGGTGCCAGGGTGTCCAAAGGATACCCTGTTGTACCCCTGAAATGTGCAGGTGTGCACATGTGGCACACATGCATGCCCTAAGGGCATGGATGTGTGCCACATGACACATAAAAAAAGCAAGAAAGTGCTTTTTTTAAGGAATTCGATAATTACCATCAACTTGAAGTTGGTGGTAATTACTGATTCCTAAAGGCACAAAAGCACTCTTTTAAGTGCTACCTACATTGCATTTAAGGAATCGGTATTACCGATTCCTTAAATGCAAGGCCATAAGGAATCGGTATTAAGGAATCGGTATTTACCCATTCCTTAATACCGAATCCACCCTACATTTCAAATGCCTAAATACCGGTCAGTAACGGTGAAATTTTACGAATTTCACCATTACCGACCGGTATTGGGCTACCTACATATGGCCCCTAATCCCAGCAAATTCTCTCCAAAATATGGCATTAACAGAAATGGCGAATCTACCGTAAAGGGACCAATAGTCAGAGCAAGAGGCTTGGAAATGGGGTTAACAACTGGCATGCCTGTGAAACCTACCGAAACATTGTTTTGCCAGACAGAGCTGCCCCGGGGTCCATTGAACTGGAAACAGAGCGATTCATAGCCCCTGTATCAACTAACAATGTCTTGCCTGTACCTTGCTGATCTACAGGCACCGGAACCGGTCCCTCACCCAGTCCCTTTCACGTGGTTCTTCTCTTTATCTTCTCTTTTCACATCTTATCATAATGTAGAAACTCACTTCAAAATCAAATTTGTTTTGACAAACACCACTGCACAGTTTTGTGGCTGTGGGGTGTCATGCCTTATTCAATGTTTGGTGTCTTCAGACTCAGCTGCTCTCTTGGCTCTGGGTGTTCTTCCCTTTCCTCTTCCTTTGCCCTTGCGTGACAGTCCCTGTATTCACACAATCTTTACGTTCCAATACAAGGAGGTATACTGTGGTTACACAATCTCTCACTCATGTGCCAACTATTGTATTTTTGCTTATGTTTACATCCTTGAGGAAGTCACGGTGGTGACGAAACGCGCGTTGGCTGTTTTTCATTCCACATCATAAAGAATTTTAACTTTGAATACATCACAGAACTCATCCTTTGTGAATGTTAAAACTTTAGTTGTGGTGTTATTGAGGAAAGAATCCTTTTCTTGATATCGATTAGCAAAGAAATATTTGTAACAAATTAACAAAATCTGTTCTTTCATATGATTCCTGTGACAGAAAGTTTCACTCATCTGCATGGTGTTGTCTTAGCTCTAAAGACCCATATACAAAATAGTACATATGAATGATTAGAGTGCCAGGGTTTTTGCTTTGTGTATACATTGAACAAGTCACTGTGTGTCTTGTGTTTATCAATACTCTAGGTAGTGGGGTATCTTACCCTGAGTGGCACATACTAGACTTTGGGTGTATAATACACCTATGTGACATACTATATGTCTCTGACAATTTTCTTTAAAGTGCGACAGTGTAACCACCACTCCCTTGTGTGCCCCTTGGTCCCTCACCCAGTCCCTGGTTTGTCCTAGCTATGGGACAACCCGGTCACTTCGTCCATGTCATAGTCATTATGATAGTACTGCCTTCCCTGAGTTTCGTCGAAATAGTTCTTTTTATTATGATCATACGATGTATTTTCAGACAGAACCTCTCCTCTGCCTCCTCCTCTTTTACCGTGTCCTCTGTAACCCCTTCCTCTCGGGCCTCAACTTTCTGCAACAACTCCGGACATTCACTTCGCCAATGCCCCTCTTTTAGCAGTACACACATTGGTTGTACCCTAAGGGCACACCCACAGTACTGTTCCTGTCAGACCGAGAACCCCGCTGGGCCAGACCCTTCCATTTCCTCTTGTCAAATGCAGTATCAACACCCTTGTCTTCAACTCCTTTGACTTTTTCTTCACCTTCTCTTTGTCCTCATTCTCTCTATGCTCGTAGTACTGTGCCAATAGCTCCGCCTTCGTCTGCTCGCCGGGCTTGCGCTCCTTATCCCACGCCCTGATCTCGTCCCATGTTCCACCCAATTCCACTTTGTGATCCTGCGTATGCACCTGTCTCCATATATCTACCGGCACCAACAGGCCGAAAAACAACTCTATATTAGCCAATGTCATCACTGTGGAGGAGGCCAATTCTTTATAGTACGCGGTTGGATTTTTCCGAGGGTCCGGTAACTGCCCCTTTAGGGATATTACCTTACTCCTCTTCCATGGAGTGTAGATCCATTGTTCCTGCAAATGGGCTTCCACCCGTGGGTGAGTAACAATATCATGGTCATCTCACATCTCTGTTATTTCAGGGTGGTAAATGGGATGAACTTCTCTCATTGGAAACTGTGACGCTGTCGTTGGGACCTTCTGAAGCAGTCTACCCTGATAACCTACCAACGTCATCACATTACTGAAAACCTGATTGGGGGCTATACCTGTAGCATATACCCTATCCCGAATGTCATAGATTATCTGAGGTGCGATCCCCTTAAAACTCTACTCCCACAATCCTATCAGCATAGCCAACATATGCGTAAGAGAATGTTGCTGTATAAATGGCTCATATTCTTTCATCACACTCCACACATCTTGCACACTATATATCGGATTCTGGGCCCATTTTGCAGCCTGGTCAGCCACCATCATCTTCTCCCATTACCCACATCAGAGCGCACCAACACTTACTCCATGCTGTCATGTGCCGCTGCCCAATTCGCCTCATGCACTCCACGCACAGACGCCTCGGCATCTTGCAATGCCTGAGGTAACTCACTTGGGGGAGAAAGAGCAGATGAAGAAACGGGCACCATCGCGAACAAAGACTGTGTTGCAGGAGTATGAGAAGGTGTAGCCACAGATACGGAGCCAGGAGACAGAATAGAAGAGCTGACGGCACCCGCCCCTGCAACTTGCGAAGATAGGGAAGAGACAGGTGGGCCTGGGGCCAAAGCAATAGAGCTAGGGACAGAAAGACTAGGAATAGCAGAACCAGAGGCCCAAGACTGAGATGTTGGGATCATGAGGTATATCCATTAAGGGGCATAAGGAGGTGGGGGCCAAGAATCTAGTAACTCCTCAACGAAATCATCACCTTCCTCTCTAGCAACATGACACTTATCAGTCTGTAATCAAAACTTCCTATCTGCACACTCTATGCCTTTCTCGATCTTCTCTCGGTCATTGGCCATTGCTTTCTGCTTTATCGTTTGCGTCTGTCCCCTCCGAGCTTGTTTCTCTGCTCTTATCCATCGTTGCTATGCTTCCTTCTGCCATAACCTCAAAGAATCAAACACCGTCTGCCTGCTCTTTTGGCGAACAATTTATCCTGCAATTCAACATTTGTTCATCAAATGTGCCAGTAAGCAGCCACTGTAAGTCAGCATTATCCCTTGTATATTTATTCCACAGCATGCTAAACATAATAGGGCCAATGCCATGCTTGCGGGAAATGGAGCGAAAGCAGCAACAGTGAAAAATATGCAAAAAAAGGCACAATGAGACAAAAAGGCCCAAAAAGACAATAAGGCACAAGAGAGAAAGGCACAAAAAAACAACAAGGCAAACGAGACAAAGCCAAACACAGACAACAAGGCACAAGAGTCAAAGAGGCACAAACTGCACAAATGGTCAACTAGGCACAGACAGACAAACAAGGCACAGACAGACAAAAGCAGGGGAAACAAACAGAAAGGCTGGCAAAGTGGACCAGTAGAAGAGCAAGGCTCTCCCACTGGACCATCAGGGATGAGAGACACACTCTAAGGCGATATCTGAACTCAAGGCTCAGAATAGAGCATTACAACTAGATATGGAGCGTTTGGAAATTCATGCAAGGAGAAGTAACCTGAAATTTCTAAAAATTCCTGAGGGGGTAGAAAATGGGGATGTAAAATCATTAATATGTAAGCTTTTGAGAGAAGGCGTTTTGAAGGATAGACCAGACATCAATCTGGAAGATGAGATTCAGCGGGCACATAGGGATCCTTTTCGTCGTCATCCAGATAGGAGTGCCCCAAGGAAGATATTGGTCAACTTTCATACTTTTGCAGTTAAGGAGCTGATTTTGACTAGGGCTCTTATCGACTCTACCCTCCAGATTGACTCTTCAAAATATTTGATTCGTTCAGATGTCGGCAGAGTTACAGCTCAGAGGCAGTGGGAGCTAGGGTCTCGTATGTCGGATCTAAGAAGTCAAGGGGCCCAAGTCATGATGAAATTTCCCGCTGCACTAAGAGTAGTCTGGAGAAACAAAACCTACAACTTTACCTCCGTACAAGAGGTTGATAGTTTTCTCATCAGTATGAAAGAAGCCCAAATATAGTCCCTTCTTTTTATTCCCATTCTGTATCATGATAAGTTGTGTTATTGGGGAAATAACATTCATCACTGTAGAAAAAAAAATAAAAAAAAATATACACATAAGAGCACATAAAATATAAAAATATAAAATATAAAAAGCAGAAATAAATCTTTCTATTGTGAGGGGATGCTGAGAAACATAAGGGTGAAGGCATAAAAATACGCACTAAAGTATTGAAAAGAGGCATACCCCAGGATCGGGTTGAGCCCTCAATGGCGACGAGATCGCCAAAACTCAAGGGGGGGGGAGTTCCTCAAGGGAGGTGGTGTTGGGTGGGTTCTGGGGGGGTGGATAATTAGAAAAATTATTCCTCATAGAGTCGTAAAAGACGAATTGGATACGAAACAAATCTTTTCGAGGTTTTGGCCCAGAGCTGAATTATACATACAGTCCTTTGCTATTAGATCATGTTAAATACAACAAATAAGATAATAACTTGGAATGTTAATGGCTTGAGAGACGCAAAGAAGTTAAATAGAGTTTGTGAATATTTAAACAAATCTGGGGCCCATATTATCCTCTTAGAGGAGACTCATTTAGACTCAGCTGAATGTAAAGATGCTTTTAAAAATCAAAGGTGGATCCAAGATCTACTCTGTTCTACACAAGGTGGTAATACCAGGGGAGTAGCAATGATTATTCGGGCACATTGCTGGATTAGAATTGAAAAATACGAGACAGATTCTTCAGGTAGATGGTTGACATCATCTCTGATATTAAATACAACTAGATTAGCCTGTGCAGTATACTATGGGCCTAATCTAGATTCTCCTGAAGCCCTGGAAATGTAGTCTTGCTGTTATGAATCTACCTGTCATCTTGGGAGGGGATTTCAATTTAGTTCTTGATTCAAATTTAGATCGTACCTCCAGAGCCATCTCCTCCCCTTTACATAAATCAAAAAGGGAGTTGAAAAACATCATGAAGGATTTGAATCTTTTGGATGTTTGGAGAATTAAGAATGAGAATAATAGGGACTACTCTTTTTATAGCCATAGGTATAAACATCATTCACGCATTGATTTTTTTCTCATTGATCAATCTATTCTCCCATCAATTGCCTCTACCTCCTATATTCTAGCTATATTATCAGACCATTCCACAGTAGAATTATTAATTAAGCTTCTCCAGAAGTCGCAGATTAAACGCTGGACTCTTGAAAAATCTCTACTACTACAAAATGATGTTCAAGAATGCGTGTTGAAACAATCTGTTGAATACTTTAGATTTAATTCTGCTTCGACGTCTGAACAAATAGTGTGGGAAGCTTTTAAGCCTTATATAAGAGGTATATTTACGGCACTCACAGTAGGTAAAAACAAGGCTAGGAGAAAAGTAGAAGAGGATTTGCTACTTAAAATAAAACTAAAAGAACAACTGTTACAGCAAGCATCACTAGAGCAGCATACAAACTTGGAAATTATTAAGAAAGAGCTTGAAGGATTGAAAGCTAAATACCAGGCTAATCTAGACAAAATAATGAAGGATAAGTGGGATGCGAGTAAGCTACAAAATTTCTCCTATGGAGAAAAATGTGGTTGTATACTGGCATGGAAGACCAGAATGGATAGGGTGAGAAATCAAATCGGTAGCCTGGGACTAAATAGTTCAGGTGAAATATCCTATGACAACGAACGTATCTCTGAAGAAGCCAGGGTATACATGAAAAATCTTTATTCTGGATAAAGGGAAGCCTCGACTCATAGAGCAGTAAGCTGGTTTTGAAGGATAGACCAGACATCAATCTGGAAGATGAGATTCAGCGGGCACATAGGGATCCTTTTCGTCGTCATCCAGATAGGAGTGCCCCAAGGAAGATATTGGTCAACTTTCATACTTTTGCAGTTAAGGAGCTGATTTTGACTAGGGCTCTTATCGACTCTACCCTCCAGATTGACTCTTCAAAATATTTGATTCGTTCAGATGTCGGCAGAGTTACAGCTCAGAGGCAGTGGGAGCTAGGGTCTCGTATGTCGGATCTAAGAAGTCAAGGGGCCCAAGTCATGATGAAATTTCCCGCTGCACTAAGAGTAGTCTGGAGAAACAAAACCTACAACTTTACCTCCGTACAAGAGGTTGATAGTTTTCTCATCAGTATGAAAGAAGCCCAAATATAGTCCCTTCTTTTTATTCCCATTCTGTATCATGATAAGTTGTGTTATTGGGGAAATAACATTCATCACTGTAGAAAAAAAAATAAAAAAAAATATACACATAAGAGCACATAAAATATAAAAATATAAAATATAAAAAGCAGAAATAAATCTTTCTATTGTGAGGGGATGCTGAGAAACATAAGGGTGAAGGCATAAAAATACGCACTAAAGTATTGAAAAGAGGCATACCCCAGGATCGGGTTGAGCCCTCAATGGCGACGAGATCGCCAAAACTCAAGGGGGGGGGGAGTTCCTCAAGGGAGGTGGTGTTGGGTGGGTTCTGGGGGGGTGGATAATTAGAAAAATTATTCCTCATAGAGTCGTAAAAGACGAATTGGATACGAAACAAATCTTTTCGAGGTTTTGGCCCAGAGCTGAATTATACATACAGTCCTTTGCTATTAGATCATGTTAAATACAACAAATAAGATAATAACTTGGAATGTTAATGGCTTGAGAGACGCAAAGAAGTTAAATAGAGTTTGTGAATATTTAAACAAATCTGGGGCCCATATTATCCTCTTAGAGGAGACTCATTTAGACTCAGCTGAATGTAAAGATGCTTTTAAAAATCAAAGGTGGATCCAAGATCTACTCTGTTCTACACAAGGTGGTAATACCAGGGGAGTAGCAATGATTATTCGGGCACATTGCTGGATTAGAATTGAAAAATACGAGACAGATTCTTCAGGTAGATGGTTGACATCATCTCTGATATTAAATACAACTAGATTAGCCTGTGCAGTATACTATGGGCCTAATCTAGATTCTCCTGAAGCCCTGGAAATGTAGTCTTGCTGTTATGAATCTACCTGTCATCTTGGGAGGGGATTTCAATTTAGTTCTTGATTCAAATTTAGATCGTACCTCCAGAGCCATCTCCTCCCCTTTACATAAATCAAAAAGGGAGTTGAAAAACATCATGAAGGATTTGAATCTTTTGGATGTTTGGAGAATTAAGAATGAGAATAATAGGGACTACTCTTTTTATAGCCATAGGTATAAACATCATTCACGCATTGATTTTTTTCTCATTGATCAATCTATTCTCCCATCAATTGCCTCTACCTCCTATATTCTAGCTATATTATCAGACCATTCCACAGTAGAATTATTAATTAAGCTTCTCCAGAAGTCGCAGATTAAACGCTGGACTCTTGAAAAATCTCTACTACTACAAAATGATGTTCAAGAATGCGTGTTGAAACAATCTGTTGAATACTTTAGATTTAATTCTGCTTCGACGTCTGAACAAATAGTGTGGGAAGCTTTTAAGCCTTATATAAGAGGTATATTTACGGCACTCACAGTAGGTAAAAACAAGGCTAGGAGAAAAGTAGAAGAGGATTTGCTACTTAAAATAAAACTAAAAGAACAACTGTTACAGCAAGCATCACTAGAGCAGCATACAAACTTGGAAATTATTAAGAAAGAGCTTGAAGGATTGAAAGCTAAATACCAGGCTAATCTAGACAAAATAATGAAGGATAAGTGGGATGCGAGTAAGCTACAAAATTTCTCCTATGGAGAAAAATGTGGTTGTATACTGGCATGGAAGACCAGAATGGATAGGGTGAGAAATCAAATCGGTAGCCTGGGACTAAATAGTTCAGGTGAAATATCCTATGACAACGAACGTATCTCTGAAGAAGCCAGGGTATACATGAAAAATCTTTATTCTGGATAAAGGGAAGCCTCGACTCATAGAGCAGTAAGCTGGTTAAAACAGCTGGGCCTACCGCAGTTAACAGCAGCTGATAGTGCTTTTATGAGCTCAGCCATCAGTGAGGGGGAGGTTCAAACCCAACTGAAAAAGATGGCGAAAGGAAAGGCAGCCGGCCCGGATTGGCTCCCGATTGAGGTTTATCAAATAAGCTCTGACATTCTGATCCCACTCTTAACTTCCTTATTTAATAAAATACATCTGACTGGTGAAGCTATCCCTTCATCCTGGTTGGAAGCAACGCTTACCCTGGTTTTAAAACCAAATAAACATCCCCAAACAGTTGAGTCATATAGGCCAATCTCGCTGCTAAACACCGATTATAAAATCTTTGCGGGTATATTGGCAGCGAGATTGGCCAAGGTGATTAAAACTGTGATACACGAAGACCAGAGGGGGTTTATGCCGGGGAGACAGCTGAATGAATTGACCTTCCAGGTAATTGCTGCAATAGACTATGCTATAAATAAGAAACTCCCGCTAACTATTGTGGCAATAGATGCCACTAAGGCATTTGACCAGGTTAGTTGGCCATATTTATGGGAGGCTTTAGCGGGATTCGGTCTCCCGAAAAATTTCATATCTTCAATTAAATCACTTTATGTAAATCCTCGGGCTAGAATCCTGGTCAATGGAACCCTTACAGAATGGGTTCAGATATCGCGTGGCACAAGACAGGGGTGTCCCCTTTCCCCCTTATTGTTTAATGTATATATCGAACCTTTGGTTATACAGTTAAGATCGGACCCTTTGATAAAACCCTTTTTTTTAATAAATTAGCCTTAAAATGTGCATTATATGCTGATGATCTATTAATGTTTACGATTAACCCGGAGATTTCTATTCCTCTCCTTTTTCAACAAGCAGAAACTTTTGGTGAAGTATCCGGATATAAAATAAACAAAGAAAAAACAGAGGTTATTCAGTGGCATCAGGAAATAATATCCCCCTTAGCCAAAACACAGATGAGATATCTGGGAGTGGTATTGACGCAAAACATCTTAGACATATCAAAAATTAACCTCAATAGAATTTATAAAGAGGTATGTGGGCTTCTTTCGCGTTGGTCTGGTCTTCCCCTAAATATCTTTGTAGAGTTAATTTAGTAAAAATGGTTATTTTACCTAAGATTACCTTCTTATTTAATGCTATTCCTTTGAGTTTTTGTTCTAAAGATATAGCTAAATTACAGGGTAAAATTGGAACTTTTATTTGGAACTCTAAATCTCTTCGCATATCCTGGAAAAACTGAGGAGGAAACTTAAAGTTGGGGGATTGGTGTTACCAGACCTACTTCTATATTGCCATTCATTCCATTTTAAAAATTTCCGTTTTTTGGCAGATAAGGCTGATATGTCATCTCTGGGCCGTTTATTTCAGGATTTATTACAGGGCATCCCACAGGGGCGTGAATATTTTCTTTATAAATTTGGGATCCCAGATTTTATAAGAAAGTTAGGCTAAAGATCTTAGAGACCGCCCTTAAGAATTGGGTATTTATAAGGAAAAAACTGGGAATCCCTTATTTTGTGTATAAAGCACCAATATGGGATTCTCCAGGGACACCCGAATGTCTTAAAGATCAATTGTCAAATCCCCTTAAAATGGCGGGTCTTACACATTGGGGGGATTTAGCCCACAATACACAGTTGATGGACTGGGACTCCATCTCTAGGCTGACGGGAGGAACTCTTACTAGATTTAAATATTATCAATTGTCAGCTTGGTGGGTCACTATACCATGGGCCCCAGAGACCATTGACTCTAAGTTAGATCTAGTAAATAGAAAAGGAAAACGGAAGAAAGAGGTATCCTTCTGGTATGAGGCTATGTTAGACCCAGATGGAGTCACGGAACAGGAACTCTAAAGTTGTGGGGAGGGATAATAGATGCCGAAGAAGGCAGTTTAAACATCAGGTGGGCTGACTCCTTTACGATGTTAAACACCATAATTAAATCGGCTCCCCTTAAAAGGAATCATGTATTTACTCTCCATCGAGTCTATATTTCTCCCAAAAAATTGGTCAGGATCACTAATCAAGAACATTGTTGTCCAAGATGTAAGGTTCCCGATGCTGATGATCTTCACATCTTTGTGGACCTTCCTAGACTTTCCGACTTCTGGTCTAGGGTAGCTGATTTCATAACTGATGTGTTGGGAAAACAATTTTTTATCACTCCCACTACAATTCTATTTGGTTTAGCCTTAGAATATCAACTTAAAGAATTGGCGACCAAATTTATTTTTTGTGTGATGATCTTAGCAAGGCAGGAAATATGCAAGGCTTGGAAAGACCCCTTGCCTCCTAAATTCTCAGATTGCCTGAACTACATCATATATATAAGTGAATTTGGTATGGCCTGTGACAGCTCTAGCCATGATAAAATCTGGGCGGCCCTAACGGCTTGGCGGAATCGATGAGATTGTTTCTTCGTATTCCAATGATTTCACCGGGGCACTGTGGGTGTAGGCTCTCCAGTTCAATCCAAGGGTGGTACAGTTAGTGAGAATTGGAGTGGAGTCTGCGAACAGTTGCACTAGAGGGGTTTCCATACCCTTCCTTCACCCTTGCCTGAATCGAGAAGGTCGGAACAACATTGCAAGGGGGGGAAGAGTGGGAACATCCCCATCTAGAATGCCCATTTCTGGTATATGAGGAATAACAAAAATAAGAGAAAGAAAAAAAAAAAGAGAAAAAAAAGAGAGAAAGGCACAAAAAAACAACAAGGCAAAAGAGACAAAGCCAAACACAGACAACAAGGCACAAGAGTCAGAGAGGCACAAACTGCACAAATGGTCAACTAGGCACAGACAGACAAACAAGGCACAGACAGACAAAAGCAGGGGAAACAAACAGAAAGGCTGGCAAAGTGGACCAGTAGAAGAGCAAGGCTCTCCCACTGGACCATCAGGGATGAGGTGCAGGCAGGAGCCTACGGTTGGAGGAGGGCCTCAAACACCTTACCCGGAGACCAGAAGGCGCTGGGGGCTGAGGCGCAACAACAGAGCTGTGTGATGGGAGAGCGGTTTCCCTGTCCAAGAGGTCAGAGGTCATGCTCACCCTGACGCGCAGCTGGGAGGTGGGAGGGGGAACACGCAGAGGGGGAGGGGCCATGGGACAGCAGCGGCGGGAAATGGAGCAGAAGCGGCAACAGTGAAAAAGAGGCAAAAAAAGGCAGAACAAGAAAAAAAGGCACAAAAAGACAACAAGGCACAAGAGACAAAGGCACAAAAAGACAACAAGGCACAAGAGACAAAGGCACAAAAAGACAACAAGGCACAAGATACAAAGAGGCACAAACTGCACAAATGGTCAACTAGGCACAGACAGACAAGGCACAGACACACAAAAGCAGGGAAAACAAACAGAAAGGCTGGCAAAGCGGACCAGCAGAAGAGCAACGCTCTCCCACTGGACCACCAGGGATGAGGCACAGGCAGGAGCCTGCGGGTGGAGGAGGGCCTCGAACACCATACCTGGAAACCAGAAGGAGCTGTGCAAAGGGAGAGCAGTTTCCCTGACCTGGAGTTCAGATGTTTTGCTCACCCAGTAATTGTAATTGTAATTGTAATTTAATTTATAGAGCGCATTATCACCCAGAGGTCTCTAAGCGCTGTATACAGGGTGCACCTGAGCCAGGAGGGGTAGGCGGAAGGCTGCTTAAATATTGCCCCAAGCCTCCAAGAAGAGCAGCGTCTTCAGCTTCTTCCTAAATGGAAGGAGATTGGCTTCCTTGCGAAGGATTGCCGGGAGGCTATTCCACGCTTGGGGAATAGATGTTGAGAACCCTCTCCCACTCATAGAGGACAGGTTGAAGCGGGGGCATACCAGTAGGTTAGCTTCTGCTGACCGAAGCACCCTCCTGGGGACATAGTTGGTTAGGCGGTCCTTGATGTACCTTGGGGCTTGGCCATACAGGGTTTTATGAGTAAATCAGAGCCCTTTAAACTTGATTCTCTGTCTGACCGGGAGCCAGTGTAGGTCGCGTAGTAGAGGCGTGGCATGTGCCTGTCTAGGTTTCCTGAAGATCAATCTGGCTGTGTCATTCATGACAACCTGCAGTCTGGCCAGTAGATTTTGTGGGATGCCAGAGTACAGAGTGTTGCCATAGTCCAGGCATGACAGGATCAAGGCTGATCCTGCCCGTCTAATGGTGGCAAAGGTGAGGAGCGGGGACAGTTTTTGCAGATGTCTCAGCAGTCCAACACAAGTTCCTACGACTGCAGACACCTGTTGTGCCATGGATAGCTTGGCATCAATCTTGATGCCCAGGCTTTTTACCATAGCTGGTACTGGAAAAGGCCCAAGTTCCTTAGGCCAAAAGAGATCGTTCCAAAGGTTGAAGGCTGTGGTGACCGCCAATACCTCTGTTTTATCAGGATTTATCTTTAGGGAGTTTGCTGCCATACAGTTGACAGTAAATTTTAGAATGTTTTGCACCTTTAGGTGAGCTGATGGCTGTAAATAAGTGTTAAAAAGAAGGGACGAGAGTGCTGAGCCCATAGGTATTCCACATTAGAGCGTAGCTGGATAGTACACCAGATCGGCTAGCTGGACTCTCTGGGAATGGTCTTTAAGAAGGGAAATGAGCCAGGCAAGAGCTGAGCCCTGGATTCCCAGATCCGTAATCCGCGACAGTAGTTGTGAGTGATTGACCGTGTCAAATGCCGCGGATAGGTCTAACAATACCAGAGCTGTCGCACAGCGGCCGCCATTAAGTAGGGGCCAGGGGAGCGAGAGCAGCAGGGAGGTTGGAGCGGGAATACGTAGGCGTGGAGGGGCCATTAGGGGTAGCTGGGGCAGGAAAGGGAGCGAAAACGGCAACAGTGAAAAACAAGCAAAAAAAGGCACAACGATACAAAAAGGCATGACAAGACAAAAGGGCACAAGAGACAAAGGCAAAAAAATAAGACATGTAGAGCCGGCAGCATCTGGTTACAAGTCCCATGCACTGTCTAAAATCATGGGTCAGAGCCTCTGTACTTATACTCAAAATGTCTTTCATATGGAGGTAACTGCAAAATAACTTTTAGAGGTGCACAACACCCCCATTCAAACCCTGTTCTGTCTCCAGACATCAGTAGGGGGTAAACAAGCCCTTTGTGTAAGGGCAGGGCCCAGCCTATACAAATGTAAGTGTGCCCCACCTCGCTTTCTCCCAGCCCAGGAAGACAATTCAGTATGCAGATGAATACAGTTGCAACCCTGATACACCCAACTCTTCCTGTGAGATGGCTGTTTGGAAAGAATGCACAAGTCATCTGTCACACTACCCTACACATGGATTGGAGTCAGGCTGCAAAGCACAAAGAGCTATAAGCACATTGAAACACCCATGTTCTAAAAGTGGCATTTCTACAATAGTAATAAACAATCCACTTACACTAATTAGAAACATTTTTCACCACTATTCCAAACATACCAAACATGGCAACACAAATTCTTCCTGATCAGAAATTACCACACAAAAACGTATCTGGGAGTTCCCAATGCAAACATATGATAGGAGAAACAGCACTCACAGCAGTGAGAAAACAAATAGGCTGTTTGTCACTATCAGGACATGCCACAGAATGAAGGCACATGTCCTACCTTTTACGAGCAGAGCACCCTGCCCATAGGGCTACCTGAGGTCTGCCTTAGGGGTGATCCATATGTAGTACAAGGGGAGTTTCAGGCTTGGCAAATAACTGGGAATACCAAGTCACTGTGGCTTTAAACTGCACATGCAGGCCCTGCAGTGGCAGAGGCCTGAGACAGGTTTAAAATGCTTCGTTCTGTGGGTTGCGCAAGTAGTGCTGCTGGCCCACTAGTAGTATGTAATTTATAGTCCCTGGATATATGGAATACCACTGTACAAGGGTTACAGGTAACTTTAACACTGAATAGCCGTGGTAATGTGCCCATAGTCCTCAAGCCAACAAAAGCAGGTCAGAAAAAATACAGGAGGGAGGCAACAAGTTTGGGAACAAGCCTGCAAAAGGGCCAGGTACATCCATTTTCAACACAGTAAACTCTCTCAATCTCAGGAATCATCCCACCTTAGTAATACTCACAATCCTTTTTGCTCAGGACAGTACTGCTGTGGCGCAATCCTCAGGTCTCAGCAAATAATCCAAAATAAACTTTTGAATGTAGAAAAAAGGCCAGTCTAGAGACAGGGCAAAAAGGAGTCTCTAAGGCCATCCCTTATCTCTGACCTATTCTCTGCTATCACAAACTTGTGGGTATGCTGAATCCCTGAAGCCTTACACCTTAAAAACATGCCCAATGGTTGGGTGGATCAGGAATGGTGTTAACCTCAATTTTGTGAGGCACTATATCTCAAGATAAGATATAAAATCAGCATATCAAAAATGCAGTCAAATAGGAAAGGTGTGACTCAATAAGTGAGTTCTATTGTGGAATTATACATTTTATGAAGATTTATTATAAAAAATTCAAAAGTTCAAGGCATTATTTTTAATATATGCCAGCCACCCTTAAGGTAGACCTTCTGAGCCCATGAGGCAGGGTGCATCATATTAAAGGTGTGGACATATAAGTGCATGCTTATTTGTCCCTATAATAGCACTTTCCATTAAAGACTACTATAAGTGATTAAGGGGGCAATAGGATAACTTGGACTGGCAACCGGGCATCCAAAGTTGCCAGCTGCATTCTGGCTCCTCTGAAATATGTCTTGTTTGCTATCAAACAACTTGTCTCATCACCCCTGCCATGATCTTCATGCCAGGGTTGATGTGACATGCACCCAGGTGGCTACTGTAAAGGCTGCCCAACTGGTTGCCCCAGCCTTTCCTGTGCTCTATCTAGCAGCAGCCTGCAGCTGCTGACCCCAAGACAGGAATATGACCCCCTTCTACGAGGAGTGACTGTTCCCAGGAGTCAGAAACAAAGGTCTGAATGGGAAGGAGGTGACACCCCCCTCTCTGACAGGATAGCTAGTGAAGTGACACATCAAGGCGGTGAGCTTCAAAGCTTCCACCGCATCTGTTATGCAACCAGACTGCTTACCATAGGAAGAAACAGCCCACTCCCTGCTGTCAGGCATGTTTGCACCCGGGCAGGCAGGAATATTATGTAGTCAGGAGACGTACACCCCCAGAAGGCTAGCCACACCCCTCGGGGAGCTACCTGGTTTATATAGCAAATTAAGGTTTCTGGAATTTTTAAAAGTGGTAGAATAGAGGGTTCTGGGTAGAAAAGGTGACACCCCCAGGTGTGGTCACATCAGGGGTGGATTAGCTGCTGGGGAGAGAAGCCAATTGAACACTTGTACCCACACCCCTAAAGCCCCTAAATGGACAATCCTGGCACCAGAACCTCAGTTCTGATTGAAATTGCAACAAAGGACAAAGAAGAGACCCGTGTCTGCGCCAACAGTAGCTGCGCAAAGCAAAGGCATGCTACCTTGCACCTGTGGCAACCTTACAGGAATTGCACAACTGTAACTCTTCCAGGATGAAAGACCAGTTCCCCCAGGCAAAAGGACCCCTTTGAAAGCCAAAGGCAACTCCAGACTCCCTTGGACTAGTGGCACTAGTCCCCTGCAGTCCACAGGTAAAACAACATCCTTGAACTAAAGTATCGCTGGCCATCGGGCCATCCGAGGGATCCCTCTAAAGTAAATGGCCCAATGCATTGTGGGAAACGTTGTCCTGACCTTCAGCAAGTTTCAGGTGCCCACTGCTTCCCCTGGACTTCAGGATGTCAAAATGTCTAACTGATTAACTTCCCGCTACCAAGGCTTGTTGGTGGCTGGTCCGGCAACCACTACCTCTACTCGAAGCTGCACCACAAGGGAATTCTGCAGCACCCTGAACCAGCCGCGGTCGGTAATGGGTGTACCTGCAGGGTGATGACGTGTGGAGGGGGAGGGGCAGGGTAGGGGCTGTTAATCTATCGATTACGGAGCTCTTTACATGTAAGTAAACATTTAAATAAATAAAACGAATTTCGTTGCACGCACTGCATCGGATTTGGGGATGCAGTGCACGCAACAAATTCGTTTCATTTATTTAAATGTTTACTTACCTGTAAAGCTCCGTAATCCATGGGTTACTACCCCCCACCCTGCCCTTTCCCCTCCCTACGTCACCGCCCTGCAGGTACACCCATTACCGACCGCGACTGCCTTGAACTGACCACCGCAGTGGCCCTGTTGTCGACTTTTTGCCCCTGTTCCCTCACCAGCACTGTGTAAGCAGTAAAAAAAGCTACCCCTTAGCTCCAGCTTCAGGATCAAGGACAGCCAGGACAACTCTGGACCCAGGCTTCTTGAGCCAGGTAAAATCGAACTGACTGTCGTGGCTTGGTCCTGGAAACCTGCATCACCTAACTTCCCCAGTGAGTTCCATGCAACTCGACCTGTAAGCGAACGATTGTCACTAGTATTTTTTACCATTGGCCACAAGTATTGAATCGCTTTGATTTATGTTTTCTTCTAAAATCCATTACTCCAGGTATATATATCCGATTGTGTTTGTTTTAGTGTCTAAATTAATATAGAAATCCGCTTTATTTTTATAAATTGGTGTTGGATTTCTATTGAGTCATGTCAAATACTTATCGTCCATGTTGGTGCTCTTAAATGCTTGACACATGTTCCTAGTAAAGACTGACTGCTCTTTGCCACACTACCAAGATTGAGCCAAGGACTTATTATTGTGTATCCAAGGACAATCTCTGGGTTATTGTGAGAGTATTACATAGTGAAGTCTAACCAGCCTCACTACATAATACTCCTTTTTCCTACAACAAATGTACAAGAATGTAGTAAATCTTATTTAAATGCATAAAGTCTGCCATAAAGGTTCTCAGTGATAGGACAGTGCAGAATAATAGGCAAAATCCAAAATAGACTAATTCTTTAATTTGCAGAATAGGAAAGGTCTCTGGCTCAATTCAAAACTGATGGATTTAGATAGAAAATTTCCCTATAGAACACCATGGGAAGTGTAAAAATCATTGTAGGGCGAGCAAAGAAATACATTGTCATAAATCAGAAAAAGAATTTAAAAATAGTATTACAGCCTTACCATTTTCAGCACTAACCCAATACAAGAATATTGAGTCATCTGGAGGTGTCAGGACAAACAAGTTACATGAACTTGGGTAGCTTGGCACTGAGCAGTCAGGCTTACCATAAAGGCAATGAGCAAAGCATTGGCACAGCACTCTCACACAATAAATACACTGAGCTTTACAAAAGAGACTTCCCATTATTTAACACAACATGAACATTATGTATTTCTGGGCATAATTCACATTAGTAAATATCACTAGCAGTACTAGGTCCAAACATATTAAAATGACATCAGTAATATGCACATTGGGAAAGATCCTACTTTATCTCCAGCACCTTTATGCGGTCTGAAAACATTGAGACAGAAGCCCACCCCCGCAATTGTCAGGATCTTATTAATGACAGATACAGACCCCAAGAAACAGATAACCAGCTCCTTAGAGATTGGGAATGCTTTTAACACACTATTAGAAAATTTACCAGACGGATCAGCAAATAGTGGCTGTCCATCTCATGAGGTTTTCAGACAAACTTCCAATCCCGTCCCTAAGCAGGGAGCAAAGCCAAATGGTAACATTTAAATTTTCCTTTGAGGAAATAGATATAGTAGTGAACTCAATGGCCAATGATAAATCAGCTAGGGAGGATGGCCTACCAGCAGAAATATAAAATGAATTCGCTCCAATTTTAAACATACAATTATTGAAGCTTTCTAATCACATATTAAAAGGCGGAGAACCCCCAACATCATTCCACATGGCTGTGGTAGTCAGTATTTTAAAGAAAGACAAGAACAAGGAAAATATCAATTCTTACAGGCCTATAAGCCTGCTTAACGCTGAGTATAATTTTTTCAATAAAAAACTGCTTGCTAACAGATTAAAAAGGATTGTGGGATCAATTATCCACTGTGACTAAAGTGGTTTTGTAGTAGGCAGACTGCTTCCCTCAAATATAAAGTTCTTAATAGAAGCAAATTCTACAAATGGAAAGGAGCATCAATGTATCCGCTAAGGTACCCAAATAATAAGTTTTTTGAGAATCATATACGTGGGAAAACTTGTTTCATATGTGTTTTCCATTTATTAATTCAAAGAAAATCATAGCTCCAAAATATATTAGTATCCAATCGTTAGCCAAATATAACAATATCCAATTGTAAGCCTAGGTGTTTAGACCTCACTTGGACGTCATCAAGGCTCCAATGTATCTCCTAAACGTTTATCCTTACAGTTCTTCAGCTCTTCATTAGCTCAACCCATACAAGTGGAAAAGGTTTTCCTCTTGCCAGAGTGTCTTATACACTCTGGCCTTTCATCCACACCTGGCCCGATAAAGCCCTGGTCTACTTGACCCAGAATAAAATAGCGGCACCAGTGTTATTTTTAGACGCAGAGAAAGCTTTTGACCTGCTGTATTGGAAAAGCCATTTTTTAATTCTTGCTAGATTTGGGTTTCCAGAAAGGTCTATACGAATAGTGAAACATCTGTACAAGGATGCCTTGGCTCAAATAATTAATTTGTGAAAAATCCCAAAAAGTACGTTATAAGGTCTTCCAGTGTTTTTTAAAACAAAAAACCCAACTGTTTAAGTATTACAATATACCTCTGATAAATGGATCCACATGTCTGGCTGTTCTCTATGCCAGGGAACAGCGCCTGACCCAATCTAATATTTTAGGGAAATGAGAGGAAAACGGATATACATACGTGGGATATTTTGTTATCATTGATGCTTATAAAAAATGGGCAGAGATAGAGTGTGGCCTGAGCCATTTTAAAGACACACTTAAATTGTCTTTCCGTCACATAACACTTTTTTAGAAAATATCGACCCGATCGCACTCTGTGCAAAAATAGAACTTAGTGAGGCCCTTTTTAGAAACATCTAGATGTACAGCAATAAGTAGTTGGCTACAAATTCTCAACGAGCATACATTTAAGAATATGTATGAAAAAGCTTGAGATAAATGGCAAGCAAAAGAAGGCTTACATATCTCAAGCGCGGTCTGGAACAGAATTAATAAATTCAACATAACATTACTAAGAGGTGCCAATTTTAGGAAAATTCAATTTTTAGAACAAATGGGTATTATACAGGACCCTGACATTTCTACATAGTATATATCCCCAAACTGAGGATACATGCTTTCGGTGTTCAGCAGAAGAAGGGGATACATGGACTCACGTTGTCTGGGACTGTCCAAAAATGAAACAATTCTGGGAAGAAATTGAGAAATATTGTATATATAAGCTAGGTCCTATGATAGCTATCGATAGATACTTTGCAATCCTTGGGTGTTCCCCAAATATAATTGTTAGTACTACACAAGCGAAAGGTCTATACATGATGGCCCTAGTAGCGAGATCAGTAATACTTCAGAATTGGCGAAGCGAGGACATACCTACATTTTTACTGCTGACAGTCAAAATGGCATAAAGTCAGAGAATTCGAGAAACAGTATGCCTTACGCTTTGGCTCGTATGGAAAGTTGAAGACCCACTGGTAGTCAATAGGAAGTTAGCCAGTAGATAATCAAGATCAAATATAAAGTGGTCACTATTTAATTTAGTTATCTGTAGTTCTTATTGGGAAATGTACAATATGTGTTTTTAATATCTCGTTTTAAGTAATATCCTCTTTTTATAAATGGAGTTTACTGTATTGATTAATCATGTATGTTGGATGATATGTGTCAACTAAAAAAATGTAATATCATAAACACTTTTGTATATGTCTTACTGCGCAACAAACTCTCATTAAAAGTAAAAAAGTATATAAATATTTTTGACCGAGAATGCACAGTTCTCCAAAAATTAAAATTGGACCCATAATGCACAGTTCTCCAGAAATCAAAATGGATACATTCTCTCCTTAGAGTGCAGGTCTGGCTAACCCAAACCACAGGTGTGTCTCGCTTTTCCCTATACTCCTCTTCAAGCCCTTCTCCTAATCTAATTGGAGGGGGGCTCCCATCTGGCCGGGGATCGAGGAAGTGGAGGCTGGCTTCGGTCCTGTAACATCTGTGCTTCTACGTTTGAAATCCAGTTTATCTCCCCAGCTCCTTTCTTGTTCCTAGCTTCTACAGGAATCAAATCTCCTCCCAGCAAATGGCTGTATTGTTTCAGCCCCAGGCCTCTTCACACCTACTCAGGGAGCAGCTTGGCACAGACTGTCAGTGGCTGGCCAATCAGAGAGGCTACTACAGGGCTGTTTTAGGTGACTTCAGGATAGTAAGTTCTAAAATTACTTTCCTGCAGTATTTATAATGCATTGGACCATGATAAGTTGTTGAATGTATTGTAACTATTATTTTGATACTTTGAATTATGTTGCTAGCTACTGCCAATCAAAAGTTAGACTACATTAAAGTTTAATAAAGCCTTCTCATGCCATGTTAGCCTATGAAGCTAGTGGCACTACAATGGGGAAAAAACAATGTTGGCTGTTTTTACCCCACAAGGGCATACATAACATATTTTATAATGTCGATCCTTTATATAACAAGTCACCGTACCCTGGGGACCCCTAGGGTAGTGTTGCACTTTGGAAATACTTTTAATTCTATAGTCAAATTTGGACACCGTTTTATTTTAAAAACCAGCCTACAGAGCAGGCTTTAAAATCTCACCAGAGACTACAGCAAAACCACTGGGTATCTAAACATGCACGCCCTACCATATACTAGGGACTTACAGGTAGGTTGTCTTATCCCATTATAATTACACCAGTTACCTTATACCTTTTAAAGAGGGAGCACTGGCCCTTGGCCTAGTTAGGAGAGCCCAGGGCACTTTCAGAGTCTATAACCACCAGTATCAGTCAAAAGATTGAGGTGATCAGGGCAAAAATTATGATTTTCCTAGAGATATGTCATGGAATGCCTTGTTGACTTGCAATGCCATTCTAATGTAAAGTAGGGGGTTCCTTATTTCATATACAGGGCTTGTTAGAACTGGGGGTCTCTAGTTGGCTGAGGTAGGTACCTTAGTCCAAATAGGGACCCTTGCTTCTAAGTAAGGGAAAGGAAGGACACCTTCTCAGATAGCCCCTTCTCACCCCCTCGATAGCTTGGCACGAGCAGCCAGGCTTATCTTCAAGGCAAATGTGTAAAGTATTTGCAACCACACTCTCAGTAACCTAGTGATGACACCACAAATAGACTCCACACGAGTTTCATAAAAACAATTATATGTTTATAAAAAAAAGGCACCAGTCCGCGCCTGAATGCTGCCGCCTGCCAGGAGATGCTGCCATACTCCAACAGGTATGTCCTGCGCTTAGAATGTCCTATTCTAGAAAAAGGCTGTTGCAATTGGGATGCGTATCTTCCTGTCCTGGGGGAGAAATAATCTTCAAGTAGTGGAGACCCTCTTAGCTGGGAACTGCCCTCACTGTGGCTGGCCATTAGTAGAAACGACACCAACCTTGTGCGCCCTACACGCCGACTCGACTATGAAGCTTTCAGGTAAAGGACAGTCTGCTGGGATAGAGAAGAAGTCCGAGCGGGAGCTAGTTGTACCCTTCAAGGGGCTGTATCTTAATGTCTGATCTATCCCAAAACACATGGCAGAAATTTGGGACTTGTTAGATGACGCCAAACCGGATATCTGTCTTTTTACTGAGACATGGCTGAATAACGCTGCTATATCAGCATTGGCAATGGCCTTCCCCGCGGATTACTCTGTTGTCCGTTTAAACAGGTTAGGAAAGAGGGGTGGAGGTTTGACAATTGCCACATGTCCCCCTTATCATATTAAGACCCTTGACACTGTTTCCACCTCAATCTAGAGCTGTTGATCTTCAGAGTGCAGCAAGCCCAAATGATTGCCTGGACGGGAGCTCTAGTATATCATCCTCCGGGTGGAAACAAGAGAAAATTCTGCAGATCAGCATGGTTGGCCCCATATACGCTGCAAACAGATAAGTTCCTACTCGTAGGGGACTTTAACCACCATCTGGAGGCTCTCGCTGATGTAGTCGGCCTGCCTGCCTGCAGCTATGGAATCTCTCGATCTCTCCTCAAGAGTAGTTAGCCCCACACACATGGCGGGTCATGTATTGGACACCTTCTTTACCAATATTCGAGAACTTGTACTGGAACCCCCCGAGAGGGTAGGATGGACGGACCACTCAGTATTAAGCTTCTCCTGGGCCCCCACAAAATTGTGCGGTCTTCCGCAACCTCGCAAAGACATTCGCAGATCCTGGAAAAAGGTGACAGCCTCTGCCTTTAACAGTGCCTATACTCCTCCTGTATTTATGAACTGCAACAACTGTGACACCACTTTAGAAATTTTTGAGAACTCTATAACAGATGTCCTCGACTCTATTGCATCTCTGAAGATGGTGAAAGCCAGGCCAGGGTAGCCCCTGCTCCATGGTACACAGACACACTCAGGAGGGAAAAAGCCCTCTGTAGGTTTAAAGAAAGTAAATGGAGAAAATCCAAATCTGATCAAGACGAATTGCGCTATCGAGAGGCCCATTGAATTTATTTAAATAGTTGTAACTCAGCAAGGAGAGCCTATTTAGGCTCATGTACCATGGGAGAAAAAGACTCCTTGCGGGAGCTTTTTGCCATCCTGAAGGAGTTCACTAATCCACAGGCGAATAATCCGCTCCCGCCACCCACACAGGAACTATGCGAGCACTTAGCGACCCACTTCACTAATAAGATCGATGTGATATATATCGCTCCTTCAGGCCTGAAGAGGACGTTACTGAGAGAGCCTCTCTCCAGGTAAGCCCCTGCTCCCCGAGCCTAGAATTCTTCCCCGATATTGCTGGTGAGCAGGTGGGTGTTTTATTATCTCAGGCAAAATTGGGTTCTCCATTAGACCCGGTACCACCTACGGTTATGTCGGAACTTACCCCGGTCTTCTCACTAGCGATGGCTACTTTTCCACGCAAATGGAAAAAAGCACGCATCAAGCCCCTGCTCAAAAAGGCTTAAGCAGACCCTACTGATCTACAGAACTACAGGCCGATCTCCCTTCTTCCTTGTTGTTCTAAAATCATGGAGACACTAATCAAGCAACATCTTTCTGGCTATCTGGAACAGAACAAAGTACTAGATTCATCCAAGTCAGGCTTCCGTGCATCCTATAGCACCGAGGCCGCATTACTGGAGGTCACTGACACATTAAGGATGTCATTGGATAGGGACTCTCCAGCTATATTAGTGCTGCTCGATCTGTCAGCAGCCTTTGACACCATCTCTCATCGTATCCTGTTGAACAGGCTCCGAGAGATCGGTGTCAGAGGACTGGCCTTTAAATGGATTCAGAACTATCTGTCCGACAGAACACAATGGGCCCAGTTGGACTCATTTGTGTCACATAAGACATAGGTGGATAAGGGGGTTCCACAAGGTTCACTATTGAGCCCCACTTTGTTCAACCTATATGTCGCCCCCTTGGCTTCAATCATCAGGCACTGTGGGTTTGAAACCATATCCTACGCTGATGATACACAGCTGATAGTTCACATAGAGGATAACCCTGCAGCAACAAAAGTCATGTTCATAAACTGTATGACTAGCATAGCAAGTTGGATGAGGAAGAACGTTTTGCAACTTAACTCCTCCAAAACAGAGATATTGCTGTTTGGTAAGGCAGAAGAACTATGGACCTCTGACTGGTGGCCATTAGAACTAGGAGAATCTCCCTCCCCAAGAGGGTGGGCCAAGAACTTAGGCATTAGAATAGATAATAAGCTATCAATGGAAGAACAGGTGAAGACTCTGTCAGGCACTTGTTTCGGGACCATGCGGCTGCTCAGAAAGATCTTCCCCTGGATCCCACTTAACGCTAGAAAGGCCCTCATTCAGTCGCTCTTAGTCAGCTGCCTTGACTATGACAACTCCTTGCTGGTAGGAATCAGGGAAGACCTGTTATCTAAACTGCAGGTTGTTCAAAATACGGCAGCTCGTCTTGCCCACAATAAACCAGCACAAACTCCCTCCCTACCTCTCCTACGCCAATTACATTGGCTTCCCATCAGGAAAAGAGCTATCTTCAAGTTGCTATGCATGGTCTTTAAGACCCTTCACGGGATGGGACCTGCATACCTGACTAATACAATTGAACGCCACCAACCCATACGACAACTAAGATCCAGCAACCGCACTTTGCTCTGCATTCAGAGAATAAGGAAAGCCAAAATGGGTGATCGCATGTTTTCTTATCTGGCCCCTAGACATTGGAATGGGCTCCCTGAACAAATTCGTACCTGCCCCAATCTATCTCAATTTAAACAAATGCTTAAGACCTGGCTATTTTAAAGATCTCATTTCATACATGGTCTCTCTTCTCTGGCGCCGAGAGATCCCCCTTGGCATGATTCGTGTGCCATACTAATGAGTCTGAAGTAAAGTAAAGATGAGACAACACAATAACAATCCAATATATGCGTATTTGTAATATTTCACCTTGCCAGTTGTTAGGCCAGCAAGCCCTTGTAAGTTCTTGCAGTATTAATGAGCAATTCATGATGATCCAATGCAGTCCTAATGCAATGCTATGCAGTTCATAGTAAAAGAATCAGGCACTTGGTCATGTAAAAATAATGCAGTTCGTTATGCAACAATCAGGCAGTTCGTAATGCCAAAATAATGCAATTCGTAATGCAACAATCAGGCAGTTCGTAATGCAAAAATAATGCAACCATCCAGCAGTTCGTAATGCCAACAATAATGTACTCTGTCACTGATCGCGGTGCTCTGGATGGTCTCTATGCCACTCTTACTGGCACACGGTCAGCTACTACCAAAATATACACTCCGGCCCCGGTACTGCCACTCCTCGGCAAGTACGGGTCGCGATACAAACTTGAGTGGATGCTCGCGCTGCAAAGATGTGAAAGGTTGAGACCGTTTCTGTCGTAGCCCGCACCAGGCCCCAGACGTGACACATGCACGCTTGCTGAGCGTTACGTGTGGGGTACGATCTCACTCTCCTCTCCTCACGGCTTGGGCCTCCGATGTGACTTTGTTGATCTTAAACAGTGGAGCACGGGCCCCCGAAGTGATGGTTCGAGGACTCTCTTAGTCAAAGGCAGGCTCGGGCCAGCGGCGGTGAATCCTCACAGCTCCTCTGGGGATACCGGTCCGGGCCGATGGCAATGACGATCGCAGCACTTCTGGTCATGCTGTTGATCATCTCAGAGAACACGACTGCTCCGGGACACATCGTCACAGGGCAATTTCTCAAGAAGGTCTCAGGCTGCAACAGAGCACACGCACACAGCGTCGCTGAGACTCACTCAAGCTCCGGGTGAGCACGATCACAGGGCAATCCTCACGAAGTTCTCAGGCTGCACAAAGCAGACGCACACAGCATCACTGAGACTCACTTGGACTCCAGGTGCCCACAATCACAGGGCAATTCTTACTAGGGTCTCAGGCTGCAAAAAGCACTCACACACAGCGTCGCTGAGACACCTTTGGAAACTTTTATGTTCCTGGGTTTCCACAACAGGGAGCCAGCTCTCCTCGGGACCTTGGGGACAAGTTACTTCAGACACAGCACACAGCAAAGTCCTTTCAAGCAGGGGGACACAGCACACAGCAAAGTCCCTTAACCTCTCCTTGGTTAAATCAGCAAACTGCAGGCCAGCCCCAGAACACACAGCAAGTGTCAATCCTTTCCTTCAGTCTCTTCAGCTGTTTCTTCCTAGGCAGAGGTTCCTCTTGACCACAAAGTAGTTTCAATCTTTTTCAGTCTTGATCAGTTCCAGTCCAACGTCCAGAGGTTTCAGCTCTCATAGTTATACCCCTAAATGTCTTTGAAGTCTTTGTGTTAAGGGGGGCACTGACCCCTGTCCAAACCAGTTCTGGGTGTCTCCCTGCCACTGACACCTTCTTCCTTTGATAGTGGGGGTCTGGTTCCTTAATCACTCAGCAGGAGATGGAGCCATTGTTTTATGGCAGCAGCCCAAGCCTTTTCACCTCCAGGGGCTATTCCTCCCCCCTACACTCCAGATGCAGGTCAGCTTGTTCCTGTCTCAACTCCTTCGTCAAGACATTCCCCAGAGCCTATCACATTCAAATCCAGACAGTCAAACCACAACCAGGCAAGACACACAGAAAAACAGCCACTTCTAAAAACGTGGTTTCTTAACACACAATGCAAAAACCACCTTCACAAAAAGATGTGTTATTAAATTGTGAGATCAGGCACACTAAACCTCACCCCCATCTTAAGTCTATGGGAAGATAGGCTGGAAACATATTACACAGCCTTCCTCATTCTGTCCTATGAGCAAGATGGCCTTGCAACAGTGAAAAACGAAATGGAAAGTATTTCACTGTCAGGACATGGTACATGTCCTACCTTTCAAATACACAGCACCCTGCCCAGGAGGTTACCTTGGACCTACCATAGAGGTGATGTGCATAAAAAAGGAAAGCGTAAGGCCTGGCAAGTGGGCGCACTTGTCAGGACAACATGGCAGTTTAACAAACTGCACGCAGGCACTGCAGTGGCAGGCCTGAGTTCTCTCTTTAGGTCTACTTGTGTGAGTGGCACAATTAGTGCTGCAGGCCCACTAGTAGCATTTGCATTACCAGCCCTGGCACACATAGTGCACTTTACTAGGGACTTTCCTAGTAAGGCAAACAGACCAATCATGGACAACCAATTACCATTACACTTTACACAGGGAGCACTTGCACTGTGACACTGATCAGCAGTGGCAAAGTGCCCAAAGCATCTAAGTTGGCAAAACCATTTCAGAAAAAAGGTCTAGGGGGAAGGCAAAAAGTTTAGGGAACTATAGCCAAAAAGGACCAAACATCCAACGATATCTTATTTTTACACGCTGCTAAAAGTGCACAAAGCCCAGAGACCACCGCCTGGTAGACCTATAATATCTGGTCTAGGTTCTCTTCTGGAGCCTTTATCTGCATTCGTGGATAATTTTTTTAGACCAATTGTGCACACTATGCCCACATATTTGCAGGACACCAAAGATGTGTTACGAGTAATACCAGAGATTGATTAAGATATCGAAACAGATTTTCTGGTCTCCTTCGACGTTGAGTCTCTATATACTTCTATTCCCCAGGATGAGACATTAGAGACCATTATGTCCATCCTGGGGGAGACAGAACTGGATTCTATCACACCGGTTCAATTTATAATGGCACTGACAAGACTCGCGATAAACGAGAATTTTTTCACATAGGAGGATACGATCTACCTCCAGGTATCGGGGACCAGCATGGGCAGTATTTTTGCGCCAAGCTTGGCTAACGTCTATGTTCATGTTTTTGAACAACATCATGTTTTGACATCTACTAATCCTTTCTTTTCATCAATAAAATGGTGGAAAAGATATATAGGTGAGGTGCTTGTTGTATGGAGATGGGACAGAGAATCGATTCTACAATTCCATCAGTGGCTGAATACCAGGAATCGTTATTTGCGACTTACAGTAGAGATCAGTAAGGACAGGCTTGCTTTTCTGGATCTCTCTATTTATGCCACCCCTGCAGGACTAGAGAGTGAACTACTTCGCAAACCTATGGCCAGGAACTCTCTGTTATTGTATGAGAGTCAGCATCCCAAAGCCCTTCGGGACAACCTGCTGTCATATTGCTACTGATATTCTGAATACTGTGTTAAGTTAGCGTAGGCACATTTAATGTTTAAACGCCATTTTCCTTTTTGCTGCTTCTGCACACGTTACATACTTGTTGATATAGCTTTCACCCTAGTCGTTTACTTGAGAATAATATGTTATTGCCTTCAACTCAACGTTGCTTAATAAATAATGTCTGTACAGTGAGTGCTGAAGCGACAAGGATAACAAGACACAAATTGTTGTGAGAACTGATCTCCGCACCTCCATAGACATAACATGGCTCCTGCCAGATTCTGGCTTTAGGCGGGTTTTGATATAATGCAATGTTCAGAGCACAAAAACACACTTGATGCTGTTCGCATGCAGAGAGAGCTGGTGTATGCTGATGTGATCTCTTCATTCTAGGATCCTGAGGTATGGGCCCGCCCTAATTCAACCCAAAGAGACCTTCTTAGCTATTAATATAATATGTGAGTTAGGGAGGGTGAGAAATAAGTGTTGTTAACCCTTATTCATTTACAGCATGTTAACATGCTGTCACCATTTGCTTTCTATGGACTAGTGACTATGCTGATAGCTTTGCTTCTGATAATATGTTTTTCTTGTATTATCTAAGATACTGCGTCTGAGAAAACGGCATTAGTAAATAAATATTTCAAATGTGCACGTGTCCTCATTTACTCTACGTTCTGGTTTGAAATGATTGTATAACGAAAGAGTGCTCATGTGTTCCACGTAACCTGAGGTACTGTAAGTTCATGTTCTGGTCACCAGCAGACTCGACTACGGCAACGCACTCTATGCCGGAATAAACAAAAACCTCATCCGCAAGCTACAGAACATCCAGAACGCCGCCGCAAGACTGGTCCTCAACCTGCCAAAACACTGCCACATCTCCCAGCACCTGCGCACACTCCACTGGCTCCCCGTCAAGGCGAGAATCACCTTTAAGATGCTCACCCACGCACACAAGGCCCTCCACGGCACCGGACCAGCATACCTGAACAGCCGACTCAAATTCCACGCACCCCAAAGGACCCTACGATCAGCCCAGCTTTCCTACGCTGTGGTCCCCCGCACCAGAAAGACCAGATCGGGAGGCCGCTCCTTCTCCTTCCTCGCGGCCAAAGCATGGAACGTCCTTCCGCTCCACCTCAGACAGACAACATCGCTCCCCATCTTTGCAAGAAACCTCAAAACCTGGCTCTTCGACAGACGCCCTCCTTGATGGAATGGAACCTGCACCCCCCCCCCAACCCCCCCACCCCTAGCGCCTTGAGACCCTTACGGGTGAGTAGTCGCGCTTTAACAAACTCCTGATTGATTTGATTGATTGGTTTGTCTAAACATTGGGAGTTTGTTATGACCAATGAGACGCTGTAGCTAGCTCGGTAAGGGGTTTGTTGGGTACTGAGGTGAGTTTTGGGTCACCCTAATTTGCCGAGGTTCCAATCCTCTGTGCACAGTTCTGTGGGAGAACAGAAACCCTGCTACATGGCGCCCATACGTTGGTGGTCTTATATCATGGCACTCGAGTAGTATATCGTTCAAACCTTAACCCCTTCACTGTCGTTTCCGGAAAACGGTGGTGTCGGTGAAACCTACCTATTTTTTTAAATAGGTCTTTTTCTAGCTTGAATCTATCTGAAACGGTTTCTTTGACTTACTACCCAGTTGTGCTACAAAGTTTTCTTTGTTTTTCAGTAGTTCCGGTGATATCATGGCTGTGGCCATTGCGCAGCATAGTCGCATTGCGGTGCGCAACCATTTACAGGCTTTCCAAGTCCCTTTGGAAGGCTTGGCTGTGATTTTGGTGGTGTGTGCAGATCCGGCGTACCCCTTTGAACTGTTTTACTCGTGGGTAACGTTTCCGGAAGTGGACGCAAATTCTGGTGTGTTCCTCACCTACACACCCTCCCCTGTACCGGCTGAGTATACACCGTACAGGGCACTGGAAATACCTATTGATCATTGGCAGCATCGAGGTTGGTTTGATGGTGCCCTACCCCACTCTTTGTCCGCTGCGAGGTTAGGTCCTTTATCCATTCCAGGCACAAATTGGCCTGCATTGGGGGGACTCACCCCGCACCCGAATCACGGCGCTTGTCCCCTTGCGGATATTCGCAGACTACACGTTGTCTCGATTGCTGTGATTCGAGCATTAGTGCAATACATAGGTCGTCATATCCCGGGAGGTCCCCCGGGGGGTCCGGCCGTTCAAACGGAACATGGCGGTTTAAGGCTTAATCCGGTTATGGTCAAGTCGGTTTTTGGTAAACGCCCCGATGATAAAGATGATTTTCCTTTCTGGCTTGCCGAGAAATTTGACCAACTGGAGCTGTGTTTCCGAATTCTACTCCTGCTGATAAACATAGAAAGTTGATGATTACTTTGCCTAAGGATTTAACTCCTGAACTAATTGACTGTGAAAGCTGGGGAAAAACTTTTGTGGCCGTTTATATGAGGTGTTTCGGCACCCCGTCTATGTCCGTACTGCCTACGATCGTTAAGCGTGTTCAGGATGATCACGGACCGGAAGCAGCGGTTGAATTGGGTATGCGCCTGTGTGGTTCTTTTGAGATTGTTAGCGATCGCATACTCTCCAATATAAAAGGAGATGCTGTGAACTTTCAGGTGTCGAATGCTTTGGCTGCTCTGCCCGATGCCGATAAACCCCGACAGTTAGCGAAAATAGTTGTGGCCGCTTATAAAACGATTGGCCGCACTAGTAAGGGTCTGAAATATTTTGCTGTCAAGGAGAAAAAACAACCACAAGGGCAGTCTGCTACAGCAGATGTCCAACCCAAGTCCAAAAAACAAAATTGGCCTCAAAAACAGAAACAGGGGAAGCAACAACAGCAAACTCAGGATTCTTATCCTGCGCCACAAGTTCCTGCGCCAACAGAGAGAGTTTAGGATTTGCGCGACCGCGCGATGATTAAATCACCTGATCGATTTCAGGTTTCTGATCAACGCTCTCCTCGTTCCTTTCAGGACTCATCGGCCCCGAAGACCGGTGGAGGAGGAGGCGGACGGGGACGTGGTGGCCAACAAGGACGTGGTCAGCCCCGCCAAACAGAAGGCGCAGGGAAGCAGAAGGATTCTACGCCAAAGAGACCGCAGTTTGCGAAAAAGAAAGTCGCAGCCTTAACAGTGCATCGATAGGCCACAGATAGTGAGAACGCGGCTTCGGAATCTGACGTGGGCTCTGACCTTGCTGGACAGCGCGGCGGAGATTACCATAGTGAGAGAGGCGCTGCGTCCACTACTGAGGGTGACAGCGACTGATGTCTACGTTGTAATAGAAACAGCCGATACAAGACTCCCCCTGAAAGACTATATGAAATTGTCCTGTTGATTGAAGGTGACATACAGCGTACCATAAAAGGGGTATTTTGGGAAAATCTTTCTTCTACTTATGATATTTTGCTTTCGGAGGCTGACTGGCCCCCACCTTTTGTGCTCGCGGCGCCGCGAGGGGAGGAGGTAATCCTCCCCAGTTTCGCGAACACTGTCTCGAAAGAGAATGCGCAGCATTTTGCAGAAGAGTGGGCTCGGGCTCTCGCGCCGGCTGTGTACCGTAACCAATGTGGTTGGGATAAATTGTCCCCTTGCCACGAAATTCCATTGCGGTCTCAGCCGCAGCCTCAACCTCAATATCCCATTCGGCGTGAAGCAAAAGCTTCCGTCGCGGAAATCCTTGAACAATTGGAATATCAGGGAGTTATTGAAACGTGTGTGTCACCGATGAATAATCCTCTTTTTACTGTGACCAAGCCTGACGGTTCTTATCGTTTGGTATTGGATTACCGGCATTTGAACTCGCATTGCCGTAACTGTGCGGTAAAGAATACTCACGGCTCTGCCCTAGTGGATAGTCTAGTGCGTAAGCGTTTTAAAACAACGCTTGACATTTCCAACGGTTTTTATGCCCACAGATTGGATAGCTTTAGCTCCCTATGGACCAGTTTTACAAGCGCTGGAGTACAAAAACAATTCCGGCGTCTCCCGATGGGCTATAAACATAGTCCTGGTATATTTACCGCCCGCATAGTCTCTCTTCTTGAGAGAATCGACCCAGATGCTTGTTTGTATGTGGATGACATATATCTCACTGACGACGAGATTTGGGAGCATCTATGTCGAGTTAATTCTATTATTTGTAACTTTGCAGATATGGGTTACAAATTTAATTTTGCAAAATCGCACATTGCAGAGTACACAGTGTTGTTCCTCGGCTATGAGCTGAACAGTGAAGGTAGAGGTTTGGCTCCTCACTTCTTGGAGAAATGCGCACAGTTGCGCGCTCCTACAACACAGAAAAAATTACAATCTTTGCTGGGCTTTTTAAATTTCGGGAGGACATACATTCCGGAATATGCCCAGCGTATCAAACCTTTGTATCTTTGATACAACCAACTTTCTCGAAATCATGCTGGCTGCCTGAGCACTCAGCCATTTTGCAATCTTTGCAGGCTGATCTGCTAGCTTCTAAATTTCTATTGACTCGTGATAACCACACTAACCTGGTGATAAGAATTATTTCTGGGACGGTGGGTTTCACGTACCTGACTTTTAATGAAGGAGACACAGTACCTATTGCTTACAAGTCACACTTGTACACTTCGGCTGAAATGCGATTTCCACTGTGGAAAAGGTTTTAACAGCTGTGCAGATGGCGATTCTTAAAGAACGTGCGCTGTCACAGGGAAAACGCATGTTGGTTGTTACACCATGTCCTCATTTGGAGGGGGTTACAAAAGCAAGTGTACCAAATTCAAAGGCTTTGCACCCTCGGTGGATTCAATGGGCTGCTTCCTTGACGTCCACGGATGTCACGTTTATTTTTGACGCCTCATTACGGTCGCAGGAGTACTTGCAGTATGAATTTGTTCATCCGGCTCCTCTGGCAATGCGACCTTTGGAGGATTTCCATTGCATCATTTACACTGATGGTTCGGCGCAGGTTGCGCATGGCTCTAAACACGCCTACGTTTCCGCATGCGCCATTGTGGTCGGTGCCATGGTGAACGATGAGTTCAAGTCCATGGTGGTACAATCGCAGACTCTAGGAGACTGCACTACACAATTGGCAGAGCTTCGTGCTCTCTTACTAGCGTTGGAGTACGCAGATCCATGTGTGACAACTCTTATTGTAAGTGATTCTTACTACTGTGTGCAATCTTACAATGAAAACTTGTTCTTTTGGATTCAAAATGAATTTCGTGATTCCAAGGGTAGCACAATAAAACACAAGATGATCTGGGTTCGAGTGGCAGAGCTTAAGGCTCAATTGCCGCTTGTTTTTGTAATTCATACTCTCGGCCACCAGCGTGTGGGAGTCCACGCTGTCGGTAACTCGCTTGCTGATGAAGCGGCAAAATTAGCGGTGTCTACATATTTAGTTGCAGCAGTTACACGGTCCAAAAGTAAGATTGGAAATGATATCTTGGCGGCAGTAGCTGCCACTGAGAAGGGAGGTAAACATCCTGCGGGATTCCCTTCGAAGTACAAATACCACTTAAGTCCCGAAAAGGTTCCTTTTGTGACAATACCTGAAGTTGGAGAACGTTTGATTGCCAACTCGGACCGCAGGTCTGCCTTGATTACAGCGGCTCATGAAGGCGTGGCATCTGCGCATGCGGGCGTCTCGGCCACTGTAACTCAATTACAGCAGTGTTTCTGGTGGCGGGGACTGTACAAACAGACGCGCGAATATGCCCTTCAATGTGACATTTGCCAGCAGATTAAGCCTTCAACTGCTGTGCGTCCGCCACAGACACAGTTGTACATATCGAATAAACCACTCGGATGTGTTTATTTGGATCACTGCGGTCCTTTTTCCTCTGACACTGCGTATAAGTACATCTTAGTTGCAGTTGATTCATGCACACGCTTTGTATGGGTATGGCCCCATCGCAGCGCTGATTCGCGGACTGTCATCAGAGATTTGCGTGTCTTTGTGGGAATTTTTGTCTGTGGTACCTTCCATTCGGATCAGGGTCCTGCTTTCGCCTCTAAGGTGTACAAGGATGCCATGGCTTCGATGGGGGTCCAAGTCAAGTTTTCGTCTCCCTACAGACCTGAGGGTAATAGTGTAGTGGAACGGATGAACCGCGACTTAAAGCAAACTTTGACAGCCCGGGTTATAGGCACTGGCAGAAACTGGCTGACCCACCTCAATGGCGTGCAGCGTGCTCTAAATAATCTCCCTAGAAGGTCTCTGGGTGGGCGGACCCCATACGAAATGTCCTTTGGCATCAAGATGTACGTCCCTGACCTTGACGGTCTAGACTGTGTGGTTCGCGCCACTTCCTTTGACGCAGATGAACATTGCAATGTTTTACAGAATCTACAAAAGACCAGAGACAGTCTTGCAAAGGAACATTTGCCCTCCACATCGGATGTTGCGCTGCAGATCCCGGTAGTTGGCTGGCTACCCCAAGTAGGAGAACTGGTTCGTGAGAAGATCGACAACAAGAAAGAATTTGGTCCTTCCTATCGAGCTCCGGTCCCTGTACTTGGCGTGAAGGGTACAAGAACAGTCATTTTACCCCCTCTTCCAGGTCGTAAAGAAAACAGGTTTATCTCCATTGACAATGTCAAGGTACACAGAATGGCTGATTCTTCTTAGTATGACACCAGCAGTATCCTGTCCGTCTATGGTGAGAAATTCTGTGTTGGCTACTACTTCAAATCCTGAACCTGATGTGGCCATCGAATTACCTGCACTTTCCAGTCCTTTATTAAGTACTTTGCCTGGCACTGACCATGATGATGTCGATTACACTTATCCCACTGACTTATCGATGCCTGACCTACAAGCCCGTTTGGCCACTGAATCGAGATTTTCATTTGACTCTGTTTCCCTTGCCTCGAAGAAACCCTCACGATTTGCTGTTTATGCCACATTATTTAAAAAACATTTTTTGATTCCCCCTTGGACATACATTTGGCTGATTCTTTTTTCAGTATACCTTTTTATGTCAATTGGTTTTGTGTTTTATTTTTTTCGACTCATCAATGGACACTATGTCGAGGAAAGAACATGCATTACACATCTCAATGGAACTTTGGCCCCACTTTCCTCGTCACATTCTGCACACAGATTGAAAAGAGACTTGACTTTGGTTAACATCACTGCCTGGCCAGTCCTTGATGGTATAGTGTGGGATGCAGTTAGATTTCAAATTCATGGCCCTACCGAAGTCGTTAACGTTCCTAATGTCCTTAGAGTAAATATGGGGGATGTAGTAAAACAAAACATTCGTTCTGATGACTGGGATGTTAATGCAGTAGAAAGTTTGTTTTCTGATTTACAATACTACGCTGCCTTTGATGCTGAGGATTTATATTTAGAATCTGCTAATTATGGTGATTTGTTTTGCTTCCAACATTATGGAAATCACTTCTTACATAAAACATCATCCCGGAGGGATACTGTTAATTTTACACAGTGGGAACATTGCCCAGCCCCTGCACAAGGCAGTTCTGAAACATTTCTGAAGAAGTATACATATTTCACTGACTTTAACCAGTCCAGTCCCGAGTCCTTTTATTTTAAAGTTATAAAGAGGCCAATGTCCAAGGTTAGACTTACCGATACTAAGTTATTGTATTCGAAGTCCTTCCTTGATCAGTTAGTTACTGGAGGCTACGAAATATGGAAGGAAACCATAGACCTTAAATCGGTTTGGGGTTCAAGAGCCTGGCAGGTACAAGGCACTGAGGCTTTGCACCGTGCTTGTCTCATCCCGAATCATATGTTGTTTTTGAATGAAACAATTTCCCAGACCACTTGCTTTGGATTGGTTACTTCTAAAAAATTAAATACCCCTACCATCCCAGATTTGGAGGAATATAATGGCTGGAGTAATTTTACTCATTTGTCCATTAATGAATTACAGGCCCTTTTCCTTAATTCTTCCTTTAACATTTCCAGGTTGGATCCAAAAGGTTGGCTGCTTTGGCACCGTAGTGCTGATTCTTGCCAACAACATTTTTTGGGTTTAACTGACGGTTTTAAAATGGTTAGATCGGATCCCCGTTTTGACATGGTCCACACTGTCACAACTTATTCTGTTGGCAAGTTGTGTCAGAATTGGATGAAACATTCTACTTTACCTGCAGTTAAAAGTCACCTTTCTAAACTGAATGCAGACATGGATTTAAATGATTTCATTAAAGGCCCGGCTAGTGGTAGGTCGAAAAGGTGTATATATGCTATTTACAATGAAATTTGGAAAACATCACAGGTCGAGGCTGCTACACGCCTTAGAGCTATTGATCAAGCTAATCTTGAGAAAGTGCTTGCAGTAGTTGATAATAGTATTAACATGCTTTCCTCCCAAATTTACACATTAGATAATATTGTGTCCTCCGTTGTGGATATTGTGCATGATGAAGTGTCAGTATTATACCATGGCCAGAATCAGTTGCGTTCAATCATGCAATTTGCATGGACCCTTCAAACGCTGAAAAATGGTAAGGTGCCATGGACGTACATGAACGTTTCTTCTCTCTTTGCCCCATTTAATTTGACTGACAAGCAACGCTTGCTTTCCATGCGTGATGCTTCTTTTTCTATGTTACATATTGAAAGATTAGAGTCTTTGCCTTTTTCCGTGGCAGAGGCCACTGCTGCAACGTGGCTTATCCACGGTTTAATAACGCTGCCTTTTGCTTTATATAAATTCACAAATTGTATGCGATATGTACCCATTGGTCGTTATGAACCATTAGGTAGCGGTTTCCTTCATGAAGTCTGGTCTCTTCCATACACTTACAGATGTTTGAGGGATGATCAGGAGGTTTATCTGAATGGGGAGGAGTGTACTGAGACACCAGATCATTCATTGATGTGTAGACACATACAATTGCACGGTTCATGTAACCAACACCGACCAAATTTAGCTTGTGTTTTAAAAGGCACACCAGTTCCTGCTATCATCCCCACGTTTACCTTATTGGGGAATGGTAGTTATTTACTTTTAAATAATGAAGATTGTTGTGGGTTAATAAAAGGTGTTCCTTATATAGTAACCGTAACTGAACGTGTAATATGCTGCAGAAATGTTCTGTATCCACCCACACATGAATACAGGGAGGCCTCCATCTGGCCGCTCATCCCAACCTTGAGAGCTGATTTCAGCGGCAAGAGCAGAATAAGGGCTCTTTTGTCCCAGAAAGAAGTGGCCTTGAGTTCGGCTCGTGAAACTTTAGTTCTTCACATAGCCAACACCCGTACAGAGGTTCAGGCCCTTTTAAATACTGATTTGCCTTTACATTTCGGCGAGATGGTTCGTACTATCTTTAACGCGTCCTCCACAACGGGCCTGGCGCATTTTTTTAAAACAGTTAGCAGCGGTCTCGTGACTTCCTTTGAAAAGATTTTTGGAGTCATTCCTGCTTTCTTTCATTCCATTTTTTCGACTTTGTTTGGTGGTTTCCCGGTTTTACTGGCATTAGCGGCAGGCGCACTAGTTGTTTTCTGTTTCTTTAAATATGGATGCCCTTCCTGTGCAAGGCGCCGCCCAGCCACTTCTGACGCTGTTCCGCAACCGGATGCTTGAATATTATGGCACACTGCCGCTCGCGATTTTGAGCACGGCATATGGATTATCATTTCGATTCTCCTATTTCACCTGTGTCCAGCCTGTGTTTCACTGCCTGACCTGTGATTTCGATTAGGCCATTGATTTGTGTCTCTGCGGACCGGTTTCTCCTGATGTCGATTTTAATCAGCTGATGAGTCCTATCGCTACTCACGAGTTGGTTTGTCCTGGAGAAAGGATTATGGCCTTAGCAGCGATGCATGGACTAATGGGTCCCTGGAACGTACTTGCAGCAGCGCAGGATTTCTTGGAACTGAGCTTTCTTGAAAACCCACCGAGTTGTCCTCTGATGGTGATAGAGGCTCTGGTACTAGAAGAACACGTATGTTCTTTTCCACTTTTAAATTGGATGGCTGAACTGTTTTCGGATGAAGACGGTGATTTCATGTTGGAGGCTGTTGCTGCTTATTTTGCATACACAGTCATGTCCTAGACACTTTTAGAACTTCCTACCTGGAATGACATGCTGATAACTAGCATTTCATTAACATTGTTTTGAAATATTGTGTCACGTTTTTTCCTACCCTTGCCTATTGACTTGAGCCAGTATAACTTTTTGGCTGTTTTGAATTTTTTTTTGCAATACTGCTATTTTTTTTTCTTCGATATTTCGTTGGTACAACAACCTCATATGTTGTTGAACTCTGCTCTCATGAGATGGCCCTTCTGTTATCTTATCTTGTCCGTACTCGGATCATGGGGGGGTGTCATATTGCTACTGATATTCTGAATACTGTGTTAAGTTAGCGTAGGCACATTTAATGTTTAAACGCCATTTTCCTTTTTGCTGCTTCTGCACACGTTACATACTTGTTGATATAGCTTTCACCCTAGTCGTTTACTTGAGAATAATATGTTATTGCCTTCAAATCAACGTTGCTTAATAAATAATGTCTGTACAGTGAGTGCTGAAGCGACAAGGATAACAAGACACAGATTGTTGTGAGAACTGATCTCCGCACCTCCATAGACATAACATAAGTGTAGCTCCTGCCAAATTCTGGCTTTAGGCGGGTTTTGATATAATGCAATGTTCAGAGCACAAAAACACACTTGATGCTGTTCGCATGCAGAGAGAGCTGGTGTATGCTGATGTGATCTCTTCATTCTAGGACCCTGAGGTATGGGCCCGCCCTAATTCAACCCAAAGAGACCTTCTTAGCTATTAATATAATATGTGAGTTAGGGAGGGTGAGAAATTAGTGTTGTTAACCCTTATTCATTTACAGCATGTTAACATGCTGTCACCATTTGCTTTCTATGGACTAGTGACTATGCTGATAGCTTTGCTTCTGATAATATGTTTTCTTGTATTATCTAAGATACTGAGTCTGAAAAGACGGCATTAGTAAATAAATATTTCAAATGTGCACGTGTCCTCATTTACTCCACGTTCTGGTTTGAAATGATTGTATAACGAAAGAGTGCTCATGTGTTCCACGTAACTTGAGGTACTGTAAGTTCATGTTCTGGTTTGTCTAAACATTGGGAGTTTGTTATGACCAATGAGACACTGTAGCTAGCTCGGTAAGGGGTTTGTTGGGTACTGAGGTGAGTTTTGGGTCACCCTAATTCGCCGAGGTTCCAATCCTCTGTGCACAGTTCCGTGGGAGAACAGAAACCCTGCTACACTGCCATATGGGCAATTTCTCCGTGTTCTGCGAAATTGTTCAACAACAGAAACTTTCGTCAAACATGCAGAGGGCTTATCCCAACAACTCCGAGCCAGACACTATCCGGGAAATTTGATTAAACGTTCGTTAAAGCGGGCGAATAATAACCATCGGGAAGCACTTCTTGAGCCTCCTTTGGAAAAGCTTCCTTTGAACCGCTTAACCTTTGTAAGTACTTTTAACACCAAGTCCAATCATATTCAGAGGATTGTTCGCCGACATTGGCGTGTCCTGAATTGTAGCAATGATAAGATCGAACCTCCATTGTTTGCTTTTAAGCGATCATGTAACATACGCGATCGCTTAATACACACCCGACCAAAAGAAATTTCCAAACAAGCAGTCGGGACGCTATGGGACTTGCCTGCAGTGACAGGACATCACCCTTTTGGATGTTGCTCGGTCTGTCTACAAACGACACATACGACACAAATAGACATAGGGCTGGAGCGACCTTGGGAGCAAATGCAGTTTACAAATTGTAACATCGCGCATGTGATTTACTTGCTAACTTGCCCCTGTTCGACCAAATATATTGGTATGACAACTCGTAAAGTACGAACACGGATGCTAGAACACAAAAGTGCATTTAGATGTAACAAAACTATAACCAGACTTACCAAGCATTTTGTAGAACAGAACCATGCAGAGGACGACTTTAAATGGAAAGTCCTGGAGAAACCATTCATATCATCACATATTGGTGACCTATCCAGGTACTTTTTCATGAAAGAACAGAAATGGATTTATAAGTTGTCTACACACACCCAAGGTCTCAATGACGAAATACCTTGGACCAGCCTTTAATGACTGGTAATGCGACTTGTTTCATAATAGGGTACTAACAGAATGTAATAAGACCGGTTTCAATGTATTCCCCTATTAGGTTTAAGAATCCATATGCTTGGGTGTTATGTTCTCTCACTAAAGTATCAACTGAATAACATCAGGTGTAATGTCTCGATATAACAGCACTTTGTAAGTCAGAGCACCCATGAAATCATGTGTGCCCATTCGGGCGGCTGATAAATGATAGTGGTGCAATGTATATACATGTGGTTTATAGAACACCACCTTTTCTGTTAAACTACGGAAGACATAGAGGTGATGTCACTCTGTAGTTCTAAACAGTTTAGTGATTTGGCGAGTTTATCGACACAATGCACAAAACTGTATGACTGGTCATATTTGCAAAAAACTAAGAAGGTCCATGTCGCAGTGTATGATAAGCTTCATTGAATTTCATCATGAATGTTAGTCCGCGGGACCGCGGATCACAAATAATCACAATTGTGAGAACACAACCTGTTTTGATAAAGTTTTTGTGAGTGAAAAACTACAGAAGACATAGATGTAGTTCTAAAAGGTTTAGTGGCGAGGCTGGCGACATAGTGCACAAACTGTATGATTGGACATATTTGCAAACAACAAAGAAGGTCCATCTTTTATTGTAAGGCTAGCTTCATTGAGTCGTAGCATGAACGAGAGGCCGAGGGACCGCAGGTTACTAAAACTACAATTTTGATCCTGCTGACGTCATCGAGTAATCCATTGTGTTCTCGCGGTATTGGCAATGAGATCTCAAACGTGGGCAGCGTACTCCTCCATTATACCCTGGTTGAATGTACGATCCACAAAGATTCTAGAATTGGTGACTTAGTAAGTAAGAATTGGGGGATGCGACCTCTTTTTGTTCCGTATAATCAGATTGACAAGTTGTTTCTGTGAGGGCGGGGAATCATCCAACATTCGTAATCCCGCCCTACGAGTGCGTCTTTAAATAACGCCCATCCTGTGCCGGTCGTTGCCTCCCCCTCGACTCAGGTACCGCCAGAGTCAACGACGGACAGGTGGGTCAAGACAAGGTTACGCTTTGGTGGATTTCCCCCATAGTGGTTTCTGTTCTTTTCTTTTCTTTAAGACCTATTAACATCAGAAATAGCCATTTTACTTGTTTGACAGCTGAGACATGAAAACAAGGGTCCATTTGGACCACTTGCATGTGTGTTGCCTTATGCTATTGCAGGTAGGGCAACAAGGATTGCGATTGATCATGATTCAAGAGCCATAATTGTTTGTTTATAGGATCAATAGTTACCTGTGAGAGAGGGAAATGTTTAGGGTTTACAACAGTTTGGATGAATAGAAGGTGCTTTGATGTCTCGTTCTTCATTCTGTGTATCCCATACCTTGCTTTCACAGAGCGGGGCCTCCTACTTCCTGAGCTTGATCCAGGAGAGGTGAGGTCTAGTCCCCGGTCAAACTGGGTGAGTTAAAAGAATCTACTAATCTTAAATAGTTCATATCTGATTGTGAAACACAGTTGAACATTTACTTAGAATGCATTATGTTTGTTTTATAGATGTGAGACACACCATTTGACACGGAGGAAAAGAAACATGGATTGATTTGTTTACCTATATCCTTTTTGGAATTGATTTGTTCACTGATATCCTTTATTGAAACTGTTTGTTATCACTTTACGCAGTAGCAAGAATATTTAGAACAGAAGCCCTGAAGAAAGCCGGGTATTTCTTTCCCAGTCGGCTGAAACATGTTGGCCCGTCCGCAGTTATTTGTTGAAACTACTTTTCTGCACTGTTCTTGGTTTTAATTAGGGGAAGAATCAACATTAAATAAAAATCCTTTTCTTTTGTCTCTTCACCCTATTTTACTGACCACTTCTATATTTTTTGTTTTGCACTGGACGTGTTCCCATACCATTTCATTTCTCATGGTCAGAAAGCGATTGTGGGCTTGACCCATTTTTGTATCTATACATTGGGTATGGAACAAGTCTCAATGATCAAGAGACAGACCATCCCATTTCTTGGATGACCAAATGAGATAATTGATCATTACAACTATTTGATGGGAATCCACTGACTTGTTTATGAGTCTTACCAACAATCACTTGTGTCTTTGTTTCTGTCTACTGTTGTTTCCCTGTCTCTAGGCTGTAGAGGAAATCGCGTCCTGACTCATTTTGTAAAGAGTCCTAGCCTTTTTGAGCCTATTAAGTCGGCTTCTTTCCAGACCCCCGTTTTTCTGTGTTATAAAGGAAGAAACTAGTACCTAAAAGAAATGTAGTCATGTGAGACTGGAAAGTCCGAAAATATACCCAACCGTGTTGTAGCACGAGTTGGATACAAATAGTGCATTGGGTCCAGTCGGCGCTTAGCTGAGGCCTTATAAGAAATTCCAGCAAAAAGCTTCTCAGAATATAGTTCAGTGGGGCAAGGCTTCAGAAGGTGTCTGAAAAGGAGGCATTATTGTCGGGGAGCTGCTGGACAAAGTAGCAGGGAAGATGTCCACGTTAGGACAGGATTTCTGTTTTGGAAGTCTTAAATCTCCAGCGGGACCTGACTGGAGGCTGTAGCCGATAAAAGTTCCATGAGGCTGAATACCCCTTTGGCAAATTAATGCTGAACAGAATTGCTTCTCCGCAGAAAAGCATTGCGGAAATTGCTGTGAGTCAGGCAGACCGGAGATGAACTTTAAGTGTTTAGACAAGCAGGTTGATCTTGGAGCAGTTGTTAGCCAAAAGAATTCGAAGTCCCACGTTTTGGCTTTTGGCTATCTGGGCATCACTACCAAGGGTCCAGGACTGGAGGGGCCGACTTGGGGGTTAGGACTCACTGGCCCAGCTGTGGGTTCAAGATGGTTGGAGCCTTTCCTGTCCCTTATGCTCTTATCATGAGGCCAGACAACTACGCCTAGATGTCACTCTTGTAGTCCTGGGTACATCATTGGAACAAGGTTCAAGCAGCATGGCAGGCCTCAAAGGGTTCAAGGCAGGCTCCAGGCAGCAAAGCTGTTCTTCCAAGTGCAGCAAGGCAGTCTTGTGGAGTACACAGCAGGCTGTCCTCTGAGAGTTCTTCCACAGGTCCAGAATGAGAACTTAAGAGTGGGTCTGAGGGTCCTATTTTATACCTACCACCTTCTTTGAAGTAGGAGAAGTTTCTGGAGATTTCTCTTTGAAGTGCTTGAAGTTTTATGAACAATGAAGGGGTGACAAGTCCTTTGTGTGAAGGCAGAGCACAACCTATTCCGTTGCAAGTGGGCTGTTCCCACCTCTGCCCCATCATCTTGCCAGTGATGACCCATCCAGGCACATCTAATCCCTATATTGAGTGGGTGTCTAGGAGGAATCAACAAAGTCCAATTGCTGACACCTAGTCATGTGACCCAGTACAGGCTTCAGGCATGGAATGGGGCAGGAAATGGCCAACTTTCTAAAAGTGACATCTTGAAAATTGTAACTTAAAATCTCCTTTACCATTAGGAGGATTTTAAATTACAATTTCTCAGATATCAAACACGAAATCCTTACCTGTTCCCAATCACAGATTAGCACTTAATAAATGTAATACGGTAACCAAATGTTATCCTATGGAAGAGGTTGACCTCACAATAGTGAAAAATTGACTTAGGAGTTTTTCCCTCCCAGGAAATGTAAAACTTAAAAGTACATGTCCAACCCTTTAATTACATTGCACCCTGCCCTGTGGGCTACCTAGGCCCTACCTTAGGAGTGACATATGCAATAAAAGGGGAGTTTAAGGCACCTGTCATGCTCCGCTAGTAGCTGATTCTGGGTGATAGAGGCGCATACCACAATGGCGCAGTCATGGTCCACGACAACCGCGATCGCCGCACCATGTTTCTCTGACTCCTGCTCCTCCTGATTCCCACCAGACACATGCCAGCACCGACACCTGAGCTACCACTGGCTAAAAGAAAAAGAAATTTTTGATTTGCATGCCTATTCAACCACTGCTCCAGCGGCATCCTAACCGCACGACAGACTCACACCCCCAGTCAGCTCTGCTTCTTTGGACCGATGAGTCTGCATTGCTCTCCGGTATTCACCCTATCTCTCTCCCTCCCCTGACCGCCGCCACATGCAGAGCAAAGGATGACACCGATTGGAGGAGCTAAGAACAACCCAGATATTTTAGGTACCGGTGATTATCCCTAGAGTGATTTGTGTGGGGTGGCTGCTGGAAAGGGCTTACTACATAACTATCCCTCCACCCATAGGCAGACGGCACAGGGCATGGTGTAGTGCACTGCGTTGGTACAACTTAGGAGCAGCAACAAAAGGGCCAAAGCGGTGAGCAGTGAGGGGCTTGTAGGGAGCAAGAGGGTCAGCAAGCCCACACAGCACACAATTCAGTCCAACAGTTCCTGAGCTACGTTACATTGGGGAGCTACAGTGTACTTTGATTGGTGATTTGGTGACATGGGTAGCCTGACTAGCCTGTGTGGGCACAATTGGTGCCTTCCCAGGATCTGGAAACCTATAGCATGTTGCAGAGGCAGTCTGCATAGAAGCAGGGTCAAGACTGCTTTGCATATGGCTGTGGGGTAGCATGATGAGGAAAAGACTGATGGGTTTAACCCAGATCTCATGACTGGGGGTTAATGTTTGATTTCTTCCACATTCCGTACATCATTTGTGTGTCTTTTGCTTATTTGCCCTAAATGCATCGGATATGCCCAGACGTGAATCCCATGCTCGCTGTGCCACTGTATTCAAACTAGCCTGGCTGATAAGGGGTGAAACTCCAAAACCAGACCCAGGATGCTTGTTTCCACTTCAGGGAGGACCTGGCCTGGCACTTCAGGCTGGACTGTTCCCATGAGGAGCAGGGTCAAGGCAGATTAGCATAAGGCTGGGTCCAAACCGGGGTGGCATAGTGAGCAAAAGAACCATGGATTAAACCCATATCTCTTGACTGTGGGTGAGTGGTTCAAATGTTTCAGCAGTCTGTCCATCATCTTGTTGTATTTGCTATGTTTGCTCTAATTGGTCATGGGTTGCCCATACGTGGATCATCTGCTCGTTGTGTCACTGGATTCAAGCTAGCCTGGCTGATAAGGGGTGATACTCCAAAACTAGTCCCAGGATGCTTGTTTCAGGTCCAGGGAGGACCTGCCATGGCAGTTCGGGTTGGACTTTTCCTATAAAGAGCTGGGCCAAGGCTGACTTGCATATGGCTGGGTCCAAACTGGGGTGGCACAGTGAGCAAAGGAACGATGGATTAAACCCAGATCTCCTGACTGGGGTGAGTGGTTGAAAAGTTTCAGCACTCTGTCCATCATCTTGTTGTGTTTGCTACGTTCACTGTAAGTGGCCATGGATATGTCCAGGTGTGGGTCCCCAGCTCTCTGTGCCAATGGATTCAAGCCAGCCTGGCTGATGAGGGGTGATACTCCGAAACCAGTCCGGATGCTTATTTCCAGTTCAGAGAGGACCTGGCCTGGCAGCACATGCTGGACTGGTCCCATGAGGAGCAGGGTCAAGGCAGATTTTTTGATATGGCTGGGTCCAAACTGGGGTGGCATAGTGAGCAAAAGAACCTTGGATTAAACCTAGATCTCTTGACTGGGAGTGAGTAGTTGAAAAGTCTCAGCACTCCGTTCATCATCTTGTTGCATTTGCTATGTTCGTTGTTAGTGGCCAAGGGTTGCTCGGATGTGGACCATCTACTCACTGTGCCACTGGATTCGAGCTAGCCTGGCTGATATGGGGTGATACTCCGAAACTAATCCCAGGATGCTTGTTTCAGGACCAGGGAGGACCTGCGTGGCAGTTTGGGTTGGACTGTTCTCATGAAGAGCAAGGTCAAGGCTGATTTGCATATGGATTATGTCCAAACTGTGGTGGCACAGTGAGCAAAAGAATGATGGATTAAACCCAGATCTCTTGACTGGGGGTGAGTGGTTGAAAAGCTATGCCACTGGATTCAAGCAAGCCTGGCTTCTGAGAAGTGATACTCCGAAGCCAGTCCCATTATGATTGTTTCCAGTCCAGGGAGGACTTAGCACGGCACTTCAGGCTGGATTGTTCCCAGGAGAAGCAGGGTCAAGGCTGATTTGCATTTGGCTGAGTCCAAACTCCGATGGCATAGACAGCAAAAGAACAATGGATTAAACCTAGATCTCTTGACTCGGGGTGAGTGGTTGAAAAGTTTCAGCACTCCATCTATCATCTTGTTGTGTTTTCTGTGTTCGCTCTAACTGGCCAAAGATATGTCCAGATGTAGGTCCTTTGCTTGCTGTGCCAATGGATTCAAGCTAGCCTAGCTGATGAGGGGTGATACTCCAAAAGTGGTCCCAGGACTCTTGTTTTGGGTCCAGGGATGACCTGGCCTGGCAGTTCGGGTTAGCCTGTTCCCATGTGGAGCAGAGTCAAGGCTGATTTGCATTTGGATGGATCCAAACTAGGGTGGCATAGTGAGTGAAAGAATGATAGGTTATGCCCAGATCTGTAGACTGTGGGTGAGTGATTAAAAAGTTTCAGCACTCCATCCATCATCTTGAAGTGTTTGCTATGTGCCTAATAGGTGCCTTCCCAGGAGCAGGAGACCAACAAGTGTTGCAAAGGTGATGTGTGTAGTGGCGGATGCAGCTTGTGACCTTCTGGGATATTCCCAACAAACTCTTCGACTTTAAAGCAAGTTTAACTGCACCCCCTGCAATCAAATGAAGCGACTCTCTTGAGATATCTCAATAATAGGTCAAGTGCCAGGCAAAGCTGCAAAAGGAGCAAACGGGAGGAAGATGGCGGCCGGCTAAGACGCTCGGTCGCGAGCTCCGAAAATTCACCACAACGCAATTTATTAACAGAATGCTGTTCCCTCTTAATTCTCCGCCATTTGAACTGGACACTTACTAGCTAATGAAAAGATTAACTTTACGGAGCTTGCTTGGTCCGTGGCACGATTTGGAGACTCGCTGGTAGACTCACGGGATGCGGCTTCCCTCTGGCCGACTCACCGCTGAAGCAAACAGGACGCCGCACACTGGGACCTGGGCGGTAGGACAGGAGGCAAGCAGAAGCTACCGGAGAGTACTGGGAAGGGTCTCTTTCCTGTTCCGAGGTGGCTTGGGCAGCGACAGCACATTCGGCAGCGTGAGCAACACAGACTTGGAGGCTGCTGAATCTCCGTGTTTTCGAGCAATAAAAGAGAGGATTGTCAGACTCGACAATAGACCCCCTAGCGCCCTTGTGGAAAGCAGCGACAGTGGAAAATTGGATGAGCCATGGAGGAGGGTAGGAGAGAAGTCGGCTGCAGAAGGGAGGCCCAGCGCCTTAGAGGTGGAAGAGGAGACAAAAAACAATTCCCAAGGAAAATATAATAGGAGTTCCAGCAGGATAAAACAAAAAAACTCCACACAGAAACAAGAACCCGGAAGGAAGTCCTACACGCCCATGAGCAAGGTAAAGGGGGGGAAGGAGGTGGGGGATCTGCTGCTCCTGACCTAATCACAGGACTCAACCAATATAGTATTAAAAGCCATCAAAGTGTGTCTCAAGTTACATCACAACAGGCTCTTTCTAGTTTGGGGTCTGTAATTGAACTTGAGCAGGGTAACATCTTAGAAAAAGGCAAGGAGGAAGTAGGATCTGGGGATACAATCAGCGAGGCAGTTCTCACACCAAACACTCAGGAAGTGGAGAAAGTAGAGGGGGTTAAAGACAAACAATTTCACAGTGAGAACAGTGACAAAACAAAATCCTTCTATTGCCTCAGGAACAGACAGTTCTTGAAACAAAACCTCCCGCCAACAAAGCAGACCGTAGTCCCTAGGTTTACAAAAAGAAATCAGAAAAGCCCCCCCAAACTCGAGAGCCTATCACAGAATATAAAGACCAGAGCAGCAAAAGCTAAGACGCAAGAAAAGCCTCTGTCAGAGCAAAGAATAAAAGTCACCCCCTCCTTAAAATCTTTTTTTAAGGTTCAACAACTGGTCCAAATTAGGGGTAAGGAAAGCGTGCAACAAGATAGGAGCGATAAGAGTGAACACAGGGACCCACTATTACGCAAAATCGGAAAACTGACTCCCTTAATGGCAGACGAAATGGAAAGGGCAAAGGATAATGCTGCCACAAATAGGGAAGAAGTTCACGAAGAGCTTCAAGTTGAGTTAACATCGAATACGGATGCCCTCCACAGTTCCGTACAGCCTGATGCGATTAGAGAGGACCTAGGATCTGATTTTACATTTAAACAGACTGAACATCTGATGGAAAAATTCATGGGCAAAATGATACATGAAATGAAGGAGAGGTTCACAGTGTCAGAAGCAAATCAAAGCAAAATTCAAGAAATGTGTGAGAACTTGGATCAGAAACTAAATGACCTAGGTGAAAGAGTCACTGTGATGGAAGCTACAGTAGAGTCCCTCAGCAAAAAAGTTGATATAAACCATAAAGATATAAGATCATTAAAAGACTGTGATAGGACTATCAAAGAGAAACTAGAATCGCTGGAGAACCAAGCTAGAAAAAATAACTTGAGGATTCTAAATGTGCCGGAAAATCTAGAAGGGTCGGATATTAAAGATTTCATTGTCACTCTTCTAGAAGAATTCTTTCCCTGGGCTAAAGAGGTTAACTTGTCGGAAGACATTCAGAGAGTCCACAGAGACCCCTTCGGAAAAAGTAAAGAAAGAAGGTCACCACGGAAAATCTTAATTAACTTTAAGACATATACATTAAAAGAAAAAATACTAAGTGAAGGGCTGAAAAATGGAACACTCAAAAAAGACAATTGGACTTTCAGAATCCGCTTTGACATGTCCAAAGCTACACAGGACAGACAATGGCAGCTGGGGCAGTTTATGCAGGAACTAAAATCCTTAGGCGCCACGGTCCAAATGAAGTTCCCTGCAGCTCTCCGTATTATGTGGCGAAATAAGATGCACAATATAAGAGATCCCAGAGAAGTAGAAACCTTTATCGAACAGATCAAGGATCAAATACGAATGGAGAAATAAATGGAAATCTAAAGACAAAAAAAAGGGGGAAAAAAAAATAGGGGGAAAATGTTTTTCTTAGGTGAACAGGAGCTCGAAAAGGGCGAAGAATACCGCCCAAAAAGAAGAAGGGAGGCTTCCTCAGGGTGGGAAAAACTAACTATCACAAAAAAGAACTATGGCAAAATGAAACTAGTACACGGGTGGGGAGCAAAATAGGGGGAAAAAAAGAGAAAAAAATGTCCTCTACAACCAATAAAAATGGAGTTATCGGGATATACATAATCCATCTCAACCCAAAATATATAAACAAGTGACAGCAAATCGGAAAAAAATAAATATTCTCTCATGGAATGTCAACGGCCTCAGAACGACAAACAGGAGGAATATAATTTTTGAATATTTAAAGGAGTCTAACAATGAAATAATTATACTGCAAGAGACTCATCTCCTGAGTACAGAGTGGGATCAAATTGGAAAAAAACTAAATTGGGTGGACGTTTGTGTTTGCACTAAACAAAACTGTAACATTAAAGGAGTAGCAATCCTCATCAAGAAATCTCTTAAAGCAAAAATCGAATACCAGGCAGTAGATAGTTACGGAAGATGGGCCATTACCAGACTAAGAGTAGATAACAATATCCTGTCCATAGCTGGATACTATGGCCCTAATATAGATGATCCTCTCCCATTGCAAAATTTGTATTCGGAGCTTCTATCTATCTCCGGACCTATAATACTAAGTGGCGATTTTAACATTCTATTGGACCCCAAAACGGACAGATCACCACCTAGCAAACATGTGAACCTTCCTAAGATGAGGGAATGGCTAGGTGTATACAAAAAAGACTTAGATGTGACAGACATCTGGAAACAAAAGGGGGATAACAAGCAACCATTTACATATCATAACAAAAAGTTGGGCCATAGATCCAGGATCGACTACTTCTTGGTAAATAAGAGCCTATCAGAAAATGTCAACAGCGTTGAACACATTCCAGCGCATTTATCTGACCATTCCGCAGTCCAATTATCTCTACATATTACAAATAACTACCAACCGCCAAGATGGACAGTTGACCGGACCATACTGTCCGACCCACGAAGCATCGAAGAATTAATAATGGTCTCTGATGGTATGTAACGTTTACAACAACATTTTTACAACGCACTACCATTACAACGCAGGCATTACCACGCATACCATTACAACGCATTGCGCTGGGGGGCGCTCTAGGATAGGGAATAAGTTTAATTTTCTATCCAACACCTTCCCTAGTGTCCACGGGGACTGGAGTTGGAATAGAAAATTATACTTAACACTATCCAGCACCCCAAAGCGCTATGCGTTGTAACGGTATTCGTTGTAAATACCGGGTTGTAAAGGTATGCGTGGTAAAAGTATGCGTTGTAACGTCATACATCCGTCTCTAATATCTTCTTTGAGGAGAATCAAGTCGGAACATCAAAACAAATTATATGGGACACATATAAGGCGGTGGCTAGGGGGAAGCTGCTAAACTTGGGAGCTTACAAATCTAAAATTAAGAAGCAGGAAATTAGAAATATGGAAAACGACATTAATAACTTAGAAGAGCAAATTATGACTGGAACGTCCGCAGAAATGAAAGATCTATTGGAAAAAAAGGTCTTACTACTCAAGGAGAAACTAACTGCTTATTTGGAAAATATAGTGAGGAAAAAAATGGGAGGCAAGCAAGCTGTCAAATCACGAGTATGGGGAAGGATGTGGGAAAATGTTGGTGTGGAGAACTAAAACGGATCAGACAAGAAACACAATATCCTGTATTGAGAACAACCAAATGATATTGAGTTATGATGACTCTGCGATAAAACACAAATTCACATCTTTTTTTTCAGAACTATATAAAGAAGATATAAACCCAACTGACGAACAAATCAGTAAGTACTTAGATACTATCTCATTACCATCACTAACAAAGGAGGAGGAGAGTGAATTAAATAGCGAAATCAAAGTCGAGGAAGTGAGAGCGGCTATAAAGAATTTGAAAAGGGGTAAAGCTGCTGGCCCAGACGCGTTGCCAAATTAATTTTACCTAGCACTGAAAGACTCAGTAGTAGTCCACTTAACTTATCTAATGAACAAGATATATATGAATCAGGAAAACGTTCCAGACTCCTGGAATGATGCCACGATCAGTATCATATTGAAACCAGGCAAAAATCCAAAACACTGTGAATCCTACAGGCCTATATCATTGTTAAACTGTGACTACAAAATCTTCATGCAGTTCATAGCAAAGAGATTATCCACAGTCATACCAAAATTAATCCACCCGGATCAGAAAGGTTTCACAAAGGGCAGACAGCTTCACGAAATAACACATGAACTTTTTGCAACAATCGACATAGCCATCAGTGAAAAAATGCCGTTAACCATAATCACCTTCGATGCTGCCAAAGCATTCGATAGAGTTAACTGGGCCTTTTTAAAACAAACCATCAAAAAATACAACCTAGGGACAAGATTTGGCTGCATGATAAAGGAAATTTATAAAAAACCAAGAGCAAAAATATTAATCAATGGATCACTCACCAGCAACATTGAAATACAAAGGGGGACAAGACAGGGGTGTCCTTTATCCTCTCTCTTTTTTAACCTTTACATCGAACCACTGGCTTGTTCCCAAAGAAAGCATATTTCAATATCTCCTTTCAGCTATCATATGTGGTCAAAGAAAGTGGCTCTATACGCAGATGACCTGATGATATTCACAGATAACTATGACAATTCGTCCAACGCAATAGATGACACAATCTCTAAGTTTGGCAAAGTATCTGGATATCTAACAAATCAAACAAAAACTGAAGCCATGAGTTGGAATATACAACCTAATACGACATACTCCAGTAACAAAATAAAATATTTGGAGATCTACCTGGTTAAAGAGCTGGAAAAGATTTCACAACTAAACCTGAATAGAGTGCTTGCTGAAACAAGAAAACTGCTTAAAGTGTGGGGCGGGCTACCCTTAACCTTCATGGGAAGATCGAACATCTTAAAAATGTCAATTCTACCTAAGTTTACATACTTATTTAACACCATTCCATTGGAATTCCAGAAAAACTCATTGAAGAAAATCCAAGGTGAATTAGCCAGCTTCATTTGGGCTTCTAAAAGCACGAGGATAGCATGGAGCAAACTAAGGAGGAAGAAAGATCAAGGAGGAATAGCCAGCCCAGATCTTTTTGAATACTACAGGGCTTTTCATTTCAAGAACATGAGACCCTTACTAAGAAAATATCAATTTTACCCAGACTACTTACAGAACATGACAGATAAAGTGGATCACTTCTTATTCAAATTCGGCCATCCAAAATTTAAAAAATAGATAAAATTAAAGATCTTACATAATGCCGCAAAATTGTGGCACCAAATTAGAAACACAGTAAATATGCCTTACTATAGTAATAAGGCACCAATCTGGGACTCGCCGGGTACACCCAACTGCCTAAAAGACTCTCTGGCTTTACCACTAAAAGCAGTCAGAATTGAAACTTGGGGGCAACTTTTAATAGACAATGCCTTAATTACATGGGACCAAATCTCTTTAATCACTAACTCCAAATTATCTAAGTTTAAATGTTACCAACTGGATAGCTGGACCAAATCTTTAACGGAAAAAAAAACGGGAAATGAAAACCTGGAGAAAGAAATGGCAAAATCCTCAACAATAAAAAAAGAAGTATCGAAATGGTACTGGGCCCTTGTAGAGGCTGGAGAGGAAGACTGCCCAGTCTCGGAAACAATTTGGAGGAAAGATATGCCCGAATTAGATCTTCGTATGCTTTGGCAAAAATCTGTAGGAATTTGTTGGTCCAGCCTGAAAGCAGCAACCCTGAAAAGAAATCACCTGTTTACAGTCCATAGATCTTACTGGACTCCAAAAAGATTATCGAAATTTAAAGGAGCTAACATAAAATCTTGCCCTAAATGCGGATTGGAGAAGGCGAACGATATCCATATGTTCCAAGAATGCCCCCTACTCACAACTTTTTGGCATGAAGTAGGTAAGACGATAACTATGGTATTGGGTCACCAATAGACGTAAGTACTACTTTAATTATTTTTGGGGGGTCCACCTTATAAGAGAAATGGAGATAAGTATTTTGACTAATAATCAGGAAAAGTTATTATTTGTATTAATACTTCTGGCAAGGAGAGAGATTTGTATTAACTGGATTAAACCAACTTCTCCTTTGCATGCAAACTGGCTGAATTCTATACTAACAACGAATAAACTGGATAGGAAAGAGAAAATAAGTAAAAATTCAAAGTTTTGGGAAATATGGGAAAAACGTTTCCAAACATCAAGTTAACACCTTAGTAAGACTCGCCAACTACATCCAATGATTAAAGCGATGACAATAATTCAGGTAGAATAAGTTCTGCCGAGTAGCCAGGTTGGCTAGCTCCCCTCCTATACAAAAACAGAATTATTGGTAATGATAAAGGAAAACGAGAACTCTGTCTATAATCAACACCGATAGGGATAATCCCCAACCCAGTCTGAGATACACGGGGCAGAGAACGTTGATATAACAGATTCCCGAAACTCCTTATACATACAATCGCAATATGAGGAATGAAAAAAAAAAAAAAAGCTGCAAAAGGAGCCAAGCACCACACCCATACAGTGTCTGCCCTGATGTCAGGGGCCAATATCTCAGGGGAGGAGCAACAGGTCACTCCTTCAATTAGACAACTCCTAGATGAAAGTGTAAAAGGGATAGCGGCTCCGGGGCAACTAGCAACTTCTATGGAAGGACTTAATGAAACTAATCCTATTAGTCCATTAATGCCTGATTCATCTCCAGATATACTTGACCTGAGAGGTATTACCCTGGGGGAGCATGTAGTGCAGGTCACAACATTGCCATCTCATAACCTAATTTTCCAATCATCTTCTACATGCATATTTTCTGACTTCGATAATGTCTTCTGTGACCCTGCTGTCAAGAATTCTATGCCTTCATGCTCCACAACGTGCTTATGTTTATGATTGGTATTTTATGTTAAAATGTTATGTTAAAAAGGCTCGTACACCGGTTGTTTTCATGGTGCTGGTTCTAGGGGATACTGACCCGGAGCAGTTCATTTGTATGCTTGGATGTACAGCCATGTTTTGAGGGATTTTCTGAATCTCAGTAGGTCAGTGCTTGACCTGATTTCCAGGGGGATGGAATTCCACATTCTGGGTGCCAGAGTTGCAAACTTGCATGTCGCTTGGCGCTTCAGCTTGAAGGTTGGGACAGTCAAGAGTTGGAGATGAGCTGAGCAGAGGTTATGTGAGGGGATATAGCGAGATATAAGGCTGTCTATGAATTTAGGACTCCGGCCATTCAGGGATTTAAGCACCAGGCAGCCAATTTTGAAAGCGCACAGTAGGGAAATAGGAAGCCAGTGCAGTTTTCTTAGGATGGGGCCGGCATGTTGCCACCTGGACTGTTTGCAGATCAGTCTAGCAGCTTGGTTCTGTACCATCTGTAGCAGTTTTGTAAGACCAAGTGGTAAACCAAGATAGATTGCATTGACGTAGTCTAGAAGTGATAGGACCATGGCAATCAGGACCTGTATCAGAGCTGCTTGGGTAAGTAGCCTGCTTATCTTCCTAATTTTACGTTGCTGAAAAAAGTAGGTGGAGATCACAGAGCCTACATGAGTTTTTAAGGAAAGGTCATTGCTTATGGTGAACCCCAGGCTTTTCACTAAGGGGGAGGGAATAGGGGGGGTCCAAATTCGTTTGGCCAGAAATGTGGGCCCCACAGATTGTGACCACCACCCATCAGGACTAGTTAGGTTTTGCCTGGGTTTAGTTTTAGGTGGTTTTGTTCCATCCATTGACAAATGAATTTCATGGTGGACTGAAAGTCAGATATTGACTGGGGAGAGTTGTCAATGGTGAACAATAGTTGGAGGTCATTGGCATAATTGAGATTACCATTCTTCTTTCCTTCAAAGATCTAATCAGCGGGAGAAGGTAAAGGTTGAACGGGTGCGGGGAGAGCGAAGAGTCCTGTGGCACCCCGCACATAATTTTCAAGTTGGGGGCTGTAAACTGGACGATACCTGGAATGCCAGGGAGCGGTCTTTCAGGAAAGAGCTGATCCAGCTAAGGGATGTGCCCTGGATGCCTGTCTCACTGACACGGTCTACCAATATACCATGGTCGACCATGTCAAATGCAGCCGAAAGGTCTAGCAACAGCAGGGCCTGGGGAGTGCCTCTGTCAGCCTCTTCTCGTAGGGAGTCTAGTACCAATAGTATCACTGTTTCTGTGGAGTGGGCTGGATGGAATCCCGCTTGGCGTGGATCAAGAAAATTAGTTTGTTCCAGAAAGTTGGACAGGCGTTTTGCAACATGGGCTTCCAGTCCCTTGGCCAGATAAGGGAGCAAGGAGATGGGGGAGTAGTTTGACAGCGTCTGGGGCTCAGCCCTAGGTTTCTTTAAAAGGGGGACCACTATTGCCTCTTTAAAGGCTATAGGGTCACAGCCCTGGGACAAGGAGTTGTTCAGGAGGGCGAGAACAAGGTCCGGGAAGGCGGTGAAGGCAGCTTTTAGGACATGTGGACAGGTATGAAGGTGGCCCCCCTTCCCTGTTAATGTTATGGTGTTAATGTAATGTGCTTTTGGCTTGACATCTGCGATAGAAGTGGGAGAAAATCACAACAGATGCTTTACTGAGAAGTGATTTGCCATTGTGTGATTTATAGAATTAGCATATGGGCGAAATTTGCGAATTCGCGTTTTGTGAATTCGCACGAAAACGAATTCGCAATCCGCAAAATCTGCTAATTCTTGCGTGTTCGTGGGGGTTTTTGCGTGTTCGCGGGGTTTTTTGCGTGTTCGCGGGGCTTTTTGCCTGATCGCGGGCCGCTTGCATGGCGAAGTTACCCATGCAGTCGTGTATGGGCACAGCACCTTCTGGTTCACAACTGCCACCCTCTGGTTCATCACTGCCACCCTCTGGTTCACCACTGCCACCCTCTGGTTCACCCCTGCCACCCTCTGGTTCACCCCTGTCACCCTCTGGTTCACCACTGCCACCCTCTGGTTCACCACTGCCACCCTCTGGTTCAGCACTGCCACTCTCTGGTTCAACCCTTCCACCTTCTGGTTCAACACTGTCACCCTCTGGTTCACCACTGCCACCCTCTGGTTCACGACTGCCACCCTCTGGTTCATCACAGCACCTCTGGTTCACCACTGCCACCCTCTGGTTAACCACTGTCACCCTAAAGTTCAGCACTGCCACCCTCTAGTTCACCACTGCCACCCTCTGGTTCACCCCTGCCACCCTCTGGTTCATCACAGCACCCTCTGGTTCAGCACTGTCACCCTCTGGTTCACCACTGCCACCCTCTGGTTCACGACTGCCACCCTCTGGCTCATCACAGCACCTCTGGTTCACCACTGCCACCCTCTGGTTAACCACTGTCGCCCTCTGGTTCACCCCTGCCACCCTCTGGTTCACCCCTGCCAACCTCTAGTTCACCACTGCCACCCTCTGGTTTAGCACTGCCACCCTCTGGTTCACCACTGCCACCCTCTGATTCACCCTTGCCACCCTCTGGTTCACCCCTGCCACCCTCGGGTTCACCACTGCCACCCTCTGGTTCATCACAGCACCCTCTGGTTCACCCCTGCCACCCTCTGATTCAGCACTGTCACCCTCTGGTTCACCACTGCCACCCTCTGGTTCACGACTGCCACCCTCTGGTTCATCACAGCACCTCTGGTTCACCACTGCCACCCTCTGGTTAACCACTGTCACCCTCTGGTTCAGCACTGCCACCCTCTGGTTCACCACTGTCACCCTCTTGTTCAGCACTGCCACCCTCTGGTTCACCACTGCCATTCTCTTGTTCACCACTGCCACGCTCTGGTTCACCCATGCCGCCCTCTGGTTCCCCACTGCCACCCTCTGGTTCACCCTGCCACCCTCTGGTTCACCCCTGCCACCCTCTGGTTCACCACTGCCACCCTCTGGTTCATCACAGCACCCTCTGTTTCACCCCTGCCACCCTCTGGTTCAGCACTGTCACCCTCTGGTTCACCACTGCCACCCTCTGGTTCCCAACTGCCACCCTCTGGTTCATCACAGCACCTCTGGTTCACCACTGCCACACTCTGGTTAACCACTGTCACCCTCTGGTTCAGCACTGCCACCCTCTGGTTCACCACTGCCACTCTCTGGTTCACCACTGCCACCCTCTGGTTCGCCCATGCCACCCTCTGGTTCCCCACTGCCACCCTCTGGTTCACCCCTGCCACCCTCTGGTTCATCCCTGCAACCCTCTGGTTCAGCACTGCCACCCTCTGGTTCAGCACTGTCACCCTCTGATTCACCCCTGCCACCCTCTGCTACACCCCTGCCACCCTCTGGTTCGGCACTGCCACCCTCTGGTTCAGCAGTGTTACCCTCTGCGTCAAAACCCTTCGCCTGCTTGAAGCAGGCGCAAGGCTTGATGCAGCATTGGGGAGATAGGGCACCCCCAGAGCATTGCTGGAGCTGCGACGCAGCTCCAGCAATGCGCTGCTTTTATGGCACAGATGCGTGACGCATCTGTGCCGTTTTTGCCACATGGTGCGCCGCATTGTAAATGCGGTGCATCATGGGTGGCGGAGCTGCGGCGCACAATAACTGGCGCATCCCTGGGGATGCGCCAGTTATTGTAAATCTGCCCCTATACATTTAGCCAACGAGGGAGCACTTACTGATTAGACAGTAGAAAGTACTCCAGTTGAGTAGAGGTATTGCACAAAAAGGTGGCATCTTCGTGGACAAACATGCAGGGCGGGATTCATTCTGCCCCCTGTTAGACTCGTTTTTTTGTGCCCTTCTGCCCTTTGTTATTCCCTTGTTTTTGTACCCTTCTGCCCTCTTTCAGACTCATTTTTTGTGCCCTTCTGCCCTCTGTTAGACTCGTTTTTGTGCCTTTCTGCCCCGTTAGACTCGTTTTTTGTGCCCTTCTGGCCTCTGTTAGACTCGTTTTTCCCTTGTTTTTCTACCCTTCTGTCCTCTGTTAGACTGGTTTTTTGTGCCCTTCTACCCTCTGTTAGACTCGTTTTTCCCTTGTTTTCTGCCCTTCTGCCCTTTGTTAGACTGCTTTTTGTGCCTTTCTGCCCTCTGCATCACCACATCATCACTCAGCGCTACCCCAGCATCACTCAGCTCCACCACATTATCACTCAGCACCACCACATTAACACTCAGCACCACCACAGCACCACTCAGCACCACCACAGCATCACTCAGCACCACCACAGCACCACTCAGCACCACCACAGCACCACTCCGCACCACCACAGCATCACTCAGCACCACCACATCATCACTCAGCACCACCACAGCATCACTCAGCACCGCCACAGCATCACTCAGCACCACCACAGCATCACTCAGCACCACCACAGCACCAATCAGCACCACCACAGCACCACTCAGTGCCACCACAGCATCACTCAGCACCACCACAGCATCACTCAGCACCACCACATTATCACTCAGCACCACCACAGCACCGCTCAGCACCACAACAGCATCACTCAGCACCACCACAGCATAACTCAACACCACCACAGCACCACTCAGCACCATCCCAGCATCACTCAGCACCATCCCAGTATCACTCAGCACCACCACAGCACCACTCAGCATCACCACAGCACCACTCAGCACCACCACAGCACCACTCAGCACCACCCCAGCATCAATCTGCGCAACCATTCAACAACAACTGGTTGAAATATGTTCTCTCAATGTTTCAAACTTTATTACAAATGTCACAAAAAGATGTTAATATTTCACTTCTGTTCTTGGATTTTAGTCACAATAAAATACACTGAACATAATCTTCACAAAAGTTATTTACAAAAGTGTAAGCTATTACCATTATAAATTAAAATCACTTTTATTTAGGTATTAATTATTTAAAAATTAAAAGCCATTGTAATTTGTAATATCAATACAGCTAAGTCACGTAAATACAAAACATGCGAGACCTATTGCATTGCAAATGCTTGTTTGTACTTTGTCATCTACGAGATCTTTGCAATGTTTCAAAAAAGAGAAAGAGAGAGAGATAGAGAGAGAGAGGGAGCGAGAGAGAGAGTGAAAGAAAGAAAGAAAGAACGAAAGAAAGAAAGAAAGAAAAAAGAAAGAAAAGAGAGAGAGAAAGAAAGAAAGAGCGAGAGACAGACAGAGAAAGAGCAAGAAAGTGAAAGTGAAAGGGAGAGTGGGAAAGAGAGGGAGAGAAAGAGAAAGAGAGAGTAAGAGGAGAGGGGAGAGAAAGAAAGAAAGAAAGAAAGAAAGAAAGAAAGAAAGAAAGAAAGAGGGAGAGAGAGAATGAGACAGAAAGAAAGAGAGAGACAGCGAAAGAGCAAGAAAGTGAAAGAGAGAGAGAAAGAGAGGGAGACATGGAAAGTGAAAGAGAGAGAGAAAGAGAGGGAGACATGGAAAGAGAGAGAGAAAGAGAGAAAGACACACAGAGAGGGAGAGAGAGAGAGAGGATGAGAGAGAGAAAGAGAAAGAGAGAGAGAAAGAGGGAGAGTGAGAGAGAAAGAAAGAGAGAGAAAGAGAGAGCAAGAAAGAGAGGATGTGAGAGAGAGAAAGGGAGAGAAAGAGAGGGAGAGAGAAGAGGAGAGAGGGAGAGAGAAAGAGAGAACGAGAGAGAAAGAAAGAAAGAGACAGAGAAAGAGCAAGAAAGTAAAAGAGAGAGAGAAAGAGAGAGAGAGACATGGAAAGAGAGAGAGAAAGAGAGAAAGATACACAGAGAGGGAGAGAGAGAGAGAGGATGAGAGAGAGAAAGAGAAAGAGAGAGTGAAAGAGGGAGAGTGAGAGAGAAAGAAAGAGAGAGAAAGAGAGAGCGAGATAGAGAGGATGTGAGAGAGAGAAAGAAAGAGAGGGAGATAGAGAGAAAGAGAGAGAGAACAACAGAGAAAGAAAGAGATAAGCAGAGAAAGAGGAAGAACTTGAAAGAGAGAGAGAAAGAGATAAATAGAGCAAGAAAGGAGCGGAAGATAGAGAGATAGATAGAGAGAAAGAGAGAGAAAGAGAGGGAGAGAGAGAACCAGAGAAAGAAAGAGAGGCCGTATCTCTGAAGGGCCAGATTCCTAAGCTGCCCCTACAGAACATACAGCTTTTTATTTTTAGCAAAATGCGTATGAAAATTGTGCTGTAAAGGTCTCTTTTAGTTTAACCCCTCCTGACAACTCAAAATGGGTGTATTTGCCATCCTCTCCCTTCTTCCTGTTTTTTTTATATCTGTAAGTGCTTCCTGATGAGGTTTAATTCCTGGGACAGGTGCCTTGTTGCCTACTTGTAATTATTCTCTGACCCTGCTTCAAGGGTCAGAGCAGGGTCAGAGAATAGTTGCAAGTAGGCAACGAGGCGCCAGGAAGCACTTAGCAGCAGGTGCCCAAGTTGAAGTTAATTTCTTTGTAACCCTTTTGTAAAAGGTTACAAAGAAATTAGGTTCAACTTTTGCACCTGCTGCTGTAACCCTTGCTTGGCTGAAAAGTCGTCCCCGCTCATTCGTGGATTTTACCGCGATTTCGCGAGATTCGCGGATTGCGAAATTGCGGAAAATCCGCAAATTCGCCCGCGAAACGGATTTTACGCCCACCCTTACTTCATTGTATACTTGGTTAAAGCACAAACTCTAAAACTGCTCCTTTCCCTGGTGGTAGTGGTAGCGACTATGAGAATTCCGCCAGCATTATAACACTGCACGCCACAAGTTTTTTTCTCGGCCGTTGGATAACACATGGAACAAAGCACAAACACAATGTGCCAGCAAAGGCAAATTAAGAAGCCTTCACCTACGATGCTTTCCTCTATTTTTGGTGCTGTGATAGATTTTGTTTTACCAACTTAGAGGCTTTGGGCACTTTTCCACTGCTAAACAGTGTCAACGTGCAAGTGCTCCCTGTATAAAGTGTAATGGTAATTGGTTATCAATGACTGGTATGTTTGCCTTACTAGTAAAGTCCCTAGTAAAGTGCACTATGTGTGCCAGGGCTGGTAACACAAATGCTACTAGTGGGCCTGCAGCACTAATTGTGCCACCCACACAAGTAGCCTTAAAAAGGGAACTCAGGCCTGCAATTGCAGGGCCTGCGACTGTTTGTTTAACTGCCAAGTTGTTCTGACAAGTGCACCCACTTGCCAGACCTTACCCTTCCCTTTCTATGCATATCAGACACCCCTATGATAGTTCCACGGTACCCCCTTGGCAGGGTGCAGTGTGAAAGGTAGGACATGTACTAAGGTGTGTACCATGTCCTGACAGTGAAAAGATCTCCATTTTGTTTTTCACTGTTGAAAGGCCATCTTGCCCGTAGGATAGAATGGGAAGGCTATGTAATAAAGTTTTCCAGCCTATCTTCTCAAAGGCTTAAGATGGAAAGGTGAAGTTAAGTATGTCTGGACTCACAATGTAATAACACATCTTTCTTTGAAGGGTTGTTTCGCATTGTGTGTTTATAAGCCACTCTTTTAGAAGCTACTGGATTTTTGTGCTCTAACATTTCTGTGTGTCTCTGCCTGGTTTTCAATTGACTGTCTGGGGTTGAAAGCGATAGGATCTGGAGAATGTCTTAACCCAGGGGAGGAGGTGAGACAGCAACAGGCTCACCTGCATCTGGAGTGTAGGGGGAGGAGTATCCCCTAAGGTGAAGAGGCCTGGGTTTCTGTTCTAAAACAATTGTCCCATCTCCTGCTGAGTGATTGAGAATTCAGATCCCCACTAATCAAAGGAAGAAGGTGTCACTGGCAGGGAGGCACCCAGAACTGGTTTGAACAAGGGTCAGTGTCCCCTGAAACACAAAGACTTCAAAGCCATTGAGGGGTATAACTATGAGAGCTGAAGCCCCTAAACTTTGAAGAATGGCTTGATCAAGATTGAACAAGACTGGAGCTACTTCATGGTCAAGATGAACCTTTGCCATTGAAGAAACAACTGAATAGACTGAAGGATAGGACTGACCCTTGCTGTGTGTTCTGGGGCTGGCCTGCAGTTTGCTGTTTTAACCAAGGAAAGGCTAAAGGGACTTTGCTGGGTGCTGTGTCCCCCGCCTGAAAGGACTTTGCTGTGCTGTGTCCTGAAGTAACTTATCCCCAAGGGCCTGAGTTGAGCTGGCTCCCTGTTGCGGAAACATAGGAACCCAAAAGTTTCCAGGAGAGGTGTAAGGTGTGCCCTGTGATAGCGGCCACCTGGAGTCCAAGCAAGGATCAGCGACGCAGTGTGTGTGTCCGTTTTGCATCCTGAACAACTTTGTGAGGAGTGTCCAGTTATTGTGTGCACTGAAATCCAAGTGAGTCTCATCGATGCTGTGAGATTGTGCTTTGTGCACTGTGAGACCTTTGTGAGGATTTGCCTTGTTATCGTGTGCACTGGAAGCCAAGTGAGTCTCATCATCGCTGCATGCGTGTGCTTTGTGCTCTGTGAGACCTTCGTAAGGATTTGCCTTGTTACCGTGAGCACCGGAATCCAAGTGAGTCTCATCGACACTGTGTGCATGTGCTTTGTGCACCATGGGACCTTTGTGAGGATTTGCCTTGTTATCGCGTGCACCGGAATCCAAGTGAGTCTCATCGATGCTGTGTGTGTGCTTTGTGCACTGTGAGACCTACGTTAGGATTTGCCTTGTTATCGTGTGCACCGGAATCCTAGTGAGTCTCATCGACGCTGTGTGAATGTCCTTGGTGCACTGTGAGACCTTTGTGAGGATTTGCCTTGTTAACGTGCACCCGGATTTAAGTGAGTCTCAGCGAAGCTGTGCACGTGATCTTCATGCAGCCTGAGACCTTCGTGTGGAGTGCCCGGTGATCATGCACCTGAAGCTTAAGGAAGTTTGAGCAACGCTGTGTGCGTGTGTCCTGTGGCAGCCTGAGATCTTTGTAATTGTAGCGACGTGGACCAAACCTGGAGGAGCCGAGCCGCCAGCCCGAGCCCACAGTTACCAATTCACAAGGATTGCATTGGAGGCCCAGCCCCTGGACGAGGAGAGGAGTGTGAGTTTGTGCCCCCCAGGTAACGTGTGTCGACTCCTGGGGCGGGGTGCTGGCTCGGATGGAGACGCCCTCGGCCTCTCTCTCATTCCGGCAGTGCGAGCCTCTGCTTCGACTTGTATCACGGCCTGTATTGCCAAGGGAGTGCCAGTACAGGGACTGGAGTGTTGAGCTGCACTTTTTGATTACACCATACCTGTGTTGGGGGCAACTATTGAGAGGCTGAGAGCAAGTCAGAAGGAGTGATGGAGAGACCACCTAAGGCACAGTGATCGGTGCCTTAGTGTATTACGCATTATTCCGTTTCTGCATAACGGAGTACCTGACATTGCATCCTTTCTGCATAACAGAGTACCTGATTAGAGTATTACACATTGCATTATTCCTGCATAACGAACTACCTGATTAGTGTATGATGCATGGTATTATTTCTGCATAATGAACTACCTGATTGTCATCTGACGCATTGCATTGTTTCTGCATAACAAACTACCTGATTAGCTTATTACGCTTTGCATTATTCCTGCATAACGAATTACCCGATTAGTGTATTACGCATTGCCTTATTTCTGCATAACGACATACCTGGTGGTTGTATTACGAGTGTCTGATTGTTGTGTTACACCTTACATTATTTTTATATTGCAAACATGACTGATTCTAGTATTACGAACTGTATAACATGACATTAGGATTACAGGAGAATGTTTAGAAGTGCTCAATAATACTGCCAGAACTTACAAGGGATGGCTGGCCTAACAACCGGCCAGGAGAGATAGTACACATATTCATATGTTGGATTTATATTGTGTGGTCTTATCGTATTTTTTTTATATAAAGTTTATAATTGTTTTTATAAAACTTGTGTGGAGTCCTTTTGTGGTGTCATCATTGGGGTGCTGTGAGGGTGGTTGCACATACTTTACACATATGCCTTGAAGATAAGCCTGGCTGCTCATTCCAAGCTACCAAGGGGGTGAGTGGGGGCTACCTACCTTACCCTGACGTGGAACCGCGGGTCCCTATTTGGCCTAAGGTACCTATCTCAGCCAACCAGAGATACCGGGTCTAACAGTATATTTCTCATTCATTGTGGATGTCAGTAAGAGACATCTAAAAGTATGTGTTAAATACATTACCCGACACACACAACAAGCATAACATGGCACTCCAAATGTTTTGACTCTGGCTGTTGGATAGCACATGGAACAATGTGCAAGAAGACCGACCACACCCTCCACATGCAGCCAAAACTGCGCTAGGAGTTGACCCTATCACTACAGTGCTAGGGGTTTTCCCGCTGTGCGCTGAAGATTCATAAATCCCACTTTACATGACAAAGCCAGCTCGTCATGAGCGCAGCGCAGGTAACGCCCATGAAGAGCTGGCTTTGTCATTAGCGTGGAAGGGGTTAAAACCACGTCCTCCCGCTGTGGCTTGCTTTGCACCCCTCTCCTGCGCTCCAGTTACAGAAGACACGCCCTGTGCAAGTCCTTCAGCTGCTCTCCGCTGCGTGCATTTCTCGCTCTGCAGAGAAGGACTAGGCAAGAGGAAAAGGCCAAAGTACAGGTATTCCGGTACCGCACCCTAGTGATCACCACCTGGACAGCATCCTTCGCTGGATTTTGAGGCATTTAAGATTGCGCTTGTGTGCTATTGCGCAGTTGACTTTCTCTGTCGAGCATTCAAGACCTCTTGTATATACTTAAGTATATATTTATATGTGTATGTACTTTGTCGGCTCTAGAGATCAGCCCTAGGTCTTGTCTGCTTCTGCTTAGGAACTTTTGTTGTTGTTTAACTGCCTCTATTTAACTGCCCTGATAGAAAACGACCAGTAGAGGTCAGTAAAATACCAGAATTGCTTTCTGCTGAGGGACTTTCTTTTTTTATTTTTCTGGCAACTGCTTCTGTTTAACTTTCTTGATAGAAAACGACCAGCTGAGGTCAGTAAAATACCAGAATAACTTTAGGATCCTCTAGATTCCAGTCCATAGAAATTATTTTCCACGAGCACCCGTAGACAATAATTTTTTTTTCAAATCTTGTATTTTCAGTGATATGACCACCGAAGGTCCTGATTTTTTATTAAAAACAGAACTTTGGACTATACCATTTCCCACTGAAAGGCAATATTTCTCTCCATGTGTTCTCATACCTGGCGTGTCACGCAGTTTGGTGCTTACTTTCCCTCCATGTTAAAGAACAGTAGATGTTTCAGCACCCAGGCTAATGTGCTGCATAGCTAAATACATATAAGGACCCAAAGGCGAGAACGATTGCATTGCAAATGCTTGTTTTGACTACTTGTGACTCGTACTATTGGCAGAAACCTGTCTCAGTGTTGACAAACTTCTGTTATTGGCGAACTATGTAGAGCAAATGCGCACCAGACCTATATTCCTTGATAATTTATGAACAATGTTGCTTAGTGCATCGCACAGTGGTATATTCAAACATTGGCACAAGAACAAGCGTACTTTCTAGTTTGATGTAGAAGACTCTCAGTCTCTTGTTTTGTCTTTTCTAGTTGAGAACACTTGGGGCCAGATGTAGGTAAAATTGTTTTACCGATTCTAAAATACCGACTCATACCGAATCGGTATTTCAGAATCGGAAAATGAGATGTAGGTAAAAAATCAGTAAAAATTACCGATTCGGAATCACTCGGTATCTGAAATCGGTATTTACCGAATCGATATTCTCCGACTCGGTAAATTCCGAATCGGTAAACCCCATACATTCCAATGGGCCCATGGCCCATAGGAATGAATGGCTTTAACCGATTTGGAATTTACCGAATCGGAAAATACCAATTCGGTAAATACCGATTCGGAAATTTGAAACTGACAAACATGTGAGCCTGTGAACCAATCAGGAACACCAACCACACCCAAAACCAAAGGTACAGTGGAATCAACCAATCAGAATCAAGCACCCCTCCCCAGTACCTGGGAGTGGCCACACCCATGCAGGTGCAGAAACCAACAGTCAGGAGAGCAGGAGGACAGACTGAGGAGCAGGCTTCCCTGAGCTTACCTGTATAGCACCATGGAGAGTTAGGATGGACAGAGGGATGCTGCTGAGCGCAGAAGAAAATTGAAATTCAGCCCTGAAGAACTGCAGGTGCTTGTTGCAGAGGTTGTCAGACATTACAGCAAGATTTTTGTTAAACAATCACTGCATGTTGCAGAGTCCATCAAGCGCACTACCTGGATTGACATACAAGCAAAGGTAAATGCCATTGGTGTCACCCACCGTGAAATAGACGATTTAAAAAAAAGGTGGTATGACCTTCGCATCATTACCAAAAAGAAACTAGCTGCCCACCGAAAAGAAGCTGCAGCAACAGGGGGAGGAAGAAACCGAGCACCACGACTCACCGACATTGAGGAGCTGGTGGAATCCACCCTTGAGCCTGAATCCATCCATGGCATTGGGGACGTTGACAGCTCCGCAAGAGCTGCTAAGAAACAAGGTAAGATGCATGTACATTGTCATTAACCCATTTACCTATTCCCCTTCCACACTCCGTGTGCCTACATCACACTCCACAACAGGTTTTACTAATGCCCAGCAATGCATAATGGGAGACGTAGTCATAGGTAGATACCTCTATGCAGTCAGCATACCATACAGCAAGGGATGGAACACACTACTAGCATAAGCAAATGAGGTACAGGCAAATGTGTGATAGTAGTGTGTTTAATCAAGAGACACAGATGAACTACTCCACTGACACAATGTTCATGTCTGTCCACAGGAGAGTCATCGCGCAGCACAGCAAAGGATAGGGAGAAGAGGAGAGAAGGAGCTGGTCCCAGCACAGTACACGGAGGGAAGGACACAGAGCAGGCAGCCAAGTCACCTGAGGATACAACAACACCACAGCCTCAGTCCTCTCTTTTGTTTGGGAGTCAGGAGTCAGGAGCGGCTGCACAGTCCCCCACCCCGACAACTCCGTCCCCTGTGCTGGAAAGGGCAAGGCATCTTGATGTTCCCCCTCCCTGCATACTGGAAACATCTGAGGAGGAAGAGGATGAGGGTGACATGGCCATCAATCCACTAGAGTCAGCCAACGCTGAGCAGCAGCCCACTCCTAGAGCTGTGCGGGCCAGTGTCCGAGGACGAAGGTCACGGGAGGCAGCTGAAGAGCATCACGGTCAGGGGGTCTTCAGCGGTCTGGAGGCCACCATGGTCAAAGTCTAGCGCCTGCAGGCGAAAGCAATGATGGGTGTTCAGAGGCAGGCACGCATCACCAAGAACAAGCTGGATGACATAGGCAAGGGCATAGGAGACATTTCTGATAGCATGCAATCGCTGGCATCTGGCATTACAGCGATGAACCAGTGCATGACTGTCCTGTGCGACAAGTTGGACAGGGACCACTTGGAGAGGCGCAAGGCTCGTGTGGATGTGCGGCAGCAGACAAAAGCCCTAAACAGATTTGCGACTGATTTGTGGATAAAATCGCCAATATACAAAAGGACTTTTCGCCTCCCTTGATTATTCCTCATCAGGTAGCTGACAACCATCCTTCCATTTGCAGCTTCCAACCTGTCTCCCTCCAGCAGACCCGCAAGGCAATTTTGGCCTGCAAATCAGGAGCACCAACCGACTCCTGTCCTCCTCGCATTCTGCACCATCTAATCGAGGTAGTAAACCCTAGCATCAACGCGATCATTAACACATCCCTTGACTCAGGGGTAGTGCCTAATGAATGTAAAAAGGCTATCGTGAAACCCCTGATGAAGAAGCAGAATAAATCTCCAACAGATCTTACCAACATGCGCCCCATCTCACTCTTGCCTGTTCTAGGAAAAATCACTGAACAGATAGTACATTGGGAGCTAAAAACATTTGTGGAGAATCATAACATCCTGCATCCTCAGCAATCTGGGTTTCGCCCCGGTCACTCCACCGAAACGGCTCTGATAGAACTCTCTGATTCCATCAAGTTCCTGCAGGATGAGGGAAGGCAAGCCGTCCTCATCCTGCTTGACATAACAGCAGCGTTCGACACTATCTCTCATGTCATCCTGATTGATAGAATGCGAGAGATTGGCGTGACAGACACAGCTTTGGCATGGGTAAAATCTTTCTTGTCCAATAGGTCCCAATCTGTGTCCTTGGGTCCCTACCTATCCAGCGAAAAACCCATTACATCGGGTGTACCGCAGGGGTCCATATTAAGCCCACTTCTTTTTAACATCTATATGGCACCCCTCCTCGCTGTGATAGAGTCTCATGGGATCCTTGTCACGTCATACGCTGACGACACCCAACTTGTCGTCTCCATCGACAAAAACTGCATAGATACAGAGCTGCGATTTCGGAATTGTCTCACCGAGGTATTTCTGTGGCTGAATAAAAACCACTTGAGATGCAACAGTGGGAAAACCGAAATCATACCATTGGGTAAAAATGTATCCTTCTGCCCGAAAGATTGGTGGCCCAAAGACTCAGAGGCCCCGCCTAGTGCGGTGTCCTCTGCGCGCAACCTGGGCGTGCAATTTGATGCATCCCTTTCCTTTGACGATCACGTCAGGATCACGGCTGGTTGCTGCTTTGGACTAATTAAATCTTTAAAGAAATTCTTTGACTTCCTCCCCATCACCGCTAGGAAATCGGTCGTGGTAGCACTAATACTTTCCCGACTCGATTACTGCAATGGATTAATGGCAGGAGTGAAAAAGTCCACCCTTAAGAAGTTGCAAAGTATACAGCACGCGGCTGCAAGATTAGTGTTGAAACTCCCCAGAAAATCTTCGGCCTCAGCAGCATTGAACTCCCTCCACTGGTTGCCACTTCAAAAGAGAATTCTTTTTAAACTTTTACTTACAGTGTTCAAATCCCTGAAAAATACAGGTCCTCACTACCTCGTCAATCGCTTCATTCATTACAACCCCGTACGATGTCTGAGATCCTCAGGGGCCAACCTCACGAAGATCCCGAAGTTTAAGTGCAAAACCAGGGGTGGAAAAACCTTCACAGTCCTGGCAGCAAGGGCTTGGAACAACTTGCCCGTAAATCTCAGACTGATCGAGACTGAGAGTCTCTTCAGGAAACAACTGAAGACATGGGTATATCAGCAATCAGATACCTATGTATTGACAGCTATTTAGATCTTTCACCACCTATCTCCCACATGCATGCTCAGCGCCAAGATGCTCCTTCCGGAGCGAAAGTTTGCGCTTTAGAAATACCCACAAATATCAAATATCAAATACCTCCCTGCTGTGCAGACGGTTAGTGGCGGTGCAGGATGCTATTGTTCAGTGCTGCACCAATTTATCTGTGGGGATGGGCAGAGTGACCTCTGCCATGGAGCTCATGCTCGCACAACAGACTGCCACTCGAGGCGACACATGTGTGGCTGAAAGTGAGGAGTCCACCAGCAGGAGTGGCGCAAGCACTCCTGTCCCTGAAATACGCAGGAGAGGCAGGCGTCATTCGACAGAGACAGGCCACACCGAAAGCCATGACACACAGCCACATCAGTCCCACCCTGTAATCTGTGGACGTAAACATTGACTATGCCCTCCACCCAAAGGACAGGTCAAGGTGGTGTTAACTGTGACCACCCAGTCATGGACGTTGATATTTCGTGTAACCATTGTGTGGCATCATTGCACTAGCGTAGTGAAAATTCAACTACGTACGTCATAATATTTGCCTGTCTGTGTCTCATTACTCACTCCGAAATATTGCTGTGTGACCTCTGCCCGTCTCAGTCTGCCATATGTAGCGGGTGCTGCTACTGTACCATGGGGCTCTGCCAGTTCTGAGTCATCATCAATGTCCTCATGATGTGTGATCTCCACCACTGTGCCTTCCTTGGTGGCGAGATTGTGTAACATTGCACAGGTCGCAATGATTTTGCAGCACAGGATTGGAGTGTACTGGCGTGCCCCTCCACTCTTGTGGAGGCAGCGAAACCTGCTCTTGAGTAGTCCAAATGTGCGCTCTACAACGGTGCGTGTGGATCGGTGAGCCACATTGTACCGCCTTTCACTCATGGTGGATGGGTTGAGGTAGGGGGTGAGCACAAAGGACCACAGGGCATATGCACTGTCGCCTAGGGGGGAGAAAGATTGACATTAGTTGCATGTACATGATACATTAATCCGCTGTGAGTGTCAGGGTGTGTCAATGTCATTTACCTAGCAGGTGTCCATTTCCAAATTCTCCGGCAACTAGGCGTGTGTATATTCCACTATTCTGGAATATGTACGAATCATGGGTACTCCCAGGGAATTTCGCAACGATGTCTGTGATGATGTTGCCAGCGTTGCATATGACCTGTACATTGATGGAGTGCGATGACTTGCGGTTCCTGTATATGTGTTCTGTGGCTGCAGGTGGACAGAGTGGTACGTGGGTGCCATCTATGCAGCCAATCACGTGAGGGAAGTGTGCCAGTTGTTAGAAACAGTCTTTGTTTTTGCAAGTTCCGTAGGTGTGTCAGGGAATGAAATATAATGCTCCATCCTCTGCATCATGGCGTCAAGGAACCTCCTGAAGAAGCGGGACAGGCAGCTCTGGGACACACCACAAACTGCAGCTATCACACTCTGGTAGCTCCCGGAGGCAAGCAGGTGTAAGCTACACAGCACCTGCACATGGGGTGGGATGGCGTGGGCCCTGGGTGTTGGGTGCTCCAGGAGTGGGTGTAGGTCCCTGATCAAGTCCTGGATGGTTTGGGGATGTAGCCTGTACCTCTGGAGTATTTCAGGCTCTGTCAGTTGGAACAGTGTTATCCTCTGCCTGTACACTTGTTCCTCCCTTTGCCATTCCCTCTCTTCTGCTGCCTGTAGTCTTTGTCGCCTTGCAATGACGTAGAAAGCCACCATTCTGGTTCCACTGTTGCATTTTGGGACTCTTTTTATAGCCTTCACCTGGTTACCACCTGCATTCAATCCATGGTAAATACCGACTCATAAATACCGAATTTCCGTGAATTCGGTATTTATCGGGTTTCCTACATCTCCATGCCCATTTTCTTATCGTTTCTTATTTACCGATTCGGTAAATAAGAATTCGATAAATATGAATTCGGAAAGTTCCGCTTCGGTAAAAAACCGACTCATATTTACCGAGTCAGAATTATACCGACTCATGATTACCGAGTTGGAATTATACCGACTCATGTTTTCCGAATCGATAAATAATAGGCTCGTACATCTCATTTCATGGATACCGGTCGGTAACGGCCGAAATTACCGATTTTCGGCCGTTACCGACCGGTATTGGGCGACCTACATCTGGCCCTATGTGATTGTAAACACAGGGTATATCTGCCAGGTGAACTAATCATGTTTTTACTAACCCTAATATACCCTGAGTACTGCTATGAAAGAGCACCAGATTTGAATCACATGAGGGTTCATTGCATCCGTGTGCACTGTTGTGAGCAAGCAGAAAGGCCAATGTGTAAGAATGTTCTGATTGGAAAATTGTATTAACAGAGCCTGTCTCTATAGATGTGACAACTATGCTGCACACATGATCACTGTACTGCATACCTGAGAAACCCATAAATCTGTAATCCTCTGCACATCCCAGTGACTAGAAGACGTGACCAGTCGCCAGCCCCCTTCCCTTTGGGAACGTTCGCTTGATAATGTCGCCGGTGCAGCTTTCAATTGCAGGTGCTGCTGCTTTCCATTGCTACTGCAGAGGTTAGTCCTCAGAGTGAGTGGAGGTCTATTTTGGTGAATTTTTGTGTAAAAGAGCAGATTTTGAACAGTGGAATAAGGGACAAAATATAGCAACCCTCTGAAAATGACTCTTTCAAGATCTTTTAAGATATGGTTCTAACCGCAGCATGGCGCCACAAAGAGTTTAAAGCAATTATTGAGAACTTATAGAGCCAAGTGGCACCAGCAGGGATTGTTCAGCAAATTAAATCGAAAGTCCTCTTGAAGGGACAATCACAGATCGTTCTTTCAATGGACCAGGCCAAAAACATGCATTGTCAGTGCACTCACCTATGGGAATGGAGGAAGGGGGCAGGGGCAGTACACTCAAGGGTAGTTGGGGGGCTGCTCCTGTGGGAGACCGCGACAGCTGGGGCTCATGGGGCGGGGGCTGGGTGGAGTCAAGGGGTGGGAGGCAGGTGGGGAAAAAGGGTCACTAGAGGGCGGTGAGTGGATGCAACATGATTTTCGATGTTTGAGGTTACAGGGAGATGGGGTACAAAGAACTTGGATGTTGGCTAGAACACTTTTTGGGAGTCAAGGAAAAGCTCGACTAAGCCCCAATGAGCTTAGCAGTTATAAATATTAGAAGCTTTAGGATTGTGTCCTGTAATGTTAATGGGAATAATAATCAGACTAAATTTAGGTTGATATTGGTGTGCCTGAAAATTTCTTAAATTCGGGTTATTCTCCTCCAAGAGACCCACCTCAAGTCCTTGGTTAAACAGCAGAGTATCCAGGATTTACCTTGCATGCATGCTATGCATCCGCTAGTGCTGCAGTTAGGGTGTTGGCAGTTTTGATCTCATCAAATCTTCCAAACAGCTGTTGAGAGAGCTCAGGGCAAGATGGATTTTGGTGAGCCTTAGGATCCATGAACAGTTCATCCACTCTAATAGCTATTATGGTCCTATAGAGGATGATGTTTCCTCCCTTAATGACGTTTATAACTTTATATTACATTAAAGGGGCTCCTGGTTTTAGGGTGGATTTAAATTTTATCCAGGACATTAGACTGGGCTGCTCACGCATTAACAAGCCACAAAATAAGCTGAGGTCATATTGTTTTTTAGCTAAATTGAGAAGCAATTTTGTTCTAATTGATCCTTGGCCAGTCTAACCATTCTCAGAGGAGAGAATATACCTGTTACTCTAAGCGATATGTAATTCCGTCTTTTGGATTGACTTCTGTTTTGGTGTTTCATAAGTGATGCAGAAGTAAAACAGATATGTTACTGAACCCCTTTTCCGACCATTCAACCCCATTTTTAGATGTATCATTGAGGGAGCAGAAGACTGAACCATCTAGATGGTGCTATGATAAATCATTATTAGCAGACGAAAATTGAGTTATGAAGATGTATCTTGTCATAGATCATTTTTTTAATGAAATATAGGCACAGTTCCATCTTCCACATTCTGGAATGCTTTTAACACATTTATTTGGGGGGAAGCAATCTCTTTTAGGGCACAAATTAATAAATAAAGGAAGGAACAGGCCTCGCTCCTACAGCGTTAACTTGACTTGGCCAAGCTCACATACTCCACACTTTGTACATCCATTACTAGAGCCAATGTATTATAAGGCCCTCAAAAATTAAAAGATCACTATATGTCTAGAGAAATACTCAATCAAAATACATGTTTTCAGAAAACCTATGAGGAAAGTGAGCATTTGGGGTGCTTGTTGGCATGGTCAGTGGAAAACAAATGGAACAAGATTATTAAAGCAATTTTTGATGAGGCAGAGAGCCGAATGGTCACTCAACCTGTTCTAATTGGCAACGTTTTTCTTGACCCCTATGTAGGGCTTTATACATTAATCAATAGATCTACCCCAGTGCATATTGAGGAATTATTGCATTTAATTCAGCAGCGTATTCTCACTAGTAATTTGCTAGCCACAGCTGCTGTTCCTATCTCATTAGCTGAGGTAAAGGATGCAATAAAATAATCTCCCAATACAAAAGCTTTTGGGAGCCATGGTCTCCCGGCCGAAATATATAAGCTGGTTGAAGCCCAAGTGGCCAAATTACACATACTCTTTTCAATGAAATTCTAGAAGGATGCGATCTACCAAGCTCTTTCACGGAAGTGGTGAGCATTAGTTTCCACAAAAAGGAAATACCTCCTGAGAAACCAGGCTCATATGGCCCAATCAGCTTGTTGAACAGAGACTAAAAAATCTTTGTGAAAATTATTACGACCAGGCTAGCCCCATTAGCACAAACTCTGGTCCACTACAACAGAGTGGATTTCTACCTCCTAGGACCTAGGCTGATTCCATCCAGTACCAACTTTTTGCTACATGCCATCAATTATTACTAAAATAACACTATAAAGGCGGTCATTATTATGCTTGTTGCAGGGAAGCGTTTTACCTAGTACAATGGGAGGTCCTGTTTACCATACTATTACGCTTTCAGTTTCCTCTGAAATTGGTTCACTTATTGGAGAATCTATACAAGAAGGCTGAAGCCAACATTTTTATCAATTCGCAAACAGTGAGGCATGTTACAATCAATAGAGGCACAAGGCAAGGGTCCCCCATGTCACTTGTTCTTTTTGTCCTATTTATTGAGCCTCTGTCCGCAGGATTAAGACAAGACCTACATGTTAGGGCTCTTATTCAGGGCTCATCCAAGATAAAACTCTTAGCGGATGATATGATATTATATCTTGCCACTGAGGAGCAAAACATCTCCAACGCACTCGCTAAAATTCAAGAATTTACAGATATTGAGGGTGGAGGGGTACAAGATTAATCACCCCAAACTTCAAACTGTCTTATTTATTAGTACTCCCTCAGTTTTACCCGTTGAAATGAGAGTACACTACTCTGACATCAACCCCATCAGAAACCTTGGGATTTACCTCTTAACAAATTTTTCATATTTAGTTTGATCAAATTATACCACCACCCTGAATAAGGTGAGTGGGCTACTACTTCAATGGCCTCCTTTGCCACTTACTATTATGCAAGTACAGCATTAGTAAAGCTGGCTATTCTTCCATTACTTGTATTTATCTTTTCATTAAATCCATCAATCTTAGACCAAATGCTGCACCATATTTCATAGCAGGAGAAGAAGGCTCGCACTGACTTGAGCTGCGTGTCAAAGATGGAGGGCTGGCACTTCCAAACATTAACATTTACTACCAAGCAGCCTTACTTGATTTGATTGTCCGTGCTGCAACAGGAAACAATCATTCGGATTGTTTTTATCTTCAGCAGATGCTGAGCGAGACTGACATCCGGCTCTCTGGGCCTGATTACGATCTTGGAGGGCAGGGTTACTCCAGCACAAAAGTGACGAATATCCCGTCCGCAGAATTACAATTACATAATGCCCTATGGAAGTCGTAATACGGCTGACGTGATATCCGTAACCTTTGTGACCCATCTGCCAAGATCATAATCAGAGCCTCTGTTTTTTTTAAGTACCAAAACTACCTAAGCGTACTATATACAAGCTACCTTACATTCTGGCTTTTAGATATCAGAAACTAAAATATGATCTTCACAGTTTCATCCTTAAGTTCCATACACAAAAGAGATTGATCTTGGTTAGGAATACAATTAGAAACTTCAGCCATTAAGGGGTGGGAAAGCAAGGGATTTCCCAGGCTCTGTGATTTTTTGCCGACTGGTGCAGTGAAGTGCTGGGAACAGCTGATTTCCAATAATTCTGTCACCCCCTCCAAAATGGCATTTTTCTCACTTACAAATCAGTCATTTTCTATGACGCAATCAACGGGCATTTAACATACTTGACAGAGATATTAGTAAAGCCTATTTCGTGACTTGTCTCACAAGAATTGGTATTGTCAATTATACCAGAAGTAGTGGGAGGTAGTGGTTCCCTAATTTAGGATTAAAATAATGGCCGGTTGTACGATGGTACAACACATGCAATTACTTTATTTATTTGCGAGTTTGTAACGCGCTAGGATCACCTCCCGAAGGAGTATCTCCGCGCCTTACGCACTTTGCATGCATTTCACACGCATTTTTAGAGCACATGTTTTTACCACGAATATGCATTTAAAACGCATGCAATACAAGCATTGTTTTTAGATTTAAAAACAATGTATTTGTGGGGGGAGAGCCCCACTCGCCCCAACTCACCTTAAATACGTGGTATTAGCATGTGTTGTAAATGCATATTGGCGGGAAAAAATGTGTGCTAAAAAATGCATGGTCAAGACACAACGAGGTAAAAACCTTGTTGTAAAGGCTGTTTCCCTAATGGCCTCCACAGAATGCAACATTGACCTACACTGAAGGCCTGGTATAATCTAATGGCCCAGAAAGACATTTGGGGAGCAAACTATAGAAAAATAGCTTTTTACTCTAGATGCTATATTACGGGAAACAACCTTTACAACGCAACTTTTACAACGAACTACCTTTACAACGAAACTTTTACAACGCAACATCCATTACAACGCATGTCTTTACAACGCAACCATTATGACGCATGACACTACAACGCACACCACTACAACGCATGTCATTACAACGCAGTCATTACAACGCATACCATTACAACGCATAACATTACCATCCAACACTTACCCTACTGTTGCACCCCCTGGAGTTAGAATAGTAATTTTTACCCCTACACTATCCAACACTTACCCTACTGTTGCACCCCCTGGAGTTAGAATAGTAATTTTAACCCCTACACTATCCAATACTTACCAAATATGCAATGTAATGTTATGCGTTGTAATGGTATGCGTTGTAAAGGTAGTATGCGTTGTAATGGAATGCGTTGTAAAGGTAGTTTAACAATATTTGTTGTAATGGCATGCGTTGTAATGGAATGCGTTGTAATGGATGTTGCGTTGTAAAAAATGCGTTGTAAAAGTATGCGGTGTAACGTCATACAAACCCTATATTACACTCCTTATCGAGTACAGAAAACATTAGCTACTAGATCAGCAGCATGCTTTAGTTGTGGCCACGTGAGGGGAGACTTGTTACACATTTGTTTTACATGTCCAGCTCTGTGCCGCTTTTGGGAGAAGATCTTTCAAATTATTAGCAATAAGCTGCAGGTCCACATCAGTCCAGACCCCCTGGGGCCTGTTTGGCCTGTGTGCCCCACATAGATAAATTACTCTACTGCAACAACAATTTCCTTTCATCGCCATACTGATTGCTAAAACTCTAATTCTACAAAAATAGAGACCCACAAGGTCTCCACCCTTAATCGAAGGCTATGTAAAATGAAGCAGGTCAAACAGCTTGAAGAGTTGTATTGTATTAAAAACTTGTAAAGCGCACTGTCACCTAAACTTCATCCTCTCTGACATTGGAAGCCAATGCACCGCCGCCTGGGTTTGCGAGGCGGAAGAGTGTCTTGGTCTCGATAGAACCAGCTTAGCCGCCATTCACTGGACCCTCTGCAGTCTCTCGATCAGATACTTTGGAGACTCCAGTAGCAACGCGTTGCAGTAGTCCAGTCTACTTAAAATGATGCTTCTAACTACCAGTGCCCTGGCCTGTGGGGATAACATGGGGAGAATCTTCCGGAGCACCCTGATAAGGGCAAAGCAGGAACCAGCTGTTTTGTTAACCTGAGTTTCCAGGCTCAGTTTGTTATCGAACATAATTCCTAGATTACGCACCGTCTCTGAGGGTACTAGTGGCGTAGTTGTCGGTAAAGGCCAGAAATCATTTGGTAGTGGGAGAGGAACTTTGCCTGCTGCACAACACAGCACTTCTGTCTTATCTGCGTTGAATTGTAGAGAGTTTACTCTCAGCCAGCCTGAGGCATCCTTCATGCAGGCATTGAAATCTTCAAGTGAAGTGAATTGGTCCCAGATAGACGTTAAATAGTATCGGACTGATAGCAGACCCTTGAGGGACGCCATATGGATTACTGGTGAACTCAGATTGAAACAGTGAAAAAGCCACTGCCTGTCATCTGTTGGAGAGGTACGATTGGAACCATTTCAATGCTGTGCCCACTACCCCTATCTCCTTGAGCCTGCCCAGAAGTATCTCATGGTTGACCGTGTCAAAAGCGGAGGACAGGTCAAGCAGAATCACTATTGCTGACTGCCCCGTATCTGCCCTCATTCGAAGATCGTCGAACACGGTTATCAGAGTTGTCTCGTCCCATGTTCTGGACGGAAGCCAAATTGCACGTCCTTCAGTTTGTCGCTGGTTTCAAGAAATTGGGAGAGTGCCTTACTGACCACCTGCTCTATGATCTTTATCGGGTAGGGCAATAAGGAGATAGGTCTATAATTCTTATGGCAGCTGGGTAAAGCGTGGCTTTTTTCAACAGAGGAGTCACCACAGCTTGTTTCCAGCAATCTGGCACTGACCCACTGGTCAGTGATTGATTACAAATTTGTCAGATTGTCGGAAATAGCTTTGAACTCAGCTCTTTCCATATTCTGTGTGGTAGTGGGTCCGGCGGAGATCCTGAGGAAACCCCTAGTGTAGTGTAGTTCCTATATTCCCAAAAGGCTCTGCGCGTTGGAATAATATATCCTATAGATCTGATGTAGGACTTAGGTCAATAGGTCTCTATCAAATATACTAAACTTAATAGGGAGTGTCAGCTAGCTCAGAGGTCACTAGAAACGCTCTCGAATTCACAAGAAGGGATTAGTTTCTGACAACAGCATAAACATCACAACTTTGTTTCCCAAGAATAAGAATATATCTCTCAGAGTCGTGGAAACAATAGATAACTAGTTCACTCAGTCAATCGTGCATGCTTCGTTTCCATAGAGTTGCAAAGAGTTAGTGAGATGGGCATTTTTCAATAAAAGGTTTATTGAACAGTCTTCTTTCTCATGCAAGAGAGGTGAACTGCTACAATCGTTAGACAGAATGCAAAGTATAATGCGTACAGCGAGAATAGTATTGTGAAATAATACTGTAAGAGAATTGTATGGTTTCTAAGCCAAATAAAATACATACATAAATAACATAGACTAAAATACTCAACTGGTGCTTCTAAAATACGCCTACCCCAATGTACCTAACCTAAGTCTAGTACGAGGGAGGAAGTAAGTTTGGTCTTTTGCATAGGTTTAGTTTTGCCAAGAATCTACCAAAGGTTTCTCTAGGTTCTAATCAGCTCCATACCTTAGAATGAAGGAGGTCTGGTATCTCTGTCTCGTGACTCGATTTCCCAACACCTCACAAGGGGAGTCAGAAACACTGGAGATGGATTCTCGGCAGAGAAGGGCAGCTTCCTGATCAGTGCGTCAACTGGAAAGTCGGCTTCCTTCGGCACTTGCTGTGGCGAGCTGCGTCGGGCAAGTAGGTCATCGAACTGCTCCGAACCACTGTGCTTTGCTATAGCAAGTGAAGGTATATTTATACCTTGAAAGTGTTTAGGAATGCCATGTTTGACATAAAGTCGGGCATATGAACGTCATGAATGAACCCCTGGGGAATAGTTGTTCATTGTAAAGTAACTGAGTTCTTGGAGAAATCAATATTCCAGCAAGGGGAAGTCCCTAACGGCTTAAGCTGGCTTTCCAAGAAATCGTTGTGACATTTGGTGAACGAATGGAAGTACACATGCCTGTATTTGGGTAGCATGGGCTGTGCCTAAATAAGGGCTGGATTTCTATGCCTATATAAGGGCAACGTGAATTATACCTATATAAGGGCATGAATCGGGAAAATTCCTTCGGAATCTAAAACGTCATACTACACTAGTGCCACTGTATTGAATTCCTCCACAGATGGGGGCTCAAAGTGATCTAGAAGATGGGAGTGTTCCCCCATAATTTCTCTTTCCTTCTTTCCCTGAAGTGCTTTTATTGCCTCTATTTCGGCATTTTCCTCAGTGCATGCGCTACTCGCCTTAAAGCCATCAATGATTAGACTAATCTTTTCCTCGAAGAAAGTAGCGAGGTTGTTACAAAGATCCTGTGAAGGTTGTATTTTATTTTTTGGGCACTCTGGGTTGGCTATGTCCCCCACTATTTTAAAAAATACTTCTGGCACTATTTGAAGCATTTAAGATAAAATCTGCAAAATACTTTGCTTTTATTATGCCAATTTCTCTCTTGTAGTGAGCTATTGCCTCTTTCCAGACGGCTTTGTCCTCGTCTGTGTATCCCTTCTCCATTTTCTTTCTGATAACTTACAGCTCAGCTTTAGAGTTCTACATTTTTCATTGTACCATGGTGTGGATGGTCTGCCAGTTTTCTTGTAGTTCTTTTGAGGAGCAACCATATCTAACCTGGTATTTATATATTCACAAAAGGCTGCATAGTTCTCCTCCACCTCTCTGTTTTCCTCAAAGATTCCCTTCTTAGAGAATACTGGGGAGATCTTTGCTGTTTGCAAGAGTCCCTTCCAGTACCTGGCTTGCCATTTGCTCGATCCAATGATGTTGGGGTCATTCTTTTTCGGATTATATATCCAACATTTTAATAAATGGTGGTCATACCAATCCACTGGCAAAGTGTCTACCCCTCCAGCAAAAATTAGGTTCAGCATGTGCCCTCCCCTATGTGTGGGTTCTGTGACCCATTGTGTTAAGTTCAGGTTCTGACAGGAGTGGATAAGACTATTGTAGTTTGAATCCATACTCCTGTTGCACCACATGTTAAAGCCCCCCATGATAAGTAATCTGGAGTGGGTCAGTGCAATATTGGTGAAAGCATTGATAAAAGCCTGCTGGTGTACATAACTGGCTGCCCCGGGAGGTCTGTAGCACAGTATTCCAGTCAACACTTGTCCCTTGTGATCTTTTAATAAGAAACACAGCATTTCTATGCCTTCAACCCCATCAACATCCAAAGGGACAAAGTCCCATATCTCCTTAAATATGATCCAGACCCCACCTCTCCTTCATTGGGGTCGTGGCATGTGGAATACTTTGTATCCCGGTGGGCAGGCTAATCCCGGATCCAGGTCTTATCCCGGATGTGTCCATGTCTCTGTCATGAATAAAACATCTAGATTGTGTGTTTCCAGCAGTAGTTTGGTCTGTAACCAATTTTTGGGCAAAGATCTGACATTAAGCAGACTGCACACAAGGGTATCCCTACTAGCAAAATCTTATGTTGGTCTGGCTTTCTCTGTATATCTAAGCATGCCAACGCGACACCCGCCTCCCTCAGGTACCGGCGTTCCTAACTTGTGTAATAATGTCTCCCTTCCTCTGCCCCTTTTTTCCCCAAACAGGCAGCATGGCTGGCGCTGTGCGCGGTCAGTGCGTGAAGGGGCACAGACGGGCTTGCCTTTGGTGCGCCTTCGGCACGGTCGTGCCAGTGTATGTTTATATGCCCGTGAAGAAGGGAAACTAGAGTGTTGACCCGCGGGTACGCTCTAACAGGCGGACACCGCGGGGACAGAGGGTGGCAATAAGTGTATTAAAAGTAGAAGTTAAAATATGTTAAAAAGAAGTTAGCATTTCAAATTCAACAAAAATAAATTTTCAACAAAGTGCAAAGTGCAATATCTATCGGCAGAAGCAGCAACCGACCTAATCTTTTTACCACCGCTACTCAGTTGTACTCAAAAAGGACAAGGAAATTTGGCAGGTCATGTCAGATTGAGCTGTAACACAATCAGGTGTAAGTCAGTTTTACCATTGGTAAAGGAGTGAGAAAAAACACTTGAGCACTAGTTAGCAGTGATAAAGGTCACAGAGTCCTGAAGCCAACAAAAACGAATTTCAGCAAAAAATCGGAAGGGGAAAGGCAAAAGGTTTGGGGGGAGACCACCCTCTGGTTGACAGGTCTTACACTTGACTTTTGATGTAAAGCAGGAGAGAGAGCGAGAGATGCCCATCTCGTGGCTTAATAGCACAATGTAAAACCAGATACCTGGGATCAATCGTGGCAAATTCACTTATATAAGCTGTATGATTCTAGGAAAATATTTTATTTTACAAAGATGATTGTTACACCTTAGAGCACCTTATAGTATGTGAGTTCATGACTTGAGGGAGTACCACATTGATAATCCTGCAGCCAGGAGTACTAGGGTTATGGAAATATTGAGCAATTGAAGAATGCCCATGAAAAAATGTAAATAATGAATATAGGAACCAGGTTCATCAATGTATTGGTAGGGCCCAGAGGGTATGAGCAGTTCCAATGGGCTGCAAGATGACGAGCGTGCATCACAGGATGCCTTTAGTCACAGCCACGATGGTCCATGCAGATACCCTGAGATGAAGACCTCTGCTTTGACTTATAAAGTGCAAACACATGCCCAAAAGTTGTCTAGGCGCTATCTAAATTGAAAAAGCCTGACCTGACATGATGGGAGATTAGACAACGGAGGTAAACAGAAAGGCTTTAGAAGCTTTCTGAAGAGATGTTCCTTAAAGGATCAGGCATTAGGTTCCAAAGGCTAGAGAAAAAGCTTCTTCCAATCCAAGAGGCTTTAGAGATGGTTGGAACTAGCATTTTATTAGCTAATGCTGAGTGCAGATGTCTGTTAGGGATATCATCTGAGCTTATCTCTAAACAAACTAGGCCTGCAAGGGAAAGCGATTTGTGCGCTATGTATAGTGCTTTAAACGTAATTTTTTTTATAATGGGCAGCCAGTGTAAATCGTGCCTAGCTTTTGACATGGGTGCCGATTTTCTTTTATTTTTGCTAGCACCTGGATTGCTGCATTTTGCAGCTTCTGGAGTTGATTAAATGTAAATGTATTGCGACTTATATAGCGCACGTATCACCCGAAGGTATCAAGGCGCTTGCTTAGGGAACCCGTCCTGGTATTCCCCGGCAGGGTATCCACAAGGTGAAAGCCAGGCATCCCGCCGCGAGGGGCCGTAGTGGAGATTAAGCAAGCTATTGCCCAGAGTCGCAGAGTGTGACCCCGTGAGTCGAGTAGACACCGGAGCGAGAATTGTCGAGTCTGTGGAATTTTTGAGCCCGAGACCCGCCGAGGCGGGGAATCGAACCCTGGTCCACGGCCGATCTCAGCTTCCGGGTCTGCCGCCTCTAACCACTGAGCCACGCTTCTCCACTTAACTTCTCCACAACACTTTCTGTTGGGCTCTTATATAGAGAGCGATACAGTAATCTAGTTTTGAATGCACCAGAGCAGTAACCACAACCTTCTGTAAGTATAGTAGCAACAACATTTTCTCCAGCATTTTTACAGAGTGAAAGCATGAGGAGGCCAAGGAATTAGTTTGTATATTTTGAGAGAGCTTGGGGTCAAAAATAATTCCAAGATTCCTAGTTTTGAATACAGGAGTGAGAAGAGGGCCAAGCACTGATTGCCACCATGAGCTATTCTACAACGAGGTATCCCTGCCAAACAGAAGAAACTTTGTCTGTTCCAAATTCAGCTTTAAGCAATGGTAAGACATCCAGTTACTAATAGCCAACATACAGTATTGAAACATGTGGCCACCCCCCTCCCCTATATCCTTATTTATGGGAACCACGATTTGAGTGTCATCGGTGTAAGATATGGTAAAAAAAAGTTGAATTACTTTATAATGCTCATGAGCAGAGCCACATAAATGTTAAACAAGGTAGAGCTCAAGGATGAGCCCTGAGGCACACTGCAGGTCAGCGAAAAAGGCTTGGAACTAAAGCCGCCGAGATTCACTGTTTGTTCCCTGTTGTCTAAAAAAGAGCAAAGGAATTGGAACACAGAGTTTTGAATGCCTATCTCACTCAATTGTTGTTTCAGGATTGTATGACTTACTCTGTCGAAAGCAGCGGATAGGTCCAAAAGGACCACCGCTGCCTTGTCTCCTCGATCTAAAATGCAGTCTCTGTGCTCTGAGCTTTCCTGAAGCCGAATTGAGATGGATCAAGAATACTATTTTCCTCAAAAAAGACAGTAAGAGTGGCATAATGTCACTCTCTAGTACCTTGGCAAAGAAAGGAAGTCTTGCTATTGGGTGGTAGTTTATCTCTAGCACTAGATCAAGGGTGAGTTTTTTCAGTAGTGGTAAAATGGAAGCCTTTTTCCATTCCATGGGTTAATAACCAAGCTTTGAAATATTATTAACCGCATCGCTGCGGCGGCTTTTCCCGCTGTGCACGGCAGTTTGCGGAATCCCGCTATTCATGACGAGCTCAGCTCGTCATGAGCGCACGGCAGGTAAGCCTCATGACGAGCTGAGCTCGTCATCAGCGCGGATGGGGTTAAATAGATTGTTCATGGATGGGAGCATAAAGTCAGCTTTATCATGTAGTATCTTAGTTGGGCAGGGGTCCCAGGGAGCCACAGATTTAGTGGATTTAATAGGCTGTATCAATAATTCCTGGGAGATAGCTGGAAGTTCTTGAAGGGTTGGCTGACTTTGACTGAAGCAAGATAAAGTTAGATGATTCTGATAAATTATAACACTCATGGCAAGATTATGGGGGTGGTTTCAACTTTGTTGTGAAAGTGGATTTCAAGAGAGTCACAGAAATGCTGTGATTGAGAAGTAGAGGAGGTAAAGTAGAGTTAGGGGGAGAGGCAAGCCTATTTACCATTTGGAAAAGATTCCTAGTGGAGTTGGAAGCTGACCTAATAGTCTGTAAGTACTATTCCTAACTCAAAAACAATAAATAAGCAAGCAATAAAGGTTGGAAGCCCAAGTTTGCTGTCTCTTGAACCCAGAAATCAGGTACGAACTCCTAATGCAGAAGCCATCCTTCTTCATTTGATAACCAATGATACCAAATGCTTGAAATTCGTTCCTTAGGCCCTGCTAAGTTAACACAGAAAACTCTGCACAAAATGGTTGTACGTTTCCATTTTGTCTTAAATAAAACTGCTATTGAAACGTAAGGCTTGCATAAGAAGGATCCGATAATAGAAAAGCTTAGCTACACATATTTCAGCATATTGTATTTCAAAATGTTTTTGATACGTTTTAATGGAAAAGTACCAACATAATACATTGCATTACAGTGGAAAGTCCCCAAAACTACCTACTTGGGACACGGGGTCAGCAACAGTGATTTTCAGACCATAGATGGTATGGCGCAGCTTAGGCAGTTGCCAATTGGTCAAATGACCCATGCTTACCCATGATTAATTTGCATTGCGTATATTATGATGCTGCATCCTTTATGGTTTGGGCCTATAAAAGTTGTCCGGAACGTCACATCATAAGGCATTCAGTCACTTTGCTGTCTGCCTCCGTGCTGCACGTATTTGCATTGTTTGTTGATTTCCAATAAATTGTGCCATCTTTTGTGCTGACAGAGTATCGTATTTGAGGTATTTTTTCTTATTCTTATTTCAGAACCAACACTATTACATTTGGAAAGGGAAACAATAGCATAGGGCAATGTGCATTAATGCCACTTGATCCTAAGAAAGGCTGCCACAACCTTGTTGCGCCCATCATTGAAGTCATAGATGAGGTAACGTCTTAGTAATGTGTATTATATATACATGCAGATTTGCAGTTTACAGTGCATGCTTTCGGTCATGAACCACATGCAAGTGTCTAAAAGGTTTATGATCATGTTTTGCTTTTATTGGTGCCCTTAAGAGACCTCATGACTGTTTGAGCACTGTAAAAAATGAATTAAATATTTTCCCAAATGGAAACATGAAAACAAAATGTAAATAATTTTTCTAATATAAATCACATGCATATTTTCTACATATGGAGGAGTTGGCCTTCTGAATGAGTCAAAATAACATTTTAAAGCAAGGGGTACCTCTGTTTGGTGCATTTACGAGGACAGGTTTTCACCAAACATATAGTTTGCCTTAAATGTGTCAGGAATTCTGGAGTTAATGCTCTCTATGGATAATTCCCAAAGCTACAGGGACACCGTTTCATTTCTCAGACTCTTTATTACGTGCTTGCTGTTGGCCTGCATGGAAACTGTGGCTGACAGCCGAGTGATGGCCAGGAAGGCAAAGAAAGGTAGAGTCTCAGGGTAACACTGATCAGCACTTCCATGGCAGGAGATGGCAAGTACTTCTATGACAAGTGCCGGGTCATTCCATAAAAGCTGTAACATTCTGGAAGGGGCCATAAGGTTCCAGGCACTTCTAGGTCAGTAACAGTTAGGAATATGACAGCACCAGTCAAAGCATTACACCTTGCCTGGCAAAAGCTGTTGATGGGTTCTCTATTCTTATCGCATAGTTTGCACCGTTTGCGTTCCTTGCACCTTTTTTTGTCTTACTTCCCTTTGGTTCCTTCAGGTGGTTAGAACAATTCAGGTTAACCCTTGCTTCCAAAGATACTGAACTTTGCTGTTGCTATGCTGGAGTCCTTTCTCCAACTGCGGACACTCCAAGTCACCCTGGCGTCCTTACTATTGAAGGCAGACCTATGTATTTGGTTCATGGGCTGTATTCTGATCATTTGAGGATTAGTGGCTGCTCTCCAGTTCCATAACCTGGTAAGCCTTTCTACTCATACTCACAAGCCAATATATCCTGTTGTACAGAAGTATACTTAGGATAATGGTACCTTGTCTTAACAGAATATAGGATTTCAACAGTCAGTCCATCGCAGACTGAGTGTCCATGTTGCACACATTCCACCAGCCTGTGCTTTTGAGGATAGCGGACTATGATGCGTACAGAGTATTTTGTGTCTCTCAATCGCCCGTTCCCCCTTTTATCCCAGTACAGTCACTTAAGTTTCTGGAGTTCATTAAAGATCTTATTTGACTGAAAGGAGAAGAAGAGGGGTTCGCAATGGAGTTCCTGACCTCAATTCCAGTACAATCCTGAAAAAACGTTTTTTGGGTGGAAAAAGCATAAAAAATTAGAGATGATCTTGAATTGCAGCTTTGAATGTCTCAGACATCTGTCAGCACACAAATCCACATATTTATTTGTATTTCTGATCGGGAGCAGCCTACTCCGTATTGGACTTAGTGCTCCCCGCTGAATCTTTCTCTTTTACTTAGCTGACATAGAGCAAGGACGAGCAAAGCACATCTCATAAGGATGGCAGACAAGAGTCTTACTTTTTAAAATGTATTTAAAATTTATTTTTTATGTTTATTTTTATTAAACATTTTGACAAAAACGCATCAATTGGTTACAAGCAGGTGACTTCATCATTCTCAGTGTCATTGTATACTTCACAAAATACTGTACAGTTATTACATTAATTTAGGTCAAGGGGTTTCAAGCGCATCAGTGTCAATCTGTCGAGCAGGTAGCAGACAAACATCGCCTCTGTAATGGTTCCATGCTTCCCACACCTTGTTCCATTTCCCTGGGCATCCCCTAGCTACGTAGAATGACTTGTCTCTGTACATGCGCCAGTCTAGATCCTCCTTCCACCTCCCTACTTGAGGCGGTTGACTACCGCCCCACTGTTGAGCGATGTTTCGTTTTGCTAACATAAATGCTAACGTTGCCCTTGCGTGTAGTAAGTGTTAAGGTCCGTGGGCTACCAGACATTTAGTAAGCACCTCCAAGCCTCTGGTCGCATGTTAATCCCCAAGACCACCCGCATTGTGCGATGGACATTCCCCCAATATGATTGTATTTCATGACAGCTCCACAGTATGTGGATGAATGTTCACAGTTCCCCACACCCCCTTCTGCACTCTCCGCTCTCTGTCTACCCATTCGAACCAGCGGGGCCCGTTACATAAGTCCTATGCAGTATTTTAAGCTGCACTAACCTCAGAATGGCTTGGATTGCAACCACCCGTGGGGAAGAGACCACCTCCTGCCAGTCTTCTTCGTCAAGTTCTAGGCCATCTTCGTTCCATTTCTTTCTAAGGAGCAGTAATGGATCTTCCAAGTTGCTGATTAATTTCCTATATATGAGAGAAATGGTTTTCTCTGGGAGATGTACGTCTAGCACCCTGTCTTCCAGGGGTGAGGCTTCTGGGAGTGTCGTGTCGCTAGGGATCTGGGTGAGTAGCGCGTGACGAACCTGTAGGTAACGTAAATACTGTGTCTGCCAAGCTAAACTGCATTTTAAGTGACTCAAATGTGAGTCTTACTTTAAAGCTTTACTCAGTAAGTTGAAATATAAGGTACAGAAAGCTGGGACATTAATGTTATCTTCAGTAAGAATTAAAATCCATAAGTATATGGCTTGGTAAAGTTCAAATATAAATCTATCCAAAATTAGGTTCTTATGTGGAGAAATCACACTTTTTAATAGTATTTTACACAAAGAGTTTACGCATTGACTGCCTTAGTACAGAGTTCTCATGCTTATGACCAATGGGATTCATGCAAGAAGTTGCAACATAATACATTAGAAGATATTCTCATGATTCAAATACATTGCGTTTGGGTGTTCTCGTCATCTCTTCTCAGCACGTGAATTGTTACATAGTGAATCGTACACTGATAGAGAGCTATGTTATTCTGCGATTTGTAAGGGTGCATCATAATCACCATAAGTCTGCACCCATGTGTAACCCAAATTGAATTTAACACTTAATTAGTAGAAAATGTAACTGTAATAATGAATTGTGTACGTGTATTGCTAGAAAATTAGCTTGTGTGAATTGAAACTGTAATCGTTTGTTGCTAGTGCTTCATGAATTATTCGTGTGTAATGTAATGTTTAGATTGAAACGTGTATTATAAAGTCTGCACATATAGGGATGATCATAGTGCCTTAAAATGAGAAATGCAATGCTTAGAAAATGTAATATTATTAACATGGTATAAGTTTGAATCTGTAAAGGCCTGTATTAAATGTAGATTCACGTTTTACCCTGGAAGGCCTGTCCGTGGTTTCTTATGTTAGCAGAGTCGAGAAGGCCTGAAATATGTTTTCCTCGGGAAGACTCTAAATAGAACGTAGTCAGCGAAATGTCCATGTGCAAGATTGCTCTGTTCACATGCTTTCTGTTGAGGGTGCAAGGACATTTTTCTTGTTAGCTAGACTGATGCTCATTGTTTTTGGAGTTAGGTAAGGAGGAGATGTTACATAGTTACAGTGGTATGGGATAACAAAGCATGCTGTAGATGCTTGGGACCCAAGGACAACTCAACCGTTCTTTGATGAAGCACAAGTTGTGGAAAATCACCTGCCGAAGATGTGCGCCAAAAGGAGGTGTGTCGGGGAGTGTTCAAGGGGTTGTGCATTTTGTATTAGGGACAGTGCCCCGAGGGAGGAGATGCAGACGAGGGAGGAGAGGCAGACGAGGCAGAAGATGCAGAGAGGGTTGATGAGAATAGAGAGTCATTAGAAGGCTAAGGGAAGGGTTCGATTCTAGGAATGAAGACTTAGACAGATTGACTTTTTTTCCAATGTGAATGCACTTCTGAGGAAGTCTTCACAAGCTGACACCTTTCCTGGGTTTTCTAGGAGGATGCTATGTAGGGATGTCATCTTAGTGTTAGTGCTTGTATGTTTCGTTGTTTTTGGCTTTGTAATAAAACCCTTACATTTTTAGTCAGAGTTAGTGATTTTTCCGAGGTTCTTTGGTGACGCTTACTGATGAAGGTGATCTAGTTAGACTGATGCTCATTGTTTTAGGAGTTAGGTACGGACGAGACCTGTTATATAGTTACAGTGGTATGCGATAACGAAGCATCCATGCTGGAGACGCTTGAGACCCAAGGACAACTTAACCGTTCTTGGATGAAGCACAAGTTGCAAAAAATCACCTGCTGAAGATGTGCGCCCAAAGGAGGTGTGTCGGGTGTGTTTAAGGAGTTATTTTATGTTATGTTAATTTGGATCTGTTGAGCGCTTAATACCAAAGGTCTCTAAGTGCTGTAAGAAGATAGGCGATGGCACCAGGCAGATTAGCAGGACGAATATTTCCAAGCTTCTGTGAACAGGATGGTTTTTAGTTATTTTCTGAAGGGAAGAAGGCGGCTTTCCGCACAGAGGTGGCTCGGCAGCTTGTTCCAGATAGTGGGTATGAGGCTAGAGAAGGCTCGTCCTACTTTGGTGACGTAGTTGAAGCGTGGGCATTTTAAAAGGCTAAGAGGACCTTAGCGAGCGGCCTGGTACATATTTCTGAAGACGTTGTTTAATATACACAGGGGCCTGACCATGAATAGCTTTGTGAACGATGAAGAGGCCCTTGAATTTTGCTCTTTGTTTAAGAGGCAGCCAGTGGAGGCGTTGAAGGAGGGGTGATGCTCGCGTGTGCCTCGGTAGTTTGAAGATGAGTCTGGCGGCATCGTTCATTACTATCTGCAGTCTGCCCACTAAGGAGTCTGGCAGTCCACTGTATAGTGAATTGGCGTAATCAAGGCGGGCTAGGATCATGGCGGATATCACTGTTCTCATGGTGGAGAATGATAGGGTGGGGAGAGTCTCCTAAGAAGCCTAAGTAGGCTTCTGTATTTTGTATTAGGGACAGTGCCCCGAGGGAGGAGAGGCAGATGAGGGAGGATAGGCAGATGAGGGAGAAGAGGCAGAAGAGGCAGAGAGGATTGGTGGGAGTAGAGAATCATTAGAAGGGTAAGAGAAGGGTCTCATTCTAGGAATGACGACTTAGACAGATTGACTCTTTTTCCAATGTGAATGCACTTCTGAGGAAGTCTTCACAAGCTGACACCTTTCCTGGATTTTCTATGAGGATGCTATGTAGGGATGTCATCTTAGTGTTAGTGTAGGGACAGAAATAACCTAATTAATCTTCTATCCATAAATATGATGAAGACTACTTTAGATATCGGTTCAATTGTTGTTTGTTTAATCTTTTTTGAATTGCTTATTATTTTTTACTTTGCATCGAATTAGATAAATCAGGAGGATGAACTTTGTGTTAGTGCCTATGTATTTCTTCAACCTTGTAATGAGGTGCTTGTATGTTCAGTTGTTTTTGGCTTTGTAATAAAACCCTTACATTTTTAGTCAGAGTTAGTGATTTTTCTGAATTTCTTTGCTGAGTCTTACTGATGAAGGTGATCTTTTTTAATTTCTCCCTTTTATACTTCTTTTTTTTTGTCAATTCTTTTTTTTTTTTTTTTTTTTTTTTTTCCCTTTTATACTTCTTAGCAGATAAAAAGATCCAGTCGACGAGATCCTTATAAATGGTAAGATCTGATAAAATAGAGATAAGGATCTGGCGCAATCAACAGTCTGGGACAGTTTCTCTCATCATTGGATGGGTACCTTTTGCCTATATATCTACTACAGTTTAGTTATTCAGCTAGTGAGAAGAAAGAGTCTTTATCATGATGGAATAAACAGAAGCGCTGATCATGTGTTAGACTGAAACATCACAACAAAGGTGGCTGCGAAGGCCATAGTTGTCCTAAGCTAGCACAACGCACGTTATTTAATGAAATCTTTAAAAAAATCATAACAATCCACATTCACACATCTCACCTCAGCCCCCTTTTTTAATGTTGCTGTTTTCAATATCACAAACCGAGCTCAAGGGAATTAGAGTGCTTTACAGGAGCACTGTTATATTATTACGCAAGGCCTGATTAATGTTGTGTCACCACGGGGAGATTAAGTGCTTTCCCTAGAATCACAGAATGTTGAGCCAACAAATGGACTCAGTCAACAGCACTGGTAATAACGCCACACCAGTAGCATAACGAAAATAATGCCCCCCCGCCTCTGCACAATGTGACGAGGGGCACCTGAGTCTCCCATATCTCACCTATATTCATTGACAATGGCTGGATTGGGGGTCCCCTGAAGCACTGGTAGGCCTCTGAAGGGCTGGGTGCCCCCTGCACCTCAGTGGCTGCAGGGACTTGTGATACACCCCTCTGCCACACCGTTTTCCATTTGTAATATTTCTCAAGAAATGCAGCAGTCAATACATGAGCCATGCGCACGTTCAGCCAGTAAACAATGTGGAATGTAACGGCCCAGCCCTCAGGCCCTGCTCATAAATTATTGCTGGGGCTCAAGCCTCTTATGCCTTTATAACCTAATGTCTGGACATGTAGGAATCCTGTGTTCACAACTATTCACTCTTTAGTCAGAATTTTCGGCTTATTTCTTCCTTGCACAATTTGGGTGCTATCAGCACGTTAAATGTTCAGGGTTGAAAACATCAAGCCAAGCTCTTCTGATTATCCAGATGCGAAGTCGGGTACGGCCTTGTAATTTCAATTTGCTAACAAGAAAAGAAACCTACACATGCTGCCAGCTGTAGTCCCCTAAGTACCACAATTGGCAACCTTCCCCACCCCTCCAATGTAACATGCATGCTAATAAATAAACACACAACACATTTCTTGTTTGGGTAAAATTGCTGCAGGTTTATTACATACACCGTTATGTAAAATGGTGGGTTATCTTACCGGCGATCCAAGGGCAGGCAACCATCTGGGCCGCCTGCTCACCTGATGAGCCAAGCAGCACTGGGGTGAACCCCATCTGTGCTGTCACTTCTGGTGATCCTCTTCCCAGATCACGTGACACATGGTCACTTATTATTCACGCCCCTTTCAGGGCGGAGCGTAGCATAGCAAACCCCTGGTAGTTCAGGCCCACAACCCCCGAAGGTCTAACGGGACACCAACACGGTTTTCCAGGAACCTCCCATGAGGTTCCTAGGATTTGGCTCTGGCACCCCCAATGGTGCCGCGCAGAGGTACCCTTCTGTACCTCTTTACTTCCAGGTTGCCCTGTAACTCCGCCTGCACAGAAAAAAAGACAACATTCTCTGCCTCCTGCCTGCAACGAACCCCGCCGGGTAGGCGGTAGGGTGGGAGACGGTGTGTCCGGCGTGCGAAAGAGGACGACAAGATGGAGGGGGAGGCATATATTCCCCTCCCTCTCTCCTCATGCACAGGAAGTGACGCTCACCTAGCACACTGCGACAAGTCTGGGGGGACTCCTCCCTGAGTCCCTGCCCCTAAAGGGGTACGGGATGCCCAGATGGTACTAGAGAGCTGCCTCTTCAGTGGCCCCCTGCGGGATGTTCGGACAGCCGCATAGCACCACTATTGGCAACCTTCCCCGAAGCCCTCCAACGTAAAATGCATGCTAATAAATAAACACACAACACATTTCTTGTTTGGGTAAAATTGCTGCAGGTTTATTACATACACCGTTCTTTAATATGGTGGGTTATCTTACGGGCGATCCAAGGGCAGCCAACCATCTCGGCCGCCTGCCCACCTGATGAGCCAAGCAGCACTGGGGCTAACCCTATCTGTGCTGCAACTTCTGGCGATCCTCTTCCCTGATCATGTGACACATGGTCCCTTATTACTCACGCCCCTTTCAGGGAGGAGCGTAGCATAGCAAACCCCCAGTTGTTCAGGCCCACAACCGCCCGAAGGACTAACGGGGCACCAACACGGTTTTCCAGCAACCTCCTATAAGGCTCCTAGGATTTGGCTCTGGCACGTACTATGGTGCCGCGCAGAGGTACCCTACTTTACCCCTTTGCTTCCAGATCACCCTGTAACTTCGCCACAGCTCTGGAGGTGGCATTCGTTGCCGCCAGAGTCCCCCAGCAAACAACTATGGTCTTACCTGCAGCCTCTCATTTCTAGCACCTCACGCAAGCCTAAAAGGTAAAGGTCCATCCCTACTGGCGATAAGTGAAACCCATCTGCCTCAAAGTATCTTTTCACCTTTTCTTAAATCATGTCATGTCTGATGAACCCCAGACCCCTCGGGTCAGAGCACTGCCCCGTTCACTCGCTTCCAGGAATGCTCAACTGCCTCCCTATACTTAGCCCCTTGCCACACTCTGCTTGGAATCATCTCTGACCAACAGACCTCACATTGCCCCATACACTTGCTGATTTCACCCAAGTCACTTTTCATGGCCTGCAAGAGTAACCTTCTCCCCATGGCAATGAGATTGTTGCCTTCCAGGTGTATCACTAAAATATTTGGGGGGGCCCCACGTATGGCTAGTCTCTGTTCCAATCTGTTCCTGAGGGTGCTCCATCTCATTCTGGGGAACGCCATCCACTCAAACTGTGTGTTTGAAAATCCCCGCGTCCAGTTCCAGCGCGCCACCCACTGGGCCACCCTGGAGATGAATGATTGCCCGATCACCCATAACAAGAACCCTAGTAGAGTAAAGGACACCATTTTCACACTCTGCTCTTTTAATGTTAATTTCCAACACACATATTGTGACATGTAGTACACTCCAAATCACTGCACACTATGAATACAAAACAAATTACTTCAAGGGCGGACTTACCGCTTGTAGCATTCAGACTCCCAACGCCCCACATTTTTTACACCCTCTGGCTCCCTGCCTGCCTTGAACGCTGCCGGGGCCGCCCCTATCCTGAAGGAGTGGCTGGAGTATTTTTTGTCTGGCTGGGCAAGACCAGCCCGAGTTAAGCTAGCCCTCATCAAGCGTTCCATCTGGCACTTAGTCAAGGGGCCTTGATCCGCATGAATCAACAAATAGCCTGGGGCGTTGGGGCAAAGCGCTAAGTACTCCCTGACCTTGGCAACAGAGCAGTATCTATGGTCCCCCAGTGGCCTTAACACCACATTGACCCCCCGCCCTGCCTGATCTGTTTTGGACCTGCTGAGGTGGATGAACAGGGTGCCAACAAGGGCGACATCCTGAATGCTTAAGGCATCACCCGACCTGTCTGTCTTGGACCTCGCCACCAATTCACTGATACGAAATGCTGCAAAGAAAGCCAAGCAGAAGGCTGCTGCAAAAAGTGAAGCCTCAAATTGAAATAGGTGACCCCCTCTATCACATCCAGCATGCCTTTGAGAGTGTCAAAATCGATGGGGGCCCTGTTGTCTGGGACCCTGGGCTCCTCTCTGGCCCAACCCTTAAGGGCCGCCCTGATGATGAAGGACTTGGTTGGGTCGTGCCCCCCCATCAGCCTGTTGTCGTGGCTCACCGCTGCCAAGTGGCTGCATACCCAGGAACGGCTCCTCCCCTGTTCCTTAGCCCATATTACAAATGCCTGCACTCTGCGCTCACTGGTAGCGAGGAAAGTCTCAGGGTTTGTGACACTTTCTTGAAGGTGGCCAGGTGTGCCCTATATCATTTCCTGGTACCTGGAGCCAGGGAGCATTCTCCCAGTGCTCTCAGTCATTGCCCCACTGCAAGATTCTCCAGAGGTGTGCCTCGAAGGGGGTCATCTCTGCTCTCGCTCACGGCCAGGTCTCCCAGAAACAGAGCCACTGAAAACGAGAAAGAGCATCAACTGCCACATTCTTGACCCCCTCAATATGCCTCGTCCTGAATTCAACACTGCAGTGCAGGCATGCCATGACTAACTCTCTGAGCAAGCAGAGCACCAACGGGCTCTTGTGTGTCTGCCAATTGATGGCCTGCACTACTGCCAGGCCAGAAAAGGACCTTTCTGTCTGATAGCGTCACAGGCCACAGATGTAATGGATAAAAATTGAGAACAACTCCAGGGAATTGATGTTGAGTGTGATGTGCCTGCATCAGGTGTTGGGCCACTCCTGGGCACACCATTCGGCCCCCAAAACTGCCCCAAAGCCCTCCCTACCTGATGCATTAGTGAAGAGGCAGAGCGCAGGACTGTCTGCCCAAGGTGCCCTCCAAATCACCGTCCCATTAAACTGCGTAAGGAACTCGCACCACATAGCAAGGTCTTTCTTCAAGCCTTTTCCCAGCCTAACCAGGTGGTGTTTCTTCTTTTTTTAAACAAATTATATTTGTCAAGTTGCACATGTATTGCAGAGCTCTGCACCCCAGAGGCAATTGCACAATCAAACCATACAAATATGATGACTTTGACTTTTTACAATGGAATCCAAACATATATAAGCAACAATGAAAAGAATACCCCAACTCCCTCCCACCCCCACCCCTGCACCCCAGAAGTAATTGCACAATCAAACCATACAAATATGATGACTTTGACTTTTTACAATGGAATCCAAACATATATAAGCAACAATGAAAAGTATACCCCAACTCCCTCCCACCCTCACCCCTCCCCTCTGATCACACAAGATCCGCATAGTCCTGGCCACACCCTGTAAACATATCAGGAAAGTGATCTCCTCCAGGCCTCCCCCCGCATTGCTCCCCCACAGTCCGAAGATGTATATATGAGTTATCCCAAAGGATGATCCTCTGTTGCTGATGGCTGTCCAACAACAGTGCCAGATAGTCTGCCCACCGTTTCCAAATCTTGTAGTGTTTGCATGGGCATCCCCTAGGGACAAAGATAGGTTGCTCCAGCCCCTTACAGAAGTCTAGCTCATTCTTCCATGCAGCCACCGATGGGGGCCCTTGGCGCCTTCCAAGCCTTGGCGATGTCCCTTTTTACCACAGTAAATCCCAATTGCATGAGGTGCCACTTATAAATATTGCCTCCTATTCCCTCCATAACATGAAGCAAGGCCAGCTGTGGTGTACGGGAGAGCTCCCACCCCAGGACTTCCGAAAGACAGGCAAACACCCCCTCCAGAAGCGGTCAAGTGAGAGACAACGCCAGACTGTGTGAATGAATGTACCCTTCTCTCGACTGCAGTGAAGACATTTAGGAGAGGTGATCAGCCCTGCCCTCCACAAGCCCACTCGAGTAAAGTAGACCCTGTGTAAGTACTTGAACTTGACAAGGCGGAGTTGCCGCAGTCCTCTTTCTCCAGTGTGCCCACATCCTCTTTCCAGTCCCCCCGAAGCTTCTGTAGTGTGGGGGAACAATGAGTAACCAGGGATTGATAGATCCGGGAAATTTTCCGGTCATTTAAATCTCCCATAAAAACCTTTTCCTTCAGTGGGCTAAATACCGGTAACGACTCCAGACCCTCTAAGCTAGGAGACAGGGCATGTAGAAATCGAAGGTAACAATAGAAATGGGACCGTGGCATAAGGAATTCTTTCTGAAGGATTTGAGCGTCCAGCCCCTCACGACATCGCCCAGGACTGAGAAGCCTATGTTGTCCCACCCCCGGACCCCCTGCAGAGCCGCCAGCTGAGGTAAGCGCCCATTTTCCCAGAGGGGGGTTTCCCGAGTCAGAGTGTTCCACCACCCCATTCGTCGCATCACCTGTCTCCAAATCAGGAACACCACCCATGTAACCAACGTCTGTGAACCCCGCAAAGGTGCTGAAAAAAGAATTTTCGAGCAGTCCCTGCTCGAACCATTTTGGACTCAGGCTGTCTGTAATGATTATTTATTTGTTAAACTGTGCACTGTAGCTCTATTGAGTGATCTTTATTTTAATTGTTTTTAAAGTGTTCTGCTTTTCAAAAAAACGTACTCAACGCTGCTGCTATAATTTCTTTTGCACTCCTTTGTTTTGGCCCGCACTTACCCGGTTTTGGCCAGGGAGGTGTGCTGTCCCTGCCCCGGTCCACAGCGGCTCCTAGTGCCGATTGAGCGGAGAGCAGGGCGCCATCTTAGGAGTCCCGGATCCCAGTGGGACGCAAGTTAGCAGTCGAGCTGGGAGAGGGAAAACTCATAAAATGCACGTGCTCCCACTTATGCGCAGCGGTGCGCCGAAGGCGCGCCAAAGGTAAGCCCGTCTGCGCCCGTCCGCGCCCCGGGAGCGCCTAGTGCCAGTCATGCTGCCGGTTTAGGGCTAGCAGACTTGAGTGGCAGGCGATTCTATAGCTGTGATGAACTTTTGGCTCTAGATTCACCGCCCTGTGTTGGAAACAAACAGTGGGCCCTCCTACACAATCTTTCTAGAACTTGCCCCGTTTGCAATTTGTGATTTAAAACTAAACGGCCCTGCCCGGTTCCTCAAGTTGTCAGGGAGCATAGAATCTTTGCGGCATTTATCAATGCTCGTTCTGGGGTTAAACTGCTCTTAATATCTATGAGCTAATCATGAATGATAAGCTAGATGCTCTATTTATCACTGAAACCTGGCTAAGTGAGTCTTGTGCTCCGGTGGCCGAGCTTGCCGTCCCGCAGGGGTACCGCATAGCTCGTGCCGATCGCTTAACCGGGAGAGGGGGAGGCACTGCAGTGGTATTCAGGGAGGATTGGTCTTTTACGAGTGAAACATCTAAGGAGTTGGTGGATGGGGAGGCCCTGGATTTTACCTTTACCTTGTCACCCCACTTTACGTTGGGGGGCACGCTGGTGTATCACCCTCCCGGCCCTCCTGGAGCTTTCCTGAAGACACTGGATGATGCCATTTCCCCCCGTGTTCTTCGCTTCCCCAAGTATTTGCTTCTGGGTGATTTTAATATTCATCTAGATACACCAGAGGCTCTGGATTCCGCAGCTCTGTTGGATCTATTTGATTTGACACATTTGACTCAGTGGGTTACGTTGCCGTCACATACGGGGGCCACCTGATCGATCTGATGTGCTCTAATTTTGATGTTTCTGTCATGGATCCTCTACAAGTTACATCGTCTGATCATTTTCTGATAAGGTTTTCGTGGGCCATGGGGAAGCCTTTTTCTACCTCGGCCTTGACTCATGGCCCTCCCTCCCTGAAGATCAACATTCCGACGCTATCTGAGGCTCTGTTACACACACACCTGGCTCCTGTTTATGATCCTTTCTTTCTAACCCCTGGTATTCGACAACTTTGAAGGAGTTGAAACTGGTTTGTAAAAAACTGGAACGTCATTGGCATGTGGCGTATTGTTCTGCTGCTAAATCTGCACTTTGCTCTGCCCAGAGAGATCACTACGTAGCTGTTAGAAAAGCTAAGAGGGATTTTTATGCCGAACGAATCACGAAAGCCAACATTAATAGTAAGGAGATATTTTCTATTGTCAGAAGCTTTTTGTCTTGGGCTCAATGTCCGCGGATTCAATAATTCTCGCCTCGGTGCCTACTCTAATCATGGGTCCCACTCTGCAACTCTGGGCAATAGCTTGCTTAATCTCCACAATGGCCTCAACAGCGCTGGGATGCCTGGCTTCACCTTGGGGGTGCCCTGGAGGGGGCATCTCCCAGGGAAAACCAGGATGGGTTCCACAGCGGTATACAGCACCAGGATGCCCCGAGATGGGGCGGCAGTGCGCTTTACAAGTATACACACATTTACATTTACATTCACATTTGTCGCCCTGTGCTGAACAAAAGACTTTTCCAGTTTCCACCCAATGGTGTGAGGAGCTATCCTTTTTTATTAATAAAATACTGTCCATTCAGAACAGTTTAGGAACGGTCTCGGAGGAGCAGAGGATCCCTCCTCTACATCTCCCCTGCCTTGCGAGTTCATTAGCCCTTCATTCTCTCAGTTTCTGCCGGCAGAGGGGCCTGACATTCTAGCCATTCTTAAATCTCTTAAGTCTGGCTCCCCTTCTGACCTGTGCCAAGCTAGAGCTTTAGCTTGGGTTGCTGAGATTGTGTATTCAGAAGTTGCTGCTATTATTAATTTATCTCTTCAGTCTGCTACTGTTCCGGCGCAATGGAAACAGGCCAAACTTCTTCATCTCCTCAAAAAACCTACCGCAGATCCCTCTGTACCCACCAATTATCACCCTATTTCTCTGTTGCCGGCCCTGGCTAAAGTGTGTGAAAAGGTGGTCTTCGCCAGCTTGAGGCCTTTGTAGAAACCTCTGGGGCTCTTCATCCAGCCCAATCCAGGTTTAGAACATCTTAATGCACAGAGACCGCGCTGGTGGAAATGGTAGAGGCGATCAGAGAGTGCTTGGATGTCGCGGCAGATCGACCCTGATTTTGTTGTACCTCTCTGCCGCCTTCGATACGGTGCCTCACCAGCTCCTTCTCACCCATTGGCATTGCTGGTTCCATTTGGGATTGGTTAAAATCCTTTTTGGATGAGCGCACCCAGCAGGTGTGGATGCCCCCCTTCTCATCCTCTGCTAGGAAATTATCGACCCGGTCCCTCGGGGATCCACTCTGAGTCCTTTGCTTTTTAATATCTATCTGACCCCCCTGATCTTCCTAGCAGAGGAGCTGGGTGCTAAAATCTTGGCTTACGCTGTTGACACCCAGCTACTATTTACTTGGAAAGGCTCTGACCTGGACACTGGCATTGCCCAGAAGTGCCTATCAGCCATGTTAACATGGCTGGCACGGGCACAACTCAAGTGCAACGAGGAGAAGTCTGAGGTACTTTTGTACGGCCAGTTTCCCCCCTTTTTCAGAGAAGCCCTCTGGCCTCCGTATTTCCCAAGCCCCTGCTCTGAAGGTGGCCCAGCGAAGAACTTAGGAGTATGGTTTGGAGATGATCTTCGGCTTTCAGATCACATCAAAAAATTCACCGGTGTCTGCTTCGGCACCCTTAAGACCCTTCGAAGGTTTTTCCCTCTGCTGCCACGGCCGGCTAAGGAAATGGTTGCTCAGGCCCTTATCCTCTCCCGGCTCGATTATGCTAACGCATTGTTCATTGGTATCCCCGGCTATCTGATGAATAAACTACAAATGATTCAGAATGCGGTGGCCAGACTCTTATTTAATATCTCTAAGAGATCTAGTGTGAGGTTGCAATTGCGTGATCTGCACTGGCAGCCTGTGGCTCAGCGGGTGCAGTTTAAGGCTCTTACACTTGCCCATAGAGCCCTGCATGACCTAGAGCCTTCTTTTTTTTTAACACATTTTTATTAGTTTAAACAAGGCTTACATCAATTGGAACAGTCCCCGCCTCCCCACAATCACTGTCAGGTGGGTTTGTCCGATGGAGTGCTCAGTAGTTGTCCTCAAAGTAAGCACGGTCCACCAAACTCAGACCCATAGAGCGACCTTAATAAAGCGTTCATAGCATTCAAGGGGTTCCAAAGATAAAACACAAAATCCACCCCACCACCCCCACCCCCCGCCATCGGTGTCTCGAACCAGGACAGTCGCTGTGGAGATGAAGCTAAGGATTGTCAGTTAGTGAATCATCCAATGTACCTGTTGTGGTATGGGTGTACCGTCTAATTATTTGTTAGTCTTCATGAATAAGTCGCGTATCATAGTCGCGTAGTGTTTGCACCAGGGCCTCCCACGCTTGCGCCGCCTCCAAAGCCTTATCGCTCTGCTGTTGTCGTGCTATTTGGAATCGCAATGCACTCTCTCCACCCGCCCATTTAAGAAACTCAGCGCGCCATTTAGTGTCCGCTGGGCTCATATGTGCCTTCCAGTGTCGTGTGATTTCACGCTTCGCTAAGATGAGTCCCATATCTATAAATTTGCTCGGAATCTTGTTTTTAGGGGTGTGTGGGAACCAATGGAGGATTCCTACAGCCATGTCAAACTGTAGATCGCGCGCTGACACCGTGTTAAGTGTATCTCCCACCTTTTGCCAGTAAAGACTCAAACTAGGGCATGACCAGAGCATGTGGGCAATCTCCACTCCTGCCGCCCCGCATCTAGGGCAAGCCGCTGTATCAATCGCAAAATATTTCTTGATCCTTCCCGGGGTCAGGTACGCCCTGTGAAGGATATAAAAATGAACCAGTTGAAATCGCGCATTACGCGTGCACTTCCAGGCCCGACGTTGCAATTGTGCCCAAACCGTGTCGGGAATTTCTTTCCCTATATCAGCTTCCCATTTATTTCAAGCAGCGCCAGCGGCGGCAGCCCCTCATTAAGCATTCTGGTATACAGGCACGAGACCGCCTTAACCGTACCAGCAGCCATCATGGTATACTTATTATGAGGAAGGGGTCCCAAAGGGATAGAGAACACAAAATGAAACTTGATAAAGACAATAATCACGTAGACATTAAATCAAACCACATTGTTTTAATCACAATGGGGATGCGTATCCAATAACATCAATAATCAGGTGTTAAATGAAAAGGTGGAGCAATGCCCCGGGGGGGGGGGGAGTGCGTGATATTGTGAGGATACTGTGATAAGGAAGGGTTACAGGTGACAGAATAATCAGTACTTCAAAACAACTGGTTATAATGGTTACATACTATGTACAAGACAGAAACAAGAGAACTTAAATTTCGAATCAAGACATATCATACTCCACACAGTACAATATATGAACGGTTGGGACGTGGAGTTGATGTTTGAAAACAGATAGTTGTCGACGTTTCGACCCTCTCAAATAGGCAGGTATTATTGTATCCTTGCGGCGGGGTCTTCTTCAGGACAGGGGAGTAGGGGCAGACCACCTAGTTAATATATACAAATGCTGGTATTATTTTGCGATTTATAGCTAAAGGGAATCAATTACCTTAAGTTAGAAAAGCACAAGGCCCAGAGTAATTAGAAAGGGAATACATGCACAATTATAGAAAGCCATTCTTTCTGTTGATAGCATTGTGACCTCCTGATTATGGGGTAACATTAATCAAATTTCACATCACCGTGATTGGTGGGATATGATTCAGAAAGAGAGTGAGGGAAGCTAGTGATCCGTCACCAGGTGGTGTGAGGATGGCATGGAAATTCCGACGTGGTATGAAGAGGAATATCTGTCATTACCTTACTAGAGTCGATTCAAGGGTTGAAAAGGTAGAGGACATCCGGTCTGATGTTCCTGTGGAGGAATGTACAGGGTCCGACATGTTGCTATATGACTAGACGAAAACACGATACAATTATTGTGACATACCGGCGGAGAGCACGGAGGAACTTACCCCGTCAGGCTAATTAGTCCGCGAGCAATGTTCGATTTCTGGATAGATCGTCAAACTGATCTGTGTAATGGGTAAAAGGAGAGTAATTGTGAGGGGCGCTGCCTCTAACGCTGAAAAAATGAACATGTGAGCCCAGAATGGCCGCACGTCAAGCTTACCGGAGGCCGAATGAATCTGGCATGGAATCCGCTCGAGTTCGCAATAGCGAGGCTCGGTTCCTGATTCATTATGTTGCCCTGGTAGCGGAGTCACGTGGTGACCCGCGCCAGTGTAGAGCTAAACAAAAGACTAAGTCACTGTTTGACGGTTGCTAAGAAACCACGAAAATGAATTATAGAGGAAATTTGGTAGCTACAAATTACGGGTAAGAATGATTGTAGGGGAAACGTTAGTTATGAAGGAAAACCGGACTATCGGTGATTGCTAAAGTAACTGAGACGTTGTTTTTCTTCAACTCCATTGAAAAAGGTCTCAACGAGCATGATAGCTCCTTCTCTCAGTTGGCCACTTTGCCCTGAATATGGAGTCTATTCAATGTGTGACGCCATGGCCTTTACCCTTATGTAAGAGGTACGCCATTCTGTAATCATATTGATATGGACTTTAGCCTGTTTTCTGTTTTTCTGTGCGTTCGAGATGGCAAACTACGCCTTACAATTGGCCTTTACCCTCATGTGAGAGGTACGCCAGTTACTGATAGGTTGCCCCCTCGTACTACTGCTCCAGGCACTTGTGTATATATATCAGTTATAGCATTCGTTATATTATCAACTGGCCTTTACCCTCATGTGAGAGGTACGCCATTAAGGGATACGGTGCCCCTGTAACCACCCCACCCGGCACTTGACGTGTTATACATACTGGTTTTGTAATTAACTGTCGTAATATGTATGCAATTGAACCTTGCCTCCACCGTAAATATTGGCTTATACTGGTTGATCTTTCCCGGGTCACCGTCGTGCTAAATCCGATCATTCCCTTTGCGTGGTTTCACGGAACGTCTCAGTTACTTTAGCAATCACCGATAGTCCGGTTTTCCTTCATAACTAACGTTTCCCCTACAATCATTCTTACCCGTAATTTGTAGCTACCACATTTCCTCTATAATTCATTTTCGTGGTTTCTTAGCAACCGTCAAACAGTGACTTAGTCTTTTGTTTAGCTCTACACTGGCGCGGGTCACCACGTGACTCCGCTACCAGGGCAACATAATGAATCAGGAACCGAGCCTCGCTATTGCGAACTCGAGCGGATTCCACGCCAGATTCATTCGGCCTCCGGTAAGCTTGACGTGCGGCCATTCTGGGCTCACATGTTCATTTTTTCAGCGTTAGAGGCAGCGCCCCTCACAATTACTCTCCTTTTACCCATTACACAGATCAGTTTGACGATCTATCCAGAAATCGAACATTGCTCGCGGACTAATTAGCCTGACGGGGTAAGTTCCTCAGTGCTCTCCGCCGGTATGTCACAATAATTGTATCGTGTTTTCGTCTAGTCATATAGCAACATGTCGGACCCTGTACATTCCTCCACAGGAACATCAGACCGGATGTCCTCTACCTTTTCAACCCTTGAATCGACTCTAGTAAGGTAATGACAGATATTCCTCTTCATACCACGTCGGAATTTCCATGCTATCCTCACACCACCTGGTGACGGATCACTAGCTTCCCTCGCTCTCTTTCTGAATCATATCCCACCAATCACGGTGATGTGAAATTCGATTAATGTTACCCCATAATCAGGAGGTCACAATGCTATCAACAGAAAGAATGGCTTTCTATAATTGTGCATGTATTCCCTTTCTAATTACTCTGGGCCTTGTGCTTTTCTAACTTAAGGTAATTGATTCCCTTTAGCTATAAATCGCAAAATAATACCAGCATTTGTATATATTAACTAGGTGGTCTGCCCCTACTTCCCTGTCCTGAAGAAGACCCCGCCGCAAGGATACAATAATACCTGCCTATGTGAGAGGGTCGAAACGTCGACAACTATCTGTTTTCAAACATCAACTCCACATCCCAACCGTTCATATATTGTACTGTGTGGAGTATGATATGTCTTGATTCGAAATTTAAGTTCTCTTGTTTCTGTCTTGTACATAGTATGTAACCATTATAACCAGTTGTTTTGAAGTACTGATTATTCTGTCACCTGTAACCCTTCCTTATCACAGTATCCTCACAATATCACGCACTCCCCCCCCCCCGGGGCATTGCTCCACCTTTTCATTTAACACCTAATTATTGATGTTATTGGATACGCATCCCCATTGTGATTAAAACAATGTGGTTTGATTTAATGTCTACGTGATTATTGTCTTTATCAAGTTTCATTTTGTGTTCTCTATCCCTTTGGGACCCCTTCCTCATAATACGTAATCAACCCAGGTCCCAGGGACTCTCTTTGGGTAAAACCCCCCCAATTGTACACCATCATGGTATACTGGCAGGCCATTGTCGTTGTTGGCTCGGTCGTCCCCTCCTTCCAATGTAGTTGTATTGCCCTCGTGAGTGCTGTGTGTAACAGGAAGTCGCCTCTAGGCAGATCATAGCGGTCCATGAGCGCCGGGAAGGACAGCAATACCCCGTCCTCATATAAATCTCCTAAGACCTGTAGCCACGCGTTCTCCCAGGACTGAAGCTGCGACCAATCTCCTCCATGCGTCAACGCCGTCAACATCCCTAACGGGATTTCCGGGGCATATGGGTGTCGCACCCCCGCTTTGCGCTGTGTACGGTTCCAGCATAGCCGAAGCGTACGCTCCTCCTGCGTGAGGTCACTGAGGGCCATTCTCTGCTGCATGGCTATGTAGGAGAGTACATGCCTGGGTATACCCAAACCCCGCTTATCCTCCGGCCCTCTGAATTCACAAGCTATCTCCTGGGTATAGACCTGTAATTGAACCGCTAGGTAATACCCTACGCAATAGGGAACAGCTAACCCGCCTTCCGATTTAGGTCTCATTAGTGTTGCAAGTGCCACTCTACGTCTGCCCGCTCCCCATAGGAAGGACACCACTAACGATTTCAAGTGGCGGAAGACAGCGGAGGGATCCAAATGGTGAGCGTTCTAAAATAATAGAGTAGGCGTGAAAGCGCCACTATTTTCAGCAGTGCTACTCGGCCCGCCACCGATAGCGGGAGAGTCACCCAAAAGGACATGCTACCCCTTAACGCCCTGATACAACGAGAGATATTGCCCTCCAGCACATCAGCCGGGGCATGATATATATAGACCCCCAAGTATTTCAGACAGCTTAACTCCCATCGGGCTGCCCGTGTCGTAATGGGCTGGGGTTCCCCTTTGCGTATTGGGAACAGGCATGTCTTAGGCCAGTTTACTTTAAGGCCCGAGATTGCACCGAAGGCGGTCAATAGGTCATCGGCTCCCCTCAGGGCTCCGTCGGCATCCTCCAGGAAGAGTAACAGGTCGTCAGCATATAGGGAAATGTGCTGCTGCCCCGTTATGCTCCGCAGACCCTTGTAATGAGCTCCCGTTCAGACCGCCATCGCGAGGGATTCCACCGCCAGTGCAAAGAGCAATGGGGATAATGAACACCCCTGTCTTGTGTCTCTTTCCACCGAGTATTGCGGGGATATCAGTATACCCGACTTCACCCTGGCCTTCGCCGAAGCGCAGAGCACTGAGGTCCATCTCAGGTATCCATCACCTATTCCATAGCATCTAAGGACCCTATACAGGTATTCCCACTCGAGGCTGTCGAAAGCCTTTTCCAGGTCAACCGACAATATCATGGGGAGAGGGGCTTCCGCATGATCCTCTCCTAGTACACGCAGCAGGCGGCGTATGTTCATGGTGGTGTTACGTTTAGGTATGAAACCCGCTTGATCCTCATGAACCAGTGTGGTCATGTGCTCCATCAGCCGGGAGGCCAAAATGCTACTCAGGATTTTGTAATCCGTCGTGAGCATCGACAGCGGTCTATAGGATGCCGTTTCATTGATCTCCTTATCGGGTTTAAGTAAAGGGATCACCAGCGCTTCGCGCATAGTATGCGGTAGTCGACCTAGGGCCTTCGCTTCACTGTAGACTGCCAGCAGCCGGGGAGCCAATAGGTCGACGTACGTGGCATAAAACTCTATAGGCAAACCGTCCAACCCTGGGGTCTTATTTCGCGCCATCTGCTTTATGGCGCGACAAATTTCCCCCAGTTCAATATCTTTGCCCAGTTCCTTCGCCTGCTCAGGGTCTAACCTCGGGAAGGGGAGAGCCTCCAAAAATTCACTGATGGCCGGAGATCCAGCCACTAGTTTACTCCTATACAGAGCCTCATAATAGCTCGAGAAACTGCGCAGGATTTCGGGCTGGGTATACACCTCTGCCCCTTCAGCTGTGCGCATGGGCACGATAGGGGAGCCTCGTCATGTGGGGTTGGCAAGCCAGGCCAACAAGGCTCCTGATTTGTCCCCTTCTGCATGGGATCTGGTTATGTATGTCTTGTGGTCGAAGCTGCGCAGCCTTTCTACCTCAACCGCTACTGCTTCCTTCGCTGCTGCACATTGTTGCTGTAATTCAGGGTGACCCGGTCGTAATTGTTCCAACTCTCTGAGTTTTTTGTCTGCCCTATCGAGGTCATGTAATAGCACCCTACGTACTCCCACTTTCTGAGCTATACAGAACCCCCTGACAATCACTTTGAAGGCATCCCACTCTGTCGCTCTCTCCTTAGTCGTGCCATCATTCTCTGCAAAGTATTGTGTAATCCTCTCCTCTAAATCTTTTTGGAAAGGCGGGTCTTCTAGCATCTCGGGGCGCAATCTCCAAGTAGGAACACAGGAGACACCCAGAAACCACCGGATTGTGACCAGTAACGGGTTGTGATAAGAGATCGTCCGTGTGAGGTATTCGGTGCTCACTATCGCCGGTATCAATGTCGAGGAGCACAACAACGCATCTAACCTCACATGCAGCTCATGCATGCCCGAGAAGAAAGAGTAATCTCGGGTGTGTGGATGCTGGGCACGCCAAACGTCAGTTAAGCCCCATCTCGATTGCCACTCCAGCCTGCCTCTAGCTATGCGCCGTGTTGGGGAGTCCGCCAGCGGAGGGTGTGACCTATCAAGGTCTACATCCAACACCGAGTTGAAGTCGCCTCCCAGCAGCAAGGGTCCCACCAAATAGTGGGCCAGGGAGCCTGACAGAGTCGCAAGAAAGGCCAGCTGGTCCACATTGGGAGCGTACACGCTGCAAATGGCAACATCCTTGTCTCCTAATTTTCCCGTGATAGCCACAAACCGCCCCTCAGGATCCACCACTTGTTTGGTAACGTGAAATGGGATTCCAGCCCTGATCCAAATCAGCGCGCCCCTAGCATATGCTGAGTATGTTGTGTTGAACACCTGGCCTCGCCATCTGCGCTGTAGTGCCAACCCCTCTGCCTTTGTCAGATGTGTTTCCTGCAGTAACGCTATCTAGACCCCTCTACGTGTTAAGTATGCATGCACTTTGTGTCGTCTCGACATGGTATGTAGACCACGAACATTCCAGGTAATGCATTTCAAGTTAGACATTTCACCCATTGTCCCTCAAGGTACCACACCCTTTCCTCCGCACCCCAACCACGCAGTTCAAGTTCAATGAATCCTCAACACCGATGGCGCATTCACTCCCCAACAATATAACATCACCCAGTACTCCCCTCCCCCCCCCAGAACAGGACTCAAAGATCGCAATCTAGTTCCCATCCAAACACTCCCAATAGAAACAGTTAAAGAAACCTAACGGTAGCTACCGTAGGAATGCCTTAAGGGCAGAATAGAGGGGGACGAGAACCAACGGGTAGCCACCGTCCGCCCAAGCTACCAGTGGACGACCGAGCCCTATAAAAGCTTGCACATCGCCAAGCTTCCCTCTCCACCACCCCACAAATCAACCACCAGCCTCCCTCTCCACATTACTCAGCAATCAGGATACCACAGTTCGCTCCGCTGCAACAACATTTCAGCAAGGGATCTCACTGTTCGTCCAGCATTCCCTCAGCCGTCCCCGGTGTGACCGTGGGCAGCGGCACACTGTCAGTTTCCGAGAACTCGGTTTCAGAGCGGTCATCGCCCCTGCCGGACTCAGTGCCTTCCGTCACGGGGGCATCCTGAGATCCCGAAATGCTGGACACCACTTCCAGGACACCCCGCCGTTCCGCCTCCGTTTCCAGCAGCGATGGGCGCCCCAGTCCTCTGCGCCTATTGCGTATCCGTTTGGATTTCCGTCGCAATTGTTCCTCTGGCGCTGTTACAAAGTGCAGGTCAGGGCCGTCCTTACCAGCTCTGTAGAGTTCCAACCAGTTGCACGCTTCATCTGGTGTGTTAAAAAATCTGGTGGTGTCATCAACTATTATCTGCAGTTTGGCTGGGAACAGTAAGGAGTACTGGATGCCCTCACTGCGCAGTTCTCGCTTTATCACTAGGAAAGAGGTTCGTTTGCGCTGCGTGTCATATGTGTAATCCGGAAAATGTTGACATTACTGTTTTCCAGCTGGAAGGGGCCATTAAGGCGGGCATTGTGGAGCAGTTTGTCTCTGTCCTTGTAGTGCAGCAATCGCACCACCACTGGACGTGGGGGGTGGCCCTGCTGCAGCGGGCGAGATGGGACCCTCTGCGCTCGTTCCAGCGTATAAAAGGAGGACAACCCCTCCGGCGCCACCACAGTCTGAAGCCATTCTTCAAGAAAGCGTAAGATTCGGATATTGTTCCGGCGGTTGCTCCCTTCAGCATCTTCCGCCCTCCTCTCCAGCGCATTCAAGCGGCTCAACACCTCAGTCATCGTGGTCGAGAGGGCCTTTTGTGTTGGCTCCATAGTGCGGCCCGTGTCCTCCACCTCCTTGACCTTATCAGAGAGATTACCGTGATCCGCCCTAAGCAGCCCAAGCCCCGTCACCACTTGCGCTATGTCCTGCTGGAGGGCCGCTCTCGTGTCTGTAATCGCCGTCAAGATCTTGTCCAGTTGTTGTTGTAGGTGTGGGTCTCATGTCGTCTCCGGGTCCAGCAGGTCTCCTTTGTCCGGCAATTCCGTGTCCGACGTGGATTGCATGGCGCCCTTGGGCCCCTTTGGTTTCCCCATGACAGGAGCTGCGTCCAACGTCGGCTGTCACAAGCAGGGGGCCAACCGCTCAACGGCAGCCGAAGCCGGTCAAGGTCCGTCCTAATCAACAGCTCCTCGGCCACCGGGAGGAATCCTACTCGGGTGGGCGCTCTGCAGTCGCCTCCAAACAACCAGGGCAGGCCAGCCCGCCAGCGGCACACAGGTCCCAGCGGGCCCCTCAATCCAGGGCAGCAGCAGCCGGAGGTCGCAGGATCTTTGCACTCGACATCCCCCGCAACAACCAGGAGTCCCCCAGAAGACCAACGACCGCTTAGTAGCAGCCTCAGGGGCAGTTCCACAGTGGTCGCACAATTTCAGGGAAGGGCCTCTCCCAACGATCCAAGACCAGGGAACAGAACAGGGGGGGGCCCTCCGGCCCATCCAACAAGGTCAGCCGCGGCCCGGCAGCAGTGGCGCTTCAGTTCTGCCGCCACAGTGCCCCTTCACTCATACCTCCGAGGCAGCCGATCGGTCCTTCTCCGCCTCTCCACACAGGAATGTTCACGCCAGGGTCCCCGTCCACTCTCACCTTCTTACGACCTGCTGCGGCGAGTAGTGAGGGCCCACGAGGGGGAATCAGGAAGGGTCAGCTCGGTCCACTGCAGTGCCCCCGCCACCAGTCGTCCCTCACAAGGACCAATGAGCCGAAGAGCAGGATCCGTCACCCTGCGGGGGTCTCCCACGGCGTGGAGCGCGCCCCGGGGCAGGTCACAGTTCAAGGGGGGGGGGAGGATGTCACTACACCTGCTCCCAGCCGGCAAAGAGGGCTCAGTAGCCTCAGGGCCAATGCCGCTTGGCGCTCCCGTTGTCTCCAGGGAGGCACTCAGTCTGTCTCGCCAGGCCTCGGAGGAACGCTCTGGCCGCCCCGCCCCCGCAGGTACGGCCGGCGGTAGAAGTATGCCGATCGCCTTCCGCAGTTCCAACCACCAGCGCGGCTCCCTCAATGTCCCGCCGGGTGTCACCATGAAGCTCCGGTGATACTATCCGGGAGCGGAGGGGTCCGCAGGCCGCACAGCGATTTCGGCCGCCCGGGAGCTCAGAGTCTCCCGCGGGCGCCATCTTAAGTCCGGCGCCAGAGGCCCCCCGGTCGATACTCCAGCAAGCCTCCTTGGGTTCCCAGGGCCACTCGAGCAGTGCCGCCCTGCTCCGACACAGGAGAACCCCTTCCCACGTCTTTCAAGGGGGAGAGAGGGCTCAGCATTCAGCGCTGGTCAGGATAATCGCCGGCTCGATCGCGGAACTCGGCTCTCAGGCAGCCACCGCCATCGGCGCCAAGCCACGCCCCCCACGACCTGGAGCCTTCTTACATCAGGAAGCGCTTTGCTTTCTATAATCTCAGCCGCTCTCTGCGTTCTGCTTCTCTTCGCCGGATGACTACTCCTCGGTTTCGTCGCACGAGGCTGGGGGGCCAGTCTCTTTCGGTAAAAGCATCCATCTTATAGAACAATCTTCCTGACGAGCTGTGGCACACCCAGGACTTCCATTTTTTTAAGAAACTACTTAAAACTCACCTTTTCAATCAACCCAATTAATTAATCTTTACTCTCTAGGTCACAGTCTGCTTACGCGCCAGGACACTCCAGAGTATTTGTGCGTGCTACAAATCATTTATAACATATAACATAACATAACGTAGGTAGTGAGTGGTGCCCCATGAGATGCCGCTCGACTGCATATGCTAGGTCTCCCCTATTGTCGTACCACCACTCGTTGAGAACCAGCAGATGCGAGGCTTGGTAGTATGAGAGAACATCGGAAGACGCTAGCCCCCTTCAGTAGGTAGACAAGAATCATGTGCGCAGAGCTACACTCAAGATCTACCCCCGCCCCACAGAAACAGCCTGAGCACTGCATTCACCCATTGGAACCATTGGGCCAGGATCTGATATGAGTGATTTTGTAGCTGATAGAGCAGCCGGGGAAGCGCCACCATCTTGAATATCGCTGATCTGCCATATAATGAAAGAGGCTTACGGGACCAGGACTTGAGGTCTTCACGGATCCGTTGCCACACTGGAACCAAGTTATTGTTGAGTTCCGTCCACTCTGCCCATACACTGCAGGAACGGAGTATGGTCCAGTCCTCTTCCCCAGTCCAACTGCCACTCACAATAGAACAAACTATGAGTATGCAGGTGACCCAGAAAAGGGGGTGGAATATCCCAAGACACCACGTCTATTTCCACCCAAGAATGTCGATTGAATCACTACTCCAGCCTCCACGCTTCTGCACCTAAGGGACAAACACACAATATAAATAACCACTCAATCCAATGCCCCTCCTTCTTTGTCTCAATGACCATGTCCCACCACACAATGATTACTCTTACCAGGCAGGTATGCAGGCTTGGCATCGTGGAGAATAATTGGGCAGTAGCAGTAGTCAAAATCCAAGATAACACCTCTTGGAAGCTAGACAAAAACGAACACCAACAAGCACAGTGTTCTTGAGATAAAGGTGTCTTACTTCGGGATAAAGGGGGAAAAAGCCGTTGTAGGGCATAAAAAACCCCCTTATCGTCTTAATTATCAAAAGGGCTTCAGCTCGTCCCCTAAAGCAAAACAAAGCCGACTCGGCTAGAATTTCCATCGCGGAATGACCCAAAACGTCATTCCGCCTACAAAACGATGTGGAGCGGTTACACAAAACGCGGAAGAAAACGAAGAAAACACTTGTTTTCTTATCGCATTTTTCAAGCTCTACACTTGCCCCAAGTGGAGCGACCCCTAAATCCTACAAGGCAGGGGAATTGGAGCGCCAAGACCCCCCCAACAGTACAAAAACGGGCACTGGGAAAATCGGGAAACCAATGAAGGGAAGCCTAACTAAACTAAGGCTGAACTATATAAAACGACCAGCAGGGAAGGGGAAGGGCAAAAAACAATGAAACAAGGGAATTCTGGCAGACACAAAAATGGGATAAGAAATAGAGCAAGGAAGCACTCACAAGCCTGTGAGAGAACTGCACGAAAAACCAAAGCACTGGAACCAGGAACCCACACATTCACAATTACAAGCAAGGAAAAGAAGGTAGGACTTGCTTATATTCCCAGCCAGGCAAATCATGTGATGGTCGACCATGGTCAAAGAGAGAGGACTGGACCCTAAATCCTAACAGTTATGCTCCCAGGAGACTGCAGGTACATCTGACAAGAACACACCTAGGTATTTCAGTCCCTCCACCGCCAACTGAACCGAGGAAATCCACGCGCCCATTTCCGTCTGATCTCCCAGAGTCCATAATGTTGACTTACGGGGATTCTTATATAAGGGACCCTGTGGTGTATCAGGATCGCTACCCCCGTGAACCCCTCGTAAAGCCGGAGTGGAAGACCTGCTGAAACCCATATCGCTGAAAGCAGAAGGCCTTCATACCCATGAGGTGTGTTTCCTGTAACATAGGTATATCAGCCCGACCCGTTTGGCTTGGTGCAGTATGACCGGCGTTTAATTTTGTCCAGGCCACCACGAACCTTCCCGCTAACGATGCGGAGAGTACCTGGGGTTACCTGCCCCCTACTGGGTGTGTTGGCTTTCTGGGCAGCTATCTAACACTATAGCACGCATGGGGACTTTTCGGTACATATGTGAAGAGCAACGAACTATTAGCGAAAGTATGATCTGTGAACATAAACAACCCCCACCCAACAAGCCCCCCACCCTATACCTAAAAAACACTGAAGCATCTGTTGCGGCGAGGCTAGACCCCGATCCCCAACGGGGGTCGGGAGCCTCCCCAACCAATGGATCCCCAACTTACAACCCATGTTCCCTGGGCATGTCCCCCGCCAGCAAGGGCCTGGCAAAGAAACTGGCCCATGTCAGAGTCTCTCCGATTACCATTCAACAGTCTAGGAATCTGCAGTTCCTCGCTGACCCATAAATCAGTCTGCCAATATCTCCAACCCACAGGTGGAACCTCCCCGAGAGGAAGCACCAGAGGACTGGAAGCAATGCATAGATCGTGACCATCTCTTACCCTTCAGCTGACCCCGGGGACCTCTCCGGGCCATCTCGCTCAATAAGGAGTCGATTCTCTTTCAGGCAGCGTGTGCACATTCACCCGCACCGTCTCATCCTTCCATTTGAAGACCTCTTCCGGAGTGTCAAAAAGTGCGTTCGGGAGCAGTATACAACCCGCAGGCAGGCAGGAAATAGGAGAGCATAGGGAAGCTTGAGCTCTCTCAGGTGGGCCTTTTTGCTGCCATGAATGATTATTACTGTTGCTGCACCAGTCGCATATAGTCAGGAAAGATAAGGATGTGTGCATTGTCGTAGAGCAGGGGATCTGTGACCCGAGCCTGCTTCAATTTTGCGTTCAGATCAATGAAGTTAACCGCATCGCCGCTAGCGATTTTCCCGATGTGCGCGGCATTTTTAAAAAAGCCGCGTTACATGACGAGCTCAGCTCGTCATGAGCGTGCGAGCGTTGCAACTCATGACAAGCTGAGCTCGTCATGAGCGGGGAAGGGGTTAAAAAGTTTTGCTATAACTGGCCGTGGGCGAGCCCCCGGTGGGGGCTTCTGCATGAGAGCCCTGTGCACCCGCTCCACAACAAAGCATGGGACAAGGCCTCTGGGGGAGCCAGCTCTCCAGCCACTGCGTGAGGAAGCATTCCATGTTGCCCCTCTCGCAGTCCTCCGGAAACCCAGCGAAGCGGAGGTTATTGCGTTGGGCCCGTCCCTCAGCATCCTCCACTCGGAATGCAAGCCCCTTCTGAGCGTTCTCCATGGCAGCCACCTTTTTCTTTAGTGAGGTGACATCGTCTCCACTCCAGTGATACGGGTTTCAGCTTCCGTGATGTGTGACACCGCGTTACGCATGTCTTGTCTCAGCAGCATAACATCTGAGCCGACCGCTTCAATTTTCGCATGAGTGCCGCATTGTCAGGCATCGCCACCTGCTGTCCTCCGGGTATCCCAACTGCCGGCCCGCACCAGTAAATTTGTCAATGGGGCCTTGCTTGGCAGGGCCACCCCCACCCTCGTCACGCGTCATGACCGCCCTCAGTGCTCCCCACCCAAGCCCAAAGACATCAGTGGAGGGAGCGAAAACAGGGATTATCCAACAGCGGGCACCCGCGGAGCGGTCTGACCACCGAATATGAGCCTGTAATGAGATGCCCCGGGACTAGGGCCAACGAGCAGTCCAGGGGTCCACACCGTGCCTTGACCCAACTAAGGGCCCCCAGCAGCACCTGCACAGCCCAAATGACCGCCGAAGTGAAGTCGCCCTGGATCCAAGATGGGGTGCCCCCAATCGCCTGCGTCTCCTTAAGCCCGCAGCCTGCCCACGTCGTGCGCCTCCAGACTGTACACCCTCCCCGGCGTACACCAGTCACCGCCAGTTACAGAGTCCCAGATGGCACCCAAACAGTCTGACTGACCACTGATAGGGGCGCCCCTTATGGCCTGGGGGGGTTCCTTAGGGAAGGAGAAGGCCTGCACATGCTGGGGCCCCTGGTAGGCCCAGGGACCCTCCAGTGATCACAGCGGCCTTCTACCATCGGGTCGGCTATCCCTCCAGCAGCTCGACAACGCTGCCAAGCTCCCTCTGTAGTGTAGGCCAAGGGGGGAAGGGTCCAGAAAAGCAGGCCCGCAGACTGCTCGCACCTCGGGCCCTCCTCACAGCCATGGGGGTCCCTGAAGAGGTCACACAGGGCGTGAGCGCCCTCAATGGCCAGGAGATCACCAGCCCACACACAGTGACCCTCGCTCCCAGCACCGCACCTCACCTCCGTGGCCCGATCCAGCCGCCGAGCTGCTCAGCTAGTCTTTGCCCCAAGCTGCACCACGGACCAGTGGTTGATTCACTGCCTGCTGCCTCTGCCCGTCATTCGATCTCGGGGACACTCCTCTCCGCTCCCTTGCAGAAATACAGCGCCGAGGCTGCCGCTCTCTCCCCAGCTTCGGATCCCGGCTATCTTTAGCGCGGTGCCCCAATCATCTAGGCCTCACCTCCATCCTTGCCGAGGCTCTGTCAAATCACCACAGGCCCCCACAGGTGTCCCAAAACTACTTAGGGCGATGCCGCGGATACCACGGGACTACAGATTCATTGTTGCGGTCAGTGAAGCAGCGGAGGATCAGGATAAATAAAGTATTTATGGCCGGCTGGATGGAGCGCGCTCACCCACGCCCCCGGTGGTGTTTCTTTTTTACCTTTGCTGTTGCTCTAGATAACCTTCTGGTGACCCCCCCCTCCTTCCCTCCCCTGCCGGGATCACTTTGGCTGCAAAGTCGAGCTTTCCCAAGAGACATTGGATGGCACCCAAGGGGGCTTTGTCCTTCGCTAGCAATGCCTGAATGTCCTGACACAGCATCTGTACCTTGTCCGCAGGGAGTCTGGACTCACCCGTAATCATGTCCAGTTCAATGCCTAAAAAAGTCAGAACTTGTGCCGGACCCTCAGTCTTACCAGGTGCTAACGGAACCCCTAGGTGCCTGGCCATGTCTTGAAAGCACTGCAGGTCACTGCTGCACTCCTGCATACCTGCACCCCGATGAACCGAAAGTCGTCCAGGTAGTGGGTTACACCCTCCACGTTGAACGTCCTCGAGAGCACCCACTGCAGGATAGAGATGAAAGCCTCAAAGTAGGCACAAGACACGGCGCACTCCATGGGCATGCATTTATCAAAGAAGAATACACCCTGCCACCTGAAACCCAGGAGATGCTGGCTATCCGGGTGGACCGGCAACAGACGGAGTGCTGACTCAATGTCTGACTTTGCCAACCATGCTCCCTTGCCCGCCCTCCTGACCATGTCCACTGCCATGTCTAGGGAGAAGTAAGACACAGAGCAAGTCCCCTCCTCTAACCAGGAGTTCACTGAGTTGCCTTCTGGGTAAGACAGGTGCTGAATCAACCTAAAGCCCCCTGGCTCTTTCTTGGGTACCACCCCAAGTGGGGAGATAACAAAGTTCTTAAGTGGTGGCTGATTGAAGGGACCCACCACCCTCCCCAGGACCGCTTCCTTTTTAATCTTCCCCAGCACAACTTCAAGTTGCTCCCTGGCTGATTTAAGGTTCTCAGCGTCCCTGCACATTAGGGGGCCCCAGTAAGGTATTATGAATCCTTCCACGAACCCCTCAGTTAGGAGCAGTCTGTCTTGAGGTTCGGATACTCACAGATCAGGGGGAGGAGGTTGGAGATGATAATGGGGGATGGACCCTTAGCCATGGGTATCGTGGAAGGCCCACCCCCTGGAGGGGAAGCGGGGGATGTCACTGCTGGGTGGAAGTGGGGGTGACTGGGGGGGAGTTTAGGGCGGCTGAACAGTAAGACTGGTCAATTTATCTTGCCGTCCAGGCAGCGGCGAGGAACCATCTTGCTTGTTACAGGAGGTGGCTGGATGTGTGGACCCACACTTGCTACAGGAATGGGAGAACCTGCAGGTTTTGCCCCAGAAGCAAGAACCTGCATTTCATAACCTGCAGGTACCATTGTAAACTGTTCTCGCTCCCTGCTTCGGACCACCTCCTAGACTACCCCGAAAGGACTTGTTGAACTGACCCTTCCTCTAATGCTTTTGACCCTTGGGCTTCTCATCCCCATTGTTGTTTGTGCTTATCTTGTCTTTCCCTTCAGCTGTGCGCTTTCCCCATATGCTGGACCCAGAGTCTCACCTCCATTTGGTCCCACTCAAGTTCGGGACACATCTTTTTCCTGAATTCACAATAATAGCGGTACCATCCCATCCCCCCGTTTGTGTCAGTCTCATTGGTGATAATGCTGGCATACTGAAACAACCCCGGCCCTTGTTCCGGGTATTTTTCCATTATCACTGCGGCCAGGATGGCAAAAGCTTGTACTTATGTTGCAATATTTCTTTCCGGCCAGGCTTGGAACCGCACCTTCCTGTTCTCTTCCTTACCCCCCCCCATCTTTCTAGTATCAACCCCCTCTGCCCGTGCATGAGTAGGGTAAATATGTCGATAAACTCTTGCCTGCAAATCCCCTCCTTGGCCGCTTAAGGAACCTTCTAGCCCAAGGAGCACCATCCCCAAACCATTGGTGCCATCATGACGAGTGGCTTGGACACCACGGCTGCTTTGGGCAATTCTGCAGATTGTGTGAGAGAACTGACTACATGAGGTGCGATGGGTGGGATCACCACCGGGGGAGGAACTGGGGGGTTGGGGACTCTCACTGGAGACGGAGTAGCCACCACCACCAGATGCTGCCCACCCAGCTCTGGGGGGCTGCCAATTGACACATCGCCACCCTCATGAAGAGCTGCCGTTCCCCCCCACCTAAGATCTGCTTCGGCCCCTGATTCCCTGTGTTGGTGTCTCTCTCTGGAGCGCCCTGCCTGCTTGCAGTGCTGACGCCCCTTCTGCAAACCTGCGTAATAGACGGGACCCCAAGCGCACCCCCAGAAGGAGCTGACCCAGCCCCTCCACCCTCACTGTTACCACTGGTGCCCTTGGCAAGCGTGCTGGCCACAGCAAAGCCTGCTCTGACTTCTGCCATGAAGCTCCTCCAAGTGTCTGTGAGCATACCCAAGTTCTCTTTTGTGTAGCCCGCTGGGAGCATGTTGCTGGCCTGGGGTGTAACTGGTCCTGGTGCCGGGGGCGGGGCAATGGCCAAAGGTGTGGCGTTAATACGATGAGTGGTCATGGCCAGACTCTTGGTTGGCAGCGGGTCTGCCAGTAAGTCATTGACTGTGGGCCTGCGTATCCTCTTGGACCTCGTGGGGCCTGCCTCTTCAGCAGGCTCCTGCTCTGTGGTCGGGCCACATTGGCGAATCCGTAGTCCTCCGGATTATTGGCCTTCAAGAGTTCCGTGGCCCAAGCCAATCCCTTGGTCTTAGCCATCTCGATGAATGCTACAATCTGCGCATCTTGGGAGGTGCCTGGCTGGGTTTCATCGACTTGGGACCTCTGCGAGATTAGAGGGGGGATCCCTAACTATCCATCCTGCCTCCTGCATTTGCCGTCTCAATATGGAAGAAAAATTCAACTGTAAGCTGATCCAGGCACGGCCCTCATCCGTCCAGGTGCCCTGCCGCATCCCACCACAAGCTCTGTACATACTTCTTGACTGTGGGCTATCGAGCTAAGTTGACGGCACTCAGGGTGTGTTTTGCTGAACCCTGCGTGCAAAGATGAAGAAGAATGTTACATAAGCTCCCCCCATGCCTCCCCTTGCACCGTACACTCAGAGCTCCCACACCCCACCACGCTCCATGGAGCGGCGAGAGGGCTACCTCTCCCATATGCTATGTGACCCTTCGAGAAGGGAGAGGGAATCTCCCTGCCTGCTAGGCATTGCTTACGCTGCGACATGCCTTTGGGGTTCACCCATGCACCAGTACCTGTTGTGGATTTGCGAGCGTTGTCCGACCGTACTCACACGTTAGCGTGGGGATCACTGACTTGGCCAAGAGGGCAAACTTAGTTACGATCTGAAATAAATAAACAAAGCGTTACTCGCCTGCCTGGCGCCCCCTGATGCATTCCTCCAACTGCTAGTAGTCCACTTCTCGTGTGCGCTGGCGTGCATTGACACTGTGATCTCTTCCAAGCCGGCCATCACATTAAAGCCCAGCCTGGACTTTCACCACCATGTGACACTTTGGCAAGTTCCCCAGGATCTGGGACCTTCTCCTGTGTGACCCGGCGCGACCAAAGGCCCAAGGCCTAACATTTGCTAATTCACTCTTTGTGGGGCCTACCACCAGCAATGCGTACCTGTGCAGAGCGCCTTGCCTTCATGAAAACTCCATACAGCCGGGCTCATTTCGCGCTAACGCAACCTGCCGGATAGCTTCCAATAAAACAATTTCAAATGTTACATACTCTCCCCATACAGGAATGGTCCCTCCCCTGCCTGCTAGGCTTTGGTTACGCTGCAGATTCTGCCTCCAGCAGTCACCTGTGCCCCAGTACCTGCTGCATGTTCGTGTACTGGTAGTTAATGCTGCAATAACAGCGCTTAACGTCCGGTGCTGACATGCCCAGGGAGACAAGACATGAATAAGAAACATTCCTGTGCACTGCTGGGTCCATCAACGTGAGCAATAACTGCTGCGATCAGCTTATTGTGCAAGGCGGGCACAATAAGCTTTTATTGATGAAATCGAGGTGGAGGAGGACGTGGGGGGGGACGACACGGAGCTCGACTGGAGTGCGACGTCATCAGAGGAGGGGGGTGGCGTGGGGGGCACTGGGGGGCTGGTGCCGCCGGGGCAGCGGGGGAGGGGTGGGGGGAGGGGCCGGGCGGAGGGGCGTGCCAGACATGAGGCCATGGGAGGAGTGCGCGGCGGTGTCGGAGCGGCGGGCGGGAGGGGTGGGTCGGGGACAGGGGGATGGGTCGGGGGGAGGCGGGAGGAAGGGGAGGGGCGGGGGAAGTGGCGGGCTCTGGGGGGGGTTGCGGTGAGAGGGAGGGGAGCGGCATGTGGGGGGCCTGGGGTGCTGGGCGGGGGGGGGGCAGGGCCGTGTTGGAGTTCCGGGGTGTGGGGAGAGCCGGGGGGCTGGGCGGGGGAAGGGGGGGTGGGATATAGGGAGTGGGGGGTCCCATCGCGGCACGGAGGTCATTCGGCAGGATGGGGGAGGGAAGCGATGATGGGTTAGGGGAGTTGGGGGGGGGAGCGGTGCGTGGGGGGAGACGGGGGCTTTACCACCCTAGCATGCTGGACTCCACCTTTTTTCCTTGGCAGGAGCTGTTTGCGAGGCGCTCGGGGGAGCAGCATGCGGCTCCCACCCACCGAGGGGATGGGCCGGCTCTGTCTGGTGCGGGCGGCCGCGCTCCAACAAGGGACCTAACTCACGACAGCGGCGAATGGAGGCGGGATGCGTCTCCAACAGCCCCTCCCTGAAGGGTCTTTACGGCCGCCGGGGGTGGGGGAGTGAGGATGGATGCGACTACTTCTGCGTTGAATGCGAGAGTGGAGGAGGGGGGGCGAGTGTGGATTTGGGAGAGTTGATGCGGGTGTGTCGTGAGAGAGCGGGTTTGAGCCGGCTGGAAACCCAAGTGGGGGGTCGGGGTAGCGTGGTGCTGGCGGATGGAGAGTCCGAGGAAGAGGGTGAGATTAGGGAGGACGGGGGGGTTTGTAACGTTGTTGACAGTGTATTGCAGGTGCCAGCAAGGCAGGTTGAGCCCAGAGTGACGGCCCCCTCAGTTCCAATGGTTAGGCGGCGGGATCCAGCAAGGACGCTGACCTTGACGCCAGGTAAGCCGGATGACGGTGCGGGGAGTGGCAAGCGGCGTTGTGTGGAGGTTTCGGTGGGGACGGGGGGAGAGGGGGGGGATGGGTGGCGGTTGGTGCGGGGCCGATATGTACTGGATGCGGGAGTTGGCACGGACGGCCCGGCGCCAGGCAGTGACGGGTCGAGCGCGGGCGGCGGGGCGGCTGCGACGGGTGAGACGTCGACGGCGGGGGGAGGGAAGGAGAGTTGTGTGGTGCCGGTGCGTAAGCTACCGTACATGGGGCTGACCAAGCCGCTGGGGGCCCATCTTTCTGCTGCAACGAGGGAGAAGGTTTGGAAAGGGGAGTATATTGACATCTTGAAGCTGCTCCACCGGGAGTTGACGTCCAAGGAAGGGTCGAAGGAAGAAGAGCAGGAGTTGGCTAGGCGCCCAAAGGTGCCCCTGACGTTAGACAATTGGTCGGCGGCGTTCCTTATTTACGCGAGCGTGTACTGCGAGAAGTTCCCGGACCGGTGCGTCGCGCTGTTTAAATACATGGATGTGGTGCGGAGGGCTCAGGTGACGTACGGCGGTTATGCGTGGTGACATTATGACGAGGAGTTCCGGGCGCGCATGGCGGCGGACCCGGATGCGCAATGGGGGGAGCTGGATTCGGATCTGTACCAGCAAACGATGGGAGGGGCCAAGTTTGGCCGCACCATTTACACGGCGAGCGGTTTGCCGCTGGTGCCGCCCCCCTTTGCGGCCCGCCCCACCCGTGGGGGGGTGGGGCAGGGAGACTCTGGCAGTTAGGCCTCGGTCGGGGCCTGTTGGGATTTTAATAGAGGAGCCTGCGGGCGGACGGCATGCCGTTTCCGGCACGAGTACTCGTCATGCGGTCGAAGGCACCCGGTGCTGCGCTGTTGGGGGCTCGGAGGCCCGCCGGGGCAGCAACATGGGCTGGGAGGGTCCCCAGCCAGAGGGGGACCGAGTGGGGGGAGGGGAGGAGGCAGAGGGGGAGGAGCGGGGGCTCTGGGAAAAGGCTCGTACGCCGGTTAGGATTGAGCGGATGGAGCCCTGGTTGGCGGCGTATCCGCGGGCGGAGGACGCTGCTGTGTTGCTTCGGGGTTTTCGCAAGGGGTTCCGGCTGGGGTACGAGGGCCCTCGGATTGCTCGCTGGGCGGATAATCTGAAGTCGGTGAACGCGCATAAGGGCATTGTGCGCGAGAAACTGTTCAAGGAGGTCAGAGAAGGCCGGATGGCAGGCCCTTTCACGGAGCCTCCGTTGCCAGGCTTGATCATTTCCCCCATCGGGGTGGTGCCCAAGAAGGAGGAGTGGCAATTCCGACTGATACAACATTTGTCTTGGCCGGAGGGGGAATCGGTCAATGCCTATATTTCGGCGGATTTGGCGTCGGTGACTTACTCGTCGGTGGACGTCGCGCGAAGGCTCGTCGCGGCGGCGGGACGGGGGGCGTTGATGGTGAAATGCGATGTCAAGTCGGCGTCCCGACTGCTTCCGGTGCACCCGGCGGACTACCAGTTGCTGGGGATCCAGTTTGAGGGTCTCATCTTTGTGGACAAGGCGCTGCCGATGGGGTGTTCCATTTCCTGCGTTTTAGCTCGTTCCTACAGTGGGTTTTTTCCAGGCGCACAGGTTCGGAGTCAGTGACGCACTATCTGGATGATTTTTTCCTGGTGGGGCGGCCCGGCGCGGTGGACTGTCAGCGGCTGCTAGATGGTTTGGCCGGGTTACTGGGGGACTTTGGAGTTCCCCTGGCGCCAGAGAAAACGTGCGGTCCCAGCACGGTGTTGTCCTTTCTCGGTATCGAGCTCGACTCAGTCGCCTTGGAAGCACGCCTGCCGGAAGACAAGAGGTCGGCGATGATGGTTCTGGTGGATGGTATGCTGTCACAAAGAAAGGTGACGGTGCGAGAGGTACAGGTGTTGTTGGGGCATTTGAATTTTGCTTGCCGTTTGGTGCGGGCGGGCCGAACTTTTTGCCGGCGTTTGGGTTTGGCGTTGTCCGGTTTGACTTTGCCGCATCATCACGTGCGCCTATCGGCGGGAATGAAGGAGGACCTGCGCATGTGGCGGGCGTTCTTGGAACGGTTCAATGGTGTGCCCATGGCGCTGGCGGCAGACTGGGTGTGGGACGTCACCATGTACTCGGATGCGGCGGGCGTCGGCAGCTTCGGTCTGTACTGGGAGGGAAGATGGTGTGCGGAGCAATGGCCGGAGCATTGGCAGGCGGGCGGGAGGAGCATTGCTTTCTTGGAGTTGTTCCCTTTGGTGGTGGCGGTCACGGTGTGGGCGGGGGCTTTGGCTCACAAGTTCGTGCTTTTCCGTGTGGACAACATGGCTGTGGTGCAGGTAGTGAACCGGCAGTCGGCTAGGGACCCGCAGGTTCTGAAGTTGATGAGGGTGCTTGTCTTGCGCTGCTTGGAGACTGACATACTGTTTCAGGCGCGCCACATTCCAGGAGTGGACAATGACATCGCCGATGCCTTGTCTCGTTCACAGTGGGAGAGGTTCCATGGGCTAGCCACGGAGGCGGAGGAAGTCAGGACGCCGGTGCCGGAGGAACTGTGGTCAGTGGGCGAGGCCGGGTCTTTCAGTTGGTGAAGACGTCCATGGCAGTGTCTACGTGGAAGGTGTACGAGCTAGCGTGGGAGGAGTTCCTGCAGTCAGGTGCGGTGAGGCACGGGGACCGGTGGCGGCGCGAGGAACAGGTGGTAAGGTTCATGCTGGCGCTCATGGGTAGAGGGCTGACGCGGGTGTCGATTGCGGGCAAGTTGTCGGCGGTGGCCTTCATGGGCAAGTTGTGGTGGGGTTACCCCCCGTCTGCGGGTGAGTTGGGGACCCGGCTGCTGGAGGGGTGTGCGAGGGAGATGGGGGCGGAGGTGCGGCTGCGCCGTCCCATCACGGTGGCTTTGCTGGAAGGTGTAATTAACGCGTTCCCGGCGGTGTGCAGGGACGAGGGCGAGGCGGTGCGTTTTTCTACCTTGATGTCTTGGCTTTTCTTTGGAGCATTTCGAGTGTCGGAGTTGCTGGGTGCGAAGGGGAGGCGGGGGGTGTTGTGGGAGGAGGTGGAGGTGCGATCGCAGGAGGTGGCAGTGCGTCTGCGGCGTTCGAAGACGGACCAGCGTGGGGTTGGGACTTGGGTGGTACTGGGGCCGGCCGGACGTGAGGGGGTGTGCCCGGCGGCGTGGGGTAGGCGGTTGATGGCAGGCATTGGCGTGATGGTGGTGGAGGTTTTTGGCCGGGGAGGGGGTGATGGAGTGACGGCGTCTCAGGCTTTGGGGGTTCTGCGGCGCCCCTGTGGCTTTCGCGACGCATTCCTTTCGGATCGGGGCGGCGACGGAGGTGGCACGGAGGGGTTGGGGTAAGGAGGAGATACAGAGGCTGGGACGGTGGAAGTCCGATTGTTACAGGACGTACGTGCGGTTGAGGGAGGTGGAGGGTTTGTTGTAATGGTGATTCCCGATTTTGACATGTGTGTCTTTGCAGGTGCTGTGGCGGGGCCGTAGGTGGCTGTTCTGAATTCATATATTGTGGGACACTCATTCGTCAAGAGGGCAGAACAGGCGGAGTGGGACAGGCATCGGACACTCAATTTGGGATTGGATGCGGGGTTGTATCGTTGTCATTGGCGGGGAAAAGGGGGTAGGCGGTGGCATGAGTTGTTGCCTTTGTTGAACACAGTGGTAAGAGGGGGGGTGTGCCCGGATGTAGTGGTGATTCATCTGGGCGAGAACGATTTGGTGCAGTGCAAGGGGCTGGCGCTGCTTAAGCAAATGAAGAGGGACCTGCGGGAAATTAAGAAGCAATGGGCGGGTTGTCACATTATCTGGTCTGAGTTTATTCCCAGGCGGGTGTGGAGGGGGGGCGGAGCGCCCAGGGGCCATAGACAGGGCACGGAGAAAAATTAATCGAGAGATGCGGGAAAACTGTGCCAAGGAGGGGGTGGGAAGGATGGAGCACCCGGAGTTGCGCTATGGCGCAGTATATTTTTTCCGGGAGGATGGGGTTCACCTGTCCAGGTATGGCATGGAGTTGTATTTAGTCCAGCTGAGGGAGGCTCTGGATGGGGCGTTGGGGGTGCTCAGGTATCCCAGGCGGCAGGAGTCGTAAGGGGGGGGTCGAAAGGCATAAACGTCCTTCGAGTGGCGCTTTCCTAAGGAGATAGGGTGGTTTGCTGGAGGCCTGGGACTGCATGGTAGACGGGGGTGAGGTCATGGAGGTCACTGTGGAATTCAGTAGAGGGGTAGGTGGCTGAGCGGATGTGTTGTATTTCAGTTGCAATGTTGGGGTTGAACTTTAGGGGTGGGGGTGGGGGGCTGTCAGGCAGTTGTTAATTAGTGAGCAGTAGTTTTGTTCGGCACAGGCCAAGGGGGATTGTATTGTAGGTGCACCTGATTCCAATAAAGCGGCCTTTTTCACACATTTTGGTTGTCTGTGTCAGTGCTTCCCCCCCCCTCACCTAGCGGTGTGCCCCAATGGGGATTTGGGGGGGTGGCCGACCAGCGGGGGGCTCTCCCCCCCGGGAAAGTTTGGGGCACCAGGGGAGGGGGGGGGAGGAAGAAGCTTGTCCCTCGGGGCTTCCCTTAAGCGGCGTCTTGGGCTGGTTTTGGGGTATTTGGGCTCGTTGGGCTACATTTGGGCTGGCTGCTGTATTTAACCGGCCATTTTGTGTCACTGCACACTGTTCGTGGTGCAGTGACACAGCAGCCAGGGGCATAGGAATTTCGTGTCCCGCCCTCCCTCCCTTTCAAAATTGCTTTCTTTTGGTTCTGGGTGGCGGGGGGTTTGTTCTTGGTCTTGAGGGGTTTTGTTGGTTGATGGTGCACTGATTAGGGTACATTTGTGTTGTCGCTGGAACAGGTGCAGTTGCTGGGGGGCGCTTTCCTAAGGAGATAGGGTGGTTTGCTGGAGGCCTGGGACAGCATGGTAGACGGGGGTGAGGTCATGGAGGTCACTGTGGAATTCAGTAGAGGGGTAGGTGGCTGAGCGGATGTGTTATATTTCAGTTGCAATGTTGGGGTTGAACTTTAGGGGTGGGGGTGGGGGGCTGTCAGGCAGTTGTTAATTAGTGAGCAGTAGTTTTGTTCGGCACAGGCCAAGGGGGATTGTATTGTAGGTGCACCTGATTCCAATAAAGCGGCCTTTTTCACACATTTTGGTTGTCTGTGTCAGTGCTTCCCCCCCCCTCACCTACTGGTGTGCCCCAAAGTTGTTGCAGTGCCTCGTAGCAGTGGCTCGCACTATTGTAGTCATCGGCGAGCTAAACTTTATGCAAATATCTAGCCGCCCTGCCACCCAACACTAGCGACGGGCCAGTAGTGCCCGGGCGACCTCTTCTCAGGCGGCGGTAACAAATGTGTGGCACTCACCTGCCTGCGGTGCAGGGAAGAAGTATGGCGACCTGGCCAGCAAAGGAAAGTATGGCCCCAAACAGCACGAACATCAAGAGAAGCCTGCACCTGTAGCTACTAAGGAGCCGTGAGCCCACTCCGGCACTGTGTCTTCCCCCGCACTGGCATCTCCAGTGGCTGCCAAGGCCCGCAGTCGGCAGAAAGACTGCTGCACCCTGTAAAGAGAAGCAGCTGCTGTGCCACCTACCTGTCTCTTGTCATTCCACCCAGCAATAGTCGCCTGAATGAAGCAGCCCCGATGGGGTTAATACTTTTTAAAAAAGGAACACGCCGCTCGGCATGAGTAATGAAGCCTGCTGTACCCCTGCGACATGACTAAAGCAGTATGAGCCAAAGAGACTGTGAAGAGGCCACGCTGTGCTCAGACTGCCAGTAGTGGCAGGATCGGCGATGAAGAGCTGAACAGGAGCTGATAGCACTGCAGTGTCACCTAGTGGCCCCTCGCCACAATACACTCCTGCCGGGAAGACTGCAGAGGAGGCCTGGAAAAATGAAGACATGATGCAGGTATGTCATCACCAGCCTGTCCCTCAGTCCCTCACTCAAATAACTGCTGCAGCAAAGAGCCCAGAGGAAGCCCAACACTGCCCCAGTCAGAAAGCAGCCAAGAGTCCAGCAAACGCAATGAAGTCAAAGCAGCCAAGCCCAAAGCAGAAAAGTCAAGAAGGTAGTACGCCCTGCAGCAGCAACAGAGTCGAGCAAGCCTCACTTTGCAGCCACTTTGCCCCCCTCAGGAACTGTACTGCTCTCTGTGAAGGTGAGAAATGCCTGGTTCATCTCCTCTTAGCAAGTGGCCCCCACTGCAAAAACAGCAAGCATACAGGGAGCCAGCAGAGGGCACCCACAAACGTTTCGCTACTGCTGATGTCATGTGGAGGAAAACTGGCACGGCTCCCCATAGCGAGACAAGTAAGGGGCTGTCTGCCATCCAACCCACAGATATACACAGCGCCACCAGCTCTCCCCAGAGACAAGAGGGGAGGAAAGACCTAGTGTAGCCTGAACGCAGAAAGGACAGCATCTACACCCTACCTGCACTTTCACTGACCACGCAGTGGGCCAAAGACTGTCCAGAGAGTATCCTCCCCCACACTGCCTTAAGACTGAGTCGCTCTCCGACCCATTACAAGCATGAGGAGAGACGCATGTTCCCTAGTGGCAAACTGCCACCACCACAAATGACAGGACACCCTTGTCTCCCATGGGGATCCTGAGTTGCTCCCTGCATACCTTGTTCATGAGAAGAAAGGTATGGAAGAGGCTGCAGACCGGATCCATTAAAGCAAACCTACCTCCACTGCCGTCCCCAAAATGGCTGACGCACCGGTGGGAAGATGCCCAGTCCTACAGACAGGACCGGACCTGTGAGTGGTCCAAGAGGACAAGAGGGAGCTGGCAAGAGGACCCAGAGATGCCACGCCACATAACACAGTAAGCAAGAAGTAGAGAGTGTGGCACGATGCCACATCGCAAATAAGAAATGAAAAGGAGAGAAGAAAAAGGTGAGTGACAATCTTGGCACACTGAAGAACCTGATGACCACAGGTGTGCAGGAGAAATGAAAAAGGTGACAAGACTGAAGGCTTGTACCATTACCTGAGAGTGCACCTACCAACCCAATCCAGCCCCCGTGTGCATTTAGAAGGACACATTTTCAACAAGGAACTAGTCTGCCTTAAAGATTCCATGAATCCTGGAGGTAATGCTCTCTATGGATCATTCCCAGTGCTGCAAGGACACAGTTTAATTTCTCAGACTCTTCCATACAAGCTAGCTATTGGCCTGCCATGGAGACTGCAGCTGACAGCCCAGTGGCCCAGTTCAGCAGGAATTCTGAATGTAAGCTGCCTGTATGCGCAAACCACATATCTGCCCCACACTTCACAGTGTGACCATCCAGCCACCTGACACTGGCTGCTTGAAGCAAACGGCATCCTTGATAGCAAAAGCACATGCCAAAGAAGGAGAAGAACAGCACAAACTATGCAACAAGCCATGTGGCTGTGAAGTCCCTCCAGTCCCCCTTACTCCACGCAAGTCATCACCATCTGTCGTAAAGCTTCTTGGAAGGCAACTACATCCTCAGTGCAATGTGCATCCCCATACACACCAAAGGTGCATCTCACCACCAAAGTAGAGCCTTGCACCTACAAACCACCAAGACACTGAGGGTGCTCCTGACATCGTGAGGGACCAAGTGTCCAGAGGCTATCTCCTAGCCCACCCACACCTGGGTCCTGTTGGTAAGCACACCAACCATCTGTCCTCCACCCTTGTGGTTGCGTGAATGACTGGGCTGTGGTTTCTGTCAGCGATCTTGCAGGCACCCCATACACAGCCCTGCACAGTCCTTGTGGTCCCGTAGCAACCCATTGGAGTGGGCCTGAAGGGAATCCCAGCACGAGAGATGGACTGGAAGTGTAGTCATCGACAGGGACCGGGAGGCACCGTGGCTTCAGAGAAAGACATCCCAAGCATCGTCATCACCATCCCAGTCCTGAAAGGACTTGCCTTCACGGATTGAGGATGCCCCCGTTGGACCTGGCCCTTTTTGCAGGGTCATCCCTGAACATTTTGCCTTCCTCCTGTAGTTTGTCTGAACTGTTTTTGTTGGTTTTATGACTCTGGGCACTTTTCCACTGCTGATCAGTGCTAAAGTGCATATGCTCTCCCTATTATAAATTAATGTATGAATTAGTGATTCCATGATTGACTGGTTTGGTTTACCTGTCAGACCCTAGTACAGTGCACCAGGAGTGCCCAGGGCTGGTAATCCAAATGCTGTCAGTGGGCTTGCAGCACTGGCTGTGCCACCCACAGAAGCAGACTGTAAAAGTGTTTCTAAGGCCTGCCATTGCAGAGCCCATTTGCAGTCTGGTACTGTCATGTTGACTGAGCACGTGCACCCACTTGCCAGTCCCTAAACCTTCCCTTTGCTTCATATCAGACACCCCTATGGTATGCCCAAGGGCAGGGTGCATTGTAAGTATAAGGTAGGACAAGCCCTGGTGTGTGTGTCATGTCCTAATAGTGGATTACAGCCATTTTAGTTTTTAACTATTGCAGGCTACCTGTTCTCCATAGGCCAGAATGGGAAGTTAGATCATTGCATCTTATAATCCTAACTGACTCAGGGAACACAGTAGAAATTCGTGTTTAGTATTCCTGAACTCAGAATGATGAAGTACATCTTTTAGTGAAGTTGATTTTAACATTCTGTGTTTGAAAATACCACTTTTAGAAAGTAGGTATTTTCTTGACTAACTATCCAAGCCTGCCTCTGCTAGGTTGTGTATTCCTTGTCTGGTGTTTGAGTGACAGGGCTGGAGGATTCCAGAAGACAGGGTGAGTCTGTCCAGTGGTGAATAGAGAGATCTGCATCTAGATGGGAGGAAGGAGTTGCACCTGGGACCTGAATAGGGCTGTGCCTTCCCTTCACAATGATGGCTCCACCCTCTGTGGTGCATCAGATGTCTCTGACCTACACTGCGAAAGGAGAGAAGGAGGCATGTCAACAGAGTGCTCAAGGGCTATGCCTTCCCCCACAATGCTGGTTCCACCTCCTGTGGGGCATCTGATGCTTCTGCCCTGCACTGTGAAGGGAAAGAAGGAGTCATGTAAACAGAGTGCTTCAGGACTTATCAGAACTGGTTTGAATTAGGCAAAGGCCCCTCTGCCCTCAGAGGACAAAGGATTGGGACTTTGATCCCAAGAATTTAGATAACTTTTGGGACAACAAGAAGAAACCTTTGCTGAGGAGCGGAACCAGAGAGACTGAGGAGACACTATCCCTAAGCTGAAGTGCTGCTTGGGGGATTGGTCTGTAGTGGTTGCCTGACTGCCAAAGAAAGGAGAGAGGAACTTTGTGTGTACTTTTATCAACTTGTGTAAGGATCTCCAAGGGCTTGGAACAGAGCTTGACTCCTGCTGAAGTCTCAGGGACAACAGACTTCACCCACCAGCTCCTCAAGAGTTCTCCTGAAGTGCCTGCTGTTGTGTTGGACTTTTTAGGGACTTGCGTGTTGCAAGGAGCTGGAAGCACAACTCAAGATCGAGAAGCGTGTCACAGAACTGCCACCTCACAACACGAAGCGCCTCGCATCGCCGGAGGAGAGGATCGACGTCGCAGCAGATGCCGCCGCATCACGGGAAGCGCGTCGCAGGAGTAGAGGATCGACGTTGCATCAGATGCCGCCGCATCTCCGAGAAGCGTGTCCCAGGGCCTGTCGCGGCTCATCGCCAGAGAAGAGTATCAACGTCGCAGCAGATGCCGCCACATCACCTGGAAGAGTGTTGCAGGGCCGGTCGTGGCTAGCATCGTTGTGGAAGCAACTCGCATCCCCAGGAGAGAGGATCGACTACGCAGCAGACGCCGCCGCATCACTGGGAAGCGTGTCGCAGCTCGCATCATATCAAGCATCTAGCATCGCCGGAGATGAGGATCGACGTCGAAGCAGATGCCGCCCCATCACCAGGAAGCGTGTTGCATCAAGGAGAAATCGCCATCTTTATTTCTTTGCACCAGATCTTCAATGTATCACCGTCCTTGCGTGACAGGGACTACCGCATCACCTTTCCTGCAACACTCCATTGCCCTGCGTGTCACATCTTAAAGGTACATTGACTCAAAGTGTTGCATTTTAAAGATCTAAAGGGAACTAAGCTAATTCTACTATTTTAAGTACAGTATTGTGGATTTTTGTCAGTTGTGGTCTTGTGATAAGTCTATATAAAGAATACTTATTTTTGATGTAAAACCTGTGTGGTGTCCATCTGTAGTATTGTCACTTGATTACTGTATGTGTTCACAAATGCTTCACACACTGCCTCTGAGAAAAGCCTGTCTGCTCGTGCCAAGCTACCAAGGGGGTGAGCATGGGTTATTTTAGGAGTGTATCCCCCTTACCCTGACTAGAGGCAAGGCTTCCTATTTGTCACAAGTACCTACCTGTGCCAACTAGAGACCCCCAAATCTAACATTGGTGGTTAGAGGTGAGATTTCTGGACTTGCATTTGTGACTCATGTAGAGTGATTAGTGAACACTACTAGTGAGTGCAGACCAAAACGCAACCACGTACTATTTTTCCCTGTTTCCCTTTGGAATTTGGATTTTAGGAACTCTGGTTAGTTGTTACACCTGTTGGACCTTGTCAAAATGAAAGTCAACTTTTCTCACCTTTACATCTACAAGACAGGGAAGCTAAAAGTATTTTGCAAGGAGCGGGGGCTGCCTGTGAACAGGAGATCCACAAGGCAGGATCTTGAGGCAGCCTTGTGTAGCTATGAGGTGCTACGCTGGGAAGCAACACTAACAGATGACTCTGAGGAGGAGCCTGAGGGGGAGGATCCACAGCCAGAATACCAAGAGGGCAGTGGCCCTGAGGAGGAAACATTTTGGGAAATATTGGCTCGTGAAAAGAGGAATCGGATTTATGCTTGTGACCGGAGGCTGAGGCAGCTAGACCGGGAGTGCAAGGAAAATGAGCGAGCCTTAGCTGAAAAGACAAAGTGTGCTGCTCAGGAAGTGGGCTTGGCTGAGTTGGAGGTGGAGTCCAGCTCAGATGGTGGCAGCAAAAGTGAGTTATCTAGTGCTGAGGGAGTAGTACACACACCCAGAGAAGTGGCGCCTGACTAGGAGGGGGTTAACATACACCAGGAGGTTCAAGGACATGCGGTAGCTCCAGTAGTGCACAGTGTCCCCGAGGAGAATGGGGTAACTGACGCAGGGGTTCATGGTCCTAGAGATGGGAGGGACACTCTACTGACTCTAGATGAGAGGTGCAGGGAGAGGGGTTCCCCCAAAGTTGAAGTCCTGGTATGTGGGTGTGAAGACCGCCCAGAAGAGTGTGGGTTGTGTGACAGAGACGGTCAGATACTGTCTTGCCAGTCTCAGGAGAGCGGTGTGGAGTACGTTTGTGAAGCACTGGATGGTGAGGTGAAGGATAGTTTGGTTAACCCCTGTGGGTGGCTGTGTGATACAATTGTTGGAGAGCATATTGTAAGTCCTGTTTTCCAGAGCTATGCCAACACCTGTTGGAGAGTGAGTTCTCTGACCCTAGGGATCTCACATTAGAGGCAGACCTTTTGGTGGATTCCAGAGGGTCTGGAGAGGCATTGGGGAGTGACACTGTGGGGAGTGGCTCAGGTATCCTCTAACCCAGGGTGGTGAAAGTGGTGTAGAGTAGCCCAGCTAAGTCCCGTTGTAGTGGGAGGGGTGTAAGGGCTCACGTCCTATCTCACTGGAGAAGGAGTGAGTGTGGGGCTGCATGTCCCAAGGTGCCCGAAACCCAGTCTCAGACCCTGGATGGTTCTTTAATGTAACACCAGGTGGTGAGCCTAGGCTGTCCTGATGGGCTGCCCGTTGAGGGGGATCCCCTAGTGTCTGGTGAACTGGGTGTGTCTGTAAGCAGGCCTCCATCAGTTCTAGTGCCTGGCAGTGCCACTCCTACGTGGAGGGTGCAGAAGTCGAGATTGAGGGGTGGGAGGGGGAAAGAGTCACCAGTGGAAGAACCAGCGGGTCAGGGGCCAGCCAGAAGGGCTGCGTCACCAGTGAAAGACCATGGTGACACCACTTCTGTCCTGGGGGTTCTTCATGCGTTGTGGGATGGACAGGGGTCAAGAGATCTGCTCCAGGCAGACTGTCACACAAACAGATGAGTTATGTGTCACCCTCCGGGGGTGGGGGGGGTGGGGGGGGGGTGGGCATACGTGCTCCCAAGGAAGTCCTGGTGCGCCAGGCAAGTGTTGAACTGCAGGGGTTGGTCCCTGGTTTGGGAAGCCAGGTTCAGGTGTTGTCTTACCTGGAGGATGGGGCAGCTGTAATCAGTGTCCTGACTGATGTAGCTTCTATGGGTACCCCTCCAGGTGGGGGGGGGTACAGTACTCTGGAAGGGGGTGAAGAGGGAGGGAGTCCTCACCTCTGACCCCGGTTCAACGAGAGGGCTTAGACCCTAGGTTGGAGGGCCAGGTTCAGGGTGGCCTGGTAGCCCAGTTGCAGGATAGAATCCCTGAACTGGTGGGCGAATTGTGCAGGACACCTGCTAAAGGCACCATGACATTTCTGGAAGGGGGTACCGCTCCAGGTGGGAGGGTACGGAGCCCCAAGGAGGATGACCGGGGGTGGAAGAGGCCACCCCAGTCTCTGGTCCAGCCACTTGGTACATGCCTGGGGCTGGTGGGTCAGTGTCAGGATGTCACACCTGACAGGAGGGAGAATGATGGACAAAGGGTGCCAAGCACCTGGGGTTACTGCCCCCGCTCTTGGACGCCACAGAGATTTGAGAGCCCTGAGGGGCATAAGGCCTGGGTCTCATCACGACTACTGTCAGTGGCCACAGTGGCTTGCTCTCTATCTGTTGGGACAGACCTGTGAGCAAGCTAAGGTTAGGTGCTGCACAGATGGTGTCCATAGGTGAGGAGAAGGGATCCCCATGGGTTAGCATGGTGGGCCCTGAGAGTATGGACAGAGGAATTGAAATGGGTTCAGATTGGCATAGAACTAGAATATGCCCCTGCTGTTGCGGGTCAGGTCCATGTTCTATCTCCCAAATCAGGGAAGCCCATCAAGGTAGTGATTGGTCTACCCTGCATTTTGGCTGGAAGGGGGTTGTGTTGAACTTGGCCCTTTTTGCAGTGTCATCCCTGAACTATTTGCCTTCCTCCTGTAGTTTGTCTGACCTATTTTTGTTGGTTTTATGACTCTGGGCACTTTACCACTGCTGAACAGTACTAAAGTGCATATTCTCCCACTATTATACATTAATATATGAATTAGTGATTCCATGATTGCCTGGTTTGGTTTACCTGTCAGACCCTGGTACAGTGCACCAGGAGTGCCCAGGACTCTTAATCCAAATGCTGGTAGTGGGCTTGCAGCGCTGGTTGTGACACCCACAGAAGCAGCCTGTAAAAGTGTGTCTAAGGCATGCCATTGCAGAGCCTGTCTACAGTCTGGTACTGCCATGTTGACTGAGCACGTGCATCCACTTGCCAGTCCCTAAACGTTCCCTTTTCTTCATATCAGACACCCCTATGGTAGGCCCACGGGCAGGGTGCATTGTTAGTATAAGTTAGGACAAGGCCTGGTGTGTGTGTCATGTTCTAATAGTGAATTACAGCCATTTTCATTTATCACTTTTGCAAGGCTACCTGTTCTCCATAGGCCAGAATATGCAGTTAGATTATTACATTTTATAATCCTAACTGACTCTGGGAACACAGTAGAAATTCGAATTTAGAATGCCTAAATTCAGAATGATTAAATACATCTTTTAGTGCAGTTGATTTTAACATTCTGTGTTTGAAAATACCACTTTTAGAAAGTAGGTATTTTCTTGTCTAACTATCCAACCTGCCTCTGCTAGGTTGTGTATTCCTTGTCTGGAGTTTGAGTGACAGGGCTGGAGGTTTCCAGGAGGAATGGTGAGTCCGCCCAGTTGTGAATAGAGAGATCTGCATTTAGATGGGAGGGAGGAGTTGCACCTGGGACCTGAATTGGGATGTGCCTGCCCCTGCAGTGCTGGCTCCACCTCCTGTGGTGTGTCTGATGTCTCTGCCCTGCACTGTGAAAAGAGAGAATGAGTCATGTCAACAGAGTGCTCCAGAGCAGTGCCTTCCCTCCACAATGCAGGCTCCACCCCCTGCGGTGCCGCTGATGTCCCTGCCCTACACTGTGAACAGAGAGAAGGAGTCATGTCAACAGAGTGCTCAGGGCTGTGCTTTACCTCCACGATGCTGGCTCCACCTCCTGTGGGGTGTCTGATGTTTCCACCCTGCACTGTGAAAGGAAAGAAGTAGTCATGTAAACAGAGTGCTCCATGACTAATCAGAACTGGTTTGGATTAGGCAAAGGCCCCCCTGCCCTCAGAGGACAAAGGATGTTGGGGTATAAATATTGGGACCCTGATCCAAAGAATTTAGATCACTTTTGGGAAAACAAGAAGAAACCTTTGCTGAGGAGCGGAACCAGATACTGAGGAGTGAATATCCCTAAGCTGAAGTGCTGCTTGGGGGATTGTCCTGCAGTGGTTGCCTGACTGCCAAAGAAAGGAGAGAGGAACTTTGTGTGCACTTTCATCAACTTGTGTAAGGATCTCCAAGGGCTTGGAACAGAGCTTGCCTCCTGCTGAAGTCTCAGGGACAACAGACTTCACCCACCAGCTCCTCAAGATTTCTCCTGAAGTGCCTGCAGTTGTGTTGGACTTTTTGGGGACTTGTGTGTCGCTAGGTGCTGGGAGCACGATTCAAGATCGAGAAGTGTGTCGCAGAACTACTGCTGCTGCTTCACAACACAAAGTGCCTCGCATCGCCGGAGGAGGGGATCGACTTCGCAGCAGATGCCGCTGCATCACCGGGAAGCGTCGCAGGAGTAGAGGATCGACGTCACATCAGACGGGGCTGCATCTCCGAGAAGCGTGTCGCATGGCCTGTCACGGCTCATCGCCAGAGAAGAGGATCGACGTCGCAGCAGACGCCGCCGCATCACCGGGAAGAATGTTGCAAGGCCTGTCGCGGCTCGCATCTTTGTGAAAGCAACTCGCATTGCCAGGAAAGAGGATCGACGTCGCAGCAGACGACACCGAATCACTGGGAAGCGTGTCACAGGGCGTGTCGCAGCTCGCATCATATCAAGCATCTCGCATCGCTGGAGACGAGGATCAACATCGCAACAGACACGGCCGCATCACCGGGAAGCGTGTCGCATCAAGGAGAAATCGCCATCTTTATTTCTTTGCACCAGATCTTCAACGCATCACCGTCCTTGCGTGACAGGGGCTACCGCATTACCTTTCCTACAACACTTCCGTTGCCCTGCGTGTTGCATCTAAAGGTACATTGACTCAAAGTGTCGCATTTTAAAGATCTAAAGAGAAGTAAGCTAAATTTACCATTTTAAGTACAGTATTGTGGAATTTTGTCAGTTGTGGTCTTGTGATAAGTCTATATAAAGAATACTTATTTTTTATAGAAAAACTGTGTAGTGTCCATCTGTAGTGTTGTCACTTGATTACTGTATGTGTTCACAAATGCTTCACACACTGCCACTGAGATAAGCCTGTCTGCTCGTGCTAAGGTACCAAGGGGATTAGCAGGGGATATTTTTAGGAGTGGACACTGATCTAACTGACCGGCTGTCAAAAAATCCAGACTTTATATACACAGTATTCGTGCCCAGCCGTAGCAGGTCAAACAATGGACGCATGCAGAGATGTCTGGGTGATCCCGGCTGCCCCTGTCCACCACTGCTGTGCTGCGGACTGCCTCTCGAGAGAGACTATGGTGTCTTGTATGTTTTTGTTTTAAGCCCACAAGTTGGACTCATTTTTGTTTCAAATAGAGTTTGGGATAAATGTTGTCCGGCTGGATACGTTCTAGTGTTCAACCACGCCACTCCTTTGAGGGCTGACCCTTACACTCACGCCACACCAATCCAACAAAGGCGTCACTGGGAAGGTCACCTTGCCAATAAAAGAGCCCGAGTGTACGTGCTCGTGGCCAGTTACTGCACCATGTACACGGTGTCTGTTTTCATTTACTTACCATGAGGGCCAAGGCCCAACGACACAAGACTATTGTAGCACACCCGGCTTTGGTTCAACTTGAGACACTACGACGGTTCCTCGTACTTTTATTTAGCACGAGCCCCTTTGTCCAGCAGGTGGCAATGTTCTCCTAATTTTGAGATGTTTCATGCCCGGCTGAGTCAGAACGACATCATGCGCAATAAATAGAGGGCAATCTGCATAAATCATCTAGATAAAAACAGCTCGTTAAGACAACAACACGTGTCATCCAACATACTGCAGAGCTATGCGTTTACAGCATGCCATTTAAGATCTTGCCTTGTATCTCACATCCTTTGTCAGCAAGAAACCCATTGACGTAATGTGCAAAAAAAACATTTCTTAAATGTCTTGTATTTGCTAGACAAGCGTGTTGTTATTTTGTCAGGCATATTTTTGCTTCTCTTCTCTTTTATTATAACGGATTTCCATCGTAAAGTTTACGTATTTTAGTATTTGCAAATGGTGAAGTGTTATTGTAATGTGTCGTAAACCACAGCATTTTAATTCAGTAAACATATTCTTCCTGGCACAATTTGTTGCAATGAGATTGCGGGTGAAACAGGCTTAAAACCTTGAAATGTGAAGGAGTCGGTGCAGGCTTCTCCCAGGCAAATGAGATCACATGACCAACAAGCAGTATTTTCTTGCTGGCAACGGCCTGTCCTATTTCTGTTTCCTTAAGCAGGAATGTAGACGAATTATGAGAGGAAAAGTCAATGCCAAGAGCATATTGACTGCTCCGGCCCGCCCCAGGAAGAATGTGAGCTATTTGTGTAAGTAAGGTCAGCAGATCTAAAGCAAGACACAGGGCTGCTGACGTCGGCGTTGCTCTCATTTCTTGCTTGTGAGTAGTTTCCTAGCAGTGATGATCAGGAGAGAGTTACTAATTAACGTCTTTACATTCTGAACCACTACTTCTCTGAACGTGCAATAGAAACAGAATATATTGTTCCTGATTGCAAATAGACTCTAAGAGCTTATTTTGTTGGAATGTAAAGTATTGACTAAGATCAGATGCAAGAAATGTGTGTCACACTAACCCCCTCTGGGTGCAAAAACAAATCATGTTTGTGATAGCAATTGATCACTACTCCTGTCTGCGTGTAAATGTATCTATGTGGTTCCTCCATTGTTTTGTGAGTGTACAGGAAAATACCTATACATGCGTACGCTTATTTGATGCCTCATAGCTGGTTCCCCCATGGCTTTGGCTGCAGTATGTGTAGGGTTCACTGACGGTTCACAAGGTCAGCGACCAGTAACTGTCAGCACAGCTCATATGCTGACATCATACGGCAGAATATCGGTGGGGGTGGGGGGGGGGGGGGGGGGGAGAGGTGTCTTAAAAGAGCTCACAGCGTGCTCGCCCTTTATTTAGCCATTTGTCCCTGCTCTCGTTGTGACGTCACCTCCGGATTCCGGCTCGTCATGTGTGGTCTTAGTGCTGGACCGGTTTACATTTTGGAGAGCCATCTGTAACATTTCGTTCCAAGGAAGCAAAATATTGCGGGTTTGATGGGCGGAGGCGGGGGGGGTTTCACCCCTTGTTGGAGGCCCTGCAGCTCCACTCTGCCTACTGATTATAAAGGTTCAGCCCCCCCCCCCCCCCCGAAACATTTTCTTAGCCCCACGCCCCCCCCCCCCCCCCGAAATTTGGCTCTAGTTGCGCCTCTGCTACTATGTCATATGCCTTTCATTACAAGCTACACAATTCGAAATACCAACTTCGGTCACTGACAGTTCCAAGTGATATGTGAAATCAGATATGGTGTCTTATCCTCATTCCTAATCTGCTTGCGGTGCCTTTTACTGTTTATTAATAACCCATTGTGCCCTAAAATCACAGTCAACTAATATGTTCTCAGGAAAGATATTTGGCTTGTGTCCAGTGGAGGAGATAAAAACACTGGAGAAAGCGCAAGGACATAGGATGCGTTGCATCATAGACGTTGATTCATCTGAATGCCAGGGGTAGCGGAAGTGACATGACAGGCTCTCTCACCTTAATGACATTACAAGCAGTGAAACCAAATTACTTTTGACATATAATCTTTTCAGGAAGTGATGTCATATGACTTTAACCCTGATGACTTTGCTGAAAGCCTATAATCAAGTTCAATACAGACACATGTCTATTTTACAGACCACCTATAGTAGGGTGCAGACATTGAAAGTGGTGAGTCCCAGTACTTGCCCTGAATTGTAGTGAGCGGAACAACTGAGCTAGACCTCTTCTGGGGATGTTCGAGGGGGTTCTCCTCCAAAAAGTTTCCGAAAAATTATGGGGTCAAATAGCACTTTTTAAAGCACAATTTTCAAATAAATTTGCTAAAAAGCCAAAGGCGCTTAAAGGAAACATGTTAAATATGTAAGTCTTTTCATGGCGTGGCAAGCCAATGAAACCTGAATCTTCCTAGGAGTTGACTCCGTTTAAAAACAATAGAATGTGTGTCAAAAATTACCTCCATTAGGCCAAAAACAGCATTTTGTCATGGGTGCTGCCAAATGCCCCGCATCCCCCCCCGAGTATAACAAAAATTACATTTAATATGCAAGTGCCGAACTTTGCCATTACTGGTGTCCTATGTCCTATACCAAGGATGACCCTGATGTGAAAAATTACCTTAGTATGTCAGCGTGACCCCTTGCCCAGAATTTCTTCAAGTATTTCAACACCAGCAGACTCTCACTTATGCTCACCTACATTCACTCAATCTCACTCATTCTCACACTCACAATCATTCTCACTCACATGCATTCATTCTCATTCACTCTCTTGTACTCACTCTTACTCTCACTCGTTCTCACTCACTTGTACTTAATGATTCACTCATACCTGCTCACTCACTCATGCTCAGTGCCTCATTCTCACTTACTCTGACTTATTCTCACTCACTTTGACTCACTCATTCTCAGGAGCGACCCATGCAGGTAAGAGCGTAGGTGCGCATGGGGGCGACTCGACAGACGATGACGAGGGGAAACTATTTATTTCATTTTCTCTCGTCTGTCATGTTTCCCCCCACCCCGCTCCACCGCCCCACTGCTCTTACCTGCATGGGCCGCTCCGGCTCATTCTCACTCACTCATATAAACTCACTAACTAACTCGTTGTCACTCTTACCCTCACTTACTCTTACTTTCACTGACTCATTCTTGCTCTCAGCTATACTCACTCACTATCACTCATTCTCACTCACTAACGCCCTCTAAGGCTCCCTCACACTCATTCACACATTCCTTATAAATCACCCGCTCTGACTTACTTGCAGTCACTCTTACTCTCAATCATTCTCACTCATTCTGACTCATGCATACACACTGGCATGCAATGTCACTCATTCTTGCACACTACCTGTCACTGACACTCGTTTCTCGACCATTTAGGGGGGTCTTGAGGAGGTTTAAGCAGGATGGTGGGGTGATTGATATGAAATAAGATCATATGATGATCTGACCAGTCAACGGGAAGTATGTGGTTGACCGTGATTGAATTCTTTTGTGCAATGAAGGCATCCAGTGTGGCTCCTTTGTAATGTGTCTCCTCAGTATAGTGTTGAGTAAGGTTGTTATCAGCGAGGAGGCTGGATAGCGATCTGATTAGAGGGTTATGAGTTTCGTTCCATCGGAGATTCAAGTCACCAAGAATCGCCGAGTGCATCTTGTGCAATCAGGTTTGATAGTTGTTCTCCAAACTCATTGTTTCTGCCCGGGGGGTGGTAGAGTAGGTGGCACAGTAGAAAGCCGTTGTCTTTTGTCTTGATGACGGCAGATTGACATTCAAATGAGTCGTACTCGAAAGAGGAGGTTTTTGTGATGCTCCAGCTGTCCTTGTGGATGATAGCGACCCCACCTCCTCGTTGTTCTATCCTGTCTTTGGAGATGAGGGAGAAACCAGGTGGAACCAGCATGTCTAGGCAAGGAGGAGATGTATTATTTAGCCAGGTCTCAGTGAGGAACGCAACGTCAATGTCATGAGTGAGGATAGCTTCGGCTAAGTCCGTTGCGTGTAGTGAGGCCGATCTGCAATTGATTAGGAGGCAGTTGGTGATTTTCTCCTGTATGCTTGTGGTTCTATCTTTAGCCTCTCTAGGTATAGCGGTGAGGACTGGTAATCTCTGTCGTTTGAAAATGGGTAGATCTTTCCGGTGACCCGTGATTACTTGGATTTTGGATTTAGGTGAATCTGCAATGGGAGAGTCGTAGGTAGCGGCTAGTAAGGCTGCTTCCCTGTCTGACATAGGAGCTTCTGATCTAAGCGGCCTGGAGGGCAGGTGTTTTTAGCCCACTAGGGTGGAAGATGAGATAGAGGTCAAGGGCCTGGTGCATGGGGCTCCGATTGATTCAGATTTTTTAGGACCGGAACCCAGGACCTTGGGATGGGGATCGATAGGCTGGGCACTGAGGGCTTCTATGGGCCCCTGGGTGATGTTGGCGTTGGCGAGAGGGGGGTTCGGGGAGGGGGTTTGTGGGGATTACAGGCTATACCGAGGTTAAAGAGGATTTCTATTAAACCTTGGGTGATAGTGTCGACCTGGTTTTCAAGGGCTGCGAGACGCTTTGTTATGGAATCAAGGGAGGGGTTGTGGGCATCGGGAGTGGGGCAGAGCGTGTTATGGTTCGAGAGGATGGGATGGGAGATAGGGATCGGGGTAGAGGGTGAGGGAGGGGTGGGGAGAGGGCTAGGAGGAGGTTTAGACATGGGAGAGATAGGGAGAGGGACAGGAGGAGGTTTAGACAGGGGAGGTTTGAGAGTTGGGGGGAGACTCGAGGGGAGGCTCGTTGGCTGGGGGCTGCCTGTTGGCGGGGAGGTGATTGTCGTAGGAGGCGGTCGGGGGCTGTGGTTGGGGTAGGTGAGGTGGTTGGAGGGAGGGGTAGGGGGTGAGAATTGAGTTTCCTGTTGGTGGTGGATGGCTGTGCGTGGGGGATGAGATATGGCGGGGGAAGGGGGAGCCTGTCGGGCTGTATATGGATCACGAAAGGGCGTATCGAGGTCTTCTCTGTTAGCTATGGGAGTGGTCGGTGAGGGCGTTGGGGCGAGGTGAGGAGGGGTAGGGAGGGCTGACCTAAGTGCGGGAAATAGGGAGTCGAAAGCTTCCAGGTTCTCATTGTTAGCTTGGATGAGGACTGTGCCATTGTTGAAGATAGTCACGGTTGTATAGCCTCTACCAACTGATCTGAACGGGAGAATCGCGGTTAATTTGCAGCTATGGGGAGTGGAGGTAGTTTTGGCGATGAACGTCCGCGTTCTGATCATGGAGACCCAATATTCAGGTCTTTCAGTGTGGAATATTAGGTCCATCTTCATCGGTCCATTGGAGGCCGAGTGGTAGATGTCAATGATTAGGGTTTCTTTATGTTTGCGGATGAGTTTCTACTTGAAAGTGCATCGCAGCTTTGTAGAGAGGAGGGGGGGATGATGGTGAAGGAGTTCTGACTGTGAGGTTTGAGGTGGGCAAGTGGGGCTGGTGGAGGAGGGGGAGGCTTGTCCCGGGCCATCATGAGGGTAGTGATGGGGGCAGCCTGATTAAGTTGCGGTGTGGAGCTTGGAGCTTGGGTGGCGCGGAGGGCAGGCGACAGGCCGAATTAGGGTTTTGCGTCAGCGCGGTTCATCAGGACACGTGACTTGGGATCCTGTGGGGCATTGTGTCTGGAGATCAATGGCCGAGGGGTCACTTAGCTAGGCTTGCGGTGTTGAGGGCTTAAGTTCACAGGTAGAGGCTGATCCAGGGCGGCAGAAGTCGGAATCGTCCTGTCTAATGTCCTTTTCAGGCGGGCAGCCGGGGTGGCGAACCATGGGGTTCCCGTGGAGCAAGGAGGGTGATGCTCCAGGCAGGTTGGGGGTCCTATAGCCCAAGTGATTCCGCTTAGGGATTTGCAGGTAACCAGTCTCTGATTAACAGTTGAACCCTTGTAAGCTTGCACCATGGGAAGGTGTATGAGGGGGACTCTGTTCAGGAGAGGTCCTCCTTGGCCGCCAATTTGAGGACAGGCGTGTAGGTGGTGGTCGAGGCAGGGCAAGTAGTCCAGGTGCCTCTGCCTAGATGGAGGGGAGGGGAACTCTTTGCCCCATGTTGTGGATCTCCGAGGCAGCCGGTGACTTGGGAGGGGTGGCAGGAGGCTCCAGTGAGGCTCCGGTCAGGAGGGGTCCTCTCGGGCCGCCATTTTGGGGTCAGGCACGTATGCTGATGAGATAGGGCAAGCGGCCCCTGTATCTCCTTTTAAATGTTGGGAAAGGGCATCCCGTTGCCCCCCTGTTTGGCGCCCCAAACAAATTTAGCAGCCAGTACCTCACAACGAGGAAGGAAACGGATCCGGTGGAGGCTCTGGTCAGGTGACGTCCTCTTTGGCTGCCATTTTGAAGTCAGGCACGGGGTCGGTGGCGGCGGGAAACACAGGGCTCCGGTGAAGAGACTTTTTCTTTCAATGGTAGTCGGGGCTGTAGCTTGGCGCCCACGTAACGGTCAGTACCTTTCCAGGTGGAAGAAGCGGCTCCGGTGGAGGCTCCGGTCAGGCGACGTCTTCTTTGACCGCCATTTTGAAGACAGGCGCCGGGTCTGTAGCGGCGGGAATCACGGAGCTCCGGTGAAGAGACTTTTTTTTTTTTTTCAATGGCAGTCGGGGCTGTAGCTTGGCGCCCACATAAACAGTCAGTAACCTCTCAGGGTGCAAAAAAGTGGCTCCGGTGGAGGCTCCGGTCAGGCGACTTCCTCTTTGGCCGCCGTTTTGAAGACAGGCGCGGGGTTGGCAGTGGCAGGAGTCACGGAGCTCCGGAGAAGAGACTTTTGTCTTCAATGGTGGGCGGGCCTGTAGCATTCGTGATTCCTGGTGCGGACGCTGATGATGGATCCGACATTGGTTGGCTACAAGCGGGTGAGTACCCCAAGATATCCTAGAAGGTCAGCTAAGTTCACTTCTTCCAGACAACACTCTTCACCTCTCGACCAATGATTTCATCGACCACTATAACTCTGAGCTAGTCTCCATTCTCGACAATCTAGCTCCTCTAAAGCTCAAAAGAAGCCGTGCCACTCCATCTAGAACCTGTTTCAACGCGGACCTCAACACAGAAAGAAAGTGGAGAAACAACCCTACCGCCATCTTTCGCCTCCAACTAAAATCAGCCCTTAGGAAGTATAACAGCCATATCAAAAACAAGAAATCCAGCTTCTTCCGTGAGGCATTAGTCAAATCCAAAAACAGACCGAAGGAGCTCTACAACATAAACAGACATCAAACATCCAAGCCTCTGCCCCCACCCCTGCAGGCGTCCAAAGAACTATGCGACAACTTCGCCAACTTCTTCATCGATAAGGTCTTAAAAATCGAATTATCTCTAGACATCAACAACTTACACCTCCAGAAGAGCATCTCGGCTATCCCACAGGCCCTCCCATCCGGCTCCTCTCCCCTCCTTTGGCTAAGCTTTCGCCCCGTCCAGGAAACAGAGATAATCTCGTTGATCTCGACCTCAGCACACATCGCAGACCCCATTTCTTCCTCACTAATCAAAAAAATGAAGCTCACCTTAGCACCTATCTGGGGCAAAATCATAAAAAGCTCCTTACAAAGCGGAGTGGTCCCCGATTGTCTAAAAATGGGGCAAGTCCCCCCTCTGCTGAAAAAACCCGGTCTTGACTCAACTGACTTGAACAATTTCAGACCGATATCTAACCTCCCTCTGCTCGCTAAAACACTGGAACGCTGCGTACTCCTGCAATTGACGCATCATCTGGACAACATCAATCTCCTGGACCCCCTCCAATCCGCTTCAGACAAGGCCGCAGCACAGAAACCGCGATGCTGAACATCATAGACGACATTCATGGTTTTCTTGATGCAGACAAGTGCTGCCTCCTCATACTCCTTGATCTCTCCGCAGCTTTCGACACGGTGGACCATAAGCTCCTCATCAAGACTCTTCAAGTAAGAGCTGGCCTCGGCGAGGTAGTTCTCAAGTGGTTTTCCTCCTTTCGACACAATCGCTCGCAAATAATAAAAATGAAGAACATCACCTCCGAAACCCAGCAAGTCAACAAGGGTGTCCCCCAAGGATCAGTGCTTTCTCCTCAGCTCTTCAACATCTATATGGAACCGCTCGCCAAGCTACTCAGGAATGCCAACATCCACTTCCACCTCTACGCGGATGACACGCAGATTTACCTGGAAACCTCTTCTCTTAATGACATCCACAGACTAAATGATGTCCTAAATGATGTTCAAGATTGGCTGACAAAGAATCACCTGAAACTCAATCCCGACAAGACCGAAACACTTCTCATCTCAAACAAAGAAGACAACCCTCAAATCACCGAGTGGCTGAAGTCGATCAATGCTCTTAAAGGTAATCTCACGCTAGCTGACTCCGTAAAATCTCTGGGTTTCACCCTAGACCCCAAACTAACCTTGACAAACCACATTAAGAACTCGGCAAAAAGTGCATTCTTTAACCTCAGACTTCTGAACAAAATCAAACCTTACATTCCCAACAAGGACCTCAAACTTGCCACGCAATCTCTAGTTCTATCAAGTCTGGACTATGGGAACTCAATCCTAACAGGCATCCCCAAATCGCACCTGGCCCCACTAAAAACAACAGTTCATGCTGCAGCGAGAATGATCACAGGCTGTAAAAAATCTGACCACATCTCCCCAGCACTCAAAGAACTCGAATGGCTCCCTGTGGAAATGCGTAGTACCTTCAGAACGGCCTGCCTAACCCACAAGGCCCTCCATACCGGAAAACCAGAATACTTGGCAAACAAGCTCAAAAAAGCAGGCGAAGTTAGAAATTTGAGAAGCTCTAACTCCCTGCTGCTCATCCTACCAAAAACCAGAAAGAAGAGAACTGCGGACTGCTCCTTCACAGGAAATGCCCCCAAAATATGGAACTCCATCCCCCCGCACATCAGAACCATACCGTCCTATGCGGAATTCAAGAGCCAACTCAAATCCCTGTTCCTTATCCGTTCCCTAGGTTGTGGGTAACTAGGATCAGCAAGCATCCCCAGAACTATGTGGTATCTCTGTATCCTGTTACCAAGAAGTCCTGCTGTCCTAACTTTTCCTCCTTCCAAATTGTCTTTCGTTGATCGCTTTTACTTGTGTAGTGTAGTTCCTATTATCCCAATAGGCTCTGCGCATTGGGATAATACCTTCAATAGTATAGACCTAGGGCAGAGGTTAACTAGGTCTTCTAGTGACGTTATTAGACTTAAAGTTTTGTGTTTGCCAGCTAGCTCAGAGTTCACTAGAAACTTTCTCGAATAGGCAAGGAGGATTTTAACCTCCCTGGATAGACAAGAAGGGATTTAGTTTCTGACAACCATAGAACATGACAACTTTGCTCTCCCCTAATCAAGAGTGTATCTCTAGAGTCGTGTGAAAACAAAAGACAACTTATTTTACTCAGTCTGTTTAGTGCATTCTTAGTTTCACCAGATTGTAGAGAAAAGGAAGAGACGGACGTGTTCAATAACAGATGGTATTTATTGATCAGTCTCTTTTCTCGTACAAGAGAAATGGATCGCTACTATTGTAATACTTAGAGTTAAGTAAAGTGCATATAGTAAAAGCAGAATTATAAAATAATACTGTAAAAGCATTGATATGGTTTCTAAGCCATATGCTATTTAAAATGGATAAAATAGATACATACATATATACATTGACTAATCGTACTCAACTGGTGCTTCTAACCACGCCTACCCCAGTGTACCTGACCTAAGCCTAATACGTGGGCGGGAGTAGATAAGTAGCAGTTTAAGTTAAGTTTGTTTTGCCAAGGGACTGACTCAAGAATTCTCTGCAAGGGGTTATTCAGTTCTGTACCTGAGATCTAGAATGGTGGAGGGCTGGTATCTCTTATCCCAGGTCTTGATATTCCAGCTGCCTGCGAGGGCTGCTGGGAAACGCCGGAGCTGGATTTCTCGGCAGGAGAAAGGCAGCGTCTCTCTCTCAGCGCGTCAGGAAGGCGGGGCAGCGCCTGTGGGCTTCGCTCTCTGCGGGGCTCCTCGGCAAGTCTCGCTGCTCCAATCTCGTCACCACCGCGTGTGTTTGCTTAAGGCAATGTCGGTAATATTTATACCTGAAAGGTGCCGAGATTGACGTAAGGATGGACATATATACGTCAATAAGGATGTCATACGAACGGGTTCGTTCGCACATTCTTTACTGAAGTTCTCGGTGAAATCAAAACAATGGCTACGGGAATTTCCCAGGTCGCTGTAGGTTTGATTTGTTTTGAGAACTCCGTATGCCCTATCAGGGGCTGGAGGAATAGTGCTTGCCTAATTAGATGGCATGCGTTATGACCTAATCAGATAACGCGCTTCTGTGCCGCGGTGTGGCTTAATCAGATAACGGTTTTTGCACCGTTGGATGGCTGCTAGTTAATTATTAACCAAACCAGGGTCAGGAATAGGGGATCGATACAGTACCTATAGAAATACATCACACCCACTCCACGTAGACGATGTCCATATTTACAAATCTAGGCATAGTAAAAAACTAGTAGTGTTTGTGTATACCGTACCACCCCAAAATACATTCATATGCATTCTGAAAAATTGGAATTATGAAATATACGAAACACAATTACATGTACTATATGCACTCAAGCAGTATAATAATGCTAAACATATAACGCATATTTTAAACTCAGCATGAATAAATTGTGAAAACTACACATGAAATGGCTCTTTTATACAGAAGAAAAGTGCGAGACCATTTCATCACAATCATAAAATTTTGTATGAATATGCTAGAGGGTAGCTAATGTCTCTAGAGTACCTAAAATAGAAATTCAGTTCTCTAAGAATAATGTCTACTTTAAGCAGAAGATAAGTGTCCCAAAAAATTGTAAATATTTTGGAATTGAGGGAGGTGAGGAAAAAATATAATATTGTCCCATTTCACTTAAAAACTGTTGAGAAAATTCCCTTTAGCTCTACTTTTAAAGTTGAAGGCCAAATTCAAGTTTGCAGGGAACTCCGTGTGCTAGCTTGCTCAAAGTCATTCCTTCTGCTCTGGTGAAAACATCATATAATTTAGACTGTCGAAAAAACTGTCAACAGCTTCTTGCGAAAGTTCCACTAACTCTGAAAAAGTTGTTACCATGCATTCATGAGCATGATTGCCTTCATTGATGTTTTGATCAGCATAGCTGACTGAAGGTCGTACCTGAACGATGCTGCTTTCATCTCGTACTTCACTACCCCTCAATCGTAGTGGTGAAGTCTCCACGAATGCCGTCATCAGGATAGGTAGCCGCTGGGGGCAGCACAATGCATGAGCCGTTACCGGACCCAACAAGGTTTCTGCGTCCAATGGTACATCCGATTGTAGTGTCAGACAGGTGTCCAACACGCATTCTTCGCCGCATAGCAAGCACCTTAATACAGGCATAACACAACGTTGCCACATTGGTCTAAATGAAAGAAACCAAGTCATGTTCAAGTCCCGTAGCCGTGCTAGTCCAAGGACTCTAGTTATGCGGTCCCGGTAGCCAATGGCTAGGATCGTTTCTTCCCTTGTCGCAGGTGTTTTGTCTGTGACACGGTTTGCCATAGCGAAATAACAGGATCAAAAATAGGATGCCTGCCACCAGTCCCAAAAGGAGAGGAAGTCCGCCAAAGATGGAATGGACAAAGTCTGGAAAAATACCCAGGATGGCTTTGAATGGGGTTAAAGCTCCCGAAAACACTGTCTTAAATACATTTGAGACACCACTGGTATCAGAAATATTTAAGATTTCGTTCAGTATTTCTGCGAAATGTATGGGGGAATTAGTTGATAACAATGAATGAATCTCTGCCGTTGTCCTTGCAACTTGGAGATCATACGTTTCTTTTGATGACGTTAGCCTGGTCGGCGTCTGTAGGAGCACTGTCTTCATTCTGCTTAAAGTATCAATTCGAATAGAAGCAATTTTCAAGTTGGGCCATAACCTTGCCTCCCTGTGTGGGGAATCGCTGGGGAACAATACTCGTTCACAGCACATGACCTTCGTAGTCACAGTTATGAGATAAGGTTTTCCGGGCAGCAAACTACAACATCTGCAATCTACTATTAGAATGTAACTCCCGTTCGAGAGTCTCCTAAAGAATGGTTCTATTTGTGTTGCAGGTGTGCCTAGCTGGTGACATGAAAGGTTATTTGAGGTCCCTTCACAGGCTCCATGCAAACTAATACCCTGACACAGAAGTGTACCGCTTAGTGACCTCGCACAATTATTGCCACTAAGAAACACTTTCTGGCCTTTATTACTGACACAAGCATGTGTATAGGGCAAGTTCCATGTTGACTTAATATACCCTTTACCCAACCTTTCATACTGGCCTGCCTGTATATATTTTTGGCAGTACTGAAACCTGAAAGTAGATATCGGAATATTTATTATCCCATGTATTATCCATTCAATGACAGGTCGTTCTGACATTGTCAATGGTAATCTTTCGAGTTTTTCAATGCTCAGGATTGTATAATCAGCACCCTTCTGTGCCATACTGATTTGTTTATCAGTAAGGTTAAAGATATTAAATAATGACGTTGTGTTGATTAACCCCTTCCATGCTCATGACGGAACGGTTCCGTCATGAGCTACGGTTGAGCTGTGCTCATGACGGAACCGTTCCGTCATGACCACGCCCGTTTCTATTAGGGCCCAGCACCGGAGGGGGAAACGCGGTCACGCTGAAAAGGTTAAACGCCAAGGCACATAGCCTGAACGCAGATTTTGTAACGTCCAGCCAAGCTGTACAATAGAACGCAATTGGGACTGACCGTGTTGTAACAACAGTAAGTCTTGCGATATTATATCGATTGCTGAAGACACAATGCTGTCCAGAGAATATATTCTGGAGGACAGAGTCATTAACCCATTGTCCACCACAGAAAGTGATTTTTCCAAATTAATACGGTCAATTTCCCGTATTTTCTCTGCTGTCTCAATTTGAGTCTCTTTCCAGGCTTCGTTATAAGCTGCATATATAGAGGCCGCTATGAAACGTTTTTGACGCTGTTTGCGTGGTCCCATAATGAAATCACGCAAGTCAGCACCTTCTGTAAGTAAAGTTAGGTGTTGCTTAATTTCTGCCAGTGTGGAGGTTTGTAGCCATTGAAGGCAGAGTTTTCCCACACTGTACGTGGTAATTATCCCTGGGTGTTGTCTTTGGGAATATCTAGGGTCTGGCCTGGTCAATGTGAACCCCTGTATTTTGTTCAGGAATCTGTCTTGACAGTTATTTGTATCTGTGGGCCAGATCAACCATTGTTTCCATTCAGGATGTGTTCTGTTTTGGTTTAATATATGGTTTACGTCTATCTCAACATCTATAGAGCTATTATTGTTCACTGTTGGCTTTGGAATAGACGGTTTGTTTAAATCTTTGATTTTGGCTAAGCCAAGACAGGTAGTTTGTTGAATAGTGTCATTCAAAAATATAATCTGTTCTGGGATCATGCAGGCTCTAAACAATGATTCTATACCTCGTACTTGCCAATCTCTTGGACCCCAAACAGTTTTTGCTTCAATATTATTGTTCCAGAAATCAAAACCAAATGTATTCATTTGCTCAAAAAATGAATCTGAATATATCAATTTTGTGTTTGTAAGCATGGTCTTCGTACCTGTCTTATTTGACAATTTGAAATAAAATGTTTCTGCATTACTTGTGTTAAACCCTGAAAAGTATCAATATTTTTCATAAAATGTTTTCGAGCTACCTTTTGGAGGAGTAGCACAATGTTCCCATTGGTTATAATTTAAAACATTTCTAGGTTGTGCAGATTTATGTAGATAATGGTTACCATAGTGGTTGTAGCAGAACATCTGATCATAATTAGACGAACCCTGCAAATAATCATGTTCTGTAAATTTAGCAGACATCACAAGATCAGACATCATATCATTAATACTTTCAAAGTCCCAATCATCAGCAAATGTGCTTGGTTTTACAAAGTCACTCAATGAGATCTTGAATTGGTGTGGATACTTCAGGATTTCAACCGGACCATAGATTTCATAATCAATATTGTCCCATGCTACCCCGCCGGGTATAGGGTTGGCTGTAAGGTTGACTGAAGAAAGTTCTCTTTTCTCGATGTGTGAAGATGTGTGTGGTTTAAGGACCAAGTTGATTTTCTGGCTTGCTGTGTCCATTTTAGCATATTTTCCTTCAATGAAATGTCCCAAGCATAGTACCATGATGAGCCAAAGTATGAGGATAAATGCACCTAAGGCCACCCAAAATTCAATCCATGGAGAAATCAGATAGGTCTCTTTCAGCTGTTGAAAAAGTTCCTTAGCTTTATCTTTAAAAGTTTTTGTTGATGGCTGTTTCTTAGATTCACTCAGATCTTCAGATGAATTATCGAAGTTGATGAAGTAGCCGGATGCTGTTCTGTCAATTGTTCCAATTGCTTCTGGATTACTTTTTGTTCTAGAAGTTTCATTTGTTACTTCATCGTAGGTTGGTGTGTCTCGACTAAATGTTTTTATTTGGGTTTTTAGAGGTTTAAGTTCCATTGCTTTGTTGCATAGTCCTTGTTGGTGTTCTGTAGGCATTTCGAATGTGATTAGCCTCTTAGTTTGAACCTCTGAATTTGTAGCAAACATTGGTGTTCTACTACTTCTTGGGAGTCCACTTGGCCTACTGTTTGTTATCGGCCACATGATTGTGGTTTTACCAGGTCGATGGATACAACTCTGTTCTCCTTTTTACCAGCAAGGGGCGGTAGTACTACTGATCTTGTCCCGTTGACAGACAAGACAGGAACTGCTTTCCTGTAAGAATGCCCAAATTCCTTCTTTACCGCGATCTTCTCTCTGACTTGATCCCCGACTTTTGGAATCCAGACAGGTCTTGCTGGGACAGGTGGTTTCTCTTCAGTGGTTGTTGGCTGTTGTTTCAACTTTATGTTGCTCAGGTCTTTCCTTGTTTCGTTTAAGTCCTGCAAAATAGCCAAACGATCTTTGATATCAAAGCTTTTGTCTTTAACCACTGAAGTCTGACTGTCAAGATCTTGGATCATCATTCTAGTCCCAAACAATAGTTTGTACGGACTGAATCCCCTCAGAGAATCTCTTGGCAGGTTATTTAGACTACGTTGGACACTTATTAGATGTTTGACCCACCCAGCTCCCGAACCTAATACCTTTTCCATTATAGATTGCTCTATGCCTTGGTTTTTTCTTTACACCATCCCGTATCCCTCAGGAAGGAAGTGAGAAGAGTCCCGCTATGCAATGCTCATTTGGTCATACCTCCCCATAAGCTTGAGTGCTAAAGGGAAAATATTGGTCCAAACGTAGCATGCTCCTAGCGTATATGCCAGTATAGACTCGCAAATCTTTTTATAACAGTCCAGACGTCAGCCGAGCGCTGGGGTCTAGATTATAAGTGAAAATTAGTCTTTTTATGTTAATATGACGCTTTTTTCATGCTGGTTTTATTGACTATTGTCTAGCCCTTCTGGAGTGAAACGCCATGATAATGCACCGTTTCTCTCGCCGCTGCGATCTCTGTTGCAGTCTGGGCAGTTTTTTACAAAAATGTGGTGATGCAGGCTCATGCCTGGCCACCAGTACACTGATTGTAATTCTTCCAGAGAATCTTTAAGATTGAGGTGACTAAGACCCTCACCCATATGTGCGTCCGCTATTAACAAGCTTCTCCTGTCCGTGTTTGGAATTACTCTGTCCCCCACTCCAGGGATTCGAGCAAAAGGAACGGAGTTTGCATCGATTATGTATGTATAGTTGAGTGGGTAATTGATCGGTAGCGCTGAGCAGTCGCCTTTTGATGACGTTTTCACCGCCAGCACTGTTTCACCGTCAATGTTTTTTACTGTACGCTTTTTTGTAGCTACGGAAGCCGGTTTAGTTGCTACCGCTGTGGCTGTCTCAGCCAATGAATTCCCTGCAACGTGAACGCCATCACGCTGATGACTCAGTGAATGTATCACGTGAGTCTTTGGTAGTTCTTTCTTTAAAAGAACTACATGTTCCCAAAGCGATTTTTGCTTTATTGTTGCACCTGTGTCATCTTTGTAACCGTTTACAACCCATTTCTGCAAATCGTTGTTGTATGATTTGACGCAGTAATACGAATCGGACACTATAAGTGTCGGGAATTCGCGATCGGCATTATCTAGCGCCATTTTCAATGCTATTATTTCAGTCTGTTGTTCTGAATTAGTTTCTACTGAGTGTGTTTTTATTAATAGAGGTCTCAGTTTTCCTCCGCGCCATACTTCTTTTGTAATTTCACATGTGGGGTTGTACGCTTGTTCTCCCCACCCAGGTGGTTGAGCATGGCCGTCTGTATAAATTACACAGGCGTACTGTCGCAAGGGCAGAATGTCGATTGGCAGAGGGTATGTTTTTTCATAATCTAGATATTTTAATTCTTTCAATTCTGGATCAAAATAGTAGTATACTTTCTCCGTAGTAATTGAATTTACCCATTGTATCCACTCAGGATTTAATGCTGTGGTTGGTAAATTACATGGGGTTGTTAATGCCTCAAAGGCTGATTCTGCTGTTCTGACTGTGATACGTCTACCGCCAGCTTTGTCTTTTTCTTCTGCTATAGCCGTTTGAACTGCATGAACAATGTTTTCTTTAATACTGAACTTCTTTTCAGCTTCTGTGTACAAGTGTGATTTGTATGCAATTGGTACCTTTTCTCCCTCATTAGGGGTCAGGTATGTGAATCCGCATCTTCCTGGGATGACTCGAATCACAAGGTTGCGTGTGTTATCACGTGTTTGTAATTTTGTTTTAATTAACATGTCTGTTTGTAAAGATCTCAAAATTTCTGTGTGTTTTTGAGTCCAATTGATTCTTTTAAAATCTGGTTTTATTAGATCATAAAGGGGTTTGACCCTTTCTGCGTAATTTATAATGTAAGTTCTTCCGAAATTCAGGAAGCCTAGAATTGATTGTAGGTTTTTTAGTGTTCTAGCTGCTTGGATTACAGCACATTTCTCTAGGAAATTGTCAGCCAGGCTTTTGCCTTCACTTGATAGTTCATATCCTAAAAACAGGACTGTTAGATGGGCAATTCTTGACTTTTTAAAGTTGAATTTGTAACCCTCTGCTGCGAACCCAAGTATTATGGTGTTCACTCTCTTCAAGTGAGTATCCAAGTCATCATCTGTTAGATAGATGTCGTCGACATAAGATAATGCCTCGTCATCATAGGTTTTTAGTAACTCTGTTACTCTCGCTGAGAATAATCCTGGGCTGTTCTTGAACCCCTGGGGCAAACAACAGAAATTTTTTTGCGCGCCATTTATTGAGAACGCGGTCAAATATCTGCTCTCTGGTGCTATATTCTGACAAAAGAATCCATTAGAGATGTCTAATGTTGTTTTGTATTTTTTGCGCACTATGTTATTCATTAGTGCAGCACTATGCGAGTTTTGTACTGCAAAGGTTTTGCAACATGAGTTAAGGTGTCTGTAGTCCAAAACAAGACGATATGAATTGTCTGGCTTGGAGACAGGAAACAAAGGGTTGTTCATTTGTGAGGTGCAAGTTTCAATCATCCCCTGGTATTCAAGTTGATCTAGGATCTCTTTTACCTGTTTTTTAGCTTCTTGCTTAATTGGGTACTGCCTCTGAGCAGTGGGTTGTGATTTTAGCTGGATTTTGTGAGGAGGAGAGTCCTCATCCCATCCCACATGATTTTTATATAAAGCAGGAGCTTGAGCTACTGCCCACTTTCTTGCAAGTGTATATTTTTTATGAATTGGAATATGATTTGAGAAGGCAGGCATAATTATTTCTTCGCCATGAGGGCACTCCCTGACAAACTCTGGTGGCCAGTCTTTTTCAGCTAGAAGGATGTCATAGCCCTTGGAGAGATTATCCCAAAATAGGCCCCTTATTTTTCTAGTCTTATCCCCCTCTATACGTAATGTTATTTCATATATTTTATGAGGTTTGCTAACTCTGGTATCTGCAGTTTCCACCTGAATGTATTCATTCGTGTCCACTGTCTCCAGATGATTCATAAGGACTTTGCGAGCTATGCTCACTTCTGCTGCGCTGTCTAGCATTGTCTGAGCCCATTCTCCGTTTTTCAGCTGTGTCCTCAGTATTCTCGGCATTGTTGATTACTTTAATACTGGCTACCTTCTTTTTTGGAAATTGTAATTTTTTATTCAGATGAGCAGGCTTCTTGTCTTTGGACTTGACGTGCTCTTCCCTGTGTTCTGATCGTCCTCTTCTTTCCGATTTCTGCGAGGAAGTCTGAAAAGATTGAGAGGGACGTGTATCAATTTCTTGATATCTATCAGGTTTTTTTATATTATCCCTATTTCTAAGGGTGTATTTTTTCCCAGAGGGCTCACTTTGGGGAGACCTGCGTCCTTGGTTCGGAGATTTTTCTCTCCACCGAGGAGACCTTCCTCTGGACTGGAATCTTTTTTCTTTAGGATTGGATTGTTTATTTCCATCCCAGCTCTTTTTTTGAGTGTTTAATTATTTTTAATAAATACCTTTTCAGGACTTTCAATTAGTTGGGGTTTTACTGGTATTCCACCCAAACTATCTCTTCCTAGTTCTTCATAGGATTTTTCTATGATTCTGGCAATTTCAGATGGTTGGTCTGCTATATTTGTCTCTTTTAACCTCTGGCGGATCGCTACATTTGCTGCTTCTCCCTTTATGTTGGCTAGTAATATTGCCGAGACCTGCTTGAAGTCTTTCAGTAATTTCATACCGAGAGTTAAAGCGGGTTCTGGACCGTATTCATCTTGAATTTGTTTTAGCACATCTGGTATTACTGACATGGATGGTACACCATGTGTTTTTGTGTAAATGGAAGCAAAGACTGTTCCCCAAGTGTCACAGTCCTCCACGTGTGGTGCGATTCCCATTGGAAGACAGATAGTCAGAATCCTGTGTTTCTCAACAGGGGTGGTATCTGGGAACACCGCCTCTATTTGAGTGTTTTTTTGTGCTAGCCAGAAAGGTATTTGTTCCCGTTTTGCGGGTACTTTACCTAGACAGGACTGTATGTTCTGTGGTGTAATTTTATTTGTGTTCCCCTGATTAGGGGTCAGCTGTGGAATTTTAATTGCTGGTTGGACTGTTGAAGTCCGCATTACATATTGGACTAATTGTCTATGTATTTTTATTAATTGTTTTAGCTGTGCTAAAAGATATGCTGCAGGCATTTCTTCAATGTCTGGATGTGGTGTGTATCCGGCTAGGACCGGCCACGTCGCTCCTGGTCTACCTAGTGGACCGAGCCTGGTGATGTGATTATTATGTTTTAGGGCGCCATTAAACAAGAGCAGGTGCTCTTGGAATTTGAGTGGTATTTCCACCTCCTCAAAAGGAATGTACTCATTAGGAGGTTCCTCTGTTTTGTAATAGTGGAAGACCTTTGTTACAGCGTTTGCTGCTGGAAAGTTTATCCATGAATAGAATACCTCTGTCTGCCGACATTCGTGTGCCTCAATTACGAATATGACTGTACCACCTCTCGATGTTAGTCCATTTTCTATAAGTTTTAAAGTTATAGATTTTCTTATGTTGACCGGGATCAGTATTATATCTGGGTCATTTTCCTGCAGAGTAGTATCAGCTGCTACGAGTTCAGCTGCTATTCTAACTGTCTCTCTTTCTTCTTCACTGTCTGTCATTTTACCGACAGGAAGGTTATTCTGTTTGTTTACAGATCAGGTTTCCACGGAAACAAAGATTAGATGCACAATATTTTGGAACAGTATATCCTTCAACGTTGAATAAACCAAGAACCATACATAGGAGTCTCCTCCTGCGAGGTTTGGCGGATATGACCTTTCACCCACTCCAGACGTCTTTGGAGTATTATGGGAAAAAAAGGGGGGCTCTGTGTGAAAAAGCACGACTGAGTTACTCTAATGTCTTGCGTTAGTTTTATCGCCTATCCAAATGTTTGGGCGCCATGTAGTGTAGTTCCTATTATCCCAATAGGCTCTGCGCATTGGAATAATACCTTCAATAGTATAGACCTAGGGCAGAGGTTAACTAGGTCTTCTACTGACGATATTAGACTTAAAGTTTTGTGTTTGCCAGCTAGCTCAGAGTTCACTAGAAACTTTCTCGAATAGGCAAGGAGGATTTTAACCTCCCTGGATAGACAAGAAGGGATTTAGTTTCTGACAACCATAGAACATGACAACTTTGCTCTCCCCTAATCAAGAGTGTATCTCTAGAGTCGTGTGAAAACAAAAGACAACTTATTTTACTCAGTCTGTTTAGTGCATTCTTAGTTTCACCAGATTGTAGAGAAAAGGAAGAGACGGGCGTGTTCAATAAAATATGGTATTTATTGATCAGTCTCTTTTCTCATACAAGAGAAATGGATCGCTACTATTGTAATACTTAGAGTTAAGTAAAGTGCATATAGTAAAAGCAGAATTATAAAATAATACTGTAAAAGCATTGATATGGTTTCTAAGCCATTTGCTATTTAAAATGGATAAAATAGATACATACATATATACATTGACTAATCGTACTCAACTGGTGCTTCTAACCTCGCCTACCCCAGTGTACCTGACCTAAGCCTAATACGTGGGCGGGATTAGATAAGTAGCAGTTTAAGTTAAGTTTGTTTTGCCAAGGGACTGACTCAAGAATTCTCTGCAAGGGGTTATTCAGTTCTGTACCTGAGATCTAGAATGGTGGAGGGCTGGTATCTCTTATCCCAGGTCTTGATATTCCAGCTGCCTGCGAGGGCTGCTTGGAAACGCCGGAGCTGGATTTCTCGGCAGGAGAAAGGCAGCGTCTCTCTCTCAGCGCGTCAGGAAGGCGAGGCAGCGCCTGTGGGCTTCGCTCTCTGCTGGGCTCCTCGGCAAGTCTCGCTGCTCCAATCTCGTCACCACCGCGTGTGTTTGCTTAAGGCAATGTCGGTAATATTTATACCTGAAAGGTGCCGAGATTGACGTAAGGATGGACATATATACGTCAATAAGGATGTCATACGAACGGGTTCGTTCGCACATTCTTTACTGAAGTTCTCGGTGAAATCAAAACAATGGCTACGGGAATTTCCCAGGTCGCTGTAGGTTTGATTTGTTTTGAGAACTCTGTATGCCTTATCAGGGGCTGGAGGAATAGTGCTTGCCTAATTAGATGGCATGCGTATGACCTAATCAGATAACGCGCTTCTGTGCCGTGGTGTGGCTTAATCAGATAACGGTTTTTGCACCGTTGGATGGCTGCTAGTTAATTATTAACCAAACCAGGGTCAGGAATAGGGGATCGATACAGTACCTATAGAAATACATCACACTTGTTACGTGTCTTGATGTTCACTTTTTCATTCCCTTTACTGTAAAGCGCTCTGCTACCTTCGGGTCTTGTTAGCGCTATAGAAAACTTCTAAATACTCACACACACATGCTCACACATACAGACACACACTCACATGTACGCAGGGGCCTTCGCACAAAAACACACTCACTCCCGCATTCACACTCACGGCATACATTTAAAAGCATTTTTACTTACCTCAACTTCAAGTTAAAGGCCATGCTTTAACTTCTGGATACTCCATTTTTATGACACTAAGAGTTATTAATAGACCATTATTCACTATTAGTATAGGACCTAGCATAATAGTTGTAACAGTTGGACCTTGAGAATTTGGTGCCAAAGCATACCTTATATTATGATTTTAGATCCGTCCCAGTAGCTTGTTATAGTGTCCTGCTTTTATGTGGGCAACCAGTAAAATTGAGAGCGCTTTTGTATACTATTATGGAGCAATGCATCTTTCTCTACACCTAGTTAGGTCAGATAGGCTTAAAGTGGGTTACAGATGATTTGCCTTTCTGAATTTGCACTGACCTGGGCAACTCCTTTAGTAACAAATTCTGATGTTGTTTACAGTCTTACGACACCTTCTTACTAGCAGGGAAGAAGGTGTTTGAATGACCCGATTTGGTGTATTCGGCTAGGGAACTTTGTGCGGTGCGATATTCATCATGGAAGAATGGATGAATTGACTTATGTGACTCGTTTTCTTTATTTGGCAGCAAGACCGACCTGGGTTGGAAGGACTCAATTCACTCTTTTTTTATGTAGATTGAAGGAAGAAATTATGGCCAACTGATTTGTTTGCAACATCCTACTTCAGTTTCTAAATTTACCAATCCAGTGCTGTCATTTGAGCGGAGTTTACACTAGAGATGACTGGAAAGTAGGAAGCCCCGGGGAAATTATATACATTTCTCTAGACTTTGTGCACCCGCTCAAACAGAGATTTCTGTGGACCAGTTTTCTCAAGAAAAGCATATGCAAATAGAAGCTATCTGGTATCCTTTGACAGAATGTGAAAAGGATCTCCAGCAAAATGATGTGTCTATATTGTGGATTTGCTGGACAGATGAATAAAGCTTGTGCTATTCCTCAGAAGAATACAAAAGTGTGTCTTTTTTATGTTGAATAGTCTATGAGTGGTACTGTTAATTATTTGTTCCTTCTTCCCTATTATGAGAATAAAAGAAGGGAATGCTGTTAATACCTCTGTATTGCTATATAGTGGCATCGTAAGGGATGTTTATTTATCAAGGTTGAGCCTCAAAAATAAAAATATTCATAAAAGAGTTAAGAAACCCCTGAAGGGATTCAAACTCTTGATAGCTTGTCATTCACTGCAGGCATGCTATATCACACTTGCTTTCCCTTGGAAGTCTCATTTGAGGATCATACAGTGTTTACTTTTGACATTATTCCCTCTCCCAATTACACTCTAGTTTTTATATACCTTGGTTAAAGAGACATATTCCATATGCTGATAAGTCATCTTAAGCAATATATTTGTCATCACAATGTTTTTCATGATCATTGTTATGCTTCTAGAAGTTCTTGGTCAGTGAGTCATAAGGTAAAGGAAACCACAGCCAATCTAATTTTGAGTGCCACTACGCTCCCGTGTTTTTTATCTCAATTGTTTGCAAAAAGTACAGTTTGCTCACTTCTCCCTTACATGGAATATGATTGAGCCATACTAAGTAAACCTGGTGCTGCTGTTCCTTTTAGATACATGTATTCTTTAAATGAGAAAAAGGAGATCTTAAATGCATAGCTATAGGAACCTTTGCACAATAGTTTAATTGTGCCATCTTCATCATCTTTTGTAGTACCTTTGTTCTTTTTTTTTACAAAAAAGATCAATATCATTGACCTTGTATTGATTATAGAGGCTTTAAAATGGTCACTCTGAAGAATCAATATCCTTTCATTCTTGGAGCCAGCTCTCTGTGGCACAAGTCTCTACTAAACTTGATTTGTGAGATGCTAATAATCTCTGACATATAGTACAAGTCAATGAGTGAGAGATAGCTTTCCATTTCTCATTTTGAATATCATGTGATGCCATTTGGATTGTACAATGCTCCTTCCATCTTTCATCACTTAGTGGATTCAACTTTCTGTGATGTCTTGAGTCAGTTTGTATTGTTCTATTTGCATGATTTTCTAGTTTTCTAAAGACTCTTGCTAAACATCAAGAACATGTGAATTTGGTTTTCTCGTGAATTCTGGAATATCATTTGTCTTGTAAACCTGAGAGGTGTGAGTTTGAGAAGAAGGAAGATGAGAAATGTTGACGTAGATTAGATGCCTCTGCCCTTTCCATGGATTCAAAGAAGGTTTCAGCTATTTTGAATACACCTTCACCTACTAATGTTACAGAGCCTCAAGGTTTCCTTGGCTCTACAAACTCTTATAATTAATGTATCAGTAATTTCACATAGATAACGATTGACATTGCTTGTGCGATGAGAAAAGAAAAGCATGATTTTCTTTGCTGGGACAATCAGGATGAAAGAGCTTTCAGTCACTTAATCAGATTTTTACTCAAGCACCAATTTTGCATCTTCAGGATATTTCTAAGAAGGTTATTGTGAAAAAAGGCACATCTGTAAGAGTAGTTAGAGAAGGTCAGTTGCCAGAGAAAAGAAGATGATGGACAAGAACCTCAAATGTATTATGCTATGTCAAAGTCTGACTGGGACTACACAGTACTTGAAAGAGAATGCTAAGCCTTGAAAATGACATGTACTGAATAGAGACATCCTTGATGGTCATCAGTGAACCATTTCAAATTTGATCTATTTATCTAAATTTGCGGTGTTAGAGAAATCGTCAGTGCCGGAATAGCCGTCAAGTCAGATGGGCATTTTTCTTTACACAATATGATTTTACTTTAACTTAAATTCCTGAATAGAATAATATGTTGGTGGATGCTCTGCCCCACTGTTATCTGTTATCTTGAGTCATGGCTTACTCATGATCAGTCTTTACTTCCGTTTCAACATAAGGTGATATTAGCTCAGTCTTCCTTAGATAAGCTCAAGATAGCTCAAGAACAAATGGATCCAACAGAGTTTGTTTTTTTAACAATTCTTTTTATTAAGACAAAGCATCAGTGAAAAACACAGTCCAGAAGAAACATGTCGCATTCAACACCTTTCTCACAGGGGGTACAGGACTCAAAAGTACAAACATGTCAGAGATCTTACGGGGATGGGGGTACATCAAAAACAGCGTTCCTGGGTGGCACACAGATTTCACCTCTATAGTTATTCCAAGGTCCCCATATTGACGTCCACTTTCGAAGGCGGCCTCTTGCCATAAAAACAGTTTTTCCCCGGAACATGCTCCAATCTAAGTTACTCTTCCAGGTCTCAAGGGTGGGAGGCTGCTCTGATCCCCACTGTTGGGCAATGTTCCTTGTAGCTATCATATAACTCAATGTGACCCACTGTGTCTGTGAGGAGTTAAGGTCGGTTGGCTCCCATATGTTCAGGAGGCACCTCCTTGCCTCAGGTAGCAAGCAGACCTCCAATACCTCATGAATGGTGTTGTGAATCTTACTCCAGTACTCAGCCACATATCGACATTCCCAGATAATACGAAGGAACGTCCCCGTGAGACCACACTTACGTCTACACAATCCGGAATCAGACAAACCCATCTGTACTAGGCGGGGCCCCGTAACATAAATCCTATGTAATATTTTTAATTGAACGAGCCGCAACCGTGCAGGAATGGCAACCACTTTAGGAGATGACACAGCCGATTGCCAGTCCTCGTCATCGAGTTCTATTCCGTTCCGGACCCACTTATCCCTCAACTCGCCAAGTAGGTCAGCCCTATGGTTGATTAGTTTCTTGTAGATCAGGGAGATCGTTTTTTCGTGGAGGTGACCATCTAAAATTGTATCCTCGAGGGGGGAAGCCTCCAGGAGGCCAGCGACCACAGGTAAGGCCGCCTGTAATGAGTGTCGAATTTGTGCGTAGCGAAAGTATTCGGAGCTCGCCAACTGGAATTCATTCTGCATGGCTTCACATGACTTAATCCTCCCCTTGCTCCAGACGTCTTTAATGGTAGAGATTTCTATCAGGTCCCATTTATCGTACCCTCACGTTTTCCACAGCTTACCCAGCCGCTCCGAATCAAAAAGTGGGGTCGCTAGTGTCAACCTATTACTCCATCCCAGAGAGCTTGTGGCATCATGCCAGATCTGAACCGCGTGTTTGGTCGGTACTGACAAATCTAACTTCGTAGGCTTAGAGTACAATGCCCTACTATATCTGCCACCTGGGAGAAGCCATCTATCCATGGCATAGCCGGGATCCGTAACAGGACCGTATGTTCCATGATTGATCGCGGCCAGCTGGGAGGCCCAATAGTACAGTTTAATGTCTGGGAGGGCAATGCCTCCATCATACCAGGGAAGCGTCAACTTCGCTAAAGCGATACGGGGTCTGCCCTCCCATAGAAGGCTGCGCTGTAGTCCCACCACCTCACGGAAATAGCTGGCCGGAACTACATCCAGGGAGTTCTGAAGGGCATAAAGGAAATGAGGCAGAGCCATCATTTTAAAAAGAGCCGCTCGCCCCAGCAGAGAGAAATGAAAATCCCCAAATATTTAAACCCTTCTGTACTGATCTGAATGGGGCAATTGCGCGGGGGGATCGGGGGGTTCTCCTCTGAGGACAAACAGCAGAGATTTACCCTAATTAATGGAGAGGCCAGAGTTCTTACCGAACGAGGCCAGGACGTCGCACACAACAATTAATGACTTACGGGGAGAGGTTAAATAAAGCAGGATATCGTCTGCGTATAAGGATACTCGGTCCTCCCAATGTGACCACCGAATGCCTCGGATAGACGGCTCCCAGCGCAGCCTGGCTGCCAGAGGTTCCAAGGCCAGCGAGAAGAGAAGGGGAGAAAGAGGGCAGCCCTGCCGAGTGCCGCGACTGAGGCGAAAAGACACAGAGACCCGATTATTAACGACTACTTGGGCAAGCGGCTCAGAGTATAACAGGAGCACCCAACTTATGAACTCAGGGCAAAATCCAAATTTATTCAAGACTGCCCATAGGTAGGGCCACTCGACTGTGTCACAAGCCATGGTCGCATCGAGTGAAGCGATAACGGCTGGTTCCTGTAGAGTGTGGGCCCTTGCTATTACGCCATGCAACCTACTTAGATTCAGGGCAGTATTTGCACAGCGGTATACAGCGCCAGGATACCCTGAGTAGGCTGGCAGTGCGCTTTACAAGTAAACCCACATTTACATTTACATTTACATATCTCCGGGGAAGAAAACCCGATTGTTTAGGGTGGATCAGCCCGCTGACTACCTTCACCAGCCTATTGGAGAGAAGCTTGGCCAGAATTTTGGGCTCCGCATTCAACCAAGAAATTGACCTATAGGAGGCACACAGATTGGCTACTTTTGGGATAAGGGGTTTGGCCCATCAATGGCTTCAATCCTTTTTGAGGGGCAGGACGCATAGGATTCAACTGGGAGATTGTATCTCCGATGTGGGTATGCTGGAGTGCGGAGTCCCTCAGGGCTCTGCATTATCCCCACTATTATTCAACCTCTATCTGCAACCGCTGATTGACTCTCTAGTGAACATGGGTTGTCATGTGTTTAATTAAGCAGACGATACCCAGCTGCTACTGAGTATCGATAATACGGCTCTGGCGCAGACCAACGCCCAGAACATTCTTAGACATACGGTTGGTTGGATGACTGCAAACCTGTTGGAAATAAATCCGGAAAAAACTGAGGTTTTGGTGGTCTCGACTGCAGCCTCACCCTGGAGTGACCTATATTGGCCCCAGGAATTAGGTCTCTCACCGATACCGTGTGATAAAGTAAAGAGTCTCGGTATCAAGATTGACAATGAGTTGTCAATGGCCAGTCAGATTTCCTCCGTAGTAGGGATGTGTACTGGTTTGATCAGACAGCTGCGTAAGTTAGCCCCCCTTCTTTCTCTTTCCATGCTCCATATGGTGGTTTCTGCTACAATCATCTCGAGGTTGGATTATGGGAACACCCTCTATTTAGGTCTGCCTAAAACCCTGACTAATAGATTGCAGGTGGTCCTGAATGATGCGGCGCGCCTAATCTTCAGGTTACCTAGAAGAACCTATGCCACTCCCCTACTGCTTAAGTTACATTGGCTCCCTATTGAGCAGAGGGTGGAGTTCAAGAGCTTATGCACGGCCCATAAGGCTACCTATGGGCAAGCCCCTGCCTATATTAAAGAACACTTGGAGGTCTATAACCCCAAACGAGTCCTGAGGTCTTCTGAATCCCAGTTATTGGTTTGCCCTCAATTTAAGCTAGCAACCAAAGGAAGAAGATCTTTTTCGGTTTTGGTTCCACAGATATGGAACAAATTACCAGAACCGCTTCGGAGAGAAGTAAATCTCCTGCGTTTTTGGAAGCTGTTAAAAAACGCTTCTATTCAGGTAAGCATTTGGCCCATTTTAACCCCTTCGATGCTGATGACGGAGCGGTTCCGTCATCAGCATCGGTTGGGCTGTGCTGATGACGGAACCGCTCCGTCATCAGTACAGCCCTGGGGGGGAGCGCTGGCGCTCCCCCCCCTGTGCAGCGATCTTTTTTTTTTGCAGGGGTGGCAGCGGAAGACTTTCCGCTGCCACCCCCTGGCCCCCCCACGCTTCCTGGTGACGTCAGCGCGCACAGCGCGCGCCGACGTCATCAGGAAGCGCTGGAAGCCATTTGTTTCCAGCGCGTCCAGCAAAGAGGTGCGTGTTTGCTGCTCCGGTGGGGCGGGGGGGCCGTTTTTCGGTGCCTTGAGGCATCGGGGGGGAGGAAACTGTGTTTCCTCTCCCCTGATGTCCCAATGCACGGCATTCCTGGTGCAAGATCGCGCACAGCGTCGCGATCGTGCACCAGGAATGCCCCCTAGACACCAGGGATTGCTTGTGTTTGTTTTTTTTCATAAGCACAGATTAGGAGTAAGATATGAATTGTTTCTTTTCCCTTCACCAGCGGATCTCTGATTTCAGAATCTACAGACTGTGTATGTCCATGACCACACTTTTACCGCGTGTTTGGTTTACACTATCCCTAACCTCTGTAAGTATAAAAAGGGAGGAAATAGCAAGAGCTGTTCATATTTGTACCTTTGGCAGCTCGTAACAGCCTTCTTTTTGCCCATAGATTACAGTCGTTACTTATGAAGTTCAGAAACGATCTTGCTGTGCCCTCCAAAGTCATTATAGCGAGTAAGTAGGAGGTGTGCGTTTTTTTCTGTGGCAAGTAGTAAACTTGTTGCCGCTTTCTCAGAGCTCTAGGGGTGCAAACTTGATGTTTGGTTATAATTAATGAAAGCACGCTTAGAGTTTAGTGCATTCTGTAATCTTATGGAACAATTATTTGAAGAGAGTGAATAAATCCCTAGTGACTTGAGTATTATGTAGGACATTGACAAGATGTCGAATTTAGGCCAATGTGAATATAGATATAACTACAGCTTGATTGGAGTCTAACGTATATACCGCATGAGGTATTAGGTTATGGAATCTGACTACTAGCTTCATTCATTAAAAGACATCGGGCTCTGTTAAAACTAAACTAGGTGTTTATTTATCGTACATAGGACAAGTCTGTTTTTAAACGTTGAGAAGATAATTCGCTGGACGAATATCTCCTGCAATTGAGAAGGAGGCAGAGTACCCCTTATCATACACTGAGCGATTTTTATCGGTTGAGGTAGGTTATATATCATGTTCCTCGCAATAACCACCTCTTTGGTCCAAAATAGACTTTAATGGCCCTATTGTGTCCTTATTGATAGTACCAATGTAGAGTTATACTGCTGGCTTTGTGACTACAGCACTGTGCATAATTAATATAGGCTGTAGTAGATATAGTCAACACGAGGAACACACCCATGTGATCAAACGAAATGAAGTACACTGTTTATGTTTTGGATTTGTGTGTATATATATATATACGTATAATATGATGCTGCTATAAAATGTATTGTTTGTTTAGTGTAACCTGGAAGCAATGTTTAATATATGTTTAGGGATGTAGAAATGTGTATACATTATGTTTTTTTAATAATATGATATGTTGTTATTATTATGAACAACTATTGGGAAACATTTATTACAATTGTCCTGATGAAGGCGGTCAGACAATAAATATACCGCCGAAACGCGTCGATGCTCAAGGAGCAAAACTGGAATAAGAAATTAAGGAAAATTCTAAATAATTGTTTTGTTGGAATTTAGTCCTTTCCCGTAGCTCCTTTTTATTGGAATGTTGAATTTATTTATTATATAGTGTTCCGTCCTGTATGTGTTTCCCATTTTTTAACAAAATATAATGTATGTCAATAAATTGTCTAAGATTTACTTTTATTAGAGTGTTTTCACTTTTATTAACATTTTTTTAAATTGTTTATATTGCTTCCTTGTTATAATTTGACATTGGTGAGTCCATGTGTTTGTCTGTAAGAACTTGTGTGTCTACGGTAATTCGCCCAAAGGGAATTATATTTTGACTTGTGTCCATTGTGGAACCCTATCCCTTTGGTTTCGGGGTCCCTCTCTCTTTTATTAGAGTTTTTTTTTTGTGCAGGAAGCGACCCCTTGGGCAAGGGTCGCTTCCTTAGGGGGCCAAATAATGTTTTAGACTTTTCTGCCCCCCCTGGGGCAGATTGGCCGTTTTGTTTGGCCGATCTGCACCCAGGGGGTGCAGAAAAGCCCACTAGACACCAGGGATTGTTTTTGGGCATATTTATTTGTCGAGGAAGCGACCCCTTGGGCAAGGGTCGCTTCCTTTTGGGGCCAAATAATGTTTCAGACTTTTCTGCCCCCCCTGGGGCAGATCGGCCGTTTTGTTTGGCCGATCTGCACCCAGGGGGGGCAGAAAAGCCCACTAGACACCAGGGATTGTTTTTTATTTATAAAGGAAGCGACCCCTTGGGGAAGGGTCGCTTCCTAGTGGCCCTAATATTTTTTTAGACTTTTCTGCCCCAGGGGGGGGGGGGGGGGGGGATAGAAAAGCCCACTAGACTCCAGGGTTATTTTTTTTATAGGGAGCGACCCCTTGGCCAAGGGTTGCTTCCTTGGGCCCATTTGTTTTCGGTATGTTCTGCCGTGTCTTTATTTGGCCTCTCTGCCCTCCGTAGGGTTGCTTCCAGGGGGCCCACGTTTATAATGATTTATAATCTTCCCCCCTTGGGGACAGACACCCCATTTGTGACATACCCTGTGACATAGCCTGTTGTAATGTGTGTTGTTTTTGTTTCTTCTAATGTGTATTGGTTTTTTTTCTCTTTAGATTGTTGCAGTGTGCGGTTCTGTTACTGGTGGTTCTGTTGTTCTGCTGTTTCTGTAGTTGCATGTGTTTGGTAAGAGACCTTTTTTTTGTTCAATTGTAATGTAATTGTTTATTTTGCAAAGTGTGTAGTAATACGAGTATGTTTTGTTTCTGTTTGTTGTGATTGTAAAACATGTTTTGCATTTGTTTTTGATGTGTCCTTCTGTAGATGTAAGTTTTTTTTCTTCTTTCTAGTGGGATATCGTTGCCTATTTGCTGTGTCTTTGCAGAGTAGGTGCTGGTGAGTGTAGTTGTGTCTTGTAAGTGAATTGTATATTTTTCTAAATATAGTTTTTTGTGAAAAAGTCTTACATTTTTTATCTTACTTTGCGCAGTGTTGGGGTTGTTGAGTTGTTTGTGCAGACTCCTTTATTTGTAAGGATAATGGCTAGCCGCCGGATTACTGCTCAGCAAGTTGTTGGAATGCTTTTTGATTCTTCCTCCGACCATGTTCCAGAGTCTGACTCTGATTCTGAGCCAGAGGTGGGAGGTGAAGATTCAGGTAGTGAGTTTTCTCTACACATGGCTTCATCTGATGATGAAGACACTTTGAGTGCTGATGAAGCTACTTTTGGTGTGGATGATGTGCCTGTGGTTGGGGAGGACATTGCTGTGGTTACGGTTTGGGAGGACATTGTTGTGCCTGTGGTTGCGGAGGACATTGATGTGCCAATAGTGCGGCAAGAGACATCTGGGCTGCAGCCTGGGGCTGCTAGACTTCCAGTTGGTGTAGTGAGACAAGAGGCAGCTGGGCGGCGGCCTGGGGCAGCAAGACTTGACAATGAAAGTTCTGACCTTCAAAAGAACGACGACCCACCACCACCAGCAACAGGTTGCCCGCAGAAGCTGGAACAAGATCACAGCCGACCAGCTCGCCACCTCCTTGAGCCAGCACCCTCCTACCAGCTCAGCGAACCCCAGCCAGGCTGCCGACAACCTCACGAAGTGGATCAGCAACTGCGCGGACGAGCTCGCCCCGCTGAGGACCCCGCCCAGCCGACCCGGCAGCAAGAAAGCACCATGGTTCACCGACGAACTCAAGAGCTCCAAGAAGAACTGCCGAGCCCTCGAGAAAGTCTGGAGAAGGGAACCAACACCTGACAACAGGACCACCTTCAAGCTTGCCACCCGGAAGCACCACCAGCTGATCCGCGCCGCCAAGAAAACTGCATTCAAGGACCGGCTGGACAACAACGCACACAACTGCAAGGAACTCTTCAACATCGTGAAAGAGCTCTCCAACCCCAGCGCAGGTAACAACGACATCACCCCATCGCAAGACCTCTGCAACTCCCTCGCCTCATACTTCCACAACAAGATCGCGGACATACACAACAGCTTCAACAACCAACCAACGCACACCACGACCGAACCACCACCCCCCACCACCACCCTCTGCGCCTGGACTCCGATCAGCACCGAAGACACCGTCCGCACGATGAACTCCATCCACTCTGGATCACCGACCGACCCCTGCCCCCACCACGTCTTCAACAAGGCAGACGCTGTCATCGCACCCCACCTGCGAGACATCATCAACACATCCTTCGACACCGCCACCTTCCCTGAGAGCTGGAAGCACGCCGAACTCAGCGCTCTACTCAAGAAACCCACAGCGGACCCCACCGAACTCAAGAATTACCGCCCCATCTCGCTCCTACCGTTTCCAGCCAAAGTCATAGAGAAGACCGTCAACAAGCAGCTGGCCGCCTTCCTCGAGACGAATGGATCCCTCGACCCCTCACAGTCTGGCTTCCGAGCCAACCACAGCACCGAGACCGCCCTCATCGCCGCCACCGATGACATCCGAGCCCTAATGGACAACGGAGAAACAGCGGCCCTCATCCTCCTAGACCTCTCCGCGGCATTCGACACTGTCTGCCACCGCACCCTAGCACAGCGCCTCAGCAACGTCGGAATCCAGGAGAAGGCTCTGGAGTGGATCATCTCATTCCTCGACGGAAGAACACAGAGAGTCCGCTTACCACCGTACAAGTCAGAGGCCACCGAAGTCATCTGCGGCGTCCCTCAAGGATCCTCACTGAGCCCCACCCTCTTCAACGTCTACATGAGCCCCCTCGCGGCCATCGCACGCCAACACAACCTCAACATAATCTCCTACGCCGACGACACCCAGCTGATCCTCTCCCTGACCAACGACCCCGCCGCCGCCAGAGCCAATCTGCACGAAGGGATGAAAGAGGTAGCCGAGTGGATGACGACCAGCCGCCTGAAACTGAACTCAGACAAGACGGAGGTCCTCATCCTAGGCTCTTCGCCCTCCGCCTGGGACGACTCCTGGTGGCCCCCCGCCCTGGGCACCGCACCCAAACCGACAGACCACGCACGCAACCTGGGCTTCATCCTGGACTCCTCCCTCTCCATGACCAGGCAAGTCAACACCGTCTCCTCGGCGTGCTTCAACATCCTTCGCATGCTACGGAAGATCTTTTGGTGGATCCCCACCGAGACCAGGAAGACCGTCACCTAGGCCCTCGTCACCAGTCGACTGGACTACGGCAACGCCCTCTACGCCGGTACCACCGCCAAGCTCCAGAAGAGGCTCCAGCGGATCCAGAACGCCTCAGCCAGACTCATCCTCGACATCCCACGAACCAGCCACATCTCCGGACATCTGAGAGACCTGCATTGGCTCCCCGTCAACAAAAGAATCACCTTCCGCCTCCTCACCCACGCACACAAAGCCCTGCACGACCAAGGCCCGAGCTACCTCAACAACCGAATCAACTTCTACGCTCCCAAACGCCAACTCCGATCAGCCAACCACGCCCTCGCTGCCGTCCCCCGCATCCGAAGAGCGACAAAAGGAGGAAGGTCCTTCTCCTACCTAGCCGCCAAGACCTGGAACTCCCTCCCGACCGACCTGCGCCTGACCCAAGACCACCTCTCCTTCAGGAAGAAGCTGAAGACCTGGCTGTTCGAGCAGTAACGGCACCCCCCCCCCCAGCGCCTTGAGACCCTACGGGTAAGTAGTGCGCTCTATAAGTGACTTTGATTGATTGATTGATTGACCTCTTGGTTGCACCAGGCATGGTGCAGCCGGCATTGCCTGAATTTACTGGTGTTCCAGGGTGTAGGGTGAACACTGAAAACATTTTGCCTATTGATTTTTTCAAGTTGTTTATGGATGATGTGTTTTTGGCAGAGATTGTAGAGCAGACTAATTTGTATGCTGAATTTTTTTTGAGGGTGAACAGTGCCAGCCTTAAGCCCAACGCTAGAGCTACCCGGTGGACTCCCACCAATTTGGAGGAGATGAAAAAGTTTTTGGGTTTAACTCTTTTGATGGGCTTGCTTAGGAAACCATCAATGGCTTCATATTGGTCTACTAGTCCCTTGATGGCAACAGCTATATTTCCGGCAGTCATGAGTCGTGATAGGTATTTGCTTCTGCTGCGGATGATGCATTTTGTTGACAATAGTCTTGCTTTGCCACGAGATCACCCTGATTGTGACCGTCTTTTCAAGATTCGGCCTGTCATTGATCATTTAGTTGATCGATTTTCTGAGATCTTTTATCCTGGGAAAGAAATTGCAGTGGATGAGTCTTTGCTGTTGTTCAAGGGCCGCTTGGTATTTCGGCAATACATTCCTAGTAAGAGGGCACGCTATGGAATCAAACTGTATATGCTGTGTGACAGTGAGACTGGATATGTCTCTAATTTCAGGGTGTACACTGGTAAGGAATCCAGGATTAACCCCCCTGGTTGTCCGTCGACTTTTGGAATGACTGAGAAAATTGTGTGGGAACTTGGTCGTGGATTGTTTAACAAAGGCCATCATTTGTATGTCGATAACTTCTACACTGGTGTGCGGTTGTTCAGGGAATTGGCCAAAGTGGACACTGTTGCTTGTGGCACAATCCGCTCAAACCGTAAAGGTTTCCCAAAAGAACTTGTTTGTCGAAAGCTTGCTTGGGGACAGTGCAGTGCATTGCGTTGTGAGGAGCTTCTAGCTGTGAAGTTTACAGACAGGAGAGATGTCTACATGTTGACTACAATACATGATGAAAGCACTGAACCGCGGACTGTTTGGGGTCAGGTTGCAGAAGTGCGCAGACCTGTGTGCATACTGGACTACAATAAGTACATGGGTGGTGTTGACAGAGTTGATCAGAGGTTGGAACCGTATGCTGCTCTTCGTAAGGCTTACATTTGGTACAAGAAGTTGGCTATCCATCTTTTCCACTTGGCAACCTTTAATGCTTTTATTGTGTTCCAGAAATCTTGTCCCCAGTCAAAGATGACTTTTGTAAAGTTTCAGGAGTCTGTAATAGGCAGCCTTGTTTTAGTGGAACAGGCAAGTGTTCCTAGAGTTGGAGTGGTGGAGGATGTTGCCAGATTGAAAGATCGCCACTTTCCTGATACAATTCCTCCTACAACCTCAAAAGACTTTCCCAGTCGGAGATGTAGAGTCTGTTGGCGAAGAGGTTTGCGGAAGGAGGTTCGCATGTACTGCCCCGACTGCCCTTCAAACCCCGGGCTGTGTGTACCTGCTTGTTTTAGATTGTACCACACGCAAAATAATTTTTGGGAGTATCAATGAGTGGTAAAGTGAACTGGTTGGTCTTTATTCTGTAAAAGTTATTGTTCAGTTTCAAAGTTTGTATTTGTGTAGTCTTTTTAGATTTAGTTGTCGAGTTAGTAGATTTGTATCAATTTGCAATTTGTTTTTGTTTCTCTTTTATTTAAAAAAAAAAACTAAAGTATGATGTTGGTTTGCGTCTAGTGTCCATTGTCTGACTGTGTGCATGGTTTGGCGCTTGGCTGCCGGTGTCTGTGGACTGGTGCTTGTCTGGCGGTGTCTGCGGACTGGTGCTTGACTGGCGGTGTGCGTGGTCTGGTGTTTGGTTGGCGGTGTGCGTGCTCTTGCGCTTGTCTGGTGTTGTGTTTGGATTTGTCTTTGGCTGGTGGTGTTCGTGGAGTGGTGCTTGGCTGGCGGTGTGTGTGGAGTTGTGCTTGGCTGGTGGTGTGTGTTGAGTGGCGCTTGGCTGGTCGTGTGTGTGGAGTGGCGCTTGGCTGGTGGTGTGCGTGGAGTGGTACTTGGCTGTCTGTGCACGGAGTGGTGCTTGGCTGGCGGTGTGTGTGGAGTGGTGCTTGGCTGGCGGTGTGTGTGGAGTGGCGCTTGGCTGGACGGTGTGCGTGGAGTGGTACTTGGCTGTCTGTGCACGGAGTGGTGCTTGGCTGGTGTTGTGTTTGTGGAGTGGCGCTTGGCTGGTGGTGTGCGTGGAGTGATGCTTGGCTGGTGGTGTGTGTGGAGTGGTACTTGGCTGTCGGTGTGCGCTGAGTGGTGTTTGGCTGGCGGTGTGCATGGTCTGGTGCTTGGATGGTGGTGTGGGTGGACTGGCGCTCGGCAGGCGGTGTGTGAGTAGTTACTTTCTGTTGGTCACTACACACACTACTAGTTGAGTGACACTCCACACAGTCCATCATTTTGTGTAGTTGCAGTGTCAGAAATGTGGGCGTGTGAAAGTGATGGGCCCTTGAATGGTGCTGTTTGCTGGTGTGAGTGTTGGAATGTGATGGGTCCGCGGCTGGCGGTGTGAATGTTTTGTATGTGTCACGCGTACGAAAGGTGTATGAATGGCCTGTAAAGAGGTTGGTGCCTTGACGTGGCTTTACAGCTCACGAGCTGTGAGTCAGTGGTTCAGTTTATCATACTTTCAATTATACACAGTGTATTTCAATTTTGTGAAATTACTTGCGTATACAATTGTATGTACTGAATCATCACTCACCCTCGTGCCAAATCCAACCAGTATGTGTGTGTGCTTGCGGATTAGATGGGTGTGCAGTAATAATTGTTTTTTTTCTCTCTCTGCAGTAGGGTGTACCTTGTCCCTTATTGTGATTGTTGTTATGTGTTGCTTTTCCATTCGGATGGTGTCAATGGTCTGGTTTGTATCAGGTATGAAAGGTGCGTGAATGGCCTGTAAAACGGTTGGTGCCTTGTCGTGGCTTTACAGCTCACGAGTTGCGAGTCACTGGTTCAGTTTTTATGCATTTATTTATTGACAGAGCATTTAATTTTTTTGAAATATCTTGTTAATAAAATGTTATGTACTGAACCATCATTCGCCCTCGTGCCAAATCCAACCTGTATGTGTGTGTCTTTGAGGAATAGATAGCCGTGCTTGAATGTTTGACTTTTGAGTAACTCTGTTAAGGTGTGGTATCCTTTTACTCGGGAGAACAAGGGGAACGCAGGGTGGTAGGACTTTTTTGCCGGCACGGCGATCCCACGCCAAAAAGTTTGGAAAAGTGCTATTTTTACCTATTTTTAAGGTTTGCAAGGAGTTCTGGGTAGGAAAACATTGGGGGACCCACGCATGCCATACCTCCCTGGACTCTCCCGGGTGTCTAGTTTTCAGAACTGTTTGGGTTTGCTACTTTCCAAAGAATACCACCCAGCCCCGGGCCAAAAACTCAGGTGCCCCCCCACCCCCAAATCAAATTTATATTGCTTCAGGGTATTTTAAATTCACCACCGTATGATTTGGACCTTTTCCTGTTGCAGCCACTATGGCTACCCACGCAAGTGAGGTACCGTTTTTATCGGGAGACCTGGGGGAACACTGGGTGGGAGGTAATTTGTGTGAGCCCAGTGATGCCACGCTTTCCCAGACTACAACGTGTGAACAAATTGATTTTTTTCTGCTATAATTGAGGTTTGCAAGGGATTCTGGGTAAAGGAACGTTGGAGGATCCACGCAAGCCATACCTCCTTGGAAGCCCCCGGGTGTCTATTTTTCAGAAATGTGTGGGTTTGGTAGGTTTCCATAGATGGCTGTCTCGCACGGGGCCAGAAACCCTGGTAACCCTTCTTGCAAAAGCTGGTGAATTTAACAATGGTGAAAATGTTAAGTTCACCAGCTTTTGCAAGAGGGGTTACCTGGGTTTTTGGACCCGTGCGAGACAGCCATCTAGGGAAACCTACCAAACCCACACATTTCTGAAAAGTAGACGCCCGGGTGCTTCCAAGGAGGTATGGCTTGTGTGGATCCTCCAACGTTCCTTTACCCAGAATCCCTTGCAAACCTCATTTTTTGCTTGGAAAAAATCAGTTTTTTCACACGTTTTAGTGTGGGAAAGCGTGGCATCACTGGGCTCACACCAATTACCTCCCACCCAGCGTTCCCCAAGGTCTCCCAATAAAAATGGTACCTCACCTGCGTGGGTAGGCATAGTGGCTGCTTTAGGAAAAGGCCCAATTCATACTGTGGAGACCAAAACATTACCTTTAGCCAAATAATCTTATTTTTTGAGGGGGTCACCTGAGCTTTTGGCCCGGGGCTTGGCGGGCATCTTTGGAAACTACCAAACCCAAACAGTTCTGAGAACTAGAAAACCGGGGGAGTCCAGGGAGGTATGGCATGCGTGGGTCCCCCAATGTTTTCCTACCCAGAAACCCCTGCAAACCTGAAATTTTGGTCAAAAAACCCAATTTTCCATACGTTTTTGGGTGGGATCTCGCTGCCGGCACAAATGTCCTACCACCCAGCGTTTCCCTTGTTCTCCCGAGTAAAATGATACCTCACTTGTGTGGGTGGGCCAAAGGCATGTGACTCAGGCTGGGGGGCTTAATTTGTAAAACTTAAATATGACTAAAAACTACTTTTTTCAAAATTCATTTTTGGCGTGTTCTGCTTTGGGGCACCCACACAAGTGAGGTATCCTTTTACTCAGGAGAACAAGGGGAACGCAGGGTGGTAGGACTTTTTTGCCGGCACGGCGATCCCACGCCAAAAAGTTTGGAAAAGTGCTATTTTTACCTAATTTAAAGGTTTGCAAGGAGTTCTGGGTAGGAAAACATTAGGGGACCCACGCATGCCATACATCCCTGGACTCTCCCGGGTGTCTAGTTTTCAGAATTGTTTGGGTTTGCTACTTTCCAAAGAATACCCAGCCCCGGGCCAAAGAATACCCAGCCCCGGGCCAAAAACTCAGGTGCCCCCCCCCCCAAATCAAAGTTATATTGCTTCAGGGTATTTTAAATTCACCACCGTACGATTTGGACCTTTTCCTGTTGCAGCCACTATGGCTACCCACGCAAGTGAGGTACCATTTTTATCGGGAGACCTGGGGGAACGCTGGGTGGGAGGTGATTTGTGTGAGCCCAGTGATGCCACGCTTTCCCAGACTACAACGTGTGAAAAAATTGATTTTTTTCTGCTAAAATTGAGGTTTGCAAGGGATTCTGGGTAAAGGAACGTTGGAGGATCCACGCAAGCCATACCTCCTTGGAAGCCCCCGGCTGTCTACTTTTCAGAAATGTGTGGGTTTGGTAGGTTTCTATAGATGGCTGTCTCGCACGGGGCCAGAAACCCAGGTAACCCCTCTTGCAAAAGCTGGTGAATTTAACAATGGTGAAAATGTTAAGTTCACCAGCTTTTGAAAGAGGGGTTACCTGGGTTTTTGGCCCCGTGCGAGACAGCCATCTAGGGAAACCTACCAAACCCACACATTTCTGAAAAGTAGACACCCGGGGGCTTCCAAGGAGGTATGGCTTGCGTGGATCCTCCAACGTTCCTTTACCCAGAATCCCTTGCAAACCTCATTTTTTGCTTGGAAAAAATCTGTTTTTTCACACGTTTTAGTGTGGGAAAGCGTGGCATCACTGGGCTTACACAAATTACCTCCCACCCAGCGTTCCCCAAGGTCTCCCGATAAAAATGGTACCTCACTTGCGTGGGTAGGCATAGTGGCTGCTTTAGGAAAAGACCCAATTCATACTGTGGAGACCAAAACATTACCTTTAGCCAAATAATCTTATTTTTTGAGGGGGTCAAATGAACTTTTGGCCCGGGGCTTGGTGGGCATCTTTGGAAACTACCAAAACCAAACAGTTCTGAAAACTAGACACCCGGGGGAGTCCAGGGAGGTATGGCATGCGTGGGTCCCCCAATGTTTTCCTACCCAGAAACCCCTGCAAACCTGAAATTTTGGTCACAAAACCCACTTTTCCGTACTTTTTTGGGTGGGATCTCGCTGCCGGAACAAATGTCCTACCACCCAGCGTTTCCCTTGTTCTCCCGAGTAAAATGATACCTCACTTGTGTGGGTGGGCCAAAGGCATGTGACTCAGGCTGGGGGGCTTAATTTGTAAAACTTAAATATGACTAAAAACTACTTTTTTCAAAATTCATTTTTGGCGTGTTCTGCTTTGGGGCACCCACACAAGTGAGGTATCCTTTTACTCGGGAGAACAAGGGGAACGCAGGGTGGTAGGACTTTTTTGCCGGCACGGCGATCCCACGCCAAAAAGTTTGGAAAAGTGCTATTTTTACCTAATTTTAAGGTTTGCAAGGAGTTCTCGGTAAGAAAACATTGGGGGACCCACGCATGCCATACCTCCCTGGACTCCCCCGGGTGTCTAGTTTTCAGAACTGTTTGGGTTTGCTACTTTGCAAAGAATACCACCGAGCCCCGGGCCACAAACTCAGATGCCCCCCCCCAAAATCAAGGTAGTTTTGCAATAAGGTAATGTAAATTCACCACCGTACGATTTGAACCGTTTCCTGTTGCAGCCACTATGTCTATCCACGCAAGTGAGGTACCATTCTTTTGAGGAGACCTGGGGGCACGCTGGGTGGGTGGAATTTTGTGGATCCACGCAGATTCCAGAACTTTCCACCACAGAAATGTGAGGAAAATGTGTATTTTTTGTCAAATTGTTATGTTTGCAAGGGATTCTGGGTAACAAAACCTGGGGGTAGGCAGACGAGTCACCCCATCCTGAATTACCCTGGGTGTCTAGTTTTCAGAAATGTAGAGGTTTGCTAGGTTTCCTTAGGTGCTGGCAGAGCTAGGGCTCAAAAACAAAAGGTAGTCTTTTTGTCCAAAACGTGCTAAATTTCACTGGGAAATTGAGGTGCGACCATGCTGCGTTTTGCGCTGTTTCATGTCGCAGCTACTATGCCTACCCACGCAAGTGAGGTACCATTATTTTTGGGAGACCTGGGGGCACGCTGTGTGGGTGGAAATTTGTTGATCCTCGCAGATTCAAGAACTTTCCACCACAGAAATGTTAGGAAAATGTGTTTTTTTGTCAAATTTTTATGTTTGCAAGGGATTCTGGGTAACAAAACCTGAGGGTAGGCAGACGAGTCACCCCATCCTGAATTCCTCTGGGTGTCTAGTTTTCACAAATGTATAGGTTTGCTAGGTTTCCCTAGATGCTGGCAGATCTTCGGCGCAAAAAGAAAAGGTAGTCTTTTGGTCCAAAGCGTGCTAAATTTCACTGGGAAATTGAGGTGCGACCATGCTACGTTTTGCGCTGTTTTATGTCGCAGCCACTATGCCTACCCACACAAGTGAGGTACCATTTTTTTCGGGACACCTGGGGGCACGCTGGGTGGGTGGAAATTTGTTGATCCACGCAGATTCCAGAACTTTCCACCACAGAAATGTGAGGAAAATGTGTTTTTTTTGTCAAATTTTTATGTTTGCAAGGGATTCTGGGTAACAAAACCTGGGGGTAGGCAGACGAGTCACCCCATCCTCAATTCCCCTGGGTGTCTAGTTTTTAAAAATGTATAGGTTTGCTAGGTTTCCCTAGGTGCTGGCAGAGCTTTGGCGCAAAAAGAAAAGGTAGTCTTTTTGTCCAAAGCGTGCTAAATTTCACTGGGAAATTGAGGTGCGACCATGCTGCGTTTTGCGCTGTTTTATGTCGCAGCCACTATGCCTACCCACGCAAGTGAGGTACCATTTTTTTCGGGAGACCTGGGGGCACGCTGGGTGGGTGGAAATTTGTTGATCCACACAGATTCCAGAACTTTCCACCACAGAAATGTGAGGAAAATGTGTTTTGTTTGTCAAATTTTTATGTTTGCAAGGGATTCTGGGTAATAAAACCTGGGGGTAGGCAGACGAGTCACCCCATCATGAATTTCCCTGGGTGTCTAGTTTTCAAAAATGTATAGGTTTGCTAGGTTTCCCTAGGTGCTGGCTGAGCTACGGCTCAAAAACAAAAGGTAGTCTCTTTGTCCAAAGAGCTTAAGATTTCACTGGGAAATTGAGGTGCGACCACGTTGCATTTTGTGCCGTTTCCTGTCGTAGGCACAAGGCCGACCCACACAAGTGAGGTACCGTTTTTATCGGGAGACCTGGGGAAACGCTGGGTGGGTGGAAATTTGTTGATCCACGCAGATTCCAGAACTTTCCACCACAGAAATGTGAGGAAAATGTGTTTTTTTTGTCAGAAACTTAGCTTTGCAAGGGATTCTGGGTAACAAAACCTGGTGGTAGGCAGTTGAGTCACCCCATCCTGAATTTCCCTGGGTGTCTACTTTTCAAAAATGTATAGGTTTGCTAGGTTTCCCTAGGTGCCGGCAGAGCTAGGGTGCAAAAACTACAGTTAGGCACTTTGCCAAAAAAGGGTCAATTTGTAACTGCAAAATTTAGGTGTGACCACGTTGCATTTTGTGCCGTTTCCTGTCGCAACAAGAAGGGGATGCCAGTACTGATACAAGTAACCATTTAGCAATTTAAGACACTCAACCTGAAGTAAAATTCAAGGCTTGGAGCTGATCAGTAGCTTTTATTATTTTGCTTAAAGTTATCAAAGAACAATTGGTTCAAAATTAAACAGTATTACATGCTAGGTACAAAAATTGTGGGAAGGAAAAATCTATCATTCTATCAGGCATGTCACAAGCTTACAACAATCAATCATACAGGGACAGTAGGGGACATGGAAACTCATATTACAGTGAACAATATTTACAGTGAACAGACAAGCACAAGAATAGTGCAATAGGCCACAGTCTGCTAAATTTCTAAAAAATTTTTTGTTATAGAATTATTTACATAAACTGTACATTCCTAACGCAAGTTTTAAATAATCACAATTTTTGATGCAGTCAACCAAAAAGATGAATAAGGTAATGTACAACTAAGGGTGAAAAAGTGGCAAAACAATTCAGGTCAACTTGTCACCCAGGCAGACTTAAAGGTGGTGGAAGGCCTACGCGTTTCGAATCCTACAGGTGTACGAGGATTCTCATCAGGGCCTTTGGTTCTGGAGAAAGAAAAGAAAAAGAGTGATAGTAAGATCAAAGGATTTGACCTCAAGTGTATTTAATACCCCCTTCAGTATATATGCTGTGAAAAACTACATTCGGATGTTATAACACCGTGTTTTGGTAAGCTGTATAGGAGATGGTGTGGACTGAGTGTAGATTCTAATGATGATCCGTTTTAAATACACTTGAGGTCAAATCCTTTGATCTTACTATCACTCTTTTTCTTTTCTTTCTCCAGAACCAAAGGCCCTGATGAGAATCCTCGTACACCTGTAGGATTCGAAACGCGTAGGCCTTCCACCACCTTTAAGTCTGCCTGGGTGACAAGTTGACCTGAATTGTTTTGCCACTTTTTCACCCTTAGTTGTACATTACCTTATTCATCTTTTTGGTTGACTGCATCAAAAATTGTGATTATTTAAAACTTGCGTTAGGAATGTACAGTTTATGTAAATAATTCTATAACAAAAAATTTTTTAGAAATTTAGCAGACTGTGGCCTATTGCACTATTCTTGTGCTTGTCTGTTCACTGTAAATATTGTTCACTGTAATATGAGTTTCCATGTCCCCTACTGTCCCTGTATGATTGATTGTTGTAAGCTTGTGACATGCCTGATAGAATGATAGATTTTTCCTTCCCACAATTTTTGTACCTAGCATGTAATACTGTTTAATTTTGAACCAATTGTTCTTTGATAACTTTAAGCAAAATAATAAAAGCTACTGATCAGCTCCAAGCCTTGAATTTTACTTCAGGTTGAGTGTCTTAAATTGCTAAATGGTTACTTGTATCAGTACTGGCATCCCCTTCTTGTTGTTATAGATACCGGCTCAGCCATACTGATTAGAGCCACCCCTTTGTAGTTTTCTGGTTTCCTGTCGCAGGCACAAGGCCGACCCACACAAGTGAGGTACCGTTTTTATCGGGACACTTGGGGTAATTCAGATTTGTAAATCAACTGTTATTACCAATTGAGCTTTCATGCATTTCTCCCTTTCAATGAAAGACATTGTGTAAAAAAGAAATCTTTATGAAAAATGACCAATAATTCTCATGCTAGTATGAGTATTCCCAACTTTGAAAATGTGCAATTATATACTGTTTCTGAACTCTATAATTTGTACCCAATTCAGAAATACATAGGTGTCTTTCATACAGATTATTCCATGTATACATTTTCCAAGACAAAGTGCACTATACCCAGTAAATGAAAAAATACCATTGCAAGTTGCTGCTCAGTTTGTGGATATGGGTTCGTCGGGTTCTTGCTGAAACTACAAGTCCTATATATCCCCACAACCAGGAAGGTCTAACAGATGTAACGGTATATTGCTTTCCAAGAGCTGTCAAAATTAGAAGAAGTTATAGGTGAAAACGTTGAGACAAAAGGCTGTTTTTTTCAACAAATTTTCAAATATTCCAATATCTAACTGTTAGTTTCTATAACGAAACCTTCATGGATTTAGACAAATGACCCCTTTCTGAATTCAGAATTCTGTCTACTTTTCGGAAATGTAAAGCTTTCCAGGATCCATTATTGCTTTCAAACTCATTTCTACCATTAACTGGAAGGAGGTGGAAAGCTCTAAAAATAGCAAAAATAGGCTATGTCCCAGAAAAATGCCAAAACTGAGTGAAAAATTTCGGTTCTCTGACAAAAGACTGTCATTCCCTGAAAGCTGAGAAAATGGAGATTTCAGCCCCACAAACCCTTTTGTGATACCATTTTCAGGGAAAAACCCAGAGGCTTTCATTTGCAGCCCGTTTTTCCCATTTTTCTGAAAAAAAAAAAAATCACTATATTTTGGTTAATTTCTGGGACCCCTCCAAGGGAATCCACAAACCCTGGGCGCCTTTAGAATCCACATGATGTTGGAAGAAAAGGACGCAAAATTGGCGCGGATACCTTATGTGGTCAAAAAGTTACAAGGGCCTAAGCGCGCACTACTCCAAAACGCCCAAAAAAGCCTTAGCACAGGAGGGGAAAAGGCCTAGCAGTGAAGGGGTTAATAGTTGCATTGTTGGCCTTTCTTTGTCTCTCTTACGTTTTCAATTATTGCTGTTTGTCATTTGGTCTTGAGCGCCTAGAGACCTGTAGGTGCATCAGTAGTGAAGGCACAATCCATCAAATTGCGGTCCTCATAGGACAGGCAAGGGAGCTGTAGGTCCCAAAGCAACAAGTGCGAGTCCTCCTCCGGCTAATCTGAGACCGAGGTGTAAACAGTTTGAAAGTATGCCGTAAAAGCTATCAACAATACTTTGGGGATCTGTAAGTGAGGCATCCTCGTCTGTAACAAGTTCTGGGACTACACGATCAGGCCAATCCTTTTTATCCAGCCAAGCAATCAGTTTCCCCGCCTTATCTCCAAGATCATAAAGTCTGCCCTGTTGTTCCCTGCCAAGTGCCCTAGCTCTATCAGTGACCAGTGATTTATATTCATATTGCTTAAGGCTCAGAAGGCGCAACCTAGCCTGTGTTACCTCTTGTACCAGTTCCCCCGCCAAAAGACCAATCTCAGTTTCTACAGGAACTACATCTTTATTCCTCTCTTTTTTGGTTCCAGCTATCATTGATAGAGCCTGGCCCCTAATAACCATTTTGAAGGATTCCCATAGGGACATGGAAAAGGAGACCGACCCCACATTGTCCATGAAGTAGGCATCTAAAGCTTTATTGAGATCTTTGTGGAGCTTGGGATTATGAAGATACCAGGGATTAATGGGGGCTACCCTACCCGCCGTTCCCGATGTGATACAAAGCCGAAACCAGAGCGGGGAATGATCAGATATACCCAGGCAAGAGGAGTTGTCTCAACTAGAAAGGATGCCTGAGTCGCCGGAATCAAGCAGTAGTCCAGGCAGGAGAGGCTGCCATGGGCACCGGAGTGAAATGTGTATTGCCTCTGATCAGGGTAAAACAATCTCCAACTGTCCACCAAACCCATGGCATCCAGAAAGTCGGGCAGCCACTGCGTGACGCGCCCCAGCTCACGAGAGGGATGTCTGTCCCTAGTTCCAGACATCACTGCGTTGAAGTCACCCCCCAAGACAAACAGCCCAACCGGCATCTCAAGCAGAAGCTTTTCCAGATCAGTAAAGGAAGTGGACTGCATACCTGGGGGGACATAGACAGATAAGAGGGTAAGAACCTGCCACTCCCATCGACCGGTAATGCCAACATACCTGCCCCTGTCATCCTCCCACATAGAATCTATCACCAAAGGAAATGCCTTACGCGCCAAAATACCCACCACCCTGGAGCCTGACGTGAATCCAGCATGTGCCAACAGTTTGTATCCCATTCTGTGCATAGCTTTACATGTATTATCAACTAAGTGCGTTTCCGGAAGCAACACCACATCTGGCGCCTATCGTTTAAGATACTGAAGAACCACACTACGTTTGCTCTTGTCCCCCAACCCATTCACATTCCAACTCAAAACCTTTAGTTCCCTACCCCCCATCATAGTGTATGAACGAGAATTGACAGTCTTCTGTATGTAGTATATTAAACAAGTACAACACACTGATGCCGTAAACTATCCGTCCAAATGATGACCCAAACTTCCCTCCCCAACTCCCCCCCACCCCGCTGCCTTGCCCACTAGGCTTCAAACTGCCCATTGAAAAAGCAGAGTGCCTGTCGCCCTTAACATTCAAAAGAAAGAACAAAAAAGGTAATTAGGGGGAAAAATTCTGAGAGCTCCAAGCCGTGCCCCCAAAAACCCCCATAGGAATAAGTCTGCAGTGAATACAAGCATACAAATATTTTATCTCACACTCTCCCCACGAGAACACAAAGGCATCCCCCCACGCCCCCAACACCCACCCCCCCGCCACCCCCTCCACATCCCCCCGCCACCCCTCCACACCCTTAGGGCACATGACTGAACTTCCAATCAGAAGGGCTAAGTTTCAACATCACCCCACCCCCTTGATACGCTTGGTCCGGAAGCCCCCAAAACTCCAGCCACCCCGACACCGTCTCTGGCCGATCGAAAAACCATACTTTATCATCTGCCACCACCCGAAGACGGGCAGGGAACAGCATAGAGTACTTCATGCCTCTCTCCCGCAGATCACGTTTCACTGACAAGAAAGTTTTCCGCTGTCTCTGCACCCTCTGCGTGAAGTCGGGGAAGAAAGTAATTGTAGCGTTCTCATATTTAAGGGGAGCGCTGGCCCTCGAGCACTGGAGAATAGCATCTCTGTCCCGAAAATTGAGGACTCTGGCCAACATGGGCCGCGGGGGAGCGCCCGGTCTGGGACGGCCGCCCGGGACCATGTGCGCCCGTTCGATAACAAAGAACTTACGGTGGCCCTTCGGTTGCAAATGTGTGAGAATAAGATCCTCAACTAATAGGTCTGGGGCTTGCCCCTCCGACTTCTCGGGTACGCCCAGGATGCGCAGGTTATTGCGGCGGAGGCGCCTTCATAATCATCTAACTTGAGGTCAAATGCCACTCGTGAGTCGCGCATTTCTCCAACCTCCTTCTGTAGCTGGGAAACATTCCTCCACGAGGCTAGAGGTGGTAGGATCCAACAGAGTTAAGGATTCTTCATCTAAAGATCCCTCAGGTTTGATTGAATACTCAGCATTTCAGTTAACAAGCTATTTTTCTGCCAGCTAAAGAATTACAGCTGGAATTTAATTAAAAAAAATCATAACTCAGCGATATCTAGTAACAGGTGAGTAAAAACTTCTCTAGATTTTGTTTTTGTAATTTTTTTGATGGCCACCTGCTCTATCTAATGTTTTTGAATATGTTCGTGTTTGTTCTATTTGTGCCCGGTATAAATTTGCATTTTTAAGATTTGCGGATTCCTACAATCATTACCAGTGACTCCAGAACTTTGGCATACGATTTCTACATATTTTGTAATAGATCTTTAACTGTCATAAGGATATGATAATGGTTACTAGAGACACTTTTTCAAAGTTGGCTCATTCTTCATCCTCTATGTTGCCAACTGGTGAAACATCTTAAATGGTTTTGGAGTGCTCGTTTTAAAGGATAGGGAGCTGAATAAACTCATTATTCTGGTTATCACACCTGATCAAATGGGGGGCAAACAGCAGAATAAAAAAAGTGTGGAAATGTATTCTCAGTGCTGTGGTAATGCAACTGAAAACTGTTGAAGTCCCTATTTACAAAATGCCTAATTGTCTTATCATAATGAAATCCATGGTGCCACCAATGTTTCACATTTCTTTTATATGCACAGATTTAATCCACGAGTTTTTCTACCCTTTTCTCTTATCGAGCCTTTTGTTCCAGTAGCTACCAATTATCAGAATCGTAGAGGCATTGATAACTTGTTTCTAGTAGGTTATATTGTTTTAAAATCAAAATGAAGAAATATGCTGATAAATTAAAATCAAATTCTGCTTCTTTTGCTCTTGGAGAGAAAGTCTGTCTGACTTCTCATTTTATTAGTTCCAAACATTGCTAGTTAAATTCTGATCATGATGTTTTGGTCTGTTTGTGATAACTCATTTGATCAAACCTGTGGCCTTTTCGATAAAGTTAACTCGAACTTCAAACATTCATTCTGTCTTTCATTCATTCTAAATGCAACCATATGCTTCCAATCCATATCGTCGGCTTACATTTTAAACTATGCCAGTTGTAGCAGAAAGGCAACCAATATATAAAGTTCAAGGAATGTGTGGTTCTCTGAGGTTTCAAAGCAGGCTTCAATTGTTGATGCACTACAAAAGTTAATCTTTTATAGAGTCTTCTTGGGAAGATTCTTCCTTTGTTCATGCTCCTTTCTTAGGTTGCCATTATTTTCTTTTTTATAACCATTCTTTATTAGTATTTTAGTCCAGTAGCAACTGTACAATATGCAAGAAAATGCCAACAGCGATGTGGCCCCTGCACAGCTAGACATACATACCATGTAACACTTCTCTTGAAATAGTGTAACACAGAGCAATTTGTACACACACATGTTTATAGAATCTTAATATTAAGAAAACCTCAAACTTTACAATTATCCCAGCACATTCCCATCCCGTATGTAGTGTTTTGCAAGTTAGAAATGATGGAACCCTGATGGCCTCTGTAGAACTGTGACGTAAGTATTAGAGTGGAATCCAACGTAGACTGGTTATATTGTTGAGTTCGCGGTTACACACAGAGGAATAAAGATGTGTGTTGCATAGTAATTTGCCGGGACCCAGGTTGGGGAAGACACTAAACTGGTGATGAGTTAGGGGATAAGTAACCCAAAGATCGACAGTGCTCTCTCAGAGAGTTTGCCATGGTTCAAGCAAACTGCTTGTGAGTCCCACTTGTGTTTCAGTTGAAGTACGGAACTGACGCTTAAGGCATGTGGAGTCAAAGCGCATCTCCAGCTGCTGTAAACAATTTGAAAACAACAAAAGCATTGCAGAAAATCCACATTTTGGTGGCCAAAAACCTGAAGGTAAGACCGCACATAAAGGTACTGCACTGCTATTCAATATACAGTTAGACAACTTAGAGCATTAATGCTGAAGGTAGATAAAAACAGATTTTCAAAGAGCAGCTGACAATCACAAATTTTAAGATAACATTACAATTAGATAGTGATGAAGACAATGCGCGCGCAAAGAGGCGCCAAAGAATAAAACAGTTATTTTTTCACAAGAACCTGAGTTAAGTGAGCCGGTACAACCAAAGCGCCAGGCTCGGCAACCCAGGCAAAGCTCAGAGGTTGTGCTTACTGAGTTAGGAACAATCTGAGTGAGTGACGATATCTTTGACACTGTGGAAGGCTGAGAGAATGGAGGCAAAGCTTGAAGTAGTTTTTCCAAAAGTCATCAAGGTTGATCCAGAGGCCTTTGAGATGGCTCACATGAACATGGTCAAGATGAACAGCCAAGGGAGCCAGAAAGAGCTCCACCCTCAACCTCAGCCACTTCCTTAACTGGTTACAATGCTGATGCTGTCCTGAAACCTCCACCACCGTTTAATGCAGTCATAAAGCTCAAATATTAGTGATAGTTGGACTGCTTGGATAGAGACATTTGATGATTTCATTGATACACTTGAGGAGACTGATAACAAAAAGATTATCCAGTATCTCAAAAATCTTGCCGGTGATGGTGTACAGGAAGTCCTAAAGAAAATACCATGAACTGATGAAGAAGTCACATATCGTAATATTAAAGAAGTGTTGAATCTCAAGCTTAATCCAATGTCAAATGTTGATTACAAATGATGTGTGGAGAGACTGGCCACACTCATCAGACATTGTAAGTTCAAAGAATGTAATGATGAAAAAGCTATGTGTCTGAGAGTTATTGAAGGATGCTTGTCAGATTAATTCAGAAGGCGAATGCTAAGACAAACTCTTAGCCTGGAGTGATCTTTAATGGCTGCCAGAGCTGAAGAGCGTGCTGATAGACAACCCACTGACATGGAGGCCGAAGGTTCCCAGACTGAATCCGTCATGAGTGTGAAAAGTAAGCCAAAACAAAAGACTGAAGGATACAAAGTGATTTCTACTCATAAAAAGAAGTTGTGTTTTAGATGTGGATTTTCATTTCCACACAAAGGTAAAAATCCTGGTCCTGGACCGATATGTAAAGGCTGTGGGAATTAGAAACATTTTGTGATGGTTTGCAGAGCGAAGGAAAAAGTAAGTGCGCTACTTTGCGAAGACAAAATGGCCACCAGTAGGTTCCAGAAACAATGTTAGACGCACGCCCACAAGGCCAAGCAGCGACATCAGTTAAGACAATTCGACACTGAACGAAGTCAGTCGTCATCTAAATCAGTGTCAAACCGTTCTTCTATATCTGTATTAAGTTCTCCAAGAAGCCAGACGCACCTGCAGATGCCTAGAGAAAAACTGGAGAAACACTGATAAAACCGAAAACCACACCACCTACAAGGACGCCATGACAGACTATCACTACCAGATCAGAGCCACCAGGAGGAACTTCATCCACAACAAAATCCTGACCAACTCCACCGACTCAAAGGAACTTTTCAGTGCCAATCAAGAATTCACCAACCCATGCAGCAAAGCCGCAGACATCATCCCATCCTAAGACCTCTGCAACAAGCTTGGCACCTATTTCCACCTCAAGATCAAAAACCTCTACGACAACTTCATCGACCATCCACCAGGCTCCACAGACGGCCCCGCGATACACCAGCCATCCCACCATCTCCAACTGGATACCGATCACGGCCGAAGACACTGCCTCGTCCATGAAAAGCATCCACTCAGGTGCCCCCACCGACCCCTGCCCCCCTCACAGCTACCACAGAGCCACCGCCGCCATCGCACCTGAACTACAATGCACCATCAACACCACCTTCAAAACAGGCCCCTTCCCAGATGACTGGAAGCGCGTAGAAGTCAGACCTCTGCTCAAGAAGCCCACAGCTGACCTCACCGACCTCAAGAACCATCGGCCCATCTCGCTCCTCCCCTTTGCAGCCATAGTTGCAGAGAAAACAGTCAACAGGAAGTTGAAATGATTCATTGAAGAGAACGCCATCCTCAACCCGTCCCAATCCGGATTCCGAAGCAACCACAGCCCAGAGACCGCCCTACTTGCAGCCACAGACAACATCTGCACCCTCCAGGACCAAGGCCACTCCGCAGTCCTCATCCTTCTCGACCTATCAGCGGCCTTCGTCTCTGTCTCCCACCTCACTAGACTACATGCGCAGGCATTCAAGGAACAGCCTTGGACTGGATCCGATCTTTCCTCACCGGAAGTAGCCAAAGGATCAGACTCCCACCCTTCCTCTCCAACCCCACGAAAATAACCTGCGGAATTCCACAGGGTTCATCCCTGAGCCACACACTCTTCAACATCTACATGGCCCCCCTCGCAGTCATCGTCCGACAACACGGCCTCAAATCAAATCAGGTGTTTGTTAAGCATGACTACTCACCCGTAAAGGTCTAAAGGCGCTGGGGGTTTGGGGGGGGGGACGCAGGTTCCAGTCCATCAAGAAGGGGGTCTGTCAAAGAGCCATGTTGTGAGGTTTCTTGCGAAGATGGGGAGCAATGTTATCTGTCTGAGGTGGAGCGGAAGGTCGTTCCAGGCACTGGCGGCACGGAAGGAGAAGGAGCCGCCTCCCGATCTGGTCTTTCTGATGCGGGGTACCACGGCGTAGGAGAGCTGGGCTGATCGTAGTGTCCTTTGGGGTCCACGGAATTTGAGTCAGCTGTTCAGGTATGCTGGTCCGGTGTCGTGGAGGGCCTTGTGAGTGTGGGTTAGCATCTTGAAGGTGACTCTAGCTTCGATGGGGAGCCAGTGGAGTGTGCACAGGTGCTGGGAGATGTGGCAGTTGCTTGGCAGGTTGAGGACCAGTCTTGCGGAGGCGTTTTGGATGTTCTGTTGCTTGTGGGTGGGGTTTTTGCTTATTCCGGCATAGAGTGGGCTGCCGTAGTCAAGCCTACTGGTGACCAGGGCGTGAATGACGGTCTTTTTGTGTTCGAGGGGGATCCATTTGAAGGTCTTACATCGGAGGCGGAGGCCGTGGAAGCAAGAGGACGAGACCGAGTTGATCTTGCGGTCCATTTTGAGCTCTGAGTCCAGGATGATTCCCAGGTTGCGTGCGTGGTCCGTGGGGGTGGGCGGGCTTCCGAGGGCGGGGGCCACCAGGTGTCGTTCCAGGCTTCTGGATTTGGGCCCATGATCAATACTTCCGTTTTGTTTGTGATTACTTGTAGGCAGCTGTTTTTCATCCATTTGGCGACGGCTTCCATGCCTTCTCGAAAGTTGTGTCTGGCAGTGTTGGGACTGAGAGGAAAGGGGGGAGTCTGACCCGCTGCTTCTGCCATAGAGGAAGGAGTAGATCCAGTCGAGGGTCTTGTCTTGGATCCCTGCATCGTGGAGTCTGCTTATTAGGGTGCGGTGAGAGACTGTGTTGAACGTCGCTGAGAGGTCAAGGAGGATGAGGGCTGCTGTTTCTCCTTTGTCCAATAAGGTACGGATGTCATCTATTGCGGCAAAGAGGGTGGTTTGCGTACTGTGGTTTTTTCTGAATCCGGATTGGGAGGAGTCGAGGATGTGGCGAGTTGGCCGTTGATGGCTTTCTCGATGACTTTCACTGGAAACGGGAGCAGGGAGATGGGTCTGTAGCTTTTGAGGTTGGTGGAGTCCGCTGAGGGTTTCTTCAGGAGGGGGTTGATCTCAGCGTGTTTCCAGTCGCAGGGAATGAGGCGGTTGCCAGAAAACGGTTGATGGTGTGGCAGAGCATGGGTGCGATGGTGTCAGCGTCTCTGTTGAAAATGTGGTGGGGGAAGCGGTCTGTGGGGACCCCAGAGTAGATTGACTTAATCGTCTTCAGTGTATCTTCAGTGGTGAGGGCTGTCCAATTGGCGATCCCTGGCTTTAGGGTGTCGCGGGTGGTTGGTGATGGTTCAGTGTGTTGGTTGTCTTTGTCGAAGTTGTCGTAGATGCTCCTGATTTTGTGGTGGAAAAAAGTGCTGAGTTTGTCGCAGAGGTCTTGTGAGGGAGGGTGGGTTGGACGAACTCCTTTATGATGTTGAAGAGTTATTTGCTGTTGTGTGCATGAGTGGAGATTCTGTCTTCAGTCGTTTTGAACATCGGCCTCAAAATCGTATCCTACTCCGAAGTCACCCAGCTCATCCTCTCCCTCACCAAAGACCCCACCACTGCCAAACTCAACTTCCAGAAAGGAATTCAAGACATCGCAGTCTGGTTGACCAACAGCTGCCTGAAGCTCAATGCCGAGAAGACAGACGTCCTCGGTATCACCCCTTCTGCATGGGACAGCAGCTGGTGGCCGACCGCCCTCGGAACCCCACCTACACCTTCAGACCACGGCAAGAACCTCGGCATTGTACTCAACTCATCACTCACCATGAACCGACAGGTCAACGCCATCAACTCCAGCTGCTTCAACACCCTCTGCATCCTCCGCAAGACCTTCAAGTGGATCCCCCCTGAGTCAAGGAAGACAGTCACCCACACACTCATCACCAGCAGACTGGACTATGGAAACACACTCTACACCAGCATCAACAAGTCCCTACTCCGCACACTCCAGGCAATACAGAATACTGCCGCCAGACTCGTCCTCGGCATCCCCCGACAAAAACACATCAGTCAACACCTACGAAGTCTCCACTGGCTCCCTGTGGAGAAAAGAGTCAGTTTCAAAATCCTCACTCATGCCTATAAATGCCTACACAACAACAAACCCAAATACCTCAACAACAGAATAAAGTTCCACGTACCTAAAAGAAACCTCCGATCTTCCAACCTCGCACTGGCCGAAACCCCACAAATCCTCAAGCCAGAGCAGGCGGAAGATCCTTCTCTCATATTGCAGCTAAGACCTGAAACGAGCAGACATCAGACGTGCCCCCTCCATGAACACCTTCAGGAAGACACTCAAGACCTGGCTCTTCAGTTAAACAGATCTGCGGACCCCCATCCCCCTCCCCCCAGCACCTTGAGACACTCACGGGTGAGTAGCGCATTTACCAATTCCCTGATTGATTGATTGTTTATTATGCCATGTAGACATTTACTTCAGAAAAGTGTTCACATGTTGGTTTGGCATCTTGTGAAGAAAAATGTGAGTTAAAGAAACATTGACATGCCAAAGCACCAAAGTCATTCAAACATTGTCCAAAGATTAGACTGAAAGTAAATGGTTGTTCGTTACCTTTCATTGTCGACAGTGGTGCATCGATAAACATTATGCCTGAGGAGAAATATAATTAATTATCTCCATTGCAGCAACTTACGCCATAGAGAACCAAAGCATATACATGGGCTGCTTCGACGCCCTTAAAAATTCAAGGTTCATTTGTAGCTACAATGAAAAACAAAGATGCAAGCACTCATCCATGTGCTTCAAGGCACGGCTTTCGGTGCCTGTCTACTCGGTGTCAGCACAGCTGCTGATATGGGACTGCTTTCTCTGAATTACAATATGAATGCTCGCCACAAAATAATAAGTCCCTTCCCTTCGTTATTTCATGGTTTTTGAAAACTTAAGTTTATGAAAGCAAAGTTACATATTAATGAGGATTTTGCTCAGAGACTTGGACGAATTACATTTCATCTGCAAGAAGCTGTTGAAAAAGAACTGGAATCGTTACCTAACCAAGATATTATTAAGCGTTTTACTGGTCCAACACTATGGGTTTCTCCCATACTAGTAGTGCCTAAAAAGGACAGTGAAGGAGCTGTACGCATATGCCTTGACATGCTGCAAGCAAACAAGGCAATTGAATGAGAACGATATCCAGGTTTGCACATTGTTGACATGATAACACAATTAAATGGTGCAAAGGTCTTTACTTCGCCTTGATTTAAATAAAGGTTATCATCAGTTAGAACTTGAAGAAGATTTCAGTTATATTACAACCTTTTCTACACATGTTGGTCTGTTTCTATACAAAAGACCACGTTTTGGTGTGTCATCTGCTTCAGAACTGTTTCAAGACAGTATTCAACATATCATACAGCCAATCATGAATGTGTTCAATTGCAGCAATGGCATATTGGTCTTGGGAGCTACACAAAAAGAACATAATAAAGCTTTTACACAAGTAAGTTATTTACTTGCTGAAGCAGGTTTGACTTTGAATGCAGACAAGTGTGTGTTCCATAAGATGAAGCTAAATTCTTAGGCCATATATTTTCTGATGAGGCTATGCCACCAGATCCTGCTAAAGTACAAGCATTGTCAAATGCTGATCCCCACAATATGTTTCTATGGTGCATTCATTTCTTGGCATGGCCAGTTACTGTTCCAGATACATACAAGACTATGACACTGTAAGTGCTCTGTTGAGAAACCTGACAAAAGCGAATGTTCATTTCCGTGGTAGTATGAATGTGAGGAAAGCTTTACAAGAATCAAACAAGCCACTGAGAATGCTACTGAAATGACATACTTCAATACTAAGCTTCAAACAGATGTTGTTGTTGACACTAGATCAGTCAGGTTAGGTGCTATACTTGCACAGCACAGTCGACACCTGAATGCTAGAAGGCATACTGTGGCATATCCAAGTAGATGTTTGTCCCAAACAGAATGTGCTTGTGAACATTGCCATATATTCCTGTATGGAAAACCTTCTATGATGGTAGCTCATCATCAAGCGCTACATTTGGCAATCTAAAGACCAGAATGCTTCTTGGCATTGAATGATGGGGACTCCAGTTGCAAGAGTATAATTACACCATTGTGCTTTGTCCAGGGAAGGATCAGAACCCTGCTGACTACTTTTCCCAAGTGCCTATACAAGGTAACGGTACTCAATGCGAGAGGGCTTAGGCCTATATTAACTTTATTGGTAAAATCAGACACACCAGATGTAATTTTGTTAGCCTAGATTATCACTGCCACAGGCCATTATATTGACATGTTAAAGATTAAAGATGAATGGTATAATTACACATCAGTCATGGAACCTACACACTCAACCACTCACAAGTGATGGTGAATATCAAAAATAAAAACAGACATGCAAAACTAAGATCCGTGTGTGGCGTAGTCATTGGCGGGAACCCATGTTGGGTAAGACGCTACACCATCCAAATGATTAAAAGTCTTTCGAAACATGCTGCACCATGTACCCTATATGTGTGGTGCACCACCTAGGGCATAGGTCTGAAGTGCTAACAAACAGAACAGTAATAGAAGCAAGTAAGAAACAAAACATGCAGAAGAAGTATCACAGGGCTAGAGAAACACTCCCACAACACGAGTAGGAGTACCCCCTGCAAAACAACCATCTATCAACACTGTAGCCCTGGAGCGAAGTAAGTGTGTGTGTGTGAGGGGGGAGTGGGACTGTGTCAATATTTTCAACAGCACCTTGATAGACTTGGAATTTTAGGAAGGGGTATACATTTACATCTAGGCTGAGATCTGTACAAGAGAAGTGTCAAAAGCAGTACGAAGAGCTTGCCAAGCCTTAATGTTATTCAGAGGAGAAGGAGTGTTCCACAGGATGCCTGACAGGATGATGTCATACACAGCACATGGGTAAGCCTCCTTGTGAGTAGGATTGTTCTGGCATCTCTGTTTTTGAGGTCACCAGGAGGCGAGTTCAACAATGCATCTGAAGAGCTGGACATAGGGCTGTGGTGGGACTGCAAAATTCAGCACAAAGGATGTCAAACATGAGCTTCTTCTTTCCTTATTAACAGCCATTTCCACAATGGTACAGTGTCTATGGGCCAGATGTAGGTGGCCAATTACCGGTCGGTAACGGCCGAATTCGGCCGTTACCGACCGGTAATTGGATTTTGAGATGTAGGTTATGCATTTACAGAATCGGTATTTTACCGATTCTGTATTTACCGATTCGGTAAAATTACCGAATCGGTAAATACAGACTCGGTAAAATACCAATTCTGTAAATGCAGATGTAGCTGGCACATGTCAGAGTGCCACAGGGCTTTAAAAATCGTTATTTTACCACCCAATTCAATTGGGTGGTAAAATACCGAATCCAGGTGTGCATGCTGATGCACCCTAAGGGCATGTCTGTGTGTCACATGGCACACATGCCCGTCTTTGGGGTGCTAGAGGGTGTCAAAGTGACACCCCCTGCACCCTTGCTAAAATCGGTATTTACCAAATCTGTAATTACAGATTCGGTATTGCCCACTGATTCCTATGGGCTTCAGGGCCCATAGGAATCAATGGGCAATACCGAATCGGTATTTACAGAATCGGTAAATACCGAATCGTAACGATTCGGTATTTACCGAATCTGAAATACCTACATCTCCCCCCCTCTATTTAACCACTTCTTAAATACCGAATCGGTATGATTCGGTATTTAAGAAGTGGTAAAATAAAATTACCTACATCTGGCCCTATATGCTGTTATTAAAGGTTTTTGTTGCTTTTTCAGTTCCTGTTTCAGTCATATGTAAAGGAGGCAATGAAGTGTGGAATATGTATTTCGTTCCTAATTTTTCTCCTTGTTGTTTGCAACTTTATTAGTGTTTTTTCACCTGAATGTTGCTTCTAGCCTGTTGTGTTTTTTACAGGTTTCTATTTCTTGATATTATGTCTGGCTCCTTTGTCTTTTCTGATGTCAAGGGAAATTTAGGGAGATATCAGCAAGGTGGCATTAAAAAATTATCGCCGCTTTTGCGTCCGTTTGTTTGGCCGAAAAGCGGCGATAATTTTATCGCCTTATCTGCAAGGTCACGCTATTGTGTGAATCCTTGCCTTAGCGCCTATCCTCATAACGCCCATCTTTGCATCTCTAATGAGAGGCAAAGTGGGCGTTCCTTCCCAAACTTCAGTGGAGCATGTCGCTAAACAAAATTACTCCAATTAACAAGCAAATCGTTAACCTGCTTAGTGATATTAAAAGAAGCGCTAACCGCTCTTAACGCAGGTTTCTGTACGCCTGCTTTTCATCTGATTTAGCCATGTAATCAAATTGGAGGTGGATTACATGGCTAAGTCCACCCTGCCCTATCAGCAAGGTATCGCCTGTCACAGTGCGATTATCGCCGGTTTCCCGCTGAAGCGCTTTGACTTCTATCGCTTTGGAGATATGCGTTGCTGATAGCACGCTATCTCCGCGATAAAAACCATCGATAGCCGGCGATAATTATCCTAGCGCTAAGTGCGCTTAGCGATTATTATCCCCGGTTGTTGTTGATGTGCCCCCACGTGCCTTGATAATCCCTTCAGTATTTATCGTCAATCAAGAGCTTCAAAATCTAGAAGCAGCTTTTTTATCCTCAGTTTTTTCCCCTCCGAACTGGGACCCTTTTAAATAGACACTTGACACCTTTTACATATATTGTTGCGTGTAGGGCAGATCATTATTAGTAGAAGGAGTAGCTCTTTCTTAGGGCAATCAAGACAGTACTCAATGCTTCATCTCAGCTACCAATCCTTAACACTAGGCTAACACAGTATCAATATTCACCCTATAACAAATGAGCAAGAGGAATTTGGGGACCACAAGCTTCGATTCCTGGTCTAGACACTGCTTTCTGTGTTGGGGAAGGACAGGAAGTGAGGGGCCATAGAGACATTTAGACATGGAGCACTGAAGGCACACCATGGATGGAACCAAGCTACCCCACGCCCCCCAAGGAGAATGTTATGAAAACGTGAGGGAAATTATCCCCAACCTGTTGTAGTAAGAGTCCTGCATTATTAAGGCTTTTGTCATGTAAGTAGGAACTCACAACTGGCAACAAGTGCTTTGCCCACAATCTACACAAGCCCATAAGACACCGTCACATTAGATTTTCCCTGGTGACTATCCTACTGCAAAAACACAGCTGAACTATGAGTAGCCAACAATGGTACAAACTGGTGTAGGGTGTAACCTGCAAAACGTGTTTCCTGTTCTCCCAGCTCCACATGGCAGATGTGTTGGAAGTGAACACAACCAGCTCAAAACTCAAAGGGGCTTATTTACAAGCCCCTTGTACCTCTGGTGCGTCACTTTTAATATGGTAAAAAGCGATCCACCCTATCCCCACCCCCTCCCCTGGCAGCCTGCAGATCTAGGGCCAAGCACCTAAAGCAGTAGGAAAGGGGCCTAGCAACATGTAATAGTTCACTGAGCTCACATGAGTGACAGGTGGCGTGAGGGACAAGGACAGCGACAAAGCATATCTTATGAAAGGCACTATAGCCAGGCATGCCAATTTTAGGATCAGGTGCGTGTGGGCAGGCTTCTGTGGAACTGAAGGTGATAGAAGAAAAGCTGGCAATCCATTGGGCCTGAAGCGAGATTTTGCACGAAATGTGGAAGCGGCCATTTTTAAATCAAGCCATTCCACAGACATCAATTCAAAGTTGAATCAGGCAGCCATTTTAGAATAGAGCACAGATCTACTTGATCATTTCAAAATGATACACAAAGAAACGGAAGTGTGAGCCTAGGCAAGAACAAGCCAGATATAAAGAACCAGTAGAACTAAAGCACAATAAGGGGTCACGCCTTAAAGAAAAGAACAAAGTCTGCACAGAACGTCAGTTAAAGAAACAGTGGAGACAAAAGGAAGAAAAAAAGAACATTGTTATTTAGTTTTGAAAATGAAAACACATTCACGGAATAGGCCGCCTTATAAGTGCTGTTTTTAAATAACTAGTCTTTCAATTGTGTCATGCATTCTATTATTATTATTTGTCAAGGAGATACGAATAAGCCATCAAGCACTTAAATTGCAGGAAGCTACAATGTTAGTCACTTAAACACTTTATTACTGTAAACAGAGACAGAAATATATCACCGTGTAACTCGGCACCCAAAGTGTAAGTAAAATAACTAGCCAGTATGTCAAGAAACTTTGAATACCTTTTGTCATGAAAGAGAAAGGAAGTATGTGTAGGCGGATGTGAACCATATGCATAGGCTTTATGTAGTTACTAAAAGTGAAGGGAAGCAGCGAGTACAGTGGGCGAACCCACTGTCTCTTTCAGTATGCTGCAAGTGGCTAGAAGCAAAATGTAAATGACTATTTAACAGACCAGTGGATGAAGCCCATTGATCAAATGGCCCTCTCTGAATGTATAGTAAGGATACATTTTTTTGAAAAAACAATAGTCTGAGGAGGCAGCTAAAGCTCTTTCGAAGTCCAGACCTAAACAGGTCTCATCTGCTCACCTCACAGCTGCAAAACCAGCCTTACATGCCTGCTGTAGTTTATTTATGTATGCGTTTTTATATAGCGCACTTTTACAGGAAGGTGTCAGAGGGATTTACAATAGAACCAGTTGCATTACATAAGGACTTCGGAGTACACGAATTACATAAAAGATATAAACAGATAAACTCTAACTACAGATACTATTGGTTAGAGTTACATATGTTCAAGTTGAAAATCATTCAAGGTTGCATTTTAGGAAAAGTTGAAGCGATTAGGGATGGATAAATAAATATACCATATTTACAAAGCATGATCTTCTCGCCATTTATTGTTAAGGTTGAAGGAGTGGTTGGGTGACTCCTAGCCACAATTTCAAGCCTCAAACACTCATGCCAGAAAATTTCTGCCAGTCTGAGGTAGAGAATTGCCAGGCCAAGCCAGCATCGCATTAATCCGAACACCTAAACCTCTCCATTCTCGAGACTCAACCTCGTGGGGGGCAGACTATGCAGGACCCATGCAACAAGACATGTCAGTACACACAAGTCACCTGCCGTACAGCTGTGTTCCATCCTCACATAAGGTATTTGCAGGAACTATTCAAGCATTCATCTCCACTGTTGTCCAGTACCAAGATTTTGTGGAGAGGTAGCTGGAGTGCAGATACTTTGGGTTTTCAAGTAATCAAGCTTGCACTCCAGTCTGAGACTATAACCCAGGGCCGCAAAATGCAATTAAGAATCCTCATTCCACACACAACAGTGGCCATCAGAGCAGTCTCATGTGAATCCTGTTACTCATACCTCATTATTTAGCCTGTCTGTTCACTTTGCCTAACTTAAATGGCAGAATTTCTTAGGAGTTAGCAAGTGCCCTAACTTCCATCCATCTTACTCAGAGCACTCTGACCAAATCTTTTGTAAATTGAATCATATTTGTTAAAGTATACTTTTCTGACAGAAACATGATATGTATCTCTTCATTGATAAAGCAACACATTAACTATATCCAGGGTGCTAGAAATGGGAATTTCTGGTTGGCTGAGGCTTGTGCCAAAGCCAGGCAAAAACCACCTCTCTAGTCAGGGCAAGGAAGTTACCCGCCAAGATAACCCCTGCTCACCCCCTTGGTAGCTTGGCACGAGCAGTCAGGCGTATCTCAGAGGCGATGTGTAAAGCGTTTGCGCGCGCACCCAGCAACAACACCCAAGGCCCACCACAAAGGAAACTCCACACAAGGATATATATAAAAAATAGTCTTTGTATTATACTACAAACATTAGATAATAAACATATACTTTACAAGGTGCCATGGGGGCGGGCAGAATGTAGAAGGGATTATTTACATGGGACAGGGCCACCTGGACCGCTGTCAGGAGTAATCACTTTTAGAACTAGCACGTAGAACATATAATAACTGTAGTACTAAAATTAGCACATGTAACACACAACCAGTACTCACTGGTAACAGGTAAACACCACCTAAGTAATCCTAATACATCTAGGCAAACATCACGCAGGGCACCATATCTTCTCTAACATCACTATACTAGGGAAAACCACCTCCTAGATATAAAAACACATTGTTAGAGGCAAGGGCAAAAGCATTGCATAAATCACATTAGGCAGGCAAAACATTTGCGCGAAAACATCATAACACTGACCCCCCAGGCCAACCTGGCCTCTCAGGGGCTCACACGCCCTCTGTCCCACAAATTCAGGGCAGGCTGCGCCGGCAGCCAAAGGACAAGCCTAAACGTGGCAGCTGCCCACTAAGTGCTGGGCAGCTAAATCATCAACGGGGCAAAACACACGTGGGAGCCTCGTGGGCTTGAACAAACACTGGGGCCTTAGGAGCTGCCGGGGCTCCAGAAACAAAATGGCGCCTTCAGGGGAGTCCCTCTCTGGGGACTCAACATAGACAAATGCCCCCCTGAGCCTCGTGGGCTCTAAATAATAAATGGCGCCTCTGGTGGAGCCACTGCTCTGGGGACTTGAGACAAGCAACAAAATGCCCCCGAGCCCTCGTGGGCTCAAAATCACACGGCGCCCCTGGAGCCTCGTGGGCTCGGTAGAAAGAATGCCCCCTTCGTTGGAGTCCCTCTCTGGGGAACTCAAAATACACAAATGCCCCCAAGAGCCTCTCGTGGGCTAACTCAAGGTGCCCCCTCCGTTGGAGTCCCTCTTGGGGGGACTCGAAACCAACCCAACGGCCCCCGGACAAAGACCGCGCCACTGGGGGAGGGCGGACACCGGCAATGTGTCCTGACGCCCCCCTCTTTGCACAGGGACAACCCCGAGCCCTCACTTTTACCAGGCTCCGGGTTTCTGCTTCTAGGACGGTGGCGGGGCTCCCTCACTCTGGGGAGAGCCTTGCGGCGGAGCCAGCGTCGCTTCCTGCCTTCCCCCGGCCTCTGTCGACGATCTCTAATCTGGGGGAAGCCCTCGCGGCCCAACCAATGGCTTCGGGGCCTGACGATGACGCAAGGGAATCCTGGGGCCAATCATAGCGCGGCCCGCGCTGCAGCTTCCCAGCGACGTTTCCTCGGCCACCACGGCTCTGGCGGGGGTGCACCCGTCCGAGGTCCACATCAAGGGGCAAACACGCGGGGTAGGCTCCCACTAAGGTCAGGCACCCACGGCCAAATCGCGGGTCCAATGCAGGATGGGCACCTGCTTCTTGAATGGGCAAGAAGCCCGTAGCACAGCGCTCCCCTAGGGCCCCAAAAAGCACCTAAACCAACTAAAAAGCGAAAGCGCTCCAAGGCGCTTTAGATGCAAGGTCCGAGAACAAAGCGCTCCCAAGCGCTAGGGGTAAAATAAAGCGCTCCCAGGCGCTGGAGGAAAAATAAAGCGCTCCCAGGCGCTATAGTTCACAAATGTCCCATAAAAGTCGTTTAGGAGGTGGGGGGGACAAAGGCTGGGCCAGGCAGGCCAGCTCACAGGGCCCTCCAAGCAGGGAGGCAGTCCCAGTGGTGGTACCTCCTGGGGCCCAGCAGCAGGCCCCCCCTCAAATTAGGATCAGCAAGAGAACCTTTTGTAAGGGGACACAGCCCCTTCTTATACTAGAAAACCCTTTGTCTCAGCGTGCAGGGTGGGGGGAAAACCATTCGCAGCTGCTTTTGGAGCACTCTTAATGTGCTCAGCCACCCTTCCAATTCACTAGTTAGGCTAGGGTCATCAGTCGCACCACAGGAGGCGGAGCCAGCATTGTGTCGGCAAAGCCCAGCCCTATTCAGGTCCCATGTGCACCCCTCCCTCACATCAGCATGCAAATCTCTCCACTCACCACCGGGGCAGACCCATCCAGACTCCTGGAGCCAGGCTCACCAGCCAGCTCCAGCCAATCACATGCCAGCACACTCGCTGCACACTCACACCCATGTCTAGAAGTGGCACTTCCACACTAGACACATTCACTCCGCACACATCATTGCGCAGCATTCAATCTCACGAGTCCGAACATACCAAACTCGAGCCTGAACTCCCCACACATCAGGAACTAACATGGTCACATACATTCCCCATGCATTCCTATGGGAGGGCAGGCCAACCTCACTACACCCACGCAATTTACCCTGGGACACAGGGAAAAAGTGCGCCAAGCCAGAAATCACGAACGCCAGGTCGCCATCAAAAGCAAAATGTTCAATGGTGAACCAGCCAAAAAGGCCCGGGTCCAACACAGGGTCACTTGAATTATGTGGCATGGGAGGGCTGAATTATGCAGCAGGGTAACTAAATTATGCGGCACAAAAACTCAAATATTATAGTGTAATGGACAAAGGCTTCACCTCATTAGTATCAATGCAACTCCTACATACAGAAATCAGCAACAGAAGGGTAACCTGCCACTGGTGACCAAAGATCAGCCCTTGCGTGGCACGTCAAAGTCTTTAGTAGTTCTTGACACTCTCAACCTTCCTGTGCTTAGATCCCATTTGTGACAGAGCCTTAATTATTGATCCCTTCCTTTCCTTATAGAAGTACTGCGTCCCTGTGTATCTGGAACATGAACATAAGTAATGTAGGTCCAGCACATTGAGAGGCCCTGAATGCGTCACTGTATTATCTGTCCACGTCAGGACATCAGTCAAAGGAGCACATACTCTCCGTACATTTTCTTTTTGGCCCTTCAGGTCACCTAGGATGAGTATGGTTTTTAAGAGGGGTGAGGCATTGTAAGGGAGATAGAGAAAAACAACAAACAGGTGGCTGGACCTCTTATTTCCTTCCAAATCAAATATTATGGTAATTCAATAATTGATAACATAAAAGTAGGCTAAAATTCCCAGACAATCACCACAATTCCCTGTTTGTGCTTCAAAGCATGTAGAAGTGTATCCTGTTGCGAAGAAAGGCTGGAAGCTGTAGTGAAGATATAATTTGCTTTATACTTAAGCCCCCAAGACAACAGGTATGTGCGGACGCAGCCTCCAGCAAACAGCTCTCTCAATGTCCCAGCACCACTCTAGAATGCCAACATTGACTCGAGGGTAAACACTCCAAAGAGACTCGAGCACACGCTCAAAAATAAATACAACACTTCCCTTTACCTCCAATAAAACACAAAAACAAAGAAAACTAAAGAAAAAAACAAAAAAGAAATGAAAAAAGATGAGAAGACAACAGGGTCGTCTCCAGGTTACGAATAGAATAAACAATTTAACGGTAGATGTGCGTAACATAGTCATCAACTTTCTTATGTTTAGCACAAGTACTCCACCTGCTTTGTACGAGAAACTACTACTTCTTCAATACCAGCAAGGGCAGTATCTTGTACACTTGGTGTGATACCTGCAGTACTCTGCTCACTTCTGGAACTTTCCACAGGTTCAATGGGAATGTTAATGGCATAATCAAGTGAACCAGCCTCATTAGTATCACCAACATCATCAATCCAATCATGCCTGTGCTTGTTTGTAAAAACAATGTTTTACTTCAACATGCCCTTTGAATAAGGCAATCCTGTTGGCGTTCTGAACTTTACCATCACTCAAAAGTGCTGCGTTACAAAGGATTTTGATTACCTTGAGAGGAGCAGAATACTTGCTCTCCCCTTTGCGTACTAATCTACCTTTCTTGACTTTGACAGTGTCACCAACCTGTAAATTGGCTCTTCTCCCTTTGTTGGTGCCAGAACGTTTCTCCACCATGTGGCTTTGATTGGCTTTAAGGGATAGCTTGAGTCCCTTAACAGACCAGGAGGCAATCTTAGTGTAACTAAGCCATCCCATGTTATCTTTGGAACGAGGGGAACGTCCCCTTATGAGTTCAAATGGGGAGTGACCAGTAGATTGACATTTGGTGATTCTGTAAGCACAAACCATTTTCCTCAATTCGTCCTTCCAATCTTTAACATTACTGTATGATAGTTCAATAATGCCTTTGATCACTCTATTGAAGTGCTCAACGCTTCCATTACCTTCTGGGTGATAAAGAGAGCTTTTTTCTATGTACAATGCCCGTGCCCTTAATAAACTTTTTGAAACTTCCTCCCACAAATTGTCCAGCATTGCCGGTTAATAAATCTTTAGGGAGACCTTCCCTTGCAAAAACTTCTCCCAGGAAGCACAACACATTCTCTAAGTCAGTCTTTTCCACACATTTATATTCAGGCCATTTAGAAAAATGGTCTATAATAACAAAAATGTATTTATGTATACCATTTTCAAGTCTAACAGGACCAAATATGTCCACTCCAATCCTTTCCCATGGCATGTTGGGGACTATAATGGGATTTAAAGTGGGCTTACAGGTGGTTAGGCTCTTATCGGAGTTGGCACATTCAAAACAGTCACAGACAACCCTTACAATGTCCCTGTCGACACCAGGTCACCAGTAGGATTGTTTAATTTGGCACTTAGTTTTAACAATCCCCAAGTGTTCTTCGGTGGCACAGGTTGATAATTTTCTCATGAAAATTTTTAGGAGGGACTAACTTACCTCCCCTGTGTAATAATTTATTTTCAAGGGAAAGACTGTTCCTCACTTCCCAAAATGGCATTAGAACTTTCTGAAAATAGGACTTCTCAGGCCAACCTTTGTGGATATATTCGCTCATTTGCTATAACTCTTCCTCAAAGGAAATATTCTTAACGCAGTCATCATGGGGAATGCTTACTAGCTCACTACTAAAAATGCTTGCTACGTACCAATGGTCCCAATCATTACCAGTGTCTTCACACAGGGATAGGGGACATCTGCTCAAGAAATCTGCAAATCTATTGCGAATACCAGGGGCATACACCACCTCATACACAAAATCCAATAGTTGGGCAGAGAAAAGAGAGACCCTGGGAGAAACATTATTTAAACCCTGCGAAGTGAGGACTTTTGTAAGTGGTTTGTGGTCTGTTCTTAGCTTGACACATGTTCCCCACACAAATTGTCTAAAATGCACAAGTCCCCATAGACAACCAAGAGCCTCCCTTTCAATAACGGAATATTTTTCTTCCGTGGGTGTCAGTGCTCTGGATGAAAATGCCACAACACACTCAGTTCCATCTCTTTGTAACTGAGATAAGACCGCACCAAGGCCTCTTCTACTAGCATCGGTTGTGATAATACTATTGAGTTTGGGGTTGAAACCTTGGAGTGCTGGAGCCGAGAAAATGTCCCTTTTTATACTTTCCATACACGATTGACATTCTTTAGACCAATGAAAGACAGTACCCTTTTTTTAGCAATTATCTGATACAGTACATTTTCCCTGCAAAGTTGCAAACGAACATAGGATAAAATTCTGCTAGACCAAGGAAGGACCTGACGTCCTCTTTGTTTTGTGGAGTGCGGGCTTTTTTAATAGCGTCAACAAGCTCGGACTTAGGGCGGAATCCACTGCACTTATTTCGTGTCCTAGATAAGTTACACTTTTCATTGCAATTTTACATACGGACTTCTCAGCAGTCAATCCCTTTCATCCCAATTCTTGTAGAACTTTGTTTAAAACATTATCATGTTCCTCTCTATCCTTCCCCATAATGAGAATATCGTCCTGGAAGAACAGTAAGTTTTTCATGTTCTTGAAAATGAGGTACATGATTCGTTGAAACATAGCAGCAGCTGATGCCAACCCGAAAGGGACACGGTTAAATTGGAAGATGCCAGTCGGGGTGACAAAAGCTGTGAGATGTTTACTGTCTTCATGGAGAGGAACCTAACGATGGGCTGATATTAAAATCAATTGTAGAAAACCATACCTTGTCCTTGGTAGCTGAAAGTAATTCCGATATCTTGGGAAGGGGAAATACATCAATAAAAACGTTTTTATTGAGTTCCCCCAAGTCTCCACACAAGCGGATCTTGCCGTTGGCCTTGCCTGTGACGACACGAGGGGCGAACCAATCATAAGATTCTATGCTCTCAATTATGCCCTTGTCCACAAGTTTTCTGATTTCCACCGCAACTTCATCTTTAACACCTAAGGGGATGTTCCTGGCTGTATGAATGCAAGGTTTAGCATTATCCTTAAGGATTATTTTATGCGAAAACACTTTAAATTCACCAATACCTCCAGAGAAAACATTCTGAAATTTCCCTGAGAACACTTCGCGCAGGTCTTCCTGAGCAGGATTTACGCTCAGAACAGATCTTAACTATTAGGATCCAAACGTATACCAAGCTCACTTTGATCCCACCAACCTAACACACAGGGTCCTGCCCTGGTCACGTACAGCTTACACACTGCTACTCTCCATTTAAACTCAAAGGTAAGTTGGCGAAAACCTAGGAGTTCGATAGGTTCTCCAGTGTTGCTTACAGGATGTACATCAAGACAATGGTGTATGGTGACCCAGAGTCAGCCATCAAGGTCACAAGTACTCCACCTGCTATTATCTTGCAAACTGTTTTTTGTCTTTTGTTTACCAGAAGTCAAACACTCGTTGTCATGTATGCAACATTCTTTAGTTTCTTCACATTTAGAGTCAGCACTATCATCCTCATGCTCATACTCATCAACAATAAATTTTACCAATTTGGATTTACGACAAGCCCGAGCAAAATCACCAGATATTTTACGATATGCACATTTTTGACCTAGAGCTGGGCATTTCTCATTATTAGCAAGGTGTCGAGAGCCACCGCAGCTGTAACACTTCCCTTTAATGTCCCAACGTCAGCAGGAGAGCGAGGCTGCCCCAGAAGATGCCGGCACGAGCGTGGAACACTGCTGCCGCTCGAATGATGCAGCTGACAAGCAGCTTCCCCAATGGTCAAGTGCCCAGAACAACAAGGTAAAGAAACCAAAGTGAATTTGCCTCCAAGAAAACAGTACCTTGTGAGTAGAATGCGTGTAGAAGATTGCACCAATGTAGGGCTGAAAGCGTTTCCTTCCCCACTCCTTCTGCTATCTAAAATGAGTTTTTTCCCAGTAATAGTAAAAGAATAAACTCCTTGGTATTCAATTGCGTGGGTTCGTGGGGCTTAAGTATCTCTAGATTGAAAAGAAGAATTTATTGAAAAATAATTAGGTGTCACAATAAAATACAATATTATAAGTAACAATCAACAATTCATCAATATATATCAACACAAAAATGATAAAGAAAGAAAGAATCAGCAAACATCGTCATGAATAAACAATATAGAAAGAATCAGTTATATAAATAATGGTATAAACAATGTATAGAAGAGTAAACAAGTTAAGGAGGTTTGGGAACTTCCTGCTGGGAGGGTTGCAATAAAGGGGATGATTCAGCACATTTATCAAAAAACAACATAACAGGTAACCAACGTTGAATTCTCTTTGCAATCTTAGGTGTAGGTGAAGTAGAGAATGTATCCAGTCTATGATTATGACAAATATCATACCACCAAGCTTTGTAGGAAATGTTAGTAAAATTCTTCCAATTCCTCGTTATTTGCTGAAAAGCAACTGCCAGTAACAAATCAACAATTTTAAAGTTAGTTATGCCATCCCATGCTGGTGAGAGGCTACCTAAAAAGATATTAGTTGTGGAAAATGGGAATGAATGTGTTTTGAAAAATTAAATTAATTTGAGACCAGACACGCATCCAGAAATTGCTTACTAGGGGACAAAGAAATAACATATGAAACAAGTCTGTGTCAGGAGAGGCACAGAACCAGTAGGTATTAGGTGTGTCAGGAAATCTTTTATGTAGGTCCTGTGGAGATAAGAAAAGTCTGTGATAAATATAAAACATTTGGGTGAGGCTAGCTGCTCTCGAGGATTTGCAAATTTTTGTCCATATGGCCTTCCATAATTTTAAGGACCAGTCTACACCAAAATCTTTCTCCCACCTTTCTTCAATCGGTGATTTAAGTCTGGATGTGGGAACGGATTGGAGAAAGGTGTACAAAGTTGACGCTTTGGGTTGAAGGCGAAGAAGTGAAGACAAATTGGTATGTGATTGTATAGGTTGAGATGGTTGAGCAATAGGAGAGAAGGGCGTATATGCGTCTGAAATGGTTGCTCGAAGAACATTATACTTGTTGAGGAAGGAATTGGGCAAATTATATAACTGACTAAGCGAAGGAAAAGAAAGAAATTCTCCATTTGAGAAGAGTTGGGAGACCCAGAGCAAACCACGTTGTCTCCATGAGTTCCAATAGAAAGGTTTGTTCCGTATCAATAGCCCTTTGTTATGCCATATTGTGGAGTAAAGAAAGGAGGTGAGAGTATTAGGAACTAAAGGTTACAGAGGACTAAGCAGTTTAGAGGTAAATTTGAAAAGAGGAGTAGATTTTACTTGGGGTTTACAAGAGAAAGAAAGGTACTCCTGAAACGAAAAAGAGGAAAGAAAGGAAAGTTCAACTGAAGCCCATAAAGGAGAATCATCCACCGAATCTAGTAACCAATATGAAGCCTGTCGTAAGTGTACGGCTTTATGGTAGACCGAAAAAAGAGGAAAGTTAACCCCTCCCTCCTCTTTAGGATGAGCTAATTTGAAGATAGATATACGTGACGTCTTCTTATTCCATAAAAAGGATGACAAAACTGAATTAACAGCTTTGAAAAGTTTAATGGAGATGGGAACTGGGATATTGGATATGGTGTATAAAACAATAGACATTAGCATCATTTTAATGGTATCCAAGCGACCCCACCAGGACAAATATAGAGGGTGCCATTTAGCTGTGAGATCCGAGAGTTTTTGAATGCAATTATTTAGACACAAATTGACTGTCCCTTTGATTGTTGGTGTAAAGTGTAAACCCAGATACTTAATAGAAGAAGATTTCCAAGTAAAATTAGTGGACTTAAAGTCATCCTTAAAGGTGTATTTAGTTAAAGGTAAAATCTCGCATTTGTTGCTATTTAACTTATAGCCTGATATCATAGAGAAAGCATTAACTTCTTCAAGAAAAGCAGGAACCGAATCAACTGGGTTGGAAACAAAAGTCAAGATATCATCGGCGTATGCCCCAAGCCTAACGTGAGTAGTAGGAGTGTGGAAGCCTGATATTTGAGGATTTTGTCAGATTTTAGAGAAGAAAGGTTTAAGGGCCAAATTGAAAAGAAAAGGGGAAAGGAGACATCCCTGGCATACTCCTCTGCCAAGATCATAAAGAGGTGATATGAGAACATTAGCACAAACAGCAGCTTTAGGATTAGAATATAAAAGGGATATTAAAGAAATGAAATTGGGACCAAAGCTAAACCATTTAAGAGTATAAAACAAATAGCGCCATTCGACTCTATCAAATGCCTTTTCAGCATCTAGAGCTATGGCTGCTAAATAATGATTTAAATGGGGAACTTTAGAGAGAATATCAAAGAAGAGTCTAGTGTTGTCCTGTATGACTCGTCCTTTTGCAAAACCAGATTGTTCTTTGCCTAATACTTGTGGAAGATAAGGATCCAAACGAAGCGCTAATGCTTTTGAAAAAATTGTATAATCTATATTAACAAGGGATATGGGTCTAAAATTCTTGCAATACTTAAGATCTTTCCCCTCCTTGGGAATCAGGCAAATGTGAGCATCTGAGAAGATTTTCCCAAAGATTAGAAAGAATCAATTAGACGATGTATTTTGGGCATTAAGAAATCGGAAAAATTAAGAAAAAATTCAACTGTAAACCCATCCGGCCCAGGTACTTTATCTTTCTTGAGGTGATGTAATGCATTTAAGAGTTCAGATTGCGTGACTTCACTTTCTAAGGTTGAGAGTTCAGCTGTAAGTTGCTGGGGAGGATGTAAGGTTGAAAAAAGTGCGAAAGCGTATCTTCCGTGGGGTTAGTTTCAGGTGAATACAGTTTTTCATAAAAGGCAGCAGATTCATGTAAAATGTCAGTATCTTTAAACTTTAGAGTAGAGTCATCATCAAAAATTGAGTCAATATTCAACTTATTGTGCTTGGTTTTTAAATAGTTAGCTAAAAGTCTGCCAGCCTTATTTCTACCACCATAAAATTTTGAGCTAGATTTTAGAAGGTACAGTGAAGCATTCTCAGTAGATTCCTTTTTAAATTGCAATTTCGTTATAATGAGTGCCTCAAGAACCTCTTTTGAGTTAGATGTATAAAAAGAATGCTCCAGTCTCTTAATGTCTTGAAGTAACAAACGTGTGCGATTACGGGTAGTGAAGCGTTTTCTAGACACACATGTTATAATGAAATCCCTCGCTGAAGCTTTAAACGCATCCCAAATAACAGAAAATGGCAATGACTCAGTGTGAATAAAAAGGAAATATTCATTACAAAAAGTCTTGAAGGAATTGGAAAACGCTGAATCAACTAGAAGGGAGTTATTAAAGCGCCATCTTCTTGGAGCATTAGTTTTGGGTAGGATATGGTATGGTACCTATATAAGCAGATATGAGTGATTGTGAAATACTATATGAAATGAAAACATAATCAAGCCGTGACTGAGAATGATGAACTGGGGAGTATAAGGTGTATTCCCTTGTGGTGGGGTTGCATAACCTCCATGCATCAAGAAGTTTGTGTTGGTTTATCGTATGAATAAAAGATTTGTGGGTCTTGTTGGGAATACATGAGACTTTAGAGTTACGATCTATAAAAGGATAAGAAACCTGATTGCAATCCCCCGCTAAGACAAAGTTATCTTCCATGTGAAGGGTGATCTGCTTAGCCAATGAAAACCAAAATGATAAGTCACCTCCAGTTGGGGCATAGACATTAAAAAAGGAGACTGGAACATCCTTCAACATCAGCTTAACATTAAGCCATCGTCCTTCCTTGTCTGAATCTTGAGAAATCAGCTGATAACGCAAAGACTTACGACATAGCATCATGACTCCATTATGTTTACCATCACCACTGGAATAGAAGACTTCACCCACCCAACCCTTATGTAATTTTAAAGATTAATTTTCTGTAAGATGAGTTTCCTGGAGGAAAACTATATCAGCATTTAATTTAGCTAAATTGGACAACACTCTCTGTCTTTTGATGGGAGAGTTTAGCCCTCTAACATTCCAAGAGACTAATCTTAGTGGCAGAATAAGTCAGGAAGAGCATAGGGAATAGGGTATAATAAACAGTGGTAACGCCAAGGAAACAAACAACTCAAGGATATACAAAAAATGAAGAATGGCAAAAATACAATAACCAAGAATGAAAGAAGAGGAAGAAGAAGATAACCTGTGGAGGAGGAAGCTAGAAGAAAATACTCGATACACAAAAACAATAACAGTAAAGAAAATAAAGCTTAAGAAGTGATACAGAAATGGAAGAGAAGTAGGAAAATGTACACTTTCTGAAGAAGTTAAGAATGAAAATTGGAAAATAGCAACAACACGGGCATAATGGATCAGGAAGTTTGAAATTTCGTAAAGAAAAGGATTGTGAAGAAAGAGATTAACAGTGACACTTAAAAAATATGAAAGAAAAATACCTGGGAAAAGAGAAAAGAAAGAAGTAATGATAAAAGAAAAATGGAAATAGAATAGAAAAACATACCTACAGGGGGAGGAAAGCATGAAGAGATGAAGGAGGGGGTGGAACCACATAGGACTGATGGCAAATCCGACGTCGGCCAAGCGGAAACTAAGAGGACAACAGAGAACTCGAGTGAGAAACCTGTGAAAAGGTAGGAGAAAGAACAAATTAGAACATTAAATCAGAACAAAGACATCAACTGCAGCAAGAAGAAACCAGAGATAACAAATAAGAGACAAATTAAGTTACCTAACTGTTAGCAACAAATGCAAACTGAAAAAAACCAAGCGCTAGAAACATTTGGAATCAAAAAGATAAAATATCAAACAGCATCAAAGCAGAAATTACGACCATAGTTCAGCCATTGAAAGAGGATGAGGAACCAGAAGTATCCATATTAGGTGCATGACATGAGTTAATCAAGCTCTGCAAATGAACTGGATCCTCGTAAGTGATCGGCTTGTTGTTGTAAGTAACCTTGAATAAACAAGGGTGGAAAATACCATATCTGGCGCACAGCTGGCGAAGATCGGCTCTCATATTCAGGAAAGCTTTACGACGAGCTGCAGTGGCTTTAGCATAGTCTTGAGCAAAAAACAAAGGAGAGCCTGACCAAGTGATCTTTGGAGAGGACTTAACTGCTGCCAAAACCTTCAGTAAATCCGTGTATTCAAGAAAATACAGAATAACTCCTCTAGGCCTTTGCGCTGTGGATGCTGAAGAAGATAAACGGCCAAGCTTGTGCGCTCGCTGGATGTTCAGAAGTGTTCCCTCCGGCTTGTGAAGGAGTTTTGGGATAAAGGATTTGAAGAAAGCAAGAGAGTCAGATCCCTCAATCCCTTCTACCAGTCCATAAATGCGAAGATTATTCCGTCTATAACGGTTTTCCAAATCTTCAACTTGTTGCTGAAGCTCCGTAATTTGTGAACGAAGATTGGACACATGAGCACAGGTCTCATTGAAAGAAGTAATGTTCTGTTCAACTGAGGAAACACGTGTCTCTAATTGGGACCAATTATCTGTTAAAATTTGTAGTCTCTTCCATGAAGGGCAGAAGGGCACGAATCTCTTCCAATATCAGATCCATAGAGGCTAATGATGATGATTTAGGAGGTGATGGTAGGTCCTTTTTCAATCGCTTGGTGTTTGATTTCCCGGAAGTAGCCTGAAAGGACTCCATCATAACGTCAGAGCTATGTAAAGAGGAGGTTGAAGAGGCTTCAAGCCTAGAAAACTCCGAAAAAATCCTAGAATTTTTTATAAAAATGCACTTTGGAGTAATGGCCGAAGAAGACGATGACTTCAATCTTCCCATAAAACTTCAAAAAGCAGATTCCTTCATGACAATAATAGGATGTCTTGCAATGTAAATCTTGCATGAAAGAGACCTATGAGAGGAGATGTGATATAGACGGAGAGAGGGAAGATACAAGATATGTCAATTGGTCTGAGGCAGTCATCCATGAAAAGAGCAAAAAGGCATCACAAAGGCTGGCGCAACAAGCAACAAAAGGTGTCAAAAATATTATCAATACAAGCTGAGGAGCAAAAACAGGCTTATGCAGTTTTCTGCGGCAACTTTTAATGCATACTAAATAGGTAGGGTGCAAGGGTATGAAGAAGCAGCTGACCTGTCATTGAAGCAGAGTGTCCATGAAGATATAGCATTTGTATAGCATCTGCGTGTTGAAGAAGAAAGTAAGAAAAAATAATAGCCATGAAGAAGTCCTAAAGCCAGCACTTAAAAAGAGGGCATGGTGCGCATTGGTTCCACAGTTATAATTTCAAATAGAGTTCTTGCCAAATGGGTGAGCTAGCTGTGGTGGAGAAAAGCGTTTCAGCATCAGGGCACCGGGAAGCGAAAACAGCTGAGGTAATGCGCATTTCGCGCCGAGTGCACAAAATGGCAGCCGCGGTACGAGTTGAGCTGCTGCGAACTTACTGCAGTGGAAAAAAAGATAGTTCAGTCGCACCTAAACGGCCGCTGAATACTTCAGAGTCGCCTCGGCATCCTCCGACGTCCGGTAGAGTGTTCCTCATGACGTAAAGAATACGGGAAGCAGTGTGTCCTCAGGGCAAGCCGTGGAGCCTCAGTCGTCCGCCGCCATGACCGTCGGGCACCAAGCCACCAGGGGCTTAAGTATCTCAACGCCATTGTTGCGAAGAATGACTGGAAGTTGTAGTAAAGATATAACTTCCTTTATTCATGACTTAAGCCCCCAAGACAGCAGGTATGTGCGGACGCAGCCACCAGCAAGCAACTCTCTCAATGTTCCACCACCTGCTCCAGAATGCTAACATTGACTCGAGGGTAAACACTCCAAAGAGACTCGAGCACACGCTCGAATATAAACACAACATAGCCTGTGTGTTTATGGGTTCCTTGTGCTAATTTCCAGCAGTTGTATTAACACAATGTTTATTTTTACAATAAAAATACAGAACCTTCCAAGACTAACTTCATATCTCTTAAACCTATTAGACACAAAAGCAAATGATAGTTCTCATTGCAGAAAATAGCCTGCAATGTGCAATATAAGCTCACCGGTGACATTGACCACCTGAAGTTTACCCTTTAAATAACACACTTTACTTCACGTTTAAATTTTGCTTCCTCAATCAGGCTTACCATCATTCGTGCTAAAGCATTCACAATATGAATTCTATTCCATACATTATTAAGCTGCATGTCTGGAAAGAAATATAAAATTATAGATGATAAAATTATAGATGGGTTACTGTGAAAAGCAGTGATGTTTTTCACCGAGGGTTTCTGAGTGACATCTAACAGACGGGAAGCGAGTTGTCTATGATCTCACTCAGAACCCTGAGGTGGAAAGTATCCCTGTTGTTTTCTTTTTACCCATCTATATTATGTGTGGCCCCTAAATCATCTGCCCCTACTTTCAACGGATGCTCAGTGACAGAGGAGGAATGGGGGAGCTATACATAACATGGTGTTGCTGCTTTCTTAGAAAAGTCATACATTTTTACTAATGCATATTTTTCAGGATCGGGGTCATTTGAGTAACTAGAGACAGCAACCCAAAACTTGAATTCTAAGTCAAACCTTTACAATACAAGGATTCACAGTCAAAGCATAAAGGTTTATTAAAATTTAGGATCATTACAGAAGGCAAAAGATGTTTAGCTAATCAGGGAATTCAGCACTTCATAATAAGCAAGTGTTTTAGATCTAGAGGTAGAACATCCTATCACACTTCTATGGTCGGACCATTGCTTAGTCCCTTTTACCTGGCACACGCACAAACCCCCCGCTTTGATGCCAGGATCATGGGACGCTAGAAACTGGTCCAAACTCCCTTTAGACAAATGGACAGACGAGCTACAAGCAACTATACCGTTGATTAGTGCAGATCCCTTGTTAGCCAACGAGGAATTTAATAATTGGATAACAAGAGCGCTGAACATCATACTCCCAACTAAGACAACTCGGGCTAAGAGATCCAGGACCTCGGCTCCTTGGTATTCTGAGGAGCTTAGGGTTACTAAACGCAAATGCAAAAAGCTAGAGAGGAAATGGCGTTTGGACTATACGGACCATGACAAAATTCTATATAGGAAATCAATCAGGGATTATAAGACAGAAATAAAAAAAGCACAAACCCAGTACTACTCACATAAGATTGCTGAAGCCAGCTCAAATTCTAAGGAGATCTATAGGATCGTAAAATGTCTTACTAAACTTCCTCAGTCCCCTATAAATAGTGATGACTTACAAGTCCGATGCAACGAGCTAGCCGATTTCTTCTATAAAAAAGTGGATCTCATTTATTCATCTTTCCCAATCACTGTTCCTAATGCCTCAGCTAACACTCAGGAACATCTCAAGCAAGACATAACAGACAATCTGCCACCTGTGTTGGATAACTTTCCTTTGTTACACTTGGACCTTTTGGCCACTTTAATGGCACAGGTCAAAACGGGCTCTCCTAGCGATCCTGCCCCCCCCTGAGCTCCTTAAAAACAGTCAATCACATCATCCTCCCGGTCATCTTGGAGGTACTTAATGCCTCAATTTCCACCAACATGGTTCCACCAGCATGGAAACAGGCAAGGGTGAGGGCACTCGCAAAGAAACCTAATATGGACATGAATAATTTTAACAACTATCGTCCCATTTCTTTGCTCCCCTGGCTCAGCAAGATATTGGAAAAATATATTAACAACCTTCTAACCAACTTCTTGGAAAATCACCAACTGCTCGATCCATCACAAACCGGTTTTCACCCCAAACATGGGACAGAATCGGCTTTGTTGTCTGTTCTGGAAGAAACAAGGGGCATCTTAGATCGGGGAGGATCGGTGGCAGTCATCCTCCTCGATCTGGGTGCCGCTTTTGACACTGTGAACCATGAGATCTTGTTGCAGCGTCTCCATGATATCGGGATCCAAGGAGGAGCGCTGAAGTGGCTCAGGTCATTCTTGTCCAACAGAACATTCCAGGTTTTCGAGAGAAACATCATCTCCACCAGCAGACCGTTGGGCTGTGGAGTCCCGCAGGGCTCCTCGCTTAGCCCGACATTGTTCAATGTCTATGTGAGGCCGCTGGCAGGTATCGTCCGCCCATATTGTATTAAGATCGTTACCTATGCGGACGATACCCAGTTGGTGGTCTCTTTGACGCGGGCTGAGAACTCCTCGGCCACAGTGGATCTGGCTGGCAGCCTGAGCGAAGTGTCCAGCTGGATGACCCTGTCTTGGCTCAAACTTAATGGGAGCAAGACAGAGGTTATGATGCTGGGACGCTCAGCCCCGCCCTCGCTGAATTCCATCTGGCCGGCTTGCCTGGGCCCCCCCCCAGTTCCAAAGGATACTATTAAGAGCTTGGGCATCTGGTTGGACAAGGATTTAATGTTAGACCACCAGGCTGTTAAGTTGTAGGCTACTTGTTTTGGTATTATTAGATTGCTGAGGAAGATCCTCCCCCTGTTACCTTTTCAAGCTAAGCACATTGTTGTACAGGGACTGATCCACTCTAGGTTGGACTTTGGAAATGCTCTCTATTTGGGAGCCCCTGACTTCACACTGCGGAAGCTACAAGTGATCCAAAATTGTGCAGCCCGGACTCTACTTCAAATCCCTCGTAGGTCCTCCGCTAAACCCGGACTGACAAGACTGCACTGGCTTCCTGTGAGAGACAGGATTGCTTTTAAATCCCTTCGTATTGCTCATCAGTCATTTTGGTCAACTGGCCCTTAATCACCCCAAATCTCCATAGCAGACAGCTGCGCTCGGCTAGTGCCTTCCTGGCTACGGTGCCCAAAGTCAACCGGGTTAGATCAGGAGGCCGCTCTTTTTCTTTGAACGCTGCTAAGCTGTGGAACAGCTTACCCCTTCAATTAAGGTCTAACCCAGATTTGACTTCTTTCAGAAAACACCTGAAAACTTTTCTGTTTAATAAATAAACTCTTTCTTTCTCTGTGTCAACTGGTTTTTATTGTTTAAAATTTTCGGCAATCCTAGCGCTTGGACGCCTCCGGGCAACTACTTTGCGCTTTATAAAACGCATTTTCATTTCATTTCATTTCATTCTACATCAAAAGTTGACCTTCAGAGTAAATCTAGAGTTGACATCAAAAGGAGAGCTTTTGGGTCATTACCTTGTGGAAAATTTGAGTTTTGGGCTATGTGGACTTTAACAAGGTCCATCTTCTGGTAGACAGACAATGAAAGGAATTTGCAAAGAGGTGGGGCTACATATAAGTGGGGCCCAATGCTGAAAATTCTTATATGTCACCAAGTGTCTGGATATTCTGTTTTGTGTTTGATTCCCTGAAGCATTGGACCAGTGGATAGGATAGCACGGTTTTCATGCAGTCCACTAAGGAGGGCTTCATGAACAAAGAAGAGATCTTACAATTACTTTTTTGAATAAAGTGACTGGATGCAAGTGCAGACACATCACAGTGGCTCAATTGACATCTGTCAATACTAGGATGAGGGGGGCTTTGTGGCCTCGTACCTGTTGAGGCTTGATGAGCCCACTCACATACATGATTATGCAATGACTATCATATGAAATATCCATTTCAAATACCCAGGCAGTTGAGCAAGAGCTACACAGACAGGATTTCGCAGAATATGTGTAGGTGGAATAAGGTGTTGCTAGTGTGGACATTTAGTAGAGATATAGGTAAGTGATATAAATGTGACTTCCAGGTTGCAAATCCTTTCACAAGATATCCTGTGGGGAGAGTATGTACAGAGACACCAGACAAACAGAAGAGAGGAAGGGTCTACTTTTCCTGGTGACAGGAACTCCATATTTGAGCCAGTATGGTTCAGGCAATTATAGTGCAGCCATTTTTGGAACTACTGAGGAAGTCCATGACTAGGAAGATTTCCCCTGTCTGAGGATAGCCCAAATAGTACGACAAGAAAAGACAAAGACAGTGGCAGTCATTGTGGGGCACTCTAGATAATTTTGGAGCTTAGAGGAGTGTATTCAGTTTTACTTGATGCAATCCTTTCAACTTGAAGGATGCCATTTATTGGCCACTACTTTCCTTTGCAGGCTGAGGAGAGGAGGGGGAGGATTATTTTGTCATCATTGGTGATGGTGCAAAAAGCCATCCCGTAGTCAAAAAGGATCATCACACAAGTCTATCCTTTGTCCAGGGAAGTGAGTAATTATTTCCTGATGTTCATTAGGATCGTCTCTGTCCCTCATTTGAGCAGAGTCTAGAACAGAATTCACTGAGGATATGATTCTTGTCCAAACAGGTATAAGTGAAGTTGTCGTCACCATAAACATTGTTTCAAACCGGTACCCGAGGTTGCGGCTATTACATTACATATCCTTAGTCACCCAATGACATCACTGGGTTGACCACTTGTCAGGCCCTTAGCCCTTCTGCGGTCTCCTATTTAATTTTGAGGGGCTATAGAAACAGCAAGGAGTTGGAAGTACAGAAAATAAAGAAGGTGTTTAGAGTCCTGTTCATTTTTATTCCTGCTACTGTCCTCATGACACTTAAGACCAGGGATGTAAGTTTAGTGCACATATAGCAAGGGTATCAAAATGAAAGATAACATTAGCAGATGCTACCATGCCAACCTCTGATTGACATACTTTTCTCAAGTAATTTCATTACACAAAAAAGGAGAGAGTTGGATCTTTAAGTAGCCAACTGTTCAGGATTCAGAATTAGACTTATTCAGTGGGGTTATCACAGTATGTGCGAGAAGCTTTCAAGTATTTGAAATAAGATGGAAAAAGAGGAAAGAAATTGTGGCATGTTACTGAGCAGCTGTTAATTCTGAACTATATATATTCAGTCTAGAACCTGGTGGGACACCACTTTACTCTTGAAAGTGAAGTTTAATCCTTGACCATTCTTGGGTTTGACTTGACCTAGGAAGAAACTCTTGTTCATCCTGTCCAAGCCCCAAAGAAGAATGATAGTTGGATCACATAAACCATTTTTGTGTGGTGCTTGAGTTTATTTTTGGCTTTTAACCAGATCAGGTAAACAGATGTTTTTCAGCAGTATATGAGCTTTGTGGTCATAAAATCTGTCCTAGTCATACATGCTTATAAGCAGCTGATAATTGTGCATATAATTGTATGTAATGAACTGCGTCTACATACAAATTGTAGTACATTATTCAGTGTAATATAATGTAAAGAACTGCACACTTTACTGCTGACCAAAGACTGCCATCAAATTCTAATACTGCAGACTGAAAGGTCTAGGTGATGTGGCCCCAGATCTGGAAAAAACTGCCTTGTGTAGTTTCTTAGTGGATGCTGTTTGAGAGACTACATCACCCATAGTACACAGGGGCCCTTGCGAGTACGTAGGAGCTGGTGCACAGCACTTTTTAGTCACGCTCTCTTTCCCACAGACTGGGAAACTCTGTGGACACCGTTTGTGGGACTATATTGCCCATAGTGCACAGGACCACTTGCCCAGATGTGGGAGCAGGCACACAACACTTTATTAGCATGACCTCCATCTTGCAGCGCAGGACGTGCCCGGGTGGAGACCAGTCCAAGAGCGGACATGCATGTGCCTGTCCGATTCCAGAGGATTTCATCCAATAAATTCCTTCTCCTTGGTGACTTTCATTTCCATAGTGAGGACACTCAGGACCCAGAAGCGACCACCTTCCTTAAGGAAATGGCTACACTCTGCCTCACAAAAAAGAATGATGCCCCCTCACATACTGCCGGTCACACCTTGGACCAGGTACTATGTAACTCCTCCGAGACTATCTACAAATCCACCAACCCCCCTAACTTGGTCAGATCACTCGATAGTCTCATTTGACCTGATGGGTCCTCGGGAGCATGAACATAAAAATTCTCCAGTAACTCATAGCCACAGACAATGGCAAAAACTCATACCCACCCTTTTTAATAAAACTTTTTCCCACCCCCATTATTCTTCCATAGACACTATTGATGGACGCCTAAGGACTTTCCAAGACTCTATCAGACACACTATAGACACCCTGATTCCCATGAAAAAACGAGGGGCGCCCCTCACCCGTCGACAGACTCCCTGGTATTCGTCAGATCTTAGAGTAGAGAAGAGCAGGTGCAAAAACCTTGAACGACTCTGGCGCCGTCCTAAAAACATGCTGGACAAAGAAAAGTTCAAATCGGCCCTTGATAATTATCACAAAAATCTTAGGAAAGCTCGGAAAAACTACATAGCCACCCAAATCGAGCAAGCGGACAACACATCAAAAACCTTGTTCCACATTCTAAATACACTGATCAATCCCAAAGCATGCAACCCTGACGAAGAACTGTCCCAATCTCTATGCAATAATATCGCCGACCATTTTACACAAAAAATAGAGGAAATTTATAACAAAATATCATCCTCTAACACCAACCCTAGACCACTCCCAACACAAGGAACCCCCATCCTCCCAGTCTGTGCAGATTGAAAGACTTCCCTCTTCTCACCACACAAGATACAGAGAATCTACTAAAATCTGCAAAGTCTGGCTCCCCTACAGACCTTATACCGGCCAAACGCGCAAAAAAACTCGCTACCGAATTGGCAGAGCCCCTTTGTCCCATCCTCAATCACTCCATTAGCCAAGGCATACTTCCTAAGGAATGGAAAGCTGCACAGAGTATGCCAATCAAGAAAAACACTAAACTACCATTGAATGTTGTTACTAATTACTGACCCATCTCACTGCTCCCCCTGTATAGCAAACTTCTGGAAAAACACATCAACAAGCATCTCTCAGCCTATGTGGAGTCCTCTAACTGCCTCGATATATCTCAATCAGGGTTCCGTCCTCAGCACAGCACCGAACTGGCCTTGGTTAACGTAGCAGATGATATTCGCATGCAAGCAGACGCAGGTCGTGCAGTAATTCTCATACTGCTCGACCTGTCCGCCGCATTCAACACTATCTCCCATCAGATCCTGCTAGACAGATTACATTCAATAGGCATCCAGAACGCTTCCCTTGAATGGTTGAAGGACTTCCTTAAAGACAGAACACAAACAGTAAATCTCGGACCCTTCAAGTCCAGCACCACAATGGTGACCAAAGGGGTACCTCAGGGCTCTTGTCTCAGCCCTACCCTATTCAATGTGTACATTGCCCCCCTAGCGTCACTCCCCAGGAACATCGGGTTTAACCCGATCTCCTACGCAGATGATACCCAACTTCTTCTGTCCTTTGACAAGAATACCCCCAACATTCAAGATATATTTGCCAATGGAATGAAAGCAATTTCCTCCTGGATGAGCTGCAATTTTTTGCAGCTCAATACAGGTAAAAAAGAAATCATGCTTTTCAAAGATGCCACTACTTGCTGGACCCCCAGCTGGTGGCCTGAAGAACTCGGGGCAGCTCCATCACCCAAGCCAGTGGTTACAAACTTAGGAATTCTCCTTAATAACAACCTTAACATGGATGAACACATTGGCGCTACCAGACGAGCATGCTTTTACGCCCTCAGCTTGCTGCGCAAAGTCTTCCATTTCCTCCCCCCTCCGCACGAAAGACTCTTATCCACGCACTAGTACTCAGCCGCCTTTCAGCAGTATATGAGCTTTGTGGTCATAAAATCTGTCCTAGTCATACATGCTTATAAGCAGCTGATAATTGTGCATATAATTGTATGTAATGAACTGCGTCTACATACAAATTGTAGTACATTATTCAGTGTAATATAATGTAAAGAACTGCACACTTTACTGCTGACCAAAGACTGCCATCAAATTCTAATACTGCAGACTGAAAGGTCTAGGTGATGTGGCCCCAGATCTGGAAAAAACTGCCTTGTGTAGTTTCTTAGTGGATGCTGTTTGAGAGACTACATCACCCATAGTACACAGGGGCCCTTGCGAGTACGTAGGAGCTGGTGCACAGCACTTTTTAGTCACGCTCTCTTTCCCACAGACTGGGAAACTCTGTGGACACCGTTTGTGGGACTATATTGCCCATAGTGCACAGGACCACTTGCCCAGATGTGGGAGCAGGCACACAACACTTTATTAGCATGACCTCCATCTTGCAGCGCAGGACGTGCCCGGGTGGAGACCAGTCCAAGAGCGGACATGCATGTGCCTGTCCGATTCCAGAGGATTTCATCCAATAAATTCCTTCTCCTTGGTGACTTTCATTTCCATAGTGAGGACACTCAGGACCCAGAAGCGACCACCTTCCTTAAGGAAATGGCTACACTCTGCCTCACAAAAAAGAATGATGCCCCCTCACATACTGCCGGTCACACCTTGGACCAGGTACTATGTAACTCCTCCGAGACTATCTACAAATCCACCAACCCCCCTAACTTGGTCAGATCACTCGATAGTCTCATTTGACCTGATGGGTCCTCGGGAGCATGAACATAAAAATTCTCCAGTAACTCATAGCCACAGACAATGGCAAAAACTCATACCCACCCTTTTTAATAAAACTTTTTCCCACCCCCATTATTCTTCCATAGACACTATTGATGGACGCCTAAGGACTTTCCAAGACTCTATCAGACACACTATAGACACCCTGATTCCCATGAAAAAACGAGGGGCGCCCCTCACCCGTCGACAGACTCCCTGGTATTCGTCAGATCTTAGAGTAGAGAAGAGCAGGTGCAAAAACCTTGAACGACTCTGGCGCCGTCCTAAAAACATGCTGGACAAAGAAAAGTTCAAATCGGCCCTTGATAATTATCACAAAAATCTTAGGAAAGCTCGGAAAAACTACATAGCCACCCAAATCGAGCAAGCGGACAACACATCAAAAACCTTGTTCCACATTCTAAATACACTGATCAATCCCAAAGCATGCAACCCTGACGAAGAACTGTCCCAATCTCTATGCAATAATATCGCCGACCATTTTACACAAAAAATAGAGGAAATTTATAACAAAATATCATCCTCTAACACCAACCCTAGACCACTCCCAACACAAGGAACCCCCATCCTCCCAGTCTGTGCAGATTGAAAGACTTCCCTCTTCTCACCACACAAGATACAGAGAATCTACTAAAATCTGCAAAGTCTGGCTCCCCTACAGACCTTATACCGGCCAAACGCGCAAAAAAACTCGCTACCGAATTGGCAGAGCCCCTTTGTCCCATCCTCAATCACTCCATTAGCCAAGGCATACTTCCTAAGGAATGGAAAGCTGCACAGAGTATGCCAATCAAGAAAAACACTAAACTACCATTGAATGTTGTTACTAATTACTGACCCATCTCACTGCTCCCCCTGTATAGCAAACTTCTGGAAAAACACATCAACAAGCATCTCTCAGCCTATGTGGAGTCCTCTAACTGCCTCGATATATCTCAATCAGGGTTCCGTCCTCAGCACAGCACCGAACTGGCCTTGGTTAACGTAGCAGATGATATTCGCATGCAAGCAGACGCAGGTCGTGCAGTAATTCTCATACTGCTCGACCTGTCCGCCGCATTCAACACTATCTCCCATCAGATCCTGCTAGACAGATTACATTCAATAGGCATCCAGAACGCTTCCCTTGAATGGTTGAAGGACTTCCTTAAAGACAGAACACAAACAGTAAATCTCGGACCCTTCAAGTCCAGCACCACAATGGTGACCAAAGGGGTACCTCAGGGCTCTTGTCTCAGCCCTACCCTATTCAATGTGTACATTGCCCCCCTAGCGTCACTCCCCAGGAACATCGGGTTTAACCCGATCTCCTACGCAGATGATACCCAACTTCTTCTGTCCTTTGACAAGAATACCCCCAACATTCAAGATATATTTGCCAATGGAATGAAAGCAATTTCCTCCTGGATGAGCTGCAATTTTTTGCAGCTCAATACAGGTAAAAAAGAAATCATGCTTTTCAAAGATGCCACTACTTGCTGGACCCCCAGCTGGTGGCCTGAAGAACTCGGGGCAGCTCCATCACCCAAGCCAGTGGTTACAAACTTAGGAATTCTCCTTAATAACAACCTTAACATGGATGAACACATTGGCGCTACCAGACGAGCATGCTTTTACGCCCTCAGCTTGCTGCGCAAAGTCTTCCATTTCCTCCCCCCTCCGCACGAAAGACTCTTATCCACGCACTAGTACTCAGCCGCCTGGATTTCAGCAATGCCTTGCTTATCTCTGCCAAAGATTCTGCCCTTCAGAGTCTGGAGGGTGTGCAGAATACGGCGGCCCGTCTGGTCACGAGCTCCCAGCACCGAACCCCCTCCTTCCCACTCCTACGTAAACTCCATTGGCTTCCCATTCTCAAAAGAATACACTTTAAAATCTGTTGTATTGTATTCAAAAGTCTAAACCAAATGGGACCGGCCTATCTCGCTAACAAACTGTCCAAATACACTCCTTCTCGCACCCTCCGCTTGGAGGTGAAAGGCCTCCTTGTTATACCCCGCATCAGACAATCCAGAATGGGAGGCAGATCTTTCTCCTATCTTGCCCCCAAACTTTGGAACAAACTTCCCCTTGACATTCGCACTTCTACTAACTATCTGATTCTCAGAAAAAAATGAAAAACCTTGCTGTTCTAATCTCTGCCCCACTTGCCTGCTATTCACTACCTCACTCCTAGTCTCGTCCTAGCGCGGAGTTACCCCACCTGGGGTGATTCAGGCGCATTACCAAAAAAAAAAAAAAAAAGGAGGAGGCAGGTCTGGGCCAACCCTCTTGGCCCATAGTTGCTTGCATTGGGTCATGGGTAAGCGAAAAGCCAGTGAGGCCTTCTCAGTGGACAAATGCCCCTGAACTAGTTCCTTCATTCTTGGTGTTGTTCTGGGAGAAATTACCTCAATGCAGGAGCAGGTAGAATTAGGGCAGCAAGGCGTCATTTGTGCTAAGGATCCTGCTGACATCACAAATGCAGAGAATTCTCTGCTTATAGACAGTTCCCGAACTGTTATTCTCCCGGCAGCTAAAACTCAATTTATTCAGGCTTTGATAATTCATCCCCCTAGGAGAATTACATTCCTACAACTCAGTTGTTGGATAAATGGAAAAGATTTATCAGTTCTCTGAACAGGGACAAGGTGGAGGATGAGAATAGGGGAGCAGAAGTGAGGCCTCCTCAAGTATGTCGCCCCTGAGTTGGGACCGAAGATCTTCTAAGGAGACTGGAAAATCTTGTGTGGGACTCCTTTGACTGCTGTCCTCAGCGCCTAAATAAGATAGAGACTACAATTTTAAACTTAGTGGAATCTATTAATGCTCTGGTAATATCGAATGTGTTGTCAATAGTTGCCTAACTAAGGGGGTCATTAGGATCGTGGATTTCCCGGATCCTCCGGGCCGGCGGAAGCCACCGCCGGCCCGGAGGAGGCAGGAAAACCGCCGCGGATGCTGGAAAGACCCACCGCCAAATTAGGATGGCTGGTGGGTCTTTGAATCTGTCCGCCGCTTTTCCGCCGCGGTCGCCTTCCGACCGCAACGGAAAAGCATTAACATGGCTGGCGGTGTCTATGAGACACCGCCAGCCATATTATGATGGAGTAGAAAGTATGCTTTTCCACAGCGGCTTTTCCGCCGTGGAAAAGCATACGGACCTTCACTTTGGGGGCCCGTTGCGGGCCCCCTGGGTGAAGGGGGGGTGGGGGGTGCACATGGGGGGTACCTATGGTACCCCCCTGCATTTGCATGAACAAAGAAGCAGGCACCGCGCGGTGCCTGTCGCTTTGTGCACGCAAAAGCCGTGCATGCATTTTTAACATTGCGGCAGGTGCAGCTTAAAGCTGCACCCGCCGCAATGTTAAAAATAGAGGATGTGACCACCACCCTGGCGGTCACATCCTAATTTGCATGGTGGGACCGCCGCTGCCCCTGCGGATGGACCCTCCTACTCTATGGTGGCGGACGGACTCAGGTCCGTCCGCCATCATAATCGGCCCCCAAGTACTGATCGGAATGTGGGTTCTACCCAAACACCATCCTTGAGCAGTAATGACATTTCTGCCACCCAGCTGTTAGAGATGATTGGGTATACGGAAGAGCCTAGAAGTTTGCCTTTAGTAGATAGAGGTATACAGACTAAGGATTCCCAGGGTAGGCTGTAATTGAAAATCAATTGCAAATATTAGTTTGCCAGGTAGGGTATTAAGGAGGCCGCATTATTTGACTGAGATGATCCGCTTTGTTCATGGAGGGAGAGTGGTCATAGGCTTCCACCTGAGTCCTCAATTCTTGATCTGCCACTGGCAACCACCCCTTTTATGTAGGTGTTGGCCAAGGTGCCACCACTTAAGGGTTAGGGGGAAGATAGCGTTATACAATTGAAGCATAAGGTTACCCATCGGCTGAATAGGCATTTTGATTGTAGTCAGACTATATTTGATCACATGTTTAGAAGTGTTTCTTGGGTAGGTAGGGATGCAAAAATATTCAATGGAGATTGTGTGGTGGTGAAATTTAACAATGCTTTAATTGCTGGCCATCTTATAAGGGAGAAAAGATACATAGGCATGACAACTCGCCTTGTGAAAACTCGCATTGCAGAACATAGCAGTAATGTGAGATGTCAGAGGACCAGCAATAAGATGTGCGCCCACTTTGTTGGATTTTTCGATTATCTGCCCACTTACATGGCTTAAATGAGGACATATCTTGGGAGGAAAATTGACCTATGATACTAACTAACTAACAACATCTCAGTAATGTACTCATTAACTTTAGGTGCCCCACAAGAAGGGATCCGTAACACCCATATCTAACCCATACCTGCTACCCTTGCCACTGACAACACCCCAGATACTGATAGCAATTGCCCCAAATCAGCACCTCATCAGCATGCAGCCACAGTCATTCATCATACTTTTGACTGTATTTGTGTCTGATTAAAAACATTAACCATCCCTGAGAGTCCGTGAACAGCTACCTCCCTCACTGCCTCTTCCCCCTTTTTGGAAGTATTTCTAAGAATAATGATTTTGATGAAGCTTGCCAGCACCTGACTAAAAAAACGAATATACACATGCCTCAAGTAACCCCCTTTTAACATTATACCCTGATATTTCAAGATGGCCCCATTTTTGCCCAGCTTTTCTTACACAATTTGTTGGTCCAGCCAAAGCCTAGACAGCCATGTCAAAACGCTACTCCCGCTGTCGCCAAGACAACATAAGTACCCTCCCCGCTATTGAGATCTTTGACCGGGTTTGGGCTATTTCCATAACACTCTATTACCCCGAATGACTTTTCCTGATAGATTTCTTCTATCCTGGAACAGTATGCAGAAATGTAGCATGCTGCTCTAGATGCCCTCAAGAAGGCACATACGTAACCAAAATTGGGTTAGTGGTTAATCCTCTGACTCCTCCATAATGTTTGCGACCATTGCTAACATTTTTATTGGTTTTGTGTAATATATTTGTCACATCTACTCACCATTGTGTGTTTTATTATCACATTCAGTGTTTCGCCATGGTGTAAGGCATGCCGGGTATGCATGCAATACATGTTTTTTTAAATATGTTCTACTCATGCAACTGCTACTCAGTTTATGTCATTTTTATATTTGTTCCCTTGCTCTTCCCTTGTCCTAATTGGTCCGCCTTGTTTGGTTCAAAAAGGTCAGCATATTCAGTTTTTTTCATGGTGCATTATTAGTATCAACCAAATTCTTGGTCACATACTGCATACCAAAGGTTCCAAGCATTGTGCAATATACAATTTAACCCCCTGGTCCTGAAGAGTTGCCCAGATCGTTTATTGACAAATTAAGGCAAGAAACATGTTCACCCCTTGATACTTTTTAGCCACCCAAAATCACTTGACCCTATGGTGGCAACTATTGTCTTTTAGAAAGAACTTAAAGACCTATCTGTTTAAAAAGTCAACATCAATACCCTAATGTGGTTTGATGGCGGAGGGTGCTTTCTGGGTTGCAGCAGGTTATGTACCTTTTCTTGAAAGCGCTTAGAGACCAGTGGTGATTTGCGCTGTACAAAAACATTGTAACATAACATAACATAACATAACATAACATAACACACACGTTCTTTTTAATAAGGACAGGTGGATTCACTGAATAAATAGTCTTTAAACTTGAGATTCTCCTGATTTTTTTTAGTCACTGACTACCTCAACACCCCCGTTTACAAATCTACACTAAGGGCCCAACACAGACAGTTCACATATGGCTTTCTGGAAAAAGATCTCCGCCAAAGATCCCCCTAGAAGGTGCCAGTCGAGCATTGTGGTGCCGGATCAACGAGGTGCAAAGCCCTATGATGAAGCATAACACTCGTTTGAGTGTGTGAGGGCTCCTATTCCAAGAAAGGAACCCCCATCGGGTTCCATTTTTCCCCTGACCCATTAGAACGCCGAGCACACCCCAGTTACTTTCCCCCATAGGAACTGCATACTCATTCACATTCTACTCCCATCTTATAAGGGATCAATCTTGCCCTAGCAAAGAGCAAACCGAAATTCAAGCCCTCCCTTTGGTTTTTTTTTTATAGGCAGCAAGCTTTGACCCCTTTGGTGGATGTGCTATATCAGTAATGTATGTGTATTTATGGGGTGGGGAGTAAGAAACCACATTGGAGGAAACCAGATCATGAAAAACCAATTTTAACTAACTAAAGAAAATTTTAAGGAAATACAAATATATTGAAAATTAAAGGAAACATTTTAAGGGAATGATAATTTTTAAGAAAAACCCCAAAGCACATTAATCTTGGGTGGAGTTTAGGACTAGTAAGGGTTTCTGGGTTCAGGGATGGGTAAGGATAGTTAGGGCGATCAGGGGTTTTTAGCTGTCAAAAATGGGTAGAGGTAAGGAGTACAAAGGAGTTTTTAGGGTGGAGTTTAAGGGTGGTGAGGGGTTTTTATGGTTCACAGATAAGTGGATTTTGGGAGTGTGTCTGGTATTTTTAGGGTTAGGGAATGGGTGGAGTATAGAGGTAATAAGCAGTTTTTAGGGTTCATGGATGGGTGGAGTTTAGTGTGAGTGTAAGGGGCAGTGAAGAGTAGAGGTTTGGGAAGGTGAAAAGTTTCTAGGGTTCAGGAATCAGAAGAGTTTCGGAGTAGTGAGGGGTTTTATGGGGTTATGGATGGGTGGTGTTTAATGGTGATTACGTTTTTTTAGGATTCTGGAATAGGTGGAGTTTTGCTATGGTAAGAGGTTGCAAGGGGTCAGGGATGGATTGGGTGTAGATGTAAAAAGGGTTTTTAGGGTTCAGGAGTTGGTAGTGTTTTGGGGTAGTGAGGGGTTTTATGATTCATGGATGGGTAGACTGTAGGGGTAGATAGAGCTTTTAGAGTACAGAGATTGGTGTAGTTTAAGGGTACAGGATGGTTGTAGTTTAGGTAGAACCAGAGGAATGCAAAAGTAAAGAACTACGTAAAAATGATGCTTAAAAAACTACAAATCGCCAACTGTGGTTGTCTCGTCGCGCTGGACCGAGACAAAGTCACAAGATCAGGCAGGCCTTGATGGAGTACAGACTGGATACAGGAACCAAGTTTGGCCCACTGAACAAAGTACCTTAAATACTGGTTGCTGGGCAATTTGAGATCCAGCATGAAGGATGTGCCGAGCTGCAGTAAGTGCGAGGTCCTGTGACGAGAATGTGTCCCGTTGCAGTGGTTTAGAGGTGCTGAGGGGCTGCGATATGAGGTCCTGAATCATGAATGCATTAAGCAGCGGTGGTTTTGAGGAGCTGAGTGACTGCAATGTCAAGTCCTGCATCGAAGATGCGTTGTGCAATGGCTGTTCTGAGGAGCTACAAGATCCTGCATTGGGGTCCTGGTTGATGCAGGTCCAGTCTTTCTCACTCAGGCAGCAAGGCAGCAGAGTAGCAGGGCATCAGAGTAGCAGTCCTTCTTGCAGCAGAGCAGCACCGCAGTCTTTCTGAGTCTTTCACAGGTCCAAAGGTGCACTGAAGAGTTGGGTCTTGGGGACCACTATTCATACTTGGTGCCCACTTTGAAGTGGAGGAAACTTCTAGTTTCCTCTCCCTACGGAGTTGTCTGGAATTTCCTTCATTCCTATCCTGTCCTCAGCTTGTCTTGAGGCACAAAAGAATAGTGTGAAATCCTTTGTGATGTACTGAGGCAGGGTCTTTGTGATGTGCAAGTGTGGTAGGTGACAGCTGCACCCAATCAATTCAGTGATGGCCCATTCTACCAACCCATATGCCCCATGTCTCATTTCCTGGGAGTAATACACAAATACTAACTGGCAGTTACACCTAGTCATCCAAACTAGGATACAGGCAGGCAGTTGGCACCAAATATTTGTGACAAGAACATGCCAAGTGTCTAAAAGTGGTGTTTTCAGAACTGTGACATAAATTCAACGTTTCCATTAAAGAGGGCTTTAAATTACAATTCTTTAGAGGCCAAACTCAACTATCCTATCTGCTCCCAATTGAAATTTAAATGCACAAATACTTTACAGATTGCTTCTTAAATTAAGCCTGCCTGCTCTGTGCCACGCCACCAGAGGGTGAACAAAGGTTAACTTAAAGTGTGTATCTAGCTTACCCTGACTAGGCTTGTGGTCATAAGTCTATTACAGAAAGTTCCAAGTGATCAAAATCCCTTTCCATGCATCAACATGCCAAGTTCTTCCATGCTCTCGTCCCTGGAACCCAAGATTCCCTTAGCAGTTATTGAGCCCCCTCTAAAACGACTCCAAACTAAACTTCACTCCTGAAACCCTCCAATCAAGAAGGTTCAGGGCTGTATTTTATTGTAGATATTTCTAACCATCTTTAACCATTGGAATTGTAAAGTATGCATCTTTCAGATCTATTTTCACTTGCCAATCTCTTTTCTGATGAATGTATCTTAACAGTTAGATTCTTTCTATCCGGAATTGTCTATACTTTACAAACCAGTTGAAGTCCCTTAAATTCATTACTGGACATCAACCTTTGTCCTTTTTCACTTGAAAAATTGTGCTCACACAACCTTTTATATCTGCTGAAGCTTTCACTTTTGCACCCTTTCTTAACTTCTGGAATTCTTCTCGCCAGATCCTTGTGATCCTGCAGAAACACAATTCTAGTTAGTTCCTGCACTTCAAACAAAATTTCCAGGAATTCCACCACATAACCTTTCACTGCATTGAGAGCTCACCGATAGTTTGTCAACTTGATTCCTTATTTCAAAAAACTTTTTAGGTGACCACAAAAATATTTGAGGGAATACCAGAAAACATCCTCATACCTCCCTTGATTTTCTTAAGTCTTTTTGATGGCATCTTTCCCACAACAGGTGCCTTTTACTTGGCCTTCCCTGTTGTGGGGAAAAACAGTATCTGAATGAAAGCCTCTGAAAGACCTTCTTCATTGCCTCTGATATTGAGACTTGTTGAACACACGGTCACAGATACGCCCCCTTGCTCCAGCCCTGTAAAAATCTTTTCCACCAAAAGCTCCACATAATGATGCTTGAGCATTACCAAAGGATGTGAAGGTAGACACAAATTTGTCTGAACCCTTCACCAACCCATTGCCTAAAACTAGACCTTTAAGATTCTTACTCAGTTGTTGTTTAGCAAAATCGCCTAAAATTCAGACTAGACCTCATCTATATGGCAGTACATCATTCAGTAATGAATGCAGAAGTTTGTGTTCCCTAAGAAACATGTTGTTTGCTGACTCCAACCTTTGAAGTGCTCTGGGTCAACACTTGCCATATTTGATTTGGCTTCCTCCGCCATATCAAGAATACCAGCTAAAGGACCAATTACATTCAGGAGCCTACCCTGGTACTGGTTCAATGCTCTTGCAAGTCCCTTGCAAAGATCACAACTGATCATAAATATAAAGGTGCTGAAGTCTGTGTCTGAATCCGGTGTGGAACAAACCTCTGTGCTGATTACTGGATGAGAGCATTCAGCTCTCAAAAAAGCTCCGACCTCCTTTTATAAAAGTCTACGCATCCACTGTTTATGTACTCTCTACATGATCCAACGACCATCAATCAGCACTTCTAGGATCCCTTAAAAACCTCTGAAACTTCTTTTTATCATTGTCCAAGTCCCAATCCTCTTCTTTATACAGATCTCATACATATTCATCATTTCAAAATACATCATCATCAGGCAGAGACAGAATCTCTTTAGTGCCACTTGAGACGCCCAATAATCTGGGCCGTTAGGGGCACCATAACTTTCTGGAGGGCTTACACCACCCATCTCCAACTAGGGCAAAACCACCTAATTACCCTCGGAAATGTGTTTTCTCTTCCTCCTTTCTGTGTCTCTCTCATATCTCTCATCTTGGACCAAAATTCCTCAACCGCATCAGATGATTTCACCAACTTCAGTTCCGTACTACCAAAGAATCAACTGCTAGTTTAATATAAGTCAGTACCTACTTTTGAATAATTTTCCGTAAAATCCTCTCCTGAACTATTTGGCTAGTAGCACAGAGTAGGAAAGTCATTCTTTTTGCCCTAGTCATTCCCATTTTCTTTTATAGATACTGGTTATTTTTGACTCTGAAAGTGATTTGGGCTATGTTAACCAGGTCTATGGCCAGTGCTCTGTCCTCTGAAGGTTTATGGTAATTGGTGTAATTCTAATTGGCAAAGACAACCTATATGCAAGTCCCTAAAATATGGTAGGGCATGTAGGTTTAGAAACCCCAGTGGACTTAATGCACTGAAAGGTGCACTGCTGTTGTTTCTGGTGTCATGTTGAAGCCAGGCATGCTTTGCAGGCTGGTTTTAAAATAAACTATGTCCAAAATCGACTTTGAAATTAAAAGTACTTCTAAAACCCAAAGCTACCTTTTTATGATTTAAACCCTAAGGTGTGCAGTGGGTGCTCCTAGGGTAGGGTATATTGTTATAGAAACAGGGACAATGTAAAAGATGTTTTATATGCCCTGGTAAGAGAAAACAGCAAAGGTATGTTTCCCTATTTCAGTGCTGCTATCCCCATATCCTAACTTGGGAAGGGTTTATTAAATTTGATACAGTCTATCTTTGCATTGGAGCTAGCTAGCAATACCAGTAAAAGTATTAAATTAATGCTCACATTATACCCAACAACAGATTTAATATAACTATTACAGGAAAGTCTTTTTTAGAACTTACAATCCTGAAGTTACCTAAAACAGCCCTGTAAACAGACTCTTCTGATGCCTGATGGGACCCAGGCCAGTCCCCAATTTCCTTGACATTCAGCCAGATTGGATCCCCCATATTAGATTAGGAGAGGGGCAGGAAGGGGAGTATAGTCAGTTATTAGCCACACTTTTCGTTTGGATTTAACAGACACACACAATAAGGAGAGATTTTCTTCATTTTCTTTTTTGGGAGAATTATGCATTCTGGGTCAAAAATATCCCACACTTTGCATGAAGTGGTCATGGCAATTTACCCCTATTGGTTAGGGTGCCCCTCCTCCCCCACCAGCCCGGAATGGAGGATAAATATGGAAGAGAAGCAGAAGCTTAGAACACTGCCTGGAACAAAAAAGATGAAGTACTGCCTTGCTGGACCCATGGACTGTGCCTCATAAGACTTGCATTCAGAAAGACTCCACTAACTGCAATCACAAGACTCCACCAAGAAAGGACTGTTCCTGACCCAAAGGAAAAGGAGTCAATTCCCTGATCAGCAACACGTACAACAGAGCTAGAAGAAGTCACCTGCCAAGCCAAAGAGAAGATCACCCCAACTGACCAGTTTTTCCTGGATTGTGCAGGTACATTGTGGGAAATTGAGTCCTAGCCCCCAAAAGGCAATCACGAGTCTCTGAACTCTTGGCTGGTGTTACTGGACCCTGATTTTTCCCAAAGGAACCAAGAAATTGAAAAATGTAGTTGTCAACTTTCTGCAAAGTTTTTCAGAATGGCTTTAGAATAAAACTGTCACGATGTCAAGAGTCAAGTCGCCGACATCGACTTGCCAATCGGACTGACCTTGCTGGTTCGTCCCACTGAAAAGCTCCTGGTGGAGCTCAACTGAACGTCGAAAGGGAAGCCGTCAACAACTGCTTTGAAACCCGCCACACTATCAACACCGAGGATTCAACGTCCATCTTTTCGCTGAGCCGCCGAGCTGTAGCAGGCCCCATCATCAACTCAAACTCCGGATTTAGCAACTCCCAGGACCTGCTGATGAGCCTGACAATGCCAGAAAAGAACCAAGAAAAAGAGTTTGTCCGAAGGTACAACTTAGACAGGGACCTAGCCGGCAGCCTAGATGACCTGTGCTCCATTGCTTTTGGCACTAAATCTCAACTTTGTCCTGATATCGGGCCCCCCCTGGTGATCATGAGTTGTGCTTTACTCTTTTTCGCTCTATAAAGTACCGTTTTTGATTTAATCTTTGAAAAATCATCTCTGGTTCCCTATATTGGATGTTTGTCGTTTTGGTGTCATTTTAAAGATAAACATATTTCCTATGATTATAAATCGGTGTTGGATTTTTATTATGTTGTGATTTTCACTTAGTTACAGTTTCAGTGGTATTAAATGATGTACACGTGCTATCTCCTAAATTAAGCCTGGCTGCTCGTTTGCCAAGCTAAGCTGCCAAGCTACCAAGAGTTGAGCAAGGATTAAATAACTGAGACTTGACAGGACCTATTTGTAATTGTGGTATTACTACTAGCTGTGGGTGAATCCTCCACCTACTAAAAATCCCCTTTCCAAGCACAGGATTCCACCATCTCTATGAACCTCTAATCAAAATAAATTTAAATAATAGTTCACTTCCGTCTGCGTGAAAGGACATGGGCAAAATATATACATATTAAAATACCCCAACTTAATAATTAAAGGAAGAAATCACAAGTCAATTTGAATATTTAAATAAACCTTACTTTCTTCTTATATGCACAATAGTTCACTGAAACTGTCAGAAAAAGAAGTTGTCAACAAAAACAACAGCTGGTGTGCTCTCCCATACCCTCTAATAACTTTCATTGTAAGTGTGACACAGCTCAACTATTCTGCCCACAATACAGATGGCAGATTCAGGCTAGTGAGGTAATACGAAATGTGTAATTTTGGTTGTTATGCTGCTCCTAGTGTGGTCTCCAAACCTCCTGCTCCAGACACTTCAGTACTCTGTAAACACAAACAGGACTCGCCGGTGGCGACCTGGCAACACAAGTGACCATTCCTAAACTGCGAATGCACTGCTCTAAAATGTTTTGCTTCCGATCAAGGAGGAATTTTAACAAAACAGTGTTACATCATTTAAATAAAACAATGGCATTTACATAACCTAAATAATTCAATTTCTTTTGGATCTAACATAAAATGGGAAAAATTAAGTTTCACCTCTAAAACGTAAACCTATAACATCCCATTTCGCTTAAAAAGATAATCAGGAAACAGATATTTAACTGACAAGGAGAAACAATGAAAAGAGGATGATAGCTGCCATGTCTGAGCTTGCAAGTACTGTAGAATTCTAGCTCTGAATTTTTTTTTTTATTTAAGAAATTTTTATTAAGATTTTTTCAAAAACAACAAAAGCCATAATAGTACAAATTAACGTAAGTAAAATAAGCAATCAGGCATAAAGTCATAAGATAAATATGTGATAGTAAAGAGATAGAAGGGAAGAGAGAGAAGAAAAAGAAAGAAAGAGAAGAAAGTAGAGAAAAAAAGGGAAAGAAAAGAAAAGAGAGAAATAGTAACAGAAATAGAGAATAGTATTATGAAGAAAAGGGGTTAATGAATATGAGGATTAGAAGTGAGGTAAGTGGTAAAAGGAATCCAAAGGAGATCAGATTTGATTTTTCTAGAAACAGAAGAAGAGGAAACAGTAGCAATCCTATGTTCATCACAAATGAAATTCCACCACGTAAATGATGATAGTTTAGAATTGTCTTTCCAAGATGATAACATTACCTTAAATGCTAAAGCAAGAAAAAGATCAAACAATTTTGAAACTGAGGATACAATAGTTATCTCAAATGATAAAGATCCTAAAAAAACATGTAACATTGATAAAGGAACATTGAAATTGCATATTGACATGCAAACATTCCAAACTGATGTCCAAAAAGATAAAACCGATGGGCACTCATATAGTTGATGTTTTAATGTGCCTGTTGCATTAGAACAGGACCAACAAAGAGGGGAAGAGGTTGGGGAAAACTGACAGATACTAACAGGAGTGATTATAGCTCTGATGAGGAGAGGCAAGATGGCGTCGGTGTGATCGGGAGCTAGTGGCACTGCTCCGTGAGCTCGGGCCCCTGTGTTCCTAGAACTGCTGAACTGCTGGAAAAAGCTGGAAAAAGCTACTGGAAAATACGGGAAAAGCTTATAGATTTTGTGGATTTTGATGCGGACTGCACTGGCACTGACCGTTTTTCTAAATGGGGATAGAGTGGAAGTGATAGTTTGAAAATAGTGTGCACCCTGCCCTATTCTCTTATGGAGTCAGACTTTTAAAAGCATCTTTCTACACGGTGATGCATTTCTGTGAGAGTCGTGCTATGCGAGGCATCAAGACAGAGTAATATAGCCTGGACTGGCATGTCGCAGTTGTGAAAAAAGCGGATGGATTGAGGACCCGTACCTGAGTATTGTAGTGTATCTGAAAAACAGGTCCAAAACATTTGACTCCTTCGACTCCTTGACTCCTTGACTCCTTCACGCTTGGTTAGCGGTTTGCGGTCTGCGGGTCTGCGGGTCTGCGGGTCTGCGGATCTGCGGGTCTGACCGGCAGAGATATTTCCTCACAGTCCTGACTATTCATGGGGCTGGGGGATAGAGAGGGTGCCATCATCGGTGAAAATCTTCTTTTGCTGAGTCCAGACCCACGCCGCTCTGGAGACGGCAGAAGCCGCAGACCAGGAAGCCTCCCTCGCTACTTCGAGAGGAATCCTCGGACGAGACGGTTCGACGCTCTGCGCAGCCAGCCTTCCTCCACTGGCCCCCGTTACTCCGTTGCCAGGGAGACGCCGGTCGGCCTCTAATGTGGTCGATGCTGCCTGCCTGCCTGCTAGCTCGGCTGCTGGTTCTCCTACCTGCTTCTGTGTCTCCAGGGTTACACTCCTCTGCGTTGCGACCCGACTACTTTGTAGGGTGCGGTGGCCAAGGAGTTCCAAGAGGCGTCAGTCAGTTTGGTCAGTTTGGGCAACCAGAGCAAACGTGAAGACCGCTTTTTCTCGCATCTGTGATCACGCTACCATCCAAGGGGAGGAAGGACCACGGCAGAGATCAGCGCTGGATACAGATAAAACTGTACAAGTAAGCATGGCAGGAGAGAGGGGGGCAGGGGGGAGCTGAGCGAGCCGAGCGATGCAATACTCATGGAAGCAGGAAACCATCTTGGCAATCAAGGTTTCCAATCCGCACAGGGCCAAACTACACAAGGCCTGTCAAACGCGACTAGGCGGCCTGAGACAAGGGGGTCAAAAAACAGAGAAGATAAAGATAAGGACAAAGATAAGGAGAAAGAGAGTGGCAGAGTAAAGAACATTGATAGAGAAAGAGAAAGAGACAAAGACAAAGACAAAGACAAAAAAAGGACAAGGAAAGAGACATAGATATGGGCCTGGACAGCCTGCAATCGCCCGCGAAAATGGAACTATTGGCTAAAAAGGCAAGGAGATTGCAGACAATAAAAAACCTAAAGTCAGCAGCCAAAACTAGCGGACAGCCAAATGATGCCCAACCTCGGATATCTAACATCTTCAGCCCGATAAACAAAGAAGTATTTGACTTAGAAGGGGAGGAGATAGATTAGAAGGGATGGGCTAGATAGTAATTCAAGTAACAAGACCAAAATATCGGGAACATGTGGTGTGCACCCCGCGGCTAAAAACGAGAAAAATGAGAAACAATCAACCGGAACAACCGGAATGATCGAATCAGCACCTGTAGAAGAGGCTGTGCTGACAGCTGGGCATGCAGTTTTAACAACTTTTCAAGGTTCATGTTTGACTACTCAAACAGCGTACGATCCCCCCCAGGAGGAGGAGCAAGGCATGGATCAAGACCCAGGTGTTTTAGAACCATTCTCAGACAGTGCAGCTTCTAACGGAGGCAAGGGGGAGGATAGTGATCTTGCTCAAAAGGCACCCAAAGATGCCCTATATCTAAGCAAGAGAATCCAACCTCAACCCCAAGCACAAGCACAACCCGACGTGTCTGAGTCAGAGTCTCAGTCAGAATCGGAAATTTACGAGACTGGGGTATCTACTTCAAGCGAGGTACAGAGACAAAGACTAGAGCGGGCTAGTTATGAATCTTCCGATTTTTCAGATCTAAACTCCAAAAAGATGAATGAGTCCTTTAAGGATAATACCACAAGAAAGAAACAGGAAAAAAAGAAAAGAAGACAAAAGAGACAAAACAAACTGATCTATGAGGACACTACTGATTAAGGGAGTAATACAGATCGGATTGATCGCAGACTGATGAACTCATCTCCATAAATCACAACCATGTCTGAACCGAATCCTTGTCCGACGGGAGATCCAAAGAAATTCGACTATAATGAAGCAGAACCCTCCCTGTGCGATGTGCTAAACTCGATCAGGAAATTTCATGAAGATGTTAAACATGATAACTAGAAGAACCACGTTGCCATACAGAAACTTCAAGGAGCAATTCACAAAGTAGGCCAAACGTGTCTTGAAATTTCGGATAGAATGGCATCGGTAGAACTACGCACGAGAACCTCGAGAAAGATGTCTCAGCTTTGCAAACACAAGGAAAAGAGCAAGAGGGAATCGTGAAAGATCTGATGTTGAAGGTCGAAGACCAGGAAAATAGAGCGAGGCGCAATAATTTACACTTTCTTGGGGTCCCAGAGTGGGTCGAGGGGAACGATCCGAGGGGCTATATGACATCTCTTCTTAAAGAGTCATTCCCCGAATTAAATGCCTGGGATTGGGACAAAGAGGTCCAGCGCACTCATAGTTTTCCACTGACCCTCCCTAAACAGCCCCACACACCAGCACAATACCCAAGAGCATTTCTGGTATATTTCCATAATTTCCTTTCACGTGAAGCGATTTTCGATCTGGCACGACCCACCCGCAAAAGAGAATATAAAGGCTTTACGTTCTTCAGCAGACCCGACTTTGCTCATGCAATGGTGGAACGGCGATGGAGGTTGAGGCAACTGTTCACCCCCTTTGAACAGACTGGCGCCACATATCTACAGAACCCTGCACAACTTAAGATTATTTTTAATGGCACCACCAGAAGTTTCACCAGCGAAATCCAGGCACAAGCATATCTAGAGGAGATCACAGAACTAAGCAAAGACAAAGACAAACTTAATTAAAAAAAAGCAGAGCAAATAGACTATACTAATACACCAACTTATCGAAACAACCAATGGTATGATTAGCAGTTCAAGACGAGAAGGGAGGAGGGGGGGGGCATTTAAGATTGATAAAGAACAGTAAAAATAATGTACGCACATGCAGGACCCCATTAGAAGTTTAAGGTAGAGAATTATTACTACCCTTCTCTCAGTTGATATCGGGGTCAAGGGACATGGAGCAGGCGGTGGCTTACTGATTACCCAGATGCCCACAACCTGGTTCCTTTGGAACCAGGTAGCCTCAGTGGATGGTGGAGGGGGGAGGGTGGGGCCTAGGGGTCGGTGGGTGGTGTCGGGTGGCAGGGTTTTAGGGGTAGGGGGAGGGAGTTAACATACAGGCAAGGAACCAGGGGAGAAGCTATGGCTTGGTTTATAATTAAGAGAGAAGTCCTAGAATACAAGGTGGAATTGCTTTTTTCTCCCCTGAGGCGGAAGCCGGGGGCTCTCTATGCTATCCCTGTTGCCCATGGGCATTTAATAAATTGATTTACTGAAAATATTTTTAAAACATTATAAATATTTTAATCGCTCATTTTTATCAGCACTCCTCCCTGACCCCTCGGTGGGAGATTTACGTCGTACCGAGGCCCCTCCCAGCCGTTCCTTGACCGGTACAGCCTTCTTAGGTGCTGACGCCGGAAGGCTAAGAGGGGGGACGCCATCTTGGTGGGAGGAATAGGGTAGCGGTCCAGCAGTAGGATGCTTCCCGCCCGCCTAGGTTACTTAAGGGCTGTCTTATCGTGTCTGCTTAGAATTGCTTTTTTCTCCCCTGAGGCGGAAGCCGGGGGCTCTCTATGCTATCCCTGTTGCCCACGGGCATTTAATAAATTGATTTACTGAAAATATTTTTAAAACATTATAAATATTTTACTCGCTCATTTTTATCAGCACTCATCCCTGACCCCTCGGTGGGAGATTTACAAGCCCGTCTGCGCCCGTCCGCGCCTGGACCGGGCCTAGGGCCACCTCCCTGCATCGCAGCCGTTAAAACCCAGGTAATATAGCGCGGAATCCCTCCACAGTATGAGGCCTTTAGGATCTGGTTGCTGCTCGAACCCGTTTTATGCTCCAGAGCTACCAGCACTTTGTCCAAGGTGTAAAAAGATCCTTAAACCTACGCAGCCTCAGGAAGCGAAGCAGGACTACTGCATGCTATTGTTAAACTGTAGATCCCTTCCGAAACACAAGATAGAACTCGCTCTTCTGTTAGAAGAACGTATGCCAGATGCAGTCTTTCTCACAGAGACATGGCTTACGACGGACTCGGACCCCGATATAGTGACAGCCCTTCCCTCAGGTTTTCAAATTACACGGCAGGATCGCCCTGAGGGGAGAGGAGGAGGCCTAGCCATCATATATAAAGAACAATATCACTGTCGAGTCATCCCTGAACTAATTCCAGATTGCGAGAGCCTAGCTTTCAGTCTGGAATTTTCCCCTAACAACTGCTTTTCAGGCACTGTTGTATATCGATATCTGGGGGTCAGAAAGAGAAAGGAAAGTTTTGACAGTAGGATCCACTATATCAGACAGTAACAGTGAGAAATAATAAAAGAGTGGTCGAGTCAAGACTCAAGGGTACCAGGAGGGAAATATTGTTCCCATCAGAAGCCACACTGTACCGCCCTTATTATCATCATATGGGATCTCCTTACCCAGGAGGCAAGACGGCCGGTAAATATTACCGTGACCGAGATGTAATATGAGGTATGAGAGCAGAACAGAGAAGTGTGGTGGTGGCTGCTGAAAAAAGCAGTGTATAGTGATGAAAAAAGTAATAGTGTATTATATACAGGTCCTGAGGAATGCATTAAGAACATCTTACAATATGCTGAAACATGTCGACCACTAAGTGCGGTTATTATTTAAAGCCTGCACCTACACCTGCCTTTTAACCTTAGGGTGTGGGGGTTATTATTAAAATTCTTTTTACCACCCATTCACCTAATTTTAGTACCTTTCACTTTTTTCATCACTATACACTGCTTTTTTCAGCAGCCACCACCACACTTCTCTGTTCTGCTCTCATACCTCATATTACATCTCGGTCACGGTAATATTTACCCCTTGGTAAAATTACATTGAAACGTTCTCAAAAAACTGCCCCCTGGTACTCAGAGCTCCTTAGGGATAAGAAACGCCATTGTAGGAAAATGGAAAGACGGTGGCGTTTAGGCTACGCGCTGGACGATAAAGCCCAATATAGAGAGGCAATTAAAATCTATAAAGCTGAGATCCAATCTGCGCAATATATATACTTTGCTGATAAAATTATACAAGCTAAGTCCAAGCCCAAGGAGATCTTCCAAATAGTGAAGAAGTTGACCAAACTTCCTTCCCCCATTATGCACTTGGACAAATCCACAGCTCACTGCAATAACCTGGCAGATTTCTTTTCCCAGAAAGTCACTCAAATCTACTCTTTTTTCTCCGCTACAGCATTACGGCCCATAGCCCAGGATCAGACAATCTAGGGGGATATGTCATCCCAATCTCTCACTACGCTAGATCACTTCCCGCCACTAGACCCTGAATCTTTAGCTTCCATAGCCAGCAAAGTAAAATCTGGATCTCCATGTGATCCAGCACCCCCAGAAATCATGATGCTGGCACCTCAGGTTATTCTGCCGACCATTTTGAACCTCCTAAATGCCTCCATTACTTCCTGTATCGTGCCGCCTGCCTGGAAGCGGGCCATGGTGCGTGCTCTGCTAAAAAAAACCAATCTGGACCCCGGTGACTTCAGTAGTTATCATCCCATCTCTCTGCTCCTCTGGGTAAGCAAAGTTCTCGAAAGGTACATCAACGTCCATCTGGTGCATTTCCTCGAGAACAACCAGCTCTTAGATGCCACCCAGACGGGCTTCAGACCCGGGCATGGGACAGAGACCGCCCTGCTGGCAGTCACCGAGGCAACCAGAAAGATCTTGGTTCACGGAGGGTCAGTGGCAGTGATCCTCCTTGATCTAAGCGCGGCATTCGACACGGTCAGCCATGACATCTTGCTGGGACGCCTGTCGAGTGTCGGAATAGTTGGCGGAGCATGGCTATGGTTCAAATCCTTTTTGAGTGATAGGTCTTTCCAAATTTTTGATGGAGACTCGGTATCCTCAAGCAGGCCACTGAAGTGTGGAGTCCTGCAGGGTTCCTCTTTAAGCCCTGCGCTTTTTAACATCTGCATAAGACCACTGGCTGAGGTTGCGTCCGTTTGGCATTAAGATCATCTCCTATGCGGACGACACTCAGCTAGTGGTCTCCTTGGCGCAGGAGCCGGGCTTGCCATCCCCAGGTGGTCTGGCAAAATGCTTAGAGGAGGTAAAGGGATTGATGACTTCCTCTCTCCTTAAGCTTAATGGGGACAAAACAGAGCTGATGCTCCTGGGTCCCACTAACCCTACTTCTGTCAACCCCTTGTGGCCCTCATGTCTTGGTACCCCCCCAATACCCAAGGACAATATAAAAAGCCTTGGGGTTTGGTTGGACAAGACCCTTTCTTTTAACACTCAGGCCACAAAACTGGCGGCTACTTGCTTTGGCCTCCTAAGGATGTTGAAGAAAGTTCTTCCTCTTCTGCAGGTGGAGGCAAAGCAGGTAGCCATTCAGGGTTTGATTCAGTCCCGCTTGGATTCTAACAACGTCCTCTATCTTGGCGTTCCGGAATATACACTGCGCAAGCTTCAGATTGTGCAAAACTGTGCGTCTCGAACCGTGCTCCAGCTGCCACGCAGGCTGTCAGCCAAACCTGGTCTACACAGCCTGCACTGGCTTCCAGTGCGACAAAGAATCGCCTTTAAGGCGATGTGTATATTCCACCAAGCTTTTTGGGACACGGGACCGGCTATTATTCGGGACCTAGCAACACAGTATCAACCGAGCAGAACTCTTCGTTCTAGCCAGGCATGTATGGCTATAGTCCCCAGGATAAAAAGGCAAGAGCTGGCGGCAGGATGTTCATTTACAGCGCCGCCAAGCTGTGGAATTCACTCCCGTTTCAACTCAGGTCCAATCCAAACCTTTCCACTTTTTGGAAACAGCTGAAGACTTTTTTGTTCAATGTTTCTTTCTAATTCTCTTTTTCTGTCTTCTAAGCAATTTCACCTTTGACTGCTAGCGCTTGGACGCCCCAGGGCAGCAACCGCACTTTATAAGTTGACATTTCATTCATTCATTTAATTTCATTATTTGTACTAATGGCTAAGTTGAAAATTTTGACCATCAACATCTGTGGGTTTAACGATGTAAAAAAAAGACAAAGAATAGCAATAGGTTTCAAATCAATCGGGGCAGACATCGTTTGTCTCCAAGAAACTTATGTTGATGGGTCCCAAACACATATATTGAAAACACTTGGATATAGAGTAGTCACAGCTACAACCCAGACAAATAAAACAAGAGGGGTGGCTATCCTGGCACGGGGTGGAGGGGTCCGATTTACGAGATCTGCAGCCGATAAACTTGGCCGATGGGCCATCTCAGAGTGCCAATATGGTAAGGGAAAAAAACTTACGATCTGCTCAGTATATGGGTGTGTCACAGATGATCCTGATCTCCTGAACTTCCTATCTAACGAACTTGTACACTGGCCAGTCCCTATGATAGTTTGTGGTGACATTAATCTAAATCTTCCATCCAATTGGTCATCTGTGCATAACTTTAGCTACCAGGGTAGGAAACCAAAAACATTTAGAGCCCTTAAGGAGCTCTGCAATACTCATGGGATATCAGACTGTAATTCCCAACTAATCCCGGCTATACCTTTTTTTCCCACCCTCACCTCAAATTTGCCAGATTGGATTATATATTTGCATCACATACTATTATATCTAATTGTTCGATAGACCGATTACCGAGGGTTTTATCCGATCACAATCCCCTAATTGTAAGTATAGAAACAGGGAAACTACAAACAGACCGTAGTAATTGGACGTTTGAAAGGGCTTTATTGATTAATGCAAAATACTGTAATCTTATAGAAAACTGGATTCCAGAATTTATAGAGCCAATTTGGGAAGTGCTCCGCTGGAAGTGGTCTGGGATACACTTAAGGCGGGAATAAGGGGAGAAACTCTTAGATTCTCAATAAAAAATAATCAAGAAGCAAAAAAAAAATTAATACATTTACAGGATATTCTTGCTAGAAAAGAAGAATATTTGATGATGACAGTCCAGGGCGGTACTAACATAGAAGGGGCTGTAAGAGATGTCGCCATAGCAAGAAATTTAATAACAGAATCCCTTACTACAAAAGCAATATGTAAAGCCACATTGAATAGGGAGAAAGTTTACGAGCTCAGTGAACAAGTAGGACATCAACTGGCAGTCCGCACAAGACAGCAGAACAGTGACAACACAATTAAAGAGATTAGAGACCCTATCAATGGCCTTACTTGTGACCCCAAAGAGATCAGGGATGCGTTTCAGAAGTATTATGAGGATCTATATACTGAGACAGGTAAGAGTCAGTCTAAAATAGACGAATATTTGGATCTCGTTACGGGGGCTCAACTACCTCAAAATGATAAAGATACTCTCGCAGAGGCACCACAATGGGTCGAAATCCTCCTATCTATTAACAGCCTCCCCTCCGGCAAGGCAACTGGTCTAGATGGAATTCCTGTGGAATTCTATGCTAGATTTAATAAACAATTAAAAGAAACTTAAACCAATTTGGTGAATCATGTCTTCCAGGGTGGACGACTGCCGGAATCCTGGGCTCGGGCTAAGGTCATTGTCTTTCCAAAAAAGAATAAAGACCCAATTGAATTAGGGGCTTATCATCCAATTACATTAATAAATAATGACGCCAAAATATATTCTAAATTACTCACTAGCAGACTTGCCCCAGTAATTCACAAAATTATTTCAATTAGGCAACATGGATTCGTCCCAGGCAGATCAACCACCGATCACATCCAGAGGGTGATCACACTCTTTGACATAGCAGATGTAACAGGAGACCCTATAGCACTAATACTGCTAGACGCCGATAAAGCCTTCGATAGGGTCTCCTGGCAATATCTATGGACTGCTATGTCAAAGAGTGGGATTGGGGACCTATTTATCAACGCGGTCCGCATGATGTATGCCAATCCAGAAGCAGTGGTCATGATAAATGGGGAAACTTCAGACACCATCAAAGTGACCAGAGGGACTAGGCAGGGTTGCCCATGCTCCCCTCTGCTATTCGCTATATTTATAGACCCGTTCATCTTTAGGCTAGAAATTAATCCATTTATAACACCAAGGAAGACCCCTAATGGAGAAACCAAGTCCCTGGCATACGCTGATGATATTGCAATAGTCACAGCTAATCCAAACGAAACAGTCAACGCAATGGAAGAAGAAGCAAAAACTTTTGGAGAAATTTCAGGATACAAATTAAATCAAAACAAAACCCAGATTATAATTAACAGCAAATGGAATTATCATGATGAAAGGGTGGCGGATAACGCGATGTATCTAGGCATTAACATTACCTCAAACCTAAACAATCTGGTCAAACTTAACCTGAACCCACTCTTGAAACAAACGGAAAAAAGCTTAAGCAAGTAGCATAATTTACACTTAAGGATTATAGGAAGATGCAACCTAATTAAAATGTTATTCTTTCCTAAATTTTTATATTTTTTTGTACAATTTGCTTAAACTTTGACCCACTGATATTTAAAGAAATAGACGATATTTTTTCCCGTTTTATTTGGGGGAATGGGAGAACACGCAGAGCTTATAGATTTATTACCCTACCAAAAGATAGAGGAGGTCTCGCGCTTCCTAACTTTAAAGCCTATTGGTGGGCGACAATCCTCAAATACAGCAGACTGCTGTTAACTTCAAATCAGGATGATATCTCAGAGAGGTCGGTTCCAACTCCACAGGAACTTATTCTTGGTAAAGAAGCGGGTGAACACCTGTGGCAATTGACCTATGATTGTCATTTCAAGAAAGTGCGCTTCAAATCCCTTAAAGGTATCTATATTGCCTGGAATCATGTTCGCATAGGTAGGTTTTCGTATTACACGACCTTCCATAGCAATAATAACCTCTCAGAGATTTTCTCTGACACTTGTATGACGCGGTGAGTCAGGTCGGGTATTTCCCAAATTGGCTCACTCTATGACCCAACTGGCTTTAGTTCATTTGAATCCTTAAAAAATAAATTTGGTCTAGAATATCAAGACTTTTTAAAATATCTACAAGTTAGGGATTTTATAATGAAAAATGGGGGTGGCAGTGTAGTATTCCAGAAAATTCAGCTAATCGAAACAGTGGTTCATAGTAGCAGAGTCAAAATTGGGGAAATATATAACAATTTAATCACTGGCTATCCAGACGACCTGGATAAACATACCCATAATTGGCAGAACAAACTAGGAACCTCAGTTATCTCAATTCAGAAAGCATTCCAATTCTCCCAGTCGCTATTAATGTCCACTAAATTGCAAGCCCAATTTTACAAAACTTTTTTTCAGTTGTATTACACCCCCTGTAGGATAGCCAAATGGAGTACAGGTAAAGGGACACTATGCCCCAGATGTGCGATGCTAGAAACCTATAGCCTGGAAATAGCCATATACAGTAGGAAGGGTATGAACAAGAAAAAGAAGGGACTAGAAATTTGGTACCCACTTATGCATTGGATAGAATGTCCAGGTCAGTAATGTCTTTAATTACTCCGACGGAAATATCATTATTGTTTTCTTGTAATAGTACTTCGTTATGTTTAGTATATCCAATGTATGTTTATATTATTATTATTATTTAAAATTGCCGGTATGGGGTTGGGTGGGGGGGGGTGGTGGGTTGAACAAAATGTTAAAAAAATGTTTTCAATAAAGAATGGTTTTAAAAAAAAAAGGAGTGATTATAGCTCTATGGTAAATAAAATACATAGACTGATTTATAGGTGCAGCAGGAGAAACTTTAAACAACTTAGACCACAACATCTCCCAAGTTGCAATAGGTAGGGAGACGGACAGATCATTTTCCCAAGCAATCTCAATAGTAAATTTAAGACGATCAGTAACATTAGCTACTAATAACCTATATACAAAAGCTGCTTTGGGTCTGTGGGTTGAAAATAAGGGATATAAAGGAGAAGAAGGGATTAGGGGTGGTGAATCAGGAGGAAGTGAAAAGGTAGTTAAATGAGATTGTATGGCAGTAACAATATTATTATATTCATGTAAAAATGAATCAGGCAATTGATAATGTAGTTGTAGTTCATGAAATGGAATAATAGAGTAATTATGGAGAAATTGATGAACAAAAGTGACATCCTTTTCTTTCCAGTCTTTGTAGTAGAAAGATTTGCCTTTATACTTAAGATATTTAATATACCAAACAGTAGAGGATAAAAAACATTGAAGAGGTGTCATATCCTTAGAGAATGCATTATAAAGTAAAGTTCATATTCAGGAGGAAATGCCCATCACCTCCCACGAAAACACTGCAGCTCAGCGGCTCCAAAGAAAGGAAGAGCTCCGCCGAGTCGCGGAGCTCAGCAAATGTCCGCCATGAAGCCTCGGCGCTCAAGCCATGCCCCAGCTCTAAAATTTTGAGCAGAAAAGTTTCTTTGCAGAGCTGCTTGGAGTTGGCAATAAAAATACCTAGGGCCTAATTAAGAGTTCAGCTGTCCATGGGCCCACCAAACCTGTGGTGGAGAACCCTGGGCCACCAGAGTAGTGGTCCACTTGCTGTATTACAACTACAGCAATGGGACCACCACAGGACTGCCGCAACCGCCGGTGATCCCTGATCCTGTGGCGCAGCAGTGTGAGGCTGTGATATGCTGGTGGTGCCGATTCCTCACTGTGACCCATTTCTTGGTGGTGAGCCCGCCATAAAAAGGGTGGCAGTAAGAAAACAAAGGGGGCAACTACAGGGCCTTCTGTTGTCTCTGTGCACGGGGTGCATGCAGGGGGGGCACATGTTATATATGCACCCCCAGTTCCTACATGGACAGAAATGCACAACATAATGCATTTCTTTCCGTGCAGTAACAGGCTGCGGCACTCCTATGGTGGTGCCTTTTTAAAGGTCCCCTATGAGCCTTATAAAGGCACAGCCGTGGGACAACCAACACAGGACCGACCGGAAGGATTACATCTCATAATCCATCGGGCGGACTGCATATGGGTTTGGTGGTCTTGGAGCAGGGCGCTGGCATGGCTCGTAATCAGGCCCTTATTCTTAATGCTAGTCTCCAGTCATGTCATGAACTCAAAACTGAATGGATAATATGCCATAAGATTAGGAATGATTAAAAACCTGTATAAATGAATTGAAAAATATACTAGCTTGATATCTATGGCAGCATTGTATTCACAGTGCATGAGTTTTTCAAAAAAGTTTTGTTAATTTTGTGGTGTCTATTAGAGTGTATGATAGTGTATGCAAGTGGTTCACTCACAAGTTCTGGTATGAATGAGAGAAAGGGAGTGTTTTAAGAGATGAAAATGTTTTCAGAAATGAATAATTTTGTATGTTATGTATTACATTTAAATTGCAAAAATTGTTTTGTAAAAAGTTAAAAAATCTATGAGGAAAAAGAAAAATAAATAATCCAGATTGATTCAAGGAAATAAGAAGCCGCTCGCTTTATGTTTTAGTTGAAAGTGAGGAAGGAAACTAAGGTATTGGTGAAACAGTGTTGGCAGCATTGGCAAATTGTTGATTATATTAAGTCTCCAGTCATGTCATGAACTCAAAACTAAGCAGCATTGTTATTTGTGAACCTCGACATTTGACAAGACAAGAAGTTAACTGTTAAGACACACTTTGTTCCCCTGAATTTCTTCTAGTTATGTATTTATGCATTTATTCTTCAACTCTCTAAAAAGAGGGTCAGCCTAAAATGGTTCTGTTGTTCCCCCAAGAAGTTTATCAAAACAATTATTACCATTTCCAATTACCTTCACGGTGTATACTCATAGGTGACCTTTTAATAGCTGACAAGTGTTCATAAGCAGACTAACCATGTTGGCGAAATAGAAGCCAGGGGGCTGCGAGAGATAAGTGTCATCCTGCTACAGACAACAGGCCATGTATGGAGCATTGCGCCTTAGCACACCACTTCAGATTCATGCTAGCCCGTTCAGCCATATACGTCTGAATTACAATTGATGGATTACTGTGAATCCCTCAGAAGCACACCTGCATTAGTTTGCCTGTCTGGTGTACAGCTAGAAAAAAAACACATTTGATACCAGTCTGACCTGACCCCGAAATGTAAAGCGGCTTCTCTCCGTGAGAGATTTGAGTAAATCCCAGAAGATGCAATGCAGTTTCATCATTTAACCCCATCAGCAGACTGCAGCTGCATCCCAACTACATGCTGCTGGAATAACAATTCCCAGAGCGATAAGTGTCTGAAACAGTGCCCAAGACAGCGATGCACAGACTACTAATACACAAATAGAAATAAAAGAATTAATAGGTTCATGAAAATTCCTCTGAATTGCATCCGTTTGCCAAAGCTAGAGAATTTTATTTGCATTATATTCTGATCCCACAGCAAACGAAGTAGCACAGATGGAAATGCATGCCAAGTGGATTTAAACAAATCTTCCCATTTGGATCTTTGTGCTCGGGCGGTAGTCAGTGTAACATGTGTGATGACGCTGTGTGTTAGAAGACCCTCGTCTATAACCATTAGGTATGCTCCCATTCGATAAATGAGCACAGACGTAGGCAAAGGGGAGTAAATAGGTTTAATATGCCATTGTTCAGATTCAAAGGGAGACACTTGACTCAGAACTATCTTTTCCAGTGTGGAAACGAAAAAGGCACCTTCCACACAGTGTTCAAGGAAAGTGGGTTTATCACTCCAACCTTTGATAAAATTGCAACTGGATTTATGGTAAACATTAAAATGGCACCCCACTGTGAACACCTTAACTGAAATTAAAAAGAAAACTCAAGTGAATGCCAACTAATTTCATTTGTTTCAAAAAATGTCAGAACCTTGCATTTTGTAATTTGTCATGGGTACCTTTGTAACGAAAATATATAGGCAAGGATAAGCAGAAGGCTTAGTGACAGAGAAGGCTCTTTCACCCTTTTTGAGAGCTCTTCTGCAAACAGCTTTAGCTGTCCGTTGGCCTGGCCTATTGTTTCAAATACACATAGGGCCACATGTACTAAGATTTCCGTTTGTGATTTCATACTAGCGAATATTAGCGATTCGCTATTAGAAAATCTCAACCACTTATTTACCTATCTGTCTTTGACACATTTGGCGGTTGCTAATGGGGTCACTATTGACCATCTTCATTAATGTTCATAAGGTAGGTCGCAATTTATTAGGCTTTGGGAATTGCTAAAAACACAGGAATGGGGGCCTGCTGGGGAAAGTAGACCACCATGTCTGAGTTTGCTTTTAAATAAAGCATTTTTCGTTTAATGCAACCCGTTTTCCTTAAATGAAAACAGGATGCCTTTTCCTTAATGAAAATCGGGCTGCGTTCAAAAACAAAAATGAAAAGTTTTCTTTGAATTTTTTTAGAGTATGCAGTGGTCCATGGGGCCTTCTCTTAAAAACGGTATTTGCATATAGTCGCAAAGGGGCAGGGGTCCCTTGGGACCCCTTCCCGTTTATGAATGGATTAGCCACCAAATTGAATTTTGTGGTGAAAAGTGAATGTTTTGCGTCCACATTCCGGTCACAAAACATTCTTACATACCACTCCAAGTCACTATTAGGAACGTATGCCCTTAACAAGCAGGCCCGGACTGGCCATTGTGGGCACTAGGCAACCCCCCGGTGCGCCGCACGGCTGGGGGGCCGGTTTGGGGCCCCTGGGGGACGGTTTTGTTACAGGACCGTTTTTGCAGCATAGCTGCAAAATCGGCCCTGTAACAAAATCGGCCATAAACCGGCCCCGGCAAAAAGCTCGGTCGCACCCCCAACAGCCCGCCCCCTCCCCACCCCCCCCAGGGGAGGGGAGGGGGGGTGGCAGCCGAGCACTTTCCAGGGCCGGTTTACGTTTCCAGTCCGGCCCTGTTAACAAGCCCCTTCCTAATATCGAATCGCTAACCCATTTTGCGATTCTGTAATAGTTTACCGAATTCCAAAATGGGCCTTTATACATAAAAAATGCTTTTTTCCTCTTGCGACATGAAAAAAGCTACGTACATGTGGCCCATAGAGTGTAAAATGGGGACAGCACCTGGTTCATGAATGATGGCTTTGTTTTCTTACTCATTTGCCTGGTACTCATTAGTTGGCTTTCCTCCCTATACTCGCATTTGTTTCACCCAAGAGCATTTCAGTCTCACATTGTTATGAATGGTTGATTTGTATCCTTCCAGTGCTGACTGTGTTTGCATTTATGGCACTACTTATTTCTTTTCATGTTAGCACTCACTGAAAGTGTGTTCATTTTCTTGCTCTTACACCCATGTACTGCTTCCTCTGTCACTGTTTATGATACTTCTTTTTTTAACACTTTATTTATAATTTTTGCCTATGATACTTCTTTGCAGCCGCCCGCTCATCTATTTCTTTCGATGTTCCTCCCCATTCTGCTTGGATTTTTAGGCTTAAATCAGTTTTATTGAAGTTTTCGAGAAAAAAGTACCAACAATACAAATCATCCCTCACCTACATCCACGGTGGGGTAAGGAGTAAGGAGACCACAAAACTAAAACACATACAGGGGGGGTGGAGAGGAAAAGGTCAGAGCAAGGAACATACAGGGGGAAAACCTTGGACAGTACACGGGTAGTGCAGTCGACAGAGCCCATCAACGTATGTGACAATGCAGTCTGGTCAGTAAGGACTTTGGACAGACCGTTAGTGGGATATAGCTCCTCTAAGGGGAACCTGCTGCTCTTGGGTAAGATGAAGCACTCATAGGTAAATTGAGCAGGGCAGATCCCTAAACTCCCTAAAACTCCTGGGAGAGGAAGCTTAGCCTTATCGAATTGGGGCAATCTATGCTCATCCACTGCAGTCAGTTTCTCCATACCCAAAAGGCCCCAGAGTTTGTGAAGCCAGTCCAGCTTTGTCGGGTCAGTGTCTGATACCCATTTAGCTAAGATGGTGTGTTTTGCTGCACAAAGAGCAAGAGTGAGATCTTTTGCCCTTCAATGACCTCAAGGGCTAGGTGTGCGCATTATGGAGTCCTAACAGTAGGTAGCTGGGGAATCGTGGTATGTCAGTGTCGTACAGCTCATTAATATCCACCAATACGTCTGACTAAAAGTGCTGTATGGTGGGGCATTGCCAGAAGATATGAGTGATTTTCCCAGGGTGTTCACACTGCCGTCAACAACTGTTAATCCCCCCTGGCTTCCACTTGGCCAATCTCAAAGGTGTATAGTACCAGTAGTGTATGATTTTCATGAGTGTGTACTTGCCATTGGCATTGCAAGTAAAAGTGTGTGTTCCATGCAAAATGTTTGCCCATTTCTTTGGGGTAAAGGAGTATACACACTCCAGCTCCCATCCTCTCTATACATGTTGGATTGTTAAGAAATACATATATGCCTGATATGTCAGTGGTGTGGTTGATAAGCCACTGCTCGAAGGCCGTGAGTGGACGGCTGGTGTGTGGTTTGAGTGAGTTTGTGTGACCCTAATAGCAAGATATTGCAAAAGCGCGTTAGCGGGTATGTCATAGTTTGATTGGATTTGTGCAAAATCCAGAAGGCCATCGAGGTGAAAGAAATATCCCATTTGTTTACAATTGTAAATTTGTCACTGAGAGAATGACATGTCCTGCAAGGTGGGTGGGAAGTGATGGTCTCCAATTATCAATGTTTGGGGTGAGACATAGGAGGATAGTTTCTTTGATAACTGTACCTTGTCCCAGGTGCCTACAGTAGTTCGGATCACCAAGAAAATATAGACCTTCAGTTGTCTGTGTGGTTTAGGGAGCCAGGATATCTTCCAGATGTGGATCCCAGCTATTCCTTGATCAATAAAGCACCAGTGTTTCTCAGACTCGTTTCAGGACCATTCTACCATGTATTTAATCTGTACAGCCTGGTACTAGTGCATTAAATAGGGAATTCCCTGTCCACCTTCCTTCAGGGGCCAGTAAGCATGGCTCTTTGCCATAAGGTCCAGATGTAATTCTCAATTAACTTCAGCAACTTCCCTATAACATGTGGCAAATATTGGAGTGGCAATGTCTGCATCACATATAGTATTTTAAGCAAAAGAGTAACTTTTACCACTGCCAGTTTTCCCATCCAAAAGAGGGAACCTCCCATCCAGGGCTGCAGGCCTGTTCTCACTGTGGACAAGAGCATCCCATAGTTACGCTCCACTGTTTTCTCCAGTGTGTAGTGAATGTGTGGGCCTAGGTAAGGAACCCCCCTGTGCAGCCCAGGTGAAGGGGAAGAGGCGACTAAGGTGTAGGAGGTCTGCCTGTGGAACTGTGAGTCCCAGTATTTGCATTTTCTGCATATTAACTGTAAAGCCTGAGATCCTCCCAAAGATGTCTAGCTCTATCATCAAATGTGGAAGTGATGCAAAAGGGGGAGTTAGCTATAACATGACATTGCCTACGTACATGGCTGTTTGTGTTCCCTGTCTCCCATCATGATACCCGTTATCAGTGGATTACCCTGTATCCTTTCCGCCAATGGCTCCATATACAGGGCAAAAAGAAGGGGAGACAGCCCTGTCTGGTCCGTGTGCAATATTAAGAGATCGCGACAACACTCCATTCATTCTAACCTGTGCCCTCGGATTGGGGTAGCTGCACCACACCCATTTCAGAAACTGTGGGCCAATGCCAAACTTGGCCAGCACCGCCCGCAAGTACAGCCAATGTACGCGGTGAAATGCTTTGTTGGCGTCGACCAAGAGTAGTAGTGCTGGTATAGGTGAACGCTGAGACCTTTCTATGAGATGACAGAGGCGCTTAGTATTATTGCTACAGCTTCTTTCAGGAATGAAGCCAGCTTGATCAGGGTCGACAAGTCCCTGCATGTAAGGGGCCAGGCAGGCTGCCAGTATGCTAGTGAATATTTTGTATTCACACGTTCAGTAAAGTTATGGGGTGGTACAAGGCACAGAGTACTGGATTGTTCCCCTGCTTGGTAATCACCGTGATAATGGTGTCTCTCATTGTGTCTTGGAGGGTTTCTAAAACGCTGAAACAGTGGTATAAGCGGGCTAAAAGTGGTGCCATTATAGGCGCAAATGTCTTGTAGAAGTCCATTGGGTAGCCATCCTGACCAGATGACTTACCCGGTCGCAACCAGGTTAAGGCCGTCAGCACCTTCACTGGAAAGATATCTCTATCCATATGCAAGGCTTCCTTGTCAGAGATATTTTCCACAGGTAGCGGGACAAGGTAGCGGTTTGCCTCACCCAACTCAAGCATTTCAGCAGTGTACAATGTGGCATAAAAGCACTTAAATGATTGTGCAATTTGTAAGTCTTGACGTACTGTGTCCCCCTGCGGCGTTTCAATCTCAGCTATCCTCTGTTTGTGAGATTGGGCCAGCAACCTATGTGCCTGTAACCATCTTATTTTGTTACCCCGGTGTAAAACTTTTGTTTAATGCGTAGCTATGCATATTCTTCTTTATCAACATCCAGAGCTTTAAGCTGTTTACAAGCTGCTGTAAGTTGACACCTCACTTGATGGAAGCCTGATCGTTTATGCTCCTCCTTGAGGTCCCTTACTCGGCCTTCCAGAAAAAGCCTCTTATCTTTCCTATCTTTATTATGTTTTGCAGACATAGCTATGAAGGTGCCCCTTATTACCGTCTTTAAGGTGTCCCATTGTAGGGCAATAGGAGTGTCTGGGGTTTTGTTAAGGTCAGGGAATGCACGTATAGCAGTGGCAATTTTGGTGGTAACTGAGTCGTTTGGTGGTAGTTTAGGATTAAGACACCAGGTCCCAGGCTGTGGTGGGTTATGTGGAGAGCATATGATTATGAAAATAGGAGAGTGGTCAGAAAGGGCGGCTATTCCCAATTCCACTCCTATAACGGCAACAGTCAAACGTGGGAACATTAGGAAAAGGTCTGGGTGGGTTTATGTTTGATGTTCCGCAGAAAAAAAGTGTATGCCTTTTCGGTAGGTTGTTTTGTTTACCCTAACATGAGTCACTAAGACTCGGCCACTAGGCACTGTTGTTAATTGTAGTTACCATCTTAGATGCATTTAAATAAACTAAGAACCTTTTCACACTGTTTTATAGTTCATTACACTATTCATGCACATCAAAATATAAACACAACAATCTTCAAAGCTTATACATCAGCTTTACTCATATTCAAAAATGAATTCACCACAAAAATATATATTCATGAATTCTTTTCAACATAATATTTTCAACAGTTGGAAGTTCAGGAATTTGTTCAAATCTTTTGTGTGTGCCCAATGCATTTCGGGGCATACGGGCCCTTTTTCAGGTACCTTGTATCTACAAAAATGTATTTAAATAAAGAATTTTCAAATCCTTACTCAAATACATGAGCACCATCATAACACAACATGACATGAGAACATCAGGTTTTGTGCAAGCAGTTACATGGAAAACTTTTTCGACAACTCTTTTCAGCTGTACTATTCCCCATGACAGCATGCTTATGAAAACTACAAATAATCAAAAGTCATGCTCAAACTGAAAAAAACTCAAATAACTCAAAAAAGGAAGCCTCAAATAAATTATGTGACTCCTCCACCATAAATTGAACCAATGCAAAGCTTTGGCCAATCGCTACTTACAATGAGAGCGATGTTCCTTTACTCTACTGGAATCTAAAATCACAAAACACAGCGCTGTAGCATTTCAAACATTTACCGCTCACCCGGAGCCACTACATCTATTCAACAATTAAATATTAACTGGAGGACACCTACCTTCCCAAAAACTTCTGTACAGTGTAGAACGCCGTAGCAGACTGACAGCTTATGAGGAAACACTCTACAACACAGAATATGCTATGTTTAGATTAACAACACAGCTTCCTCAAGCCAAACCATTAGGAACTCCTGGTGCGCTCTCACAAAAGATTTTCTACTGAAATTGGATTCTGTGAAATTGGAAAGAAACAGTATCTCGTTTACAGTAGATGTAAAGTCCCTGTATACATCAATTCCACACACAGCTGGAATGGAAGCTGTAGAATGGGCTTTGTTACATCAACCCAACATCAGAGCGGATAAAGTCTTTTTACTTGAATATCTACATTTTTGCCTCTACCACAGTTATTTCCAATGGGATGATCATTTCTTTTTACAGCAGACTGGTACTTCTTGTGTTTTGCAAGGGCACCTGCATATGCTAACACCTTTATGGCTAAATGTGAGTCAGACTTCATCCTGAGTGACTGAGAATGGAAAGATAACCTACTGTTATACTGTAGGTATATTGATGACATCATATTGTGGTCAAATAGTAGAGAAAAACCTGAACAAAAAATTGAGTAATTGAATTGGTATTATGACTAAATCCAGTATACACACACCATCAGCGATGAAAAGACATATTTTTGGTTGTAGCTATCACGCTGGAAGGAGTGGAAATTCATACTGAAGTCTTCGGGAAGGAGACAGATGTAAATAATGCATTGTTATAGCAGAGCTTCCTTCCACAAAACCTTTAGAAACATTTACCATTTTTACAGTTTTTGCAAATAAAAAGGATATGCTCAGAACCACGTAACCTTGACAACCATCTAAATGGCCAGAAACAGAAATATTTAGAAAGGGACTATCCGAAATAAGTTTTGGAAAACGCAGAAGATCGCATTTTAAAATTTGATCGCAGAGATTTGTTGAAACAGAAAACAAAGAAGAAAGCAGAGAGACAAGTTTTTGTTTCTAAATTTTCCACAAGCTCCCAGAAGATTAAGACTATCATCAATCATCGCTGGGAACTGCTTCAAAATGAGACAGATTTCCATGACATTTTTAGACATAAACCCCTGTTCTCACTCGTTCAAGGAATTTAAAAGAGATATTGATGGATTCTACAAGGAAAAAGAAGCAAAGTTCAAAAAGTTTATTATGTTTTGGCTCTCATTGAGGGCCACATAAAATTATACACACAATTATACATACAGATAATGAATAAATGACAACATAAAGCAAAAAGAAAAGAGACACAACTTATCTGCGAGTAGAGCAATCATCAACATCTCCCTGTACTTCATTAATAAATATCTAAAATCCCTTTAAAAAATTTAAAAATTCTGGAACAAAACATTTCATTTGGGGGGCAATAAAGTGCATGGAAGAACATTGTTACATTTACAATTCCCAATTGTAAACAAATTGGTTTTAACCATTTTTGGCGCAATGGGCATAATACAGGGCAAATAAACAAGACATGATTACGATCCTGTACAGCCTTATTACAAAAATTGCATAGCGGAGATACCCCATACCATTTTGCTAGAAGTATATTGAGCGGAAGCAAATTATGTCTTAAAAGGTACCATAGTCTACGGACACCATGGGGAATATTCCAAATAAGATATTGTTGGGCTAATTTTGGGGTATATGTTTTTACCAGGGCTTCCCTTTCTTTTTGTCTAGGTTGGGCAAGTATATCCGACTTATAACAGAGTTCCCAAGACAAACTTTTTAATTTCAGCTTTAGCTCAGATGGTGAAAGTAAGAATAACGTGCTTTCATCCAGTTCGAGCAGCGATACCGCTTTTCTAAAGTCTTTTACCAACTGCGAGAACTCGTTAAAGTTGCCCAAGAGTTCCTTTTTAAGAATTTCTCGTAAGGTACCCGGTTTACCTCTGGCCAAACAGGCTACCCATCTTACGAGGGCAACCAACCCCTGAGCCCAACAACTTCGGAGTCCGAATTCCAGCCTGCATGTGGATGTAGAACAAGCTGTGTTAAGTGAAGCAATTTTTCTTAGTACCTTTCCTTCCATTTTTTGCATAAAACCCCATTGTTTCAACTCCACAAGTTCAATTCCATATAGAAGAGTCGGTCTAAATACATCCAGACAGAGGGAGAAATGCCTCTTCCCGGTAGCGTTATACAAAGAACATAACCCCATACCATGGGCCAGCGCTTTACGCGAGTTATGTTCAATGTGAGGCTTCTCACTCAGATTAGCAGATATTATTTTGCCTAAAAACGTATAGGTTTTAACCACCTCGAGTTTTTGTCCGCTAATAGTCCAATTATAACTACCAGACCTGCATTTCTTCTTACCAAAGATGCACATCATTTTACTTTTAGAACTATTAATTTTCATATAATGTGCTTCAGCAAATTGATTCAATGCATGTAGACGATTAGATAGACCCTTCGGGGTCAAGTCTAAAACAAGTATATCGTCCGCATACATTAGAATCGATATAGCTGACCCTCCGATTGACGGGGCTAATCCCTCACAAACTGCAATAGAAGATGGTAGATCGGCCGTATACAAAGAAAACAATATGGGTGCCAATATACACCCTTGTTTTAATCCATTCAGAGAGGGGATAGATTGAGAAAGACCCCTCTCACCACCTTGTAGTACCTTACACCATGTATTCGAATGTAAAGACTTAACTAGATCGAGTAAGTATCCTGGCATACCCAATGCAGCCAACTTTCTCCACAGCGTTGGACGATCCACCTTGTCAAACGCCGTGGAGAGATCTATAAATGCTACGTATACGCCGCCACCTCGTACACGAGCATATTTATCCATAATCACCTGTAAAAGTGTCAGATTATCTAAAGTTCCATGCTCTTTTCGAAATCCTGTCTGTTCCATAGGTAAAATACTATTTAAATCTGCCCATTCCATTATTAACATTAAAAAAAGTTTTGCGAACATTTTTCCTATTGAGTCCAATAAAGCTATTAGACGATAATTAGAGGGTTTGTCCCGATCACCCTTTTTAAATATAGGGATTAATATACTTCCCCTCCAAGAGTCGGGGACTGTTCGTAATTTAAAGCATGCTTGAAATACTGGAAGAAGAATCCTACTCCAGATGGTAACATCTTGCTTAATTATAGACATGGGCAGTTCGTCAGGACCCATAGCTCCGGAAGAGCGCATGCTCTTTATCACGGTAGCTATGGATTTCTCAGTAGGTAGTTCCATTTTATAGTCACTATTTAGGCCTGGGTCCCATGTATCCCCCCCTGCACCATTAGGTGCATATAAGGTAGTCACAAATAGGGTCCAGACGTCTTCTGAAATAGCGATTGGAGTGGGAGTAGTTATTGAGCCACATCCTTTCCTTATTATGGACCAGAAATCTCTAGATTTATTGTAAGTCGAAGCCTCTCTTAGCTTGATCCATAGAGAATCTTCTTTTTCTCTTTTTATCTTGGATCTCAATCTTACCCTCCTTCTTTTTAATAGAGCTAACTGATACTCATTTTCCCCAGATCTATTAAGGTATTGTTTCCTGACCAGTTTATTTATCTCCTTATTTAATATTAGTAGAGGACTAGGAGAGAAATGTATCTTTTTTAGGATTTCCTATAATCCTAGCCATCGCGGTGACTTTTTTGAGGAGATTTTCAAGATAAAGGAATTCCATACCTTGCCAATGATCTAGTTCTAATAGCGATTGGGCAAGAATATTTTGAACATCCTTACTATTGGTAGATCCCCAATAACATCTACCTGACTTACACTTAATAGAGAGACCTCTATTCTTTAAGGTCCAAGAATTAGTTTCAGGGGGAGTTAATGAGACAGTTATATTAATAATTTTATGATCACTCAAGGGGGAATGAGAGATCACCATATCTTTAAGAAAAGAGAACGTATCAAAGTCCGTGATTACGTAATCCAAAATAGATTCACCCCTAACGGATCCATGTGTATAATTAGCGGGAGTATCAGAGGGCATCCTGCCATTTATGATAAGTCCCTCTAGGGAACTAAGTTCCTCGAGGAGAATCTTACCTCTTTTATTAGTTTTTATTTTAGTAGGCAGGAGTGCTTGAGGTATATTATATGCTTCTTCCTTAGATTTATTTCTAAACATGTCTAAAGTGAAATTAGACACTTTACTATTTAAGTCCCCCACCAATAATATATATGGGGGGTGATCCACCTCTAATAATTGTTTAACATAGGAAAACATACGCTTTAGAACTATAATAAAATTATCTTCAGGGGGAATGTAGGCATTTAAAATTGTAAACGAAGACCGTTGGCCTGCTGAGGCTAGATTAGTAATAGTTATTGCTTGGAAGAGATTACTCTTGTCCGTATAATGGGAGAATTGCCATTGTAAAGCATTTGATAACAAACAGGCTATTCCACCTTTTGCGTGGCCTTTTTTTGAGGGAGTCGCAGGAGCCTCCAGGACAAAGTAATCTTTCCCTCCATATGGGAGATTTTTACACCATGTTTCCTGGATACACAGCACATCTGCATTCAAAGAAAGTAGGAAATCAAATTTCTCTGGGCAATTAGACAAACCAGCGGCATTCCAAGAGACAATTTTTAAGTGAGTGCTAAAGATGTGAAAATAGTCGTGGGTTTTTCGATGTAGTTTTTGATAAAACTCCTGGTAACCAGTTCCACATTAAATTGTCTTCAGTTAAAGGAATATCTGTGCTATCAGGTAATGGACGTACCTGAGAAACCATTCGTTTACCTCTGGAGACCCAAATTTTTAGATCTTTATTGCAGGTAGGATAATCATCCTGCCCAGAAGCCAACTTTGTATTTCTTTCACTAGAGGAAATACACAGATTACTATTAACATAAGGTAACACGTCAATTCCTCTACATTGAAAAACTTCCGCTTGTTGCAGAACAAGATTAGCAATTATTTTAGAGTAAAACTTTACCCTTGTTCGTTGCCCATGTATAGATCTTATTGGGAGAACTAAATCAATATCATTCGATAAAATTAGTTTTAAGCAAGATTACAGAGGAATGAAAAAATTTTGAAATTGTGTACATAGAAATAATGTAATCAGTGGAGTCACGTTATATCACCCACTAACAGGAGAGTCTATTAGATTGTTTCATAACTCAGATTGCAACTCTAATAATGTAATCTACTACATTAAATGGCCTAAAGGCAAGTTATATCTAGGCAAAACTGAGCGTAAGCTAAAAATTCGCATTTCAGAACATAAAAGTACCATTAGGAATCAGAATAAAAACAGTAGCCTAGCTGCACATTGGTTAGAGGCACGACATAGCATAGCCCAATTGCAGTTTTCCGTGATAGAGAGAGTTGCACAATATCCGGCCAAGGATCTGACCAGATCCCTGCTCCAAAGGGAAACATGCTGGATCAAAAGATTAGATACTCAGGATCCAAAATGTATGAATGAGAAAATTGACTATTCATGATAATGAAATTCATGTATTGACACTGTATTTGATCTCTGTGGTAATGCAACATCACGTTTGAACATGTCTCCATGAATTTAGAAGTGACAGTGTGTGTATTTGTTTTTACATTTTTTCTACTTTATTTTAATTTTATTTAAGTTGTGAGCACCGTTTGCCACTATTTCGATTTGAGTTGTCATTTTAGAAGTTGTAGCAGTGGAAGAATGAAGGTAATGTTGCACTTCAAGGCTCCTTGATGTCTGGTGTATAAGAGTGTAATTTTTGGGCTGTAGTTGTGCAGCTGAAAGATTTAGTAGTATTGACTTATGGTTTGGTGTTATTTCCGATGTTTATATGCAGGTGAAGTGAGATGAGTAGACTCTTCAAGATGGCGGCTGAATACCTGGTTGTAAGTCTGTCCTTTGTTTTCTAGTCAACACTCAGGCAATGCTTCCGGGAGTAGCAAGTTCAAATTCGCACTGGTAGAGACGAGTCGTTTAATCGTATTGACGCTGCTTGGAGAGTTTGTGAAAGAGTTCCGAGGACTATAGTCTAGCACGTTTTAGGTGAGAGCGCACCAGGAGTTCCTAATGGTTTGGATTGAGGAAGCTGTGTTGTTATTCTAAACATAGCGTATTATGTGTTGCCGAACGTTTCCTTATAAAAGCTGTCAGTCTGCTAAGGCGTTCTACACTGTACAGAAGTTTTGGGAAGGTATGTGTTGTCTCCAGTTAATCATTAATTGTTGAATAGATGTAGTGGCTCAGGGTGAGTGATGAGAGTTTGAAATGCTACAGCGCTGTGTTTTGTGATTTTAGATTCCAGTAGAGTGAAGGAACATTGCTCTCATTGTAAGTAGCGATTGGCCAAACCTTTGTAATTGGTTCAATTTATGGTGGAGGAGTCACAGAATTTATTTGAGGCTTTATTTTTTGTTATTTGAGTTTTTTTCAGTTTGAGCATGAATTTTGATTATTTTTAGTTTTCATAAGCATGCTGTCACAGGGAATAGTACAGCTGAAAACAAAGTTGTCCATGTATCTGCTTGCACAAAACACATGAATACATCTAAGTTGGTAACTACCATTAGTAACAGTGCGTAGTAGCAGGGTCTTAGTGACTCGTGTTAGGTTGGTCGATTTAGGCATGGTTTAGGCAAACGTGCCACCACTGTAGCACCTTTTAGTTAAAAATGTTTGAAAAATGTAAATAAAATTCAAGTCTTAGGGCCAGATGTAGGTAATTTTATTTTACCACCTCTTAAATACCGAATCATACCGATTCGGTATTTAAGAAGTGGTAAAATATAAGTACCGAGATGTAGGTAAATACAGATGTGCATTTACCGAATCGGTAAAAATCGGTATTTACCGATTCGGTAAATACCGACCGGTAATGCTCATTCATTCCTATGGGCTTTGAAGCCCATAGGAATGACTGGGCATTACCGATTCGGTAATTACCGAATCGGTAAATACTGAATTTCACAAGGGTGCAGGGGGTGTCACTTTGGCACCCTCTAGCACCCCCAAAACGGGTTCAGGTGCCATGTGGCAGGCATACCTGCCCTAAGGGCAGGTCTGCCTGTCATATGACACAGGTGTGCATGCACACATGTGCATGCACACCTGAATCGGTATTTTACCATCAAATAGGATTTGATGGTAAAATACCGATTTTTTAATGCTTGTGGGACTCAGAAGAGTCCCACCTACATATCAATTTTCCCGAATCGGTAAAAATACCGACTCGGTATTTTACAGAATCGGTAAATTTACCGATCGGTAAATTTACCGATTCTGTAAAATACAGGGCCCTACATCTCAAATTGCATTTACCGGTCGGTAACGGCCGAATTCGGCCGTTACCGACCGGTAAATGCCTACCTACATCTGGCCCTTAGTCCTTAAACAAAAGAAAAATTGGAGTGCTTCTCCTACTGATTGATTTACTGGTTTAGGTTGTTTTGTTTACCACTCATCCTCAAGATCCATATCTCTCAACCATTGAAGGGCCGCTACTGTAAAGGCCCCAGTTCATTCTATTCTCTGAGGCGATCTGTCCACGAGGGTGTCTGGTATGAGGTTGAAGTCCCCACCTATCAAGATGTCAGTGTCCGAGAATGTCATTTCCCTACCCATGGCATCCAGAAGGAAGGGTTCTTGATGGTCATTGGGGGCGTACACCGTGACTATTGTAAATGTGTAAGGCAAAACAAAGTGCAATAATTTTACCTGTCATCTCTGCATGCATTTGTATTACACAGCAAGGGAAAGTGTTTGGCCAAGAGGACCTCCACTCTGGCCCGTTTTTGAGGTCCTGAGGAGAAGAACTGGTGATCGAACCAGCGGGAATGCAGGTGATGCCAGTCCTTCATGACGAGATGGGTCTCTTAGATAAGGCAAATATTGTATTTGGATTTTTTCAGCATAGAGATAAGGGTTAGTTACTTCACTGGAGCATTGAGGCCACGAACATTGAGGCTAACTACTTCAATAATGATATGGAGTTGTCTGTCAAGCCCAGTCTACGAGGTGGAGTGGTAATTTCTAACGGTGTGTGTAATAGAGGTGTCCCTGATGTGGCCATAGGACTGCATCAACTTCAGTAGGAGTAACTAAGAGTGAGCAGTCGAGGGGTTGGGTATGGGGAAACAAGAAAATCAACTGAAAAATGGTGTTCCCTCTCCTAGGAACCAACATTTCCAAATGATGAGGGTCCATGTACCAGGTGGTCTGAAATCGCCGCAGCTAGATGTGGGTGAGAGTGGAAGCCCCACTGCATGCTACTTTCATGAATATCCTGCTGACGCGTCACTGCCAGGGCTAACCATTAGACAGTTCATTGCTGTGTCTGGAGGTGGGTGCTAGCAAATATTAGCTGTATCACTGGTCAGGGGGTTAGTCATTGTCAGGCTCTGATGCACTCCCCTATTGTTGAAGTTGTCACAGAAGCGCTGCTCGCTCTTTATGACTTTCAGATGCAGATGGCTTTACCGCAGATGTCTTGTTTTGACTTAGCAGTGAACCGAGATGAGGACCGGACCCCAGTATAGTGAGCCTTGTCCTCCGAGACGATCTCTAGTCCTAGGACAGATTGTGCCTCTTCGAGGGTACGGATTACATGAGTCTCCTTATTCCAGACAAATATAAGTGAGAAAAGATGCTCTCATCTGTTTCAAACCCCTTTCTCTCGGCAGGAAGGCTGTGTCTAGTCGCAGTGTTCTGCATCGCTGAAGTGTGAGTGGAGAAAGATCTTGGAAGATCCTGACTTTTGCACCTTCACAGTTGATGGTGTTCATGCCCCAGACACCTGCCATGAGGTTTTCCTTCTGCTTGTAGGAGTAAAAAGCAATTATAGAGTGGGTGGTATTGCTTTGTGCATTGTCTGTACACAAGCTTCAACAGATCTGAACTCTTATAGGATACCAGATCCATAAGTATCACCAACAGTTAGGGTAACCATTGTGTAAACAACCAGCTAAAGCAGGGAATGCAATAACAAGTGCTTTCGGGAAATGTACAGGCTCAATGTTTGCATGATAGCAGAGAAACCATATAAATAATTATTTTACAAATAGGCGAAAAATAGCCAGTAGAAATAAAAAATGACTGCAACAAATTATAACGGGCATTCAGTTGACGTCTCTGTTACAGTCTGGGCGCTGGTTAACAACATTATTGGTGAAACGAGACGAGTGAGACGGGAGGACGAGAGGACTTGACCTGCAACCCGTAACCCGCCGATGGCCCACAGCTCGCAGTTGCATTTTCTGCTGCAGTTTCTGTCACCGGCAGCCGTGCGGATCAAGTGGACACAGACCTGGTGTGGTTCCTCTCTCTTCATCTCTTGCATCAGCCTTAGCCACGGTTTCAACTTTTGGCGGCTCACGAGGCAGAGGGCACTGGTACTGGAGGACTGTGGATCCCCCTGGGCGTTGTGAAGGTAAGCGGCAAGTGCGGCTGCCATTAGGAGGTAGCCCCAATGAGTGTACACCCTTGGTGGTCCTGTGGGGCGGCCCGGCTAGGCTGGGGGCAGCCTGTGGGAAAACAACCCAGAGAGCCCTGCTTGCCCCCGGACGCCCCCCCTGACATCAGCCCGTTAACACCGTGCCTCACTGTCTCTTGCTTGTCGCTCCTGCACCCTCCTGCACTTTCTCCTGAGCTCACTCTCTCGCCCCCCAAAAAAAGCATGAATAGATTTTTTTTAAAGTGGGGGAGCAACACAGTCACTGTCAGGAATGACCACGGCCTCTCTGTGACCACTCCATAGCCATTTAGTAGACAGCAACACAAGCAACTCATAAGCAACACAAGCAACACTAATATTACAAAAGCTATATAGCACCAACCTGTTAACCAACCAAAAAAGCAATCGAGCATTCACAAGTGTGCTAAGTGTGCTTGAATGTAAGCTAGGGAATAAGGAAAAATATAAAAACAAGGCAAGCACAAAGCAAGCAAAAACAATAAAGAGCAAGGAAAAGAGCAAAAGCAAGGGAGAAAAAAAAATCTATCCAGGAAAAGAATTAAATCACCCTCAGACTCCGACTCTGACCCTTACCGAGTCCTGTCTAGCCCAGTTCCATCTAAGCAAGCTTAGACTGGACTGGCCCCTACACTAGACCAGCAGAATTAGACCAGGGCTTCCGCTCCATCAGGGCATCAGGGCATTAGCAGGGCACCATCTAGTGTCCATAACCCATCAGGTTGGTGATAACTAGTCCGGCATGAGGTCAGGGAGAACGAGAGGTGGAGATAAAAAAGATTAAAAAACTCAAGCAAAATCCCAAAAAGGAAAAGGAGGGTCGTTTGGGCATGGATCTTACATTCAAATCAACTGGAACAAAGTCAGAGGCATTGAATTCCTTACAGCCAGAGATATTAAAAAAGAAGAGCCGCTTAAGCATGAACTTTCAAATACAATAACTGCAACAATTACTGCAACCGCCACAAAATATGTCACAGAGTCCGCGCCACATGCTGACCACGAAGGAAACAAGAAAGTCAATCATCGGCATTGGCCAGGCATAACTCATGCCCAAATAGCAGCAAGCTGGCGCTGATTACAGACTTCTTAAAAGTATGCAGTAAAATCTCCACTGATAATAACCAGGACTACATGGATCACAATGTCCCAAAAGACCTCAAACCAAATAACAACACCACAGACTTCCAAAGTGAACACAACAAGTACTTCCCTCATGATAGTTGTAATAACAAAAGGAAAAGACACCAGGACTTGGGACCAGACACTCCTCATGCCTTAGGCTAGCAATTAACAACTCAGAAGCTATTAACGCCTAAAGTTCCTCACTCTCCGGAAATCTGCCAAAGACATAATCACCAAGTAATTGAGGCATTAGTTCACAGTCACACGCCCCCTTCAGATACACTATAGAAAAACAAAGTGGTCCTAGACACAATTTATCTAGTACATTTCAATGCAATATTTATTTTTGCATGTAAGTAATCTTTGTAGGATTCAATCCTGAAAGAAAAAAGAACAACAACAAGCCAAATGTGTATGCAGTCTTAGCAAAAAAAATATATATACCCAGAACAGATATTACAACACTGAGTTTTGTATGGTAATATAAATTCGCATTTTATTTCAAATTAGTATATACATATTTATAAAAAACAGGAATAGGGGAGTTCTGCCAGTGCAGTAGAAAGTGCAAAAAGGTGTGCTCAAGTGAGACAAAGAGAAATGAGAAAAAGAAAATTCATACAGTTAAAACAAAGGCTAAGGTTCTATTCCCTTAGTGTTGAGCCTGCCCCACGTATATTACTCATACGATTTCGTTATAGTATTTCAAAAGGTGGGGGAAGGGGTGCAGGCATCAGAAAAGGTGGGGATCATCGACGTTTCGACCCTAGCGCTGTTGAGGTAGGATCAACACCTCAGCTACGGGTCTTCCTCACTACGGACAGAGGGTGGGGGGGGGAAACCTAGGAGAAACCATATAGTGAATCAAACAACTGATATCTAACATTGTATTCAAAAGATAAGAGAGAGCCAGTCAAGGGGTTGGGTACATTACCTAGACTGCAGGGAGACAGCGCCCCAACAATGAGGGTAGCTACCTAAAGACACAAAACACATGGCTCAGTGCCTATAACTAGATACTGGCACACCAGTTATATCACATGCACCATAAAAACTTCAGTTCATTTCCAAAAGGACATAAGCACTCACCAATTAATGGTGTGCTCCAATATTCCAAAGTTTAACATCTGATATATCACTCAACCTTGACTGGAGAGGTCATACGGGAATGTATCCAATTCACTAAGAACAAAAAACACATAAGGACACAATGATTATCATGCCCTATATACACCACAAACGAACTCAGATTTGACATAAACACAGGGTATTAAAATACACCTAAATTAAAGGAAAATACTCACCCAAAGGTGATGCTCGAATATTGGCAACCCAACAGGGAGCAATATGCAATATTAATTTTTGCAAGCGTAACCAAAAACGCCAATCTTTTAATTCCAAGGCGTGGTGTTGCAAAATTTAAACCAACATGAACTAATTAGCCGTGGTACAAACACTATCGGTAACTAAAAACAATAGCCTCAGTGCTCTCCGCACAAAACCAAAGCCTCCTACCTGTACTTAATACACGAGACCTCCTAAACGGGTGCCATCGCATCAGACAACCTGAGGGCAGTGGCGTTGTGAAAGATATACGCCAGAAGCGTGGCGTGCACGCTTCCAAGAGACGTGCAGCGCGCACCGCAGCGTCAAAGTAAAAGTCAAAAGTCCTCACGGGGGAGCGTCTGGTATCCGGTCTTCAAACTTAGAGTCCCTGATCACCGAAGGCGATTATATTTACACGGCAAGAAAAGTGCTCGAGATTTATTAGCGTGTGACATAGATTAAAAAACAGAAGCATGTTCAGGGAGAAATTTTTAACAATTTAAATACTGCAAAAGAAAAGGATAACAATGACATAATACGTTCACAGCGTAACATCCCTCTCGGTCTGTGTTAAAAATAGGTAATTAAAAAATGACATATTACAACAGGCTCGCAAAATACAATAGCACGATAAGTTATTATGTATATTTAGAGAATGTATGGCCACAAGATACATCTATCACATTAATCCTGAGCAAAGAATGCGTTAGATAAGATGAATCACATTATATCAAACAAACACAATATACATAATCAAGGCCCACTTTTTTGTTAAAGATACAGGTAAGTGTGTAACATGACTTTATCTCAACCATTGTATATCGAGGCCATTTGTCTGGTGGCCTCCTCATACTCATTGAGACCCCTGTTGACTGTGTCAAAAATATGCATCCATTTACATTCTCGGTGCTTAGGATGCTTGCAATATTGCCTCCCCGTGGGTTTCTGGTAACCTTCTCGATTACCCACCATTTAAGACTCTCAGGGGAGTGGTCAAATTTCACAAAGTGTTCCACCAGGGGTGCCCTCTGGACTTTGCAGCGAACGCGACTGCAATGCTGCAGAATGCGTGTTTTAACTTGCTGCACCGTCTGGCCTATATACATAAAGTCACACGGGCAGAGGATAGCATAAATCACTCCCATTGAATTGCAATTGGTATGATGTTGTAACACATGGCTTCTTTCATTGTATGAAAATTTTTTCAACTCCACCACCATTGTACAGGCCTTACAGGACCCACATTTATGATGACCTTCTATGGGCGCCATATTCCACAATGTGGTCTGGGTGTCCATACTTCTTTTTGGGAGGAATGATTGGACCACAAAGTCCCTTACACACCTACCCTTGCAGAATGCGTGCATCGGGGGTTCGGGCATGTCAATTTCTTCTGCCACAAGGTGCCAGTGGTTATTGATAACCTGCTTTATCTCTGTACTGCGGGTGTTAAAAGTTTTAACACATGTCATGCTTTCATTACTTTTGGGTTTTGCTGGTTTCGGTTCAAGAAGGTGTTCTCAATGGCAGAACCATGCTCTTTTTTTCGCTTTTTTAAGGAGGCTCTTAGGGTATCCTCTCTCTAATAATCGTTCAGTGAGGATGGCTGCCTCTGTAAAGAAGATAATTTTCCTACTACAGTTTCTGTGCAACCTCAGGAACTGCCCATAAGTGAGGTTATCCCTGAGGTTGCGAGGATGGTGGCTGGAGTATCTAAGCAATGTGTTTTTTTCAATGGACTTTCTAAAAAGGGTGGTATGCAATTTGCCGTCCTCCTCCTTAATAGTAATGTCTAAGAAATTAATCTCCTTGTTACTTTAATCTAGGGAAAACTGAATTTGTCTATTCCTGTTATTGAGCCACACATGAAATGACGTAAACTGTTCATTATTACCGTTCCATATCAAAAGAACGTCGTCGATATAGCGACGCCAGAGTCTGATGTTGGCACGGTATGGGTTACAATCATTGAGGACATGTTCATGTTCAAAAGCATCCATGTATATTATTGCCAGATCAGGGGCAAAACTCGCCCCCATGGCTACTCCACTGGTCTGTACGTAATGATCACCCTTAAAATAGAAAAAGTTTTTACACATGGCAATGTCAAGAAGATCTATTAGGAAACTAGTGGGGATTCTGTGTGGTCTAGGCCTTTCATCTAGAACTCTATTTATAACATCAAGAGCTGCTCCCTGAGAGATGTTACTATAAAGGGATGTTGTATCCATTGTCACTAACAAATCCTGATCCTGATTAAAACATTGTTGATCAACTAGTTTTATCGCCTGCATAGTGTCTCTTAAGGAGCTTGTAGTTTCTTCAGCAATGGGTTTGATAAAAACATCAATGAACTTGCAAAGAGGCTCAAGTACAGAGCCACACCTGGATATGATGGGTCTACCAGGGGGGTTGTTAAGCCGCTTATGCCCTTTCGGTAATGTGTATATTGTAGGCAGTCTAGGGTGAGAGTTGTTAAGATACTCAAACACCTCAGTACAGCAGTACAGGAGGGGTAATGTACCCCTCCTGTACTGCTGTCTCAGTAATAGCCTTTATAGATGCTGCAATCTCTCTTGTTGGATCCGTGGGCAGTTTCTTGTAATTCCCTTCAACTGCTAGCTGAGTGATAATTTCAGCCTTATAATCCTCCCTATTTTGGATTATAATTGCTCCCCCCTTATCGGCGGGTTTAATTAAAATTCCTGAATTCGTTTTTAAAGCCTCAAGAGCCTGTCGTTCCTGTCTAGTTATGTTATACTTAGTGCATTTCCTTTCTTTCAGAAGTTTATTGGCATCCCTTATGACCATTTGTTCATACGCCAAAATCTTTTGAGGCATTATTTGTGAGGGTGGTGTAAAAGTGGAAGGAGGTCGAAGACCAGTATTACTAAACACAGGCTGATAGCTGATACGGAATTTTGTTAAAGTAGTGTTTCAATCTGACCTTACGGAAGAACTGGTGAAGTTCAATCCTGAAGTTGAATGTATTAAGTAGACTTGTAGGTACAAAAGGTAAACCCTTACCAAGTATTTTCTCTTCTTCACTAGTCAGGTTATAGTTGTAAAGAGTAATGAAAGGGCTCACTGATGTAGTCTGAATCTGTGGGTTCACCACCTGTAGTGTTGTCTGAGTGTCCGAATGTCCCTGTGCATCTCCTGGCTGAACTGGACCTGTTTGGCCGGCCAGGCCCTGCCCTGGTTCCAAGCTGGTTGGGCTCGACCCCTGGGTCGCCCCCAGGGTCGGCCTCTGCCTCGTGAATCTGTCCATGGATCCTGTTCTAAGAAATCAGTTTGGTACTCCTGTTGGGCAGCACTACTTGTACCAGGCTGTTCACGCTCAGAACCACTACTGCTGACAGAGGAGCTCGAGAAAGTATGGAGTTTGGAGTTGAAGAAATGTTCATAAAATGAAAGAAGCCATGTGCTAAAACATCATACCAATTGCAATTCAATGGGAGTGATGTATGCTATCCTCTGCCCGTGTGGCTTTATGTATATAGGCCAGACGGTGCAGAAAGTTAAAACACGCATTCTGCAGCATTGCAGTCACGTTCGCTGCAAAGTCCAGGGGGCACCCCTTGTGGAACACTTTGTGAAATTTGACCACTCCCCTGAGAGTATTAAATGGTGGGTAATCGAGAAGGTTATCAGAAACCCACGGGGAGGCAATTTTGCAAGCATCCCAAGCACCCGAGAATGTAAATGGATGCATATTTTTGACACATTCAACAGGGGTCTCAATGAGTATGAGGAGGTCACCAGACAAATGGGCTCGCTATACAATGGTTGAGATAAAGTCATGTTACACACTTACCTGTATCTTTAACAAAAAAGTGGGCCTTGATTATGTATATTGTGTTTGTTTGATATAATGTGATTCATCTTATTTAACGCATTCTTTGCCCAGGATTAATGTGATAGATGTATCATGGCGCCATACATTCTCTAAATATACATAATAACTTATCGTCCTATTGTATTTTGCGAGCATGTTGTGATAGCGCCAAGACACCCACGGGTATAAGTTGCGCTTTATACATTTTAAAAATAAATAAATAAATATGTCATTTTTTAATTACCTATGACTGTATTTTTACACACAGACCGAGAGGGATGTTACGCTGTGAACATATTATGTCATTGTTATCCTTTTCTTTTGCAGTATTTAAATTGTTAATAATTCCTCTCTGAACATGCTTCTGTTTTTTAATCTATGTCACACGCTAATAAATTTCAAGCACTTTTCTTGCCCTGTAAATATAATCGCCTTCGGTGATCAGGGACTCTAAGTTTGAAGCCCGGGTAGCAGACGCTCCCCCGTGAGGACTTTTGACTTTTACTTTGACACTGCGGTGTGCGCTGCACGTCTCTTGGAAGCGTGCACGCCACGCTTCTAGCGTATATCTTTCACAACGCCACTGCCCTCAGGTTGTCTGATGCGATGGCACCCGTTTAGGAGGTCGCGTGTATTAAGTACAGGTAGGAGGCTTTGGTTTTGTGCGGAGAGCACTGAGGCTATTGTTTTTAGTTACCGATAGTGTTTGTACCACGGCTAATTAGTTCATGTTGGTTTAAATTTTGCAGGACCACGCCTTGGAATTAAAGGTTTGGCGTTTTTGGTTACGCTTGCAAAAATTAATATTGCATATTGCTCCCTGTTGGGTTGCCAATATTCGAGCATTTCCTTTGGGTGAGTGTTTTCCTTTAATTTAGGTGTTTTTTAATACCCTGTGTTTATGTCAAATCTGAGTTTGTTTGTGGTGTATGTAGGGCATGATAATCATTGTGTCCTTATGTGTTTTTTGTTCTTAGTGAATTGGATTCTGTTGGACCTGGACCTTTTAGCAGGTTCACCCCTAAACTTTTAGCTTTTTCCTAGCCTGTTTCTGGAACTTGGTGTTGGTGATTTTAGGCCTCTGCGCACTTTTTCACTGTGGTACAGTGTAAAGTGCGCGAGCTCTCTGTGTATGTGTGGTGAGTGACCTGCCCTCCCATAGGAATTAATGGGGAATATGTATGCCCATGGTAGTTCCTGATGTGTGGGGAGTGCAGGGTCGAGTTTGATATGTGCGAACTCGTGAGATTGAATGCTGCGTAATGGTGTGTCTAGTCTAGAAGTGCCACTTTGAGAGGTTGGCATATTTGTGTAATTTTGCCTGGCGTGTGATTGGCTGGTGAGCCTGGCCCAGAGTGCCTGGGCCTGCTTGTGGATTGACTGTCTGGTTTGAGGGTGACAGGGGCTGCAGAGCCCCCAGGAGGTTGTCTGAGTCAGCCCGTGGATGAAAGGCAGCATCTGCTGCCAGGGAAGTGGGAGGAGATAGCACCTGATAGTGAATGAGGCTGTGCCTGCCTGCCACAATGCTGGCTCCCACTCCCCGCTGGGCGACTGTCACCTCTGTCCCTGATACTGAAAGGACTTCCCTATAACCAGTTCTAGCTGGTTCTCACACTGCCTGCACAAAGACTTCAAATACTTTTCTGTGTATAAGAAGGGGCTGTGTCCCCTTCCAAAATGTTCTTGTTTTTCTAACTTGAATCTGCCAGGGGCGTGCTGCTGCTTGGGCTCAGGGGAATCCCTGGGCCCTGCCCAGCCCCTGGACATCTGATGGACTTTCCTGGGTGCCTGGAGGACTTCTGGGGGACCCCTCTGCCTTGCCTGGGCTGATGGGGGGGACATTGCTTTGCCCCTTGAAATCTCTGGGACCTTTGGCAGCATGGAGAAGCTGCATTTTCCTTCAAGAGACCTTTTTTCTTGCCTTTACCCAGGCTTGTTGAAGCCTAAGCGCTTGGGAGCACTTGATTGGTATTTATAGCGCCTGGGAGCGCTGTATATTACTTATAGCGCTGGGAGAGCGCTTTATTTGAACCCATTGCGAGCGTGTCGCCCTCACGCATTTTGCGTGAGGTTTGGCAGGTGCCTACCCTGCGACTTTGCCCATTTATTTAATTATTTAGCGAGTGCCCACCTCGCTTCTATGTTTATTTTTAACTTCGAGGGTGCCCACCCCTCGTTATTGCCTCCGTTTGGGCACCGCCGCAGCCCGGAGGAAACACAGGAAGATGATGTCCGGCCCGCCGCCTGGTTGTGGGCGGGGCCGGGAGGACGTTGTTTCCGCTTCCCCCTGCCTTGGGGAAGCCATGCGGTGTCCGGCCGGTCTTCCGTGAGGAGAGGGAGACCGGAGATGCTGGCCTGTTGAGGAGGTGCCGGTGAGCTGACTGCGGGGCTCCCATGCGGAGGGGAGAGCCCCGCGATTGCGGCGAGAGGAAGCTGCGCGGCCCCGGAGACCGAGGAGAGAAGCGGCAGAAGGTGCAGGCGGGGATCCGTGTGCGAAGGAGAGCCCCGCCGCCCGTGAAGAGCCGAGCAGTGTCCCGAACCGCCCAGTGAGTAAAGAGGGCTGGTGGGGGCTGCACGAGTGCCGCTCCAGCAGAGGGGCCACTGTTTGCAGAGTCCCCAGTGGGGGACTCCGACGATCGGGGCAGTTTGGTGATCAAGCCCCGAGAGGCTCCGGGCCCAGATTGTGTTTAGAGCCACGGAGGTTTCGGGGCACATCGTTATTTAGAGCCCAGTGAGGCTCTTGAGGGCAGTTGTATTTACGAGCTGGTGAGAGGCTTGTGGGGGCATTTCTTTGTGTAGAGCCTTAAGAAGGCTCTGGGGGACATTTTTAGTTAGAAGGGGCGCCGGGGCACATTGCCGGTGCCCGCCCCCTCCTGCCTGCAAGTGCCATGGTTTTCAGAGCCTGAGGGCTCCATGGTGCATATATAGTTCCAGAGCCTGTGTGGCTCCAGCAGTGGTTGCAGTTTGCGCCTAAGGGTCAGTGAGGGCCCTGTCGCAGTTTTTCTCCAGCTGCCCAGCAATTAGTGGGCAGCTGCACCGTTTAGGCACAAGATGGAGAGTGAGTCCCTGAGAGGGACAGAGATGGCACAGAGGTGCCCGGCCAGTCACAGCTGCGCAGCACTTAGTGCCAGCTGCAGCGTTTAGGCCCCTGGTGAGTGTTCCCAGGTGCCCAGCAAGTAGTGGGCACCTGCACCGTTTAGGCCCCTGACATTGAGACACAGGGCGTCTTAGCCCCAACAAGGCCAGTTGGCCTAGGGACTGCCACAGGTGGTGGCTTATGTAGGTTTTGCGCAATTGTATGGTTATTGCACCTCTGAATGTGTTTTCTTGCATCATGTGTTATTCCTGCACCTCTGAATGTTTTAGGCATCATGTGTCTTCTTGCGCTGCAGCTCTGAATGTATTTTATTGCATCATGTGCTTTGTTCTTAACACCGCTGAATGTGTAGGTTTATGCATCATGTGTTTCCCTTTACTACTCCTCTGAATGTATATTTATGCATCATGGGTAATGTGTTGTGCTTATAACCCTAAATGCTGTGTGATACTTAGGTGGTTGTTCTTTTTGATACAGGTGGTCCTAGTGAGGTCCTGGTCCCCTGCGTGACATTCTCCTAAGGTGGTTAGGGTTGCGTAGGTGGTACTTACCTGTTCCCAGTAGTTACTGGATGTGATTTATAACTGTTATTTTGTTTTATATCTTATTTTCTATGATCTACAAAGTACTATTTCTAAATGTGTTGATTCTGACAGTGACCCATGTGGCCCTGTCTTGTAAATAATCCCTTATGAATATTGCCCGTGCCAGTTGGCACAATGTACATGTGTGATTTTTATCTGATGTGTTTTGACAATACAAAAGTTATTTTCATATAACCTTGTGTGGAGTTCCTTTTGTGGTGTGCCTAGGATGTTGTTGCTGTTGTGTGCTGGCGGAAATGCTTTACACATTGCCTCCGAGTTTAGCCTTACCAAGCTACCAAGGGGGTGAGCAGGGGTTATCTTGGCGTGTGACTTCCTTGCCCTGACTAGAATGGTGGTTTCTGCCTGGCTTTGGCGTCAGCCTTAGCCTACCAGAAATAGCCAGTTCTAACAGATACATTCCCTTATGACCTCTCCAGTCAAGGTTGAGTGATATATCAGATGTTAAACTTTGGAATATTGGAGCTCACCATTAATTGGTGAGTGCTTATGTCCTTTTGGAAATGCACTGAAGTTTTTATGGTGCATGTGATATAACTTGAGTGCCAGTATTTAGTCATAGGCACTAAGCCATGTGTTTTGTGTCTATAGGTAGCTACCCTCATTGTTGGGGCGCTGTCTCCCTGCAGTCTAGGTAATGTACCCAACCCCTTGACTGGGTCTCTCTTAACTGGGTCTCCCCTTGACTGGGTCTCTCTTATCTTTTGAATACAATGTTAGATATCAGTTGTTTGATTCTCTATATGGTTTCTCCCAGGTTTTTGCCCCCCACCCTCTGTCCGCCCTGAGGAAGACCCGTAGCTGAGGTGTTGATCCTCCCTCAACAATGCTAGGGTCGAAAAGTCAATGATCCCCACCTTTTCTGATGCCTGCACCCCTTCCCCTGCCTTTTGAAATACTATAACGAAATTGTATGAGTAATATACGTGAGGTAGGCTCAACACTAAGGGAATAGAACCTTAGCCTTTGGTTTAACCGCTTGAATTTTCTTTTTCTCATTTCTCTTTGTCTCACTTGAGCACACCTTTTTGCACTTTCTACTGCACTGGCAGAACTCCCCTATTCCTTTTTTTTATAAATATGTATATACTAATATGAAATAAAATGCGAATTTATATTGCCATACAAAACTCAGTGTTGTAATATCTGTTCTGGGTATATATATATTTTTTGCTAAGACTGCATACACATTTGGCTTGTTGTTCTTTTTTCTTTCAGGATTGAATCCTACAAAGATTACTTAGATGCATAAATGAATATTGCATTGAAATGTACTAGATAAATTGTGTTTAGGACCACTTTGTTTTTCTATACTGTACGATACCCAGGTCCTTTGACTCTTTCTGGGCCATACCCCATTTTCTTAATGGTTACTTGTGCAGGGATTCCTGCGAGGGTTTGTTTTGTGGTTTAATTTGTTGTGAATTTTTTTCTTTTGTTAATTTTTTCCTATTTATCTCATTTGGCATCACTTCACTGATTTTGAGACATATCGGATATGTCTGATAAGGAAACACTAGCATATAGTGATGAGTACATTGATAGATTGCTGCTTGCGCAAGGTAGTGGTAGTTTTCCTGGGGCGTACAACTCCCATCATCGACCTAACTCTTCCGTCCCACCCGCCACCCTTTTCCCGCCGTTTTTTGACCGTAAATCGGTCTCTTCCCCGCCTACCCTTCCGCCGCCCACCCCCCAGCTGACCCCCTCCTCCCCCAGCTACCCCATAAATGGCGGCCGCTGCGAGGCCGTGCAGTGGACGCGCGCAGCGGGCGCGCCGCTGGCACGCCGGAGGCCGCGTCCAGCGCCACAACCCCTGGCCCCCGTGACCCCCACACCCCCGCCGGATCAACGACACCACCACCCTCACCGCCCTCAACCGCGGACGCACACCGGGTTGCTGCCGCGCCACCCCGAAGCGAGCCCACGGACCTTTCTCCTGCCGCAACTGCCGTTTCACCTGCCTACGAACACCCAACGCACCCAACAAGAACAACTCCCCCAGAAACAAACTCGAATGTATCCTGATCAACACCCGATCCGTCCACAGGCACGCCATCGAAATATGGAACCTCATCGACTCCACAACCCCGGACATCGCCTTCCTCACCGAGACATGGATGAACCCCTCCTCGGCATCCGACACCGCCATAGCCATCCCCGACGGCTACAAAATCATCAGGAGAGACCGCACTAACCACACCGGAGGAGGCATCGCCATCGTCCACAAGAGCTTCATCCGCATAATGACCAACCCCGACAACACGCTTCCCGACGCCGAACACCTCCACTTCTCAATCCACAGCGACCCCAAGACCACCCTTAGAGGCACCCTCATCTACAGACCACCGGGACCTCGCACAAAATTCAGCGAAGACATCGCAGACTTCATCAGCCCACACTCACTCCCCTCCTCAACTTCCACCTGGAGAACCACGCCGACAACAATACCACCACCCTACTGGACAACCTCGCCAACCTCGGACTGAAACAGCTGGTCAACACCCCCACCCACTACGCCGGACACACACTCGACCCGATCTTCTCCTCCAGCAAACACATCTCCTTCAGCCACACCACCAAACTATCCTGGACGGACCACAGCTGAGTCCACTTCAGCCTAAAAAAAAACGCCGTACACCACCACGCCCAACAACCACCAAGAAGACAATGGAACCGAGTCACCACCGAACAACTCACCACAGCCCTCTCCCAGAACCCACCCACCAGCACCGCAGACCCCAACGAAGCGGCCTCCAACCTCACGAACTGGATCTCAGACTGCGCCAACCTCCTGGCCCCCCTGAAGACCCAGGTACACAAAGACAACCACAAGAAAAACTCCTGTTTCACCCCCACCCTCAAGGACTCCAAAAAAGAATGTTGCACCCACGAAAAAACCTGGCGCCTCAATCAGACCGACGAGAACATGTCTGCTCTCAAGAACGCCACCCGCAAACACCACCAACTCCTCCGCGCAGCAAGAAAATCATCCTTCAAAGACAGGCTCGAAAACAACGCCCACAATAGCAAGGAACTATTCGGCATCGTCAGGGAACTCTCTAACCCCGATGCTGAAAACAACGCCATCCCCCCCTCTCAGGATCTCTGCGACTCCCTCGCGGCTTTCTTTCACCACAAGGTCACCGATATTTACAACAGCCTCTCCACATCCAACACGAACCCACCTCTGGAATCCGACACTGACAACACCACCATCCACACCTTGAACCCAACCACCACCGAGGAAACCACCCGCATAATGAACTCCATCCACTCAGGATCCCCATCCGACCCATGCCCGCACCACATTTTCAACAAAGCCAACAACATCATCGCACCCCACCTACGAGACGTCATCAACGCATCACTCACCACCGCCACCTTCCCCGAAAACTGGAAACACGCCAAACTCAACGCCCTCCTAAAGAAACCTACAGCTGACCCCACCGAACTCAAAAACTTCCGGCCCATCTCGCTCCTCCCATTCCCCGCCAAAGTGATTGAGAAGATCATCAACACTCAACTCACCACCGCCCTAGAATCCAACGACTCACTCGACCCCTCACAGTTCGGTTTCAGAGCTAACCACAGCACCGAGACCGCCCTCATCGCAGCCACAGACGACATCAGATCCCTGACAGACAAGGGAGAGACCGTGGCACTCATACTCCTGGACCTCTCCGCAGCCTTCGACACGGTATGCCACCGTACTCTAATACGGCGCCTCAACAACACCGGCATCCGAGGCAAGGCCCTGGAATGGATCACTTCCTTCCTCTCCGGAAGAACACAGAGAGTCCGACTCCCCCCTTTCAGATCTACAGCTACTGAAGTCATCTGCGGCGTCCCACAAGGATCCTCCCTCAGCCCCACCCTCTTCAACATTTACATGACCCCCCTGACGAACATCGCACGCAAACACGGACTCAACATCATATCCTACGCCGACGACACTCAGCTCATCCTCTCCCTCACCAACAACCCCACCTCAGCAAGAACCAGACTACACGAAGGCATGAAGGAAGTAGCGGACTGGATGACAGACAGATGGCTTAAACTCAACACCGATAAGACGGAGGTCCTAATCCTCGGCCCTACTCCCACCGCCTGGGACGAATCCTGGTGGCCCCCCGCCCTGGGCAGCACTCCCCAACCCACCGACCACGCCCGCAACCTCGGCTTTATCCTGGACTCGTCCCTCTCCATGAACAGACAGGTCAACGCGGTGACATCGGCATGCTTCAACACCCTCCGCATGCTCCGCAAAATCTTCCCCTGGATCCCCACCGACACCAGGAAGACCGTCACCCACGCCCTCGTCACCGGCCGCATGGACTATGGGAACACTCTGTACGCCGGCATCACTACCAAGCTACAGAAGAAACTTCAACGAATCCAGAACGCAGCCGCACGACTCATCCTGAACATCCCCCGCCACCACCACATCTCCGGACACCTGAAGAAACTTCACTGGCTCCCAGTCAGCAAGAGGATCACCTTCAGGCTCCTCACCCACGCACACAAAGCCCTTCACAACCTCGGACCAAAACTCATCAACCACCGCCTCTCCTTCTACTGTCCTCCTCGCACCCTGCGCTGACAGGACAAGCCCTGGCAGCCGTGCCCTGCATCCGCAGGGCCACCGCCGGGGGCAGGTCCTTCTCCTACCTGGCAGCGAAGACCTGGAACTCTCTTCCCAGCCACCTGCGCACCACACAGGACCACCTCTCCTTCAGAAGGCTGCTCAAGACCTGGCTTTTTGAGCACTGACCCCCCTCCCGCCCCCCCCCCAGCGCCTTGAGACCCCCACGGGTGAGTAGCGCGCTTTACAAATGCAAATGATTGATTGATTGATTGAATGATAAGGTTAACAAACTAGAGAGATTAGAGAAGAAGCTTATTAGGACTAGATTACATGGCCATGTCCTAACACAATACCTACAAGCAAATATAATACCTGTAGGTTTGCAGGTTCAGAATGAGCCTGCAATTTTTGTAGATAACCCGAAGTTCAATGGGAATTTCAGTTTCATTTTAAACACGTGTTCCAGGCACTGGATGGTGCTTGGGATTGAAAGTGCCCTTGAAGAGGTCGATCGTCTCATCAAAGAAATTGCTGACCTCAGGAAGGAGATTATAGAGGACAAAGCACTAAACAAAGCTAAAGAAGCACTTGAGCACTTAGAAAGAACACTAAAGGATTTTGACACATTCACTCAGTCCACCAAACTAGACAAACTTGCCAAAGATCTGAAATTCTTTGATAAAAAAATCAGTCTACCCCTACCTAGCGGAGGGCTAATACAATCAAGAGTCCCAAGGGAGGTACCCTACTAGGGGCCGAGGAGGGTACAGAAAGTACCACACTTTCTCGAACTCCTCTGTCAGTAGTGGTTCACGAGGCAGAGGCCGACCCTGGGGGCGACCCAGGGGTCGAGGCCAACCAGCTTGGAACCAGGGCAGGGCCAGACCGGCCAAACAGGCCCAGTTCGGCCAGGAGATGCACGGGGACGTTTGGACATGCAGACAACACTACAGGTGGTGAACCCACAGATTCAGACTACATCAGTGAGCCCTTTGATTAATCTTTCCAACTATAACCTAACTAGTGAAGAAGAGAAAATACTTGGTAAGGGTTTATCTTTTGTACCTACAAGTCTACCTAATACATTCAACCTCAGGATTGAACTTCACCAGTTCTTCCGTAAGGTCAGATTGAAACACTACTTTAACAAAATTCCGTATCAGCCTGTGTTTAGTAATACTGGGCTTCGACTTCCTTCCACTTTTACACCACCCTCACAAATGATGCCTCAAAAGATTTTGGCGTATGAACAAGTGGTCATAAGGGATGTCAATAAACTTCTGACAGAAAGGAAATACACTAAGTATACCATAACTAGACAGGAACGACAGGCTCTTGAGGCTTTAAAAACCAATTCAGGAATTGTAATTAAACCCGCCGATAAGGGGGGAGCAATTGTAATCCAGAATCGGGAGGATTATATCAATCAATCAATCAATCATGGCATTTATATCGCGCACTACTCACCCGGAAGGGTCTCAAGGCGCGTGGGGAGGGGGGTCTGCTACTGCTCGAACAGCCAGGTCTTGAGCTGTTTCCTGAAGGCGAGGTGGTCCTGGGTCAGCCGCAGGTGGACGGGCAGGGAGTTCCATGTCTTCGCCGCTAGGTAGGAAAAGGATCTTCCTCAGGCGGTGGCTCTCTGGATGCGAGGCACGACGGCGAGGGCGAGGTTCGCCGATCGCAGCTGGCGGGTGGGCGTGTAGAAGGTCAGGTGGTTGTTGAGGTACCTAGGGCCCAGGTCGTGGAGGGATTTGTGTGCGTGGGTGAGGAGTCTGAACGTGATCCTCTTGTTGACAGGGAGCCAGTGTAGGTCTCTCAGGTGGCTCGAGATGTGGCTGCGTCGGGGGACGTCCAGGATGAGTCGGGCGGAGGCATTCTGGATGCGCTGGAGTCTCTTCTGAAGCTTGGCTGTTGTTCCAGCGTAGAGGGTGTTCCCATAGTCCAGTCTGCTATAAGGCTGAAATTATCACTCAGCTAGCAGTTGAAGGGAATTACAAGAAACTGCCCACGGATCCAACAAGAGAGATTGCAGCATCTATAAAGGCTATTACTGAGACAGCAGTACAGGAGGGGTACATTACCCCTCCTGTACTGCTGTACTGAGGTGTTTGAGTATCTTAACAACTCTCACCCTAGACTGCCTACAATATACACATTACCGAAAGGGCATTAGCGGCTTAACAACCCCCCTGGTAGACCCATCATATCCGGGTGTGGTTCTGTACTTGAGCTTCTGTGCAAGTCCATTGATGTTTTTATCAAACCCATTGCTGAAGAAACTACAAGCTACTTAAGAGACACTATGCAGGCGATAAAACTAGTTGATGAACAATGTTTTAATCGGGATCAGGATTTGTTAGTGACAATGGATATAACATCCCTTTATACTAACATCTCTCAGGGAGCAACTCTTGATGTGATAAATAGAGTTCTAGATGAAAGGCCTAGACCACACAGAATCCCCACTAGTTTCCTAATAGATCTTCTTGACATTGCCATGTGTAAAAACTTTTTCTATTTTGAGGGTGATCATTATGTACAGACCAGTGGAGTAGCCATGGGGGTGAGTTTTGCCCCTGATCTGGCATTAATATACATGGATGCTTTTGAACATGAACATGTCCTCAATGATTGTAACCCATACCGTGCCAACATCAGACTCTGGCGTCGCTATATCGACGACGTTCTGTTGATATGGAACGGTAATAATGAACAGCTTACGTCATTTCATGTGTGGCTCAATAACAGGAATAGACAAATTCAGTTTTCCCTAGATTACAGTAACAAGGAGATTAATTTCTTAGACATTACTATTAAGGAGGAGGACGGCAAATTGCATACCACCCTTTTTAGAAAGTCCATTGAAAAAAACACATTGCTTAGGTACTCCAGCCACCATCCTCGCAACCTCAGGGATAACCTCCCTTATGGGCAGTTCCTGAGGTTGCGCAGGAACTGTAGTAGAAAAATGGATTTTCTATCTATCTATCTATCTATCTATCTATCTATCTATCTATCTATCTATCTATCTATCTATCTATCTATCTATCTATCTATCTATCTATCTATCTATCTATCTATCTGTCTGTCTGTCTGTCTGTCTGTCTGTCTGTCTGTCTGTCTGTCTGTCTCCATTAACAAAAATATACAGCATATTTAAGACTTTTGACGGGCGAGAGAAAAATAATCCAATAACTCAGGCTTCTCAAACAATGAACACCACACCAACAGTATGGGGGGAAAATTACTGAAGTCAGCACATTTTGCCCTCAGGAGGCCACTATCACCAAGCCACCCGCCCGAGAATAGAGGCGTAACATTGAAACAATAAACACACACTGTTCGGGAGTCTATGAGGCCAACCCTGTAACGAATCTCGAAAGCACTCAACAAAATAATACACAAGATTACTCAAACCCACCTTCAAACCACCTGGAGCTTATTATGGTCAATACAGAGACTGAAAGGAGCTTAGCCAAGGAACAACGATGTGATTCTTTACGCAAAAGCCACAAGAGAGACCTGATTCCACACTATCATATAGATGCATCAAGCATCCATTCCGCGAATCCCAAATAGAGAAAAATAACGAATCGCTATTTAGAATTCGCAGAATGGGATGCATCATCCAAATCGCAAAATATCAGCGATTCGCACCCGCCCGCAATCGACAAATGCGACTCTGCAAAAATCCCTACAAAATCGCAGTCGGCTATGTCCAACCCCCTAATTGCGAATCCGCAATTACCGATTTCGCAAATAGCAAGATCGCAAAAACGTGAAGTCGCATTTGGAGCCCAATGATGACATCACTACCAGGAAGTAGCCTGCTCCATGCTTCATTTCGACCACAGAGCTGGATACCGGAGGAGGCAGAGCACTGAGCTCCAGGAGCCACACCCTGCAGTGCCAATACAGGAGTGGAAATCAAACCACAATGTCCCAGGAAGCTGCAGGACCAAGTGAAAAACCCCGGCAGCGCAAAATAAAGTTTTGTGAAAAAGAACTTGAGTACCTGATTGAAGGAGTGAGCAGGGACCACGACCAACTGTTCGGGAAGTTGTCCCGGAAGGTGCCTGAGGCAACCAATAGGCGCATCTGGGTGGCCAAGAACATTTTAGTGAGCCTAACTTATCTCCCCGTAGCAGGTTAAACCAAACACCCAAACCCACTGAAGTGTTTAGAGTAGGTGTGCAGCCCCCTCGCGGATTACAAGCATACAGAAGTTCAGTTAGTCTCAGTTAAATTCAGAATCCTGTATAGGTAGACACGTTGTACCCAGAAATAGTGAGCATATGTGTCAGTGCTGCATATTACACAGAATTAAACTCCACCTCCCAACTCCAGCAAGCCTATACCAAACCAGTTCAACAGGAGTCATCGCATCTCGAACCTGGAGAAGAGTGGAATCATGTTCTTTTTCAGTCATTGTCACTCAAACTGTTCTCAGCTGTAGCTGTCCCCTTGGGGTGTTGTCTGGACGCCTTCCCACTGATATGTTTTGCGAATTTGAGGTCGGATTTGGCATCCGTGAAGAAATGAGCAGACCCATCATAAGTGACTTTGAGCTTGGCGGGATAGAGAAGTGCGTATGGGATCTGAGCCTGTAGGAGGAGACCCTTAGCCTGGAGGAACTCCTGTCACGCCGCTTGCACAGCCGGGGTATAGTCTGGGTAAAAGGAGATGGTATTGCCTCCAGGTGAAATCGTCTCCTTACATTGGGTGAGGAGCAAGATGGCAACTCGGTCTTGATAATTCAGGATCTTGGCCAAAATGGGTCTGACTGGCGGCCTGGGGCCTAGAGCCCGGTGCACACTCTCCATGGTGAAGACTGAAGAAAGGTGTGGGTCAAATAATTTGTGGAGCAGATCTACCACGCAGGTCTCCATCTTTGTGATCGCGGTTGACTCCGGTATTCCAGTAATTCGGAGGTTGTTTCGGCGGGACCGAGCCTCCAAATCTTCGTTTTTGGCGCAGATTACACCAAGCACTTTGTCCATCTGGAGGAGTTGTTCCTTCGTCTCCCCTTGGAAGTCATGAAAGTCTGAGGCCCGGTTCTCCTGCACATCCAGCCTAGTCTCATGCGTCCCCTCCTGTGTTTTAACAGCGTCCAATTGGGAGGTCAGCGCATCCAGTTTAGTATCAATATTCCGGAGACTGGACCTCATTTCAAGCATTAAGGTATGTAAAACCTCCCCTTGATCCTCTGTCTGTGGGTCCGGCGGCCGTTCCGTTCCTGCCTCCGAGTCTTGCTCAGTGAGTCTTGTAGTCCTCCGCTGGTCAGAGGTTAGCTTCGGCTGCTTTGTGTCCTGTTTACCCATGCCTCGACCGGTGTCATGGACCCGACTCGTGTGGTCTGCCAGTCAATCGCGATTCAGGTGGGTAATATCTGGTTCGGGTAACACAGTCCCACCCACCGAATACCTGTCCACCGACCCGGAGCGTCACGAGGCTCGTCCTAAACCCCATCGCGCAGTCTGGTGGACCAACCGGGCTGGCCAAACAACCAACAATCAAATCCCATCTCACCTGGGTGCGTCACTTTCCCGGCCTTGTTAGTGAGGGCACTGTAATATCAGGGGTAGGTAGTAGTAAAGCAAAGTGGCGTTGATAAGGCCTGACTTTCAGTCTCAGCAATCACCTAGAGGGTGGTAGATGCTGGTCATTATAAGCAGCAGGAATGATCGTTCTCGCTTTACCAGGGTGTTCTGAGTTGTCTGAGGTGTCAAAGTGCCAAGAGCAGTGTCCCAATCGTGCTTGTACCCACTGGTGCTGGCATGAGGTTTAACAGGGGTCACAGGCTACATACTAGGCCTCGCGGTCACACAGCGCACTGCAGGCCGAGGCCTTCACACGCCCCACCAATGCTGCGGTGTTTCTTTCAGCAATTCAACTCCTGAAGCTGCCCCCTTCTCCAGGAGTGCTGGCACCTCTCCGGTGCCGATTCCTCGCCATCTGTTTATCTGCCCAGGAGTACGCCTCAAAGCGGTCGCGGCCTGGTGAAGGTACCTCCAGTCGCCAGGTAGCACTGATATATCCCTCCGCCCTTCTCCTTATCCATAAATTATCCTGCAGTCTTTTTCGGAGTCCGAGGCCTACCGCACTTGTGGCGCCGCGGTCTCAATTTATGCCGCAGCCGGCCGCCCTTTCACTCCGCCGATGATCAGCTTCAGGCCGCACTAGATCGGGACATACAACTCTGCCTCAGGAGCACATCCAGCGTTGAGCGTCGGAACGATGGGTGCCGCACACGATGGGCTGTGTTGTTGAGTATTAAGGCACAGTAAGTGCTCAGCAGTTGTTTGGATTTTGTAAGGATGTTGTCTCGGCTGGTGGAGCTTGCCTAGCTAGCGGCCATTTCGCAGCTCGGCAGGCCATGCCCCCAAAAAATGTAAAATAAAATTGACGAAAGAAAGTGACCCAGCACAACGTGTTTTTTTGCTTTTATGCTGCCCCTCACATTCTAAACATCATGGGGCAGATTTATGAAGGCCTTGCGCCGCCGGTGCGTCACTTTTTCCCATGTTAAAAATGACGCACCGGCGGCGCAAGGCCTTCATAAATCTGCCCCCATGTGTTCAGTCAGAATGCACCAGCATCGAAGAAAACAACACCAAATAACATGAGAAAGTTAAAACATGTGCCATGGAGAACTCATACCTTGTAGTTCAATATATCATATAAAAAACGTACTAATTCAGACATCACTAATATTTACTAATGTGGAAAAAGATGTAATCCAGTAAATAGATTTGTAAGTATGGACTATTCATTTATTGTAAAAGAGCCCACATTTCATCTTGGTCATTAAGGCCAGCGGTAGCTGTGTGGTGTTTTTCAATCAATTTTGCTTCTAATCTATTTAGGGTTGTTAGAAATGGCCCTTTTTGCAGGGTTATCCCCAAACTTTTTGCTTCTTCCTCCCTTATTTTTCCTAACCTATGGTTGTTGGCAATATGACTCTGGGCACTTTACCACTACTGAGCAGTGCTAAAGTGCATGTGCTCTCTGTGTAAATTGTTATTATTACTGGTTATCCATGATTGGCATATTTGTTTTACCAGGAAGTCCCTAGTAAAGTGCACTGAGTGTGCCAGGGCTGGTGATTCAAATGCTACTAGTGGGCCTGCAGCACTCATTGTGCCACCCACATGAGTTTCCCTAAAATGGTGTCTCAGGCCTGCCATCGCAGTGCCTGTGTGCAGTTGCTAACTGCCATGCTGACCTGACCAGTGTCCACACTGGCCAGGCCTAACCCTTCCCTTTCTGTACACATTGGACACCCCTATGGAAGGCCCAAGGTACCCCCCTGGGCAGGGTGCAGGGTATGTGAAAGGTAGAGCATGTACTAGGGTGGGTGACATGCTCTGGTAGTGAATTACAGCCATTTTCGTTTTTCACTATTGAAAGGCTATCTTGCCCATAGGCTATAATGGGGAATGCTGTGTATAATGTTTACCTGCATATCTTCCCATAGGAGCAAGATAGAAAATAAAAGGCTGGTATCCCTGAACTCAGAATTTAATAATACATCTTTTAGGAAGGATGGTTTTTAAATCCTGTATTTGAAATCGGCACTTTTAGAAAGTGGCTGTTCTCTTGTCTGACCTTACTGTGTGCCTTGGCTGGTTTGTGAATTGACTGTCTGGTTTGTGAGTGACAGGGCTTGGGGATTCCAGGAGACGGAATGAGTCCGCCCAGTGGTGAATAGAGAGATCTGCATCTAGATGGGAGGGAGGAGTTGCACCTGGGACCTGAATAGGACTGTGCCCGCCCCCCACTGTGCTGGCTCCACCCCCTGTGGTGTGTCTGATGTCTCTGCCCTGCACTGTGAAAGGAGAGAAGGAATCATGTCAACAAAGTGCTCCAGGGCTGTGCTTCCCCTCCACAATGCTAGCTCCACCTCCTGCTGGGCGGCTGACAACCCTGCCCCTCTCTCTGAAAGGAAAGGAGAGGCCAGGAAAACAAAGTGCTCAAGGAACACCCAGAACTGGTTCAGACCGGGCTCAGAGCCCTCATGCACAAAGGGAACAAAGACTTTTAGGGGTATAAGTACAGGACCCCAGACTACAGAAAATTAGATCATCCTGGAATCAAGAAGGAACCTCTTCCAAGGAGAAAGCTGAAACTGAAGAAGGAAGACTGTCCTGCTGTTGCTCTGCTGGACTGACCTGCTGTTGCTTTGCTGCCAAGGAGAGGGGAAGGACGTTGTTTTGTGCTGTGTCCCCTTGCTTGAAGGAATCTCCAAGGGCCTGAGAAGAGCTGGCTCCCTGTTAAGAAGTCCCAGGAACAAAAGGACTTCACCCCCAGCTTCCATGAACTCTACTGAGAGAGTTCTGTCCTTCCTGGAGTGCTTGGCCCATGTGTGGTGCCTATGGAAGTTGTACCTGTGTTGGGAAGCTGGAAACCAAGCTTTAAAGGAACTTTCTGCACGTTTTATTGCATCCCTGGCATAGTGAGAAAATTCCCGCCGCTACGAAGACCGAGATCGTTGCAGCGCCTGTCGGTGCTGCCTGAAGACGTCGCATGCTTCGTTTGCGGGAAGATTTCCGTTGCTGCGAACATCGTCGCAGAGCCTGTCGCCGCTGGGTGACATCACCGCATTACGTCGCTGCGAGAATCATCGCAGAGCCATCGCATCAAGGAACTGCGAGTGAAAGATCGCCGCTGTGCCGCGCATCGTCGCCCAGGAGATCGTCGCAGTCCCTAAAGATCGTCGCATCGGGCCTTTGCGAGCATTTTCCTACGGAACTTCCGCACCGGAATCCATACAATGTATCGCCTCCCTCCCCATACAGACCAGAGTCACTGCAACACGCCCGCTACATCCAGCAGGATTGTCGCATCGCCTCCCTAGGGTCTCAGGAGTGACGCATCACTTGTTTTCCACCGCACCAGCTTCTCTTTTAGAACTTTGTTGCATCTAAAGGTACTGTTGGCTAAACATGATGCAACTGTGAACTTTTCACGCAACTGTGGATTATTTTATCGGAACTTTAAGAACTCTTTTGAAACCATATTCTTGAACTGGGTATGTTGGATTTTTGTCATTTTCGTCTTGTGTAGTTTAGATTAAATACCTTTATTTTTCTAAACTGTTGTGGAGTCAGTTTGTGTTGTTTTCACTGTGTTACTGTGAGTGTTGGTACAAATACTTTACACATTGCCTTTGATAAGCCTTGTCTGCTCGTGCCAAGCTACCAAGGGGTGAGCAGGGGGTTTCCTCCTTACCCTGACGAGAAGCAAGGGTCCCTATTTGGACAGTTGCACCTACCTCTGCCAACTCGAGAGCCCCAGTTTTAACAAGGGTCCTTTGTGTAGTGTCACTGTCGGTATTTTGCAATACAATCAACACTGACCATTGTATTTCGTTTTCAGTCTGGCCATCATTTTGATAGTGTTCGACATAGGGCGCTCCTGGAATCCTACATTTAATCCTTGATTTATGTTGCAAATTTTAGTTCTTCACTGGTTGCCTTGTCTGCCCTATATTGAACAAATTACAAGGACAATTCAGGCAATGAATCACATTTTTTGTGTTGCAATTTGAGAAGGTTTTTTGTATGTGTTGTCCATTTATTGTGACGTTTTTAGAGTCTGCTGTCATGGTGGCACAGTGGACTAATGCACCCACTCTAGGTCCTGTGTTTGACCTCATGGTCACAGGTTCTAATCCTGGCAGGTCTTTCATCTGTCTGAGGTTGATAAAATGAGTACCATTGAGTTGGGTTACAATATACATCTGTTATTCAGCACCTTGAGACCCTTGGGTGATATGTGCACTTTACAAATTGTTATGTTAACTGACATGTAGCGCAATTTTGGCATCTAAAATGCCCGGTCACAGGTGGTAAGCATAGCAAACCTCTTAAACCTTTTTGTTGTAGTTCAACTCTTAGTTAAATTGGTAGCTCTCACCAATTGTTGACAGAGGTTTTTTCTTTTACGGAAGACAAACAGGGGTTTTGGAAGCCCTAGATGGCTTATCATTCTCCAATTGTTTAAGATGATCTTTTTAATTGTATTGGTCTTTGGATTGCAAGTCAGGACACAAGTAAGCGGTGTATCTCAAGATCTTTGTTTTGGTGTTAAAAGCTCCTCTCTAGGAGTGAACCATGCTCTTTTTCGGGCAGTTTTGACCAATTTACGGGATACCCTTGATTTAGCAACTTGTTCTTAAGGTTTTCAGCATTTGCAATGTAATAGCACCATCTCTCACCCCCCACCATCCCCCAACATTTATACACCTTATTTGTTCATCTGTTCTTGTTATCAAACTGTCCAAATGTCCAAACTGCTTATAAACAAATCATTTCCTGTGTACAAATTTACAGTGAGCAGATTTCTAACTTTGTAACATCAATTCACCCACATTTTAATGCACATCCGAGAGGACTCCTCCCTGGCCCTTGTGAATACATAAGCTCCTCTCATGCAATCACCCCACATACATTATTGTATATATTGTATATATTTTAGTTCACCTACGTTGTTGTGGGTTTTATCTGTTAGAAAGCAGGTGATTATGGCAGAGAGAATTGCAATTCTTTACTTAATTTAAGTGTATTTAGTTAAAATGTTCGTCACTGATGAGAAAACACTTCAGCAAATACCTGAGTAAATAGGATGTTATAGACAAAACAAACAAACACAGGGCAAAATGTTACACGCGCACATCAAACAAGATAGCAGCTTTTATGTAACTGGCCACTCCATCCATACGGTTCAACTTCCTCCCTCATATACCAATGGTGTCCTCTCCTTTCCTTTGTCTTTGTTCCCTCTTTTTAATTTCAATTGTCCCTCCCCAGGGCTTAGAGTCGATCTAACTGTATAATATGGCGCTAAACGCACACTCTTCACAAACTTAACAGAACTCAGATGTGTGTTCCCGTGCACTCAGACAGACTGTCACAGACGCACAGTCTCCTTCTACAGTACACGTAAAAACATATACACACAAAACATGCACAGATAGCCCAACTTGCACACTCACAGAAACATGTATGTGCACACAGCCCCATGCACATATGCCCAAACATATATGCAGATGTTTGAGCACGCAGCCACAGTTACACATTAACAGACACCCGCACAAAACATACACACACATGCGTTTGCCAATAGCTCAACCTTTTAAAGGCGAGATGTATTGTTTTTTTCATTGCTTTTCGTCTGACTTCTACCAGAATTCGCCGATGAGAAGAGGAGCCAAATGGGTGTTTATTGCTTCCATTTGGAAGTGCAATGATGAGACCCAAATCCCGCCTCTACCTGAAGTACAAAGCAACTTAACTTGCTTGGAGAGAGCCAGCAAATGAATAGCAGCAAGTGAGAGAGAGAGATGCCCTCCTGGCACACACCCTGCACTGCTGCCATATGCCTTGGGTACTGGGCTCACTGAAACTAAGATGAGATGTTTGGAGCTAGGTGTCAGCCACACAAAAATTAAGTATGGAAGATAGATTACTCTATCAGGGAGAATTAATAGCACAGTAAAATGCGGGGTAGTTTTACAGTTCAAGAATCGCAGGTTTTTAATCCTAACTCCCCAATACCACTGAAATAATTTGATCAGAGATTATCTCTAGAAATCTTTCTGGTTTTATTGCTGATGGACCGTGGCATATAGAAACTGACACACGTATTCACTCAGTAGCTTGGACCTTAATCAAAACAGCAGTACTTCTGGCTTAAGAGTTTACTTTTAACATGTTTTCCTCATACAGACATCCACAGTCTGTAAGCATAGAGGCAATAAACCATTGAGAGATCAGGGAGCAGCAACATGCAAAATAAGATCTTGATTAAAAAGGTTCGATTCTTCGGCATTTGTGTGTAGTTGCTGAACCTACAAGATCAAGAGACATCAAGAGGCTCCAATATGGGATTCACCTGGTACCCCTGACCAACTGAGTGCTCCACATAGGAGGGCAGGTATAGAGGTTTGGGGGGATTTGATAGTGATGGATGAAGTGGTCCCAGGGGAAGTATTATGGAGTAAGGCAGGGGGGGTCTCTGTCTCGGTTTAAATATCTCCAGCTAAAATCGTGGTGGGAAGCAAATAGACATGAGACAAAGAGTCTCTGGGAGTTTGAAAAAAAATTAAAGAACGAAACAACGATAAAGAAGGAAATAAGTTGACGGTATCACGCACTATTGACTTCCCGAGGAGGAAAAAAAAACCCCCCTTATGAAGTATGGGAAGAAGTGATGCAGAGTCCTGACTTATCAAAAGTATGGCAGCTTTCGTTTAAGCTACTGTATAAAGTATTTAAACCATTGAATTTGAAGAGGAACCATTTCTTTACAGCGAATAGATTATATTGGACCCCACAAAAACTGGCAAAATTCGTAACAGGTGCCCTACCCAAATGTCACAGGTGTGGTAAAGTCAGTGCTAATGATGAGCATATGCTTTTGGTATGCCCTCAGTTGGAGAAATATTGGTCTGAGGTTGAAAAGATAATCAATGAAATGTTTGAGACAAATATCCAAGTCAGCCTTTCACTAGTAATGCTAGGGGTAGCAGATCAGTCAGGCAATGACATTACTGGGGACAAACAGGGATTGCTATTTTATCTAATTTTACTGGCTAGGCGGGAAATCTGAAAGAAATGGACTGAATCCTCCCCACCACAAGGGATGAACTGGCTGCGAGCAGTAAGAAGAACAGCAAAAATAGATATTTAAATGGAATCCAACACACAATCTAAGATATGGGTGGCCTTCCAAAATTGGGATGGGACATGAGTGCACAATAGCTTTTTCTGTCCAGTGATTACACCTGCGTGGTCTGTACAGCCAGGATTCTGGAAGGGCACGAGCGCAGGAACTATGAAATATCGTAAAAGTCTGGGGAGGTACAGATCGTCTGTCAGGCTTTTATTTGCATATAATGGTGGTATGAGGACAATAAAAAAAAAATCCCCATAAAATCAAGAGACAACTTCCAGATGATCAAGGCACCCTTTGGTTTAAAGCAGATCTGGGATGCGCTGATCTCCATGAAAAAGAACCATGCAAAATGAACCAGGGTTAGAAGAGGTTACCTGATTATTTTACTTCTATCAGTGACGACAGAGACTTTTGCGGTTTACTTTTCCTGGAATTTCCTCATCCGTATTTGGTTGACAATTGTGTCAGATTACACTAATTCACTCAGCGCTATCGAATATATGACATCTGACCTTGATTTAGATTTTCAAAATGTCACGCACCTCCAATTTCAAACTATCACTACTGGCTGACAGTCTGGGACTGACTCACTCGCTTTATTAACATTGCTATCAAAGAGCTGCTTTATGGGACTTTTTTTTACATGAGTTAGTTTCATGATTTGAACATTCATAATAATTGTACATAATGTAGAATTTCACTTCTATCAAGAAGCATTTTCTGTAAAGTAATTGTGTACACAGTCAGGCTTGAATATTTGATTGCCCCGCTACCATCTATGACTGGATGTCACTCCAATAAAATATTTTGGTCTCCTTCAAGATTGAAGGCATCTATTTCGCTGCTTCCTGTGCCACAACCACCCCTCCCATCATAATACCCTCTGACCCTTAAACCCCTTTCTCCTTTGTAAAGCACTGCGTCATACTTTTAGCTGAAGTATTCATCTGGAATTCTTCATTTCTCCCCCCCCAAGCACCACTGCCAGGTTCCAAGTACTGATCATTACAAAGGCCCTCCCCATGGGTAATGGGGAAGCTGGACCACAGCTATAGACTTCATGTTGACTGCCCACAAAACTCTTGCACCTTCCTTGACTGACTTCAACTTTGTGATTCAAATGTTCATCACCCTCCATAGGCATACACCAACTTCTCCCTACTGCCATCAAGAAGTGGACCCTGTTTTTAATGCTATCCCTGCCACCTCCCCACCATACAGCACCAAAAACATTGCTAGCTATACACTATCTCCAAACTTTGTACTGTACTCTACCAATCGTACCTCCTGGCCACCTTGTAATTTATCTTGTTTGAGGCACTTTAATTTACTAAGGCCCTTCCACCTGACGGCACTCAGCACGTATGAGCACGCAAATCCTACCCTCCTCTTGGCAAAGTTGCCTGTAAATGTCACATTGCCTTTCTTGCGAGCTGCATGGCTGCCACCAGGATCATCTGATGTCCATCGCCCTTATCTTGGTTGATCTCACACTCATCTGCACATTTTGATATTCTGTAACGTTGTGTTATGCTATTGTTTGTTCTCTTCCCACCCATCACCGGCCTCCACCACCTCTAAATGTGTCCATCAAAATTGTTGATGTCCTCGTGCCATCTTATAGTGTTCTGCTCCAGTGGCCTAACTTCAATTGGTGCAGGATGTGCAGTTGCACCAGGGTCCAGAGGCTTGTGGGGTCCAGTGAACCCTGATTATTGCAGTATTTCCCACCAAACAGCGACCAGGAGGGCCATTTTCTTCCTTCGATTATGATACACAGCAATGCCACCGCTCTGCTCTTCGTTTCTAGTACAGAACTCTACTCGTCCATTGAAAACAAATCTATATCATCTATGTACATTTAAAATAAAGTAAGACATTTTTTGACTTTGCCGTGGTGAACACTTTTACCACAGTGTATTGTCTCCGTTGCAAATGCTGTGGTTTGTAGGATTATGCAAAAGTAAGTCACATTAGTAAATCTTTTTTTTTTTTAACAAACTTTATTGCATTTTCATTATTGAGAAAAACACATACACATATCTTCCTCAGTTTAGAAGGAGCAGTTAGAAACATCATGGCATCGTGTCAATAATTGCATTATCGTTAGTACAGAGTGTGTATCCGTATAAAGGCATTAATAGAGTATATGATTAAGCACTATATAATATATGACTTCTGTAAAATACGTGCTATGAAAGATGTGTCTTTATATATGCCTTTATTGCCTTTCCATTGTTTGGTTATTTATGCATTAAAGAGTCAAGTGCTCGGATATTTCCTCTTCTTAACTAGGATCATTGACATAATTAGCTGTAAATGTTCCCTTTGCAAGGCAGAAGTGTCATATCGTGTGTAGCAGTCTAGTGTTTGAAGATAGACACGTGGGAGGAGCAGGAAAGGGAGGAGCAGGAAATGGAATGGGAAGTTAATTAAGGGTAGGATGACCATGAATAAAGACGTGGTAAAGACTACTCCTGGCTCCTGTCCTATTTGGGGGGGCACGACAATGGCGACGAGGGTGGGATTATACTGAAACCCACATCTGCCCAAACCCCTGCCGTCCGTGAACGGCCCGAGACCTGAGAGCCTGCAGCCTGTGTCAGCGCCGAGTGCGAGAAGCGTGAAAATGAAACGCGCCACATGTCGAGCCTGAATGCTGCCCCATGAACTAGACCTGAAGTCATGGCAAGTGAGCCACCTCCACATCAGGTGATTGCATGAAGCCTGACCAGCAAGCGCTGTTGAGCGCTGGAGCCGCCTGAAGCCGAGCGCTGTGTGGAACCCAAAACCGGGAGCTCACCCCCGACGCGTGAGACCTGGCATAAAGTCGCCGAGTGAGCGCGCGACCGAGGAAAGTGAGGTGGGAGCCCAACCCGACCTCACCTGGATGCTGCAGCGCTGTGAGGGCAAAGAGACCCGGAGAAGAGTTGCTGCCTCTGCGACTAGCAGTCGGTGAGTCCTGGATGAATAAGCATTGACCGGAGTGAATGAAAGGGAAGTCTCGTGGGAACTGAGACTTCAGTGTCGGCGGCCATTTTTAAGTCAGGCAGCATACAGAGACACCCCTGCTCAAACGCCTAAGCGGCCATCTTTAAGTCAGGCAATCAGGGTGTGGGAAATGAACACTGAACGGCATTGATAAATACAATAAATAAGGTGTACAGACAACAAGCACAAGTCAATACAAGTGGCTGAACGAGCGAACGAACACATGCAAAGTATGATATAAACAAGCATTGATAAATGCAATAAATAAGGTGTACAGACAACAAGCACAAGTCAATACAAGCGGCTGAACAAGCGAACGAACATGTGCAAAGTATGATGTATCGAAGCGATCTTAGCGACAAGCGCAAGTCAAGGCGACGGTAGATACAACAAGCACGAGCTAAGGCAAACGTGTGAAGCGACAAACCCAAGCAAAGGCAAGCCTCAAAAAAAACAACGAACACGAGCTAATGCTAATTCTGACCATATCAAGCACAAGCAAATACAAACAATTAAACGCAACAATTACGAATGAAGAAACATACAGCCAATGGGCGAGTAACGGCCAAGCGGATCTCAAGAAACCAAGTCCTTCCAACTGAAGCTTGCGCATTCCACCATCATGCCAGTGAGGAAAGACACGCATAAACCCAACCCCTGCATCGGAGTACCTCCTCCAGTAGCACGGACCAGTGACCACTGTTTAGGTCCTGAATGGTCAAGGTGGCTAGAGTCATTGGACGAATTCCTCGCAACAACCGATGAGCGGAGGGATAGCAGATGTCGGCTACTATTGCTTCAGCTGCTGGGTCACGAAGGCCGACGCCTAATCAAAACATTTTCAGCAAAGGACACAGAGACATATAGGGGACTCAGAGAGACGCTGCTCGCTCATTTCTACACAAAGGAAGACGTGGATCATGAACGCCTTGCTTTCAACGCAGCACGGCAGGAACCACTAGAGTCCTTACCAAGCTTCATTACCCGGCTGCAACGTCTAGTGAAACGTTGCCACTTTGACACTTTCACAAATGAAGATGCAATCCGACTGCGAGTGATTGAAGGCTGTTCAAAGCCCGACACCAAGCGCAAGATCATACGAGGGCGGTTCTCGCTAAAGGAGATCATCAGGAGAGCCGAAGTCGGAGAGCGGGTCACAGCAAGGGAAGCATCCAAAGAATTCCACCAGGACGCAGGAAACAAAAAGAGAAGAAAGGAGACATCCCCCATGTCCGCGAGGAAAGCCCAGGAGACAAACAAAACCCGAGAAAGGGAGGGCGAAGGCGGACCAGAGGCAAGACGTCATGAAAGACGAAGTGACAGCGGACCAGAGACAAGATACCATGCGAGACAAAGTGACAAGGAACCCCCTGAGTCACCAACACAAAGGACAATGGATAAGGATGTACGAAAGACTGGGACAACCAGGAACTGTGACAACCAGATTGACATAACGTCGAGAAATCACCCAACACACTACTTCGGAGACATATCAAGCAGTGACACAGACCACACAGAGGAAGCCGAAGATAATTTCCTCAACGGTCATGACGAAAACACCAAACACCGGGGAGGGGACAAGTCATGTCATATCCAGAAACTAACATACTACTCTGGAGAACAATCAAGCAGAAACACAGACCACACAGAGGAGACCGACGACAGTCAACTCAGCGGTTATGAGGAAAGGACCAAACACAGGCGAGGAGACAAGCCACGCCATCTCCAGAAACAGAGACACACACACACTCGAACAACTCAAGACGCATACGCTCAAGCCATCTGTGATCAAGAGAAAACAGAGAAGAGTCGAATGTTCCAAGACCAAACCAAGGAAGTAAATACGTGGCTAGCAAACAACCCTGTCACAGCAATAACACAAAAGACATTTCAAGAGATGCACCCAGAAGAGTGTCTCCTTGACAGCACCGACTCCAGGAGTGCGCCATTGACCGATTCAGAAAGCATGTCTGGACGATCACTCAGATCAACGGAATCTTGGTACCGACAACAGTCACGGCGTCCACCGCCTGAAAACACAACAGAAGCAAAGACCGTCTTCCCTGTCCAAAGCAACACACCTCAGGCCAACGACCCGCCATGCCTGAACTCCCCACAAAACAACATGCCATGTCAGCCCCAGGCACCTCATGACGGGAAGAACATACCGTCACCTTTGAAGGGGTCAGCAAGGCTTACGCAAAAGGGGCACAGAAGAAGCAAGGATGCAGACAACTGTACCCGCTGGGGGGAAAAAGATCACCCAGTCACCTCACCCAAAAGGGCCAACACGTTGGGAAAGAGAGGTCATCATCATCCGTCAGAAAGGAAACGTGCTCCTATGTTGTCTGGTATGCCTGTCCACGGACAGGAGGACAGTGTTGCCCCTGACCGAACGAGACAACGAGAAATAGAAGTGCATGCAGGCGCTCGGAAGAAAACCAAACTAATGGACACACATGTAAGAGATAAATTGTCACTCAAGCATGAATTACAAAAGAATAAGGACAGCCGACATCCAGCGGAGCCACTGACAACCACATCACAAGAAGCGGTACTCCTGTCAAGACTGCCGGAGAGACACAACGAAGTATCTCCAGCAGACGGTGCCCTGCTGACTAGTATGCACGACTCGAAACAAGAAGACAATACTGCCCCGATTCAAAGAGACAGGAGGGAGCAGGACCTCGTACAGATGCTCGGAAGAGAACCAGAACACCGTCCACTCCTGAAGGAGATCGAGCGTTAATCGAACGAGAACTACCAAGAAAGACAGATTGCTGTTATCAAGCTGAGTCACCAACTGTCGTCTCACACAAAGCAGCTACGAGCGTGTCAGAATCTGTAAGTGGGTAGATAACCCGGAAGACTAGTGAAGCCCGCAACGAATCAGAGAATCAGAAGACCACACACAATACTCCGTACTTTCAAAAGCACACTCATGCGGTCAAGGATACCCTTGTCGAGGCAGCTGACAGCAGCTTGAACAAAGCAATGCCTCAATAGACTATACCTTGCTGGCGCCTGAGAAGCAGACTGGGTCCCAGCCTGGAACGACAATGTGCCTATGATCCCTGCGGACTCCCGCAGGCCTGTTTGAGGACGGTCAAGGAACTACAAACACGTTGAAGATGATTATTTTGTTAAGAAGGGGGGAGATGTCATATCGTGTGTAGCAGTCTAGTGTTTGAAGATAGACGCGTGGGAGGAGCAGGAAAGGGAGGAGCAGGAAATGGAATGGGAAGTTAATTAAGGGTAGGATGACCATGAATAAAGACGTGGTAAAGACTACTCCTGGCTCCTGTCCTATTTGGGGGGGCACGACAAGAAGATGGAGGGATGTCCACCAGATCATGTCAGTTAGACTATGCTAGAAAAATAGTATTTTGTGTAACAACTCAAGCAAATCCTAGAAAACAACACACCAATGGCTCGCACACAGTATTAAAATATATTTTTACGTTTTCATTTTTATGGCCATGCTTCTCTACAACGTGATAAAATGACAACGCAAAGAGAAAGCAATCTCGCATCACCATTAACTCGGCTCACCGTTGATTGCTGTATTTCAGGCAGCGGGATGGCATTACTTTAAGTTACAGGCGTATGAAGGACAAAAACGGCAGAGAAGAACTTTAGGTGAGGGTTCCGCTGGGTTGCTTTTATGGAACTTGGCTGAGCTCATAATAATATAATTTGTAGGATGCACTGTGGCGACGCAAGAGACAATTTCAAATAATTCAGACCATTGAAGACCAGGAGAGCATGTCGTCTAGTTAGGCAACTTCCAAAAGTTAGCAAAATGTATTCTCTAAATTCTACAACCTCCAAGGTAAAGCAATATCTCGACAGAGATAGAAAAGAGGCACCAGGCCAATGGGAGTCACAATCAAAGAATACAAGCTCGGGGCAAGTAGAAGTTCGAGTATGTATTCTTTTAGCACTAGTAGCATCATTCCTTCTCTTGCTGTCGTACCAGAATTGGGGACTCACTCCCGTGGCTCTCACTCTTTCATGAGTAACTTTCACAAAGGACATGCTCTTACTAATAGTCTTTTTTGTCTTCGGACATCTTCGTTCAGCTCTGTAGCTGAAACGCTTCCCTCTTCTCATTTCTACCTCATCCCTGCTTGCTTCTTGCTCTTACCAGTTTCTCTTGTTCCTTACTAGAATTACCCCATCATTTACAGCCTTTGTTCCTGTCCCTGTCCTATTTTACCACAGTTTCCTTACTCAGCTGACCTCTATTTTAGGATTCTTTAAGGCTTACTTCATTGTCATCTTGGCAACACACCTTTAACAACTACTCTATGAAGGATTGCTCCTTATTTTCTGGCTGATCCTTACCAGTTGTCTATTCTTATTTCTTCTGAAAGGTGGCCTCTGTATCTCTTCAATTCTATCTGCCACCCATCTTTTGAATAATATGCCTGTCTGTGGTCCTCCTTGGTGATTTTGTCTTGTTACAAATATGTAATTATTTTTTTTTGTACTGTGTATTTCTCTGTCCCTCTTATAATTTGAACTTCAAACTGTAAAACACTCTAATACCTTTTCACCATGATTGCCTTGATAGAAAAATGCAGAATAAAAATGCAGAATGGAACATAGGATGGGACTTTCAGGATCTGTTCTAAACTGGTTCACCTCATTTCCCCAATACATAACTCAAAAAAATCTAGGTTAATCATTCCCTGTCTCTTACCGCTTCAGTCACATTAGGGGTCCCACTGGGTTCTTCCCTCTCATCCACCCTCTTTAACATGTTCATGGAACCTCTAATGGAAATTCTTCCAACATCCGTTATCACATGTAAGCCAATGACATCCAATTATACCTGAAAGTCTCCTCTCCTGAAGACGTCAAAACCCTCAACATAACTCTTCAAAACCCCGAAAATTGGCTGTCATGCAACCACCTCGAACTTAACACTCTCAAAACTGAATTCCTCCTAAGAACCCCACTCAAACAGTCACCGATCATTAATGAATGGATGAAGCAAATAGCAACTTTGAACTGCCTACCACACGTTTTTGATTCAGCAAGATCATTGGGATTAATACTCGACAAGAAGCTTAACATACATAAGCACATTAGATCTGCAATTAAAGGAGCAAACCTCCAAATGAACTTCTTAAAGAAATTGATCCCCCGCAATGATTTCAAGTCTGTTGTCCAAGCCCTACTGATTCCCAGGTTGGACTATGGAAGTGCTACCCTCTGTGGTTTTGCAAGATCCAAAACCGCTCCATTAAGGGCCTCCCTTAACTCTGCTGCACGGCTCATCACAGGATCAAAAATAAATAACCACATCACCCCTGATTTGAAATCACTCAATTAGCTACCCTACATAGCAAGAATTCAACTGAGCATTCCATGCATGACCCACCGAGCTCTACACTTTAACACCCCTATCTACCTTGCTCAGAAACTTGAACTTTCAGGTGGGTTCAGATCCTCTAGAAGCTCCAGCACCTTACTGCTGAAACAAAAGAGATTCTTCAAGAAGAAAATGTACAACATAGCCTTTTCTGGCATCACTCTGAGAATTTGGAACTCCCTTTCCTCTGAAATCAGATGGAACCCTCCAATTACATCTTTCAAGAAAGAAGTCAAACTAATATTCATGAACACATTTCTGCCTTAGTCCCTAGGAACTCCTCGCTCCGAGTATACTGCTTGCTTGTTATGCTATTGTTTATTCTGTCTCCAGGCGCTGGGGTTCCATGAACCTCGGTCAGAGGGTGGTGGCGGTTGAAGATCCAGCTGTTTCCTGAAGTCCTTGAAAGATAGGGAAGTGTGTAGGAGGAGGGGAGGTTATTCTAGGACTTGGCAGTGAGGTAAGAGAAGTAGTGGCCTCTGCATCAGCTGTGAGGGATGCAAGGGACTAGGGCCAATGAGAAGGGGGATGATCGGAGCTCTCTGGTCAGTTTGTGGAATGTCAGGCGGTCGTTGATGTAGGCGGGTCCGGATGTGGTGGCCTCTGTAGGCATGTATGAGAAGCTTGAAGAAGCATCTTTCCTGGATGGGCAGCCATTGTAGGGTTATGATGTGTGGGTGATGCTGGTTCTTCTGGGAAGGTTGAGCATGAGTCTTGCCGCTGAATTCTGGATGGTCTGTAGGTGGTTCAGGAACTGTTTGGTGGTTCTGGCGTAACATGCGTTGTCGGATGGCGATAAGTGCCTGAGTGACCGTCTTCCTGGTTGAGACGGAGATTCATCTGAGGATCTTGCGGAGCATGCGGAGGGTGTAGACAGGCAGAGGAGACTGTGCTGATTTGTCACTTCATAGTTAGCTAGGAGTCCATGATGATTGAGAGTTTGCATGCATGGTTGGAGGGGGTGGGTGCGAGGCCAAGTGAGAAGGGCCACCAAGTGTCATTCCACGAGGAGGGCTTGTTCCCAAAGATGCTGATCTCTGTCTTGTCCGAGTTGAGTTTCAGGTGGTTGGTCCTCATCCAAGAGGTAATGATTAGTCATGGTGATTTGGAAGTTTGCTCTTGTGGTGTTCGCTACTTCTGAGAGGGATAGGAAGAGCAAGGTGTCGTCGGCATAGGAGACGATGAAGTCCATGGTTGTGGTCGACGTCTGCCAGTGGCGTCACGTAAGTCTTGAAGAGGGTGGGGCTCAGAGTGGAGCCCTGGGGGACAATGCATATGATATCTTTGGGTGTGGAGGAGAAGGGTAGGAGGTGAAACATCTGTTTATGGCTGGAGAGGAAGGAGGCAATCTAGTTGAGTGTGTTGCCTAGAATGGTGATGAGGTGGAGCCTGGTCACGAGGGTGTGATGAGAGATGGTGTCGAAGGTAGCTGATAGGTTGAGGAGGATAAGGGCAGCTGTTCCACCTTGGTCGAGGAGGCATCTCATGTTATCTGTTGCTGCGATGAGAGTGGTCTTGATGCTATGGGAGGGTTGGAAACTGGATTAGGAAGGTTTGAGCAGGTTGTTTTCCCAGAGGAAGTTTGTGAGTTGGCGGTTGGTGGCATTCTCCAGGACTTTTGCCGGGAAGGGGAGCAGTGAGATTGGGCGGTAGGTTTTGAGCTTGTTGGGGTTGGCTGAGGGTTTCTTTAGAAGGGCTTTGACCTGAGCGTGTTTCCAGGCATCTGGTACAGTGGCTGTTGTGATGGAGGTGTTGAGGAGATCTGTGTGTGGGTGAGCGATTTCTTCTCCTCCCAGGTTGTACATGTGGTGCGGGCAGAAGTCCAATGGGGATCCGGAGGGAATGGAGTTCATGATGTAGGTGGTTCTTCGATAGAGAGTTGCTACCAGTTGGTGATTCGGGGGTGGGGCCGTTGACTTGGATGCGGAGGAGGTTGGGGTGTGTGGGTTTAGAGTCAAAGTTGCAGTAGATGTCAGATCTTGTGGTGGATGTAGTCTGCCACGGAGCTGCAGAGAGCTTGGGAGGGGCGGATCATGTTCTCGGTGGCTGGTGGGCAGGAGAATTCTCTGATGATGTTGAAAAATTCCTCGGTGCGGTTGGAACTTGTCTCAATTCAGGTGTTAAGAACTTCCTTCTAAGAAACTCTGAGGCAGTGGTGATAACTCTTGAGAGCGGCTTTTAAGTGCCGAGGTTAGTTTTGGGTTAGTGCTGCCTCTCCAGAAACTTTCTAGTTTCTTACATTTTCTCTTGAAGGTCTGTAGGTCTGGGGTGAACCATCTGGCTCGTTTGGCGGTTCCGCTGTGGGTGGTGTTCCTCAGGGGGGTGATGGAGTCAGTGGCTGACAAGATCCAGATTGGGACGTCGAGTTTGAGGGAGTTTGAGTGGTTGGAAGTCGGACTTGCTTCTTTGAGAGCGGTGGTCCAGAGGAATTCAGTGACCTTGCCCCAGTTGCGGTGAGAGAGGTTGGGGGTTTCGTCCGGTGTCTCGTGAGCAGTTGATGGTGAAATGGGCAATGCTGTGGTCCGTCCAGGTCAGCTCAGTGGTGTGGGAGAACGTGGTTCTGTCATTGATGGAGAAGATTGGGTCCAGCCTGTGTCCCTCTCTGATAATCATTTACCTTCCTGCCCTTCACCCAACCATCCAATGCCCCGCAAAAGTAGGACACATACTCCACCCAGGTACTTGACTCCAGCTTCTTGCAGTTTCTAAACTTCTGCCTATACAGCTCCGGGGTCAACCCATACCTTGCTATCAAGGCTTCCTTCATTGGGGCATAGGGCATCTGATCCTCAGTGGGTAAGTTTAGCAAGGTTTACCTTCCTTCACTGACAAACCAGCCCCACAACCCCGCTCCCCAATATTTCTCAGGGACCAGGTGGGACCTCATTGCTACCTCATATGCCTTGAACCACTGACCAATGTCCTCATGCTTCATGAAATCCCTAATAACATCTTTTGGAATGTATACCTTTCCTTCTCCGGGCACTGATTGTGCGCTGCCACCATGGAGAGTGACCTCTAGGCTATTTGCTTTCAGATCTAACTGCCTCAAACTTCTCTCATGCTCTAAAAGCATCCTCTTTTCCTCCATGGTTAATTTCTGCCTTTCCAACTCCAACGTCTTATCTTCTATATCACCCTCCTTCCCCAGCCTAAGCTTAGCAAGCTCTCTCTCATGCACCCTATCTCTCTCTTTGTCCTCCAACTCCTCTGGAGACAGACCTCTTTGAGAAACACTGCTGCCGTCCACGGAAGGTACCCTCCCTCCTGGCAGATTAAATTGCCACTTCTGTTGCTCATCCACATTCTCTGCCACCACCAGAGGCTCCTCATACTGCCCACTGGCATTTCTGGATTCCAACCAGGCCCTCAGCGCCTTTAGGTATTCATCCTTCCTGGTGAGGCTTTTCACAGAGACTTTACATTTCTTGCAGATGCCTTTCATTTGAGACATATTGTAGGTTACCACCCTATCGTCCTCAAATTCGATATCAATGGATGCAATGGAGGCTGGCTTGGTCATGATGACAAAATTGGCAGTTCTTTACTTTGCAGAAAAAACAATCCAAGGGAAAAGTTCAGTTAAAGTATGTGGTCACGTAATGGTTTGCACTATTCTAGTAGTGTACACCAATCACTGTATGTAAATTACAAATGCAAGTCCAGGATCCTCACCACTGACCACCAATGTTCGAAATTGGGTCTCTAGTTGGCAGAGGTAGGTACCCTTACCCTTGCTTCTAGTAAGGGTAAGGGGGATAAACTTCTAAAATAACCCCTGCTCACCCCCTTGGTAGCTTGGCACGAGCAGACAGGCTTATCTCAGAGGGGGAACAACCTTTATAACGCAAATTTTAGCACGCAGTGCTATTACAACGCAGACTTTAAAACGAAAACCATTACAACGCATTACACTGGGGGGCGCTCTAGGATAGGGAATAGTTTTAATTTACTATCCAACACCTTCCCTAGTGTCCACGGGGACCGGTGTTGGAATAGTAAATTAAACTATTCACTATCCAACACCCCCAGTGTAATGCGTTGTAATGGAATGCGTTTTAAAACTTGCGTTGTTACAGCATGCGTGGTAAAAGCATGCGTTGTAACAACGTACATCCATCTCAGAGGCAGTGTGTAAAGCATTGGTGAACACATACAGTATTACAGTGAAAACATACCAAATGGACATCACACCAGTTTAGAAAAATTGAAAATCTTTATCTGAACTAACAAGACCAAATACGATAAAAATCCAACATACAATACTCTTTAAAAATAGTACTTTAAATTGCTGGAAAACCAATAAAACACAGTTCATCCGACTTAGTAGCTCCTCCTGGGGCTACCGCGATACTGGATACAACAGAGTCTAACAATTCAAACCGACAGCGTCGATGCGGGCCAGCTAAAGCGTCGACAGACTCGGACACAGTAACTTTCTTGTTGCGACCAATGTGTCGGTACGAGTCGGTCGGGCAAACGTCGCAGTCATGTTGTGAAACGGCGTGTTGCAGCGGACGATGTCCTCACGATTCGGTGCAGGCAGTGGGTCGTTGACGGGGTCGGTGAGACCAGGGCTTGCGTTGAAGAGTGAGACGATGCTGGCTGCAGTGCTGGCAGGTCACTGTGCGGCGACGGAGCCGGTCGATGGTATGGTCGGGCAGCGACGGAGTTAGTGACATCCTTGCAGCGTGTAGCAATGAGTTGTGGAGTGCTATGCCCACAGGACACGGTGCAAATAGCGGCTCGTTGACGGAGTCGGTGAGACCAGGGTTGCGTTGTGAGGCGTTGCTCTCGGCGGTGCTTTCAGGACACAAAATCCTGCGATGGACTCAATGACACTTTTTCTTCTGTGGAGACGATCAGAGACGGTGCTCACAGACACTGTGAGATCTTTGCTGTTCCTAAGACCTCTAGAACAGGGGAAAAGCTCAATTCAAGCCCTTGGAGATCTTTGCTTAAAGCAGGGGGACAAAGCAAGCAGCACAGTCCTTTCTTCTTTCCTAAGCAGCAAGTAGTCACTGCAGGCCACCCCTGACAGTAATCAGCACAGGGGCAGTTTTCTTCCTCATCTTCTCTGGCTCTTCTCCTTGGAAAAGGTTTGTCTTGATTTCCCAAAAGTGATCTAAAAGTCTGGGGTCGGGCCCCTCTTTTTATACAAACGAATCCTTTGTTCTCTGAAGGCAGAGAGTGTCTGTACCCAGCCAAAACAAGTTCTGCCCTCACTGGTGCAGCTTCCTGGCCGGAGGTGGAGACAGCATTGTTGAAGGCAGACCAGGCCCATTCAGGTGAAAGGAAATCTCCTCCCCCTACTCTAAATGCAGTCCGGGTCTATTTGGCCCAGCATCTATTGCTTTGTGGGTGATACAAAGCAGCTTAAACGTGGAACCAGTGGAACCAGTAATCAATGCAGGGCTTTCAAGGCAGGGGAGATGTGGTCTTGCAGTTTTGTATGTAAGAGTAGTCTGGCAGCAGGGGTCTGAATCCGTTGTAGTCTTTTCATGGTCGTTAAAGGAGATCCGTAGTAGAGGCTATTGACGTAATCGAGTTTGGAAAGACTAAGAGAGATGTTAAAGTATGCTTACTGTGTGTGAGTGAGCAGAACATGGAAACTCAGATGGGGCTCTGTGCATTCTCAGCTCTTTTGAATGTGGATTGGAAATTATTTTGTTTTCCCTGTTTTTCTTGAATGCTGACCTCAGCTGAGTGATACAGAAAAGGGGGTGGTGATGAACAGAGTGTCTGAATTAAGCAGACCACTCTTACTCAGTCCAAAGATCAGGGCTTGATCCATCACCGTTATTTAGCTCACTGCCCCATCCCAGCTCAGAACCTGGCTATATGCAAATTAGTCTGTCCCTGGCCCAGTGCATCATGGGAACAGGGCAGACCAAACTACCAAGCCAATTCTTCACCAGAAAGGAGACAAGCTTCCGGGGACCGGTTTCTGCCATTTCAGGCGTCTTCGGCCCGGCTTGCTTGAATCCTGATGGAGCAGTGAGCAAGGGACTCATGTCTGAGTATACCCTTCCACGCTTATGGTGGACAAAATGATACAGAAAAGGGGGTGGTGATGAACAGAGTGTCTGAATTAAGCAGACCACTCTTACCCAGTCCAAAGATCAGGGCTTGATCCATCACCGTTATTTAGCTCACTGCCCCATCCCAGCTCAGAACCTGGCTATATGCAAATTAGTCTGTCCCTGGCCCAGTGCATCATGGGAACAGGGCAGACCAAACTACCAAGCCAATTCTTCACCAGAAAGGAGACAAGCTTCCGGGGACCGGTTTCTGCCATTTCAGGCGTCTTCGGCCCGGCTTGCTTGAATCCTGATGGAGCAGTGAGCAAGGGACTCATGTCTGAGTATACCCTTCCACGCTTATGGTGGACAAAATGATACAGAAAAGGGGGTGGTGATGAACAGAGTGTCTGAATTAAGCAGACCACTCTTACCCAGTCCAAAGATCAGGGCTTGATCCATCACCGTTATTTAGCTCACTGCCCCATCCCAGCTCAGAACCTGGCTATATGCAAATTAGTCTGTCCCTGGCCCAGTGCATCATGGGAACAGGGCAGACCAAACTACCAAGCCAATTCTTCACCAGAAAGGAGACAAGCTTCCGGGGACCGGTTTCTGCCATTTCAGGCGTCTTCGGCCCGGCTTGCTTGAATCCTGATGGAGCAGTGAGCAAGGGACTCATGTCTGAGTATACCCTTCCACGCTTATGGTGGACAAAATGATACAGAAAAGGGGGTGGTGATGAACAGAGTGTCTGAATTAAGCAGACCACTCTTACCCAGTCCAAAGATCAGGGCTTGATCCATCACCGTTATTTAGCTCACTGCCCCATCCCAGCTCAGAACCTGGCTATATGCAAATTAGTCTGTCCCTGGCCCAGTGCATCATGGGAACAGGGCAGACCAAACTACCAAGCCAATTCTTCACCAGAAAGGAGACAAGCTTCCGGGGACCGGTTTCTGCCATTTCAGGCATCTTCGGCCCGGCTTGCTTGAATCCTGATGGAGCAGTGAGCAAGGGACTCATGTCTGAGTATACCCTTCCACGCTTATGGTGGATTAAATGATACAGAAAAGGGGGTGGTGATGAACAGAGTGTCTGAATTAAGCAGACCACTCTTACCCAGTCCAAAGATCAGGGCTTGATCCATCACCGTTATTTAGCTCACTGCCCCATCCCAGCTCAGAACTCTGTCCATCACCACCCCTTGTTGTAAATAATTTTGTCCTCCACTGGGATGGTGCAATGAGCTAAAAAACGGTGTTGGATCTAGCCCTGATCTCTTGACTGGGTGAGAGTACTCTGCTTAATTCAGAGACTCTGTCCATCACCACCCCTTGTTGTAAATGATCTCAGCTGAGAGCAAACACTTCCGCAAATAGAGATACAGTGCATACCTATAGCCTGTTTCACTACACAAACTGTGCAAGCTCAGAGGGGTATAAACATTTTGGAATTATTGCAGAAAGCCAAGTAAGCAGAACTGCGTGGTTGGAGACAAGGGCATGTTCTGATAGGTATATAGAGCATACTTAATGGATGACACACAATCATTGGCTTTGTTCACATGCTCATAGAATTGTGCTGACTAGGGTAAGACAACCGGTCATCTATTTGAGCCAGTGGTTGCAATAGCCTGTAAATTCACCAATGTGAATTGTGTACAGTTAGTTACCTGTATTGTCTGACATAGATTGATTTTTGTTTAACTGAATTCTGACATTTGTTCCACCCATTAGGTGTAGGGAAACCCTATACCTTTTGCCACACGTGGCTTGCACTAGGAGCAGATCCCATCTGGTTTGCACTGGTAGCAGACCTTTTTTGTCACTTTACAAAATATTGTAAATGATAAGGTCCTGATTTTCTAGGGTTCTTCATCTAAACTACTGGATAGGCTTTGTAAGAGCAGTATGTTTGTGGTGGGTGGAATAAGTGTGTTTTCATATTGTTTCATAATATACTTAAATTACTCTTATCACAGGAACTCTGGAGACAGTATATTCCAGTTGGATGTAAGAGTGACAAAGTATTTCAGTGAGAACTTGAAATATAAGTTTAAATCAGAAGATCCCCTTGCTGTTTCCATATCTTTGATATATTTCAATGGTGAGGAATGCTGGATTGTCTCTGGCTGGTGTAGGAGAAACGCATTTAGATGCCTGGCGTGGCACAATCTTCTGTGCAAGATAATTAGAATACTGAGATTTTGAACTTAAGGGCATGTTGTGGCCTCTGCTATGCCAGTAATTTTAGAGGTTGGTGAAGAATTCTTTGTAGTATCTTGACATGGGTAATAAGGAGTGGCTGTTCAATAAGGTGGACACAAATTGGAGCTGGTTGCTCACTGATATTGTTCAAAGGAGGTACTGCTAGACCATCCTTCAATATTAGAAGTGTTAGTGTTTCAACTTTCCATCTATTCATGAACTAAAAACAGGATTTAGAAACGAACAATTTTTTTTTGAGTGTCATAAGGCACTACCTACACCCGAAGGTATCAGGGCGCTTTACATGTTATATGAATAAGTTTACTCGAGCTACATGCAAAGATTCGTGTGGGTCAAAAGAGTCAACAAAAGAGTATAGAACTATACATTTTTAAGGTAGTCAAAAACAGTCACAAGGGTATATAAATATAGCGCTAAGGTAAATGACTTTTGGTGGCAGATTAGGGACTGAGCAAGACAGGGCATGCCATGAAGGCTCCTGTCCCAGGTTGGATCCTTGGGAAAGCTAGCTCAGTGTGAAAGTGTGTTGAAGTAGTTGTCCATCAGTAGCGATTTGAGGTCTCGTTTGAAGCAAAAAATGGAGGGGTACAGCAGAGTTTCTTCGGGAGTGAGTTCCAAATCTTCCGAGCATTTTCCGAGAAGGAGCATCACTGGGATGATTTATTTTCCAGCGTTGGGGCATAAGAAGGAATGATTTAGAACTTCTTAGTGCCCGGCCCTTTCATGGTCAGGATAGATTGGGGTTCTTTGTATGAAGGGCTTTGTGAGTAATACAAGCTGTCTTGAAGGTGCATCTTCCTTCAATGGTTTGCCAATTGAGGAGTTAGAAAGTTAAAGCGAACAGTGCAGTTTGTAGAAGTTCCTGAGTCATTCTTGGATTGGTTAAGGTTTCTTTTTTGGGGAGCGGGGTAGTAGCTCAGTCTTTTTAGGGTTCAGCTTTAGGTGATTGATGTATCAGGTTTGTATCTTAATTTGGGTGGCATTGAGATGACAGATATCTCTGGGTGATGTAATTTTGTAGTAGAGTTGTGTGTCGTCAGCGTATTGGTGATATTTGACCCCTGTTTGTTTCAGACTAACTATGAGGGTTTCCATAAAGAGATTAAGTAGGGCTGGAGAGAAGATGAGGAAAGTCAGAAAAATGGTCAGGCGATTTAGTCGATGTTTCTTAAGTAATTTTGCCCGGCGTTAAACGCCTCTAATACCATACGAAGTTTATCAAATAAAGAGGCAGGCGCTGGAGACAGGAAGACAGGAAACAAGTTTTATTCCGACGGAGCAGAACACATCAGATCGGACAACAAGGTATCGTCTCGAGGTGCTCCCTCTAGCCTCTCTGAGGCCTGGCCTTTTATACACTGGTTTACGACATGTGACCGCTCTTTATTACAATAAAGACATTGTGAAGTAAGGAAAAAGACATCCCCGGTACCCCCCAGTTCTGGCTCATTCCAACACGTGGCTACAGTAGAGGTCCTCACCCCCCATACAATAGGAGGGGGCTATCACGCAGCTGAGTGTTCCGCCGATTCCTTTGGAATGTGTGCGCCTGATCGAATCTCAGGGGGTGGGGAGGTCATGATCAATAGTAACTCCTTTGAAGAGGGGCGAGTGCATACAGTAGTGGGCAATAAAACTGTATCCTCAGGCTAAGGGATGACCAGCGGTCCGTGCAGACAATCGGGCTCAGAGGAAGGGTCATCAAAAGAGGGGTATTCATGGAAGGAAAGGAGGTGTTGGTCAGGCGCGGGGTGTGATTCCCAGAGACAGAGTCATGCGGAAGGGGAGGGTTCATGACTTGTGCATGTAGGAGCGGGGGCAGCCAGGGTGCATGGGGGATGCTTGCAGGGTCAGGGAAGTGCGCTGATGAGCGATCGTGAACAGGGAGACCATGGTACCTAAAATGGCTGTCGTGTATGTTCATACGTGAGTCTGAGGAATGGGCAAGATGGCGCAGATGATGTTCAATTCACGAACTAAAATTCCACAGTCCTCCCTTTTAACATGTCTCGCCAGCTTGTCAATTCGGATCTATCCCCATAAGACCACGTATTTCTATCTCATAGAGGGGACTCATGTGCTCATTTCTAAAGTCCAAAGTCTTAGGGCACATACAGTTGGAAATGAGTGAACACAAAGGTTCATCCAGTAGGCCTCTCAGTTTCCCTTTTTTAACTGTGTTTTTCTTGTTTCTTCATTTTACTGTGTTATGTTATGGTGATGTAGTTCTCCTTACCTAAAGCGCCGGGACACTCTTTTTGAGTAGCCGTTGCGCTATACAAAAGAAAAAATAACATAACATAACATAACATAACAAACATTGAATACCTAAGCAACACCCACACAGTACCACGACTGGTATCAGTATAAATGTAAACAACCTCCATCCCCAGTCCTTCAAAGTGTCCCAAAACCAGCTTCCAAGCGACCATCCTTCTTGCTCCTGGTGAACCTCTGAGGATAGTCTGTGGAGGTGTTCGATTGCTTTGTAGACTGAAGGCGAGTTATCTGGCACGTAGGTGCAACAGCTAGAGCCGATGATGCGGCATGCTCCTCCACGGTCGGCCAGAACCACATCTAGAACAAGGCGATTTTGAAGAGCCACCAGGCGGACTGCCTGAAGCTCAGCCGTGTTGTTAGCGAGGATGCCAGCCGTGATGTTAATGGTTGTTTCTACTGCCTGAGTCAGGTGTCGGATAGCGCGGCTATTTGCCATTGGGCCCCACAGAGGAACCAGTCCCTTCACCGCATCCAGGAACTGTGCTCCGGTGGAGTCGGCTTGTCCAATGTCTCCGGCGCGCTTTTGCCGGTGATGGTAGGCTGGGGCCACATACGTGGGGGGGGAGAATGAAGGCGATGTAGCACGTACCCCTCCAACCTTTCGGGAGCCAAGTGTAAGCTTTGGTGCCACAAACAAAGTACATATTCGGAGAAGCAACAAAGGAGGGGGTATCAACTGAGACCAATGTTCTGGTGATGTGGCAGGAACTGTGACCCACCAGCTGTGTTCCCTGGCCTTCGAGGCACACGAGACCTGTGACATTGATGATAGACAGGGCCACAGTCAGAGTGGCAGCCGTTCGCTTCCGCAGGTAGGAGAAGGTGGGTCTAGCTGGATTGTGGAGCACTTGCATTTCAACTCGTTCTTTGGCAGGGATGTTCATATGGAAGGCGGAACCTGAGGTCACAGGACAAAAGGGGGCAGACGTCCTTCCTGTTTTGTTCAGCCAGAACCCATAGTAGAAGTGTGACACTGTTTGACCAGAAGCGGCGTTGTCCTTGTGGCTTTCCTGCAAGAGGATCAACCAGGCGAGGCAGGAGCCGTGAACTGAGAAAGGAGAAGGGATGAAGGGGATGGAGTGTCCAGTGGCATGCGGGAGCAACCCGCAGATCCAGCAGTTCGTGGCATTTGCAGCAAGGTTGTGCTGGTGCAATAGTTGCACGAAGGAATTGTTCCAGAACTCCTTACGCCTTTCTCGGAGCTGAGGCGAAAGGGAGATCAGGTGGTGCTCTTTCATGGTGGTTGGTTGTGCAGTGGTCGGCAATATCTGATGAGCGGGTGTGCTTTCCTCCAAGATCCAGAAGGAAGTCATGAGGAGGAGGCAAAGGAGGAAGACAATGAAGAAGGCGATTGTCTTTGATTTGTGCAAATTGTCAGCCTTTGGGTTCCTGTAGTGGGTATTTCCTGTTGCTTCCATCATCTTCTTATCTGGCGCTTCCATCATCTTCAAGGTGCTCGGTAATGGGCAGAACCACAGACTTTGTTTAGCTTCTCTCCGGGTAACCCTTGGTTGTTTTAGGCCACCGTTCTGAGATTTTAACTTAGTCCGTGGTCTACTTAGCCGAAGCTCCCTCCTTTTTGACGCAGGAAATACCCTTCCCGGGATGGCACAGTGGGATCAGAGAATTTTGCAAGTTCAAGTGCCTCAGCATCAGGATAGCAGTTCAGTGATGGCCGGTCTTTGTTCAGGAGCTCTTCTTGAGTGTCGACGTTTTCTGTCGTGGCCAGGGTCGAGGAGACCTTCTTGTAGTGGTGTGCGTGCAGCCAGTGCCTTTTTCCCTCCACTCGAAGAGCCGTCCGAGTGGTGATCAGTACTTGCCAGGGGCCCGTCCACCGGTGTTCCAGACTCTTTGCCCGTTGAAAATTCCGGACTAAAACATAGTCTCCCGGTTGGATATCGTGACCGGGACCCCTGGAAGCATCGGGGATGGCCTGCTGCACCTGTTGATGAATGACAGACAACGTTTTAGTTAATTTGTATAAATAATCTGACAGCCAGACGTCGGGGACATCGTGAATGGAGGTCGGTTTGGGGGCAGTCTAGAGGTTCATTGGTCGCCCAAACACAACCTCGTAGGGGGTCAAATGGTGCTTAGTGGGAGTGGAGCGCATCGATAGCAATGCCAGTGGGAGGGCATCTGGCCACTTAAGTCCTGTGGTGGCCACTATTTTTGACAGTTTCAGTTTCAGTGTAGCATTGTGTCGCTCAACTAGGCCAGCGGATTGGGGGTGGAAGACCGCATGAAACCTCTGCTTTACTCCCAGCCCCTTCAAGATTAGTTGGATAACTTCAGCTATGTCGCTCCATAAAATTCGACAAAGGCCGTAGCGAGGTAAAAACTCTTTCAGTAGTACTTTGGCAGTAGTCATGGCAGTGTTATCACGGGTTGGATAGGCTTCCACCCATTTGCTGAAGGCACATACAATGACTAATACGTACTTCAAGCCTTGGCATCTCTCCAGCTGGATGTAATCCATCTGGAGGACCTCAAAGGGGTGGTCGGGGATCCCAAACCCTCCCCGGGGTACCACAGTTCCTTTCCCGGGGTTGTGTTGTAGGCAGATAAGGCACTGCTGGACCAGGCGTTTGGCTGAGTCGGGTATTTTGTTATTGTGCCAGACTTTGGAAATGAGTTCAATCATGGGGGCAGAACCTATGTGTGCAGGGGAGTGTGCCATAGTCAGTATGGGAATCAAGTATGAGTCAGGCAGCAACCATTTGTTTGTGTCTTTTGTCCGCCAGCAGCCTTCATCGTCCTTTAGACCCACCCGTGCCCACTCAGTCAGTTCGTGAGGTGTGCTGGCCGACTGGATGTCCCTAATCGTTTCCCTAGCGTCAGTCCATTTTTCTGCTTGTGACCTGGTCACATACATGCGTGTCGTCGTCCCATTCTCAGCTGTGGTTCGGGCAGTGATGTCAGCCAGTGCGTTTCCCTGCCCAACTAAGTCCGTCACCTTCTTGTGTGCCTGGCATTTGATCACTGCTAATCGTTTGGGGAGGAGAACTGCTTCAATCAGGGCGGAGACTAGATCTCCGTGAAGGATGGGCGTGCCGTGGGACGTCAGGAATCCCCTTTCCCTCCACAAGAGCCCAAAGTGATGAACCACCCCGAAGGCATACTGGCTGTCCGTGTAAATGTTCGCCGTGGTTCCTGCTGCTATGATACATGCTCGTGTGAGGGCAATTAGCTCTGCCGCCTGTGCGGATCGTTGCGTGATGCGGGCTGTTTCAACTACTGTTCGGGCTGTCGTCACCGCATAGGCAGCCGAAGTGGTGCCGTCTGGGAGTTTGATACAAGAGCTATCAGGGTCTGTAAAAGCAATGTCTCGGAGGTCAATTCTACTCCTGGTCTGTTCGTCCGTGAGGATCACACAGTCGTGTATAGGGGGCACATCAGGGTCATTTTCAGGCAAGGGCAACAGTGTAGCAGGATTCAAAGTCGTGCATCTCTTCAGAGTGATGTGGGGTGCAAGTAGAGTCAATTCGTACCCCGTCAGTCGTGCACTAGTCAGGTGTTGAGTCTTGGTCTGGTTCAAAAGGGTGTCAACTGCGTGGGGTACTAACACCGTGAGAGAGTTCGAAAGTACAATTCCCTCACTCTGACGGATAGAGACAGCAGCGGCGGCTACTGCTCGAAGGCAGGTAGGTAAAGCTCTGGCGACTGGGTCAAGAGTGGCGGAGAAGTAGGCACAAGGGCGTTGTTTGGAGCCGATGGGCTGAGTTAGAACAGACAATGCGCATCCCTCCCTTTCGTGAGTGAAGAGGGAGAAGGGCTTGGAGTAATCTGGTGTTCCTAGGACGGGTGCCGAGCAAAGGGCATCCCGCAACTCCTTAAAGGACGCTTGGCATTCGGGGGTTCAAGGAGTGGGAAGGGAGCATCTTTGGCCAACAGGGAAAGTAGGGGTTTTATAATGAGACTGAAATTTGGTAACCATTGTCGGCAAAAAGAGGTAAGGCCCACCAATGAACGGACTTGCTTCTGTGTTTTCGGGATGGGGGTGTCTAGGATGGTTTGGATTCGGTCGGGCGTAAGTTTCCTCCCTTCTTTGGACAGGAGATGGCCTAGGTATGTCACTTGAGGCTGGCAGAACTGCAGTTTCTTTTTGGAGACTTTGTGGCCATTCTCCGCAAGAAAGTGCAAGAGTTGGATAGTGGCCGTGATTGCAAATGGAGTGGTGTCGGCCGCCAAAAGGATATCATCGACATATTGGATCAACACCACTCCATCTGGTAGCTGGGCGGCGTCCAGCTGTCTTTTGAGGGCCTGGCTGTAAATGCTGGGACTTTCAGTGTAGCCCTGGGGAGCTCTACAAAATCGGTACGAACGGTTTTTTAAGGTGAAGCCGAAGAGATAACGGCTGTCTGGATGGATGGGGATAGAGAAAAATGCATTCTTGAGATCAATAACGGTGAAGGTGGTGGCAGTGGACGGGATGAGGGTCAGAATGGTGGTGATGTCTGAGACTACGGGGTACTGTGGCACCACCACTTTGTTGACTTCTCGCAGGTCGATGATGAAGCGGTACGCTTTCTCATCTCCCTCACCTTGTTTCTTAACAATGGGTAGGATAGGGCTGTTGCAGACATTACTAACCACTTCCTCTACCACTCCTGCATCTACCAGGGACTGAATAATCGCTACCAATGCCTTCTCGCCTTCGGGCGATATCCGGTACTGTGGGAGTTTCGGGAGTATTGCGTCTGGTCGAACAGTTATGTGCACAGGGTCGATCATCATTCGTCCTACATCCGAGTCGTTTCTGGCCCATAGGTACAGGGGTAGGGTGTCGAGCAAGGATAGGTCAGCATCAGTTATAGAGTACATATGTCGTGCGGGGCGGGATCTGGACATGCTCGGGTTGTCGTACAGAATGACTCGGACTCCATCTGGGGAACACCTAATAGTAGCTCGGAAATGTTTTAGTAAATCAATACCCATAATGGCGTCAGGGGAGTTGGAGGAGAGCAGAAATGTTGTGTCAGTGGGGTTGTTTCCTAGGTCAAAGGAGATAGGTACAGACAGGGGATTAGTGGAGGGCGTTCCATCGAAACCTATCGATGTAATGTGTGAGCCAGACAAGGGTGCCCATGGAATCAGTCGCTTTGATAATACACTACGTGTCGCTCCAGTGTCTACCAAGAATGGAGACTTTGTACCCAGGACCTTAGCGGTGACGTAAGGACTTTGCTGGTCAACACAGAGCTCGACTGGATCCCTCCCTTGCCCCTGGCAGTCCTATGCGAAGTCGGGAGTGTTCTCACTGTCAGATAGTTGGTACTGGTTCTGTCGGGGACGGTCAAATGTGTTCGATCTTCCTGGCCTGTCGCTGTTGGTGTCGTTTGTGTACCCCCGCCCCTGCCCTCTAGTCTTGGGGCCATTCGTCATGTCCCTCGTTTCTTTATTTTTAATTAGTTCCAGAAGAACCGGACATTGAGACTTCCAATGCCCGAATCCTTTGCAAAATGCACACTGATTATCTTCTATGTCCCTACGTCCAGAGTAGGGAGTGGGTGTGCGGTCCTTTGGGGGTGGATTTCTAGGGGCGATTGATTGGTAGCTCCCCCTGTGTAGTTCTTTCCCGACTGCCACCCCTTGTATCTGGGCTATCATCACCCTTTCTTTCAAATCTTTCTTCTTTCTCTCGGTTGCCCTATCATTCTCAATCTTTTGGTGTTCGTAGTACTGAGCCATTTGGAGGATAGCGGCGGGTTTGGAGGCCCCCCAACTACTCTCGCTCGTTTGTAACTTTTGGGAAACCTCTTGTGACAGGCCCTTTACGTAGTTTTGCACGAATAGGTGTTGTCCGGTTGCGGTGGTCATGTCTTGGCCACTGTAGTCGGAGAACACCGTTTCAAATCGGGAGAAGTATTCTGATACGTCTTCCTGGGGTTTCTGACGGCAAGCCGTGACTATTGACCAATCTACCTTTTTCTCTGGGATCAAGGTTTTTAGCTTCTGGACTATTTTGTCCGGAAGTTCCAGTATGTCTTTTATCGGTTTCCTTCCGGGCTCTCGTCGTCTATCTAGCTCACTGAGTTGATTCCAGGTATGTCCGAACAGATCTGTGTGATCGGCTTTCCGGATTTGCTTCCACACGTCAGCCGGTAGACATAACCCGAAAAACAAATCAATGTCTGCTAGAGTCATTATCGTTGAGCCCAAGGCTGTGCCTAATTCAGTGTAAAACGCTGTCGGGTTCTTTCTTAAATCAGGCAGGGTTTGCCTAAAGGTTAAAAAAATCTTGTCGATCCCATGGTTGGTAAACCCAATTGTACACAACCCTCCCTTTTGCATCTGCGTGGTTGATATCGTCGTTTGTTCCCTGACCTCTTGGGGGAACCCAGTAGGGGGCGGCTTCTCTGATAGGCATCATAGTGTTGGCTACTTCTAATGGGGACTCAGTCGTTTCAGGGACTGTGATCTTAACCTCCGGTTTCTGTTCCGTGAGGTGGCGGAAGACTTCAAGCGTTTGCATGAAGAGGTCCGTCACATCGCGCTCAGTCCCATCTCCAACATCGACCTTTCTATATAGAGCCGTCAGCTTAGCAGGACCCTTATTTTGATACCTATCCTCATATGCGTTCAGGGTGTGGTAGCTGAACCGTAAAATGAAATGCCGTCTGTGGCTACCGGCATGTGAATTGTGCATATCCATCGTATATTCTTCGCTCTCCTTCCGTTCTACCAGTGTCTTTGCTATCTTGTCAATCCCATCCCGCTCGTCTTTGCTCAACCTATTTGGTCTGGCTGTTGGCTGCTTGCTAGTCTCGAGTTCATCTGATGTTGTTACCAATGTGGCCGGTGCGAAGGCCGTAAGAGCCGGGGCACTAGCGCTAGGGTCACCCTCGCCCGCACTCAGAACTGGTAGGTGCTGTGCTAGAGGCTGGCAGGGGGCATAAGGAGGGGGCATGTAGATAATCGGAGGACCTAGCAGTAACTCGTCGTTTGCCCGTTGTTTGGAGGGCATCTCTGGGTAGAGCGTAGAGGGGGTCCTAACAGGGCATTGGCCTGCCGACCCTGATTCTTGCGTTTGTCTAACTTCCTCTCTCCTTCTTATTTCTTCATCTAGTTCCTTAGCGGCCAGGTGGGCTGCCTTTCGTAACTCTTTCCCTATTTTTGCTTCTTCTCTTTTCCTTCGTTGCTCTGCTTCTTTGCGCCACATGCCGATACTATCGAGCATGGTGGGCCTTGCCTTATTTGTTCTAACAGCTGCTTCTAACATTTTTATTTTATGATCATCAAAGGAACCTATCAGTGGCCACTGACTTTCGGGGTCCTTTTTTGTATATTTATGCCATAACTTACTATAAGCTATAGCGACTAGTCCTTGCTTAATGAACATGTCCTTATTAGGGGTGCCCTCCAATGGAGCTGGATGGTTCATCTCTAATAAGCGGTCCGGGTTGTACCAACTACCAATCAGTGGGGAGAAGACAGGCATGACAGATTACAACGGGGGACAAAGGTCCGCACTACCTATCTTTCACTATTTGCAAAGACTAGACAGAATATTGCTATTCTACGTTATTTGCAAGCAGAGAACCTCAAAAGAACTATACTCCAAACAATCTATGTTCGGACAATCAATCAGTGGGGAGAAAAATAGGTACGGCAGATTACAATGGGGGACAAAAGTCTGCGTTACCTACCCTTCACTATCCGCAAAGGGAGATAGAATATTCCTATTCCTCTCCGTTTGCAGGCAGCGAATATCTCAAAAAGAGCGACAAAGCAAATACTAGTATTTCAATCAATCAAACAATCAATCAATTCGCAATTCGTCGTGTGTCACGACCTTACCCGGACCGCATGGACAGTTTCTCATCTTCCGCTTCCAGCGCCCGATCGTCCTCTACTCTCTGCTGCTACCGCGGCACTCCTGATGGTTCCCAGTCAGGACCGTAGATCACTCGGGAGAGGTCTGCTCGGAATCAGTGAAGTTCAGATGATCGGCTGTCAGACGAGGGTCTATCGGACAGGAGCTCTCCCGATCGTTGCAGTCGTTCACTCTGTCGTCGGGACCTCTCCCACTGGATCCACGTGTCGCTGATGGGCCCCACGCTTGGGGCGCCAATTGAGGAAAGTCAGAAAAATGGTCAGGCGATTTAGTCGATGTTTCTTAAGTAATTTTGCCCGGCGTTAAACGCCTCTAATACCATACGAAGTTTATCAAATAAAGAGGCAGGCGCTGGAGACAGGAAGACAGGAAACAAGTTTTATTCCGACGGAGCAGAACACGTCAGATCGGACAACAAGGTATCGTCTCGAGGTGCTCCCTCTAGCCTCTCTGAGGCCTGGCCTTTTATACACTGGTTTACGACATGTGACCGCTCTTTATTACAATAAAGACATTGTGAAGTAAGGAAAAAGACATCCGCGGTACCCCCCAGTTCTGGCTCCTTCCAACACGTGGCTACAGTAGAGGTCCTCACCCCCCATACAATAGGAGGGGGCTATCACGCAGCTGAGTGTTCCGCCGATTCCTTTGGAATGTGTGCGCCTGATCGAATCTCAGGGGGTGGGGAGGTCATGATCAATAGTAACTCCTTTGAAGAGGGGCGAGTGCATACAGTAGTGGGCAATAAAACTGTATCCTCAGGCTAAGGGATGACCAGCGGTCCGTGCAGACAATCGGGCTCAGAGGAAGGGTCATCAAAAGAGGGGTATTCATGGAAGGAAAGGAGGTGTTGGTCAGGCGCGGGGTGTGATTCCCAGAGACAGAGTCATGCGGAAGGGGAGGGTTCATGACTTGTGCATGTGGGAGCGGGGGCAGCCAGGGTGCATGGGGGATGCTTGCAGGGTCAGGGAAGTGCGCTGATGAGCGATCGTGAACAGGGAGACCATGGTACCTAAAATGGCTGTCGTGTATGTTCATACGTGAGTCTGAGGAATGGGCAAGATGGCGCAGATGATGTTCAATTCACGAACTAAAATTCCACAAAGATTGAGCCTTGAGTTATACCTTGTGAACTGGAGCAGGCTTTGAGAGACAACTGTTGATTTTTATATGTTGAGACCTATGTTGCAGGTAGGACGCATAAAGTTGTGTTAAATTTGAATTGGGACAAGAAACACAGAGGCCAGAGTTTATTGTTCCTTGCCTTGTTCACAATATCTTCAAATTAACCCTGCAAAGGCATAGTTTGACTGACTTATTCATGCTCCTTCCATGTAGTGTTTGATTGTTGTCCTAATCGTGAGATTTTCTGTGTAGGAATCATGTATTTTGATTATGTTTTTTAATTGTCGTAGGGCACCGCGTGACCTTGATATGTTTTTAATCTGCACTTTATGTAATGATTTGATCTTGTGATTATCAATTTTGATTTTTTAATAAAACAACCTTTTATAAGAATTATTGTATTCCTAATGGAGGTGTTCCAATTGTGAAATGTGGCATTGAGTGACATTATAGGTGTTATATGGAGTGATACAAAGTTTTTCAGTCTAAAGGGACATTTTTAACTTCATTGCAGGTAGGACATGAACCATCTCAGGACCGTGCCATTGATACCAGTGTGGTTCTTAAGTGTCTGAAGTAAAGCTTGATGATTAACAGCATCAAAAGCCGCTATTAAGTCGAGTAGGTCTAGGAGGCAGGACTTGCCTTCATCTAAGGAACTGTGAATACCATCTGATGTATTTAGCGTAGCAGTGTCTGTTCTACAGCCTTTTCTGAATCCTGATTGGAATGTGTTGTGTAGGTTGAAATCCTCTATGGGTTGGTTGAGTTGTAGTAGAATGTACTTCTCAATTGTTTTAGCCAGGACAGGAAGGTTGTTGACAGGTCTGAGGTTATTGAGGTCATTTGGGTACACCCCTGGAGATGATGTGGTTGAGGTTCTATACTAGTGTGGAAGTGAGGGGATCAGTAGTGTAGGATGTGGGCTTCAGGTTTGTGATTATTTTGAAGACTTCTCCTTCTGCCATAGGTTAGAAATCCATCCACTTTGCATTGTTTTTCAGTTTCAAGAGATCTTTGTTGTCTAAAAGAAATTCTGGAGCACTCCAATCTTTAGTTGAATCTTGGGGGGGGGGGGTTCGTGGTGGCTTATGTGTCAGTGCGGTACATGGGCTCAGAAGTTGGACTTGTGTCATGGATAATAGATCATTTCATTTGTACAACTTTGTCAGTGAAAAAGTTGGCTATTTCATCACAGCATTCATTGGTGGCTATTGTTTTGTGTTGGGAGGGAAGGGTATTTTGTTGTTTCATCATGTTGAAGAGCCCCCTTGTTCTCTTATTTGCATGGTCAACCTGATTTGGAAAGTAAGTTGGCTTTTTCCCTAAAGATGAGTTCCTTGTAGGACTGCCATACAGATCTAATCAGTGATGGGTGTGCTGGTGAGGGGTTCTGTCTCCATTACCTTTCGGTCAGTCTTAGCTGTCTCTTCTCTTTGCTGAGGTCTAAGTTGAACCAGGAACTAGATTGGGCATTCTAGATCTCTTTCGCTTGAAAGGGCCACTTGGTCAAGAACATCTGTCATTGATGAGATATAGTAGGCATTGAGGTCTTCTTCAGTGTGACGGAGAGGTTGAGAATGTAATTGGACGGAGAGGTTGAGAATGTAATTGGGCGTTGATCCTGGATTCCAGCTCCTTTAGAGGGATGTGTTTGCTGTTCCTCGCCCAGTGCATGGGTTTGTTGGAAGGAGCTAGGTCGGATCTGGGGTAGGCCTTGAGATTAAACATTATTAGATGGTGGTCTGATCAGTCGATGGGCCTGATGTATCAGAGGGGGACAAGCTCACTTCTGGTAATTATCACATCTAGAGTACAGCCTTTGTTGTGTGTCTGTTTGTTGCAGAGTTGCTTGGGGTCATTTATTTCATGATGGTTTGTAAGGTATAGATTGTGGTGTCTTTTGTGTCATTCCAGTACAGGTTGAAGTCGCTTAATACCACATCATTGCAGTCTGTTAGGGAGATCCGTGTTATTAGGGTGGTTAATTCTTCGGTGAAGAGTGTGTGCTCAAACAATGGAACATTTCATGAAAATGTAGAAGGATTACAGATGTTCCATTCATTTTATTAGGTTGATGCACACCATAAGAAGTAGTGAACTTTGTCTGTAAAATGTACACACTTTGGTCAAATTGAGTTTAAGACCAGAGTGATGACTGTTATGTTCTACATTGGATAAAAGTTTATACAGAGCAACAACATGCTCAGTGTTATATAATAAGACATTGTCAGCTTAGAGGTATCTAATGTTAATGACAGGACACATTTTGATACAATTAGGGCATCAAAATGGGAGGCTAGAAGAGAAAGTGACTCCATCTCTATCATGAAGAGTGTTTGAGATTTCCTCAAACTTTGTGAAGTGGCCCGCTAAGTTTGAAGGGTTGGGAGATCATGGAAGTGTTGCTGACTATGCTATAGACCCTACCCTAAAATGGTCAGTTAAGGAACAGGTACCGGAGGCCAAACTTAATGGATTACAGAGCTAAAGACATGACATCCCAATCAAAAGCATTAGGACCTTTACTGCATTCAGAATGATTATGGAGATGGTAGTGGTATATCCTAGTTGAAGTGTTGCACCACTTATAGGGGTGCAAGTTCAAAGAAATGGAACTGGACAGGACAGACCCCTTTTATTTACCATGATAATAGAAGGCCAAGATCAGAACAGTCTATTCATCAGAATCTTTGTATTTAAAATTTTAAAATACTGTTGCTGAGATACACAGAACAACACAACCAATGTAGTAATAGGCCCATTAAGCTTTAAGATGAATTAATCACAGTATGTCAGAAGGACAGTTATAGTTCTTCATAGTCACTGCTTAAACAGTTTGTTGATGTGGGACATGTAGAGCTGCATATAATTGATATAATTTAGCCCCATGCTACCCTGCCTCATGGTCCTACATGTAAGTGACTTCGTGATCTAGAGTATTTCATTCAGGAGCCGGGGCATATCAAGTGTGGTTAGTTAGACTCGATAAACGGAAGGTCAGAGTGAGAAATGGGTTAAAAGATGCCTATATATGCTCATTAATCTCATCATGTGATGTAACAATGCTGCCTCGAGGTGTGGATACTAATCACATCCTCCTCACCTGCAGCCAGAACAGACCTCTCCAAGCCTTGTCTGTCTCGGAGAATTGTTGACTTTTGCAGTTGTAATGTTAGATATAAATTTTGGTTTGCATTGTTTGTTCATATTACACATTTTTTCGGTTGGCATGGTTAGGTTTCAGAATGGGATTGTAAGATATGTCAGTGTTTAATGTCATGTATTTCGTGTTCTAGAGCAGACACTGTATAATAGGGACTTGTGAATTATATTATCATAGGATCTACAAACTCCCTTGAACAGCATTTGAATATGTCCCATTCAGTAGCTTTAGAGCATACAGATAAATATGTCAAGCCCGAATATACCTGTATACTGTGCAGAGTCTGGTAACACAAGTCAAAGATTCATTAGAGTTCCAATAGTTACCCTGGAGTTATTTTATGTGACTGGGGAGATTGGTCCAGTATGCATTGTCAAAGCTAGTCTGCATCAACAAGTCTATTGAGGAAGGCCAATTGACCATGAAGTCATCAATGAGAGAATGGTTATCATTTATAGAGAAGTAATGTAGTAGTGTCACGTATTGCAGTGGAGACAACCATAGGTCAGAAAGGTCGTAATCAGTTCGAGTTTGCAGTATGTTTAAAAACGTAGGAAGGAAGCATGAGATGATCTGTCAATTAATGTATTCATGACGCAATTGGAGCCTGTGGCCCAAATACAGGTTTGGCACAAGTAACAAGAGAACCTAACCAAAAAGTGCTTATATAAAGCAACATCTTCTGCATTAGTACTGTAAAAATGTAGGAAAGAGATTTATAAGGATTACAGTTTACTCACTGTTACATCAAGAGCTGCATTTAGACCTCTCCAGAGATCACATGCATTCAGGAGAAGACTGAGTGCTTCTCGAGCTATCAAGCAGCATGTTGCTGCACAAGTCACTCATCACATTTCTGCCACCTAAATCGCACCAATGTTTTTGTGCTCACAGTCACCCAGAGGATTGTTCCACAAGCAGAGTGGCGCATCAGATATGAAGGGCACTAGGGGCTCTTCAGAATTTACTAATGGGAAAATTGTGTCAAAATTTGGCTTCTTCTTGCTCTACTTTTCAGGAAACAAGCAAGGACAAGCCTTATAAATTGCCATTTTCAAGGTGGTAATCTGTTATAGAATGCCATCCATGATTCCCAAACCAAGACTGTTGGACTTGGCCCTCTCTGGAGGGTCATCCCCAAACTTTTTGCCTTCACCCTCCTGTTTTCTGAACCTGTTGTTCTGGCTTTTAGGACTCTGCGTACTTAGCCACTGCTCAACAGTGCTAAAGTATATCTACTCTCTCCTTAAAATATGGTATAATTGGCTTATATGCATTTGGCATATTTCATTTACTTCTACGTCCCTAGTAAGATGGCACTACCCGAGCCTAGGGCCTGTGAATTAAATGCTGCTAGTGGACCTGCAGCACTGATTGTGCCACCCACCTAAGTAGCACTTTAAACATGCCTCCGGCCTGCCATTGCAGCCTATGTGTGCAGTTTTAAACTCCCATTTTGACCTGCCAAAAGAATCCTTTTGCCAGGCCCAAACATTCCTTTTTAATACATATATGTCACCCCTAAGACAGGCCCCTCGCAGCCAAGAGGCCACATACTTTTAAGTTTTACATACCTTGTAGTGAAAAACTCTTTAATTCATATTTCACTACTGCAAGGCTTACCTCTCCCATAGGATAAGATTGGTGTTACCTTATTACATAAGCTGTCATTTTTAAATGGGAAAACATTACTTATTCGTTTTTGGTGTCTTTGGAATTGTAATGAACCATGCTAACTTATGGGGAAGTCAGATCTTAAATTCTAATTTTGAAAATACCACTTGTAGAATGTTGGCATTTTTCTGCCTTATCCATTTAGTGCCTGCAGCCTGTCTCTTGGTCGCAAGACTGGGTGTGGGTGACAGTTGAGCTTTGTGTATTCCTCCTAGACAGAAACACATATCAGGGAGCTTATGTGTGCCTTGAGGGGCCGTCACTGGTAGGATGGGAGGGGGAGCTGGACCTAGCCCTACTTACACTTGTTAAGGCTGTGTCCTGCCTCCATACAAAGGGCTGAATACCTTCTGTAGTTAGGCTGGTGCCAGAGACAGAAAGGCAGGGCATCTGGGCACTTCAAAGGCTTGCATCTAGAAGCTTCCCCTCACCTCAGAGGCACAACTAGGTATAAGTGCTGGAACTCAGACACCATCTCTTCAGTACATTTCTGGACCTGTGGGTGCTCTGTCAGGAAGAAGGACTGCTGTGCTGCTGAAAAGACTGCCACTCTGCTGGGCTGCTACTCAGAAGCACTACTACCCTGCTGTGCTGACATGTTGCCTTCTAACCTCTTGCCTGGATAAGAAGGACTCAACTTTGATCTCTAGAACCATAGCCCCAGATTGGCTCCAAAGGCTAATTGACAGGCCTCCTGATCTGAAGCCTCAGGGACACTACAGACTTCCAACAACCGTGCATCTGCACCTGGGATCTGTCATCTGTGAGTCTACCCTGTCAAGTGATGCCACCCCAGTCATGGACCCATGGAAGTGGGCTTAAGGTGCTTTGCTAGCCTCTGTGGATCCAGTGGAACTGACACATCTCCTCTGTTGCGCAATGCAACCCTGAACAGGACCGATGCATTGCAGCTGCTGTGTGGCTTGGGCCCATCACAAAGACCCTCAACACTGCTGCAGCACGCAACCTCCTCAGAACCGATGCTGCGTAACACATCCTTTGTACAGGCCCAGCATCTCTTGTTAACGATAGCCTAGGCGATGACGCTGGACTCCACTTCGCAGTCTCGGAGCTACTGGGAACCGATGCATCGCCTTGACTGTGCTAAGCATCCTTGATGCCAGACTTTTCATCACAAGCCCTCACGGAATCCTCGATGACTCAGGACCTCTCACCGCAGCCTCACTGCATCTCGGAATTGATGCATCGCCTCCGATACACAATGCAGCTTCAACCTGGATCCTCTCAATGCTTCGCAAACCAGGATTTAGGGTACTTTGTTCAGTGGACCTAACTAGGTCTCTGTAGCTGGCCCAAGCTTAATCATGGTCATCCTGAAATTGTGCCTTTTTTCTGGTCCTCTGTGGCCAGATGTCCAGAATATTAAAGAAAGCTATATTTTTCTACCTTGGTGTGGCATCCTTTTTGTGTTGTGTTTTTTACTTTACTACCTCTAAGTGAAGCCTCTTTGCTGATGCCAAGCAACCAGAGGGTTGAGCACAGGTTAAATTAGGGGTTGGCTTGTGCCTCACGCTGACAAGGAATGTGGTTGCTGGTTTACCAGGGCTCACTCCCCAGTCAACCAACCACCCAATTTCTTATAAAGACCAAGTTGAATCTTTTCCTGTGATGTCAATTATTGCTTGAATAATGTAAGGAGACATCTCTAAGTGATGGATGCAGTGCAACACATTATCTCTCCACTTGCTGCTGTTATTTTCTCAAAATTTTAGTTTCTAGCAGTTGTAACGTATTCAGGACCTACTTCTGGATAGTCTTGCTTGGGAATTTCTTCACTTTTGACGTCAGAGGAGTTTTGTGCTTTGCTATTTCCTTCAGTATTAATCTACATCTTAAATTAAGAGCTAAACAATTGCCAAGAAGTTTTTACCCTTTATATTGTTTCCTCCTAAGAGTGCCCCTCTTAAAGAGGCACTAGACACTTCTCTTGGGTACTATTCAAAGAACGTGGCACTGTGACTACTGTAAGGAATATGATGTACTTTGTATAGGAAGACACTGGTAACCAGGTCATACGTTCCTAAAGTTTTCTTTATTAATCCATGTCAAGAGGTATCAAACAAGGATCAGCCATGTAACAGCTCTTAACCCAGCTCCCATATCTCCTACACCAGCCCCACCAGGAGCAGCCTGCCTAGCTGCTCAGCTCATCTCCAACCGTCATCCACACATTCACTCAGGCACCCAAGCATACCATTAATCACAGTCACACCAACATTCCGTCACCATCTCTCACTCTGGCTGAGCAGCTAGGAGGACCTACGCTGATTTACATATACATGTAAACCTTGAGATATAACATATCCCTTTCCTTTTAAAATGAAAACAAAACTTACAATTTTAAAAGAAAAGAACTATACACAAAAAGGTGATAATGTTCATAACTAAGGGATGAGAATGAATTCAAAACATCACCAAAGATAGAACAAAGCAAACTAGAAAAGATGGGCATAATACGACATATTAAAAACATGCACCAAAATCCCCCATCCTCCCTCATAAAAATTGTTAAGAATAATTAGATATAAACCATCAAACAATGTCAAATTGGGAAGGAAACACAGCAATATTACATTTGAAACTAGCAATAACCCCCTCCTTTCCCGAAAACACAAAAGAAAATAATGTAGTGAAAGGTGCACACACCCCACAACTTACACCCGAGGACATAAACAGACAACAAGGGTGAACCAACAATACAAATACAGGTGTACCACAATATGGATCACATAGAGGGTACACACAGTGAGGCGCAGGGCGACTTACACACAAAAACATCTGAAGTGCAGGGCGACTTACACAGGACAACATGTGAGGCGCAGGGCAAACTTACACACATACAAACATATATACACAATACAAGAAGATGAAAAACACTCACCAAGACCAAAACCACCCTCAAGTGGGAATAACATGTGATGTTCACCCTCCATGAGACTATGACGTCCCAACCATAAAACAGCATAAAAACAATGGCATCACAACTTATTAAACTGTAACATAGTATTAAAACCAACGCAAATCCAATAACCGTGATCCGGCAACACTAGAGTTAGTGAACTGTGCCCCACCCCGGTGAGCGATTTACTCACCCGAATACAACTACTCTGAAAAAAGTAATAAACTTGTGCACACCCACCACCTAAAACCAAAGATTTAAATTTTTCATAAATAAACACAAAAGAAAATTGGGCATGTTGTGATATAAAAAAACCACAATCTTAGCAGTTGAAACCGGAAGCCCCAGAACAATATCAAACTAAGCGTGGGCGTAAAATCCGTTCCGCTCGTGGAATTTGCGGATTTTCGGCAAATTAGCAATCCGCGAACTCTCCGAATTTGCCGAAAATTCTCAAATTCGCACGCAGCGGATTTTTTTTGCTTGGTGATACAATTTTGCGGCGCGCGACGTTCACTTACCGTCATCCAGTGTTTGCAGAGTTGTTTTTTCCATATTTTGCGTGTGCTGCGCCATTTTGGATCTTGCTGCGAGATCCCGCGGGAGTTTGGCGACCGCGATTACGTCATCGCGGCTTGCCACCTTGCACAGCACACATCGCGAGAGTTCGCAATTGCGAACACGTAGATGCGGTGAGCAGCAACAATCTCGCACTCGCGAAATTTCAAAATTTGCAATTTTGCACAAGAATCCACCAGCAAGCAGCACAAACCTTCTAAACATGATGATTTTTATCAGAATAACTCCTACGGTTGACATTTGCCTGCACTTTTTTTGCAAGGAGTCCATTTTGGGAGGGGGGGGGGGTGGGAGGAAGGAAGTGCCCCACAGTCTCCAACTTCCTGTTACTGTCCAGCAGGCTCCTCCCAGTGCTTTCTTCATGTGCTGGTCACTTTCATTTGGATCTTGACCTGGAAGGATTACTTTTTGTGGATGCTGCTGGATATTTGGATTTGAGGCCTTTTTGACTTTGTTTGGATCACTTTTGGATTAGAAATCTACTTTCACAAGTAAGTTTGTTTGGGGCATTACAGTTGCTGCAACTACAATTTTGGAACTTTTTCAGAACATTAAATAAAAGATATTGTGGGTTGCCACAGTATCCAGTAGGACCAAGGTTAGTTATGGGTGCATGATCCAACTGTTTTGTTGAATTTAAACATCATTGAGGGCATGGATGGCATGGGATTGTGCTGATTTTTGTGTGTTTTTGATTTTTTGGCTGTTGTTGGGGCCTTTTGCCCAGGGGTACTCAGTGGTGCATGGGCCTAGTCTTTCTGTGGGGTCTCTTTAATGTAAACATCATGGGGGGCATGGATGGCATTGGATTGTGGTGATATTTGTGTGTTTTTCTTTTTTTTTCCGGTTTCCTGTTGATGGGGTCTGGCCATGTGGGTGGGGGCCATTTTGAGTGCCGGTACAGGCAGGCCCTGACCATGTGCTTGGGGTGCAAGGGGCCATTTTGAAGGCAGGCAGTGTTCTCAGGCCTGCACCCATTTTGTCTAGCTTTCATCCATTATGCCCAGGGGTAGTGAGTGGTGCATGGGCCTAGTCTTTCTGTGGGGTGTCTTGAATTTAAACATCATTGAGGGCATGGATGGCATGGGATTGGGCTGATTTTTGTGTATTTTTCGATTTTTTGGCTGTTGTTGGGGCCTTTTGCCCAGGGGTACTCAGTGGTGCATGGGCCTATTCTTTCTGTGGGGTCTCTTTAATGTAAACATCATGGAGGGCATGGATGGCATTGGATTGTGGTGATTTTTGTGTGTGTTTTTTTTTTTTCGGTGCACTGTTGATGGGGACTGGCCATGTTGGTGGGGGCCATTTTGAGTGCCGGTACAGGCAGGCCCTGGCCATGTGCTTGGGGTGCAAGGGGCCATTTTGAAGGCAGGCAGTGTTCTCAGGCCTGCACCCATTTTGCCTAGCTTTCATCCATTATGCCCAGGGGTAGTGAGTGGTGCATGGGCCTAGTCTTTCTGTGGGGTGTCTTGAATTTAAACATCATTGAGGGCATGGATGGCATGGGATTGTGCTTATTTTTGTGTGTTTTTCGATTTTTTGGCTGTTGTTGGGGCCTTTTGCCCAGGGGTACTCAATGGTGCATGGGCCTAGTCTTTCTGTGGGGTCTCTTTAATGGAAACATCATGGAGGGCATGGATGGCATTGGATTGTGGTGATTTTTGTGTGTTTTTCGTTTTTTTTTCGGTGTACTGTTGATGGGGACTGGCCATGTGGGTGGGGGCCATTTTGAGTGCCGGGACAGGAAGGCCCTGGCCATGTGCTTGGGGTGCAAGGGGCCATTTTGAAGGCAGGCAGTGTTCTCAGGCCTGCACCCATTCTGCCTAGCTTTCATCCATTATGCCCAGGGGTAGTGAGTGGTGCATGGGCCTAGTCTTTCTGTGGGGTGTCTTGAATTTAAACATCATTGAGGGCATGGATGGCATGGGATTGTGCTGATTTTTGTGTGTTTTTCGATTTTTTGGCTGTTGTTGGGGCCTTTTGCCCAGGGGTACTCAGTGGTGCATGGGCCTAGTCTTTCTGTGGGGTCTCTTTAATGTAAACATCATGGAGGGCATGGATGGCATTGGATTGTGGTGATTTTGTGTGTTTTTCATTTTTTTGGGGTGTACTGTTGATAGGGACTGGCCATGTGGGTGGGGGCCATTTTGAGTGCGGGTACAGGCAGGCCCTGGCCATGTGCTTGGGGTGCAAGGGGCCATTTTGAAGGCAGGCAGTGTTCTCAGGCCTGCACCCATTTTGCCTAGCTTTCATCCATTATGCCCAGGAGTACTCTCTCAGTGGTGCATTTTATTGGTCTTTCCATTTTGGGGGGTAGGTATACTAAAAATGCTTACTTGCAAACTATTAGTTGAAGTGCTATATATGCAACATTTATTTAACTGATGTTCCTCTGGCTTCGTTTGCTTTTAGGTGCAGAAAGACAAATCATCAGCCTCATCGTTCCTCATCAGTGCCAGGAAGAAGTCCTGCTGCGGTGTGTGCAGCACAACGTCACGTGTGGCCACAGACAACTCTGCAACTTGTGCAACTGCGGCCTGCTGTTCTGAAATCTGAAGAAGATGGCCCCAAAAAAAGTTGCCCGCAGCTCCTCTAGCAAGAAAGTTGCCAGTAAGGAACAGAAGAAGCAACTGGCGCCACTTACCAAGGAGACTGGTGTGACGACCGCCACATTTTTTGGGATTAAAAAGTACACCTGCAGCAGCAGCAGCGGGGTCTGCTGGGGACCAAGCTGGGAACAGCACCTCCGCTCCATTGGGCTCAGTACCACCACCACCACGCCAACTTAGGTCCAAGCCCTTGAGTGCTGCAGAGGCAGCCAGTATAGTTGTTCAATCACCATCGACCAGTGATGTTGGCTCATCGCAAGAAAGTAGCAGCATCCCTCAATCAACACAGGTTGTTGTAACTCATCTGACGAGTGTTGAACAACCACAGCCGCAACAACAACCACATGTGCAAGTACAAGCCCAAGTACATGTGGAAGGAGAGGCGGTGCAAGGAGAGGAGCAAGCAGAGGTGCATGGAGCGGCTCAAGCGCCCACAATAGTTGTTCCTCCTGAAGTAGGGGCACATCAGGAAATCGACATTCAAGCCGAGGTATCCCATGAGAAAGCCACTCCTCCTGATGATTCATTGTCTTCCAGATCCCCAGCAAGGAAAAGATCAAGGATGGTGTCTACTTCTTCTTCAAGCCCCCTTCCTTCTGATGATATGGATAAAACTTGGGAACCACCACACCATGATCTGACAAAGGTAGCTAAGCGTAAAAGGAAGGTCCCCGAAAGTCTCAGAGTAATGGAGTGTGATGATGACGCTGAACAAGAAGGGGCGTATACTGCTCCTGCTGATGAAGACTCTCACGACGATGACGCAGTCATCATAGGCGTCACTCCAGCCTCAGCGGGCATGCAGCACACAGACATTTTCACCCTAGCCTGAAATGCTGCTGAGCGTGATGATGATGATGGCGACGTGGGAATGGGACCACCACGAATGCAGTTAACTAGTACACCAACACCACCACCTACAGCTTCCATATTTTCTCACCAGAAGGGACCTCCATCCACCTCGACCTCCATGTCCTCAATTAGTGGTGCTGTAAGTGCACAACGTACTAAATTTCGGCAACACACATCCTCCAGTTCATCTGGCATTAGCAGCATTCCCAGTATCGCCTCCTCCGCTCCCCACAGACATTTGAAGTCCGCAGTTTGGGACTTCTTTAGTGTTAGCCCAACAAGGGAAAACATAGCCATTTGTACCATTTGTAAGGTTCGAGTTAGTCGTGGTAAGCTTGGTACCAACTATGGTACCGGAGGCCAGAGAGGTCATCTTGAGAGACAGCACACTGTCAAATGGCATGCGCACCTAAGGGAGATCAAGGATGCCCGAATTGCAAGTCAACAAATTGTATCCGTTGATGTTTCATCTGCTGATGACGAGGAGGAAGAAGAAGCGTCAAACATTTCTTCACTTACACCCAGTACCCCTGTCAGCAGCAGATCTATGAGCCACACTAAGAGTGTGAGAGAGAGTGAGACACCAACGCGAAAAAGTTCATCACGGAGCGTAACTGGGTTGCAGAAGTCATCATCATCCGTAAAATGGTCCAGACCACCATTAGAAGCATGTTGTTTTCAGAAGCACCATATGAACGCAACCACCCAATGGCGCGTCTGTATAACAGTAAGCTGGCTAAATTGCTAGCGCTGGACCTTCTCCCTTTTTCTTTTGTGGAAGGTGTGGGTTTTCTTGAAATGGTGGCAACGCTCTGCCCTAAATGGAAGGTTCCTAGCCGGTTCTATTTTGCCAGAGTTGCGATTCCAGCACTACATGAAGATGTGCTGGAGGTGATTGGGGCAGCTTTGCAGAAGAGTGCTGTTCACACTATACATCTGACAACAGACATGTGGAGCAGTTGTGCAGCCACTGATTACTTGTGCATCACTGCACACTGGGTCTCTTTTTCAGGGGTTAAAGGCAAGATAAACGCAGGTGTTGACGAGGACAAAGTTTATAAAGCTGCTCGGAAACATGCAACAATAGCCATGTTTGCCATGGAGAAAACTCATACAGCAGAAAACATTTTGCATGAGTTTAACACAAAGGTCTTTCAATGGCTGTCCCCAAGAAAACGCATGATTGGTTATGTTTCCACGGATAATGGCGCCAATGTAGGTAAGGCCATGGATATGGGTAACTATTTCAGAGTGCCGTGTTTAGCGCACTGTATAAACCTGGTTGTTAAAAAATTCTTGAGTGAAGAAAGTCCAGTCCCCGGGTTACTGACCACCTGCCGAAGAATGTGCACACATTTCAACCATTCTTTTAAGGCCCGGAAGCAGCTGAGGTGCCTGCAATATGAACATAAATTGCCAGTGAAAGCACTCATCCAGGAGATGGCAACACGTTGGAACTCAACCTTCTACATGCTTGAGCGTCTGTATGAGCAGTATGCGGTAGTCGATCAGTATTTCTTTAAACTGGGTACACCTATGATGGGCATTAGGATCCAGGTGGAGCAATGGCACCTACTTAAAAGCCTGACAGACATGCTTCGTCCTTTTGAGGTCTTCACGCGTGCAGTCAGCAGGGAGGACTGTAATTTGGGAAAAGCTATCCCATTGTTGAGCATGCTAGAGTACCGACTGAAGGCGGTGTGTTCTAAGTTTGAAAAAGATGGAAAGGAAGAAGCATTAGAGTTGGCGGAGAAGTTATTACACCGCCTACTTAGCGATGATCGTCTTGAAATGATCAAGACAGAACAGCATTACATTTGTGCTACTATTCTGGATCCACGGTACAAAAAGGCAGTGGCAGGCAGAGTATTCTTTCCTTTTGATGACGCAGATGTTACAAAGTACAAACATTGGCTAGCTGTGTCAGCCACTCGGTTTGAAAGAGAACGGCAGGAAATTGAAGGAAAAGGCAGTGCATCAGCATCAGCAGGCCGTCCGCAGTCAAAAAAATCCCCTTCTGCATTTGTGGCTGTGGCAGAAGTGAGTGATTTTCCCTCTCAGCCGTTAACGACACCAGCAACTGTATTATCTGCACCAGACACAACAGTAATATCGGGTGATGAAGAGGATTGGCTAACTCAGCTTGGGTTTGCTTCTGAAATGGTCCCAGAAAAAAGTAAGCAAAGTGGAGGAACCCGGGAGAAACTTGAGTTGATGGTGCAGGCCTATCTGAATGACTCAACAGAGGTCCTTCTTTCTCTTGACCCATTGGCGTATTGGCATGGGAAAACAGTTGGTTGGCCAGAGATCACCAACCTGGCTATAAATTACTTGTCTTGCCCACTTGCAAGCGTGTCTTCTGAACGTGTTTTCAGTGCTGCTGGTGGCATTGTAACTTCCAAAATGACCCGCCTCTTGCCCAAAAATGTGGAAAGGTTAACAATGATCAAGATGAATCAGCACCTCATACCACCAGATTGCAAAATACGAGAATGCACGCAGGAAGAAGACGAGGAGGACACCAACTTAGATGAGGGAAGTTCTTCTCTGTTAAGTGACCTACTCCCGTATGAATTCGCAGAGTTTGAGGACGAGCTCTTCTTCCCTGACACCGAGCCTTGAAAATAAATGAGTCAATAAATCACTAACTTTCTTTTTCGTCCTTATTCACTTTTATTCCTGTGTGTCTCTTTCTTTGTTTTGCAAAATCTATATAACAAAAACTTTAATCACCTAATCACAAAAACAAGCCCATCAGCAGAACTGTCTTCACTTATTTGCTTATTGATTTGAAGGTGCCGCAGTCTGCATTCCTCAGGTTCACAAGTTCACAAGAACATGCTCCTCTATCCTCCTCCTCCAGACTCCTATTTCCCTCAAAGCAGATGGCTGGATTATGCCCAATGAAGAAAGACTTGTGGGGGTGTTCTATAGGTATGGGCGAAATTTGCGAATTCGCGTATTTGTGCGAATTTGCGGATTTTTGGTTTTTTTTGCGCGTTTGCAGGGTTTTTTGCGTGTTCGCGGGGTTTTTTGCGTGTTCGCGGGGCTTTTTGAGTGTTCGCGGGCCGCTTGCATGGTGAAGTTACCCCTGCAGTCGTGTATGGGCACAGCACCCTCTGGTTCACCACTGCCACCCTCTGTTTCATCACTGCCACCCTCTGGTTCTCCCCTGCCACCCTCTGGTTCACCACTGCCACCCTCTGGTTCACCACTGCCACCCTCTGGTTCAGCACTGCCACTCTCTGGTTCAACCCTGCCACCCTCTGGTTCAACACTGTCACTCTCTGGTTCACCACTGCCACCCTCTGGTTCACGACTGCCACCCTCTGGTTCATCACAGCACCTCTCGTTCACCACTGCCACCCTCTGGTTAACCACTGTCACCCTAAGGCTCAGCACTGCCACCCTCTGGTTCACCACTGCCACCCTCTGGTTCACCCCTGCCAACCTCTGGTTCACCACTGAAACCCTCTGGTTCATCACAGCACCCTCTGGTCCAGCACTGTCACCCTCTGGTTCACCACTGCCACCCTCTGGTTCACGACTGCCACCCTCTGGTTCATCACAGCACCTCTGGTTCACCACTGCCACCCTCTGGTTAACCACTGTCGCCCTCTGGTTCAGCACTGCCACCCTCTGGTTTACCACTGCCATTCTCTGGTTCACCACTGCCACACTCTGGTTCACCCTTGCCACCCTCTGGTTCCCCACTGTCACCCTCTGGTTCACCCCTGCCACCCTCTGGTTCACCCCTGCCACCCTCTGGTTCACCAATGCCACCCTCTGGTTCAGCACTGCCACCCTCTGGTTCACCAATGCCACCCTCTGATTCACCCCTGCCACCCTCTGGTTCACCCCTGCCACCCTCTGGTTCACCACTGCCACCCTCTGATTCAGCACTGCCACTCTCTGGTTCACCCCTGCCACCCTCTGGTTCAGCACAGCCACCCTCTGGTTCACCACTGCCACCCTCTGATTCACCTCTGCCATCCTCTGGTTCACCACAGCCACCCTCTGGTTCATCACAGCACCCTCTGGTTCACCCCTGCCACCCTCTGGTTCAGCACTGTCACCCTCGGGTTCACCACTGCCACCCTCTGGTTCATGACTGCCACCCTCTGGTTCATCACAGTACCTCTGGTTCACCACTGCCACCCTCTGGTTAACCACTGTCACCCTCTGGTTCAGCACTGCCACCCTCTGGTTCCCCACTGTCACCCTCTGGTTCAGCACTGCCACCCTCTGGTGCACCACTGCCATTCTCTGGTTCACCACTGCCACCCTCTGTTTCACCCATGCCACCCTCTAGTTCCCCACTGCCACCCTCTGGTTCACCCCTGCCACCCTCTGGGTCACCCCTGCCACCCTCTGGTTCACCCCTGCCACCCTCTGGTTCATCACAGCACCCTCTGGTTCACCCCTGCCACCCTCTGGTTCAGCACTGCCACCCTCTGGTTCACCACTACCACCCTCTGGTTCACAAATGCCACCCTCTGGTTCATCACAGCACCTCTGGTTCACCACTGCCACACTCTGGTTAACCACTGTCACCCTCTGGTTCAGCACTGCCACCCTCTGGTTCACCACTGCCACTCTCTGGTTCACCACTGCCACCCTCTGGTTCACCCATGCCACCCTCTGGTTCCCCACTGCCACCCTCTGGTTCACCCCTGCCACTATTTGGTTCATCACTGCCACCCTCTGGTTCACCCCTGCCACCCTCTGGTTCAGCACTGCCATCTTCTGGTTCAGCATTGTCACCCTCTGGTTTACCCCTGCCACCCTCTGGTTCATCACTGTCACCCTCTGGTTCATCACTGCCACCCTCTGGTTCACCACTGCCACCCTCTACCGAGACCTTTTGTGACGCAGCGGCAGCACAAAAGATGCGCCATGGTGCTGGGTATTAACAACGTGACGCATCTCTCTGATAGATGCGTCACGTTGTAAAGCCCTGCGCCATCAGGAGGTGTTCCGACTCAGCCTCCTAAAAGTGGCTGAGTGAAATCTACACGATTTCACTCAGTCACTTTTAGGCAAATGCTGCGTCAAAACCCTTCGCCTGCTTGAAGCAGGCGCAAGGCTTGATGCAGCATTGGGGAGATAGGGCACCCCCAGAGCATTGCTGGAGCTGCGTCGCAAGCGCGACGCAGCTCCAGCAATGCGCTGCTTTTACGGCACAGATGCGTGACGCATCTGTGCCGTTTTTGCCACATGGTGCGCCGCATTGTAGAAAGAAAGAAAGAAAGAAAGAAAGAAAGAAAGAAAGAAAGAAAGAAAGAATGAAAGAAAGAAAGAAAGAAAGAAAGAAAGAAAGAAACAGGGAGAGAGAGAATGAGAGAGAAAGAAAGAGAGCGACAGCAAAAGAGCAAGAAAGTGAAAGAGAGAGAGGGACATGGAAAGAGAGAGAGAAAGAGAGAAAGACACACGAGGGAGAGAGAGAGAGAGAGAGAGGATGAGAGAGAGAAAGTGAAAGAGAGAGAGAAAGAGGGAGAGGGAGAGTGAGAGAGAAAGAAAGAGAGAGAAAGAGAGAGCGAGAAAGAGAGGATGTGAGAGAGAGAAAGGGAGAGAAAGAGAGGAAGAGAGGAAGAGAGAAGAGGAGAGAGGGAGAGAGAAAGAGAGAACGAGAGAGAAAGAAAGAAAGAGACAGAGAAAGAGCAAGAAAGTAAAAGAGAGAGAGAGAAAGAGAGAGAGAGACATGGAAAGAGAGAGAGAAAAAGAGAAAGACACACAGAGAGGGAGAGAGAGAGAGAGAGGATGAGAGAGAGAAAGAGAAAGAGAGAGAGAAAGAGGGAGAGTGAGAGAGAAAGAAAGAGAGAGAAAGAGAGAGCGAGAAAGAGAGGATGTGAGAGAGAGAAAGAAAGAGAGGGAGATAGAGAGAAAGAGAGAGAGAACAACGGAGAAAGAAAGAGATAAGCAGAGAAAGAGGAAGAACTTGAAAGAGAGAAAGAGATAAATAGAGCAAGAAAGGAGAGGAAGAGAGCGATAGATAGAGAGAAAGAGAGAGAAAGAGAGGGAGAGAGAGAATGAGAGAAAGAAAGAGAGGCCGGATCTCTGAAGGGCCAGATTCCTGAGATGCCCCTACAGAACATACAGCTTTTTATTTTTAGCAAAATGCATATGAAAATTGTGATGTAAAGGTCTCTTTTAGTTTAACCCCTCCTGACAACTCAAAATGGGTGTATTTGCCATCCTCTCCCTTCTTCCTGTTTTTTTATATCTGTAAGTGCTTTCTGATGAGGTTTAATTCCTGGGACAGGTGCCTTGTTGCCTACTTGTAACTATTCTCTGACCCTGCTACAAGGGTCAGAGCACGGTCAGAGAATAGTTGCAAGTAGGCAACGAGGCGCCAGGAAGCACTTAGCAGCAGGTGCCCAAGTTGAAGTTAATTTCTTTGTAACCCTTTTGTAAAAGGTTACAACGAAATTAGGTTCAACTTTTGCACCTGCTGCTGTAACCCTTGCTTGGCTGAAAATGTGTCCTCGCTGATTCGCGGATTTTACCACGATTTCGCGAGATTCGCGGATCGCGAAATTGCGGAAAATTCGCAAATTCGCCCGCGCAACGGATTTTACGCCCACCCTTAGTGTTCTACTTCTTTGCGGGTGAGTAGACGGCTCTGGGGCCATTGCTGGGAAGGTCTAATACCGGATAAAAGTGGTTTGGAGAAAATCCGAGCAAAAAAAGTTTTAGCCTTTTTGCTCACTATCATGTTTTCGGTGGCCTGTTTGGGGGGGTTCCTGGTGTTTGTGGGTGGGTTTTGGGGTCTGGGAGCAACGCTGGCACAGTCTAATTTTGATTGCATTTGTTTTCCAGGACATCCATGGTGGAAAAGTCGAGTTATGACCTTGCTGCACAGCGCGTTTGGACAGAATTGAAAGAAGGCCGAAAAATGTTCTAAGTATGAGATTTTCCATTTTTGCTTTTTGCCTGTTTGGGGGTGTTGTGCTTTTTTGCGGGTGGGTTGGCGGGTCTTGGGGCATTGCTGGGAAGGTCTAATACCGGATAAAAGTGTTTTGGAGAAAATCCATGAGGAAAACGTTTTTGCATTTTCTGACATTTCGCTCACTAGCAAGTGGTTTGAAGAAAATCCATGGTGGGAAAGGGGAGTTAGGGCCTAGCTGCAGAGCGCGCGTGGAGTGATGTTGGGAATTAGCCTGGAAAATTACTAAGTCCCCATTTTTGTAGTTTTGCTTTTTGGCTGTTTGGGGGTCTTCTACTTGTTTCCGCCTGGGTTGACGGCTCTGGGGCCATTGCTGGGAAGGTCTAATACCGGATAAAAGTGGTTTGGAGAAAGTTTTTGCCTTTTTGCTCACTATCATGTTTTCGGTGGCCTGTTTGGGGGGGTTCCTGGTGTTTGTGGGTGGGTTTTGGGGTCTGGGAGCAACGCTGGCACAGTCTAATTTTGATTGCATTTGTTTTCCAGGACATCCATGGTGGAAAAGTCGAGTTATGACCTTGCTGCACAGCGCGTTTGGACAGAATTGAAAGAAGGCCGAAAAATGTTCTAAGTATGAGATTTTCCATTTTTGCTTTTTGCCTGTTTGGGTGTGTTGTGCTTTTTTGCGGGTGGGTTGGCGGGTCTTGGGGCATTGCTGGGAAGGTCTAATACCGGATAAAAGTGTTTTGGAGAAAATCCATGAGGAAAAGCGTTTTGGCACATTAACTTAGGGCTCGTTAGGGTTAGCACTAGCAGCAGGATTGCATGTGTTTCGGGGTGTTCTAGATTTTGCAACTGAGTTCTGGGATCTTAGAGCACTCGTGGGAATGTGTAATTTTGGTTGCAAGTGGTTTGAAGAAAATCCATGGTGGGAAAGGGGGGATTTGGCCTAGTTAAAGAAAGCGTTTGCCAGTATTCTTAACTTTGGGCTTGTTAGGGTTAGCAGTATTGTATTGAATGTGTTTGGGCGGGAGACTGTTTGTGGGGGGGTTTGCGAGTCTTGGAGCGATGCTGGGTATGGATACTTTTGCTTGCTTGCAAGTGGTTTGAATACAATCCACGGTGGGTAAGGGGGGATTAGGGCCTACTTTACATTCAAAGTACGTTTTGTCACCATTTTCTACTAGGCCTCGTTTTTGAGATCTGATTGGGGGTCTTCTACATTTTTGCGACTGGGTTTAGTAAGCGTCTGGGAGCACTGCTGGGAAGGTCTAATTTTGTTCTAAAACACAGTTTACAGTACACCTAGCTTGAGGGGAGAGATCCGCTAAATTAATTCGCCCATACTTATTTATCCTTCAAAAGGAGACTCAGACAGAGTACGCACTTTCAAAAATATTGTACTGTCTATTAGGAAACTCAAAGTGTGACTTTTTGCACTACACAGCATACATACCTTATATTTATTTGTCAGTGGTGTTCTAATATCACTTCCTGTTTTTCCATCAATAATTACAGCCCGGGTTTCAGCCTGTGCAATGGGAGCAAAGGATGAAGCCAGGCTTCACATTAGCGAGCCGCAATTCAGCATCCGCAAGGCAGGCAGTGGACAGGGTGTCTTCTGGTCACCAACATTGATGGCCGGAGCGTCAGATGGAATGGAGGAGTCCAGCTAATAAGAGGAATGGTTGGATGCATCTTACAACTTCCCAAATTCAACAGGACAACTACAACAACATACAGATACAGTATCCGTTCTTTTCTAATTATCTTTTAAGTAATGTTATTGCTGTGAACTTCTATGAGTGTGACTCAGCATTTCTTTGATTTCTGCTTCTAAATTCATCCTTACAGCCATTGGATAGGTTTTACTTCTGCTATTTTTCTAACCTAATTTAATGTACGAAGTGTTTCTCTGAGTGCAGAGATAGGCAAGTGAAAACGCGTAATTATTACTGCAGCCCTGTACTGTCGCATTCTTTCATTCACGGTTGTCGAAAGTACTACTTACTTTTCAGTAACCATGCATGCAGTAGTGCATGCACTTCCTTTATGTCACTTAAAAGATTTATGGTTAGCTTTGTACCCAAAGATTTGTTTATCTTCAATTATTGTTTGTCCATGCTGTGCTTTTTTTTTCTTCTCTCAACAAAACTTTCCCAAAAACCCCCATTCCCATCCATTTTCCAAACCCTAACCCTCTTTCCCCGGGCTGTGTGGTTTTGATTGATGTGTGACTAAATGACAGCAATAATTCCACACACTTGCTGGGGAGGATAAGGTCATAGCCACAGGCTGGTGAAGGAATCCGAGGATATATCTTACTCAGCTTGACACCGAATCACTATTGGCAAATAAAAGCAGATTTTCATGTGCGCCATTAACTTGATTGGTCATCAAGAACATCCTCCTCCTAGACGTGGCAAATGAAATTATTACGCTGCTGTGTCCTTCACCTTCAGTACTATTTCTTGTAATAGTAGCCAATGTCAAAGAAATTCAACGCAAGTAGTAGTTATACTTTAAATACTTTACCATTTGTTAGGCTACATTGTGGCACTGTTCTAGTGTACTGTCACCTGCTATATTCTCTATCGTACCGTTCTAATGCTACGGTAAGGACAAACAAGGTTTCATTTTATTTTTTTTCAGATGCTGCAACTGCCACTGTGTAACACCACAAGTACCACCGCAATGATGACATTTCATCCGCCCAGGATTGCCAACCTTAATCGCCATTTCGCGTGCAGCCAGCCCTGTGCCTAGCCCTATTTCCAAACACAAATTACAGGTAAGATAAGCGTTTGGGGGGAGGTAGTATAATGGAGTATTAGGAGAGACGAGAGAGTGACGGTCCTAGGACTATTGAATTCACTTACTCTGTGAGAGGCACTTAGTTTTGAAAACATTTGTGCCATTAGTACTTACACAACTTGAATCAAGATGCCACTTAAGTTTCAGGACTGTTAAATCCCCACCCACCAGCCTCAAAAGCAGTAAAAAAAATGTATGCTAAGATTAAGTTTAAAGTATATTTATATACCCAGTAACATAAAAAATCTCCCGCAAGACCTAACCCACCCCCCTCCCGAACCCCAACGAATGTCCCTGAAAACGAAGTCCAAAAAAGTAGAAAACCCAACTCCCAATTCCCACCCCCCAGAAGTCTTTAAAAAAGGAGCAAGGGACAGTCTCCTCCTACTGGCTGCTGTTAACTTTTCGGGCCAGGTCAGCATGCTCCTTGCGGAGAGTCTTGAGCAGGGTTTTTGTGTTGAGGAGCTCCTGCTCGAGGTATGAAACCCTCAGGGAAAGGCGGTGCATCCTTTTTTTGCAACTGCAGTGGGGGGCAGCTGATGTCTTTGCTGCTCGGCGGTGGCGGGTGGCTGCGGTACCCCGGATCCGTACCGCTGGAGACCTGCTGCGCTGACTGGCTGACCCAGGGAGCGCGGAGGAGGATGCAGGTGTCGCTGTGGATGTTGTTGACGTACTCTGCGTGTCCTCCTCCTCCTGGGCCACCAGCCGCCGATATTCGGCGACAGTGGCCTCCAGCCTCCGTTGCTGGGCCCTTTCAGCCAGCTCCTTCCTTGTTGGTTTGGAAGGAGCATCTATATGAAGAAAGAAAGACATAGTCTGTAACCAATGCTCTTTAAGATTAACACAAAATGATTCAGCAGAAAGTTGTGTCACAGTAGAAGTAGCAACTTGCAAGCGCAGTACATAACTATTGTGTCCAGTATCTATCTAACCTCCCACTTCTTCATCCTTGCTCTAACATTAGTGGGAGTTTAAGGAATCAATTCTACGAGCACTATGGACTCACTTCATTAGAGTCGACTATGACAGTACACCAGTCTTATTCTTCCTCTTCTCTCTTGTTTAGCAAAATTGGTACGTTAACTTCTGCAATCCGGCATAATGCCAGCGCAGTCAACTTGCACCAGAGAAAAACAGACGCCCGCCATGATGAGTGAGACAGACTTGCGTTACTGTACCAGTCCAGTACATGCAGGTGGTGATGCTCTTACTTTTCTATTACGGGCGTCACTGAGAATACTCTGTTACAAGGGCTACTGCTTAATTAATTTAACTTTCACCCTACAGTGCCAATGAATAGATACTAGAAAAGGAAAATGAAGAAGATAAATAATCTGATTATCTATCACTGCACATGGTATGTATTTGCTTACATATGGGATGACTTTAGGTGCTTTGCTTTTTATTGAGTGAACAGTGATACATCCACACAAGAATGACCGAGTTCTACTAAACTTATTAACAGAGGTAGTGAGTGGCCATCTTAATAGCCGGATATATGCTGTGCTTGCAATACAAACTACTGCTACTATTCATGGTAGTATTCGGACAAAATTACAACTTATTTTCCTTGCCTTTCCTACACTGGGACGGACGTGCGGGTGCGGTGTTACATGCTCTTCAAAGTAACACTTAGTTCATCCAGTGACCGTCTACTCTCTCGAGATACACATATGCTATCTAAGAGTCAGATAGTACCATGATCCAGGCATCCATCCATTCAAACTATATGTCAATCATTCTTCTTCATGTCTCTCATCTGGACAAACCTTACGTTTTCTCACGGGGAGCACACTATGCAGTCTGCAATCTCAATAAGTAAGGAATATAAGAGCTTACCATTGCCCGCCACTACCGTGGCAACCCGCACAGCAGTTTGGTCCGGCACTTGCAACGCCTCCTCCCCAGAACTTTCCTCCTCCACCTCCGCGCTGGGCCCAGCACCAGATGTTCCCCCTACAAAGTACATTTAAGAATGTTAGATGTCATAGACATACACCAATTACTAGTATTTTGTCTAGGAATGAAGAAATGTGAATACAGAAAACAATCTAATAATTTGTGACTGTCTACTCTAAAGTAAAAATGTCCCTTTTTCCAGGGAAGGGTGTTGTCTTGCTGCACTTTTTGGCACAACTGATGAATGCTTGCTTTTTAACACGCACCATTTGTCTCATAACAGACAGAAGCTTCACTTCTAAGAACAAATCATCATCACTAGGACGGAGGGACCAACAATTCAGCACCAAAAAGAAAAATTAAAGTTCAAACCAGGTGAGGGCTCGGCTCGCCCACAATAAATGTGTGAAATAAATCACTATAAGCACTTTTCCATTTTTAATCAACCGTTTATGTTTTATGACAAGCTTGATTTTAATAAATATTTTTACTTTTAATAAAGCTTTAAAACTTAAATAGACTCTGTGGCTTTTGGTCATGAGTGAATGAGCAAAAGGTTTTGCAATTTGCAATGCATGAGCCCGTGCCTCTGACACTTCTGGACTCTAACTCCGTACTCTTGTCCTGCGTTGGATAATCATCATTGGGGATCAATCATCGATGAATTCGGGACTAAATGACTCTGCCACACTATCTAGTCAGTAAGGAGATTGGGGGTTCTTCAAAGTCTGATATAACTGAGGTATGTGGAAAGTCTACCTGCGCCTATTATAATTGATAAACAATGCACTATTTAGTGTCCATAGTTCTGTTTGTACAGATTTGTCCCTGCAACAGTAGTAGTATGGATTGTCCTCCTATCCAAACCAAAAGTAAAATAGTATCTTATTCTTTCTTGGTGGTCATTCACCTTTTTATTGTTGTGAATTGTCAAAGCATAAACATTTAGAAGACTTGAAAAGACATTATGGACAATCCCAGAGGACTGCACTCAGTGCATAGAGCTATTGCTGACTAGAATGGGAGTTTCGTTTTACACCTTTTGCCAAATGTTCAATCTTAGTTATCTACACAGACAGACAAATAAGAATAATCTAGTAATACCACAGGGAGTCATAGTCGAGGCAGGATAAGAATTTAGATACAGTCTACAAGAAGATCAAAGATGATTTAGAAAAAATCGAATGAGGAACGCTAGGAACAAATAGGTACTCTATATTAAAAGTAAAACTTACCGGGGCCAGCAAAGGAGCCCTCGCCTGACCGATCCTGGCCTTGTTCAGCAGCAGCAGCCTCCTCCAATGTCCTCTTGCCCCTGGGGGGAGCTGATGTACAACATGAAAGAAAGAAAGACCCAAAAACATGGATGATTGTTGTCAACCAAATCAAACATTTCAAAAGAACAATAACAAAATATTTTGGCGAAATAGCAAATAGACAACTATTCAACGGGATATATTGACCTATCTCATGTGGTCTACTACGATATTAGTATTGCTTGATTTGCGGACCGTCGACTTGGAAAGTTATGCAACTCACTAAACAAACTACTAAAAAGGTTCGCCTAGGACTGGCAGGCAGCAGTCCGCAGCACGCGAAGTGACAGACAAACTCCATCGTGATTGCAGATCAGCGACAACACTAAAAAGTTTCCTACTACATTAACCAGTCATTAAAATACTCAAACTATCAATCCACCACCACTATTTCTTCTTATTGCCAGGTGTACAAAGGAAGGACTGGACTTGAGTCTGTAGGGGCAGATTTACAAGCCCCTTGCGGCTCTTTTGCTCCATTGTTGCGTGACTTTTGTGACGCAGAGGCATAACAAAAGAGGCGCCATGGTGCGGCGTATATTAACAACGTGACGCATTTGGGAGATGCATCACGTTGTAAAGCCCTGTGTCATCAGGGGGCGTTCTGGCGCAAGGGAGGGCGTTCCTGCGCAGGAACGCATCCTAAAGTGGCTGAGGGAAATCTACAAGATGTCAATCAGTCACTTTTAGGACAATGATGCGTGACTCAAACCCTGCGCCTGCTTGAAGCAGACGTGCGGCTTGACGCAGCATTGGGGAGATAGGGCACCCCAGAGCATTGCTGGAGCTGCACCATCGTTGTGACGCAACTCCAGCAATGCGCCGCCTTTACGTCACAGATGCGTAAGGCTTCTGTGACGTTTTGGGCCCATGGTGCGCCGCATTGTAAATACGGCGCACCATGAGTGGTGGTGGCGTGGCGCACAATTACTGGCGCATCCCTGCTACTTTGCAGGGATGCGCCGGTAATTGAAAATCTGACCCTTAGTGTCTAGCATTACGCAGTTCTTTACACTACACTCATACATAATTTCTCAGGCCAATGAAATGAACACAAAATAGAAAACAAATAAGCATAGTAGCAAGGCTACTGAGAAGGAGAGCAGTGCACCTGAAATGCACAGAAGATTTTGAAATATAACTTACCTACAATGTAATCGGCAGCATTATTGCTCTTGGTAAAAAACAAACATTTGCAATATAATAACACACAGAGCGGGAGAAAACAGAGTAGTGATGAAATAGCTAGAAATAGCTACTACTACTCACTACTCAAGTGACTTAAGGCTGTGTGACCATAATAGACTAATTACCACCATAACGTTTGACCTGGGGTTATTTCACCAGTGGGAGGAGGGCAGAAGTGGACACCAGCCGTCAGGGATATGGAAGGGATATGGAAGGCCACACAAAGGAATAAGAAACAGAACTGAATTTTGAACATTTTCCAGATTCTGTCTAGCCATTGCAGTCTTGTGATGTATATTCATGTGAGCCTAAGAGGTCCATCACCAGCCTGCAGTTTTGATTGGCACTGCATTGTTGTCTTGTCATTGCAGTGATGAAATAGCTAGAAATAGCTACTACTACTCACTACTCAAGTGACTTAAGGCTGTGTGACCATAATAGACTAATTACCACCATAACGTTTGACCTGGGGTTATTTCACCTGTAGGAGGAGGGCAGAAGTGGACACCAGCCGTCAGGGATATGGAAGGGATATGGAAGGCCACACAAAGGAATAAGAAACAGAACTGAATTTTGAAAATTTTCCAGCTTCTGTCTAGCCATTGCAGTCTTGTGATTTATATTCATGTGAGCCTAAGAGGTCCATCACCAGCCTGCAGTTTTGATTGGCACTGCATTGTTGTCTTGTCATTGCCTGCACGCCTTCCTACGAGCTATGAGGAAGGTGGCAGCAGGATATAGGGTGAAAATTTAAGTGGTTGTCATTGTGTAAGCCATAGCTTAGGGCATCTGTTACGTTAGCCAGGGAGCAAACAGTGGAACATTAAGCAGGACTTACCTGCGCCTGGCCCACTGACCATGTAAGTACCTTTCTTACTCCGCTCCTTTGCGTCAGAGGCTTTCACCTAAATGCTCTTGCTCCTCCTTCATGCTGCTGTCTCTATCATTGCCCTCACAAACAGATGGCTATGTGATAGTTGTGCAGGGTAGTAATTAGTAGGATAAGTCACAATCTCCAAGCTCAAAGGATAAGGTGATGGCATCTACCATCAACCAAATAGCGTGGACAAATCCACTACTATAAACAACAACACTCTGATATATCCTGAGCTGTCTCTATCATGCTCTCTCTCGTGTTTCTTGATTTGTTTAAGGTTGTTAGTGTTGACTTCTTTCTTTCTGTTGCCTTTTTGCCTCTTTTGCTGTCTTATTTTTGACACTGTTTGCCTGTATTAATCATCCCTGCCTGTCTGCTTATTTTGCCACTGTCATTCTCTTTCCGCTTGCTCTTTCTGCCACTCTCACTTTTTGCATACTTTTGCTCATTCTGCTCAATATTTCCTTTGCCACTGTTGCTCATTTCGACTAATTTTGCTTTTTCACGGATCCCTTTTTCTGTGTTGCCACTTCTGCTCTTCATGCCTCCTCTATTCTATTCCACTTTTGCCTAATGTGTCTTCCTTCTTTTTGCATTTTGAGCTCTTTGCACTCAGTTGCCTTTTTCCAGATCTTCCTCTCTCTCCTTCTGTTGCACTCCTTACCTTGTTTTAATCCTTTCCATGCACCCACCTCTCATATACCCCTCCCAGCCCCAGTCCCACCCACTGCCCCTTGCTCTTCTCCACGCTTTCATGACCTACTAAATAGCAGCTGCAGCTTGGAAATGTGCAGCGGGCAAGTGGCAAGCCCTTCTGTGCCTCTTCTTCACCCTGCACCAGAAAGCTTGGTCCCCCCTCCACCAATACAATACTGCAACCATATGCACACTCACCCCCGTCTGCCCAAAATTCTGCTGTGCCGCATCACACAGCACTGAGGTAGTTTTCTCCTGGGCCTCCTGCATGTTCTCATGCACTCTCCTACACCTACTGCTAACCACTCCTGCACCAACAACACCCAACACCAGACTTTAATTTTCAGGAAACAAGCGGAGGGATGAACTTCCACCTGAAAGTCTGTGCTGACCCAAACTCAACAGCACTATTTGCACACTCAAGAAACCTTGGCCTCACCCAACACATTAATGAACCCATGCACACTTCCAGACACCTCCTTGACCCGTTTTTTACCTCTTTTGACAACATCTCAGTCAACAAGCCCATTCAGATTACCTGGACAAATGACACCCTCATCAAGTTCAGTTTTTCCATCCGCACCACTAAAGACCTACCATCGCCAGACCAGCAAGACGAAACTGGAAAAACATTCCAGGGGATGACTGGACTACTGCACTCACAGAACACCAGCCCGAAAACAACGGGACTGTACCTGAATCCATAAACAACTTCAACAATTGGATCTCCAAGTGCGCTGACACCCTAGCCACTCTCAACCACAGCACACCCACAAGATCCAGACCTATGGTCAGTTGGTTCACAATGGAACTCAAGATTACCAAAAGACACTCCAGACAACTGAGCGCAGATAGAAAAGAAGCCAAGAAAATGGTTGTAGAAGCATCTTCAAAATTGCACTGAGACGCTACCACTAACAGAGGCAGTCCACCCAACACACTGCACTTGCAGACTACTTCAATGTGAGCACCAAGAGCAGCAAAGAGATCTTCGCCATCATGATAGATTCCACGTCACCAGCAGCTGCGTCCAACAGCATCACCCCCTCACAGGAGTACTGCAACAGGTTCTTGTAATTCTTCTGCAGCATGACAACCTTCGTATACAACAACTTTGACCCTCTACCGGACCAACAGACCTAGCAACATGACTCACCATTTCGAATAGATAATGACCTTGACCTAAAGATCCACCATCACCATGCAGGAAACCCCTGCCATCAGGCACTCCGTCCACTCCAGGGCCCCATTAGATCCCTGTCCCCACCATGCCTTCACCAGAGGACCTCAGCTCACACCTATCTTCAAGGCCTCTATCCCATCTGTGTGCTTCCCAGAAACATGGAAACACGACACAGCCTCCCTCCCTCAGCTCCCCCTGCTTTGTGGACCCATTGACGCTTGCCAATTACCGATCAATCTACCTCTACCATGCCTGGGCAGAGTCTGGGAGAAACTCATTAACAGATGTGTCACCAACCATCTCAGCAACCACCAACTCCTCAACATCACACAATCCTGTTTCGGACACAGCCACAGCACAGCACAGAAACAGCACTCATTACCATTACAGATGACATCTTCATAATCCTGTACAGAGGAGACACAGCGGCCCTCATCCTCCTTGTCCTCTCCACAGCATTTGACACAGTCTTCCTCCCCATCCTCATCTGAGGCCTAACCAAGATTGGAACCCAAACACCTTCTCTCTACTGAATCCACTCTCTTCTGACTCTGTTGACATAGTTAGTCAGCTTGGACCCTACTCTTCTGATGTCTGCAGCCTCATCTGCAGAGTACCACAAGTTTACTCATTCAGCCCTACCCTTTTCAACATATACAGGATCCCATTAGCAAGCACCTTTCACACCCACGGTATTGACGTCCTTCCATATACCAACACCAACTCATACTCTCCCTCTTGAACAAGACTTCCAACTCCTGGCACAAGTTCACCACCTGCATGACCAAATTTGGGGACTGGGTGGAGACCTTTTGCCTCAAACGTATCACCAACAAGACAGAAGTAGTAATTTTCAAGAAGAACTTGTCACTGTGGGACTCTACCTGGTGGCCAACTGAACTACGACCCACCCTGACCACCCATGCCAAGAACCTCTGTATCTTCATCGACAACAAACTCGACATTAACGCCCAACGCAATGCCATTAGAGTTTCTTGCTTCTTCACCCTCACCGGAGGGCCTCAAACGATTCAGAACTTGGCATCCAGAATCCCACTTAAACTCTCATGCCATACATACATCACACCACACCTCAAGGTGCCTCCTATACACACTTGCGCACAGTTCCAGCTCCTCACTCACAACTTCAAAGCACTACACAACAGTGGCCATGCCTACCTCAATAGACTGATCTCCTCTAACAACCATCTAGTCGCTTCCGCTCAGCCGGACTCCTACTTGCATACATCTCACTCATATGCAGAACCATTTCTGGTGATTGGGCCTTCTACATCGATCCTGAAGCGTGGAACTATCTGCCCATACAAATCAAGCGTGGAACTATCTGCCCAAGCGTGGAACTATCTGCCCGAGAAATCAGATCCTCTACCTCAACTCTTGAATTTCTCGAGAAGCTGAAGACCTGGCTCTTCAGTAGTGCTTCCTGTCTGCACCAGGGAGGCTGACTTCTACCTGCTCAGCCCCCCCCCCCCCCGATTATTGTGTGTTTCAAAAATACACATACCACTACATAAAATAGCATAACATAGTTTTCCTCTCATGTGACATTGATCCTGTGCGCATTAACTTTCATTGTCCTTCATCACCGTGCTAGGCCACAGCTTTCATGTGATGATGGTGTAGTATCAGTCCCAGGTGAAAACTGGTGCTGGCTCTGTGAGGGTGGGAATTGTTTTGCATTTGATCATAGAGCTTTCCTACCCCCAACATGGCCGCAAAGTTCTTTCCTGTGGTTCTAGCACGTAGCTACTCTGTTTATAGTGCATGGTTGAAAAAACATGTAGCTTCAGTGATGCTGTTAGTAATTTTCTTCCTTGTCTTCAGTCCCTCTCGTTATCGGCAATGCCGCTGTTACTAAGGCGCCGACAGCTTGCTTGATTTATATGTATGGTAATATCCAGGCACCATGAATATAGATTGGAAAGGTCTGCATGGAGGTCTACACAAAGTAAGCAATGCATAATGCAGAGTATTACTTTTAGATTGGAGGGCACCCCTCCAGGGGTCGTCTGTTAGAGAGAAATAGAGTTTTCCTCTTCGAAGTTTATAACTTCTAAATGTGAAACGTACATGTTAAATTGCGATTTCCGAGCTGTGTAGAAGAGCTTAGTAAAAAACCAGCTCAACTCTTTCTTTGGTGGGCCTTTACTGCATGATCCCTGCAGCGGCAGTGCGTGCTTTCTTCGTGCGGGGGGAGGAATGTTTTGCTATGGAACTCTGGGGGGCGAGCATTCTTGATGAAACCGCTCTGCCTTAGTCGTTTCACAGCAAGATGACGCACGACGCCATGACGCGGATGCCATTTACCGAAGCTGCGTCCTTCCACGAGCTGAGAGAGATTACAGATGTTCGCCACGCGAAGTACGGGGGTCCCAAAACAGCGTCTTTCATGTTTAAAGAGATCTATTACAGCTAAGCAGGTAACTACCACGCAAATCCTCAAACGCCCGTGATTTGTGGATTATGGAGTACAAAGAGCATTAATCCCATCAACACGGCAAAGGTTCCATTAAGTAAAATACTAAATTTTTCATTTCTGCACATGTGCTATCAGGGATAAGAGAAGTCTCGCTGTTCAGATTCCAAAATGAGCTGTTGATAACAAACATGTCTGGCATTTTCAGTGGCAGCTAACATGATCCTTTTATGGCCTACATTTCAATTTTTGTTATCTTAATATGTGAGGCATTTTCATCTCCTTCTCAGGACACGATTCGTATTCTTCTTCATGTTCTGTATATTACTTATCATATATTACTTATCATGCCTTGCTATTGTGAACATTGGTAAATCAGCTCTTAACCGTACAAAGATAATTTTATATAAATTTCGGGCATCTGAGTTTGATGTTGAGAAAGGCATTCACATGGTGGCAAGTCACAGTTATTTGTTCTGCGTGTGGAGACTCCCCATTGGGTCATGATGAGGCGTACCTCTCAGTTAAACAGCCGGAGTGAATTATAGCCTAATCAGAAATGACTGATTAATGCAGTATTTAACAAAAACAATAATAAACATGGACATTTCACAAAAAGTACATGAAACAAATATAAACAGACGGAAGTACAAAATTAAAATATATTTATTGAAAAGTATCATTAATTTGTTGCACTGCTGCAATGACACCAAATACAAATACCGTAACACTATAGCACACACAACCTATCCTTAGATGCTCTCAATTAAATCCATATGCTTGAAAAACAGTCACCATAAACACTGCTACCATCAATGTGGAGCAACTCATGTCTTCCTTGCAGCTCCCCATATCCCTATAACTATACAACATGACTTACTGGTGGAGAAAGAATACCAACATCAACATTAGTCCGTAGATGGAGGTAAAAGCTCAGGATTGCCAGGATAAGACTCAGTTTAGTGAACATGAAACAGTCTCAGCTACTGACAATGCATCATCTAACCATGAAGGCCTTAAAGCACATCACATCTTCCATTGGTGATGTGGCAACACCGAACTCAGGGTAAATACACCTCACTCAAAAAGTACCTGCAGTAATGTAGATCTGCTCAACAGACTAATTTTATTATCCAGTGACCTTGGCAGACATTAGCAGAGCCAATCATTTAATAATTACGGACCAAAATTGTGGATGCATTGCTAAAGATGGATCTCACGGTTCTGCAAAATAATTGCATAGGAAACAGAATGCAGACAAATGTTTTTGTGGAGGAGGACAACAGCCACCTCCCCGATGAGACTGATACCTGATCGTAGTCTATGCAACCGTTTGATGTCATGCCACGCAAGAAAATAATTCGACAAATGCATGTTCCTCTGTATTTCACAAGTATGTCGTCTCCATTTCAGCTATTCACATGCCTGATTACAGTCCAGAGAATGTATACATTAGTGATATATGAGTTAAGCGGATAATTGTGTTAGAAAACCCACCCTTGTCAGTGTGCAGCCATACATTTAATCATTGTGCATTCTAGAGTGGTTTGTTTTTGACATACAAAAAATGGCTTGTATACGATATATTGGCTCAGAAGAATTGCTCTGTCCACCTTTTTAGGGGACTATGGGGCATATTACCAAGCAATAGCGATAATTATCGCTATTGCTTGGTTAGAGACAAACATTTACCGCTGAGCTGCGGCGATTTTTATCGCAGATAAACCTTGGTATTACCAAGGTTTATCGCAAATGCGATAAAAACGGCCGCAATGCATGAATATCGCTGAAAAGTCCGCGATATTCATGCATTCAGCGATATTCATGCATTACCGAGCTAATGCTCTTAGCCATGTTATCCACCTCCCATTGGATAACATGGCTAAGAACTGCTCAGATCATAATTGCGTGCAGATCGGTAAAGGCATGCCCAACCGCCAAAAGTTAAGAACTATGTATAAGAAGGGACTAAATAGCCCCAAAACCAATTGCACAGCATCACGCCGCTTCAAGCGTGCTTGTATTTTAAAGTTCATTTATCCATTTTAGTCAATATCTCAATTTTAATCCGTACTTTGTCTTTGTATTCAACCATTCTTCAATCAATATAATCCACAAATCCACAACCGGGGTTAGGTGCCAATTTTCGATTTTCTGGTATTCAAACTGTGCCGAGGCCTCTTGAAAGAATAGGAATAATGCAGAAGTCCATCACAAGCAAAAACTGTGAGACAGAATAAGCAATGAACGTATACTTTTGGATCCACGTAGTCGGCGAAAACATCGGAGCCCATCACGAGTGAAAGAGAAACAGTTTTTATTTGGAAAAGCAAAATGAATTCATTGTGTTCCTAGCGGGACCTCCGCCACAGCATATATTAGGCATGATAATGTATTAAGTGTATTAAGTGTCTTTAACGTGCTCCTTGGGAAATGCAGTTTATGTAAATAATGAACACATGCAAAGAGCAACGAGTCATGGTTTGGGCCAATCGGGTTGGAGCACGGGGTCGTGAAGGGATTTAAGAGAGAGGGCGGGGACAGGTATACTTTCACCGTTTGAAAAAACATGGCGATGATGACGGTTTTTTGAAACAAGCAGCACAGGTATGGAGTTAAGTCGGAAAATACGTGTTAGTTTAAAGCGCGTTTGGAGGCTGAGGGATACTTTTGTGCTAGAACGCGATTACGGCAATGAGCTAAAATCTAGTATTTTACGTGTACTGAAGTTTTAAAACCTGTCTATATCACTACGCATTTGGAGTTACACGGCATTGCAAGGTTGTAGGAGGGCTAAGTATAAGTGAATGGTGGATAATAACAAGAGTGTTGGTAGATGATGGGGAGAGTAAGGGTGGATTGGAGGAGGTGGTTTACATTTTGAACAGGAGGGATTGGGTCGCGATTCTATGACATTACTAGAAGACTGGATAACACAGTAAACTGGGAGACTGCATTGTCAATGGTTGAGTGAAACATCATGGGATTTTTTGTACATACATGCTTATGGTTTATGAAAAGTGTCTAACACAATTTATTTATGTTGTTATGAATTGTAGTGACCCCCGAAGAAGGGCACACAGCTGCCCGAAATGCATTGGGTTTTTACATGAAATAAAAGACTGCTTGTGATGGACTTCTGCATTATTCGTATTCTTTCAAGAGGCCTCGGCACAGTTTGAATACCAGAAAATCAAAAATTGGCACCTAACCCCGGTTGTGGATTTGTGGATTATATTGATCGAAGAATGGTTGAATACAAAGACAAAGTACGGATTAAAATTGAGATATTGACTAAAATGGATAAATGAAGTTTAAAATACAAGCACGCTTGAAGCGGCGTGATGCTGTGCAATTGGTTTTGGGGCTATTTAGTCCCTTCTTATACATAGTTCTTAACTTTTGGCGGTTGGGCATGCCTTTACCGATCTGCACGCAATTGTGTAAAAAGATGGATTTATACAATTACATACAAAAATATGATTAGAAATGGTGTGCATCCCTCTATTTGGAAAACATGTTCATAACTTTAGCCCTACCCAGGGACTGCACCCGCAGAAAAAACTGTGAGACAGAATAAGCAATGAACGTATACTTTTGGATCCACGTAGTCGGCGAAAACATCGGAGCCCATCACGAGTGAAAGAAAAACAGTTTTAATTTGGAAAAGCAAAATGAATTCATTGTGTTCGTAGCGGGACCTCCGCCACAGTATATATTAGGCATGATAATGTATTAAATATATTAAGTGTCTTTAACGTGCACCTTGGGAAATGCAGTTTATGTAAATAATGAACACATGCAAAGAGCAACGAGTCATGGTTTGGGCCAATCGGGTTGGAGCACGGGGTCGTGAAGGGATTTAAGAGAGAGGGCGGGGACAGGTATACTTTCACCGTTTGAAAAAACATGGCGATGATGACGGTTTTTTGAAACAAGCAGCACAGGTATGGAGTTAAGTCGGAAAATACGTGTTAGTTTAAAGCGCGTTTGGAGGCTGAGGGATACTTTTGTGCTAGAACGCGATTACGGCAATGAGCTAAAATCTAGTATTTTACGTGTACTGAAGTTTTAAAACCTGTCTATATCACTACGCATTTGGAGTTACACAGCATTGCAAGGTTGTAGGAGGGCTAAGTATAAGTGAATGGTGGATAATAACAAGAGTGTTGGTAGATGATGGGGAGAGTAAGGGTGGATTGGAGGAGGTGGTTTACATTTTGAACAGGAGGGATTGGGTCGCGATTCTATGACATTACTAGAAGACTGGATAACACAGTAAACTGGGAGACTGCATTGTCAATGGTTGAGTGAAACATCATGGGATTTTTTGTACATACATGCTTATGGTTTATGAAAAGTGTCTAACACAATTTATTTATGTTGTTATGAATTGTAGTGACCCCCGAAGAAGGGCACACAGCTGCCCGAAATGCATTGGGTTTTTACATGAAATAAAAGACTGCTTGTGATGGACTTCTGCATTATTCGTATTCTTTCAAGAGGCCTCGGCACAGTTTGAATACCAGAAAATCGAAAATTGGCACCTAACCCCGGTTGTGGATTTGTGGATTATATTGATTGAAGAATGGTTGAATACAAAGACAAAGTACGGATTAAAATTGAGATATTGACTAAAATGGATAAATGAAGTTTAAAATACAAGCACGCTTGAAGCGGCGTGATGCTGTGCAATTGGTTTTGGGGCTATTTAGTCCCTTCTTATACATAGTTCTTAACTTTTGGCGGTTGGGCATGCCTTTACCGATCTGCACGCAATTGTGTAAAAAGATGGATTTATACAATTACATACAAAAATATGATTAGAAATGGTGTGCATCCCTCTATTTGGAAAACATGTTCATAACTTTAGCCCTACCCAGGGACTGCACCCGCAGAAAAAACTGTGAGACAGAATAAGCAATGAACGTATACTTTTGGATCCACGTAGTCGGCGAAAACATCGGAGCCCATCACGAGTGAAAGAGAAACAGTTTTAATTTGGAAAAGCAAAATGAATTCATTGTGTTCGTAGCGGGACCTCCGCCACAGTATATATTAGGCATGATAATGTATTAAGTATATTAAGTGTCTTTAACGTGCACCTTGGGAAATGCAGTTTATGTAAATAATGAACACATGCAAAGAGCAACGAGTCATGGTTTGGGCCAATCGGGTTGGAGCACAGGGTCTTGAAGGGATTTAAGAGAGAGGGCGGGGACAGGTATACTTTCACCGTTTGAAAAAACATGGCGATGATGACGTTTTTTTGAAACAAGCAGCACAGGTATGGAGTTAAGTCGGAAAATACGTGTTAGTTTAAAGCGCGTTTGGAGGCTGAGGGATACTTTTGTGCTAGAACGCGATTACGGCAATGAGCTAAAATCTAGTATTTTACGTGTACTGAAGTTTTAAAACCTGTCTATATCACTACGCATTTGGAGTTACACGGCATTGCAAGGTTGTAGGAGGGCTAAGTATAAGTGAATGGTGGATAATAACAAGAGTGTTGGTAGATGATGGGGAGAGTAAGGGTGGATTGGAGGAGGTGGTTTACATTTTGAACAGGAGGGATTGGGTCGCGATTCTATGACATTACTAGAAGACTGGATAACACAGTAAACTGGGAGACTGCATTGTCAATGGTTGAGTGAAACATCATGGGATTTTTTGTACATACATGCTTATGGTTTATGAAAAGTGTCTAACACAATTTATTTATGTTGTTATGAATTGTAGTGACCCCCGAAGAAGGGCACACAGCTGCCCGAAATGCATTGGGTTTTTACATGAAATAAAAGACTGCTTGTGATGGACTTCTGCATTATTCGTATTCTTTCAAGAGGCCTCGGCACAGTTTGAATACCAGAAAATCGAAAATTGGCACCTAACCCCGGTTGTGGATTTGTGGATTATATTGATTGAAGAATGGTTGAATACAAAGACAAAGTACGGATTAAAATTGAGATATTGACTAAAATGGATAAATGAAGTTTAAAATACAAGCACGCTTGAAGCGGCGTGATGCTGTGCAATTGGTTTTGGGGCTATTTAGTCCCTTCTTATACATACGAACTGCTCAGGGCAGGTGTTAGCTTTTGGAGATATTCGCTCTTAGCGCGAATATCTCCAAAAGTTGGTAATAGGAGATAGCGATGTTAGCGACTGTTTCCAGTCGCTAACATCTTGGCACGCCCACTTTGCATATCATTAGTAATAAATATCACTGACATGCAAAGTGGGGCCCAAGATGGTCGCTATCTCCTACTAACTGTCGCTAACTGGTGTTAGCGACAGCTAGGTAATAGGGAGATAATTTTATCTCTGCTTTCTTGGCTTTTAAAGCCAAAAAAGCGGAGATAAACCCCCTTGATAATATGCCCCTATGCTTGTTCACTGCTCCTACAAGCTGCTCAATAAACATATTTAAAAAACAAAAAAAAATATGCATTCTTCTTTCATGACACAGAAACAGAAAAAACAGCACAAAGAGAATGGGAACTTGTAATAAGTACATGCAGCTGAAAAAACCCAAAGTATTCTTTACAAAAGGTAACATTCTGATGAAACTCAATTTTTCACTGGACAATCTGCACAGATTTAAAGTTTTGGGTTAAATCCACTATTTCACTAAATAGATAACATGGTAAATCTGCATCACAAAACTTGTTCGCTTTTCCTGCCAATGAAAGTCTGATGCTAATTGCACAGGTAAAAATAGATATCCTAGCCCATTAATACTTTCTCCTCGTACTATGCTTGAATTTTACAGTTGGATGAAAAAATACCCCCCCCAAAAAATATTGCTTGCCATAAATATTCGGCAACATAAATATTGACTTTACATACTGTGTATGTGAAGGCAAAAATATTGACAACAAAAATATGAAAGCCAACAATATCATTATAAAATTGTCTATATTGTGTTTTAACAATGATACACTTTTTTAAACTTTAGCACATATATTAACTTTAAAAATGACATTACATTTAAAAAAAACATGTATAATCTGAAAAAGATATATAAAAAATATAACTTACTGCCAGCGCAGTGTTCTGTTTGTCATTTAAACAACAGAAGAGAAGACCCAAATCCTAGGTGACTCATTTTTGGAAACATTTTTCAAAGGCATTAATTGAATTATTATTTTACCAAACAATCAATTTACATGCCAACATACACGTTTTAATTGCCTCACGCTTACAGACATTATGGGACTTCTCTTGACTGGATAAGGCACAATGGGTGCCATACACATTTTTCCCTGAAGAAGTCCCTTTGCTTGCGGGACGCAACTCCTTGGCTGTGTTTGTTGCTTTGCATAAAACAAGAAAATAAAGAACACGTCTTTAAAAATGAGAGCATCTAATATGTTTTGTCTTGTAAGATACAACACGTTTTATTTCTTTTTTCTTATGTTTGAGATGAACTCATCAGTAAGTATGGGCGACATTTGTGAATTCGCGGTACGCGAATTCGTGCGAAAGCGAATTTGCGGTCCGCATAATCCGCAAATTTGTGGATTTTTTTTGCGTGTTCGCGGGGGTTTTTTCAGCGTGCCGACCGCGAAGTTACCCATGCGGTCATACATGGGCGCGACCATCTTGTTTTCAGTGTTCGCGTTGCATATTTCCGTTTTCGTGCGCTAGTTGCATGTTCGCGTTAGGCATTTCCTACGTGCGGGGCGCAATTACGTCATCGCGTCTGTTTTTGCGTGTTCGCGGGGGAAATATCGTGCAAACTTAGCCACGCGGTCCTCAATGGGCGCGGCTATCTTGTTTTTCATTCATTGCTATGGTTCTGGGCATGCTTTTTCTATCCTGCTTTAATCTTTGCAATCCTTTGTTTGTTTAAACTTTTCTTTTTTACTCATTACCTATCCCTCTCATTTTCTACATCTATATTTTGTGTTTTTTTCTACTTTTGGTTACTTTAAAACTACTTTTTTAACTCTTATTTTATTTACTTTTTCTCTATTCTCTTTCCTATTTATTTCCATTCCTGTCCAGGACCATGGCAAAGGGAGCCGGGAAGAACAAGGGGAAGGCTCCTGCACCCCGTACCCGGCTTCCTTGCGGGTGATTAAGGGGGGAAGATGTATTGGCCCGGGAGATTTTCAGCGCGGTGGAGGTGGCCGCACTTATCTTTTATGTTCAGCGCCACCTCCCGAAGACCGTCGCAGCAGGCGGCAGGCCCGGGGCAGGGTATGGCTTCCAGGAGTGTCGCCAGCTCTGGGATAATGTGTGCCGGGCCATGTTTAGGGAGTCGGGGGTCCAGCGTACCTACCATCAGGCGACGCACCGGTGGGCGGACCTCCTTGAACGGGAGCAGGACATGCTCGTCCTGCTGGGCGTGGAGATCCCTGGGCTTGGTGAGTAGCTATTTAATAACTACTTTGTTTTCTTCGGCTCTGTGTTATTATATTGCTAATATGTGTTTTCCCCGAAGAGCAAGAATGCTGCCGATTCGATTACATTGCAGGTAAATTAATGTTTATAGCTTCTGTGATTGCAGGTGCTCGCCTTCTCAGTGGCGTTGCTACTATGCTTGCTTGTTTGCAACTTTGTGCTCATTTGGCCTGAATATGTATGAGTGTAGTACTTTACAGTACTGCGTAATGCTAAAGAGACTAGAGACTCAAGTCTAGTCCTTATTTTGTACTCCTGCTGCCACTAAGAAGAAGAGATAGTGATGTAGTAACACATATTTTTAATATATTTTGTGTGTAGGAGTCGTCTTAATAATAATGGGCGAGAGTTAGTGCTATATAAATCAAGACACTACAAATGTAAACAACATATGGGCTGTATAGCAATATGTACTTCCCATTCCAAGATGGTGGCCCCATAAACTATAGAATACTCGGTGACCAAATTAATGTAGCGCGTTCAGAACAAGATGCATGCTCGAGCAAGAAAAAGATAGATATAATATTAGGATACTTGTGACAACATTATTGTAAACGTTTAGCAAAGTGTTCCGCTTCTGGGAACATCACCAAAATTCGTCCTGTTCCAAAATGGCGGCCATATAGATAACCCCGTCAAAGTGTATCGAGGCGATGTAAAAACACATCATGGGTATAAATCGATCAATATTGAGTCCATTAAAGAAGGTGACAACGTAATTTAAATAAATGCAACTCCGCCACATTGATATGAAATAACGAATATCAAAGCGGCTTTCCGTTCTCTCTTTCCCGTACCGCAAATACACACGGACATAAATACTCAAACTGAATAAAGTGCCTCAGCGCTTAGACGCGTTTATGCTGTGAAAATAGGGAAGATAAAATGCTGTCTTCACGTAATATAAAACATACTACAAGATGGCGACCAGGTTGCTTTGAATAACCGCCGAGCCCACAATACTAAACAAACACAGGTGGGACCGATCAGCCAATTAAGGAGAGTATAAACACGGCGGCAAGAGAGGTAGGAATTCACTTCGAACAAGCTCGAGGAGGAGGAGGACGCCGTGTAGTTCAGCTACCAGTCACAAGTAAGTAAGGGGAGGTGGTTTGATTAAAAGTCATACCTTAGAACTAAATATATATAAAGTCAAGATGAGTAAAAACTATATTCTATTCCTCTACTTAGAGTGGACAGCTAATGTTTTTAAAAAAAGCTCCAAAAAGATGACCCATGACCTCGTGATGTAATGGAAATAAAGGATTGGAGACCAAGCAATTCATTTTTCCATAAAGGTAAGATAGTTAGGAAACATACCTAGTTTCATAGCAAACAAATCCTAGTAATAGAATTAAAAATATAATATTATTCCCCAGACAAAGTGGTTGATGAAAAAGCGGAAGGTAGCTCCCAGAGGCGTCTCCCCAACCTTAGAAAATAACAAGAAAAGGAGGACCGGTAAGCCCTGATAATTAACTCATTTTGAAACTAACGTGTGCGTCAGTGAATGTTGAGGTTAGTGTAATATGTCAAAACATGTAGAAAAGGAGAAAGAAGTAGTAAATACTGTGAAAAAGCTGGACATAAGGAAACCAACAGCATAACAAACATGTATCCCTTCAACAGGATTGAAGTTGGTCCCTTTTTTCTTTACCGAGTGGAGTTTCAACAAAACACGTATATAAGGTAAATAAATACATAACTGCCAATTAATATGCGAATAAATGTAAAATAAATAGAGTAACCTTAAATATGGTATACTCCCCTTTAGAATAAAAAGATGAAAACTATATGAGCGGATGAGAAACGTGCTCAGTTAAACCCAAGAAACATTACCAGGAAGAGCAGACCTGGGTAAGTTTTAATAAATGGGTGGGATACAATAGGAAAATACTAAAGAGAACCTATTGGTCCGTGAGGTGCCAAGTAAAGAATAAGTAGACACTTCAGATGAGTCTGTCATTCTCTCCCCCCAGTGTACCTCCTAGACACGAATGCGGAGTAGGATATGGGGCTTTTTAAGATGTTCGGGGTTACCAAATATCAGGATAGAAGTAAAAATGTTATAAATATCAATGTGCTAGTGTTCAAAAAAGTATGGGCCAAACGATATGTACCACTATATGTTTCTATAGATATAAATTAAGCTGTGAACGAGTCCTTGAAGAAGGTGCAGAATAAAAAGAGGCACCGAAACGCCGCGTCGACACTTTTCGTTCCTATGACAACCTTTTGAGTTGTAAATATGATGTTGTAATGTCTGTATAACATATTGCTATAACAAGCAACTTTTAAAGGATGATGTATGTTTTTAAAAAAAATTTTATGACAAATTGTGTATTGATTTTGTACTTGCTACTATCTAATTTTAATCTTTTTGAAATAAATGAATGAACAATGTTTTTATAAAATATAACGGTTTCATATTGTTTGTGGTACCTTTCAGCCCCATATACACATAGTTGTAAATTTGGTAACCGGTGTAACATGGCAACCCCTCTCGCCGTTACAAACGCCCTGTGGTGGGTGTATGAACACCATTTATATTGTATTGAATCCAGGAGAGAGAACCCTGTTTTTTATAAGATTGTCGACCCAATCCTTTTCCTGCCAGAAAGGGTAGCTCCCCGTATATATTTTTGTGTTTATTTCATGATCATCAGCAACTCCCAGGGGCAAGAGGACGACAGCGACGCCGGCGGAACAAGGTGGGAAGGATCGGTCCTCCGAGGTCTTTTCTGCTGGCCCCAGTAAGTTGGTCTGTTGTAATGTTAATATTAATATTAATAGTTATACTTCCATAACTTTTACAGCACCTATTCATTCCAAACTGTTTCCTAATTCTATTTTTTACAAAATAGTCTTTGATCTTCTTGTAGACTGTTTCTACATTCTTATCCTGCCTCTACTATCACTCTCTGTGCTATTACTATTTAATATTATTAAGATTCGGTCTGTGTAGGTAGCTAAGCTTGCCCAGTCGGCAAATGGTGTTGAAGAAAACTCTGATCCAGCAATAGCTCTAGACACTGAGTGCAGTCCTCTGGGTTGCCCTTGCTGTCTATTCCAGTCTTCTTAATGTAAGTGCTTTGACAATTTCCAACAACAAAATGGCAATGTGTCCACCAAGAATAAGCTAGTAGTTTTTTTGATTTGATAGGAGCACATACCATACTGCTAGTGTTTCAGGGACTATTCTGCACATACAGAAGTATGGACAAGAGAAATAGGACATTGTTGATGATAGGTGCAGTTTGACTTTCCACTTACCTCAGTCCAAACAGAAGTTGAACCCCCAATCCCCTGACTGACTATCTAGTCTGTCTGACCAATGATTATGCAACCCAGAAGAACAGAAGAAGACTACCGCCGAGTCCCGACCTATCAGAGTAACGGAAGCATGCCTGCAAAGTGCAGTAGTGCAAACCCTTCCGCTCACTCACTCGTGAACAAAAACCCCTCAGTGCTTTTTAGTTTTAAAGTTTTATTTCCAAATAAGAAATAAAAAAACAATTTCTTTATTTTTAATAGTGCAGTAGTGCGAGCGAGCAGTGGTGATAGATGACGTTAAAGTTTAAATACCCTTCCCTAGAATCAATATACTTCAACTCATCTATTAGAATAACTGTGAGGGAGCCCTCACCTTGTTTGAACTTCAAGTACTGGTGGTGATGAGGAGTAGGTGGTGAATTGAAAAGCTCTTGTTGGCAGAAGGGCAATGGAATCTTCTGTCTGTAATTAGAAAAATGGTGCACGTTAAAAAGCAAGCATTCATCAGTTGTGCAAAAAAGTGTAGCATGTAATGGCTAGGCATATAAAAGGTTAACACCCTCCCCAAAACCGTCACTTTTTTCATTCCCAATAATTAAAAATTGGTTATGTATTAACATTTTCTTCCATTACGAGATGAAATGGGGGGTGGTGTATGGCATCTAAAAATATGACATGTTTTTTCTAGGCGTCACAACATCGGATGCGGCACATACTACCACCACCACCAGTGCCGGGGCCAGCAGCGCGGAGGCGTCCACTCCAGGGGGTAATGTGGCGGCGCCACAAGTGCCACCAGGAGGAGCTATGGGGGATGGCTCAGCAGCGGCTGATGGTGGTAAGTTATTATACTCCTTACTTATTGACATTTTAGAGTAGGCTCGCAAAGGAGTGTATGATGTACTGTACAGTAGACAGTACACTAGTACAAGTACACTGTACTGTTAAGAACAGTTACTAATTTAGAACTAAATTTTTGCCAATCACGGAGAAGACAGTCACCCTTGACTTAGCAATAGCCTTAGCGGCGGTAGTTCTTGAGTAAGCAATGGCCCCCTCTATTTGACTTCAACTCAGCTAGGAAACTTTTATCGTGAAGCCAAGTCATATCAGATGAACTTGAGGGATGTGATGAACGAACAGGGAAAGAAGGGTGAAAGGAAAGTCGAGCGAGTCGTAACATTTATGACTGTAAAGAATGATACGTGTTTTTGAATGCAGGCAGAGGGTCCACCAGCCAGCAGCCTCCAGCAGTATGGCGCCGTGGCCCGACAGCCTCCCGCCGCCACCGTGGAGCAGCTAAGAAGACACCAGCAGCTGCCCCCCCCAGAGCCTGGATGGCACGTCAGCACCACCTCCAAAGGAGAGTTGACTCCCTGGAGCGCGTGGTAGAGAAGCTCCAGTGCCAGCTCCGGGACCTCCGCAAAGAGATGCGGGACCACCTGTCCACAGGACACCACCGGAAGAAGTGACTGTCTCTTGCCCCTTTTTTAAAGACTGTTGGGGGGGTGGGAATTGGGCATTGGAGATTCAAAAGGAGTTTTGAAGGACATTTGGACATTGGTTGGGGTTAGGGAGGGGGGTGAGTTGGGTCTTTTGAATAGTTTATTTTTGTTAGGGAAAATATATTTATTTATTTTACATACTTAAACATAGTATACGCGCTCATAATATTTTGTGTGGAGGTGGGCGGGGGTTACTGTACGTTTGGTTTCCTCAAACTTACCAGCTTGAATTATCTAAACGTCCAAAAATGTACAAAAGTGCGACTAACAGAGTTAGTGAATTCAATTGCCCTACTAGTACTTTACTAGTACTACTGTCAGTCTCTCCTCTCCTCCGAGTCCTAGCCCATTATTCTACCTCCCCAAAGTGCTTATCTTACCTGTGATTCGTGTTTGAGAATAGGGCTAGGCACAAGGCTGGCTGCATGGAAAAATGGCGATTAAGGTTGGGTATATAATCCTGGACGGATGAAATGTCATCGTTGTGCTGGTAGTAGTAGTGGTACACACTGGCAGTAGCAGCATGTGAAAAAAAAGGAAATGAAGCATTGAGTGGCCTGAGCGTAGCATTAGAACAGTATGATAGATAGTACGGGAGAGAACAGTGCCATAAATTGTAGGCTAATCAGTGCTAAAGTATTAAAAATATAAGTACTAGTTGCGTGGAGTATGGCTACTATAAGAAATAGTATTGAAGGTGAAGGACACAGCAGCGAAAGCATTAAGCATTCGATTCATTACGTGTAGGAGGAGGATGTTGTTGATGATCAATCCACGATGGCGCACATGAAATTCTGATTTGAATGATTTTTCTGTTGCTTTGACCTTATCCTCCCCAGCAAGTGTGTGGAATTATTGTTGTCATTTAGTCACACCTCAATGAAAACCACACAGCCCGGGTGAAGAGGGTTAGGGTTTGAAAATTGGATGGGAATGGGGGTTTTGGGAAAGTTTTATGGAGAGGGGGAAAAAAACACAGCATGGACAAACAACAAATAAAGATAAACAAATCTTTGGATACGAAGATATCCATAAATCTTTTAAGGGACATAAAGGAACTGCATGCACTACTGCATGCATGAAGTTGTTTGCTAAATGGATGGTTAGGTTACTGAAAACTAAGTAGTACTTTCTACAACTTACTAACTGTGAAGAAACAATGTGACAGTACAGGTCTACAGTAATTACGCAATTTCACTTGCCTATCTGCCCTCAGAGAGAATAAACCCTTAGTGCATTAAATTAGTTTTAAAAATAGCAAAGTGCGTACTCTGAGTCTCCTTTTCAAGCATAGTAATTAGCACACAGCAGGCCATGGCCATGCAGACGGTCAAGGCAGGCACCACTGAGTGAAGCAACCTGATGTAGCATATCTAATTGTATGCAGCAAGCCACATAGCTGCAATTTTACATGAACTGCTGTCTGGACTCTGGCATAACAACACTACACTGGCTCGACCACTCCATACCACCACTAGACAGACATGTAGTTCTGCTGTAGTAGTTGTTGTTGACGTGTTTACCTGTTTGCCACTCAAGAATTGGCCATAGTTCTTCCGTAAACCGACGATGATGATCCATCCATCCCAGTGATTGACTGTAAAGAAAAAAGATATATTATTTAACTTTGATCATCAACACTCATCATCATCATGGTATATTGTCAAACAGTGAGTCCAAGGACATTTTGAATATTGGAAAATGCAACGTAGTGGCCCCTGCAGTTGAAGTACAATTTGAATTAAAAATGGTAAAAAAAAGAGTAGGCTTTGGTTACATTTAGTGTGGAAAAGATTAAATAATAACAGGAGACATATGATTCATTTCATGCACAACAAACAAACAGCAATTGCTTTCATCAGAGCCAGACAGCCAATGCTGTCCACTGCATGCCATCTCATTATTCATTACCTGTTCCACTTTTTGTCCCCATCTTGTTCTTAAATTGAAGGCCCACAGGGCAGACTCTCGTGTCAATTTCAGAAGTAACTGTCAGCAATCACCATATAGTCACTAATTCCAGTCCCGCTTCTTTTGAGGGGACTCGTCTACGAAGCGACAGTTTCTTCATTCTGCATAATCCAGCCATCTGCCTTGAGGGAAATGGATAGGGGGAGTCTGGAGGAGGAGGATAGAGGAGCATGACTGAGTTGTGAACTTGTGAACTTCAGGATTGCAGACACAGCGGCACCTTCTATAAGGAAATAAGACGAAGACAGGGCTTCTGATGGATTTGTTGTGATTAGAGTTTTGTTGTGGATGGTAAAAGTTGCAAAACAAAGAAAGACACACAGGAGTAAAAGTGAATAAGGAGTCAGGACGGAAAAAAAAGGTAGTCAGTTTCAGGGCTCGGTGTCAGGGAAGTAGAGCTCGTCCTCAAACTCTGTGAATTGAGACGGAAGTAGGTCAGCTAAAAGATAAGAACTTCCGTCACCTAAGTCAGTGTCATCTTCTTCCTGCCTGGATTCATGTATTTTGTAATCTGGTGGTATGAAATGCTGATTCATCTTGATCATTGTTAACCTCTCCACATTTTTGGGCGAGAGGTGGGTCCTTTTTGAAGTTACAATGGCACCAGCAGCACTGAAAACACGTTCAGAAGACACGCTTGCGAGTGGGCAAGACAAATAATTTAGAGCCAGGTTGGTGATCAGTGGCCATTCACCCCTTTTCCCATACCAATACAGCAATGGGTTCTGATTAAAGAAGACCTCTGTTGGGTCATCCAGATAGGCCTGCACCATCCACTCAAGGTTTTCCAGGGGTGCTCCACTTTGTGTACCATCTGTGGCCTTTGCATCAGCCCTGGAACGAGCAAACCCTTGATGAGTTATCCAATCCGCTTCCGATAATATTATGGCTGGGCCTGCTGCAGGTGAGGGTGATGATACGGTTGCTGGTGGAGGTAACGGCTCTGAGGGAAAGTGACTGCCTTCGGCCACAGAAGTGGACCTTGACGCCGGATGGCCTGCTGATTCAGTAGTACTTCTGCCGGGTCCTTCAATTTCCTGCCGCACTTTTTCGAACCGAGTGGCTGACAGAGCTTGCCAATGTTTGTACTTTGAAACATCTGCTTTATTAAAAGGAATGAATGCTTTGCTGGCCACTGCCTTTTTGTACAGTGGATCCAGAATAGTGGCATAAATGTAATGTTGTTCTGTAAGTATTTTTTTTAAGCCTTTCATTGTCAAATAGGCGGGTTAATAAGCTCACAGCCAACTGATATGCATCTTGCTTGTGAATGAATGAATGATTACGTGCTTGTATAGCGCATGGCTACCCGGGGGCATCCCAGCGCTTTAGACCGAGCACGAAACACCGCTCACTGAAAGAGGAAAGTCTTCAGCTGTTTCCTAAAGGCCAGATGGTTGGATTCCAGCCGAATGCAGCCCAGAATCTGATTCCAAAGTTTGGCTGCTTGAAATGAAAAGCGACGGCCACCCATACGCGTCCGCTTGACCCTAGGGACTTTCAGAAGGTTTTTAGTGGTTCGATCTAGGAGATCAAGAGATCTGGTGGTGAAGAAACATGGGGCGTAGAAGGGCCGGGCCATTGTTGATGGTTGACTTGTGAACCATACACATGGCCTTGAAGCGGATCCTCTCCTGCACCGGCAACCAGTGCAGAGCTTGCAGTGCTGCCTTATCAGAACTATATTTAGGGACATCCATGAGGAGGCGGGCCACACAGTTCTGGACAGACTGCAAGATTTTAATAGTACCTAATGGTGCACCCAAATAGACCGCGTTCGCGTAGTCCAAACGGGACAGTATGAGTGTCTGGACGAGAAGGCATCTAGCCTTGGGGGGAAGTAAGGCCAGGACTTTCCTTAGAGATCTAAGCAGGCCATAACATGTTGCCGCAACCTTGCATGCCTGCACTTCAAAACCCAAACTAGGGTCCAACCATACACCCAAGCTCTTAATTTGGATCTTAGGAGGAGGGCCCAGAGACTCTGGCCACCAAGGAGCCAGATTAATGGGGGCCTTGTAACCTAGCATCATGATTTCGGTCTTTGCCCCATTAAGCTTCAGGAAGGAGAAGTCCATCCATGCCAGAACCTCAGAGAGACAGGGGGAAAGATTATTCATCACTGTCTCATCTGCGTCGGCGCGTGAGAGGGAGACAACCAACTGCGTATCATCGGCGTAGGTGACCAATTGAACTCCCCAGGGGAGGACCAAGTCAGCCAAAGGCCTTATGTAGATATTAAACATGGTGGGACTCAGTGACGAACCCTGGGGAACGCCATATTGCAGAGGGATCTGTCTAGAAGTTGCTGCATCTCCAAACACGGCGAAGGTTCTGTCAGCAAGAAAGGAACTGAGCCATTTAAGGGCAGTCCCTGCGACTCCTACCTCCCGTAGGCGCTGGATCATTAGCAGATGGTTGACCGTATCGAAGGCTGCGCTGAGGTCCAGCAGGACCACTGCAGCGCAGCCTCCCGAGTCAACAATCTTTCTCGCTTCCTCGACCACGGCCACCAAGGCGGTCTCGGTGCCCTGCCTACTTCTAAAACCCATCCTTGGTGGGATGCAAGACTTTGTTGGACTAAATAAACGAGGATAATACAGAGTTTACATGTTTCTCCGTGATCTTACCTAGCCCAGGCAGCAAAGATATGGGACGATAATTTGACAAGTCGTCAGGATCTAGACTGGCCTTTTTAGCAGTGCCTTGACTTTAGCCTGCTTCCACAGAGGGGGAACTATGTCCGCTGACAATGAAGAGTTGATGACATCCCTAATGACTGGTGCGACAGTTGCTGAGGCCAACTTAAAAACAGATGGGGGCACGACATCAGAGGGGGAGCCGGATTTGAGGTTCCCCAAAAGTCTATCGACTGTGGCTAGGTCAAGCAAAGGAAAAGACTCCAGCATAACGGGTAGTGCGGGGGGTTCGGCCGGAGAGTTGATTTCTCTACGATGGAACGAGGCGTAGATAGTTGCCACCTTAGAGGCAAAGAAATTCGCAAGCTCATCGCAGCGTTTCTGGGGATCCAACGATGTGTAAAGAGGGCTGGGGGGAGTCAACAAAGATTTAAAAATTTTAAAAATTTCCCTAGGGGAGTTGGCAGCAGCCTCAATTTTACCCTGGTAATAAGAGCCTTGTGCAACTTTTATTTGTTTTTATATGTTCGTACTGCCAGTCTGTATTTAGCTTTGCTGTCACCGGAAAAATCTTTTCTCCAGCTTCTTTCAGACAGCTTGCAACGCTGCTTAAGTTGTTTTAATTCGCAAGAGTACCAGGGTTTTTTATTGGATCCAATGCGGTGGCAGGCTTCTTTTTTGGGAAGAGTAAGATCAAGTGAGGCATCTAACCAACTATTAAAAGCTGAGTTGACCGTGACAGGGCTATCACAGTGGGGAGGCGGGGATATTGACAGGTGGGCAACCCAGCCATCCAGCGAAAGTCTAGACCAGATCCAGCTCAGCTTCGTTGTTAATCTACCTGGGTGATTTTGGTCAGGGGGTGACCACAGAAATGATAACAGAGCATGATCTGACCAAGGAACAAAGAGCGACTGTTCCCAACGAATATTGTCGAGGTTGGTAAAAAAGTGGTCGATCATATGGCCAGCAGTGTGAGTAGGATCAGCTACGATTTGAGTGAGCTGTAGTGTACCAAGCTCTTCCATAAGGTCCCGTGACGGGGAAATCTCCGGCTCATCGAGGTGGATATTAAAATCGCCCAAGATGGAAAAATTAGGGGCAGCAGTGATAGTATGTGTGATCTTATCATGGAGGTTGTTGCAGAAATTATTATGTGCTCCTTGCGGGCGATATACCAAGATCCCCGAGAAAGAGCATGTGGGGGAGAAAGAGATGGCGAATGACAAACTCTCGCAGTCTAATAGGGGACTGCTAGAAGTCCGACATCCAAATATACTTCTATTAATGATTGCAACCCCTCCCCCCTGCCCCGTCAGATGATCCTGTCTGCTTATTGAATAGTTAGGTGGCAGGGCTCGGACTACATCAGAGTCCGAGGCCTCATTCAGCCAGGTTTCTGTTAAAAATAAAATATCAGGGTCCCAATCTTCCGACAACATGCAAATTTCATTCGCATGTTTAGGAAGAGAACGGCAGTTGAGAAGGGCTAAAGAGTATGGTTTAACTCTTCCTTCAGTGTGAGGGGGCGTTTCTACAGTCCCAGTAGCAACTTTACGGTGAGTGCAAGGAGTCAGTATATCATCAGGAGATATAGAGTGAGGACATAAAGATGTTAAGTCACTTCTCAGACTCCAAAGCGGCTCCTCACTATAAATAATTTTGCCGGATCTGTTAGGTCCCAGTGCACCGGCCCCTGGTCCCATCCACGGAGGCTGCCTGCAAGTTCAGCGGCCATTTTAGGGAGGCACGCTGGTTGGCGGACTAGGCTTTATGGCACGCGCTGTGACGCTATAAATTCGGGATAGGGTCAAAATGTCTGCCTGCTGCATGCCCGCTGGGGCTGGAATGATGACTGTGATGACAGGGTCATCGTCAGACTGTTCATCAGCAGCATAATACACCACTTCTTGTTCGTCGTCATCACCCATAAGTGAAAGCCTTGCGGGAACCTCCCTTTTAGGCTTAGCTACCTTTGTCAGCTCATGGCGTGCCTCACTCTCAGACTGCATTGGTGGGTTCCAATCAACATCAAGATCATCAGAAGGAAGAGGGCTTGAAGATGAATTTGTAGTAGCCCTCCTTGACCTTTTTCTTGCTGGGGATCTGAAAGACAATAGATCATCATCAGGAGGAGTGGCTTCCTCGGAAGATACCTCCGATTGAATCTCGATTTCCTGATGTGCCCCTACTTCTGGAGGAACAAGCATTGTGGGCAGTTGTGCCACTCCATGTGCCTCTAGTTGCGCCTCTCCATGCTCCTCTCCTCGCGCCTCTTCTTGCGCCTCTCCGTGCGCCTCCACTTGCGCCTCTACTTGCGCCTCTACTTGCACCTCTACTTGCGCCTCTCCTTGCGCATGCACTTGCGCTTGTACTAGTTGCATCTGTGGTTGTCGTTGCGGCTGTGGCTGTTGAACACTCGTCAGATGAGTTATACCCTGTGTTGATTGGATGCTACTTTCTTGCGATGAGCCAACATCACTGGTCGATGGCAATTGAGCAATTAAAGTGGCTGCCTCTTCAGCACTCATGGCCTTGGACCTAACTTGGCGTGGTGGCACTGAGCCCAAAGAAGCGGAGGTGCTGCTCCCAGCTTGGTCCCCAGCGGACCCCGCTGCTGCAGGCGTAGTTTTCTTTTTCCCAAAAAGTGTCTGTGGGCACACCAGTCGCCTTGGTAAGTGGCGCCACTTGCTTCTTCTGCTCCTTCTTACTGGCAGTGGCACTGGCAACTTTCTTGGTAGAGGAGCTACGCCCACCTTTCTTTGGGCCCAACTTCTTCAGATGTTGCAGAGTTGTCTGTGGCCACACGTGACGTCACGTGACGTTGTGCTGCTCACACCGCAGCATGACTTCTTCCTGGCACTGATGATGAACGATGACTGATTTGTGGTTCTCTTGGGCACCTAAAAGCAAAGAAAGCCAGAGGAACATCAGTTAAATAAATGTTGCATATGTTGTGCTTCAATTAATATTTGCAACTAGGCCTTTATTTTTACAACACACCCAAAAACGGAAAGACCCAAAATAAAAATTGCAATTCTAATCAAAAATGGATGTTTACATTACTAGAAGAGAGGCCACACAGAGAGAGTTGTTTCATGCACCACTGAGTACCCCTTGGCTTAATGAATGAAAGGATGGCAAACTGAGTGCAGGCCTGAACACACTGCCTGGCTCTAAAATGGCCCCTTGACCCCCACCCACATGGCCAGGCCCTGCCTGGACCAGGCCTCAAAATAGCCCCCACCCACATGGCCAGGCCCTGCCTGTACCAGGTCTCAAAATGGCCCTCACCCACATGGCCAGGCTCCAACACCACCCCAAAAAGTCGAAAAACACACACACATCACCACAATCCAATGCCATCCATGCCCTCAATGATGTTTAAATTCAAGACACCCCACAGAAAGACTTGGTCCATGCACCACTGAGTACCCCTGGGCATAATGGATGAAAGCCAGGCAAACTGGGTGCAGGACTGAGCACACTGCCTTGCTTCAAAATGGCCCCTTGAACCCCGGCCACATGACCAGGCCCTGCCTGTACCAGGCCTCGAAATGGCACCCACCCACATGGCCAGGCCCCAACAACACCCCAAAAAGTAAAAAAACACACACAAATCACAACAATCCAATGCCATCCATGCCCATCAATGATGTATAAATTCAGGACACCCCACCGAAAGAGTTGGTCCATGCACCACTGAGTACCCCTGGGCATAATGGATGAAAGCCAGGCAAACTGGGTGCAGGCCTGAGCACACTGCCTGGCTTCAAAATGGCCCATTGACCCCCACCCACATGGCCAGGCCCTGCCTGTACCAGCCCTCAAAATGGCCCCCACCCACATGGCCAGGCCCCAACAACACCCCAAAAAGTCAAAAAACACAAAATTTACCACAATCCAATGCCATCCATGCCCTCAATGATGTTTAAATTCAAGACACCCCACAGAAAGACTTGGTCCATGCACCACTGAGTACCCCTGGGCATAATGGATGAAAGCAAGGCAAACTGGGTGCAGGCCTAAGCACACTGCCTGGCTTCAAAATTGCCTCTTGACCCCCACCCACATGGCCAGGCCCTGCCTGTACCATGCCTCACAATTCCCCCCACCCACATGGCCAGGCCCAAACAACACCCCAAAAAGTCTAAAACACACACAAATCACTACAATCCAATGCCATCCATGCCATCAATGATGTTTAAATTCAAGACACCCCACAGAAAGACTTGGTCCATGATCCACTCACTACCCCTGGGCCTACTGGCTAGTGTGGCTTTACAGGCACCCCAAAATTTAAAAAAAAATCCACATATAACAGTGAGCTAAAATTCCATGACATAAATGAGATTTAAGTTCAAGGAAACTCACAGAAACAGTTGTATCATACAGCACCCATGACTAACCATGGGCCTACTGGATACTGTGGCTACCTACAATATATATTTTTTAAAGTTGTGAAAAAGTTTTAAAATTGTAGTTGCAGCAACTGCAATGCCCCAAACAAACAACACCAACTTACTTGTAAAATCTCAATTCCAAAAGTGATCCAAAGTCCAAAAAGTCCTCAAATACAAATATCCAGCAGCAGCCACAAAAAGTAATCCTTCCTGCTCCAGATCCAAATAAAAAGTGACCAGGACATGGACAAAGCACTGGGAGGACCCTGCTGGACAGGAACAGGAAGTTGGAGACTCTGGGGCACTTCCTTCCTCCCACCTCCCTCCCAAAAATGGACTCCTTGCACAAAAAAGTGCAGCTAAATATCAATCTGAGGAGTTATTCTGATCAAAATCATCATTTTCAGTAGGTTTATGCTGCTTGCTAGTGGATGTCTTGTGCAGAATTGCCATAAGTTGGCAGGGTATGCTCACACGTGAGTCCCTTGCTCACTTTGCCACTGGATTCAAGCAAGCCTGGCTGAAGACGGCTGAAATGCCAGAAACCCGTCCTAGGAAGCTTGTTTCCCGTCCAGGGAAGGCATGGCTTGGCAGTTCGGGCTGGACTGTTTCCATGAGGCACAGGGTCAGACTGATTTGCATGTGGCCATGTCTGAACTGGGGTGGCAGAGTGGGCTAAAGAACGGTGATGGATTAAACCCAGATCTTTTGACTGGGCGTGAGTGTTTGATTGGTTCAGATGCTCCGTCCATCACCACCCCCTTTTCTACCGCTTTGTTTGCCATAAGTTGGCAGGGTATGCTCAGATGTGAGTCCCTTGCTCACTTTGCCACTGGTTTCAAGCAAGCCTGGCTGAAGACGGCTGAAATGCCAGAAACCGGACCTAGGAAGCTTGTTTCCGGTCCAGGGAAGGCATGGCTTGGCAGTTCAGGCTGGACTGTTCCCATGACGCACAGGGTCAGACTGATTTGCATATGGCCATGTCTGAACTGAGGTGGCAGAGTGGGCTAAAGAACGATGATGGATTAAACCCAGATCTTTTGACTGGGTGTGAGTATTTGATTAGTTCAGATGCTCCGTCCATCACCACCCCCTTTTGTACCACTTGAAGAAAGTTGGCATTTTCTGTCTTTAGCCCTTTGTGCCTGCAGCCTGTCTTGGGTTGCATGAATGTAGCTGACAGACTTTCTGAATCCCTCCCAGACAGTCACACAATTGAGGTATTAGATATGCCTCAATGGGACATCTTCTGGCAGGATGGGGGGTGGAGCTGAGCACAGCCCTAAATGCAACTGAATAGGGTGTGCTCTGTCGTCGTACAAAGGCCCTGATGCCTACCCATTGTCCCTGCAGCCAGCTTGGAGCCAGGCAGGTGAGGTAGGAAATTCCATTCATTAAAAAAACCTTTCTAGAAGCTTCTCCCACCTTCCAGAAGAAGGGCACCAAAGTATAAAATAGGCCCTTCAGACCCACTCTTTAGTTCCCTACTGAACCTACGGAAGGACTTTCAGAGGACTGCCTGCTGCTGTGACTTCCTTTGAACTCTGCAAGACTACTGCTGTACCTGAAAGGGACGGCTTTACTGTCTGGAACCTGCCTTGAACTCTCAGAGGCCAGCCCTGCTGTTTACCCCTACATCTTCACCTGAACCCAGGACTTCCATGATAACTGCAAGGGCTGGTTTGCTGGCCTCCGTTTCAGAGCCACAGGAACACAAATGGCTCCCAGCATTTTGAACCCACACCATGACCTAGCCTGAATAAGTTCTGAACCCTCAGGAGGTGTTGCAGCAGTCCTGGACCCTTGGTTGTGGTGCTAAAGATGCAGAGATGGCCAAATTCCAAAGCTGAGAACTTAGAAAAAACTGTTCTGAGAACCAGGAGGAGACCAGGACCAGCCTGCTCATCTATATGTCCAAGGTGCATCGCCAGTCTTTGTGGCTTCTCCCACTACGTTCTTCTCTGTAGCAGCAACTGATTTTCAGCTGTCCTTCGCCAAAAGGGCATCCAACCTCATGAAACTGTCTTTAGCTACAGCCCTCTGCATTGTCCCACTGGATATTTCCAACTTCCATGTCCGTACGTAGAAATCTTCACTGTCTCTTCAACCCAAGGCCATCCGATGATGATGCTCCCTCCTCAGACACCTTCTGCAGCCTTGCCTCACTAAACTTTACCTTCGCAGACACTTTTTTTCAGAATTCCTTCTAAGTCGGAGGTAAGCAGTGACGGACCCCAATCCACCCTGTGTATCCTACCCGCACTCCATTGTTGTTGCCCATATTTTTCGACTTTTACCCTGTCTCGCGTGACTAGATGTCCGCAGTTGGAGCGTTGATCTTTTAGTTGAAAGATTTTACTAAAAGATTAAAATCATATAAGTCCGGTTCTGCTGGTTGGATTTTTGTTTGGTATTTTTCTTGTGTTATAACTTGTGTTGTAACTTCACTTTATTACTGTTTGTTTGCTGCATAAATACTTTAAACATTGCCTGTGTTAGATTTGACTCTATTTTGAATCAAGCTACCCAGGATTAAGCACAGATTAATTTAGTGACTTTTGAGGTGCACCCTGCAATGGATTGTAGCTGCTGCTTAACCAGGGGTCGCACCCCTGTCAACCAACAACCCATTTTCTCTCATATACATATCAAAGCAATTGAAAAAAAATGCCAACAAAATTACATTTGTATGGTTCAAATTCACCCCTCCCACTCCGACCTTACCAAGAGTAGAAAGTGTTGGACTTAAGAGGGGTCAGATTTACTATTACAACTCCAACATAAGCAACAATAAGGAATGTGTTTGACTTTGCAGAGGCTACATTTATTATTTCCACTCCAACCTGAGCAACAGTAGAGAATTTGTTGGACTCTGGGGAGTTCAGATATACTATTCCCACTCCACCATATACAACAGTAGGGAAGCCTTTGACTTTGCAGAGTTTAGTAAACTCCGGCATTAATCCAAATGGAGTTCACTTAATAAATAAATAAATAAAACGATTTATATTGCGCGTGCTGCATTGCATCTCGGAAATTAGCAGAAACTATGTTTCAGAAAGGAACACCACTTAATAAAAGAGAAGGTCAAAGAGCAAATGCACATCCAGGTAAAAAAAGTATGAAACAGTTGTTCCTTCAGTTGGAGAAACTGCTTAAAAAAGAAATTACTAAGAGCTGGGAAATAATCAACCTGGAGAAGTATATTGAACTTGATCGAATACCGAGAGGCTTGAGGAAATCACCCCGATCACCCCGATACCAGGCCATAAATGTTGGAGGAATGGGGGAAAATAGTATGCAATGTTCCAAAAACATGTAGGAATAATTATCAAGTATGCGAAAAAAGATATTGATGAGCCTCATATAGGAGAAGTTGAGACACAAATTGCCACTCTGAAACAGGAAGAAGAGGCAAAACAACTGAGAAAGGAAATAGAAAAAAATCTTGACAAACACGAAACGGAGGTGGAATAGAAGATTTAGACGGGACAAAAAAGACTATGAAACTGGAGCTATTCTAACCTTCTCTAGGAGGTTTGATGCACTAAAACAACTACACTCAGGGAAAATGACAGTGGGAGAAACAACGACCGCTGCCATTGCCGTTACAAGTGAGTCGGAATCAGACTTGACTGAGGAAGAAAGAAATGTGCGAGTAGGAGGTTGCACTACTTTTTTAGAGGAGATGAAACTGATGTATAGCGACCAGTGAAATCCCAAAATTCAAGGAAGAGGACAGGGGCAAGGGAGAGCAAGAGGCAGAGACTTTCAATCAAATTAAAAAAGCGAAGAAAAACGTGAAGAGGGAGTGGAAAAAACTAAGGGATATCCACTGTGCAATCATCAGCAAAAATAAATAACAGCATGAGGAATAAAGAAAAAATATATAATAATCAATTTATCAAATTATACCCTTAACCAGGATGAACAAAGCGTATTCAATAAGGAACTCCACTTTTGCTCTGAACGATATTATGATCATGTCGACACTAAAGTGGATATATACAAATTTGTGAGAAAGCTGAAACTTGCAATATTCTTGTCTAAATCTGAGCACAATCCAAGCCGGGAGGGAACAACCAAACCTCCAGCAATCAACCTCACAATATCCGATAAACCAAACCTCAAGACATCTTATGATCTCATGCAGGGCAGTGGGGAAAATGAAATGACGGACTCACAAGTATTGGAAGAGTTCGACATCACAGGCGATAAAAGCATGATCAGTGGCCTCAAAGCCAAGTCAAAATTCTGTCCAGTCCCGGTAACAGAATAGATACATTCCATGACCTAGTGGTGTCTGACCTAGAAAATATGGATACAATAGGTACCACAAATGGACAAGAGAATCTATCAAAGGATGAAAGGCAAACACTGGAAAATCTAATGATCAAAGAAGAACTGATAATAAAGACAGCAGACAAGGGTGGGAATGTGGTGCTGCTAAATAAAATTGATTACATAAAAAAAGCCATGAGACAATTGAACTATAGAAAGAATTACTCCAAATTGCTAAAGAACCCGTTAAATGATCTGACCCTGGATCTGGAGTCAAAGATTGACAAATGATATTGAGAGGGATTGCTAACAGATGACGAAAAGTCCTTCTTAACCAATAACAGCCCAGTAATGCCAACTATATACTTCCTCCCTTAGGTCCACAAAACCTTAAGAGATCCCCCGGGGAGGCAAATAATTTTGAGCTGCAACTCATTATATGAACATCTCTCTGAGTATGTGGATTTTATCTGGCACTGTTGGTATTGAATTTAAGCTCTTACATAAAGGACACTGGAGATGTCCTGCGGATATTAACAAATACAGATTGGCAGGAAGGATTCCATCTAGCAACTATAGATGTGGTGTCCCTCTATGTTCAGAAAAAGTTTATTAAGGCAAATAAGATAAAAACATACAGAATAAGGTAATGATGATGATGAGAAAAACATACAGTAATACAATTGAAATCAGCAATAAAGGTAGAAACTAAAGAATAACAAAATAATATGCGGATATAACTGGCAAATAATGAAATATGTATTAATTAAATACATAAGGCACATTAGAGTAGAATAAAATGAGTAATAATTAAAAGAAATATATCAACCAAAAAGAAGTTAGGTAGGCGTAGCAACTTCTTGTTGTAAGGGAGTTTAAGACAAAGAACGCCTAGCATTCATATCATAAAATGATGTAATTGGATCCCATAGTTCTCTCCGTTTTGGAGCCAGGGTCAGTGGGTAAACGAATGTTGTGTCTAATCTATGATTATAACATACAACATACCACCATGCCTGATAAGATAATTTGGTAGAGTCTTTCCAAAATGTTGTAAATTGCTGAAAAGCTACTGCTTGTAGGAGGTCAATTATTCTCATATTAAAAGTACAATGACCCCAGATAGGAGAAACACTTCCTAGGAAAATGTGAGAGATTGAAAAAGGGTGATTTGAGGAAAAAATGGTGTTGATTTGAGACCATACTGTATCCCAAAATGTGTGAACTGGGGTACAATGAAAAAGCAAGTGGAGTAAATCCGCAGATGGTGAGGAGCAAGTCCAGCACTTATCTGAGGTATCAGAAAGTCTTTTACTGAGAGCGAGTGGTGTCAATAAAAGTCGGTTATAGACAAAAAATAGTGTCTGAGTGGTGTTTGCAGCCCTAGATGATTTGCGTATTTTTGTCCATAAATTATCCCATAACTTTAATAGGCCAGGAAACACTCAGATCATCTTCCCAGGCTTTTTCTGTCTTATTTTTAGCACGTGGTGTTAATGGAGCGTGAAGAAGCGCGTAAATCTTAGAAGGGAAACATCCTTTACAATGCAACTTTTACCACGCAGTGCCTTTACGACGCAATTTTTACAACGCAAACCATTACAACGCATTGCACTGGGGGGCGCTCTAGGATAGGGAATAGATTTAATTTACTATCCAACACCTTCCCTACTATCCACGGGTACTGGAGTTGGAATAGTAAATTAAACTATTCACTATCCAGCACCCCATAGTGCTATGCGTTGTAAAGGCATGCGTTGTAAAAACCGCGTTGTAAAAGCATGCGTGGTAAAAGCATGCGTTGTAATGTCATACATCCATCTTAGAAGCTCTGGTACCATGAAGTAACAGGGGTCGTAATGCAGATATGGTAGAAGACTCCGGAGATGGAGGAGGGAGGGAAGTTATGTAGGCAGCGTAGGCAAGTTGAAGTGCATGGAGTGATCAGAGGAAGTCGTTTCGGAAGAATACAACTTTTTGTAAAATTCAAGAAATTCTTGTAATATTTCAGTATCTTTATGTTTCAGTGAACGGTCATGGCCATGAATAGAATGTATATTGATTTTATTTTGTTTCACTTTTAAATAATTAGCCAATATTTCCCAGCCTTATTTTGGCCACCGTAGAATTTAGCACTAGATCTCAGTAAGAAATTTGAGGCATTGTTCGTGGTATCTTTATTGAATTGGAATTTAGCTTCAATGAGTTCAGTTAAACAGTCTTTTGACTTAGAAGTGTAATAAGAATGCTCCAGTTGTTTAATTTTAGATAATAGGTCGTTGGTTATTTGTTGTGCTGTCTTTCGTTTACGGGAGACGAAATTAATAATAAAATCTCTAGCAGACGCCTTGAATGCATCCCAAACTACAGGGAAGGAAATATCAGCAGAGTGATTTAATAAAAAGTATTCATGGAAAAAAAGAAGTGAAGGAAGAAGTAAAGTTTGAGTATAGAAGGAGGGAATTATTGAAACGCCATTTCCGAGTGAGGGTAGGATGTTGTAATATATCTAGATGTATCGTGACTGGCGCATGATCAGATATTAAAATGGAACCAATATCCGCGCCAACAAGGGATTGGGAAAGGTGATGTGAAATGAAAAAATAATCTAATCGTGATTGTGTTTGATGTGGCGGTGAGTAGAAGGAATATTCCCGTAGGGTAGGATTACATAGACTCCATGCATCGATGAGTTTGTATTGATTGAGAAGGTGTGTAAAAGATTTGTGTGATTTATGAGGAATGTATGCACTAGAGGAATGTCTATCTAAAAAAGGGTCATATACTTCATTACAGTCGCCTGCTAAAATAAAGTTATCCTCATAATGCTGTGTAATATGTGGCGCTAAGGAGGTCCAAAAGGAGGCGTCACCAGTTGTAGGGGCATAAATATTCAAAAGGGAAATGGGAGCGTTGTCTACTATGAATTTAACCAGTTCCCACCTACCTAAGTGGTCCATACAGTTCGTTAATATCTTGACAGAAAGTGATTTCCGAAACAAAATAAGGAATTCCTTACGCTTTCCATCACCTGGGGAGAAGAAAACTTCCCCCACCCAACCCCTCTTCAGCTTAACAGACTCTTCAGCTGAGAGGTATGATTCCTGTATACAAGCAATATCTGCGTTGAGTTTGGGTAGGTGTGTTAAAACTCTCTGTCTCTTAATGGGTGAATGCAACCTCCTAACATTCCAAGATACAATTTTTAAAGGCATATAAAGAAACCGAAAAAATACATCAAAAGCCAGTTAAAGCATATCTGTAAATAACAAGAATTAAGATTTACAACTGCCATCTGTATAAAGTCAAAGAGAATTGAAATAGAAAAAAGAAGAGAATAAAAGGAAAGGAGAAAGAAAGTGGAAGAAAAAATGCTAAGATGAAGAATAAGTAACTTACACAACATCCAGAACATATATGGGGTGGGAGGGTGGAGGCCACATAGAACAATGACGTATGCCATATTATCAGCAGTGTGGGAGTAGAGAAAGCTTTTCAACTTTAACAGGTCATCATAAGTAGTGGTCTTATTCTTGAAAGTCACATTGAATAGGCAAGGATGAAGAAGCCCAAAACGTGCTCCCATAGAACGTAGCTGTGGTCGAAAGGACAAGAACTCCTTGCGTCGATCCGCCGTTGATTTAGCATAGTCCTGTGAGAAGTAGAGAGGGTTCCCTGACCAAGTGATACGCTTCATGGCTCTTGCAGCAGATAGAACTGTAAGTAAGTCAGTATATTCAAGAAAGTATAGGATAATACCCCTCGGTCTCTTTGTAGCGGAAGCAGACATCACACGGGGAGTGAGCCTAAACGATGTGCTCTCTGTATGTTGAGATTGATGCCTTCTGGTAACTGAAGAATTTTTGGCAAAAAGGATTTGAAATATGCAATGGGGTCAGACCCTTCTGATCCTTCCACAAGGCCGTAAATGCAAAGGTTATTTCTTCTATTCCTGTTTTCTAAATTTTGTTTGTGCAGAACTGAGATTTGTGTGCATATCGGATCCACTTTGGAGACAGAAGATTCAAGTGAAGCAACATTTTGTTCCAAAGTAGTAACCCGATCATCAACATTTGACCATTTATCAGAGAGCAATTGGAGTGTAGATTTTGACTCCTCAATGAAAGGACGCAGGGCCCCTATTTCATCTAGTAAAATATCCATTGTAGCGGAAGAGGATTGTTTAGGAGGAGAAGGAGGGTCCTTCTTCAGTCTTTTAATGGAACCTGTGTTAGTACCAGATGTTGGTGGAGCGGAGGATGTTGAAGAACCTTTAGAAGATGGTGTATCAGGTAAGTCCTCCATTGATAAACACTGGTAGGGAGAACTGGTATGAACTAAACATTTTCGTGTGGAGGGGGAAGGCTTGTGTAGATCTTTGGATAACCTCCCCATACAGAAATTAAATACTGCAAGTATAATTGAGATTCAAAAGTGTGAAAAACATACAGCACTAAGGAATAATGAGCAATGCCACCATATGAGAGAACAAAAACCGGAAATATCAGTATCTAAAGAATAAAGTATATACTAAATAAGTATTACATCATAACCTATATTGTCAGAGCAGAAGCAAAGTGGATTATAGATCTGTACTTATAACGAAGCATTGATAAAAGTAAATGCAATGGGTACAGAAAAGCCTTTTAAAAGCACTAAAGACAATAAGGTAATGTAAGTAAAAATAGTTAACATGAGTAATTAAATCTAGTGAATTTCATGGCAGAGAAAGTCAAAAGCAACACATCAAACAGTACATATACGAGGCATGATTGAGTGTGGAACCATCCATACAATATTCAGGCAATTAGGTGGTAAAAAAGAAAGGCATAGTGCTGTAAGTGAAATAAAAGCATATAATCGTGGAAAAGTCTGAAAATAGGCTATGTAAGCATTGGAGGTAACATTGAATAGCATATAACAGTATGCAATTAAAAAGAAAAAGCAGTACTTCACATGGGTTTCGCAAAATCCAAAGGCTAGTCAAGGAATGACATCAAATGATCCTGTGAGGAGAAGCAATGCTGAAAATGCGAGGGAGAAAATGTGTCAGCGCTGCTGAGTTAAGAACCAATTGCCGCGGGTAAACAAAGTTGGTACCGGCAATTCAGGGCGAAATGGCGGCAGTCCGCGTATGAGGAGGCATTCAAGGAGCAAAAAAGAGGAGAATTTGCAGATAAATGAAACTTTCCCATGCAGCAATGGTGAAATGGGGTGCAGCGTTAGGCAGAGGAAGGCACTCGAGGAGATTGAGTGAGGCGTGAGTAAAGGGAAAAAGACCGCTAGGTGCAGCGCTCCGTCAGCGGTCTTACAAAATGGTGGCCATCATCGCGGTAGCTCCGCGGAACACTCACATAGTGGGTATTTGTTAAGGAAGTCCAGCAGAAGCCTCAAAGCAATGACCGCTGAAGCTGTAGACCTTCCTACGGCATGCCCCTTAGTTCGGAAGCCGTTCGTCGATTGAAGAGTCGCGTTGGGCCGGTTCCCGTCTCCGCTTCACAGGAGAGCTAGGGAAACACCGCCATCTTCTTCGGGGGGGAAGCCACACCCCCATGTGGTGCCCCTCTATACCTCAATAAGTCATGAAGCAGGACTGAATGGTATCAGCTACTTTTTAAAGTAAAGAAATATACAGGAGCTACAACATACCAGGATGCTCACTGAGATGATCGAATTATGCCTCATAAATAAAAAAAAAATTGTTAAACAACCAAATCTACTCCCAGACATGCGGGACCACAATGGGAGTTTCCTTCTCTGCAAGGTATGCTAACCTCAACCTGGGGGGAGTGGAGAAATTCATTGCTTGGAGAGAGGAAAATGAGGCCCACATAGTAAAAATCGCACTGTGGTTGCTGTTTATAGATGATTTGTTCTTGATTTGGAATGGCAGCAAGGAGAAATTCACTGAATACATGCAAATTCTGAATGACAACACTGTAGGACTACAATTCACATATAACACCAGTAACAAAGAGATACAATTCTTAGATGTTACAGTATATATAGAAAACAATTGGAATGAAACCAAAATATACAGAAAACCTACGGCAACCAACAGTATATTGCCTGAAAAGAGTTTCCATCCACATCAGTTAAAAAAATGCATCCCCTATGGGGAATTCATAAGGATGGGAAGGAATTTCTCGAATGACCTGGATATGGAAAAACACATTCTAGGATTCTGAAACTAGATTCCTTCAAAGAGGATACAAATATTGAGATGTTAAGGAACGGAAAGATAGGGCGAGGCCCATGCCAAGAATATCTACCCTCATGAGTGGCAAAGATGAAAAGCAAAAGAAGGAGGACAAAACAATCAGATCACAAGATCATTGATATCCTCAAAAAACATTGGAACATCCTCAAAAATGACCCAGACATCAATAACATAATAGGAGAAAGACCAAGTGTAACATACCGCAAAGTACCCTCATTAAAGGACAAACTAGTAAAAAGCCATTTCTCAGCGAATCCGAATAAGAACTGGTTGGTAAATCAACAAAATGTCTAGATACATCGCACTAAGTGCAAAGCCTGCAGAATAGGCAAAAATGTTAAGGAAATGGTGGATTAAGGTAAAATCTTCAGGATTGCCGAAAAAATCACATGTGAATCAATGCACGTAATGTATGTGATTGAATGCCACTGTGGAACCCGGTACATAGGCAGCACAATATGCCCCCTTAGAAAATGCATCTTGGAGCATCTTCGAGCCATCCACAATGGGGACATGACCTATGCATTTGCAAAACACGTGACAACATATCACAATGAAGACCTGCAGAACATCGGGTATTTTGGACTAGTAACAATGCTAAAACACGAGAGAGATGGCAACAAAAGACAAAACCCTAAAATTAAGGAGACTAGAATCCAGAATGATTATTAGATTCAGGACCAAGACCCCACTTAGACTAAATGGGGATGATAACTGAATAGAACCATGAATGTTTGTTTAGGCATTACTAACATCGACACATATATCAGGATAAACCATATGGAAGCAAAATAACAAGACATAGTGCGGATCAAGTAACATGCTCAAGATAGAGAACACTTCACAGAGGGAGTGGGAGTTGTAATAGAATAAATAGATGATGTTTTAAATTGAGATGCCGCAAGGGCAAGATGGCCGCAAGGAGGGAGTGAATGGGACGAGCTCCGGGTCAAGGGATCACTTCTGTGTAAATCCCCAACCGGAGCGACCCCACAGTAACCCCCCCTTCTCACTGAAGCTGGCCCCCACCGGGTTCTTAAAAAACCCGTCAGAAAGGGAAGCTGGACCACCGAAAAGGACCGTCGAGAAGAAGGACCCCTCCACGCCTGTGCCCACCACAACCAGCTCCGGTGCTACGTCCGCTCCCCCACCCGCTGTGATACTGCCGCTGCAGGGAGTGCCCCCTCCCCTCACTCACCGGGTCTGAGCGGGATACTCTCCACTGGCCGCTCCATCGGTAGGCGGGGCGGCGAACAAGGACCACCGAGAGCAGTGCCATTCTATACACGGACCGGCTCGCGGGCAAGGACCGCCCTCCCCTCATCTCCTCATCTGCAGTTCGACCTCGGTGGAAGCGGAAGGCCCCGCTCCGGGTGGAGGACCTCACTCCGGTCCCAACGCTCTCGACCGACAGGGCTGCCTGTCCCCAAGATGGCCGACCTCCTACAAGCCCTAACCGACAAGGTCTCAGGTGAGCCCAAAACATTTGGGAAATAAGGGCCTCCGATCCTCCAGACTACCGCTGCAAACAGGGCTCACTGGTGCCTCCCACGGGGGCATCCCCCACACCCTCCCCACTTATACTAGCCACTCAATATCGTGAAGGGCTCCCTGTCCCTAAGATGGCAGCCACACAGGACATCTTCCCAGTTTACAAACCGGACCGGATTTGCTCGTTCTTTCCCTTTCGTGACTCTCCAATAACACTGGATAAGGACATGTGAACCTGCCCTCCCTTTTGGCCCTCTCAGACTCTTAGTCTCCATGCCTATCTGCACTGCAGATTTCTCGTCATTAGCCTTGGCCGCCTGTCCCCAATATGTCCGCCACTCAGGACGACGACCAGCTAGGAAATCGATCCTGATCTGCCCTGCCACACAGAACACCTTCCAGCCTTAATTTGGACCGGATCTGCTCCTTCTCTGCCTATCGGGGACTCGCCTGTATCATTTGAACAGGTCTGCAGATTTCTCGACATCAGCCTTGGCTGCCTGCCCCCAATATGGCCGCCACTCAAGACATCGACCAGCAATGTAATCGGTCCTGATCTGCTCTGTCCCTAATATGGCCAGCACACAAGACATCCTCCAGCTCTAAATTGGACCGGATCTGCTCGCTCTCTGCCTACTTGGGACTCGCCAGAAACATCTGACCAGAACATGTGAACCTGCCCTCCCCTTCTGGCCCACCTGGACTCTTAGTCTCCCTGCACTGCCAATTTCGCTACTTTAGCCCTGGCTGCCTGTCCCTAACTGGGCCGCCACTCAGGACATCGACCAGCTGCGAAATCGGTGCTGATCTGCCCGTTTCATGCCTTATCCGGACCCTGGTACGTGAACCTGCCCTGCCCTTTCTTGCCCTTATGGACTTTGAGTCTCCTGCTCTCCCGATTTATTAACTTTAGCCCTGGTGAGCTAAGAGTTCACACAGAGCTTCCCCAAGCTCAAAACTCGGCCTGATCTCCCAGGCTAATCCTACTCCGAACTCGTCCATAATACCCGAACAGGGCTTCGGAACCTATCCTGCCCTTAATCTCCCGGTCCCCGACAGCTACTCCTCGCCACACTCATTTTTTATCCAGCCTCAGCCCTCCCCGCGTCCTCCCGACCTCCGCTCTCCCAGAGCTAACTTCTTCTGACCCTACGTCCACCCTTGATCCTCGGCGCATTCTACCTATCTCGCCGATTCCCCCCCACCACCCGCGTGTTCCTCGACCAATCTCCTCGTGTCCCCCTGGTACACCACTCCACAACACGTTACACTCTCTGCACCGTCCCAATTAACCCTCCTCCCCTCTGTCCTCCACCTCACTCCCCCTGAGCCTCTCCCCCCGCCCAGCCAAGATGCCCCCAGCCGCACTCTCGGTCACTCATCTCGGCCCTTCCACTAACCTCCTTTCCCCTCATGGACCGAACACCTTCGCTATATCGTTCCCACGAACACTCTCTTTCAAATCTAAAAAACGCTTCAAACAGAACATAATAAGGCAACACCCTGAAACGCTAATTGTTGACATTTACCACTGCACTACGAGAGGTCAGAAAAAAATGGACTTTATTTTCCACACCAACAGACCTAACGTTTGGGCCACCATCTTTAATTCATCCCTCCCCGTCTCCAAAACCACCTTCACTGATCACAACCGCAAACTAACAATCATCTAAGAATCATCTATCCCTGACGGGAGACATCTCCATCACCATTTATAGGAATGGCACCATTCTAATCCAGGCGAAAGAGGAGAACCTAGAGTTCTTCGACTCTCTCTTCCCCACACTTAGGATGGCTATGTCCCATTACCCACTCAAAACTCCCTCCGCCCAACCTTCCGGCTCCGCTCAATCTCTCACTCTCCAGAACGCGCCACCCCAGCGTCCTTCCACTACACTACCTAATCCCTCCTCCACCCAGCCGCTCCCGACAGCCCTAACACCCCATACCTCACAACACTCGCCCCCCGTCCGGCACACCCAACTTCCCCCACTGAGCCCCCCTCGCTCCCCCTTAGGACCCTCAACTCACCCCTCCCCAACTCCCCTTACTCTCAGTCCTACGCCCTCAATGATCCGCGCCAGCGTCGCCTCCCGTCCCTATCCCTCCAACCTGTCAATATCTCGTCCTCACCAGACCCAGCTCCCCCTTTCTCCCTAGCCCCGCCCCCCATTGCTCCCAATCTCATCCCCAAAGGACCCCAACCCTCCTACTCCCTAGCCCACAAAGTTCCACTAACTCCCAGCCTCCCCCCCTTGTGATACTAGAACATTCCCCAGCCCCAGAAGCACCACCCGCTCTCTGCCTCCACCCCTCAATGATCCCAGACCCCTCATCAACACCATCGCTCAATCCACCCCCACCAATACCCACTCCCCTTGTTCACCCTGTTACCTCTAACGAAGTGAACACGCACCCCCGTTCAGACAGTAATCCACCGCACCCTTTAACCCTCCCTCAATTGATATATAGACCTGACAACCCCACTACTCAACCTCCTAACCCTCCATCCCTCTCTCCTCTAACTCTCACTTCCCCCTCCTCTGAAGCTATCTCCCTCCCCGTAGGGTCCACAACACCCTACCCTTAACAGCCCTCTCACAACCAATCCCTAATCCAGATCCTGCCACCTCCCATCCTTTTATCCCTCCCACTGGAAACTCGCCTATAAGCTCCTCGCACCCAGGACCCAGTTCCACTGATCCTCCCCTCCCCCCTCACTCGAGATAGCGCACCGCCTCGACCTTGTTGAAGCACAGATCTCGACCCTGATCCTAGGACTGAAGGAAACCCTCTCTGCCCTCGGGAATCTCCAGCTACCCCCCTCCCCCTCCGCCCCACTCCTCATCACCCCACCTCCCCCTAGGAATGACTATCCCCGTACCGTCCAGGCTCATACTCTCCCTGGCCCCATGCCTCCTCTCACGAAAGTCCCGACGAAGTCGCGAGCAGTCACTCCCAGCAGAAACTCTACCTCCCTCTCCCCTCTAGAAGTGAGCGCACTCATCGCTTCATACGAACTCCCCCCGAACCAGCCTGCCCTGGCCCCTCACATGATTTCGACCCTCTCCTCCTCGATCCAAGTCATCACCGGAGTAGGTAGGGACCTGCCCACCCGTAGAACCGTCAGACCCCCACTTTATCTGTCCCCCATTCCCAGAGCCATCCCTGACAATTTGAAAACAAAAGAAGACCCCCCCACCTGAATTGCATGCTTATCAACAGCCGGTCCGCAGTCAAACATGCAACGGAAATAGCTGAATCCATCCTCTCCCATGACCTGGATGTGGCCTTCATTACTGAAACGTGGCTTAACTCCCTATCCCACCCAATTCTGGATATGCTGGTGCCTCCCGGCTTCTCAATTATCCGCAAAGACAGGCCCATTCACAAAGGTGGCGGCATAGCGATCATCTACAAAAGCAACCTCGCAGTCTCTGAAGCTCCCTCCTACCTACACAGCTCCTTCGAATGCCTGTCGGTCAACATCAAATCTCACGGTCATAGCTCTCGTCAGTGCCATCTCCTCTACCATCCCCCAGGCAATGCCAACGAATTTAAAGCTCAGTTATCGGATCTGATCACCCAATCCGCACTTAATGGCGACGACAATCTAATTATGGGTGACCTCAACTTAAGATGGAACGACCATAAAAACCCGCTGATTCAATCTCTCAACACCCTTCTACAAGACAACGATCTGGTCCAACATTGCTCAGAAGAAACACATTACAGAGGAGCGACCCTGGATGCCATCATTGCGAACAAAACTGCAGTCTCGATTAACCACATCATCCCGGTGGACTGGTCAGACCACCACATCATTTTATTTCATATCATCCAGCCGGCCGTGTCACTCCCACCCACTCAAGCCCCCCCTAAATGGGTCAGGAACACCACCAGAGTTCCCCGAGACAAGCTTGAGGAAGGACTCAGCACGCTCCTCCCGAACACGTCGGAGCCCCTCTCTACCTCGGAACTCACCTCGCTCTACCATTCCAATCTAGAGCTTGTCCTAGATCAGCTGGCACCTCTGAAACTAAAAAAATCCAGAAGCATCCCCTCCAGATCTTGGTTCTCTACTGACATTAATGAGGAAAGAAGACACCTTAGATCCGTGGAAAGAACTTAGAGAAACAACCCCTCTGCCTTGCATCGGGACCAACTGAAGGCAGCCCGCAAAATCTACTATACCCACATCAAAAGTAAAAAGACTTCCTTCTTCAGTTCTGCATTAGACAATGCCAGAAACCGCCCCAAGGAACTCTTCGACATCATTAGAAACCAAACCTCCATTCCCAAGGCAGCCAAATTAGCTGCCTCCAAAACCCAATGCGACAACTTCGCAAGCTTCTTCAATGAAAAAATCGCCAAAATCGATCGCTCCTTCATCCAGAGCCCTGCAATCATCCACAAACCCCCAGCAACCTCATCTCTCCGCTGGTCTTCTTTCCAGCCGGTCGAGGTTGAAATGATAAGCAATCTTATCGACGCAGCAAAACCCTCCTCTCACTCTCTCGATCTACTTCCCTCGAGACTGACTAAGGACCTGAAGCTCACCCTAGCCCCAATCTGGGGCAAGATCATCAATAGCTCCTTAAGCGAGGGCCTCATCCCTGACTGCCTTAAACTTGGACAAGTCACCCCTCTGCTCAAAAAACCCGGCCTTGATCTCACAGACATGATCAACTTCAGACCAGTCTCGAATCTTCCGTTCCTAGCCAAAATTCTGGAAAGATGTGTGCTGTCACAATTAAACCAACACTTAGAGAATTCTAACCTACTGGATCCTCTCCAATCAGGGTTCAGAAAGGGCTGCAGTACGGAAACCGCTATCCTAAATGTCCTTAATGACTTGCACATGTCACTCGACTCCAACCAATGTAGCCTCCTCATTCTCCTTGACCTCTCGGCTGCATTTGACACAGTCGATCACTCCCTCCTTCTTAATGTCCTCCGAGAAAGAGCGGGCATCGAAAACACAGTCCTAAAATGGTTCGCCTCCATTCTTAACAACCGCTCTCAAAGAATAAAGATCAACAGTTTCGAGTCAGACCCCCTTCCCATCAACAGAGGTGTTCCACAAGGATCAGTACTCTCCCCCCAACTTTTCAACATCTACATGGAACCCCTCACCTCTCTCCTAAGGAACTCTAACATCCCCTTCCACCTGTACGCGGATGACACTCAACTCTACTTGGAAACCACTTCGATCGCTGACATTCACAGACTTAATGCTACACTCATGGAGGTTCAACACTGGCTCTCAGCCAACCACCTCAAACTGAACGAAGAAAAAACAGAAGTTCTCCTAATTTCGAACAAAGATGAAAACCCACAAATAGTGGAATGGCTCAAAGCCTTAAATGCCCTCAATGTCTCTCTTACTCCAACGGACTCAGCAAAATCACTAGGAATCACTCTCGACCCCAAACTGGACATGAAGAAGCACATCTCTAAAACCGCCAAAAGCGCGTTCATGAACTTGAAACTTCTCTACAAAATTAAACCCTTCCTCCCCCCCAAAGATCTGAAACATGCCACCCAGGCACTGGTGCTCTCAAGAATTGACTATGGCATTGCTGTACTGACTGGAACAGCCAACTCACACCTGGGAACCCTCAACTCCACCCTCAACGCTGCCGCAAGAATGATCACAGGAACAAAGAAATTTGACCACATCTCACCGGCACTCAAAGAACTCAAATGGCTCCCGATTGACCAACGAGCCAACTTCCGCACAGCCTGCCTCACACATAAAGCCTTGCATACAGGCAAACCAGAATACCTGGCCTCTAAACTCAAAAGGGCTGGACAATCCAGGAACCTCAGAAGCTCCAACACACTCCTGCTCATCCCGCTGAAATCACAGAAACGCAAGACCTCTAATAAATCCTTTGCGGGGAACGCTCCCAGGATTTGGAACTCCATCCCCCCACATATCAGAACGACCGCCTCCTTCCCACAATTCAAAACGCTACTCAAAGCCCTCTTCCTTGAACGCTCCGGTGCTTAGCGAGAAGCCCATCTCCCAACAGCAGAAATCTGATATCCTTTGCGGAACTCAAATCTATCCGATTCGCCCCCGAATTCCGTCTCTTATTGCGTTATTATTGTTGTTGTTTTTGTTGGTGTACAGGCTTTATTTCCCTCCTATCGTTTCCGATTCTTGTATTCTATGCTTATTGCCTCGGTTGCATTTCTCTATTTGCTGTGAAGCGCTCTGATACCCCCGGGTCCAGCTAGCGCTATACAAAACTTCAATAAATAAATAAATAAATAAATAAATAAATAGAAGCATTGCTAGAAATGCAATCAGGAAGCAAACAGGCTCTCAACCTTGAAGACCTGCACCATAACCAAAATCTGATAATGACAGTACTATACCGACTATACATTGTCTGGTGTGACACTCCCTAATTAATGTTAGTCTACATAAGATTCTGCATTAACAAGAGAATGAAAAGGCACAATGCTACATCTAACAATATAAGGCGACATATGTCATGCCATAAAATCTCTGTTTTTATTAGTGCATAAAACAATAACGTGAACATCACCATTCAGTATATCGGAACACTAAAAAAAGGAACACCCAGTATGGACATTAGCAATACATGATTGATACATTTAAACAACTATAACCTGTTTTGAGAAACTACATGTCCCCGAATGCCTTATATTGGTTGCTGATGGGTGAGGACTATATAAAGAGGAATGAAAGATCGACTCACATTACCGTGAACAAGACCCTGTTGAGTTGAAATGCATAGGTGGTGGAAGTGGAGTAATTTGCACGTTTGTAAAAAAAAGTTTCAAGTGTATATTTCCTTGGTGTACAGTGAATCCTTGTTTGGATAACTTGGTGATTAATATATATATGTACACTGTATGGATAGCAAAACACACAAGGTGATGGACAGAATGTACCACATTGGCAAAACCTTCACCACCAGTCACAGATCTGGGTTTAATCTATCGTTATTTTGCTCACCACGCCACCCCAGTTCAGAATTGGCCATATTCAAATCAGTCTTGACCCTGTGCCTCATGGAAACAGTCCAGCCCGAACTGCCATGCCATGTCTTCCCTGGACCTGAATCAAGCATCCTAGGACCGCTTTCAGGGTATCAGCCGTCATCCTGCCAATCAATCAATCAATCAATCATGGACATTTATAGAGCGCACTACTTACCCGGAGGGTCTCAAGGCGCTTGGGGGGGGGGGGTGCTGCTACTGCTCGAACAGCCAGGTCTTGAGCTTCTTCCTGAAGGAAAGGTGGTCTTGGGTCAGGCGCAGGTCGGTCGGGAGGGAGTTCCAGGTCTTGGCGGCCAGGTGGGAGAAGGACCTTCCTCCTGTTGTCGTTCTTCGGATGCGGGGGACGGCGGCGAGGGCGTGACTGGCTGATCGGAGGTGGCGTTTGGGAGCATAGAAGTTGATGCGGTTGTTGAGGTAGCTCGGGCCTTGGTCGTGTAGGGCTTTGTGTGCGTGGGTGAGGATAGCTTGACTCCAGTGGCGTAGTGAGCACAGGACCCACGTCTGGGCAAACCCTTCCCACATAGGGCGATCAGCAAAACACACAAGGTGATGGACGGAATGTTGCACATCGGCAAAACATTCACACTCAGTCACAGATCTGGGTTTAATCCATCGTTATTTTGCTCACCACGCCACCCCAGTTCAGACATGGCTATATGAAAATCAGTCTTGACCCTATGCCTCATGGGAACAGTCCAGCCCGAACTGCCAAGCCATATCTTCCCTGGACAGGAATCAAGCATCCTAGGACCGGTTTCTGGTTATCAGCCATAAACAGCCAGGATAGCTTGACTCCAGTGGCGTAGTGAGCACGGGACCCACGTCTGGGCATACCGTTCCACATGGGGCGAACAGCAAAACACACAAGGTGATGGACGGAATGTTGCACATTGGCAAAAACTGTACAGGGACACCACAAATGTGGTACCTGTTCGGTGTGTGATTCGATACAAGAAGGGACATTATTCACAGATGGACTACGGCACTGGTGCCATGATATATTTACAAATTGTAAATCTAAAAACGTGGTATACGCCATTGCATGTCCATGTAAACTAATTGACATTGGCAAAACAAGTCACGGCATTGTCCAACATCGGTCTCGCCTGAAAAATAAGATACTCACTGCACCCATGGTGGAACACTTTGTGTCCTCAAAACACCTATACACTGATTTTACCTGGAAGGTTTTGTCCCAAATAAAGAAAAACAACTAGATTGGAGGTGACCCTGAAGTCCAGTTAGCACAGAGGGAGGCTTTCCTCATTATGAAATTAGACTCGACCCTGCATGGGCTTAATGAATTGTCTGAGATCACAAAATTGTAATTACAACTTTACACATTCCCCCTAATTTCAGTATTTTTGCCAGGCTTTGTTTAGGGCTCTAAACATTTCATGTTTCAAGATAAATTTATATCATAGGCACTTACATTACACTTAAATCAGGCTATTTTACCAACAACGTCGATATTTGAGCTAATAAGTTAATGATCCATTTTGGATTTTCCAGCTGCCAAAGTGAGTGCTTTACTCATTTGAGAACTACCAGTACCAGAATTCCCGGGGACTCTGTAACTTCCTGGGGATTCTCTGTCGGGTTAAAAGGAAGTGCCTTGCTTCACTCAAATGTTTGCTGAATTGTAGCAGACATCGGGTGTGGGGAGAATATTCTAAAACAATTTAATCCAGATAAGCGGAATGAGGCACCGCCTTTATAAATAGGAAAGTACATTTAGGTCAAGTGTCTTAGTAACTTTACCGTTTCCACTTTAGACTAAGTTTAAAGAAGTGTGGAATCGGTATGGCGTCGCCTGAGCAGCCTCATGGAGTGAAATTGATACCCTGGCAAGTAAACAGATTTAGAGTACTTATGTCGATTTTGAGAGGCTTTAAACTTGTTTTCCAACAGTGAGGCGCCAATTACTGACTACAGTCAAGCCGTCAGTACAACTTTGTAAAGTCTCTGTGGCAACTGGGATTTCTAACTAAAGGTAAAGGTCGCTCTTTACTAATCCCTATAGCTTGTAAACACCAGTGCATTGTATAAATACAGGCATATTTGCGCACAACGTAATGTTTTGGTAATTTCCTTGCCCCCTAGATTTTTCATCACATCTCATGGCAAATTGAACCGTCAGGCACTTAGAAGAGGTTTCAACTATTCCTCTACACACAGGGCGGACACATATGGCGCCGCTTTTTTAGGTACTCAATTAAATGCAGTATCTATTGTAAATATTCTTTGGGTCGCAGTTTAGGAAACATAAAATATTCACTTATGGTTATGTTATTTTTTATAGATATCAATCTTGTCCAAGTCCTGAGGAGAATCCGTGAATTGTGTGGATTCGAAACGCGTTGGCTTTTGTGAGCTTGGGGGATTGTTTATATATTGTGCCTTAAGGAATGTAGTAATAATTTTTTCCTCTTGTGTAGGCAAAATTGGTTTGAAGACATAACCCCCGGTTTCTTGGCCTAGGCAGGACAATTGACAACGTCTAGTTGAGAATCTACCATCTGCTTGGTGCCTTATGTAAAAACTAGGACTGATGTGGTACTTTCAATGTTAATGTTCTTTCACACGATTGTCTGAGTTTGTTTCACTTGTTATTTTTGTCTTAGAATTTTTTCGTTTTTCAGTGGAATATAACATTGTGTTTTTGTAAATGTGGTGTTCTGTAAATGGAAGGTTTCTTTTCTAAGACATGAATAAACATTTACTTGCTTCGCTAATCTAAATAATTTAAAATAAGCTAAATAAAGCAATAGGAACCCTAGAATTGATGCTCTAGGGTATTGTCTTTAAAGTGTGCAAACTAGTCCTTCTGGACACACTCTTTTCTCTTGCATATTGGTTTAGAGGCGGGAGCCACTAGTGAGGGCACAAAGCCCTCAAAATGCTCAGTGTGATGCCCCTGCCCATTTTCTTTGTGGTTCAGTTGGGGATGCTGGAAATTGGAAGGGTGTTTGGGGCTATATACTGAAACTGATGAAAGTTCTATTGTAACAGGAAATGGTAATATAGAGAGAAGCCAAATTAAAATCCCTCTGCTTTATGTGAAGGTACATTTGACGACCCCCCTTTATCAAAATGGGCTAAAAAGAGGTTGCAAGAGGCCCGGAATAAAGTGAAGAAAACTATAGATATATCAGCTAAACCTGTACCCTATTTTTAAACCAACTAGTCAGAATATACAAAGGCAGGAATAATTTCTAAAGGCTGTAGATAATCCCTACGGTTTTATCCAAACAGCTAATTCAAACCCCCTGCCGAAATCACAGGTACTTAGTCTTCCAAAATGTGGTAACAAAAATTCGGCAAGTATTGATGTTTGTCATCTACAAATGCCGATTGCACCAGGTACAAGTAACAGGTTCGTGTCCGTGCAACATGATAGTGCTACTCAGAGTATGTCAAAGTCCAAGTCAGTTAATGGATACAGTTTAGGAGCAACCGAGAGATCAATATCTCTTAAAGGACATTGGAATAGCTTTTTTCCCAGCGGCATTTAACTAGGCCAGCTATTTCTACTAGGGTCGTGCTGGAAAATCAATCTTCTAATGCCTTGAAACTAGTATTCTATCCGTTATATGAATCTAGGGGCAAACATAATAGTTTGAATCGGAGTTCAATCTTAAACTCATCTCAACAATTTCTGAATTAACATTCATTAAATCCACAGATCTTTTATCCATTCAATTCAAACAAATGCACCAAAACTTAGTTTGTGAGTCCACTATTACAACTTGGACTACTAATGAAATAGTAAACAACATTTTTGACTTAAGTTTATATTTTATGAAATGTGGTATTGAGGTTAAGAAATGCATCCCCTTCAAAATATCCCTCTATACTGGAATTAGTAGCCCTAAAAATTGAAAAAAAGTTGATTGTAAAATGTCAATTCCATTACTTAGAGGTGCAATTAGACCACTGATTAATTTAGTTAACAATACAGGCCTGTTAGTTACAAATATGTCAAAAGGAGTTCATACCTGTGAATTGTTAACTAAAAATAAAATAGCATTTGATGATTGGGTATGGCTTCCAGCAACCCCTACAAACACGTCTTCTGTCAATGCAGATTGAAACATGCTTGCTGCTCGTAGAAACAATAAACATTTTCAAATATGTTCTCAGAATGTCCATGGTTTAGCTCACTTGCTCGCTGACCCTGATACAATTTCCTTTTTAAAGGATTTTGAAATGTTGATGTACTAAGAAACACGAGGACATTAAGATACTCCATTGCCTGGTTTCAATTAATTTAATCTTCCAGCTACACGCACTAATAAACAAGGCAGAGCAAAGGCCTTTCATTTTATATCACAACTGAGTTAAGACTAAAAGTAGTTGCAGTTGGCATGGATACAAGGTGTTTTATAACAGCAATACTGTTATATGAGGATAATATTGAATCTCTATTTAGGCACAAGGAAAAATAATAAGACAACTCAGCTATTTACCTTGTGGGACTTTATAAGAACATTAGCACTCTGGTATCCAACGGCCGGCTTGATTATATCTTTAGATTTTATTATACATTTGGTTTTGCCTAATTGTTTAGATGGGCCGAGAAATTATTTTGCTAAATTGTGCTGTGATAATCTACAGCAACTGGGGCCAAATATGTTAAATGAATCATCATTATGGTGCAAATCAAGGGTAGTTCCATCAGTCCAGGCATCGTTCAATCATGTATTACACTTTTGTTTCAGATAAACTGGGTTAAAATTGTTGAATAAGGTGACTCCTAGAGTTGAAAGTGATAATAATCTTCAGGTATTAATTTTGCATCTGCCAATAAAGTGTAATCCAAATGCCAATGCGCTTCAAAATATTGTCCATTCTTCATATAACTTGAAAAGGCTGGTATGCCATTCAGAAAACAAATTGAAATAATAAAGTTTGTGGAAGTTCTAATCAAAGATAGTGATCAAGGTTTGGTGGGAGTACGATCAATGATGGATAAGTGGAATTATATGACTTCATCATTTATTAGAAAATTTACAGTGCTTAACCCAGGAAAAGCGAATCTATTATTACCCACCACTAACAAATGGTATTCATCTAAGTTGCTTAAATTAAAACAGTCAATCAATAGGGCTTTAAGGGAAGTTTTTATCCATTGATATCGGCAATCTTATCACGTTTTTAAGGATAAACTGAGGACATTAAGAAGGTCATATAGACGAGATGTGTGGCTGTTGAAATCACGTTATCAAACTGGGCAATGGCACAGATTATTAACCCACTAAGCTAAATAATGCAACATCTTTTTGGGATGTCATTAATGAGTTGGAAAGGCAAGCTAATAGGGCCATGTGTGTTAATAATGCGGGGGAGGATTCGGTGAGGTTTATTAGCAACCTGTAGGGTGCCTGTGCGTCTGATACAAATAGGTCGGATGTGAATCGCTACTGTGTGAATTTATAGAGAAAGTGATTAGTCCCAATCCGGAGCCAGACCTGGAATTCATAAGTAGTATTGAAAGAGCTACTCTTCTGCGTCGGCTTAGATCAACTGGGGCTCCTGGCCCAAATATGCTCTCTTATGCTATATTTTGTGCCAACGCTGATATGTGGGCCGAAGTGTTGCCTCCAGTGTTTAATGAAATATTGGCATTGAATATTGCCCCCGAGTCCTGGCAAAGAAGTATTGTAGAATACATTTTTAAAAGTGGCCCAGTAATTAATCCTTTAAATTATCAGTTAATTGCCTTAACTGATGTAGAAACTATGGTCTTTGCTTCCCATTTATGTTATGCTATGTTATGTTAGTAACATTTCTATAGCGCTCAGCTGCCCCAGCTAAGGGGCGCCCCAGCCCCTTAGCTGGGGCAATTTATTGATTGATCTGGAAAATTACGCAGCATTGCAATAAATAATCCCAGTTAATCAGACATGATTTCGTAAGGGGCAGTCAGCAATTAATAATTTATTGGTCCTTACTCAATTAGCTGGGCAGGCTGTTTTAAAAAAACAAAATCTATACATTTATTTTATAGATTTAAAAGCTGCTTTTCAATCAGTGCCGCAAGTATTATTACTTGCAGGATGTAGTATTCACCAAAAGTTGCTGGATGCAATAATACTCCTGTATACCACTGATCCACCAAGTTACCAGCAACAGGTAATCTAACACTACATACTCACCTGGGCCCATAAATTAATTCACAACACACTGGCAATAACCGCTGGGGTCATGTTTTTGTAATCCTTTAGATTAGTTAGCTTTAGTCCCTAACTAATCTTTCACTGATCAAAAGTTATTTCCTCTGGTCAATGGACCATTAGTTAGAACTAGTTGATGGTGAAATGACATACAATTTAAATCTACTTACACATTGGAAATGTTCACAGAGTCGAGATGTCTTTTAAATTTTTATCTTAGATTAAAATTCATGTGAATTACTTACACAGTACAGAACAAACTCTGTCTTACACAGGAAGGAAGATTCAAATAATCAATCAAATTTGCATTCAATTATACTTTGCAATGACACTGCATGAAAGGAAGAGGATAGAGAGAAAAGCACATAAGCGCATATACAGATATAGATATAATTACCAAGTATGGTGTGGAAACTAACTCCCAGGCCTAGGAATTGGAAAGGGTCCTCCAGGAAAGGTCTGGCGAACAAAGACTTCAGGACAGGAAATAGGACAGGAATTAGGACAGGACAGATTACCTTTCTATCACCTCCGCTTGCGTAGCACCTCTCTCTGACACTCTCTTCCTCCTCGAGATTCTTCTGTGATCTTCTTCTAAGTTAATTTGCGTAAGATAATTAGTTCAGTAATTCGATTCTTCTTCAGCATCACTTGTCACTCCGACAGGATCCCGGTCTGGATTTCAGCAACGAAGGGGTTACGATGTATACATCAATCTTTATTCCCACCCGTATTCACAATGTAATTGTCACATATTAGAGAAAAAAACAGTAGTTCTCATGCATTTCAGTGGACTGTCGTTCTGGTTCCCATGAAAGTAACAGTTTGCAGCCTTGGCCGATGTTCAAGTTGACATCGCGCCTTTCAGTCTGGGTTCACTGCACATGTGTGGTAGAACGAGAGGGAATATATTGTGGTTTAGGACTCTAGGCCCGTAACATGCACTATTGAAAGAGTCAAAAAGACAAATGTTATAATAAAAAATAAATGGTTTCACTGTATACCACCTATCTCTACTCTAATCCCTTTTACTTATTATTATTCTTCCCTCATTAGCATTAGTATAACAGCTGGGTTTAGTTTTTCAGCAAGCAGGTGGCAAGCATGTGAGTTTCAAGTGGCCATTTTGTTGGCTACTGCGCAAGTGCAGAAAGTTTACCTCCAAGCATAGATACGTCATACTACGTAGATGCAGTAGACGCATGCGCACTAAAGAATTCCGGTTAGCTGACATTTTAGATTCACTCTCGAGTTACTGGTTAGTAAGAGACATAGGCAAGCTTCACTCTTATACTCGAATGTTGTGTAAATGCATGTTATTTCCACAATACAAGTTTTAATAAGGGGTTAGTGGTTATCGGAGAGAATTGCATTCAAGCAAGTCTCTTTTTTCACGAGTCCTTGCTCCATCACCACTACTTGGGTTCAGGTTAAGCTAGATGAAGGTTTTACTTTGTCTTAAAACATCAAAATCTGTAATGGCCTTAAACAAGGCTGCTTATTTGCCCCTTGTCTTTTTGATCTTATTATGTCAGATTTCCCACAATATATTTGTGTCTGTTAATGCCTATCCTCTGAAACTTGCTGATGTACATCTTAGTTATTTACAATATGCTGATGATACGATTTTGCTAAGTCAAACTCCTATAGATTTACACAGACTAATTACTGCATTTGATGATTATATTTTAGTCAATGGTCTAAAGCTGAATGTTAAAACAAACTAAAATCATGGAAATTGGCCCAGTGAAGTTTAAAACTATATCATGGAGAGCTAGAGGTGGGCGAATTGAAGTGGGGAAGACATAGAAATACCTGGGCATTTTTTTTTTAACAAAGGGTCATATTTACAAGCACATTTTCCCATAGAAACAAAATGGGTTAAACTATTTGATATATCTGGCCCAAAGTCTTGTTTAAAAGCCATTTTCATGTTCTTAGGGCAAAAACATCATCTTTAATTTATGCTTTTAAAACTTTACGAAAATTACTGAGGTGTCAATCATATGAACATCTTAAAGTTTTGGGAGCCAAGCTACAGCCAACATTTGCATTCAGCTCACCTATCACCAGGGGAAAAGATGCTCAACTATTGGATCTATTTGTAATTAGGACAATTAAGACATTTAAATCAGTCTTTGGAATCCCCAGGTCAATTGGCCAAGCTGACATTCGAGGTTGGTCTCCAAAGACAGTCTATGGTGGTGCAAGGGTCATTTTTGAAATGTATATATTCCTTGTTTCTATCTGATCCTGTCTCTTTAGCAAACAAATGATGGTGTGAAATAATTTGTTCTGTTTATACAGAAGTTTGGAGATCTCATATTTCAACATGCTTTCAGAATTTTGATCTATAGTCAGGGTTTCCAGAAATGCCAAAGCTCAGCTTTAAACAGTTTTAAATAAAAAGATTAGAATTAATTCAATCATAGTGGGTAAGGAGGTTTTAGTGGCAAAAACACATGCTTAGTCTGTGATTAATTTCCATCACTCTTTGCAAATTCAGCCCAATTAGACTGCTTATTTTTTGGCCCATATGAGGGATACATTTTTTAAATTAGGACTTGACAGATACCCCACTAAGGAGAGCACACCAACCTGGATACAACAACGGGCAACTAGTGAATGTAGGTTGTGCGGTTGGGCGCGTTAAACTCTGCTACACATTGTGTGTGTGTGTGTCCAAAATTGCTTAAAACACATTGCATATTACTTTAACCTTTATTTCTTAAAGCTGGGGTAAGATCTGCTCATCCGGCCCTCATGCTATGTTTATGAGGTATGTCGATTCCATTGATTGTTAAATGATAATGTTTTTAGCAATTGCTGAAAAATGCTGCCCTTTTTAGTTTAAATACATTTGTTTATGCCTTTTCTAAAGGTAAAGTTTAAAGGATTGGATAATAGAAGGATAGTTATTTTAGGCACCTGGCACTTTGACTTTTTATGCAGCTTGACTCAATGATTATGTTTCTAGTAACCTTGGGAATTAGGCCTCACAGATTATATGAAAGCACAGAGGCACTTTATTGCTCATTTGCATGGTTGTATATAATGTTTACAGCTTTATTTACTTGTTTTGTGGCTTTCCTTTCTATTTGTTTCTCACAATGATGGTCAGTTCTTTTAGCTATTTTGGTGTTTAGACTCTATAGACCATGTGTTAGTACTTAGGCACTTTATCATCTATATGAATAATGGTACATAACGTTTACAGTTTTTATTCTATTGTTTTGGCAACTACTTGATGATTATATGTTCCTTTTACTATGACCAATGAACGATTGTGATAAAGAGGTCTATATGTGGTATCAATGTCCCAGTATGGTATGTAACCACTAAAGTGTTTTTTATGTACAGTTGTATATTAATTAGTGAATTAAGGGAAATGAGAAAAGGTCCTAGTTAATCAACATTTCAAAACATTTAGGTGATTAAGGAACTGTTTTTTATATGATACCATTGTTTTAAATTGTAATGATTTTTGTTAATCAAACAATAAAGCATTACTTACTTAGTGTACATATGAACCTCCATACATTGTGTGCTTTTAACTGTTGGTTGAGGGTGGCATTTTATGTATTCATTCATGCTATCTGTGCTCAGTTGTATACCTGTAGTGTTGCCTGCGCAAATCCGTATGTATTTTTCCATTAGTACATGCCCAAAGCTAGGCACACCTGCTTTGCCAATATATGTTTTCTACTAATTTACAGTTCCGACAAGGCCGCCAGCTATATTGGAATTGTAAATGACAAAAAATCCCTGTTGCATGATGGGGAGCATGCTCATGTGCAAGACTGCCATCCTTCCCATTTCAAGATGGGCAAATGTGTTTTGGTATGACGTGCTAGCAGGCATTTTGGTTTTTCCCCTTATAACATGACCAATGGCCATCTAGGAATGGTGCCAATGCAAACAAGCAGTGGCAAAGCCAATGGGTCATACGTGCCTTCTAAAGATGAGAAATATTAGCTTTACCAGTGCTTGTTGATTTGGCTTTTTGACTGCTAGCATGTTAAAAATTGTGTTATAAATCTATTTAAATGTAATAATCACTTTGTGAGGAGTTGAAAGACATAGGCTAAGTAACTTGTGTGTGACCTCTCCGGGGCTCTGTCTGACCTTGCCCCCACCAGGCCTTCAGCAACGGTGCAATGCCCATTAACAAAGCTCTCACCAGGAGGAGGAGCTTAGCGCGCATCCAAGATGGTCGCGTGAGCACAGGGCTCCCGAGACCCTAGCCGCCTCCCGCATATATCCTGCCACTAATCCTGTTACAGAAGATGGGTTATTAAGGACACGACCCTGCTGACATAAAAGCTCTTTTCGGAATTCGATTTGGATGTCGGGAACCGGACTCACTCCGCTCTGAAAGTTGACGGCCTACACCGAGGAACAACCTGGGACTCGGGTCCCCGAGGTACCCGGGTGGTAATCGAACAACAACGGCCAGTGGGAGTTGTCCTGTGCCCTTGAGGTACTTTCGGTTTCGTTTTTGGACTTTCTCTACTGAAACCAGTCTCCATCTGACTTCGGTGGCCCATGGTCTGCTCCTGGCTCATACGCTTGCCCAGTGCGCCCCGTGTTTAGGCTCTCTTGAGATTGTCTTGTGAGAAGATATTCATACCAGGTCTCAGAGGGCCCTCAGGGGCGCGTCGCTCAGTATGGCGGGCAAGCCTGAAAGTGAGAAACGAACGACCAAAGTCACGCACCGTGGGGGCGCCATTCAATCAAATAGTATGGACCGTTACACTCGCCCCAAAGGTTCCCACGGTGGCATTGGCAAAACACCGGACGAGGCCAGCGATGGCTCAGTGACAACGGAAGAGTTGACCTTACGAGACGTCATGAGCGCCATTGCGGAGGTGAAGACTTCCATGGGCCTGCAATATGAGACACTGGCTTTGAAGTTGGACACTGTGGCTATCGATGGTAATTTGATCAGGACCGACCTGGCGAAGACCAATGAACGGGTCAAGTCTTTGGACATCAAAACCGGCAGTCTCACAACCGATATGTCCGATCTCCAAACCGAGGTTCGCAATCTACGCTCCTCTACCGACTTGTTCGCCCGCCGGCTGGAAGACTTCGAGGGTCCGGCAAGGCGCAACAACGTCCGTATCATCAGGGTTCCAGAGAAGTCCTCCGAGATGACCACAGATCTCCCTGTGGAGGACCTGATATTGAATCATCTGGCCCCCAAAGGCCTCAGTAACTTTTTTGCGGTCGATCGCGCCCACAGAGTTCCGGGTGGGGAACATAAGCCTGGCGCTCCGCCACGTCCCATAACTGCCAGAATTTTCAACTTTAGGGATAGGGACGCTATCCTGCAGGCATCGCGGACTACTGGCCCCACGAAATTTGAGAACGCTACGATTGGCTTTTACCCAGACTTTACTCAAGCCGTGCAGAAGCAGAGGATGGGATTTATGGGGGTCAAGCGGAGAATGCGAGACATTGGAATGAAATATTCTATGCTTTTTCCTGCCCGACTTCGCATCGAATACAACGACCGGACGCTATTCTTTGACCGACCTGAGGTCGTCAGCGACTGGCTTGATACTCTGCCGATGCAGCGAGATCGCACGGAGCACTCGAGGGGCGCGGAAGGTGGCCTGCAGGAACAGGAGTGAGGAGTGACGACCGGCACATGCAGTATATGGACTTCGCAGCAGTGGTTCGATGACTTTCTTATGTTTATGCATCTATTTGCCATACCCAGAGGTGGCAGGGGAGACGGGACTCTCCCTCCTTCAGGGGTTTTCTTTCTTTTTGTAGACTAGTTTCATGATGGGGCGACAGGCACACTGCAAGTTGGGGTGGCTTTTTGGGCTCACGCAGGGGTGCAGGGTGGGGGGATGTGTTCGAAGGGTTTTCCTGGGGGTAGGGGGGGGGAACTTTGTTTGCTCTTGTTTGGTTTAGAGGCAATGTTTTACGAAATATTCTAATTTTGGTGTCCGGTTCGCTGGGGGAGGGAGACCGCCTTCAACTTTGGGATGGGGGGTAGGGGGTTGAAGGTATTAAGTTGGAATGTCAATGGTCTGGGGGACAGGATAAAACGGGGTATAGTATTGCAGTTTTTGAAACGTCTCTCCCCTGATGTAGTATTGTTGCAGGAAACTCATCTAATAGGGAACACATTACACGCAATGAATAGATGAGGGTATCGTCTGGTTGCGCACTCTGGATTCACTACTGGGTCGAGGGGGGCGTGGATTCTACTTAGGAACTCCCTCCCGTTGGAAATAGATGGAACGACTCTAGATGACAGGGGGCGATATGCAGCTATCACGGGCAGATGGAAGGGGAAGACGATTTCCATATTTTCTGTGTATGTCACGCCCGGCTTGCAAACTGCAACATTTGCTGATCTGGGGGAGGTAGTGTTGGGTCTCCCCGAGGGTATTTTAGTTCTGGGTGGTGACTTCAACTCGGTGGTTTGTGGTAGAGAAGACCGTAGCCCCCCTAGGGACCTTTTAAGGTCGCAGTCTTGGCTGAGCCCCTTCCTGGAAACACTGGGTCTTGTGGATTGTTGGAGGATGATGCACCCTGGACAGGCACAATACACCTTTCACTCCGGGGCGCACGGGAGCCTCGCCCGACTTGATTACGTCCTTATGCCGGTGGCACAGGCCGTCTCGGTGTGGGAGGTTAGACACCTAGCCAGGGGCATTTCGGATCACTCCCCACTGTGGCTCTCCATTGATATTCAACTGGGGGCGGGGGGTCGAGTGGCCCCGATTAATCCCTGGCATCTTCGCAATCCTAAAACTCGGTGTGGTTAAGTCTATTGATCATTACTTCACGGAGAATGTGGGGTCGGTCTCCTCCTCCATTTCGTTATGGGAGGCCTTCACGACTGTGGTCCGTGGTCAAGCCTTGTCGTTGATCGCTGATGCAAAGAAGCGGAAGAATGAGGAGGTGGTACGGCTGGAGGCTGAAATGATTGAATTGGAGAGAGAGTTGGAGTCTGGTGCCACCCAGGATAGACTACATGCACTGCACCTCAAACAGTCGGAATACCGAGCTTTGGTGACTGACGCTGCCAAGGCTATGAGTCGTGAGCAACAGGGGCGGCTGTATGATGTGGGAGATAAAGCGGGGAAGTTGATTGCCTGGTTAGATAAGAAGGAAAGATTGAATCGTGTTGTGCCTGTAATAGAAAATGCTGATGGAATGCGAGTGGTGGACCCGGTGGAGATAGTGGAGGGTTTTGCGTGTCATTTCCAAAAAGTTTATGCGCCAGTCTCAGACAGACCGGAGGAGGACTCGCCTCTGTTGCTTAGAGATATCGCTCTGCCTTGTTTGTCGGACTCGGATAAAGAGCCTATGGAGTCGGAATTTTCCGACGATGAAGTAGCGCTCGCTATCCGCTCCATTCGCTCGGGAAAGGCCGGAGGCCCAAATGGTATCCCCATTGAGCTGTACAAATTACGCCCGGACAAAATGGCGCTGTATCTCCGCGAGATGTTCCTGGAAGCGCGTGATGTCGGATCACTTCCCCGAGACCAGCGACTTGCGTCCATTGTTGTGATCCATAAGGAGGGGAAACCCCGGGATCTATGTACATCTTACAGACCAATATCACTTTTGAACGCCGAGCCCAAAATCTTGGCAAAATTATTGGCTAACCGACTGATAAAGGTGATCGGCGACCTGATACACCCGGATCAGTCTGGGTTTATTCCTCACCGCAACACCGCGCTCAACCTGCGTCGTCTTCATGGCGTCTTGGCGAGGGCGGAGTCCCTACGTGAACCGGCCATCTTGGTGTCCTTGGATGCCACGATGGCTTTCGATACGGTGGAAAGGCCATATTTGTGGGCTGCCCTCGCGAAGTTTGGCTTTGGCCCTAGATTCATTGGGTGGGTTAAACTCCTTTATGAGGCACCGCTGGCCCAGGTGGTGGTCAATGGCAGGGTCTCGAAGTCTTTTGTTCTCGGGAGGGGTACGCGACAGGGATGCCCGTTGTCTCTTCTGCTCTTCGCGCTTGCTCTGGAACCCCTGGCGACTTGGCTGCGATGGGAACCATCGCTTAAGGGTATTAGGTGGACCCCCGACTTTGAGGACCGCATATCGTTATATGCAGATGATATCCTGTTGTACCTCACTTCCCCACGGAAGTCGTTGGGGGTGTTATTTGATGTCCTTGGCTCGTTTGGGAAGAACTCCGGTCTAGTGATTAATTGGGCTAAATCCAGTGTCTATTCTCTTACTGGTGACGTACCCCCCTTACCGCGCATATGCCCGATACAAATATCGCAGATTGGATTTAAATATCTGGGGATTTTTATATCATTAGACCCCACGGTGCAATATGAACGCAACCTGCTCCCTCCGCTTCTACGGCTTAAGTCTGACATAGCGGCCTGGGGTAGCCTGCCGTTGTCCCCGATTGGGAGGGCGGATCTTTTCAAGATGATGTCCCTACCCCGATCCCTGTACGCCCTTCAGAATACGCCTGATCTCGTACCAGCCAGATACTTTCGTGAGATAGAGAGCCTGCAGAGACAGCTAGTATGGGGCGGGCATCCTCGCATCGCCTTAGCGAAACTGACTCTGCCCTGGTACGACGGGGGCATCGCACTGCCGGATATCAGGCGCTATTATTGGGCGTCTCAATTGAGTGCAATTAATCATGCCATGTATGGCCCAACGCCAAATCCCGCATTTGAAATGGACAAATGGCTGTTGCCGGGAGGGAACTATAACAGGGCGTTGTACTCCAAATCGGCTAGCAGGGGTCTATCGGGACCCACCGGAGTGGCAGTACGGGTATGGGGTAGTGCGAACGCCGCCATAGGGTGGTCAGACAGATTGACCAGGGCGACCCCGCTCTACGCAGCCGAGAGATTGGGAAGTCTATGGACAACGAAAGGTTTCGAGAAGTGGGACCTCATTGGCATCAGTAGGGTAGGGGACCTCTGGGTCAAAGATAGGATAAAGTCCTTTGCTGAGCTGCAGTTGGAATATGCCCTTAGTGATAGGGAACATTTCCGTTATATGCAGATCCGTCACGCACTTCACTCGGTCTTCCCGGCCGGAACCGTTATCCCAGAATCCTCTCCCCTTGAATATAGGGTGCTTGATGGCCATGTTCCGGATAGCACTATATCTCTAATATATAAAAAGCTGATTAACGATCGAACGGATTTACTATTGCAGCTCCGGGAGGCTTGGACCGGGGATGGACTGGAGTTGGATGATGAAGACTGGCAGGCAGCGATATCCTCTCCCAAGGAGGTCGTGATTCCGGCCCGTCTCCGGCTGGTTCAACTAAAGATTTTACATCGTATCTATATAACGGGTCCCCGTCTGATGCGTATGGGTTTTTCTGTAGACAGTATGTGTAAGTGTGGTTGTGGTTCACTTGGTGCCTTCGTTCATATTATAAGGGAGTGCCCAGCGGTGGTTGTGTTCTGGAACCGTGTGCATGTGGTCATGGAAGAGGTCACAGGAGTCTTGTTGCTTCCTGAAGCTCGACGCTGCTTACTGAATGTGTGGGGGCCGAATGACTATTCAGTGGCACAGACGCAATGGGTTACCCTTGGGAACATGGTGGCTAAAAGGGACATAGCACAATTGTGGGGGTCCCACAGAGCACCTACGATTTCTGCTTGGAAAGAAAACATGGACTGGTGCATGTTCAGGGAAAAAACTGTGTATGTCGCACGTGGCAAGCCTAAGAAGTGGGACAGAATTTGGAACCAATGGAATCCATACCGTGGGGAGATTTGTACCCCTCCGTTTATAGATGACCCGAAGATGCCGCAGTCCCCATAGCATGACGTTCCTTGTACGATACAGATTTTTGCAGAAACATGATCGTTTTCCCTCCATCCCCCCGTCCCACCTCTCCTTCCATTATTGTCACAACACACGGTGGCTGTTGCGGCTCTCCCCATGGAACGGACACATATTGCATTGCCTCTTTGTTTAGTTAGTTTTGGTTGTTTTATTGTTCGTTTGTATGTCTTTAAACAGTAAAACCTTGGCCTTATCATGCACTACAACATATGAACCGTAGGAACAATATGCTGCATCGCTGCCGGGCCTCCGGGCTGTCGGCTAAATAGCTGTGTATGAGTGGAATATTAAGTCTCTGTTTTCGTTTTGGCGACGGCCGGCCCCCGTGGTTGTAGGCCCGCAAATGTAATACTGCGGTTGAAAATAAAGGTTTTCAAAAAACAAACAAAAAAAAAAAAAAACAAAGCTCTCACCCTCATCCTAAACACCTCCATTGACCCAGCCACCTTCCCATAAGCCTGGTAGTGTGCAGCTGTAAATATCCTCCTGAAGAAGCGCTCAGCAGACCTAGCCAACCTCACAAACTACTGACCGATCTTCCTTCTTCCATACCAGGCCAAGGTTCTAGAGAAAGCCATAAGTAGACACCTCTCCGAACACCTTGCAAACCACCAGCTTGTCAACGCCACACAATCAGGTTTCAAACCTAACCATCGAATTGAGATGGCCCTCATAACAGGAACAGACGACATCTGAATGATCCTCGACAAAGGATAAACATCAGCCCTCATCCTACTGGACCTCTCTGCAACTCTCAACACACTCTCCTATCCCATCATGATCAGACATCTGCATGAAACCGGTCCTATAGAAGCTTGTTTCCGGTCCAGGGAAGGCATGGCCTGGCAGTTCGGGCTGGACTGTTCCCATGAGGCACAGGGTCAGACTGATTTGCATATGGCCATGTCTGAACTGGGGTTGCAGAGTGGGCTAAAGAACGGTGATGGATTAAACCCAGATCTTTTGACTGGGTGTGAGTGTTTGATTGGTTCAGATGCTCCGTCCATCACCACCCCCTTTTGTACCAGACATCTGCACGAGGCTGGTAGCAATGGGCCCACCCTCCAATGAAAATGGTATCTTTCTTACAGGAAGAACACAAGTAGTCAACATGCCATCTTACTCCTCAGAAGCCTGGAAACTCATTTGCGGAGTGCTGTGGCGTTCCTCACTCAGTCCAACCCTTTTCAACATCTACATGACACTGTTGGCTCATGACATCCATTTACACAACATTGACATACTCAGCAACACTGATACACTACTCATACTGTCTCTCTCAGACAAAACACGCAACGCTAGGAGCAACTTGTACATGACGCAAGTAGCCACCTGGATGTATTTCAACTGCCTCAAATGTAACACAGACAAGACTGAAGTGGTAATCATTGGAAGGGATGCCTCGCCATGGACCCTTCCTGGTGCCCTTTGTACCTAAGACCTATCCCCACTCCCAGCGCACAAACAAGAAGTCTCATGATCTATATAGGCAGCAAGCTGGACATGACCTCCTAGGTCAACTCTGTCACCACAGCCTGCTTCTACAACCTGATTATGCTGAAACACAACAACACCAGGAAAATTGTCACTCAAGCCCTCATCACCAGCAGACTGGATTATAGGAATGCCCCCTATATCAGTCAACATACAAAAAAGACTTCAGACTATCCAGAACCCAGCAGGCCCTCTCACACCTAAGGGAACATCACTGGCTCTGTAAATCAGTATGCACATTACAAGCTCCTCACCCACACATACAAAGCACTACACAACACGGGTCCTGCCCAGGGCCGGACTGGCTACCGGGCAGTTGTGTGTGCTGCCGTGCTGGGGGCTAATTTCGTTGATGGGGACCTGCGTGTGCAAAACGAAATTCGTTTTGCTTTTTTTATTTCAAATCGCACGCAGGTCCCCCTCAACGAAATAAGCCCCCACCACAGAGAAATTAGCCCCTAGCTCGGCAGCACACACAACTGCCCGGTAGCGAGTCCGGCCCTGGTCCTGCCTACCTGAACATCTGTATACAGTTCCTCCAACCCAATAGGCACCTCAGCTCAGCCAGACTTTTGTTAGCACACATACCACGCATCCGTAAAAGCAGAGCAGGAGGTTGACTTCTCACACATCATTCCTAAAGCTTAGAGCAACCTCCCACACCACTTACAGCCTCCTCATTGCTTCTTATTTATTTATTTATTTATGTATAAACAGTTTTCTATAGCGCGAACTAGACCCTTGCGTATCAGAGCGCTTAACATCACGTGGCATAGGACAAAACATCAAAGTAGTTACATAATAAAAGAAGAAAAGGTATAGGACTGCTACAAAATTCCAAGACATAAATAATACTGTTTTGAGGTACTAGTTGAAAGATTTCTCTCCTCTCCTGGATTGTCTCTTGCCTTCCGTCCAGTGTTCTCTTATCGTGTGTCATTTTCTATAAATATCCCGCTTTGTTATCTAATATATCCCCACTGTCTGGTTATACATGGCAATTTGCCTACCTATGGGAGGAATTTGCTCATGAGAAAGATCTTAGTTTCTTTCTTAAATGATGCAGTGTTCAAAATGTTTCTGATGTTCGCAGGGAGAGAATTCCAGATTCTAGGGGCTGCACCAGAGAACGCTCTCTCATAGGTTTTTTTCTTCCTGAAAATAGGTGGTCTCAGCAGCAGAAAATTGGCACTCCGGGCAGGTCTGTTTCTTCCAGATATTTCTATTTTCTTTGCAAGATATTTGGGTGTGTTTTGATGAATCGCTTTATGGGTGATACATGCCAATTTGAGCTGTATTCTAGCTTCGTAGGGTAGCCAGTTTAGAGCTTTCAAGTGAGGGGATATGTGGTCAAATTTCCTCGTCCCTGTGATAAGTCTTGCCGCTGCATTGAAGCATGCTTTTAGAGGAGCTATGGAAATTTTTGGGAGACCTGCTAGTGTTGTGCATCCATATTCAATTCGTGAGATAACCAGTGATTGCACAGCTAGTTTTAGGTCATTCTCCGATAGAAATGACTTCATTTTTCTTAAGTAGTTCAGGTGGAAGCGTGCGTTTTTTGCCATTACCTTAATGTGGGTTTTCATATCAAGGTGTTCATCCAATGTGATTCCAAGAGACTTCGCTGACTCAACTAGAGTCGGGGTGCAGTTTAGTGCTGTGATCATTTTGGACCATTCCTTCGCTACTGCTTGTTTCTTTTGTGGTGCGATGAGTAGGAATTCGGTTTTATTTGCGTCTAGCTTGAGATAATTGCTAGTTAGCCAATTTAGCGTCATTTTGAGGGCCTCATTCATGATGGTTATGTCTTCCATTGATGCAATCTTGATGTAAAGTTGTGTGTCGTCTGCGTACATATGTAAGATATTTTAGAGTTTCGCAGGATTTCTGTGAGGGGTTCGATATATAGATTAAACAATGATGGAGATAGAGTTGATCCTTGGGGAACTCCAATTGAGTTAGGGCAAGAAGGAGAAAGAGATTGATTTACTAGGAATTTCTGAGTTCTATTCTGTAAGAATGATTTGAACCAATCCAATACAGTGCCGGAAATTCCCATCCTGTCGTGCAGTCTGTTTAGAAGTTTTTCATGGTTGACTGTATCAATTCTTCTTGAATTCTGTAAGAAGCTGAAGACCCGGCTTTTTGAGTACGGCCCCTGGATGCATGCTGCACCTACCTGAAAAGCACCAGAATATCCCCACGGGCGATAGCTATAAAAATCGACGTAACATAACATACCATAACACAACATAACATAAACATAACATAACTTGGATGTCTCTCTTCGATAGGGTTGTCTCTGTATCCTTCGGTGTGGTAGATATAAAATACTCCAATCTGCTTGGGGTAAAAATTTACAAAATTCCTATTTTATTTTTAAATGAGACTGAATATGCTAACCTGTCAGGATATGTGTCTAGGTGACTAAATAAAACGACAGAACAACTCATTACAATTGTAAATTAGGAAGAGTAGGAAATTTGATACATTTTTCGTCTTCACTGAAGGCATTTTAATGCTTTCCGGTGAGTTATCTTAGACCAATCCTGAGGCGAAGAGGTCAAGTAGAAAGGATGCTGAGGAATAGATAAACAAGCATGACAAAGCCTCCGAAAAGAGAAATGTTTATTTATCCTTGGAAGCCTGAATATGAAGGGCTATGTGATTTACAACATCAACCCAATATGTTTTAGCTGCATACATTTGCATATCCTTGTACCATTAGTTTACTGGAGGATAAGTCTTGCTCATGATACCTGCCGTAGACATTGGACATTTTACAAAAAAATTAAGTAAAGATGTTAATGAAAATTTTTATGAGGTGATGACAGATGAATTGAGTATTTTGTTGGATGTAATAGGCAAGAAAATACTTGCACTTAATTTCTATATGATGAAAAAGGGGATTTGGTGGGTAAACTTTATTTGAAAAAGGCTTTCTAGTGTATGTACATAAATATTTTATTTAAGAGATTATTAACATGAATGGATGAATCTGAGCCATAAAATATTTTTAAACTTTGTACCAGCAATTGGGAACACCATTTTAAACTCTCACTTGAAGACCTCTGTCTTCCTTTACTGAAGGTCGAGGAGCGTCGCCCCACTGCTTTTTAGCAGTGAAATAAAGGAAAAATAGAATGATAATCACTTGCATTAATATAATTTTATTTTGTCCTGCTGCAGTGGCTCTGCTTGTCTGGCACGGTTGCCCTGACTAAAAGAGCTGGGGGAGTGGTGAGCACACACTGTAAGGGAATGTTTGGCCGTCTCTGGCCCTCCAAACATTCATGCGCACTTTGCATTGAACATGCCCAAGCTCCCATTCACTGGCTGAGCACCGAACCAGTGCATTGCTGCATTGTGATTTGCTATAGGGAGCTTGGGTGTGCTTCCTGTGTCGGCTAGAGCGAGGGACTATGGAGAAGTGACGCGGCGAGGAAGCGGTGAGAAAGTACATGTTTTTTACACCCACTTCCCCCTACGTCCCTCCCCTTCACTCCCCCGCACCCCCACCCCTAATCCAGGCCAGCCGTCACTGGGAAATTTATGGCAAAGCCGCCAAACACTCTGTTCTGATTATAATTGCAGTGCCTTTATTCACTGGCAAAATTGCCATGATTCAGAGTATCTTTGTAACACTTGTTTATTCCAGTGCCGAATTGTTCTTGATCTGCTACTTGAAACAGTGCATTATCTACCATTTTCGTTTCACTTTAAACTTCCTTTTGGCCTAAATGCATCTTTAGACTGTTCTGGGCAACACAACCACAAGTTCATTACTGTTTTAGTTCTCAGTTTGAATGGGCCACGAGCTGCACCCTCATGACATCACTCATAAAGAGGGCCGGACTGGCTCCCGGACGTTTTTGGTGTGCTGCCAAGCTGGGGGGCTGATTTCGTTGATGGGGACCTGCTTGTGCTTAAGAACATTCATTTCGCTTTGTATATTTAGAAGCACACGCAGGTCATCATCAACAAAATCAGCCCCTACCGCAGTAAAATCAGCCCCCAGCTTGGCAGCACATCAAAACGCCCGGTAGTCAGTCCAGCCCTGCTCATAAATCAACAAAAGTACCATACTGGTGAAATAAATCCTAAATCAGTGCCATCCTTATCATGGTTTCATCACACTTAGTTATTGTGTGTAAAACCAGTTCATTTCAATCTTATGTTATGTTAATATTTACTTACAGAGCGCATGCCCACCAAAAAGGTCTCTTGGCGCTAAGTTATTGTGTATAACCAGCTCATTTCCATGACTACATTTACCTTCTTTGTGTAACAGTTTGCTATTGAGAGCAAAACTTTATTCAACCAAGAACGCTACCATATGTAGCCGTTGTGATTTTTAGCGAAGAAGTAGCACCATCGGTTTCTGGTGAACATTTACTCTCTCAATAGCTTATAGCTCTAAGGAAGCTCCTCCTTCTACTACATTCATGGAATAGGAACGATCTTGAAACTTGCATCGCGGTGCTTTATGTTCTGGAGTGTGGAGAGCTTCACGATACAGAAAAGAAAACATTGAAACCATGCAATGCACTTAATGCATTGAGTTGAGCAAGCTAATGTTCAACCAAGCTAGATAGTTTCAAGATTATCAGGCTGCATTAATCAATAACTAATCATGAAGATCTTTGTGCTACAACAATGGTGCCCAGAAACATACAATGATTTATAGAGTTTAGCACCCTGCAAGCTCCCTGCAAGTAAACCAAAGTTACACATTGATAACATTTGGGTGCAAAGGTTCAATTCCATTGGCAGTGTAGAGAGTATGCTTCATGTCCTGTGATGCAATCTTTCCTTTCTAGAATTATAGTTTAAAACTGTACACAACTATGCTCCAAGATAGTTCCTTTAGGAAGTACTTCCCACTCCTACCATGCATTGAAGGATTTCCCATGTCTGCGCATTGTTTCACACCAGCTCGTTTATTAATCTGTTCCAGCATTTCTCCTCTTGCTGTCCTGACAGCATAACTCTGGCATAGGAGCTTTTGTACATTTCATGGCTACTGGGGGACTGCTGGACAACACAGCATATACTTGTGTGCCCTCACTTTTTTATCATATGAAAAGGCTGGTCCTATTGTTTAAGAGCATCTGACTGTTCGTATCCCCCCCCCATAGGGAGGTGCTGCAGGTACTCATTCACTTGTGCTAAGGAGTGCACACTGGTGAAGTTTGAGGTGTATGGGAGACCTCCTTCTCATCGGCCACGTTCACTAGGCACTGGAGATTCCCAGACTTGGCGCTATGAGATTTCCATGTGAGGCATTCAAGCTAACGAGCATGAAGCCCTAGATAATCTGAGATTCCACTGGGGCACTAGTCCTTGCCGTGAGACCATGAAGCTAACTGGGAAATGGTGCTGCCACCCATGCTCTTACTCTGCATAGTCCTCACTGGGCACTGGCCCCTTTGGGGAAAATATAGGACACAGCTCAACGCTGTGCATTAACTATCTGTCTGGTGGAGTCAGGGGCCTGCAAGGCAGTCCCAGCACGACAGGGTTAGACAAAGACCTCAGTCTCCATTTAGCCGATTTGGTAAAGCATTTTGCGTTCTGCTCCTGGTAGCATGCTCCAGACACTAAAAGTGTTAGTTCTAGGCACCTGGCCTCTAAATGTTTGAAGATTTAATAGATGTATTTTGACTGTAAATTCTTCAGTGCGGAAGAGCTCAGATACCTGCCCTCTTACCTCTTCAGCTCCTGTCAATCTGTGTTGCTTGGGATTTTTCAGCAGCAGCACTCACGGTTCTCTGTGTAGACCATACTGTTTGCCAGCACTCTCCATGTCCTGTGACCCCCAGGCTACTTTTAGAGCACCTGAGTGTCTTTCTCCAGTCTGTGTCATCCCTTCCTAGGTTACTTCCAATTGGAACTGGCAGACAGAACCTTCTTCTTCAGGGCCTGCAGCATGTCCAGTCTATACTATCTCATAGAGTGAGTCCCTGTGACCTCCCCACTCAGACACAGCTAAACATCTTCACAAAAATTACAAATTCAGACTGTACCGCTACTCCAGACTTGGGTTCATCTACATGGTGGGTCCTTCATTTCTATTCTGCAGCTCCCGCTCAAAATTTCTCTCTTACGCTGGGGCTTAAAAGTGAAGGGGGCAAGTTCTAGAACGTGGGTGTCTCTGCCTCTCAATAGATGCATAATCATCCCTCCACCGCCTGCCAGACTGTTGTAAATAAGGTAGTCCAGTCCAGGTAGTATCTTTAAGTATTTATTCCAAGTAAGATCTTAAGTAAGAAAGAGCCCTGCCAGGAGCAGCCTCCCTGCAGCACAGCCCATACACCAACTGACTTTCGCACTAATTCAACATTCCACACTCACCTCTCAAACCAACATTCCACACCACATTCACACTGGCTGAGCTATGTGTTTCTAATGGTTTTCACTAATCCTACACAGAAAAAGTATTTATCTATTTATATTTATACACAAAAGTAATTTAATGCTTGTGCATACAGCCTTTTAAACATAGAGGACGTGGCATTGTCATGTATGTTGAGCCAATCTAAATGTAATATATGGTGCAATTTTCACCTACACAGTAAGTCCAGTAAAACACCCCAGACTTACAGTAAAGCATTAATGATGCACACTCTCATCATTCAGAAATTAGGATATTTCCTTTTGCATGGCAATGAAATGGTAGGGCCTGCACAGGCCATAGCCAGTTTATTGAGGGTCCCATCGGTGATCAGATACCGGGCTGAGTTAAAAAGTACTCCTATTAGTTGAACCTGCACTTGTGTGTAAACATGTGTGACCTTGTGCTTACCGGTAACCAACACAGAGCCACTTACCCCAGCTGCAAAGATGCAAGATTTGTTTTAAAAAGAGGGCACTGGCAGTTGTCATTGAAGTAAATTAACAGAAGGAGTAAGTGACTGAAACTCTATGTGCCAGAGATTCAAAAACTTGAAATATAACTTCAAAAAATCTAGAGTTTAGTTGGGTCAGAACTCATTTACACTGTGTCACTGCAAATTTGTCCATAGAATATTAACCTACATATAGAGGTTTAGGCTGACATAGAGAACCATATTTATGAAAAATTATTAAAATGCAACACAAATTGCTGCATTGTGCTTTGTTGTGTGAAAGGGAGAGAGCGGAACAGCATCATATCTACGTAGATATGGTACTGTTTTCAGCTCTCTCTGCGGTGGTGCACTTTAGGTTGCCATGTCCCAATGCACATACTCTTGCACCATAGTTCAAGGGTGTGTGCATTCTGTAAGCAATCAAAGTTCAAGTTCAAAATAAGCTTTATTCGATATTCCAAGAGAAGTATCATATAAGCATACATGGCAATAGTTTAAAAACAAAAATATCAATAATTTAAAAAGTTAACACAATCACAAAAAAATAAGATTATCAGATAAAAATACAATAAAAGACTTCAAAGTCGCCTAGGTCATTTTAACAATTTTCTAAATTTAAGCAGCAATTTTAAAAAGTGTTCCATGATACATATCACATCCCTGTCTTCCAGCTCTTGTAAGCGTTCAAAAGCGTCTTTACAGGACCTTACGCCCCATCTCTTAAGTAAGGGCCTCAATAGAGATTTCCTAGGAGTCTCGTAGTAGCTACAGAATAAGATAGTGTGAATATTAGATTGTACTGAGATATCATCGCATGGACAAGGAGACAGATTCCGGGACCAGTCATTACATTTGGGGAATGTAACGAGACGAAAGAAGGAGCCCAGTCTAAATCTAGTGAGCATCATTCTAGTATAGCAGGAAAAATCGGTTGAAAGATATAATTGTAGCCTCTTATATGGTGTCACCCTTTGATATGCCTGGTTTGTTTTATTTAATTTTTGCTTGTTCCATCTTTTAATTTCCAGGTAATCCATTAGAGACTTTCTCAGGTTTTTCCTTGAGATGTGTTCCAGTGACAATGGATCTGTGAACAGCTCTGGACGGCCAATATCATCGAAGAAGTTTTTGACATAAGTCAACCATTTTGAGTATTTCAAATGTTTTGCCCCCTCCATGTTTAAAATATCTGATATTACTTCTCTGTTCAAACCAGTCTCAGGGGTGGTCCAAATTTTGTGCCAGAGAAGAGGAGGCTCCACTTTAATTAGATCTGATATGAACGGTAGATCTAATTCGATATGCATCATATATACAGAAGTTGCTTTTGATGTAGCCAGAAGATACCTTAAAAAATTATTTTCCACTTTTTGTATCAAGGAAATATCATTGTCGATACCCCAAAGACCAGCTCCATAAATGGCTGTTGAAATACATTTTGCTTTATATATTGTGATGAGCTGTTTTACCGGCCTCCCCCCTATTTTTCCAGCAAAGTCTCGAAGCCCGCCGGTTGCTCTGACAAAGGCGAGTTTCCTCTTTTCAACTGCCGACTGCCAGGACATTTTCCTATTCAGACATATACCTAGGTATGTAAAGTTCTCCACTGTCTCCAGTCTTTGGTCCTCAATAAATACCGGACATGGGATTTTTTATTCTTCTTACTGCATAACATTGAATACGTTTTCCCTATGTTCACTTTCAGGCCCCTGTCGTTCATGAAAGCAGTGAATGCAGTAACCGCTTTTTGTAGCCCCACTCTTGTTTGGGAGAGGATTGCCGCATCATCTGCATATAGCAGGATTGGGATGGATTTACCTCCTACTTTTGGGTAATCGCATTCGATGTTTTTCAGATGCTCGCCTATAGCATTTATATAGCGCGAGAAAAGCAGAGGAGCTAAGATGCACCCCTGCCTAACTCCTCTGTTGATGGTAAATCTGGGCGAGCACTCTCCCTTTGGGCCAAATCTGACTCTGGCTCCAGCATCTCTGTACAAGGTCATAATGAAGAGGAGGATTGATGGATCTATCCCCAGATGTTCAAGAATATCCCATAGTTGTTCATGGAGGACACAATCAAATGCTGAAGTTAAGTCTATGTACGTTACGTACAGGCTTCCCTTCTTAATGTCCACATATTTGGACATGATAAGATGCAGATTCAGGGTTTGTTCTACTGTGCCTCTTCCAGATCGGAAACCATATTGTAGGTTTGATAGTATGTCCTCTTCTTCAATCCACTGAGCTAAGCGTTTCAAAATGATACGACCAGCGATCTTCATTAAAGTGTCAAGCAGGGAGATGGGCCTATAACACGATGGGGAGTGCCTATCTCCCTTTTTGTAGATGGGTATTACTATAGCCTCGGCCCAAGATGGAATATGACCAGAGGCATTCACAGAGTTCAGGGCAGAAGTCAATAAAGGGGCCCAAAAGGCTATCTCTGCTTTATAAACATCTGCTGGGATGGCGTCCGGGCCCGGTGCCTTTCCAGTAGGGCTCTCCCTAATAGCCAGCTCGACCTCCTCACATGAAAAAACAATGTTGGAATGGCTCTCGCAGAGAGGTCTTATGATTGATGGAGGGATTCGCTCTGATGTAAAGTTTTTTGTGGATATGGGTTTGCTATAGAGCTGTTGAAAGTGAGCAGCCCAAGTCTCACCATCAATCGCAAGGTCCAAACTCCTCTCAGGCATTTTTACCCACGGGAGCGGGGTGTTAATAAATTTCCAAAAGGCTGAAAGGTCCCGGTTTTCGGACGTTGTCACCAAGTTCTGCCATGCTTCCGCCTTCAGTGCTTTTTTCCTATTTTTGATAGCTAGGCGATATCGGAGTCTGGCCTGGCGTATCTCCATGAGTGGTTTTGGTATCATATGCAACAGGTTCTTCAATGACTTTAAAGCCCTGGAACAGTTTTTGTCAAACCACCCTTTGACGGCCATGGGTCTTGTTTTAAACTGTCGTGTTAATAGTTTTTTCAAACTGGCCTGTATTTTCAGAAAAGCTTCACGGATGGCATGGGGCTGTTCGGTCATGGACAGACAGATATGTACCTCCTCCCCCCTCATCTTCAAAAAATTTTTCAGGAGGCTAGTTGGATTGATTTTATCCCATTTAATGGTATAACCATTAGTAGCCCCCACTTTGATGGGTTGTTCGTACTTAACTTTAGAGTTATTTTGTATAGTAGTTGGAGAGGGTAACACGAGAGATAGAGACAAAGGATAATGGTCGCCATATAGGTGGTCAAGAGTGTCCCAAGAGAGTATTAGCGGGGCATGCATCTTTGTGAAAAGTATGAAGTCTATAGTAGAGTTTATTTCTCTACCATGGAAGGTTGGTTTAAAAGATCTTGGGATGAGGAGTAAATCATTTGCGAAGTGTAAGTTAAAAGAGGCCATGAAGTTATTTAGTAACTCCCCTAATTTTGAGTGTTGGAAATGGCTAGATGTCGCATCATCAGGATCAAACTCCTGTGTATGGGAGATATCACACATACCCTTTGGGGCGTTTGGGCAGATATGACAATTAAAATCGCCCATAAATGCTATTGCGCACTCGCTCCCGGATGTTTCTTTGATTGTTATCAGAGCATGGTATAGGTCGTCCAGAACTTTCTCCAACTGCTCTAGGGGCATATTATTGTAAAAATTAATAATTAGAAGTAGCAGGGATGGGCCAATATCCATAACAATTAATTGGTATGGAGCCCTGAGTACCGTTTTTATGATCCTATGCCCAACTGCAACGTAAACGTAAACGTGGTTACTTATATAGTGCACGTATCACCCCCACAAAGGGGTCTCACGGCGCTTGCTTAGGGAACCCGTCCTGGTATTCCCCTGTGAGATAACCACAGGCAGGGTATCCACAAGGTGAAAGCCAGGCATCCCGCCGCGAGGGGCCGTAGTGGAGATTAAGCAAGCTATTGCCCAGAGTCGCAGAGTGTGAACCCGTGAGTCGAGTAGGCACCGAAGCGAGAATTATTGAGTCCATGGAATTTTTTAGCCCAAGACCCGCCGAGGCGGGACTTGAACCCTGGTCCAGGACCGATCTCAGCTTCCAGGTCTGCCGCCTCTAACCCCTGAGCCACACTTCTCCACTTCTTCAACACTAATATATGTACAAAGCCCCCCCTTATGTCTACCCTGCTTGCTCGCAATCGCCGGTGAGTAAAACGTCTGGTAACCAAGTAGGTGAATAGGAGAAGTCACCCAAGTTTCCTGGAAGCACAGGACTGAGTAATGGTTTATCACGTCTAACCAGTCCGGTTGTGTAACTTTCGAAGAAAGTCCTGCTAAATTCCAGGTGAGGATCTGCAGGTTGGCTGTTATTTTTCTATTTTCCACCTGGGTAGAAGTTATATTAATGGTAGATTTTGGCTCCAATAGGGGCGTTGTTTTGAAAATATTCGTTCTATCTGTTTCATCCGCCCCGTTTTCTAAACCTTTTTTGATAGTCCTATTATCAGAATTGCCCTGTATTGGGGATACATTAATGACTATACTAGGTGGTTTCTCACTGCCCCGGTAGTCTACTTTCTTTTGAGAGAGTCATTCTACGTCATCTAGGCCGTAGAGTGGCTCATAGTAATTATGACAGGCGAAGTTCCAATATGGAGTTAACGGTGGAAGACATTGGCCATGACCCACAGGGTCATATCTATAGGTCGGAAGATATCTACTTTCCCGCATATATTTGCTGTTTTGGTATCTGTTATATGGAGGAAGTGTATAGTCCTTTTCTACATCCCCTGAAAGATACTTATTTTGGGTGGGTCTTCTATGATGTTGAAAAGGGAGCTTATCAAAATAGGGTTTAGGTTGGTATGGCTTTGAGGGCATTAAGGCTTCAGGATAAAAGTAAGAGAGTGGTTTGGGTATTATAGGTCCACTAATTAAGTCTGAAAACCAATCAGTTATATGAGTGATGACTCTAGGGTCTTTAAATGTGGTAATTATTACATCGCCCTCTATGTCTTTAGGGCGAATACCAACCCAGTTTGTTCTTCTCACCATAATTATTTCGCCATTTATGTGGAAAGGTAAAGGCCTGTTATTTTTGAACCAGAAAATCGCCTTATTTTTAAGACTGGTGTGGTTTTCATAGCCCCCTGTGGCTGATAGTGGTGGTACCCCCGTTAAAACAATGACGTTTTGTGATGCAGCTGGGGGTAGGTCCACATTTCTTTCGCGTGGCCGTCTTTCAGATATAGGAACGGTTTTAATCATATCTGTTTTAGCTTTTGTATTGCCCATTCTTGCAGAGGCCATAAGGGAGTTTATTTGTGAAGAGTGTGCCCGTGTTTTGAGAGATGCTTTAGGTGGAGCAACTGGGGCTTTGTTTGATGGCCTCGACGTAGTTGTACATATTTGTTGAATTGTACTTCTCGAGTCCTTCATAGTTTTTGGGTCCATGGTTGTTTTTCCTGTGTTTAGCATTTTCTCTCCATCTTTAGAACTAAGAGCGTTTACTGAGTCCTTATTATTTGCTTGGATTTGGGTAGAGCATCCTATAAGGGTATCCAACTGGCTTCCTATTCTCCTCATTCTCTCAACTATTGGAATTAGTAGAGCTTTCATTAGATGTTCCATTGCATCCACAAAGTCTTTAATGGAAGGAGGGACACGGGAGGTCAGTGTATCTCTACCTAAAATGGGTGTCCCTTCTGCTATTTGTAACAATTCTTTGGTAAGTAAGTCCTTGGAGGGCATTTGTGCTGAGAAGTTTACCTTGGCCGAGCCTCTTTTTCTGCGCTTTTTTGGAGGTGATCGAATAGTGGCCTGTTTCTTTTTAGATTGGTTTTTGTTGTTCAAAGATTTGTCTACTATCAGTATAGGGGGCACTGGAAGGGACAGTATTTGCTGTTCAGCCCCCACAGGTGGTGGTACTTCTAATATATCTGAAATTACATCCTCAGCAGCCTTAGGTGAGTTGGGAGTAACCAAATCAATAAGATCAGTACTTATGGTATTAGTATTGATAGGTAAATCCAATTGAGGTGAGCCAAATATATCGTTTTTTGGGGACGAATAAGATTGAAAAAGTAAAGGAATATTGTCCGTGTTTAATAGATCATCATCTGTGTTATCCTGGGTAAGTTTTAATGAATAATCCTCAGGCATTACTGTGAGGCAAGGATCACAAATGGTGTTTTTAAGGTGCTCAATGGATAATCACCGAGCAATACGGCGCTCGGCCAATGCCAATTCTCTATCTATCTCAGCAGTGGCTTTAAAGAAGAATTTATCCAAAGGACCCAAAATAGAGCCTCCGTCTGATAGAGTTTGAACATCTGTAACAAGCTTAGCCATGATCAGAACTGTACAAATGGGTAATTATTCGTGGCCGATGCAATTGTAGGACACTATTCACGTTGGAGGGTTGGCCAAGCCGAGCCTTTTCTGGCCTTGGAAGGCCGTAGAGGGCCTGCCCTTTGCCCGGGCTAAGCCCCGGTCTGTGCCCCGCGCGCGTCCCGCGATGCGGGACCTCCCGTCTGTTTTTAAAAGCCTCCAGGCGCGTCTCGGGCGTCAGCGCCCGCAGGGGATGCCGGTAGGTGTAGTTCACCTCCCTCCGCACAGCGGCCACCAGGTGTTCCTCGGCGGCGGCGGGGGGAGGGCAACCGGTAGGATAAGGCTTCTGTCACCGCCCCACAGGATTCACTGGCAGCAAGAAAAGTATTAAGGTTTGAGCAGCGTTGCACACGGGAGCCCGCTCTGCCGGACCTCCCGTCTGTTTTTAAAAGCCTCCAGGCGCGTCTCGGGCGTCAGCGCCCGCAGGGGATGCCGGTAGGTGTAGTTCACCTCCCTCCGCACAGCGGCCACCAGGTGTTCCTCGGCGGCGGCGGGGGGAGGGCAACCGGTAGGATAAGGCTTCTGTCACCGCCCCACAGGATTCACTGGCAGCAAGAAAAGTATTAAGGTTTGAGCAGCGTTGCACACGGGAGCCCTGTAAGCAATCATTGCTGTACTGGAAGGAGACCTCTTCCAATATCAAAACTGTGTTTTACTAATGAAACACACACCCAGCACAAAGCGTTAGTAAATTTGGGCCCTCATTCATTCACCCTCCTTAGAACACAGCATCAATTTCTGTGCAGTTGAAAACTAATGTCATATTTTATGTAAATAATACTGTTTCTTCTCAAATATTGTCTCAAAAATAAAATAAACGTATCTTTCTCTTGTTTGTTGTTGCTTAATTCAATTGTTCCATTTTCGAGATAGATCAGCATTCTTAATTTTCCAGGCATAGACATCCTGGGCCAGATGTAGGTAGCCCAATACCGGTCGGAAACGAACGAAAAGACCGATTTTCGGCCGTTTCTGACCGGTATTGGGCTATGGAGATGTAGGGGCTCAAAAAACATACAGATTCGGTAATTTTACCGAATCGGTAATTTTACCGGATCGGTAAAATTACAGAATCGGTAAATTTACCGATTCTGTAAATTTTACAGATTCAGTAAATTGACCACTCGGTAAAATTACCGAATCTGTATTTTCAGATGTAGGTAGCACTTTGAACAGTGCTTCAGGCCTTTCAGGATTCGGTATTTACCATGCAATACAATTGCATGGTAAATAACGAATTCTTGTGTACATGCACATCTGTGCATGTACACCTGTGCCATGTGGCACACAGACATGCCCTAAGGGCATGTCTGTGTGCCGCATGGTGCACAAGCCAGTTACAGGGGTGCAACAGGGTGTCAAAGTGACACCCTGTCCCCCTTGGCAATTCGGTATTTTTACCGATTCTGTAATTATAGAATCGGTATTTGCTATTGAATCCTATGGGCTTCACGGCCTATAGGAATCAATGGCAAATACCGAATCTGTAATTACAGAATCGGTAAATACCGAATCTTACCGAATCGGTAAAAATTACCGTTTTTTATCTACATCTCATTTACCGATTCATAAATACCAATACCGAATCGGTAAAATTCGGTATTTATGAATCGGTAAATTAGATTTACCTACATCTGGCCCTTTGTGTATTACACTAAATGCCATATTCGTAACAGCATTTTCAGCTGAAAATACCTCCATTTACGCCTTTGAGTTATGGTGCTGTGACTTACGGCTTGTGCTGTGCGTTTATAACCCTATCTGTTGAATTACAGAGTTTTTTATGTTTGAGCAAGAACTCAGTCTATCTATCTGTCTATCTATCTATCTATCTATCTATCTATCTATCTATCTATCTATCTATCTATCTATCTATCTATCTATCTATCTATCTATCTATCCATCCATCTATCTATCTAGCTATTGATAAATTGATCTATCCGGTCACAATTACCACTGAAATTAAATTTTTTGTTTTCCTAATATCTTGGGTGCTTCCTAAAATAGCTCATTGGATGTGGGCTTGGCATGGGAAGCTTCGCCCATGATCAAACAACATATTTGCAAATTACACACACAAGAAACACTCTAGCAAGAGAAAACATGGAAACGTGGCAGGTGACGTGGGTAATGGTATTCTTTTTATGCCTTGCATACCATCACTGTCGAATTTCAATAGTTCTGCATGCATGAGCCAGAACCATTAACATATGAAACAGTAGATATTTGAAATATCACTCTTCTTACCGGAGGATCAAGTATAGCTTCATTGTCCTTTACTAGTATTATTTCCATTAATAGTCTAGTTTCCTCAAAGTAGATATTTGCAAATAACTATCCACAATCAAAGGAATATATTTTTCTCCTATATCTATTGCTGATGTTATTTAGTTTTTAAGGCAATTTTTTTAATTCTTAACATTGACATAAATTCAGTCACTTATCCTCCAGTTTTAACTTTTCTAATGACGTCTACCTAGATCCCTTTCAGGTTTTAAACAATGTGTTTGTATTTGTTTACCAAGTCTTTTTGTTTTGAAACGGACAGACATTTTTAGTTACTTTAAAATGAGTAATGCTAGTTCATTCAAGTTGCTAATTCATCGCAGTAAAACACCAGTCTAAAAATATATTTCTTCACTAAGGGTAAGGCATTCTGCAATTTTTTCTCTTCTAGGTTTTCTTGATTTTTTTTTTCCAATGAGGTAGGCAACTCCTCATGCCAGCCTCATCAGGTTTTAATAGGCCTGCACGATGAGAGCGACAACAAATGCAACAGACATACAGCCTGATTCATCAATCTCCCGTTTTGCGAGCCCCTAATAGCGATTCATAAGGAATCGCTATTAAGGACTTGCAAAACGGGATTCATGTAGGAATTGCTAAATAAATAGCGATTCCTACACATTCCTTATTTGCGATTAGCAAATTGCTAATCGCAAATAAGGAATAACTCCCCATTCATTCCTATGGGCCAAAACGCCCATAGGAATGAATGGGGAGTATTCCTTATTTGCGATTAGCAATTAGCTAATCGCAAATAAGATAGCGATTGAAAGGGTCCCAGGGGTGTCCAAAGGACACCCTGTAGCACCCCTTAAATGCAAATTGAAACAGGTGTTGCGCACACACATGTCCAAAGGACATGTGTGTGTGCAACATGCAACTTAGAAAAATGCTTTTAAAAGCATTTTTCTAAGTTTTCGCTATTTACCACGAGGTTTGACCTCGCAGTAAATAGCGGGCCGAAATTGCGAATTCGCAATTTTTAAATGGATGATGAATTGCATTTAAGGAATCTCAAATAGAGATTCCTTAAATGTAATTCCTCGCAAAATAGCGAAATCGCTATTACCGATTTTTGCATTTGGGATGATGAATCCCAAATGCAAAAATAGCGCTCGCAAAGGGCCAGATTCTCAGAATCTGGCCCTTTGCAAGCCGATTTCGGCTTGATGAATCAGGCTGTTAGCTCTTCCCACGCTTAATCATACAAAACGTTACACAGAGCACATCTTCATCATGTTCAACACATACAAACACCTTTAACTACATAAATCAACCCAAATAATTTGATTACATAATGTTTGTTCTCTACCTATTCATTGATTCTTTAAGTACTAAAGCACTAAAGAGGAAAGTAGACAAAGTAGGGGATGAAATTTCACAGTTAACTCGCCTGCAGACATCTAGATAGGAAGCTTGTTTAGCATACAGGTCAGTAAGTTAAGAAAACACCTGGAACAACTTTCTGCAATTACGTTTCACCCCGTTCAAACGCCAAATTAATTCATTCTAAACATAAGTAGTTGAATATTGTTTAAGATAAGTGAACCCCAATTTCATCCTTGAAAACGCTGTCTTTTTTAAAATAGATTATTTGGTATTAACAAACTGAAGACGCCAGAACAGTGTTTTTACTTTTATATTTTGTGAGAAACACATTACTGCAGTTTTAGGGACAAGCATTGTCTTTACAGTAGCATGGAACTGGGAGGTGTGTGGCTGCCTCCCACTTCTTCCCTACAAGTATCAGAGGGAGAGCTGACAAACGGTTCCCAGGATTTCAAACGCTACTGCTGCCAGCGTCACAAGCTCCACCCCCTCCATCCACCCACGAGCAACCAAGGCTTTGGCCAAAGGAAGCCTACCAAGGCAGACAGCAGCCCATCCGGGCCCCCAGACTTCTTCCTGACCAACGACCCTTCCACCACCCTGGTCATCCACCCATTGGAGCACTGTCAGGTGCTAGATAGAGAGAGAGCGCACAGTCCCAGGGCAGAGGTAGAGGCGTGGACAATATAAGTGCCCCGCCAAAACTCCAGCAACACCACCCTGAAGAACCAACAGCTCTTCCCACATTGAGAAAGACCACTGAAAGCCACTAAACCCTCATGTCCAAGCCCGCTATTGCTCCCTGCTCCAATACATCATGTCCGAGCAAATGAGTGAGTTAAGTAGGCATGACTTGGAAAAACTGCACAATTTCACTCGGAAAATCTTAGACTCAGTAGTTATTCACCGTTCGGAGCTGCTTGATCAGTTTGGGTCTGGTGGCTGAGTGTACTAATGCGTCTACTGCAGGGGCCTGTGTTTGACCTCATGGTCACATGTTCAAATCCCAGCGGGTCCACTCAGCCTTTCTTCCATCTCAGGTCGATAAAATGAGTACCATTGAGTTGGGTAACAACAAACATCTGTTATTCCGCGCCAAGATACCCAGAGTGGTGAATGTGCGCTTTACCAAATACACATGTTGTTATGTTTAATTTGTAATTGAGGAAGAAGTGGAACTGTAATGCGATACCCCAGTAATGCCAGCACCCTACACTGTCCAACTCGCAATCACACACTTGGGGCCTGTTTGTTGCAAAAGCTGTATATTTTGCCCACAATCGTATTTAAAGTGTATTGTTGTAATTGATACAGTAAGAAGAGTTTTGTAGATTTTTGATAAGTGTGTAATATACATTGATGTTAAGTTAGTTCAGTGAAGGTGGGATGATTAAGTCAACTGGGGGTAGAAGGTGGTGTGAGTTTGATAGAGCGCGCGAGGTCACCCGACCAATAATTTCGCCTCTTCCGGCTTCGGGCCCATATATTTCAATGTTCCATATACATTGATCAGGTGACTTCACGCTGTACTACCAATTTGTGAGAATTCCCTATTGTTATTCCTCAGCGTACCCGACTTACCATCCACTGACACGGGTACCTATGACCACAATGGATCAGGGAGCTAGCTGTAAAAGGAAAGGCAGCAAGATACCAACACAAATGACATTCAAAATCCTTTGTAAAATGACCACGGACAACTGGAAGGTTTAAAATCTTTATCTAAAGTTCGTTCTCAGAAATCATTAGGTTTACAAGAATAAGACAATCAATAATCAAGATAATGAAAAGTACATAACTATAGAGAAATAAAGTCAGGGTAATCATTGAAATGCTAATATGAGATGCAACGGGAATATGCTATGCATTTAGGGAAAAAGTTCTTTAGACAGTTTAAGTAAGGAGGTTCTAGACCATATTAGAAAATGACAAACCGCAATGCAAAATATAATTTCTAACAAGTAGGGTAACATGGGAACACATTAAGAAATAAATGCAAATGACTTTACGTTTTCAATAGTTGCGGAAAGCATGGAAAATTAACATGAGCAAAGGTGTGTCTTTATTGAAGCAAAAGACAGAAATTCAGAAAGGTGCAAGGTTTAAAGATTTCAGAGTAATATTTACCTAGACTGGTGTGGAAACCAAACCCTGGCCAAGGGTCAGTTAAGGACAGGAAACCCTCAAGGAAGGATACCCCTCAATGGACAGCAGGTGCAGAATGGACACCCAGGACAGGACAGGAAACCCTCAGATTAGGAATCAGGACAGGAAACCCTCAGGACAGGACCAGCACCCGCAGTTCGGAAGCAACGCCTGCGCTCCACCCTCTCTGCAGCTATCGATCAAGACCCCGATTGGGTCAGCGAACTCCCAGCAAAGTGCTCCGCCAGCACTTTAAGGTTTAGTAAAACCTTTGTCTATGGTCAATTTCGGACAGAGTGCTCCGCAGCTCTCTGTATCTTCAGTCACCTATTGAGTGCGTTGGGTCAGTGACAGGTCAGCTAAACCAGACAAGTCGGACGATTTCCCTAGGTGAACCCAGGGTAGATATACTGTTTGGGACGGTGTACCACCCCCCAAATGTTGCAAAGTGTCAGAATCCCTCAATTTGGATTGGTCCTAAGGTAGGATTTGGGTAACACACCAATCAGAACAGACTATTTGGAGGCCTTATTTACATCTCTGGGTACCGCCTAGCGAGATTGGGGTTCCCATGAGAAAATCGCGCAGAATACAGTGAAAGAATACATTTTAGCAACATAATAGAACAATATCATGATGCTGCTGGGCGAAGGTACAGCTTCCCAGGGTGACTCTGGTATCAACCTTCTTTGGCCTCCGTTCAATGCCATCATGGCTCCTGGCGAGTCTGCGCACAAGTACCCTCCAAGATGGACTCCCCAGCCCAGCACCCCTCCGAGTTCAGGATACATGAAAAGTAAGCGAAAACAAATTAAAACATAGAAATGACGATATGAAAACACATCATTGGTTTTGTACTTTGAACTTGTCATTATAAGGAAATACTATGCAGTTTACGAGTTAGCAACATATACACTAGCACAAGAGCGACTGCACGAGCAGTATCACGTTATTACCAAAGCTATGTATTACGCATCTTTTCCCTCCAAACCTGCAAATACGTCAGGCCATGTGAGTGGGACTGACGCATGCGCAGAAGCTATTTCAAAGCGGCGGCCATTTTATAGACTCGAATTAAATTGCATTAGAAATACACATGTGCAAGCTTCATCTAATTTGTTCATACATGAAATAAAGATTAGTAAGACGTACAAATTATTAATTGATTACACATGAGCGAGGTTCATGACTAAAGCAAGTCGCGATGCGAAGCTTTGCTTCATCAATCCCCTCTTTGATGATATTTACTATCATCACAAAAATAATAGAACCAGATGCCAACTTCTCACACTTTATACAACTCTATTTCTTCCAACAAACGATTCAGTTTCTCTTTCTCATCTTTGGTAGGGTGAGAATTCTTCACCCTTTTGTATATCTGATTATTTATTTCCTCTAATTCAAGCTCATCCACACTTCGTTTCACTCCTCTGGCATTCCCTTGATGCTTTCTGGTGTGCTTACGGCATTTGCAACAGACAAATATGAAGAATAGGATAAGACCTATAATTCCAATTGGCATCAGTACCTTAAACAATAAGCTTTTTCCTAAACTAGCAAGCCAATGACCTACATTTGAGAGACCATCTACCAGTCTCTTCCAGGCACTATCAACCTCGAGTGGTTTGAGTTCCCTTTCCAAATTAGTAATGTTTTTCACATATCTTTTGAGCTGCACACTTTTGTCCGGAATATAAGTGCAACAATGTTGCGCCTTTAACATCCGGCAGACTCCGCCCTCTTTTGCTAATAAGGTGTCAAGAGCAAGTCTGTTCTGCAAAACCATTGATCTGATCGCAACCATTTCGGTATTGACCAGCAGAAATCCATGAGCTGTGTCAGTAGACAACACATCTACTATGGTGGACAATTTGCAAATTCTGTGAGTGTTCAGAACCACTCCCACTCCAGGTATCAGTGCACTGAAAATACTACCCATTATTTCACCTACGCTTTCTCTTTTACTACGCACTAAGCCATTAGTATTTTCACTGCTTCCAGCAACTTCATTCACATGGTATATTTTTGGGAAGACAATGCCAAAGTAGCAGCTTCCATACCAGTGATCCGGCAATTTGAAATAAGCCTTGTCTCCACATATATAATAAATTCCGGGAAACACAGGCTCTGACCCATTTTTGAAACCCCATCCTCCAATTACCTTGTAATTATGTTCACATTCACTGGAACCAATGAAAATGTTAATATAGTAGCTAGTCTTCTCGCGGTGAAGACATAGCTTTCCTTTCTTTTCAAAATCCAGCAACAGAGCAGGTCCCGTCCCACCATTTGAGGTGCCTTCCATGTTCTCAGCCCATTTTGGCCTTTTCTGTTTTTCGTCATCTGCCTTTCTTTGTATTTTTATTCTCCTCTTCTCTGCCATGTTCAGGAACATCTTTTCCTGCTCACGCAAAGAACAGGTCAAGTTATCTCTGTGTGCGTCACCTATGTCGATATTACCTATAGTCAGAAAGTATTCGCCCATATAGCGAGTAACGTCACTTTTGGTATGTACAGGATTCAGATTCCCACGTATATGAAGTTCAGAAAAGATCACGTCATTGTTAGAGTAATAGTACTGTAACGGTCCTCTTTTGTAAAATAAGCTTGCTAAAATGCTACAGGATATTCCATACGTCAGGGGCAGGTGATGGTATGTCACGCCTTCAGCCACCGAGGTAGGTAGCTTCATGCAGACATAGCAATCTTCAATTTCCATAGTCTCTACATAGTGTATTAACAAGTTTGCAAAAACATTCAAATGTGTCTTATTCTTAGCTCCATGATAATGTAGTCCTCCCTCATCTGATGCTTCTAGGTCTCGTTTTGTTTGTTTCAGTGCTCTCTCATGTCTTGCTACACTCTGTGTTGTCAGCTCCTCACTGTCAGTATTTATAATTTCAGTAGGGTAAATATTAGTATTTTTGCTCACCGCAAAGGGAATGAAAACTGTTAGTCCTATCCAAACTAATATCAATATAACTATACTACATACACATACCTTGCAGCATGTTTTGCAACAGCTGCGACTAGGTCTACCATTCACGCTTGAATCAGACATTTTGGCTCAGAAGAAGTTTCTCGACCCCTCTTTGTGTCTTTACACAAGTAGCTTACTTTGTGCAAATTCACGGTGGCTCGTCTTCTTCTTCAGCAGAGTACTCAGGGACGGGTTCCCCGTCGCTTTCGTCAGTTATATCAAGATCTTCAAATTCTTCCAAAACGAGCGTCCATTCAGGAGACTTGTACTTTTTGTTTTGTCTTTTTATTCGATCACTCCTTCTTTTGGAGGTGTTTTCTTGTTGCTCAGCTATGCGAGCACTTCTCCTTTCTTCTGCACGTTTTTCTTCCACCGTTTTTATCCTTAGCCTCAATTTCTTTACGAAGCCAGGCTCAATGTGCTTTCTTTTCTTAAGTCTTTTAGTTGGCACTTGGACTTCGTTTTCTTCTCTTGCCCTTTTATTTTCATTAGCTTGTGGCAATTCTGCTTCAGTTTCTCCCTCTTCTATCTGACTAGTTCCAGGGCTAGCATCTATTTCTTCTGCCTGGTTACTAATCTGGCCTTGCTCAGGATAGTTTTGTGTTTGCTTTTCAAATGTCTCTGTTTCTGTTTCCTGAACACGTTCTTCTAATCCTATCTGATCCTGTTCGAGCACTTCGATCTCTTGATTTTCTTCCGCTCGAACTATTATTCTATGTCTAGTCTGTCCCTTCTCGACATCAGGAGTCAGTGGAGGAGTATCGATCACTTGTTCTGTCCCTGTCTGACCTTCTCCTTCCTCAGTTTTGATGTGAATCTCAAGATCCTGAGGTTCTTCGCCTGTGCCTTGCTTTTCCTCTCTAGTCCACTCTCTACCTTCCCAAAGTCGCTCACTTGTTCTGATGGGGTCTTCGGTGAGATCAATCAATGGTATCCATTCCTCTGGCCATATGCTCGGCAGCTCGTCTTCAGCTACTTCTGGCTCAACTTCTTGGACCCCTTCAGCAGGCTGGACTCTAGGTAGTTCGTCATCAACTACTCCTGGACCACCGTCTGCTGATCCCGCAGCTCGACTGGTACTGGGCTGTACGTCATCAGCTACTTCTGGTCTGGCTCCTGCAGAGTCCTCTGCTGGACGCCCTTCTTCTACAGGCTCCTCGTCTGGTAATACCTTCTGGGTGTGGCTGGCGTGTATCCAATGTGGAACCCCTGCACACTTTACTGCTGTGGTTGTTACCAGGATCACCTGACGCTTCTCTCCCCACCTTGGTTCCAGGCAGCTCTTCCGAGTATGCTTCTTTATCTTGACCCAGTCCCCAGGGACCAGTTTGTGGAGAGGAGTTGTTGGATTGAGGATGGCGTCTTCTCCGATCTGGCGAGAGATATAACGCACTTGGTCACCTAATCTCTTGCAGTATTCAAGCACCAAATCATCAGTAATACTCAACAGTTTGCTTCCTGGTACCCATGCTTGTCTCATCACTCTTCCCATCAGGATTTCATGGGGACTTAGGCCTGTCTTGCGGTCAGGAACACTTCGGAGTCCCATCAAGACCAAGGGCAGGGCCTTCACCCAGGTCATGCCAGATGCATCACACAGTTTTGCTAGTCTGTTTTTGATAGTTCCGTTTACTTGTTCCACTACTCCAGAAGCCTCTGGGCGATATGCACAGTGGAGTTTTTGTGTGATTCCAAAGGCCTTACAGAGTTCGTCGATTACCTCATTCTGAAAATGTCGGCCTCTATCTGATTCAATAGTGACTGGAACCCCGAACCTAGGTATCAGTTCTTTCAGTAAACACTTAGCTACTGTCAGTGCGTCATTTTGGGGAGTAGGGAAAGCCTCCACCCACTTTGAAAATAGGCAGACCATGACAAGGACATATCGCTTCCCTTCACAACGGTGATGAAGTCGACCTGTATTCTCACAAAGGGACCACCTGACCTCCCTATTTTTCCCAGTTCCACCATTGTTCTCTTGCCTGCGTTCATCCTTTGACATGGCAGGCACCTCTGGCAGAGGGACTCTGCTACTTTCCTAAACTTTTTACTGTACCAAGTCTGTTGGAACACTAGAATCATGGCGTCCCTACCAATGTGTGATCCTTCATGTATCAATCTCGCCATTGTGCCAAGTAAGTGTCTAGGTAACACAGGCATACCAGTTGGGCCCAAGATGACACCATCCTCACGTCTTGGTCTACACCCGTCTTCCTTCCACTTCTCTCTCTCTTGCCAGGGTGCCGCCTGCTGCCATTCTCTCACTTCATCCCATGTAGGCACTTCTTCAAACACTCGAAGTTGGCAGCTGGTTGCGGACCCCCCATGTTTTGGATTTATGATATATCGATCTCTGGCGCACCATTGGGCCACTCGATCAGCGAAATCATTTCCCAATGATACAGTGTCAATGCCCTTCTTATGAGCAACGCACTTTACCACTGCCAGTTCCTTTGGTAACTGGATTGCCTCTAAAAGGTCTTGAACCACTTTTCCATTTCGAATAGGGGTACCTGATGAAGTCAGGAACTCCCTCTGTAGCCACAATTGGCCAAAGTCGTGCACAACTCCATAACAGTACTGACTGTCAGTATACACTGTTATGCGTAGGTTTTTCCCAATTTTGCAAGCTTTTATCATAGCTATCAATTCGGCTACTTGTGCAGACTTTACTTCAAATAGATCACCTGCTTCTTCAATTTTTGTTAAGGAGACTACCGCATAGGCAGCACTCAGGCCTCCTTGTTCATGTCTTAGGCATGAACCATCCACGAACAATTCCTTGTCATGCATAGGCAAAGGTGTTTCTTTAATGTCTGGGCGTGGTTTTGTGCTGAATTCTGTTAAATCAATGCAGTTATGCTCATCGTCCTCCCCATCTTTCATATCCATTGGGTCGGGGAGCAAAGTGGCGGGGTTCAGAATACTGCACCTGACAATTTTTACATTTGCAGCACCCACAAGAATCCTCTCGTATTTAGTCAGCCGACTAGGGGTGAGATACTGGGTTTTCGTTCTGGTCAGTAAAATTACCACTCCATGTGGAACATACACAGTTACAGGATGTCCCATGACAATGGACTCACTCTGCTCTAAACTTGTGCAGGTAGCAGCTACTGCTTTCAGACATCCTGGTAATCCAGCAGCCACTGGATCCAGGGTGGCAGAGAAATATGCCACAGGCCTTCTAGTGGTGCCATGTTCTTGTGTTAGGACTGACAATGCACAATTATCGCGAGTGTCACAGAACAGGGCAAATTCTTTGGTATAGTCTGGCATTCCCAACGCAGGGGCTGTACACAGACAATCCCGTAGTTTTGTGAAGGCTGTTAAGCTTTCATCATCCCATTGTACAATATCCGGTGTTCCTCTCTTGGTCATTTTTATCAAAGGCCTAGCTAGGACTGCAAATCCCAGAATCCATTGCCTGCAGTAGCCTATCACTCCCAGGAACATTCTGATTTCTTTCTGAGTACGGGGTAACTGCATTTTTTGAATTATCCTTACTCTTTCTGACGTTACTTTCCTGACGCCTTTCTCTATCTGGTGCCCCAGATACTTCACTGATTTTGCACAAAACTGTAATTTTTCAGGGGCCACTTTATGTCCCTTCTCACTCAGGTGATTCAGTAGGGCAATGGTGTCAATCACACAATCCCTATGACTTTTGGACCCCACCAAGAGGTCGTCAATGTATTGCACTAGGACAGAGTTTCCAGGCAGGACCAAAGTTTCCAAACATTTTTTCAAGATCTGATTAAAGATAGAGGGCTCTCTGTGTACCCCTGGGGGACCCTGTTCCAGACATACACGTGACCATTGAAGGCAAATGAGAAAAGAAATTTGCTGTCTGGATGCAAGGGAATGGAAAAGAATGCATGACATAAGTCTATTACAGTGAACCACTCAGCATCCCAGGGAATCTGATACAGAATCACCGCTGGGTTCGGGACAATAGGGCAGCAGGGAGCCACTATCTTGTTTACTTTTCTTAGGTCCTGCACTACTCTGTACTTGCCACTAGGCTTCTTGATGCCCATAATCGGTGAGTTACATGGGCTACTCATTACTTCCTGTATGATGTTTCCTTCTAGCAATTTCTGTATTTCCAGGGTAACACCTGCTCTCACTTCTGCATTCATTCTGTAGGGTTTAGTATTGGGGTATACTGCATTGTCCTTTATTGCTATCTGTATGGGGTCCACGTTTTTCATTAACCCGACATCTTTCCCAGTAAAGTCCCATACCTCTGGCTTCACTGCTTCTTGAAGTTCTTTGGGCAAATCCTGCATAGTCATTCGTTTAATTTCTGAGTCAGGTCTGATTAACATCAATTTATAAATGCCATCTTCATCTGGGGTCTGAATTTCAACACCCTTTGGTGTGCAAAAGATGGTACAGTTCATTTTGCACAGCAAATCACGTCCCAGTAAGTTCACTGGACTGGTGTCACAAACGACAAATCTATGCATTTCTTTAAAGTTTCCAATTGAGATCTCCATGGGCTCGGTAACAGGAGTACTAATCAATTGATTAGATACACCCACTACTTGGATGGCTTCTCCCGAGAGGGGTAGGTTTGGAACGTCCACTGTTCTCACAGTAGAACAGGTAGTGCCAGTGTCCAACAGAAAGGTGACATCATTTCCGTCGACCTTTCCTTCAATGTATGGTCCGGACTGGTCTACCGGCAAGGAGGCGCCAAGTACGCACTCCTCGTCCTCCCCTCTCAGGCCCCGTCAGTACTGGTCATCACAAAGGAAGGTATCTTTTAACAAATACTGCAAAGTTGCTGTATTTCTGTTCTCATTGCTTTCCCAGACTTCTACCTCATCACCCTCCGTAGATTTTCCCTTATACACTTGCTTTGGTGCTCGGGGCAACTGAATCGTTTTTACCTGTGGTTGAGTCTTTCTTGGTCTTTCTTTCTGCGTCTGTGGAGTTAAATCAGGTGTGTTGGGGTTATCATCTGGCAAATAAGGACACTCGTTTCGCCAGTGTCCAATTTCTCCGCACTGATGGCAGGGGAATTTCTTCATAGCCTCTTCCCTGCTCATTTTGGGCCGGGGCTTACCTCCTCCCCCACCCCCAGGACCTTTGTTCTGAGTGTTTTTGGCCATCTCACTCAACTGTTTTTCCTGCTGTTCTGCGAGCTTCACTTGAGCCCACATAACCTTCTCCTTGAGAGCCTTTTTCTTTTCTGCCATCTCGTCCTCACAGTATTTTGCATACCGTAGGACCTCATCTATCTTTTTTGATTGCCAACAAATTTTGTTATCTTTTATCCACTGACAAATTTCGGGTCTTAAACCATTTACAAACCTGTAAATAAAATGCGTCATATCCTTCATCTCGATGTTGTCTATACCACTGTATGTTTTAAACACCTGCAACAGCCTTTCATAATAGGAGTGCACTGTCTCGTCTCTTTCCTGCGTGGTTCTATCTATCTTGGTCCAATCAGTTTCCTTTGCGGGCACCTTAATTTTCAAATGCTGAATTACTTGTTCATATTTTTTCATCACTTCAATAGACGGTTCCCCTGTGTTAGAGTCCCTCGGGTACTCCTCACTAGGCCAGGCGATGGCTATTTTACACTCGGTCCATAGATCTACCGGGACCACAATGTCGAAAAACCCATCCAGGTCTTTCCACAGGCATTTTTGCACCTTTACGAACCTTTCCACCTGTCTGTACCAGTCAACTGGCTTTTCACGTAATTTCGGGAAATCTTTAGTAAAGGACACAATATCCTGTCTGGACCATGGAACGTGCACATACCTCCCACCTGGTACCTCCCGCATGGAGGTACCAGGCACCAGTCAACTGCTCAGGTTTGTCTACTTCTCTCAACGCGAACTCAGGGGTCGTTTGTCTGGATCGAGCCTCATCTTTCTTTCGAGCCCACCTGGTTTTCCATTTTTCCACATCTCCCCATTTTTGCAGAATTGCTAGCAACTCTTTAATCTGCAACTTTTTCCCTGACACATTCAGGTTCTCTATATCTTTGTCTGAGAAGTCAGCTCGGTAAGGTTTTTGCAAGGGCTTGGATTTTGAAATATCTACCCCCATACTAGCTGCAGTGTCTGTCAACTTTTCGTGGAGCACTCTGGTACTTCTGGTAAGGCTTTTACACATAAACAGCAACTCTTCTTCAGAGTAGGTATTTAATCTGTCTAATCCCACATTTCCTGCCATTAATTCCTCTATTTCTATCCTCAGTTTGTAGAGGTCTAAAGGTTTCGTCTGTGGAGTCTGTTTTTCTAATTCACGACTCCAATTTTCAATTTCTTCCGGAGTTACCAGAGAGACACTCCTAGTACCTGACGTTGACTCCAATTTAATTTCTTTCGTATTAAAAGGATTAGGCCTCTTCTGCATTCCCTTTCCGGTCTGTTTGTTTGGCAGGTCCAAGAACGCAACTTCAGACTCGCACTCACTGGACTGATCATCTATTATTATGGGTTCCTGTCTTGGTGGCGCCACGATTGGGGTAATAACTGGAGGGTTTGGACTTCCCCGATTATTCCCATATAACGGAACCACTGGTCCAATTGTTACCGGGATAGTCAAAGCCTCAGGACTGGTATTTAACTGGGAGATTTTCTGAATTATTTCTGTTCTCTGTTTAGCTAGAGCCTCTTGCTCCCTTTCATCCAGTACTCTTCCTACTGCTCTGTCAGGTATTATCTGTGGGGTCCGATGAGGGGTAAAGCTCGGGGCAGTAGGATGCGTTTCACTCGGTCCTCCACCATAATTTGGTTTTGGGAACAAAGTTCCGGTGCCAAATGACCTACGCTCTTCCTCATATGGAGGCTGTAAAAAGGGCATTCCTGAACTTGATGGTTTTTCTTCGTTCTCATAAAGAGGTCTGGGGAAAAAGACCCTCTCACGGGAATATTTTTCCTCCTGGCTCGCGGGCACTCTGGGATATATATCCCTCATCTCCGCGGGTCCGGGACTCTCAAAATAGGGCGGTATCTGACAACCTCCTCCCCTACTTAGGGATCTGTCCTCCTCCTTAATAGAGGGACGTCGGGGATTCTCTCCTGCACTGGAAGGTCGGGCTCCCTCATTATAAGGGGGCGGACTTCTCGTAAAGATGTCATCTAACAATTCATCGTCTGACTCCCCAAGGGGCCCCCAATGTTTACTCTTTTCTGTCCTTTTCTCTCCCGCAGAAAGGTTACCTGCTGGCATCATGGGAAACAGACCCTCAACAATCATGCTCTGTCTCCACTGTTTCATCTTTTTATCCCTGGTTTCTTGTTTCAGTTTTGGGTACCACTTGGTCAGACCTTTGTCCATTCGGGGTTTTTCTCTTTCGAAAGCCTCAATCTCCCATTCCTCTAATGCCTCATACTGCGTTAGTCTCGGTCTGGGATGTAATTCATTCATTCGGGTTCTCAAATTAAATAAAATCCTACCATTGAAAGTACCGTCTAACGGAAAAGCCAATATTCCGTCATCTTTTGTGTACTTTACCCAATTTTCCAACCACACACAGGTGTTGTACCCTCGGTCAAACATCATGAAAGAGGCGGGAGTATTGGGAGGTGGAACAATAACGCCCTCTCTGGTTTTAATCGGTTTGTCCTTTTTGAAGAAATTCTTCACCTTATTTACAAGGGACATTTGTCTCTTAGTTCCGTACATAATATCGTATCTATTGGCTTTCCACTGATCCCTTTCAAACCCTTGGTTTCTTGGATCGGGTCTAGTCTCCGGACAATACGAGTGCCACATACGATTTCTACGCTTAACTTTGTTTACAAAGTTACCTCCAATCAGAATACGTCTTGCAATTCCGTGCGACCAATGGGGTGCACGCGTTCAAATATTTTCGACCAATGGGTGCGCGGCCTTTTCGCGAGGCAGTTCTCACGCTTCGGCGCTCACCCCTCCTTCACAATTCCAGCTCCGCTACCCGCCCGCTGTTTCTACCAATCCCAGCGCGGCACGGAGTGACGTCAGAGACGCTTCGCGACTGACTCCCTCTCTTCACAAGGTAACGGAAACTTTCTTTCTTTCTAAAGTGCTTAGTGCTTGGTTATTTTACAACGAATACACATTCGCCACAGTGCTCAAGTGTCTAGACAGGACAGAGTTGTTTTACTGCAAGTAAACTACTTCCATTTACTTTTCACGCGCTGCGGGTAGATCTCTTCCGCCTACCCTTCACTCTAGCATCAGTGAACCTGTTACTTCCCCAGACCCATCCACTTTTTTCCGGGATATATCCGAGTCTAAGGTTTCCCAGCGGACCCCTTTGCTTTCACCCAAGCTCCGATGAACCTGCTACTCTTCCGATGTGACCCTTATTAGGTTACGCCACTATGGGAATTTTGCCAATGAACCTCGTTACTAACATTTATTCACACACGTATTCAGAAAAACCCTAGTTAGTGCTTCCTGGTTGTACCTAACCTGCACCTAACTTTCCTTGAGCCTGCGACCTCAAGGCAAATGGATTCTATTCACCACTTTGCCATTCAATTCCCCGGGGAGTTCTGACAACACTGAACGAGACGGTTTACAAACGCATGGATTAATACATATAACAATATAAGAACAAGAATAACAATTTTAAAACAATTCATACATTTCAAAAGCAACACATTTCAAGAGAGTGATCAGGTCCCTCGGAACGGCCGCTCTTATAGCAGCATCAATATACTAGCAGCTACCGACTTGACTAGCCTAACTAGTCCTACCTATCCTTTAACTAGTCCCTAACCATCCTCTGCTACCAGAAAAACTGATAGAGCGCGCGAGGTCACCCGACCAATAATTTCGCCTCTTCCGGCTTCGGGCCCATATATTTCAATTTTCCATATACATTGATCAGGTGACTTCACGCTCTACTACCAATTTGTGAGAATTCCCTATTGTTATTCCTCAGCGTACCCGACTTACCATCCACTGACACGGGTACCTATGACCACAATGGATCAGGGAGCTAGCTGTAAAAGGAAAGGCAGCAAGATACCAACACAAATGACATTCAAAATCCTTTGTAAAATGACCACGGACAACTGGAAGGTTTAAAATCTTTATCTAAAGTTCGTTCTCAGAAATCATTAGGTTTACAAGAATAAGACAATCAATAATCAAGATAATGAAAAGTACATAACTATAGAGAAATAAAGTCAGGGTAATAATTGAAATGCTAATATGAGATGCAACGGGAATATGCTATGCATTTAGGGAAAAAGTTATTTAGACAGTTTAAGTAAGGAGGTTCTAGACCATATTAGAAAATGACAAACCGCAATGCAAAATATAATTTCTAACAAGTAGGGTAACATGGGAACACATTAAGAAATAAATGCAAATGACTTTACGTTTTCAATAGTTGCGGAAAGCATGGAAAATTAACATGAGCAAAGGTGTGTCTTTATTGAAGCAAAAGACAGAAATTCAGAAAGGTGCAAGGTTTAAAGATTTCAGAGTAATATTTACCTAGACTGGTGTGGAAACCAAACCCTGGCCAAGGGTCAGTTAAGGACAGGAAACCCTCAAGGAAGGATACCCCTCAATGGACAGCAGGTGCAGAATGGACACCCAGGACAGGACAGGAAACCCTCAGATTAGGAATCAGGACAGGAAACCCTCAGGACAGGACCAGCACCCGCAGTTCGGAAGCAACGCCTGCGCTCCACCCTCTCTGCAGCTATCGATCAAGACCCCGATTGGGTCAGCGAACTCCCAGCAAAGTGCTCCGCCAGCACTTTAAGGTTTAGTAAAACCTTAGTCTATGGTCAATTTCGGACAGAGTGCTCCGCAGCTCTCTGTATCTTCAGTCACCTATTGAGTGCGTTGGGTCAGTGACAGGTCAGCTAAACCAGACAAGTCGGACGATTTCCCTAGGTGAACCCAGGGTAGATATACTGTTTGGGACGGTGTACCACCCCCCAAATGTTGCAAAGTGTCAGAATCCCTCAATTTGGATTGGTCCTAAGGTAGGATTTGTTTAACACACCAATCAGAACAGACTATTTGGAGGCCTTATTTACATCTCTGGGTACCGCCTAGCGAGATTGGGGTTCCCATGAGAAAATCGCGCAGAATACAGTGAAAGAATACATTTTAGCAACATAATAGAACAATATCATGATGCTGCTGGGCGAAGGTACAGCTTCCCAGGGTGACTCTGGTATCAACCTTCTTTGGCCTCCGTTCAATGCCATCATGGCTCCTGGCGAGTCTGCGCACAAGTACCCTCCAAGATGGACTCCCCAGCCCAGCACCCCTCCGAGTTCAGGATACATGAAAAGTAAGCGAAAACAAATTAAAACATAGAAATGACGATATGAAAACACATCATTGGTTTTGTACTTTGAACTTGTCATTATAAGGAAATACTATGCAGTTTACGAGTTAGCAACATATACACTAGCACAAGAGCGACTGCACGAGCAGTATCACGTTATTACCAAAGCTATGTATTACGCATGCGCATCTTTTCCCTCCAAACCTGCAAATACGTCAGGCCACGTGCGTGAGTGGGACTGACGCATGCGCAGAAGCTATTTCAAAGCGGCGGCCATTTTATAGACTCGAATTAAATTGCATTAGAAATACACATGTGCAAGCTTCATCTAATTTGTTCATACATGAAATAAAGATTAGTAAGACGTACAAATTATTAATTGATTACACATGAGCGAGGTTCATGACTAAAGCAAGTCGCGATGCGAAGCTTTGCTTCATCAAGTTCATATTTGTGAGTCCTGGCGACAGTACTGTTTGTTGGGTCTGGTGGCTCAGTGGACTAATGCATCCACTTCAGGGGTTTGTATTCAACCTCTTGGTCACAGGTTCCTATCACAGGGGGGTCCACTCAGCCTTTCATTCATCTATCAGTAAAATGAGTACTATTGAGTTGGGTAAAAATAAACATCTGTTATTCAGCACCAAGATACCCCATTCGGGGTGAACGTGTGCTTTACAAAAACACACGTTGTCTATGTGATGTTATAATGGTGTGAGTAGCAGTGTGTCAATAGTAATTGAGTGAGTGTTAATTAGTGTTTATGTGAGGGGCTGCTAATGGGTGCTGCCGTGCACAGCAGAGGTTGACTGGAAATAAGTGAAGATTAGGGTGGGTATGGGGGATTGTTGGGAAGAGTGGCCGTTACTGAGTGATATGATATTGGAGCGTGATTGACTGTCACTGAGCTAAGATGTAGGTGGTGATAGGAACAATGTAGTTAACTTTGGATGAAGATTACACTGGAGAAAAGCTTCAAATTTCATGTGGATGTATCTTTTTGTTTCTAATCCAAACCTCGGAGCCTAATGACCTTTTAAAAAATGAGTAGGGTTCGGTCAGCACATCCAGAAAAAGCAAGAACAGGTTGTCTGGCTGCAGGTGGTGAATGAACAAAACTGCTCTTTTCTGGGCCACTTGTGTTCCTAGAGGTCGTAGAACTTTCAGAGACATTTTAATTTTCATTCTTTCTAGAAATGAACTGTTTTACTAATCCAAACTCTGCACTGCATTTGGTCAGCATGCTTCATGCCTTTACTGTCAAAATGACCAAGTGGCATTTCCTCAGTAACCTATATATATAAAATATGTATATATGTCTATATATATATATATTACCTACTGGCGGTCGAACCTCGGTAGAACCGAGTCACAAGAAAACAGTAAAACAAAGTTGAGAAGTGAGGGAAGGGGGCAGGCTAGAAACATTCTGACCCTCTAGGCTTGCTCAGGGGGTCGTACATGGATGTTTAGGCTCTATTTTTTTTTTTAAAGAAATATCGCGTCGTACATGTACGGAAATCTGTAAAATTACGAGCACGGGCTGCATGCTGATTGTCTGTCAACTGTCTGTCAGCACTCCAAACCAGGAAGTGTTGGTAGCCATCTTGTTCGTCGCTAGAACTGAGTCACAAGAAAACAGTCAAACAAAGTTGAGAAATAAGGAAAGGGGGCAGGATAGAAACATTCTGACCCTATAGGCTTGCTCAGGGGGTCGTACATGGATGTTTAGGCTATATATATATATATATATATACATTTAAAAAAAAAAAAAACTTGCGGAGTACGCATACGGAAATCCGTACAATTACGAGCACGAGCTGCATGCTGATTGGTTGTCAACTGTCTGTCAGCACTCCAAACCAGGAGGTGTTGGCAGCCATCGTTTATTTTGAAGTATGCGGGGGTTCACGGCTCTCCTACATTCTTCGGGGACCGCCACCTTCCTGGGGCAGTAATATTCAAAATAGGGGGTCTGTGATGGCACGGGTTTCCCAGATCCAGGGACTTCCACTTCTCGGGACTTTTTTAATGTTGGGAGGGGGTCTCGCGGCCTCCTTACTGGAACCCTTGATGGCCCTGGGGACCATCATTTCCCAGGGCTGGCTCTTGCAGTGTCTCGGGGTGCCTATCCCCGGGACACTGCTGTTTGCTGTGGTAGGGCGGGAGCGTCGCGGCTCCCACTTTAGCACAGCAAACCGGTTTACTATTTGAAAGAGAGAGCAAGTTAATCTGCTGTCTCTTTCAAGTAGGAAAGCAGATTGCTTTTCGTTAGAGAGAGCAGCATGTAAGCTGTTCTCTCTGAGAAAGCAATGCCGGCTCTCGAAGGATGCGGGGAGCCAGCTGGGACCGTGGTGCCACTCCAGTGACTTTGTCATCCATGTATCTTTTTTACTTTTTCTTTATTTGAATTCCGCTTTATTTACGGTATGTTTCTACCTTTCTTCACAATGAGTTCCACAGCATAGCGTTCGTTGCAGTGTTCTTAGCCTTTTTGTTCTTTTGGTGACTTACCAGCTTGTGTTCAAGATTTGGTGACCTATTTGTGTTGCTTTCCTTTGTGTATCTTTTATGCAGGCTTTTTTTGTTTATGTTCTTTTGCATCTAACTTTATTTATTCAGTGCTTCATCCAGTGTTCTAAATATAGGAGTACATCTGTAGACATGTAGTTTACTCCTTTCCTTTGCCTCCCTCAACCCTAAATGAGAACGTAATGGGGTGAGTGAAACTAAGGCAGTGCTGTCGTCATTGTTTTAAGTTTGCAAAACAGTAGGTAGTATAAATAAATAAATAAAGCACTTGACACAATGCAGAGTGACACTGTATTTATTGTATTTCATTTAAGAATATTTTGAAAATAATATACACTCATGTAGAAAATATTGTTGCTTTAATTGTAAGATATTTCATATGAATCGCCAAATATGCTGATATTACAGTGAAGATAAAATTATGTTTTTGTACAAGGACCTACAACATAGGAAATTCAGTATGGAAAATCAACAAAATTTGAAAGACGGTTTCGACATTAGTAACAGTGTCATAGAAGAGCTAAACATCATTTTATAAGTAGGGAGAATGAAGAGGAATATATAAATGCTGTTGATATCAGCTGTGAGTTTCTAAACTAAACTTTAGCTGCTGATTTTGTGGAAGCATTAGATGACATCGAGTATGATCATATGAATTTGTGTAATCAAGAAATTGAAGTAAATCATCCTAAGCATAGTCAGCAGAGCTTAGAGTAAGGAACTATGTAGGAGTGTCTAAGTTCCTTAGCATACATTTTAGTTCTCCATGACGACGGTAGCAGTACTCATTACTACAACGCTGACATGCCATGAGATTAATGAGGTGAGATTCCGAAATATTATCTTTCTGCTGTACTTTATGCATAAATTTGTTTGCTGAAACATTTTGCAGATGTACACCTGTTTTCAATATATGGTTTTCTGCATAAGAAGTCAAAGCAAATCACTCTCAAACAAAAGATGGAACAGATATGGAATACATTGTTGAAATCTTGGATTTTCTGCATATAATATTGATGTCCGGTATTCAGATGCAGGAATCTGCACAGGTTGGTCATCATATCGTCCTCTTTTTCGTGTGGGAAGCAACTGAGGGAAACAACAATCTTCCAAGCTATTTTCCCATACAGTAATGGGACTTCCCTTTGCTTCTTTCATTTGGAATAACTCTATAGTATTCCCCATCACTTCTTTAGAACGAAGTGGATGAATACTGTAATGTTCGTAGATTTCTTCAGTTATGGAAACATCCAGTTTTTCAATTTGTCCAGATGGGAAGTCAGTATCTTCTACAGTTATTTATTCTTTTCCCACATACATATTTTTGTAATATTAATTTTTTTATAGCGGATAGAACATTGCCTTTTTCACTTTCCTAATATCCACTAATTCTTGCCAGATTGTCTTACTCTTAGTAGGAACGCCCTTGACAAGAATAACTAAATGTTCATCCTGTACATTTTCTACACCATTTGTCTGTGTTTTAAGTAAATCAAGATTGTATTGAATGTTTTCTGTAGTGCTAGCGCTCTTGGTATCTAGTTGTGAACTGTGCTGAGCGGAGAATTGATAGAAAGCACTTCTCAGGACACATAGAGAAGATAAATTTACATTGAAAGCTGAATTGAAGTTGTGAACCCCGCTGTCTGTAATGTAGATCGAAGGTACTAATTGATACAAATATTGATGAATGCTATTTTGTACAGGTAACAGAATCTGAGGACACGTTAAGGAAAGCAAGGGTAGATCCAATGGTGTCTTTAATGTAGAAGGAAAGGTGAATTGAAGTTGTGAATCCGGCTGTCCGCAGTGTACATTTACTGGTGGACTGTATCATCTATATTCACGATTGAAATAAAATATAGAACATGCATGGAATGCATTGTCTTTTTTTTGTATCTTTTTATTATTTGAAACACAAAAAAAACAATACATCAAACAAACAAGCAAGGCAGTACAGTAATAATACAGTCATTAGGTCTGTGCTCAAGGAGGACGGGAGATACATGATAGCAGGAGAAAAAAGTCTTTGAATACAGATGAGGGGAGGGAGGCGGAGGCAGAATTGCATATGAGCAGTACGATATACCACAGCTGGAAGGGATGTAGGTCAGGGCGATGGGGAAGGACTCTGGATAGCGGTGAGCGGGGGATGGAATGCATTGTCAAAATATATATGTTTCAGGGACATAAAAGTTCAAATTTTGACCTGTGTTGTCTGTTGTGTAGACTGTCATTCAGTGTTCTTTTGGACTTGTAAGACAAATTTTCTTATTGTACTAAACCTATAACTGATATAAAACAAGTTCATGAAATTTAAGAATAATTGATAACCCTAGCCAAGTAAGGTAGCAAGTGTGCACATTTTTAAGTGCATTTGGGCGGGGTAGTAGCTACATCAAAAAGGCTTGATAAAGGGCCTTGAGTTTGAATCAGAATATGAAATTGAAGAATAGTTGATAACCACAGCGAAGAAAGGAAGCAAGTAGGTTTGTGCATGTGTGGATGATATGTTGATTGAGTGGAAGATGAATAAGGTGAAAAATAAGAAATGCTGAAGATGTGCAAGCTACCCATTTCCTTGTAAGGGAAGTGGGTGTTTGGTTTTCCAGTCCGTTACACCGACAGGGTGTCGGATTCTGCAATGGGAGTCTGAGAAATGGGTACCACATATAAGGAGGCAAGCTAGTGCACAAGGTACACACACTGTGCGGTAGAACGGATGCAAGAAAGGACGCAAGTGTGCAAATTACCCACTGCTATTCATGGGAAGTAGTTACAAAGAAGGGTCAATGAAGGGCCTGCAGTTTAAATTTCAATTTCTTTTTTTTTTTAAATATCTTTATTATTCAACAAGTCAGCAGATAATATAAACAGTATTTCAGTTATTCCAAAGTTTTATACAATAATAATAAGCAGAAATATTTATAGAGAGAACATATTCAAATAATATCAGAGTTATAATAATACGAGAAAGATCATATGTATCGAAATAATTCTGAATCAAATCAAAAACATTCCGAAATGAGTCCCCAAACAGAGTTAAGTTTATTCTGGGCCTGTAAGCCCCTAGACTTTGCTAATATATGTTCCATTGAATATGTCTCCTTCGGCAGAGCCCACGAATCCCTAATATTAGGAGGATGTATATCAATCCAAGCTCTAGCGATGACCAGTCTACCCATCACAAACAATATCAATAATAGCCGGTTTTGTTGGTAACTATACATACGAGGTCCTAACATAATATCCATTGTATTTATAATAAGTTCAATTCCTAACTTTTCAGAGCAGATTTCAGCCAGTTGTTGCCAAAAATCTTTCAATTTAGGGCATTCTAAAAGCATGTGTATCAAACTTGCAGCCTGGAGATCACATTTAGGACACTTCGTGCGTGTGCTAGTTTGGCTGATACTAACCCACTTAGTTATTCTTTCTGGTGTATAATACAGATTGCAAATAGTACGATATTGCTGCATTTGTAGGTTAGTAGCATGAACAGACTTCGGCACGATATTTAAACTTTGCTCTATGTCCTTTTCCGAAACTTCTTCGCCCAGTATCATACTCCATTTACAAGCTAATTTATTACTATCCCCTTTTCGATTACTAGTAAGGATTTTATACATGCAACTGATCCTGCATTTAGCTCTGTCCTGATATAGAAAGTCCCATATATCTGACTCCATGATCCTAGTCAGTTTCAAATGCGTCCAGAGAAAACTCTTAATTTGCAAATATTTATAAAACATATGGGCTGGTAGTTTGAACAAATTTTGTAGTTTCTCAAATGTAGCAAGCCCTGCGTGATCATATAAGTCCCCTAATGACCGAATCCCTAACGACGCCCACTGTCGTAATATATTATCATGAAAGATCTCCGGGAGCATTGGATTGCACCACAACGGTAGTTTATTATGATAGTAAGATTGTCTACAGCTATTAAAAATATTTCTCCATATAAAGATAGTGTCCCGTATTGTCTTAAATCTAACCCGCTTGAAATAGTTAGGGTCAGTAGTTTTATAAATATACATATTAGTAATTTCTCCTAATAACAGTTGATGAAAAAAAGTCGAACATGAGGGAATTAATAAGCTCTGAAGACGTGCTGTAAAAGAAGACCAAAAATACATTTTGAAGTCTGGAAAATGTATGCCCCCTTGTTCAAAAGGGCACTTCAGTAGAGACATAGCTCTTCGTGCAGTCTTGTAACACCAGAGGAAACTACTAAAAAGACCATCCAAGCTTTTAAAAAAACTATTGGGAATACGTAAGGGAATAGATCTGAAAAGATATAGGAATCTGGGCAATATATTCATTTTGATTATATTTGCACGACCCATAATGCCAATCGGGAGTTTGTGCCATGTTTTTAAAAGGGAAGCTGTTTCTTTAAACAATAGCTCATAATTTAGTGGGATTATTTGGCTAACCCGCGAAGTTATTCTAACCCCTAAATAAACAGCTACCGTGCTAACCCCAATTAAACTATCCCCTGTATTAAAATTAACCACCACCTGTGCTTTATGTGCATTTAGCCTATATCCAGATAGTTTACCAAATCTGTCTGCCTCTTTTTCTATTTCAATCATTGCTCTTGCTGGTTCAGGTGAAAATATGGCTAAGTCATCTGCATAGGCTGTTACCTTTAATGTGCTTGTGCCTTGCTTTAATGGAATAATTTGAGGGTTGGCTTGTAAAGAAAAAATAAAAGGTTCAATATAAAGTGCAAATAAAAGAGGTGAGAGTGGGCAACCTTGGCGAGTACCCCTGTATATGGAGAATATTTCCGATTGTGTGCCAAGGTACATTAGTTTCGCACAAGGGTTACAGTATAAAGCTTGAACCCATTGTTTGAATCGCCCCCCTAAGCCCATCCTCTCCAGCACCCCCATAAAAACTTCCAATCCACCCGATCAAAAGCCTTTTGCGCATCTAAAAGCAACATACCCAGATGAGTCCCTTTTTTCCCACTAAATCAAAAGCGGATATCGCCGTGTTTATGTGCGACGTGGTCTCTCTGCCTTGGATAAAACCATGTTGGTGGCATGATACGAGTTCGATCATTGCTGGTGCTAATCGAGTAGCTAAAATTTTTGAAAAGATTTTGGCGTCCGAATTGATAAGAGATATAGGTCTATAGACCCGCACTCAGTTGGAGATTTATCCTTTTTTAGAAAAAAAACTATTCGAGTCAAATTCCAGGATTCCGGTACTATTCCATTTTGGCCAATATCTTGTATCAAGCCCCTAAAAGGTTCGATTAAATGTTCCTTGAAAACTTTATAAAATTCCAAGGGAATCGTGTCCTCCCCAGTAGCTTTTCCCGTGGGTAACGCAGATATTGCCCGTATTATTTCCTCACAGCTGATGTCATTACCCATAGTAGTTATATCTTCTTCTTTTAATTTTGTCAAATTCGTATTAGAGAGATGATGTTGTATGTCTTGGTCATTAACTATAATCTCAGGAGTATATAGTTTCTTATAGTAAGTCAAAAACTGTCCTAAGATTCCCTTTGGTTCTGTAAATAAAATCCCATTTTCTGATTTAATTGCCTTGATATAAGTTTTGGCCTGATCATCCGCTACCTTGTGAGCGAGGACCTTTCCCATATGTTCTCCAAATTCATATTGTGTAGCCCGATATTTGTTAAATCTATTAACCATACTTTCCCTAAGTATTTTTTTTAACAGATACCCTTTGATCAATTAGATTTTGCAAGAGCTCCTCATGGTTGGATGAACCCGATTGGACTGCAGTTATATGGGCCGCTTCAGCTTGTAATAATAGCGATATATTTTGTTGTTTTTGATCTTGCTTCTTTTTATTTTGTTGTAATATGAACTGTAGTGTCAAACCACGCACCACCGCTTTCCAAGTATCCCAGATGATTATAGGGGTAGATGAATCTTTATTTTCTTGAAAGAAGAGTTTAAGCTGCCTGTTAATAGTCTCCAGATACAGCTCATCAGTAAGTAAATATTTTGGGAAAGTGAAAGATTGTGAAGTGCATATGATTGTTTTATAACCCAACTGGTCTAATAACTTCCGATCCTTATAAGCAAGGTGTGTCTCAGTGAGAATTGCTATATGCAAATTATATGTTTTCAACTCCTCTCGTACTAGCTGTCTCTTGAGTTTGCTATTTAAGCCGGAAACATTCCAAATAATACATTTAATTTTACTCATCATACCAGTATTCGTTTTCCTGTTTAATATAGCCACTCATTCTCTCATATCTATTTTCCATCTGCTTTATTAAAGTTGTCTTGTCTCCTTTTTGAAAAGCTGTCTTGTTGAATACTTTTTTCATTTATTCCCCAGACAAACCCACCCCACACTCCATAGCCCACCCCAGTTCCTTGGGGAAGGAATTCCCCCCCAGCAACAGCTGCTTCCCGAGCAGCCAAAGGAAGACAGCGCTACACCCCAGCAGCCCCGTTTACCCCCCCAAAAAAAAGGAAAGCCACCACCATGTCTATACAAGCATCCTAACTATAAATTTATCACAACAATTCCTTACCAGTTCTGCATATTTGCTTCTCCCCTGTGTATCTAATGTCTCCCACCCTTCTTCTGATGCCATGTATCAATTGCTTTCTTAGCCTCATTTGTTGCAGAGAAAAAATATGTTTGGCTACCCCTAAGTACCTTTAACCTTGCGGGTTCTTGTAAGAAGACCTGTGCACCTAGGGCTTTCATAGGCTCTATTATCTGTCGCATGGCCCAGCGCTTATCCATCGTTGCTTTACATAGATCTGAACGAACAAAAAAAGTGACGGTATCAGTTGTTATAGGAGAGCTAGGTCGTGCCTTTAAGTAGACGGCTTGACGCAACAAAAATTACCAAAATAAATTAATATTGGCCTCGGAAATTTAGAGCTTCGTTTAGGCGCCCCCAAAGGTAATCTATGTGCGCGCTGTATCTGACTTTCCCAATCCCAACCTGCCAGATCTGGGAACGCCTTCTGACATAGCAACACTAGATAAGCTCGGGGATCAGAGCCCTCTTTCCCCTCTGGGATTCCAAATACTCTCAGGTTCTGTCTTCTTTGACGGTTTTCTAAATGTTCAACCTTGAGTTGAAGCTCGATAATTGAAGCATCATGAGTCTGTGCCAGATCTGATGTTTTTGATACAGTAGCCTCCATTTCTGTGACGCGTTGCTGAAGATCTGTCACATTGTTTACCAAACAATCTACTTTAGAGTTTGCGGATTGGAGCGCCTGTTGAATATCTGCATTATCCATTCGAAGCTGCGAGTAATGTTCCTGTGCCTCTTGCCTCTAGTCCCTTAGAGCTTGAAAGATAAGAGCAAGTGACGGCTCTAAGCTGCTTCCTATATTACTCCCCAGTCCTAGAGCAGCACTATCATCAAGAGAACCCGAGGCCAGAGTATTCATGGTTAAGTTTACTTGTTGAGGAGCGGAAAAAGTTGTCATAGGCATCACAGCAGGAGAAACCAAAACAGATCCAGCACAGTTTTTTTCTGTGTTTTTCCCTGGTGCTCTCTCACCCAGAGATATATCTGTCGGGCTGGACCCAGAGAGTCTTAAAACCAGTGACTTAACGCCTCCTTTCGTATGAACCCAGTGGCAAAGGGAAGTATCATTGATTCTCTTATTACCTGTTGCCCCGCTTTGTTGAACCAATTTAGCCGGTGTGTTCTTATTAGGACCTCTCAAATGTTTTCCTTTAGTTATTGCGTTCTTCTTCTTAGCCCCCAATCTAGGCATATTCTTTATGTTTGACTCATGATCTACTTTGTCCCCTCTCTGTATGAGGCTGTTAGGTAGCTCACCTTCTTCCGATGAGCTTAAATGTGATGAATTCTGTGTGTCGTTAAAGTAGCTGCCATTAATAATCTCTATTGCTGCCCCATCTGTTACCTCATCGGTTATTTCATCTGGCGAGCTATTCTGAGGTGCTACTTCTGATATAGCACTCTTGCTTGTCTGAACCACAGTCTCATTATGCTCTGCTACTAGCCCATCTGCTCTTTGTTCCGTTATCACATCTGGGTGACCAGTTCTCATAGGGAGCAATGCAATATCCTGGTCCTGGTCAGCACCCATCTCTGTAATTGCTTTAGATGTAATTGTCTCTACTCTTTTCCCTGAACATATCGATTGAGGAATGGGCTTACCGACCTTGGAGCTGGAACTGTCAACCCTGTCTTCCCCGGACTTTGCGCTAGGAGCTCCTTCCTCCGTTGCCATCTATTCACATCGGCCAGCCTCAATACCTGTGACCGGAGGCTTCCCGGTCCGTGTGTTTCGAGCAGGTACCTTTGGTGGAGCCATTGCAGCCTTACTAATGTTATCGGCTGACCAAGATAGCCAAAATGGCCAGCCGAATCTCGAGCGCAACAAGCAAATCTGCTGCGTTCCACTGCTTCGCCTAAGGATTCCAATACAGACAGCCACCGCCAGCATCAGTCTCTTCCCGGGCCCTACGGTATGCCAAAAAAAAAAAAAAAAAAGGGGGGGCCTATCCAATTTGTTCTTTTTTTTTTACCACGCTATCAAGGTTCAAAATGTTGATTATTTCTAATCCTTTCTCCCACACCGCGTATCCCGATCACCGCATACCTTCCATCCCCGTGCTCCGAGCGAACAGAAGCAAAGCAGTGGCAGAGTGGCAGGATGTCAGGGCAGTATAATGTCGGAACCGCGGTATAGCGGTATAGCTTCAAAGCTTGCACAGTCCGATATCAGTCATCAGCTCGCTTGCTCATTTTCATTTCATTCATTTTCATTCGGCATTGAGAAGAAAAGCCGCCTGTAAAGGAGATGCAGTAGCGTTTTCACAGGCATTTTAAGGAGCTGCTCAAAGTACCTGACATCCCGGCGGCTCCTAGTAGCAAAGTTTTTCAGAGTTAATTACACCATGACTGCATATACCATCATCCACCGCTCTCCCCGTCCACAAGCTCCGCAACAGCACCGATATCAGGTGAAAAGAGTCTTCCAGCTTTTCACAAATTTTCGTACTCTCATTGCACTAGCTGCTTTACTTCCAGCTTGATTCCCCGTGTCATTGTGCACACAACTCAGCCCGGTGGAGCATTTCAGTTCCAGGTTTGCGGGAGCTGCTCAGGGTGCCTGTCGTTCCGGCGGCGTCAACCCGCCATCTTGCTCCTCCCCCTCATTTTCAATTTCAAGAAGAATAATTGATAACCCTAGCGAAGAAAGGCTGCAAATGTGGAAACTTCTACAACAAAAAGGCTTAATAAAGGGTCTTGACTTTGAATCAGAATATTACATTAAAGAATAATTGATAACCCTAGCCAAGAAAGGCAGCAAGTGTGCACATTTCCTACTGCCTTTGTATGGTGTAGTTCTCCCAACAAAAAAGCTTGATAAATGTGTAGTGAGTGATGTTGAGGAGAGTGAAGCTCCTTTTTTATTTTTGATGAGGTTGATAGACTATTTGACGTAACAGAAAAGTTCATCCCAATAAATGCATAGAAATTTAAATTTACCAAAATCAAGATCAATATGTGAGTATGGACTGCTTGCCGAAGATGCTGTTGCAGCAGTTGATGTGGTTGGTGCAGCAGCAAATGGGTTGTCCTGCAATCTCTGTGCTGCAGCTCAAGTGAAGTTGTTGGGGTGCAAGTTTTTACATGTCGCACCATAGTTAGTGTGCCAAAGGAGTATTTTTTGGATGGATCATCCCTTGAAAGAGTTGTTTGCTAAATTTTACAGATTCGTTTTGGAGTATTAACCTTTTTCTGGGTTAGTAGAAATGAGAAAAAGGTTCGATAAAGGGCCTTGACGTTCAATCACAATATGAAATTGAGGAATAATTGATAATCCCAGCCAAGAAAGGAAGCAAGTGTGCATCTAAAGCAACAAAGTTCTGTGGAGTGTGTGATGATGTGTGGTGCAAGCAGCACGGATTGGTAGCAAAATCTTTAAAATCAAGTTTTCTAATAAATATTGGTTGTCCATTCACAGAAGTAAGTTGAAGTATATTTTCAAAAAGTATGATGTATTTTTTTCTAAATACGTCATCTCATTCAATACGGTGACATAGTGATCATTTGTGGTGCACTGAGTTAGTATTACGTTTGGCGCTGAGCTTGAATGTACCCTGTGATGATGTGTGGTTGGGGTGAGGTACAGTAATTGAAGTAATGTCTTTTGTCGATTGCATTCTGCATCAATTCCATTTAAAAGGGACAGTATGTCTCACTGTGACATAAAAGTGTTCACTCTTGTTTGTGATTATTTATGGTGCGCTGAGTAAGTAGTATCTTTGGCGGTGAGCTTGTATGTTCCCTGTGCAGTGTGGATTGAAGGCAATTGTTAACAGACATAGATAAATGTTTTTTGTCTCTTATTTAAACAAAATGTGAAACACATATAGTAGAATTTTGTCTGCATTAAATCAATGAAGGCTGAATTTCCTAGTGTTCAAAGTTTAAGAAAATGTGATGATATTGTGCAATTGTCTGTGTTTTAAGTAAATCAAGATTGAATTGAATGTTTTCTGTAGTGCTGGCGCTCTTGGTATCTAGTTGTGAACTCTGCTGAGCGCAGAATTGATTGAAGGCAGTTCTCAGCACACATAGTGAAGAGAAATTTACATGGAAAACTGAATTGAAGTTGTGAACCCTGCTGTCTGTAATGTAGATCGAAGGTACTAATCGATAGAAACATTGATGAATAGTATTTTGTACAGTTAACAGAATCTTAGGACAGAATAGAATTGTATCTGCGTTAAGGAAAGCAATGTTGAATGTAATGCTGTCCTTAATGTAGAAGGAAAGCTACATTGAAGGTGTGAACGCAGCTGTCCGCAGTGTAGATTGAAGGCAGTTGTTGACACAAAGATCGATGAATGCTATTTTGTACAGTTAACAGAATGTGAGGACACAGTATAATTGTCTCTGTCTTAAGGAAAGCAAGGCTGAATGCAATGCTGACTTTAATGTAGAAGGAAAGCTGGATTCAAGTTGTGAACCCAGCTGTCCATAGTGTAGATTGAAGGCAGTTGTTCACACAAAGATTGAAGAATGCTATTTAGTTACAGATAACAGAATCTGAGGAGACAGTATAATTGGCTCTGCCTTAAGGAAAAAAAGGCTGAATGCAATGCGATCCTTAATGTAGAAGGAAAGCTGAATTGAAGTTGTGAATACAGCTGTCCCCAGTGTAGATTGAAGGCAGTTGTTGACACAAAGATCGATGAATGCTATTTTATCTTTATTAACAGAGTCTGTAGTGAGGACACAGTATAATTGTCTCTGCGTTAAGGAAAGCAAGGCTGAATACAATGCTGTACTCAATGTAGAAGGAAAGCTGAATTGGAGTTGTGAACCCAGCTGTCCGCAGTGTAGATTGAAGGTAGTTGTTGACAGAAAGATCGGTCAGTGCAAGTTGTGAAAGTTAACAGTATCTGAGGACGCAATATAATTGTGTCTGTCTTAAGGAAAGTAAAGCTCAATACAATGGTGTCCTTAATGTAGAAGGAAAGCTGAATTGAAGTTGTGAACTGAGCTGTCCGTAGTGTAGATTGAAAGCTTTTATGAGCAGTTATAGATGAATACTATTTGTGACATTCTTTTACAAAATCGGAAGACATAAAATCCATTGGTCTCTCCCTTAAATAAAGCAAGGCTGAATTCAATGTTTTCTGTAGTAGTGGATCTTGCTATGAAGTTTTAATTTTTACTGACTGCAGAATGTATTGAAGGTTGTTGTAAGGACAGATATTGAAGATAATTTTATTTCTAAAGCTGAGTTGAAGTTGTGAACCCTTCTGTCCTCAGTGTAGATTGAAGGCAGTTGTTGACACAAAGGTCGATGAATGCTATTTAATCACAGATAATAGAATGTCAGGATACAGTATAATTGTGTGTGCCTTAAGGAAAGCAAGGCTAACTGCAATGCTGTCCTTAATGTAGAAGGAAAGCTGAATTCAAGTTGTGTACCCGGCTGTCCGCAGTGTAGATTGAAGGCAGTTGTTGAGACAAAGATCGAAGAATCCTATTTTGTACAGTTAACAGAATGTGAGGACACAGTATAATTGTCTCTGCCTTAAGGAAAGCAAGGCTGAATGCAAAACTGTCCTTAATGTAGAAGGAAAGCTGAATTCAAGTTGTGAACCCAGCTGTCCGTAGTGTAGAGTGAAGGCAGTTGTTCACACAAAGATTGAAGAATGCTATTTAGTTACAGATAACAGAATCTGAGGAGACAGTATAATTGTCTCTGCCTTAAGGAAAAAAAGGCTGAATGCAATGCGGTCCTTAATGTAGAAGGAAAGCTGAATTGAAGTTGTGAATACAGCTGTCCCCAGTGTAAATTGAAGGCAGTTTTTGACACAAAGATCGATTAATGCTATTTAATCTTAGTTAACAGAGTCTGTAGTGAGGACACAGTATAATTGTCTCTGCTTTAAGGAAAGCAAGGCTGAATACAATGCTGTCCTCAATGTAGAAGGAAAGCTGAATTGAAGTTGTGAACCCAGCTGTCCGCAGTGTAGATTGAAGGTAGTTGTTAACAGAAAGATCGGTCAATGCAAGTTTTGAACGCAGCTGTCCGCAGTGTAGATTGAAGGTAGTTGTTGACAGAAAGATTGGTCAATGCAAGTTGTGAACCCAGCTGTCTGCAGTGTAGATTGAAGGCAGTTGTTGACAGAAAGATCGATGAATGCCATTTTGTCACAGTTAACAGAATGTGAGGATACAGTACAATTGTCTCTGCCTTAAGGAAAGCAAGGCTGAATACAATGTTGTCTTTAATTTAAAAGGAAAGCTGAATTCAAGTTGTTAACCCAGCTGTCCGCAGTGTAGATTGAAGGCAGTTGTTGAGACAAAGATCGAAGAATGCTATTTAGTCACAGATAGCAGAATCTGAGGACATAGTATAATTGTCTCTGCCTTAAGGAAAGCAAGGAAGAATAGAATACTGTCCTTAATGTAGAAGGAAAGCTAAATTGAAGTTGTGAACGCAGCTGTCCGCAGTGTAGATTGATGGCAGTTGTTGACACAAAGATCTAAGAATGCCATTTAGTCACAGATAACAGAAGCTGAGGACATAGTATAATTGTCTCTGTCTTAAGGAGAGGAAGGCTGAATACAATGCTGTCCTTAATGTAGAAGGAAAGCTGAAGTGAAGTTGTGAACCCTGATGTCTGCAATGTATATTGAAGGTGCTACTCGACACAAACATTGATGAATGTTATTATGTACAGTTAACAGAATCTGAGGACATAGTACAATTGTCTGTGCCTTAAATAAATTGAGACTAATATGTCATACTCTGTTTTAAGAGTTTGCAGCATTCTTAAATGCACTAAGGCAAGCATTACGTTTGATACCATGCTTATGTCATCAATAATGAGAAGTTTATTTTCTTCAAGAGTCTTCATAACCAGCTTCTCCAGATATCTTATTTGTTGTTATGCTCCATAGGTAGTATACGTAAATGATGTAATGTAGCATTGGTAATGTTAACATTTGGTTATATTTTTAATATAAGGAAGTTATTACAAATATGCAATAAGGAAATTATGCTGAATATGGAACTATTCTACAAGAAATAAGAATTGGAGAAATGACTGAACATGTCAAAGAAGTTTTACAGAGACGATTAGTTTGAAATTTGTCTCCAAAGGAAAATATTGTTGCTAAGCCTGTAGGTACATTTAAAATAATTGACAACACCAGTGAAGAAAAGCAGCAAGTGTGAAAATATCCTAATTTGTTCGGCCGGGGTATTTAGCTACAATAAAAAGGTACGATAAAGGTCCTTGACTTTGAATCAGAAAATGAAATTGAACAATAATTGATAACCCCTAGCCAAGAAAGGCAGTTAGTGTGCAAATTTTCACTGCCTTCGGCCGAGTCGTAGATACAACAAAAAACCTCAATAAAGGGCCACAAGTTTGTATCAGAATATGAAATTCACGAACAATTTATAACCCCTAGCCAAAAAAGGACGTTAGTGTGTACATTTTCACTGCCTTAGGCCGGAGTCGTAGGTACAACAAAAAGCCTCAATAAAGGGCCATGAGTTTGTATCAGAATATGAAATTCACAAAGAATGGATAACCCCAGTCAAGAAAGGCAGTAAGTGTGCAATTTTTTACTGCCTTCGGCTGGGGTACTTGTTACAACAAAAAGGCTTGATAAAGGGCCTGTAGTTTGAATATGAATATGAAATAGAATAGTTGATAACCATAGGCAAGAAAGGCAGCAAGTAGGTGTGTGTACGTGTAGATAATGTGTTGATTGAGTGGAACATGAATAATGTAAAAAATATGAAAGGCTGAAAGTGTCCAAATTACCCACTGCCTTTCAAGGGTAGTAGTTAGCAAGAAGGCTCAATAAAGGGCCTGTACTTTGAATTACAATAACAAACAGAAGATTTGATAACCATAGACTATACTGGCTCTTTTTTAATATTGTTAGACTTTTTAGCTTTTGTTTATACATGAACGGTAGGAGGTGCGCAAATTACCCACTGCCATTCAAGGGTAGTAGTTACCAAGAAGGCTCAATAAAGGGCCTGTACTTTCAATTTCAATAACAAACAGAAGATTTGATAACCATAGACTATACTGGCTCTTTTTTAATATTGTTAGACTTTTAAGCTTTTGTTTATACATGAACGGCAGGAAGTGCGCAAATTACCCACTGCCATTCATGAGTAATAGCTACCAAGAAGGCTCAATAAAGGGCCTGCACTTTGAATTTGTATTACAAGAAGGACAATTGACAACCCCAGCCAAGAAAGTCAGCAAGTGTGCAAGTTTCCCACTGCTTTCGTCCGGGGTAGTAGGTACAACAAAAAGGCTCGATAAAGGGTCACGAGTTTGAATCCGAATATCAAATTCAAGAATAATTGATAACCCCAGCCAAGAAAGGCAGTAAGTCTCCAAATTTACCACTGCCTTCGGAAGGGGTAGTAGGTACAACAAAAAGGCTCAATAAAGGGCCACGAGTTTGAATCAGAATATGAAATTCAAGAGTAATTGATAACCCCAGCCAAGAAAGGCAGCAAGTGTGCACATTTTCAACTGCCTTCGGACGGGGTAGTTTTTACAACAAAAAAGCTTGATAAATGTCTAATAACTAATGTTGAGGACAGCGCTGCTTCTGTTTCTTGTTTTTGATGAGGTTGATATAGTGTTTGCATAACACAAAAGTTCATCACAATAAATGCATAGAAATTTAAGTTTACGAAACTCAAGATCAATATATGGACTGTTTGCTAAAGATGGTGTTGCAGCTGTTGATGTGGTTGGGGCAGCAGCAAGTGGTTGTCCTGCAATCTCTGTGTTGCAGCTCAAGCAAAGTTGTTGGGGTGCAAGTAGTTTATGTGTTTTGTACTATATTTGGTGTGCCAAAGGAGTATTTTTTGGATTGATCACACCTTGAAAGAGTTGTTTGGCAAATTTTACAGGTTACTAATGGTTGGTGTGTTTCAGTTAGTATGTGTTTGGACTTCGCTTGAATCTTTAAGGGACGCATTAGGGATTCCATAATACAGAAATACTTTGTACTTAGTGACATCCAATTCTATTTTATGAAGAACTGTTGAATTCTACATCCACCTCTATGACTAATGGGAGGGTAGTATTTCAAAGTGTTTGACAGGTTACACTACATGTTTCTATGTAGCTAAAGAAAAGTTAGCTTGGTTATGTAGGGGCATCCTCTCACACAAAACTCAGCACTCAGCATTCAGGATTGTAAAGGCTTACCATAGGAGTGACTGATGAGTTTACATATGTCAGTTTACAAAAGAGAAAACAAGTATGATTGTTTTATATTAGAGATATACAGACCTGAAAGACTATGCATGTAAATTCATGAAATCTTTTTTGAAGGTTTGGAAGAAAGCAGTGAAAGGGTGTTTAGAAGCAATACTGTCCAGCATAAAACGTGCATAAGTATGTTTTTAAGTAACATATGATCACATGCAAGATATCTAATTAGATATTTTAACACTCCTGCAGTCTAGTCTTGTGTCCAAATTATCTTAAAAAGTAATGTTGAGACACTTTTTTTCACCTGTTACGATTTGCATAATGCTTTTAGAGTTGGAGCAGACTTCATCTAACATTCCTACTTAATTTTCTTTTAAAAATTGAGTAATTATTTTGTTTATCTGTTGAAATATAAATTTACATCTTCCTCTTTGAAGGTGAAGAAGCAACACCGCTCCTCTACACATTATTGTTGAATTGTTGTCTAAAAAGTAGTGGTAATTCCACTATCACCAAGGTAGATATCTGACAATAGAATGAATTATATTTTTATACCACTATTCCATAGTCCTAATCCAAAAGGTGTGTTTAGACTCAACAAAATTAACACTTTTTTCACATATACCGGCAGTAAAAGGCAAGTATGATTTACATTTGCTTGGAGTCATCTGCTGCATTCGAAACATTGGGCCTGTTGAGAAGAAAGTGAAAAGTACATTGTAATTAATATTGCATTGTTTAAAGGTGAATAGGTTTTTAAAATAAAAACTTTATATGTATTTACATGGTAAACATAGTTCCAGGGTCAGAATGGCCTTTTGAGTCTGTGCAAACCCACTAACTTCCATGTTTTATGTGTTTTTAACAACTCTTCTCTGATCTTTTGTCATAGTGAAGAATATGGAAATTTCTTCCCGACAATGGCAGACGTCAACCTTCTTCCTGAGTTGGGAAAAAAGGTGTTGGAGGAAAAGTGAATTTGTAAACATTCAGATTTTCGCATGAGCAAATCTACACATGCAAATTTGCTCATGTTAAAATGTAGTTCACAAATATTTTCTAGGAGTACTATTTCTTGTCCTACTTGTGTACATTTTTGGGAATTCACAAAAGCTGTATAGCTGCACTTAATGCTAGGACATATTCCATGGGTGCACTTTTGAGACTATCTTGAATAATTTGGTCTGACATTAACCATGACCTTTAGCGTTTATTACATCTCTCTCTCTCTCTCTCTCTCTCTCTCTCTCTCCCTCTCTCTCTCTCTCTCTCTCTCTCTGTTACCTCCACTCTCATCCACTCTGCTCTCTCTCCTGTCTCTCTCTCTCTCTCTCTCTCTCTGTCTTTGTATCGGATGGCTTCACTGTGAGTCACAGCATTATGCTGTTTCACAAGGAGCAAATCGGCACACACAGTAGTTTTGTTCAGTGCCAGCAACTACTGTGGAAGTTTGTGCTTTTTAAAACCAAAAATATTTTTTGCTTTTGCCAAAGTTTGTTATAATAGTGAGGGCACAGCAGCTTACATGCCAATAACGTTTTACAAACACGATGCCAAAACGAGTCACACAATGACAAAAGTAAAAAGGTGACCATCAATTTCAGACCTACTTTGTTTGCCAATGCTTGTTGAATTGTGTTTCCCATAATCTTATTGAAAGTAGTTACAGAGATTTTCCATAATGAATATTTTTGGGAAATACTAACATGGATTAACACGTTATTAAATGATGCTGCAAAACAAATGGTAACAGAAATTTTATAGTAGTTTAGCAAAATGTTTTTTTCCTGCTTTCTCTTTTTTATGAACATTTTATTTTGAAAGCAAAGTATTATCAAACTTGCTTTTAAGCTTCTGCAATTATTTGCATCAAATCACAGAGCATTCTGGGAGCAGTATACATAGCCTCATAGTGCTAAACTTTGGAAGTGTGTGTACACTTATTTTACTACAGAAACTGTCAGTAGTGCAGTCTGAGTTTACAACATTTATTTGGAACAGTCACCCTAACTAATAATAATGACTGCATCAATGTTGTACAAGTTTGAAGGTCTTTAACATATGGACACAAATATTAACTCGGCAGCAGACACTTCTGATAAGCATAGTTGGGTCAGGCGTGTTTCAGAGCTGCATGCTTTTGTATACTGTAGCCACTGACAGTTGTGCACGCAGAGGTTACAACATTTAGTTAGAGTGCGCGCCCGAGTAATAAATGCATTCAATTAATGAACCATAAATACAAGTTTGAAAAGCATTAACATATGGGCAAACATATTACGTTAACTGCAGACAGTGCCCTTCTCTGACCCATTATGTGGTACTGCTAACTGGCAGCCATAGGGTTTGTGCTGCTGGGTGTGGGGCCTACTTGTGCCAAGGACACAATACACATGAAAACTTGTTGCCCTTGACCTCAAACAATATGTGCTGTGCGTCGGGCTATAGGAATTACACATCCCTGACGGTGCATAGTCAGCTTTCCAATATAGTGCAAGCAACTCAGAAAAGATTTTTACCATAAAGTTTTCTGTATAAGTTGCTGAAGCTTTTTGGTTGCAGACACCACAATACTTTTCAATAGACTGTAAATGTAAAAAAGATATATATTAGGGAATCATAATAGCAATGCTAACCATTGAAAAGGTAGTTTGCAATTATTGTACATGTTGCAAGTGTTATAAAATGAAAGTAATGGGGCTGTCACAACTATTCAAAAGAATAGTAATTGTTCATATTAGGATTGGGGTAAAAAACAATCATAGGTTTCAGAACAACCGTGTTAGAACCATAGTAGTGGCGAGACAAAATGATATGCAAATAGCAATATCGTTCCAACGGGCACTATAGATTAGTTTGGTAGATATTCATGAATGTTATCCTATTTTAAAGAAGTTGCATCAAGCAAAAAAAACGGTCGCAAACGGGCAGATTCTCAGAATCTTTCCATTTGTGACTGGTATTTTTGCATTAGGGATGCATCATCCCAAATGCAAAAATCGCAATTAAGGAATCTCTAAATTGAGATTCCTTAAATTTCGATTGCATTTAAGCAGCCACGGTTCGTGCAGGGCGTTATGCTGGGCGGTGACGTCAGGCAGAGGAGGGGCAGGGTGGGAGGTTGTAAAATGCGGGATACGGACGATGTCAGGTAAGTACCGAAAAAATAAAATTAAACGAATTTCGTTACCCGCGCTGCATCGCCAAATGTCATGCAGCGCGGGCAACAAAATTCTTATTTTTTTTTCGGTACTTACCTGACATCGTCCATATCCCTCATTTTACAACCCCCACCCTGCCCCTCCTATACCTGACGTCACCGCCCGGCGTAACGCCCTGCACGAGCCAATTCTGCTGACGTCACCGCCCGGCGTAACGTCCTGCACGAGCCGTGGCTGCCAATTTCATTCGTTTAGACTTACAAGTATTCAAAAACGAATACATGCTTAGGAGTGTCACGTGACGCAGTAATAAATATTAAAACTAATGGGAGAATTAGGAGGGAGCAAATACGATGAACCAGAAAGCATATATTCTAGAAAAATAAAGCAAAGCAGAGCTGGGAGGGCCACGTGATGGATTAAAAAAAAATAATATTATGAACGCACAATGTATAAGAATAGATGCTAAAGCACGTGACAGTTAAAAAATAAGAAACCGAAATTTATGTACGCAGAATTTATAAAAATACAGGTCTGGAGGACTTCGTGACACAGAAAGAAACATTTATACTATCTACATACAAAATCATTGAGGGGTAGAAGGGGCACGTGATGCAGAAAAGAATACCATCATGAAATACAATAACAAGAACACATTGTAAAGCACGTGACACACTTCAAAAATAGGATACAGAAATTCATGGAAGCTCAATTTATAAAAAAAGGCGTGGGAGTGCTCCGTAAGACAGAAGGAAATATTAGGATCAGCAAAGGAAGATCAATAAGAATGGAGGCCTGGGACCAGGGCCGGACTGGGAACCAAAACCGGCCTTGGCAAAGTGCTTGGCCGCCCCCCACCCCCTCCCCCGGGAGGGGGGAGTTGGGGGTGCGACCGAGCTCTTTGCCGGGGCCGGTTTTCGGACGATTTTGTTACAGGGCCGATTTTGCAGCTATGCTGCAAAAACTGACCACTAACAAAATCGTCCCACAGGGGCTCACAACCGGCCCCCACCCTTGCGGCGCACCGGGGGATTGCCTGTGCCCGCAACGGCCAGTCCGGGCCTACCTGGGACGGCCTCGTGACGCAGAAAAAAAAATATCATCATGGACGCACAATTAATAACGATAGAGGCCTAAGCACGTGGCGTAGTACAGAAATACAACACAGAAATTTATGGACGCATAATTTATAAAATTAGAGGTGTATAGGACCTCGTGAAGCAGATAGAAACTTTTATACTATGTGCATACAATTTAAAACCATTGAGGGGTACGAGAGCCATATGATGGAGAAAAAAATAGCATCATGCATATACAATTTACAGCGGAGTCTGATGTTGTGACGGCTTCTCTTACCTTTGCTTCTGTCATCTTTTGACGTGTCTTCAAAGGCTGCGGTTTCGCTGGGTCTGGGGTGTTTTGGGTGCTGGCGCCGCCTCCTCCGTGCCTATGGTATTGTGGCTAGCCGGCAGCAGCAGTGACACCACGTCGAGTGTCAGGAGTCCTCCGCTCGAGCTGTGAGTTTGTAGTAAAATCGATGACGACACTCTGTCTGTTACAGCAGCACAAGCAGGCAAAAGAGAGCGTGCTCACATCAGTGTTCAGATTATATGGGAACCGCCGGGGCTGAGCAAACCAAGCCCAGGACCATCATTGGTAGCGTTTTGCGGTCTATAAGAATGATGGCCTTGGGGGACATCCCATTGGCTAATGTATTGGTTTCCAGGCTTAGTGATAGCAAGCATGCTAGGTGGTGGCATGTGGGGAGTGTGGGTGGGCGTGCACCGTGCATGTGCAAGTGTGAGTGTGTGCACCAACAATTAACAACAGAGGGAGATGGGGGCGGTGTTATCATGTGCGCAGAGGCAGGCCCAGAATCGGATCTCCAATGAGTGATCACTTCTAATCATTCTCCTTAGCGCGCCCTGAGCTCTGATTTGTCAGTGAGACGGTGATTGCAATATACTTTGAGCTGTTAATCATACTCAGCGTGTACCCACGCATACAGTACAAATATGGTTTGATGTCATGTACGGCGCTCTGTACGCGAAAGGCACCAATGTTTCTACATGGTTAAAAACATATATTTATGTATTTAATGTACATACTAAGGGAAGATATTATTTGGGATAACTATGAATTTTTTTTACAGTTTTAACAATAATATATTACTTTTATAAAACAATTACACAAATCGCGGTAGAACATCATGCGTACTGGTATTGAAACAGCTGCGTAAGCGCATCATAAGCGTACGCAAAGTCATGTGACTTTAGAAGGAGAGATTTGATTGGTTCAAAACTTGTCCTATTGCGACTGTTGAAAGTTCCGTCCCATTATAATCATTCGACTTTGAGTTTCTAAGAAGAAGCATTTCTTCTGAGAATATTTTTCAAATAGAAGGAAGATCATCATAATAAGAGCAATGGACTCATCTTCCAGCGGTTCTTCAGAGGGAGGTTTCATTCCTGAAGAACCTCCAAAGAAGAGGAAAGAAGCTCTAATTTGGCAATTTTTTACTTTTCCAGAAGGGCAAAAAAAGGTTAATGCTCCAAAAGTAACCTGTAAAATTTGCCAAACAACTCTTTCAAGGGGTGATCCATCTACAAAATACTCCTTTGGCACAGCAAATATGGTGTGACATGTGAAGAACTTGCACCCCAATAACTTTGCTCGAGCTGCAACACCGAGGTTGCAGGAGAACCCACCTACTTCTGCACCAAGCACATCAACTACTGCACCAGAATTTCCAGCAAGCAGTCCAATTGATCCTGATTTTGCTGACGTTAAAATTGTATGCATTCATTGTAAGCATGGGCGGATTTTGCGGATTGGCAATCCGCGAACTTGCATATTTACGGATTCGCAATCCGCGAAGATCCGCGAACTCTAGCGGACTTGCGGATTTTTCCGTTTTTTGTGTTGGCGCGTGTTCGCGCCGATTTTGGGACAAGTTCGCAATTGCGAACTTACTTTTCGGCTTGCAACGGCCGCGACTATGTTGTTTCTACGTCTGGTTTATCATCACAGGTTCACAGCACCCTCTGTTTCACCACTGCCACCCTCTGGGACACCCATGCCACCCTCTAGTACATCCTCACAGGCACCTATTAGGTTTATTTATTACTGTAGATTATGGTGGTTGAAAAAAGCTAGCACACCTGCCCTTCTTCAACTGCCATCAATTAATTTGTGTTTCATTAATGTGTCAGTAATTTTGAAAGTTCCAGTCTGGCTGGCACCTGCTTCCTTCCTTATCTGTAATTTGCTTTTTGTTGCAGTGAAATTTTTTTTTTACAGGACCTTTATGGTGCTATTCTATGAGCCTGCTGTTTGGGTCATAGCAGGGTCATAGAATTGTTGCAAACTCTGGAGGGGCCCATCAGGAAGCACTACCTTGAATGTTACTAATGTTAAGTTTGAACTTTTGCACCTGCTCATTGCTTTCATTTTAGCTAAAATCGTTTTTTTTGCAATTTCGCGCGTTATTTGGGGCGCGAATCCGTGCGAGATCGATTTCGGAAGCCGCGAATACGTGCGAATACAAAATTGTTTTTGTTGCGACGTGTATGTTCGCGTGATCTTGCGCGTGTTCGCGAGGCGCTTCTAGCTATTCGTTTGCCAAGTTACCCTATCGGTCGTACACGGGCGCGGCCATCTTGTTGGCGTGACGTAATTCCGTTTCCGCCCGCTATGTGTAATCTCGCAAAGTGTGCTGCTCGCGAGTACAAGTTCGCGCGTACTCGCAAGGAAAATCTCGCGCGAACTTACCCACGCGGTCGTGAACGGGCGCGGCCATCTTGTTTCTCATTCATTGCTATGGTTCTGGGCATGCTTTCTCTATCCTCTCTCAATCTCTGCCATCCTTTGCTTGTTTGAAGTTTTTTTGATCTAATTTTACTTATTATCTAACCCTCTATTTTTCTAGCTCTATATTTTTGTGTTTTCTGCAGCTTTTAGTTACTTTTAAACTACTTTTTTAAACTCTTTTATTTTCTTCTTCACTATTCTATTTCTTCTTTATCATTTAAGTTTATTTCTGCCCAGACCATGGTAAAGGGAGCCGGGAAGCACCCTGAGAAGGGGAAGGGTCCCGCACCCCGTGCCCGGCTCCCGTGCGGGCGTTTAAGGGGGGAGCAAGTGGTCCCGAGGGAGATCTTTAGCGCGGAGGAAGTGGCGGCACTGATCTTCCATGTCCAGCGCCGCCTCCCCAAGACGATCCTGGGAGGCGGCAAGATCGCGACCGGCTATGGCATCCGGGAGCGCCGCCAGCGGTGGGAGAAGGTGTGCCGGGCCATGTACAAGATCTCTGGGGTCCGGCGCACATATAACCAGGCCACCCACCGCTGGACCGATGTCATGGACCGGGAGCGGGACTTGCTGGACGCGCTCGGCGTAGAGGTCCCCGGGCTTGGTGAGTAGTAGTAGTAGTACATTTACTACTCTGTTTTATCCTGCTCTGTTATTTGCAAATCTTTGTTCTTTACCAAGAGCAATAATGCTGCCGATTACATTGAGGTAAATTATATTTCAAAATCTTCTATGCATTTCATTTTCAGGTGCACTGCTCTCCTTCTCAGTAGCCTTGCTTGCTACTATGCTTCTTTGTTTTGTATGTTGTGTTCAGAAGCATTTCATTGGCCTGAGAAATTATGTATCAGTGTACTGTAAAGAAAAGAACTGCGTAATGCTAGACAGTAAGGGTCATATTTTCAATTACCGGCGCATCCCTGCAAAGTAGCAGGGATGCGGCAGTAATTGTGTGCCATGCCACCACCACCCATTGGCCCAAAACGTCACAGAAGCCTTACGCATCTGTGCCGTAAAGGCAGCGCATTGCTGGAGTTGCGTGCCAACGATGGCGCAGCTCCAGCAATGCTCTGGGGTACCCTATCTCCCCAATGCTGCATCAAGCCGTACGTCGGCTTCAAGCGCGCAGGGTTTGAGTCATGCATCATTGTCATAAAAATGACTGATTGACATCTTGTAGATTTCCCTCGGCCACTTTTAGGATTCGTTCCTGCGCAGGTACGCCCTCCCTTGCGCCGGAACGCCCCCTGATGGCGCAGGGCTTTACAACGTGATGCATCGCCCATATGCCCATATGTGGTTTTTTTTTTAATATATACGCCGCACCAACACCATGGCGAGTCTTTTGTTCTGCCGCTGCGTCAGAAAAGGCACGCAACAATGGAGGAAAATCAGCCGCAACTTCCGCAAGGGACTTATAAATCAGCCCCAACAGACTGAAGTCCAGTGTCCTTCCTTTAGACAGTCACATGGCTATCAGAAGAAATAGTGGCGGTGGTGGCGGGTGGATTGATAGTTTGAGTATTCACTGATCTGCAAGCAGGATGGACTTTGTCTGTCACGTGTTGTGCACTACTGCCTGCAGTGCCAGGCCTAGGCAAACCTCTTTAGTAGTCTGTTTATTGAGTTACATAGGAACTTTCTAAGTCAACGTTCCGCAAATCAGGCAATACGAATAACGTAGTATACCACATGAGATAGATCCCGTGGAATAGTTGTCTATCTATTTGCTATTTTTCCAAAATATGTTGTTATTGTTCTTTTGAAATGTTTGATTTGGTTGAAAAATCTCATCCATGTTTTATGGTTTTTCTTTCTTTCATGTTGTACATCAGCTCCCCCCAAGGGCAAGAGGACACAGGAGGAGGGTGCTGAGGATGCAGGCCAGGATCGGGCAGGCGAGGGCTCCTTTGCTGGCCCCAGTAAGTTTACATTTTACTAAACAGTACCTATTTTTTCCTAGCGTTCCTCATTCGATTTTTTCTAAATCGTCTTTGATCTTCTTGTAGACTGGATATAAATTCTTATCCTGCCTCGAATATGATGACTCCCTGTGGTATTACTAGACTATTCTTATTAGTCTGTCTGTGTAGCTAACTAAGATTGGACATTTGGCAATTCCATTGGACTCCCATTATATTCAGCAATACCTCTATGCACTGTCTCCTTACTGACTAGATAGTGTGGCAGAGTCATTCAGCTCCCGAAGTCACCGATTATAGATCCCCAATGATCTCTAGATTATCGTACGCAGGACAAGAGAGTAGTACGGAGTCACAGCACAGTCAAGAAGTGTCAGAGGCACTCATGCTTGCAAAAATTCCAAAACCTTTAGCTCATCCACTCTAGTCTAGAGGAACAAAAACCACAGAGTCTATTTAAGTGTAAAAGCTTTATTAAAAGTAAACACATTTATTGAAATCTACTTTGTCATAAAACTATTTAACTGTAAACGGAAAAGTGGTTAGTGCTGACGATTAATTGGACACATTTCTTGTGGTCGAGCCGAACTCTCACCTACTTTGAACTTGATCCTGGTCGTGTTCTTAGGACTCAGGAGTCAAGCTTCTGTCTGTTAGGAGAAAAAGTGGTGCGTGTTAAAAATCAAAAGCAAGCATTCATCAGTTGTGCATAAAAGTGCAGCAAGACAACAGCCTTCCCTGGAAAATGGGACATTTTTACTATGGAGTAGACAGTCACAAATTATTACATTGTATTCTGTGTTTTTAACATTTCTCCTAGACCAAATATTATATAGTAGTGAGTGGTGTATTCTAACTTTCTTAAATGTACTTTGTAGGTGTAACATCTGGTGACGGGGCCAGCGCGGAGGTGGCTGATGTGTTGGACTTGGACTCGGAGGCCTCTGGGGAGGATGCGGCGGTAGAAGAGCTGGTGGCCGTTCCTGTGGGGGATCAAACGGTGGTGGCGGAAACAGGTAAGCTATATATTCCTTACTTATTGAGATTGAAGACTGCATAGTGTGCTTTCTGCACGGGTGTATTACAATTACAAATCAACCAGGTAGTAGCCTCCTCGAAATGTACTTCGACTTAGCTGTGAAGTTTTTGGTGAGAAGAATCCCAATAAGTTCTTAGACGAACGTGATGGATGGGATGAACGAAAAGCGAAAGAAGGGTGTAAGTAAGTGGGACGCGAACTTGTATGATGGCTGGCAAAGAAGAACGATATGTGTTTGCTTGGACCCAGAGGTGGCTGGGAAGGAAAGAATATGGTATGGTGCATGGCTGGGTCAATGATGAAGCAAGGATGGGTGGAAGGACAGCAGCCTGGGTGGGTGAAACAGAAACTGTATGTGTGCGTATACTTTGAATGAATGGATGCCTGGAGCATGGTATTCTCTGACTCTTACATAGCAAATGTGTATCTAGAGAGAGTAGATGGTCGCCAGGTGAAGTAAGTGTTACCTTGAAGAGCATGTACCACCGCACCCGCACGTCCGTCCCAGTGCAGGGAAGGCAAGGAAAAGAAATTGTAAATGTGTCCAATACTACCATGAATAGTAGCAGTACTTTGTATTGCGTTTGCATTCACAGCATATATCTGGTTATTACGGTGGACACTCCGTACCTCTCTTAATAACTTTAGTTTACTTGTAGTACGTCATTCATGTGTGGGTGTATCACTGTGTTCACTCAATATTAAGCAAAGCACCTAAAGTCATCTCATCTGTCATTAAATACGTCCCATGTGAAGTGATAGATAATCAAATTAGTTAGCTTCTTCAGTTTCCTTTTCTAGTACTCATTTGCACTGTAGGGTGAAAGGTAAATTAATTAAGCAGTAGCCCTTGTAACAGAGTATTCTCAGTGCCACCCGTAATAGAAAAGTAATAGCTTCACCACCTGCATGTACTGGACCGGTACAGTAACGCAAGTCTGTCTCCATCATCATGGTGTGCAACTTTTTTTCTCGGGTGCAACTTCACTGTGCTGTGTCCATGTCATTCTGCCGGCTTGCATAAGATAACGTACCCATTTCCCTAAACAAGAGAGAAGAAGAAGAATAAGACTGGTGTACTGTCATAGTCGACTGTAATGGAAGTCCATAGTGGTCGTAGAATTAGTTCATTAAACTACCACTACTGTTAGAGCAAGGATGCAGAAGTGGGAGGGTTACATAGATACTGTCCTCAATAGTTATGTACTGTGCTTTCAATTTGCTACTTGTACTCTGTGACCCAACTTTCGGCTCAATCACTTTGTGTTATTAATAAGGAGCATTGGTTACAGACTATGTCTTTCTTTCTTCATATAGTTGCTCCTTCTTCCAAATCAACAACAAGGAGGGAGCAGGCTAGATTGGCCCGGCAACGGAGGCTGGAGGCCACAGTCGCCGAGTATCGGCGGCTGGTGGCCCTGGAGGAGGAGGAGGACACGCAGTCGAGCGGGGCAACATCTTCGACTGCATCCTCCTCCGTGACTAAACCAGCGGGACCGAGCCGGGCTAAGAAAGCCGACCGCCACCGCCAAGCACCCGAAACACCAGCTGCCCCCCACAGGAGCTGCAAGGAACGCCAACACCGCCTACGAGTCCGCATGTCCAACCTGGAGCAGGAGGTCCTGAGGTATAAGACCTTGGTTAAGGGCCTCCGCTCCGAGCTTGCCACCCTCCGCAAGGAGTATGATGCCCATGCCGCATCATGCACCAGCACCAGCACCCTCCAGTAGTGGAGTGTCCCTTGCCCTTTTTTTATAGACTTTTGGGGGGTGGGATTTGGGAGTTGGGATCGTTTTGGGACGTTTCAGAGACAATCGTTGGGGTTAGGGTGGGTGAGGGAGATTATTTTGTTAGGGATAAATAAATATATTTTTCAACTACTTTATCTGACCATACCTGTTTTTTACTGCTTTTCAGTCTGGTGGGTGGGGGGCGGGGGTGTAACAGTAACTTTGTTTTCCTGAACAGTCGTAGGACTTTAGTAGTACAACCGTCAAACTCTTGTCTACTCCGAAATAATACTCCATTATACTACCTCCCACCAAACGCTTATCTTACCTGTAATTTGTGTTAGAAATTAGGGCTAGGCCCAGGGCTGGCTCCAGGTGAAATGGGGATTAACGTTGTCATTCCTGGGCGGGTGACATTTCCTCATTGCGGTGTTACTAGTGGTGTGACACAGTGGCAGTTGCATGCCTATGGAAAAAAAGAAAACGAAACCTTGTTTGTACTCCTTACTGTAGCATTACAACGGTTACGGTACGATCGAGAAAATAGCAGGTGACAGTACACTAGAACAGTGCCATAATGTAGCCTAACAAATGGTAAAGTATTGCAAGTATAACTAGTACTTGCGTTGAATTTATTTGACATTGGCTACTACTACTAGAAGATATAGTACTGAAGCTGAGTAAGTCTAGAAGATATCCTCGTATTCCTTCACCAGCCTGTTGCTGCTATCACCTTATCCTCCCCAGCAAGTGTGTGGAATTATTGATGTCATTTTAGTCAGACATCAAGCAAAGCAACACAGCCCGGGGGAAGAGGGTTAGGGTTTGTAAAATGGATGGGAATGGGGGTTTCTTTTTGGGTAGGTTTTGTTGAGAGAAGAAAAAAAAAGCAGAGCATGGACAAACAATAATTGAAGATACAGAGTTTACAGACAATCTTTGGTTACAAAGTAAAGGTAAGCACATGCAGTCACACTCATAGAATAAAAGACAACAATGGATACTGTATCTGTATTGCGCATGTTGTTGGAGTTGTCCTGTTGAAATTGGTAAGTAAGTTGCATGCAGCAAACAATTCCTCTTATTGGCGGCACTCCTCCATTCCAGCTGACGCTTCGTCCATCAATGTGGTGGTGACCACTGACAGAAGAGACACCCTGTCCACTGCCTGCCTGGCGGATGTTGACTGAAACCCGGCCTGTAATTATTGAACGGAAAACAGGAAGTGCTATTACAATACCACTGATAAATAAATAAAAGGTATGTACGCTGTGTGGTTCAAAAAGTCACACTTTGATGATGCCTAGCAGAAAAATGGTTACAAAACGTACTTTGAAAGTAACAGTAGACCCAAATACAGACCGTGGATTGTATTCAAACCACTTGCCTGCAAGCAAAAGTATCCATAGCCAGCATCGCTCCAACAGTGCTCTACAACAACAGAACCGCGTTGCAATAGAACCCCCCTAAACACATGCAATCCTGCTGCTAGGGCTAACCCTAACGAACCCTAACTTACAAAGTGCCAAAACTGGTGTTTCCTTATGGATTTTGTCCAACTAACTTCTAGCCGGTATTAGACCTTCCCAGGAATGCCCCAGGCAAGACCCGCCAACCCACCCGCAAAAAAACACCCGACACAACACCACCAAACAGCGAAAAAGCTAAATCTCATACTTACAATGTCTCTCGGCCTTCGGTCCAAACGCGGCGCTGTGCAGCTAGGTCGTCATCATCATCATCAATCATCATAACTCCTGTTTTCCACCACGGATTTCCTGAAAAGCAAATGCAATCAAGATTAGACTGTCGCAGCAGTGCTTCGACAGAGACCCCGGCCGCAACCCACCCACGAACAGCAGGAAGCCCCCCAAAACGCTACATTGAGCAAGATGTCTGAAGAAATGGCAAAAAAAAGGCTGTTCCTTATGGATTTTGTCCAAAACACTTGTATCCGGTATTAGACCTTCCCAGGAATGCCCCAGGCAAGACCCGCCGGCGCCAACCCACCCGCAAAAAAACACCCGACAACACCCCCAAACAGCGAAAAAGCTAAATCTCATACTTACAATATCTCTCGGCCTTCGGTCCAAAGTAACACGCTGTGCAGCTAGGTCATCATCAATCATCATAACTCCTGTTTTCCACCACGGATTTCCTGAAAAGCAAATGCAATCAAGATTAGACTGTCGCAGCAGTGCTTCGACAGAGACCCCGGCCGCAACCCACCCACGAACAGCAGGAAGCCCCCCAAAACGCTACATTGAGCAAGATGTCTGAAGAAATGGCAAAAAAAAGGCTGTTCCTTATGGATTTTGTCCAAAACACTTGTATCCGGTATTAGACCTTCCCAGGAATGCCCCAGGCAAGACCCGCCGGCGCCAACCCACCCGCAAAAAAACACCCGACAACACCCCCAAACAGCGAAAAAGCTAAATCTCATACTTACAATATCTCTCGGCCTTCGGTCCAAAGTAACACGCTGTGCAGCTAGGTCATCATCAATCATCATAACTCCTGTTTTCCACCACGGATTTCCTGAAAAGCAAATGCAATCAAGATTAGACTGTCGCAGCAGTGCTTCGACAGACACCAAAAATTACACACAAACCCCCGGAACCCCGCCAAAGAGCACCTCAAAGGCAAGCAAGTCAGCAAAAACGGCAAGAAATTTCCACCTCATATTTGGTCCAAAACACTTTTGTCCATTATTAGAGCTTCACAGCAATGGGCCCAAAACCGTCAACTCACCCGCAAAGAAGTACAACACCCCCACAAGTGCTGAGTCTTTCTTCATTGTGCGTAATCCAGCACTCTGCTTGGAGGGAAATCGCAGTCTGGAGGAGGAGGATAGAGGAGCATGTTCTTCAGAACTTGTGAACCTGAGGAATGTAGACTGCGGCACCTTCAAATCAATAAGCAAACAAGTGAAGACAGTTCTGATGATGGTCTTCTTTTTGGGATTAGGTGATTAAAGTTTGAATTAAATTAACTGTGCAAAACAAAGAAAGAGAGACACAAAGCACACAGGAATAAAAGTGAATAAGGACGAAAAAGAAAGTTCTTGATTGATTGTCTCATTTTCAGGGCTCGGTGTCAGGGAATAAGAACAAGATTTCGTCATCATACTCTGCGAATTCAGGCTGGATGAGGTCAGTGGCACCGAACAGAGAAAAAATCCCCTCATCTACGTTGCTGTCCTCATCGTCTTCATGTGGCGTGCTTTCTCGCACTTTGTAATCTGGTGGTATGAGGTGCTGATTCATCTTGATCATTGTCAGCCGCTCCACATTTTTGGGCGATAGGCGGCTCCGTTTGGCAGTTACAATGCCACCAGCAGCACTGAAAACACGTTCAGAAGACACACTTGCGAGTGGGCAAGACAAATAGTTTATAGCCAGGTTGTAGAGCTGTGGCCACAATTGTTTTTTGCCATGCCAATACTGCAATGGCTCCTCATTAAGAAAGACCACTGTTGAGTCATTCAGATAGTCCTGCACCATCGACTCAAGGTCATCAACTGTTCCTCCACTTTGCTTACTTTTTGCTGTGCCTGTGACATTTTTTAGAGAACCATACCCCATCAAACTTAGCCAATCCTCCTCCCCAGCCACTGTTAGTGTTGTCATTGTGTGTGGTGCAGATGATCCAGTTGCCGGTGTCTTTAACGGCTGAGAGGTCACTTGTGCCCCAGCCACAGGTGCAGAAGTGGATTCTTGTGACTGCGGATGGCCTGCTGATGCTGATGCTGATGTACTGGCTTCTCCTTCAATAACCTGCCGTTCTTTTTCAAACCTCTTGGCTGACCAGGCTAACCAATGTTTGTACTTTTGAACATCTGCATCAGCGAAAGGAAAGAATGCGTTGTCTGCCAGCGCCTTTTTGTAGCGTGGATCCAGAATAGTAGCACAAATGTAATGCTGATCTGAGTTGATGTTTTTAAGACGTTCATCACCACGTAGGCGATGTAATAATTTCTCAGACAAAATGAAATGGTTTTTTTTTTTTTCATCTTTTTCAAACTCAGAAGAAACCGCCATCAGTTGGTGCTCCAGTATGCACAACAATGGGATAGCTTTTCCCAAATTACAGTCCTCCTGGCTGACTGCACGCGTGAAGAACTCAAAAGGACGAAGCATGTCTGTCAGGCTTTTAACTATGGCCCATTGCGCCTTACTCATCCGCAGGTCCTCCTTCTGAGATGTAGCCTCTGTCAAGAAATAGTGATCGAGTACCGTATACTGCTCATGCAGACGCTCAAGCATGTAGAAGGTTGAGTTCCAACGTGTTGCCACCTCCTGGATGAGTGCTTTCACTGGCATTCCACGTTGAAGTAGCAGTCTCCGCAGATGCTTCCGGGCCTTAAAAGAATGGCTGAAATGGTTGCACATTTTGCGGCAGGTGGCCATTACCTCGAACGCTGGACTCTCTTTATCACTCAAGAATTTTTGAACTACCAGGTTGATACAGTGCGCCAAACACGGCACTCTAACATGGTGACCCTGTGACATGGCCTTAACTACATTGGCGCCATTATCCGTGGAAACATAACCAATCTTGCGTTTTAGGGGGGATAGCATTGACAACACCTTTTTGTCAAACTCTTCCAAAAGGTTTTCTGCTGTGTGACTTTTCTCCAAGGCAAACATGGCTAGTGTTGCATGTTTCCGAGCAGCTTTGAAAACTTGGTCCGGGTCAACACCTGCGTTTAGCTTTGCTATAACACCTGAAAAAGAGACCCAGTGTGCAGTGATGCACATGTAATCATCGCCTGGGCCACTGGTCCACATGTCTGTTGTCAGATGTATTGTGTGAACAGCACTCTTCTGCAAAGCTGCCCCAATCGCCTGCAGCACATCTTCATGTAGTGCTGGAACCGCAACTCTGGCAAAATAGAACCGGCTCGGAACCTTCCATTTAGGGCAGAGCGTTGCAACTAATTCAAGAAAACCTACCGCTTCTACAAAAGAAAAAGGTAGAAGGTCCACAGCTAGCATTTTAGCCAGCTTAGTGTTATACAGACGCGTCAGTGGGTGGTTGCGTTCATATGGCACGTCTGAAGTAAGCATTGTTCTAATGTTGGCCTGGACCAAGCATTTACGGGCTGATAATGACTTCGTTGACCCAATTTTGCTCGCTGGTGAACTTTTGTGCGTTGGTGTCTCACTCGCTCCAACACTCTTAGTGTGCCTCACATTGGGTGTGCTGCTGAGAGGGGTACTGGGTGTAAGGGAAGTGTTTGACACGTCTTCTTCCTGCTCGTCAACATCAGATGAAACATCAACGTTTCCTTGATTTTGGCCTTTCTTGATCGCAGCTAGGTGCGCAAACCATTGGACACCGTGCTTTCTGTCAAGATGACCACTCTGGCCGCCGGTACCATAGTTGCTACCTGGCTTACCACGACTAACTGCAAGCTTACAAAGGGTACAAATGGCAAACCTTGGATTTTTGGGACAAACAGTAAAGAAGTCCCAAACTGGGGACTTGAAGTGTCTGTGGGACCTGGAGGAGGCGGCAATACTGGTGGTGGTGGTGGTCATGAAGCTAATGCCAGATGAAGTGGAGGATCTGGATTGGCCAACTTTTGTACGTTTTCCACTTTCACCGCCACTAATTAAGGTCGAGGTTGACGCAGGTCTCTTCTTGCCAGAAAGAAATATGGAAGCGGGACGAGTTGGTGTACTACTTAACTCCAATGATTGTGGTGTTTCCACTGCCTCCTCATCGACAACATCATCATCATCATCATCACGCGCAGCAGCTCTTCGGGCTAGGGTCAAAATGTCTGTTTGCTGCATGCCCGCTGGGGCTGCAGTGACCTTTATGATGACTGGGTCGTCGTTGGCAGAGTCTTCATCAGCAGCAGTATCCGCCACTTCTTGTTGAGCCTCATCACACTCCATAAGTCTGAGACTTTGGACGAGCTTCCTTTTACGCTTAAGTACCTTTGTTGGATCATGGTGTGCCTCACTCTCAGACGGCTGTGGTGCTGGTTCCCAAGTTTGATCCGTATCATCAGAAGGAGGTGTGCTTGAAGAGGATGTAGACACCATCCTTGATCTCTTCCTTGCTAGGGTTGTGGAAGACAATGAAGGATCATCAGGAGGAGTGGCTTCCTCAAATGATACCTCGCCTTGATTGTCGATTTCCTGATGTGCCCCTACTTCGGGAGGAACAACTATTGTGGGCACTTGTTGTGACCCTCCATGCACCTCTGCATGCGCATCTCCTTGCGCTGCCTCTCCTTCCACATGTACTTGGGCTTGTACTTGCACATGTGATTGTTGTTGCCGCTGTGGTTGTTCAACACTCGTCAGATGAGCTACAACAACCTGTGTTGATTGAGGGACATTGCTGCTGCTTTCTTGCGATGAGCCAACATCACTGGTCGATGGTGATTGAAGAAGTATACTGGCTGCCTCTGCAGCACTCAAGGGCTTGGACTTAAGTTGGCGTGGTGGTGGTGGTGGCACTGAGCCCAATGGAGCGGGGGTGCTGCTGCCAGCTTGGTCCCCAGCAGATCCCGCTGCAGCTGCTGCAGGCATACTTTTTTTTTTACTCACAAAAAAAGGGGCGGGCGGCACACCAGTGTCCTTGGTAACTTGCTTCTTCTGCTCCTTACTGGCACCTTTCTTGCTAGAGGAGCTACGGGTTACTTTTTTTGGGGCCATCTTCTTCAGAGCAGGTCAGCAGGCAGCAGTTGCACGAGTTGCAGAGGGTTCTGTGTCCAGACGTGACGTCGCGTGACGTTATGCTGCACACACCGCTGCAGGACTTCTTCCTGGCACTGGTGGTTCTATTGAGTCTTCTTGTGCACCTAAAAGCAATGGAAGACAGAGGAACATCAGTTCAGTTATACACCCCAAAAAATCGACAAAACACAGAAAAATGAGCACAATCCCATGCCATCCATGATGTTTACATTGAAGACACCCCACAGAAAGACTAGGGACATGCAAGTATGCAACACTCACTACCCCTGGGCATAAGGGATGAAAAGTAGGCAAAATAAGTACAGGCCTCAGACACTGCCTCTCCTCAAAATGGCCCCCTTACACCCCAAGCACATGTTGCTGCCTGTACCAGCCAGCACTCAAGATGGCCACCACCACCACCCACATGGCCAGTCCACATCAACAGTACACCCCCAAAAAACAGAAAAACAGCCAGAAATCACCACAATCCAATGCCATCCATGATGTTTACATCAAAGAGAGTGAGACAACACCACAGGCACACTCAGTCCATGCACCACCACCACCCCTGGGCAAGCAAAAGGCCACACCAGCAGCCCCCCAAAAACGACAAAAAACAATAAAATAAGCACAATCCCAGCCCATCCATGGCCTCAATTATGTTTAAATTCAAGAAGACACCCCACAGAAAGACTAGGCCCATGCAACACTCACCACCCCTGGGCAAAGGGCCACACCAGCAGGCCCAAAAAAACGACAAAAAACAATAAAATCTGCACAATCCCAGCCCATCCATGGCCTCAATGGTGTTTAAATTCAAGAAGACACCCCACAGAAAGACTAGGCCCATGCAACACTCACCACCCCTGGGCAAAGGGCCACACCAGCAGGCCCAAAAAAACGACAAAAAACAATAAAATCTGCACAATCCCAGCCCATCCATGGCCTCAATGGTGTTTAAATTCAAGAAGACACCCCACAGAAAGACTAGGCCCATGCAACACTCACCACCCCTGGGCAAAGGGCCACACCAGCAGGCCCAAAAAAACGACAAAAAACAATAAAATCTGCACAATCCCAGCCCATCCATGGCCTCAATGGTGTTTAAATTCAAGAAGACACCCCACAGAAAGACTAGGCCCATGCAACACTCACCACCCCTGGGCAAAGGGCCACACCAGCAGGCCCAAAAAAACGACAAAAAACAATAAAATCTGCACATTCCCAGTCCATCCATGACCTCAATGGTGTTTAAATTCAAGAAGACACCCCTCAGAAACACTAGGCCCATGCAACACTCACTACCCCTGGGCATAAGGGATGAAAAGTAGGCAAAATAAGTGCAGGCCTCAGACACTGCCTCTCCTCAAAATGGCCCCCTTACACCCCAAGCACATGTTGCCTGTACCAGCCAGCACTCAAGATGGCCACCACCACCACCCACATGGCCAGTCCACATCAACAGTACACCCCCAAAAAACAGAAAAACTGCCAGAAATCACCACAATCCAATGCCATCCATGATGTTTACATCAAAAAGAGTGAGACAACACCACAGGCACACTCAGTCCATGCACCACCACCACCCCTGGGCAAGCAAAAGGCCACACCAGCAGCCCCCCAAAAACGACAAAAAACAATAAAATAAGCACAATCCCAGCCCATCCATGGCCTCAATTATGTTTAAATTCAAGAAGACACCCCACAGAAAGACTAGGCCCATGCAACACTCACCACCCCTGGGCAAAGGGCCACACCAGCAGGCCCAAAAAAACGACAAAAAACAATAAAATCTGCACAATCCCAGCCCATCCATGGCCTCAATGGTGTTTAAATTCAAGAAGACACCCCACAGAAAGACTAGGCCCATGCAACACTCACCACCCCTGGGCAAAGGGCCACACCAGCAGGCCCAAAAAAACGACAAAAACAATAAAATCTGCACAATCCCAGCCCATCCATGGCCTCAATGGTGTTTAAATTCAAGAAGACACCCCACAGAAAGACTAGGCCCATGCAACACTCACCACCCCTGGGCAAAGGGCCACACCAGCAGGCCCAAAAAAACGACAAAAAACAATAAAATCTGCACAATCCCAGCCCATCCATGGCCTCAATGGTGTTTAAATTCAAGAAGACACCCCACAGAAAGACTAGGCCCATGCAACACTCACCACCCCTGGGCAAAGGGCCACACCAGCAGGCCCAAAAAAACGACAAAAAACAATAAAATCTGCACAATCCCAGCCCATCCATGGCCTCAATGGTGTTTAAATTCAAGAAGACACCCCTCAGAAACACTAGGCCCATGCAACACTCACTACCCCTGGGCATAAGGGATGAAAAGTAGGCAAAATAAGTGCAGGCCTCAGACACTGCCTCTCCTCAAAATGGCCCCCTTACACCCCAAGCACATGTTGCCTGTACCAGCCAGCACTCAAGATGGCCACCACCACCACCCACATGGCCAGTCCACATCAACAGTACACCCCCAAAAAACAGAAAAACAGCCAGAAATCACCACAATCCAATGCCATCCATGATGTTTACATCAAAGAGAGTGAGACAACACCACAGGCACACTCAGTCCATGCACCACCACCACCCCTGGACAAGCAAAAGGCCACACCAGCAGCCCCCCAAAAACGACAAAAAACAATAAAATAAGCACAATCCCAGCCCATCCATGGCCTCAATTATGTTTAAATTCAAGAAGACACCCCACAGAAAGACTAGGCCCATGCAACACTCACCACCCCTGGGCAAAGGGCCACACCAGCAGGCCCAAAAAAACGACAAAAAACAATAAAATCTGCACAATCCCAGCCCATCCATGGCCTCAATGGTGTTTAAATTCAAGAAGACACCCCACAGAAAGACTAGGCCCATGCAACACTCACCACCCCTGGGCAAAGGGCCACACCAGCAGGCCCAAAAAAACGACAAAAAACAATAAAATCTGCACAATCCCAGCCCATCCATGGCCTCAATGGTGTTTAAATTCAAGAAGACACCCCTCAGAAACACTAGGCCCATGCAACACTCACTACCCCTGGGCATAAGGGATGAAAAGTAGGCAAAATAAGTGCAGGCCTCAGACACTGCCTCTCCTCAAAATGGCCCCCTTACACCCCAAGCACATGTTGCCTGTACCAGCCAGCACTCAAGATGGCCACCACCACCACCCACATGGCCAGACCACATCAACAGTACACCCCCAAAAAACAGAAAAACAGCCAGAAATCACCACAATCCAATGCCATCCATGATGTTTACATCAAAGAGAGTGAGACAACACCACAGGCACACTCAGTCCATGCACCACCACCACCCCTGGGCAAGCAAAAGGCCACACCAGCAGCCCCCCAAAAACGACAAAAAACAATAAAATAAGCACAATCCCAGCCCATCCATGGCCTCAATTATGTTTAAATTCAAGAAGACACCCCACAGAAAGACTAGGCCCATGCAACACTCACCACCCCTGGGCAAAGGGCCACACCAGCAGGCCCAAAAAAACGACAAAAAACAATAAAATCTGCACAATCCCAGCCCATCCATGGCCTCAATGGTGTTTAAATTCAACAAAACAGTTGTATCATGCACCCATAACCAACCCTGGTCCTACTGGATACTGTGGCTACCCACAATATAATTTATTTAATTTTCTGAAAAAGTTCCAAAATTGTACTTGCAGCAACTGTAATGCCCCAAACAAACTTACTTGTGAAAGTTGATTTCTAATCCAAAAGTGATCCAAAGACAGTCAAAAAGGCCTCAAATCCAAATATCCAGCAGCACCCACAAAAAGTAATCCTTCCAGCTCCAGATCCAAATGAAAGTGACCAGGAGATGGACAAAGCACTGGGAGGAGCCTGCTGGACAGGAACAGGAAGTTGGAGACTGTGGGGCACTTCCTTCCTCCCCCCCCCCCCAAAATGGACTCCTTGCAAAAAAAAAGGCCATGCAAATGTCAACCTGAGGAGTGATTCTGATAAAAATCATAATTTTCTGAAGGTTTATCCTGTTTGCTGGTGATTTTCTTGTGCGAAATTGCAAAATCTCTATTTCGCAAGTGCGAGATTGTTCCTTTCCGCCGCAACTACATGTTCGCAATTGCGAACTCTCGCGAGGTGTGCTGTGCAAGGTGGCAAGCCGCGAGTACGTATTCGCGGGCGACAAACTCCCGCGGGAACACGCAGCAAGATCTAAAATGGCGCGTCACTCGCAAAGAAAAACAACTCGGCAAACGCTAAAATGACGGAAAGTGAACGCCGTGCACCACGCCGCGCGCCGCAACCAAGCAAAAAATCCGCCGCGAGCGGATTCACGGATTTTCGACAAATTCGCGAGCGTTCGCGGATTGCGGATTTGCCGAAAATCCGAAAAATCCGCGAGCGGAGCGGATTTTACGCCCATGCTTAATTCATTGCGATAGACTTTTGTGTTATAGGGAACAGTCTATTGATCTGATGAAACCCAGGAAGCAGGAGCATCGCTGTCCTCGACATTAGTTTTTTTTTTTTTCATTCTTTTGTTCCTGTTTGATACTTTTTGGGTTCCTGTTCAATTTTTTTGGTTTAAAAAAAAAAACTTGTTGACAAAACACAAAAAAAATTGAAAAGTAAAAACAGAAAAAAAACTGTTCTTTTTAGAACTACCTTCACTGGTCAAAGAAAGAACTATGTTTCTATGTTAGTGTGTATAAGTTTGTCAGAATGAATGTGTAGTTCATAAATTAATGAATGAATATATTACTAGTGTACGGAGAATGTGAAAGTGCAGAACTATAAGGAAGTGCTACAGTAAAAATCTATAAGTTGTTTACCTATAGTATACCGTAGTATGTCCGAAGCACTTGAATGTAACATATGTACATAAATATGTTACAAGTCTATACTTCAATTTGCGCTGCTGGTGAAACTGCCTGGGTGAATTTGTATGTGTTAGGGGCGGATTTACAATCCCCTTGGGCCGCTTTTACACAGCGGTGGTGCAAAAGATGTGCCATCGTGTGTTGTATTAAGAATGTGATGAATCTGGAGGGAGTATTACATTGTAAAGCCCTGCGCCAGAAGGAGGCTTTCCTGTGCAGGAGGAGGTGCAGCAACGTCTCGTGAAAGTGAAATGTATAATATTTCATTCAGTCACTTTTGAGCCTATGTTGTGTCAAAACCTTGCATATACTTGAAGCAGGTGTAAGGATTGATACAGTATTGTGAGCATACAGCCCCAAGAGCATTGCTGGAGTTGTGTTATGCTTGCAACCAAAGTCAAGCAATAATTAATCCAAAAAATGTTTTGCAATTTAGTTTTGTTAGTATTTTATAATAAGAATATAAAATATAATCTAAAAAATAAAATCAATATTAATTTTTATATTACAAATATAAGAAATGAGTATAAAAAGAAAGACATAATAATTAATACATTTATAAATTATTATTTACTAAACCTTTGAAATTCACTTAAAAAACCATAGGTTTCAGGCACGTTATTGTTAGTAATTAGCATTTAAAAAACCTTAGAAATTCACTGAAAAAACCATAGGTTTCAGCCATGTTATAGTTAGGAATTAGCATTTAAAAAACCTTAGAAATGCACTGAAAAAACCATAGGTTTCACCCATGTTATAGTTAGCTGGACATTTCTCTCATACAAACCATTGAAATTACTCCGTTATAGTTAGTTCAGCTAACTATAACTCGCGCGCCCGCAATGCACTACTGATGATGTCACATATTACATCACTCCTGACATGGTCAGTGACATCACTCATGACATCACTGATGATATCTCAAATGACATCACTGATGACATCATCGTTGTGAAAGAGTGACAGACCTCCTCTCAGCGTAATATAACACTTGACATTCAAAAATAGAAACAAAAATTTACAAAAAATGGAGATACCAATACCAGTTACAACAACCTATTCAGTAAATCCGAAATCTACATACATATCCACTCATTCACCTTCAGTTCTATATAGTCACTCATACATGTAGTCACTCTTCATATGTTCTCATACACCTATACATCCTGTTACACACCGACACTCATCGGTAGAGTTACTCACACACATACTCACACATGCAAATAAACTTTCAAACATCCGTTTGGTTGCATATATAGCTATACATACACCACTATACTTATTTGTACAGAAATATACACATACTTACTCTCTTAAGAAATCACTTATAGAAACGCATAGTTAGTTATACAGGAACTGTTCTAATCTCTCAATCTCATATATACTTAGTTATATACACCAATACTCACTTATAGTAGTTTAAAACATATGTACTTAGTCATAAAGACAGTATTAAGACAGTCATTCACTCACTAACACACCTATACACACACTCATCCACCCATACAGTCCTGCACACATGCTATCTTCAACACACATATAAACAGTGAGTTTCTCATTCATGCATCTATGCCGTAAGTAATATCCCCCACCGAAACATATAGACACTGAGACACTTATACTGATAATCCAAAAAACAACTAATAACCTATATATGTATCTAACTCCACGCTGCAGCTTCCTTCCTCTAGCGACTGCGGCGGCCGAGACTTCAAAACTGGAAAACCGGTTCAAGTTGCACAAAGTGGCAAATGTATTCTATATTGGTAAAAATGCATATGTGAACATGAATACAAATAAGTTTAAAAATAATGACTAATGTGTTTCAGCAGAATGCCTTTCACTGGACCTAATTTGCATTCATGGTGGCTTTTTTTATCTACCTAGTTGTCGAGCTTGTGTCAATCCTTGCACTCAACACTTCATCAACCACTTGAGCTTAAACATGCCTCCCACCATGGAGTTTTCTGATGTCCATTTCCCAACCCTTTCCTTACAATGCATGTCAGTCTCATAGAAGCTAGAACGCTAACCATGTTTTTAACTACGGCGTTTTCAGTGTCCATTTTCCAATTCCCCCTTCACAATTATTTCAGCAACAACTCCATTAGAACAATAAGGCACTCATCTAACTATTACATTTTATAATACAATTGTATCCTTGGTAGCCTTACATTTCTATGGACATGCAAAGAGACACTTAGTAGGTACTGTGGTTTTATCCTGTGCTAAGTATTCATATATGTTTGGAAAGCCTGTCGGTTTAATCCCAGCTCAACAACCCTGAACTGTATAGATTGAGGACAGGTCATGTACTTTGATGACCTATTTGCTATTTTCTCTCCTTTACCCCTCCCCCTCCCCCTCTTCCCCCCTTCTCTTTCCCTTGGTTGATATTCAAACATTTTATTATGACTATTACACTCATATTTATTACCTGGTGACTCTAGATACTGTTCTGGCCCTTAGTGAGTTATTTTGTCACCTTGGGGCAATGTTTGGACGTTTTGCATCTCAATACATTCCAGTATGCATTTTATACAGAACGGCAAATACCATGATATTTTTCTTTATTATTTGTTTATTATGCGTGTACCATCCTTCCTGAACACTGAGGTTTTCTTTTTGTCAGTTGGTTATTTTCCACGATAACACTCGGGACTCGGTTTTAACCACTCTATCATGGCGGCCTTTTGTTCCTCTTGCTGCTATTCGAGCAATTCCCTGTGCTGTCCTTACGCGACCTACATCACGTGACCGGGTTCCGGTCTTATTACCCTGTTATGACGCTTATGTAGTTTATATCATAACTGTTTAGTTTAGTAGTTTTTCTAACACCTTTTTGGACTTTTCGGGGTAATTTCGGACACTAATGGGCACTCTCCTTTAATGGCTATCGGGACTTGGCTCGAGCAATTCAAAAATGGCGGCCACATTTTCCGTTGGTTGCCGTTCTAGCAGCCTCATGTACTGCTTACACGTGACCGTCAGGTAAGCCTCGGTTCACCTCATCACGTGACCGGGTGCTCGGTTCTTAAAAACCTCGAATTGTAATCGCCATGGTGGTCCGGTTGTCATCTTTATGTGAGGTAAGCTCAGCGGGTGGTTCACTACTCCTGGACCCACTCGGTTTTAGGGTTAATGGGTCTTTTTATTTTGGTTAGGACACTTTTAATATCTGGGTCGGGGTTATCACCATGATATGAAGTAAGCTCAGTGGGTGTCTTTGTACCTGTGGACCCACTTGGTTTTCGGGATAGTTTGTCTTTCCGACTTGACTAGGACACTTTCAATTTCTGGGTCGGGGTTTCTGCTTGTTTACTTAAATGCAATTAGGAAGGAAGGGAAGGAGGCTCTCCTCCGTCTCTCCCGGTTTAAATTACCCCATCATATTTATTTAGGATTAGACATTAATCCTGTGGATTACCTTTCGGGGGTGTTGTTTGTGTTTCCCTGTCAATACTATTCTGACCAATAGTGTGAGGCATTGCCCTGTAGAATTGCCCCTACTTTTTTTGTAATTCCACTTGGGCTGCTTACAAACTGATATGTTGTCTCTGGCATACATCTCCCTTAGTCAACTGACGTCTATAGTACAGTGACCTACATGGGTAGTTTATGAAATTCTCCAATGGAACTCTCAGATCATCATTTTCTTTTTTCAAACTCAATACACCCTGCAGCTTATCAAGGACTGCTTACCATCATGACGGCACTCACATTGGCCCACATGAATATATAATACATTTAAGTTATAATACATGCCCGAATTTTCTCAATTGACTCTTAATTAACTAATTTGTTTAATAGATTTAAGTATGGATCTTTTCAAGAGTCAGTGATCCGTATTACTTTTGGGTCCTTGAGTTTCTACTTTTATAACTTCACAATGATGTGCTGTTGTACTTGGCTTTATAAACTGTAATGTCTGGCGAGATTGTTTCTCTAGTGATTATAATGTGGGCTGTGGGCATACGTTATATGTTACTGTGCTTAGTTGCATCGCTCTTCAGTCCAGTCGTGCTTCTCTGTGCTGACTCATGGACCTTCAGTACGTCTTCTTACTTTTCAGGTGACCTTTACAGGTTTCTGCATACTATTGACTTGACTTTAGCGATTCACGGCCCCTCTGATGTGTTTGGACACATACGTGGAATAATTAGTCATTTCTACAATTTTCTCTGCTGAGGTTTTGTACTTTGTTTCCTATACCGTGTCTCTTTCATCTATTACTGAATAGTCCCTGATATTTGCACATGAGTTAGTATGGTACGAATATTGAATATATATTTTTCACTGTCTTTAAATTCAAAGAGTACTATTTCTGTCCAACTGGATTTCGCTTGAGCCATATACCTACGCACAACGCCTGTCAAGCTACACTGTAATGGACGGTGCCATTGCTATCTGATCTTAAGACCTATACAAGTTTTAGTTCGCTTGATCCTGGTGAGACACTTTTTTGGTAACTCGCTGCAGTGCTCTGTGTCCCTTTCCCCATTCAAAATAGCTTTTTGATAATTGGTGGTAAGGTTTCTCGTGATACTAGTTTTCTTTTTCTTCCTTCTGGTTTTCTCCCTCCACCCCGCCCATCTGCCCCCACCCCCTTTACTATTTCCTTTCCCTATCTTTTCTTTTTGGATTGTGGCCCATTTTTTAAATGGTTGATCTATGTGGTCATGTTATTTAATTGTAGGGTATCATTTCATATGACTGTTTTAGCTTTACTTTAGAATATGTATGTGACCGTTTGTTGTTCATCTTAAGTGCCATCTCCCCTTATAGTTGTTGTGCTAACTGTTTTTTAATGTTGGATTTTATGTCTTGTATTTTACATGTTTGTATGTATTATTAATGTATGTATATGTTTCACATTGGTTTCAGCCCTGACGAAGCTCCCAAAGTTGGGGAGCGAAACGTGTTGGCTGTCTTGTGCACCTTGAAAAAAGAAAAAACTAATAAAAAGAAAAATATTTTTTTACATTATTCTTCGCCTCTGCAAATTACTTTGAATATGGTGCTGCCTCCACGTGTCTTTAAACACTTCAGCAACCATTCGAGCTTAAACATGCCTCCCATCATGGAGTTTTCTGATGTCCATTTTCCAACCCTTTCTTTACAATGCATGTCAGTCTCATAGCGGCTAGAACGCTAACCATGTTTTTAACTACGGCGTTTTCAGTGTCCATTTTCCAATCCCCCCTTCACAATTATTACAGCAACAACTCCATTAGAACAATAAGGCACTCATCTTACTATTACATTTTATAATACAATTGTATCCTTGGTAGCCTTACATTTCTCTGGACATGCAAAGAGACAATTAGTAGGTATTTTTAAAATGTAATTCATAATATTGTTTCAATTGAAATTTAAATGGTCAGGACGGACCTTTCATTTTTAGACATCTTTAACTTAAGGTGCGTTGTGCTAGATCATTCAGTTGTACTGTTGGCAACACAATGGTCATTACTCATTGATAACCAAGGTATGGCGGAGGATTTTTGGACAGAATGAGCGGAGAATTGGCAATTACACATGTATTGTGTATGCACATGCATTCATCATAGAGTATGAGAGTAGGGAAAATCTCTTATTGATTCCATTTTCTTTTTATTGCACTAGTCCCTAGATGAAGTGCACTGTGCTTTTTTTGGGAAGTGAAGGTGTATTGCCCCACTCTACTAGGAATAAGAATAGAGGACAGTCCTAGGCTAATATTTCCTTGATCCACAAGTGCATTTTGCTACCCAGTAGAATAAAGTTGTTATCTACTCGTGTTATCTCATATTATAAAAAAAAAAAATTGACTTGAGCATAAAATGTCTTGTGGGTACTGTAAAACTGTCCTGCCTCGAAACATTTCCTCTTGTGATTTTTGTACAATGAGGTATGTGGTCACCTGCTACAGTTTGCATGAAGAGAACCAGCGAAATATATTATGCCTAATTAGGATGACATTGCACTACTACACGGGAAAAAAACGAATATTTGCCATCCCTTTAGATCTGACTCCTTTTGTGCATTTTTTTCTAAAGAGGTACAAAACCAAAGAACCACCTGTGAACAATTTACTCTGCAGAAAAGGCATGGTTAATAAGCCTTGATCCCAAAATCACTATATATTATGTCACTAAGACTTGTTTAAAAAAACCGGAATCAAGCCCGTTATCATGGTATGACCTTTGCAAGTAAAAGCACGGAACTTCAAGATAAAATAGATTTGTAATAGCACCTATTCCGAGGCAGCCTACGATATCATAAAACCGCAGAGACTTTGTTCTCTAAATGCAACCAGCACGCGGTTAGGTCGATAATGGCCTCGTCTCCCTCTGCACAATGAGAACAATTTAGACAAAACAAATCTCCTCTCAGCACCTTCATTATCTTCCTTTTCATCACAGCTGATCCGCTTCGTTATCTACTCTGTATTGTATGAAATATTAAGGTCATAGGAAATTATTAGTTTCTTGCACTGGTGCCAACTGGCCAGAAAATGTGGTTCGTGCGTATGCAGTGCCGAGGTGAGTGCCAAGGTGAGGGAACATTCGCTCTCCAGAAGGGCTCTTATGCAGTCCAGCCCCTCCCGGCTCCGCCTCAGGCGCCACTGTGTGGGTTGTTGACCTGGTAACACAGTTTTTACAGGGGTCACCGCGTCGCGCCCCCTCGGATTCCCTTGGAACTTACAAGAAAATGTTAAAATGCGCACATGGTGGCTCCACCTGTTTGCTGAAGCACCCAAGAGCCCTCGAGACACTTGATACCTGGCAGGCTTCTCCATGCTGACAGTCAAAGCACAGGCGTGGGGGGGGGGGGGGGGGGGGAGGTGGAGGGGGTGGAGGGGGGGACATGAATTATTAAATATAGATCGTGAACTTTGCAAACATGCCAGCAAACCTGACTTCGTGTTACTGTGGTAGAAATGCACGGAGGCAGCGGTGCAGTGAGAAAGAACTGGGCAGCAACTGCATAAAAATGCCAGCACCCATGGCACAGCAGAGGCGAATTAACATTTCATGGCCGACGGAAAAACATACATTTCAGCCTTACATAGCTGAGCCAGTGACCTCTTGCGCTATTTGTAGCTTAAATGTTATTGACTGCTAGCTCTTGAGTCGCCACACCAGCAACGGAGCAAGGACTTTTAGTGTTTGACGTAAAATGATATTTTGGCTTCGGTAGCACGCAGCATAAGCAGATACCAGGGCAATTGTGATGCCTTTTGCTGTTACTTTGCTCCACCACTAAGAGGTGCCATAAGACTGTTGCTTTACCTTTCCTTACAGTCGCAGCCTGTGGGCGTACTTTGGTAGCATTGGTTAGTAATTCATATCTGAAGAAGTGCAATGAGAGAACATTTTTATGGTGCGAACTGGCCAAACTATATATTTTTAACTTAGTTCAAAATGGAATCTTTAACGAGCGGGTTCCCACTGTACGCCTGAAAAGTAAATACTTTATTTATGTCCAACCGAGACGGAGCTTAACTGTCAATTGGTTGGTGACCGGGCTGTAGGATGTCAAACAGATCTATGGTTTTTCTGGACCTCAATATCTATCATGAGGATGGCTTTCTCAAGACAGAAACCCATTTCAAACCGACGGCCAGGAACTGCCTCCTCAGGTTCGACAGTTTCCATCCGCGTCACCTGAGGGAGAACCTACCTTATGGGCAGTTCCTCCGCCTGCGTCGGAATTGTAGCGACCTGGCAAAATATAAATGTCAAGCAAAAGACCTTTGCACCAAGCTTAAAGAAAGGAAGTACCCAACCCCTGTTATTCAGAAGGCTATGAAAAGAGCCAGAAATAACAATCGTGAGTCCCTTCTTGAAGACAAACCTACATCCGACAACCAGATGAATAGAACGGTCTGTGTAACCACCTACAGCCCGGTCACCAACCAATTGACAAAACTGGTTAATAGACATTGGCGCACACTCACATGTGGCACATTATCTCTGGAAAAACCGATGTTCGCCCATAGACGAGGCAGGAACCTGAAGGACATCTTAGTCCACACAAGGCCGAAATCACCAAAGGCAGAGCAGACTAGACTAAAAGGGGTAAAGGGCCACCATCAATGTGGCAACTGCAACTGCTGTCACCTGACTAAGAAGAGCCAGACCCTCTCCTTCGCCAATGGGACAAGCTGGGAACAACGAGTGTTCACGAATTGCAATAGTAGAAACGTGGTCTATCTGATCACCTGTCCCTGCGGCAAAGAGTACGTGGGCATGACCACCAGACAAGTTAAAGTCAGGATAAATGAGCATAAGAGCAACATTAGATGCAAAAAGGTAACCACAAAAATGTCAGCACATTTCCTGGAACATCAGCACTGTGTCAACGATGTACATTGGACAGTAATTGAACAACTTCCCTCAGACGTTGGTCTGTTGGAAAAGGAGCAACGTTGGGTGTTCCGGCTGGGCACCGACGTCACAGGGCTCAATGACTCCGTTCCATGGAGCCAATTACGTTAGCTTCCAAACACTGATTAATGATATGATGAGTGACATAATACTGTACCCCTTTTCTGTTAAACCAGCATCTTCGGGGTTATTATGTCATAGGGAGTGCCCGTGCCATTTTGTTTACATTTCTGACCCTTATAGTACTCGCTCAACCCTAGCGGTACACACACAACCCCCCCCCCCCCCACCATGGAGGGAGGTGTTTAGGGCCATTTGACAATCTCCATTGTATGTATTTAAAAACACCTCATTACATTGTATACCTGGCCATTTGATCTGCACTTGGCTTCTCTGTCCCCCCAAAAGCGTATGATTGAGGGAGCCAGCGATTTTGTACTTTTTGGGGTTAATTGCGATTACTTGGTATGCTTTAACTCCGCTATTGAATCCATTCGCGCATGCGCGGCGCGTCACTGACCGCCAGTCTCCATAACAGGGTCTGCGCATGCGCTGTAAGCGCGCCACTACCACTACACCGGCCCTGCCCTGCGCATGCGCATTGGGCTTTTGTTTACCTTTGAGCCAGCGCGTCCAAGCTCTGCGCAGCTCCGGGACTCCTCTATACAGAAACGATGCATTTACCCGTATATGGGCCTTTTCCGCTTACAATTATCCAATTCTCCCTCACCAATTAACCTCACCTGAGGGTATAAAATGCGAACCTCCGCCTTCACAGCTCACTTCCAGCGGAGCAGCGTTGAGGGGAAGGCAGGCATTCGGTCCTTGCAGTCATCGTGAGTAAAAGCCGGTTGAGACTGAGGGTGTATTTTCACTCACTAGTAACCTGGCTTTTTTAATCTCTATTTTTTCTCCTCCCTGAATACCGCTATTTACTATCTTATAGGTTGCTGACTGGGCAATGAGGAGTGATACCCCCAATACCACGCTAAGGCTCATGGGGCCATCCGCATTTTGAACTTAAGTAAGCTTGTACCACTACAAAATACCATCTTTACATTCCCATGTATACCAGGGAGATTGCGTATATGTGTGTATGATTGTGTCTTGAATTGTATGTCCACATTAAATGTCTTTCTCTCGCAAGGTACCAGATCCACAGTGGAATTCTGCATACTTACCATTGTTATAAAAGGAACCCCCCCTTTTTTTCTTTTTTCTTGTTTCCTGGACATCCGACTAGCAAGTCTACTATGTTCCTGGACATCCGACTAGTTTATTTACTTTGTCTTTCCTTTTCAGATATTTTCAAACGCCAATTGGGCGCAACGAGCATACCATCATTTAAAACATTGATAGGTACATTACACATTGTTTTTATTAAAAAAAAATTTGAGCACTCTCACATTCCATGTGAGTAAGGTGGGGATCATAGTGCATATCCTCGTCCTGAAGAAGGAGTCTTGTACTCCGAAACATGTTGACACTGTTGTTGGTTGATATACCCTAGCACGTACATTTCCAACCAGTCTTTGCACTTTTTACTAATACCAGCCAGGGACTGAATAAAATTTTCTCTTTTCCTTAGTGCCAGGTATTCTTTTAAATCACTTTTTCACCTCACCTCACTCACATCACGTAAATACACTCCCTCACATAGTTCACTGCAAAGTGCTCCTGCGTAGTCGTTCTGTCGTAGCACGCCGCATCCCGTAGAGGGGTGCGAAGGCCCCGATGATGAAGCATGACACCAAGGGGCCTGTTGGTGTGTGAGGGGCATTTAAAAAACACGGTGTGCTCCCCATCCTATAGGGACCACTGAACTACCACTCTGTGGATTCTATTTTGTTTATCCCAAAAGGAGACATATTTACCAAAGATCAGCACTTCTGTTTTATTGGAGTTAGGCTAAAGACAGTGGGTACTCATCCATTTCAATGTGGCTCTCATACAGTTGTAAAATGCTCAGCTCCTTCTTCTATGCAGTTGGTGATAGATACCACTATCTGGGTATCATCGGCATAGGATATAGTGAAGAAACTGAACGTTCTTATCATTTTGGCTAAAGGAGCCATGCACATATTAAATAACATGGGACTTAATGATCACCCCAGTGGCAAGCTAGACAGCAAGGTAAAGGATTTAGAAGAGAAATCTCCTAGGGCAACTGATTGTTCCCTTTTATCAATGAAGGAACAGAGAAGACTAAAAGCTGACCCTCCAATTCCAACTTCTGTCAAGTGTCTAATACTGCGGACAAGTCTACTGCAGCCTTCCCATCTTTATCTATTATGTCTCAAATATTCTCCATGGCTGCCACCAATGCCGATTCCATACTGTGGGATTTCTTAAACCCAAACTGGGCCTGGTCCAGGATCTCATTTTGATCCATGAATTCTGAGATTGAATTATTTAAATGTTTGTCTAAAATATTTGCTACAAAATCGAGACGCGATATTGGGCGGTAGTTCCTTTCTTCTTTGGGGTTTAAAGAGGTGTTTCTTAATAATGAAAGGATTGATGCCTGTTTTCATTTCTTAGGAAACTTTCCTGCCCTAATAACGGTATTCAACAGTGCAACAAAAAGTTTTGCAATACATCCCACAATCTCATGTAGCACACTAGGAGGACACAGATCTACTGTCCGTCCTGATTTGATGGTCAATATAAACTCCTCTACATGCTCAGGTGTCAGGAGTAGAAAATTGTGGAAAGTCAAACGATTTTCTTCCGAAGGATGTTCCTTGTCTGATGGACACCCTTTCCTCTTGATCACACTTAACTTATTATAGACATCCTCAACCTTTTTCTTAAAAAAGTTTGCCAAATCACCACCAAACTGTTTACTCTAATTGGACTAACAGAGGACAGGCGTGACAACATCTGAACCATTTGGAATAACTCTCTGGGAGAGTTAGCTGGCCAATCTGATCTTATCTAAGAATAACTTAATATTTTCTGCTTTTATCAGGGATTTCTATTCCTGAATAAATGCTTTGTGCTTGGCCCTCTCCACTAAGAAATAATTACTCCTCCAAACTTTTTCCTGTTTCTGGAACTTCTACTTGAAATCTTTTAACAGTTGTGATTATCAGGGAGCTGTGAGACAGTTTCAGTGGTTTTTCACCAATTTGATGGATGCCACCTGAAGAGCTGTCTCTACGAGAGGGATCATCAATATATTGACCGTGTAATCTCATTCAACTGCCAAACTCCAATGTCTCTTGTCTTAGCATTTTCATCATACTTAACATCAAGACCAGAAGCACACATTAAACCTATTGAGGGCTTCTGTTCTTCTCCTAACTCCTTCTATAATCAGCTTCTGTATAAGAGATAGTTAATTTGTATTGACTTCTAAGTGCCTTATTAAGAATTTGGCAGTGTGGAGGCACGACTTTCCACTACCGCACTGCCAAACTCATGTAGGAACCGCCCACCAGATCAGGAGTTTTCTCCTGTCTGGCAGGCGGTTCTTTGGCGTTCCCAGGGTTGTGCCCATAAAATAGGCACTGCAATGGGAACGTCAAAGGCAGTACCTGCACAGCATGGACTGCATCAGTTTTAGGAGCATATGTGGTGGAGCAATAATACCTTGCACTGGCTGCGTTCTTAAGCCCATTTTGCGTGACTCTAATACATGGGCAGATCAAAAGCTCTTCGATTTACACTCCAATCTCCAGTAGGTAAATCACAAACACGCTAGCCGGCATCAATTGTTCCTGTCGCAATAGAGAATTTCACTTCAAATATAGGATCATATTTGGTCTCTTCGTTGATTTCATGTGCAGTTTAATCTCAAACACATGTCAGTAAGGCACAAGTTAAGAGGCTTTAAAAAGACCCTCCTTTGCCTATAAAATATACTCTACTCTAATTCCCCTATATGGACCATAACAGGGTTAGATTAGACTAGAAGCAACAGTAACAACGAGTGCCACATAATTCAACCCTATGCAAATCGGGTTAGAGGGTGTAATTAGTATTCCAAAGAAAGACACCCCAGCGGTCCAAAGGCGGCGCAGGGTAGGAGGGAAGAAATGAGAGTCAAATTAGGCAAGTTACCACCCAACATACAGACCATCAATGGGCTGTTTTAACTCAAACCCAACAGAGAGGCCAGACAAATCATAAAACAAGTACGCTCCCTAGCGCTATTTATATAAAAAGACACTCGGACAGGCATGTATCTAAATTGCCGATATTGATTCACTTATAGAACACATCCAGTTCGGAAGTCAGTCTGAATGACTCGACAGGAAATCCACAGCGCACACTACCCCCCGGCAATAAAGGAGTATAAAGTATAACAAGGTAAGGGAAAAATAGAAAATTACTAAATAATTGGATAAGAATATCGGTGTATCAGATAGAATTACAACACCCTTATTGTATTTTAGGAACAGAACTCCCTATCAGACAATAGAAGCATACAGGAAAACATTTACCAAGACCGAGGGGAAATACTGAGTTAAAAGAAAATAATAGTCCCGCAAGCAGTGCACTTGGAAGGTAATTTACTGTTCACAAACAATAGGCAAATGATAATAGAATACAACATAGTTTGATAAATCATATGCCATCTCTTATTCCCTCTAGACCACTACAGCAGTGCTGTTCAGATGGATATATATCCGCTTTTCAATAGGAACATAATTACATCTACCCCTGATCACAAGAAGACCTCTATAAATCTGTGCAAAGGTCAGTACTGCACTGAAGCTAGGATCATTGTGGGCATGAATGGTGTATCTAATATAGTCGACCACTAAAATGTAACGGAGGCATGGATAGGCTTAAAGTTACCATCAGAAATCCAGTAGCAATCATGAGATAAGACATTAGAACCTCCTAGGATATACAAGAGATCATGTATTGATGTGACAATGTATTAATGAAATCTAATACAGTTTAGGGCAACAACCCAAGACAACCACAGGGTAAAATCCATGTGCATCTAATGTGAAATGCAAGATAGAAAGTGAATGAAGATATGGGTATTTTTAATCAATGTTGAAAGGTAAATTCCATCAACATGCAATAATGTGAAGGTGAAACATAGCCATAAACCTATATTGATCCCTATCTTTCTATATATACAGAAGGATACGAGAAACTGAAAACGGTGACCCCAATTGAACTGTTTTTGTCCTGAAGAAGGTGTTCCCGAATCCACAGCTTTTAAACACCGAAACGCGTCGACGCACTACTATATATAGAATCAAAGTGGAGCCTAGGAAACCCCAGATACACAGGAATTTTGGGCACTGGAGGTTCATATTAATTGTTAAAAGGCGATCGGATCTGGCTAAACTACTGTAATACCATCTGAGTTACTGAGTATAGGGGGTTTATTTAAAAAAAAACATGTATTGTGTTATGATATTTGATGACTAGATTACTGTTTATGTTTTTACTTTTGAAATTGTTTATACTTGACGAAGTACTGTGAATATTGTGTCCTAATGCTACCTAATGTACTGTATAATGTGTTTTTATTGTAAATGTTTTCAGGGATTTTTTCTGAAATTTTAAGATTAAATGTAAAGTGTGAAGAGGACAACTCCTCTGTTTTAAGAAAATAAAAGACTGTAAACGTTACATTTTAGTGTGGAAAACTATATTGAATGAGTACCTTAATCTAGGATGCTGAGTGAATGAGATGAAACTATAAGGCAGTAAAGTGAGTATAGTTGTTCAGTAGTACCTCCAGGGATATTCCCTTGTCTTTCATTGTCCATAGAACCCTGGGGCATATTATCAAGGGCGTTTATCTCCGCTTTTTTGGCTTTAAAAGCCAAGAAAGCGGAGATAAAATTATCTCCCTATTACCTAGCTGTCGCTAACACCAGTTAGCGACAGCTAGTAGGAGATAGCGACCATCTTGGGCTCCACTTTGCATGTCAGTGATATTTATCACTAATGACATGCAAAGTGGGCATGCCAAGATGTTAGCGACTGGAAACAGTCGCTAACATCCCTATCTCCTATTACCAACTTATGGAGATATTCGCGCTAAGCGCGAATATCTCCAAAAGCTAACACCTGCCGTCAGCAGTTCTTAGCCATGTTATCCAATGGGAGGTGGATAACATGGCTAAGAGCATTAGCTCGGTAATGCATGAATATCGCTGACTTTTCAGCGATATTCATGCATTGAGGCCGATTTTTATCACATTTGCGATAAACCTTGGTAATACCAAGGTTTATTTGCGATAAAAATCACCACAGCTCAGCGGTAAATTTTTGTCTCTAACCAAGCAATAACCAAGCAATAGCGATAATTATCGCTATTGCTTGGTAATATGCCCCCCTGTTCCGTGGAACACGTGGGGTCTTCTCTCTTTCCTTTACCTATAAAATCTGTACCTGTGGCTTCTCTGGACCTCTTATTGGAAAAAATTTGAGCTCTGCCTCATTTTATTGAGGACACTAATGCTAAATTGCAAACTCTCAGTGATAGATGGTCACTCATGGAGGAATGTTTGTCTTCAGCAGAGCAACAAATCACACATTTTAATGACACAGCTCTTAACACCTTAACTGCTTCGAACGTTCAGCGCCAGTGCTGAACATTCGAAGAAACGAGTGGGGCCGCGTCGCCGTTGGACGTGCGCAGCACCAGGGAGGTAGCTCGCGCGATGTCCAACGGCCGACAGAAGCACTAAACGGGTTAAAGTGAACTCTCTGCAGCTACAGCTCCTTTTTTTTACAGAGACAGGTCAAAGACCTTGAAAATTGTAATCAGAGGAATAACCTGTGCATTTATTCCCTTCCCGAAGGCACCGAAGACTCTATGGTAGAGATAGAAAGAGATAGAGTCACTATCTCTTTCTTTAAATCATTTTTAGCTCAGAATTTGCAGTTACCATAGAGTCTGCAACTTAAAATCCAGAGAGCTCATATATTGGGCTCCCCTCCTTCGACTGCTTCATCTCCTAAAAGACCTAGAGGTCTCATCTTGTACGTTTTGGAACATATGCATTTAATGCACGTTATATCTGCTGCTAATTGCCTTAAAGAAATTTCCTGATCTGGGCATGCTTTATATTGTTCTCAGGACTATTCCAAGGCCAAGGCAGACTGGAGTAAAGACTTTCTGAGTATGAGAACTGCCCTTCATTCCATAGGAGCTCGGTATGGACTTTTCCATCCCTGCTTTTTCAAAGTCACCACAATAATAAAACAACAACCTATGAAGACCCATCTTGTTTGAGGGGTTTTCTTACTTTATGCAAAGCACATGTCATGGATGTTGCTCCCTCAACCTCTACAAAGTGACTGCCTTTTGTTGTTGAGTTTGCTTATTACTTTTGCCATGTCAGGAGTATAGTATGTTACTCTTGTTGATGAGATTTATTGTTCTAGTATAAAAATTGAGGGTTTGTTTTTTCGATTTAACATTATATATTATTCTTGCCTACCCTATAGATGTTTTCTCTATGTTATGATTGTCTTTGTTACCCATTGCTTGTCATACCACCCCTCCCATGTCATGACACCCCCAGTGGATCGGACGCGATGTCTTCTTCATGTGGTCCCTCCCCTACCTTCATCAGGTTTTTGTTAGCTATGTTATCCTTTCTGGTTGTTTGTTTGCCCTTTCTTTGCTGTATTAGTGTCGGATTGTTTTTCTGTCTATGGGTTTTCTTTTCTTCTTTTCTTCTTTTCTTTTTCCTCCTTCTTTCTTTCTCAGTTTTTTTTCTTATTTTGGTTCTTTTACCTTGTCCTATTTCTTGTAGAATATTCCTTTTTCTTCGCCTTCTGTGTTTTTGCTGTATTCTTTTTCACTTAATGTATGATAATTTTCTTCAATCTGTTTTTCTGCAATGGTGTTAACAATGGTTTCCTAAAATGTCAGGGGTCTGAATTCTCCAATTAAAAGTGTTCTCACTCATCTATCAAAACTTAACGCTCACATATCTTTTTTTGCAGGAATCTCATCTCACGGATATAGAATCTATGAAATTGAGTAGGTAATGGGTGGGTGAAGTTTTCTTTTCGCCTGCAATGGGGAAAAACACGGAGTTGTTATATTGAGTCATAAATCTTTAAACATGCAGGTGGTTTCTTAGGAAAAAGATGAGAAGGGGAGATGTCTAATACTTAAAGTGTATTGTGATAAAATTCCAATTGCTCTTTTCAACATATATGGACATAATACACCTGATTGTCAATTTTTGGTCTCTAATTTCACAGAAGCTTTTACAGTATCCTGATGCCAATCTAGTTCTGGCTGGAGATTGCAACATACCTGTTGATCCTTTTCTAGACAGACACTTCTCATTTCACTATATTCCAAACAAGTCACAAAAAACTTTCATACAAGTTTTTCAAAGACGCAACTTTACTTATGCTTGGCGTTTATGCAATCCCACTTTAAGGGAGTACACATAATTTCCCCCAGTGCATTGTATACAATCTCGAATCGAATATGTTTTTTTTACACCACTTAATTCAATCCTTACATTCAGTGGATATTGGTTCCGTTTTGATCTCCAATCATGCCTCGGTATCCGTTCATTTAGACATCATGCCCAAATCTACTCCTCCTACAAGATGGAGATTTAATATTTCACTACTAATGGACTCCTCCTCCACCTCTTCTTTTACTGCTTTGCCCAAGATTTTTTTCTCTTTAATCAAAAGGAAGATGTTCCCTTTCATACTGTATGGGACGCATTCAAAGCCTCAGTTCAAGATTTTATAATTAATTTTGTTTCTAAATGAAGATGACTATCTCAATCACAGTCTAAACTAATTCTCAATGAAATTAAACTTTTAGAGCATTCTTACTATACGTCCCATTCTCAACAATCTCCAAATCAACTAATCAAAACCAAACTTCATTTTACTAAAGTATCTACTGATAACGCTGCCTCTTACCTCCTCAAATCCAGCACTAAGGATTATGGAGCCCAAAATAAATCTGGAAATTCGCTAGCTAATTATCTTAAAAATTATTAAACAAAAAATTATTAATTGAATCAATTATTAATGATGATGGTCTTCTCACCACCGATACCAGAATATTCTGTCTCAATTCCAACAAATTTACACACATCTCTACACACCGGATTTTCTACCCTCAGATTCTGCAATTTCAAGTTATCTATCCTCTATTTCTATGTCGGCTTATTCTCAAGTTGATTCCTCATCCCTGAAAACAGACATTACTCAAACAGTACTTCAGCTTGAATTACTTTACCTTAAAAAAGACAAGGTCCAGGGTCAAATTGTTTTTACAGCCGAGTTTTACACACTTTTCCAAATTGCTACTTCCCAAACTCTGTCTGTTAAATGGAAGACCTTTTGTAGATCAGGAAACATTTGTTATGCTTTTATATACATTTGATATTCTTCTTTGAATGGTGGGATTTTGTATGCCATATCATTTCTAATAATCAGTATTGCTTTTCATAAAAGTTACTCCACAAGGAGCCGTGAGTCATTGTTAAATTAGGAAAAAGTTATTTACGTGGTAGTAATGTCATAAGTGACCTCAGCATGGGAACTAATGTCTGACAGGGAGGTTCACAATGTAATGTCCTATTATTCATAAGCTCTAAGGGAGTAAGAAGGGGTTATTTCAATTAGTCTTCCCTGACAAAGTGGTCAAATTGTGTAAAGATAAGATAGTTGAGTGAGGAAGTCCCTGTTGTACATTCTGGTCAGTCCACTGAAAATAAAATGAAAATGTGCTTGGACCAGATCCCAGGTATGATAGAGTGATGCTGCATACCAGGGTCTTTGTGGACAATAGTGACAAGAGAATGCTCGTGAATGTGCTTAGACCCATTGAGCTCAAGAGAAAAAATAAGATTGGCTAGGTCACAATTTAAAGTTTTAGTCATGGTGCTCAGATGGTGCATCTAGTCAGATATAAAAATCTCCAAATCCTTAAAAAGTAATAGAGGAGCATTTAGCAGCAAAGTTTGCCAGAAAATGAATACAAACAGAAGATGTTTTTACTTTGACCAGGTGGGTAATATCATAATGCCCAGATGGTAAAATTCTGTGGCGAAAACTAACATGTAGCAAACACAAATTCCCAAACTTGATAGGAGATGGGGTTGGTTTGGAAGTACTGAAATAGACAGACGGAGTCAAACAACCTGACCTACCCAACTTCCTACCCCAGTGGTTCAGTCATGGTGCAAGAGCCTGTAGTTTACAGAAGCCAGATTGGTTATGATAGGAGTGCAGTCTCAGTTTATCAGAAATAGGTTGAGGTATTCTAATGTCAGAAAATGTGACATCAATGTAGTGTGAGGTAGTCACTGGCCTCACAGACATATATAAAAAGTATTTGAGGGCCCCACTGTACCATGACACAGATACTCATAAACAGTGATGGATCAATGCCTACCGAAGGTACCTCTGACTTATGTCTTGGTAGTCTAGGCAATCTCAAGGCTAAAACACTTCACAAGGTAATGGAGAATATGAAATATGGTGTGCACAATATGCATGATAAAAAATAGATTAAAGGCCTGATTTTAGATATGGGGGCTATGCTGAATTCTCTCATTTAGAGATAAAATACAGCATTCAGACAAGTGTCACCAACCTCCAAGTCATGGGCCAACAGTGTATTGCTTAGGCAAAGGAAGTTATAAAAATACAAGGAATATATCAGCCAGACACTATGTAGTGGAAACAATATGAATGAACTCAATATTTTAGTTGATGATATTTTTGAGAAAATATTCTGGTATGTTTCAAAAGGTAGTCCGGTGTCAATTTTGTTAGTACCAATATTCTGTCATAGGACCCGTAAACAGCCACAGCTCATCAACAATTTCTCCTTGATCAGAGGCAAGTCTTCTCAAAGGTGAACAGTAGCCTTTAGGAGCCATCGTTTGAGGATATTGGGACCTCTTTAATAGTACTTAAACCTACCAACTCACCTAGGGAACCCACCCATGCTTGGCTGCTGCAGGAACAAGAATCACCCGTTACCATGATTATATCCTATATCATTAATCTATCCATTAAGAATTTTCATGCCCCATCCAATTTAAAAAACACATAGTGACATCGCACCTGAAAAGAATAAGCTTTCCATTTATGAACTGTCCACATTTCAACCAATCAGATTTCTTCCTATGCTGGCCCAACCATTTCTTAGGTTGCTACCTTGTCTCCTGTGCATTCTAGCTTTAGTCCTCGCCATTAAAAGAGAATGCCCTGTGGAATTTTGTGTCAACACCCTGAGTTTTATAGATGAGGTTTCAACTCTGCTACTACGTCTAAATCTCTCTACAGCCTCTGACATGATGAACCATCGCATTTTGCTAGAGTGGTTTCCAACTGAGTGTGGGCCTCAGCCAAATCATATCTAGATCCCCATCTCCAGTAGGTCACATTAGATCATTTAACTTCTGAAATCTGTAAATTGAACTGTGACATTCTTCAGGGGTTGCTCCTATATCCAGTACTTTTTAATGTTTACCTGTGACCCTCTCTAACATTTTGAAGGGGAGCCCATTATATAGACCGTTGTATGCTAACAAAACTTATGTTTACATTAAGCTCTTTGCTAACCCTACCTAGGCTCAGTCCTTGACCACTCCCTAAATCAAATCCAAAAATGTATGTCATCCAGTTATCTCCACTTCAAAAACACAGTAGATCATTTTGTGGAAGAAAGGTAGACCTTTATCATCAATTGTACCTTTCAAAATCTTTAATCTTCAATTTCACCTTTCACCTAGCACAGAAGATTGAAAAACATCAGTTTATTGTTCGATGCTGGTGCTTCTCTGGCACAGGTGGTGCCCTGGAGGTAACCAGCTGTTATTTTTATCTAAAAAATGTAAAGCTACATTTTGCCATTACTTAAGGAAAAAAGTTGAACTCTAGTGGTCATTCGATGCTGATGCTTCCCTGGCACCACTGGTCATTCCTCAGGTTACCAGCTATAATATTGATCTCAAAAAAATGTAAAGCAACAATTTGCCATTACTTTTGGAAAAAACATGAAATCTAGTGGTCAAAGTCTGAAATATTTTCTGTCATAATTACTGCAAAGCCTTATAGCTGAACATCTACAATCTTTTGTTAATAAAAGGGTGGTTTGAGTGATTATTTACCAAACATGATGTCTCTTCCTTTAGTTGTGGACTCTTGATCATCATAACCTTGCAATGAGTTATGTAGGGCCACGCTGGCTGCAAAGTTGGACATGAGTCACCCCGGTTGGTGCTTCTGCTTTGCTGCTCTACCACCCTGGCTGTAGTGTCCACAAGCTACCTGCCTCTGCAGTCTTTGGAAGTGAAAAATGACAGCTAACAAGACATCGCTACAGTATCACTTGTTCTCCGATTCACATGTATTGATTACATTAAAACAGCAGCATTTGGAAAACAGAATGAGCTTTTTCCAATGTCTACTATTCTACCTGCCAATCATTTATGCCGTATCCCAATCCCTTGAAACAAAAAGTGTTAGTTAGAGGCTTTTGACAGTGGTCTTTACCTCCAGACTTAAGTATGTCCATTTGTGTGAGCTCCCTTCATTCTATTATGTTTTCTGCTGGGTAGAACCTTTCCAAGAAGAGTGAGTTTCTAATCCACTATCAAGTAATGTGCACTAGTCAAAGTGTATTAAAATTTTGCTATTATGAGTTTTAGGCTGACAAATAAATATATTTATGCCATGCCAGTGAAAATAAATGGGACCAAATAACATGTTGTTTGAAACAATTGCACTAATAAACATGCATTACAAATGTATTTCTAAAGTGCAAACATCAGGTTCCATGATCTACTACAATATGTTGTAACCACTTCAGAAAACACAGTTTAATGTCTCACAGGTTCCGTTCAACAATAACTTTACAGAAGAAAACAATTGGGGCAATATTCACAATGCCTAATTATTGTGTGCGATCTCACTGCACGGGTTTAGCCTCTTGTGCTCAGGTTAAGGTTAAATACCTTTGTTTATATGTAATGCACATCAAAGACCAGCATGGCATAAAGTATACATGCAGACCCACTTAGTGTAATCTACACTTTATCATTATTGTTGACGAAGAGGAGCGCATTATGACCCTTTTTGCCGTCTGTGAGTTATGGCCCCTCTGCAGACTCAACAATGTCATTAAATAGCATACTAGTCCCTGTGCATCACTATACATTGTTTATGCTGTACCGTTAATTATGTATATATCAGTAGAAGGGGATAGGGATTCTGTTGTGATGGTTCAGCCAAACTTTCCATTCAAAAACATTTTTTGAATTGCAGATAAGTTTGGTACTGTTTCACAAATCTGAACATCCAGCTTAATTTTAACCACATTTTGTGCAGATCCATCCAGAGCAACAAAAGTTCAGTTTGGTACAGGGTGTGCATTCAACCATTTAGGATACAATAGAGGGCGGGAGGTGGGCTTTGTCAGTGTCCATTCCCCAATGTCCTCATCCATAAGCCGGATAAAGAGTTGTTCGATGCATCAGCAGTCAGGTGCAGGTCCTGCATTTAACAACCACTGTGCATAGCTGAAATTCATGTGCAGGAGGGGTTAAAACTATGGGCAAATTTTTTTTGCTGAGGATCACTGGTACTGGAGGCTGATGCCATGGGCAGGTGGAAGGAGGAACCCCCTGACTGTCCCCAGGACTCTGGACTGTGCCTTTGAGGGAGTCCAGGTCCAGTGAGGGAAATCCTGGGTTTCTGCGCAAGGAGAGAAGCCCCCGCTACCTGCTGAGTACATCCTCTGGGAGGCCAGGAGGTGGAATGAGATTGCTCCTGGAGCTAGGGCTTGCCACCAGGAGTGACAAAAGAGGCCAAGATCGTCAAAATCACCCCAATGGAGGCCAAGATATGCCCCCTGGAAGGTAGGCGACCTTTTACCTCTGGTGGGACTGACAACGAAGGGCATGGGGGTCCGCAGCCTGTCTCCAATGTGCTCCCAGGGTAAGTCGGGTCCCCGGGGCTGCATCTCTAGAGGTGGGCCTCAGCCAGGCCTACCAGTGCTAGGGGTTCGCACTTCTCTGCTCACAAGTCCTCAGACCAGTAAATAGAAATTGGCACGGAAACTAAAAAAGCAAAAGAGATATTTATTAAACCTCATGAGGTGGAACTACATTCACACAACACCCTTCGGTAGTGTATGAAGTAGCACCCTGAGTAGAAGAACCATGGGTCTTTTTTACACACACAATAGCTCAAAAGAAATGCACAGTAAACAAAGAAGGAGAAGTTAACAGTTGCTGACTTCAGTAGAAACATCCTGACAAACCTAAACAGGTGCATGGGCTGCAACAAGCTCAACTGAGCATGTGCATAGTAGCAGGGGCTAAATATAGCCAGTCCTTTGGGCAAGGCACAAGGGTAAATGACAGAGAAGAAGGAAAGAGCACATGGTAAGAAACAAGATGGCTTCAGCTAAATGCTAACATCGATCGCTGCCAATTTTCCACAGACGACCCTTTTAGCATTAGCTGAAGACATTTATACTCTAGATGAGTCTAAATATACGTCATGTACATCGATTTGCATCAATTGATCAATTTCTCTGTCTAATACATGTTGGGCATTCATTTGTGCAACATTACATTTAACAGGTGTACAGGCAGTAATACAGATGGAGCAAAACATTGGACCACATTGTATACATAGACAGCATATCAGCAAAACTGAAAACAGTATATACAGGACTGTAAGCACTTTCCAACCGCAGGTAGCAAATAATGTCCGAAACCAGCTGACATAAGCCCATGTGCCAGTATCGGGGTGTATTTCAGCAGCAATCTTATGAAGTTTAGAGATCGCATCAAAAACTGAAGGGTCATGATCTGGTGTGTACACACAGCAGCTACTTTTGATGATGCGGCATGCACCACCTCGAACAGCCAAGACCACATCTAGTACCATACAGTTTTGGAGCCCCACAATCCTTGCAATTTGCAAATCCTCTGTATTGTTTACAAGTGCCATGGCTGTCTGGTTGGTAACAGCTTCCACAACATGAGTCAAACGTCTTATTTTCCTACTGTTCAAAGTGGCACCAACAAAGAAGAACAGTCCCAAATTGAAATCAACATATTGCTGTAGCTCGGTGTCAGTCTGGTCCACCTCATCATTACTTATTGTCCTCTTGTATCTGTTATTAGAGATATCATTAAACAATCGATAGTCCTTGAGATATGGTGCAGGTGCCAGAAACACAGGTGGTATTAAAAAGGATACGTAGCAGACACCAGACCATCCAACAGGTAGATGGTAGTATCCCTTGTTACCGCAGACGAAGTAGATATTATGTGAAGACATAAAACTACTGTTTTTTGTACCTTCAATGGTCAAAACCTGAGTACATTCATTTCTTCCTACTGGAATTTTCCCAACACTGCTCACACACAAATCTGCTCGGGCTCTAGTGACAGCTATTACAAATGGTCCATTACCCTTAGTAGTTTGCATATTTGGATAAACATAAGGCGTAGTAGCATTTCCTGGTCGGTACTCCTCCCACTCCCATTTAGTCCCTTCATCTTGTGGATCACCTTCTTCAACTGGGTAACACACTTTATTAAGGTAGTAGTTTATTCTCCCTAAAGCCATATCAGTAATGTTAGCCTTTTGAGAAGCAATTAGAAGTGCAAACCAGGCTTGACAAAAACCGTTATAGGTAAAGGGAAGAGGAATGAAAGGTGTTCCTCCCTTTTTCTGGTGAGCTAGCATCTTCCCACACACCCAACAGTTAGTAATGTTCGTAGCATTGTGCGTGTGGTGCAACATCTGAATGAACGTGTTGTTCAGATAAGATTGTCTATGGTTCTGCTCATGATATGGGAGAGTAAAATAATGGTGCTCAAATGGTACTGGAGTAGTGGCAGTCAGTAGTTGTCAAGCAGGAGCCACTTACTCTACAATCCAAGTTATCACTGCCATAGCAACTACAGTGACAACAAATTGAGTAATGCACATGATCTTTTTATCACAGATTCCTGCAGCAGTTGATATTTTCTCCTTAGGCATATTCATCCCGTTGTTGAAGTGACAAAAAAAATCGTTGGAGCTCTAAAGTCTTGGGCAGCCGTTGGTTTCTTCACTGAGGGTCAAGACGGGTGTCACTATGCAGGACCAATCCTCCCCCCTTGCCACATCAGCTTCCTTTCACTAACCCAAACCGGTTGCTCAACCAGTCTTTTTCAACAATGCAGGTTCTTTCTGGGGTCTCAGTTGGTATCAGGATACACCAGGGATCGTGTGGTCCGGGAAGACTTCCGCAGGTTCTTTAGGTGATATAACTTGGCCTTTCTCCCTATCCAGGATGTCTTGATGGTCGATCAGGGCAGCAGGTTCCACCAGGGCAGATGGCACCTTCTTGCGATGGGTGGAATGAACCCAAGTCCTCCTGTTCGCCACTCGAACTGCAGTTTTCGTCACGAGGAGGACTTGCTCTGGTCCATGCCACCTGGGCTCCAAGCTGCTCAACCTCTGGAAGGATCGGACCATAACGTGGTCCACTGGCCAGAGTCCGTGGCCCTCACCTGTGGACCATTCAGGAAGAGCTTCTCAAACCTGTTGATGAATAGAAATCAAACTGTCAGTCAACTGTGATAGGTAGTCACTCATCAAAATGCATGGTACATCATGTATGGGGCAAGGCTTAGGAATTCCCCAAATATTCACAGGCCTTCCAAATACCACCTCATATGGTGTAAGACCAGATCGGGAATATGGCACTGATCTAATGGACAACAAGGCCAAGGGTAGTGCATCAGGCCATTTCAAGGATGTGGAAGCCTGTATTTTTGCTAGTTTCGACTTAGAGTCGCATTATATCTCTCCAATAGCCCTGCTGATTGTGGATGGAAGGCAGCATGAAACGTCTGCTTAGTTCCTAATCCTTTCAGGACATATTCAACAACTTGCCCAACAAACTGGGGTCCGTTATCACTCCATAAAAGGTTGCAAACACCGAATCTGGGGAAGAATTCTTTCAGAAGCACCTTCCCTGTAGTAAGAGCTGTATTATCCTTTGTAGGGTACGCCTATATCCACTTACTGAAGGCACATACCCCTACTAAGACATACTTCAAATTATTGCAGCGTTCAAGCTGAATGCAATCCATTTGCAAAACTTCAAAAGGTACAGTTGGTATAGCAAACCCTCCTGTAGGAGTATGTGTCCCATTACTAGGATTGTACTGGAGACTAATCAAGCAGGACTGTACTGTCTTTTTAGCTTCCCTGGCAATCTCTGGATGCTCTCGAACTTGTGTGAGCCATTTCTTTATCGAGGAAGCTCCAACATGGGCCGGCCCATGTGCCATATGAATCATAGGTTGTAAATAGGATGTGGGCAGTTTCCATTTATTCATCTCTTTATTTCGCCAACAGCCTTCATCATCCAATGTTCCCTCTTTGGACCATTGTTCAAGTTCTTCTGCAGAAGCAGATCTCTGCATGTCTTGCACTTCCTGCCTAACATCATGCCAACGTTCAGCCTGTGACCCCCCTACGTACATGGATGTGGTGCTTCAATGCATTGCAGTTTCAAGGGCTGTGTGATCTGCAAAGGCATTGCCTTGTCCTATTTTATCAGTCACTTTCTTGTGTGCGCTACATTTAACAATTGCTATTGTCTTCAGGTATGTCAAGACAGTGAGAATATTATGCACCAATTCTCCGTGCATTATTTGCATCCTGTGGGATGTAAGAAAGCCTCTTTCCTTCCAGAGTAACCCAAAATCATGAGCCACTCCAAAAGCATAGCGGCTATCTGTATAAATGTTCAAAGACAAGTCAGTACACATTTCACACACTTGTGTCAAAGCTATTAGCTTAGCTGCCTGAGCTGACTTCTGTAGGATACAAGCTGTCTCAACTACCATCTGAAGTGTTGTAATTGCATATGCAGCTGATGTCGTGCCATCTGGTAACTTCAAACAAGACCCATCAACCCACAGTTCCCCATCAACATTTGAGAGGGGCGTGTCTTGCAAAACGACACAACCCTTTGGCTGTTCCTCAGTAAGGAGTATACAATCATGAGACTCCTGTGACTGAGGTTGATTCGCTGGGTATGGCAACAAAGTAGTTGGATTCAGGGTTGAACATCTTTTCAAAGTGATATGAGGGACCAAGAGTGTCAATTCCTATCCTGTCAAACGAGCACTAGTTAAGTGCTGTGTTTTGGGTTGGTTCAGAAGGGCATGAACTGCATGGGGTACTAACACCATCAGTCTGTGTGACAAAACTATCCCTTCACTCTGACGTACAGACACAACTGCCAATGCAACAGAACGAAAGCACCCAGGCAATGCACGATCAACGGGATCAAGAACAGCTGAAAAAAAATGCACAAGGACGTTGCTTGTCACCGTGTGTCTGTACTAAAACTGACAATGCACATCCATCTCTCTCGTGTACATAGAGTTTAAAAGTCTTAATGTAATCTGGAGTGCCTAATACTGGTGCAGAACAAAGAGCTTGACGCAACTGATAGAAAGCATTCTGGCATTCATTCGTCCATGGAAGGGGCATTGGAGTGTCTTTAGTCAGAAGAGCCAACAAGGTTTTAACAATGTGTGAAAAGCCTAAAATCGATTGCCTACAAAAAGAAGTAAGACAAATTAATGCACAAACATCTTTCTGAGTACGGGGCACTGGCGTGTCTAGAAAAGCTTGAATGTGATCTGGTGTAAGTGCACGTCTCTCCTAAATAGGTAACCTTCGGTCTACAATATTGCAACTTCTTCCGAGAAACCTTATGATGGTGTGATGCAAGGAAGGAAAGCAATGACAGCATTCCGTCTTCACACTGTTAAGGCGTATCAGCTGTCAACAAGATATCAGCATATTGTATGAGAGCCACCCCACTCAGCACAGGAAAAGAAGCAAGTTGTCGTTTCAATGCTTGGCTGTAAATACTAGGACTCTCTGTATACACTTGAGGAACTCTACAGAATCTAAATGATCGATTATTCAAAGTGAAACTGAACAAATACTGGCTATCAGGATGAATAGGGATTGAGAAGAAGGCATTCTTCAAATCAATCACGGTGAAGGTAGTAGCAATGAGAGGAACCAAAGTAAGAAGTGTTGTGATGTCAGAAACTACCGGGTTTTTGTGGTACTACAATCTTGCTAACCTCTCAATGATAAACCTGTAGATTTTAGTATCAGTATCTTTCTTCAAAATAGGAAGGATAGGGCTATTGCAAATATTGTAAGGGACTTCTTCCACAACCCCCCTTCAATCAAATCATGAACAATGCATACGCGTGCCTCTTCACTTTCTTGAGAAATTTTGTATTGAGGCAATCATGGCAATGAAGCTCCCTCCTTGACATGAATGTGCACTGGAGGAATAACTATTTGCCTTACATCAGTGTCAGAAGTGGCCCACAAAGTACTAGGGAGTGAAGCCAATGCAATATCCTCTCTAATAAGACAGAACTTCTCAATCACTGGAAAGTTATCATTCAAAATAACACGCACACCTTCTGGGGAACAACGTATCGTAGCCCTAAAATACTTGAGTATATCAAGACCCCCAATATTGTCCGGTCTGTTAGGGGAAAGCAGAAATGGACATGGAGCAGGACATTTATCAACATGGAATGCAAGTGATTGTGACAGTGGGCTAAGGGAAGGTGTCCCATTGAAACCTATTGATGTAATGGTTAAGCCAGATAGGGGAGCCCTTGGAACCAATTGTTTAGACAAGGCACTACGAGTAGCTCCAGTATCAACCAGAAACCGATCAGTAGAACCCAAAAACATGTAAGTGAACATAGGGACCCTTCTGATCTACTGGAACTTCAACTGATTACTTACCCCATCCTAGGCAGTCCTATGCATACGCAGAATCTTTCAAATCAGATGATAAATAATCAGACATTTGATATTGGTTCCATCTATCAAAAGTATTGAAAGCATTCTGATCAAGCGCAACAGTGTCATACCTAGCACGGTCATTCATGCCTCCTCAATGCCCTGAAGACCCCAGACGACTTCTCGTTTGCCCTTGTCCACGCGAATACTGCTGAGCACGCAATGCTGGACAATCAACAACCCAATGTCCAATTTTCCTACAATACGCACACTGATCAGAAGACAAAGTTGGTCGAATATAAGTGGGTACGGTCCAACCATAAGACGCACGTCCGCCCCTGCCACCACCTCTGTAAGACGGGCCATAAGCCTGAGCTAGCATAACCTTCATTTTCAACTCCTTAGTCTTCTTACCCTCATTGCCCGTAGTTTCCAATTCCTGACGTTTATAATACTGGGCCATAGTCAAAAGAGATACTGGTGAAGATGTAGTCCATGAACTTTCGCTGCCTTTAGGCGACTAGCTATTCCTGGCAACATGTTCGCGACAAATTTATCGATAAACAGATGCCTACCTGTGTCATCTGTCAATGACTGGCCACTAAAGTCATGGAAGGCCTCCTCAAAACGTGTGAAAAAGTCAGAGACCGATTCATCTGCATTTTGCTTGCAGGATGCTAACACAGTCCAATCTATCTTTTTAGGAGGAATGAGAGTTTTCAATTTAATTAGTATAGCTTTAGGAAGATCTAAAATCTCTTGCTGAGGTTTCTGTGCGGGTTCCCTTTCCGCATCAACCCGTTCTAATTCCTTTCAAACATCCCCAAAAGTTGTACAATCATCAACTTTAGGAATAGATCTCCACATATCAGGGGGTAAAATCAGCCCAAAAGACATATCAATATCAGACAATGTCATGGTACAAGAAGTAAGGCTCCTTCAACTTCTTCATAAAAAGTGGCCGGATTTTTCCGCGGGTCAGGAAAAGCAGCTTTAAGTGCCATAACATCCCCTCTGCTCCAAGGGGTGTAAACCAAATTATAAATGAAATTACCCTTCGCATCAGTGGAATTTTTATTATCATCTGTTCCCGCACCCCCAGGAGAGACATACAAAGGCGCTGCTTCCCGCATGGGTTTCCCATGAACTACAACATTCTTATCTTTCTCTGAAGCGTTGGCGTGTGGCATGGTGGTCTGAAGTGTTTTTGCAGCTGCAACAGCTGCCTTTTTCTCCTCTCGCAAATGGAATGCATCAGCTCCAGGGCCGGGCAGACTACCGGGCAGTTTGGAATGCTGCCGAGCTGGGGGCTCATTTCAATGCGGTGGGGGCTGATTTTGTTCATGGAGATCTGCGTGTGCTTCGAAATAATTAAAGCAAAACGAATTTCGTTTAGCACACGCAGGTCTCCATGAACGAAATCAGCCCCCAGCTCAGCAGCATTCAAAACTGCCCGGTGGCCATTCCGGCCCTGATCAGCTCGCAGTTTAACCACACGTCTCATTAAGTCAGCCACCTGAGAGAGGAGAAAAATACCGTCACGCAATGGCTTATAATCATTTGCTATATCAACAGGCTCTATCTCTATGGAAGGCTTCCTAAACCATTCAATTACTTATGTGGCAAATATCTCTGCAAAATATAACTGCTCCTTATCCGGCCATTGTTGTATGTCAGCTAAAAGATCAGAAGCAGAAATATTATCGCGAGCAGCTTTACGAGCAGCAGATCTAATGGTAGCCGCACGATCAGGGGTCAGCATAGAGCGAGTCTCTTGCGGACGATCTGATCCTGAAGGAGAATAATCATCATCAGAATCAAGGACAGGAGCAGAAGGAAAAGTATATGGAAGTGTAGAATGATCTAGCAAAATTGAATTATCCTATGGTTTATGAAGGATTGGATTGAGGGTGAGCCGGATTGGGTATTGGCCATTTACCTGTAAACACCACTCCCTATCCTCTTTCTCTTTTATCTCCTTCATTTCTTTATTTTTCAATTCCAGTGCTTTCGCATGGATACTTTTGCGTTGTTCCTTATGTTTCAAAGTTTGCTCTCTTCTCACTCGTTCACGCGCTTCTGTTCTCCCACATTCGTACACAGTCAAACATGTCTTGTCTACTTTTGCACTTAAACATACATTGTTCCACATACTGAATCTTTCTATGATCAAATGACCCATGCATAGGCCAGCACAACTCAGGATCCTTGCTAGTATATTTATTCCATAGCGTGCTGTACATTATAGAAGAAATACAATTTTTAATATACATGTCCCTATTAGGTGTCCCCTTGGGGGAAGCCAACTGGTTCCTCTCAATGCTCACATTGGTACCTTCACAGAATCAACACCTTCTACGAAGGGTGATTAAAACAGGCATGCCCAAGAATATTGTAAGGTATACAATACTATACAGCTGTGGCACTTAACACAAATTGTGCCGTTACATATATTTCATAAGTTAGAGAAAAATCTCCTCATTACCTGCCTATATAAATTGCCATTTATATATTTCCATACATTTCCAAATATTGGCCAATTTCCATTTCCATATACATATTGTCGCATCAAACAACCTTACCAAGCATAGATCTCCAGATTCCAACTGCCAAGTTCTGAATCGACCAAATGGTCTCTGCGAGGCGAACACCAGTAGAGAGCTCAGTCGAGGACAGGCACCATCTGGAGGGTCAGATCATAAAGAGAGGAAAAACGCAGTGGGTGCCAAGACACGGGTCTCCTCGGGCAGCGATCGTCTGCAGCGAGATTCCAATCCTTCGTTTCGACCACTCCTTCGGGCATCCGAGTCGCTGATGAGCCCAACTTGGTTTGGCGCCAATCTGTAGAGGTGGGCCTCAGTCAGGCCTACCAATGCTAGGGGTTCACCTTTCTCTGCTCACAAGTCCTCAGACCAGTAAATAGAAGTTGGCAATGAAACAGCAAAATATATATTTATTAAACCCCATGAGGTGGAACTACATTCACACAACACCCTTCGGTAGTGTATGAAGTAGCACACTGAGTAGAAGAACCATGGGTTTTTATACCCACACAGGAGCTCAAAAAAAGGCGGTACACGCACACATAGGAGAGTTACATACATAAATGGTCATACAGAAATGCACAGTCAACAAAGAAGGAGGAGTTAACAGTTGCTGACTTCAGTAGAAACATTCTGACAGTAACAAACCTAAACAGGTGAATGGGCAGCTACAAGCTCAACTGAACATGTACAGAGTAGCACAGGCTAAGTATAGCCAGGCCTTTGAGCAAGGCACAAGGGTAAACGACAGAGAAGAAGAAAAGAGCACATGGCGAGCACATGGCAGACAAAATGGATGCCGGAAACAAGATGGCTTCAGCTAAATGCTAACATCGATCGCTGCCAATTTTCCACACCTCCAGAAGAAGAGAAAGTCGGGGAGCCCCGCCGCACCCACTTGAAGGTACCTGGAGGCACAGGATCTCAACACAGGGCCCCAACCAAGAGAAAGTCGGGGAGCGCTGTCATGCTCCCCATGAAGGTGTCTGGGCCCCGGATCCCAACCTTGCGCCTCAACCAAGAGAAAGTCGGGGAGCACCTTGTGAAGTTGCGTAGGGTCCCGGGACCCAATCCCTGGGCCCGATGGCCAAAGGGAGGAGGGGGAAGGATTGTCACACTCCCCCGCATTCCCTGTATGGCTGGCTGCAGAACCCCTGGCTGCTAGCACGATCGGGCAGACCCAAAAAGGAGGGGATTGCTCCTGAGGCAGCACGTACATGTGCTGGCTGCCTGGGGAGCCAGCTAGAGCAGCTGGGGGTCAGCTCCCCGAGCTGCTCTCCAACGCCTTACCTGCACACAGGGCTCATTGGTGGTGTGTGGTGACCCGTGTAGGATGGGGTCACCACCAAAGTGAAGCAACCGTGCAGAGGAACTGCCGGAGCAGCGCAGACTCCCCACAACAGTATGGGAAAGTCCCCACCATAGGTCTCTGGGGCTGTGAAAAGAAAACCTGCGCAAGGGTTTCTTCAATTGTTAAGTTTCTCTGATGCTGGAACATTCGTTCTACAGTGCAAAGGATCCTGTTTTTGAGGGCCAACAATTATGGTTGCTGCTAGTGTGGCCAGAGTTACTCCCTGGAGAGCTTTCACGTTGAGAGGCACTTTCTAGGGATGAAAGGTGGTAAATGCGCAGATGTGCATTTAGACAATGGTGGTCCCTGAGGGACTAGGTTTCACATGCATTATTTTATGTTATATGTGATTTTGGAATATATGTGGCTAGCCTCCTTGGCAGGGTGCCAGATGATAATTGTCTGGTCCTGTAAATAAAAATGTGATGCCCTTTAGGGGCTGTGGTGGACTTTGTATTATTCAGGTATCAGTTATGATAGGTTACCCAAGTCATGCTTAGACATTTATTCCTATTAAATGTGTTCCGATTATGAAATGCTTGTTGAAATAATACAGTGGGCAGCTACTCACTTGGGGCCAATGGTACGGGCCCTCACTCCAAGTTATAGTCAACCCTTGGCATTTAGGGACAACATAATGTTTATACACCTTAGTGGTGGTACTAGCTCCGCTCTCTTCTGGGAAGGGTCTGAATGTTTACACATTGTCATCAAGAAGTATTTCCATTAGCTTATGTATTTTTGTAAATTGTTGTATAGTATTGAGAAGTGTGTGTGTAATAAATGTACTTTTCCTTTTAAAAAAAAAACATGGACGGGACAATCATTCATTGAGTGTTGTTGTTGCGTATCTATCAATGGTGATTACTACCCCACACAACCTCCCTTTAGTAGGCCTTGGACTTCTCTGCAACCCTACCCTCTGAGAGTCAATCGCTACACGGGGTGTTTGGTTCCCAGTGAATGAGAAATGTAGACCCATTACTTGTGCAGACCACACAACTAATGCCTCATTTTCCAACACTGAGTTTATTTATTCAGGACTTTTTCAGGCATGAATACCATGGTACACCACTTGCACTAGGGATCTGGAATGTGTGTTCTTCCTCACAGTCTCTTTACAAACAATGCACACCAACACACTGTTCTTTGGCAGTGCCGAAATGATGATGTATGATGTATGCACAAGAGCAAACAGCTGAATACAAAGTTCCCCAGGGGAAGTGTGACAGAGTGGAGAAAAGAGTAGATATCACTAATAAGGTGACTGGAAGGGATCCCTTGTCGGAACTTAGAGAGCCTCACACACCCAGAGTATTAGGTGTGAAACACACCCTGACTGGAGGGTGTCCAGTGTCATCATCGACTCACTGCCCCTCGACAGACCGGCGCTGCAATGTCTGACGGAGCACCCAAAGGCACTCTTTTGGCGGGGTTCTTTTGTTCCTTGCCGATGGTGGGTGTGAGTGAGGATGAAAGAAAGTGTAGTAGGTGCAAACATGAGTGAAAGTTAAAAAGGGTAGTCAGTCCACACTGACTTTTATTAACGTGGCTGATTCCCTGGTTAAAAAGGGTAGATGAACCTTAAGTCAGGCGCTGGATCGGCGGGACACCTACCCCTCACGCTCACGGCACCTGGTCAGGGTGCGGAGCAGCTGGATCCGCACCCTGACCAGGTGCCGTGAGCATGAGGGGTAGGTGTCCCGCCGATCCAGCGCCTGACTTAAGGTTCATCTAACCTAACAGCGCTGGCCCCACGGGAGTATGCTGCGAGGCCCTAATCATTTCCCTTAGGGTCGCCTAAATAGAGCAGGACCCCCTGGCCCTCTTTTTCCTTCGACCCAGAGAGGTTGTATCTGCTTTCTTCAAAGTGAATGAGCATGTTTCTTTGTGTAGTACTTTGTTGAGGTCCTGACGAATCGCCGGTTGGCGAGAAACATGTTGACCACACCAGGGGGTTGAGTTAGTTTTCTGTATACCTATGCGGTCTCTAGCTCCCCTCTCACCCCTTTTTAACCAGGGAATCAGCCACGTTAATAAAAGTCAGTGTGGACTGACTACCCTTTTTAACTTTCACTCACGTTTGCACCGACTACACTTTCTTTCATCCTCACTCACACCCACCATCGGCAAGGAACAAAAGAACCCCGCCAAAAGAGTGCATTTGGGTGCTCCGTCAGACATTGCAGCGCCGGTCTGTCGAGGGGCAGTGAGTCGATGATGACACTGGACACCCTCCAGTCAGGGTGTGTTTCACACCTAATACTCTGGGTGTGTGAGGCTCTCTAAGTTCCGACAAGGGATCCCTTCCAGTCACCTTATTAGTGATATCTACTCTTTTCTCCACTCTGTCACACTTCCCCTGGGGAACTTTGTATTCAGCTGTTTGCTCTAGTTCAGGACATGTACACTGGACCCCATTAAATATCGTCCTTTTCTGTTCCCTTCGTTGTTGAAATGATGTATGCACAAGCCATGTCTGCTTTATGCTTTTACCAATGTCAGAAAATGCTAGAATTGTCGAATGATTCAAGCATATTATTGGTATTGACTGCGCAATATTTTCAGTTCCTAATTTCGGGATGCTTTGTTGCAGTTTCGCCATGTTCCTATCTACCTGTGTTGTACCTTTCCAATCAGACTGTTCTTCCGCTGATCAGTGCTTGTCTGCTAAGTGCTTTAAAAGGAGCCAAATTTAGCAACATCAGGTGGCATTTCCTGCCTCTGAAGCCGCCTTTCAAAGTAGTGTGTCTAGCAAGCTTCCTGCTCGCAGTAAATACCTGCAAATCAACAGTGATGTAAAATGGCTGGCGAGCAAGACCTTGGATCACCTGGAAGGATAAATGTTTTGGAGAAAGTACCAGTTTTCTTTTTTTCTCCTACTTCTCTAAACTACTAGAAAAGTAACTATTGCTGGGTGCAGAAAGCTGTTTGACGTGAATTTGATCCAGCACTCTTCACACCTTTGAACAAACAGCTTTAATGCCTCAACAGAACACTGACTACACGCCCATCTCCCTCACAGAATATGCATATTCAGTGAGTACATATACTAAGGTGGATGAGAGGGTGGTAAAAGGGTACTGAAATGATTAAGTGTAAGAATGACCGTTCATAAGCACCAAGAGCAGGGTGGGCAAAGAAAGTCAATCTTTCTTTTCTATATTCCGCTTATGTTGTTGGACACCTAACACATCCTGCAGTCAACTGGACTGCTAGAGATCTCCTTGAAAATCCCAAAGAAAATCACAAGCCAGGCACAAATGAGTATTTGAGCCTATGTTAGCCTAATTTAACATGCTGAAATCTTTGGAAATAGAGCTCTGAACTGCGATTTTGCCTGTCACAAATTTTGAAATCTATTAGCTGACGAACATTTGCATGGTTTATAAAAGTTGGCAATTCTGAGTTTTGCAACTCCGGGTGAGAGAAAATATGTGGTTTATCACGTGGAAAAACTGAAATTACGTTATCCCTTTTTCTGACCAGTGGAACTTGGAAACCGGAGGTACATTTCCCTTAGTGAGATCCCGCAAGGTGGGGGTCAGGCGTTTCCACCAATATTACCTCATGATCTTTCCACTCCTTCTGGATGAGGGCTAATGGAGTGTTCTCTTCCTCTAGGCACCCCAAATCCTCTCGGATTTCACTTACACACATTTTCCCAAAGAAGGGCGCATCAATTTACTGAATATTAATGAGTCTGCATGACATTGCATGAGTCTGACGGGAACCTGTGTAACACTTCAATGCATATGTTGGACAATGGTCCTCTCTAAAGGGTCAGCCCAAACTTTGTGCCTTCCTCCTCCTGCTTTTCTCACTTTTTTATTGTTGTCTTTAGGACTCTGGGCACTTTACTACTACTGACCAGTGCCAAAGTGCATGTGCTCTCTCCTCTAAACATGGTATCATTGGTTTACACCTGTTTGACATATTTGATTTACTTGTAAGTCCCTTGTATAGTGGTATACCATACACATAGGGCCTGCAGCACTGATTGTGCCACCCACATAAGTAGCCTTTCAAATCTGTCTCAGGCCTGCCACTGCAAGGCCTGTGTGTGCACTTTACTGCAACTTCAACTTGACATTTAAAACTACTTACCAGCATGAAACATCCCTTCTATTACATGTAAGTAATCCCTAAGGTAGGCCCTAGGTAGCCCTAAGGGCAGGGTGCTGTGTAAATGAAAGGTACAACATGTACTGGTATGTTTTCCATGTCCTGGTAGTGATAAAGAGCCTATTTCCATTTTTCACTACTTTGAGGCCTACTCCTCCCATAGGTTATCTATGGAAATTGCTTAATACACTTTTAAGCTGTAATTCCTGATCAGAGAAAAAAAGCTTTTCCATGTTTCATATGTTTGGAATGGTAGTAACAAATCCCCTTTACTGGTAAACTTGGATTTAGCAATACTATTTTAGAAATACCCCTTTTAGAAAGTCAACATTTCTCTGTGCTTATAACTCTGTATGCTTTGCAGCCTGTCTCCAATACACCTCTGGACTGGGTGACAGCTACACTTTGCGCATTCCCTCCAGACAGCCACAACACAGCAAGGATAGGTGTGTCTGAGTACCGATCTATTTCAAATTGCATTCTGATGGCCTTGCCTGGAAAGGATGGAAGGGAGGGGCTGATCCTTCACTTGAATTGACAGTGACCAGTCCCTGCACAAAGGACGGATTACCCCCCACAGATAGCCTTACAGGCATGACTCGGTGAAAGGGATACTTGTGTGCTTCAGAGAGCTACTTTGAAGTCACCCCTACATCAAAGACTCTTTTGGGTATAAGTACTGGGTTTCTTTTTTTTTTTTTTTTTTTTTAAACCTTTATTGATAACAAAGGAAAGGTCAGTACACAGCTTCATGCCTACAACCTGCGGTGGCAGGCCGGCAGCTACCATGAAATTAGTCCAGGATGGACTCAACATCAGAAATGCAAGACTACAGAAGTTAGACACAGCATGTCGCCTACAACCCTGCTGGGCCGGCCGCGGTATAAAAGTGGTATAGTTAGATGGCATGTGCATTATAATGATAGCAAGGAAGCACTGTGTATACAAGCAGCATACCTTTGAGGTTTCTTTTATCATTTTTTTTTAAACCAACTACAAAACACCAAAATAAACTGACCCCTCCCATGATATACCACCATACATTGTATGTGGATTAAAGGACCTTGAGGTGAGGAGCTATGCGGTGGTGACAAGTAGAAGATGAAGCAACCTTCGTCGGGGTTAGTGTTGCTCCGCACCCGCGTTGTACGTCAGGCTGACATGGGAGGGGAGGGGCAGAGAGGGGGGTGGGGGAGGGGGGGAAGAGGGGACATTTCAAATCAAATCTGTGAGGTAAATAAAGTGCAAAGGCCATAGTAGAAGTGATATGCATAACATGTCAGTTAAGTGAGTATGCAGCCTGATATCAGGAACAAGTCGTGGATCAGCCTAAAGCCGGGCATCATAGGCTGACGAGATATGCAGTCAGGTCGCCGATTGGTTCAAAAAGCATATGGAAGTCTTGGGTGAGTCACCATAGAGCATAGTGTGTAAGCGCACCTGTACGTAGGATGATATCCGGGGGGGGGAGGTGAGGGGGGAGGGGAGACTAGAGGCAAGGCCGGTGGGGGATCAGGGCAAGGTTTGGGTGAGGGAGAGGGGTGGGTTTAGAGAGTTCCAGCGTAATTTCATGTATTCGAAGAGTCCTCACCCTGCTCACGAAGAAGATAGGCAGTAAGGGGGCCCCAGAGATCTTTGGAACGGGACATGTGTGGTAGGAGGTCGGCATAGTTGTGAAGGTGTTCTTGCCAGGTGACCATGGTGTTGAGCCACAACTTAAATTTAGGCGCACGGCCCCTGCCCCATTTGCATGCCACATGGCGTTTAGCCAACAGGAGGCCCAGCGCAATTTTTTTTTTATGTGACTTCAGCGCTGGGGCCATGTGGCCCAACAGGGCAACCTTTGGACAGGGATCGATATCCACCCGACCATGTCAGACAGCGCCCAAAAAACAGCATGCCAATATTCCGCTACAGCAGGGCATGTCCACGCCAGGTGAAAGAAGTCGGCTCCCTCGCCCCTGCATCTGAAGCATTTGTCGTTATCGCAAAGACCGAGCTGGAATAGTTTGGAAGGAGTAAAGTAGATTCGATGCAAGAATTTGAAATGAATCAGCCTAAGACGGGCATTACCGGTCACCGCATTAGTGTGAGAGCAGCTTTCCTCCCATTGCTCGTCCGACAGCGGGGCGTCCAGGTCGCCGTCCCAGTCGCTACGGGCTCTAAGCGGAGGGGGGGATGGGGCTGGCTGTGCATGTTTGTAGAGCATAGACACAGCGTGTTTTGGGGTGTCCGCTTGTAGGAGCGCGTGCAGGGGGGCCAGGGTGTCCGGCTCATCAGGGAAGGTAGGAGTAACTGCTTTAACATTTTGGCGGAGCCGTACATAGAGGAACGTTTCCATTACGGAGGGGGTATTCTCCCCAAAGAACTGTACTGCTGTTCGGAATTGTCCCTGGAGGTATAGGTCGCCCCACTTGTGGATCGCCAATTTCGTGAGCAATTTACATCCGATCTCTTCACAGGCCACGCGCAGTCTTGGGTCGTGCGCTAGGGGCATAAGTGGAGAGTAAAGAAACTCGACTTCCATGTGATCCGCCAGGCGCTTCCAAGCCAGAACCGTGTAATTAACTGTGGTTGGGTCTCGGTCTGTGACCCGAGGCGTAGTGTATAAGTACCCCAACGGTTGCACGGGCCTCATATATCCGTCCTCCACCGCTAAGTGGGCCATGAAGGGGGGAGGGTGAAGCCAGTAAGCGACAAAATGACCCTGGGCACAGTCGTAATAGCGTTGGAAGTTTGGGACATCAAACCCGCCTTGGTGGTAAGGTAGCATGAGTGTCTGCAAGCTAATCCTGGCCTGCTTGCCACCCCATATAAGGCGCGATAGTTGGGAATTGAGGGAACGGAAGAAGTGGGATCCCGGACTGTACGGTATGTTGGTGAAGAGGTAGAGCAGCTTGGGAAGGACAACCATCTTGATAAGGGAAATACGCCCCGCCATGGAAAGTGGGAGATGAATCCACTTAGTGATGGTATCAGTCAATTTATCCAGGACAGTGCCATAGTTAGCCCTAATGAGTGCCTCTCGGTTTCGGGATACAATGATGCCGAGGTATTTTAGTTCCTCTGATTCCCATATCAAGGGATAGTCCAGGGGAAAATGCTCAGTCTTATCTGTTAAGGGGAATAGAGCAGACTTCGACCAGTTGATTTGTATTCCCGATATGGCACCAAATTTAGTGATTTCACGCAGAATGGGATTGAGGTTCTCACGCGGCTTGTGTACATATAAGGTTATGTTGTCAGCGTACAGTGCGACTAACAGCTGGCGCTCAGGGTATATTAGAGAGCGGTGGTTATGATGCTGCCGGAGTTTAGCCGCTAACGGTTCGATGGCGATCGCAAAGAGGACAGGGGAAAGAGGACATCCCTGTCTGGTGCCTCTATGAATGTCAAAGGGAGCCGACCTAGCGCCATTTAGCAGGACTGAAGCACACGGGTTGTTATATAGCAGTTTTATCCAATCTAGGAAGCTGTATGGGATCCCCATTCGTTCAAGAAGGGCCAAGAGGTAATCCCATTCAAGGGAATCGAACGCTTTAGTGGCGTCGAGGAACACAGCAGCCGCTTCGCAGCGAGGATTAATGTCCTGCAGTACAGCCTGAAGGGTGCGTAAATTATGGGAAGTCTCCCTGTTGGGGACAAATCCTGCTTGGTCAGGCAAGACCAGGCGTTCCATCAGCAGGTTAAGGCGCGTTGCAAGTACCTTCGCCAAAATCTTTACGTCAGTATTGAGCAACGAGAGGGGCCTGTAGGAGTCACATTGCTCCGGTGGCTTGCCAGGCTTCAAGAGGGATGTTATAAGGGCTTCGCGCATAGAGGAGGGTAGAGTTCCCTCTTCAAGGGCTGAATAATAGACTTGTTGTAATATTGGGGCGAGTATATGTATGTAGGCCTTGTAAAAGTGGATTGGCAACCCGTCGGAACCAGGCGCCTTGCCTGATTTCATAGACATGATAGCGTCCTTTATTTCATCTATCTCAAGAGTGTGGTGTAGGAATTTTTGCTGGGTTGGGCCAAGCCATGCAATGGCGGTGTCGTCAAGATATGGATGTAGATTAATAGGCGCCGACCTATGGGACGTGTAGAGAGTGGAATAGTGATTTGTGAGGATGCGGAGTTGTTCCATGAGGTCTCGTTGTGGGATTTGACGTTCATCTAGCAAGGTGGTGACATAGTTATTATATCTAGGGGACCGTACAGCTGAGGCAAGTGCTCTGCCGGGCCTGTCTCCTTCGCCGAAGATGCGGGCAGTATACTGTTTGCCGAGGAACTTGCACTCCCTATCTGCCGCCTCCGTGTATTCGTTCAGCTTTTCCCTAAGTAGGGCATTGGAAGCATGACTTCGGGCATCACGAGTTCTACTCTGTTCTAGGTCCCGAAGATCGGATTCAAGTTTACGCAATTCACCGCGCAACGATTTGAGGACGCCGCCTCTTTTAGCGATACACCATCCCCGCACCGTGACCTTAAAGGCTTCCCAAACCGTCGTGAGATTTGACATCGACCCCACATTCCGCTCAAAGAAGTCGTATATGTCCTGTTCGAGTTCCGCCCGGAAGGCAGAGTCCGTAAGGTGAGCGGGGTTAAGGCGCCAACTCAAGTAAGGGGAGGTCTCAGTGGGAATGCGCAGTGATATTAGGACCGGGGAATGGTCAGAGAAAGTCCTGGCAAGGTGTAGGGCGCTGACCAGCCAGGGAGTGAGGCCAGCCGATAGGAACACGTAGTCTAGACGCGCCCATGTGGAGTGTACTGCAGAGTAATGAGTGCCCTGTTTGAGGGAAGGATGTAAGTGCCTCCAAGCATCTATATAGTGGTGTTCAGCAGTGATAGAGGATAGCACACGTTGAGTATGGGAGTAGTGTGCGGCCTGGGGGTGAGACCTGTCGAGGGTCGGCGTAATTGCAGTATTAAAGTCGCCTCCCAATATGACGTGGCCAATGCCCAGTGTTTGAATCTTGCCCCACATTGTGAGAAGCGGGGAAGTGTCGTCGGTGTTGGGACCATAATAGCATGCAAACAGGACAGTATGCGAGTATAACTTCCCCCAGACCATGCAGTATCTGCCACTTGAATCCACCTCCGTCCCGGCAGGTGTGAACTTCATTCCACGTCTGACCAAGATCGTAACCCCCCTGGCATAGTTGGAATAGGAAGAGAAAACTTTGCAGGAGGCCCACCTGGACGCAAAGAGGGGAGAGCTATCTGGCAATAAATGTGTTTCTTGAAGCATGGCAATCGACACGTCCTGCCTGTCAAGATATCCCAGAATGTGTCTCTTTTTTCTAGGATTATTCAGCCCTCGAATGTTCCACGATACCAGCCGAAATCGTTGTGATGGCCGCTCATCCTCTACGTCACCCATTCAGACATAGAACAAATCCTATAACATGTTATACTGTAAATAAGGGCCTTAGCACAGTTGACGTTATAAAAATGACATTCCCCCCCCCCTGAATCCTCCCATAAAACCACCCCAAGGACAACATAGTAAATATTCTAAAGTCAGCAGTAGACGTACTGCGTTTCTTCCCACCCACACCTGCAACCCCAACTGGCCGGGAATACAGCTCCCACCCACCATCCCAGGAACAAAATAAAACAGAAACCAGAAATGGTATGACACATGCCCCTTCCCGCAGAAGGGACGGGGTGTGTAGGGACTGGCTCATTGGGGGGCAGAACTAGGGGCATCAGACCTGCCAACCACCTCCCTACTTACACCCACAGACACCTGGTTCTTACCGGGCGTCTATCGTGGGACGGAGGTGGGTGACCGAGCACTTAGTAATATCATAGACCGGTAAGTCTTGTGCAGTTTAAGTACCTAAAACACAATATGTAAGGAAACAGGCTCCGTTTAGGTGATGACCAGAGCGCTTCGGACGACGAGGGCCAATGTCGCATTGCTTCCACTCAGCCCTGTTGCGACAGTGGTGAGTGAGACCTGGAGCGGCAGTGAGCCGCTTCGTCGCCGTCCCGATCCCTCCTACAGTGTTTGAGAAAGTCTTCCACTTGTTGCGTGTTTTGAAAGAAATAGTGCCTGCCCTGGAATGATACTTTCAATTTGGCTGGGTATAACATGGCGTATGGAATCTCCTGCGCCTGGAGCTTCTTTTTAACCCCTGCAAATTTGCGCCTGGCCTCTTGGACTGAGGGGGTAAAATCTGGAAAGAAGGAGAGAGACGTGTTGCAATAGTTCACAGTACCTAGTTCTCTCGAGCGCTTTAACACTGCATCTCGGTCTCTGTAGTTCAGAAAGCGCACGATGACAGGGCGAGGTGGAGCTCCGGGAGGCGGGCGGGCCACCAGAGATCTATGGGCCCTTTCAATGATGAAGTGTGGAGAGAAGGATTCTTTCCCAAATAGTTCATGAGGAGATTCTCCACAAAGGTCTCCATTTTACCTGTGATGGTGGACTCCGCAAGGTCTAAAATACGGACATTATTGCGGCGGGACCTCGCCTCCAAGTCCTCGTTCTTGTCGGCTATGAGTTTGAGCAACCTGTCCATTTGAGTGACCTGTTTACTCGTGGAAGTGGCGCCATCCTCCAGGACAGATATCCTGTCTTCAGACTCCTTGATGCGGGTGTCGTGTTGCTCCAGCTTGGCCACGACGCTGTCCATGCGCATGTTCATAGTGTCTATTTTGGCGTCTATTGTGGAGAGGCTTTGCTTCATGCCCAGCAATAGAGTCTTCCAGTCTTCCTCCTGAGGGGCTGAGGTTGCAGGACTGCCCTCCGACTCCGGCGTCGTTTTGGAAGACTTTTTGGTTTCAAACGGTATCTTGGACTGCCGTGCATCGCTGCGTCCCATGTCTCGTCTGGGCGTTCGCGATGTAGTAGGAGAAAGGGACGCCAGCTCGCAGCAGTGTCGGGGCAGAAGAGGGGGGGGGACTGCCCCGGGCAGGGCCGTTGGAGTGGACAATAATTGAGAGCAGCCGTGGTCGTAGGCACCGAGTGGGTGAGGGCTCCAGGCAGAAAAGGTAGCGCGAGGTGCAGGCCTGGGGAATGGAGATACTGTGGAACGTCTTTCCACGCAGTGGCCTCTGGTGGTTCAGGCCTCGTGCTGTGCTGCGTCGTCAACCCAACTCCGAGATAACTCAACGGAAAGAGGCCAGGAGGTCGTGTGGCCGTCCACTGAAGGAGGGGAGGAGTGTATCAGGCCAGTTCGCCACAGGAGGGAGTACAAGATGGGAAGGGCACAGTACAGTGTAATGGTGGCCGGCACTGCAGCGCGGTCCCGCTATTGGGGCGGTCAAGCGGGTGCCAGGTGATATTTGAAGCCCTGGGTTTGCCCCAAGAAGGAAGGTAGGTAGGCGCCTGGGTCGTAACTGCTGCGGTGGCCTAAGTGGTGGCAGAAGCAGGGGCGGTGCAGCTGCAGCAGGGAGAGAGGCGCAGCGTCACCATGAGGCGTCTGTCAGGAGGATAGGAAGATGAGGGCGCCAACCGTGCATATGGTGGGTTAAAAGCAGCAGTGCCAACAGGACTGGCGGTCACAGTCCCACTGTAGCTTGGTTGGGGCTGGGAGTTAGGCGCAATGTGGCTCAGTCCGTGAAGCAGGAGACCCAAGATGGCGGATGGCGGGCAAACCTGCGAGGTCGAGAGCACGGCAATGTGCGTTCACAGCGCCGGGGGGATAATGACGGGGTGAGGCGGCAGGTCGCGGGCAGCGCTCACCTGAAGACAGCAGCTGGGTTCCCCCCGGGCTCGTCGAACCCACTCAGGCGGTCAGCGGCCAGGCCTCCTCCAGTGTTCAAGGCACCTCCGGCAGTATCGGGAAGGCCGCGCCGCACCGGCCTTTCCCAACAGAGTGAGCCAGCGTGCAAGAGCCTCCACCACAGCACAGCAGCCCGCCCAGTTCTCCGCAGCCGCCGGCGCTGCTCCAGACGGGATCCGCAGGGCAAGCGAGACACCGCCGTGATCAGCACGATGTTACGGAGGTGAAGGGGCAATGTTGGGGCCAATCCAACCGGTCAGGATCCCTGCAGCATGGGAGAAAGTGCTCGGTCGATCGGGAGCCTCACACCAGTGGGGCCATCTTGGTCCGGCGCCACCTAGCGCCCTCTAAGTACTGGGTTTCTTATTCCATCAAATCAGACGAAGAACTGCTGTGCTGCATAAATGACTCAAATGGAATGCTGATCTGAAAGGCCTGCTGTTTTGTTTGTTACCCTGTTATCTGCTGTTCTCTGACTCTGCTGAAGGAAAGCTGGAGTCTGCCTTCACTCCAAATGATCTCCAAGGACTTGTTGGTTAGCCTCCTGTTGCTTGAGACTCAGGATGTCAAAGTCTCTACCCCTTTACCTGTCTCCCTTCAAGTGGCCAAGATACTTGAAAAATGGATTTGAATGCCTGTTTGTGTGTAGCAGAACTGGCACATTGAACCAGTTGCAGGAGTAAAAATCGTTGCATTGCATTGGAACCAATGCTTTGCCTCCGAGATTGACACATCAGACATCGTATCACTGCTGCTGCAGCTTGGTTAGATTGACGCATCCCCTCAAGTGTGTGGTAGAATCTGGCACATCGCTTGACGCTTCGAGACTCTGGCACCCGTCTTCAGAACTGACACATCGTATTGACTGCGTAGAGAAGATCAACACATACTGTGCCTGCTGGACTCAACATCAACTCATCTCGCTGTATGCGACCAGGAAAGGTACTTTGTTCACTGGGGCCTGCGTTGCTCTCGTAGTTGGTCTGCACTCAATCACGGTTAGCCCAAACATTAACTTGCCTCATTCCATAGCGACATAAAGTAACCTTTTAATGGTGCTTGCTTCTAAGAGCTTTGCTGCATTTGGTCCTTTAAAATTCAATATCTCAACTTCTATATGTTGGATTTTTGTCGTTTTGTTCTTGATTTGTTCAGAGTATAATCCATTTATCTAAACCTGTCTGGAGTCTTTTTTTGGTGTATTCATTGTATTACTGTGTGTGTTGCACAAATACTTTATGCATTGCCTCATTAGATAAGCCTGACTGCTCTGTACCAAGCTACCAGAGGGTGAGCACAGGATATCTTGTAGTGTTTATCTAGCTTGCCCTGACTAGAGTCGCTGGTCCTGCCTGGCCTGGCTGCATACCTCAGTGAACCAGGAATCCCATTTCCAACAGCAAATACATATCTATTTGCAAAACTATCTTTAGAAATCCAGCTAGGTATTATGGTGCTGAGCAGGTTTGATTTCAGGCACACCTAGGGCCTAGATGGACTACTCAAAAAGCCAGGTCTTCAGCTCTTGTGTGTAGCGACAGGTCCTTTCATGCTTTAAAAACGATGTAGGAGAGGGCTTGAACACCAAATCTGGTTTTTCACATGTGTGTGATGTCTGGAAGTAGGAGTACGGACACGGGGAGGTATCTGAAGGGTTTGTGAAAGAAGATGCAAATGTTGAGGTATGCTGGGCCAGTGTTATATAGTGCCTTGAAAGTATGGGTGAGGAGTTTGAATTGTGCTTGTTTGCGAATGGGGAACCAACAGATTTATTTCAGGTGTGATGTGATGCAAGTGCGGTGTGGTTGAGAGTGATTCTGACTGCCAAATTCTGAATGGTCTGCCGACTTCTGGTGAGTTTTTTCTAATCCCGGTTCCTGGTTTATATCAGAGCACCTTTTAATCCAGGCTCAGTGCCATGGTACTATCATTCCTAGCAGTTACCAAATACTAGATTTCTTGTGAAAATGTGCTTTTATGTTCAGCTGAAGTCACTACATCCATCTTTCCCTTTTCTAGAGCCTTCGAACTACAAACCACTACACTGCTCACCTTAGTGTGACTAGCTTTGAGACCATGTATGTGCTGCCACCTACTGTCTCACTAGAATGGAAAACAGAAACAATCCCAACACCACAGAATACCAATGAGACTAAAACAAGGCATTTGAACACACAGCTAAGCCCCCCATGTCCCAAGGCTGAGGCCAGTGGCATAGGATGCATTCTTCAACTTGCTTTATTAGAAGGGTTTGTCTTAAGTGATATAGTTAAGCTTCAGTAGAGGCAAACATGGGACAGGTCACAGTTAGAAGCAAGAAGTTTGTGGCATGCTTTAACTTGAGATATGAAGTGGCATTGAGAATTCCTCCAAGAGATCACTAGAGATAACTGAATTCAAAAGTTGAGTGTTGTCAAAAGAAGTCTTAATGCTGAACATGAATGTTATTAGTTGAAAGTCTGGTAGCTTGTTGGAAAATAGAGATTGCTTGATGCTTGAAGATAGACTTTACCAGTGGAGGTTCTGCTTGGACTAGAGGCCAATGAGGGTCTGACTTAGAAGTCGACTAAGAAATGTAAAAAGGAACAATAAAAGGTAAGCTAAAGGACTGAGAAAGAACCAAATGGAAAGAGACCTAACAACTGGAAACTGGAGCCAAACAAGTACACTGGAGCTAAGGAAGGAATCCACAGGTGGTTACAAGTGCAGAATACATTGGAATACACAGATAGAGTTTTATGACTAAACCACCGGAAAGTAGTTGGGAAGTTAAGTTATGGAGCAGCCTGCTTTTATTTTTAGAAACAATGCACACGTATTTGCTTCCTTCTATTGGCAAAACACTACAATTTAGCAAATGCGCACTGAGCTATGGTTCTGGTTAGCAGAAGTGAAGGTAAGATGCTCCTTTCTTGCACCCCCACAGGTGTGTTGGAAAGAACTTCCATGAGGGCAAAGGTAAATATGCACATGAATATTTACTCACATGTATATTACTCCTACACCTAGGTGTATATCTCCACTTTTGTACAATTCATCATCTCCCAATGGAGATTTACAACTAGGTGTGTACATACATGTCTCCACTGAGTATCATACAGCAGAATTTATGAAGGCAACTTTACTATTAGTAATTTTTCTCCTGTTGGTGGAGATTTTCGCCACCGGAGAAAGTTCTATGTAAGAAAGTAGAGGGAAATTGAATTACTTTTAATTTTTGTTTTAATTAATGCAACAATTTTAATGTATATTATATGTAAAATTACTGAAAATATGTATTATTAACCTGGAGATAGTAGAATAAAAATGAACAGCACATTGACTAATCAACTACATGTGAGTTAAATAATGAAATCATGTAATATGCTTCATTTATAAATGTGAATTTTTAAACAATATTCAGTACAATACAATTTTAAAAACTTGGTTAAGAGTTATATATTTAATGAATTTGAAAACTTAACATTTTGAATACTAATCTGATTTCATTTGTTAGTTAATATTTTTATTATTTTTAATTAATTTTTTTAATACACTAATTATATATATGTTATTATATATTAGAATATGGATGACAGCAGGGGGACTCTATGACATCGCAGCGCAGCGGTTGTTTGACGGCCAGCACAGGTCTGCATTTCCCCAGCAAGATATGCCATGCCCTAGATACTGGTGCCATCTGGTTACTGGGCAACGCTGACGCCTATGCCGAAGCGGTAAGGATTGCCTGGCGTACTCAAGTCTTGTTCATCGCCCCCCCCCCCCCCCACCCAGATCATGTGCTTGGTCAATACTTTTCATGCTGCCAGTCATGTAAGATTTAATACATTTTTACCGTTAAAACACTATTTACGCAATGCTTTTCCCTAATAGTTTAATGTTTGGTTTATGCACCGGATCTAACAATTCAAGGCTCAGACATTGGGCATAAGCTGTTGAATTTTCACCAGCAGATGCTCGTAGAGAGGCATTATGGGATTGATAGTCCCGATGGGATCGGAGCACGCACTGGGAGTTTGACACTGAAGTTGATAGTCATGCACAGTATGTAATTGACTCCCAAAGTGCGGTTGCCATTAACTTGTCCCTTTTGCTACTGAACTGAGATTACAACATTTGCAGCATGTAAAGTGCGAACATTATTCCAACAGCAGAGGTCAGAGGTCGAATACCGGCAGACTTTGCAGCAGTTTGTGATCTTTATTTGCGTCTGAGGTCATTTAAATTGACATTTTGAAAATAAGACTTTAAGCAGCATGGTTCTCAATCATTGAATTAGATTTGTAATTTAATTCTCAGGCAACCTATTATGAGAGTATGGTGGCGCTCATTTCATGTATTGTGTGTTCCAAGTAAGGCGGGTGAGATGTAACATTTTGTTTGTAATTTTTTATACCCAAGCGACGAACACAATGGTAATTCATAGAAGTTGTTTATTTGCACTATGCAATTGACAAACCACTGTTTAATTTTTCTATGATATCGCAGGTGTTTATGCTTAGAGTTCTTTTGTATTCTGCATAGGGTGTACATTAATAGCACATGCTTGGTAGTATGTTGTCTATGTCTACCAGTTCCTTAAGTGGGATGGACACTATATATACTGTTATTTCAAAAGCGCCAACCAGATTGATAAAGGCTTCTAGCAAGCAGAAACGCGTCTCTCTCTTACCTCGGGCTTGAGGGTGACTTGAGACAATAAATGTTGCTGTATCCTGAGCAGCCTCGAGTCCTTGCCTTCTTCTGTGGTTTTCTCTGTGGAAGCTGGAGTGCTTGTTCATGTTGTTATATATATATATATATATATATACACATACAGACACACATCCACTTTTACACACAAACACGCACGAGAATTTCAATGTCAAACTAATGTAATTTATTTTACATTGGTTCCTATAAGGAATAAATCCCTGACTCCATTATTTTCTATGAGGGTATGTTCCAGTACCTTTGGTTGGCCATGTGAGGTGCTTTATACATCCCAAGGCTGGCCAGGAGCCTGTTAAGCCATCTTTGGGGCTGTAGTAACTTTAGAAGCATATTTTGCAAATTGAAATTGTCTTACTCTTTTGTGGGTGTGTGTTTTGTATCATCGTTGTCCCTTCTAAAACTCTACTTAAATTTCCCTAGACCCGTCCCATTTACTAGTAATTATTCTTCCTTTCCCAATGCTCGCTATGATCTGTCCTACTTTTCCTGCTAATTTGTATACCTGTGTGGTGAGGCAGATGTCTCGAGCTAAATGGTTATGATTCTGAAATGCATTTTGTAGTAGGCAATTAATACTATTGTCGTACTTTTTTACATACTACAAAATGCAGTTTGCGAATCTGGCCTATCATCTATCGTCACCATTATCCTTGTGTTCTTCTTCATCTTGTCTCTTGATGGTGCCATTTTGTCTGAATGGAGTTTTGGGATCTAGAGAGGCTATTCATTCCAATCCGTTAAGTCTATGCTCAGATGCAGGCACATAGCATATGTTACAATTTGGGGGACAGGGAAGCACTCGGACGACAAACACAAATACAAACTACCTCTTACAAAGTCCCAACTAATGTGAACAGAAAATGCACACTAAACTGATGGGGATAAACTGTCTCAAAAAGATAAATGAAACTATGAAACACACAGATTATGACTGAGGCGGAGAACCTTCAGGCCCGCTGCTGCTTAGGAGCACCGTTTGTTTTGTCTTACTTTGTCAATATTCTGAACCCCTAACTTTAACAAGGGACCATTCAAAACAATGGGCATGCACTATGTACCCACTCTCTGGCTGAATGTTACATAGAACAGCTTAATATAAAACAACATAACATAACGTCTCCAGTGGTCGATGGTAATCTGTGAGAGGAATTAATAGAAAGGCCTATTCTGTTCTGAGACCAAAAACTGACTCTAACCCGAGTCGATAGCTTTCAGATAAAGAATATCAATGTCGGCAAGCATTACTGAACAACTTTGAGACTATTCTACACAGCCCATGATTTTCTAAGCCTGCCACCTGGAGACACAGGCACTAGGCAACACAATCTATATTGGCCCTCAAAGGAGCAAACAGGGAAGATGCAATGCCCTAGGCATTTTATATAGCCCAGCTGTTGGAAAGTGGGTTATTGGTATGGGCAAATGTAGGTCTGCCACTGGCAATAAGGCCACTAACACATTGTAGGACTCAGCATAGTTCTTAGAAAATTATTCCCATGCTCAACTCTTGGTAGCTTGGCTGTGAGCAGGCAGGCTTTACTTCAAAGACAGGCATGTAAAGCATTTCAAAACACAAATTCAGTAAATAATTAAGACACAACACATAATAAAAATCCAATACCAATTTATACAAATAGGAAATAGTTTTATCTTTAACCCCTTGGGCGCGGCCGCGATTCTGCGTCTGTGCGGCAGAATCGCAAGTGGGCGGGTTTATGACGGCCCCCAGCTGTCATCAGCACACGAGCCCCGTGATGCATGACGGCTGGGGGCCGTCATCAGCATCGAAGGGGTTAAAATGACACCAAAGCGAAAAAGTCCAATGTAGGGAACCATAGTTATGAATTTTCAAAAAATTTATCAAATTATAGCACTTAGAAAATTATAGCACCATATTGGGATACCTGCTCGCGATAGACCGGGTCAAAGTCAAAATTTCAGGCTGACCGCGATGGAGCCCTTGGCGGCTACAGCTCGCCGCAGGTCCCAGTCTCAGTTTATACCTTCACACTTAGAAACTTTTCTGGCGCTTTTCACCTCGAGGTTCCTCAAAGCTCCAAGCCAGTCCGAATTCGGTGAGGGTTCGCCGGATTGCCTTTCGACGAACTCCCGGTCAACTTCCCTGAAGCGGACTTAAAAACTTTTTCTTTAACGCTTCAGCTGGGCAACCCAGGAATCCAGGTCCACTTGTGATGGAAGTCAGGCGGCTTGGTGTTCACTGTTGCTCCCAGTCACCTTTTCCAAGAGCGGACTTAGAAACGTTTCTTGAGCTTTTTCTTGTGGGGTCTCTCGATGCTCTTCATGTAGCCGGATCCGGTGAGGGTTTGTCGGCTTCAGATTTCTTCTAGTCCTGGTTAAACTCTGGAAGTTGGACCAATGGAGCTTTTAGCAGGACGAACCTGGGTGCTTGGTCGGTTCGCGGGTGAAGGCAGGCGGCCTGGCTGGCCAGGTTGCATCGGTCCCACTATGGAGTTTTTTTTCAACATTGCTCCAAACTTCTTGAACTTCTTTCTGAAGTTCCCCGAGGGGTCCGAAAGTGTCTCAAACTCACTCCAAGGGTCTGGAAGCCCAAGATGGTCCTTGAAAGTAGAGGACTTCAGTTCCCACAATCCACTGGTGCAAAACCCTTACCAATCCACTGGTGATTCTCCAAGGTGCGGATTTAGGTGGTGATGTTCCAGATGAGCTCTTTAACCTTTCAGGGAGTCCCCTCTTTAGTTCTTTTTTAGCAAAATAATCCATATTGCTGTAGTTTCAGATGGTGCAGTTTTCAGAAGTTAGGCCTTAGAAATGTTTGCACAGCTTGGCAATGTCTTGCCTCAGTAAGTTTCAGGCAGCAGATCTGGAGGGCTCTGCCCCTCTCAGATACTTATTCCCAGTTCTCTGGGTCAGGAAGGAGGTCACTCCTGACCATTGGGAGCATGGTAACTCTTCAAAGATATGACCACATCCTATAGAGCGTGGCATTATTTTGTCCCAGAGTGCATCAAATCTTCCAATTCCATAATGGCTGATTTTCCAGCAAGGAGGTAAGAGCTGGTTAAACACACCCTTAGGATAGCTAATTTACTTAGACTCTCCCCTCTGTATCTGCTCATACCTTCCTTAATCCTACCATCTGCCTAAAGTGGAAAGTTCAGAGTTGTAAATGACACTGTTCTCTGCCCTCTTCTTTGAAGGACATAGTTCATGACTCCTCACCCTGGCCTGGCATTCCAATGGAATAGCACACTGCCCTGCCAGCAGAGCTGGTTGACCCCAGGGGTATTTATCACCTCTTAAAGGCAGCCTGGCTAATCCACTTAACTCTTACCAATCAGGACAGACCACTGGAAGTCTCAATCTGGACTTGCAAACAAGAAAGTCTTATAACGTCTTGTATGCACACTTTAGTCGAAATTCAAGCATATATAAAATTTGTTGAATTTATTATTACCATTCGGGGAAGGCACTTCTAGCCCTCTCCTATAAAGAGTTAATAATAAATAAGTTCCTATCATGTTAACCTATGTATCAGGGGATTTGCGATGGGAATAATGACTTGGGCCATTTTTCCAGCACCAGGACTTACAAAAACAATTATAAGTACGTTGCTTATATCTACTGGACCCCCACCCCATGGGACAACTAAGGGACACTTTAGCGGTTCTGAATTTGTAAAAGTATTGCAGATCCTCCCTCCACTGTGCTCCTAGCCTAAAAATGTCGAATTTGAGCAGCTCTTTATCACGATGTGGGGAGTGAAATGTGAAATTACACTTAACCCAGGGCATATAAAACTAATTCTATAAGGGTGTACCTTATAAATATCTGACCCCCACCCCGGGACACCTAGGGGTTCCTAATGTGCCAAAACATTGTGGGTTATCCATTTACTAAGTGCCCCAAACCCCAAAGATGAATTTGGGCACAATTTACTTTTTCAAAGCAGTCCTGGCACCCAGGGCTGCTTCCAAACTGACCTCAGGCTTCAGCAGTGCACACATGCTAGTGCAAAACGAGCTTCTGGCCTTTACACTGCCATGCCCTAGGGTACGAGGGACTTCTAAGTAGATTCATCCCCCTGCCCTATTATATACTTGGGGCTTATAGGTTAGGTCATGCCAATCACAGGGGTACCCCACCATACATTGTGTACCCTAGTGTATGTAGGTGCTTTAATTGGTTTCTTATGTGTCTCTGTCAGCATTGCAATGGCCCTGTGCCTGGTTAGGCAGAGCCCAGGGTCAGTCAGAGTCAGTCACCACCAGTACCCTTCAGCAAAAAGTTGGGGGGTGCCCAGGGCACAGGATGACTTTGCAACACCAGCTGTATGTATATATTCTGTATTTAAGATACAAGATGGTAGTGGTAATAACAGATGGCTAGCACATCAACTCACAGTCTATGACCAGTACATATTATACAGTAATAACGTGTGCTATATTGGACAAACACTACGCCACCTAAGTAGTGTAAATACATATATGAAAAAACTGAAATTCCATATAATGACAAATTGTAAACAAAATCCAAAATCCAAAATCCAGGGCACTACACAAGCGTATTTTTGGTCTGTCAATGTAGCAGATTCAACATTGAATTTGCAAAAAAAATCCAAAGTTTGTTGACATGCAGGTCAATATTAGATGGAAATGAACAGCTGACACATGTTTCATCGAAAGGATGACTTTTTCAAGGCTGTCAATTTAAAAGACATTCATCACATATTTAAGTAAACACTTCAGCAAATTCCTTTTTAAAGTATTATCCTTTTTTCTTCAAGGACATATGAGGCTAAAGCCAGAAAAAGTGCATTGAAAGACATGCTTAGGGAGATTCTTTCCACGTGCGGATACATAAATATCTTGTCCTTGTTTCACAATGAAGACATTTCCAGTGAAAAGAAGGTAAACAATGGAAATCACAAGAGGAAAAATAGGAAAAGCATGAATAAAACATGACCCAAAACAATTAGAAAAAATATCCCTTCCTATCGTATAAAAAAATCGTCGCACCAAAAATCGTCGCACACCAAACAACCATCTGTTGGTCAAAGAGAAAAAGAACCAAAGAGATACAGGGTATATACACCTCTCTGTGAAGTAGAGCGTACTCCAAAATGGAGATTACCTCATATATCTTCTGAAATGAGGCAAAGTAATTAGTAACACATTGTACGAAAGTGCCACAAAAAGGTCCTCAGAGCCCCAAGGACTAGATATTCCAAAATAACAATATTTAAGAAACCGTGATAATATTAGAAAGCCTGATAGAATACACATTCCTCTCGTTCCTCCCAGGATTCATCCAATACACATTTGGATAGAGGTGAACAGTCAAAACGCAGAAGAGCGTGTGAAGCCGAAAAGGGAAACACATGGCACTTCAGACTACATCCTTAAACAAGAAGAGAAACAAAAGACTCCAAAACCTCAATTAAAAAAGAAGAAGTTAGAAGGGATTAGAATAAAACATTGCCAGGTTACTGAGGACTCTGCTTCTGAATGGGGAATGGGAAGTGATGATGCTAGCCATCGCGACAGAGTCACAATAGCTTGCCGGAACCTGATGGATTATATGGTGGTAGTGGTGCTGAATGAGCATATCATGATGGAAACACCTGCTACAAGGGTGTGCCCACATCGTTTATACGAGATAACGCTCCAAATGAAGGGGGACATACCCAGAAAGATTAAGGCTCTCTTTTAGGAGAACCTAACCAATGGTTATGAAATTCTTTTGGCTGAAAAGGATTGGCCACCTGAGCTCATAATGGAGTGCCCACTGAGGAAAACTGTTATTTTAACTGCTTCCTCTGATCTTGTTCCAGAATCAATTAAACATTCATATACCAAGGAGTGGACGTTGCCCTACCTCCTGCACTTTACTGCAATCCTGTTGGGTGGGATGATGAGTCTCCTTATCATGAAATCCCATTAAAATCAGTTCCTCGACCCCAGAGACAGTACCCGATAGAGCATGAAGCTAAAAAAAAAAGTTAGGGAATTCCTAGAACAACTTGAATGCCAGGATTTAATAGAAAATTGCACCTCGTCCATGAATAATCCCTAGCTTTCTGTGATGAAACCTGACAATCCATACCATCTAGTTTTAGTCGGTTCCTTACTCACTTGCATTTTAAAACCTCCAAAACAGCACCGCTACTTTGCGGGTCCGGGCTCCCGGGGTCTGGAACTTTGGCCGCCATTTTGGGAGGACGCTCTGCACATTGTGGGTGAGCGCTCTAGCGCTGCAACGCTGACAACACGCCTACTTAATGCTCGTCCCCTCGCACAGCGGATTAGCGCAGCGGGTGCGCCTTCGCTGTGTCTGAGTCGTGCCAGAGTCCTGCCCGTCTGCGCCCGTCAGCGCTAAGGCAGGGCTAGGGCAGGACACTCTGGACACTTCCACTATGCTTTCTGGTGACTTTCTAATCGTTCTCCGCCATAAGGTAAGTTCTTGTGCTCACGACGCGCTCGACCCCCTTTGTGGGCCTTTCCAGTGTCCTACGTGCTCTTTTGAGCTCCCGTTGCCCCTCCCTATCACCGACTTACAGCCCTCACAAACGGCCCTTAGTGGAGCTGACCTCCCTGCTGCTATTCACCGTCAGACAACACTTAAAATACTCCATCTTAATGTCAGATCATTGGTCTGTCACCATTTAGATGTTTTTACAATACTCACAGACGAAAAACCTGACATTTTCTTTTTGACGGAAACATGGCTTCACGACGATGCCACAGCAGCTATGAATCTTGCGCTACCTGAGGAGTACGTTATGTACACTTTGAATCGTAACTCAAGTGGTGGCGGGATCGCGGCTGTGATTAAGGCATGCTACCCATGTTCATGGAAGGCCATTGTTATAGCTGGCTGTGAAAGCGCCCATTTTGCAATTTCCATAAACCCTCATCTTACCATCTCTGGACTTCTTATTTATAGACCCCCTGGCCCTGACGCCGCCTTTCGGCTTGCCCTCCCTGAGGTAGTCTCCTCTCTGGCCCTCAGATCGGCTAACTTTAGTATAGTAGGTCACCTCAATCTCCACTTGGATACTCCCCTTTCCTCTGCTGTTAGTGGTTTCCTCGCAGACCTTGAGGCATTATAACTACATCAGCTTATCAACCATCAGACTCATGTGGGTGGACATATTCTAGATCCCTTTCTGACGAATCTCCATAATGCTATCACGTTTCCACCCAAACCCATGGCCTGGACAGATCATCACCTGATCGAAGTTCGGCTTATTTCGAATGTTTCTCCTTTTAAGAGCTCCACTCCGGCGGTCTTTAAGCGCCCCTGGAGGAAATTGAGACTGGCCGACTTCCATCAGCTTCTGTCACTACATCCACCGGACCCCCCTAAAGATGCCTCTTTGGGATATGACCATTTCTGCGAGTGGTTGACCCAAGCCCTGGACACCTTAATCCCAGCGGGATGGAGTAAAGTCCGGTCTGGCCCCTCTAGCCCGTGGTATGATGATTCCCTCAGGCTTCTTAAATCTGCATGTAAACGGGCTGAAAGAGCCTGGCGTAAGGCATACGATCCCGACCTCAAGCAGATCTATCTGGCTAGTATTAAGTTCTACCATCGAGCCATTTGCAAAACCCGAGCTACATTTTACTCCTTGGAGTTTAAGAACAGCCATAACCCTATAAAACTTATCTTTAAGGTTTGTAAAGATCTTACTAGCAAGAAAACTGCGGTAATGGAAAAACGCTCCCTGACTCATTGTGAAGAGCTAGCAGCCTTCTTTGTGGAGAAAGTCGAGGCAATCTACCGAACATTCCCCCCTCAAACTGTGCCTGCTAATAACCTAGGATGCACTCCTGTGGCCTCTAGGTCTCTTTCGTCATTACTTAAGCCATCTCAGGAAGAGTTTAAATCTCTTGTTACGAAAGTCAAATCGGGCTCGCCTGCGGATCCACTAAGACCTATACAATTTAAAGAATCCGCTGAGGTTTGCTTTCCCCCTTTGTACGATCTTATTAGGTTATCTTTTGAGTCCGGGACTGTTCCCAGTAAATGGAAGCAGGCTATGGTCTTTCCAATTTTAAAGAAGCCCACCCTAAACCCATCAAAACCTGAACACTACCGACCCATCTCTCTCCTCCCATGGGTATCCAAACTTGCGGAGGCCCACGCCAACAAAATCTTGTCTTGCCATCTTCAAAATTCTGGCATCCTAGATCCATCTCAGAATGGTTTCCGCGCAGGCCACAGCACGGAGACTGCCCTGTTGGCGATGGTGGAGCACTTGCGGAGGATGTTGGTCTCAGGACAGACGGCGGCACTGATCCTTTTGGATCTTAGTGCCGCTTTCGACACTGTCTCCCACTCCATCCTTCTTCAACGTCTGAGAGAGGCCGGTGTGGAGAATACAGCATTTGAATGGTTTCGCTCATTTCTATCAGGGCGTACCTTCAAAGTATCCACCCCTCCATTTAAATCTGCCCCCGCAACATTTCCCAAGGGTTCCTGCAAGGTTCGGCACGCAGCCCGACCCTTTTTAACCTGTATGTGCAGCCGCTAGCTGCTGTCGCCAAGAGATGGGGTCTAACTATGGTGTCGTACGCTGACTACACCCAGCTAGCGGTTGCACTAAATGGGGACTCTGCGGTCGATGCCCCTAAATTCCAGACTGCCCTAAAGGAGGTGGCAAGTTGGATGACGGACAACTGTCTCCAACTTAATGCAGCGAAGACAGAGGTCTTAGTTCTGGGCAAACAGGTTCATCTCTGGGGAGACCGTTGGTGGCCACCGGAGCTAGGCCAAGCCCCCATTCCTGTGACAGAGGCAAAGAACCTTGGGGTCTGGCTTGATTCCAACTTGTCTTTTATCCCTCATACTAAAAGAGTTGCTGGTACCTGTTTTGGTGTTCTTCAGAGCCTTAGACCCATTTTAAAATTTTTTGATGCCCCTACCAGGCAACTCATCGTCCAAGCTACGGTGCTCTCTAGATTGGATTACGCCAGCTCGCTTCTTTTGGGCGTTAACCAAGCTGAACTTACACGCCTCCAGCGTGTGCAAAAACGCGGCTGCCAGAATGCTGGTAGGCCTGCCTAAATTCTGTTCTGCCAGGCGTACCATCTATGACCTACATTGGCTGCCCGTTGGGCAGAGGATCACGTTTAAAGCCTTGTGCCTGGTATTTAAGATCTTAAAGGCTTCATCTCCTCCCATTCTTGCACAGGCGATTTCCTACTACATTCCTTCTAGAGTTTTACGCTCGACGGGTCAATTTCTGGTCTGTGTTCCTCGCTTCAGGAAAGCCAGAGTTGGTGGCCGCTCCTTTGGTGTCCTGGCAGCGAGTCTCTGGAACACTTTACCCGTTGATATCCGTGCCATACCGGATCTACTACCTTTCAGAAGAGCTGTCAAAACTTTTTTGTTCCCACTAGTCTAATCTCTTCCTTTAGGTCTGTCTGGTATATCCATTTGGTTGTGTTATTTTGTCCAACATAGCGCCGGGACGCCACTTTGCTGTGGCAGCTGCGCGCTTTACAAATTATTATAACATTAACATTAACATTAACATAACATGTAGTGAAATTGTTGTTGGTTACTTAGTTGCTCTGAATTATTTACTTTTGTAATTTCCTTCACGGATTGTACTGCCTTATCTTGGGCCTGTTCGTCTGCTATAGTGTGGTGATCTACAAAAACTTTATTGAGGCTTCACTTTTCCAACGTCATATAGGTGAGGGGATGCCCTTAATTAGGGACCTTACAAGTGCAACAATTGTGGCTAAGGTTTTAATTCTGATAATTGGTACTGACACTCATTTTTTGTACTATGTCCCATTATTTTTTTAATAGTATGACTGCACATCAGAGGGGTTTGAGAGTAACTCTTATGTACAGTCTCACTCCCTCTTTTCCCTGTGATCCACAGTATGTTTGTTTAAAATGCCATGTACTTTTCATTTTCAGACCGTTTTTTGTTTGACAATTACCTATGGACATAAGTGGTGACAGTATTGTCTGCCCCCTTTTTCTTGAACAGTGATACCGTCCAAAGCGAAACTACCAATTTACACAGCTTATTTAGGTGAGATTCCTGACAATGGTTGTATGCATATTGGGTCAAATAGAAGCTCATTGTAGGGGACGACGGGGGTGACGGTGTGGGACCTTTTTGATTATTTCAGTCTTACACTGTGCCCAATTGTTTAATCTCCATAGCCCACTTTCAGCATAACATGCCCGTTGCATATGCTTTCAGTTGTGCATATTCTGCATATAACTGATGCCTTGTCTCTCTACTGTGTTCCTTTCAGAATTTTAATACGTACTGAGCTTCTTGCTCAACGAAATACTAAGATTTTTTTCACTACTGCGGTTACAGTGACGTGATGCTATTGTAAGGTGAGACCGGGGGTAAATTATCGGTTTTTTAATAAGACCACCATCTTTTTGTTATGATCTTGATTGCCCTCTCTTTGCTTAGAAATGAAGATAAGATATCCTACCTAAAATGTTTTTTTTTAAATAAATATAGAATATATTTTTTCATTGTTTCCTTCTTTTTTCTCCTCTTTTTCTCTTCTCTTTATCTCTTGACTACTTCAATCCGTTATCTCTTTCTTTCCTTCTATTCCGTCTATTAGAACCTATTGCCCTACTTTGGACAGTTATCTAATCCCACTAGACATGAAGTATGCTACGCCTAGTCACTTTTATGTGTATTTAAATATAAGGGTACCTGTTCAAGTTTACCAAAATGTTTTCTTTATATTTGTAATACTTTGTGATAAGCAGACGCCCTCACTTAAAATTTTCATGTTTTTATGTGCTCCGTATTAGCACGTTACTGGTTGAATTGCTTGTCTTTTTATTGTAGGTCTTTCATATGCTTTCTGGGTTTTTTCTTTTCTCTTCTTTTTTCTTTCTGCTTTCTACTCCTCTTTCTTAATTTTTCTTTCCGTTATATAATGTGTTATGTTTCTTTGTTAAAACATTTAATTGATTATTATGTACTATCTTTATGATGGTTTTGATTACTTTTTGTATATACGTTGTTTTGTATATGTTTGCAGTTATACATGTATATTTATGTTGGCCTTTTTTCAAAATTGTTACAGCCCTGACGAAGTTCCCGTGGCACTGGGGAACGGAACGCGTTGGCTGTGTGCCAGTCCTCTTCGCAAAGAAATGAAATAAAAGAAGACATTTTTGTCCTATATCTTTGTCTTGACTTTGATGTGGTGCACCTTCCTTTGGTCCTTTCTATTTGTAAATTGGCACCTTTCAGCAGCTGATGCCGGAAGGGGTTGCACATGCTTTTAACGTTTGAAACTAGGAGAGTGTATGTGCTTGACCTCGGTCTGCTGCTGTGTTCATATAATCTAATGAATAACATTGCAAGGAAAAAATCGAAAACAATATTAGATATCTCAAATAAATTTTTCTGCCAGAATATAGTGCCTGGAAGCAGATATTTGATGGCATTCTCAGCACTAGGTTCACAGCTTCAATGTTGCCATTTACCTCAAGGGTCTAAGAACAGCCCTGGGCGAACAGAGTTACTTCAATATTTTGATAAGGAGGTATTGTCCTATGTAGATGATATTTATCTGACTGACGATGAGTTAATGGAATACTTGGCTAGATTAAACCACATAATTCTTGGATTCGCTCATCTGGGTTACACATTTGATTAAGAAAATCTAAAATTGCACACCTTAATGTCCTGTTTCTGGGATATGAGTCATCAAGTGAAGGCAAAAGCCTGGCAGCACATTTTTTTTTAAATGCACATTGCTCCAACCTCCAATGACTCTGAAAAGACTATGATCCATTTTAGGATTTTTAAATTTTGGCAGAACATACATTTTGGATCACGCAGAATGAGTAAAACTCTTCTATGGCTTAATCAGACCTGATTTTTCAATCAACTATTGGATACCATAACATACAAACATTTTACATTCCATACAAGCAGATATGATAGCTTCCAAACATTCGCACACTTGTGTAAGCACAACTAACCTGGTGATCCGCGTAGTCGATGGATCCACCGGGCACACATATATCACTTCAAATGAAGGTGATGCAGTACCTATTATATACAAATCACATTTCAAAACAAATGCCAAAATGCTTTTAGCACCCACTGAGAAAATTCTCACAGTGGTACAGACTACTGTAGTGAAAGAGAGAGCATTAGCTCTGGGAAAATGCATAATTATAGTCACCCCGGTACTGACCTTAAAGTCTACCACCAAAATAATTGTTACAAATGCCAAAGCATTGCATTCAAGATTAATACAATGGGCTAACTCTCTCCCTGCAACAGAGTTAGATTACAGATTCGGTTCTACATTACAGACACAAGTATTCCTGCAGTATGAACAAGAATGTCCAAATGGAATAATGTCTCTAGATTGATATGAAAACTTAATTTATACCGATGGATCCGCTCAGCCTGCTATAGGGACACAACACCAATATCCGTGGCATGCACAATAGTAAAGGGGCACATACATGACGGAAAATTCTGTCCTAAAAAAATACATGAAGTCTCTGTACAGCACAGCTGGCAGAACTCAAAACCCTGCTGGCACTATAAGATATTGATCACAAATTCCCCACATTTATATTGTGTGATTCATACTACTGTGTCCAGTCTTATAATGAATATCTCCATTATTGGGTCCAGAATGGATTTTGAGATTCCAAGGGTTGCACAATGAAGCACAAACTGTTTTGGGAACAGTTGGTGAAACTGAAAGAATGCTTGCCACGGGCTCATGTTATCCACGCATTGAGTCATCATCATGTTGGCGTTCACGTGGAAGGGAATTCCATGGCTGATGAAGCTGCTAAGGGAACAGTCTGCAATGCTGCTGTTACTGCAATCACTCGTTCAAGTGCGAGACTAGACAGAGATATTATGGTGGCTGTCAATGTGGCCCGCAACAACACCTACCTGCCAAAAGGCTTTCCACTCAATTACTCCTATAAGTTTGATGCATAAAAATTCCATATGCTCAGATTCCAGGAGTGGGGGATAAAGTTGTACCAAACACTTATCGCAGATTGGGACTGATACTAGCTGCACATGAGGGTCTAAGTGCAGCACACTCAGGGCTTACTTCTACAGTTATGCTACTTAAGCGGTGCTATTGATGGCTAGTCTAACCAAACAGGCCCAGGACTTTGTGCTCAAATGAGACATCTGTCCACCTCAAACACCCCTATTGATCTCAGAAGAACCTCTGGCGGTTGATTATTCGGTTAGCTGATGACCCTTGCACTCAGATGGGGCTTACAAGTACATCTTGGTGAGAGGGGCTTCATGCTCCGGATTCCTGTGGGTTTGACTGCAGCGCTAGACTGATGTTTGAACTGTTATAAAGAATTTGCCAGTCTTCATCAATACATACACAATTGTCACACTACATTCCAAGCAGAGCCCTGTGTTTAGCTCTCAGGCTTAGAAAGAAGAAATGGGAATTTTGGGTGTGGCCTTGCGATACTCCCCCACCATATCATCCAGAGGGAAATTTGATAGGTAAGAGGAAAAACTGGCAACAAGGGTATTAGACTTAGGTTGCAGTTGGGTCAATCACCTATGTGGAGTCCAGAGGTCACTCAATAACATGGCAAGAAAATCCCTGGGGAGTCGTACTCCATTCAAAATCTTGTTTGGTATGAGAATGTGGGTACCAGACCTCAATAATGTAAGCAAATTGGTGGCAGAAGCACCATTTGGCATGAATGAATGTTTGGCTGGTTTACAGAAACTCAATAAATTCTGGGGCGCACAAAGCAACACACCACCACTGGAGAAGTGAAGGTCGTACTGGCAAGAACTGTCTGGGTCACAAAGATTGGGGACCTGATCAAAGAAAAAAATGTGAACAATAAAGAATTTGTACCATCTTACAGAGTTCCTGTACCTGTCCTGGCTGTCAAAGGTCCTAGACCCGTACTTATCCCACCCCTTGCCGGTCACAGAGACCAACGGTTTGTCTCTATTGATATGATGAAACCACACTATGTGGCTGATTATCAACTGTAGGCCTTGTGGGCTCTTGGATAGTTACCACACTCCTCTCACTACCATTCAGGAAGTTCAGATGGAAGCCTCAATAACTACAAAAGATTTTCATCTCTAAGGAGAAACTGCAGACAAGAATGAAGTCTCACTTCTTACTGTTGAAACAACTACAACTGTAATGCAAACGACTCCAGAAATCTCTTGACAAAAAACTGACGACGTTTATGCGAATATGCCATAGGTGGAGTCATCTCTGAGTTCTACAAAACCTGCTGAGCTGCCAAAAATAGACCAGATGATGTCTGGCAACTTCATGCATTATGACAACTTATCATCGGATTCAAGTGAACCTGAGCTGCAACCACCACCTCTCACTTTCAAGCTATGAGTGTATGCCCTCTATCTTTGGCTGAAAAAGACAGGCTTTGTTGTTCCTTAGTTACATCTCTGGATTACAATTGGATTACTTTTCCTGGTCCTCTTGATTGGTTTGGTAACTGTCTTTTGTCTACTTCTGAATGGGCACTACCTCCCAGAATGCTCTGCAGTATAACTTGTGAACTTGGTTCTGAAACCACATGCATCATCGCATCATGGAACTAAGGGATCTGTCCCTGGTGAATATTACAGCAGTTGCAGTTCTGGAATGAATAGTGTGGGACAGGGTATCGTATGATGTGTATGGTCCTAGTAAACTTTGACAAATTCCATATTTGTTTAAAATTTTTAAATTATGTTATCACCTCTAGTACTTTCTCTGATGATTGGGACAATTAAACTGTGCATCATTTGCTTGCCGATCTAGAGCAATCAGCTAAATATTTTTAATGATGAATTGTATGATGGTACATCTGATTTTGGTGACATGTTCTGTTATCAACATTATGGTCACCATTTTCTACACAAAGCTAGTATACCACAAGTTGTTTACAATTACACTCAATTGGAACACTGCCAAAATTTAGTTCACAAACATTTGCACAAAACTTTGCTTACTTTTCTGTTTTTGACACATCAGACCCAGCCTCTTATTACACCTACACCTGCAAAGAAAAATATGCTAACAGACACCAAGCTAATATATTTTGCTTCCTTGATTTCCCAACTGTCTGTACAAGGTTTCTACTTTTGGAAGACACTATAGACACAAAATCTGTCTAGAGCCCAAAAGATTGTCAGGTTCAGGGAAATGAGGCCTTATTTAGAGCATGCCTCATACCACATGAAATGATTTTCCTGACTAAAACAGTGCACCAAACCTCCTGTCTTGGTATAGCCAAGATGAAGGATTTGAGCACACCCAATATGCCTGCATTAAGTGCATTCTCACATGTTGAGAACTGGCAGCATCTAACACACTTCAGTGAGGATACACTAGATACCGTGATGCGTAATGATTCTTTTAATTCATCAGACCCCATTTGGAAGGGATGATTGGTTTGGCCTGTGGACACAAATGGGTGTCTATCTAGATTCCTGGGCAACAAGGAAGAGTTTAGGATCAGTAGGCCTGACCAACGATACGTACAATCAGAACACTCAGGCTGGTGACATCATATAGTGTTGGAAAGTTGTGCCTTGATTGGCTAAAAACCTCAACAATTTCTCAGGGAAAGCAACAATTATTCCTTCTTTCTGATTACATGGATCTCTTGGGATTTTCTATTAGGCTCCCGAAACGCACATCAAAAGCGCTTCATCTTTGGAACATACAACAAACTGTGGAAAACTTCTCAACAGGAAGCTGCTAAGAGACTGCACGAGATCGACAGAGTTAACTTAGAAAAGGCTTTGACTGTGGTTGAAAACGGTATGAGCACATTATCATTCATAATGTAATCACACATAGTACCATCTGCAATTGATTTAATACAGGTAGATATGTCTATTTTAGAGAGGCTTACGGTTGGTCTCCAGTAACATCTCTCCACCCCGGTGACTAGCTTGTGTTGATGAACACCTTCTCCGGTGCTGGAACAAGGCATCTGTGTTATCGCTCTTCTCCCTCTTCTCTTGCGCACCTGTGGCGGTTGTTTGTCCTGTGGTATTGTGCCACCCTCTTTTCCTCCTGCGTGATGTGGCATCCTGTTCTTCCTTACTTTCAACAAGGTTCCTCACTCTGATGCGGCATCATGCCACGTGTCTCATGTCCACATGGACATCTCGTTGGTGGCATCTGGTTGTTAGGATGGTGTCTTTTTTTTTGTCTTGCTGTGGACCTGTTGCGGGTTTGTCCTGTCAGTAGGACATGCTTTTACTCCCAGTGGAACTCTCGCCGGCCCCATCCCTTGCTCAGGGATTTTCGCGATGCTCCTCTATCTCTCTATCTCAATGGAGGTCATCTTTTTCCATCTTCTTTGCTCGAGGGCATAGCACTTGTGCCTTAGGTCTGTGCCGTTGTGGCGCTTGCTCCTGGCTCTATTCAGGCATGCTTGGCAGGGTCGGTCACTTGTGGTGGCGCAGGCAGCCACTGGGGTTTGTGTAGTGCTCCCTTATCTCCTCTGGGACATTTCTTCTACTCTCAGCCTAATTCTCGGTGAGCCTTCACTAGGGAAGCAAATATCTAGCTGCATGCAGTGACAGCATTGCTTGCTGGCTCTAGCTGTCTATGTTGAAGCGTTCTTACTTCCTCTGGAGACCTGAGCAGCCTTGCTGACTTTACGCGCTGTGGTGCTCCTCACAGGCACTGCAACCTGCGGTTCAGTGGCTCATGCTACTTTATTCCTCTTTCCTTCAACGTGACAGCCAGCCACCATGGGGGCATGTGGCACTATCTTTTTGTTTGCTGTGGCATCCAAGAGCCACTGGCGGTGTGCGCACAGCACACTTTCTCCTTGTGCCTTCATGGGGCATGCTTGATCCTACTTGGCACTCTCTCTCTCAGGAGAGGTTCAGTTTCTCCCCTTCATCCAAGTAGACAGTCGACTTTTAGTTCTATTCTTGCCTCGCATGGTTGTCAGTTGAGCGCTTTCAGATGTGGTCGTAATTTTTTGTTCCCGTTATAAGTCTGGTTGCTGCATTGAGACAAGCTTTTAGGGTTGCTATTGAGATCTTAGGGAGTCCTGATAGAGTTGCGCATCCATATTCAATTCTTGATATGGCCAGTGCCTGTACTGCCATTTTCAGATCACCAGGATAGATGAGAGGCTTCAGTTTTCTGAGGTAATTCAGATTAAAACGGGCGTTTTTTGCCATTGTGTTGATGTGTGCTTGCATGTTCAGATCCTTATCCAGTGTGATACCAAGGAATTTGGTTGAGCCAACTATCGTTGGGGTACCGTTTAGTGCTGTGATCATCTTGGTCCATTCTTTAAACTTGGCTGAGCTTTTAGGAGGGGAGATCAGAAGGAATTTGTTTTTCGTGAGTTGAGCTTCAGATGATTGTCAGCTAGCCATTCAACGGTTTTCTTGAGTGCTTGGTTCATGGTGTTGATCTCTTCCGGAGATGATATCTTCATATACAGCTGGGTGCCATCAGCATACATGTGAAAGGAAATGTTAGCTTTATGCAGTACTTCAGTTAATGGTTCTATGTATAGGTTAAATAGTGAAGGGGATAGGGTTGATTCTTGTGGAACCCCAATTTGAATCGGAGATGGTGGGGATAGCTTGTTGTCCACCAGGAATCTTTGCGATCTGTTCTCTAGGAAGAAGTAGAACCATTTCAATACAGTACCCGATAAGCCAATCCTATTTTGTAGGCGCTCTAATAATTTGCGATGGTGTACTGTGTTAAATGCAGACGATAGGTCCAGAAGGATCAGGAGACAGGTTTCATTACGGTCGAGGGCTAGCAGAGCATCATCTACTATGTGTAGGATTGCTGTCTCCGTACTGTGGTTCAGTCTGAACGCTAATTGGCAGTCATTTAGTAGTTCAAATCCAGTAATGTGTTGACCTAATTGATTATGCATACATTTTTCTAGTACTTTGGCTAGTAGGGGGATGGTTGTTACTGGACACAAGTTATTTGGGTCTGATGGGTTCTCCTTAAGTTTCTTTAGGAGTGGGACAACCTGACCTGTTTTTAGGCAGTCCAGAATTGTTCCCTGGGTAAGCGATTCATTAATTATCTTAGTCCAGAAGGGAATGACCATGTGGATGCAGGAGGGTCAGCACTTTGACGGCAGAGGGTCATTGTAATGATTGTTTGATTTCAGAAATAGTAATATTTTGGTAATGTAATTCTGATCATATAGTTTGAAGGTTGCCCAATGGGCATTCTTTTTGGGCATTATTTGTGTCGGTAGGGCAGGGTTCTTCCTTGTTCACTCCTAAGGATTGAGGCTTTATCAGCGTTATTCTTGGGTTCTCTCTCCAATGAGCTGGCTTTCTCAGTAAAGAATGTTGAAACGTTTCCACAGTTCAGATCTGATTTGGATGTTAATAGGGAAGATTTGGCTAATTTGTTTGATTGTTCTTTTAGTATATCGAAGAGTTTCCTCGGTCTGTTCTTTGAGTTTTCAAGTTCATTTCTAAAAAATTCTTTTTTTGATTTAAGTACGCTTATTTTGTAGGTTTTTCTGGTCATTCTTAGTTGATTTAGGAGGGGTGATGATGGAGTTTGTCTCTATTTTCATTCTGTTATTCTGAGTGTGCTTCTTTCTTGATTAAGTGATCCATGGATCCATGGGTTTTTATCTTTGATCTGTATTCTTTTAAGTTTTTGGGGGGCATTGTCGTCAATTATTTTAGATATCGTACGATTGTAGTGGTCTGGAAGCTCGCTGACGTCCATTAGTTCAGAAGGGGGATGAAGCTCTTTCTCACCTTGCATTGTTAGAGTCTCCGAGTTCAGGTATCTAGTGTCTCTCATCCAATGTTTGGGTTTTATTAGTTGCAAGAGTGTTTTCTTTTTTTTGGCTGCTATTTGGAAAGTGATGAAGTGGTGATCGGACCAGTCACAAGGAACAATTGAGATTGCCTGTATCGTATTTTATCTGGAGATGATCCAGTCTAATGTAGTTCCTTTGGAGTGTGTTGGTAGGGCACATGCTTGTACTAGTGAGTGGTCAGCTAGGAATTCTTTAAGAATGATGACCTGATTATCTTGGCTGTCATTCCAGTGAAGATTGAAGTCTCCTAGGAAAATATCATTGGAGTGAGGTTCTGAGTTAGTTGTAACAATTTCCATGAGATGGTCTATGAAAGTTAGGTTTTGACCTGGGGGGTGATAGAATGTATGTCATTTGTACACTTGGTTGTCTGTGAATCGTGCTGTGAGCACCGGGTATCCACATGAGTCTATAGAGTCTGAGAAAACTTTAGAGATTGTTATGTTTGATTTGTGGATACAGGCCACTTCTCCTCCCAATTTGTTTAGCCTATCTAGTCTTACAATATTATAGTTAGGAGGCACCAGCAGGTCTAGTCATGGGGATGATGATTCAGATAGCAATGTTTCAGTTAGAATTACCAAAATTGATGCTGAGGGCGTGCTGCCCCCTCAGGCTGCTGCAGGGACAGGTGCAAGTAGAGATAGAGCCATTGTCCAGGGTTCTTTTCCCCCAGTGTGGAAGAAGGCTATTGTAAAGCCTCTCCTCAAAAAACCGTCTCTGGATCCTGGTCTTCTTAAAAATTTTTAGGCCCATTTCATTGCTTCCTGCCCCGGCAAAAATACTAGAAGCTCACCTCAATACCCATCTTTCTACCTTTCTTGAGACTAGTGAGTACCTTGATAACACGCAGCACGGTTTCAGAAAACATCATAGTACTGAATCCGCTCTCACTGTTGTGGTAGACAACATTCGCCGCAAAGTAGACAGCGGCCAAACCACAGTTCTTGTCCTATTGGATCTCACTGCCGCTTTTGATACCCTGTCTCCCGCCATTCTAACATCTCGGCTTAGGGTGGCAGGGGTCACTGGGCCGGCTCTGAGCCTTCTTAACTCCTTTCTCCATGGTAGAGAACAGAGAGTAATGCTTGGAAATTTCCTCTCCCCTGCCAAGTCATTGCAATGTGGGGTGCCACAGGGGTCGGCCTTGAGTCTGACCCTGTTTAATATCTATGTGGCCCCCCTTGCTAGACTAGTAAGATCGCAGGGGATGGAGGTGGTGTCTTACGCAGACGACACCCAAATCATGGTATCGCTGGCTCACTCCTCTGTCAGTACATCCGCCGTTAGCTTTAGATCATGCATGCAGCATGTGGCAGACTGGATGATCATCAACTCCCTAAAGCTTAATGGCGATAAGACAGAGGTTCTGATCTTTGGGAAAGACCAAGATGTTTGGTCGAGTGAGTGGTGGCCTTCATCTCTTGGCACCTGCCCCACTCCCTCCCAATCTGCCAGAAATTTAGGTGTTATCTTCGACACCTCACTTTCCATCACGCTCCAGGTGAACAGGACTGTGGCCACGTGCTGGGGTGTTATCAGGATCCTTAACAGAATTCGTCATTATCTCTCCCTTCAGGCGCGTAAACAGATCGCAGTCGCTCTCGTTGGTTCCAGGATCGATTACTGCAATTCTTTGTATGCGGAGCTCAACAAGGGCCTTATTCATCGACTGCAAATTGTGCAGAATGCTGCAGCGCGCTTTGTTTTGGCCCTTCCTATGGCATCATCGGCCACGACTGCTAGGAGAGACCTTCACTGGCTCCCTGTCCAGTATAGAATTTCTTTTAAGATCCTATGTCTGACATATAGAGCACGCACGGCTGGCCCCGACGATGCACTGGGTACTTTGCTTACCCGCTATGTTCCAACAAGATGCCTTCAATCGCCGGCCTATTTCAACTTGTAGTGCCCCGTACCAGGCTGGTCAGATGGGGAATGAGAGCTTTTCTGTAGCCACTCCTCAGCTCTGGAACTCCCTTCCAATTGAGATTAAAACCCTTCCCTCAATTGATTTGTTTAAAAAGGCTCTTAAAACCTGTTTTTTTATTAGAGCCTACCAATGAGAGAATGCTGTCTGATTTGGCGAGCTGTTTTATTTGAAGTAGGCGCCTTGACGCCCATCGGGCAAAGTGTGCGCAGGACAAGATACATTTCATTCATTCATTCATAGTACTCAATACAGTTGTGCATCACTAATTGCCAGCATCAGTCTCACAGGGCGGGGTGCCTCTTGCAGGGCCCCAACGCTTTTTCACGGCCACAGATCCCTCTGCAAGACCAGGTGATTGGTAATGGCCATATAAATGTGCATGTTCATGGGAAAGAAGAGAAATAATAGTGATCAATATATATATTCAGCCTGGTGCCATACCAGACTATGAAAAGCAAATGATATTGCTAGATGAAGATCTGGAGGGCATCTGTATAACAAATGCATCACAACTGATAATGATCCTGGGAGATTTTAATCATAAATTGAACCCTTCTCTTACCGATAAATTGTTTAAAGATCTACTAACTTTGGCACAGGTACCCCCATCAAATTTCGCTGGAGTAGGTAGTTCAGCACAAGACAAATATCTAGCAAAGTTCCTCTGTTCTATAGGGATAATCTGTGCGAATGGACAGTTAAACACTGACCACCCTGCGAGAAAGACCTTTCGCATAGGGAATCAGAATTGCCCAATTGATTATGCTTTTATAAATGCTTGGTACTTTAAGCAAGTAGAAGGATTTGAGGTATTGCAGAGTTAAGGTAGTGACCACTGGCCACTACAAATATGAATTCAAATAGAAGAGGAGTCGGAAAGAGAAAGAGTGGTCCCTTTACAGATAGAACACCCCAGATGTATAACCACCCATATAACATAGGGCTGTCTTAAACTGGTCAATCAGCTGATAATTGACGATACGTCTATTGGGTAATTTGGAGCACAGAGATAAAATAGTAACATGGTACGACCAGGTTATTGAGCAGGTGGTAAACTGTTTAAGGATACATGTAAAATCAGGGCCCGGGCCCAAGAAGAAAGAGAGAACAAATGTTTGGTTTAATAATGAGTTTAGGAATTTAAAGTTGATGGTACGAAAATGGGAAAGACAGTTAAGAAAAAGACAGGATAAGGTTACAATGGAGAGCCTTTGAGTGGCAAAACTTCTGTATAAAAATAAGCTGAGAGAAAGGAAAATATAATATTTGTCAAAAAATTGGCAAACAGTGATAAACACAACTAATAAAATAATAATATAATATTATTGTGAAGATTGATAAAAGAGGGAAATGTACAAGGGGAAATGTGGAGCTTAGTGGGAGAAGACGATTGGGTTAATTACCTGAGTAACTTACATAATGGGAAAAGGATGAAGAAGACCCCGGTTATATGGTCCAAGGAGGTAGAACAACCTTTGCCGTATTTCTCTTTTCACATATAAAAGAAACCATCCAATCTTCAACACTAACTAAAGCCGCAGGGCCAGATAACTTACCTGCAATTATTTAAAAAAAATAATGCTGACTGGTGGGCAAGCTTTCTAAAAGTCACCTTCCAAAATATTTTAACCTCTTGGATTTTTCCGGAAAGTTGGAAGGGGGCCATTGTCAGAACAATATGTAAAAAGAGGATGACACATTGCCCCAGAACTATCACCTTATAAGCCTGCTGAATGTGGGGGAGAAAGTATCCTCTAAGATATTGTTAGGCGTATTGAAAACCTGGGCAGAACAGCACAATCTGATACCAATAGAGCAAGGTGGGTTCAAAGAGGGCCACTCAATTATAGACCATTGCCTTAGTTTATGGGCAATGGCAAAAAAGGGAAAGGAAGTGCTAGGAAATCTGTTCTGCTGTTTTGTTGATTTCTGAGCTGCCTTCGACTCGGTAGACCATAGTCTACTGTGGATTATGCAGGCAAAGCTCGGAATCAAGATGACAGTACTTTTATTAATTCAGGAAATGCATGCTCTGAACTGGGCCAGAGTAATCTTGGATAGCCTTGAAACTTTATCTAAGAAGATTTAGTTAAAGAATAGATTGCGTCAGGGCTGTGTTTTGGCTCCACTGTTATTTTCTTTGTTCCTTTCTGACTTACCAAAAATACAGAGTAAAGCTGTCGGATTAAGCACTAAAATGGGGGGAACCATAAATCATGTCTGCTATATGCTGATGATCTGGTGATAACGGACATGACAGAGCGGGGTTTGAAAAAAGAAACCTGGACATTTTAACGATTATTGTTTAAAAAAACGCCTAACGGGTAAAAACAAAGACTAAAATAATGCTGGTGGGTAAAATAAATAGCTCATTTTACTGGAAGCTGGGTGAGGTTAAAGTTGAAGAAGTGGACACATATAAATATTTGGGTATGTGGTTCGATAGCAAGTTAAATTGGAGGAACCACATGCAGTCATTAAAATCAAAGGATCTCTTCAGTATGGGGCCTCAATCAATTCAAGCAGAAGTATGGTGGCCCCTCCCTGTGCCCAATTTGATCAGCTTTTAATGTAATGGTTCACCCACAATTCCAATGTGGTGTAGAGGTTCTATCCTTAGGTGGCAAACTGGATTGGAATTCAGAGGAGGGTAAATGCGTGAAACAGGAACTTGCTCTTCCTAAGGCAACCATGATACAGGCTGTGAGAGTGGAATGTCATCTCACAGCCTTTCAGCCTTTCCTTTCAGGGAATGCAAGCATCATTGAATTTCTGGCAGCGATTGATCAAGAAGGGCCCCCCAAAATATCAAATCTTTGTAAAAAGGAAATAGAGGGAAGTGAGCTTAACTGGGTGTCCCAAGTTAGACATAAGTTAGATAAGTAATGCGTTAAACTTTCCTTAGAACCAGATCATTGGAAAGCTGGGCAGCAGGCCGCTAAGCAGGAACTACGTGATTTTATCAACATTAAGGCCAGTGAAGAAGATTTACGTTACTTAGGAAGCAAATAGTCCACCCAATTCTTGGTAAACGGGTGGACTAACGATCAGATAGTCCCCTATATTGAGGCCATGCCAAACTCGAAGCTTAGAACTGCAGTATTAAAGTTTAGAGCTGGCCTGAATCCTTGTAATGCTGATTGGAAGATAAAATCGGCAATGACAAATAAGCAGGGTGTGTGCACATGTGGATTACAAGTAAAATGAAGTGGCCCACATATTTTGCTGGATTGTCTCTGGTTCCTGAAAGAACCAAAATAACTTTTAAAACCTCTTTTTATTGCCTATAAAACTGATAGTAGGGATCAAGCACTTAGCTTATTGACAAATATGAGATTTTTAAATGTGACATGTGCAATAGGAAGTTTTTTAATTGCAATACAGGAATCGCTGAATGAATTGATAATATAATCTGAATTGGAATCGGGGTAGTAATATGATTTTACGGATGACCTGGGAACATTTATGATCGTTGGGAGCCCGCATGTGTGCAGGAATGTATATTTACCGTACAGGTGACCCTTTTCGCCATACGGCGATTAATTAAGAGTTTTATAGAGTGACACTGTTTCCTTTGCATACTTTATCAGGATTTTAATGCGTTTTATACAGCTTCTACGAGAGGACTGTTTGTACAATTCGAATTTTAACTCTATGCTGTAGTGTGATATCTTTTTTTTTATGGCTACATGCCTAATAAAAAATATTATTTAACATTAAAAATATGTAAACTGATGCATTTTCCAGGAGCACAGATTAATTGAACTCATAAAAATCTTCAATTTTCATAGATGTATATGTCCATTACTATGTGTTTTTGTTAATCATCAATTAGTGCAGTAACTATTTAGCGTAATAGGCGTAAACCTATGACTACTTCTTGGAGAATTGGACCCGCGTGATTTCCCTTATCTGATACTGAATACTTAAATCCTGTTGGCTACTTGACAGAAATAAGGTCTTAGAAGCAATGTCCAAGGACTTTCAATTAATATAGCTGGTTGTATCTCATCTAATTTTGTACATCATGATGTACTTTATTACATCCCAGTTGCACGTGCTGAATGTTTCTTCCAAACTATTCCAATTTCTTTGCATATAAAGGAAGTGCCTTAGACCTACTTCAAATATTCCTGTCAAATGGTATGATGTTATGGTGTTTAATGTTGAATTAAAGTTAATTCTTGTCATATTTACCATGATTGTGAAGCGCACATTGGGAAACAGACGAGCTGCAGTAAACACGTTCATTGCCCAGTGCTTCTTATCATTGCACAGGCAGCATACTGTCGCACCGTGAGTGGGCTCCTATCTAGCCCCCGCTGTGCCACTCTGAAGGAACACGCCGCATTGTAATCACGGGCAGTGTTTGCTTTCTGCTCTGCACGCTCTGCCTGGCACTGGGACGCCGAGTTTTATCTACATGACCAGATGAATGCAAAGCTGTTTCCCAGGTAACTGAGAGAGTCAGATGAAGAGAGCGGGGCCTTCCTGGGTTACAGTAACCTTGCCAGAATCCCCAGCTGTGACACCATTCCCCGTTTGTGTTCTGCAGTGCCAGTGTGCGCGCTTTATTTTCAGTTCAGCACAGTATGCTGGGCAAACACTAGTATCATTAGCTTATTCATAGACAAACATCATATAATTTAAAACATTGCGATATTAGGTAGGTCGTGTGAAATGTATCACTCAGACTACGGCTGGATGTCACGTACCGATAATCATAATGAAACCTACGTAGATATAGCCCAAATCTAATTATTTTTGCACAGTATGACAATACTGAGTTGGAATATTGAGGGAACGGACAATCTTGTGAAAATCCATAAAATAACATTCTCTTTTGGATCCACTGGGGTTGTCTTATTTTAAGGAGCACATCCTACTGATATGAAGAACTTTTATTTTGGCTACAGATTCATTGATTAAATGCATCGTTCTGAATCACCTAGTAGGCGTGTGTACTTCGACATTTAAAATCCTCATTTCTAAATGAAGGATTCACTATGTATAATGACCATAGAAAAATGATCTGCAATAATGCTATATTTCCAGATGATTTTAGGCTTTATATCTGATCCAAATTCAGGGGCCAGATGTACTAAGCTATCTTGCTTGGTATAAGCCAAACCCACATAATGATTGGGTAACACCTTATTGAATGGCAATTTGGGGTCGTAGGTACATACAGAATCGGTATTTGGAAGGAGAGAGTTTAGGGCTTGCCTTCCAAACAGGGATTCACAAAGGGATGCATAAATGTTTTGTGACCTGAACCCGGTCACAAAACAATAATACTTTAGAGTTTACACAAAGGTAGTGATAACCCATTTGCAAATGGCAAGGGAACCATTCCCCTTTGTGAATGTTGAATTGCATTAAAAAACCAAAGATTGCTTTATTGAATAACATAAACATACATGGTGGTCTGGTTCCTGTGATTGTAGTCAAATAAAGTAAGTCACACTTTGCTACCTACATCCCAATCCTGCATATTAATGAGGTAGGTCTGATTTCATCAGACAGTGAATGGTTATATTGAAAATAAACCAATTAATACCCAGGTTGGTTCACATAATCAGGTACAATTCCGCAAAAGTCTATGCACAATTTGCTACTTCATTTACCAAATTGATTCTTAGAACATCTAGCCCCAAATGTAAGAAAAACATGTTGCCTGAAAATTAACTATCAATCTACACAAGCGTCCGGATGCTAAAAGTTATTTGGTCAATGCATGAGTATGTGACGTCTTACTCTGTGCCTAGTGCTATGAAACTCACCTCTCTAGAGTCATGTGCCGCAGCTAGCGCGGTGGGCGTCATTTATCTACCGTGATGCCCATTGGCTAGTGATGGTGTTGCACTTATGCACAGTCATGCCCTGTTGCTAGTGCTCTGAATGTCACGTCTAGAGTCTTCCTCAGCAGCTACCTGTGTAGTTTTCACTAATCTACTGTCTTGTTCTGTGGTTAGTGATGTAGACGTCACTTATCTAGAGTCATCCTAAAGACGCATGCAGTGGTATCCGCCTTCAAAAGTCATGGCCGGTGCCTAGTCATGTAGATGTCACCTATCTAGAGTCATCTTTGAGACTCGTGCTGTGGTATCCGCCTTCTAAAGTCATGGCCAGTGCCTAATCATGTAAATGTCACCTATCTAGAGTCATCCTTGAGACTCGTGCCATGGTATCCGCCTTCTAAAGTCATGGCCAGTGCCTAATCATGTTAATGTCACCTATCTTCAGTCATCCTGAGACTCGTGCCATGGTATCCGCCTTCTAAAGTCATGGCCAGTGCCTAGTCATGTGGATGTCACCTATCTAGAGTCATCTGTGAGACTCGTGCTGTGGTATTCACCTTCTAAAGTCATGGCCACTGCCTAATCATGTAAATGTCACCTATCTAGAGTCATCCTTGAAACTCGTGCCATAGTATCCGCCTTCTAAAGTCATGGCCAGTGCCTAGTCATGTAGATGTCACCTATCTAGAGTCATCCTTGAGACTCGTGCCATGGTATCCGACTTCTAAAGTCATGGCCAGTGCCTAATCATGTAAATGTCACCTATCTAGAGTCATCCTTGAGACTCGTGCCATGGTATCCGCCTTCTAAAGTCATGGCCAGTGCCTAGTCATGTAGATATCACCTATCTAGAGTCATCCTTGAGACTCCTGCCATGGTATCCGACTTCTAAAGTCATGGCCAGTGCCTAATCATGTAAATGTCACCTATCTAGAGTCATCCTTGAGACTCGTGCCATGGTATCCACCTTCTAAAGTCATGGCCAGTGCCTAATCATGTTAATGTCACCTATCTACAGTCATCCTGAGACTCGTGCTGTGGTATCCATCTTCTAAAGTCTTGCCCAGTGCCTAGTTATGTAGATATCACCTATCTAGAGTCATCCTTGAGACTCGTGCCATGGTATCCGACTTCTAAAGTCATGGCCAGTGCCTAGTCATGTAGATGTCTCCTATCTAGGGTCATCCTTGAGACTCGTGCCATGGTATCCGACTTCTAAAGTCATGGCCAGTGCCTAGTCATGTAGATGTCTCCTATCTAGGGTCATCCTTGAGACTCGTGCCATGGTATCCGCCTTCTAAAGTCCTGGCCAGTGCCTGGTCTTGTAAATGTCACCTATCTAGAGTCATCCTTGAGACTCGTGCCGTGGTATCCGCCTTCTAAAGTCTTGCCCAGTGCCAAGTCATGTAGATGTCACCTATCTAGAGTCATCCTAGAGAATTGTGCTGCGGTATCCGCCTTCTAAAGTCATGGCCAGTGCCAAGTCATGTAGATGTCACCTATCTAGAGTCATCCTAGAGACTCGTGCCGTGGTTTCTGCCTTCTAAAGTCATGGCCAGTGCCTAGTCATGTAGATGACACTTATCTAGAGTCATCCTTGAGACTTGTGCCGTGGTATCAGCCTTCTAAAGTCATGGCCAGAGCCTAGTGATGTTGGTGTCACTTGGCTAGAGCCATGACCAGCGGCTAGTCACGTGTTAGTCATTCCGTGCTGCCAGTGATGTGGAATGCAGTGGCCTAATATCTTACTTATAACCCTCATTAAAATGACTCTTCTTCTCAACCAAGTGCTTAACCTTTGAGGAAGACTCTCCTTTGGAGAGCTCGTTATTTTACATAAAGATGTTATCGAACATTCTCTCACCAAATTGCATTTTAAATTCATTTCCAATCCCAACGCACTAACGGTGCGATCAGAAAGTTGCAAAACTAACCACGATTAATGAAAAAATCAAAGTGAGGATGTGGTCATTGTCCTTGTTTAGCTAGAAACAAAACAGCTGTAATTGGGGTGTATTGAGCACCTCCCGTACCTAGTCCCTGGTACCACAGTCTCTGCTGCACTAATGATAACTATCCCTCTGCTCTTCCACAAAACAGGCCTTATAATTGAGTATATGCAGAGCAGTAGAAGAAAACATTAGTCATCCATTGTTGCAGCAGTTTATTCATCAAAAATGCTACCGTTCTTTAAATGCTAACAACAGTCAAGATCGGTGCCCCATAGTAAGCTGATGCAGACCCACATGTAGGTGATACTGAGACACACAAGTACCATGAGCAGCATAAATAGCCGCACAACAAATATCACCTTTAGTATATTTTATTTTATGCAGCACACAAATAAGACATAATGTACCTCCATTGCATTCACTAGAATAAAATAACTAAACACTTTCTGGCTTGTTATGTTACATTATGGTATGTGGATTTATATAGTCCACTTATCACACAAGGGATATGTAGGCGCTAGGCGAGTGAGTAGGCAAATCGGGCTTTTGAGTTGAAAAGCCAGGTCTTCAGTTGCTTGTGGAATTCGAGAAGAAATGGTGAGCTCCATATTAGGGGTGGGCAGAACTGGCAGAGTTCCACTAGGTGGAATTTCGCAGATTTACATGATAACTCTGCGAGATTCTGCAGAGTTCCGTGAACGGATGGAAATAGGATTGTTGCACTGCGCATGCTGATTTTCAGTGCTGGGAGATCGTTCCACTCTGAAAAATCGGAGCAAATGGCACACGTGTCGCGTCAGTGGGCGTTGCTTCTTGAGTTGATTTTTTAGATTTTTCTGCCACTCGAGTACATTTTCTATGACCACACGCAACCGCTCATGTTGCAGAAAACTCGCTAGGTGCTCTCCGAGCGACCAAAAATCACACTAGGGTATGCCAAATCTTGCACGCATATGAGAAAAAACTCTGCCATGCGATGGTTGGCGGAATTTGGCTCTGCTGACGTGATATTGGAGGTTGTTCCAGGATTTGCTCCTTTAGATACTGGGAATTTGCACAAAGTGGAGAGATGCTGAGACAGTGGTTGAGGTAGGCAGGTCCCGTGTTGTGGAGGGCTTGTATGCCTGGGTGAGCAGTTTGAATCAGCAACACTTCTGGATTGGAAACCAGTGTAGCTCTCTGAGGTTGGGAGTGATGAGTGTGTTGCAGGGTATGTTGAGAATGAATCTAGCGGTAGTGTTCTGGGTGATCTGGAGTACTTGCATGAATTGATTCAAGATGCCGGTGTGGAGTATGTTGCCGTAGTATAGTCTGCTAGTTATTTGGGCTTGTGTGACTGTGCGTCTGGCGTTGCCAGGGTGCCAGTGGAAAATCTTATAGAGGATACATAGGATAAAAAAGTCGGTGTTTACTTGTTTGGCCATCGTGAGTCTGCCGTTCACAATGATTCTGAGGTTCTTGAGGTGGTTAGTGGGGGTGGGTCAAGGTCTGTTGGCCACCAGTAGGAGTCCAGCGGAGAGGTCTTGTCACCGAAGAGCAGGATCTCCGTTTTGTCCGTGTTGAGCTTTTCTGTTTCCTCCTGTTTTTAGACATGCAGGTGTTGAAGTTGATCCTAGCGGTGTGTTTTTTGTCTCTGAGGAGAGGATAAGCTGGGTATCATTTGAGTAGATTACAATGTTGATTCCGTGGGATCTTATGATGTGAGTGAGTGGTGTCATGTAGACATTGAAGAGCGTAGCCCAGTGATGATCCTTGAGGGACTCGTAGATGATTTTCTTGGGTTCAGAGGTGTATAGAGGGAGCCTAATTTGCTGGACCCGGTCAGAGAGGAAGGAGGCCAGCCAATTCAGAGCGGGCCACAGTTCCTGGAGTTATGGAGTCTTGTAATGAGGGTGCTGTGGAAGACAGTGTCGAAGGCTGCAGAGAAGGTTGAGAAGTATGAGTGCTGAGGTTTCCCCCTTGTCCATGATGGTCCAGATGTCATCAGTAGCTGTGATGAGAGTGGTTTGCATGCTTTGGTTGCTGTGGAAGCCAGACTGCAAGATATCTAGAAGGTGGTGTTGTTCAAGATGGTCGAAGAGTTGCTTGTGGATGTCTTTTCGACAACTGTACATGGGAAGGGCAGGAGTGAGATGGGTCTGTAGTTGCTGATCTCTTTTGGAACTGGTCTGGTTTTTTCAGAACAACTACGATTTCAACTGTTTCCAGTTGTCCAAGAAGGTTCAAATTTGGAAGGAGGTGTTTATAATGACTTGAAGGTGTGAGTTCCTCCTATGTTGAAGACATGGTGGGGAGCAGGGGTTAGTGGGTGCCACGAAGTGGATTGTTATTATGATTTCAGCAGTGCCTTTGGCGGAGGTGGCAGTTAGTTGATGAGATCTTGTGTCTTGTGTTGGGGTCATAGTTGCTGTAAATGTTGAGGATTTTGCTGTGGAAGAAATTGAAGAAGTTGTCACAGAGGTCTTGCAAAGGGGTTATGGAGTTTATGGCGGCTTTGGAGTTGAAGATTGCTTTTGCCATGTTGAAGAGTTCTTTGCAGTTGTGGTGCTGTTTTCCATTCTAAGAGCTATGGCTGTTTTTCTAGCCTACATACACATACAGAAAAAAGCACGCACACACACAAACACACACACTCGTTTCTGTTTGGAAGGTCTTAAAACATGTTGGTAATTTTATAAAATGATAGGATTTAAGTACCCCTAACAATCCGCACTACTCTCCCTTTCCACAGTGCCTTAACTCCCCCTCATGTGTGCTTCTCATAAAATGTATTTTAACATGTTATGGCATAATGATTGCACACTCCTCAATCATAGAGACCAAGCTATGCCCATGTCAAAGAGAGAGAGAGATTGGAGAGTGGAGAAACAGGCACAAAGAGAAAGAAAATGACGGAGAGAAGGCTGAGTGGCAGGAGCAGCGAGCGAGAAAGAAGAAGGAGCGCAAGAACAAGGTGGGTCCGAAAGGGCCTTAGACTGGTCGGAGGAAAAGTCCAGGTAGGTGGGATCTGGGGCTTGGGCACCTGTAATATAAGTGGCTTTGGAGTAAGACTGCTGAAGAGCCTGCCTCAGGTTACAATGCGACCTGCAATGGAGACCTGGGAACAACAGAGAAAAAACTCAGCCTGGGAAATGCAGCACAAACGGACAGAAGAGAGGGCTTACCTTTAGGAAATCTTTGTTCTGGGTCCATTCTCTTAATGGTGCAACGTTGCTGTCTGTTGCGGTAAGGATGAAGTTGTTCTGTGGGTCCCAGTTCATGGCCTCCATGGTAACCAGATGTGCCTGGTGATAGATATCTGAGAGAGACCTGCTAAGGCAGCAGGACTACACTCGCTGGACACATGTACAAACGATTGGTGTGTGCTTTATAAATGTCAGTGTAATATTACACCATAAACCCATTGCTAAATAGGGGCATCTGTTGTAGATAAAAAAATGTATTCTTCTGCTGCTTCATTGCCTGTTTACATAATCAAACACTTGATGAAAAGCTTGATAACAAGAGTGCAGTGTCTGTCATCATATTGTAAGAGCTCTAGAACTTCATCTCTTTTCATGAGAACATTGCTTATTGGAAGGCCAAAGTATCAATAGAAAGTCCACACCTAATGCCACATCATACCTAAAATAATACTCTCCCTGGAGAATATTCTCGTTGGAGGCATGAACCTCTTGTAGATTTGATCAAACTACACCAAAGTGAGTGAAAAACTAAAAAGTTAGGTCTTTGGTTGGGTATGAACTTATAATATGACAAGCTTAGAATCAGAACACACTGTTACATCCAGTTTGAAATTATAATACGTCTATGCCTTGGTATCTGTACAATGTACTGCCAGGTAGTGTACGCTGAGGCCTGAGGCCCGTGTAACTCTACCACTAAAGTATTCACTTTGTGCATGAAGACCAGCGTCTTAATTCAGAAAAGGAAAACATCTTCACTAATCTTTATTAATTGTGTCTGTATGTGTAGAGTGAAGATTCATTTAAGCTTCAACAAACTAATTCCTGACTACTTATGTCAGTTACCTGGATCTTCATCCCGCCCCCTTCATCATTGACATATGCTTTTCCAGAAGGTACTTGAAAGTGTCTGCAAACACCTAGTTTGTGTTGCAAATCTAAGACAAATCCCTTGAATTTGACAGCCTCAATGATAGACCCAGAATAGTGAAAGATTCATAGAGCTGGCCCTCAACCATTCATGCTGCAGTAGATTGTGGTCACAATGGGTCTGGTAGCATCATGTATGGTTAACGTTTACCAGGGTCACATTGCAATCACAGAAGTACAACTGGACCAGGGTCAGATGGTTGTAATCCAGGGGAGATGATAATCAAGCTGCCTGAATGGTCAGCACCACCTTTAGTGCACACTGTCCAGAGAGCATAACCTTGAACTGGAATTAAGCTCCTGGCAGCCCAAAGTGATCCTGGATTGAGACTGCATAGTGGAAGGTGTAAAAACCCTTAAGAGTTAATTTGCATAAAATCGTCCCTTGGGAGTTTCCACCCAATGCTCCTCTAAGGGGGGTAGCTACTGAAAGCAGTTTCAATTGCACTGGAGAGTTCTGGGAGTAGAAAGAGAATGAATACATTTTCTGAGTGATGTTTTCACACGGGACAGGGATGAGTACAGCAGGTTTTGTATTCTCAACAGAAAAGGCTTTTTCTTCAATAGGTTCCAAAGGCATGCAATTAGCACAAAATGTGATACTGGTCACAATGCCACTAACTCAATACTGTGTTTATCATGAACCACACCCAGATTCCAGGTATACCACTGTAATTGGGATGAAAGTCCAGATCCGACTGCCATCCACTGCCCCTAGATAACTGTTAGAAGTCTGTACTGATGGCTGAAAGGAAAGTAGGAATCATTCTCTTTGGTAGGCCTACTTGGATCTTAACCACAGCCTTACCCACTTAATGAAAATGTATATCTAGATGGCAACCTATTAACTACCTTCTGGAGAGCTTCACGTTTCCCATCAAGAAAAACAGTTGTCATCTGGAAGCAAATAGAGACACTGGCATCAATGCAGAGGATGTTAGACTAAGGAAGGGCTGTGTTTACTACCCATATTTTAAAATATTGATCCTACCAACAAGCATTGGGAGGGAGGTACTCATGGAATTGGTGCATGATGCATTCTTGTAAGCCCACATGGAGAGATTGTACTCGGATCTCACAGGCCCAATGATAGCCATATCATAGTTGTGGTTAGTTTACAAAGCTGCCGGAACCCAGAGGTTATTTGTATACAAGGTTCCTTCCACAGCCCCTTCTCATCAGTGCACAAACACTATCTTGTATCTACAATTCTCAGTTGTATATCATCCTAGTATAGCGGATTATTATTGCATAAATGAATAGGGCATTAGCACAGGGAAATACTAAAAAATTAAAAATACATATATGCCAAACCATATACCCTCTGACCCACAGAGAATTATGCTTCCTTGTCTGCGACTGTCAGGGATGTATCTATACTCCTAGATTCCTTATTTGGCAGTATACAGGTCTGCTGCACCCGTGACTGTCCATGGGCCATCATGCAAATGTCCTTTGCAGTTGTTCCCTGCATAAATATGTTCGTATAAGTTTGTTAGCGAAGACAGGACATTTTATATGAGGTGGCAGGCAGTGACAAAACGTATGATGAGAGAGTTCTGTCCCATGATATTTGTGAGACTATATTGTAAGAAACTTACATGCATAGATTAATGAGGAGGTTTTTTCCCTTTGGTAAGATAGGTGTATGGTATATCGTTATTAATCGTGGTTATAGAAGTGCAAAACCTGGTCATCTTGGAAAGCGCCCCATATATTGGAAGAATATTTATGAGACTGGGTGTGGTAGACAGAGCCACAGTCTGCTTTGTTGTGCCCTAATAATAGGGTAACTGTATGATTGTTGTCTTAGGAAAAGAATAAGAAAGATGTCTCTGCTTTGTGATGCTCCAAAGTGATGATCTCCAAGCACTAAGAAGTGCCCCTTACAATACAATACAATACAATGCAATTTATAAAGCATGCAGCAGCTTCTGAGAAACCATCCTGGCACTTATAGAATGGACCGCAGACATAACAAGCATCCAATACCATGGGCAGCAGGTTTAGGCATTAGAATGATAATTCTTCAGACTTTTCCTTAAAGCAAATTTAAGATAGGGCAAAACGAAGTGCAGGCAGAAGCAAGTTCCAAAGCTTTGCCATTAAAACACAAAGGATCTTCCACCTCTTTAGCTTTGCTAATCCTCGAGCTGTACAGGGGTTTTAAGGTGTTGTACCTCAAGGATATGCCCTGACAGTGGGCCTTAAGCCTTCTTCCCAAGTACAAAGGGCCCTTTTGCTACAGGGCAATATAGAAATAAGAAGTGCCTTGAAACTGATGCTTCAGAAAAGGGGGGTGGCGATGGACAGAGCATCTGAATTAAACAGAACACTCATACCCAGTCAAAAGATCAGGGCTTGATCCATCACCGTTTTTTAGCTCACTACACCATCCCAGTTCAGAACCTGGCTATATGCAAATTAGTCTGACCCTGGCCCAGTGCATCATGGGAACAGGGCAGACCAAACTACCAAGCCAATTCTTTACCGGAAAGGAAACAAGCTTCCGGGGACCGGTTTCTGGCATTACAGCCGTCTTCGGCCCGGCTTGCTTAAATCCTGATGGTGCAGTGAGCAAGGGACTCATGTCTGAGCTTACCCTGCCACTCCTATAGTGGCCAAAACGATTCAGAAAAGGGGGGTGGCGATGGACAGAGCATCTGAATTAAACAGAACACTCATACCCAGTCAAAAGATCAGGGCTTGATCCATCACCGTTTTTTAGCTCACTACACCATCCCAGTTCAGAACCTGGCTATATGCAAATTAGTCTGACCCTGGCCCAGTGCATCATGGGAACAGGGCAGACCAAACTACCAAGCCAATTCTTTACCGGAAAGGAAACAAGCTTCCGGGGACCAGTTTCTGGCATTACAGCCGTCTTCGGCCCGGCTTGCTTGAATCCTGATGGTGCAGTGAGCAAGGGACTCATGTCTGAGCATATCCTGCCACTCCTATAGTGGCCAAAACGATTCAGAAAAGGGGGGTGGCGATGGACAGAGCATCTGAATTAAACAGAACACTCATACCCAGTCAAAAGATCAGGGCTTGATCCATCACCGTTTTTTAGCTCACTACACCATCCCAGTTCAGAACCTGGCTATATGCAAATTACTCTGACCCTGGCCCAGTGCATCATGGGAACAGGGCAGACCAAACTACCAAGCCAATTCTTTACCGGAAAGGAAACAAGCTTCCGGGGACCGGTGTCTGGCATTACAGCCGTCTTCGGACCGGCTTGCTTGAATCCTGATGGTGCAGTGAGCAAGGCACTCATGTCTGAGCATACCCTGCCACTCCTATAGTGGCCAAAACGATTCAGAAAAGGGGGGTGGCGATGGACAGAGCATCTGAATTAAACAGGACACTCATACCCAGTCAAAAGATCAGGGCTTGATCCATCACCGTTTTTTAGCTCACTACACCATCCCAGTTCAGAACCTGGCTATATGCAAACGGTGATGGATCAAGCCCTGATCTTTTGACTGGGTAGGAGTGTTCTGCTTAATTCAGATACTCTGTCCATCACCACCCCCCTTTTTGAATCGTTTTAGCCACCACAAGTGTGGAAGGGTATGCTCAGATGTGAGTCTCTTGCTCACTGCACCATCAGGATTCAAGCAAGCCGGGCCGAAGACGGCTGTAATGCCAGAAACCGGTCCCCGGAAGCTTGTTTCTTTTCCAGTAAAGAATTGGCTTGGTAGTTTGGTCTGCCCTGTTCCCATGATGCACTGGGCCAGGGTCAGACTAATTTGCATGTAGCCAGGTTCTGAACTGGGATGGTGCAGTGAGCTAAAAAATGGTGATGGATCAAGCCCTGATCTTTTGACTGGGTAGGAGTGTTCTGCTTAATTCAGATACTCTGTCCATCACCACCCCCCTTTTTGAATCGTTTTAGTCACCACAAGTGTGGAAGGGTATGCTCAGATGTGAGTCCCTTGCTCACTGCACCATCAGGATTCAAGCAAGCCGGGCCGAAGACGGCTGTAATGCCAGAAACCGGTCCCCGGAAGCTTGTTTCCTTTCCAGTAAAGAATTGGCTTGGTAGTTTGGTCTGCCTTGTTCCCATGATGCACTGGGCCAGGGTCAGACTAATTTGCATGTAGTCAGGTTCTGAACTGGGATGGTGCAGTGAGCTAAAAAACGGTGATGGATCAAGCCCTGATCTTTTGACTGGGTAGGAGTGTTCTGCTTAATTCAGATACTCTGTCCATCACCACCCCCCTTTTTGAATCGTTTTAGCCACCACAAGTGTGGAAGGGTATGCTCAGATGTGAGTCCCTTGCTCACTGCACCATCAGGATTCAAGCAAGCCGGGCCGAAGACGGCTGTAATGCCAGAAACCGGTTCCCAGAAGCTTGTTTCCTTTCCAGTAAAGAATTGGCTTGGTAGTTTGGTCTGCCCTGTTCCCATGATGCACTGGGCCAGGGTCAGACTAATTTGCATGTAGCCAGGTTCTGAACTGGGATGGTGCAGTGAGCTAAAAAACGGTGATGGATCAAGCCCTGATCTTTTGACTGGGCAGGAGTGTTCTGCTTAATTCAGATACTCTGTCCATCACCCCCCCCCCTTTTTGAATCGTTTTAGCCACCACAAGTGTGGAAGGGTATGCTCAGATGTGAGTCCCTTGCTCACTGCACCATCAGGATTCAAGCAAGCCGGGCCGAAGACGGCTGTAATGCCAGAAACCGGTCCCCGGAAGCTTGTTTCCTTTCCAGTAAAGAATTGGCTTGGTAGTTTGGTCTGCCCTGTTCCCATGATGCACTGGGCCAGGGTCAGACTAATTTGCATGTAGCCAGGTTCTGAACTGGGATGGTGCAGTGAGCTAAAAAACGGTGATGGATCAAGCCCTGATCTTTTGACTGGGTAGGAGTGTTCTGCTTAATTCAGATACTCTGTCCATCACCACCCCCCTTTTTGAATCGTTTTAGCCACCACAAGTGTGGAAGGGTATGCTCAGATGTGATTCCCTTGCTCACTGCACCATCAGGATTCAAGCAAGCCGGGCCGAAGACGGCTGTAATGCCAGAAACCGGTCCCCGGAAGCTTGTTTCCTTTCCAGTAAAGAATTGGCTTGGTAGTTTGGTCTGCCCTGTTCCCATGATGCACTGGGCCAGGGTCAGACTAATTTGCATGTAGCCAGGTTCTGAACTGGGATGGTGCAGTGAGCTAAAACACGGTGATGGATCAAGCCCTGATCTTTTGACTGGGTAGGAGTGTTCTGCTTAATTCAGATACTCTGTCCATCACCACCCCCCTTTTTGAATTGAAACTGATGCAGCATGCAATAGGCAGCCAGTGCAACTGACATAAATAGGTAGACACCGACAGGCGCATTGAAACTTTAAAGATAAGAAGCGCAGCCACATTTTGAATGACCGACAGACCCAGTTATAGACTCTTCACATAGTCTAACTTTGAGGTGACCAAAGAATGAACAATGGTCTTATGGGCAGCTACCCGAATCAGGTGCAGCATCCTCTAGATGAACTTCATGGTTACAAAGCAGCAAGTAGAAACTGGTTTGACCTGTGGTAGGACAGCTAAGAGAGAAACGTATTCGAAACCTGTGCCCAGGAGAAGAGGATCAGACGTCTGCAGCGCCGGGATTCTAAAGCTCTACAAAGGGATCCCGGCGTGTGGGTTTTCCCCCTGCCTGCTTGGTTGACAGTGGGAAGCTGCAACGTATTGGGGGGCATTGTTCTCTTCAGAAGAAGAGAGAGAGGAGTGTGAGACACTCCTGCTCTGCCCCAGTGCTTTGCGCACTTTGCTTTTGCTGTTTTTGCAGCCAGTCCTGACTTTGTGGGACATAGGGCATTTGAATCCCAGAGAGAAGCCAGTTGGCCTGGGGCCAGTTTCAGAGCGTTGTGCCCCAATTGGGGCAAACTGTGTTTATGCTGGCGAGGCCAATTGCCCCATATGATTTCTTGCATAATATTGTTGCATAATGCATTTGTACCTACGATGATAACTATTGCTTTTCCCTCCGGTTTGCAGTGCTGATTTTGGTCCTTTGGTAATTTGAGAACCCCCGAGTAGGGGCTCCCCAGGCGCAGTAGCGCCAGAAGCGAATCTGCAACTTTGGGGCAGCTATTCCAGGTGTATTTACGTAAAGTGTACTGTTAATGTTGCTTATGCCTAATGCATGTGGTTATATCGCTAATGGTTTCTTTCCCCCCTAATGCTTACAGGATGTTTGGGGGTTACTAGGGATGCGCCATTATGCTAATGTTCTTTCCTAACGGGCGCAATGATGAAATGCCTCATATGTATGCGCCATTCTGATATGATTAGGCCCCATGTACCGCAGGAGGTGCCTTATGCATCTACTAATGCCTAATGTGATGTTGCCTAGCGTTTTTATCCTAATGAGAATGCTTCATGCCTACTATGTTTGTACAGGTTGATGCCTAATGCTTTTCCCGCCTAACAGGCTATTCATATTGTTTGTATGCCTAATGCATTAATGCTGGCAACGCTTTTACGCTAATGCTACCCTGTGGGGGTCCTGCATAAAGTGACTAATCTTAGGTGATTTAATGCTCCCATGGTTTAGGCCCCAGCTGAGTATGGTGTGCCTAATGATATGCAAATTTGCTTACCCGTTATGCCTAATGTATTCGTGTTTTCAGGTCCACTGTGACAGTAAGCATAAAGTGGTGATTCAGGCTTTATGCCTGACCACTGTGTGTTTTATGCCTAGTGCTAATGTTTTCTTTTCCCCTAAGGCTGCAATGCTGGTGTTCTGCATACTATGCCTAACCTGAGATTCCCATTCCAGGCTACTCAACGATGATTTATGCCTAAAGTTATGCATAATGTGTTTTCATGATTCATGCCTTTATGCTACTGTTTTTCCCTAAAGCCTATGTGGCTGGTTTCATGTTTAGGCATACCTTGACAAATGCCTAAAGTGATTTATGCCAAGTGCATGTCTACTCACCAGTAGGTACGGCGGGTGAGACGTTATTGCTTATTTGACTTTCAGCAATCCTTGGACTTGTGATGGTTCTGGCAGCGCCCGATTGGCACTACCCTGTATATAGTCCCCCTGTGAATTATTCCCCGGTGCCGGCTGGCACAGTTTATCTGCACCTGTGACTCCTTTCTGATGTGTTTATTTTACAATACACATACTGTTTTTCACCTAACCTGGTGTGAAGTCTCTTTTTGTAGTGTGCCTTGTGTGTCGCCTGTGTGTGCTGCGCGGATGCTTTACACATTTCCTCCGGAGTTCGGCCCGCCTGCTCTGCACCACGCTACCCGTTTCTAACACTAGGGTTCTCAGACAGGAGAATGGAACAGGAGGCTCGCCAAGCTCCGAAGATCACCATTTAAGCGAATCTGGGTACTGACTAGTGTCAAAAAAGAGGATTTCTGTTTTTCCAGAATTGAATTGAAGGCAACTATCATCCAATCGCCTACTGACTTCAGGCACCGCTTAAAATAATTAAAAGTGTCTTCCACTTTGTCCTGGAGGATAGGAGGAGCTGGGTGTCATCACCATAAGAAATCACCTTCAGGCACCAAGATTCCACAAGGTTTGCCAATAGTTCCAAGTAAACATAAAAAATGGTGGTGCTCGAGGTGGCCCCCTTGAGGGCCCCACAAATAAGAGGATTTTCTGAAGAAGTAAAAGGGGTGAGAAATACTGTTTGAGACCTGTCTTCAAGATCTAATCCAGGCCCGAGCCTGTTCTTGGACTCTGATATTCTTCAGCCTGTTCAGTAAGATAGGGTGAGAAACGGTGTCACAGGCTGATTACAAATCCAAGAGTGCTACCATTACCGCTGCATCCTGATCAAGATTAATCTTTATGAATTTTGAGACCTCCAACAAGGCAGACTCTGTGCTGTTCCCCGCTTGGAAACCAGATTGTGTATCATGAATGAGAGCGTTTGATTCCAGGAAAATTATACATTGCTTATTAACTGCCTTTTCTAGGAATTTAGAAACTGCAGGAAATTGGTGTGAAGTTGCTAAGCATCTTGGGGTTAGTGGTAGTTTTTCTTCAGCAGGGGTAGCAAGAGGGCCTTTTTTCCACCCCCTCAGTATTATGGCGGATTCCCAAGAAGAATTCAGCAGCTTGTTTAGAATCAGATTAACAAGCGGCATGACTAGTTTCAAAATATCAGGAGGGCAGCAATCAAAGGCAGAGGCCTCCAAGGAGATCGGTTCAAACTCACACAACACGGGCCAGAAGAGCGGGTCTTTTCAGTGGTCACTGAAGGTGCACCCTGCTTAGAGAACTGATCATAAATCATTTTAATTTTGTTAGAAAAGAAGTCAGCAAGCTCCTTCCATAGATGAGCAGAACATGTAAGATGATTTTGAATAACGCTGGGTGATTAAGAGTTAACAATTCCAAAGAGTTCACAAGGTTTGTTCGAAGCAGCATAGTGGCAGAAGTGGGGAAACTCCTTGTGAACTTTACGAGAGGATCTACGAAAATTCATCGGGGCTTTTATGTACACCAATTTTGCTGACTTATTGTAGTCAGCAAACCACGTTCAAGCATATTGCCACCAGCCCTCTCCTCTCTTAAGGCATCTGAAAGCCAGGGAGAAGATGGCCTAGTTTGGTTCTGAGATATCGTTTTCGCCGGGTCAATAAGACCTAAGGATGCTGATAGCCACTTGTCCACCTGCTCTAAATCCAGATCAGCAGAGCCTGAGAGTTCTAGAGGAGTAGATTGGAGACTGTCATAGAAAAGAGGTTCTGATATTTGTTGCCAAGTTCTAGAAGATTTCCGAACTGGAGCAGGAAACGTTTTGGGCTGGTTGGAGACAATCTTAAAAGGAAGGGAAAAGTGTGACCATCTGACCAGCCTTGTGGGTAGAGACATTTAATGTTATTCCAAATTAAAACTCTCTAAGGTGCTAACCAACTGCCTGGCAATGAAGCAGCTAGAGTCATCGATGAGTATGTTAAAGTCTCCCAGCACTAGGAAGTTTGAACAAAGAACTGAAAGTTGGCCAAGCTATTCTGTAAATACACCAATGGACTCATTTGAGCATTTGAGTTTAGGGGTCTATAAATTAGCACCCTTGACAACATCAAAGACAGATCCACCGTAACAGAATAGGTGAGACCTTCGATGCACCCAATATTTGACAACTTTGCTGTCAAACACAAAAAAGTGTCTAGATGCGCTACTGTCACACCTCCTCCCCTCTTATCTGCCCTATCAATATGAGAACGCGGTCGGAATGGCTAAAGCTATGTCCGGTAAGGAGGAGTCTGTGAGCCAAGTTTCCATAAGGAATAAAAGCTCATACTTGTTCTCATCAAGCAAATTTTAAACGTCAAAAGCCTGTTATAAGTGACTATTCTTCAGCGATGCATCCCTGCTGCACTCCTGGCTGTGTACTGATGTACAGAACTGCAGTCTTTCTCCTCTGGGTCAAATCTTCCATGATAGTGTACTGTCTCTAGTGGTCTTGCACTGACGGCACACATATTGCTGCATGATAGAGCATTGCATACGTCCACTTGTGTGCTTCAGGGCATGTAAACTGTAGAGGAGCTTAGGCTCACTTTAACAAACTCTCCTGTTCTACCCTCTATGTTGGTGTAGTATTTGATATACCTACCACAGAAAAAGATGGGAGTAGAAGAATATCTAGCCACCTAGTCCTTTGTGGGGCTAGCCGATCATCATGTGTTGGAAAGTTGTACAAGATTCCCACCTTATTTATAAATGCAAGCAGCTTGGCCAACATCTGCATTTGTGTGCACCGGTATTGTTTCTGAGGCACCCACCTCAGACATTGGGTGAGAGCAGAGACCTATCTTAGGGTGGAGTGACCTAGTAATGCAGCTCAGACTTGAGTGAGGCAGCTGGGTCAACTATCTTTTTGCAGCTAATTTATCTGTATTCTGGCTCTTCAACAATCGTCTCAGAATGTGCAGTCTGATTACAATAACAAAATACCTCAGAGCTTGCACCGAGTGAGAGTCCCCAGGTACCATGCATCAGTTATCCAATGTGTATGCTAAATGAGACCTGGCATTGAAGTGAAGAATATGCAGTGCCTGCTCTGAATAACATATTTATTACGCTTGTGTGCAGATGTGTTTTTTTCATGCCAAACCACTTTCAAAAGTCACCAGCCTCGAATTGACAAGGGCCTACGTGACGGTCTTTCTGATTTTGATTGGGATACATCTGAAGATTTGCAAAGCATGTGGAGGGTTGATTTGTTGTTCCATAGTCATGGCAGTTGATGATGCAGAGGTTGCATGGATGGTCTGTTGGTGTGGGTGTTGGTCCGAGTTCTGCCAGCCACCTGCAGTTGTTCCATGCAGAGGTGTTCTTCAGGAGGATCGGTACTTCTGTTTTGTCAGAGTTAAGTTTGAGGCAGCTGTCTTTTTGGCTATGTTAGTCATGGCATTGCAGAAGTTTGTTTTAGCATTGGAGGGGTCCTCTGTGAGCAAGAGGATTAGTTGAGTGTAGTCAGCATAGGAGATTATGCTGAGTCCATGGGATCTGATGACAACTGTGAGGGGTCATGTAGATGTTAAACAGGGTGAGGCTGAGGGATAATCCTAGGGCTACACCGCAGATGATGTTCTTGGGTGTGGAGGTGAGCAGAGGCAGTCGGATGCTCTGTGTGCATACTGAGGAAGAAGGAGATCCACTTAAGGGCATTTTGCTGTATACTAACGTTGTAGTCTGTCGATGAGGGTGAGTTGGGAGATGGTATCAAACTCAGCAGTAGGTCGAGGAGGATTAGGATCAGTTTCTCCACAATCAAGGAGCATTCTGATTTCATCTGTTGCAATGATCAGTGTGGTCTCAGGGGTGTGGTTTGCGCGGAATCCTGATTGTGAGGCATCGAGCAGGTTGTTTTGTTTCAGGTATTCGGTGAGCTGTTGGGAGAAGAGAGATCGGTCAGTAGATTTTGAGGCCACTGGGGTTGGCCGGGGGCTTCTTTAGGAGGATTCTGACCTCTGCATGGTTCCATACATCTGGGAATGTTGCTGTGGAAATGGAGGTGTTGAGGATGCTGGTGAGTTCTGTGCTTATTGGGTCGTTTCAAGGTTGAAGAGACAGTGGGTGCAGGCACTGGTATGGTTCAGGCGTAGACGGATGCAGACGGACCTGCCTTCGGCGCACCAGGAGTGCACCCACTGCATGCGGCTGCACAGTGGCCTACATAAGTAGTCCTGAGAAGTGTTAGGGGCTGTCAGGGAGGTAGGAGGAAGGGGAGCAGGGACAGCGTCGGGTGGGAACAAAAATGATGGGAAAACAGGTGGAAGCCTACCCAGTGAACCTTCCAACAGAGAAGCTTGTAATCAAAACCCCAATGAAAGTGGTAGGCAGACTACCCCAAAAAATGACCAGGCAGAATAAGGACCAAGTGGAAAAAAGCCTAGGCCAGCGGACCTGTGGGCAGTGGTCTCGAGCAGGCTCTGGGTTGGAGTCCGGCACTTTGGAAGCTATTTGGCATTGAGGAGAGTTGCACATGATCAGAAAGGTCAAGGCTTACTCACTCGGGGTTGCATAGATGCCTTCATAAGTAGTCCTGGAAGGTGGGATGTGCTATCAGGGAGATGGGAGGACAGGGAGGGGGGACAACATCGGGGTGGGAAGGAACATGGGGGGAAAACAGGAGGGAGCGACAAAGGCTGCTTACCCAGTGAACCTCCCAACAGAGGAGACCGTAATCAAAACCCCAATAAAGTGAAGTGGGAAGAATACCCCAAAAAATTACCAGGCAGAATACGAACCAAAAGGAGAGAAGCCTTGAGCTGTCAGCAGATGGGACTGGGTTGGAGTCCCTGTCTCTCTGAGCTATTTGGCAACGGGTAGAGTTGCACATGACCAGAAAGTTCAAGAGCATAGATGTGTTATTTAGTGTGTTTTGTTGTGCTTTACTATAGAAGTCTTCACACATACTTGATTGTCCTTTATATCTAATATTATTTCGGGCCTTCATTAGGTCAAAAATTACTTGTGTCCTGAGTATTAAACATAAGAGAAGGCACATTAAAATTTGCATTTTAGAAAATGCAACATATATGCGAGTTGAATTGATTGACACACATGAATTAAGCCAATGTACCTATGTAATATAATAAGATGCAGAATATGCAGCTGAATTAATGAAGCAAAGAATTAAGTTAAACGTGATCAGATTTTGAGTAATGACGAAAAAGATACATAGTGGCTTCAATCTGTTATTGCAGTGATTTCTCTAGAGTGCACTATCTGAGCTGTATTTCATAATTTCATTTCCCATCATCCTATTACAGAAAAAAATGAAATGTAATCTCCCTTACCATCTGGTTACAATACAATCAGCGTTCTAGACCAGTACCTCGAATGCGAGCACACAAAGGAAAGTTAGGCACAGACACAATAACAATATTGGTTAAGACTCACCAAACTGGATATTTAGCGCGTAGATCCTTTGAAAAACACAAACTGCACACGCACGCACACACATTTAAGCCCGAAGGATACCATGTGTTAAACACTTCTGCATTTATAAAATCTGTGATGGGCAAAATCACAGGTTTTTGCAGAGGTAAAAGTGTGATTTGCAGTGTAGTAAGCCCCTTTTACAAGTAGGAAAATCCTTTCAGACTCATAAAATGGTTTCTGCATTTTATCCGTAGATAGGAGGCAATGTCAAATAGTGTGTGCAGACAAAATATCAGAGAAAAAGGTTGTGTGAAAAAAATATCGTGCCAAGAATATCGAGGGCAAAAGTACTGTGAAGGTAATTTCTATAGGTGAGCAAGGTTTTACAGTATATAACTCCACATATATGTACCTTGCCGATATGTATATCAAGGTACGTAGAAGTGGAGTTAAGAATAGTAAATCAATACTTATCTAATTGCACTTACTTTCTCGATATTTTGGTCCTCAATATTTTCGATATAGGTGTCTCCTCTTATTTGCGAGTTGCAGTAGTATGCATTAATGGCTTCTGATTACAACGTGAAATGAAAACCATTGATCAGCTATCGACATCTCAGAGGATGTGGTAACTCATTAGCAAAATCATGTCAGGCAGCCAGGGGCGAGGGGGAGGGGGATTACCAAAATCCTGTTGGGCTGCCAGGTGTAAGAGGAGGAGGCAATGGTCCAAGGCTCTCCCGTTGTTTTCACAAATTGAACCTTGCTTTAAAAGCAGCACCTGCTGTTTTCATAGCCGGAGAGGGATGCAAATAGCAACCTACCTCATTAACATTCAGTAGGCAGATTATTTTGTTTACCCCTGCGAGTGGAAAATTTGCAACGTAACATATTTATACATAGTTTGCATCACAGATTGCATCCCCGTTCGCAAATTATTCAGTGATAAATTTGCAATTCCCTGGCTTGTGAATGAGGATAGAAAATTGGGCCCAAAATTACGAAAAATATATACTCTTTCTAAGCCGATGCGTCATTATTTTGGGAGGGCGATCGCCCACCTCAAGGAATGATAACATTATAAGATTAGGAAGAACTCAAAAAGTCACTAAGCAAACCTGAGCTCAATCCCTTTGTAGATGTGGCACAGAGCAGACAGGCTTAATATAGGGCAATGTGCGAAAAGTTATGCAGTACTACAACAGTAAAAAAGTCAAAACATTAACAAAAGAATCTCAGACTGAATTAGAAAAATACAGAAAACTTTAATAACAAAAAAGACACGAAAACTACAAAAATCAGTGTAATATGAGTTTTAAATCAAAATGGCACTAAGCCCCAATGATAGTCTGGGGAGGGGTAGACCAGGCCTAGGTGCACTATCAGTTTAGCCTCCAGGGATCCCAAGGTTGGATACACCGAGCAGGACACGCTGGTCAAGGGTTTACCTTGGGATTTAGGACCTGATTTAGATCTTGGCAGACAGGTTCAATTTAAATCCATCGGCAGATGGAATATCCGTCACCATTGCGATGGAGTAACCCGTCCGCAAAGATCTAAATCAGACTCTTAGTCTGCAAAAAGTAAGTTAGACTCTCTCACAGTGGCAAGGGAGCAGACTGAAACCAGTAAGGTCTCACCAAACGCATATAGGGATTGAGCAAGGTGCCCTGAAGCTGTTGTTTTTGGCAGGGAAACCCCTGAGTAGGAAATGTCAAATTTCACACCATGGAACGTCGTTGCGTAAGTTCAATATTTTTGGCACCTTTACTCATTCTAGCTTGGGTCTGAGTCTTTGAATGCAGCTCACATTCCTTCATTGGGAAAAGGCAGTGGGCTGTATCCAAGCAGGGCTCCACTGGGTCAGATACCTTTTCACCGAGAGCACACCAAAACAGATTTGCTGCTCCACAGAAGCTCCAAGTGGGACAAACCTGTTTCTTCGGCCCAGCAAAGTCGAGCCTTTGCTGTATCGTCTGTGGGGTTGGGCTTGTCCTCCAGCAGCTGGAAGCCACATCTCTTTTTTCTCAGGTCTTCGTCTAAGGCTCCCAGCTACATGGGAGCTTGTTCATTGCTGGCATTGTGCAGGGTCCAGTGCTTGTCCAGTTATGAATGGGCAACTGGTTATCTAGGCAAAAGTGATTGTTTTTCAGAGTGTTCTGTCCCTGTAGTCACTCCTGTGGTCAATCCACTGACCCTTAATTTGTCTTAGTTACAGGAGGGAACAGGTCCAGGAAGGACCTTAGCTTCACTCAGGTTAAAGCATGCTGGTCCGTCCTCTTCTGATCTTTCGCAGGTCCAAAAACTGTTCTGAGAAGGCTGCCATGGGATGGCACATTTATGTCCCTCTGGGCCGGTCACCCCACGCACCTCGCTCACTCCTCCGTGTGTGAATCCAGGCTGCCCCTTTCCCGCCGAGTGCCGCCGCTGCCCGCAGCTGTGCTCCTGGTCCTGCGCTGCTGCTGGATTTGCCCTGTTGCACTGTGTGTGTATTCTTTCCCGTTTGTGCCCTGCCTTAGCTGTACTGTGTGTGTAATCTCCCGGTATTCTTTCCCGTTTGTGCCCTGCCTTAGCTGTACTGTGTGTGTCATTTCCCGGTTTTTGCTCTGCCTTAGTTCTGCCTTAATTGTTTTCTCCCTCTGTGCCCCTTGTTGTGCCCAGCCCCTGCCGCGTTCCCGCCACCTCCCCGCTCTCCGCCGCTGCCCCCCTGCGGCCCCGCCCCCTTTCCCCGGTCGCCCTTCCCCATTCGCCGCCCCGCTCCCGCCTGCCAGCTGCTCCGCCCTCCCACTGGACCATATAGGGCGGAGGAGGCGCGGTGGTGAGCAGTGACCTCTGTCCCTCTGGGCCGGTCACCCCACGCACCTCGCTCACTCCTCCGTGTGTGAGTCCAGGCTGCCCCTTTCCCGCCGAGTGCCGCCGCTGCCCGCAGCTGTGCTCCTGGTCCTGCGCTGCTGCTGGATTTGCCTTGTTGCACTGTGTGTGTATTCTTTCCCGTTTGTGCCCTGCCTTAGCTGTACTGTGTGTGTAATCTCCCGGTATTCTTTCCCGTTGTGCCCTGCCTTAGCTGTACTGTGTGTGTCATTTCCCGGTTTTTGCTCTGCCTTAGTTCTGCCTTAATTGTTTTCTCCCTCTATGCCCCTTGTTGTGCTCAGCCCCTGCCGCGTTCCCGCCACCTCCCCGCTCCCCGCCGCTGCCCCCCTGCGGCCCCGCCCCCTTTCCCCAGTCGCCCTTCCCCATTCGCCGCCCCGCTCCCGCCTCCCAGCTGCTCCTCCCTCGCTCCGCCCCCCCACTCTCCACATATGGCAGAGTGGCAAACGCGCAGCGTTGATGCGCAGCGGGCGCGCCGATTGTGTGCCGAAGGCACGCCAAAGGCAAGCCCGTCTGCGCCCGTCTGTGCCTGGCCCGCGCCCAGCGCCCAGACCCCTGGCCCCCACAGACACCAGCCCACCCGCCGGACCTACAACGCCACCAAACTCAACGCACTCAACACCGTTCGGATCCCGGGATGCTACCGAGCCGCCCCGAGATGCTCCCACGGACCCTTCAGCTGCCACTCCTGCAAGTTCTCCTGCATCCGGACCTGCACCTGAGCCGCCCCCACCAAGCCGAGAACCAGCAGCAACAACCTGAAGTGCATCCTACTCAACACCCTCTCCGTCCACAGACACGCCGTGGAGCTCTGGAACCTCCTCGACACAACATCACCAGACGTCGCCTTCCTCATGGAAACCTGGATGAACGCCTCCTCAGCGCCCGACATCGCCATCGCCATCCCAGACGGTTACAAGATCACCCGGAGGGACCGCGGCAACCAGATCGGAGGAGGCATCGCCATCATCCACAGGAACACCATCCGCATCACGTCCAACTCCGACGACACCCTCACAGCCGCCGAACATCTGCACTTCCAGATTCACACCGACCCCAAGATCACCCTCAGAGGCACCCTCATCTACAGACCCACGGGACCACGCACACAATTCAGCGAAGACATCGCCGACTTCATCAGCCCGCACGCCCTCCCCTCCGCTGACTACATCCTCCTCGGGGACCTCAACTTATTTTTATTTATTTATTATTTATTTTGAGATTTGTAAAGCGCCTGGTGACCCGAAGGCATCCCCGCGCTATAATACTGTAAAATCCGAGACGGGCGAGAATCAGGAACTATTTTGGGAAGAGGAGGGTTTTGAGTCTTTTGCGGAATAGCGTGTGGCTTGGTTCCACACGCAGCAGACGAGGGAGTGCGTTCCATGTGGAGGAGGCCTTGACCGAGAAGCGTCGTCCACCGGTACGCGCCTTCTTGAATCTTGGGACAGTGGCCAGATGTTCGTTGTCCGAGCGGAGGTTTCTGTGGGCTTTGTAAGGTGTGATCATATCTTTGAGGGTGGCAGGTCCAACCCCATTAATGAGTTTGTGCGTGATGCACAAGGCCTTAAACTCCACTCGCTGGCGGACCGGTAGCCAGTGCAGCGATTTGAGGGCCGGTGTGGTATGGGCTCTAGGGGGAAGTTTGAGAATGAGTCTCGCTGCGGCATTTTGTACGCGCTGAAGTTTGGTCAGGGTGGTTTCAGGAGCACCGAGATATGCGGCGTTGCCGTAGTCCAGGCGTGATAGAATGAGCCCTTGCACCAGGAGTTTCCTGGACATGGGGGGCAAGAGGGGGAGGATCTTCCGAATAGAGCGGAGGAGCCCAAAACATGTGCCCGCGGTCTTAACTGCCTGGGTCTTCAAGGAAAGGTCCTGCTCCAGCCAGAAGCCCAGTGTTTTAATTTCAGTCTTGGGCGTGGGGATGTCACCGAAGGAGTCTGGCCAGGCTGAAGAAGGGACAGAGGACCATTTGTTGCCCAGCAGCATGATTTCTGTTTTTGTCCCGTTCAGTTTCAGCGCGGATTCACACATCCAGGTATGTATGTCTTGTAGACAGTTAAGTAGGATTTCAGGGTTCTTATCCAACTGGGACAGGGAGACGACGAGTTGTGTGTCGTCGGCATAGTTGACAACTTCCACCTGGAGAACAACAACGACCGCAACACCGCCACCCTGCTGGACAACCTCGCCACCCTCGGCCTCAAGCAACTGGTGACCACCCCCACCCACTACGCCGGACACACACTCGACCCCGTCTTCTCCTCCAGCAAGGACATCACCTTCAGCCACGCCACCGGACTCCACTGGACGGACCACAGTTGCGTCCAGTTCAACTACAGAAAGAACACGATCCACCACCACCAGCAACAGGTTGCACGCAGAAGCTGGAACAAGATCGCAGCCGACCAGCTCGCCGCATCCTTAAGCCAGGACCCCCCCCGCCAGCTCAGCTAACCCCAGCCAGGCTGCCAACAACCTCACAAAGTGGATCAGCAACTGCGCAGACGACCTCGCCCCACTGAGGACCCCGCCCAGCAGACCGGGAAGTAAGAAAGCACCATGGTTCACCGACGAACTCAAGAGCTCCAAGAAAAACTGCTGAGCCCTCGAGTGAGCCTGGCGCAGAGACCCTACACCAGACAACATGACCACCCTCAAGCTCGCCACTCGAAAACACCACCAACTGATCCACACCACCAAGAAAACCGCATTCAAGGAACGACTGGACAACAACGCCCACAACAGTAAGGAACTCTTCAACATCGTCAAAGAGCTCTCCAACCCCAGCGCCGGAAACAACGACATCATCCCATCACAAGACCTCTGCAACTCCCTCGCCGCCTACTTCCACAACAAGATCGCCGACATACACAACAGCTTCAGCACACAGCCAACGCACCCCACGACAGCACCGGCACCCCCCACCACCACCCTCGGCGCCTGGACCCCGATCAACATCGAGGAAACCCTTCGCACGATGAACTTCATCCACTCCGGATCTCCAACCGACCCCTGCCCTCACCACGTCTTCAACAAAGCCGACTCCGTCATCGCGCCCCACCTACGGGATATCATCAACACCTCCTTCGACACCGCTACCTTCCCGGAGAGCTGGAAGCATGCCGAACTCAGCGCTCTACTGAAGAAACCATCAGCGGACCCCACCGAACTCAAAAACTACCGCCCCATCTCGCTCCTCCTGTTCCCGGCCAAAGTCATCGAGAAGACCGCCAACAAGCAGCTGGCCGCCTTCCTCGAGACGAATGGATCCCTCGACCACTCGCAGTCTGGCTTCCGGGCCAACCACAGCACCGAGACCGCCCTCATCGCAGCCACCGATGACATCCGAGCCCTGCTCGACAACGGGGAAACAGCGGCCCTCATCCTCCTGGACCTCTCAGCGGCATTCGACACTGTCTGCCACCGCACCCTAGTGCAGCGCCTCAGCAACATCGGAATCCAAGAGAATGCACTAGAATGGATCATCTCCTTCCTCGCCGGAAGGACACAGAGAGTCCACCTCCCCCCGTTCAGATCAGATGCCACCGAAGTCATCTGCGGCGTTCCCCAAGACTCCTCGCTCAGCCCCACCCTCTTCAATGTCTACATGAGCCCCCTCGCGGCCATCGCACGCCAACACAACCTCAACATCATCTCTTACGCCGACAACACCCAGCTGACCCTCTCCCTCACCAACGACCCCGCCACCGCCAGAGCCAACCTACACGAAGGGATGAAAGACGTAGCCGAGTAGATGAATAACAGCCGCCTGAAACTGAACTCAGACAAGACGGAAGTCCTCATCCTGGGATCTTCACTCTCCGCCTGGGACGACTCCTGGTGGCCCCCTGCCCTGGGCAGCGCACCCAAACCAACAGACCACGCACGCAACCTGGGCTTCATCCTGGACTCCTCCCTCTCCATGACCAGACTAGTCAACGCTGTCTCCTCGTCGTGCTTCAACATCCTGCGCATGCTACGTAAGATCTTCCGGTGGATCCCCACCGAGACCAGGAAGACGGTCACCCAGGCCCTCGTCACCAGCCGACTGGACTACGGCAACTCCCTCTACGCCGGAACCACCGCCAAACTCCAGAAAAGACTGCAGCGAATCCAGAACGCCTCAGCAAGACTCGGCCTGGACATCCCCCGACACAGCCACATCTCCGGACACCTGAGAGACCTGCACTGGCTCCCGGTCAACAAGAGAATCACGTTCCGACTCCTCACCCACGCACACAAAGCCCTACACAACCAAGGCCCAAGATACCTCAACAACCGCCTCAACTTCTACACTCCCACCCGCCAGCTTCGATCAACCAATCACGCCCTCGCCGCCGTCCCCCGCATCCGAAGAGCCACCACAGGAGGAAGGTCCTTCTCCTACCTAGCCGCCAAGACGTGGAACTCCCTCCCGACCCACCTCCGCCTGACCCAAGACCACCTCGCCTTCAGGAAGCAGCTCAAGACCTGGCTGTTCGAGCAGTAGCGGACCTCCCCTCCCCTAGCGCCTTGAGACCCTTCGGGTGAGTAGCGCGCTTTATAAATGCTTTGATTGATTGATTGATTGATTTATGGTTGGCAGTACCTCGTAGGTAAGGGTGACATCTGGCTCTTCTCAAACAAATGTAGTAAAATTCCGCAGCAGCAACCCTTTCCAATTTTCAGTAGTTTCTGTTTGCCCGCTGCAAATAATTGCACAAAGCACCTTTTTTCCTAAAATTCAAGATGGGAAACCCTTTCTTCTTTTTGCATAGCTTGTATGCCCATTAAAAAATATGCACAGCTAGCCCCCTCCTATGTGGTCACTCAAAACTTGTTTTGCAGGTAGCTTCCTTCCACCGGGTGTGGAGCCAGCCTGGTTGAACAAACGCTTGTATTTCTAAGGCCCCATCTTATACATACTTGTGGAAGGGCATGCCCTTTACAAGTTAATGAAGTTCCCGGTCCCACCCCAACTAGTCTGCCAGAAAGGGGAAGAAAATCCACTCCCCAAACTCAAGGCCATTGTTTCTGTTATGGGAGCAGTTTTCATACTTCATTAAGGTCAAGCACTGTCACACCAATTGTCAGTATGCTAATGCTTAATGTAGGATCAGGTGGATAAAAGGTAACTTTCTAAAAGTTACTTTTCCTACATATTTATTAAAAATGAGACACCCATTAAATTTGTTTTTTAATAAATATTCAAAACTGTTTTTTAATGATTTCCATTGCCGTTTCCTTTCAACAGCTACAGATTAAAAACTATAATCTGTACTTTCATACTTTCTGGGATTCAGCTACAGACCTGCCAGTGACAATATCTTTTGAGAGTTAGTTACAGGAGGAACATGCCAACTTTAATTTCGCACATGTTCTTCTTACCTTGAAAGTAGCAAGGTGTACTTACGGGGCAACTTATTAATATTAAAAGCAGGGTTTCCCTCCTGTCCAAAAGGATTATTTTGACATGGCTGACATAAGGTTTGCAGGCTGCTGCCTTTAGGCTACACATGAGATGCCTGAAACCATGTTTGACAGGTCCACCCTGTGGATGACACAGTAGGAACTGTAGTTCACAGGTAGCATTTATCTTCCAGGCCCTGGGTGCTTTTTCTACACCATATCCTAGGGGCTTAAAGGCAAGTTAAATATGTCAATGAGGGGTAAACCAAATTAATCATGTTTAAAAGGGGGAATACAGGTACATTACTCTGATTTATCAAAGTGGAATAGGCACATTTGTTACATTCTTCAAGAACTGTTTGTTTTTGTTAACACTGTATTACATCATTTTTTTTTTGCCTGCCAAGGCAGTAGGCTGGCCCGCAGCTCCTCTAAGGGAAGGTGCAGCCGCCAGGTGATGTCTACTCATCTCTGGGAGACTGTGTGTCATGCAGACAACTGCCCTGATCATGCAAAAGTCCTTCATATGCTCTATAGAGCACACCCTTCCTTCCTCATAAAGAACTTGGAATTGGAACAAAGTGAAGAGGTTTGGATCCCACTTTTATATCACTTTTCTCGTCAGAGTGTGATAAATAGGTTGCTGGTTGTGGAGGTGTGAGCCCTTCTCAAGCAGCAGCTGCAGTCCTTGTCAGGATGATCTACAAACATCACAAAATTAACCTGTGTTTAACTCTCTAGTAGCTTGGCACAAAAGCAGTCAGGCTTAACTTAGAGGCAATGTGTTAAGTATTTATGCAGGACCAAAACAGTAATAAAGTGAAAACACAAAACATGAAAAATTCCACACCAATTAGAAAATTGGAGTACAATTTAATAAATAAAATGACATGGAAACTACAAAAATCCTATCAGTGAAACTGAAGATAGACAATTTTCAAGGTTTAGGTAATATAGCGCCTAAAATTAGAAAATGACAACTGGTTATCTGGTCGTGCCAGACGGGGACAAAGTCACAGATTCAGGGCCACCACAGTGAAGTGGGGGCCTGATACAGGGAACAGGTTAGTCCCACTGAGAATTGCGCTTCATGTCCTTGATGTGGAGCGTTGCATCACGCTGCGTCAGTTCCAAAGAGGAGCAGCGAGGGCTGAGATATGAGGTCCTGCATCGAGTTGCGCTGCATGATTTCCGATGAAAAGCTTGGATACGATGTGAGGTCCTCCATCAAGTTGCATCGTGCTACCTCAGCTTGAATAAGGAGTTTCAGGGGCTTTGGGGTCCTGTGTTGTGTTGCCTCTCACTGCGTTGATTTTCATGGAGACACAGTTAGGCTGGTACAGCCCATTTAGCCTCACTTACAAGGGTCTGAGACTGGGAGCATCACTTGGGGCGGAGGGGAAATCAGGACACACTGCAGGCAAAATAATGCAGGATTCAAGGATGCTGGAGCTTGTTATAATAAACTTGAATTTGTAAAGCGCACAGCTACCTCCAAAGTGGTTACCCGGCGCTGGGGGCCCTCGTGAAGATTAAGCGAGCTATTGCCCAGAGTCACATGGTGCTGGGATGACCTGCCGCTGGCACGGGGATAAAACCGTGAACCCCGTGGTCCGGAGTCAGGCACCCTGGCCGCTGCGCCACACCTCTTCCACTGTCCCTGTAGCTCAGAACAGTGGGCTAGCCAACGAGCCCTTGGAGTCACTCTGCTGGTCCTGGGTGCAGGTTTAGTCCACCTGCCTCAGTCAGCTGCCTGGCTTGCTCCACTCTCAACCGGGTCTGTGGTGGGGGTGACACACTGCTAGCATAAAGCTGGCCTGGCCGACATAAGGGCACTTTATGTTCTAGTTGATGCGCACTCTCTTCCGCCCTCTGTGCGTCGCGTCGGCGCCTGGTTGGGCTGCTGTGTGGCGCCTCCTCTCATTCCTTGCTTGGGTGTCAGAACCTCGGGTGTCCTTTGCTGGACACTATTTCTTTGGATCCTTCCAAGAAGAAAAAAAAAGATATAAAGAACATTTAAAGAACCCGCTGTTCCATTAAGACAGCAATACATAATATAGTATTGTTGGAATACTTATCTGATGGTTACTCTTAGCATTTGGAGATCCTGTATTTCTTGGTACTGACTTTTCAGGCCTAAAAATCATGACAATATACATGTTAGTGTCAGTACAGTACACCTTTTTGTGTAATTTTTGTTTTTTACTCTAAAGAGTGTCTTTACAATAAATTATTGTATCCACTCTTCCAGGTGGAAATTCACAATATTTTTGGGCTTTCGTTAAAGGCAAGCTACAGAATTCTCCTAGGTTGTGTGCTTGTTCCTTACTTTTCATATAAAACACACACTATATTGTGGTGCTCAGTAATCATTTACTCTTTCTCTTTATTGTTTCCATAGATTATGTACCATTCCTGTGAATGCAGTTAGTTATTTAAGTTCAAAAGAGGGAATTATACATGGAGAGTATATTTACAGTGTGACAATACTCATAGTATTGTATACCTTGTTACATCACCTGAACCGGTTACATTTACACTGACATTCCTTATTCTCTTCCTTTTATGCAGGAAACATATAGAGATACTTCAGGACACTCCTCAGCTCCCAGCATAGGCTTTGTGGGACACATGTCTTTTCTCTTCCCTTCCCCTCTTCCCCTTTCTTCCATGGCTGGCTTTGGCATTTGTTCGGCTGTCTGGTGGATGAGAGGAAGTTGGGACCATTGCTTTGTTTTTTTTCCCAATCACTCCTGTAGAAAAATCAGGTGAGAATTTACAGCAGCAGGACAGTCCTTCCAGCAGCAGGGAAGCACCGAACTCCTGCTTCTCCAGGTCCAAAGGTGAACTGAAGAGTGGTTCTAAGGTTCCTATTTTCATACCTAGTGCCCCCTTTGAAGTGGGTGAAGCTTCTAGGTTTTTTCCCCACAGAGGTGTCTGGAGTTGTCTTCCTTCCTGCCCTAGTCCCAGAGTCTCTGGGATCACAACAGACTAGTGTGAAACCCTTCGTGAGTTTGCTGAGGTAGCCCCTTTAAAGTACAATTGTGGAAGGTGACAGCTTGACCCACCCTCCCTGCCAGAGTTGGCCCATCTCTCCAACACCTGGTTCCCCTTAGTGATACTATCTGGGAAAAATACACAAAGGTCAATTGCAAACAACACCTAGTCATGCTACCTAAAAAACAGGGTGCAGACACCAAATGGTTAGGAAAAGAAAATTCGAACTTTCTAAATGTGGCATTTTCAGAATTGTGACTTAATATCTGACCTTACCATTAAAGAGTGTTTTAAGTTATATTTCTTTAGAAACCAAACTCGATATTCCTACCTCCTTCCAATCAAACGTTATCACTTAAAATGTAATAAGGTAACCCAACCTTATCCTATTGAGAGGCAGGCTTTGCAGTAGTGAAAAACAAATTACATTGATTTTCACTACTAGGAAATGTAAAACTCAAAAGTGTGTGTCCAATGTTTTAGATACACTGCACCTTGCACTATGTGCAGGTTAGGGTCTACCCTAGGGGTAACATGCAAGCATTAATAAGGAAGGTTTAGGCCTGGAAAAAGGGTTATTTTTCCAGGTCGAAATGGCAGTTTAAAACTGCACATACAGGCTGCAATGGCAGACCTGAGACTGTTTTAAAAGGCTACCTAATCAGGTGGCACAATCTTTGCTGCATGTCTACTAGTAGGATTTCATTTGAACGCCCTGGGTACATATAGCACCAGTTTACCTGATAATTGCAAAAATGCGTGTAAGCCAATTTCACCATGTTTAAAGGAGAAACCACAAGCACCTTAGCACTGGCTAGCAGTTGTAAAGTGTACAGAGTCATAAGGCCAAAATTGGTGAATTCAGCAAAAACAGGGGAGGTGAAGGCAAATAGTTTGGGGGAAGACCACCCTAAGGCTGATGGGTCTAGCAGAGGACATGTGAGTCCACTTTCTAAGGTTCCAGAAGCCGTTTGTGTTGTTTTTCTTTTAATTTCATTTTTTGGATGTTCCTCAGGAGACAGCTCTCAGATGGATCTCGGGTAGAAATGATGCTGGTACCAAGCAGGAGTATCGAAACCAATGGCACAATGAAGTGTGGAATCTCTCCTCCTGGCTATCATAAGCCTTCCTGAGGCAGTAGGTTGGGATAGACAAAAGGGCAGGCCCTGCCTAGAAACTGTCTTCCCTTGATCAACAGAACCGAAGTCCCATCCCTCATCTACCTAATGCCAGTGTTCCAGAGCCGACCAGCAACCCTTTGCTAACAAGGCCTTAATTGAATTCCAAGTGTAGCCCTCACATTAGTGTCAGGATCTCTACGCTTCAGTCATGGGAATACAGTCAATGCACTTCCTCTGTCTGGGAAACCTGTATCCACCCTTCATCGTGTGCTATACTAAACCAGAATCCATCCAAAAGAAATCCCAATGGTTCAGACTCTCACCACACACAGAGTTGTGCTTTTATGAGGTAGTAGCTAGGTTCTGAGAGGGGAAATGGACTATTACTGCATCCCAATGGAGAAACCTTAAACTTTAGCTAAGATACCAGAGGACCAAGAGATCCTTTTTGGCTGACCCCTGTTTCTAACTATCTTGATTCAAAAGTTGTGAAGGTGCCTGTAAAATTGTTCGCCCACCAGGTGGTTATCTTCTCAATACAATGGGAAATCCATTCATGTTAGGAGGCTTAAGAAATTATGTGGCCCGCTCTTTCCAAAGAACACATTTTGAACAGTACCATGCATGCCATGAAGCTGTAACTAGTAGTCAGGTTTTGAATCGAATATCCATCAAATGTTATCAAGAACCACTTTTTAAGTGAGCAGAAAAGCCTGTAGGAATCCCTGTTGGTACCCGAATGAATACCACTGAAGACTTTGATAACAAAAAACACATACAAATGCAGGTGAAGTGCTGACTCACCTTTCATACACATGTTAAGGTGTGCGATTTTAAAAATGAGATACCCACCAAAATTGATAACTTCCAGTAGGATCGAGAATATTATGTGCAACTTGAAATGAAGTACCAATATTTGCGGGGCTCAGTGGTTGTGGCAAATGGCATATCCAATGCAGCCTTTTTCAACAGTGCTTCAGTTCCATCCATAACTGGGCCCAAGTCCAAGTATTTCTTAAGTATCTATACAAATCACTATCCACACACTCTCTGAAGCTAGCCTTGACTGTTTCAACAGGAAGTGCCATGTGAAATTGTTATTGAAAGAGGCCAGAGAACAGGAAATCAGAAAACAGCAGCTCAACACCAATGTACACAATTTAGGATGTAGGCTTGTCAGATTCACTGCTGTTCATGTAGAAGAGTGCTCTAATAGATAACTTGGTAAGAGGATGGTTTTAGGTGTGTTATGTAGCTGTTAGAATGTGCATGCAATAGACATGTTAGATTATGTCAGAAGAGTCTATTGATTTAATTCCCATACAGGCTGAATATAGGAACTGTCCTGGGATGTCAAGACAGCACTTCTGACCGTGCTGTCTGGCAGGAACTAAAAGCTAGCATCACCAGCTTGTGGGCTCACCTACCAGCAATACAAATGTACATGAGAGACCATCAGTTTTAACTTCTAGGTTACATTACAGCATAGTGGAAATCATGTTCCACACTCACTTGTGTGCCAGAAGAAGTATATCCATGTACTTGTAGCAACTCCTTCTGCCTGGAGATGTGCAGTAGATAGTAGACAAGGGAGACAATACCTTCTGCAGGAGTTGAAGGTAACAAATGTGGTCAGAATCAAGTAAAGGTTTGGGCTGTATAATTACTCAAAGGACATTGAGGATTGTGAGTAAACATGCCTCACAGTCCCAAGGTCGGATATAGACTCATCTTTAGCTGCAAGAAATATAAACAGCATTACTGCTTCAAAATACCTTGGGTAAGTGCATGCTATGGTGTGCTTGATCAGCATATTACATCTCTTTGAAGAGCATGAAAGCTTTTACAAAACAATTTTGAAGCAACATAAGATGCAGACTGTATGTATGGTTGTGAAAAGGCAAAGGATGGTTGACTGGCCTGCAGTTATAAATAAGGTCATATATCAATAGATTGTAATCAGCCTATGACTATCCACTGTTTGCAGACCCCAGGTGCCATATGAGTATTAAGGTGAGTGTTGATACCTTTCGGTGAGCTCTCTATTGGACCATACAGCTCTGAAGTAAGTGGGGCATAGTAAAGCATACCCCAGCAGTGAGCCAATGTGAGAGTCTGCATCTTTGTATGGATGTAATGTGTCTGGTCTTGCTGAGGCACAATGGAAATTTAACAACGGAAAGTAAGTAGTTTGTATAATATTCCTGAAACAGTACAAGATGCACAGTTTAATAAAAGCTGATATAGTCCTAGAAGCTTATTTAACTATATGTCAGACAATGCCACCACCACTAATAGCAACAAGAGAGAAAGGGCATGAGTCAACACTCCTGTACCCCCGTCCAATTAGTAAACAACAACAGAGGAGTGACTCAGTGGAAAAATAAATTAAACTAAACGGTGCTCGAAAAGAATGATATGATTGTGTCCATTTAGTAACTCCACATTGTACAAATAGATGTATACATGGAACGTCACAAAAACACCCACAAGAAACTGCCTGGAGTGTTTCCTTTCTATCTCGCCGTGAGTACCCACAAACCCCCTCTGAGGAGGACACCTCTCAAGGGAAATAATAACCCAAGTATATCGCAGGAGGGAAGGGAAAAAGACTTTTTCTTTTGTATGAAGGACCCTCAATCACCACTAATAGGTGACATGCTTCATCATTGGGTCCCCGCTGGGGTGGCCGAATGCCCCCCAGCGTGCTACAACGCCTGATTACAGCGGAGCGGGATGTGGTGAGTGTAACAGTGGCCAAATTAGAATGTGATTATAATTATGTGTGCAAAATATAAGTTAAAAAATGCGAAGGTTGTAGCCTTACAAAATTCTTTAAAAATGGCCAACCTGCATTGGATTAAAAACAAAGTGAACGGACTGGCAAGGTTCTGAGCTAGGGAACCTGAGTCCTATTAGATGTCAAAAATGGTCAACATGTTTCTGCTGCTTTGAGTGCAATTTGCTCAGCATTTGTCAGGACCTATCAGAAAAGTCCTCCGGTGGTGTACCTGCCCTAAGGCGTACCCTCCCGTGAGGCTCTAAGTGTGAAAAATCGTATTTCGCCGGACGGTATCCGTAGTTATTTACTGCGATTTGCAGGAATGTACAAAAAACCTGTAGGGAGAAAGAAGACAAACAACAACACATAAGTGGACCTCAAAAAAGGGCAAATCCTGAGATCAAATGCGTTAAATCTTAGTGGTGGCCTTAGAATTTCAGAGGACATCGAAATCAATACCCCTATAACGTGGATTGACAGTAGGGGGCCACCCTGCTAGTAAAGGGTGCTGCCCATGATTATTGGGTACAACACCGTAGCCAGAATCAATATCTGACCATCGTGGTGAGGCAAAAAATCAAGCGCTAATATTCAAGCTACTTTTTCTTAACTTGCCATGACTCAATGCGAGCATAATTCTATTTAGCTCGTCATTGTAATTTAAAAGAAACAAAATGTTCGTAGATTTTCGTCGTGCGTGATGACAAGCTTAAATCAGACATGGAAAGAAACAAGGAACTAGGAACAGACCCCTTCGCAGTGAATAACTACGGATACCGTCCGGCGAAATATTATTTTTCACACTTAGAGCCTCACGGGAGGGTACGCCTTAGGGCGCGTACACCACTGGAGGACTTTTCTGATAGGTCCTGACGAATGCTGAGCAATTGCACTCAAAGCAGCAGAAACATGTTGACCATTTTTGACATCTAATAGGACTCAGGTTCCCTAGCTCAGAACCTTGCCAGTCCGTTCACTTTGTTTTTAATCCAATGCAGGTTGACCATTATTAAAGAATTTTGTAAGGCTACAACCTTCGCATTTTTTAACTTATATTTTGCACACATAATTATAATCACATTCTAATTTGGGCACTGTTACACTCACCACATCCCGCTCCGCTGTAATCAGGCGTTGTAGCACGCTGGGGGGGCAGTCGGCCACCCCAGCGGGGACCCAATGATGAAGCATGTCACCAATTAGTGGTGAGTGAGGGTCCTTCATAAAAAAGAAAAAGTCTTTTTTCCCTTCCCTCCTGCGATATACTTGGGTTATTATTTCCCTTGGGAGTTGTCCTCCTCAGAGGGGGTTTGTGGGTACTCACGGGGAGATAGAAAGGAAACACTCCAGGCAGTTTCTTGTGGGTGTTTTTGTGACATTCCATGTATACATCTATTTGTACAATGTGGAGTTACTAAATGGACACAATAATATAATTCTTTTCGAGCACCGTTTAGTTTAATTTATTTTTCCACTGAGTCACTCCTCTAATGCCACCACCACACCAGCACTAAATGTCTTATTGGGCATCAATATCCAGGGTGAGGAGGAGGATGAGATTTGCAGGGACTACTTAGTTCAACCTGATATCTTGAAAGCAAACCACGGATGAAAAGTTGTAGGAAGATGCCTCTTTTGCCGTAAACCCCCACCCCCAATGTATCTGCACTGTTGCTGATGGTGTTTTTAGTCTGGCACTGGAACACCTCTATCAGGTCTTAGTGCATGTGCTCTGTCCCATAAAGCCTGGTAAATTATCAAAACCCTAATTGAAGCCTTTAACATTTCCATAAGGCCGTAGTATAAGTGTGGAAATACACCCACAGCATTAACTGACACCTGTGGACTGCAGAACATATCATACCATCCTCTGGTGTGACAAAAGAAAACAGGGCTTCAGGCCTACCATTGTAGGCTGACTGCTTCAGTGTAGAACCTGCAGCATGACCTGTTAAACGAAACCTTTTGACAGGTAAAAACATCTCTTTTAAACATTACCCATTTGTAGGCCTTGTAACCAGGTAGCTATGGTGCATGTTATTTAAAGGTGGTACATATAGGAAATTAATGTTGCCATTTTACTGAAGTATCATAGCCCTGAAAGCTATTTTCAGTGTGGCAGACCTGCCTGTCCTGTGGAGAAAATCAGAGTATAGATTAGAATACTTACAATGTATTTTGGGAATGGGACCAGCTAGAAAAACTATTTAACAACTATTTGTAATAGCAAGTGAAAGACAACTCAATGGTGAAGTCAGAGTTTTAATAAACATTAAAGAAAAGTTGCTTTTCAAACATTTCCTTTTTCCTGCCTGAGCCTTTGGGAGGCTAATTGGAATTGATGGCAGGTCAGAATCTACTTGGTATGAATGAGGTGCGAAAGAGGTGTGGAGTTCACAATAGGTTGATCTGAATTTCACAGAGATGGTTCCTCTGAGCTCAGCAGAATATTTAGGATCGGGGCTGTGGGCATCCTTATGACACCACATTGTCAAATTCTGGCTGGCAGGTTCGTTTGTGCCACATGTAAAACTTTGGTGCACTTGAAAGGGAGAGAACAGGGTGCCAGGACAATTCTTGTGTATCCCTTGTTTGGGTCATGTGGGATCCTGCCTTTGTCCTACCAGACTTCTGTCTCCTAGTTTGGGTGCGATGCCTTCTTCAAACTGGATCTCAGTGTATATAGGACACCTGGGATTACCATAGTGCCCTGTCTTATAATCCTCAAAGCCCATGCCTAATGTGGCCTAAGACTTTTACCATCTTCAAAATGCCTTGGCACATGTCATTTGGGCCTGTTCAGTAAGGCAAAGGGAGCCTACTGAGAAATTGGGTATGATCCCTCCCGGATATGTTTACTCCCTTGGTTAGGGAGTGCCCGGGAACAATCCTCACTCACCTGCTAAAGCCAGCATAAATGTAACACCCCATTGCACCCCATCGGAACACTTTTTGGACCTGTGGAGGAAGTGAAGAATACTGCACCTAATGTCTGCGACCTGTCTTGAAGGACTGGACCTGCTCCCCCCTCATGCCCAGGACAAGTAAGTAGACTACAAAGGATAGTTGGCCGACCTTCTTGGTGGCTACAGAGACCCAAGAAGCTGCAATAGACCGTTTCCCTATAATTCCCAGCTGCTCAACGGCATCTGGAACTTGGACTGGATGTTGCTGTCGGCCTCTGAACGGCATCAGATTGGATTTCAGGTTCATCCCTTCTAAATAATTTCAGCGTCTATAAAAAAACATCTAAGTCCCTTTCTAAGTTTGGACTTAACATTTTTTAAAGCAAAACCTCAAAGCTCATGAGCCTTAGCAGGAATAACTTGCATCTATCTCTGACTTGCAGTTCCTTAGCAGTGGGTACAATTTCATTATTTTCTCCGCTGGGGCAAATTTTTCTTTAGGAAAATGACAAAGTCCCTTTTTGGATTAAGACTTTCAATTTTTTTTTATTTCCAGAATCAGCATGGCCAATTCGTTTAGTGTATCAGACCATGGCTCCATTGCAGTTGGCCTCAAATCATGCTAAGCTCCTTGTCTACCATGACCGTTGGCTCCTATTGATGATTTGCAATTTATTGTGCAAAATATTTTACAATTTTAAACATTCATATCTCAACTTCCCCTTTTTGGATTTTTGTACATTTGCTGCCTTTTTTCCCATTATATTTTGCTCTATTGTTTTGTAAATTGGAGTGGTATTGCTATTGCATTAAGTTATCAATTTTTCACTGTTTTGGTACTTCTGAATATTTAACACATTTTAGTTAAGCTAAGTCTACCTGTTTTTTCCCATAGTTACAAGGCGTTGAGCTCAGGTTTAAATTACTGACACCTTTGACTGGATCTAACATGACAGTGACTTTATTACTTGTGGTGGATGCTAATCCACCCCAACTAATAAACTGCTTTCTCACATTGGTGAGTGCAATGTGAATACTACTGGTCTATCAGTTTTTCACTGTTTTGGTACTTCTAAATATTTAACACATTTTCGTTAAGTTACGTCTACCTGCTTTTTCCCCTCGTTATCAGGTGTTGAGCTCAGGTTTAAATTACTGACACCTTTGACTGGACCTAACATGACAGAGACTTTATTACTTGTGGTGGACGCTAATCCACCCCAACTAATACACTGCTTTCTCACATTGGTGAGTGCAATGTGAATACTACTGGTCTATCAGAGCGAGCAAGAGAAGCAATATTTCCGCAGTAAGTACTAACCAAGTTTAGCATTGGTTTTTGTTTTCACGTTTATTTTATTTTCCCCTTTTTTAGTAGGTGAATGCTATATAAACTGAGGCACCGAATACATTGTAGGTAACTGTGGAATGAGGGCATATATTGCCACCAAGGAGTTCTGGGAAAATGCATAAACCGTGAGGCCGAGTGAGTTATATACGTTACCTGTTCTCCGAGATGGAAATTTATGACCATATTACATATGGTAATCGTTAAGTATTTTTTTTACATTACATGATTCATCAGTTAATGTTAGTACTCCTTGAAAGGATTTAGAGCATTTGAGCATAATCTGTTTAGTATTCCTTGTTTGCTTAAGACCATAATGTTTTGAGAAATGTGTATTTTTGATGGGGATACATTGGTAATATTTAAAATGTGTTTTACACAACAATGTGTTCATATTAAATTACATTTCATTGCTGCTCGATTCGGTTCCTGGTGGCTGGGGAGCATCATAAATGAGTGCCATATTTCCTTAGATCGCAGAGTAACTAAGGTTCCTGTAACAGAAATGGACATTGAATGGAATAAACTGAGGAATGTGAATAGTGCATTTATGCCATAGTATTGGGAATAGTCTTTCTTTTCTCTCCATTATTGTTGAGAAATGTGATTACATCTGCAATTTGCTACGTATGATAATTATTAGCCATCTGTGAAATTAATAATAATTGTGCTGATATTCAAAAGATATGATTTAAATTATATGTACCATAGCCCAGTATATGAAAATAGAATAGTTTGTCTTTTATTTTCTGTGCATGAGGGGTTTATGTGTTCATGGGAATTCTATCAGATTTAGTGGACAAAGGTTCTAATAGGTCCAAGACTTGTTGTGGTTTTCTGCCCCAGAAAACTATTACTTGAGCGTTTCCGTCCTTTGTGAATTTGGAGCATAAGTGGACATTAGTTGAAAAGTATTCTCACTTCTGCCGAGAGGGCTTTTTTCCATTGATCATTTCTGTCCTGTGGGACCGTTACCATCCTGCAGGAATGAGTAATCTCTTTGTCAGGTTGAAACATGAAGAAAAGCTGCTATTTCAGGACACAAGGTCAGTCCAAGTATCCTGAACTTAGTAAAAAAATAAGATATTAGGGGCAGGCTAGGGGTATCTTTACCCTCTTGCACTTCTGTGAGGCAACTCAAAGAAACCCCCAGGAACAAAAAACGATGTATTCTTTCATGCCATGGACACCGCAGTACTTCTGCGGTAACCAGCCCAGCCTCCTATGAGGCACTGCAGGACTCCTGCGGGAGAAAGGCACTGCGAGACCTCACACGCTTCACTGAGTGGACCTTTAAAAAAATAAGTGAGAAAATATAAAGTGAGGGTCCATGAGGGGCTGGCTGACTGCAGGCGGGTTTGCTACCAATGGAGGTTGGGCACGCCTTGTGGCCAACCCCCTCCCACCCAACACCAGGCCGAAAACTGAGCATTGAAGGTTTTTGACAGCCTATGGGAGGTTGCCGGCAGTGGAGGTTGGGAGCAGTGTATGTGTCGATGGCTGAAGTCCTTGAGGCTAATCCCCCAGGTTGCACACTGCCGAAGTATCTGAGCCCAAACCCCAGCTGCGCATGGCTAAAAGCTATGCTCAGTGTGAGAGTCGAACAAATATGATGAATAAAAACTTCACTTAATAAATAAAAGTTAACATAATATTATAGATAGGTATGGTAATAAGATCTTCACATTAAAAAAACTTGAAATTCCCTGAAAAAACCCTATGATTATAGAGACTTTATAGTAAGGTATAGTAAGAAGATCTTACCTTACTTCAAAAAATCTCAGATATTTACTGAAAAAAACAAAAGTTAAAGTGACATTATAGTTTGGTATGGTATTAAGATTTTAACTTATGTTAGAAAAAACTAGAAATTCACTGCCAATGGTTAACGTGATGTTATAGTTAAATGTTGAAGTAAGGTAAAAACCACAAAATAAAACAATGAAATCAACCAATTACTGTTTACTAAGCTAACTATAACTTGCTTCCTCTACATGCCCTGCTGATTACCTCACATATTACATCACTCATGACATGTTGAATCATATCATTGTTGATACCTCAAATGACAATCATTGTGACACTGTTCTATAGGGTCTGTGCCATTGAAGTAATTGAAATAAGTACAGTTGCAGACAATTTTCTATTCACTGTAATGGAATTAACCACTTCAAGACTACACAGTATCCACAATTGTAAGTCGTGAGATTTCCAGGTACAGATTTGCCACTGAAAGGACACCTTCTGTGAGGCCATGTGTAGTTTAGTTGAATACACTATGCAAATTCCTGAGATAGGCACAGTGACATGCTACCTTAGAGCAATGCTTACAACACGATTGAGAGATAACCCACCTCTAAATTAGACACCCTTACATTCAACATTATTCAACAATCTCCAATGCATTACATCTTCAGCATAGTTCTGGAAATATTTATCCACACCTTATAAACTTGCTCACTTTTTTCACACCTGCCTACACAGATTTGTTCTTTAGCACTTTATTACATCTATTTAATACAGCAAAATACCCAGATATCCACTGGTGAATAATCTATTGTCAACAGAAGATTTGGCCTTCCTCATAGATTATTTTTTGCAATAGGCTTTTCCTTTAAACCTTAACTTATTTCCAACCATACCTCCGTAACCTACATAAGTTGCACTCAGCCTTTATCTTGTTTAACAAGGAGCAATATTTTCAACTTAAACTTAAGTGATTTTTAAATGGTGCACCACATAACTTCCAACATGCACAACCATGTTTGCCTCCAGGGCTGACAATATTTCCATGCTATTGACCCCACACATCTACACTCAATAACTCTGTACTGTATATGAAAATGTGTTATCAATATCAATGATGTAATTTAAGTTGTCATCAGTGTTGTCATCAATGATGTAATTTAACACATCCTGACTGATGTTCTATGAGCTGGCAGAAGCATGGCTAGGTGTTGACACGAATTATAATTAGCTAAGTAAACTATGACTGGAGAATTTAAGCATTTTGTTTTTGGTTTTTCCATTATTTCAACACCTGAGTTTAACAACAGTTTAACCTTTGTTAATATAAGTGTTAGAAAAGGGTTAGTAAGTGAGCATTTATCAGGAATAGATAAGAAGAACAAGGAGGAAGGCAAAGATTAAGCATGGGAAGCTAGATCTTGAATAAAAGGAGAGGAAGTGGTGAACATGGATGGGAGGGAGAACTGCGCGAACTTCAGTTAAAGGAGCCAGGCTTTTCCATCGTCATAAACCCATCTCTTGTGACTCGTACGATTAAAAGGCAGTCTCGTGTTATTTGAAGATTATAATGTTTGGTTCCCTTCTAAAATGAGAAAAGGAAGGTGCTTTGTGTGTTTCATCTGGAATTGTATTCTACATCCTTGGTGCATAACATGCAAAGGCCTGGTGCAGTCCAGTTCTTTTCTGTCCTATTCTGTGGCATTCACCTCAAAAATATTCCTAATATTCCAAGCATATGGAAAGAAACTTCATGTTACAGAGATAGGTCAAAGACTCATATTTTAAGGTCCATTCTAAATTTGAAAAAACGCTATGTTCTAAGGATCATAGAAAGATTGTTTCACTATTTCGTGTAAATCACTCTAAAGGATTTTCCACCTCAGATAGAAAGGAAGGAAGATGGATGGTATATAAAGCACAGCTTGGCAAGATGATCTGCTTATTGTGCTTTACTAGTTAAAAGGAAAAAGTGCAGACTAGATGCACAATAGACTTTGCATTTATAAAGCCAGTGCAACTGCTTTTACAAAAGGAAAGCCACAATTTCAATGCACAACATTGATTCGTGGTTCATAATGGGCATCATGAATTACAATGCAAGTAGGGAAATCCATTGCAGGTCACAACTTGCCCTCTGCTTGTGCTTTTTAAGGGGCAGACGTTGAGATGCAAGCACACTGCAAGTGTGGAGGCGAGTCTATAACTCTGCTGTCCCATGCAGGCCTCTATTCTAGCATTCACTAGTTTTTGCCGGTGATACAATCCGATTCCTGCATCATTAATGTACATGTGGAAGCAGATGGGGACATTTTATGACCCTTTGAGGTGCATGGACTTTGAGCAAAAAAGGGAGGGGTTGTTTACGGTTCCATGCAAGTATTGTGCTGCGACCAACCTTTGTAGTGCAACAGACTCAACTTTTCATTTGAAGTGATTCATTAAAGCATCAACACACCGACTGTATCCAGCCTGAATGTAATCAGATGCCGCACAAATGCTAAATTAAGTAATGGGACCTTTCCTCGCTAAATGTGCATTTCTTCCAACGAGGCAGATCCTATTTCTAACCGTCTAAAGCAATCCGTTGTATTAATGAGCAAAATTCGCAAATATCCCATTACACTGTTTTCATGTCAAATCCACCATTTACCCCCTGGGGATGGATATTATTAAGCAACGCAATAATGTAACTTGCCACTTTATTAACGTATATTATTCTTGCGTGAATCCCCATTTTCTAATAACATTCAGCTGTTTTTATTGATTGCAGTGTTTTATTGTTTTTATGCCATGCTTTCAAAGGAATTTTTGTTCCTTGATGGTATTCCTGCGGGAACCTTCTAAAGCTATGCGGTATATATGTATTATTGTGAAGCTATTAAAGATTCATTTGCTTTTCACTCTAAAACCAGACTGCCCCCGTTTGTACCCAAACAGCAGCTTGCTTTTGTGTTAATACTGCCCTGCTGCTCTTCAGACGGCTGGGCTGTTTTGTCAATGACTTTCCTTGAATGTCTCTGCAAGGTCACAGAGATGATACGCGCCCCCCGGGAGACACAGTACAAGTAGAATGTCAGCATCACCTTTTCTTCCATTGAAATGTCTAGTGACATTTCCAGAATTATTCAGACATATCGATTAAGACACCCGCGAATGGTTACCGTGTTGGAGGATTAAGATACTGGAATGAAATTCAACAGCAGAAACAAATATTGCTTCAGCTGATACGATTCAATGCCAGAACCTAGGAATCTGCAAACTCCGACTTCCATTTTGGGCATTGACAGCTAGAACTGGTCTGCGCTTTTTGTTTTTAACTTTTGATTAATTGTTAGCAATCTGGGTCTTCTGTTTTACTAAAAGCATTTGAGTGATATAATCTCTAATACAAAATTGTATTATACTACATTGGCATTTACGAAGGTCATCCTATCCTTGTAGAAGCCCTGTGAAGGATGGCACGAATTTGGGATTACTGGCCTGATTTAGAGTTTGGCAGAGGGTTACTTCATCACAAACGTGACAGATACTCTCTCCCATTAGGATATATTCTTAGCTTGCTGTTTGAAGTCAGTTTCATGCAGTTGGCATCATTCTTATGCCTGTGAATGATTAAAGGTATATGCATTACTTGGAATGGTTTCTTGGAATTAGGTTAGTGAATGCTTCTCCCTGTTAGTTCTAACATCCTTTACAGGAATATTAATTGTTATGTTGATTGTAATGTATTTTCCAAGTCATTTGCATGCAGCGTTTTCCATTGTTTGATGGTTGGTTCGATTTTGTTTAATAGGATAGTGTGCTTAAAAAGATATAAGCTAGATCTGTGTATTTAATTGAACAGCTGGTTCCTGAAATCTAATAATACACATTTAAGCATTCTATATAGATCATGCCAATTCTAAAAGGATCGTGGATGCTTTAGGTTGAGCTATGCAGTAGTAATCTCACAATTTCTTGAATGGGCAAGGAAGTGCTTCTGGTGCAATCCATTTATTATTATTATTTACTTGAGGATTACTGTAAAATGATTTGAGCTATTTCGTCTGATTTTGGTATGATTGGTAGTACATTGAAAACCTAACATCGGCAAAACTTTTGTCCTATCTATTTGACTATACGGCATTGCGTTTGACTGAATAGTGAGTGTTGGGTGATTATGTTTGGACTGCAGTAGGTTTCTGGGATTCATGCGTCATCACGGTTGGTGAAATATCAACCAGATCTTAACTATCCTCCTGTATTACATATGATTCTCAATAACTCGTATCCAAGCTGGAATTTTTATGGGGAAAGATATGCCCCTACAGTTTTCTTTCTGTACGGAGGTATGATTAGTTGGGTTGTTCATCTGGAACACAGTGCCCTTGTTTCAGAGTATCTTACTTGCTTCATCTGTAGTAAGAAATAAAATTACAAAATACTACAATTTACTATTCCCACTAAACTTAACACAACAATAACATTTATAATTAACAAAAAAAAAGCTAATTCCCACTTCAGTCAATGCCCCAGTACGGAAAGAGTTGGATTGCGGAAGCGTAACATGTATGATTCCCACTCCAGTCAGTGCAACAGTAGGGAAAGCGCTGGCTTACAGAGGGGTAACATTTACTATTCCCTCTCCATTCAGTGCAACTGTGGGAAAAGCATTGGATTACAGATGTGTAGAATGTACTATTCTCACACCAGTCAGTAGACCATAGGGAAAGCATCAGATTGCGGAGGGGTACAATTTACTATTCCCACTCCAGTCAGTACAACAATAGGGAAAGTGTTGGATTGCGGAGGGGGAATTATTCCCACTCTTCATCAGGATTAGACCCTTTACCTCCAACCTTTCAGCAATGGAAAGGACGCTTTTCGCATGTATATCACTTTGAAAAGGCACTGTATGCACGTAAAGGCAAGCGGGCTAAAAGGAAGGGGAGGAGGATCTGGGGGGCTTGGCAGGAACGGTTTTATTAGGCAATATAGTTTAGATCATTTTATATGCTGACTCTGTTCACAATTTGGAATGTATTATGAGTTTGTGCTGCTACTTTATTTATTGAATGTTATTTATTTTGGTTAACTTTATGGATTTTTATGTAAGTACACTTGCTGGTATTGTAGATGTGGAAAAAGAAAAAATAATAATAATAAAAAATAATAAAATACAAATAAAAAAAAAAATTGCAGAGGGTTAAAATGTACTGTTCCCACTCCAGTCAGTATAGCAGTAGGGAAAGTATTGGATTGCGGAGGGGTACAATTTACTATTCCCTTGCCAGCCAGTACAACAGTAGGGAAAGTGTTGGATTGTGGAGGGGTACAATTTACTATTCCCACTCCAGTCATTACAACAGTAGGGAATGTGTTGGATTGCAAGGGGTACAATTTACTATTCCCATTCCAGTCAGTTCAACATTGAAAACAAACAAAATATCTTCATTATTTAAAATACAAATATTTAAAAAATAAGAAAATATATAAATATGTTAAAAAAAGATATATACATTTAAAATGTTATAAATATAAACATAAGATAATGTTACATGCATATCACAAATACCTTCACATATAATATAAATAAAATACAAAAATAATGTTGATACAAATGAAAAATTGTATTTAGAAATTATATATTACCAAAAATATTCATATTATATAAATTTAGTTTAGTTACTTCACACCCTATACCCTATTTGTTTTAAGAAGTTTCAGTAGTTAAGTTCTGTGTTATTTCTTCTGTGTGTTTTTAGACTGGAGGATTTCGGCTTGGCACCCCCTAATGGTTTGATTTGACTGTTATTAAGGGCTCCTATAGCATTTCTTCATAGGATGGTACCCAAATTTTATTCTTCAGCTCTTTATGTGTACTATTTTCTTGGAGGACATCGATCTCATCTGTCTTGAGTTAATGGCTTTCACAATATATTATGGAGTTGTCCCTCCTGGTGTATGTTCATCGCTTGATTCACGCGTAAACGCCAACCTACATGTCCTCCTGCTTCATGCCACGAGCCGAAATCCTCCGGTCTAAAAACACACAGAAGAAATAACACAGAACTTAACTACTGAAACTTCTTAAAACAAACAGAATCAGTTACTTATGTTTTTAATATCCCCTTGGTATATGAGTTTGTGTATCTGGAAGAGGTCCTGAGGAAGGTGGCCCTGCGCCGCCGAAACGCGCGTCGACCAGTGCGAGGTCTCATACAGTGTATTGAGACCCCCGAATTGGCAGGGTGCCCCTGCCAATTTGTCTCCAGTTTCCTCTCTTCAGAGGTTGTAGTTATGAGTGTGGTGATGGTATGAATGTGTGAGTATGTTGTGATGGATGGTTAGTTACCAGGGGTATAACTATTTGCGCAAATTGATTTATTTGTATATAACTGTGTATTATGTTTACATTGATGTATCTCTTTTTTCTTTGTATAAACTATGAAATTGTTCTTGTATCAAATATTTAAAAAAAAGTTCTTAAAAGAAAGGAATGCACCATTTTGAGAAAATATGAGAAAAAAAGTAAGTACAAAAGAAATGACAACTTGAAAATAATAAATAAAACTTTAATACTTTTTTAGACAATAAATGAGATTGTTGTGCGTTTGTCACCCATGTTGAATTAAATATTGGATGTATACCTATATTGAAATATTGTGGCCATTGAGGGAAAATTGTTCTTCTTCCTGGTACGAATCGTACATCGTCGTACGTACGAGGGACGTTGCAGGGTACGATTCGTACGGGAAAAACGCTCCGAACTGAGCGGGTTTTCCCGAATCGGAATCGGACCCTTAATGTACTTCCCACAATATACTCCCACAAAACAACACAATTAATTATCAAATTAATAATAATAATTTTTTTGCTTAAAATGCATTTACTTTACATTCCTTTTTATGTTATGTTATGTTAATTTATTTTGTAATACGCACAGCTACCCAACAAGGGGTTCCCAGCGCAAGCCATAACAGAGACTCGAAAATATCTGAATTAGCAATGTTGATTAAAAAAACAGGTTTTTAATTGCTTCCGGAAGTAGGGGAACAGCTTCTCCCTCCTCATCACGTCAGGTAAAGAATTCCACAAAGTTGGCCCAACTAGAGAAAAAGGAGCGGCCTCCCATTCTCGACAATTTGAACCTAGGAATTTCAAAGAGCTCTTCTAAAGAGCAGCGAAGTAGGGGCAGGGGACGGTACGCGCATACCAGATCTTGTAAATATTTAGTGGCAGAACCGATCTTAATTCTGAACATATAGCATAGGGCTTTACATTTTATACGGTGTTATACCTTAAGCCAGTGCAGTTCTCTCAGGGCATTTCCCATGTTGGACATTCTGGGAAGACCGCATAGCAATCTGGCTGCAGAATTTTGCACTACCTGAAGCTTGCGCAATATATCTCTGTTGGAACGCAAAAAGAGAATGTTACCGTAATCCAGGCGAGATGTTACAAGAGCCTGGACAACTGTCCTTTGGGTGTCAACAGGGAGCATCCAAATTATTTTTTTTAACCATTTTAAGATGGTAAAACAGGTGGTGGCAGTTTGTACTGCCTGTTGTTTCATTGACAATTTATTGTCAATAATAAAGCCTAGATTGCGGGCCTGCGAGGAAGGCGTAGGTAAAGGTCCCATTTCAGCTGGCCAATGTTGAGGGCCCCAATATTCAGACTCTTTCCCAAAGATGAGCACTTCCGTCCTTTCCCCGTTAAGCTTGAGCAAATTGAGTTGCATCCATAATGCAATATTGCGCAAGCCTAATTGCAGAGTAGAAGGGTCTTGTTTCCCATCCGCCGATAGAGAAAAGATGATTTGAGTATCATCGGCGTAGGAAAACAATGTAAGCCCTGCCGCTTCCGCAGTCACTGCTAAAGGTTGCACATAAATGTTAAAAAACAGTGGGCTCAAAATTGAGCCCTGTGACACACCATACAGGGATGTGTAGGACTTTGAAGAGGCCCTAGTAGAAAACACCTGGAATGTTCGCTCCGATAAAAAGGAGGACAGCCAGCCAAGCGTTGATCCAGAGATGCCCAATGCCTGTAAAGATTTTATTAATATGGTATAAGAAACCGTATCAAAGGCGGCACTTAGATCTAATAATATAAGAGCCACTGTATCCCCAGCGTCCAAACGCTGACGTAGCATCTCAGTGACGCCTAGCAGTGTGGTCTCTTTAGAAAACCCTGCTCTGAAGCCTGATTGTGAGTTGTGCAGAAATTGGGAGGATTCCACGAACATAGATAGCTGGCCATTCACATGTTTCTCCAAGACTTTCGAAAAAGTCGGGAGCAGGGAGATAGGCCTAAAGTTAGACGGCATGGCCGGATCTGCATTTGGCTTTTTTAACAATGGTAAAACCATTGCGTCTTTCCAGGCTGTTGGCATCTGTGCCTTCCTAAGAGAAGCATTTAATAGCTCCCCATACAAAACCCAGAACCCACATCTAAAATGTAGAAAAAGATATCTGCACAATTAACATAATTAATTATCAATTATACAAATATTATTAATTAAACAACAAATTATAATTCATTAAAATTAGTTAACTCCCCACCCTTTTCCCCTATAATCCCCATTACCTGCACCATAAACTGAACTTTAAAAACATTAATTACACAATAAAAATGAATTCTCAATTAAATAACTAATAGTATTCACCAACTAATTATAAATTAAGTAAAATTAATTAACTCCCCACCCTTTACCCCTACAAACCCACACCCACACCCCCCCAAAATGTAATTAAACAATTAACGTAAATAATTATCAAATAATTAATTAATAATAATTATCAACTAAATATTAATTAATTAAAAATAAATTAATTCTCACCCTTTGCTCTATTAACATAACATAATGAGTTATCAATTAAGTAATTAATATTAACAACTAATTATTAATTGATTAAAAATAAATTAGTTCCCACCCTCTACCCCTTGTAGCTCCACAATGCACACCTACGAAATTACACAATTACCATAATTAATGAGCAATTAATTAATTAATATTAATTAACAACTAATTAATAACTAATTAACAACTAATTATTAATTAATTAAAAATAAATTGCTTCCCACCTTTTGCCCCATAAACCCCACAACCAACACATAAAATCTCCCCCAAAAATTTGAATCACAGTTAACACCAATAAATATCAATTAAATAAATATAATTAAATAAAAATAATTATTAATGTATTATATTTAAACTACTTCCCACCCTATTCCCCTATAAGCCCACAACTTGCTACAAAACTAAAAGACGCAATTTTGAATTAAATAAAATATAATAACTACTAGAAATTAAACACATATATTAAAAAACATAAGCAATAGTTATACAGAAAAATTACATGACATACATTTGAAATATATACTAAAATACAAAACACTAATTACAAAATCGATATTTTAAACAACTATATTTTTGCAAACTATATTAATGACGTCTATATTTTTAAAATCGATATTACTTACCTTCAAATCAATATTCTTGATAACGATATTCTTGCACTCAATATTTCCATTCCACGTTATTCCAACTCGTTATTAATGTTGTTTGAATTTTTTGCCTTGATACTCTGTCTCAGTACCCGATAAAACAGAGTAGTTTGAAAGTAGATGCGCTAGCCAAAGTTAGTCAATGGTTGGCTTTCACATCAGAGGAGATGTGGTATGGTGGCTGTAAACATGCAACAATTGCATTGATGCTGCATTCTTGATCCTTTGATGGTGTCTCATATTTGAGTGGGCATAATTGATGCTTCATGATGCAGTCCTCTGGGATAAACTAGTTGTGAAAAAGACAATGGAAATAATAGCCTAGAGGTTCTGAGAGGGAAAATACACCCTAGACTCTGCATTGTATGAAATGTAACTTTTGTCATTTGATTCACTTGAGGGTCATTGCGTGAGTTAAATCCATGATAATTCTTAGGTTTTTAAAATTTCTTTTGAGGTTGGTGGTGGTGCTCCTAGTTGTAAATGCAGGGCGGCTTTAGTGTTGGTTGCACTAGGTGCGACAATCCTTGTCGGCGCCCCTGATGACCTCCTTCTCCATGCAATCTCTCACCATCACTCTTCAATAGTACCCCTCATCTCTCCATTGTCCCTTTCTTATAGGTATTAAAAAAATATTTTAGCACTACTCATACCAATGTAGGGTGTCCGAGAACTTTACTTCACACAGTTTATACAGAGAGAATGAATTTTATATGTGTAAATCGACTTATAGAAAATAGTGCATCAGACAAAGAGGAGCACAAGGTGTAGGAATCACCCTTTATCCATGCTTGAAGGCAGACTATTCTAAGAGAGCTTTGTCCGTAGAAGCACACACTCGGGATTTAAAATGTAACGCCGTGATTGGCATTAGCTTTAGTAATAGGAATGTATTTCTACCCAAATGAACCCTGTTTAGCAACATTAGTATAATGAAAGACAGGAGAAAACATAGGGCCTCATTACCGCCACCGCAACTGCTAAAAGGGACCGCCTACCATAGGTGTGGCGGTCCCGCCATGCCAATCAGGATGCAACCACCACCATGGCAATCGTATCCCCCATTTTTTACATTGCAGCGGGCGGTGCTGTAAGCAGCACCCGCCGCAATGTAAAAAATGCATGTTGTGCATTTGCATGCACAATGTGACAGGCACCGTGCGGTGCCTGCTACCTTGTGAATGCAAATGTAGGGGGGTACCATGGGTACCCTCTAACTGCAGCCCCCACGCCCCCAACACCCCGGGGGCCCGCAACGGCCCGATTACAAAAGACTGCATGAAATGCCCTCTCCCCAGGCATTCTGAAATGGATGGCGGTTTCTGGAAGACACCACCACCATAGAGATCAGCCCGGCAGGGAATTGGAGGGATTGCCTGCCGGCAAAGATGCGGCGGCCGGTCTTTCTGTCCGCCGCTGGGTAATTGGAGGGCCTGCAGGGACAGATGTCTGGCGGATCGCCCGACATCCTAATGGACCCCCTAATGTTCTAGACTATACCTTTTAGTTTCCATTCATTCCTTTTTATGACAGTTCATAGTTCACAGTGCTATATTAGGATTGTAACTTACAAATTGTGAGTAATAAAAGGATCTCTCCTTCAAAAGCAGTAACCCACTGAGCTATCTACATAAACTACAATTCTCTTATACATGTGCTTTTCAGCTGGCATATTAACTCTCTGAGCTACTTTATGATGAGTCAAGCTGCCAGTAGACAAACACGTTGCAGACACATTAATTACCAGAGTTATCTTGATATTTCTCATGTTGCTGAACACACAAGGAATTCTACAGCAGGTTCTTTTAAACTCATAAGATATTTCAAAGCACATTGCTCTGGGAGCATGGAATCAGGAGGGTTGGCACTTGTCGCACCACACTAAAGCCATCCCTGTGTCAGCGAATAATAGTTTTTCCAGTTCCTGCATGTTAAAATGACAGGGGACGGGGGTCATGGAAACATTGAGGTGCAGCGGTGAGCTGATTGACAGCAGAGGTAATCCTACCCTGATTTTGTGTGTTGTAATATCTCTCTATGAGGTAGAAGGAATCTAGTTGAGGATCTTTCCATCAATCATGATTTCTTTCAGTCTGTGTAGCAGTATTTCATGATGCACAGAGTCAAAGGCTGCTGATAATTCAAGAGCAGTAATACATCTACTTTGCATCTTTCCATTGTAGCTTCAATAGTATCTCAATTGAAGATCAAGGAGTATTCAGCATGTGTCTTGGCTTCCATCCAGTATCCTGCTCTAGTCCTGTAACTTTACCGTTTGGGAAAAAGCTACTATTTTTACTATTTTATAGAGGAGCATACAATTTGACATTGGCCTGTAATTGTTAGAGCCTGTTGGGACCACTTTCTTCATGAATGGTCATATATTAGAAACCTTGAGCTCATTTGGAAACATATCTGCGGTTAAAGACCTGTTTATTATATACATAGCTGCAAATGCAGCCAAGGTTGATAGGAATATTTTCTTGAAAAGTTGCAGAGGCATGGGTCTGTTAGTGAGCTAGGAGGACTGCTTGCTTTCATTAGATCATAGATATCCTGAAGGGTCAATTGCTGAAAGGAAGTTAGAGTAGTGACCTCTCGCCTTAGAGTGATTCCTTTTTCTTGGTGTTTAGAGTAATGATCAGTTGTTCTGTTATGTGGACATTGAACTGGTGTTTTTGCTTAATTAATGAAGTAATGTATCTTTAAATTGTGCAGCTCTTGGGACTGAGGTGTTGGTATGGACATGCATTCATGGTAGTAAAATTCCTTTGTAGTGCATTTACCATTGGAAATCCTGTTAATGTAGCGAGCATCTTTGCTTTTTGGTGGATGATTTGTAAAATCAGCTAAGTCACGTTATGTCTAAAATGCCTTATAATTTGTGCCCTTGGTATTCGTTTTAAGGTACACATTTGTGTCTTTATCTTTTTTATTTTGTCATTCATAACTGTTGCCTTCCATTTGCATTTTTGTTGTGTTGAAGTTGTCAGGGGGATTATTTTGTGGAAGTTTTTCTAATATTTTCTGGTTAAAGGTTGAACTTGCTTTTAGGAGTACATCAGGTTTATTTTATTATCTGTTGACTGTAAAGCTTGAAGGAAGGTTTTTTAGAGGTCTAATGAAACATTGGAAGCGTAATCAATGAGATGGTGATCATTCTAGTGATCAGCCTTAATTTAATTTATTGTGATCCATATTGGATTTCTGAACACAATGTCTAATGTATGTAATGCTGTATGTATACAGCTAGCTTTGAGCTGATGAACATCGTGAACTTCTAGTCTTGTTATGATGTTATTTGATTGTGGTATCTGTGGTTTGACAAACCAGATGTTTAAGTATGTTGGTTGGGTGGCCAATTTTGTGTCTATGAATATAATTGTCAGTTCTCCTCTGGGTTTTCCTTGGCTATTTTGTATATGGATTTGGTACACTTGTGTTGTTGTCTCTTGAAGAAATAGTGCAATGCCATTTCCTAACTATTGGCAGATGGGTAACTTCATCACAGTGGTAATGGATAACCCGTCCATCGAAATATATATCTCATTACATTCCATAGGATTTATATTTCAGCGGGCAGGATATTCATCATCGTTGTGACGAGTAACCCATCTACTGAGATCTAAATCGGGCCCTCTGTTTCAGTAATGAATGGTAGCTCTTATTTTGTGTCATTTATTAGGTTGCCGATATTTTGTCTATTCTTGCACATAGAACATGCATTGATCAGTATGAATTTTAGGTGGCAATTATGGTGTGAGAGAGGGGATGATGCCGGGTAGAGAAGGAGACTAGAGTGGGGTTTGAAACTAATGTAAATGGTGCAATAGGTATTGGAGGAGGTTGGAAGTTGTGCTGTGTTTTGGGGTTAAAATATCTGTACTGATTTGGGGTGCACGATTTGATGAAGTTAGTGCTTTCGGAGAAATCTCTACCCTGTCTAAGAAGACTTAACTGGAATCATTTGTAGAAGGAAAGAGTGGTGTCTATTTGCCGGGAATGGGACTATTTAGGATGATTAGTATTTTGAGTGATGGGTGTGTGTAGTTTGGCGTGTTTTCGTTAAGCAAGGCAGAGGATGGAGAGTTCAAAAAGGACAGGTAATCTGACTGGTTAACTTTTCTGTCTCTGGAATGTGGATAGTCATAATGGTGACAGAAGGGGTTTAGGGTGGAGTTTCAGAGCTCTGAAGGTTGTGATCAATGTTAGCTGTGTGCTTCATTCTCAGTGGTGAATGGGTGTATGTGCAGGTATGGATGTAGGCTGTTGGATTGAGGGTGCAGTTTAAGGATGCAATTTTGTGTGGTGATTGTTGTGTGATAAGGGAGTTTTATAGGATAGAGTAAGGGTGCAAGAGGGTGATTGTATATGAAATTAGTGGATTTGAATGTCGGGTGATCCTAGTTGGAGCTACATTGATGTATGGTTTGTTAAGAAATTAATCTGTAGTGGTAGTATTTTTGGTTAAAGATGTTTTGATTTTGATGTACAATGAATGACACCATTGACAGAGGTTGAATCTACTCCTTATCCGATAAATGCAAACAGTTGGGAATGTTGTTGGTGGAAACATGGGTGTATGGGAATTTGAGGAGTGATGGAGGACCAAGAAATGAGGGAGGTTATGTTAGGTGTTCAATAGCAATAGATAAAATGATGCGTTCATAAACCAGTACTCATTATGATGACATAATCATATCTCCATGAAATTACAACGGAATGATTATTACACAATTATACAGATGTGATGTCACCCATACCAACCGCAGCTCATGTAGAAGGTGCTCTAACTCACAATAGCCATGTAAGAAGTAAAGATAATCCTGCACTGTATAACATATAGCCACATAACCCCTGGCATACCAATGAGCAACCTCACTAGGTGTGCCCAGATCAGACTAGTGCTATCAACTCCAGTCAGGCCATGCACACTATTGGTAATAATAAGAGTGTTTCTGCAGTGAATATGCTCATTGACTTATGATGTGCCACTGTTAGCACAGCATGAAAAAATGAAGCAACTGTCAACATACTGTGCTCGTTTTTGTGCAGGTGATCCCTAACCATAAATGCAAAACTTTTACTTGTGGAGTACGCATATAGCCCAATTATGATGTTGGGGGATCACCACCGACAGGCCGTTGATGGCGGTCTGTCCAACATCCGAGGCTGTGGTTTAACTGCTGCATAAGGAGCCCGTCTGAGCATCGGTCAGAGCGTAATCCCTACAATTGGGGAGGTGCCAGCAGAGGCACCACTGTTGGGATTACAATGTCCCTATTCCCTCTGCCCTTACATGGCGGTTCGACTGCCATACAAAGGCAGACATAATGGGACTTTGGGGCCTCCTGGCAGGGCCTATGATATGTGGCTGGGGGGCACATACGGTGCCCCCCTGAATATCCATGCCCCATGTGCCAGGCACTACACGCTGCCTGGCACAGAGTGCATGGATGTTTAAAAACATGCCTTTTTTTCAATTGCGACTTGCGATGCACAACTTTTCCGGCCGCAGCACAAGCCACAATTGGAGAAAAGGGCATGTTTTTGACCACCTTCATGGCAGGCGGATTGTAATAAGGTGGGTGGAGATGCCAACTACATGTCAGACGGTCTCCATCCCGATATGATGGTGGTCGGATGCTTGTCCGACCACCATCATAATGAGGACCATAGTTTTGACTTGTGTGCACAAACACTGCTTATAGACCGACTTCTATACATTTATTTAATTTGAATCACTATGATAACATAGCTGACACAAAAAATGAATTTCAACATATTCTTTGCATTTTATAAATTGTGATTGTGCGATCCCCTCACACGTGATTTGACGACACACACTTGAATAAATGTAGCATCATTTTCAAACATTTAAAACACAGGTAAATGACATAACAACTATAAAGGAGCCTTGTGCACATGCAACAGCTTCATTCTGTATTTATTGTTTTAATTCGTAGATGCTGTATTTAGTTACAAGAAGTTTGAGGCCCATAAAGAAGAGCTTATAAGAGGGAATTGAAAAATTATCTAAATGATTGGTGAAAAGTTCCTATTTAAAGTGCAGACTGATTATGCTTGCATGCACTCCTTTTTAAAGTATAATCAATGCTATGTGTCTCAACCCTGTTAGGTAGACTGTAATTGGTATCTTCGCAGGACTGGGAGGGCAGATCCAATGGTCCTGAAATAGGGATTACCTTTTTTATTACTTATTTGGCAAAGCCTATATAAGATGCAAAAAAGAGGTGCAGTTTAATATTTTATTCAGTAGTGTTTGTAGTATGCATTTAATTTGGCACAAACCTATCCTTCCCAATTTGAATCTAATCTGTATTGAGAAACACAGTTTGATTATAATGGGTTTCAAATGGCATTCAGTTGGACAATATTGTAGTTGAAGGCACAGGGCCTGATGATTTTATTAGAGGTTGATGCTTAGTCTGCATTCCTGGCTGCCCAATGCATGACCGTGAGCTATTGCATTTGTCACTTGTCATGGTTTTTCTTCAATCCAGTTTGGAATGCAGGACATTGCTTCTATCATTGTGAATGACTTGCCTTATCGCTTACAGAGGTGAAAAGCTGGTAGCACCACTCTTCATCATTTCAACCTATTGGTTGTGCACTTTTGTGTATCTGTAAATTGGGTGGCGTTTCCTTTGTTGATTTTTGGGCTTTCCCAAAGTACAAAGCAGGTGACACTGGTCCGCATCTTCTCAACTCAAATTCTTGGAAATGGTGTGGGCTGTGCCCTGTGTTTTATTGTGAAATAACATTACTGTGCAGCTCCCATGAGAAATATAGTTTGGAGAAAGCTGAAACACAAGTTCTTTACAGGTCACGGGGGCTAGGTAAATACAAACTGGTGTGCGATTTGAGATTATTTGGTTGAAGTGTCACGCTTGCCAAACCTTAGCTGTGCATAAAAAATAGTTGTGTTAAGGAAGTTCTTGTCAGCCGCACAAGACCTGTTCCTAGAAGAATATATGTTATACTAAGTTACAAAGCTCGTTACTTGATCTAGACGATTTTCATAGGTCTTAAAGGCGTAAAAAGGCTTTCGTGCTTTTGCATTGGGAGGTGTTTCATATCTCTTCAACTATTATCAATTTATATTACATCTAATAATTTTCATCTGATATCTGATTTGTTGTTATGTAATGATCAAGTCCATAATATGTGTGGGAGTCTGGGTACCACTAACCTGTAGATCCGAATATTGCTGCAGGAATGACAATGAATCACTACGCTTCTTCTCCATTGACAGAACCAAACATGTCAAGGCCATGCTTGGTACAGCTTTTGATTATAAACAGAGCATACGACTACTGTTAGTCTATGCCATTACATCAATTTCAACTGCATGCAGTTTCTTCTATTACATGGATTTCATCTGAATGGCAACCATGTACAAAACCTGAAAAACAGCCAAGAATCACTCGAGCTGCAGGTGCATTATACTAAACCCTCAACTTATCAATGGAGCAGTGCGTGTATCTTGCTTGTGGCAAGGGAACCATTGTTTAACTGGTCCTCTTCTGATGTCTTATACACAGTTGTCAAAGCTCCATAACTTGAGGGGCCAAACTGAAACAAAGCTTCACTCAGGAACTGTAAAAAAAAACTCTTTGAAGAAGTAAGAGACAGTTGTTACTGCAAAACTCGTACGGCGAGCTAAAGTATAGAGGCACATGGGGCAGTGCAAGAATGCAACAGTGGTTTCACAATCCAAGCAATAAATTAAACTCTCCCTAGCTAGTCACTAGCCTGTGGCCCCTGCATGCAGTGCTGGAAGAGGTTGAAGCTTTACCAGGATGAAAGAAAGCTCTTATAAGAGTCCAAGGAGGTGAGGACATTATTTAAATGACGCTCCGGAAGAAGTTCCAAGGATAATTTATTTCTTTACTTCTTGGTCCATTTTCTCAATATAAAAACTTATAGGGACAGGTAACTGCATATTCTAGAGGTTTTATGTTACAAACGGTAAACTAATTTTGAATTATTTTTGTATTGTTATATGTATATACATAACAAACATAAGGATATGATGAATGGAGCGCTGAAACTTTTTAGAAAATTCACCACCAGTCACAGAACTGTTTTGAATCCATCATTGGTTTTTAGCTCACTTCGCCACCTCAGTTCAGAAATAGCTATATGCAAATCAGTTTTGACACTGTGCTTTATGGAAGCAGTCCAGCCTGAACCACCAAGCCATGTCTTCCCTGGACCAGAAACAAGCATCCTGGGACCAGTTTCAGGCTAACAGCCCTCATCAGTCAGGCTAGCTTGAATCCAGTGGCAAAGTGAGCAAGGGACCTACGTCTGGGCATACCCTGCCAACTTAGGGCAAAAAAAGCAAACACAAGGAGATGACGGACAGAGAGCTAAAACCTTTCAGACACTCACCCCCAGTGACAGATATAAATTGAATCCATCATTCTTCTGTAGCTCACTTAGCCACTCCAGTTGAGACATAGTATATGCAAATAAGTCTTGACCATGTGCCTCATGGGAAAAATTCCAGCACAAACTACCAAGCCATGTCTTCCCTGGACTGAAAACAAGCATCCTGGGATTGGTTTTGGGCTAATAGCCCTCATCAGCCAGGCTAGCATGAATCCAGTGGTAAAGTGAGCAAGGGACCCACGTCTGGGCGTACTCTGCCCTGTTAGGGTGGACAAAGCGAACTCAAGGAGATGATGGACGGAGTGCTGACACTTTTCAGAGACTCACCTCCATCATTGTACTTTAGCTCACTTCACCACCCCAGTTCAGACATAGCTATATGGGACGACACCAAGCTGATCCTCTCCCTCACTAAAGACCCCCTCACCGCCAAAACCAACCTCCACCAAGGAATGAAGGCTGTCGCTGACAGGATGAGAAACAGCCGACTGAAGCTGAACTCAGACGAAACGGAGGTCCTCATCCTCGGATCCACCCCCTTGGCCTGGGGCGACTCCTGGTGACCTACTGCACTAGGAGCACCCCCTACACCCACCGACCACGTTCGCAACCTAGGGATCATCCTCAACTCCACCCTCTCCATGACGAATCAGGTCAACACCGTCTCCTCCTCCTGCTTCAACACCCTCTGCTTCGTAGGATCTTCAAGTGGATCCCCACTGAAACAAGAAGGACGGTCACCCGGGCCCTTGTCAACAGTAGACTGGACTATGGAAACACCCTCTACGCTGGAGCCCCGGCCGGACTCCTGACACGGCTCCAACGCATCTAGAACTCCTCTGCACGCCTGATTCTCGACATCCCCCGCCGCAGCCATATCACACCCCACTTGAGAGACCTGCACTGGCTCCCCATCAACAAGAGGATATCCTTCAAACTCCTCACCCACGCACACAAAGCACTTCACAACACCAGACCAGCGTACCTCAACAGCCGTCTCAGCCTCTACATCCCCATCCGCCAGCTCTGCTCCGCAGACCTCGCCCTCGCCACCGTCCCCCTCATCCGCAGAGTGACCGCTGGCAGCAGATCATTCTCCCATCTTACCAATAAGACATGGAACACCCTCCCCACCCACCTGCGGGAGACCGAAGACCTCCTAACCTTCAGGAGACTTCTCAAGACCTGGCTCTTTGAACAGTAGCAGCGCACCCCACCCTCCCCCCTGCGCCTTCAGACCCTCACGGGTATGTAGTGCGCTTTATAAATGCTATGATTGATTGATTGATTTATTACCCAGAAACTGGTTCCAGGATGCTTGTTTCCAGTTCAGGGAAGACCTGGCTAGGCAGTTCCGACTGGACTGTTCCTATTAGGCACATGGTCAAGACTGATTTGCATATAGCGGGGTCTGAACTGAGGTGGCGAAGTGAGCTAAAGAATGATGATGGATTCAACCCAGATCTGTGACTGCGGGTAAGTGCCTGAAAAGTTTCAGTGCTCCGTCCATCATCTATGTGTGTTTGGTATGTAAATACATATCCTGTTATGTTATGTTAAGAATTTTATATATCGCCTGGTTACTCCATTCGGAGTGTCCCCGCGCTAGGATTCCAAGAGGCCCCAAGAGTCCAACGACACATTGCAGTGTTCACTTAGATTTGTCTAAAAAACAGGTGTTAGAAGTGAGGTTTCTGGTTGGATAGGGTAGGCACCTAAGCCAGGCAGAACCCACCACTCTAGTCAGGATAAGGGAGTTACACACCCAAGATAACCCCTACTCACCCCCTTGGTAGCTTGGCAAAGCAGTCAGGATTCCAGCAATGCGGGTGCCACAATGTTCCTCCCTGTTGCCGCAGTACTTCTCCCACACGGCAATGCATACTCCAGGCCAGCACGGCAGCCCGGCAACATCAAAGGGGGCACAGGGCCAAAAATCGTCACACACCATGCGTGTCTGCAAGAATCGCAGCGATCACCCGGCAGGAGCCCGATTGTGCCCCATGGGCACTAGGGAGTGCACGTCTTACCAGGGCACTGGTTACAAGGAGGAGAATGGGAATTTGAGTTCTTCCAAGTGCCACACTCAATTCCCAGCTGTGCCAGATACACTGACACAAGAAACAGCTAAAAGGGAAAACCCTGAGGTGTTCAGCCTTCGAAGTAGGAAACACCTACTGCTGCTACCAGAATTACATGCCTTAAATAAAACTATAAAACACACAAGATGATGGACGGAATGTTGCACAATGGCAAAACATTCACCCCTAGTCACAGATCTGGGTTTAAACCATCATTATTTTGCTCACCAAGCCACCACAGTTCAGACATGGCCTTATGCAAATCAGGCTTGACCCTGTGCCTCATGGGAACAGTCCAGCCCGAACTGCCAAATAAAACTATGGCTTAAATAGGGAGGGAGTCACCCAGTCCCTAGAGAACACTGGGGACACCAACAACATGATGCAGGCAAGCCAGCACAAAGGTCTCTGCAGCAAAAATGGCAGTCCTTCTCTCTGCCCATCAGGCAGCAGGTAGCAGTTCTGGACCTGTGGCTTTGCTGTTTAGAGATGTACAAATCTGATAATTTTCATGTCGGGAACACAAGTCTATAAGTTTGCCTCTTATAGCTGACTGTGGTGAATAGAGATCTACTGATATGTCAAGTATGAATGGGCATTATGGGCCATATGTATCATCAAACTATTTTGCATTTCCTAAATAGCGAATTTTAAGGAATCGCTATTTAGGAAATGCAAAACGGTATGTATGTACAAAATCCCTTTTCAATAGCGAATCCCAAGCATTCCTAATTTGCGATTAGCAAATTGCTAATCGCAAATTACCCATTCATTTCCATGGGCCAGGAGGCTCATAGGAATGAAAGTGCAATTTGCGATTAGCAATTTGCTAATCGCAAATTAGGAATTTTTCCAAGGGTGCAGGGGTGTCTCAAGAACACCCTGCTGCACCCCTGAAAAAGACATTTGGGGGCATATGGCGCACATACATGCCGTAAGGGCATGTATGGGCGTCATATGGCACCTTTTGTTTTTTGGAAAAAAGCTTTTTGAAAAGAATTCGCAAGTTACCACCAACTAGAAGTTGGTGGTAATTTGCGAATCCTTAATGGCATTTTTTGCATATTTTTTGTTTGATACATTGCATTTAAGGAATCGCAAAATTTGCGATTCCTTAAGTGCAATCGCAAAATAAGGAATAGCAAATTTTGCAATTCCTTATTTTGCATCAAACATGTTTGATACATACCATTTGTCTAATTAGCATTCGCAAAGGCCGAAATTCGCAGAATTTCGGCCTTTGCGAATGCTAATTAGCTTGATACATATGGCCCTATGTCATTGTTGCGAATGGGTTCTGTGCATTTAGTAAACAGATCATTTTTGATATTTGATCTCCCAGTTTTAGACTTTTAATGTGGGTGCATATCACTACTTGAGTATTACTCCAAGTAATTTCATGATAAGTTGGACTGTGCATCCTTGCCAGCAGTGTCTGCCTTTTAAGATAAGGCTGCAGTGATGAAGCTATTGTAAGGGAACTGAGGCTTCTGCCTGAAGCTGACCCCAGGACTAGTAGGTGTCTCCAGGGTCAATTATGCTGGCCCCATTATACATCCTGACGACCAGTTGAAGGAAGACCTGGACTTATGTGCCCCAGCAGGATTGAGGGGAGCATCAGGAGCCAGTCACAGGAGAAAGCTGGAGCAGGAAGCCAGTGAAGCCAGCTCCCTGCCAAGTGTGTGCCTTTTTGAGGGACCAAGAAGGTTGCTGGAAAAGCTCTGGGTGGCTAAAACTCGTGATTGGGAATAAACGGTAACTTGCCATAATATCGAAAAAAATATATGAATGGACATAATATCGAAGTAAAAATATAGAATGGACAAAATATCGAATGGACACAATATAGTAGTTAAAAATATCGAATTGAAGGTAAGTAATATCGATTGTCAAAATATAGAAGTCAAAATATCGAAGTATATAATATAGGCATTAAAATATATCGAATTTTCAATAATATCGGATTTTTAAAAGTGTTTTTTATGTTAGTATATGTGTGAAAAGTGTACATTATTTTTGTAATGTATGTTTAATTTATTTTAAGTAGTGAATTTTATGTTATTTAATTTTTGCGTAATTTAATTCTGTAGCGGGTTGTGCGTTTATAGGGGAATAGGGGGGGAAGTAATTCAATTATATTGAATTCAATATTAATTTTTAGAAATTATTAATTATTTTTAATTTAATTTTGCTTTTTAGTTCTGTAGCGGGTAGTGGGTTTATAGGGCAATAGGGTGGGAAGTAATTTAATTGTAATTAATTAAATATTTGTATTTATTTATTGGTATACATTTTTAATTTGTTAATTAATTTTTAATTGGTAATTAATTTGTATTAATTGGTAATTAATTTTGATCAATTGATTAATTGATCATGATGATAATTGTATTAATTTATTTTCCGTAGCGAATTGTGGGTTTATAGGGGAATAGGGTGGGAAGTAATTTAATTGTAATTAATTACATATTAAAAATACTTTTTGTGTCTTGATAATTAATGTACTGTTAATTAATTATTAATTGGTATTAATTGTTATATTTAATTAGTTTTTTTATTTAAAATTAATTAGTAGTTAAATAATTATGAAGAGGTAATTAATTTTTAATAACTAATATGTATTTGTATTTCTAATTGATTCATTATTACATAATATAAAATTGGTAATTAATTTTAATAATTTTTTTATTGGTATTGATATTTAATTTATTTTTATTAATATATTAAATCATTACTTTCCCTACTGTTAAACTCACTGGAGTGGGAATAGTAATTTTTACCCCTACGCTATCCAACGCTTTCCCTACTGTTGCACTCTCTGAAATGGGAATAGTAATTTTTACCCTCCCACTATCCAAAGCTTTCCCTACTGTTGCACTCACTGGAGTGGGGATAGTCATTTTTACCCATACGCTATCCAACGCTTTCCCTACTGTTGCACTCACTGGAGTGGGAATAGTAATTCTTACCCCTACGCTATCCAACGCATTCCCTACTGTTGCACTCTCTGGAGTGGGAATAGTAATTTTTACCCCTACACTAGCCAACGCTTTCCCTACTGTTGCACTCTCTGGAGTGGGAATAGTAATTTTTACCCCTACGCTATCCAACACTTTCCTTAATGTTGCACTCTCTGGAGTGGGAATAGCAATTTTTACCCCTACGCTATCCAACGCTTTCCCTACTGTGGCACTCTCTGAAGTGGGAATAGTCATTTTTACCCTCCCTCTATCCAACGCTTTCCCTACTGTTGCACTCACTGGAGTGGGAATAGTAATTTTTACCCTAAAGCTATCCAACGCTTTCCCTACTGTTGCACTCACTGGAGTGGTAATAGTAAATTTTACCCTCCCGCTATCCTACGGTAAAAATATTGTATATTTTTTATTAATATTACGTTAATATATATATATGTATTAAACAATAAAATTGCATGTTTATTTTTTTAACCTTCAATAATTATTACTTTTAAGGTTATTTAAGCATTTGTAAGTATGTTTTAGTTAATTATATTTCTTATTTCATTAATTTTAAATTACTTTTAAGACATTTAATAAAATTTGATATTTTGACTAACTATATTTTTAACAACTATATTTTTGATTCGATATTTTTGTACTTACCTGTTTGCAGATAGGAATTAGATATTTTTGCATTCTATATTTTGTCCACTATATTTTGGTAGGACGATATTTTGGCATTCTATATTTTGTCAGTGATCCGGAATAAACATGCCTATTAAAGACTGAAACGAGTCCCACTTCCCGGCATATTACAGATTTACTCCTGGGGTGGGCCAGTGGCCAGTGCAAAGTTTAATCATTTAATTTACCTGGGCAGCATGTGTGGGTCCCTTTCGAGACTCTCTCTCAGCTTGGGGACCCCATTCCCTGGGCCAGCATTAACTTGAAGGGGGCCCGGGACCCCATCCCCAGGCCTCAAAGACAAGTCCCGGGGCTCACAACCCCATTCTCTGGTCTTAAAGACAACCCTCACCTGGAGTAAGAAAAGAGAAGCAGACCATCCTGTCGCAGGGTCGTGGATGGGAGAATACAACCACCGGCTCCCGCACCAGCATAAAGTCCTCTTTGCCAAGCTAGGAGCCTTCCAGGAAGTGTGGGAATGGGCTCCCTGCACTGTCCCAACTTGGCAGAGGACTTGGAGTGTCCTTAGTGGGTTTGGGGCATCCCACCTAAATGTAAAAGAGGGAGATCCGTTGCATGAAGCCTCCACCCTCTACCTGAAATATTGACTGCTCCAACAAGGGAGAACACCATAATGCATAGAATGGCTTATTTTGAATAAGGAATTGTCCTTTGTAGTGCTCCAAAATGTGAGGACCTACAAGTGGTGCAGTAACCCTCAACTCTAACTATTGGAAACATAACCCTATGTATCCCAGGTCCCAAAATGCATGACTTGCGGAGATTTTTCATCGTTTTTAAAGCATTCCCAAGGCTGAAAATGTTGTTCTATAGCCTCAGAATGCAGGATCTTTAGTGGTTGGTTTTATGGTTACATTAAGGGGCAGATTCCGATTCGGTAAAATCCCCTACGAATAGCTGTACGGAGCATATTTCCCGTACGAATCATACACCTTCAATGTCCCCGTACGTACGATGAAGTACGATCCGAACCCAAAGCAGATCTCTGTACGAATCGTACCAAACACTGTACGACAAAAAAATACATGCAAATTGTATTTGGAACACACATTACGGGACATCCGTACGTAAACAAGCAGCAGTTTCCGGCCCAGCAAGTATGATTCGTCTCTGCGACACTCTATACGATCCTTTTTCTACGGGAGCTCAAAACGTCCGTAAAAGCAGAGTCTAACCCGACACGTATCCCCGGTACTCAACATACACGCCATGAACCCCATCGTCCGTGTCATCCCAGTCTTGTACGCCTACGACCTGGTGCACAGAAACTGACGATGGCGCATACGGTGAGAACAACGCACCGCAACAACGGAAGTGTACTTGTACGGTGCGTCTTATACGCTCGCGTATAGCACCATTGCAATAGTAATATGAGCCGCACACACATGCCATGAATGTTGGGATACGGTGCAATTCACGCGCTCGCGTATGGCTCCATCGCAATAGTGATACGATGCACACACAACCCATGAATGTTGGGGTACAGTGCGTTTCACGCGCAAGCGTATGGCACCATTGCAATAGTGATACGATGCGCATACACACCATGAATGTTGGGGTACGGTGTGTTTCACGTACTCACAGTACGGCACCCTCACAATACGTATACGAGGCACACACACACCATCACCGCCATGCGGGCAACAGTATGAGGGTGGGTGGATATGACTCCCATATAAGGGGTGGGTGCAGAGGACTCCCAGTAGTGGCCAGACATATGAGGGGTGGGTGCAGAGGACTCCCAGCAGTGGCAAGACATATGAGGGGTGGATGCAGAGGACTCCCAGCAGTGGCCAGACATATGAGGGGTGGGTGCCGAGGACTCCCAGCAGAGGCCAACAGTATGGTGGTGGGTGCAGAGGACTCCCAGCAGTGCCCAGACATATGAGGGGTGGGTGCAGAGGACTCCCAGCAGTGGCCAGACATATGAGGGGTGGGTGAATATGACTCCCAGCAGACGCCAACAGTATGGGGGTGGGTGCAGATGACTCCCAGCAGTGGCCTGACATATGACGGGTGGATGCAGAGGACTCCAAGCAGAGGCCAGACATATGAGGGGTGGGTGGATATGACTCCCAGCAGAGGCCAACCGCATTGGGGTGGTGCAGAGGACTCCCAGCAGTGGCCAGACATATGAGGGGTGGGTGCAGAGGACTCCCAGCAGTGCCCAGACATATGAGGGGTGGGTACAGAGGACTCCCAGCAGTGGCCAGACATATGAGGGGTGGGTGCAGAGGACTCCCAGCAGTGGCCAGACATATGTGAGGTGGGTGCCCAGACATATGAGGGGTGGGTGCCAAGGACTCCCAGCAGTGGCCAAACATATGATGGGTGGGTGCAGAGGACTCCGAGCAGTGGCCAGACATATGAGGGGTGGGTTGATATGACTCCCAGCAGTGGCCAGACATATGGGGGTTGGGTGCAGAGGACTCCCAGCAGTGGCCAGACATATGAGAGGTGGGTGCAGAGGACTCCCAGCAGTGGTCAGACATATGAGGGGTGGGTGCAGAGGACTCCCAGCAGTGGCCAGACATATGAGGAGTGGGTGCAGAGGACTCCCAGCAGTGGCCAGACATATATGGGGTGGGTGCAGAGGACTCCCAGCAGAGGCCAACAGTATGGGGGTGGGTGCAGAGGACTCCAAACAGAGGCCAGACATATGAGGGATGGGTGGATATGACTCCCAGTAGAGGCCAACAGTATGGGGGTGGCTGCAGAGGACTCCCAGCAGTGGCCTGACATATGAGGGTTGGGTGCAGAAGACTCACAGCAGAGGCCAACAGTATGGGGGTGGGTGCAGAGGACTCCAGGCAGAGGCCAGACAAATGAGGGGTGGGTGCAGAGGACTCCCAGCAGTGGCCAGACATATGAGGGGTGGGTGCAGAGGACTCCCAGCTGTGGCCAAGCATATGAGGGGTGGGTGGATGTGACTCCCAGCAGAGGCCAACAGTATGGGGGTGGGTTCAGAGGACTCCCAGCAGTGGCCAGACATATGAGGGGTGGGTGCAGAGGACTCCCAGCAGTGGCCAAGCATATGAGGGGTGGGCGGATGGGACTCCCAGCAGTGCTCAGACATATGAGGGGTGGGTGCAGAGGACTCCCAGCAGTGGTCAGACATATGAGGGGTGGGTGCAGAGGACTCCCAGCAGTTCTCAAATATAGGGGGTAAACCATCATCAGCATACCACAACTACATGGGGGTATGTGCACATCCCTAACTTGTGACTATAATGATAGTGCCATAGCAACACATCACTTACAGCAGTGTTCCACTCCCTGGAGGATGTATTACTTTCACATACTGCGTGACACACCACATGTGGGTGTGATGTCAAATTCCACATGCATACCCACCCATGGAGGTTACTGGCGAAATACACACCATACCATCATGATACAATAGTGTATAGTGATGTAACAGCCTACCAAACAAAGAGAGCGAAAGGGAACACACACTGTCACGCACATCCCTGGACTGATATGAATGTCCAGGTGGTGGTCAGACCATCAAGATGTAGTCTATCATGGAAGGAACAGGGTTGAAACCCCTTAGTGGAGTAGTGTGGCTCACTGGTTAGAGGCGGCAGACCCGGGAGCAGAAGTCGGCCCGGGACCAGGGTTCAATTCCCGACGCGGCAGGGTCGTGGACTTGGGTCAGCGGACTCGATAATTCTCGCTTCAGTGCTTACTCTAATCAGCGGTTCCACTCGGCAACTCTGGGCATTAGCTTGCCTAATCTCCACAACGGCCCCATCAACTCCGGGGATGCGTTATGAGTTATACAGCGCCAGGAAACCTACGGACGGGTAGCAGTGCGCTTTACAAGCTCAAATACATTTACATTTACATTTTTTTTTTACATTTTAGATACAGTACACAAAATTGTGAGTCATGTGCCCAAATACCCTGCATAACAATCCCCAACATAGGGGTAGGCATGCATAGTGGTGAAAAGGTTGATGTGTCCATGAAGGCATTTGTACATACTCAAAACACAAGTACAGTGATTTGCAAGCATTGCACAGATGAATGACCAGTAGACATCTGTGAGCAGGCATGGCCATTGTTGAAGGGAACCGTCACCAAAAAAGGAAATGTGCACACATGTCAGCATAACAATTGTGCAACTGTCTGCAGTGAAGATGTCAGGTGCCACAGAGGAAGGAACACTCCTTGGGACAATGTCTCTAGTCAAACTGAACACACACAACCAATGATTAATTGGAGAGACATTGTGATGGCACACAGATACCATGGTCCACCTCATGACCATCAACAAAAAACATCTGTCAGAACCTCAAAACATTACCATGACACCAACTCCAGGTCCCTCATCACCAACATCAAGTACCTGAAATGCAAAAGTGTTGAACATAAAATAAAAGGCTTTATTCAGCAGGTACAAAAAAGATGTGCAAAAATGAGTCTCTGCTCAAATAAGGTCAATGGCCAGTCCAGACAAATGTCCTTGTAGGGGGACGTTGGGTAGGCCGTCTACCCCAACTTGCCTGCACATGGAGTTCTGAATGGGATGTGGACCCTTTGGGGGCATCATCGGGGGCAGGACCAGGCACTACAGGGACAGGAGTGGTAAGGGTATGTGTGGTGGGTGCAGGGGTGGATGTATCCTCCTGAGTGGCGTGTGCAGCGCTGAAGGTGGACTCATATTCTGCGCTGCACACTGCAGCCAGTTCGGCCAGCCCAACCCCTACACCCGAGGACACAATTGGAGTGGAGGGAGAGGGCTGTGAGGGTTGCGCACTGTGACTCTGGCTGTGTGTATGTGGTCTAAGCCCAGTCCCTGTGGGTGTGCCTGCAGCCCCCTGAGTGTGCGTGCCAGGAGGTGTGCGCTTCACCATATGTGGGGGTGTGCTGCCTGTGTCTGTTGGGGTGCGTGATGGTGTCTTCCTGCGTGTGCGTTGGACAGGTATGGGAGAGGGGAGTGTGGATGGGTCCAAAGGAGGGGGGGCGGACCTCTGCAGGAGGGAAACGGCTGCCGTCAGTCATGAGTCCATGGACTGCATAATCCGACGTTGGTCAGACATCGTTGCTGACATGCCTACCATGAAAGACAACAACTGGGTCAGTATTTGAGGGTGACCATGGAGGACATTCAGCATCAATGTCTGACCAACCTGCAATTGGCGGAGTAAGTCAACAGACTCTGCACTGAGGGCAGCAGGGTGACAGGGGCAGGGGCTGCGGTGTCAGGGCTGAAGGAGACATGGGGGGCTGCACGGACAGAAGGGACAGGGAGCAACTGGGAGGGTGGAGATGGTGCTGGAGGGGGTGGGTACAAACTCTGTGCAGCTGCCCAGCGTTGCTAGATATTCCTCCTCCTCCAGGGAGCCAGAATCGGATCCGTCGGCGTGGTAAGATGTTTCGCCTTCCAACAGGTCCGCAGACAGACTCCATTCACCCTCCGTGCCACTGGCTCCCTCTGACTCCTCCACACTGGTGGCACTGTGGCTGGGTCCCTCCTCTTGGTCTGTGCAGCTGTCTCCTCCTGTTTCTGGTGATGATGCTGTGGGCAAGGAGAAGAAACAGAAATGCATCAGTCTCCTGTGCACATCTGACACATGAGCACAACATTTGTGGGTCACACTGCAAATCATGCCATGCATCATGAGTAACAGCCAGGTAACTCTGCACATATTTGAGCCTTGTACTGACTAGTTGGTATAGACACAATGCTACTTGGACACAATGATCCAAAGAACACACCAGGCCACACTGTGAATGAAAAATAGTGTTTGTTTACAGGAGAGCAGATCTATACAATGAAGTGATGCCACCTGAAGTTCACAAAGAAATAAACAGTAGTGGTGCCGCTCAGGGCAAACTAACCCACCTCACTCCCCAAGGTGACACCACACTCAGAGCACTGTAGGAACATTGGGCAAAAAATAAATGTAAATAAATATTGGTATCTTGGGACTCACCATACTTTACACAATTGACATGCATTGTGGTAATTCGCCATCTTGTGAAGAGAACACGTATGTGCCTGCATGAAAGATGTCTCACAATGAAATGCACACTAAAAAACGTTTACACATTCGTTGAAAAAGCTGGCACCATTTAAAATAAAACACTGTTAGAAACAAATGGCGATGCAGATTGTCCATATACATGGTCCAAAGGAGGTCTTGATGCCTTGACACTCATTAGTTTGTATAATTGACAACAAAGGAGTTTCAAGACCTCAAGACCACTGTGGGGACATGTATATGGTGATCAAGGCACACCATTAATCGCTAACGCTGGCCTCTTTGAAAAGGTGCCAGCTTCATTCAAGAAAGTGTAATTGTCGTTTTGTGTGTACTACCTTGTGAGACATCTATCATGCAAGCACATAAGTGTCATTTACACAATTTGTCATATTAACACATACTAAAAATGAACAACTTTTAACAAGTGTTGTGAGTGCCAAAGTACAATCATTTATGTGAAACAACTTGAAATATGTCAGTCCTCACATGGGCATCCATTCCCTGATGACTCAGTTGTTTGCACATAAAACCTACTGGCTGTCATGTGGAGTGGCACACATGTCCCAACTCTGGACAATGCTTAAGCTATTGGGCCAGCAATTGTGATGAACAAAATCATTGCTGCATTGTGGACACACCGTTATCCCCAGGCAAAATGTCAACACAGAAGTTTGGACACTAAGACAAAACAGCGTTGCGTCTGAACTACATACATGTGGCAAAAATGTATGAGCCTGAATCATGTCTGGAACAAAATGGCATAGGCTGCCAAGCCCCAACTGAAATCACTGGCCACCATCACAGGGGCAGTGCATGGTGAATCATTGTTCAGCCAATTCTCACCCACAGGCCAGACCTGGCAAGGCTAAATCAGGCAGGCCCATGTAGACCTCTCCTGCACAACACCCCCATCCCTCGATCAATGTGATTGATACAGCTCAAGAAGTGAGACCTCTGAATCGGGGTAACAAAAACTGTGCAGCAACAATTCCAAAAGTAACCCAAGCTCTTCCCGTGGGGCTGGCAATACATATTTGTGACAAGCAACCATCAACAGGTTCTTGTGAATAGGCACCCAGGCACTGCTGTACGCACAAGCCAAATGTTGTATCCCTGTCCAGTGGACACATGTAGCAGACACAGGAAACATACAAACTATGCCAGGGACCAATGCCACAGAGGCAGACCCATGCTGAACCCACATAGAATGGGCACAGTGTTGGATGACACACATGATTAGGAGCCAGGGTGTCTCAGGGGACTGTAGTGGGCACACTGATCCGTGGGTCTAGAATGAGCTGACTGTACCATGAGTAACCGTCATGGCACTGTGCATATCTCCCACTGATGTACATCATGTCTGAGAACACAACATAGGCCATGCATGCTGCAAGGGTGTGCGGTTGAAACCTCACACTCCTATGTTGAGACTCATCATCAGTGAAAACAAATATGAAGGCCAAACACAGTGCACAGGTCATGGCACAGGCAAGGTCCCAACACATGTCACAGACCACTCTCCCACTTGATGCGGAAATCAATGTGCAGTCTTATTTTCTTGCACCCTAGATGAACATGTGCAAATGTGATTACACACAGACCAGGGGACACATGTTAAGGAGGGGAAGGGATGAAAATGAGCACCAGGTGACTATGGGGAACCGAAAAGACACTGCATATATAACCAGTCTAACCAAACACCCCAACTGTGGGAGTGCAGCCAGGCTTCAGAGCACTTCAAAAAGCAGGTGATACACAACACAACACACAGCCATGTATCTACCCCCTCCTTGCTTCTGTCTCTCCTGCAACTGCCCATCGAGGTCTGGGAACACCACTGCCAGGACACGGAGCATGTGTGGGGGTCAGGTGACGGCGTCCACCATGCAGGTGTGGAGGTGACAGCTTCAGCTGGACCTGGGCGATACACCGGGTCCAGCACCTGATGTCCTGCCACCTCCTCTGCACATTGCACAGCCGCTGCCCCCCTGCAGACCTGACGGCCCTGAAGATGTCCCGCCAGATTTCTCCTTCTCGTAGGCAGTTACCTGTCAGGAAGACACTACTCCTGCTCCATATCCCAGAGACAAGCACTTGCACACCTTTGATAATGTGAACAGGTCATAGGATGCTGACAGGACCTGCATCATTGTCAATGTGAATTTGGCCTGTGTCAAGCCACAATGCACTACATGACATTGAAACCCAACAGATGGCGTAACGGGTGCAACACACTCACTGATCTTGGCACACACTGGGCAACACATGCAACTGCAGGGTGTGGGACAGCACGTGCCAAGCAGTCACATATTCCACTCCACTGAAGAACCCTCAGCAGACCAGACAGACACACCCTGGCACAGATCACTTGCCTGTCACTGACAACAGTAGATACAACCCTCACTTTGCACATGTGCCACTTGCCACTGGGGTGTCACAGGTGTTGTGCTAGCCTTGCAAGTCAGGCACACAGCATTGCTTACTTGTCACATCAGATGGGGAGAGCTGCTGCATACACCATGCAGCAGTGGTGCAAGACAGCACATACACACTCACTCACATGACAAGGCATATTATCACACATCAATGTCCATGAGGTTGTACACATCATTTGGACAATATCACCCCAGGTCCCCTCAAGTCATAAACATCTGTGAGTACAGTCACCTGTCACTCCGGGGGGACCACTGTTCTACCTCAGGACATTTGGAAATAAAGCCACCAAGGTATGGCACGGCTGAATGTGTCATTCACTATGCAGTGAATGTCACAGTAAGCACAATGCAAGTGAGGAGTTAACACACATGAACTACATCATGCTCTGCATGAGAGACACCACCATGTACACCCCCTGGGACTCACTCCAAAACTCATTGCATGTCTGTCCCACCAATACACAATGCCTGTTGTGACACTCACACAACAGGTGCACAGTCAAAGGTAGTGGAGTCAGCACTCACCTGCTCCTCTGGTCTCCCATACAGCTTGCTGTACTGTGGTAGGAGGCTGTCCGGGAGGGCCTGGTTCTCCTCCTCAGTGAAGGCAGGGGCCCTCTCCATAGTACGAGCACGAGTACGAGTATGCCAGAGAATGCAGAGACAGCAGCAGTGTGGTCCACTCCAATGTTCTGCAGGCAAGTGCCCTCTCAGGGGTTCATGCTGCCTTAAATCAGTGCTGCTGAGGGGCTTTCAGTTCGAGGAGTACAGAGTGATAGGTCAGATTTGTTCGCATCGTACGTTTCCTCCAATCCCTTTAAACATACGGCTCTGACCGCATTTGCATCATTTACAATTTGAGCTTCAGCTCAACAATCAATTTGCAACGTATTTTTATGGCCAACTGACTTTTGCAGGACACCTGTTGGACACATAGCTACTCTAAACTCAGTATCCATGACACCCAGGATGCATTCAGGGCCTACTTCGTCCCCTATGTGTCCCCTAAGTGATTTTGAGATCCACACATGTGTACAGTGCGTTTCACGCGCCTGCATATGGTTAAACAAAATAGAATCCACTCAGAGACATGGTCGTGGTCCCTAAAGTGATGGGGAACACACAGTGTTGTTTAAATGCCCCTCACACACCAACAGGCCCCTTGGTGTCATGCTTCATCATCGGGGCCTTCGCACCCCTCTACGGAATGCGGCGTGCTACGACTTGCGGCTACGCAGGAGCACTTGGTAGTGAACTATGTGAGGGTGTGTGTTTAAGGTGTGAGTTAGTGAGGTGAGGTGAAAAAAGTGGGGTTAAAAAATACCTGGCTCGTAGGAAGGAAATATATTTATTATATCCTCGGCTGGTATTATTAAAAAGGTGCAAGGTGGGGTTGACTATATACGTATTAGGGTATATCAACCAAAAAGTGTCAACATGTTTCGGAGTACCAAGACTCCTTCTTCAGGACGAGGATATGCACGTTATCCTCACCTTACTCACATGAGATGTCAAAGTGTATTCTACAAAATTAAATAGACGGTGAAATGTACCTATCAATGATTCACAATGAACATGCTCAGTTGCGCCCAATTGGCGTTGAAGAGAACCTGTGGAAAAAAGACATAATAAGCATCACAGTCGGATGTCCAGGAGCTGTGGAAAGAGCAATGCCATCCAAATAAATGAAGGGTGAACCAAAAATAAGGTTCAAAAGACCCTGTAAAAAAGACATAAAAAAGACACACAATGTACACAGACACACAACTACATTGTAAATTGCCTTCCCCCAGGAATGGTTTTAGAAGGAGAGGAAGGAGTTAGTAAATGCAGGCTTACTTATAGTTCAAGGTTAGGAGACCTCATGAGCCTTAGCGTGGTTTTGGGGGATCCCTTCCTCTCTGCTTAGTTTAAGCAACCTAAAGGATATTAATGTTGAGTTTTAGATGGTATGGAGGTAAGGTCAAAGAAACGTAAAAAAGTACAGATTACTCCTCCTAGCTGTTGTTGACCCAACTCACGGTTACTGCATGGCCAGATCGCCTGCCTTCCCCTCAACGCTGCTCCGATGAAGTGAGGAGTGAGCTGGGCGTTTTTCTATTTTATACTCCAGGGCTTGTTAATTAGGCAAGGTAAATTGGCTGATTAGATACGGAAGTAAGCCCAAATACGGGTGTTCTCAGGCACTCGGATCCGCTGTTGCGCCGTAGACAAGGGTGCGGTTACCGTGATGGACTGCGCATGCGTTGGAAGCTAGCGTGTAAGGACCTGAGCACGCGTAGTACCCAGAGAGTCAAGCTAGACGTGCATGCGTTAGAGATTACTGTGGACGAATCGCGTCCGTGGGTCAATGCGCATGGGTGAAACCCAGCGATGCAGTGTCTGTTGTTGGCTATTGCTCGTATTCACTCTGGGGCATAAGGACGGATCTCCAGAGTTTTATGCCATGCAGCGATCACGAGCCCTATTATTGTTCTGGATGAAAAGTCATTGTCTTTAAAAAGAGACTCATTGGGGGCAGTGCCAGAGACTATGAGCATGCCTATATATGAAACCCAAATGTTTAACACCCTGCAGATTTGTTATTAATTAGGGGCTAAGCCATGAGTAATAAGGTTGAGCATGGATACTTTTCATGTGTGGTAGTCAGAGACTATAAACACGCATATATTCAACCCAAAAAGTTTAACACCCTGCACATCGTTATTAAATGGGGGCTAAGCCATGGGTAAGAGGGTTAAGCATGGTTTCAGTCATACAAGGATGTAAGAGGCTCAGTACATCGTGTGGGGAAAGACTGCGCTCAGATTACGGTGAGTGTGGTGTCACTGTATACTCAACGTAGCTGGTAAATGTACGTTGTTCCCAGCTGGTGCCATTTGTGAAGACTAGTGTCTGGCTTTTCTTGGTGAGGTGGCAGCTGTTACAATTTCCACAAGGGTGATGGCCCTGTATACCCTGTAACCTAGTTTGTTCCACTTTGTGTGTAGGAGGTCTAGTATGGACGAGCATGTCCTTTAAATTCCTCCCACGTCTGTGGGCAAACAGTGGTTTCTCTAGATCTAATGAGCCACTTGTCAATGTATGCCAATGTTTGTGGATCAGTTTTTGTACTTGGTTGGTTACTGGACTGTAAGTGGTAACGCAAACCGATCTGCTTAGTTGGTCGTCCTTTTTTGGTTTGTCATCTAAGAGAGCCTCACGATTGTTGTTCCTGGCTCTTTTCAAACCTTTAGCGATGACCTGATTGGGATATTTTCTTTGTCTCAGTTTCATGCTTAGGTCACTAGCCTGAGTTTTGTACTTGGCTATGTCGCTACAGTTACGACGTAGGCGGAGGAACTGCCCGTATGGCAAGTTCTCCCTCAGGTGACGAGGATGAAAACTGTCAAACCTGAGGAGGCAGTTCCTCGCCGTGGGTTTGAAATGGGTCTCTGTTTTCAAGAGGCCTGCTTCATGGTAGATGTTGAGATCTAGGAAAACTATTGACCTGTTAGACATTTCGTGGGTGAATTTTAAGAAAGGGTTCTGGTCGTTGAGCCATTTCATGAACTCAGTGATTGTCTCGCCATCACCCTCCCAAATCACCAAAATGTCATCGATATATCGTCGCCATGTATGGATTCTACCCCTGAAGGGGTTGCTGGGGTGGAGAATCTTAGAGGACTCCAGGTGATGGACGTAGAGTCCCGCTAGGCTCGGAGCAAATGTGCTCCCCATGCTGGTACCATGGCTTTGCCAAAAGAGAGTGCCTTGGTATTCGAAAACGTTTTTGGTAAGGGCCAGCGAGATACACTCCATGACAACCCCACGGGGGGTTTGGTATTTCCATCGGTCAGAATGGAGTACTTCTTCGATGATCAGGAGTGTCTCATCATGCGGGAGACTTGTGTAGAGACTCTCCACGTCAAGGCTCAAAAGCATTTGTGAGTCAGGGTCAAAGGAATGGTTCTGTAACAGTTGCAGTACTGCTTTTGTATCCCTCAAGTACGTGTCAGTAGCTTGCACCAGGGGTCTCAAAAAGGCATCGGCAAATTTTGACAAAGGTTCGAGAATTGATGAGATGCCGGACACAATTGGGCGCCCTGGTGGATTCTCAAGGTTCTTGTGGACTTTGGGTATAGTGTAGAAGTAAGGGGTGCGTGGATTTTTTTGCACCAGAAACTCAGATTCTTTTTTAGTAAGCCAGTCATGTGCTAGGGCCTCCTCAATCATCCCTTCTATTTGTATTCGTATGGACTCTGTGGGATCTTCTACCAAAACCTGATAATTTCTTCTATCAGAGAGGAGTCTCCTGCATTCTTTGTCATAACCAGTAGTAGTTTGAATAACCACTGCCCCACCTTTGTCTGCAGGTTTTATGGTTAGGTTCTTATTGAGTCTCAGTTCTCTGATTGCCTCATTCTCAAGTTTACTCATGTTCTGGAACACCTTCTGTTTAGTGTCCAGTTTTTTGAGTTCGTGCATGATCGCTTTCTCAAATGCTAACACCTCCACAGGGAGTTGGTTGTCTAAAGGTGTAAAAGTAGACTTTGGTTTCAGACCTGTATCAGAGATGTCTTGAAAAGTTTCTTTATCTTGAAAGAAAGCCCTGAGTTTGATGGTTCTCATGAAATCTTGAATTTCCTTGTGTAACAAAAAGGTGTCAGGCTTATTGGTTGGAACATACCCTAAGCCTTTATTCAATACCTTTTGTTGCGACTCAGTGAGGGGCCAAGGGGTTATGTTAATAACTAGGTCCCCCTCTTGCTCGTTGATGCTTGGTTCGCAGTCATGCTCCTTGTGAGGACCCCGGGGTCTGTTTCGTTTGAGGGTTGCCAGTTGACATTGTTGCCCTTCCTGTTCCTCCCTCTGCGGGCTCCCTGGCCCCAGGATAAAAAAGGCTGAGCATTCTGAGGTACGTCGGTTTGTTCTGGGACCCAATGAGGATATATTTGCCCCATTTGTGGTGGGCCAAATTGATATTGTGGAAACTGGAAGGGGTTTTGATAAGGGTTATATTGAGGACCCTGGAAGCCTCGCCATCCTCTCTGGCGGGGAAATTGAGATCTTTGTTGTCAAAACCCTCCCCTTTGTTTTTTTTGCTGAAAACCACCTGAGTTGGTGCTGGTAGTACTGCCATCTGAGCTTACACTATCTTTGTCACTCACATTCTCTTTTATCACATAGTCAGCTCTTGTGTATGGATAGGCTCTCTCTGGGGTGAAGCGGTCCTTATCCTTCTTCAACTTGTTAAATTTACTTTGTTTTAGAGTGGTCTCGAACTCCATCATCTGCTGATTAAGTTCTTCCAACCCTTTCTTTATATCTGCTGGTGAGATGTAGGCTTTTAGCTGTACTTGAAGTTTCTGGATTTCCACTTTTAATTCCAAGGATTTTCTTGTAGCAGTCTGAACTATTAATACCAGCCAATCCCTGGTGCAATGCCAGGAGATAAGAGACCACGCTTTTTTAAAAAAGAGGTCGTCCTGGAAAATAAAGGGATCATTCTTTACCAATAGACCCTGTGCGGCTATTTTGTTCCTTAGATATTCCCTCATCAATAGTCCGTGTAGGGCTGCTCTGATTTGGATTTTTCTAGTGTTCATTAATTCATCCCAGTCTGCCACTGCAGGGCCTGGGTCACTGCTGCTTAGTCCTTCAAAAGGATTGACATTTGCGAGTATTCTATCGATGTCCTCCTCACTGAAGGTCAGGCCATGTTCATCCTCCATGTTGGTGTAAGGAGGGTGGCAAGGTTCTTAACTTTGTGAAATGTAGTGTGTGTCAAAATGTCTTAGTGGGGTCTAGAGTACTAAATAGGGAAGGGGCTCCCACAGCTGTGCGCTGTCTAGAAATTAAATGTAACAAAGAGGGGGAGAGAGAGAGGAACAAGTGGATTCGGTCTCCCTTGGCAGTATGGTTAAACAAAATAGAATCCACTCAGAGACATGGTCGTGGTCCCTAAAGTGATGGGGAACACACAGTGTTGTTTAAATGCCCCTCACACACCAACAGGCCCCTTGGTGTCATGCTTCATCATCGGGGCCTTCGCACCCCTCTACGGAATGCGGCGTGCTACGACTAAGGCTCATGAGGTCTCCTAACCTTGAACTATAAGTAGCCTGCATTTACTAACTCCTTCCTCTCCTTCTAAAACCATTCCTGGGGGAAGGCAATTTACAATGTAGTTGTGTGTCTGTGTACATTGTGTGTCTTTTTTATGTCTTTTTTACAGGGTCTTTTGAACCTTATTTTTGGTTCACCCTTCATTTATTTGGATGGCATTGCTCTTTCCACAGCTCCTGGACATCCGACTGTGATGCTTATTATGTCTTTTTTCCACAGGTTCTCTTCAACGCCAATTGGGCGCAACTGAGCATGTTCATTGTGAAACATTGATAGGTACATTTCACCTAGTCTATTTATTTTTGTAGAATACACTTTGACATGTCATGTGAGTAAGGTGAGGATAACATGTATATCCTTGTCCTGAAGAAGGAGTCTTGGTACTCCGAAACATGTTGACACTTTTCGGTTGATATACCCTAATACGTATATAGTCAACCCCACCTTGCACCTTTTTAATAATACCAGCCGAGGATATAATAAATATATTTCCTTCCTACGAGCCAGGTATTTTTTAACCCCACTTTTTTCACCTCACCTCACTAACTCACACCTTAAACACACACCCTCACATAGTTCACTACCAAGTGCTCCTGCGTAGCCGCAAGTCGTAGCACGCCGCATTCCGTAGAGGGGTGCGAAGGCCCCGATAATGAAGCATGACACCAAGGGGCCTGTTGGTGTGTGAGGAGCATTTAAACAACACTGTGTGTTCCCCATCACTTTCGGGACCACGACCATGTCTCTGAGTGGATTCTATTTTGTTTAACCATACTGCCAAGGGAGACCGAATCCACTTGTTCCTCTCTCTCTCCCCCTCTTTGTTACATTTAATTACGCGCTCGCATATGGCACCATTAAAATAGTAATACGAGGCGCACACACACGCCATGAATGTTGGGGTACGGTGCGTTTCACGCGCTCGCGTATGGCACCATTGCAATAGTGATACGATGCACACACGCCATGAATGTTGGGGTACGGTGCGTTTCACGCGCTCGCGTATGGCACCATTGCAATGGTGATACGATGCGCACACACGCCATGAATGTTGGGGTACGGTGCGTTTCACGCGCTCGCGTACTGCACAATTAGAATAGTGATACGATGCGCACACATGCCCGGAAGGTAGGGGTATGGAGTGTTTCACACGCTGATGCGAATGCAGGGGTATGGTGCATTTCACATGGTGCTTTTCAGATGCAGGGGTACGATGCGTTTCACATGGTGATGCAAATGCAGGGGTACGGTGCCTTCCACATGGTGCTTTTCACACGCAGGGGTATGGTGCGTTTCACATGGTGCTTTTCACACGCAGGGGTACGGTGCGTTTCACATGGTGATGCAAATGCAGGGGTACGATGTGTTTCACATGGTGCGTTTCAGACGCAGGGGTACGGTGCATTTCACATGGTGCGTTTCAGACGCAGTGGTACGGTGCATTTCACATGGTGATGTGAATGCAGGGGTACGGTGCCTTCCACACGGTGCTTTTCACACGCAGGTGTACGGTGCGTTTCACATGGTGCGTTTCAGACGCAGGGGTACTGTGCGTTTCACACGCTGATGTGAATACAGGGGTACAGTGCGTTTAACACGCTGATGTGAATGCAGGGGTGCGGTGCATTTAACAAGCTGATGTGAATGCAGGTGTACGGTGCGGTTCACACACTCACTTATGGCACCATTACAATAGTGATACGACGTGCACACACGGCAGGGATGTAGGGGTACGGTTCGCACAAGGATGTCTATCAAGTACTTGTCATTGCATACTTTCATGTGCAGGCCCTAGGTGTGGCAGCCAGTGATATAGCACGGGACATCTTATCTTGTTGCACAATCGATGTGTGATAACCTGTGAACACATGTCATGTGTGATGGGGCACTATGTGGCACACACTTGTCCCATGTGTATCATTAGGCAGATTTTGTCAGATTTTGTCATGCACAGCAACACTGGGATGGCACAGTCATCACTACCAGCACCTGTCTCCTGATGCCAGGGACTGGGGCACTTTATCAACTGACAGGTCACGCTCAGCATGACCTTATGTGACTATGCCAGGTGTGTGTCATGTGTTACTATGAGCTTGCTGTTTGTGTTCCGTAAACTGATTCTGCTGTTGGCGCATCTAACATGGGACTGTGTTGAGATGGGAATGGTTTCACATCTACTCACACCATGCCACATGTGCATTCCCACGGCTGTTGGGTCTGATGGCATCAGACATCATATTTCCCAAGGCATACATCCCTGCATCGTGACAATGGCTGTGTTGTTTTGTTGTCACGTGTACACCTTAATCGCAATGTGTTTGATGTACATTTGACATTCCATGTGACCTGTGCATGTGCCTTGCAGTCATCTGTCTGGATGGGATGACAACCTTCCACTGCAGGTATGGTGATGTGTGTCACTTCAGTGATATCTCGGGCTGTTCACTCAGACCGGCCCAGCAGCTCATTTCAGGGCATGTCATGTTTATTTGTCAATCAACAGGTGTATCTGGCTTTTCGTAGGAGTGCCAGCAAGCTGACATATTTGTCATTGATGTATTGCACACGCCAGACTCCATAGTGACATGATGTCTAGTAGCAGTTTTGCATGTGCTATGTACATTGCCATTGATGTTGGCTGACTGTTAATCTCCATTATTCCCAAATATGTCCTGCAGGGCACCGTCTCTACCAAGGCCATTCCCAGACTTGGCTACCATGAGGGAAGGTGCCTGTATCCGACATTACAGATTCACTCAACAGTTGATTCAGGAGTTGACAAACAAGCTGGCACCACATCTGCAAACGCAACACAGGTATTCTACTGTGCTGACCCCCAAGATAAAGGTGATGTCAACACTCCATTTTTTTGCTACAGGTACGTTTCAATTAACCGTAGCTAATGTTGGTGGAATGTCACAGACAATGTTCAGCCGTGTCCTGCGTGATGTTTTGTCAGCCATGTTGGAGCACATTGATGAATTCATCAAATTTCCTACTCCTGAAGAGTTGAGAGATGTCAAGGGTGATTTCTATGCCCTGGGAGGGAGGCCACATGTTATTGGGTTCATTGATGGGACACATGTGGCTTTGGTGCCACCACAGGCACAGGAGCAGGCTTACCGCAACCGTAAACATTATCATTCAATAAATGCCCTTGTGGTGTGTCTTGCTAACATGCTGATTTCCCACGTTTGTGCACGTTTTCCAGGATCAGCACACAATGCATTCATAAAGATGCATAGCAGGGTGCCACAAATGATGCTGCAGCTGCGCAACGAGCGGGCATGTCTTGTTGGTGGGTAAACTCTGTTTGTCCTGTGTGTTTCAGTATCTTTTGCTCTGACGGCATCTCCTGACCCACTTATTTACAAGATGTATCTTTGTAGGGGACTCGGGATATCCCAACATGCCATGGCTAATGACACCTCTCCGCAACCCAAGAACAGCTGCAGATCAGCGGTACAATAATGCACACGGGCAGTCCAGGCGAGTGATTGAGAGGACGTTTGGCCTCCTGAACAGCAGATTCCGGTGCCTTGATAAGACCGGCGGATCCCTCCCATATGCACCGGACAAGGTCTGTAAGATCTTCATCATGTGCTGCATGCTGCACAATATGGCAGTTGAGAAGGCAGTGTCACTCATCCTGGATCCTGAGGCGCAGGCACATCAACCCGTTGAAGATCAAGAGCTTGGTTATGATGCAGAGGAGTTCGATCCGGATACCAGGAGTCAGGGAAGAAAGACCACAGGCGCCGAAACAGCTGTTCGCAGAACGGGAGGCAGTCCCGGGAGGAGGGAAGAACACGCCACAAAGCCGACCCACATCATCTGGGGCCAACTGGAGGGGCCTCAGCAACGCCGACGCTGGATGGACACAGGAGGAGGGTTCAGTAGGAGAGCTCTTCAGGCTATGCTTAGGCAGCAGCCGATCGCGAGCTTGAAAGTCTGTCCGGGGAGTCATTGGCACCGATGTCCCTAAGGCGCTGCCATTTTGGGGTCAGGCAAGCCCCGGGGCAGAGCAGACTGGAGCGTTTCTCTGAGGAGAGCAGCGAGGGCGCCCCGTTAGTTGCTGGTGTAACATGGGAGGCCAAGGTCTTCAGGTGGCAACCTCCGCTGGCACGACAGGATCCGGTGAACAAAGCCGCCCGGCAGCCGCCATTTTGCCTCACAAGCACGAGATCCCCCCGAGGCCGCGCCAGGGACGATCCTGTATCTCCAGAAGCATCAAAGTGCTCTACAGCTGAGCGCCGCACCTTCCGCGGCGCGCTGGAAACAGCCCCCGGGCCACTGAGGAACTGCCAAATTAAGCTCCCGAGCAGCGCTGGAGCTGGGAGCCGAGACGGATTACAACCGCCCGGCTCCCACTGCAAGCTCATGGACGTAGACGACAGCCTTGCCACACAGAGACAGACAGCGCTATTATCCACAGGACATACCCCCCTCAGTTCCTGGACACCTGTCAGCAGCAAAGACACCACCCGGCTCATGTACACAATCCACTCAGGACCCTTCCCACACAACATCTCAATCACAGCATACCCCATCCTTGGAGCCCACCTTCGGCACGTCATGAATGTCTCCTTTGAGTGCGCCACATTCCATGGGAGCTGGAGGCATGCAGAGACCCAGGCACTTCTTTAACAATGGACGGCAGTACCGCAAGATCGCCTGGAACATCACCCTGCTTCCCTACCCTGCAAATGTCATCAAGAAGACAGTCAACGACCAACTGACCATCTCCCTCCAAGCCACCACCAACGACATGTTGGACCCTGCTCAACAATGGTGAGACCACCACCCTCACCCCTCGACCTCTCAACGGCATTCTACACCATGTGCTACAACACTAACAGATCACACATCTCTAACACTGGGATCCAGAGGAGGGCGCAGGATGAAATCGCAAAGTACCTCACCAGCAAGGCCCAGGGAGTCTGCCTCCCCCTTTCAGCACGTAGTAAACTGGGGTTATCGGGTCAATGCCCCAGGGCTCATCTCTCAGCGTCACAATCTTCAATGTCTCCATGACCCCCCTCTCCACCATCACATGCTCACACAACCTCATCATCATGTCCTATGCCATTGACACCCAGGTGCTCCTCACCCTCACCAGAGACCGAGCCACTCCCAGATCCAACCTTCATGAGGGCATGAGGTGCGTTGACAAATGGATGAATATCAGCCACCTGGGGCTGGGTTTGGACAAGACTGAGGTGATCATCTGAGGATTGTCCCTTACAGCTGGGACAACTCCTTGTGTCACACCGGCCTGGGCAGGGCACCAGCACACAGTGTCCATGCAGGCAAGCAGGTGTTCATCGTACACTCCTCGCTCACAATAACCATGCAACTCAACACAATCTCTACCTCATGTTGCAACTCCCTCTGCATGCTGCAAATGATCTTCAGATAGATCCACTCCTACGCAAGACAGACAGTCACCCAGGTCCACGACACCAGCCGACTCAACTACGGCAACACCCTCTATGCAGGAACAACAGCCAGACTCCAGGAGGACTTGTGCACATCCAGGGTGCATCCGCACACCTCATCCTCAACATCCCCGGCCACAGCCACATGACCATCCACCTGATATACCGATAATAGGCTCACTCTCAACTGCAGGATCATCTTCAGACTCCTCAGCCACACTCAGGAGGCACTCCACAACCCCATCCCCAAAGACAAACATGGACGTCTCCCATTCAACACCCCATTGCCCCAACTCCGTCCAGCCAACCTTGCCCTGGGCACCATTCATCACATCCACAGTACAACTGCATGCGGGAGATAGTTCTCCTACCTCACAAAACAGACCTCGTACTCCCTCCCTGGGCACCTCCACATGACCCATGACCTCTACGCCTTCATAAAACTCTTCCAAAACTGTCTGTCCGAGCAGTATGGCAAGCCCACTCCCCTCAGCAGCTTGAAACCATCACGGGTGAGTATTGCGCTCCATGTATGTATTTGATGATACATTGTGACCTATGTGTGTCCTCGACCAGACTCAGATCCCAGTGTATGGATGGCTTGAGTTTGTTTCACACTCTGACATACTTTGGCATATCCCCACACGTATGTTGTTGACTCATGCTAAATGACTGCAACACCAATTTTACTTGTGATTGTTTTGTTTATTTATCTGTCTTGTGCGTGAAACGTGAGTAAGTGATAGGTGCTGTACAAAAAGGGCGGGAATCCAAAGTTCACAGAGGGAGATGTGATGCCTTGCAGTTTGAGTCAACAGAGTCCAGACCACAGTGCTTGGCATCATTTTTCAGACCGCAACCAGCAAGTCCATGTGGGAGAGTAGGACAGTCAATGAGGTGATGCTGTTGCACACAAAGTGAAGGTGCCAGATCAGATGACCTGGGAGATGCGCATGGCCCGCTGCCTTTCACTGTCTTTTCCGTGGACGACCCACCTTCCTTGGGGGACCCTCATATGCAGGCCTTGATGATGCATGGGATGCTCCGTCGGACGATTCCTCCTCCTCCTCCTCCTCCCTCCCTGTGCCTGGTGGCAGTCTTCGCCTAGATGTCTCTTGCCTGGGGACACAGGGAGGGTGCTCCGTGTTGTCTGCGATCTGACGGAGTGAATGGCTTATGTCCCTTTGCACCGCCAGGACCTCAGCCAGCCTTGCCGCCATCCTTCCTTGGTGTTCTCGTTGACTGGCGTGTTGCTCGGCCTGCAGGTTTTTGATCTCTGTGAGGGTCCCCACTACCTGGCGGAACTCCCTGGTGATCCGCCGGTATGCCTCCATGATGTTGCGTAGTTGAGACATACCGGGCCCTACAGCTGGCTGGTCTGGTTCTCGCCTCCGCCAGCCACCACAAGCACCCCCCCTTCCCACACGAGCCTGGCCTGCTGTTGTGGGCACATCGAGTCGACAGGACCCCTGAGGGATGGCAATGGTGGTGTTGTCTGCCACCTCCTGGGTGCCCGGCGAACCTTGTCCCTCATTGTCAGACTGGCTCTGTTGTTGACTGTGGGCAGGGCTCCGAGATGTCTGTTGGGATGTGGCAGGAATGGAGGTGGTGGTTGGCGCAGATGTTCCTGATCCAGATGCTGCATGGGTTTGGGCACCAGAGGTGCCATGTTGGTCGGGGTCATCCGTGGAGTGGTGAGAGGCGTCGCTGTCGGTGGGATCAGGGTCCTGCGGAGCCTGGGACTGTGATTCATCTCCTAAAGTCCACATTTGTAAAGCGCACAATCACCCGTAAGGGTCTCTAGGTGCTGGGGGCCGTCGGGAAGATTAAGCGAGCTATTGCCCAGAGTCACATGGTGCTGGGTTAACCTGCCGCCGGAGCCGGGGATCGAACCGTGGTCCCCAGATTCCAGCGTCAGTCGCCCTGGCCGCGGCACCACACCTCTCCCTAATCTCCTCCATTGTTGTGGGTAGATTCCGCACGTTGCCCTGTGGGTGTGAGAGACAGACAATGTTAATGTCATTTAATGCAACATCCATTTTTCATACACATTGTATTTGGCACTCTTCCACCTGGTAGATGTCTATGCTTTGGATTGTCCTCAATGTTCACTTGTGGATGGGTATGTGGTGGGGTCAGATTGATCTGTCCTCAGGAGTCATTGACATGTGGGGGCATATTTACAATAACTGGCACAGCCCTGCATATCAGCAGGTATTGGCCAGTTATTGTGCACCAGAGCTATGCCAGCATGGATGCAACACATTTACAATGCGGAGCACCTTGGGGGAAAAACGGCACAGCTGAGTCACGCATCTGTGCCGAAGAAGTGGCGCATTGCTGGAGTTGCATCACCGGCCTAACGCAGCTCCAGCAATGCTCTGTGGGGCCCTATATGCACAATGCTGCATCAATCCGTACGCCTGCTTCAAGCATGCACTGGGTTTTGATGCAGCATGTGTTTAAAAGTGACTGAGTGAAATCTTGTAGCTTTCACTCAGCCACTTTTGGGAGGCGTTGCTGCACCGGAACGCCCCCCACCCCGCGCCAGGCTAGAACACCTACTTCTCCTGCAGGGCTTTAGAACGTGACACATCTCCCAGATGTGTCACCTTGTAAATACACAGCACCATGGCGCCACTTTTGTGCGGCCGCTGCGTGACAAAGGTGATGCAAGGGCAGCGTGAAAGAAGCACAAGGGGCTTGTTAGTCTGCACCTTGCATTTTTTGCTTTATGCTTCAGCAGATCTGTATTGGTTTTGTTGTGTTCCATGAGAGAAACATCCTTTACAACGCAACTTTTACCACGTAGTGCCTATACGACGCAACTTTTACAACGCAAACCATTACAACGCATTGCCCTGGGGGGCGCTCTAGGATAGGGAATAGGTTTAATTTACTATCCAACACCTTCCCTACTATCCACGGGGACTGGAGTTGGAATAGTAAATTAAACTATTCACTATCCAGCGCCCCAAAGCACTATGTGTTGTAAAGGCATGCGTTGCAAAAACAGCGTTGTAAAGGCATGCGATGTGAAAGCATGCGTTGTAATGTCATACATCCGTTACATGACCATTGTGACAGTGGGGCACTCCATTGCCTGTCCCAGGAGGGTAAGTTTGTGTCAGTAGACAAAATTAGATGAAAGTGATTACGAGCACCCAAAAAAAAAATTGTAGGTACAGCGCTAGCAATGTGCTAAAACAACGTATATATGCAGGCATATAAACAAGGTAGTCATCAGCCATACTCCTACTATGTAAAACCCTACACTAAGCGTACCTAGAGGGTGTGTGGGTGTAAAGCCAAGAATCTTCCCTAGGGACGATCCAACCCCATTATCTGGCAGGAGAGAATGAAGGACCTCATCTTGGTCACACCTCATGAGATGTCAGACTGCTGCATGGTGAAGACTCAGCATGCAGGGACCCTCAGTGTCAGCTAAAGTGCTTCCTCTGCTAATCTATCAGGATGCTCATTATTTATTATTGAAAGCAGCCTTGTGATGTACATTGAAGATTAGCAATATTATAAATATGTAGATAGCTTTGTCGTCCGTGGATGAAAATAGAACAACTTTTGTACATAATGGGTAAATATGCCTTGTACATGATGTTTGAGTCATTGTGATAATGTTGTGCAAAGCTAGATGTGTAAACAAAGAGGTTTCAGAGGAACTAATCCAACATTGACATGCATGCAAATATATGCAAAAGGTCACTCCAGAAATGTTATTGTGAAATATAGGGCAATGTAAGAAATGAGCAGCTTTGCTACATGGGCCTAGCCCGGAAACATAACATCAGGATCTTGGATTTGCAGATTTTTCATTTAGAAGAGTAAAGTTTTGCAATGATGATTCTCTGTGTCATTAAACTTTCTTCCTTCGTTAGTTAGTTAGTTAGTTAGTTAGTTAGTGTGTGGTTGTTGGCCGGTAAAATGCAAAATCGGTGTTAATAGGAATTTGGAGATTAGTGTACAGTAGATTAGATACATAAGAATTTAGCGAAGTAGAAGCACCACTGTAAATTAGCAGTGCTCTCAACAAACTCGCATTTGCCTGCTGTATTTAGAGTCAGTAGGAATCAAAGGACAAGCAAAATCCAGTATTCCAAATGTAAATGGGATATACAAAAAAACTGATGAGGCAGGGTTGACAAAGCTGTCATTTGGGAATATCAATTGGTTAATTACTGTGAGGAAACATCAGTAAATATATCATTGAATGAAAAGTAAGGTGGCCTGTGCCATCAAGGTTTGTAGAGAAAGTAAGATTTATTGATGTTTAGCTAACCCATGAAGCAAACTCTCATTTATAGATGAAATGGTGACATACAATGTATACATACCCTAAAAAGTGCAAATTATGTCACAGGGACTGAGAATGATAAGGGAAAAAACAACGTAAAAAAATGGAGCAAATACATCCCATGTATGTGGTTTTACAACAGCAGTTATATATGGGTACAAATATCGAAAATGGCACTGTAATCTTTTGGACAAGTTGACACATCTATTGTATTTACGGTTCTTTTACCTCAATTATGAATTTACGGCTGTTGCATCACAGGAGTCAGGGAAGTGTCTGACTTACACTAGCTCACGTAGAATAAGCTCTAACCTGGTGGCCCGTCCGCCAAATGGCTCCCAGGTCACAGGGATTGGACATCATTCCTTATTGATAGTGGTGTTACTGTTGGAAATTTTCGCTTCCTGCAGTGTCACCTGGATTTTTTGTCTTTTTAGTGAACACTCTTTTTGTTGGTTGTTGAACTCTTTGCACTTTACCCCTGCCAATCAGTGACAAAGTACTTGTGCTCTCCCTCTAAACACATTTAAATGTGTTGACACGTGATTGGTACGTTAAATTTGATTGTAGTATGTGGTACCATCTGTACACAAAGCCTGCAAATTAAATGCTACTAGTGGTCTGCAGCACTCGCTGTGCAACCGAAGCACCGTTCCTTTTTGATACTCATAAGTCACGCTTTAGGTATGCCCTAAATGCCCTTGGGCAGGATGCATAGTATTTAAAAAGTAAGACATGTATATTTAACAGTTTACATGTCCTGACAGTGAAACACCTCCAAAGAAGTTTTTCACTGTGGTAGAAAGGCCTTCACATAGATTAACACTGGTTTACATGGTTACCTTTAAGAAATGTAAAATTCAGTTCGGGAATACTAGGAAAATGGTTCAAAGAATCATTTTAATAGTAATTTAAAATCCAACTAAAACGTCAAGTTGGAATTTATATTACTATTTTGGAAATTACACTTTTAGTAAGTTGTTATTGCTGAATAAAACCAAAATGTTTTCCTGCCAGTGTCTAGCTGTCACCCACCCCCTGATGGCTCCCCTGTGGTGAGATGTGTATTGCTCCCAGAACGTGAACAAAAGAACCTCAGCGTGGTAAGGGGACTCTTCTAAATGGCCTGGGCAGCTGTGTCCAGCTCCTTCCTGAAAATCAAAGGATACCTACATTGTCACTGGCCAAAAAAGCTCACACCAAGCCTTGTCTGATTTCTGTCGCTATTCAAACTGTCACAAATCCAGAGGGAGTAGAGGAACTGAACAAAACTACTTTAGGGTGTGGGCACAGGCTTACTCTCCAACCCCAAGCTGGCACTAAGCATAAACGTGGACCCTGCAGACCTCTCTTCAGAACACTCCTGTGCTGCCTGAAGAGCCTGAAGGAAGACTGGACCTGCTTGCCTTAAACCCAGAACCCCAGAAATGACTCCAAGTGTCAGCTGGCTGAACTTCTTTTCGAGCTTCAGAGACACAACACATTTTGAGAGGCCTTTCCCTACAGCTAACCAATTGACCAGTTCCAACTGGACCTGCCCTGGACCCTGCTGTTGGCCTCTGCAGGAGTGGTTCATAGCCTCAAAGTGGTGCTCCCCAGGTCCTAAACCCTTGAAAGGTATTAGAGTGTACTCCTCCTGCCAATACTGCAAACGTTGAGACTTTTTACTGTCTTTCTGACTGGAGAAAAGCCGGATACTGGGGCCACCATCGAAGACGCAGTCATTGGCATTGAAACAGCAGTTGGCCTCAACTTGCTGGTTTGCACCAATGAAGGAGACTTGACTTTCAGCAAAGTATCAAAAGTTTCTACGTGTGAACGGATAGTGCTTCATCGAGACCAGCGCCAAGCAACATACCATTGATGTAGAGACTTTCCCAGGCATTATCTTATAACTTCCTCACTCTGAGCTGTTCCTCCTTCATCAGCAATGCACTTGGACTCCACTCATTAGAAGCCTACAATTGCCACTGTTGTTTGCACAATGCCTGGTGCAATAGGCGTACTGGGTACGATTGAGGTACAATTGAGGGCTGATGTACTGGGGTTTCCAGAAAATTATGGGGAATCCAAACAAATGTGGCTATATGCAGCTGATGTCCTGCTTTACCTCGGGAGCCCTGAGACTTAGGCTTTGGCAGTCCTGTCCATTTTCCATAATTTTGAAAAATACTCAGGTTACTGAATCAATTGAGATGGGTCAGTTCTTTATAAAATAGGGAACTGGGATTTGGTGGTACATCTGAGTCAACATAAACGGCTTTAAATACTTTGGTATTGAGGTAACTACAAATAGAAGCGCAACATCAAGGTGATTCGTTGGGAATTTCAGATGGACATGGAGGGATGAAAAAAACTCCTGCTATCACTCATGGGTAGGGCTTCAATTTTCAAAATGATCTACCAGCCTGAATTATTAAATATATAACAGAATACCCTCTTCTTGCTACATGAGTCCTACTTCAATAGGCTGCAATGGGATTCATGAAGACCTACCACCCAAAACGATAGTCAAATGACAAAGAAGGCAAAACCACGCTGCCTTCTTATCCTGGCACTAAACTACACAGACAACATTTCTTCATCAGTGATATATCTGTACTGACTCCCAGCCAAATAACAGTTTCCGTTTAAAACCTCTTGCCATGTGCGTAAGCCAATACATTTACAAGTGCCCAACATCTGCACCTGTATCGTGATGAAACCTTATAGGATAATCAGAGGCCTAAGGCCTAAGGCCAGCCACCCAACGCACCCTCCAGCAACCTATAGAAATGTTGATGGCACAAAACTCTGATTATGAGGCTGATACCTCTGGCACCTACTACCTCTAGTTCATCACCTCAGACCACGTCATCTGCACGTGCCTAAAAAAGGGCATAACGTGATTTGGTGTGCTATATAAAAGTACATAAAAATGCTTTAACATGCCTCCAATTATTTTAATGCTTACCCTTCTCCAAAAGAATGAACTGCGGGTAAAAAATCTCTTCTTTGTGAGGTTCGATGCTTCTACACTCCTACCTTATGGTCTCTGATCTCCTTTGCAAACCTCCTTGTAAGAAACACTGGGCAACATCAGTGTGATCGATGACTCCAGTAAAGCAATGTAGTTAATTGAAGTTTATTTATTATACTGTCACACCCACAACCAGGAGCGCCCGGCATCGACGAGGCACATCCAGCAACTGACCAGCGTTGCGATGAACCTTGCAGGTACTATTCGTCTCCAGAACATGGAATACACATTGAACATCAACATAGCATTCTTGCGCACCAGAGTTGCCCTGAGGATTCTCAATAATACACCATTTCCCTCCCTCCTTCTTTTTTTGTTGTTAAAACCACTGTAGCTCAAAAAGCGTAAAACACAAATAAAAATATAAGGCAATATACAGACCTAAAATCTGCACAGTGTCTACCTATTGAAATTACAATAAAACAAGCAATGTTCAAGCAATTTTAAAACAACACAGACATTAAATCTGCATCTGTTCAGCACCACATCACCCACCACCGCCGAGAAACCGATCCTCACCTCCTGGGCACCCGTGTCCATCAAACTCATCTTCTCAACCATGAAGAAGACGCACTCAGGAGCCCCAATGGACACCTGCCCCCTCACATCTTCCACAGGGCACCGCAGTCATCGCACCCAAACTAGGACAAACTATCAACTCCTCCCTCTTATCCAACATCTGCCCAGATGACTGGAAGCGTGCAGAGGTGACACCCCTCCTCAAGAAACCCACGGCCGACCCAACTGACCTGAAGAACTACTGGCCCATCTCTCTCCTCCCCTTCACAGCCAAAATGACCAAAAGACTCATGAACGCCCAGCTGACCGCCTCCATCGAAGAAAACTCCATCCTAGACACATCGCAGTCTGGCTTCCGCAGCAACCATAGCACCGAGACCACCCTCCTCACCGCCACCGATGACATTCGCATGCTGTTAGACCAGGGACACACCGCAGCCCTCAACCTCCTAGACCTCTCCTAAGACTTTGACACCGTCTCACATTGCACACTAGCCGCCAGACCTCACAACACAGGAATACAGGGATCTGCCCTAAACTGGACCCAATCCTTCCTCTCCATCAGAACCCAGAGGATCAGACTCCCCCCCTTCCTCTCTGACCCCCACTGACATCACCTGTGGAGTACCTCAGGGATCTTCACTAAGCCCGACGCTCTTCAACATCTACATGGCCCCCATCACTGCCATCGTCAGACAGCACGGGCTCAGCATCATATCCTACGCTGATAACACACAACTCATCCTCTCCCTCACCAAGAACCCAAAATCACCAGACTCAGCTTCCAGGGAGGAATGAGAAACGTAGCTGCCTGGATGAAGGACAGCTGCCTAAAGCTCAACTCCGAGAAGACCGAGGTCCTCATCCTTGGACCCTGCACCTCCATCTGGGACAACACCTGGTGGCACTCCACCCTCAGGAGCCCACCCGCCACGACAGACCACGCTCGGAAACTCAGCATAATCCTCAACTCCTCCCTCTTCAGGAACCATCAGATCAACGCTGTCGCGTCCACTAACTTCAACTGCCTCCGCATCCTCAGCAAGACCTTCAAATAGATCCCACTCGACTGCAGAAAGGCCATCACCCACGCACTCATAACCAGCAGACTAGACTACGGCAACGCCCTCTTCGTGGGAATCAACAAAACTCTTCTACACAAACTCCAAACCATCCAGAACGCCGCAGTCAGGCTCCTTCTAGGGACACCACGCCATGAACTTATGACTCAACACCTTCGAAGGCTCCATTGGCTCCCTGTCGAAAAGAGAATCACCCTCAAACTCCTCATCCATGCCTACAAATCCCTCAACAACATCAGACCCAAATACCGCAACGACTGAGTTCGTTTCTACATACCCAAGAGGAACCTCCGCTCCGCTGACCTCGCCCTGGCAGAGGCCCTCCGCATCCACAGAAACAGAACCGGTGGGAGAGCCTTCTCCTACGTAGCAGTCAAATCCTGGAACGAGCTCCCAGTCAACATCAGAGTAACTAGGGGCATAGTGCTCCCCTCCGCCTGCGGAGTGTGCGTAGTGTTGCCTACTTCGCAGTCCGCGAAGTGGGAGTAGTAGGCAGGCTATGCACACGGCGGAGGGGAGTTGCCTGCCACTTGCCTCCCTCCTGACCTCTTTTAAATGCCCTTACAATCTTTAAAAGCGTTTTAAAAGTCATTAAAATGACTTACCTGAGTTGACCTGGGCGCCGGCGCAAATGCGCGGGTGCGTGCGCATGCGCATTTTTGAGGAAGAAGTCGGCGAAAAAGCAGGAAGATGGAGCCCCGGGACGCCGCAGCTCAGGTAAGTCATTTTAAAGATTGTAAGGGCATTTAAAAGAGGGCGGGAGGGAGACAGGCGGCATGTAGTGGGCTACGTGGAGTGTGCGTAGATTTGCCCCACTCCGTGATGCTCCGTGTAGCCCTGCTACACTCACTACGCCCAGGCTTACATCAGACGCTCCCCAACCCTCCACACGTTCAGGAAGGACCTCAAGACATGGCTCTTCGACTGACCCGGAGCTGCCCCCCAAGCGCCTTGAGACCCTCATGGGTGAATAGCGCACTATATAAACCACTGATTGATTGATTGATTGATTGAAGGTGTCTTTCTTTTGCGACACCCCACTTCCATCATAACCATGGTACTGACAGCAGCTCTCACACCAGCATTCATGGGACACATTTCATCATTACTCGAAGAAGACATTCCAAGAGAAGAAGGAAGAGAAGACTCCTCCCAGGAGCTCTGCAGTCAGAACAATAACACTGGTCTGGTCCAACTCTTTTTCAGATAGCTTTCTCAAGGAGGTCACTTGTATGTCAGAAAGGTGGACCCGACTCATCTTGTTCCACCAACCCTTATCAGCAAGAACAGCTAACTTTTTGCTCACTGTAGTGATCTTTACAGGAGTGGGAAACTTTAACAAACCCTTCATTACCCTTCATGGATTTTTTTATCAACACCCAGTCACAAACTTGGAGATTAATGGTATTGAAACTTTTACAAGCATTCACTCTTTCCTTCTAGACATTTTGTTCTGCAATATAGGGAAATTCACTAAGGCATTCTCCAGCCCCCCTTCATCCTTCCACATACACTAGCACTACAGCCACTCAGGGAACAAACTGGTGTTCACATTTATCCATCTCAACAATGTAAAAGGCGGAAATACCAGTGGTACTATGTGGTGCAATGTTGTAAATCTAAATCTTAGTGTTATCAAATTCTTGCACATCCTGTCCTGATGAAAGTGCTGTCTGAATTCCTCCTTTCACTATTCTATTCACCCTATAAACCAAACCATTTGAGGATGGAAAATTTCAGAGCAAATTCCAAATGACAAACATCATTGAGTTTAAGAAATGTGTGCATTTTGTGAGACAAGAAATTGTTATTGTTATTGTTATTACCATTTATAGAGCGCTACTGCTACCCGAAAGTGTCCTGGTGCTGTAAGATGTCCTACAAAAGATTGTAGATGGGAGACATGACAACCAATATCAATTAGTGAAGAGCCATGTTTTTAAAGCTTTTCTAAAGGCCAGTAAGTTAGTCATATTCTTGAGGTGAATTGGAAGGACGTTCCATGCCTTGGCAGCATTCGCTACAAAGCTTCTGCCCCCCCCCCCCCCCCCCCAGCTGGCTTTATTAACCACTGGCACCATCACCAGTTTACCAACTGATGACCTAAACTCTCTGTTTGGAGTATATCAGCATAGTTGTTGTTGCAGATAGTCTGGCCCGTTTCCATGAAGGGCTTTAAAGACCAAGCATAATGCTTTGAATCAAGTGCGCTTCCTAACCGGCAGCCAATGGAGTTTTTTTATCACAGCCGAGATAGAGGCATATTTAGGGGTACCAGTCAGGCGTCTCGTGCCGCACTCTGCTGGATCTGTAGTTTATTCATCAGTCCTTCTTGGATATTGAGATATAAACTGTTACAATAGTCCAGTCTGGAAATTGTTAACGCTGTTATAACAGTTTTTTAGTATCTTTGGGGAGCAGAGGCAATATTTTCCTACAGGATCTCAAGAAATAGGAAGTACCTGAGGCCACTGTATTCACCTGGTCCTTAAAGCTAAGCTTGTAGTCAATCCACTCTCCCAGGTTATTCACTTTCCTGCTGGGAGTGGGAAGGGGGCCTAAAGTGTCTGGCCATCAGTCAGATGACCAGAAGTTGGGGTTGTTGCCAAAGAGCACAACCTCCGTTTTACCGGAGTTGAGTTTTAGGCAGTTTTGTGCCATCAAACCCCTACAGGCATTCATACAGTCCTGGAGCCGGGTCGCAGTACCCTGAATCCCCTCAGGCCGAATGGACATCACAATTTGGGTGTCATCTGCGTAGTAAGTCAAATTGAAACCAAAGGATTCAATCTGAGGCACCAAATGAGGACACGTAAATATTAAAAAGTGTCTGACTCAAAGATGACCCTTGCGGCATTCCACAGGGTAGTGAGAATGAATCAGCTTTGTATTCGCCCAAAGCTACCATTTGAATTCTGTTGGAGACAAAGGAATTGAGAAGTATCCAGGTGGGACCCTGGACTCCAATATCGTATAATCAGTCCATCAGGAAAGCATGATGGACCGTATCAAAGGCCGCCGTGAGGTCTAGCATAATTAAAGCAGCCTATCCTCCCTGATCTAAAATAGTCTCTTCTGTGGATTTGAGGAGCACAGTTTCTGTGCTGTGCCCCTCTCTGTAACCATACTGAGTTGGGTTTAACACCGTGATTCTTGTAAAAACACCTTGAGTTGCGTGTTCAAGTTGCTCTCGATGATTTTTGCCAGAAGTGGTAGTCTGGATATGGGCCTAAAGTTATTTGAGTCTTTCGCATCCATGCTAGGTTTTTTAAGCAGGGACAGAATAGATACCTGTTTCCAATCTCTGGGAAAGTAACCCTCTAAATACATTGAGTTTATGACAGAGGTCAAAGTGCTTGCAACTGGCTCAGCTGCCAGTTTTACAATAGCTACTGGGCATGGATCGTTCGGGGAGCATGATTTCAATTTCATAAGAAGATTGAAAGTATCTGTAGATGTTAACGGGGCCAGTTTGTTCAATAAAAAGACCTTATTATCATATCTCTTAGAGCAACACATCCGGTCAGTAATATTCTTGGTATTAAAGTCCGAGAACATTAAAAAAATAGTGTTGACTTTGTAAAAAAAGAACTTTGCTATTTTGTTACACAATTCTTGGCTAGGCAGAATAGTGGGAGCAGTAGGGTGGGCCAGGGAAGTGACAATTAAAAAAAAATATTTTGGTGATTTATTAGCAGAATTGATTTTCTTAGTAAAATATTCTCGTTTGGCTTTTAGAAGTAACTGTTTATATTGTGCGAGACTCAACTTGTATTCCTTTTTTCCTTATCATTGTATTCCTTCCTCCAGTTTCTTTCCATGTGTTTACAATTGCAAAAACAACAGTTGATGGACAGAATGCAGAACAATGTCATACATTCACCCCAGTACAGAGATCTGGGCCTAAATCCATCATTTTTTTGCTCACCATGCCATTCCAGTTTGAACCCAGCCATATTCAAATCAGTTTTGGTCATGTGCCCCATGGGAACAGTCCAGCCCGAACTGCCAAGCCAGGTTCTCCCGGGCCTGGAAACAAGCATCCTAGGACCGTATTCGGGCTTTCAGCCCTCATCAGCCAGGATAGCTTGATTCCAGTGGCACAGAGAGCACGGGACTCAGGTCTGAGCATACCCGTCCCACTCGGGGAGACGAATGCAAAAACAACAGTTGATGAACAGAATGCAGAACAATGTCATACATTCACCCCAGTACAGAGATCTGGGCCTAAATTCATAGTTCCTTTGCTCACCATGCTATTCCAGTTTAAACCCAGCCATATGCAAATCAGTCTTGGCCCTGTGCCTCATGGGAACAGTCCAGCCCGAACTGCCAAGCCAGGTTCTCCCTGGACTGGAAACAAGCATCCTAGGACCGGTTTCAGGCTGTCAGCCCTCATCAGCCAGGATAGCTTGATCCCAGTGGCTTGGAGAGCACGGGACTCACGTCTTAGCATACCCGTCCCACTCAGGGTGACAAATGCAAATGCAACAGTTGATGAACAGAATGCAGAACAATGTCATTCATTAACCCAAGTACAGAGATCTAGGCATAAATCCATTGTTTTTTTGCTCACCATGCCATTCCAGTTTGAACCCAGCCATATGCAAATCAGTCTTGACCATGTGCCCCATGGGAGCAGTCCACCCGAACTGCCAAGCCAGGTTCGACCTGGACTGGACACAAGCATCCTAGTACCGGTTTCGGGCTTTCAAACCCTCATCAGCCAGGATAGCTTGATTCCAGTGGCATGGAGAGCACAGGACTCACGTCTGAGCATACCCGTCCCACTTGGGGTGACAAATGCAAAAACAACAGTTGATGGACAGAATGCAGAACAATGTCCTACATTCACCCAGTACAGAGATCCGGGCCTAAATCCATCTTTTTTTGCTCACCATGCCATTCCAGTTTGAACCCAGCCATATGCAAATCAGTCTTGACCCTGTGCCCATGGGAACAGTGCAGCACGAACTGCCAAGCCAGGTTCTCCCTGGGCTAGAAACAAGCATCCAAGGACCAGTTTCGGGCTTTCAGCCCTCATCAGCCAGGATAGCTTGATTCCAGTGGCATGGAGAGAACAGGACTCACGTCTGAGCATACTTGTCCCACTCAGGGTAACAAATGCAAAAACAACAGTTGATGGACAGAATGAAGAACAATGTCATACATTCACCCCAGTACAGAGATCTGGGATTAAATCCATCAATATTTTTGCTCACCATGCCATTGCAGTTAGAACCCAGCCATAGGCAAATCAGTCTTGGCCCGGTGCCCCATGGGAACAGTACCTGCAAACACAACAGTGATGGACAGAATGTGGATCAATGTCACACATTCACCCCAGTCCAAAGATCTGGGCCCAAATCCATCGTTTTTCCACTCCACACCACCCTGGGTTAGACAACGGCGATATGCAAATCAGCGCTGACCCTGTGCCCCATGGGAACATGGGAACAGTCCAGTCCGAACTACAAAAGCCATGTCCTTCCCAGAACGGAATCAAGCATCCGAGGACCGGCCCGGTTTCGAGGTAACACCTCTCATCAGCCCGGCTAGCTTGACTCCAGTGGTGTGGAGTGCCTGGGACTCACGTCTGAGCATCCCCAGTACACTTAGAGCGGTAACTGCAAACACAACAGTGATGGACAGAATGTGGATCAATGTCACACATTCACCCCAGTCCAAAGATCTGGGCCCAAATCCATCGTTTTTCCACTCCACACCACCCTGGGTTAGACAACGGCGATATGCAAATCAGCGCTGACCCTGTGCCCCATGGGAACATGGGAACATGGGAACAGTCCAGTCCGAACTACAAAAGCCATGTCCTTCCCAGAACGGAATCAAGCATCCGAGGACCGGCCCGGTTTCGAGGTAACACCTCTCATCAGCCCGGCTAGCTTGACTCCAGTGGTGTGGAGTGCCTGGGACTCACGTCTGAGCATCCCCAGTACACTTAGAGCGGTAACTGCAAACACAACAGTGATGGACAGAATGTGGATCAATGTCACACATTCACCCCAGTCCAAAGATCTGGGCCCAAATCCATCGTTTTTCCACTCCACACCACCCTGGGTTAGACAATGGCGATATGCAAATCAGCGCTGACCCTGTGCCCCATGGGAACATGGGAACAGTCCAGTCCGAACTACAAAAGCCATGTCCTTCCCAGAACGGAATCAAGCATCCGAGGACCGGCCCGGTTTCGAGGTAACACCTCTCATCAGCCCGGCTAGCTTGACTCCAGTAGTGTGGAGTGCCTGGGACTCACGTCTGAGCATCCTCAGTACACTTAGAGCGGTAACTGCAAACACAACAGTGATGGACAGAATGTGGATCAATGTCACACATTCACCCCAGTCCAAAGATCTGGGCCCAAATCCATCGTTTTTCCACTCCACACCACCCTGGGTTAGACAACGGCGATATGCAAATCAGCGCTGACCCTGTGCCCCATGGGAACATGGGAACAGTCCAGTCCGAACTACAAAAGCCATGTCCTTCCCAGAACGGAATCAAGCATCCGAGGACCGGCCCGGTTTCGAGGTAACACCTCTCATCAGCCCGGCTAGCTTGACTCCAGTGGTGTGGAGTGCCTGGGACTCACGTCTGAGCATCCCCAGTACACTTAGAGCGGTAACTGCAAACACAACAGTGATGGACAGAATGTGGATCAATGTCACACATTCACCCCAGTCCAAAGATCTGGGCCCAAATCCATCGTTTTTCCACTCCACACCACCCTGGGTTAGAGAACGGCGATATGCAAATCAGCGCTGACCCTGTGCCCCATGGGAACATGGGAACAGTCCAGTCCGAACTACAAAAGCCATGTCCTTCCCAGAACGAAATCAAGCATCCGAGGACCGGCCCGGTTTCGAGGTAACACCTCTCATCAGCCCGGCTAGCTTGACTCCAGTGGTGTGGAGTGCCTGGGACTCACGTCTGAGCATCCCCAGTACACTTAGAGCGGTAACTGCAAACACAACAGTGATGGACAGATTGTGGATCAATGTCACACATTCACCCCAGTCCAAAATTCTGGGCCCAAATCCATCGTTTTTCCACTCCACACCACCCTGGGTTAGACAACGGCGATATGCAAATCAGCGCTAGCGCTGACCCTGTGCCCCATGGGAACATGGGAACAGTCCAGTCCGAACTACAAAAGCCATGTCCTTCCCAGAACGGAATCAAGCATCCGAGGACCGGCCCGGTTTCGAGGTAACACCTCTCATCAGCCCGGCTAGCTTGACTCCAGTGGTGTGGAGTGCCTGGGACTCACGTCTGAGCATCCCCAGTACACTTAGAGCGGTAACTGCAAACACAACAGTGATGGACAGAATGTGGATCAATGTCACACATTCACCCCAGTCCAAAGATCTGGGCCCAAATCCATCGTTTTTCCACTCCACACCACCCTGGGTTAGACAACGGCGATATGCAAATCAGCGCTGACCCTGTGCCCCATGGGAACATGGGAACAGTCCAGTCCGAACTACAAAAGCCATGTTGTAGGAAGAGGGAGTCTCTAGTTGGCGCAGTGCAGCACTGGCGACAAGCAGGGACTCTCTCTTCCCCGCCAGGGCTGAGGGTTACCTTCAAGACAACCTCTGCTTACCCTCTAGGTAGTGTGGCTTAAGCAGTCTTAGGCTAATCTCTGGGGCACATAGGGTTAAACATTTGCAACATTACACCATCACAACCAACCCACCACACAATGACACCAAACTGTATTTTGTAAAAATATATACTCTTTATATAAATTTCAAGCAGGCTTGTAAATACAGTCTTCAGACTCTCAATAGCGGTTCCAGTTTACTTAGTTTCATGTTGCCACAGTTCTTTCTTAGCAATAAGCAATCTTTTGGGCCTTCTGCCCAGGTTTCAGCAAGGTTCAGTGTCTTGTAGCGCCTCAATGCGCGTTCCGCTGTCTCCGCTCACTTCAGAGAGGAGATCGGGCCCGGCCGGCCAAAGCTCACGCTTCCCGCGTGGGCCTCGCGGACCAGGAGCAGTGCGAGCCTCGGTTTCAGAGGCGGCTCGCGCTGTGAAGCAGGCAGCGCGGTGCGAGCTCAGGTCGTAGGACGCTCGCACCGTGAGGACAAAGAACACAGTACCTTGGATTTCTGAAGCGGACGGCTTCAAGGGGAGTTGTCCCACGTCGCGTTGCTTCCCGGGCGGGCGGCGGTGCTCGATGGGGGTCACAGGCCCCCTTCTCAGGGTTCACTTCGGTCCTGACGGCGGCAGCTAGGTGTGGCGCAGTGGCAGTACGGTCCCCAAGTGCGGGACGTACCCAGCCAAAGTGCCGGTCGCGATGGTGCTCCGTTCAGCGGGGCAGACGGCAGGACGCTGTTCGAGGGAGAGGACAAAGGGCGGCAGTCCGTCTTCGCGGGGGAATCTACGGCGTTTGAGCCCAGTAGACTTCGGTGCTTGGACCGGACGGGTCCTCCGTTACTTTGCTCTCGTGGGGCCAGGTGCAGATGCCGTCACGGTGTTCAGGCCAGCGGCGGGCTGGGCTTCACGTTGTTATGGCGATCTGCTCACCCACGGTCACGGTGTGCAGGGGGGCTTGATGCTCTCGTCTTCCTCAGTCAGCGCTGCAGCGATAAGCAGCACACACAGCTGATGCCTCAGTCAGGGAAGGTAGCGCTCACTGTTCCTGGAGCGCTGGTCAGGGGGCAAGTTCAACAGCAAGCCCTTGGAGATCTTTCAGCAGAGTTTGGCACAAAGTTCAAAATAAAAGCAAAAGTCTCTTGTAGTCTTTTCTCTTCCTCTCCTTTGGCAGCAAGGCACCAGACACAGGCCAGAGTCAGCACTCCTCCTTGTAGTCCTTCCAGGTCCTTCTCTTCGGGCAGAGTTTCTTCTGTGGCACAAACAGGATCTAATTTACAAGGAGCAGGGCTCCTTCTTTTATACCCAGTTTCTTTTGTTCTAGCAAGCCAGGGGGGCCTCTGCATAACTGCTCCAGTCTCTGAGCACTTGTTGTGGGTACTTCTGCTTCTGCATTCAGTGTGAGGGCAGGCACATCAGCCGCTCCCCGGGGGGGCGGAGCCGGCATTGTGAAGACAGGGGCAGCTTGAGCACTTTGTTGACAAGCTTCGGTCCTTCCTGGGCCAGGTGCAGGCTGAGTCATCAGTCGCTCCCCAGGAGGGCGGAGCCAGCATTGTGGAGGCAGGGGCACAGCCTGATGCATCATTCAGGGGAAACTCCCACCACCCACTAAGGGGTCATCCTGCTAATCACTACCTGTCAACTCCCAGCCCTGTCACTCACACACACCAGACAGTCAGATCCACATCCAAGCAGAGGCGGGCTGAAATGGTTAGGCCAGCAAATGCTAACTTTCTAAAAGTAGCATTTGCAAACACAGGATATTAAAATAAACTTTACTAAAAGAAGTATTTTATTATTCTGAGTTCAGGCATACTAAACATTAATTTCTACCATGCTCCCTGAGCCTGCTGGGATTATAGAGTGTAATAATTCCAGCAGCCCATCTGGCCTAGAAGGGAACTGGTAGCCTTACAATAGTGAAAAACGAATTTGGCAGTAATTCACTATTAGAACATGCCACACACATCAGGGCATGTTCTACCTTACACTTACAATGCACCCTGCCCTCAGGCCTACCATAGGGGTGACTAATATGAAGTTAAGGGAAGGTTTAGGGGCTGGCAAGTGTGTGCACTTGCCCAGCCAGCATGACAGTACCAGACTGCACGCAGGTTCTGCAGTGGCAGACCCTAGACACATTTTAAGGCTGCTTCTGTGGGTGGCGCAACCAGCGCTGCAGCCCCACTAGCAGTATTGGCATTTACAAGCCCTGGCACTCCTGGTGCACTTTACTGGGGACTAACAGTAAATCCAATGAACCAATCATGGACATCAATCACATGTACACTTTACAACAGGGAGAGCATATGCACTTTAGCACTGGTCAGCAGTGGTAAAGTTCCCAGAGTCATTAAACCAACAAAAACAGGTCAGAGAGAGTATTGGAGGAAGGCAAAAAGTTTAGGGATGACCCTGCCAAGAGGCCCAGGTCCAACACAACCCCCTGCCAGCCAAAACGCAGGGTAGACCAATCACCACTGTGATGGGCTTCCCTGCTTTGGGCGATAGAACCTGGACCTGGCCCGCAACAGCAGGGGCACATTCCAGTTCTACGCCAATCTGAACCTATTTCAAAACCTCTGTCCATACTCTCAGGGTCCACCAAGCCAATCCCTGGGGCACCCTTCTCTTCCCCTGGGGACACCACCTGTGCAGCGTCTAACCTTAACTCGCTCCCATGTGTGTCCCAACAGGCAGTCATCAAATCACAGTGGCCACTGACAGTAGTCAGGGCTGAGACCCAGGCCTCATGCCTCTCAGGGCTCTCAAACCTCTGTGGCCTCAGAGAGCGGGGGGCGGTAGCCCCAGGTGCTTGGCACCCTTTGTCCACTCTCCCTCCTGTCAGGTCAGGTATGACATCCTGGCACTGACCCACCAGCCCCAGGCCTGTACCTGGCGGCTGGACCAAAGACTGGGGTGGGCTCTCCCACACCCGGTCCTCCTCCTTGGGGCTCTGTACCCTCCCACCTGGAGTGGTACCCCCTTCCAGAATTGTCAGGGCACCTGTGGCAGGTGACCTGCACAATTCGCCCACCAGTTCAGGGGTGCTATCCTGCAACTGGGGCACCAGGTCAGGGGGGACACCCTGCACCTGGCCCTTAAACCTAGGGTCTAAACCCTCAATCCGTACCGGGGTCAGAGGCGAGGACTCCCTCCCTCTGCACCCCCTTCCAGAGTACTGCCCACTCCCAACTGGAGTGGTACCCCCCGAAGTGACATGGGTCAGGACACTGATTACAGTGGTCCCACCCTCCAGGTCAGACAACACCTGAACCTGACTCTCCAACTCAGGGACCCAACCCTGCAGTTGAACCATTGCCTGGCGCACCAGGACTTTCCGGGGAGCACGCATACCCCCCCTGAGGGTGGCACATAGCTCATGTGTCGTGCGACCGTCTGCCTGGCGCAGATCTCCCAACCCCTGTCCATCTGACAGTGCGGGAAGATCCCCCAGGACAGAAGTGGTGTCCCCATGGTCATTCACTGGGGACGCAGCCCTGGTGGCTGGCCCCTGACCCACTGGTTCTTCCACTGGGGACTCTCTCCCCCTCTCGCCCCTCCTTCTGGACTTCTGCACCCTCCCAACTGGAGTGGTACTGCCAGACACCAGAACTACTGGAGCCCTGTTTACAGAGCCTCCACATTCTCTAGCCACTGGGGGATACCCCTCAAAGGGTGACTCATCCGAACAGCCTAGGCTCCCCACCTGGTGTTCCCTTAAAGAACCATCCAGGCGCTGAGACTGAGGTTGGGCACTACCGGGACAACACCCCTTCTCACTCCTTCCCCTTAAGGACAGGACGTGAGGCCCTACACCCCTCTCACTACTACAGGACCTAGCTGGGCTACTCTGCGCCACTTCCACCACTCTGGGCTGGAAGATACCTGAGCCACTCCCCACAGGATCACACCCCAATGCCTCTCCAGACCCTCTGGAATCCACCACAAGGTCTGCCTCCAATGTGAGCTCCCTGGGGTCAGAGAACTCACTCTCAAACAGGTGTTGGCATAGCTCTGGAAAACTGGGACTTACAATATGCTCTCCCACAATTGGATTACACAGCCCCCTAGCAGGGTTAACCAAATTATCCTTCACCTCACCATCCAGCGCCTCACACACATACTCCACACCATTCTTCTGAGACTGGCCAGACAGTAGCGAACTGTCTCTGTCACACAACCCACACTCTTCTGGGCGGTCCTTACACTCACCCACCAGGACCTCAACCATGGGGGAATCCCTCCCACCACTAGGACCATGAACTCCTACGCCAGCCACCCTATTCCCTTCAGGGACGCTGCGCACTACTGGAGCTACCTCATGCCCTTGAACCTCCTGGTGTATGTTAACCCCCTCCAAGTCAGGTGCCATACCTCTAGGTGCGCGCGCTATGCTGTCTGCACTAGATACCTGAATGTTGCTGCCACCATCTGAGCTGGACTCCACCTCCAACTCAGCAAAGCTCAATCTCTGAGCTACACACATTTCTTGTTGCTGGGCTGAAGCCCTCCTGGCCTCACGCCCCTCGAGCTCCAAGTCAAGTTTCCTCATTCTTAAGTCATGCGCAAGCTTCATTTTCATTTCTTCCAGGGCTAACTTCCTAGATTCTAGCTCCAGTCGGCAATTCAATTTCAGCTCCGCCAACTTCATTTCATGATCTCGGGTTGCCTGTCTGTCCGCCAGCTCCTCTGGCGACAGACCTCGGCCAGAAACACTGCTACCCAATGGGGAGGTTGCACCCCTCCACTCTGGAGTCAGGGGTCCCTCCAGCTGCTGTTCTGCATCCTCAAATTCAAAATCCTTTCCCGGGGCATTCCTTGCCTTGACCCAGGCCTTCAGCGCCTTTTGGAACTGCTCCCTTCTGGAGAGTCCGGTCATGGAAATGTTCAAATTTTTGCAGAAGCTCTTGAGCTGTTTCCTGGTGTAGTTTTCCAGTTTCTCCCAATCACAGTCAATAGAAGAAATGGATGCTGCCTTTTCCATTTTCACTGACACAGGCATGACTTCAAAAACACATGGAGATCTCTTCTAGCAACTCATAAATCAAAAAAGAGTCTGTGGCTAAGTTACTGGACTGTAATCACTGTACAATGGTCAGTAGCTGAGGTAAAAACACTGCAAATGTAAATCCGCAAATCCCACCGCTGCCACCAATGTAGGAAGAGGGAGTCTCTAGTTGGCGCAGTGCAGCACTGGCGACAAGCAGGGACTCTCTCTTCCCCGCCAGGGCTGAGGGTTACCTTCAAGACAACCTCTGCTTACCCTCTAGGTAGTGTGGCTTAAGCAGTCTTAGGCTAATCTCTGGGGCACATAGGGTTAAACATTTGCAACATTACACCATCACAACCAACCCACCACACAATGACACCAAACTGTATTTTGTAAAAATATATACTCTTTATATAAATTTCAAGCAGGCTTGTAAATACAGTCTTCAGACTCTCAATAGCGGTTCCAGTTTACTTAGTTTCATGTTGCCACAGTTCTTTCTTAGCAATAAGCAATCTTTTGGGCCTTCTGCCCAGGTTTCAGCAAGGTTCAGTGTCTTGTAGCGCCTCAATGCGCGTTCCGCTGTCTCCGCTCACTTCAGAGAGGAGATCGGGCCCGGCCGGCCAAAGCTCACGCTTCCCGCGTGGGCCTCGCGGACCAGGAGCAGTGCGAGCCTCGGTTTCAGAGGCGGCTCGCGCTGTGAAGCAGGCAGCGCGGTGCGAGCTCAGGTCGTAGGACGCTCGCACCGTGAGGACAAAGAACACAGTACCTTGGATTTCTGAAGCGGACGGCTTCAAGGGGAGTTGTCCCACGTCGCGTTGCTTCCCGGGCGGGCGGCGGTGCTCGATGGGGGTCACAGGCCCCCTTCTCAGGGTTCACTTCGGTCCTGACGGCGGCAGCTAGGTGTGGCGCAGTGGCAGTACGGTCCCCAAGTGCGGGACGTACCCAGCCAAAGTGCCGGTCGCGATGGTGCTCCGTTCAGCGGGGCAGACGGCAGGACGCTGTTCGAGGGAGAGGACAAAGGGCGGCAGTCCGTCTTCGCGGGGGAATCTACGGCGTTTGAGCCCAGTAGACTTCGGTGCTTGGACCGGACGGGTCCTCCGTTACTTTGCTCTCGTGGGGCCAGGTGCAGATGCCGTCACGGTGTTCAGGCCAGCGGCGGGCTGGGCTTCACGTTGTTATGGCGATCTGCTCACCCACGGTCACGGTGTGCAGGGGGGCTTGATGCTCTCGTCTTCCTCAGTCAGCGCTGCAGCGATAAGCAGCACACACAGCTGATGCCTCAGTCAGGGAAGGTAGCGCTCACTGTTCCTGGAGCGCTGGTCAGGGGGCAAGTTCAACAGCAAGCCCTTGGAGATCTTTCAGCAGAGTTTGGCACAAAGTTCAAAATAAAAGCAAAAGTCTCTTGTAGTCTTTTCTCTTCCTCTCCTTTGGCAGCAAGGCACCAGACACAGGCCAGAGTCAGCACTCCTCCTTGTAGTCCTTCCAGGTCCTTCTCTTCGGGCAGAGTTTCTTCTGTGGCACAAACAGGATCTAATTTACAAGGAGCAGGGCTCCTTCTTTTATACCCAGTTTCTTTTGTTCTAGCAAGCCAGGGGGGCCTCTGCATAACTGCTCCAGTCTCTGAGCACTTGTTGTGGGTACTTCTGCTTCTGCATTCAGTGTGAGGGCAGGCACATCAGCCGCTCCCCGGGGGGGCGGAGCCGGCATTGTGAAGACAGGGGCAGCTTGAGCACTTTGTTGACAAGCTTCGGTCCTTCCTGGGCCAGGTGCAGGCTGAGTCATCAGTCGCTCCCCAGGAGGGCGGAGCCAGCATTGTGGAGGCAGGGGCACAGCCTGATGCATCATTCAGGGGAAACTCCCACCACCCACTAAGGGGTCATCCTGCTAATCACTACCTGTCAACTCCCAGCCCTGTCACTCACACACACCAGACAGTCAGATCCACATCCAAGCAGAGGCGGGCTGAAATGGTTAGGCCAGCAAATGCTAACTTTCTAAAAGTAGCATTTGCAAACACAGGATATTAAAATAAACTTTACTAAAAGAAGTATTTTATTATTCTGAGTTCAGGCATACTAAACATTAATTTCTACCATGCTCCCTGAGCCTGCTGGGATTATAGAGTGTAATAATTCCAGCAGCCCATCTGGCCTAGAAGGGAACTGGTAGCCTTACAATAGTGAAAAACGAATTTGGCAGTAATTCACTATTAGAACATGCCACACACATCAGGGCATGTTCTACCTTACACTTACAATGCACCCTGCCCTCAGGCCTACCATAGGGGTGACTAATATGAAGTTAAGGGAAGGTTTAGGGGCTGGCAAGTGTGTGCACTTGCCCAGCCAGCATGACAGTACCAGACTGCACGCAGGTTCTGCAGTGGCAGACCCTAGACACATTTTAAGGCTGCTTCTGTGGGTGGCGCAACCAGCGCTGCAGCCCCACTAGCAGTATTGGCATTTACAAGCCCTGGCACTCCTGGTGCACTTTACTGGGGACTAACAGTAAATCCAATGAACCAATCATGGACATCAATCACATGTACACTTTACAACAGGGAGAGCATATGCACTTTAGCACTGGTCAGCAGTGGTAAAGTTCCCAGAGTCATTAAACCAACAAAAACAGGTCAGAGAGAGTATTGGAGGAAGGCAAAAAGTTTAGGGATGACCCTGCCAAGAGGCCCAGGTCCAACACATGTCCTTCCCAGAACGGAATCAAGCATCCGAGGACCGGCCCGGTTTCGAGGTAACACCTCTCATCAGCCCGGCTAGCTTGACTCCAGTGGTGTGGAGTGCCTGGGACTCACGTCTGAGCATCCCCAGTACACTTAGAGCGGTAACTGCAAACACAACAGTGATGGACAGAATGACATACAGACATTGTTGTGTTTGCAGTTACCGCTCTAAGTGTACTGGGGATGCTCAGACGTGAGTCCCAGGCACTCCACACCACTGGAATCAAGCTAGCCGGGCTGAAGAGAGGTGTTACCTCGAAACCGGGCCGGTCCTCGGATGCTTGTTTCCGTTCTGGGAAAGACATGGCTTTTGTAGTTCGGACTGGACTGTTCCCATGGGGCACAGGGTCAGCGCTGATTTGCATATCGCCATTGTCTAACTCAGGGTGGTGTGGAGTGGAAAAACGATGGATTTGGGCCCAGTTCTTTGGACTGGGGTGAATGTGTGACATTGATCCACATTCTGTCCATCATTGTTGTGTTTGCAGTTACCGCTCTAAGTGTACTGGGGATGCTCAGACGTGAGTCCCAGGCACTCCACACCACTGGAATCAAGCTAGCCGGGCTGAAGAGAGGTGTTACCTCGAAACCGGGCCGGTCCTCGGATGCTTGTTTCCGTTCTGGGAAAGACATGGCTTTTGTAGTTCGGACTGGACTGTTCCCATGGGGCACAGGGTCAGCGCTGATTTGCATATCGCCATTGTCTAACCAGGGTGGCGTGGAGTGGAAAAACGATGGATTTGAGCCCAGATCTTTGGACTGGGGTGAATGTGTGAAATTGATCCACATTCTGTCCATCATTGTTGTGTTTGCTGTTACCGCTCTAAGTGTACTGGGGATGCTCAGACGTGAGTCCCAGGCACTCCACACCACTGGAATCAAGCTAGCCGGGCTGAAGAGAGGTGTTACCTCGAAACCGGGCCGGTCCTCGGATGCTTGTTTCCGTTCTGGGAAAGACATGGCTTTTGTAGTTCGGACTGGACTGTTCCCATGGGGCACAGGGTCAGCGCTGATTTGCATATCGCCATTGTCTAACCCAGGGTGGTGTGGAGTGGAAAAACGATGGATTTGGGCCCAGATCTTTGGACTGGGGTGAATGTGTGACATTTATCCACATTCTGTCCATCATTGTTGTGTTTGCAGTCACCGCTCTAAGTGTACTGGGGATGCTCAGACGTGAGTCCCAGGCACTCCACACCACTGGAATCAAGCTAGCCGGGCTGAAGAGAGGTGTTACCTCGAAACCGGGCCGGTCCTCGGATGCTTGTTTCCGTTCTGGGAAAGACATGGCTTTTGTGGTTCGTACTGGACTGTGCCCATGGGGCACAGGGTCAGCGCTGATTTGCATATCGCCATTGTCTAACCCAGGGTGGTGTGGAGTGGAAAAACGATGGATTTGGGCCCAGATCTTTGGACTGGGGTGAATGTGTGACATTGATCCACATTCTGTCCATCATTGTTGTGTTTGCAGTTACCGCTCTAAGTGTACTGGGGATGCTCAGACGTGAGTCCCAGGCACTCCACACCACTGGAATCAAGCTAGCCGGGCTGAAGAGAGGTGTTACCTCGAAACCGGGCCGGTCCTCGGATGCTTGTTTCCGTTCTGGGAAAGACATGGCTTTTGTAGTTCGGACTGGACTGTTCCCATGGGGCACAGGGTCAGCGCTGATTTGCATATCGCCATTGTCTAACCCAGGGTGGTGTGGAGTGGAAAAACGATGGATTTGGGCCCAGATCTTTGGACTGGGGTGAATGTGTGACATTGATCCACATTCTGTCCATCATTGTTGTGTTTGCAGTTACCGCTCTAAGTGTACTGGGGACGCTCAGACGTGAGTCCCAGGCACTCCACACCACTGGAATCAAGCTAGCCGGGCTGAAGAGAGGTGTTACCTCGAAACCGGGCCGGTCCTCGGATGCTTGTTTCCGTTCTGGGAAAGACATGGCTTTTGTAGTTCGGACTGGACTGTTCCCATGGGGCACAGGGTCAGCGCTGATTTGCATATCGCCATTGTCTAACCCAGGGTGGTGTGGAGTGGAAAAACGATGGATTTGGGCCCAGATCTTTGGACTGGGGTGAATGTGTGACATTGATCCACATTCTGTCCATCATTGTTATGTTTGCAGTTACCGCTCTAAGTGTACTGGGGATGCTCAGACGTGAGTCCCAGGCACTCCACACCACTGGAATCAAGCTAGCCGGGCTGAAGAGAGGTGTTACCTCGAAACCGGGCCGGTCCTCGGATGCTTGTTTCCGTTCTGGGAAAGACATGGCTTTTGTAGTTCGGACTGGACTGTTCCCATGGGGCACAGGGTCAGCGCTGATTTGCATATCGCCATTGTCTAACCCAGGGTGGTGTGGAGTGGAAAAACAATGGATTTGGGCCCAGATCTTTGGACTGGGGTGAATGTGTGACATTGATCCACATTCTGTCCATCATTGTTGTGTTTGCAGTTACCCCCCCATGGGAACAGTACAGCCTGAACTGCCAAGCCAGGTTCTCCGTGGACTGGAAACAAGCATCCTAGGACCGGTATCGGGCTTTCAGCCCTCATCAGCCAGGATAGCTTGAGTCCAGTGGCATGGAGACCAAGGGTCTCACGTCTGAGCATACCCGTCCCACTTGGCGTGACAAAGGCAAAAACAACAGTTGATGGACAGAATGCAGAATGTGTTTACAAAGCAATTATTAATTTCGAAGCTCCTGCTAATACCATGGAGATGAAGGACGCTGTCCGTTGAGGCAAAGGATTTTTTTGGGTGCTAACTTATTCACTGCTGCTTCCAGCCAATTTGTGTAGGATCTGGTAGCTTCATCCAGATCTCTGGGTAGTATGGTGATGATCGAGGACAGTGCTTCCTGTAAATCCTCCGCTTCCATCTTATTCCAAGCTCTTTTCCCTACATATTTTCTTTGAGGTTTGGAAGAGACTTGGTCAGTGACAGTGAGCTCAAATAGTACGGCCCTGTGGTCTGACCAGACTAAAGGAAGAAGGCCTGTGAAACTCAACGGAGGGTTATCAGAAAAGATGAGATCTAGTGTATGACCTGCTTGGTGAGGAGCGCCAATCACTAGTTGCTCTAAGCTTCCTCCTTTCATCAAGTCTAGAAGATTTATGGACTCTAAATCTGAAAGTAGCTCCAGGTGGAAATTACAGTCTCCCAGTACTGTATGGGAATTCGCACTTATCTCGTTTTCCATTATACAGCATGCTTGAGATAGAAACCGTCCTCTCGAACCCAGAGGCCTGTAGATGAGGACACCTCTGCAGGTATAGTGGTAGGAAAGATTAAAACATAAATCCAACGCTTTACATTCCTCGTTAACTAGTGGTTTAAAAGACGCCATAATTGAGTTTTGATAAATGACCTCTAAACCCCCTCCTTTCCTCTGTGACCGGTTGAGCGTATAGCAAATATACTCTGGAGGGGTAGCTTTAACTAAGTCTGGGCCAAAAGCATCGTCGGTCCATGTTTCTGTAATACATGCAATGTTTATCTTCTCATTCTCTATTAGGGAGGCACAGTCCGTGCTATGTTTGAGTAAGGACTTTACGTTGAGAAGAACACACTTACAAACTCAAGAGGAGTTATCTTTTTCTCTCCCTGGCGATTGATTGTTCTTCGCAGTGACTAATTGGAACAATAGTTCTGGTAGTTTGGTGCTGCAGCCCGGGCAAATCATTTTGGACTGTTAGGGCCTAGAATCTAGATGAATATAACAGCATTCCTTGTCCGTGTTAGTGATGTTTAAGCCTTTTAGGAAACTGCTAGAGAATTGTAAAGGTATGAGCTTACCTAGTGTGATTTGTGCAAGGGGGCTGGCTCTGGGCACGCTCCATTGTCTGTCACAATTGTTTTAGGTGAACCCTCAATCACAAACACTTATTCTAAAAAACCTGATGACAATTCCAGAACTAGGTGCATCACAAAACATGTGATATAACTACTTGGATTGATAATCTATTAGCAAAATCAAAAATGTGCTCTTGCTAGGTAGAACCTCATGTGACCCTGAAAAATCTATCCCAAGTTTATCCCACGATCTTTATGGAAATGGAATAGGATGGAGAGGTGTGTCCATTACTTTCCAACTTTTGTCAGATACAAGACAATCAGTACACGTATCCACCAAAAACGTACTTGTGAGTCCAAGGTAGGCCACTAATAGTATAATTTAAGCAGTGTACATGTCTTGGTGACCCCTAAGTATCCTCAATGTGCAGCCATTATAATGTCCTATCTTATACTCTCCGTTAGATTGAATGCATAAGCATGTCACTAACCACAGACAACTCATCAGCCACCTGGAAGAAACACTTATACTCCCCAGACAGTTTCCCTCACTCAGGCTAGCCTTCTGCTATGAACCCCTTGACTTGACCAAGTACAGAGTCCTTAAAGTAAGCTTCCTGCCAAGCTTACTCAGTGACAGGAGCACATTCATCAACAGCATCCACCCCAGCCACCACACATTCTTCTAGTGTATCCGAATCCTGCACATCACACATGGCCATGCGTTACAGGCAATCTTCCCTGAAGTTCTTTCCACCTGGCAAATGTTTTATGCTGAAATGATACTCCTGTAGCTTAGAGAATAGACGTACCAGCCTTGCTGAGGCTTTTCTCCAAACCACTGCCAGCTAGCATATGTATAAGTGGTTTGTGATCATTAAAGACCTCAAACTTTTATCCCCATAGGTAAGTTCTCAATTTGTTGATAGCCCACACACCGGCAAGAGTCTTGTGTTCTATTGTACTGTATTTGTTTCCGAAGTCCTCAGGACTCTAGATGTGAAAGCCACAGTGTGTTCCTTGCCTGAAACCCTCTGCCAAAGGACCCCTCCTAATCCAGTTAAACTTGCATCAACATTAATGAAACACTTGCAATCATCCTGAGAAGGATGTAATACAAGGGCCCACACAATCAGATCCATAACTTTGTCAAAAGTCCAAGAGAGTTCATCAGACCATGCAAACCTTGCATCCTTTCTCAACAGAACCCATAAATGTTCCACACTTTAGGTTTGATGCCTTCCGGTAAGATCACGTGCTCCAAGTACTCTAATTGTTGTGAGTCAAAGCTGCACTTATTCTTTCTTATCAGCATGCCTGCCTCGGCTAAAACAAACAATACTTTGTGCTGGGTCACATTGTGCCCCTCCCAATCACTTGCAAAGACCAGAATGTCATCCTGATAAGCTCTTGGAAGACATCAACTGATTTTTTGAGCAACCTAAACACCCCAAATGGTGTGACTAAGGTGGTTCAGTTCTTGCAAGTCGGCTGTTAGCGGTATCTGCTGATATGCTGCGCGCAAGTCTATGATAGATAATAATTTAGCTCCTCCAACTTGGCAAGCAATTCTTGTATTTTGGGGAGGGGGTGGCAATCAATCAAGATGCTCTTGTTCAAGGAGTGCAAATCAATGCAAAGCCTGACCTCCCCAGAATTTTTCCTTGCCACTACGATGGGGGAAACCTATTCTGAAGAGTCACAACACCTTCAGCACACACGTTCTTGTGTACAGATTTGAGCTCATCTCTTGCAATCAGTGGAGGAAGATGTACTTTGTAAAAAACAGGGTTAGTGTCAGATTTGAGTCAAATCTGATGTTCAAAACCTTTGCTGGTCCTCAGCTTGCCAGAGAACACCCCCGGAAATTGCTTAAATAGATTCTTAACCTCCAAAGGATGTGAACTGTCATCCACACACACACCACATGGAAGTCTTCCTCTTTGTAACCTGCTGGAATGTCATCTAAAATTAAGGGGTTCTCAGATCCCAGCACAGGTACAGGTCAATTTTTGCTAGATCTTGCCAACCAACGATATTACTTCTCTGAACGGCTACATATATCTTTGTAAATATGCGCCCCCCAAGCATTTCAGATTGGAAACAAAATACGTCAACATGTCTATGTTAGATTCTCCAAACGCCTTGGGGTTCACATCTGTCTGCTCCAGCGTTTTGTTACTCCATTTGTCAAGGAACATGATTTCCGACAGAATGGTGATTGGTGATTCATAATCAGCCATGACTGGAATCTTAACACCACCAATAACCGCAGTGCCCCACAGCCCCATGATTTTGTTCACATCTAAAACAACATCATGTTCAAAGAAAATATTACGTTACTTAGCTTTTCCATACACTCATCCACTATACCTGAGACCTCTACACTATTAGTTCAAGTGGATTTTTTACCCAATCTGCACACCGCCTGAAAGTGTCCAATCTTTTTGCATAACAAACATCTTCTGCCCCTGGCAGGGCAGTTAGCACTATTACCAAGGTGAGATTTTGAAACAATCCTAAAACAACTCATGTTTCCCTTTCTAAAAGGTGGTTTACCAACCTTGCTTACATTTACAGCATTAACAGTATCTGTCAAATCCTCCCCAGCAACATTTAAAGCATTTACTGCGTGTTCGCTATACATTTCTTTCATCGAAATCATTGAACGGTCAATGCTCTTCGCGATGCCAATAGTTTCTAATAACGTGGGCTTCCTGTAGCTGAGCAGCCGTTCCTGGATTTTCTAGGAGAAGCAAGCAAACATGAATTGGTCCCTAATGTATAAGTCAGTATGTGCCTCAAACTCACATGTAGCCACTCAAGCCCACAAGGACTAAATGTACTGTTCTAAGCTTCATCTGCCTGTTGCTTTCTGAAAAAAAGATTTTATCCCCCTCAAGCATAATACTTGGCTCCTCCACATATTGTTTACTCATGCATGCTAACACCTCTTTGTAGCAGTCTCAATTCTCCCCTTCATCAGAGTTTCCTTATGGTGGTGCAATAGATGGAAGATTTCCAAATACTTGCTGCGCTGAAAGGCCAATGCAACTATACAATGTAGCCACTTTGAGTTCAGGTGAATACTCAACTGCATCTATGGCTATTAGGTAGTTCTCTCACATTTTCACCCATTAATGCTATTTGATGCGGGGTTTGCCCGGCTGTTGAAGAAAGGGAGGTGGGTGCTCAAAATGCTGTGCAGGGGCCATCATAAAGTGACCTGGAGACAACAACAATGCCTTGGATGCGCCTGTTACGAATGGTGTAGATCCCACAACAGAGTCTAAAATAAAATACATTCTCACCAAGAACAAGTCACAGGTGGGCCTGTCACCGTATGTGCAGGCAATTAATATTGAAACACTTCTTGCAATTTCTTGAAAAACAGGTATGCTTGTCACCATTAGGGGAGGCATGGCCAAAGCAGCATATCAGGTTTATCTGTCACCGTAAGGACAGGCGAGCAAAATGGCTTAAAATGAACTTGTATTTCTTCCTTAAATATCACTGCCTCAATTGCAATGTTGATGCTGAAGAAGCTCTGGGTGTTTATAAATACCAAACAAGAGATGTCGGTGAACGCATGACTGGAATACATAACGGTGATGTGTTGGGCCTACAAAAGTGCTCAAATTATAATTATTATTTATTATTAATATGATTTGTATCGCGCAACGAATCATCCCTGCAGTGATCTCTCGGCGTTTGTGGCAGGACAGTGCTAACAGCAAAGACAGAGTAACGACTTTAGAATAGCCAGGTCTTTAACCGCTTCTTAAACTGTTCCTGACTGGAGCAGGTGCGAAGCTCTTCAGAAAGACGGTTCCAATGAAGAGGGGCCAGATGAGAGAAAGCTCGTCCTCCCATTTTGACTTTCCTGATTTTACATGGGAGGAGGAGATTCCGGTTGCTAGATCTTAGTAAGCGTACAAGTTTATAAGCTTTTATCTTCCTCCTTAGGTAGAGTGGGCCAGTCCCCTGCCGAGCTCTAAACACCATTACCAGAAGCTTAAACACTGCTCTCTTCCTTATAGGTAGCCAATGCAGCTGTTGCAAGAGAGGGCGAGAGGGGGTACGCACTGGTTTGTTAAGAACCAGACGTGCCGCTTTTATTTTGTACTACTTGTAGCCTCGCCGCTAGGTCCTCCCTGATTCCTACTAGTAGCGCATTGCCATGTCTACTGACTAGTAAGGCCTGTACTAAGGTCTTTCTTGTCTTCACCGGAATCCAGGGGAAGATCTTCCTCAGCATCTGCATGATGTGCCGAAGCACATTCCTGATACTAATTCCAATGTTCTTCCAACGAGAGCTTGTTGTCAATCCAGATACCCAAGTTCCGTGCTTGTGTGGTTGGATTAGGTGCCTCCCCTAGTTTCGATGGCCACCAATCAGAGGACCAAATCTCCGTAGCCTTCCCGAATAGAATGATCTCTGTTTTATTGGAGTTTAACCGCAGGAAGTTCTCGCTCATCCATGTAGCGATTTTCAACATACAGGCCTCGAACTTGGCTCTCGTTTCCTCTGGGTCCGTCTCAATAGGGATTATCACCTGTGTGTTATCAGCATATGAGAGTGTCTCAAAGCCACAAGATCTAATGATGGAGGCTAGCGGAGCCACATAGATGCTGAATAAGGTGGCACTTAAGATGGAGCCCTGCGGTACCCCCTTAGCCACTGCCGTGGTCTGAGAGACAAATGAGTTTAACTGGACACACTGAGTTCTGGTGTTAAGAAAGCTCTGTAGCCAGGTCCAGCCTTGGCCTTCAACACCAATCTCCTGCAGCCTATTTAACAAGACACAATGGGAGATGGTGTTGAACGCTGCTGAGACAACCAGGAGCACCAGAATATTGACATCATGATAGTGTTCATGACTTCCACCAGTGCTGCTTCCATGCCATGGAGTGCACGGAATCCTGATTGTGATTGGTTGAGTAAACCATGCTGTTCTAGGTATGCCGTTAGTTGCTTGTTTACCAGAGTCTCCATAAAGATCAGAAAAAGAAAAGGGGAGAGTCAGGAGAAGAGAGATAAGCTGTACAGGTGAGTGAGTGGGCGGACAGGATGTGGCATGGGATAGTGGCAATCATGATGGAAAAAGTTCCTGGCGCTTTGCTGAAGCAGAGGTTTTATATGTGATTTTTTCCATTTCCTAGGGAAAGTGGCCGTGGCCAAGGATATGTTGCATACCTCAGCTAGTGAGGGGGCTAAGATTGGGGATAGTTAAGCCATTATAAATGGCACCGCTGGTTCTGTGGGTGCTCCTGTTTTTGTTTTGCCAGCAGAATTTCCACTTGTTCTATGGTGATGGGTGAGAAAGAGTCTAGTTTGGGTAGTGAGGGGTCTCTCCCAACAGGGGCTAGCCGCTTCGAAGCTTCTCCTCTATCCAGGGAGCTGAAGATCTTATCCTTGAAATGATTTGCTAGATCACTGCATAATGCTTGTGTCGGGATAGTGGGTGAGGTGTTTGCCTTGGGGTTTGAGGTATTTTAAAGAGCTCCTTAGAAGAGTTCTTTGCTTCCCGTATTTGTGAGCCTGAATAGTCTCTTCTCACTGTATGGCAGTTTTTTAAGTACGCTTTATGTGATTCTGAAAAGGTCTGTTTATCCTATGGCCACTTTGTTTTCCTCCATCTTCTTTCTCTACCTCTACAACGGGCCTTCTCCTTTTTTAGAGTTTCAGAAAACCAGGGGGCTGCGGTGGCCCTTTCCTGCGTCCGTACCGCTTTAAGTGGTGCTATAATAATTAGAGTGTCTCCAATTGAAGCCTCCCATATATCTAGGGCCTTGTTGCTTACCTCTCTTTTATCAAAGGAGGGGGGGTCTAAAAGCCTGACTAAACACCCCGGGGTGACCTTCCTCCACGCTCCCCTAGGGCTCATTCTGCATTGGGGTGTGCTGCCTCTGCCTATCCCCCTAGCGGTAAACTTGAGTGCGAAGTGGTCGGTCCAGGTTAGTGCCAGTGGAGGGTCTGCTAATAGGCCTGTGTTTGCAAAAATATTGTCAGGGTATGCCATGCTATATGGGTGGGTTAATGAACCATTTGTGAAAGCCCTAGTGACTCCATGGCTGATATCATGCATATGGTGTCTGTATTGGCGGGGTCGTCTAGGTGATGATTGAAGTCACTCGCCAGAAAGAAGAGTTCCGATTGTGGGATGTAAGGTGCGATGGACTCCAATAGTGAGATGCAGAATGTTTTATTGCTTTCTCCTGGAGGGTGATACACTACTGCCCCCATCACACCGAAATGCCCCCGACTGAAGCGGAAACACCATCAGTTCCAATACCATCGGTCTGCACTGTATCCAGAAGTTTAATGTGATGAGGGGCACGTGTGGCTATAGCCAGGCCCCTCCCTTCTTGTTCACCCTATCTAGTTGTGTGATAGTGTATTCCTCACGGAACACTAGGGCTAGCACTGGTGTGGTATGACTCAAACAAAGAAGGCTGCCAGAGCGACACCAGCGTGATGACGTAACACTGCAACATCTTGCGTGCTGACTCCACAGATAGTTGCGCGCTGCCCCAAAGAACGTGACACCTTAGCAACACATTTGGGCCTGATGCCTCATGCCTAAGAAAGCCCCTCGGCCCTTCGCCATCCTCTCAAATAAACAGCAGGAACCTGCTGCTCAGTGGTTATTCATGGCCAAGTCCAAATCAAGCGATTTTGTCTGGAAATACGTCTTAGGAATCAGGAATTCTTTGAAAGGCAAGAGGAAAACTAAAATTGGGGTTGGTGGGTGTGGGTGTGTAGCATGGTCAAGTACTGCTCATTGCCAAGTTGTGATAGATGACTCAGGTGAAGCAATGAAGTTCATTGAAGCGTATGTGTTGTACTGTCACACCTGTAGGGACCAACTGGTCACTGGTCTAGTTGTTTGCTGTACCAGCCACTCCCAAGGGCTGGCTTATACCCCACACCCATCCAGCACAGGTGCCACAGGACATGTGACACTGATAATAAAAGGGGCCGGGCACACATGCCCTGGGCCAGTTCTACCCAGTAACTAATGGTGTCTATGTCACAGTCAGTTATGCACGAGGGCCTAGGGCCCTACTCTATTACATTGGAGATGAGCAGGCTGAGCCCGTGTGTGCAGCTGCCTTGTTGGTGGGGGTTGAGGGGGAAAAAGCAGCCTGTGTCAGAGGGCAACCCCCTGCCAGCAGGTGTAGGAAGCGCCTGACCACCTACGGGGCATGTGAAGAGCCCTGTGGTGAAGGAGGTAATCAGGAGCCCACCCCGCACCTGAAGTGCCTGCATGTGCATGGCGCACCTGGGAAACTGGGGGGCAAGTGAGAGAGCCTGTGACATGTCGACGGCCTGCTGAGACTCCAGTGCCGGTGGTAGTGACCTGACTTATGGCCTGCAGAGACCCCAGCGTGAGGTGAGCATGGGACAGTGACGAGAGGGCGAGCTCCACGTGGGAGTGTGCAGTGGGCCTGTAGAGGGGCAAAAAGGGTAAGTGTAGCCTGTGCTTGAGGCGCCCCTGCTAGTATGCGGCCATCCGACGTGCGATGACAATGATGTCGGAGAAGTGAGGCCTGCAGCAATGACACCAGCCGACCTCACAGGGAAGGGCCAGCAGTGGAGTAGAGAACCTTGGGTGGAAGGCTGTGTTGGAAGGCTAGCGGGAGGCAGTCAGAGGCATTATGGCATGTCCTGAAGGAAGAGTGCCCCATGACATGTTACCGGAGGACAAGACGGCTCCTGGTCAAGAGAACTGCGATACTGGACCTATCAGTGGATGGACGTGGTAGGTCAAAATTCATGGCGGCAAGGAGGAAGAACGCGTCCCATGCCCAGATGGGCTATGGTGTATGTTATGGAGAAGAGACTACCGCCGCGGGGATCATGTGCAAAGACCTCCTTTAGCGTCCAAGTATATTTAAAGACCCGAGATTGCCTGCCACAGTAAGGGGGGGTGCTCGTTGCCCTGAAGGTAGGCTCCCACCTTAACAGCACCAAGGAGAATGAAGCAGCACTTACCAGGGAATGAAGAAGAAGTAAGAAGCAGCACCCTCCGGGGAGTTGCCCTCCCTGCCTCTGCCCCAACAACGCCCGCGTGGGCAGGCTGACGTGCGGCACCAGAGAACCCGCCGAGGTTCCAGGAGGAGAGGCAGCCGCAGACCACAATCTGAAGAGTGGCAGTGCCATCCAGTAGCCAGTTTGTAGTATCTCGCTCAGGATAAAAGTAATGGTGAACATGGACACGGCCGCAACAGTGGGAAGACAAAGCTGTTGTGTCCTACAGAGAAGAACTGAAATTAACGGAGGGCCGCCCTTATGGAAAGCAAAGCAAAGATAAAAGTAAAAGAAACTGAGTGGATGGGAATGGCAGCCCTGCAAATCTTCCCACCACGAACATAGTGGAGATGAGCTGCCTAGGCCCGAGGTGAGGACTGCAGGAAAGCCTAAGGGGTAACTGCATTTGTAAGGTTGCTCTAGGATCGGAGAAAGAGAATGAAGCATAAGGAGGGATACTTTGGCCTGGAACTGGAAAGGGTATGCACCAAAAAGGCATGAACGAGACTGGGCCCCAGGCCACCTCAATTGAAGGCACTGTAAAATAACACATGTTGGCAGCACCATCTGGTGGCCATAGGTGGTTGCTGCATCAGTAGTCGAGCATGTCTGGTACAGTGCCACATCCCCAGGTAGCAAGTCCCAGAAGGACGTCCTCTGCAAGCGCGCTCAGTGGCTAGAGGATGCCACCACAAGTGGAGATCTTGGCCTTGTAAGGCGCCAGAAGAAGGAGAACCCTCATGTGAAGGACAAAGGTGCAAAGAGTGCAGCAGGTGCATCCAGTGATGAAAGGACACCATCGTAAGGAAGAAGTGGGTATGAGAGACACCCAAAGCTAGAGCACCATCAGGCAAAGGGTGGAGAGTGCAAGGAGAGGAGTTGCTCGAAGATTGTACCCTAGACACTGATGTTATGGGCTGGAGCTCGAGAGCAATAAGTCAGTGTGGATGACCCTGTTTTTCTTGTAACAGCGTTGTGTTTATCAGGTGGTCACTGATTGATGGGTTACCCCCCTGGTACACAGTGCTTTTTAATTTTCGCATGTATGAAACCTGCACAACATCTCATGAGCAGTAATACACGCACTCAGGATCGCTGTGCTTTTGATACTTTTCCCTGTTTGTTTTTATTACAGGTGGTCTCCCTTCCCTAGGAGGACATCCCCTAGGCGAATGACAGTGGCAGGTAGCATAGCACACTTACCACACTTTTATGTAGATAGTTTATATTTTTTCACAACTGGTTTTATGCACGGTCCTGAAGAATCGCCACCGATCTTATATTGACGTTTACAAGGCAAGAAACATGTCGACCATCTGGGAGTAGAGTAATTATTCTGTCACATAGATAACAGAACACACTACCCGTATTTTATTTAGGTAAGGTACCCAACAGAATAAGGTCTTCCAGAGGAATCCTTAACCTGTTTTAAATCACATTACACACATCTACATCTGACTAGGCCCCTCACCCCCACTGCACCCTTACGGCAAGGAACAAAAATCTCCGATAAAGAGCCCCTTTAAGGGTGCCCATTGGGCATTGCAGCGCCGGCCCAACGAGGAGCAGGCTCATATGATGAAGCATGACACCTAGCTTGCTGGGTATGTGAGAGCCCTGATTCCGAGAGGAGGAATTCCCCTCCTCCTTTATTTTGACCCCTGTTTTATATACTTTACCAGACATCCTAGTCTTGGTTTCTTTTGGTGAACAATATTTCACCTACAAACTGCGTACTCTTATTAGTTTCACTGCGTTTAGGGCAGGTACGCTGGACCTGGTAAAAGCCCAACTATCTTTCCCTCCTTTTGATAACATGTTTGCAAGTATGCCACCATTCCGTAGCTAGAAGCAATGCTGCCTTTATGAAGATGCAACAACAACCAGGACTGATTGGTGAAAACGTGACATCTACCAGATTCACCATCACTCCACCTGCACCGTCACAGAGAACCGTACCTAGAGATACATTGATGTCAACTTCCAAGCCATGAGTCCAAGGAGGTCCAGACCCGCAGTGCAACACTGAACTGTGCTAAGCAGAACTGGTGGTCCTAGCCGCACTTGTACCATTGCCTTGTTTCTGCAAGCAGCTGAAGAGACACAGTGGAAGTTTTCTATTATTGTTTTATTCTCTCCCACAGTTTGCACTTTGTTGTTCCAGTTTAAATAAAGTTTGGGAGGGATGTAGTGACCTGCTGGTCACTGGTCTAGTTGTTTGCTGTACCAGCCACTCCATGATGGCTGGCTTACACCCCACCCCACAGCCATCCAGCACATGTGTCACATGACATGTGACCGGGATAATAAAACGGACAGGGCCCGTGCCCTGGGCCAGTTCTACCAAGAAACTAATGGTGTCTGGGGCACAGTCAGTTATACATGAGGGCCTAGAGCCCTACACTATGACAACACCTTCAACCAGGAGCGTTCAGCATCTGCGAGGCACATCCAGCAACTGCCCAATGTTGCAATGGACGTCGCAGGTACCATTCGACTCACGAATGTGGAATAGACATTGAACATAGCATCCTCACGCACCAGAGTTGCCACAAGGCTGCTCGATACTACAATCAGCATAATATGAGCACAATAAATACAGAACGTAGTGTATGTATAATGAGCCACCTCTGATAATATTACACTTAAAACGTCTGTGAATTTCATAAAAAGCGGCTATGCTTTTTAGCATTCCTTCATCTTGCATCCAAAACGTCTAATTGCTTTCTGCATTTTCTATCTGCAGCTCTCCTTTCTCCATTTCTCCTTATAAGGCAAACGTGCGCAACTTGTTGAGACTGAAATCCCATCTCAATGCACTTTCCATGTTTTATTTGAAGACCAAGTACAAAAGGTTATCGTCTCTGCATAATTAACTGCTTCTCATTAAAATTCAGAAAAAGGAGAACTGTGTTAGACGCAGGTCATCCTAATGAGAATTTAATGGATATGAATTACAATGCAAATTGGGCCTGGAATATGAGCTAAATGCATTACATTAGCACTGACCTATGCAAATGTTTTTCCTCCTAACTTGAATTCTGTACTGATGCTTTGCTCGAACCTCTCCCTAGCCCCCGCCTATCTTTTACCCTCTCCTTAAACAATGTTTTCCTCATTTTCATATTAATTGCACCAGCTAGCTGTGATAATGCTGCCACTAGAATGAGCAAGTGGCTGAATCACATTGCCTTGTGCAGGTATTCTTTCGCTGGTTTCCATTTCACAGAACACACACAAAGAACTGCCTTAATTTGCTTTTATTTAATTGCATATCATTAGGCGCAGCAGCTTCGTGTAGCACCTTTATTTATTTATGTCTCATCTCTGATTGATGGGAAATTAGTCACTGGCATATCAGAGCAGCACAGATTGTGCTGCTACCAGGCAACCTCATCGCAGTGCACCCTTGAGAGCTGCAAAACAAGCAAATGCTAATGCACTGTGAATATAAAGCATGGGCAAACAACGAGCCGGTGAAACAAACGACACCCCGGATGTCACAAAGCTGGTGTATGGTCTCATTGCTTATTACTGCCTGCAGGGGGAAGGTTGCAGCTTCGTAATTTATGCACACTTTATAGACGCGAGATGAGCCCCATTTCATCATGCCATACTAATGCTGCCAGGTAAAATGGGTTTTTAATGCCAGCACATCAGCATACACGTGACAATACGTTTCTTATCCACGTTTAATCTTCCAGTTACCCGGTGTTTATGTTTGCTCTGGAAAATAGTGCAGATAAAGTCTGTGCATGCTCTTGCTTGATAGAGTAGACTTGACGTTCAATCTTCCAAAACAAATATGCACTTAACCGAGATAAAGCTGGCGGCAATGTCACCTCCAGCTCTGAAAGGTAATGGATTTTACTGTTTTGGATTTGGTGTAGAGCAATTGTCTTTTCATTGCTTTAAACTGAAATCCTACTTCCAGGGTCAGACTAGGATCAATAATAGGCACCGGCACCTCAAAGGCAGTGGCCTACATTCACAATTGCAGCCTTCCACAAAAAACTGCTAGAATAATATCAGGGGTATCATTTTAGCAAATATGTGTGGTAAATTAAGGATTTTAAAGCTTATAGGGGTCATTAACATTGGTCAAGACCAGAAACACTGCAGCTTTGAAAACTGAATACTTATTTGCCTTGCACAACAAAGTGATTTGCCCTGTCCCAACCAACTATGTCCTACACCCTGATTATCTTAGAGATTTAGTGGGGTTGAAAGGTGATAAAGATGATCCTCTGGAGTTGGTGTTCTAGGCGTGCGGTCCTCCTGGCTTTGCAAAGTTACAGAAAATAAAGTGCTGGGTGACCCTGAGAGGTTATGGATGAGAGGTTTGTGGTCTGACTCCTACCTGGACTTCGGTAACTAAAGTGGGCCATTTAAGGCCTTGTCTAGGCTGATTCCTTCCTCTTAGGCTGGACTGGAGATGGCTGGGACATGAGGAAACGAAGAAGTGGTCTGAAGCAGCAGTCTGTTGAAGCATGGTCTTCTGTCCACATGCGGGCTGGTTAGCTCTTTGGTTTGTCTTGCTGGTGCAAACTTTGGATCCTGCTGGTAGTGGGCACTGCACAATCCAGCTTCTTACATCTTTCTTACCTGGCAAAAGTAGACAGAGAAATCAGAAGGTAGGAAGTGTAGCATCCTGCCCAGCCTGGGTACCCTCTAAGGACTACACCGCACACAGAGCTTAGTATAACATTTCTTTATTCATCTGTCTGCAACTGTAAACTCAACATTCCAAACCTGCATTCACTTCACTACGCTCTAACACTTATGTCACAGTTCTAGGGAGTCAATCAGAAGCCAAAAGCCTTCCGTCATTGCTAACTCACACAACACTATATCTCCCTCTCTGTTAAATAAAAAATTGCAATTCTTTTCAAAGATACATACAATCATAACTTTTCAGTGGGTCTTCATGGTGCTCTGATCACACGCCCGACTGTGTCTTTGAAACTGAGGACTGACAGTCGAAGTGTCCATGATCTGCATTGGCAATGTTGGAACAACAGCAGTCAGGGCGTTTCCAATTGTCCTTTGAGACCCAGTCTGTACATCAACATCATTGCCTTACGAACGAGGAGCCACATGTCGGAAATGCAAGGAATCTCATGTAATGGACCTCCCAGGACGGTCACAACACAAAATGGCAGAGCACTGAAGGGAGCATCAAATGTTTGTTTTCTGGACTGACAAACACTCGATTTCCTCTAGTAAAAGTAATGCCTTTTACATGACAATGTTTGTCTGCTTAGGCCTTCATTTTCCTTTTACAGTCCAAGTCTTTTATACAGGTTTCTTCCTCAGTACTTGATCTTCTGTTGTACCACTGAGGTAACTTGGTTGTCATGGCTCTCCCATACATCAAAGTTACATGGTTTTCACCTGTGGTCGAGTAACAGGTTGAACTGTAAGCTTTGAGAGTAGAATTTAAAACTACTTTCATGAGAGTATTCATGAAACGTTCTTGAGTAACGGACAGTTCATCTTTGACATTTTTAAACTTCTGGTATTCACTGCCAGTGGTAAGAAGTTGAATGGACTGGTTCCTAAACTTATGTGTAATAGTTTTAGTATGAAAAGCTTTCCATCTAAGAATAGTGGAAATGTTCACAAGCCCACACCACTGCTAAACTTTCTTTCTCAGGATGTGAATAAGCACGTTCAGTTTGGGACAAACTTCTGCTTGCCTATGCCACAATATGTCTTTGAGCATTTGGGTGTCTGCTATGCTGTGCAAGGATTGCACTTAACCTGACTGGGCTAGTGTCACTAACAACCTGTGAATGAAGCTTGCATCAAAGTATGCCATTTCTGTAACATTCTCAATAACTTGTTTGATTCTCTTGAAACTTTGCTCGCATTCAGGTGGCCAATGAAATCAAACATTCTTTTTCCTTAAATCTCTCAACTGAGTGCTTACAGTGGCAAAGTCTCATATGTATCTAGAACAGTAATTGGCCATGCCAAGGAATGAATGTAACATGAAAACATCTTGTGAGGGACTAGCAGTTGACAATACTTGCACCATAGCTGGATCGGGTATCATACCCTTATTAGAAAAGATATAGCCATAGAATTTCTACTTTGTTTTATGGAATTCACATTTCTCAGCATTCACAACATTTCTCAATGTGGATTTTCACTGTCCTATCAGATGAAATAAAATAATTTTCTCCTTAATTTTGTTCCTGTGTCTTGTCCCTTCTTTCTTTCTCTTGCTAAGTAGTAATCTCCAGCTCTGCCGAGAAAGGAAAATAGAAAGGACAGTGATGTAATGCATATGTCACAGCAAGATGTGAAGCGGAGGGTGGTAGAGACATAAAAGAGACACATAAGTTAGAAAGAGAATGTTAAGGTGGACAGAAAGAAAGGTATGGAGAGGTAGAAAAGTGGAGAGGTAGATAGATAGAAAGAAGGGATAGAGTGATAAATAAGATTTTGGAATGAGGAAGAGAGGTTGATATGTACAGAAAGATGAGAATAATGAAATGTGAAGAGAGGGTGTCACAGAGGGGTGAGATAGAGAGAATGCACACCAAACTCCTCTACTACTCACCTTCTCAAAACCCACTTATCTCACTAGTTCTCTTTCTATCTGTTCTCATTTTCACTGTGTTTAATTTCTCTATCGCTTTCCGCTTACTCATGGTACTCCTTCTGTAACTTTCTCCCACCCGCTCCTTTACCACAATTGTACTTTTTCCATCCATTTGTTTTTATAATCTTCGTTCCTTGTGTCTTTCTGTGCTTCTTACTCTTTCTATATATCGGTCTCTATCTTTTCTTAGCTCCCATCCCATCCCACACCTCACCTGCTCTATCTCTTTTCCTTTAGCCTCTTCTCTACCCTTTATAAGCCCCTTACCTTTTTTCTCACCATTCTCCCTTCTTGCCTCCTGCTCAGGTGGCCAAGATCCACGGGCTATGAGGAACAGCACTGCTGCAGGGCATGTGCAGAGAGTCTGACGGGGCAGGGAGAAGAGCAGTGCAATGTTGGGGTCCTGCAAGGAGGTGAGGATATGAAATGATCCATCTCACCTGGGATCCAGTGAGGCTGACCAAGACCCCACCCCATGTGCCAGCACTGCAGTGGAGGGGTCAGACAATAGACACTGCACAACACTTACAGTGTGGAAAGATGTTAAAATGGCTTTCATAGCTGGTCTCCAGCGATGCTGCTCCTACCCACACCCCTTTCCTCCCTGGGTCAATCTGCTCACATTAATGTGTGTCCACAGCTGGTCCAAGCCAGCCCATGCACTAATAATGGGCTGGCCCAGCAGGGAAATAGTGACGCTGGCAGAACCTGGTAGGAGGTGAGGCGACAATACTACTCCTGTTCCTGCTACAGGTTTCCAGATAGCACAATTAGGTCCCAGAGAGCCCTGACACAAAACCCACCCTTACACCACTTAAAACTGGTACTGCTTGATGAAAAAAGGCATCCCACATCTGGATGGGCCTAAGACAAATAGCCAAAGCTTGTTGCCTGAATAATTAGTTTACCAATCCTACCCTGCCTACTTTAAATAACACAAAAGTCACTCATGCAAGAGTGGCAGGAATTGTATGATGCCAGATTGCATGTATTGCACACTTATGTACAAGGCAGTACTGTTGGACCTGACCCTCTCAGCAAGGTCATCCTCAAACGCTTTGCCTTAACCCCCCTGTTCTATGAATTCATTTGTGGTGGCTTTTAGGACTCTGTGCAATTTACCACTGCTAACCAGTGCTAAACTGCTGTGCTCACTCTAAGGAAAATGGAGCGGTGCAATCCCAGAAAGGTGTTTCGTCAATAAAGAAGCTCAATCAGTGTCTTCGTTGTATAAATCTTTATTTGTGACAATCCATGTGGTTATTAAAATACAGCCAATGCCTTTCGTTCAAGGGTTGAACTTCATCAGGGCGATTCAGATGTAAGAAGGATGGAGTGAGGAGGCCGAGAAAGCTGTGGGCCCGGCCTGGGTTGCTCCTGGTTTATGGAAAAGGAATCAGTGGCATTCAGAGTAAATGCTGCATGAGTGAAGCGGCCACCTTGATAAGTGCCGGTGAAGAGAGACCTAGAGTCCTTGTCGCAGCGTATCGGCTAGACGTGCAGTGTGGCCAGAGTAGGCCTGGAAGGCCGTATATAAGGAGGATGTAAAGGGGGCGAAAAACTGCTTGTGCTCACTCCTTTAAACATGGGAATATTGTCTTATACCCAATTTTCACATTTAAGTTACTTGTAAATACCTAGTAGATGGTACTGCATGTACCCTGGGCCTGTAAAATAAATGCTACTAGTGAGCCTGCAGCACGTATTGTGCCACCCATTTAAGTAGCATTTTTTTATTTAAAAAATATCTCAGAGCTCCCATTGCAGGCTATGTGTACAGTTCTAATTGCCACTTCAACCTGGAAAAATTAACCTTTTGCCAGGCCTAAACTGTTCTTTGTAATACATGTAAGTCACACCTACGTTAGGCCATGGGGAAGGGTGGTTTGTATTTAAAGACCTGGGCATACACTTTTTAAGTTTTACATCTGCTGATAGCAAAAAACTAAAAATTGTTTTTAACTATTGCAAGGCCTACCTCTCCCATAGTATAACATTGGGTTACCTTATTACATTTAATAAGTAATAGCTTTGTGCTGAGAGCAGGTAGTTAAGTCATGTTTGGTATATGAGGAAGTGTAACTTAAAACCCTCTTTAAAGGTGAAGTTGCATTTTTAGTAACAATTGTGAAAATACCACTTTCAGAAAGATGGAATTTTTTTGTCCTAACCATTTGGTGCCTGTTTCCTGGGTCTCGTGCCTAGGTGTCGTTGGCAGTTGACCTTTGTGTATTCCTCCCAGACAGCATCCAAATAGAGGGTCTGGGTGTTGGCAGTATGTCAATGGGTGGGGGAGAACTGTCACTTACCACACTTGCACTCCAAAGGCACTGGCATATTGTACACACAAAGGAATCCACAATAGCCTATTGTGCCCCTAGAAAGACTGGAACAAGGGCAGGAAGGCAGGTAATTCTCAACACCTTTCAAGGGGGAACTCCTGAACTTTCTCCCACTTCCACGTGGGCATCAGATGTAAGGGGAGGACCCTCAGGCCCATTATTCAGTTTACTCCTGAACCTGTGGATACTGCAGAAGAAGGGTGCCCTGCAGCTTGAATCCTGCCCTGCTTGCTGAGAAGGAAGACTGGACATGCACCCTTCATCCCAGGCTGAAGTGACTCCAGGGGTCAGCTGACTGACCTCCTGTTCTGAGCTACAGGAACTCAACAAGCTCCAGAGGCCTCCCTGCAACTGCCCAACTGAACCTACAACACCCGACCTGCAACCGGGCCTGCCTGAGCCCTTCTGGTATCTGCTGGAGTGAGTTATTGATCTACAACAGGTGCCTCCCAGGTCCTGGAAGAGTGGTGTGGCATAAGTTGAGCTCCCCCTTGAAGAAAAGGAGAATTCTAAGCACAGATGAATTTTGTGACTTTTGTTGTTCATCCTGACAAGGATTGTGGCTGCAACTTCAGAAGGGCTCACACCACCCTCCCCCACTCAACCACCAACCCAATTTCTCACAATTACTTTTTAGGTCTCAGCTACAGGCCACTTTAGATGTCTGTTAGCAGACTCATTGTTTCCACTCCATTACATATACTTAGATCGGACTTTGGGTCACCCCCTTGTTCATGACTGAATTGCTTTGTTGTCTATCTCAATTGTCTGCTCTCGATTCAATAAATTTTTATCTCATAGTTTTCTGATTGGGTGAGTTGTATTCTTTTACTGGATTCTTGAGCCAGCTCTTTTTAAAATATGTTTCTAAGTGAGCGTGTAGTGTAGTTCCTATGGGCCATATGTAGCAACATCCTCATTTGCCCATCTCAAATAGCGAATTTTTGCGAATCGCTATTTGAGAATCGCAAAATGCTATGTATGTAGGATTTGCAATATTTGCGAATCCTACATATTCCTTAATTGCGAATTTCAAATTGCAATTCGCAATTAAGGAATAGCTCCCCATTCATTCCTATGTGCCTGGAGGCCCATAGGAATGAACGGGAAGACATTCTCAATTTGCGATTCGCAATTAGCGAATCGCAAATTGAGAATGCAATTTCAAGGATGCAGGGGTGTCAAAAGGACACCCTGTTGCACCCCCTGAAATAAGCATGGGGGCATATGTGGCGCACATAATTTCACTTTGAAAAATGCAAAAAAGTACATTTTTCAGAGAAATCGCATTACCACCAACATGAAGTTGGTGGTAATTTGCGATTCCTTAAGGCCAAATTGCACTTTTTTGGTGCTTCTTACATTGGGCGATATGTATGAAACAAAATTTTGTTCGCAAACGCCGAAATACGCTGAATTTTGGCGTTTGCGACCGCAATTCAGGTAAGTGGGATGTAACAGCCTCGCAAAATAAGGAATCGCAAAATAGCGAATCCTATTTTGCTATTGTATTTAAGGAATCGCAAATTGCGATTCCGTAAATGCAATGTAAGAGGCACAGAAAATATGCAATTTATCCATAAGGAATCGCAAATTACCACCAACTTCAAGTTGGTGGTAATTTGCGATTTCTTTGAAAAATATACTTTTTTGCATTTTTCAATGGCACACATACATGCCCTTAGGACATGTATGTGTGCCACATGTGCACACATGTACATTTCAGGGGTGCAATAGGGTGTCCTTTTGGCACCCTGGCACCCTTGAATTTGCATTTGCAATTCGCGATTCTCTAATTGAGAATAGCAAATTGTGAATATCTCCGCATTCATTCCTATTGGCCTCTAGGCCCATAGGAATGAATGGGGAGGTATTCCTTGATTGCAAATAGCAATTTGCGATTCGCAATTAAGGAATATGTAGGATTAGCACAATTATTTGCTAATCCTACATACATAGCATTTTGCGGTTCTCAAATAGCAATTCGCAAAAATCGCTAATTGAGAATCGCAAAATGACTTTTTGAAACATATTGCCCATTGCATTTAAGGATTCGCAAAATTTGCGATTCCTTAAATGCAATTGCAAAATAAGGAATGGCAAATTTTGTGATTCCTTATTTTGCATGCAGATTTGCCTTCATACATACCATTTGGCAAAATTGCGATCGCAAGCGCCAAAATTCTGTGAATTTCGGCGTGTGCGAATGCAATTTTGCTTGATACATATGGCCCTAAATTCCCAATAGGCTCTGCGCATTGGAATAACATATCCTATAGATTTGACGTAGGACTGAGGTCAACTAGGTCTTTATCGAATATACTAAACTTAATTGCGTGCGTGCCAGCTAACTCAGAGGTCACTAGAAACTTTCTCGAATACACAAGAAGGGATTAGTTTCTGACAACCGCATAAACATGGCAACTTTGTTTCCCAAGAATAAGAATTAATCTCTCAGAGTCGCGGAAACAATAGATAAGTATTTCACTCAGTCAATCGTGCATGCTTCGTTTCTACAGAGTTGCAGAGAAATAGTGAAGCGGGCGTTTTCCATAAAAAGGGTTTATTGAACAGGCTTCTTTCCCATGCAAGAGAGGTGAACTGCTACAATCGTTACGCAGACTGCAAAGTATAATGCATACAGCGTAAACATTAATATGAAGTAATACTGTAAGACAGTAATATGAAATAATACTGTAAGAGCATTGTATGGTTTCTAAGCCATATAAACATACATACATAAATAACATTGACTAAAATACTCAACTGGTGCTTCTAAAATATGCCTACCCCAATGTACCTAACCTAAGTCTAGTACGAGGGAAGAAGTAAGTATTGTATAGCATAGGTTTAGTTTTTGTCAAGAATCTACCAAAGGTTTCTCTAGGTTCTAATCAGCTCATGCCTTGTTAGAATGAAGGAGGTCTGGTATCTCTGTCTCGGGATTCTATTTCCCAACAACCCGCAAGGGGAGCCGGAAACACTGGAGCTTGATTCTCGGCAGAAGGGCAGCTTCCTGATCAGTGCGTCAGCTGGAGAGTCGGCTTATTTCTGCACTTGCTGTAGCGAGCTGCGTGGGGCAAGTAGGTCTTCGAACTGCTCCGAACCACCGTATCCTGCTAGAGCATGTGAAGGTATATTTATACCTTGAAGGTGTTTAGGAATGCCATAGTTTGACGTAAAGTCGGGTATATGAACGTCAGGAAAAACCCCTAGGGAATAGTTGTTGTTGGACCTGGCCCTTTTTGGCAGGTTCACCCCGAAACCTTTTGCTTTTGACTAGCCTGTTTCTGCGCACTTTTTCACTGTGGGACAGTGTAAAGTGCGTGAGCTCTCTGTGTATGTGTGGTGAGTGACCTGCCCTCCCATAGGAATGCATGGGGAATATGTGTGACCATGGTAGTTCCTGATGTGTGGGGAGTGCAGGGTCGAGTTTGGTATGTGCGAGCTCGTGAGATTGAATGCTGCGTAATGATGTATGTGGCATGAATGTGTCTAGTGTGGAAGTGCCACTTCTAGACATGGGTGTGCGGGTGTAGGGAGTCTGCTGGCACGTGATTGGCTGGAGCCTGGCTCCAGGAGTGCCTGGGCCTGCTTGTGGATTGACTGTCTGGTTTGAGGGTGACAGGGGCTGGGAAGCCCCCAGGAGGTTGTCTGAGTCAGCACTTGGTTGAATGACTGCATCTGCGACTAGAGTGGTGGGAGGAGATAGCACCTGGGAGTGAATAGGGCTGGGTTTTCCCCACACAATGCTGGCTCCGCCCCCTGCGATGCGTCCGATGTCCCTAGCCTGGCCAGTGAAAGGAGTTCCCCATAACCAGTTGTAGCTGGTTCTCACACTGCCTGCACCCTTTAGACAAAGGATTTTGGGTATAAAAAGGGTGCTGTGACACTCTGAAAATGTTTTTTTTTTTACTTGATACTTGCCAGGGGCGTGCTGCTGCTTGGGCCCAGGGAAAGGATTGCCTCCCTGGGCCCTGTCCAGCCCCTGGATTGCTGGATGACTTCTTTTGGACCCTTCTGCCTGGCCTGAGGATGACTGGGGGACTTTCTCCTTGCTCTGGGAGACTTTCTTGTGGGGCTGGATGGTTGCTGTGCCCCAGAACCTAGTAGGTGTTTGTTTCCCCTAAAGGAGCCTGTGTTTCTGCCCTGCAGCACTGGGCTGCATCATGTGCTGGGGATTCTCCCCTTTGTGCCTCCGCAGGAGCCTACCCTGCGTTATGCCCCGCATATTTAATTATTTTTACTGATGGGTGCCACCCCATTTATTTAATTGCCTAGCGGGTGCACACCCCGTTTCTACTTTTATTTTTGCAACCGAGGATGCCCACCCCTCGCTGTGCCCCGTTGAATCACCGCCGTGGCCCTCACGGCGCAGAAACCGGAAGTCAGGCAGCTTTTGGCCGGGACGGGGGCGGGGCCTGCAATCCGGCAGGAAGTCCCGCCCGCCGCCGCCGCCTACCGGAGAGAGAAGCAGCTGGCCGTGGAATGGCCGCCCGGGGCCCCGTGAGCTGTGAGGGAGCCCCGGAGTAAAAGTTGATCTGTAGCCTTGCGGCTCCACTCTGAAGATGCCGGAGGTCCCGCCCCTGCAGCCGTGGGCGAGACGAAGCCAGGAGCCGGTGTGTGGTGTCTCCCACGGGGCTCCCGAGAGTGAGGGAGAGCCCGTGGTGATCAGCGGAGGAGTGCCGGCAGCAGGGGGACGCCGCAGAGAGACGGCGCGACGAAGGAGCCTCCCCGCAGCAGAGCCGGTGAGTCTGGGGTGTTTCCGTAAGGAGAGGGGGCGTCGGGACACATTGCCGGTATCCGCCCCCCCCAGTGGCGCGATCTTTGCTCCACGGGCCTTTGTGTATTCAGAGTCCCCAGTGGGGGACTCCAACGACGGGGCAAAATTGGTCTACGAGCCCCGAGGCTCCCCAAGGCGGCAAATGTTTACATAGAGCCCGCAAGGCTCTTCAGAGAGGCTAAAGGCGCCCCAATTGTTACTGGGTCCCCCGTGAGGAACCCCACTGCCCAGAGGGGCTGCATCCTTGATTGAGAGCCTGAGAGGCTCAAACGGCTCTAAGTGCTGACGAGCCCAGAGAGGCTCGAGGGGGCATTTCTTTGTTTAGAGCCACAAGAGGCTCTGGGGGCATTCTTTGTTGTAGAGCCCCGAGGCTCCCTGCCCACATGGTTGCTTTAGAGCCCAGAGATGCTGCCTGCCCACATTGTTGTTTTGCGAGAGAGGGCTCTTAGGGGGCAAAGTTATTTACAGAGCTTGTGTGGATCCAGCTTTGCGCAGCTTTTGTTCTAGGGCCAGTGAGGGCCCTGGCGCAGTTTTGTTGATTCACAGCTGCCCAGCAATTAGTGGGCAGCTGCCACGTTTAGGCCCCTGACATTGGGACACAGGGCGTCCTAGCCCCAACAAGGCCAGTTGGCCTAGGGACTGCCACAGGTGGTGGCTTATGTGTTTTTGCGCTATTGAGTTTTCCCTACACCTCTGAATGTTTTTATGCATCATGTGTAATGTGTTCTTGCCTATACCCCTAAATGTATGTTTATTCTTAGGTGGTTGTGTCCTAGTATAGTTTATACTAGAGAGGTTATGTGTCCATGAGTGATCTAGGCCTATGGTTATTAGTATTGCGTAGTGTGTACCTACCTTTACCAGTAGTTACTGGTTGTGACCTATGATTGTTCTTTTATGTTACCCTTATTCTATGATCTACAAAGTGCTATTTCTAACAGTATTCTAAGTTCTAGAAGTGCTATTTCTGCTAAGTGCTGGTTCCTGACAGTGGTCCAGGTGGCCCTGTCTTGTAAATAATCCCTTGTGAATATTGCCCGTGCCAGTTGGCACAATGTACATGTGTGATTTCTATCTGATGTGTTTTGACAATACAGAAGTTATTTTTATATAACCTTGTGTGGAGTTCCTCTTGTGGTGTGCCTAGGATGTTGTTGCTGTTGTGTGCGTGCGCAAATGCTTTACACATTGCCTCCGGGATAAGCCTGTCTGCTCGTGCCAAGCTACCAAGGGGGTGAGCAGGGGTTATCTTGGTGTGTGACTCCCTTGCCTTGACTAGAATGGTGGTTTCTGCCCGGCTTTGGCGTCAGCCTTAGCCTACCAGCAATCCCAGTTCTAACAGTTGTTCTTTGTTAAGTAACTGAGTTCTTGGACAAATCAATATTCAAGCAAGGGGAAGTCCCTGACTGCTTAAGCTGGTGAAGTCGTTGTGACGTTTGGTAGGGGTGGAAGTAACCATGCCTGTATTTGGGTAGCATGGGCTATGCCTAAATAAGGGCTTGATTTCTATGCCTATATAAAGGCAATGTGAATTGTACCTATAAAAGGTCATGAATCGGGAACATTCACTCGGAGTTTAAAACGCCACACAACAAGCACTCAATGCAAGTGCATGTGTTTAATCTCTCCCCCGCTTCTTCATCTGCCTCCCCCTGTATGCTCTCTTTCTTCAACCTTCTCCCTGCTTAAAATAAAAGTTTTTCATATTTGCATCATTTTTTTAAAGTGCCTGGCAGCTGCAGAGTGCTGCCGGACACACGTCTACATTGTTGCACAGGTGTTCACTTGCTTCTTACTTTTCACATTTTAATTAATGTTGTAACATGGCTACCCATCACGTTAAAATGGGTAATTTAAATGGCTGCCATATATCATGACATTATTACTCATTCTTCGTTGGCTATATGAAAACATTCTTTTTCATAAATCATTAATCACTTTATAAATGACTTAATTGTAAGAAAAAAAGAAACAGTGTGAAAGCTGCTCTTGTTTTTCCCCTTGTGCAAATGATGCAAGCTGTATGACAGTATGAAGTTTACCAAGATGTCTGCTTTGGAAAAAACCTATGGGGCCAGATATATCGAAGCCATTTAGCATTGCTTAATGGGTCAAATCACTATTTCGGCCGATTAAGAAATGCTAAATGGCTTTTTCCTATGTACAAAGGCCCAATCACTGTCGCAATTTGAGATCTCTACCTGGTGTAAATTGGAAAGGGAATCGCAAATAGGGATTCCACTCTACTCTGTAGGAACCACTATTAGGGAATCGCAAATTTTGAACTCATCATTTTGTATTTCTTAAAAACCAATTCCAACGGAGTTGCTGTAATGAAAAAATTGAATTTTGTGCACCTGTCCCATGGTACTTTGCTCATTTTCAGAAAATTAAGTTCAATGCCGTAGACATGTATAAAGACATTTTAGCAAATTACAACTTCTGATAGCTGTGATTGTAGAGAATGCCATATTTCACTATGCCGTCCCATTTACTTTGATCTGAACATCTGGGGCCTGATGCGCAATGCATTACATGTACCTATGAACTGCTCTCCTACTCATACCCCTATCATAACCATAACACTATTAGTTGATGTAGTAGTTTCTTCTGGCTGCCAGGTGTTCTGGTCATATGAACTGGATTGGGTAATGACTGAAGGGAGGAGAGGAATAAGATGTTGATGGAACAACAGATGAATTTCTGATATTTAGGGCACAGAAGAGCAAGTACCATTTAGCAATAGGATCATGTCCTACCTGTCCGGGAAGCTTTTCAACGCTGTAATGGTTTGCACGTGACTTAATTGGATTCAGCAATCTCATGACCAATGGATTTTAGGTTTTATGGTGTCAAGTCATTGATTTCGTGTTAAATGGCCATTTTCTAACGTCTGTGAGATATGTTGGAAAACTCATTTGTATGGCTTTGCACTTGTAGTATCATGTTTTATAGATCAAGTGGAACTCTAAAGGGTGTGAGGGAATCCAGGACAGGAGAGAGACTCTCAAATTTCCGTGTGTTTGTCTCCAGCCAGAATTAGAGATCAAGATTGCTACGAGAAGGAGTAAATGTGTCTAAGGAAGGCTATTCACATAGACAATGAATTAGCTCAAAAGAGCTTGAATTGCAGGTTTAAAGTATTGTTTTGTGTGGCACGAAATAGTTACAGATTTCACCTGCTTGTGCTCGTATTAGAGCTCTAAGTACTATAGCCATGCTATCCATTCATACAGTGCATGTGCTGTGGCCAGAAAATAGTATATTTTTACAACTCGCTTTATTTATTTTTTAATAGAAATTCGAATTATGATAACTATTGCAAACAAAACTACAATGTGAGATGATTTAGGTGCACATCACAGAGTCTCTGCAGGAGGGTTGAATAGAAGTTGGAGACTTGCCATAATATACATCATCAATCATAAGAGGTGGTAGCATTCAGAGTAAATTGACTTATCTTCCAAAAGTAAAAAACAATCAATGGGGAGTGACACCATGAGTAACCCTTGCTACCCAGGGTATCCTTTTTATTTTTGTAAAAGGACTATCACCCACTAGAAATCCCTAGTGGAATGCTTAATCATCGAGTCCTCACCCAGAACCCCTATTGTGCCTGGGTGGGCTCAACCCTCCGAAGAAGGGAGGTCTTACTAAAAGTATTTTTGGGAGATCTATGCAAAATTTAAAATTGTCTTGAGTCCCTGCTGAGCAATTTATGATGTTACTCCGGCACGGTTAAAAACAAGAAAGATGCAGATGGGCAGAGATTAGTGATCCCCTGCATCTAAAGCGGGACGGTTACATGTTTCAGCCACCATTGCCCAAGAAGGGTCTTGTGGCTTTCCCCAGAACCTATGAATTACAGATACCTCTATTCTGTATGCAAGTGAAGTCTCCTATACCAATGTTTGTAATCCACTAGTTGTGGTCAAACAGTGTTATGGTGTGTAGGACAAATAAATACATTCATGTAAGTCATAACTTACACACCCTGCGAGTTAATTGGCTCTCATGATAACTCTGGTTAGCATATAATTATTTGTTACTTTTAAGTAATTTCCTACCTGTAAAGAGAACTAATCAATTACAAAAATGTGACATTGTTACCGAAAAGCTTACGCACAGAGTGGAAATCTGAACTGATACCACTCCAGTATTTCAGCAATAACACTACTAGCTAGCTTTTCACAAAAATATCTGAAAAAATAGTGCTTATGTTTCACAAACTCATTCCCTTTGTAGACAGGGCTTGCTGGCCTAGATATGGGGATCTATGGGTCATTACTTGCAAATTGCTTCTGGGAGATTGGGAATTGTACTTCACGTAAAATGATATTGTACCTTTAGACAGGAGACTCATTACCCGTGAACAAGCAGGATCTTGCAGCAGTGAGATAAGGCAGGCTCCTAAGATGTATCCAGGTACTAGCTTCTTTCTTGGTTGTATGACGGAACCACTTATGCAATTAGAATGCATTCTATTACAATGCGGTCATACCACAACTGTGTCTTTACCACACATGCCTTTGCAGCGCATGCCTTTACCATGCTTATACCTTTACAATGTTGAACTTTAGAATGAAAATTGAAGTATTTAGCAGGTAAGTGTTATGCCTTTACATATATGTATATCTCTATATCTATCTATCTATCTATCTATCTATCTATCTATCTATCTATCTATCTATCTATCTATCTATCTATCTATCTATCTATCTATCTATCTATCTATCTATCTATCAATCTATCTATCTATCTATCTTGTGTATGTTTGGAGGCTTTAGAGTTACCTGTGAAAAACCTTTTCATTGTACAAACATGCATGGTAAAGGCATATGCATTTTAAAAATAAATATGTACATGTATATGTATTTTTATATACACATACATATATGTATGTGTGTTTATATATTTTAACATATATATTCAAATACATATTTATTTTTAATTAGACAAGTATACACATATAAAATAAATGAATCATATATATTTATTCTTTTTAACAACCACCCCAACCCCAACTCTTACCCCAAACCCATGCATAAACCCTAAAAATTCCCATACCACCCAAAACCCCAAACCCACCTTAAACCCCAAACATTTCCTTACCCTCCAAAAACCCAAACACACCCTAAACCCTAAAAATTCCCTTATCACCCAAAACACTAAACCCTAAAAATTCCTTTATCACCCAAAACCCCAAACACCCTAATCCCTAAAAAGCCCCTTACCACCCAAAAACCCAAACCCACCTTAAATCCTAAAAATTCCCTTACCACCCAAAACCCCACATCCTTGCTAAACCCTAAAAATGATCTTGCCAGGCAAAACCCCAAACCAACCCTAAAAATGTATATTACCTAATGGCGGTCGCCAGTAGATAGTTATAGTTAGGACCTATTATCCAAAGGAAAACCGCAAAATTCTATTGGCAATAACTTTGGCGTTCATTGATGAATCCTCTTGAAATTTTCCAAACATTTGGCCAGCTCACTTTTGCCCCTTCCCTGAAAGTTGGGGGTGATTAGTCAAGTGGGGGCCGAGAAAAAAGGGGGTCCCAAAACGTGTTTTTTCCATGCAATTTCCCATAGGACCTTTAGCCAAGGCTACAGCCCGAACGGCAGAACGGAAATACACCAAATTTGGCAGAGAGGTAGTCCTCAGTTCTGACTTGTGCCTTTTGCTTATATGGTGTCAATCTGTTCAGTAATTCCTGAGAAAATTATGGTTAAAGTCATTTATATATCTATGGGCGCGGTGGATCCGCGGATTGTGCGAGGATTGGCATCGTAGTATAAGCACACCGTCTTGATCACGAGCTCAATGCTAATTGGCTGTCAAGCGGTTGTAAACATTCGAAACCAGGAACTGTTGGCAGCCATTTTGTGCCTTGGTAGAAGCGAGGCTGAGGAAGTCAGTGGAATATGTGTTCAAAACGGAGAAAGGGGGCAGGGTAGAAATAATTTTACCCTGTAGACCTGCTTAGGGGGTCCTAGAAGGACAACCAGGGCCCACATTTTTTTTTAACCGGGATGCGTATAGGGTGCGTGAACTGTGCAGTAAAATAAATAAAATAAAAAGGAGTTTTTTTAAATTAATTCGTCTCCTGGGGGTTAAATTCGGGGGCAGAATTATTAAATTTTATGTGGGCCCATAGGGGACCCCCAGCCTTGGGGATCGTCAGCGCCCGGGGCTAAAAAGAAAAAAATGGTGAGGGGAGGGGTCAAAGGTCCTGAAAGCTGCGGGGACCATCACCCGTCGAGGGTTTATGTATTGTGGAAGGGGGACTACGTGGCTCCCCTCCTGGAGCACTCGAGGGCCCCGTTACCCACCGGGGCTACAAAAAAAAGTATGGCTAGGGAGGGGGGGCCGTAAGGTCTCCAAAGCCCTGGGGACCACCACTCCCCGGGGCTTTATGCATTGTGGGAGGGCCGGTTCCTGCAGTGTTCCGGGGTGTCCATCCTGCCCTCCCATAGCAAGGAAATCTGTTCTCTCTTTCAAAATCAAAATCAGATTGCTTTTCCACATGGGGAGTTGTATGTTAGTAGCTCGTGATGTGGAAAAGTAATGCCGAGTCCCAAACGCGTAGAAGTTGTGCATCAAAGGCGCTGGAGTCGCGCACCCTGAAGATTATGAGTCGTGCATCCAGCGTGTGCACACCAGGGGACCGCACTGAGCCCTGCACTGGGTGCGCAACTTGTAATTTTACCGTAAAAAATAGACCCTATCAGTAATTTCTAATATCTCCAGGGACCCTATCCCCCGAGTCTTATAAACCCTGAGGGGAGCTACAATGCCCCAATGGTCCCGCCGGCTTCCTACGTTCTTCGGGAGTCGGCATTGCTTTTCCGCAAGGGGAGATGCTAACTTATATGTGAAAATGCAATCTGCTTTTTATTTTGAAAGTGAGAACCGATTTCTCTGCTCTGTCTTTCAAAATGCAAACTAAGTCTGCTATGGGAGGGTGGGAGCCGTAAGCCCCCGGCCCTCTCAAAGCAAACAGCAGTGCATGAGCCGGCCGTCGGGCATTGAGGTCTCCAGGGCTCTCAAGGGCTGCAGGCATAGGGTCACGCAGTCTGTCTCTCAGAATACACAAATTTCCAGGGGTGATCGTTCCCGGGCTTGAGGGGGGTCGTTAAGGCCCACACACTTCTAATTTTGTTGGGGGGGCCTTGGACGCGAAAGTGGTGCAAGGGGGTTGTAAATCTGGTACACAGTGTTTTGTTTTAGTTTGCTTTCCTTTTTGGTCTTGTAAAGGATTCAGGGTTAATATAACGTTTTTTGTACAGCCAGTAACTTACAACTCTACCCCCAAACGGCTTTCTGCCTGTTACCATAATAACAGTTCATGAAACACTTAAATAAGCACAGAGGTTAGAAGTTCACCACACTATGTTTGGTAAGGAAAAAAAGTTACTGTGCTGGAGTTTTTAAACTTTTCCATAGGAACCGTTAGTCGTAGTTATAGACTCTGGTAAAGATCTGGTATAGGGTTAGCCTCAGAATTATACTTCAAATTATAAATATCATTTCTATTGGGGACCGCTTACCCCCCAAAAAAAAGACGTATATACTTTTTTAAATTAACTTTTATTAAAAAAAAAAACTTGAAATGTAACTTAAAGATAGCAGTACAATAAATAACTAGAAACATAACTTCAACAAATCAATATAATAAACAAAATGTGATATGGTAATCTGCCGAACAAAAAAGAAAATTAGGGGGTCATTAGGATAGCGGGCGGACTTCCTAACGGAGATCAGGACCGCCCGCCATAAGGGCGGGGGTCCCGTTGGGGTATTAGGATGTGCCCGCCACAGTGGCGGGCACATCCTATATGTTTTACATTGTGGCTGGCAGTGCTCTCTGCACCGCCCACCACAATGCAAAACAGAAGTTGGCGCATTAAACATATGCAAAGCGGCAGGCACCGCGCGGTGCCTGCCGCTTTGCATATGTAAATGTGGGGGGGTACCATAGGTACCCCCCATGTGCCCCCCGACAGTGCCGGCAACCTGGGGGCCCTGCAGGGGGCCCTCGCAGCAATATCCACCTGCCTTTCCATGGCGGCATTGCGGCCGTGGAAAGGCCCCTACATTTTGCCATTGTAATATGGCTGGCGGTGTCCATTGGACACCGCCACCATATTAATCTATTATCGCTGCGGTCGCAAGGCGAGCGCGGCGGTAAAGCGGCGGATGGTCTTTCCGTCCGCCGCTGACCCCTGCGCCATCCTAATCTGGCGGAGGGGAAAACGAGAGTGGTTGTCGGGCGGATTGCCTCCGCCAGGGTGGCGGTGGCCACCGCCACCCTGGCGGAGGCAATACGCCCGACATCCTAATGACGCCCTTAGTGTTTAAAATTAGATCGATGTGACTAAATGAGGTCAAACATTACCAGTCAAATTGACAGTTGAAGATATTTCCTTCTTTTAACGTGTGCAGTGTGCCTGATACATTTCACTTGTCTTATAGGCTTGCGTTCAAGCGGTGTCTGTATGGAAGAGCCTACTGCGTCAGATTTACATTACAGATAAACAGGTCTTTAAAATGATACAGAGATGAGACAGAATTAGGTGAGAGATCAAGTCATTATGCAGGACAATATTCTTTAGGGCTTATTTACAAGACTCTTGCGCCAGTTTTGTGTTACTTTTCTCATGTTGAAAGTGACGCAAAAGTGGCACAAGGGGCTTGTAAATAAGGTCTTTCATTTCTAATGCATTTAATCGGAGGCATTGTATATCTAGGTTGCTCTGCTTACCTTGTGTAAACACTGTGGCCAACAGAGTTCACAACTTGAACTCAGCTTTGGCTGGTCACGGCAGAGTAGACAACAGCGTCCATAACTTTAAATGAGAAAGAGAAATAATGTGAGAGGGAGAGAGAGAAAGAGAGAGAGAGAAAACGACATTAAAACTGTGAGAGAGTGAAAGTTATAGATGGAGCAGTTAATTGTGGAGAAAATTCTCGTAGCTCACCTTTTGCCTTGGTTGTGTGTCCAAGTATGTGCTGTTTCATAGTGCACCCTCCAGTTCAGTGATCTGAAATATAGTATATAGAGTTAGTCATAGTATAGTACATACAAAAGTGGCATAAGAGGCTTGTAGATTTGCCTCCCAGACTGTTGTAATCTATCTATTGTCACTGCTCGGAGGTAATTGTACATTCCTATGCAGTAAAGCTGCTGCACACTACCCACTCTCTCCTTTCACAGATGACTTGTCGTTGTATCGGAAAGACGTTTTTTTGCTCACCTTGTGCCATTGGCGTGATTCAAAGAGGGTGCACCACGTGTTGTAGCAGCCTTCTCAAACGTTGTTACGATGGCCACGCATCATCGCAGAATCCTCGAACGTTGAGTTTTAGAGGTGTGTGGGGGGGACGCGAATTTGTGAAACACAACCTGTAAGATAAAAGGGAAGTTAACATTGTGTGTAATTTTTTTATCAAAGGAGAGAGGAAGTGAGAGAGTGACTGCAAAGAATATTCGCAGCTCAGCTTTCTGTCACCAGTGTGTTTTTCACCACGTGCTGGGACATAATACACCCTGAAGCTCTACATCTAAAAGAGAGTAAAACAAAGAGGTTATGTTTGGTAATTGTTACTATCTTAATGTGGCGTTCAATAACATCGGCCTTTCACACAGGTCCCCTCTCACATTTAAAAGAACTATTTGTATAGTTTATATTCCGGACGTTTGCACGATTATAAAAACATTCCAGCTATTGGAAAAAAAAATAATTACATGTAATTTGATACACTATGTAGGCCTGCGTTTGTCTAAATCACTGCATCGCTTTTTTGTATCCAGTCTGCTGCAGCCCATCGACTCCCTCCGATGGGCACCCAGGCCTCACTACTCACCTTTTCGTGGACAGGACACCTTCTGCATCATGTAGTCCCGGTCTGCCACTAAGAAGTCTCAGATATGGTGCCGAGTCTTGATATCGGTATGGCTCACGACATACTCGTGCTCCCATCATCATCGCAGGTTCCTCACCTGCTCAGTGGTTCTGATACCACTAACCCAGTGACCGAAGAGGCCACACACGTAGTTGTGGGCCCCTCTACTCAGTGGTTCAGGTCTACATGAGGCGTTTGAATCACTAGGACGGGCCATCACAGCGCTTGGGATGGGAGCAACTCTAAAATGGCGTAGAGCATGTGTGCTCCATCTTTTTTATTGGTAGGGTCACGTGTGTTGTGACGCAGGTGCTGGATGGGTGTGGTGTGGGTGTATACCAGCCATATGGGAGTGTGTTTGTACCAATGTGACAACTAGACCTGGAACTAAGAAATCACTACAATTAAATCTGGGCAATGTTTCGTTGTTATGTTTTCTTGGAAGCATAAGTGGAGTGGGTTGGCCTGACGTATGCCAGTGCTGCACGAGGCTCTGAACCATGATTCTGGAGCTATGGTCGTGGTCCCGTCGTGAGCTATATGAGAAATCAAGTGATTCGGGTGTTTGTTTTGTAGTGCTGACATCACCCGGGTCTTAAAAAGAAATGTTCTTTATATCTGTAAAAGTCCCACAACTTGTCCAACATGGAAGGTACGGGGTATCACTGACTCTATATTCATTCATAGTTGCATACATAAAAGATGGTGGACATGACGCATTTCTGCGATTATGAATCTTGGTTGTACATTCAGTGGAGTGTTGCAGCTGTAGTAATACAGGGCTGTGAAAGGTTTAAGTTGCAGTTTTTGCCACATGAGGGCAGCTAATATATATATACATATGTGGTTATTCAGGTACACTGTAGAACTTGGTGCTGGAAATCAGTGTTCGAGCCTCAGAGTTGCGTCCACATCCTGTTATTGTAGAGTAATGAAGTAATGTGTGCATGCCTGAAAATGTATTAGTTTTAGATTGATTTTCCGCTATATAAATATGCAACAAAAAAAAGGAGGAATAGCCCACACTTACTGTCACAAGTAAGATGGTTGCATACGCTATTTATAGCACAATATATTGTGGTAGGGTGGAGGAGCAGCGTTTTACAAACACAATAAATACACAGACACAGATAGATAGTTGAACTGGGTACGGGCACGTGTGCTCGACTTCGTTTTGTTACATTGTTCTGGGTAAGAAGTAAAATTGTAATCTTGATATGATATACAGATAATTAATCATAAACAGTTTATGACTTCTGCTGTACAAAGGTAGGAGCATTGTATGTCAAATAATACACAGAAGATTCTATTGTAAATAGTTCATGAGTTGTGGTGGAGAGAGGTTGGGGCAGTTTATTTGGAGCCTGCGATGATGCGTGGTCCAGGCAGACCGCACTGGTAAAAATGTGATTTGACTATTGAATTTTGCCTTAACACGGGCATGTGGCAATTATTTACGGTGTACGGAGTTAGTGGTACGTCTGGTGTTTATCGTGTGCTCACCCTGCTATGATGCGTGGTCTGAACGGGCTGCACTGAAATCATTCTCTGTTGCATACTGGAGTATATGAACTGTGAGGGGGGAAAAAAACTAGCATCGATGGTTATCAATTGCTGTGAAAACTAGGTGTACTGATTGCTCCTCATAACAAAATACACGATTCCTCTTCACGCAGTGCATTTTAACTTTCACGAATTGGGGACATATGTCTGGTGGCGATGTTGAAGGTGATACCCCAGAGGTACTTGGTATTGCTGGTGGTGGAGGTACATTTTGGTGCAATCTTGTACATTATTTTTATTATAGTTCACATGATGCAGCTATTAAAGGTGCTTGCACATACAAGCAGTGCAATAGCACTATTTTTTTCTCTGCTTTAAATAAATCGAGGCTGAATTTAATGCTGTCTGTAGTGTAGATGAAAAAGTAAATTCAAGCTGAGAACCCTACTGTGCACAGTGTACATAGAAGCTAGTAGTCAGTACAGTTATAGAACAATGTTTTTTTTTCATTTATTTTAACAAAATCTGAATACATACAGTATAATTGTATCTGCATTAAAAACATCAAGGTTGAATTTCCTACTGTCTATAGTTTAGATGCAAAGGTGAATTCAAGTTGTATATCCTGCTGTCTGCAGTGTAGATCTTAGGGTGGAGTGCATCATCAGCAATCATAGTGAAAGTGGAAGATCAAACATGCATGAAGTGTGCATTTTATTACTCAACTAAATGTATATGTGATATAAAATAAGTTTTTCAAGGAAGCATAATAAAGGGATATTGTGTAGGGTTTGATTGGTGTTATACTTAGTTTGGTTTCTACTGAGTTAGTGGTATCTAAAACAAGAAGGAGCCTGCGATGATGCGTGGTCCAGGCGGGCTGTACTGATAGTAATTTTTTTTGTGTTGTGAATGGTGCCTTAGTAAGGCCACATGATAATCATTTTTGGTGCACTGAGTTACTAGTATCTTTGGTGCTTAGCCTGTACATATTCTGCCATGATGCGAGGTCTGGGGGATAAGGGGGCAAAGTAATTGGAGTAATGTCTTTTGTCAATTGGATTCTGCATGAATTCCACTTAAAAGTGATAGTATGCCTTATTGCTGACATAAAACTGTTCACTCTTCTTTCCGATGATTTATGGTGCACTGAGTCAGTAGTATCTTTGGCGCTGAGCTTGTAGGTACCCTGCGATAATGAGTAATACAGGGGGGCTGTACTGGGAGCAATGTTTTTTGCCTTGTGAATTCGGCTTTAATAAGGCTACCTGTGAAATGACTTGTGGTGCAGTGATTTAGTGGTACCGAAAGAAGTCAGCATGTGTGTACCCTGTCATGATTCATGGTTCGGGGTGGGTCTTAGTGGTATAATGTCTCTTGTCTACTGGAATGCGTGATGTACAATCGTCATTCTATCTGCATTAAATTAATCAAGGTTGAATTCCTTATTGTCCATAGTATACATGCAAAGGTGACTTTAAGTTGTGAACCCTGCTGTCCGTAGAGTACATGAAGGCTGTAGTTGACACAGACATCGAGGAATGCTTTTTTTTGTTACATACTTTAACAAAATCTGACCACACAGTACTATTTTTCTGCCTTAAATAAATCGAGACTGAATTTCATGTTGTCTGTAGTGCTTATGCGCTACTAGTATCAAGTGGTAAACTCTTTTGATCGCAGTGTACATTTGAAAACAGAACTCACTACAGTCATTGAGGAATGTTTTTTGTGGCATCCATTAACAAAATAATCTTTGCCTTACATAAATCAAGGATATCTTGAATGCTGTCCGTAGTGTAGATGGAAAGCTGAATTCAAGTTGTGAACCCTGTTGTATGCAGTGTAGATTTAAGGCAGTAGTCAACACAAAGATCGAAGAATGCTATTTTGTCACAGAATCAGAGGACACAGTACAATTGTCTCTGCCTTAAATAAAGCAAGGCTGGATTCAATGCTGTCCGTAGTGTTGATGCAAAGCTGAATTCAAGTTGTGAACCCTGTTGTACGCAGTGTAGATTGAAGGCAATAGTCGACACAAACATCGATGAATGCTATTTTGTCACAGTTAACAGAATCTGAGGACACAGTACATTTGTATCTGCCTTAAATAAAGCAAGGCTGGATTCAATGCTGTCCGTAGTGTTGATGCAAAGCTGAATCCGTAGTGATGATGCAAAGCTGAATTCAAGTTGTGAACCCTGTTGTACGCAGTGTCGACACAAAGATCGATGCATGCTATTTTGTCACAGTTAACAGAATCTGAGGACACAGTACAATTGTCTCTGCCTTAAATAAAGCAAGGCTGAATTCAATGCTGTCCGTAGTGTTGATGCAAAGCTGAATTTAACTGGTATCAGGTTGTCAACTCTACTGACCGGTGAATAGATTGTAGGCAGTTCTCAGCACAGATACTGAAGACAAATTTAGATCCAAAGTTGAATTCAAGTTGTTAACCCTGCTGTCCGCCGTGCCGATGGAAACCACTAGTCGATACAGACATAAGTCTTCGGTGCTGTGGCGCTGAGTTTGTAATCGGCCTGTATCAAGGAAGCACACGGTCATGGCGGCAACCACGTGACAGGGTGGGGACCTTCGCTGCGCCGCAGTCTCTTCTCTTTGCAGAAGTGAACCACGCCCAAGGCGTAGCCTAATTATTTATAGTCGTACATTGACGGTGTTTACGTTGGACTAGCCTACTCCGCTTTTGTTTCAAGGGGGGGTGAACACAGCTACATGACCAAAATATTCCCCAGTGTCTGAGATATTATGGTTGCGTCCACTAATCAGCACACTACACGTATCAATGTTATATCTACACACTAAAATGTTTTTGATTCCTATAGTGAATTGTTTATAGTATTTCACGGGTAGTCTTAGCGTTGTGTACATTATTGTTGATGTTCCAGTTCTTTCCCTTCTATATACTTGGTTGTCACATCTCTGCAGATTAAGCTAGTTTGCTGTTGAGGGGATATATTATTTTGGAAAGGTTCATTGTCCTGTTTTGTGCTGCCTCTGAGGTAGTAGGAAGGAGAGGTCCGTGGGGGAATGGTTGTAGTGGTAGTGGCTCTGAGTATTGTGATTGTTTTGGGTGTCAGAAGTGTATAATTACAATCTCTAACACATATTGCTCTTTAAACATGGGTGTGAGTTCGATGTAATTCACGTAGTACATGTTCGACGTTCTTATAGTAGTTAAATGTTTATGTTCATTTGTTAGTGGTAAGTGGAACTATTGCCTGATTTTTTACGTAGCATTGCAGATTTGATTTCTGGGTGAAAATATGGGGAACTGTTCAACATAATAAGAAGAAATTGTCATTTAAAAAACCTTTGAAATTCAGTGAAAAAACTATAGGTTTCAAGCAGGTTATAGTTAGGAATTGCTTTTAAAAAACCTTTGAAATTCACTGAAAAAAGCATAGGTTTCAGGCAGGTTATAGTTAGGAATTAGCATTTAAAAAAACCTTAGAAATTCACTGAAAAAACCATAGGTTTTAGGAATTTTATAGTAAGCTGGACATTTCACTCATACACAACCATTGAAATTCCTCTGTTATAGTTAGTTGTACTACCTGTGACGCCTGCAATCCACTGGTGCTGATGTCACATATTAAATCATTCATGACATGGTCAGTGACATCACTGATGACATCACTGATGACATCTCAAATGGCAGAGAAAGAGAGAAAGGATCCAGGAACCCTGAGCCTGGATATGAATCCCTAAGCGTATAGGAGGATTTTTGCTCAAGAAGCATAGCGGATTTACCCGGTGACGAGACGTGATATCCTCCAGTGACCGTTTTTCAAATCTGGCCACCTCCTGACGGTGTTTGCTATATTTTGTGAAAATTTATGAAATTGATCCTGATACATTGCCGTTTTGGAAGAATATAAATAGCCTTGAGAAAGCCCTGGCCTTACTCGCCACACAGGGCGAAACACCTGTCAGCTGTTCTCTCTTGCTCTTCTTAAATAATATTTTCAATGGACAAATGACAAATGAGTGAAATGGATGAAATGAAGTGAAAAATACAAATAAAAAGAACTACTTTCACTCAAACCAATTCGTACTGTGCTATCTTCAAAAAAACAAAAAAATATATACTCATTGATGGGGGTGAACATATACATTTGGAAAGGTGGAACATATGCTCACAACTTTCTTTTTAGTTATGTCATCAGTGATGTCACTGACCATGTCATGAATGATGTAATATGTGACATCATTAGCAGTGCATTGCGGGTGCACAAGTAATAGTTAGCAGAGCTAACTATAACGGAGGAATTTCTATGGTTTTGTACGAGTGAAATGTCCAGCTAACTATAACACCCCTGAAAGCTATGATTTTTTCAGTGAATTTCAAAGGTTTTTTTAAATGCTAATTTTGAAGTGTAATAGTAGTTATACCTATCTTTTTGTACTGATTTTCTGCTGTTTTCTACCTGTTTATTTATAAATATTTTATTAATTAAATAACATTATAGATTTTTCAAAAAATTGCAAAAAAAAGAATTTTTAAATTCTAACTGAAATATTGTTTAATATTTTTGTTTTATTTTTTATTTAAATATGTTTATATTATTTTCTTTTTTTCCAATTTTTTTCAGAGTCGCGCACCCAAAGCGTACACGGTGGGTGCACGGATTCTAGCCGCCATTTTAGAAAAGTCATGAAGGATTCGCGTACGGTGTGCGACGGCTGCGTGTTTTTAGTTACATCATATACATTTAATATTACGTGATGTGCGTGATTGGTATGCGACCATTCCGGGATTCCTGCTCCCGTGCATTTGCGACACATGCGCATTACGGTACGGGACGCTTGTGCGGTGGCGGGTCCCGCGTCACATCATATACGTGCTGGGGCGCGCTGGGTGCGCGACTCCCGCCAACTTTTTTTATGTTCTAAAATTATATGTATGTGTCTTTAATATACATATTAGGGCAAGAGATTATTTAAGATATTGATAAAAATAATATATTTGGAATTATAGTAAACTTATATTATTTTTAAATATATTTTCGCGAAGTCGTGTCGGGTGCGTGCTTCGTGAGCGCAGAGTGCACGGATCCAATGTGACCTAAAAAAAAAGATTTTATTGGTTCATAACATTTCCCACTGTAACTATTGAAGAACCCCACACATTTTAATCATTCTTGCTGGAGCATCTTTAGAGAGACATCTCTTTTCCTACAAGAACCGTTTTTGCTTGTTTTTTTGGTGTTTAAAAAAAAAACCAAATCAAACAAAATGGCATATGGACAGCAGCAGCAGCAGGAGGAAGTATCTCCTGAAGAAGAATTCATGCAGGAGGCACCATGTCCACAGAGGCTGGAATCTGTTGTGTGGAAATTCTTTCTTTTTCCACCTGTAGAGAAGAAAGTAAATGCGAGAAAGGTGACGTGCAAAATTTGTGACCGAGTCCTGTCAAGAGGCAGTGAAAAAAATACTCTTATGGCACTGCTTCTATGTACAAGCATCTCCAGGCCACACATCCTCTCAATCTTGCTCGGGAGGAAATGAGGCGAGCTGGTTTGAACCCCTCATCTGCTGTGGCAAGTACGTCTGGAGGGTCCTCAGGAACACCTGCAATGGACATTAGGCCAAAATTTGCCTTTATCATGCAACGCTGCGTGAAGTGTAAGAAACGTATATGATTCGGTGAGCAGGCGGTGGATGCAGTTTGTGCTGCGCAACACAACCATCGTTGTTAATTTTTGTATTGTTTTTGGAATGATAAGTAATTCCAAAAGTTTCCTGTTTTATTCGGGTTTTTTTTGTTCATTTTTTGAAAAAACACCGCAAAAAATACAAAATTGTTCCAAAAAAAGAAAAATTGCAACAAAAAAAAAGAAAGTTCAGAACTACCTTATCTGGTTAAAGAAAGAACTATAATTGCAAGGTAATGTGTCAAAAATTGGTTGAATATATGTATACAGCATGATTGACTGAAAGAATGCATTAGTAGTGTATGGTGAATTTATAGGTCAAGATGGATGAGGAAGTACTGCAGCGTGACACTGCAAGCTCTTTAGCTGCACTGCACTGTGGCACTTCCGAAGCACAGGGATGTGACATATGTACATAAATATGTTGCAACTCTCTGCTTCCCTCTGCACTGCTGCACAAACTGCAGCCATGCAGTGACACAGGCACCCTTGCACCATGGTGCAAGGATGTCTGTGTCGTGCGGAGATTGTTTTTGTGCAGGAAGGGACACCTTATGCACAGAATATTTTATGTGTACTTGTGTTGGTGCCTAGGTCATTTTATAATAATACCACTAGTAACTGGAATGATGACAGTGCTGCAAACAGAGTAAATACTTAATTTATAAGTGCTTACGTATTGGTGGAGTAATAGGATGAGTAGATAGTGGTAGATAAGTGATTAAAGAAGTGCATGGGACGATTCCTACACTGCATAAGTACTAACTGGGTATTTAGAAGAGAGTATCAATAGTACGTAGCTAGTTAGAGGTCTGCTTGGATAGTGCACAAAATATTATAGCTGTACTTGTGTTAGTAGCTAGGCCATTCCATAAGTTCATGACTAGTAACTAGAATAATTACAGTATTACAAACAGAGTATATAGTGAATATATAAGTGCTTAGGTATTGGTGGAGTGATAGGATACGTACATAGTGCTGGATGGGTGAATGGAGAAGTGCATGGGACAGACAGAAGGATTCCAAGACTGCATAGGTACTAACTGGGTATTTAGAAGAGCGTATCAATAGTATGTAGCTGGTTGGAGGTCAGCATGCATAATGCACAGAATATTGTAGCTGTTCTAGTATTGGTGTGTCTATGGTTTCGAGAATGGTAGTCTGTATTTTAGAGTGTGAGGAGGTTCATCAGATGATCACGTGGATGATGTCATCAGTAATGTCATTTGAGATGTCATCAGTGATGTCATCAATGATGTCACTGACCATGTCATGAGTGATGTAATATGTGACATCATCAGCAGTGCATTGCGGGGGCGTGAGTTATAGTTAGCAAAACTAACTATAACGGCCGAATTTCTCTTGTTTTGTGCGAGTGAAATGTCCAACTAACTATGAAGTCCATGAAACCTGTGTTTTTTTCAGTGACTTTCAGAGGTTTTTCAAAAGCTAATTTCTAACTATAATGTCCCTGAAACTTGTGTTTTTTTCAGTGAATTTTATATATATGTATTTAATCTCCTCTCACTCTTACAAGGAAGGAATCAGCACTCAGGTTGTAGTTAGGAAGTATTCAATCTGCAAAGTACGTGATCTAGGCGTTTCGGCTCGTCCGAACCTTGATAACGATGCAAGACGCCATTGTAGCATCATTTTTTAAATGTGCAAATGCCTAAAGTTGCCAACATTAACAAAGGAATAGATATTACTTTAATCCAAAAAGCTGGCGGCCCTACAAAAAGATTTCTTTCTGAACCAAGGGCTACCTTTTTGCCAAATTTGGTATAATTCCGTTCAGCAGTTCGGGGTGTAGCCGTGCCTAAAGTTTCCTAGGGAAAATTGCATGGAGAAAACACGTTTTGGGACCCCCTTTTTTCTCGGCCCCCGCTTGCTGAATCACTACGAAACTTTCAAGAAAGGAGCGGACCGAAAAGGGCCATAAGTTTTGAAAATTTATGGAAGATTCGTCAATCAGCGCCAAAGTTATTGGGAATAGAATGTTGCGATTTTCCTATGGTAACTAGGTCCTAACTATAACTATCCACTAGCGACCACCAGTGGGTAATATAGATATATATATATTCCTATTTGAGGAGCAATTTTACAGGCAGACATCTGGGACTGCGATGGGCTCCTGCTTCGCCCCCAGCTATGCAAACTTGTTCGTTGGCTGGTGGGAGGAGCGGGTGCCCAGGCAAGGCCAGGGCATTGACGGTGGAAGTGTGATTCATTGGCATTGGTACATCGACGATCTTTTCATCATGTGGCAGGGGACGGTGGATATGGCTCATCGGTATATCGATGTCTTGAATGACAATGAGTATCATTTGCACTTCTCAGGCACCATTAGTCCAGTGGCAGTGGACTATTTGGACCTGAGGGTATTTGTATATGAAGGGAAGGTGCATACGGCACTTTTTTGAAAACCCACTGCCGGGAATTCTATCTTGTATGCCGGCAGTAATCATCCTCCGAAGCTAGTACAGAGCATACCTTATGGTGAGCTCTTAAGGCTCCGCAGAAACAGCTCCAGAGACCAGGATTTTGAAGCAGCTGCTTCTGAGTGTATCGGGAGGATAGAAGCAGGATTCTCTGGAGAAAAGTCTTTTCAGAGTAAGACAGATCCCCAGAACTGAGCTCCTAATGGAGAAGCCTAACAAATCGAAAGAGCCAGGAGGCAAGTTTCGCATGATCACACCTTACTCGGCAGAAGCCAATCATTTGAAAAAAATGTCACGGAAGAACTGGCACATCTTAAAAACTGATTCCATTATAGGGGATGACATACCAGCATTCCCACTTGTCACATTTAGAAAGGCCAGATCTCTTCGAGACATGCTAGTCAGAAGTCACCTAGATAAAGCTACATCCAGAACAGGTACTCTAAAAGAAATGAAGGGCTTCTTTCCCTGCAGCAGATGTAAAGTCTGCGCAGGCAGTAGGCGTTTTCTGTCTCACCGACTGTTAGACACAGGAAAGATACATATCATCAAGAAATTTATCACATGTAGCACTCCATGTGCTGTTTACTGTCTGGTCTGCCCATGCGGGCTACGATTTGTGGGAAGCACTATACATCAGCTCAAGATTAGGATCTTAGAACATCTCAGAGCTATTGATAAGGCTGATCCCGCATACCCTGTCACGAGACATTTTGCTAAATGCCATCAAAAAGACAGGAGTAAATTGCAGTATTTTGGACTGGATTTCGTCCCCAATAACATCAGAGGGGGCGATAGGTTACGAAAATTACGTCGCCTAGAATCAAGATATATCATTGACCTCATGTCTAAATCCCCAAGGGGGATGAATAGTGGTGAAGAACTCACAGTTCATTTAGGCGAATAGAGGCTGACAACTAGGTGGCCAATATTTCAGTATGTTGAGTGTAGGCACTAATACACTTATACACGTATGTACAGCTTGAACGCACTACACAGGATTGTGTGGGTGACTGTTAGTAAGCGTTAACAATGTAAAGTTATGGGCTGTTTATTAAGTGTACTTGTTGTGAGTATATTAGTTTTTGATTTCTAACACAATCAGTTTTTCTATGAGATCTTTTCTATGAGATTTTCCGTTTTTTTTTCTCCAGTTTTTTCCAGTTTTTGCATGAAATTTGCTATGAAGATTGTCTATGAATTGTCAATTCTACATGTATAGAATTGATTATAGTAAATGTTAGGTAAATTAGTTTGGTTAATGTGTAGGCTGTACAATCTTGGATAGAGTAATGTGTATATTTATTGTATGTGTCAATGAATTACCAAGGTGTCATGATATTTGGTTTTACTTTGTTTTCACAATGTCATGCGTTTGGAAAGGGACAATTACAGCTCCTGTTTCTGGGTTTAATCTGAGAATAATGTAGCCATTGATGCACATTATATACTGCGCTGGGTTCATTATCATTGTATATACATTTGAACTACTTAAGCAGTGATCCCGGAGGGGTGTTCTCTACTTTTAAAACTAGTAGAGATCAGTGCTGATACACGGCTCAATTGCATAACTGAGCATACTGTGCAATGTGCAATGTGTATTTTGTGAGTATTGTTTAACCACATTGGCGGGCCATACAGTATATTTGATAACTTCAAGATGGCGCCCTAAAATGCGAACGTTACAATGTCCCTTTTCTGTTTTGATTGTACTGCAGTCTGTGACGAAAACGTTATCAATGTTCTAACTTCCAGGTGTTACAAACACCGACGAAGCGCGTCTGTTTACAACGCATTAAAGAAGTTCTGCCAAGATGTTACCCCGTGTGAGTGCGGCTTATTTTGCTTATAATGCAGCAAGATTTGAGCGCCATGTGTTAGCGGGTTTCCACTACCGCTGGCCGCACCCGCCCAAGAGTGCTCCGCTGTCTAGTTGAGAATGAGCTTTGTGATATATATATATATTGGAGGAGGGTTATTTGGACACATTTTGCACCGCGAGCCAGAAGCGTGCTTACAGAGGCCCCTACACTCAAGCTGGCCTGGTCATCGTTGGCGCCGTTTCTGCCTCGGCAGAAGCTTTCCTTTGTTCCGTGGTAACGGAAGGACCAGGCCCACCACTCCATGCAGGAAGAAGAGAAGCGGTGTCGGAGTCAAGGAACTCCGCATTGGGCTTGGCACACTGCTGCACTTGCCCCCGTGGACATTACATTTGACTGCGGTGGTTGTGTAGTTTGGGGACACGAGGAGCTTCGCTGTTGTAGAGGGCAGTGCGGGTCATGAGGAGAGAGCTGCTCGAAGGATCTGCAGTTTCCGCAATTTTGCGGCCGACTATGCCGAACTATTGCATGTTGGGACTTGCAGTTTGCTCCACCATCCGATTCCTACAGCCACAGCAGGTGATAATGATCTCCGCTCCAGGGTGGAGCTTAATAGAACTGTTTTAACTGGGGCAGTAACCTTTGGCAGCACTTGAACTCACCCCCCGTTACACGCTGGGCGCTGAAGAGGCCACACGACCGAAATGCATCCGCCCGCCTATCTGTCTTAGATCTGCAATAAAGAAGCTTCACTTTGTTCCCCTACTGAGGCCTCTGCCTTTTTCTTTGGAGGAGGGTTATTTGGACATATATATATATATATATATATATATATATATATATATATATATATATATATATATATATATATATAGATAGATATATATATCTAATATATATACACAAATACACATATATATGTATAACAGCTTTGAACTTAACTGCGAAATACTTAAAATTTTTGTGGTAAAGGCGTGACTGGTAAAGGCATACATGCCTGGTAAAGACATATGCATGGTAAAGACGTGCATGGTAACACGTTCATAATGGCATGTGTGGTTCATGCTGTGTTGTTAATGCTGTTTCCCTTCTTGCTTGGCTTTTTTTAAAACCGTTTCCATGCATGGGCGGCATGTGCTCATGACGGCGTGGAGCTGTCATGCAACTGCTGCTCCACCTGCGCGGCACTAATTCCTCGCCTATGAGGTTGAATTAGTGAGTGGGCGGTGTCATGGTGGCTCCACACCGTCATGAGCACACGCCCCCCGTGACTCATGACGGCGTGGAGCCATCATGAGTAAGGGAGCTCCACGCCCACCCTCTAGCCCCACCCACGCCACGGCCGAATTCGCACCGCAGCGAAAAGGTTAGAAACGTGCATAGTTGCATTGGAAATTACCCTCTAGTAACTTTTATGTTGAGTACAACACATACCTCATGGTGCATTCACTTTTTCAACTCATGGAAACACACTTGATGTTAGACTGCACAGAACTGGATTGCTATACAGTGATTCCACATTTATAAAGTGCAACTTATCACACCTAAGGGGCCGGGGTCCAACGGGGAGATTAAGTGAGCTATTGCCCAGAGTCACATAATGCTGAGCTGCTGCCTGCACCGGTGATCGAACCGTGAGCCCCCCGCTTTGGAGTCAGCTGCAGTGCCACACCGCTCCTCAATGGAGCTGGTGCAGTAATCCTGATTAGGGCGCAAACCCATCACCCTGGCCAAATCAAGATTACAACAGGGTGCAAATTAAGCACTTTGAGAGGGCAACATGCTTTTTCACCAGTTAAAACCTGGCTCTTAGTGTGCAGGAAAATAGCACAGATTTAGAGTTTCTGCTACTAAGAATTGAAGTCTTATTGCCAATTTTGAGTGTAATCGGATAGGGACGCTCGTGTATTGGTCTTCATGTTATTGGTATTCACTAGATGCACAATTTTCACTTGGGAGAAAGTGAAAACTGTAGGCCCCACAGAATGAGGGTGCAACTGTGCAGTTGTTGCAGTACAATATGTCTTGACCTCGGTCTGAGATCTGCTCTTCCCCGCAGTTCCGCCACACTGTGCTCTGCTGGTCCTTACCCCCCTTGCTGGGCCGGTATTGTTTCACACTTTATTGCTTTCTTTTCTCCCCCTGCACTGTGCCCGAATTGGAGCCTGATTTTTTATCACTATTTTCTTCATTCCTTCTGTTATGTGATAATTCTGCCTTCTGTTGTATTTCTGTTCCTTGCTTGTGCCTGTGCCTGTGCCCTTCGTCTGCCGTTGTTCCCATCGTAACCCCCAACCCGCTTCCCCGCTGAACGTCCCTGCCCTACTTAATGGTGGTCGCTGGTGCGCCAAAGGCACGCCTAAGTCAAGCCCATCTGCGCCCATCCGCGTCCCGACCGCGGCCAGCGCCAGGAACCCTGGTTCTTCAAGGCCCCACCACTACGATTCCACCACCCTCCACACACTCAATCCCGGAAGACTCACCTACTGCGAAAGATCGTCACCAAACACCACCCATGGACAGTTCTTGTGCAGACCCTGCAGTAGATCCTTCACCATCGACAAAGCCCCCACTACCGCCGAAAGCCCGATGGATGCACGCACCACCGGAACCCTGACGTGCATCCTCCTCAACATTCGCTCCCTGCGCCAACACACTGTAGAGATATGGGACCTAATGTACACCCTCTCGCCCAACGTCTCCTTCTTCATGGAAACCTGGACCAACACCACCCCCGGCCCGACATCGCCATTGACATCCCCGACAGATCCAGAGAAAGGACCTCCCCCAGTGCCCAGGAGGAGGACTTGCAATCACACACAAGATCCCCCTCCGACTCTCCACATCCACCATAAGTGACCCCCACTCCAACACAGAACACCCCCACTTCAGGATCCAGACCAGCCACAGGACCTCGCACCCAGTCCGCAACTACCATCGCCGGGTTTGCCGCATCCCACGCCATCACCTCTGTGGACTACATTCTACTTGGGGACCTGAACTTCCACCTCGACAACTGCATCGACCCCGACTCCACCACTCCCTTCAACAACTTCGCCAACCTCGGACTGAAGCAGCTGGTCAACACACCCACTCACGGAACTGGACAAACCCTCGACCCCATTTTAGCGGAGGCACAAACATCTGCTTCAGCCACACCACCCAGCCCCTCTGGACTGACCACCACTGCGTCCACTTCACCTTCAACACCACCACCACACCAAGACCACCCTCCTCGCCACTACTGACGACATCCGCATACTACTCGACCAGAGACACCCCGCGGCCCTCATCCTTCTAGACCTCTCCGCAGCCTTCAACACTGTCTCACATCGCACGCTCGCAGCCAGACTTCACGACGCGAGGATTCAAGGATCCGCCCTCGACTGGATCCAATCCTTCCTCTCCGGCAGAACCCAGAGATCAGACTCCCTCCCTTCCTCTCCGAACCAACCGATATCAACTGCGGAGTACCCCAAGGATCATTGCTCAGCTCCAGGCTCTTCAACATATACATGGCGCCCCTCGCCGCCATCGTCAGACAGCATGGGCTCAGCATTGTATCCTACGCCGATGAAACCCAGCTCATCCTCTCGCTCACGAAGAATCCCGAAGACACCGAACTCTGCTTCCATGAAGGAATGAAGGACATTGCAGCTTGGATGAAAGACAGCTGTTTGAAACTCAACTCAGAGAAAACTGAGGTCCTCATCCTCAGACCCTGCACCTCCCCCTGGGACAACACTTGGTGGCCCTTCACCCTTGGGAAGCCTCCCACTCCTACAGACCAAGCACAAGACCTCGGCATCCTCCCTCTCCATGAAACGCCAGATCAACGCCGTCGACTCCACCCGTGTCAATTGCCTGCGCATCCTCCGCAAGACCTTCAAATTGATCCCCCCCGATTGCAGAAGGACCGTCATCCACGCGCTCATAACCAGCAGACTGGACTAGGGCAACGCCCTATACACCGGAATCAACAGAACTTTTCTACGCAAACTCCAAACTATCCAGAACGCTGCAGCCAGACTCGTTCCCGGGATTCCACATCACAAGCACATGACCCAACACCTACGAGACCTCCACTGGCTCCCCGCCGAGAAGAGGGCCACCGTCAAACTCCTCACCCACACCTACAAATCCCTCAACAGAGAGTCTCCTTCCCTGTACCCAAATGGAACCTCCGCTCCTCCGACCTCGCCCTGGTAGAGGTCCCCCCCATCCCCAGAAACAGAGACGGCGGGAGAGCCTTCTCCTACTTCGCCGCCAAGACCTGGAACCAGCTCCCTATGAACATCAGACACTTCCCGACCCTGCACACATTCAGGAAGGACCTCAAGACCTGGCTTTTCGACTGATCTGGAGCTGCCCCCCCCCCCCCCACCGCAGCGACTTGAGACCCTCACGGGTGATTAGCGCGCTTGATAAACCCCTGATTGATTTATTGATTGATTGACATATCTCTGCCCTAAAACAGTGCAGTGATGTATGTGTTCGCCCAGTAGGTGACACTGACTGGATGTGTGAGATGACACCCCTGTCTTGTCAGTTTAATACTACTTGACATTGGTTAGGATGACTAAATTGACTGGTAAATTTGTGTCAAAAGGTGTCATTTATTTTAATCTGATACCCTAGATTTCATATTAAAAACACTTAGCTGGAGTTAGTGAAGTACCAATACTTACATTGTTTTTGATCCCCTGCTTAACCTAGTACAATAAACATCAGTTGTTTTTAGGGTTTTCATTCTTTCCACTTCTCCTTCATGGAGTTTGGCATCCAGATATCTGATGGCGTCCTTTGTTAGCCCTGCTATGTCTGCTAAAAACGTTGCTGCTAGCTTCACAGCGAACTGACTAACGCCCTTTAGATATCATATCCAGGACACTAGTTGCAAAGCATTTATCTTACACAAAATGCTTGCACTGTTTGTTATCCCCTAAGAAATTATAATTCAACCTCTTTCCTTTTTTCGCTTTTAACCTATAGTTCATTGGGGTATCCCCTACTGTTTCTTATATTGAACACATGTCAGCGTATCTTTCTATGGTTTGTTATTCAATCCCTTGCAGACTCGTGTTCTCAAGTAAAGAAAACGCATCTGCAGTGATCTCTCACTAATGGCTTTTGCAGTATTTGAGGTACATGAGAGCAGGTGATACGCTGGGAATCATGCTAGGAAGTCCGCAGAGACCGTTTAATACCTTTGAAAAGTATATGAGCCTGTACTTTTTGTAATAATGGCAAACGAAAAAAGTTATTGTTTGGCAAGAGGAACTGATATATAACATTACATTGTTGAAGGATCCTGGAGAGGTTTTGAAGCAATGTTGTAAGGAATGTTCAGGATGAGACATTCCCTCCCTGAATGATATGTGGTTTGCTGGAGTGTTGAGCTTTGGATATGGCTGGTTTTAATGGGAAGGCCTGAACTGGGGAGTCACCCAATAAGCCTCATTCCTGAAACCGTTGGATTCAGAGACTTATATTTGGAAAAGAGGATTATAACACATTAATTATTGAAGGTCGAAAATGTCAATTAGTCAATCTCTGTATTGGCGTGGAGTGTGCACTTATGGTAGGTAGTCACAAGCTCAGTGATAAGTACAGGACACAGTTTTTCGAGTCATTTTATGTTGATATGTAAGAGAATATGTGTAAGAGCATTATGTGCAAGAGAATTATGTGTAAGAGAATTATGAAAATGTCAATGTTTCTTTATTATAGAAGGTGTATTGACAAAGAGGTTCAGACACTTTTTGTACCACGACCTGGATGATTTTTTTGTTATGAGTCTGTGAAACTACACTGTTACTCATAGAGCACTAGTTTAAAGAGTTCCTTCTGAGTATGCATGCCTTCAACCTATTTTCGGTAATGCCCAATGCTAAACCATGCTAAGTTCACTTCTTCACAGGATCATTGCTATAGAGCCATCATGGGCACACCAAAGGTCGTACGAAAGCAGGCCCCTTGAATAATAAGACAAGTGACATCCTTAATGTACCTTCCCAGTATATCATCTCACTTGTAAACTGTATAATACGTGGAAAGGCATACACTTAAAAAGAAAAAGTGACCGATGCTCTAACTAACCGGTTAGCAGGCAGTAAATATGTGTAGATGGCTTGCTCTGAGTCAGGGGGGAGGGAGAAGGGCAGGGGTAGCAGGGAAGGGATGTGGCAGTAGTCTCTTGGCAGGGGGAGCATGTTCTCTCCTTGCTATAGAAAGAGGTCTGGCTGGACAGGGGTCGAGATCTGGCTGCTGTGTAGCACAAGCCTAAAGAGCTGTTATTGTTGTTTTTCTTGCTGATAAAATTGAATTCACTATTCCCACACCAGGGGAAAACCAGATGCAGAAAAACCGAGCCAATTGTGATAATGCAATGCATTTCCACTCCCATGGATACTGCTTGTTAGATCTGATAGCCATGGTGTGGTCTTCCCCCAAACTCTTTGTCTTCTCCCCTCGTGTTTGCTGAAATTCGTTTTTGTTTTCCTTAGGACACTGCACACTTTACCACTGCTATCCATTGCTAAAGTGCTTAGGCTCCCTCCCATAAAATATGCTACAATTGGTGTTTGGGCTCTCCCCATAAAATGTGATACAATTGGCCCTCGCCTGATTGAGACATTTACTTTACTTGTAAGTCCCTCATATATAGTAACACAGCACCCAGGGCATGGAAATGTAATGCTAGGAGTTAGCAGCAACACTCATTGTGCCACCCACTAAAAGTAGTCTTATAAATCGCAGCACCTTGAGACCCTCACGGGTGAGGAACATGCTTTATAAATCCCCTGATTGATTGATTGATCTCAGGCATTTCACTGCAGCCTGTAGAACAATTTTTAACTGCCAATTTGGTCTGACCAGCTAAACGCTTTGCCAGGCCTAAACCTTCCTTCTTATTACCTATAAGTCACCCCTAAAGTAGGCCCTAAACAGCCCAATGGAGAGGGTGTATTGTATTTAAAAAATAAGATGTGTTTTTAATCTTACGTGCCCTAGTGGTGAAAAACTCCTAGTTCCCTTTTCACTACTGTAAGGCCCATGTCTCCCACAGGATAACGTTGGGTTACGTTATTACATTTAATACATGCTTACTTTTGATTGAGAGAAACTAGAAATGCCGTGTTCGAATTATAATTTAAAATCTTTGATGGTAAAGTTAGATTTCAGATTGCAATTTTGGAAAATGCCACTTTTGGGAAGTTAACATTTTCCTGCCCTAAACTTTCTGAAGACTTCTAGGAGTTTCCAGCTGCCTGGCCTGTGAATTGCTCACCCTTCAGGAATGCGTTTTGGGTCCAGGCAGTGAACCATAGGACATCAGTGTAGCTGGGAGAGGACCATCATGCCAGGATAGAAGAGGCAGAGCTGTTCCCTGCCTCACTTGCATTTGAAACGGGTGCCTCCAGCACACTCACAAAGGAACTCAACACTAGCCTTTTGCCACCCTACATCTCTCTGAGCCTAGACAAGTGAAAAAAAGGGAAGGAACTTTCCAGAACCAGATGTGGGGGTGGATTGGACATTTTTCCACTTCAAAGGGTAGCATCAGGTATAACTATTGGGCCTCATGAGCCACTCATCAGTACACTCCGCAACATGTGGACATTAGAGAAGAAGAACTGCCTTGTTCATCAGGCGACTGTCTTGCTACTTGAGGCCTACCTTGTTCTTCTGAGAACTGCCCTGCAGCTTTCAGAGGACTGCCCTGCTGCATGAGGCCTGCCTGGTTTCCTAGAGGACTGCCTTGCTGCTTAAGGCCTGCTTTGTTCTTCAAAGGACTGCACTGCTGCTTGTGGCCTGCATTGCTCTCTGAGAAGGAAGATTGGACCTGCTCCCTTTAGTCCACACTAACCTGAGGGACTCCAAGCGTTAGTTGCTGACCTCCGGTTCTGAAATACAGGGACACTGGCTTTGCCTGGACCTGTCTGGGCCCTGCTGGCCTCTGCTGGAGTGAGTTATTGATCCCCAATAGGTCATCCAAAGACTCTGGAACCTTGGCTAACTCCAGTTTAGCTCCTCCTGTGAAATCCTGAAGTGTAAACTCTGCATGCCAGACTTTCATAAGGTAAGGTTTTCAGTGGGACTAACCTAGTCCCTGAATCCAGCACACACTCATTGCGGTTGGCCTGTATTTGTAAGCATAAGGTAATTTAGTGCCTTTTGTGGTTCATCCTAACATGGATTGTGGTTGTTGCTAAAGAAGTGGTTTCACCCCCTCAATCAAAAACCCAATTTCTTACACTGCTCCTCCCCAACTTGTAAACATTCCCTAAAGTAACATCCACCTCAACATTAGTTGTTTGCAATTCATAGCCCAGGTTCTCATTAAAGTGGTAGCTTCACACTCACACTGCCAATAAAACAAGAAAATCTAGGTTTTCAGTTTGCTATTTCCTGTCTAACTATTCATGTTTAGGCAACATATCAGAGTCAGATTAAGGGCCTTATTATGAATTTGGTGGTCCTCCTTTCATCCCATCAAGCCGTTGTGCATCTTCCTGCCGGATTATGAGTGTAATCCAGGGTGGGCGGGTGGTGCTGTGGCTGTCTCACAGTAGCGGCTGTTAAAGGTGCCTAAACAGCAGACCACTGCCAATGACAGTGCCTGCAGCACGTTCCTGCATGGTGTGGCATGCACAAAATTTGCCCCCGCATGCATCCCCAGGCCCAGAAGTGGCCTCTCTCTCACTCTTTTTATGGCGGGCTCACTGCCTTGAAATGGGCAGTGGAAAGTCATCTCGGAATATGCTCGGCGGTGCAGAAGCAGCACCACCAGCATATTCCTGCCCCTTTCCACTGCGTGAACGCTGGGAATCCTGGATCCAGGCAGATGCAGCAGTCCTGTGGCGGTCCAGCTGCCACACTCAGAATACTGCAGGGGGACCTGCAGTCGTGGTGGTGGTCAGACAGCCACCTCCAGTACGGAGGACCTGAGGACCACCTTACTGGTAATAAGGGCCTAAGTGTTTCTATATTTTCCTCCAAATGAACTCTCCTTGATTTTACAACATTAAACCTCAACGTCATGCTAGTTTAAAAAAGGATCTTACTTTACTAACATCAAGCAAATTATGTTCAGGGACTGTTGAATCTCCTGTACCTTTGTCTGAGTCTTCATTTTACTGTTACCACTCATCCAGAGTTTATAAAGTTAAGAAGCAGGTTCAAACGTTGAAGAATGGGGGCATCATTGGAGATCATTTGTGCTACATGAAGCAGCACATACAGAAGTTACAAAGCGCCATCACTTATTGTTTATGGGCAAGAAGGGACACCTTCCTGCACATAAACAATCATTCCCCTGTAACGCAGACACCCTTGCACTGGTTGGGTGATGAACTTCCCTTAGCTGCTCATGGTCGTCGGGGACCAAGAACCTCTATTTTTGCCTCAAGTAAGTCCCCCACAGTGGGATTGCTGAGACCTTGCTGAAGGGCCCGCCCTCTTTCTCAACCACTCTGCTAACATGCCTCCTGGAGCACTACTGGTTGTGAAATGAACCCCCCTTGGCTGTTGAGGGCAGTGGGGGGCCTAGAACCCCTATTGTTGCCACTTTTAAGTCCCCAGAGTGGGATTGTCAAGACCTTGTCAGAGGCCCCATCCGATTTCTTGCTTTCTCAACCACTCTGCAAAGTGGCCTCCTGGCGGACTACTGATTGGGGATCAAGTCTAGGGGTGAGCCACCGGTAAACTCCGCTCCACCGGTGGTGGGCAGAGTTTTTGCCAAACTCCGCTATTCAAGCGAAGCATTAAGTGGCAAAACTCTGCAGTCTCTGCTGGTAAAACAGAGTTTATTACCCATCCCTAGTTTTCTGCCTTTTTTCTGCTCACCTCTAACCCTTTTCTTGCCTCTTTCTGTATGTTTCTGACATTTATTTTGCCTCTTTCTGCTTGTTTCTCACCTTTATTCTGCCTCTTGCTGCTCCTCTCTGACAACTATTTGGCCTCTTTCTGCTCGTTTCTGACCTCTACTTTGACTCTTTCCGCTCATTGCTGGCGATTATTCTGCTTCTTGCTGCTCATTTCTCACCTTTATCATGCTTCTCTCTGCTCATTTCTCACGCTTATTGTGCCTGTTTCGGCTCATTTGTCACCTTTATTCTGCCTCTTTCTGCTCGTTTGTCACCTTTATTTTGCCTCTTTGTGCTAGTTGCTGACCTTTATTCTGCCTCTTTCTGCTCGTTCTTGACCTTTATTGTGTCTCTTTCTGTTGTATCTAATCTGTTTTCTGCCTCTTTCTGTTTATTTCTGACCTTTATTCTACGTCTTTCTGCTGATTTCTGACCTTTATTTTGCCTCTTTCTCGTCTTTTGCCCCAAGGACCACAGGGGGTGCCACAAGGTTAACCCCCCCCCCCGGTCCAAGCCGGCTCCCTGGTTCCTACGGGAGCCAGCCTTTCCCTAACAGACAGGGAGCTGCTAAACATGCAGCTCCCTGTCTGTCAGAGCAATCCTATCATCTGTTTCCCTGATATCCTCAAAAGAGCGTCTTGTTGATAAAACAAACAAATGCCTTCATTTTGAAAAGAACATACAAAAATAATTCAACAATTGTTTATTAAACGTTTATAATGTATACATATTATTAAAATGAATACAAATGATAGTACATTATGTAAATATATCGGCAAATTCTTCCTAAGAAATGACTAGATTATTACCAGTATTTATTAATGTATACAAAACTTAATAAATATTAACACTATTGTTATGTTAACTGCTATTTAGAAAAAAGGTATAATGTAATGTTATGGAAATGTATATACACTAACAAATACTGCTTAGTGAATATATAATTTCTTAACAGAATGTATTACTATATACAAAATGTTATTAAGTTCAGTCATAAAACATTATTCGGCTTAAAAACCCCATAAAAACATAATTTATAAACATTACACATACAATTCACTTCGTAAGGGAAATGAATAAAAACATTTAAAAACCCAACATATAAATAATGAGTTAAAAAACATCTGTAACAATAGAAAATCCCAAAGCCAAGACCAGGACCCGCCCCACTTAGCAATATCTTTTCCTAATGTTAAGTGACCCTCTGATAAAACTGATCACAGCATGGCATATCTCTGGAAAGTTCAGACAATGTAAAAATCTCAAACCTTCCTGAAAAATGTTGAAACTGCGAGAGTGCAAAAGAGGAAATAGAAAACACATTCTCACTAATTTATAATGGGTGCAAAACAAAGCAAACAGTGTGAGGTGCTTTGCCTTGACAAATTATCACAACAGCAGAGAGGAAGATTCTCAAACCATCTCCCTTGTTGTGAGAAAACTAAAAGAAAGTGCAATGTCCCCAAGTAAGCCTAGTAAAATAAAGCCAGTATTGGGCATTCTCTATATAGCAGAGGTAAAATGCTAACTCCTGGCCAGATGTTAAAACAAGATAATTTGTCAAAGAGGGAATCTGGGTAGATTCTTGCCTATGCATACACTGTGCATGCTCAAAAAATGATGATTATAGTCAAGCAGGCAATTTGTTCAGGGTTATTAAAAATCTCTGGGACTCCCAGCTTGCTGAAAGTATGATTAAGGTATCCTAGACAAGTTGTAGACTCAGCCTTATCCAAGGCCAGAAACAAAGATATAATTTTTAGGAGTTTTAGAATTTCCTAGTGCCAAAAAGTGCAAAGCACTAACCACGGGAATGTGGTAGCTGGGTCAAAATAAATAGTTAGGACTGACCACAATGGATTGTGGATCCACTACAGGGAGCAGGTTCATCCTGACTTGTGACCTGATATACAGTGATTTGTGCTGTCTCAAACAATCTTTTGCAATGTACAAAAGGCACATTGCGATTTAATAACTTGTTACCAAATCGTAATTTGTGTTTGCTAAGAGGTGTCACTTTCAAATACCAAATCAGAATGGTATGTATTAATGTTTTGCAACCACATTCCGGGCGCAAAACAGTAATATTTTACCACTAGTTTAAAACTGGTGGTAAACCATTCGCCGAGGGGAATGGATCCTATGGGGGCCCCTTCCCCTTTGAGAATGTTAAAAAATATTTTTAGGAGCAGGCAGCATTTCCACAGACCACTGCCTACTATTAAAAAATGAAACTGCAAAGTTTCACTGTTTCTTTTTAAATGTATCCCGTTTTCCTTTAAGGAAAGAGGCTGCATTTAAAAAAAAAGAGTGATTTATTGGGGAGACAGCCATTACAACGCGGGCTTTACACCGCGCTACCATTACGACGCAGCCATCACAACGCAAGTCGTTACAACAACTTGCGCTGGATGGCGCTATATACCAAGGAATAGTGTGATTTACTATTCCAACACCTTCCCTACTGTTACGTAGGCTGGAGTTGGAATAGTAAATCATACTATTCCTAAATCCAGCGCCTACAGCGCAAGTCGTTGTAACAACTTGCGTTGTGATGGATGCGTTGTAATGGTGGCGCGGTCGGTGTAAAGCCTGCGTTGTCATGACATACATCCGATTTCTTGCAGTCACAGACATGGTGGTCTGCTGACCTCAGCAGTCCACTATCCCTGTGATGGCTGCAGTTCCTAATGGGTCGCAAATTGCGATTGATCTCATTATTATATATAAGGTAAGTATATTTGCAACCTACTAGCAATTGCTAATGAACTAAAAAGAGTTTCATATATTAGGAATATGATATCCTAATTCGCGTTATTCTTGTTATGTAAACTTTCCAAAAGGACGCTATTGCAACGCTTTGAGAAATTATGCTCCAATTGCAGTAAAAAAATTACAGGGAATTGTGCAATTTGCATTAAATGTTTTACTGCAAACATAGGGGAACAACAGAATTCAAGTGACTGTTGTTCGTGGTGCTCTTGTTTAAATGTAAGCCAGGTCCAAAGCTTGACATGACTATACATATTGTGATAAAATATAGCTCAAAATGACAGATTTGCGTTCCGCGTAATTACATGTAATTTTACTGTAATTTCACATAATCACACAGAGCAAATTACATGAATTGTGTCCACCCCTAATTCCAACCCAGTTGGAATATTTGAGATTCACCCTCCTCCTCCCCCAATCTTACTGACTAGGCTATGTCCCTGGACTGTGGAGTGCTGTTTGGCGATGGAGCCGGTGAAATCCTCCACGTTGGGCCACAAGACAGCCACCACCGCTAGAATCTCGGGTCCTGTGGCAGTGGGGAAAGTGGTAGACAATGAGGCGGTGCTAGCATTGGCACCGTTGTTGCAATTATAACCTGTCTTTCTGTAGAGCTTTCCATGGCGAGGACATCACCATGAAAAGTTTGTCGAAAAGGCAGGTGAAGGGCCACAAACAGGGCTCCAGGGCAATTTAACCCAAGGGGACTGTGGGTGGGGGCATATGCTATGTTCCCCTATGTTTGCACTGTTGTGCCCACACTGTGTGCCATGCATGACATGGTACATGGCAACAGTACGCCTGACGTGCAAGAGGTAGGCGCTGCACTGCAGCTGTATTTGCTTCAGGCTTTCTCCATGAGCTGAAGCATGCCGCTGCCGTGGCATCACCACCGCAAAACCGCCAGCCCCTTGGTAAAATTGTAATGCAGCAGTCGAGATGCCGCTGGCTTGTCTGCATGCTCCTGATGCCCCCGCTGCGGCCTGGCAGTCCTCCCACCAAAATTGTAATAAGGCCCTTATAAACTTTTTTCTGGAAGTCGGACTGCTTTTGGTGGGGTAAAAATCCAACCGTCGATGTGATGATGGTGGCTGCGTTTAGGTGGCAGTCCTGCAGTAGCCTCCAGTTATTTTATGAAAAAAATCAAAAAAAAAATTCTAACATCATCCAAGGGCCCAAGACCTTTTGGGCTCCACTTGGTGAGTTAGGACTCAATCTCTGAGAAGCCACCAGCAGGGTCCAGGGCAAATCTAGTTGGCATTGGTCAGCTGGGTTTCTCTTTATTGCAGGTTTCTTGCAGCTTTTGTGCTCCTGGAGCTTAACAAAAGGCTAGCCAAGTAGTCCTTATTGTCCACTCCTTTGTCCTGGGTTGAAGTGGGATCAGGCCCAGCCCTTGTGGTTTCTCTCCTCAAGTAAAGCAGCAGGTTTAATCCTTCTTTTGAGTCCCAGTCCGTTGGTTCTGCAGGTGCAGTTCTCTTTCTGTTTTTCATACCCCCAGCAGGGGTATGATGTAGGTAGTTGGGCAGATTTTCCCCACCGGGATTGGTGCTACTCTAGCTACTTAGGCAATGGCAGACTTAGATGTGAGTTACATTGTCTGTGACAGGGGCTGCTCCTTTGAAGCTTGTACATTTGGTGGCCACGTCGCGCCAGGCTATTCTGAGAGGGGGCAGTCACACCTCCTCCCAACATGGCCTTTTTGTTCCCTCCTGACAGCAATTCACACCACCCATCAGGCTAAGAGTTGGGGGTTATCTCTGAAAGGGCTAGCAGACGACCTGAGCAGGAAAATGTCAACTTTCTAAAGGTGGTAATTTAAAATCTGACATTACCATCAGATTGAGTTCCTTACATGGTTTTAGCTAATCACAAACTAAAGTGACATGCTATCAAGTTTTATAATCTAACCCAGTGCTCTTCTATGGGAGAGCCAGCCTTGCCACAGTGAAAAAACACTTGGGAGATTTTTTACTTCCAGGACATAGAAAACCTATGTACACATATTTTTTTTAAAATACCATGTACCCTACCCAAGGGCATCTAGGGTATACCTTAGAAGGGACTGGGGGAGTATTAAAAATGAAGGTTTTGGCCTGGCAAAATATGTGTTTTCTAAAATTGCACACTCAGGCTGCAGGGGCATGCCTGAAGACATGCTTTGTCTCATCACTTTAGTGGTGGCACCATAAGTGCTGCAGCTCCCTAGTGACTTTTACCTTACATGCCCTGGGTACAGAGAGTACCATATACTAGAGACTTATAGGTAAGGTAAATATGCCTATCGGGTACAAACCAATTGCACATATACCTTATGGATCAGAGCTCATACACTGGGTGCTGGACGTCAGTCAACGCTTCATTTGTGCCGGTGCTTAAGCACCGGCACGTATTTCTCAGGGTCAGGTCTATTGACATACTTGAGAGTGCTAACTCACATGGTGGTGACAATGTGTGTCACACAATATTGGCCCTTCACAACTGTTTCCCGGTGAAGAGCCAACTAATTGCACACTGTACATCCATGCCTTCAATCAGTCATATGGTAAATGTAAATGTAAATGTAAATGTACAGGAATTTATATAGCGCAAATCACCGAGCGGTTTCTAAGCGCTTGCTTAGGGAACCCGTCCTGGTATTCCCCTGTGAGATAGCCCCGGCAGGGTATCCACAAGGTGAAAGCCAGGCATCCCACCGCGAGGGGCCGTTGTGGAGATTAAGCAAGCTATTGCCCAGAGTCGCAGAGTGTGAACCCGTGAATCGAGTAGGCACCGGAGCGAGAATTGTCGAGTCCATGGACATTTTAGGACTCAAGACCCCGCCGAGCCGGGAATTGAACCCTGGTCCCAGGCTGACCTCTGCTTCCAGGTCTGCCTCCTCTAACCAGTGAGCCACACTTCTCCATGGTGGGCCACTGATTGGGCTGGATTTGGTCCTGTGTGCGGCACAGTAACCTTTTCAAGATTTGATGCTGCCCACCTTATGATGACTGACACAAGCATGACGCACTGCCACCCACCCCAGCATACTGCGCAGATGCAAGTCTGCGCTATTCAGTCAGTTAAAGAAGCAAGAAGTGTGCGTTGTGTAACAGCAGAAGGGCTTTGATTCAGATTTAAAGGCAATAAGTAACAGTAACTTAACTTTCCTCAGGCAGATACAATAACCATTAGGTAGGCTTGCGTTGCTGTGCTATGCCTGAAAAGATGGTCGGTAGTGAGTAAAATTATCAATTACACCCAGACCTGTCTGGTTATCTCCAAACATTATTATTAGTGTGTGGTAATTATGAAACTAAGATGATTTAACACACACAATAAAAGGCTTAAGTTCTGAGGCCACGTCAGGCTGCCGCTAAAGGTGCTGCTCCTCTCAGAGGAAGCATCCACGGGTGCTGCTGTGGTGCGCATTTTTGTGGGGTGTGACTGAAGTTCTCAGTGTGCTTCGCTTGCTGTACATGCTCTGGGAAGGACGACTGAGCCATGGCTGCCTGAAGTATACTTGCCTTATGTTTTATTTTCTGGAGACATGCCATTATATCACTTTTAGGACACACTTCTGCAGCTGGCGTTCAATCAAGCACATTTGTAAAGCGCGCTACTCACCCGCAAGGGTCTCAAGGCACTGGGAGGAGGGGGGGGGGGTGCTGCTACTGCTCGAAGAGCCAGGTCTTGAGTTGCTTCCTGAAGGAGAGATGGTCCTGGGTCAGCCGTAGGTGGGTGGGAAGGGAGTTCCATGTCTTGGCCGCCAGGTAGGAGAAGGATCTTCTTCCGGTGGTGGTTCTGCGAATCCGTGGGACGGTGGCGAGGGTGAGGCTGGCGGAGCAGAGCTGGCGGGTGGGTGTGTAGAATGTGAGGCAGTTGTTGAGGTATTTGGGGCCCATGTCGTGGAGGGCCTTGTGTGCGTGGGTGAGGAGCCTGAACGTGATCCTCTTGCTGACGGGGAGCCAGTGCAGGTGTCTCAGGTGGGCAGAGATATGGATGTGGTGGGGGATGTCCAGGATGAGTCGTGCAGAGGCGTTCTGTATGCGCTGGAGTCTTTTCTGTAGTTTGGCTGTGGTCTCAGCATAGAGGGCGTTCCCGTAGTCCAGTTGGCTGGTGTCGAGGGCCTGGGTTACCGTCTTTCTGCTTCTTGGAATGTGCCCGCATTTAACATACACTATGTGAAAGGATTTTACCATAATCAAGACTAACTACGAATATAGGAACGTCCTTTTTGGGAGACGGACTAAGCATGCACCATTTCTATTCAGTTTGCACATGGGACAACCCTGATGTGTTTCTCCTTCCTCAACAACCACATAGAGCTGTGGTGATAGACGTATTTCTAACACCAAGACATTCAGTGTGACTTCATGAGGGGGGCATCCTGCAGCACTGCTGTTGCCTCAAAGACACGTTATGGTGCGTTATGGAACAGCTGATTTGTGAATCCTGCTCTCTGTACTGTCCACTACTGAGGACACATGAAACATACATCCTGTGCTAAAATGGACAAAGATGTTAGTTGATATATTTGAATCAATATGAGTCAGTTCACAAAACAATATTCCCACTTTAGCTAATTCAAATTTAACATTTCTGTAATGCACACATAAGAATTTTCTGAAAAGTCCTAGAGATGAAATCAAGGAGACTCTCGAGGGTGACCGTCTTTCTGGTTACGGTGGGGATCCACCGGAAGATCTTTCGGAGCATGCGTAGGGTGTTGAAACAGGATGAAGAGACGGCGTTGGCGGAACCTCCAACGCCCACCAAACACCAGGCCCTAATAAAGTTAGGCTTGTTAACATAGTCACTCTCTACCCTGTCATCTACCTAGGGCAGAGCCATAGCATAGATGGACATCAAAAGATGGGCCTGGCCGTGGCTGCGAGGAAACCGGCGGTGGCCTTCGCATAAGGGCTTATTGGAGAGGAGAACTCTAAACCCTGTTTGGTCTGGGACTTTCTTTTCCTGAGCTCATGTTTTCTGTTCTGATGCAATGTAGTTTACTAGTTTATGGATGCTACATTCCTTAATTTAATCTAAGTCAACAAAACAATTCTGTAATAGTTGCTTTGCGTTTGAAAACTAAGCTGTTTAATCAACTCCATACGTCACCTGTAAGTAAAATGTGTCAAGCAATGGCATCATGCATTGATACACTTGTGTGGGGTTGACGTTATCTGTACTAGACTAGCAAAGCATGTTAAAGGCCATACTTTAGGTGAGCTTTTTAGGGGCGCTTTGCACAGCCTTCAGCTGAAGCTGCCTGCTTGTGTGCCACCAAAACAAGCCCTAAAAGCCATGAATGTTGCTCTTGTTCATAGTTTAGCGCTACATAACCAGGCGTAACTGTCTGATTAGAGGGGTGTCAAGTCTAAAATGAAGGACGGTGATACTCAACGTGCTAGCCACCAAGGCTTACTCTTTAAAATAATGTAACAGCAAGCTAGTTTGTAAAACTTCAGAAGTTCCGAGATGTAATTATGTGGTACAACATTCTGGAGTGTGGAGAGCGGTTGTCGCAAGGCAAGTCCCCGCGTTTGTGAGATGCAGCGCTGGGTTACCAGAACTGGAATGACAGGGGCAAGGGCCGATCAGGGTCGATAGAGATCCGTGGTCCATGGTGCCCCGCCTTTCTGAGGAACATCACGCAATATAACATCGCTATCTATGAAAGACTGAGGCATTTTCTTGTTGAAGTGCCGACCTCTGTTTGATAAAATGAGATGCAGATGAGGAACTTGAAATTGTTAATACTGACCGTTTATATCCTGCACATCGGAAACTGAATCTCCCCTCTGCCTGTTAATGATAGGTGTTGCTATTACCCCGCTCGGTCGTATTCATATTATTGAGGCTATAGAGCATTAAAGGTTAAGCCAGTCTGCCATGCCCAGGTATGAATCGGACACCTTTGAATAATAGATTCCTGCTGCGGACTTTCTTGCTAGAATAATGCGATGATGCTACTAGCCCTACTAATGAAATTGACCTATATCCTTCACATTTTTATTCCAAGATGGCCCTCCCCACCTCAGGATCAGGTAGTTATTACCTGTGTTTTTGACGCTGTTCAGGATTTAGCTTGTATCTCAGGGGTGTCTAACATATAGGCCTAAGAAGGGTCACAGTTTTAGGAAATAAACATAAGATAACTATGCATACAAAGATTGTAAAAGGAATTCACTTAGATAATCACTGGTAATTCTTAGAATCTAGTTTTGCCCCAGCGTTTCTGGGACTACTTTTGACACTGCTGCTGTACCTGCATATGGGCATGAGCACTTAGACATGCCACACCATTCTACTCATGCCTACAGCAGCACTGCAGAGTCTACTCGAGAAATATTATCTCATATAACAAATACTGCACGGTTAGCATACATAAGTTGTTGCTCATATCTCTCATTGATCAAGCTGCTCCAGTCGTGATTAAAAACCCTTGAAAATAAGTAAGTACACAGACATTTTTGATTGTTGATTTGAGGAATGAAAGTTTACGCTTGCGTTTTTCCATATTGGGAGAGGTAAGGACCAGGGTGCAGTGACATTGCAGTGGCACAGCCATGGGCCCTCCGGCAAAGAAGCAAATTGGGCACCAAACCCCTGGTTAGGTAGTAAAAAGAAACAGCCACACTATTAATTGGGGTGCATTGGTCCCCTAACAACCCTGGGGTCGCGATACCACTGCACAGTATTTTAAATTAAAATATAGAAGTGTAGGTACTCAGTCAATTGAACTTGTTCACTCCTCAGAAGTGCTGGTGCTCTCCCATTAAATGGAATTGCAGTAGTGCTTTCAAATTAAAGAAGTGCAGGTGCTCAATAGCAGACAGTACCTGCCCATTTAAAGCCCTACCATTTCACCTACTGCAATTGTGATAGCTATACTACTTTCAAGTTGTGTGGGTGCAGGGCCGGACTGGGAACCACATCCGGCCCTGGCAAAGTGCTCGGCCGGCCCCCCCTCCCCACGCGGGGGGGCGTTGGAGGTGCCGCCGAGCACTTTGCCGTGCCGGTTTTCGGCCGATTTTGCAGCTATGCTGCAAAAACGGCTCTGTAACAAAAACGGCCCCCAGGGGCCCAAAACCGGCCCCCACCCGTGCGGCGCACCGGGGGATTGCCCGGTGCCCACTATGGCCATCCGGCCCTGTGTGGGTGGGGGTGTAAGATAATGAAAAGGCATGCATGGAGGGGAATATTGCGAGGTAGTATTGTAAAACCTATGTGGGACGATGGTTTGTGGTCTCTGGAGTTGGTTTCTGCTGGCGGTGAAGGTTTTTATGAAGTGACCTATGGATGTAATAAACCCCTCACTTGCAGCTTCTTGGAATGTGCCCGCATTTAACATAAACTATGTGAAATGATTTTACCATAATCAAGACTAACTACGAATATAGGAGCTTAATTTTTGGGAGACGGACTACGATCTGGAGCAATCTGAAAAAAAAGCATGCACCATTTCTATTCAGTTTGCACATGGGACAACCCTGATGTGTTTCTCCTTCCTCAACAACCACATAGAGCTGTGGTGATAGACGTATTTCTAACACCAAGACATTCAGTGTGACTTCATGAGGGGGCCATCCTGCAGCACTGCTGTTGCCTCAAAGACACGTTATGGTGCGTTATGGAAGAGCTGACTTGTGAATCCTGCTCTCTGTACTGTCCACTACTGAGGACACATGAAACATACATCCTGTGCTAAAATGGACAAAGATGTTAGTTGATATATTTAAATCAATATGAGTCAGTTCACAAAACAATATTCCCACTTTAGCTAATTCAAATTTAAAATTGCTGTAATGCACACATAAAAATGTTCTGAAAAGTCCAAGAGATGAAATCAAGGAGGCACTCGAGGGTGCAATTATGGCAAATACTCTGCACCCGCCATTTGCAAACTGGCTTTGTTGATGGTGAGATCCTGCTCTCTGACAGAGCCTTATGGTTTATTTTGGTCACGTAAGATACGTAAACGTTATGTCTTTGAACGTGTGACCCACAATTAGACTCTGCTAAAAATGACAACACAAAGCAAATTGCACATATCCCAGTATTGTTCTTTCCCCCAAATCAGCACACAGAGAACTGGAATATTCCACGTCCCTTTTTAAGCCATTAGTCATTTTAGCAAATGTATTCCAAAATTGGCTTTAAATGTCTTTTTGAGTTCATCTTTTTTAAAATGTGTGCGGGGCGGGTGGAACCTCCTATCAAAATCTTACTCGAGGAAGGGTCCCTAGCTGAAATTCAGATTGGGTATTACATCTGGCTTTCAGCAGTGCCAATTAGGATGTAGGTGGAGCCAATAGAGTAAGTGTGAGGAGCCAGTGGAGGAAGTGGGTGGAGCTGGGAAGAGTGGGTGCAGCCTCCTACAAATATTTGAGCACCTGGACTTAATATTTTACAAATTGAGCCCTGACATCGGGGCCTCAGTGTTCAGAGTCAGTAAACCAGCACTAAATCTAGCAAAAGGAGGGGTGGGGGGTAAAAAAGTGGGGGCATATAGGTTCTTACCTCAAAGATACTAAGCATGATAAATGTAACTATAGTCAAACAAGAAAAAATGTCACCTAACATTAAAACTAAATAAATATTTTGAACACTAACCCACACATTTGCAGAATGTTTCTTAAGTTAGAATTTGTAAGTAACTCCAAACATTAAGTAAAATGTTTGTACTGGAATTTAGATTAGCTATTCCAACTCCAACCCAGCTACTATTGAGGAAAGTGTTTGATTTTGGGAAGTTTAGATTTACTATTCCCACTTCACTCCAACCCAACTACGTGTGAGTAAAGTCTTTATTTTCAGAGACTGCAATCTTACTATCCCACTACAACCTAACTTCCATTGGGGAAAGTGTTTACATGTTGGGAGTACAGTTTACTATTCTAACCCCAGTCCTACTACCAATGGGAAACATTTTTGATATTGTGGAAAATAAATTGACTATTCTAATTCTAATCAACCTACCATTGGGAAAGTGTTTGATTATAGGAGCACAGATTTCCTATTCTCACTTCAACCAAAGTGCTATAAAATGGAGTGTATATATATTATATGCAAGCATATTTACTACTCTCATTCCAACCCACATATCCTTAGGGTTAGTGCTTATTTTTGGGAAAATCAGCATTACTGTTCTTTTCCAACCCAGCGTCATTGGGGAATATGTTTAATGTTGTGGAGTACAGACTTACTATTATCACTCAACCCTAAATACCATTGAGGAATGTATATATATTTGGGGTCTACAGATTTATTATAGTCACTCTAACCCAACTAACTTTGCGGAATGTGCTTATTGTTGGGAGTCCAGATTTACTATTCTTCCTCCAAACCAGTTGCATCTGGGAAATGTGTTAGATTAGTTTTCCCTTTTGAAGGATGTATATTAACTTTTAAAATCTAAACACACCTTTCTTGTAAAAATACTTCATTTAAAAATAATGTTACCATTCCATACAATACCTCCTTTTACTTGTCAATGCCTCCCTCACTCAAGGCATATTCACAGAAGCTGTTAAGGCAGGCCAGATTCTCAGACACCTAAAGAAATCTACACTGGACCCTGATGACCTCAACAACTACCCTCCCATCACTCACATACAATGCATTGGGAAGTTCAGAACTTCTTTTCAAGCCCTCATACTCTTGCATCTGGATGCTGGTAACTCCACAATGACATTCCTTCGGGGTATCCTGCTCACCACTCATTTCTCATCTGGGGCCTGTGGAAATATGATCAAATCACCCCATACCCATGGAACTCCATTTGCTTCCCTTTCCGGCTGCACCATCTTCAAAAGCAATTGCATCATTTACAAGCCGTCATAGTCAGTACCCCTCACTTACCTTCCAGACAAGCTCATCTCACACAGGTAGCTAGGACACCATCAGACTGCAGACTATGAAGTGTAAAAGAGAAAAAAACAGACAACGGGCATTTTCCATACATGCACCTAGGATCTGGAACAACATCCTGCATCCACAAGACCTCTTTAAGGGACACCAGATCAAAATGCAATCCATCTTCTTCTCATTGACTTTATGCTTATCTTTGACCATGCTCTGCTGCCTTTTGACTATGTTTCTGCTATAGAAATGCTGTATACATACATACAAATGTACAAGGGACTTCTAGCATAATCCTCGGCTCGGGTACTATAACCTGTAAATTGAACAGGCTGATATCCTCTTTTAATGGGAATAAAAATGTGAATTCAACTGCTTCTTTAAAAAGAGTGGATCTATTGATTTTGCCAACGCCTATTAAAATGTATGCATCAGAAAAAAATGCACAAAGAAACATTCTTATTGACGTCAATATAATCGAAAGTTTAGAAAAGATATTTAAAAAAAAAATCAAAGCTGCCTTTGTTCTTCTTGACATTTTTAAGGGAGAATACTGTACATTTCTTGAAGTAAATGAGAAATAAGAACAAAGCAAACCCGTAGCTAAAATTACAATAACATTATCCTGAATAAATTATTAAACAGGAACCTGTTGAGACTGGTATGTATTTGAGGTAGCTCAATAATATTAATTTAAAACCAGAAGTGGTTTGAAATTTCTAGAAGTGAGTACCGAATAAGTGAGTCTACCAGCAGTACAAACATTAAAAAGATTGTCAAAACCAGTAGGTCTCACATTGATGCAGGGCACAGTTCTACTGGCTTTGGTAATGTTTTTTTTCGTTCTCCTTTTGAATGCTTATCTAGGGGTTCCAGTTGAGTGTTCCAGGTCTTGTCAGTTGCTGCGAGATCTGGAGCAGTCAATGGGGATTACTGTGTGGTGTTCTATTACCTCCAATAAACTGATTTTATATTCCTGATAACACATTTTGGTGACAAGGAGGAGAATCCGAACCTCAGCTGCCCAATGGAAACCACCAGTACATCACACATACCATTTGGGGATAACACTAGTCACTACTTTACCATGGAACTGTTGGTGAGTACACCCCTTTTTAGTATCATAATAAAAATTGTGTCTATTTGGGTTTTGCTGTTGTTCATTCTTTTGTTAAGGGGCATATGTGTGTTGTGTTTTCTATGGAATGCTTATCCTAAGGTTCCAGATGAATGCTCCAAATCGTGTCTGTTGCTGTGGCATCTGGATCACTGTGTGCCGTCCGCATACCTTATCCAATATACAGATTATGTATGGTTTTGGATTCTTGGCCGTGTTCTTCCCCATAAGATGCTTTTACTCCAAGAAAACTACCTACCTTGCACCCACGAGCATAGTAGCCATTTCATAACAGTTTTCGTTTTTGGTTTATAAAAAACTATTACAAGATGTTTGGCGTGCATGTGCAGATATACTTGGCATTTATCTTGTAACGTTTTTCAGATCCATTCCGAAATAGCTACTGTATATGCACTCATGCTTGGCAGCCATTTTGAAACAACAATGGTAGACCAAGGCAATGCAATTCAATAAGCATTTTCTAAGTAAAACGCACTACGGGAGGCAGGCTGCCATGGCCAGCAGGTAGACTACAATCTTCATGGTGGGCACAGAGACAGCAAGGGGGAGCAGAATGGGTCGATGTTAGAAACTGGCTTTTTGGTTGGTTAGGATATGCCCCTAAGTTAGGCAGAACCCACCACTCTAGTCAGGGTAAGGGGTTATACACCCAAGTTAACCCCTGCTCACCCCCATGGTAGCTTGGCACGAGCAGTAAAGCTTATTCCATAGGCAATGTGTATAGTGTTTGTGCAACACACACACACAGACCAGTTACACAACAAATACACCACAAAGGAAACTCGAAAAAGTGTTATATAAAAATACGTTTCTGTATTAAATATAAACATAGAACAAAACCACATAAAGCAATAATCACTTTGCCAACTAGGCAATTGTCATAACATCACAGTCAGTGCAATAAGATAAAGACATATGATGCACACATCACGAAAACACCATCACTGTGCACGCAAATTCAAATCCTAACAAAATACTCATCATTCTGACATGCTAGGTAAAAACGGTACATATGATAACATCAGGGTGTGAAAAGCCGCAGTTTGGTTATACACATAACTTCATCTGAAAAACCCGGGGCTCCGGGAGGATTCGTCAAACCCAGATGCTCATATACTAGCTGGCGCACCGCCTCCTTGACTGCTCGGAGACATATTTAGCTAACGACACTAGCTGAGGAAGGGCTGATGACAACAGCGTGGGGAGATCAGCTATATCTAACCTAAGGCGGCACGGAGAGTGCTATGTCCTCCTCCAGATCCAGGAAGGACAAGACCATTAAAGACTTGTTCCTCAAATCGCAAACCGAATCCATGGCCTCCACGGCAGCGGCAAGAACCCCGGGTCCGAAGCCAGAGAAGGGTGAGAGGTCGGAACCTATCACTAAAGCCTTTCTTGAATCCATGTTTGCTGCCCTGCGGGATGATATCCATACACTCAAACAAGAATTCACTTCTGAGATCCGAGAGGTCAGGCGGGAGATGGACGGAATTGGCGAAAGGGTGGCGGATCTGGAACGTAAAAGTGACAGGAAGGACACGGAGATCGTGGCTCTGCAACAAGAGACACTTTGGATCCATGACCAACAAGTTGACCTCCAAGCACACGTCAAGGACCTGGAAAACAGATCCCGGCGCCACAACATACGCATTCGAGGAGTCAAGCTGGATGATGCCTCCAAGGATCTCTTTTCCTATTCCAGGGAACTCTTCAATCACATTCTGGTTAGGCCGTTGGAGACGGAGCTGAATATAGACCGGGCACACACAGTGGGTCTCCCGAGGGCCCAGTCGGCACCGCTACCAGACATATTGGTATGTGTCCAGAATTTTCGCACCAAAGAGGCCATCCTCCAAAAAGCGCGCAAGCTCCATCCTTTGCAGTTTCGAGGGAGCTCCCCCGTGCTCTATCAGGACCTGCTCTCACTCTGCAGAGGAGGAGATCCTTTAAGCCTATCACCCTGCACCTTCAACAACGTAATATCACCTACAGCTGAGGCCATCCGTTCAGGCTTGTGTTTCTAATGGACAATAAATTATACCAGCTGCGCTCCCTGAAGGAAGCTAGCAAACTGCTGTGGGTGGAATTGCCGGAGTCCGAGGACGGCGACGAGGACCCCAAGGAAGAGACGGATGAACCCAGATCCCAATGGCGGCGGCAGGGTCGCAGGCTCCGGCTTAAGAAACCCAGAACGGCGGAGGTGATGGAAGGCAGACGATCGGCCTTGGAGGCGGCATCCGCAGAGCTACCCGGCACTCAACCCGGCTGACAATGGACGTTATACCTGGCCGAAGGTTTGATTCTGTACGGCGCCGGCCATTGGCGGGAGTGTGCGAGGACTTTTCTGTTGCTGCCACACCTCGGTATCCTTTTACTGATCAACTATGGTTGATGGACTATGTGTCATTGTTCTTTTTTGTTCTCTTTACAGGTTGTGTATTGGGAGGAGGGGAGGGGTTTGGGGGGGTGGGGTTGATTCATGGTCCACCGAGTGTTTGGGTCTATGCTAGGTCTCCAACTCTGAGCCTTATGGGTGCATGCTGTCCTACGGCCTGAGACGTCTCGTGCTTTTAGAGAACGTCCTTAGCTGATCACTTCACCCTTCAGATAGATGCCGGTCATGGAACTTAAAATTCTCGCGCTGAATGTACGAGGGCTAAACAATCCGGTGAAGCTCAGGGCGGTTCTGCTATGCTTTGAGCACTCCCAGGCCGATATCTGCCTCCTGCAGGAGACGCACCTCTTATCAAAAGATTGCCACCCTCTCCGGTCCCGTAAATTTCCCCTTCAATTTTTCTCATCGAACCACACCAAGACAGCGGGGGTTGCTGTACTGGTGACCCAGAAGTTCAGGGGCAAGGTCCTACACAAAGCGGCAGAGATCAGGGGGAGGTTATTGTCCTATAGCTTTTTGGTGGGTGACACTACATTCACGGTAGGCTCTGTGTATGGTCCCAACGAGGGGCAGGAGTAGTTTTTTCATAGGGCTCTCATGGAGGTTACGACTACATCTGATCGTCACATTCTTCTGGGAGGGGATTTAAATTTAGTGCTTGACAATGTTTCAGATAGGTCGAGTCAGCGCTCCTTCCAGATGGGCGCTCTATCTGCGGAAGGCCTGTCCCGCCTAGCCGATTTAGGCTTACAGGATCTGTGGTGAGGAAAATTGAATTTTGCCCTGTTGTGTGTCCCTACGTGTTCCCCATCATATGTTATATGTGCATGATCGCTATGCATATTTCCCCCTCATGACCGAATAAAGACGCATTTACAGTTGTGTCCAACGTTAGTATGTCAGTTATCCAGTCCTCCTTAAAGCAACGTGAAATAGGCTTTTAGGCCTATGTTGCCAACGTCTTTACATTGTGCTCGATAAATCATCAAGTTGCACCCGTTTCTAGGCCTCACAGGGCCCGGACACCAGATTCAAGCCTCAAGTCTCCTGAAGCACTCCGAGGAGAGATGCAGCCCCGCCCGCATCCCTGACCCTTCACTCACTTCCTGCCAAGCAGCGCGGTGCCCGGCCTAGTCTGCCTGCCTGCCAAGAATATGTTATGCCTACAGTTATCTGTTCAGCTCCCCGGCTTCACATTCCTAGCTAACGAACCACATAAACATCTTCATCTATAGTCTAGTCTTCCTGTCTCCATGCAAGCGAATTACTGAATTAGTATCCATAGAAGATCCATAGCACACGCAATACATGAAGAGATATATGCATGCACTAGCCTTAGTGACAAGTAGCCTTTGCCCTGATGACTTTTAGATTCAAGCAACATGTACTCCAAACACAAGATATCAGATATGCTATAGGTACAGGTCGTTCTGACATCCCAGACTTTAGTCTCCTCTTCTAGTGCTAGGAGTCAGAGCCCCCAGCTCTCCCCAGTTACACGTCATGACTCGTTTGCGCGCACCAGTAGGTTAAAGGTTCCAGCTGCCCATGAAGCCCCCTCCATGTATCCACCCATTTATGACACTTCTGTGACGTCTACATCACACACCTCCGTGCACGCCTTCTTTTCACGCCCATATGTTCTTATCTTCCGTTTGTCACTTGTTACGCCTACTGTATTCAATGCAATTGTACTGTTTTACTATATATACTGTATAATGTTAATAAAAGATTGTCTGTCCTTCCTGAACCTTAGCAGGTGATGGAACCCGATGTCCATTGGCTCGAGCCACTTAATTAAAGCCCGTATGACTCAGATACCACGGATTCTGCCTCTTATTTATTGAGCTATCCTTTTCAGTTAATGCATAGAAAAATAGTACCGGTAATTATTTATTTATTTACCACATAATGGCGCCCGAATAGGAACGAGCCCCTTCCCCACGCGCCGGCGATGTAACGCAGGCCCCCTGACCCTTCTACAGCCGTGACGGACCTCTACTGCGCACCTGCAGGTATTCCTGCTCAAGTCTCCCTCAGGCCCACGGAGGAGACGGAGACTGCGGTCCGGCATCCAGACGAAGCGGTGAGGAAGGCGGAGCGTCCCGACCAGAGCCCAAGCCGAGAGAGCAAGGTCCGAGGTATCCTGAGGCCCACCTGTTTCCGAAGCCCGAGGCGCATGCGTAGTGCGTAGTAACCAGACGTCGTAGCAGTCCAGTCCAGTCCGAGGCCTTCAGTTTTGCTTCCCGGTGAGTACCGTTGCTGGGAACGTATCTAGACGGGTTCATTAATTTGTGCCCGGTCCGACGGGTTTGGGTACACAGATCCGGTCCGACGTGTTCACCTAGGTGGATACGGTATGACGTGTCTCTTTATGAGACCGGTATGTTCTGTACTGTTTAGCAGTGCATCCAGTAAATTCTAGTAATTCTGTTCTCTAGTGTAGTTTCTCGAGAAGTTCCAGTATTATGTTTCCGATGTATTATGTTTTCAATGTACTAGGTAGTATCTGTTCGAACTGTTATTAATGTGTATTGATGTCGTGGTATGAATGAATTGTTCGCTATTGCATTACTGTGTTCATTGTGTATTGTGTTCAAGTTCAAGTACGTTCAAAGATGCCTCTGTTTTCAAAGTTACGTCAGATAAAAACCAGAAAAGCGTTACTCGAAGAATCAGTTCCTGTCCCTCCTAGGGACAGTCCTGGACATTTTATGTATCATAAACATGGCTTAGATGCCATACTGTATCTAGACTTATGGGTGGATTATACCAAGGATCTCGAAGAGAAATATAGATGGCCTGTTTCAGGAACATGGGATGCCGAGTGCATCATGAGAGTAGAGGAAGCATTATGGAAAAAGAAAGCCAGACAATCCCAGAAAGATGCCATAGAATTGTGGCGTAAAGAATCGCATAAAAGAACAGAAAAAGAATTCAGAAAAACAGAATTAAGTAGGGAATCCTCAGAAAAAGCCCAAGAAAGGGAACTACTAGAAGAAGGTGAACGAGTTAGAGCAGAACAGTCAGATAGACAAAGAAATGCCCTTATTAAAGGCATGTATCCTCTTCTCGCCGAGGGTTTGCCTAAAGCGACCCCGGAAACACCCTGTAATTTACCGCCACCATTGGTCCCGACTAAGCTACGTCATAAACCGACCGCAGCTGAAATTTTCCTTTCTTCCTATTTAGATGATACTGTCCCAGAATATGCTAATACGAATCCTACTCCGCCTGTTCAACCTCAGCACCCTGTTAATAACGTTATTACTGTTCCTCCAACCGTTGGTCCCGGGAATCCTCCTAATCCGCCAGTACCCCAGGACCAACCCACATCACGCACGCCTACTTTACCAGTCACTTTACCAGCAGCTGCACATTCAGTATTAATTGACGATTCCAGTTCAGGAGGAGCAGGGGGAGGTATTCCTATCACCCCGCCTCAAACAAAACGAATGACGCTGAGAGACGCAGCATTACAGCGTACGCCAAAAGTGGCTACATACGAAGCCCTCAAAAAGTACCTCACTGATTGTAGATATGATCCAGTGCCAGGCGAAGATCACATGATATTATATTCCGTACGTTTACGACGAGTAGCAAACTTTTTAGCTACCATGCCAGATATGAAGGAACATTTAGACCGAATATATCATTTCATCCGAACAGGGGAGAAACCAGAAGTTATTCACGAGGCTATGGCACAAAGGAAAGTCGAGATTCAAAGTATGATTTTGCAGTTTTTGATAAATTGTTTAATAAGAGAACAAGATCATCCTGATAAAAACAAAGACGAGATGAAGGTCCTGACAAGATGGAGTGACAATATAGCAGAAGGAAAACACAGTAAACAAGCTTGTATAGAAACCATGTACAGAAAGATTCGTAAAGAAATTCTAAGCATACACGAGAAGGAGAAAGCAATGAGAGTAGCCGAGAAGGAGGATGACAGTTCACACGAAGATGTAGACACCGAGAATCCAAGCAGAATAGCGTACGTAGGTAGGACGAGACCTTTTGACAGACACACACGCCTAGACTACAAGAAAGCTTTTCCTCCTCCCGTACCAGAACAGTGTTCTCTTGAACATTTATTCCAGGCTACCGATAAAGTTCTGAAACTACGAATAGGTTACAGTGAGCTTAGTACCATGCATGAACAAGAACTAGCCCGATCAGCAGTTCGATGGACTAGTGATTCTACCACGTTTTCAGACGAAGTAGTGGCCCAAATGTTTCTGAAGCTTCCCCTAGACGAACAGCGACTGGTGGGTATGTACATGATCCAGCACCTCATTACACTGTACGAGGATCAGCATTCTGATCCAGGTCCCTTATATAATGCATTGAACGAGTTACTCCTAAACAGATGGAAAGGTCTAGGTACCGATTTGATTAATGTCATTTTAGAACAACGCCACAAATACAGAACGTTCCTGACTCCACATTTTGTTCCTGTTCCACCCCCATTCCACATAGACAGACAGAATCCCTTGCAAGAAGTGAATCCTGTTAAGGGAGCGGGGGGTGACCTCGAACGAGTATTTGTTTACACCCCTTTAACGAAAATAGAACTACTAGAAATGAAAAAGTTAGTGCCCTGTCACGATAAAGATCCAGCAGGGTTCCACCGTGAATTAAAAGACATGCTCCGTATGGGAGAATACACGTATCCCGATATCATCAAAATGTTAAAGGTCCTGCTGCCTGTGGGCATATATGAAAAACTCAAAGAAAAAGAATGGGAGGTGGGAGAGAAAAAGATTGACTGGGCAGCATTAGAGAACGAAGATAACACACGAGTTCCTGGTACCGGTCTCGGGGAAAAGCCAAAGCATTGCCCGAACTGTTAATACAAGTCTTGCCAAGATTACTAGCCACGAAAAAGGAAGACTGGGATGCCATCTCAGCCTGTAAACGGAAACAAGACGAAGACACTAGTGATTTTTATTCCAGATTTGAGAAATGTTTCATTATTAATAGCGGCTTGAAAACAAGTAGTGAGTCGTATCCACATCTTTTTGTTACCAAATTAGTTGAGAATTCTTTAGCACAAGTTAAAAATAGAGTACTGAAAGTCGAGAGTACCTGGCAAGCTAATACCCCGTCCCAAATGCTACAGATGCTACAGTACCACCATAATCGAATTAGGGAAGAGCAAGAACACGAAAGGAGACGTATGAAAGACACGAAAATGAAAGTATTAGTGGCACAGTCTGTTCCAGCAGATGGTCAGAAGAGGGGTACGAATCAGACCAGTCATTCTGCAGCTCCCGTTAAAGGGACATGCAATTACTGTAAACAGCCAGGTCACTATATAAACGAATGTGCAGTTCTGAAACACAACATAGCTACTGGTAAGACGAAAGAGAGACCGCGTCCTCCTAGACAGGAACAGGTTCCGCAGAATACGCAACCACCGCAGAACGCACAACAGACAGTTACAGTGCCGCAGCCTATAGCTGCCACACAACACGTTACACAGCAGATGTACCAATACGCACAGTCAGATTATCCAGAATATCAGCAGTATTCATGAAACAGCCTAGAGAGGGAAGTTGGCTTGTCTCTCATCGAGGTTCCTGTAGATCAAGAGGGTCCCTATGTACACAGTCAAGTATTAGGGAAGGACAGAAAATTTCTGATTGATACAGGGGCAAGTAGGACTACCATCAGTCATGACGAGGTTCCAGGGGCTCCACTCTCAGGCTCAAGAAATGTTTCCCTGGGATTTTCAGGAAAGCCTATTGTTAACGAAATATCGAAACCACTTTCCCTAGAAGTTGGACCATTGTCCCGAACTACAGATTTGTTACTTACGAAATCATGTCCGGAAAATTTACTTGGTATTAAAACATTGAAGGAATTAGGTGCCGTAATATGTTGTTCTCCAGAAGGAGTGAGATTGTTTTTACGTGATTTTAAAGGACATTATGTGTTAAGAGATTTTGATCCAAGATTACTGAATGTACCACAGCATTTATGGGCGCAAGGTCCAACTGATGTAGGTTGTATGCACATTACACCATATCGTGTCACTCTGAAGCAAGGTGTTGTATTACCCCGAATTCGACAATACAAGTTGCCCCCTGAGGCTGTAGCAGCCTTATCGAAAATTATTGACGAGCTCATCGCTCAAGGAGTAGTTGTAGAAACTGACTCCAATGTATGTAATTCTCCTATCATTCCGATTCTTAAACGTACTGACCCAAATGCACCTCCAGTTTATCGATTAGTAATTGACCTTCGAGAACTTAATAAATGTATCATACCCCAGTACCCAGTAGTTCCAGATATCTCTTCCCTGTTGACTGCCATTGATTCCGAAGCTACGTTCTTTACTGTTATTGATCTCAAGAACGCTTTTTTTAGTGTCCCCATCCATCCAGACAGCCAGTTTCTTTTCGGATTCTGTTTAAATGGAAGAAGCTATAAATTCACACGTGCACCTCAAGGTTTCACAGGAAGTCCTAGTATTTACAGTCAAGCACTTAAACGACAACTAGACAGTATTCACATGCCAACTGACACTGCCCTGCTCCAGTATGTCGATGATCTATTGATCACAGCCCGTACAGAGCGTGACTGCGAACGTGCATCACTGACAGTCTTGTATTTTCTGGCAGAAATGGGGCACAAGGTGTCCCCTTCGAAACTGCAATTCTGTGTCCAGCAAGTGGTATACCTTGGACACTTGCTGTCCAAGAGGGGTAGACAGTTGACACCTGACCGTATCCAGTTAATAGCATATCTTCCACAGCCCAAGACACAGAAGGAGGTACGAGCTTTTATCGGCCTCACTTCTTACTGCAGACAATGGATCCCTCAGTACGCATATCTAGCCAAGCCACTGATACAGTTAACAACACAGGAGGCAGCGACATCGACTGTCCTCCCTTGGACCCAGGAACATACACTTGTTTTTAATGAGTTAAAGAAAGCTTTATGTAATGCACCTGTGTTAGCGACACCAAACTACAGTAAGCCTTTTACACTTTTTGTCACTGAACGTGATGGTACAGCATTATCTGTTCTCACACAAGATCAAGCAGGACAACACAAGCCTTGTGCTTATTTTTCTAGCACATTAGATCCAGTAGCCCAGGCTCTGCCTGCGTGCCTCAAATCAGTAGCAGCCACAGCTTTAGCCATTAGACAAAGTGATTCCATAGTGTTAGGACACTCCCTGACGGTACAAGTTCCACACTCCGTGGAAGTTCTTTTAAACCGAACACAGACTCAGCACCTGACAATTGCACGATTAACAGGATATGAACTGACACTGTTCCAGCCACACATAGAAATCAGACGCTGCAACATATTAAATCCTGCTACATTGTTACCCTCGATTACATCAAACCCTGCCACACAGGACTGTGTGGAAGTTATTAACACCATGACCAAGCCAAGACAAGACTTGACGGACATTGCATTACCTGACCCAGACCTGACACTTTATGTGGATGGTTCATGTATGAGAACAAGTACAGGAGAATTAGTAGCCGCATATGCAGTGACTACTGAAACTGAAGTCATAGAAACACATCGTATTGACACCCTGTCTGCTCAAGCAGCAGAGCTCATCGCTCTGACCCAAGCCTGCATACGAGCCAAGAACCTGAAAGTAAACATATATACAGATTCACGTTATGCATTCGGAGTCGTACACGACTTTGGAGTCCTCTGGCAAGAAAGAGGTTTCATGACCTCTCATGGAGCCAAGATTCAGCATGGCCCCCTCATTCAAGCTCTGTTAGAAGCAATACATTTACCGACAGCTATCGCCATTATGAAGTGCAAAGCACATACGAAAGCCACTGACACCATTTCCCAAGGTAACGACCTGGCAGATCGAACAGCCAAGCTTACAGCTCAGACTCCAGACATTCCAGTTAACATGACAAAGACAGACGTTCCAGTCCAGACGACTTGTATGACAGTTAAGGACCCGACACAAGATGTACTAGACATACAGACACATGCTACCCCAGATGAAGTCAAGAAATGGTCTGAACAAGGAGGGGTCCAGACAGATCGGGGATGGTTGACGAAGGGAAAAGCCACATGGTTTCTCCCCGACTCTATGGTTCAAGTCATTATTAATACAGCACATAGTCCAGCACACTTAGGAGAAAAAGCCATGTTAGACAGCATCCAGAACCTCTGGTTTAACAAGCATTTACGAGCAGCAGCGAAGCAGAAAGTGCGTACCTGCATGATCTGTTGTCAGTTCAATCCAGGTAAAGGTGTTCCCATGGAACAAGGTGGATTCCATCCTCCTGACCACCCTTTTGAAGTCCTCCAGATGGATTATATCCAGATGGATCGATGCCGAGGTTTCAAGTATGTCCTCGTAGTTGTCTGCGCTTTGTCCAGATGGACAGAAGCATATCCAGTCTCAGATTACACTGCCGCGACCACTGCCAAGCAGTTGGTTCGTGAGTTTTTCCCTCGCTATGGTTTACCTCGGGTCGTGTATTCAGATAACGGACAGCCATTCTCGTCCGAACTCATGAAACAAGTATCACTTCTGTTAGGGTACCAGTGGAAGTTCCACTGCGTACGACACCCCGAGGCAGCTGGCCTCGTCGTGAGACATAATCAAACTCTGAAAATACGAATAGCGAAGGTCTGTGCAGAGAAAGGTGTAGATTGGATGGTAGCCCTGCCGGTTGCCCTCTTCTATATGAGAATGGTCGCTCACTCCCGATCTGGTCTGTCACCGTACGAAGTAGTGTTCGGTCGTCCCCCAAACATGTGGGGTACACCTATGCCACGTAAAATCACCGATGTTGCCAGTAATATGCTGACAGATTACCTAGCTTCCTTGATGTCTGCACTACTCTCTTGTCGTTCACAGGTCGCGGCTGCCTTTCCAGACAACACCCAGGTGAAACCGCACAAGGTCGTTCCAGGAGACCTTGTTCTCGTCCGTAATTTTGATCGTTCAAGCCCTCAGGAGCCCCGCTGGAAGGAGCCGAAACTTGTTCTGATGACCACAAGGACCGCTGTGAAGCTGGAAGGACGAAAAGGCTGGCTCCACTCCAGTCACATCAAGCGTTTCCATGGACTGCGTCCAAAGACTTTTTTCAAGGACTGCCCCGATACTGACTCTAAACTTCCCCTGTTAGAGAAAACTCCGCAGCAGGAGTATAAACTTAAGTTGAGGTCTAGCAAGTCAGACAGCGTTTAATTGTTTAAGTCCCTCTCGGTTGAAGCGGTTAGACAGGTTCCTGACATGTATAAGATAGACCCACATAGTGAGAGAGATAGACGAAACTCCAAGAAAATGAGATACTGTAAAAGTCTGCGAAGCAGATGTATTGTTACATTATTGTTTATGTTATTTCTGAGTCTTACGATCACATGCATAAGTTATATGCTACATGTATTTTTTCCTCCTCTTGGTACGCATGTACACTTTTCCTCTAATGATACTGTAGAGCACACATTTAGTGAACTACCCCCTCACGAGTTACCCTACCGACTTGCAATGCGCAACAATAATTTTATTCGTATGTTACACTATTCGCACCAGACCAGCAATGCCACTAATTGCTGGGTGTGTGGTCGACTCCCCCCTTACCAGACACCGAAGGGGGTTCTGCCACTCTTTCCCTATCCGTTTTCACACAATGGTTCGTGTGGAGCATGGTTTACGTTAACATCATCCTTAGACGATAAGTCCCTCCTGAATAGAACATGTTTTCCAGACAAGGAAGGTCTTTCCCATAGGACAGGGTTAGATCTCGAAAATGAAGTATATGATCTAGGTAATTTCTCCTCCAACCTCATGGTTTTGAATGTTCAGTCCGAGACCACTCCAGACTTGCCTTCTATAACAGTTCTACCAGTGAAAGGCGAATTATGTGTTAGAAAGAATGGTTCAGTACATCTAGGACACAGTGATTGTACTACTGTGGTTGAGTATAGTGACAGTGGGAAATCTACTTTCAAAGCCTCACGTCATTCTTATTTTATATGTGGTCAGACCGCATATGTACGTTTGCCCCTAGATTGGGATGGAACATGTTACATTGCCTTCCTACTGCCACCAGTTTTCCTGGCCCCATCTGATTATCACCGAAATACACATCTAGTACACGTCAGACATAGAAGGGAGATCGAGTCCCCAATTGTCGATCAGACGGAAACTGCATTAGAACAGTATACGGATTTCAATAAAGGTTTCTTTTTCTTCATAGGTCCTGTCCAGAATAGTAAATTAATACGCAGGTTAACCAGAACCCTTGAAGCAGTAGTGAATGAGACTACTTCCGCCCTAGGTAACTTAACAGAAGAACAGTCTGCTATGAGATTTGTTGTTCTTCAGAACCGCCTTGTTCTTGACGTCATACTGGCCGATAGGGGCGGAGCTTGTAGAGTCATCGGATCTAGTTGTTGCGTTTTCATTCCTAATAACGCACCGTCTGTATATTCAGCAATAACTAGACTTCATAAAATAGCCCATCAGCTACACCAGAATCCAGGCACCTGGACTTGGTCCGGTTGGCTCTGGAGTGTAATATCTGCCTGGGGATGGAAAGTACTGTCATTCCTAGGAATAGTAGTAATGATCATATTCAGTTGTTGTCTCTGTTTACAATGTGGCCCAGCGATTTGCGGCTTGTGCGCTACATCTTGTATTCCACGTCCAAAGTCCCATTCTCAGCGGATAAAAGACGAGCAAATGATGCTGTATGAACAGATAGATGGTATTATGAATATTGATGTTTCCTGAAGGGAACGTAGGGAACAAGGAGGGAATGAGGAAAATTGAATTTTGCCCTGTTGTGTGTCCCTACGTGTTCCCCATCATATGTTATATGTGCATGATCGCTATGCATATTTCCCCCTCATGACCGAATAAAGACGCATTTACAGTTGTGCCCAACGTTAGTATGTCAGTTATCCAGTCCTCCTTAAAGCAACGTGAAATAGGCTTTTAGGCCTATGTTGCCAACGTCTTTACATTGTGCTCAATAAATCATCAAGTTGCACCCGTTTCTAGGCCTCACAGGGCCCGGACACCAGATTCAAGCCTCAAGTCTCCTGAAGCACTCCGAGGAGAGATGCAGCCCCGCCCGCATCCCTGACCCTTCACTCACTTCCTGCCAAGCAGCGCGGTGCCCGGCCTAGTCTGCCTGCCTGCCAAGAATATGTTATGCCTACAGTTATCTGTTCAGCTCCCCGGCTTCACATTCCTAGCTAACGAACCACATAAACATCTTCATCTATAGTCTAGTCTTCCTGTCTCCATGCAAGCGAATTACTGAATTAGTATCCATAGAAGATCCATAGCACACGCAATACATGAAGAGATATATGCATGCACTAGCCTTAGTGACAAGTAGCCTTTGCCCTGATGACTTTTAGATTCAAGCAACATGTACTCCAAACACAAGATATCAGATATGCTATAGGTACAGGTCGTTCTGACATCCCAGACTTTAGTCTCCTCTTCTAGTGCTAGGAGTCAGAGCCCCCAGCTCTCCCCAGTTACACGTCATGACTCGTTTGCGCGCACCAGTAGGTTAAAGGTTCCAGCTGCCCATGAAGCCCCCTCCATGTATCCACCCATTTATGACACTTCTGTGACGTCTACATCACACACCTCCGTGCACGCCTTCTTTTCACGCCCATATGTTCTTATCTTCCGTTTGTCACTTGTTACGCCTACTGTATTCAATGCAATTGTACTGTTTTACTATATATACTGTATAATGTTAATAAAAAATTGTCTGTCCCTTCCTGAACCTTAGCAGGTGATGGAACCCGATGTCCATTGGCTCGAGCCACTTAATTAAAGCCCGTATGACTCAGATACCACGGATTCTGCCTCTTATTTATTGAGCTATCCTTTTCAGTTAATGCATAGAAAAATAGTACCAGTAATTATTTATTTATTTACCACAGTGGCGTAGCTTTCACCCGGGCGAAAGTGGCTATTCCTATTATTCAAATGCACACAAGACATATGCTCGCCTCGACTACCTGCTTGCGTCCACACCTACACGAGTGCTAGTTACCAAGGTAGACATGGGGGTGGCTTCCCTTTCCGACCATGCACCAGTGACAGTGGTCCTCTCTCTACCCGCTATGCAACGAGCTCGCATGGTTTGGCGCCTTAGGGAGTCGTTATTACATATATAGGAGGTGACCACCAAGATACAGCGCGGTACTTCAGACTACCTCTCACACAACAGTATTACAGACACTGCACTTGCCACACAATGGGCAGCGCTGAAGGCCGTTCTCCGAGGGGAGTTCATTGCAATATCGGCCGCGGACAATGTAGAGCATGAGAGCAAGAGGGAAGAACTCACACAGAAAACTAGAGAACTCGAACAAATTCATCAAAGGACGGGGGCTCCTAGGATTTGGAGGCAGTTGAAAGCAGCCCGGCAACAGCTGGCGGCTCTCGACCAGGACCGAGCGGAATTTGCGGCGCTGCGCTTGCAACATGCACACTACACTGAGGGAGATAGGTTTGGGCGCCTTCTTGCGCATAAATTAAGAGAGGTGACGCAACAACAGGCAGTTCAAGAGATTCTACGGGAGGACGGTGCGCGGGTCACGGAAGATCATGATATCGCGAGCGCCTTCAGCAATTTCTACGCGAAGCTCTATTCCGCAGACCCTCCTGCGGATGGGGAGGAAACTGACTTCCTCGCCTCTGTTCCCCTCCCATCACTCTCACAGGCTCAGGCAGACCATCTAGAGCGTGATATCCGGCTGGAGGAGGTTATTTCTGCTATCTCCCCCCTGAAATTAGCAAAATCACCGGGTCCCGATGGTCTCCCGGCGAGTTTCTACAAGATATTCTGTGCCCAAGTTGCTCCTATACTCACGCGGCTCTTTAACTCCTTTTCGGAGTCGGGAGCAATCCCTGGAGAACTCTTAGAGGCCTCCATCGCCGTGATACCTAAACCAGGGAAAGACCACACACTGTGTGAGGTGTACCGACCGATCTCGCTACTCAATGTAGATCTTAAACTTTATACGGGAATCTTGGCGGCCCGACTGGCCCCGCATATGGAGGCCCTTGTCGACCCTGACCAAGCGGTGTTCATACCAGAGCTCAAACCTCCGACAATACTAAAAGAGCCTTTCATCTTATAGAAAAGGCTACTCGCACTGTAGAGGAATTCATGATGCTAGCCATTGATGCCGAGAAGGAGTTTGATCAGGTCCACTGGCCTTACCTGGAGAAGGTTCTGGGGAGGGCTGGGTTGGGCCCGAAGTTCTGCACCCGAGTGATGAACTGCAACAGATTTCCATCAGCTGCAGTGCGCGTCAATAGATATACCTCTCCCCGATTTGCCATCGAGAGAGGCACGAGGCAGGGGTGCCCTTTGCCTCCCCTACTCTTTGCTCTCTAAATGGAGCCGCTAGCGCAGCTTATGAGACTCGACCCGCGAGTGATGGGGATCAAAATGGGGGGCTATGTCAACGGAATTAGCTTATATGCTGACGACGTTCTGATCTCGCTCTCCCGCCCGATGGATTCCCTGCGTGCGTGTCTTGATGACCTGGAGGCCTTTGGTCGCGTATCGGGGTTTAAAGTTAACATGTGCAAGTCGGTGGCCCTCGACCTATCCCTGGAAAAGCGCACCCGGGAATCATTGCAGGCTCAGTTCCCCATTCAGTGAGCAGCGGATCTGGGGATTCGGCTTGCTCCTTTCCTGTCGGAGACTGTTAACCTCAATTACACCCATCTCCGACAGAAAATACGGCGCGAGCTGGGACGGTGGAGACACTACCCATTGTCGTGGCTGGGTAAGGTTGCGGCGGTCAAGATGACTGTTCTCCCCCAAATTTTTTATCTTTTTCGCACAATCCCCCTTCACCCACCTCCGGGATGGATAAAAAAAATGCAATCTGAGCTGGCTCAATTCATATGGAATGGGAGGAAACCACGCATGAAGCTGCGGCTGGCTACGTTGCCCCCCGAACAGGGAGGAATAGGGATTCCGGACTTGGCGGCATACTTCCAGGCTGCTCAACTACGCTTCTTAGTGGAGTGGAGCCGGTGGGAATCTGGGAAGCATTGGTTGTTTCAAGACCAAGGCATTGCAGGGCGGCCCCTGCAGGGGATTCCATTGTTAAGCAGACAGCATAGGCCCATTAACTTGTATGCCTCTCATGTCACGAGTGTGCCATTGGAAGTTTGGGATCGGACGAATGTGAGCCATGAACTCACAACCTTTCCATCCCCCTTACCCCTATCATGGATAACCCGGAGTTTGCACCTGGGATGGACTTGACTGCCTATGCAAAATGGAGGCCGGAGGGCTGTCGGGTGCTATACCATATGTACAGGCCGGATGGCATTATTCAATTTTCCCAGGTTCGGCAAGAGTTCGGGCTGCCAGAGACGGAGAGACTCCGGTACCTACAGGTGCAACATTGGGCACTCAGCGACCATGTGCGCCCCACTGCGGACAGACATCTCACCTTTTATGAACATTGGCTAATCACACGTCGCACTGATAAAAAATTGATCTCGGACCTTTATAAGATGCTCCAGGGCAAACACGTACACACCTTTAGTGCTGGTACGGCACGCTGGGAGAAGGAACTAGGCTGAACACTTTCTCACAAGGAATGGGAGGGGGTCTATTATGGAGCGCGACACTCAGCGTATCACATGGGGCTGACAGATATCCTTACAAAGATAACGACATACTGGTATTACACCCCAGAACGCCTACATGAGATGGATCACACCAAAGACGCTATGTGCTGGCGCGGATGCGGTCAGGTGGGCACGTTAGTGCACTTGCTCTGGGAATGTCCACAGCTCCTGGGGTACTGGAAACAGACATTGGATGAAGCGGACTCTCACTTCAATACAGAGAACCAACGTTTTCCAGCATATGTATTACTAGGACTCCCAAACCCTCTCATGTACCCGCTGCGCTCCCGTAGGGGCCGACTGATAGCTATTGCATTGGGGTCAGCGTTGCAAAACATTTTGGCACATTGGCGCTCCACACAGGTTCCCACACATCAGGGATGGCACCACCGCCTTTGGTTGGTACTCGGCATGGAAAAACTCTCGTTGTCTAGGGCGGGAGAGAACGTCAAATATTCGGAGATGTGGCGACCCTTTCTGTCTCTACTGGCCTCAGAATTTAATGAGATCACTTGCCCCCGATGCCTCAGACTATTACGTCTTACAGATGCGGAGTAGGAATATGCAGCAGGACAGGTTGAAGGCTGGGGGGGACACGAGAATGGCTGGAGATACTTGGTAGACATGGACCAGGGGAGGTGAGCGGGTAGGGGGTGGCGTAAGGGGGGTTGTTTTTTTTATGTGTTCCTTTTCTTGTTTCTTAGAGTCAGCAAGAGCGAATGTCTCAGTCTTAGTTGATCCACAGTGGCACTCCAACAAATGCCCTGGCCACGCTTGTTCACTACTTAGGGGATTCCTAAAGGGGTGCTGTCGATGTAGGTAATTGGCATTCGGATAGGGTGCACTCTCTTCTCCCTTTCATAGGTCTTACTATTGAACTTGGAACAATGCGTAAAGGCTATTGCCTCCAGCGACGTCTGACGGCCTTACGACCCTCAGATTATCTAATGAATAGGAGTGCTAGCACCTAGCTTCTTCAGCACCCCTCCCCCTTTTTTCATTCATGGCTGGCCCTGCGGCGTTGTAGGCGGCTTGCTGTGTTTACATTTTGAAGCCTTGTTGCTATTACTGATCTGACTGCACAATTGAACTTTTCTCTGGCCGGCCACTGGGTTGTAGGCAATTTTACTTTTGTTCTTTGCTCAATATTCAGTCAATAAAACAGATTTAATACTAAAAATGTGTTTACCTAATGGCCATCAAGGTTCAACATAATTTTAAAATCTATTTATATGGAATGTAAATAGGCAGTTTAAGAAGAGTAAAAAGGATAAAAAGAAAATATTTTATTTAATTACTTTTTATTATTGATATCTGTATAGAGTGGGCATAGCCTTGAGGGCAATGGAGTGCTTAATGTGTAACAAACAATGACTGCAGCAAAATTATAGATAGCCTTGGTTCATAGTTAATAGGAATTGTAGAATTAGTCTTTAAGGTAGATTTTCTAAAGGAGAGAGCAGGTTAGGGTTGAGACTGGGTTCCAGAGGAAATTGATTTGAAAATCGTAACTTTTTTAAAGAAAGAAACATATGACTAACATGCCTGTTTCACTTTTGATGGTTGGTCTGTCAGGCCACTGGTGCAGCCAGTCCTATGCCTACCCAGTATAGGAACACATGCTCAGTTTAGAGAAAAATATGTGTGCAAATAGTGCTGTCATCGATGTGGTGCAGCACTTTTGGCAAAAAATGTCATAGCATCTCACTTGGCATGTTGCATTCTGCATAACGAACCCCAAAGCATAGGATCCCTACCAGAGTCCTCCATGCCCTCCTCTGTAGTGAAGCAAACAGCCTTAAGGCAGAAAGGAGGCGAGTGCCGCTCCCCCACTGCCTGCAGAGGCAAACAAAAAAATAAAATGCACATCATTTTTTATTTTCGTCCTGTAGCTGAGTCTGGGGGGCGGGGCCCCAGCACTGCATCAAGGGAAGGAGGAGTGATGGGCACTGCTGTCAGTGTACTTGACGGTTTGGGCAGCCATCTTAGAATGGCCAAACCGCCACGTGCACGGACATCCGCAGAACCCAGTTGTGTTGCTCGATGGAGAAACCAGTAGACATAGGCTCCCAGCTCCACCTGGAGCCCAAAACAAGCCCACTCTACCCAAACCCTCCACTGCTCTCATGGGTTTTAGAGCACTGTCTGGATTGGCCGTAGGGGCGGCTGGGAGCTTCAGCTTGTGCCCACAGGAGTAGAAGACCGGCAAGCAGAGCGGCGAGCTGAAGACCTGCAGGTAAGTTTTTGTTGTTTTGTATGTTACAGGGCACTCCCGCACAGCCCCTCTTGCGCTGCCACTCACCCCCATGCTGCCCCATCTTATTTCCCTGACACCAGCCGCTACTGGAGCCGGCTGATACTCACTGTTGGAAACCTAGCCTTTCCCCCAACTTTTTAATAAAACAAGAGAGACATGGGCTTGATGGGGGGCAAATATGCCGATTTAAGGTGGCTTACTCATTCCACCAAACTCTAAATATATTTCATGTTCTCGCAACAAGACACTCACTTACATTTAAGTGTTACCTACAAAAGCTTATGGAGGAAGTTTGCATAGGACTTAACGTTCACTTTATAGATCCTAAATATTAGAGAGTTAGCAGTCTTACCAACTAGGGCTGGAGTTCTAATTTGTCAGTTTACAATGTGAACTGTTGTTGGAAATAAATTATTTTGATTGTTAAATTTAGAAGTTATATTTGAAGTCATTTCAATAAGTAGCGCTGAATATGGCTGCGTCCTCTTCCTGTGACTTCACTTTCATGTGGAGTCCTCTTGCATGTTGTCTAGTCAAGCCACTTGATGTTACTTAAGCATATCCTATGATTTTTGTGAATTAATGCCAATGTAAGTATTCATGACATTCAATGCCAGTACTTTTAGCTTGCATAAAAGTTTAAATGTCTTTTAACTTACTGTAAAAGTGATTGAATCACCCGAAAACAGGGATTGAAACTGCGTGCTCACCGTCCATCCGAATGCAAAACTATGCACTCCGGATAAAGACTGATGCTACTCTAAGGCCACTTAAAACAGTTGTTTGATGGGGTACCACAAATAGATACATGAACGTGTCAGAATACAACAAATGGCCCCAGAAAGGTAGGGAAAAGCAAGCAACTCTATAAAGTTGTAACATGTAATTTTATCTCCGGCTCCAGCAATCCTTGTACCCGTGCGTCTATTGCTTGTCTTCCTGCTGAAACACAAATCAAACTTTCGGCCACCGTAGTGTTATTTAAAAAACACACTTTTGCCCCAAGCATGACCTTCCAAACTGAGTTGATGGCATGTGAGCTAGGTCGACATAAACACAATTTGCTGTCTTGCACTTTTCGAAATTAAATCCTTTTTTTCAAGTTAGATAGAAGGTTGTTCGGCCTACAGCGCTGACTCTTGGTGATTGATACAGGTTTTTGTATGGTTTTGGAATTGCCTTGTTTGAAAAGTTTCATTTCTGCGTTCCCTTGGCACTTGGCTGAGAACTCGGTGACCCTGGAACATTGCAGAGTGCCTGAGCGCAGGTTGCTTGGAAATGTCAGCGCACAAAAGTAGAGTTAGACAAACGCGTTCTCCCTCCAGTGACCGAGAATAGTTTTTCATTTTATGCGAATGTAAACGTCTGGAAAACAAATACGCAGGGGGGTGAGTGGAGATCAGCTTCTCAATTCCAAATCTCTACTCTTTTATGTTTGGAAATGAGAAAGTGACGAGGGGATTCATTTCACCATGGAACTCGCCAAATATGACAAAGGAATATCCTTGCGGGTCTTTTTTCCTAGTCAATAGAACATTTCTGCTTCCTGATAAAGCAAATGTAGCTTACCTTTGAGATACAGAAGTCTTATTTACCTCATATTTCTTTATTGTACTGACGTGCAGCCCATGATTCCAAAAAAAGCCAATGCTACGAAAGCAATCACAAAATGCAACTCACAAACCTATGGGTGAAAATCTATACCTTCATCTCCCCTATCTGATGTGTACCCCGGTGATGGCGATATCTGCACCATTGGCGAAGATCTCCACATACTTAATGTTGCAAAGCCATCCTGTGCTCTGGGCACCCCCAGATTTTTTTGATGACTGGTACTGTTGGTAACTGACTCTGACGGACCCTGGGCTCTGTTTAACCAGGCCCAGGGTCAAAGCTATGCTTACAGACTTATAATACAGTGAAAACACCTACATACACTAAGGGTTAGGGTACCCCTATGATTGACATGACCTCGCCAATAACGCCCTAATGCATAATAGGGCAGGTGTGATTAAAACTACCTTTAAGTCTCTAGTCCATAAGCAGTTTAGAGGCCAGCAGCCCTTTCTGCACTTGCATGTGTGCACTGCTGAGGTCTGAGGTCAGTTTAAAAGCAGCTCTGTGTTGCAGGACTGCTTTTAACATGTAAATTGTGCCCAACCTTGACTTTAGTGTGTGGAGCGCATACAACTAATAGACTACAATATTTTGGCATATTAGGTACCCCCAGGGTTTCTCCTAGGTGTCCAAGTAGTGGTGGTTCAGGTACCTATAAAGAGGGCCCTTAATATGTTTTTATATGCCTTGGGTTTAGTGAAATTGCATATCTCATTCGCCACATTGTAGTAAAGTGCTTCCCAAAATCGATGTTGGTGCTAAGAGCACTGTGGAGTGAGGATCTGCAATAATTTTACATATTCAGAACCCCTAAAATCTACCCAGATGTTCCAGGGGTTGGGGACTGGGGGGTCCAATAGATCCGGGCAGGGTCCTTATAAAATATGTTTTATAAGCCCTGGTTTTGGAGACATTTCCCAGTACATTTTCCAAATATGTTATCATGGCAATACGTTATTAATAATAACTCCTGTTAGGAACCACAGTAAAATATAATTCAAGGATTTACTAAAATGATATTGATAATTTCAATAATATGCTGTTGTTGAATTTATCCTACAATGTACAGACAAAAGTTATAAGACTTTCTTGTCTGTAAGTCAAAATTCAGCCTTCCAGTGATGTGTCATGATTCGCCAGAGTTAAGTGGATTATCCATGCTGCTTTGCTGATGTCAAAAGTAGCCCTTAGGGTGAAAGACCGATTCTGAGAGGAGAAGGTTTTGCTACATAGGAATGCCTGAGCAAGGGGGTTGGGTCCTAAACAATGATCTTCAATAGGAGGAGACAGATAGAAGAAACCAGTTTCATTTACACCCCTACTCTTTGAACCAGCCAGATGACAGGCTTAAGAAAGGAATGTGCAGATACCCAGGGGAGGGAGAATATGGAGATGAGTCATCCTGGAGGTTGGTTTAGCCAGCTCTTGCCTCTCTGCCGAGACTTAAGCCATATTGAATTTTGGAGAAAGAGTGCTTTCTGGAAAACCATTGTGCCACGATTTGGAGAAAATGGTCATGCTCTGGGGTGTTGCCCTGCACGTCATTGGTCAGTAGTGCTCTACTATGTGACTCCAGAGAACACTGAATACGTATCTGAGAGGGGCAGTACCTCTCAGATCTGCTGTTTGAAACATGAAGAAGAAGAAGGGTCAATGCTGAGAAGTTTGATTTGCACCAGCCAGCCCCTGCACTCTGACCAACGCACCTGCTACACAATCTGGAACTACAGCCCTGCAAACCTAACTTGCTTCAAAAGAATGGACTACCTGCAAGCTACAGATTAACAGGGCTCACCTGGGCCATCACCACCAAGAATCCCAGGCCTGGATAACTACCAGTGGATCTTTAAGGGTTTTGTTCAAGTGGATTGTGAGAATTGAAGTCCCAAACTATCAAGGACCATCTTGGAGCTTCCAGACCCTTGGAGTCATATACCCACTCACTCATGAAGCTACTACCATATGTACTTACTCACCCATACAGCTACTTAAGCACCCACTCACTCACACTGTGCGTGTGTGTGCCTATGCTTTGTAAATACATATGTAAATTGCAGTATGCAAAGGAAATCCTCAGCACACGTCTGTCCTGTATCTAAACATTTATCTGCACATCGTATGTATAAATATTAACACAGTATTTTGAGTTTCTTGTTTTCCTTTCTTTATTCATATAGTTTCTCTTCAGCCGACAAGTGTTTTGTTTTTTTTTTTTAAATATTTTTATTCATCATCATCAAGATTACAATTACATTTTCATTATGTATTTCATCAGGATAAGAAAATCAGATAACTATCATTCATAAATTAATTCCTTAACAAGTCCATAAATTCATGCTTACATTTTGTAAATTCTATCCATTCGAGTTCTTACAAATTCAATATAATACTTAAAACAGATTATTAATTATATTACTGTATGCTTATAACTCCCCTAGCTTTTGCTTCCATGCTATTATTGGAGCCCATATTCGTCTCGCAGCTTCTCTTCTTACCCTTCCCTTTTTTTCATATAAAGCCTGTTCCAAGGTAAAGATCGCCAACAGCCTAGAAATCCATTGATGTAATGTAGGTGGACTGGGATCTTTCCATAGCGAAGCTATACATAATCTGCTTAATACCATGGCTATATACAAAAACTCATAGTGAGGAACTACCATGCCATCCTTAGCTACTCCTAAAATCATAACTTCGTCTGTCAGTGATATATTCATTCCCAGTGATGTATGAAAAAGTTGTTCCAAATCCTGTTTATAGCTATCTAAACAAGGACATGAAGCAAACATGTGAATCGTATCAGCTTGGGTAGAGTGACATCTTGGACAGATTATCCCGCTTGTTCCACCCCACTGTGCCACCCTGTGGGGGGTATGATACAGTTCATACAATGTTTTATATTGCTGGGTTTGCAAATTTGTTGTTCTCAGCACCGTATTTGACATTGTTAACGACTTCTCAGCCTCATTCCCTGTCAACCCTAGTTTGGTTCCCCATTTCTCAAACATTTTTTTAGAATCATCCTCCTTATATTTGCATAATTCAACATACAACTGCGATATGGAGCATCCTGACTCCTTTCTTAAGTCTTCCATCAGATCTACCTTTTGAATATCAACCTCCCCGCCCCTCTTTCTTGATAGGACTGATCTAATTTGTAAATATTTGTAAAAGTCTCTATGCCTTAAATTATAAAGCCTTTGCGCATTTTCATAAGTGATAATTACCCCTGTTGGCCCTGCTAGGTCTCCTATAGTTTTTACCCCTTGCCTGTCCCAATCTTTCATTATGGAGTCATGGAATGTTCCTGGAAACGATGGGTTCCCATATAGTGGTGTATAATAGTTCATTCTACCCAATTTTAGCTTCTTTTTAAGGATAGACCATATGGTTATGGCAGCCCCCAGAGTTTTAAACCATACCTTCTTGTAATAGCTTTTCTCATCATATTTAAGCAGCCAACTATCCGAGTCCTTGACCAAAAGCTCATATACATCCGGAATCATATCCCTCCCTCTCCATTTATCTGTTATATCTCCCCCCAGCATCCCTCTTATAAATTGTAAAACTGTTGCCCAATAATAAGCTTTGAAGTCGGGGAGTGTCAGCCCACCACGTTCTCGGGGCAACGACAGAAATTTTTGGCTGCGTCGTGTTCTTCCTCCTGCCCATATGAACCTGTTTGTTACCCCTTCTAGCTCTCTGAACCATTTATTGTCAAATAGTAGGGGAATGGACCTAAAGAGATAAAGCACTTTAGGCAAAAAGGACATTTTTATCAAGTTGCATCGGCCAATTGTAGTCAAATGTAGGTTGTTTAATCGGTTAAAATCAGTTTTAGCCTTGCGTATTATAGGTTCTAAATTCTTCTCCACTATGGTTGTAATATCGGAGGAAATTAAAACCCCTAAATATATCGCAGTCTCAGTGACTCTTTGATCTACCAATGCTATTTTATTATTTATTACAACTTGTGTTTTATCTACATTTAGTTTATATCCTGATAGTCTTCCATATATAGCTGCCTCTGCTTCAATTGCCCGTAATGCGGCTTCAGGGTCACAGGAGGTGACCGCCAGATCGTCCGCATACCCCAGAATTTTTGTTTCGTGTCCATTCAAGACAATCAGCCGAATATCTATGTTCTGTTCTATTTTCCTAATAAATGCATCTATATATAGAGCGAAGAGTAGTGGAGAGCAAGGACATCCCTGTCTAGTTCCCCGCCCAATTAGTATCTCTTTACTCAATTCACCCTTAATTCTAAGTTTAATTCTTGGATTGACATATAAAGCCCTGACTGCCTTTATGAAACCACTCCCAAGGTTTACCTTCTCTAATACTGTCCAGAGGAATCCCCACGAGACCCTATCAAATGCTTTTTCTGCATCTAGCAATATTAATGACATAGGGTCTTGTGAGGCTGCCGTTCCATCAAACAGGGTTACAACTCTCCTGATATGTTCTGTGGTACCTCTCCCCGGGATGAACCCATGCTGTCTAGGGGATACTATCTTGCCTATTACCTTCCCTAATCTATTTGCCATGATTTTCGAATACACTTTCGCATCGCTATTCATTAAACTTATTGGTCTATATGACCCAGGATTGGTTGGTGGTTTATTTTTTTTAATAAACACTATCATAGTTGCTTCGCTCCATTACTCTGGGGGAGGGATATCTTTTTGAATATTAATTATTAAATTATAAAAATCCTCTTCTATTTCTGGCAAAAAGATTTTATAAAATTCTAATGGTATAGAATCAGGACCAACAGCTTTCCCTACTGGAAGATCCAAAATTGCTTTATGCATTTCCCCTCGACTAACAATCGTTTACAGAGCACTTTTGTCATCAGCTCCCAGTTGTTCTAAATTGGCTCCTTCCAGAAATTCCTCCATCTCGTACTTCTCACCCCCTTGATCAGAATTATATAGTGATTGATAGAATTCTTGAAACCTGGCGCATATATCCCTTGGCGCTGTAACCATACTGCCATCTTGAAGCATTACCTCTGCAATGTCACCCTTTGTGGCCACCTGTCTAGTTCTCAAGGCTAACATGCGGCCGATCTGTTCGCTGTATTCATACTGTTCCTTTCTCCAAGCCAGATACTTCCCTGCTACTTTAGATGCAAATATCTCCCCCACAGCTGCTTTAGCCACTGCTAATCTCTGTGATATTACAACAGTGTCTTGTTTAGACCTTATAGATCCAACCAGTTCTTCCTCCATATTTGCCACCGTTCTTATTCTCCCTGCCATCTCCTCCTTTTCTACCTTATTTCGTCTGATTGAATACCTAAGTGTCTCCCCCCTTATGCCTGCTTTCATTGTATCCCAAACTATAGCTGGGGAGGCTGTTCCCCTATTAACCTCAAAGAATTCTTTCAGCCAGCCTCTCATGGATTCAATATATTTGACATCTTGTAATAATGCCGACAAGTGTTTTGTCGCATTCCCCTATGAAATCGTTCCGCGACTTTCTCAAGGCTGTATAAACGCAAACAAAAGACCGATGTAACACCATACATACACTGGTGTACATTATCACATTAGAAGTTCCCCATGTCTAGATGTATAATTCACACCTCTAAGGAGAAATATGTAGTAAACACGCACAAGTCAGAACAAATGAACATAACACTTGTGGTAAATTAAATTTACTTATTACCTCATTTCTGAATTTCTATGCTTAATAAATCATAATTTCTTGTCAATGCAAAGCGAGGAGTCCGTGGTGCTCAAATGAAGGAGGAGGAGACCAATAACTCGAGTTAAGGGGAGCGCTTCCAGCACCAAGCGGCACAGGAGCAATCTCTCAAGTCCCTCTCTTGAAGTGGGGGTGTCTTTATTTTCAACAGCAGGACATTTATACAGTCTTGGTCACGAGGCAAAATAGAGGAACAAACAGGTCATGGCAGATAGAGGAACAAAGATCAGCAAGAGGAGCAGATTGTGAAGAAATGGGGGCGTGTCTTAGGCTTCGTGAGGGGACTTGCGATGTGAAATAGTCTGACAGTTGGAAGGGGGAGGCTTCCTCATTTGGGGTTTGTGCTCGTGCTTCATGTCAGAAACAGGAACCATCTTGTGTAAAACAGGAGCTATCTTGCTGGTTCTGGGAATTGGCTGAACCACAAGAGTCAAAAAGAGGAACTATCTTGTGTAAAACAGAGACCATCTGCTCTCTGGCTTGCAGTAACTATTTCTTAAAACAGGAACTATCTGCTGGTTCTGGGAATTGGCTGAAGCACAGGAAGGGGTGGTCAATGAACTAAGATGCCAGGTGCAGGGTGTCTTACAGTTAAGAACAGGAACTATCTGCTGCTGGTTCCCAGAATTGGCAGAACCACAGAAATGTGTGTGTTCACAGTGTACAACCTTGTGCTTCCTCTATTAGTTGGTGTGGTTTCAGGGCCTAACCTCGGGCTTCCTCTTTCAGTTGGGGGTGGTCACAGGGCAGTTGGTGTGACAGGCTGAGTTACCAACAATGGACAGGATGTGGTTGAGTCTCTGGCACAACTGGGGGAAGGCACACAGGCAGGCTTCTTGGAATTGGCTCGACCACAAGGAGCAGGGGGTTATGCAAGATTCAATGGGGATGTGAAGGACAGTTTTCAGACAAGTTGCTGAGAGCATGTCACACACAAAATGGGTGTTTGTCTGAGAAAAATGGCTGTCAGGCAGAAAAAGGGAAATGATGGGGCACAATTGTCAATTTTATTTCCACATTCCCTCCTTGCCCCAGAGTGTACCTACATTATATCTCAATTTGCATGAGATCATCTATACATTCTTGTAGCATAATTCTTTCCCTTTCTCTCTGCTGGACAAGAGGTTTAGGAATGCAGTTTGCAGCGCATAGACCGCACAGGGCAGGGCCACATTGGATGCAAAGGCAGCATCCAGTTATTATCAAGAATATTATACCTGCTGCTGACAGCAGTTGCCATCCCCAGGACGATCTGACATGGGGCACTAGGAGGTCTCGGTGGTAAGTGGATGGGGCCACAAAGACAGGGGGTAACAGGAATGCTATATAGAAAGTTCCCCCCCAGTTCAAGGGCAGCTGCACATAGGCCGTTTGGCCACAGACGAAATAAGTATGGCGAGATGCTAGGAATGAGGACTTTCCTCTGTCTTCAAAACTTATAGTGGTATGACAGTCACTGTGTCCTAATGGAACAGAGCCATTTTTCTGGATGCACAGGTGTCCTTTTACTGGTGAGACAGAGATGGAAGGGGGGCCAGCATTCTTTTTAGGTTTGGTATTTAACATCTTGTAGGACATGGTCATGTTCCCTTGCTTGTATTCTTCACTTTCTAGGACTGTACCTGTCGCCTGAGGATCTCCCTCCTTATTAGGGTAACAGGCAGTATTGAGTACCTTGTTTAAATCCCCCCAAGGCCACCCATTCTTGCATGAATTATTTCCGTCAGGGCAGGAGGTGGGGGTAGTATCGTCAGCTGTTATTAGGGCAAACCAGGCTTCACAAGTTCCATTATAAGAGAATGGGAAAGGAAAAAGAGGCATCCCTCCCTTTTTTCTGATGAGGTGGGATGCGGCCTCATATCCAACAATTGGTGCTATTACTGGCCTGCTGAGTGTGGTGTAGCATCTGTATGAAGGTATTGTTTCGCAAGGCTAGTCTATGGGCTTGTTCATGAGGGGGTAGGTCGTGATAGGTGTGTTCCTGAGTGCTGTTGGGTGTATGAGAGGTGTGTTGTGTTGGAGGAAAAACAGTGTGGAGAATCCAGCCAAGACACGTCATAACTGCCATGAGGAAAAATAATACTGTCAAACATATAATAGGACCATTATGTCTTTTTCTAGAGTTCATTTTTTTCTTTCTCCCACATAGTCAAGGTGTTAAAATCCATTCTCATGCTCCAACCGCTTCACCACTGGACCGACGCCCAATGGACTTAATTAGCCAGAGTCCGAATGGCAGACCTTAACTTTGATTTGTAGTTCTGTGGTGGGGTTAGTTCCAAAGGCAATAAAGATTGTTCAGTCACAATGTCAGTGGGATTGGCAGGGCCATCAGCAACAGTGTCTTTTTGTCCAAAATGTTTCCGGCAGTGGCTTGCGTGGAGCCAGCCCTTCCTGCCCTCGACCTTCACTACTGTCCGTGTTGTTAGTAGTACGAGTCTTGGCTTCTTCCACCTGGGCTGGAGGGGGCTGGTCCGGTCGAAGTTCCTCACGAGGACCCAGTCCCCGGGTCGGATGGCGTGTTCTTCCGGGTTAGTTTTGTCGGGGAAGGTGGCAGCAACCTGAGAACAACAAGATTGGAGTGCAGACATCAAGGAAGCCAGGTAGTCAGTCAGCATAGTACTGTCAACATCAGTTATTCTTTTAGGCCTTGGCGTACCCCACATATTTGGTGGTCTGCCAAAGACCACTTCATATGGAGATAAGCCAGTTCTGGAATGGGCTACCATACGCATGTAAAAGAGGGCAACCGGTAAGGCTACCATCCAGTCCACGCCTTTGTCAGTGCATATCTTGGCCAATTTTGTCTTCAAAGTTTGGTTGTGTCTTTCTACTAGACCTGCTGCCTAAGGATGTCTTACACAGTGAAACTTCCAAGTGTACCCTAACAGAAGAGACACTTGCTTCATGAGTTCAGAGGAAAAAGGTTGGCCGTTATCTGAGTAGATGACACGGGGCAACCCATACCTCGGGAAAAACTCTCTAACTAATTGTTTAGCAGTTGTCGTTGCAGTGTAATCTGGGACGGGATAGGCTTCTGTCCATCTGGTCAGAGCACACACTACAACTAGTACATACTTGTGACCTCTACATCTCTCCATCTGGATATAGTCCATCTGGAGAACTTCAAATGTATGGTCAGGGGGTTGGAATCCTCCCTGTTCCACCTTTGTGCCTTTTCCTGGGTTGAACTGATTACAAATCATGCACGTTTTAACTTTTTGTTTGGCTGCAGTTCTCAAATGTTTGTTGTGCCATATATTCTGAATGCTGTCTAACATTGCTTTTTCTCCCAGATACGCTGGTCCATGTATGGTGTTTACCATAACCTGTACCATGGCATCCGGTAGAAACCATACTGCTCTTTCAGGTGTCATCCAGCCTTGATCTGTAAGGACCCCTCCTTTTTCTTTCCATTCTAGCAGTTCCTGTGGTGTGGCATGACTTTGGACATCCTGGATGTCAGAAAAAGGGGTCTCGTATTGTATATTGGCGGTGTGGTATACTTAATTCTGTGTTTGCTGCTAACTTGGCTGCACTGTCTGCAGAATCATTTCCTTTTGATATTTCATCTGTTCCTTTTGTGTGCGCTTTCCATTTTAGCACTGCGATTTTCTCTGGTAACTGACTGGCCTCTAAGAGGGCAGTGATGAGTGTAGCATGCTGTATTCTGGACCCATGTGATGTGAGAAATCCTCTCTCTCTCCACAATGTACCAAAGTTGTGTACAACTCCAAAGGCATATTGTGAATCAGTGTAGATGTTAACTGACTTTCCTTTTGCTAAGTGACATGCTCGTGTTAGGGCTATGAGTTCTGCTGCCTGTGCCGACAGTATCTCTATCTTGTGTGCTTCTAAAGTGTCTGTACCATTTGTGACGGCATAGGCTGCTGCTAATTCTCCTGTGGGGAGTCTCATACATGAACCATCAACAAAGAGTGTCATTTCTGCCTTAGCAAGGGGAGTATCTTGTAAATCTGGTCTTGGTTTGGTCACTAAATCAATTATGTCAATACAATCGTGAATTTCTTCAGTAGGAGAGGTCAGTGGCAACAGTGTTGCTGGGTTTAAAATGTTGCAGCGTCTAATCTCAATGTGTGGCTGAAAAAGTGTCATCTCATATCCGGTGAGTCTGGCTATTGTCAGATGCTGTGTTTGTGTTCTGTTTAACAGAAGTTCTACAGCGTGTGGGACCTGAACTATCAGATGATGTCCCAATACAATAGAATCGCTTTGTCTAATAGCTTGTGCAGTAGCTGCTACTGATTTTAGACATGCAGGCAATGCTTGTGCTACTGGATCTAATGTGCTTGAAAAATAACCATATGGTTTATGTTTGTCTGCTTGAAGTTGGGTCAGAACTGATAGTGCTGTACCTGAGTTGTCTGTTACAAATAATGTAACATCTTTGGTGTAATTAGGTGTTGCCAGCACTGGGGCTTGACACATAGCTTTTTTAAGAGACTGAAAGGCTTGCGTGTGTTCATCTGCCCAGGGTAATTGTGGAGTAGCGCCAGCTTCGAGTGTTGTCAGCTGCACTAACGGTTTGGAAATGAGTGCAAATTGTGGGATTCACTGTCTACAATATGAGGTGAGACCAACAAAGGCTCGAACTTGTTTCTGTGTTGTTGGTTGTGGTATTTGTAGTATGAGCTGGATGCGTTCCTGTGTAAGCTGCCTACCCTCCTTTGACAGCAAGTGCCCTAAGTATGCCACTTGCTGTAAACAAAATTGGAGCTTACCAGGGGAAACTTTATGGCCATTTGCAGCTAGGAATTCTAGTACTAGTAGTGATGCTTCAGAACATGCTGCGTCAGATCTGGCCGTAATGAGGATATCATCAACATATTGTAGTATGGCTGTATCTGTGGGCATTTGAACAGTATCTAGTTGTCTTTTTAATGCTTGGCTATATACGCTTGGACTCTCTGTGAAACCTTGAGGAGCTCTTGTGAATTGGAAACTTCATCCTTGTAAGGAGAAGCCAAAAAGGTATTGACTGTCTGGGTGAATAGGTATGCTAAAGAATGCGTTTTTCAAGTCAATGACTGAAAAATGCGTTGCTTCCGCATCTATGGCTGTGAGTAGGGTGGAGATGTCTGGAACCACAGGGTGTTGTGGAGCGACACATTTATTGAGCTCTCTCAAATCCACCACTAGTCTGTAGACAGGTGGTGTTCCTGGTTCCACTTTTTTATGGACTGGTAAAACAGGGGAATTGCAAATGTTAGAAGTTGTTTCCTTAATCACACCTGACTGTATTAGGTCCTGAATAATTAACATTAATGATTGTTCAGCCTGAGGTGGAATTTTGTATTGCCTTATGCGTGGTAGTTGGGCTCCCTCTTTCAGTGTAACCTTGTGAGGTGTTATTTCCATACATCCTACTGTGGTGGAATCAGTGGCCCACAGTGTGTGTGGCAAATCTTTCAAACGCTCATCTAATTCTCTACTTGAGTAGTGGCCCTTGAAATCTCGCAGAAATAGTCTGACATCTGTAGGTGAGCAAACAATGACAGCTCCTAATTCTTTCAATGTTTTTATACCAAGCAAGTTTTCTGGACATGATTTTGTCAATATAAGATCTGTAGTTATCATGAGGGGACCAACCTGCAAGGGCAGTGGCTTTGACGTGATGTTTGTCACAGGTTGTCCCAAGAAACCCAGAGAAATACTTTTTGAACCCGAGAGAGGAGCCTCTGGGACCTCTTGATGGCTTATTGTTGTTTTACTGGCCCCAGTGTCTAGTAGAAACTTCCTATCCTCCCCAAGAAGTCGGACCTCTATAAATGGACCTGTCTGATCTACTGGAATGGGGATTAGGGGCAGTTTGTCATCTTCTCTCTCTGGGCAACATCATGAGAAATCTGGGTAATATTCAGTGTAGGCGCTGTCTATAATATTCATTTGGGCCATTTGTGTTGTCAGTGGAACTGAAGGTGTTGAATTGTCTAGGGAACCATTCTGTTTTGGCTGATATGGGCGTGGCTGGGTCTTACCATTAGCCAAATTGTGCTTTAAGACAGGGCAATCTTTAACGAAGTGTCCCATCTTTTTGCAATAATTACAAGTGCTTTTTATATTTGTCTGGCTACTTGGTGTCTGTTGACGCTGGGGTGCAGTTTGGGCTACTAATGCTTTCATCTTTGTGTCTTTCATGCGTTTCTTATCATTTTCTTCTTCATCCCTAATGCGATTTTGGTGATATTGTAGCATTTGTAACACCTGTGGAGGTGTATGTGCTTGCCAGATACTTTCTACTTTTAGTACTCTGTCCTTAATGGCTGGCAAGGCGTTATCTACTAATTTGGAAACAAACAGATGCGGGTAAGCTTCACTTGTCGGCGTAAGGCCGCTATTTACCGCAAAACACTTTTCAAGTCTGGTGTAATAATCTCCAATGTCTTCACCACGTTTCTGTTTGCAGGAGGAAATGGCATCCCAGTCCTCCTTTTTCACTGTTAGTAACTGTGGTAGCACCTTTAAAATAGTGCCAGGAAGTGCTTTTAGTCTGTCTCCTATACCTTGACCTGCTACTCTAGTATTTTCGTCATTCTGAAGTTCAGTCCATCTAATGTGTTCACCTGCTACTTCCCAATCTTTTTCTCTTAGTTTGTCATATATACCTGATGGCAACAATAATTTCAGAATTGCTGTGATATCAGAAAGAGTATATGTTCCCATCATTAATACATCTCCTAATTCCTTAATGAATCCAGCAGGATCCTTTGAGTGGGTGGGAACCATCTCTTTCATCCTTAGTAACTCAAGTTTTGTCAAGGGTACATAAATGAAGACGCGTTGTAGCGCTCCATTTGTGTCAGCTCTGGGGTGGACCTCTCTCATGGGGAACTGGCGTGTTTGAGGGAGTCTATTAGTTGATCCACACGTATTATTGAAAGATTTATATTCAGTCTTTTTCTGGTATTTCTGTCTAAAATCTATAAATGTGTTGAGAAAAACTGAACTATTGTGGAGGAACATGTTGTCAGCGCAGTCAGACAGAAAATCTTCGAGTCTTGGATCATGTTTAAATTGAGTGTCATTGAGTGTGATGAGATGTTGTACCATGTAGAGACTTGCTAATCTTTGATGTGAGCGTGGTAATGCTAGAAAAAGCTGGGCTATGAGATCATTGTCATATATCTTATATTGAGAGACCCATAGGGTCGCAGTTCTGGCTATTTCCTCCTCCTCCGGTGTAAGCGGAGGTTCCTGGTCTAACCAGTAGTCTAATGCATTGGATGTATTTTCAAATAACTCATCTGGAGATGACCGTTCAGAGTGACCTTGGAGGATGTTCGTGAATTAAGGGCGGAAGAACGAACGGGTAGAACTTTTTCAGTAGGTTCAGTAATTTCCTCCTCAAGTTTCTTATTCTCTTCATTTGTTTGCAAGTTTTGCAGAATAAGGGTCACATTACGGGTGAACCTGTCTAGTGCATCATTTATAAGTTCTAGACTAGTGTGGTCGGATGCGGAATCTAATAATTCAAAAAGTGAAACTGGTACATTTCTTTCCTCTGCTTGTATGTGTTTTATGAAACAGCAAAGGAGGAACCTATACATGTGCATTTTTACAGGGTGTGATCTTCTTGTAGTCATAGCGTTAATGGCTCGTGAGTTCTCTCCAGTACGAAGAAACTCAGAGGCCGCTTGAAGAAACGTGTCAATTGCTGGTAGATGTCTTATTTCTTCCCAGGAGTCATGAAGTATTTTACTTATTCGGCCCGCCTCCCCTGTGTTGCTCGGAGTCGGGTCATAGGGGCAGTCGAGAATTGTTTTACCTGGGTCTGGACCTACGGCACCTCCTTCTGGAGTGAGAGGTGGTGCGTTATGTTGTAAAAGGGGTAGCGGAGGCAGAGGGTGTTGAATTACTGGAACCTCATATGGAGGTGGAGTATCTAAGAGGAAATTGGTGAAAGTATCCTCTGGTACTGGGGCTGTAGGCTGTGCTGATGCAATGTTAATGTTTTCAGCTGCAGATGGCAATACAGGATAAAAACCAGTAGAAACTGCTGATTGTTCCCTTTTATTCCTTTCACTAACTACTTCTTTCCCTATTTCTTGTAACTGTTCTTTCTTGGCCTGCTCTGACATTCTCTTACCCTTTTCAACTTTATGCAATTCCTTCTGTTGCCTCCTATGGGCTTCTTTTCTCCATAACTCTACTGAGTCACTCTGTGACTGGCGGACTCTCTTTTTCTTCCATAACTGTTCCTCTAATTTTATAATACATTCCATGTCAAAAAGTACCATTTTCAGGCCATCTATATCTGTGTTCTAGGTCTTTAGTATAATCCACCAATAAATCACAATAAATAAGTGCACAGACACCATGTTTTGCATACATGAAGTGTCCTGGAGTATCCCGAGGAGGAAGGGGAATTTCCTTCTCAAGAATACTCCTTTTGGTTGCCATCTTACGTATTTTTGCGAAAATAGGCATGATGGCAAGACTTTCAAAGATTTTAGAAATTAGAAAAACACAAACAGAACAAATATCTTTACCGTACCCACGAAAGAGTTGAGTCCGTCTTTTATACTAGTTTAGTAGTCCTCACAAAATAAGTGAGAAACACACAAAAACATGTATCTTTACCGTGCCCACAAGGTAGTGAGTCCGTCTTTTATACTAGTTTTAGTAGTCCTCACCGAAGATAGGTGAGAAACCAACAAAACGAGTATCTTTACCGCCCCCACAAAAGATGTGGGTTCGTTTTTATACTTTTCAGCAGTACTCACCGAAAAATAACTGGAAGGCCTCTTGAAGATTTTGGAAAAACGCGGCGCGCAGTTTCAGGGTGGGATTTGTAGAACCTCGGACTCGTCTGCTTCGCAGGTTGGGCTTTGGTTCAGGACGTTCCGCTATTTCCTCACCGCCTCGTGTGGATGCTGGGCCGCAGTCGGTCCCCCTCTTCGCCTCGAGGGAGTTAGCGGGAATTCCCCGCGTTGTGCACTTTTGAAGTCCATCAACGGTCAGGAGGGGACAGTACCGGGTCCAATATCCCCGGCGCGTGGGGGAAAGGGAATGTCCCTGTTCCGGGCGCCAATTAATGTGGTAAATTAAATTTACTTATTACCTCATTTCTGAATTTCTATGCTTAATAAATCATAATTTCTTGTCAATGCAAAGCGAGGAGTCCGTGGTGCTCAAATGAAGGAGGAGGAGACCAATAACTCGAGTTAAGGGGAGCGCTTCCAGCACCAAGCGGCACAGGAGCAATCTCTCAAGTCCCTCACTTAAAGTGGGGGTGTCTTTATTTTCAACAGCAGGACATTTAAACAGTCTTGGTCACGAGGCAAAATAGAGGAACAAACAGGTCATGGCAGATTGAGGAACAAAGATCAGCAAGAGGAGCAGATTGTGAAGAAATGGGGGCGTGTCTTAGGCTTCGTGAGGGGACTTGCGATGTGAAATAGTCTGACAGTTGGAAGAGGGAGGCTTCCTCATTTGGGGTTTGTGCTCGTGCTTCATGTCAGAAACAGGAACCATCTTGTGTAAAACAGGAGCTATCTTGCTGGTTCTGGGAATTGGCTGAACCACAAGAGTCAAAAAGAGGAACTATCTTGCGTAAAACAGAGACCATCTGCTCTCTGGCTTGCAGTAACTATCTCTTAAAACAGGAACTATCTGCTGGTTCTGGGAATTGGCTGAAGCACAGGAAGGGGTGGTCAATGAACTAAGATGCCAGGTGCAGGGTGTCTTACAGTTAAGAACAGGAACTATCTGCTGCTGGTTCCCAGAATTGGCAGAACCACAGAAATGTGTGTGTTCACAGTGTACAACCTTGTGCTTCCTCTATTAGTTGGTGTGGTTTCAGGGCCTAACCTCGTGCTTCCTCTTTCAGTTGGGGGTGGTCACAGGGCAGTTGGTGTGACAGGCTGAGTTACCAACAATGGACAGGATGTGGCTGAGTCTCTGGCACAACTGGGGGAAGGCACACAGGCAGGCTTCTTGGAATTGGCTCGACCACAAGGAGCAGGGGGTTGTGCAAGATTCAATGGGGATGTGAAGGACAGTTTTCAGACAAGTTGCTGAGAGCATGTCACACACAAAATGGGTGTTTGTCTGAGAAAAATGGCTGTCAGGCAGAAACAGGGAAATGATGGGGCACAATTGTCAGTTTTATTTCCACACACTCATGCCAATCGAGGGCCCAACCTTACTATTAGGCCAAACTATAAGGGGGGAAAAGTGAAATCCCTGATCACCTGCTGATTGGTGATGGAGAAAAACATTTGTGATGACAAAGTGAAAGAGCTAATTACCAATCTGTGACTGTGTGCTGGTCCAAAAAAACGTGATGGCCCTTATCTGGCATTGATTAAAGAACAGCCTAAATAAGGACTGTAGATTGTCAGATGCAAGCATCAAAACACATAAAACAGACAATAGGTGATGGAAGAGTGATCAATATATCCACCTTAAAACCCAAAGTCATGCGTATGTGAGAACACATACCTCTACAATCTTTGGTATATTCCTCTGTGAAATTAAAGAAACCTATCATTAGAACAAACTCTTCATATACATGCCTACTTCCATTTCTAAATCTGACACGCAGATGAAAAACCTACTTCTTATGTGGTGATAATTCCAACCCACAATGGGTAAAATATCTATCTTCTGCGTTAAAATCGGTTCTTCACTCAGGAAAGGTCTCCGCCTGACTAATCCAATAGCTCTGAAAAAAAAAAATATATATATATATATATATCTATATATATATATATATATGTATATATATATATATATAGATATATATATATATATTACCTACTGGCGGTCGTCAGTAGGTATATATAGTTAGGATTTTTTCTCTATGGGATTTTTGAAAATTCTATGTCTAATAACTTTGGCGTTTGTGGACGGAATTGGCTGAAATCTTCAGGAAAATGGAACATTTTGTTTCTGAGCAGCCCCTGAAAATTTGGGGGGGTTTCGTCAAGGGGGGGGCCGAGAAAAAAGGGGGGTCCCAAAACGTGTTTTTAACATTGAGTTTCCCATAGGGCGGTTGGCCTCACTTTTAGCCCGAACGGCTGAATGGATTTGCACGAAACTTGGCAAAATTGTAGGGACTGGTAGCCCGATGTGCCTTTGCTAGGTCTCAATATATGTGCTTCAGTGGATTTTGAGAAATTAACGTTCAAAAAAAGATATATATCTGTAACAGCGGACCGGGCAGCGCTCCGGTTCGCGGACTTTTCGCGGTACGGAGCTTTGTGAAGCGAAGCTGATTGGTTCTCCGGCGTCTGTGAACATTCCAAACAGTCCGTAGCGGCCGCCATCTTGTCTCTCGGTAGGATCGAGAGACAAGAGGAGGCCAAAGCGAAGGGGCAAATGACCATAAGTGGGCATAGTAGATCCTCGCTGACCCCCTAGGTTTGATGTGGAGGTTTTAAAAGGGCCCCGCGGGGCAAAAAAAAAAAATAATAATAATAATCGAACGGCTGAATGGATTTGCACGAAACTTGGCAAAATATTAGGGACTGGTAGCCCGATGTGCCTTTGGTAGGTCTCAATACATGTGCTCCAGTGGATTTTGAGAAATTGACGTTCAAAAAAAGATATATATCTGTAACAGCGCTCCGCTTCGCATACTTTTCGCGTTACGGAGCTTTGCGAAGCTGATTGGTTCTCCGGCGTCTGTAAACATTCCAAACAGTCCGTAGCGGCCGCCATCTTGTCTCTCGGTAGGATCGAGAGACAAGAGGAGGCCAAAGCGAAGGGGCAAATGACCATAAGGGGGCATAGTAGATTCTTCCTGACCTCTTAGGTTTGATGTACCATTTTGCCAAGTTTGGTGTAATTCCGTTCAGCCATTCAGGCTGTAGACGTATGTAAATGTCCTATGGAAAATTGCATGGGGAAAACACATTTGAAAGTGTTGAAATTTAGAACCAATTAAAATGTTACTTTGGTTTTGTATTTGTGTGTGATGAAAGTTAATTGGTTATGTATATATCTCAAATGAGAGGAAACCACAGCCATTTTGTGATACTACTGTCTGAGGTACATTTGTGAGGAATTTTTGGTGGTGAATTTCTGGTGTTTGATTTACACAGTACTAACACTTCTCCTACTTTTAAAAAGGTGAGTTGTTAATTTGTAATGGGAACTATGTTGTACACTTGAAGATAATTTGAAAAATGTTTTCTGTTATTTATTTGCAGTCCTTCTGTTATACTAAATACTTGATAAAGTTAGTTTTATATTATGTATTACTAAAAACGATAAATGAAAGTGATTATTTTTTTCTGCAATTTACAGCAAGCAATTTCAAAATAAAATGGCTCACAATGAAGAGACCGTGGCAATTTCTTTTGAATTGTCCACTACATTGATTGAAATTGACAGCACCAATAATGAAATATTGTCACAAGGAGGAGATGACTTGAATGATTCCACTACATTGATTGAAATTGACAGCACCAATAATGAAATATTGTCACAAGGAGGAGATGACTTGAATGATTTTTTTGATCAATCTGTTGATGGCGAATTTATCGAATGTTTGGAGACCATAGAGTTACAAGAATCATCATTGCAGACTTTTAATGAGGAGAGTCCAGATGAGATGATTGAAGAGGAAATTCCTGATGAGGACATGTTACTAGTTCTTTCAAATTTAGAAAATTCAGAAGAATAAATTTATATTTAGAAATCAAAAATTGTTTGAGACATTATTCATTTTTATTTTTAATTTATGAGGTTGTAGCGAAGTGATTGTAGTATAAAATGAGACTTATAGTATAGAGTGCAACATTTTTATGTTACATGGTAAGTTTACTCATATTTACTTCCCTTCTCCCACTATATTATCTCCAATGTGTATTTGACATCTCTTCTTCATCTCCGGCCTCCTTTCTCTCACTGTGTGTCTCTGATGCATCTTATCGCTGCTATTTTGTGTAATTACAGAAGAGAGTAAAATAAAATAGTTCGGAACGTGAAAAGGGGGCAAAGTAGAGTACCCCTCACCCCCTAGGCCTTCTCAGGCGGTCCCAAAAGGATCAGTTTCTGCTTTCCTGAGAGATTATGGTATGAGTTCCATATACCACAATAATTTGCATTACAACATGCAAGATATATATCTCCTATTACCAACTTTTGGAGATATTCGCGCTAAGCGCGAATATCTCCAAAAACTAACACCTGCCCTGAGCAGTTCTTAGCCATGTTATCCAATGGGAGGTGGATAACATGGCTAAGAGCATTAGCTCGGTAATGCATGAATATCGCTGAGTTTTCAGCGATATTAATGCATTGCGGTCGTTTTTTATCGCATTTGCGATAAACCTTGATAATAGCAAGGTTTATCTTCGATAATTTCTGACGATGCTTAGCGGTAAAAAATTCGTTGGTAAGCATCGTTAGCGATAAATATCGCTTAACTTTGGTAATATGCACCAACGTCTGTTAACGTTCGATTCGAAGGAAATAAGGAAGTGTTGAAAAACATTGTTTGCGCCATCTTGCCTTTTTTGAAATGCCACACTTTTGTCGTGCACGGCAGCCATTTTAGATGCCTTGACCAGACCCACTCTCTGCACGCTGTCGATTCGTAGCATGGCTCCCCCTCGCAAGCATCTTCCCCAGGCACTGGTCACCCCGCTCTCTGTGTTATGCATGGGCAATAAACCTCTCCCCATCTGCGCTGCTCTTCCCTGAGAATCACACTCTGTGCCCGCCCGACACCTCCCTTTCGCCCTATTCACTACCGCACCCTCTGACACTCCTCTTCCTCTGTGCCCGATTGTCCAGGCTATCAGCTAGCCCTGCAGATGTAGTTTATGGCCCCAGCTGTAAAGAATCACCCCTCTTCAAAGGAGTTATAGTAGATCAAGGCCCACACCCGATGAGATCCGTCACACCACACGTGTTCCTACTATCTGAAAACCATCCTGTATTGTGATTGGGGAGGGGACCGAGCCTGAAGCGGAAGATTCCAGGGATGACTCTTTGTACATCAAAGTTTTTACATTTATGTGTCACATTAAAAATATATAGCACTCCAACAAAGTAGTAGGATTATAAAACTTTAATAACTTATAAATATATACAACAAAACAAAAACAGTAAAAACATTTAAACAACGAAGAGACCGTGGCAATTTCTTTTGAATTATCCAATACATTTATTGAAATTGACAGCACCAATAATGAAATATTCTCACAAGGAGGATATGACTTGAATGATTTTTTTGATCAATCTCTTGATGGCGAATTTATCGAATGTTTGGAGACCATAGAGTTACAAGAATCATCATTGCAGACTTTTCATGAGGAAATTCCTGATGAGGACATGTTACTAGTTCTTTCAAATTATGAAAATTCAGAAGATGTTACCTGGGGGTGGGTCGTCAGTAGCAGTCTGTTGTGCGAATAGTTCCAAGGCAGCAGAACGCGCTGAAATCTAGATGGCATGAAGGTGATGTCTAGTAAGTTGCCGCCCAGCAAATAATGGCGTGGGGCGCCGCGGGGGTGAGTGAGTCCAGTAGGCACCACAGCTATTCTTACCGGCATTGCAGAATTACTGCTGGGGACAATGCCTGTGCTGTAGCAGGGTCACAGCAGAAACAAAAAAGATTCTGTTGAAGATGTTGTTGGTTTTCAATTTGAAAACAGTTCTGGTGTCAACTGCTATGCTAATGTAGTGGTTAATGTTTTGTTTTCTCTAGAAAATGTAAAAGAGGGGGAGGCAGTCCAAAGTTCTGGTAAAAGGGCAAAGGAAAGGACCGGTGGTTTGAACTATCAGTCAAAAAGGAGAGGGGGTGCAACAATTTTTCCTACCGGGTCACAGTGTGCTTTCACCGGAACTGAGGTTTGCAGGATTCTAGTAATTCAAAGTGAGGCTGGCGCCAGCATGGGAGCGCCGACGTCCCGCGGATACAGTTTCGTCACTCCACGGGCGATCATGGCAGTCATTCCCCATCGGGGGTGTCTGCGGGGGTCGGAGACTCCCGCGGCTCCTCTAGAATCTTCAAGGTCGTGGAGGACTACGGTGGTGGAGTCAACCAGTGACCGGGCCATTTCTTTATGCTGGGCCCGCTCTTGCCAGGTCGATCGCCATTTTGAGAGTTCGGTAGCTACTGGCGATCGCGGGGTCAAATGAGCGGACGGGCTCCACCCTGCCGGGCGAGACGTTGCAGCATCGCCACAGTGGGAGAACCCTTTTCCGGGCGCCTGGAGCGCTGAGGGTGCAGGTGGGAAGCCTCCACTGGGGAGGCGGGAGAGGCCTGTTCGCACCGTCTCTTCCTCCCAGTGCACCCCACGGCGTCTCGCTTGAGATTTGTTATGGCCGGACCAGGCGATGTGGACGAGGGGGGGGGTCGGAGGCATGTGCAAGACATCCCCCCCAGTGTTGTCAAAGCCATTATTGAAGAAAGAAGAAATGTCCCGTCCGTCTTCGGGCCGGGCTTCCGGTGGATGTCGGCCGGACGCCCCTTGCTCTGGCCCCATGAACGGGTTCCTTGGTTTATCGGCTGCAGCCGGATCCCATCGGCCCCGGCCGTTGGTGGCCGGACCGGTAGAGAATGTGGCGGGACTACCTGAAACTGTCAAGGGCCACCGCGGCCGGACTGGGAGAGAGAGGGGAGGGTCGAGGACAGGGACATTCCCCCCCCTGAAACTCTCCAGTGTTGTCAATCCCCCTGGCCGGGTCCCGCTGGCCTCGGCCTCTCCTCCGGCTACACCCTACGTGATGATCTCCGAGGCGTGGCAGCAGGACCCGCCTTATATGTGTTGCTTCCGGCTGGGCGTAGCCGAAAACCTGTTGCCCTTTGGAAGTTTCTAGAATGGGGCGGATGTCTGCTGACTTCTATCTTTCCCAGTTTGCCGTTATTTGGCCGTGGCAGGCGGTGGGACAGACACGTTTTGGGGCAGTGAGGGGCGATGTTTTCAGGTTTCTTATTACGGGCTTACTTCTAACGTTTCTTGTTTCTAGGACAATAATAGGTTTTATCATTACGTATTGTTATCGTTTCTTTGTTTGTTATTTAATAAAAAGTTCATCAGTGGCCTACTGATTTTCGTTTTCCTATTCTTTTCTTTCCAGGTTGTTTCATGCTAAAGTTTCTGTTAACAGGATACAGTGATCACTTCGTTATTATTGCATATGTCCTTTTCACTAGGGGTGCTCTCTTGTTGGGCCAGATGACCTATCTCTAGTAAATGGTCCGGGTGAAACAGGTGCATCAATCAGTGGGGAGTAGATAGGCATGACAGATTACAACGGGGAGAAAGGTCCGCATTACCTACACTTTCACTACTTGTAAAGATTTTCATACGTTTATTTGCAAACAGGGAATACCTCCAAAAAGAACTAATTCCCAAACAGTCAATGTTCGGACAATCAATCAATCAATGAGGAATGAAATAGGTACGACGTGTTAAAGGCTTGCGTTACCTACCCTTCACTATCTGCAAAGGGAGAGAGAATATTCCTATTCTTCCTCGTTTGCAGGCAGAGAAGATCCTTAAGAGAACCAACTTCGAACAATTCAATGCTCGATTCAAACAATCAACAAGGGGTACTGTGAACACAAATGAACGCCGCTTATGTACATACACATTGCTATTTTCAACAGGTTGTTCCTAATGTTTCTATTTTAGCGAGGTCAAAAAGAGATCCCATTAGTGGCCTACTGATTTTGCTCGATTCCTTTTGTTTTTTTACACGATTTTTCGCTATCTGCAAAGACTAAACAGAGTATTGCGACTCTGTGCTTGTTTGTAAATAGAGAATGAACCAAAGAGAACAATCAATCAAATGGAGAGAGAAGCAGGCACAACGGATTACAACGGGGGCAAAGGCCTGCGTTAACTACCCTTCACTATCTGCAAAGAGAGAGTACTCCTAATAGAAATGAGGGGTGGGGGGCAGCATTCAAAGCAGATCAGTGTGCATAAACACGAAAATGTTTTTACTTACCACGTACTTGACATTCGACAGCTTATGATATTTGCTATTAAAAAACCATTGAAATTCACTGAAAAAACCATAGGTTATAGACCATATATAGTTAGGAATTAGCATTTACAAAACCTTGAAAATTCACTGAAAAAACCATAGGTTATAGACCATATATAGTTAGGAATTAGCATTAACAAAACCTTGAAAATTCACTGAAAAAACCATAGGTTAGAGACCATATATAGTTAGCTGGACATTTTATTGACATAAAACCAATGAACTAACTATATATCGCGCACCCGCAATCCACTGCTGATGATGTCACATATTACATCATTCATGACATGGTCAGTGACATCTAAAATAGAAGTCTCTGACGCGATAAATAAACTGAGAGCCGACATGATGACTCGCTTGGCAAAGGATGAAGAGGCAATAAAAAAACGGAAAGCTTTTAAATTCGAAAGAGACCGGATTGACTATCTGAATGGACAGGTGTTCACTTTCGCAAAGAGGTATGATGCAGTTAAGGCCAAAACAAGATCAAATATTATATCAGGCCAACAAAAGGAAGACACCATGTTACCTGCCACCTCTTTTTCCAGTTTGAGTTCAGCCATGGAAAGTGACCCGGAACCAGATTCAAACCGGGACATTGGGGTTTACCAAGCTGACCCTGGCGCAGGAGGTCGATTGTTTGTGCCAGGATCGCCGCGAAACCCTCAGATCACACAAACCACGTGCGCAGCCTCAACAACAAAGAAACAGCGGGCAAACAACAAACGCTGGCAGCGTCGCAAATGCAGGGCCCGGCAATTCAAACGACAACAATCCGGGCAAAACGGGACGCTGGCGCAACCAACGGTAGGCGCGAAAGCAGAAACAAAATCAGTAGTCAACCTTTCAAATGCCATACTCACCTCTGCTGAAATTGCTGTATTGAATTTGGGACTCTCATATTGCCCTCCATGCAATATGAATTATGCTGATACCCGCATGGATATCTATAGGTTCACACGTAAGCTCAAGCTTAAGAAATTCTTTGAGCTACATCCAAAAAAGATCAATGAACCAATAACTCCATCTAGTCCCACTTTTTCCAGCAGTCAGAGTCAAGCCAATTTCAATGTAATTTGGGATTTACAGAATCAGGGAAACTTGAGTGATGTTCCTCTTGAACTAAACGAACAACGAGTAACCCCCTTTAAACCCAAATCCACCTTTCAACCAATTATGGTTCATGATAATCTAGACACGTTCCAGGAAAGTGTGGTCCGCGACATCAAACACTTGTATTGTGCAACCAACAAGAAAAAGTTTCACATCTCAAAACAAAATCATTGCTACAATCAATTAGTGGTGAAACTTAGGAAAAATAATGATGTAATTGTGAAGCAGGCCGACAAGGGCGGCAACGTTGTCCTGTGGCCCAGGGCCTTGTATTTACAAGAGGCGGATGCACAACTTAACGACATTTCCTGTTACCGTAGAAGTAACATTCAGATTATCAAAAACACCTGGACCGAACAACGTCAAAAACTTCAAGTGTGGAGAAGTGCGGGGTTGCTTACACATGAGGAATTTCAATACCTAAAGAAGGACTATCCGGTTATTCCCTCGTGGTATTTGCTCCCTAAGATTCATAAAGACCCTTTAACACCACCAGGCCGTCCGATCATTTCGGCCATCGACAGCTCTCTGGAGAACGTGTCTAAGTACATCGACTTTTTTTTGCAAGGTCATGTAAGAAATCTTCCATCTTATGTCAAGGACTCTTTTGATTTTCTTGCGAAAATTGAACAGTTCATTTGGGAGGACAACATGATGCTTGTAACTTTGGATGTTTCATCCCTCTACACCTCAATTAAACATGAGGATGGACTCAGGGCCTTAGACTACTACCTGAACAAGGACTTACCTCTCCCGACAGCACATAACAGAATGTTGGTCGACATGACCAAAATGTGCTTAGAACAAAACTTCTTTATTTTCAATGGCGTAGTATACCATCAAGTCAGAGGTGTGGCGATGGGGGCCTGTTTCTCTCCCAGCTATGCGTGTCTCCACGTTGGGCTGTGGGAGGAACAGGTCCTGGTCGGTCAACACCATGATTATTTTCTTCACAATATTGTTTTGTACTTACGCTACATTGATGATGTGTTCTTGATTTGGAGGGGAGGCGAGGCAGAGGCCAGGAGTTTTGTGAATTTGATTAATTTAAACACCGTTAATCTGATTTTCACAGCAAATTTTAGCTCTGAGTCCATTTGTTTCTTGGATGTGGAGGTATTTGTGGAGGGCAACAGCCTCAATACTAGACTGTACAGGAAGCCGAGTGTTGGGAATACCATCTTACACTCTAACAGTCAACACCCAGCACATCTAATTCGGAGTATTCCCTTTGGGGAAATGCTCCGGATTAGAAGAATCTGCAGCACCGATGCCGAATGCGCGGCTGCGCAAGAGGCTTGCAGATTACGCTTCCTGGCTAGGGGCTATTCTATTGAAATCCTCACTAAGGCTATTTCACGTTCTAATTCAGTGAGCAGGCAGGAAGCTCTCATAACCAAAAAGAAAGATGTGCAACTGGATAGCGAGGCAACCAAGGACGTTCAGAAAAGTTCTCCTAGAGCCATCTTAACATACAATAGGCAACATGGGGCCCTTCGAAAAATACTCACTAAGAATTGGAATTTGGTCCGCAGTGACCCTGTGATTGGTCACATGGTGGACACCAAACCGATTCTCACTTTTAGAAGATCTCCCTCTATGTCGAAGGCCTTAGTTAACAACACCCTAGAACCTAAGATTTCTACAACTTGGTCAGCACTGAGGAAGGGTTTCAAGACTTGCCCCCAGTGCAAAGCCTGTCGGTTTGGCTCCAATAGGACACACTTTAAAAGTCCTTTCTGTGAAAGTCCTATTGCCATCTCAAAATGGCTGACATGTAAAACAGAATATGTTGTTTATGTGTTGGAGTGTCCTTGTGGGCTCCAGTATGTGGGCAGCACCAAGCTGCCCGCCCACAAGAGGATACTCCAACACATACGAGCAATTTCTGGGCATGACCAGAATTATCCGGTTGCCAGGCATTTTCAGGATAAACACATCGGTGTCCCTGATTCATTAATATTCTTCCTTATTGATTGTGTTGAGGCTTCAAGGAGAGGAGGTGACCGTGAGGCCAAGCTCCGTCTCCTTGAGACCCGTTACATATTGGAATTGAATTCTAAAAATCCAAATGGCCTAAATGACAGGGAAGACCTGTACACTTGCCTTTAAAAACTTTAAAAACTTTAAATATCTCAATTTTTCATGGTTATGACTGTAAATTGCCTGTCCGGATATTTTAATGATTATGGATTTATCTCCCGTATAAACTGAAAAACCTGTTTCCTGATGTATATATGATGAATTCTCTTTTTTATCTTTAGCATATAATTGCTTTTGATTTTAACTTTGGAATCATTAATTGATAAGCACTTTCATATTTTGCACTTTAAATTTTGCACTACAATTGCCTATGACCTTTTTAAGTGACTTGCCCACTGTGGCTTTATTTCGAGAAAACAAAAGATAAATACAATACATTTGTATTGTGTTATCCATTTGCTGCTATTTGTATTTTTCTATTATTTACACTACTTGTAAATACTAGACATTTTTTACAACAATGTGGGTTTTATACACTTCTGAATGTACATAGATGAATTTATTTATCATGGACACTTTTCTGATAGTGTATGTTTGTTTATTGATCAAGTTTTGTAACTACTACATATTTCTACAGTCTTGCGGTTATTTTTTCAGTAAGATGTTATTGGTTGTAAATATGTATATTACTTAATCTTGAATCTTGATGTCCCACTTGGGCTCGATGCAGCTTCCCACTATATTTACCTATGTGTACAGCAATTAGGTTTTGAAGTATTTTCTTCATTTCTATAACACACTTTAATGCACTGTCACTTTAAAAGGTCGAGTTCGATGCTCGCTGCTTTGTCATGTGATCAAGACTCCTTGGGAGGTGAAACGCGTCATGGCGGCAGCGCTGGCTTTGAAAGAATAAACCACTGTTCACCAGCACTTCATGGGTCGGCTCTTTGTTGCTATTATTGGACTTTCTTGGTTCGGTGTGACAAGCTACGCCATATAGTGTACCTACGCTTTTCAGGTACGAGCAAGACCCCTTCTCAGTAGGGCAACGCGGCAGGAAGCAGTTTCCGGGTTTCACCTGGGATCAAATTACTTTCTCCGGCGAGGAGAACGCCGCAACGCCCCTGCCTACCGTTGATGTGTTCTGGCGGGATTGCAGCCGGAGTTTTTGTTTTCCATTGCCACGGAAACTGGATCCGAGCTTGAACCCAGGAGAGCACCGTGGAAACGGCAGAGAGGAGTGTGCGCGACGACTGGTAGGACATTTATCTCTCATTACCAGTTGTCGTTTGTGAACTTGTATATAGCAGCCACAACGATAGCGCTCTAAATCATGGCCGCCGACAGACAGCGAAATCGTGCTCAGGCAGCTGATTCCATGTTTTTGGATTCCCCGGCTGGGGGATCCGTTTGTATTACATCTACTGCACAGGAAACAGGAATAAACACCACACAGGATTTATTCAAAAAACTGGAACGTGCAATGAGAGCAGAGCAGTCCAAGTGGTGGGAGCATCGGTCTCTCACCCGATACTTGGAAGTAGGTCGCGTGCCTAGAGGGCTTAGAAGCACCATTGCCCCTAGTTATGAAAACCCGGACCCAGCGATGTTAGCTGAGTGGGCGGAGGCGAACCTCAACTGCTCTAGTGTCCATCTGCGCATATTAGTCAAATATGCAGAAAGTGACCGCATCAAATTGGAAACCGTCATTGATGCCTTGGAGGTTGAAATTTCTAAAATAGAAGTCTCTGACGCGATAAATAAACTGAGAGCCGACATGATGACTCGCTTGGCAAAGGATGAAGAGGCAATAAAAAAACGGAAAGCTTTTAAATTCGAAAGAGACCGGATTGACTATCTGAATGGACAGGTGTTCACTTTCGCAAAGAGGTATGATGCAGTTAAGGCCAAAACAAGATCAAATATTATATCAGGCCAACAAAAGGAAGACACCATGTTACCTGCCACCTCTTTTTCCAGTTTGAGTTCAGCCATGGAAAGTGACCCGGAACCAGATTCAAACCGGGACATGGCCTTGGGGTTTACCAAGCTGACCCTGGCGCAGGAGGTCGATTGTTTCTGCCAGGATCGCCGCGAAACCCTCAGATCACACAAACCACGTGCGCAGCCTCAACAACAAAAAAACAGCGGGCAAACAACAAACGCTGGCAGCGTCGCAAATGCAGGGCCCGGCAATTCAAACGACAACAATCCGGGCAAAACGGGACGCTGGCGCAACCAACGGAAGGCGCGAAAGCAGAAACAAAATCAGTAGTCAACCTTTCAAATGCCATACTCACCTCTGCTGAAATTGCTGTATTGAATTTGGGACTCTCATATTGCCCTCCATGCAATATGAATTATGCTGATACCCGCATGGATATCTATAGGTTCACACGTAAGCTCAAGCTTAAGAAATTCTTTGAGCTACATCCAAAAAAGATCAATGAACCAATAACTCCATCTAGTCCCACTTTTTCCAGCAGTCAGAGTCAAGCCAATTTCAATGTAATTTGGGATTTACAGAATCAGGGAAACTTGAGTGATGTTCCTCTTGAACTAAACGAACAACGAGTAACCCCCTTTAAACCGAAATCCACCTTTCAACCAATTATGGTTCATGATAATCTAGACACGTTCCAGGAAAGTGTGGTCCGCGACATCAAACACTTGTATTGTGCAACCAACAAGAAAAAGTTTCACATCTCAAAACAAAATCATTGCTACAATCAATTAGTGGTGAAACTTAGGAAAAATAATGATGTAATTGTGAAGCAGGCCGACAAGGGCGGCAACGTTGTCCTGTGGCCCAGGGCCTTGTATTTACAAGAGGCGGATGCACAACTTAACGACATTTCCTGTTACCGTAGAAGTAACATTCAGATTATCAAAAACACATGGACCGAACAACGTCAAAAACTTCAAGTGTGGAGAAGTGCGGGGTTGCTTACACATGAGGAATTTCAATACCTAAAGAAGGACTATCCGGTTATTCCCTCGTGGTATTTGCTCCCTAAGATTCATAAAGACCCTTTAACACCACCAGGCCGTCCGATCATTTCGGCCATCGACAGCTCTCTGGAGAACGTGTCTAAGTACATTGACTTTTTTTTGCAAGGTCATGTAAGAAATCTTCCATCTTATGTCAAGGACTCTTTTGATTTTCTTGCGAAAATTGAACAGTTCATTTGGGAGGACAACATGATGCTTGTAACTTTGGATGTTTCATCCCTCTACACCTCAATTAAACATGAGGATGGACTCAGGGCCTTAGACTACTACCTGAACAAGGACTTACCTCTCCCGACAGCACATAACAGAATGTTGGTCGACATGACCAAAATGTGCTTAGAACAAAACTTCTTTATTTTCAATGGCGTAGTATACCATCAAGTCAGAGGTGTGGCGATGGGGGCCTGTTTCTCTCCCAGCTATGCGTGTCTCCACGTTGGGCTGTGGGAGGAACAGGTCCTGGTCGGTCAACACCATGATTATTTTCTTCACAATATTGTTTTGTACTTACGCTACATTGATGATGTGTTCTTGATTTGGAGGGGAGGCGAGGCAGAGGCCAGGAGTTTTGTGAATTTGATTAATTTAAACACCGTTAATCTGATTTTCACAGCAAATTTTAGCTCTGCGTCCATTTGTTTCTTGGATGTGGAGGTATTTGTGGAGGGCAACAGCCTCAATACTAGACTGTACAGGAAGCCGAGTGCTGGGAGTACCATCTTACACTCTAACAGTCAACACCCAGCACATCTAATTCGGAGTATTCCCTTTGGGGAAATGCTCCGGATTAGAAGAATCTGCAGCACCGATGCCGAATGCGCGGCTGCGCAAGAGGCTTGCAGATTACGCTTCCTGGCTAGGGGCTATTCTATTGAAATCCTCACTAAGGCTATTTCACGTTCTAATTCGGTGAGCAGGCAGGAAGCTCTCATAACCAAAAAGAAAGATGTGCAACTGGATAGCGAGGCAACCAAGGACGTTCAGAAAAGTTCTCCTAGAGCCATCTTAACATACAATAGGCAACATGGGGCCCTTCGAAAAATACTCACTAAGAATTGGAATTTGGTCCGCAGTGACCCTGTGATTGGTCACATGGTGGACACCAAACCGATTCTCACTTTTAGAAGATCTCCCTCTATGTCGAAGGCCTTAGTTAACAACACCCTAGAACCTAAGATTTCTACAACTTGGTCAGCACTGAGGAAGGGTTTCAAGACTTGCCCCCAGTGCAAAGCCTGTCGGTTTGGCTCCAATAGGACACACTTTAAAAGTCCTTTCTGTGAAAGTCCTATTGCCATCTCAAAATGGCTGACATGTAAAACAGAATATGTTGTTTATGTGTTGGAGTGTCCTTGTGGGCTCCAGTATGTGGGCAGCACCAAGCTGCCCGCCCACAAGAGGATACTCCAACACATACGAGCAATTTCTGGGCATGACCAGAATTATCCGGTTGCCAGGCATTTTCAGGATAAACACTTCGGTGTCCCTGATTCATTAATATTCTTCCTTATTGATTGTGTTGAGGCTTCAAGGAGAGGAGGTGACCGTGAGGCCAAGCTCCGTCTCCTTGAGACCCGTTACATATTGGAATTGAATTCTAAAAATCCAAATGGCCTAAATGACAGGGAAGACCTGTACACTTGCCTTTAAAAACTTTAAAAACTTTAAATATCTCAATTTTTCATGGTTATGACTGTAAATTGCCTGTCCGGATATTTTAATGATTATGGATTTATCTCCCGTATAAACTGAAAAACCTGTTTCCTGATGTATATATGATGAATTCTCTTTTTTATCTTTAGCATATAATTGCTTTTGATTTTAACTTTGGAATCATTAATTGATAAGCACTATGCACTTTCATATTTTGCACTTTAAATTTTGCACTACAATTGCCTATGACCTTTTTAAGTGACTTGCCCACTGTGGCTTTATTTCGAGAAAACAAAAGATAAATACAATACATTTGTATTGTGTTATCCATTTGCTGCTATTTGTATTTTTCTATTATTTACACTACTTGTAAATACTAGACATTTTTTACAACAATGTGGGTTTTATACACTTCTGAATGTACATAGATGAATGTATTTATCATGGACACTTTTCTGATAGTGTATGTTTGTTTATTGATCAAGTTTTGTAACTACTACATATTTCTACAGTCTTGCGGTTATTTTTTCAGTAAGATGTTATTGGTTGTAAATATGTATATTACTTAATCTTGAATCTTGATGTCCCACTTGGGCTCGATGCAGCTTCCCACTATATTTACCTATGTGTACAGCAATTAGGTTTTGAAGTATTTTCTTCATTTCTATAACACACTTTAATGCACTGTCACTTTAAAAGGTCGAGTTCGATGCTCGCTGCTTTGTCATGTGATCAAGCCTCCTTGGGAGGTGAAACGCGTCATGGCGGCAGCGCTGGCTTTGAAAGAATAAACCACTGTTCACCAGCACTTCATGGGTCGGCTCTTTGTTGCTATTATTGGACTTTCTTGGTTCGGTGTGACAAGCTACGCCATATAGTGTACCTACGCTTTTCAGGTACGAGCAAGACCCCTTCTCAGTAGGGCAACGCGGCAGGAAGCAGTTTCCGGGTTTCACCTGGGATCAAATTACTTTCTCCGGCGAGGAGAACGCCGCAACGCCCCTGCCTACCGTTGATGTGTTCTGGCGGGATTGCAGCCGGAGTTTTTGTTTTCCATTGCCACGGAAACTGGATCCGAGCTTGAACCCAGGAGAGCACCGTGGAAACGGCAGAGAGGAGTGTGCGCGACGACTGGTAGGACATTTATCTCTCATTACCAGTTGTCGTTTGTGAACTTGTATATAGCAGCCACAACGATAGCGCTCTAAATCATGGCCGCCGACAGACAGCGAAATCGTGCTCAGGCAGCTGATTCCATGTTTTTGGATTCCCCGGCTGGGGGATCCGTTTGTATTACATCTACTGCACAGGAAACAGGAATAAACACCACACGGGATTTATTCAAAAAACTGGAACGTGCAATGAGAGCAGAGCAGTCCAAGTGGTGGGAGCATCGGTCTCTCACCCGATACTTGGAAGTAGGTCGCGTGCCTAGAGGGCTTAGAAGCACCATTGCCCCTAGTTATGAAAACCCGGACCCAGCGATGTTAGCTGAGTGGGCGGAGGCGAACCTCAACTGCTCTAGTGTCTATCTGCGCATATTAGTCAAATATGCAGAAAGTGACCGCATCAAATTGGAAACCGTCATTGATGCCTTGGAGGTTGAAATTTCTAAAATAGAAGTCTCTGACGCGATAAATAAACTGAGAGCCGACATGATGACTCGCTTGGCAAAGGATGAAGAGGCAATAAAAAAACGGAAAGCTTTTAAATTCGAAAGAGACCGGATTGACTATCTGAATGGACAGGTGTTCACTTTCGCAAAGAGGTATGATGCAGTTAAGGCCAAAACAAGATCAAATATTATATCAGGCCAACAAAAGGAAGACACCATGTTACCTGCCACCTCTTTTTCCAGTTTGAGTTCAGCCATGGAAAGTGACCCGGAACCAGATTCAAACCGGGACATGGCCTTGGGGTTTACCAAGCTGACCCTGGCGCAGGAGGTCGATTGTTTGTGCCAGGATCGCCGCGAAACCCTCAGATCACACAAACCACGTGCGCAGCCTCAACAACAAAAAAACAGCGGGCAAACAACAAACGCTGGCAGCGTCGCAAATGCAGGGCCCGGCAATTCAAACGACAACAATCCGGGCAAAACGGGACGCTGGCGCAACCAACGGAAGGCGCGAAAGCAGAAACAAAATCAGTAGTCAACCTTTCAAATGCCATACTCACCTCTGCTGAAATTGCTGTATTGAATTTGGGACTCTCATATTGCCCTCCATGCAATATGAATTATGCTGATACCCGCATGGATATCTATAGGTTCACACGTAAGCTCAAGCTTAAGAAATTCTTTGAGCTACATCCAAAAAAGATCAATGAACCAATAACTCCATCTAGTCCCACTTTTTCCAGCAGTCAGAGTCAAGCCAATTTCAATGTAATTTGGGATTTACAGAATCAGGGAAACTTGAGTGATGTTCCTCTTGAACTAAACGAACAACGAGTAACCCCCTTTAAACCGAAATCCACCTTTCAACCAATTATGGTTCATGATAATCTAGACACGTTCCAGGAAAGTGTGGTCCGCGACATCAAACACTTGTATTGTGCAACCAACAAGAAAAAGTTTCACATCTCAAAACAAAATCATTGCTACAATCAATTAGTGGTGAAACTTAGGAAAAATAATGATGTAATTGTGAAGCAGGCCGACAAGGGCGGCAACGTTGTCCTGTGGCCCAGGGCCTTGTATTTACAAGAGGCGGATGCACAACTTAACGACATTTCCTGTTACCGTAGAAGTAACATTCAGATTATCAAAAACACATGGACCGAACAACGTCAAAAACTTCAAGTGTGGAGAAGTGCGGGGTTGCTTACACATGAGGAATTTCAATACCTAAAGAAGGACTATCCGGTTATTCCCTCGTGGTATTTGCTCCCTAAGATTCATAAAGACCCTTTAACACCACCAGGCCGTCCGATCATTTCGGCCATCGACAGCTCTCTGGAGAACGTGTCTAAGTACATCGACTTTTTTTTGCAAGGTCATGTAAGAAATCTTCCATCTTATGTCAAGGACTCTTTTGATTTTCTTGCGAAAATTGAACAGTTCATTTGGGAGGACAACATGATGCTTGTAACTTTGGATGTTTCATCCCTCTACACCTCAATTAAACATGAGGATGGACTCAGGGCCTTAGACTACTACCTGAACAAGGACTTACCTCTCCCGACAGCACATAACAGAATGTTGGTCGACATGACCAAAATGTGCTTAGAACAAAACTTCTTTATTTTCAATGGCGTAGTATACCATCAAGTCAGAGGTGTGGCGATGGGGGCCTGTTTCTCTCCCAGCTATGCGTGTCTCCACGTTGGGCTGTGGGAGGAACAGGTCCTGGTCGGTCAACACCATGATTATTTTCTTCACAATATTGTTTTGTACTTACGCTACATTGATGATGTGTTCTTGATTTGGAGGGGAGGCGAGGCAGAGGCCAGGAGTTTTGTGAATTTGATTAATTTAAACACCGTTAATCTGATTTTCACAGCAAATTTTAGCTCTGCGTCCATTTGTTTCTTGGATGTGGAGGTATTTGTGGAGGGCAACAGCCTCAATACTAGACTGTACAGGAAGCCGAGTGCTGGGAATACCATCTTACACTCTAACAGTCAACACCCAGCACATCTAATTCGGAGTATTCCCTTTGGGGAAATGCTCCGGATTAGAAGAATCTGCAGCACCGATGCCGAATGCGCGGCTGCGCAAGAGGCTTGCAGATTACGCTTCCTGGCTAGGGGCTATTCTATTGAAATCCTCACTAAGGCTATTTCACGTTCCAATTCGGTGAGCAGGCAGGAAGCTCTCATAACCAAAAAGAAAGATGTGCAACTGGATAGCGAGGCAACCAAGGACGTTCAGAAAAGTTCTCCTAGAGCCATCTTAACATACAATAGGCAACATGGGGCCCTTCGAAAAATACTCACTAAGAATTGGAATTTGGTCCGCAGTGACCCTGTGATTGGTCACATGGTGGACACCAAACCGATTCTCACTTTTAGACGATCTCCCTCTATGTCGAAGGCCTTAGTTAACAACACCCTAGAACCTAAGATTTCTACAACTTGGTCAGCACTGAGGAAGGGTTTCAAGACTTGCCCCCAGTGCAAAGCCTGTCGGTTTGGCTCCAATAGGACACACTTTAAAAGTCCTTTCTGTGAAAGTCCTATTGCCATCTCAAAATGGCTGACATGTAAAACAGAATATGTTGTTTATGTGTTGGAGTGTCCTTGTGGGCTCCAGTATGTGGGCAGCACCAAGCTGCCCGCCCACAAGAGGATACTCCAACACATACGAGCAATTTCTGGGCATGACCAGAATTATCCGGTTGCCAGGCATTTTCAGGATAAACACTTCGGTGTCCCTGATTCATTAATATTCTTCCTTATTGATTGTGTTGAGGCTTCAAGGAGAGGAGGTGACCGTGAGGCCAAGCTCCGTCTCCTTGAGACCCGTTACATATTGGAATTGAATTCTAAAAATCCAAATGGCCTAAATGACAGGGAAGACCTGTACACTTGCCTTTAAAAACTTTAAAAACTTTAAATATCTCAATTTTTCATGGTTATGACTGTAAATTGCCTGTCCGGATATTTTAATGATTATGGATTTATCTCCCGTATAAACTGAAAAACCTGTTTCCTGATGTATATATGATGAATTCTCTTTTTTATCTTTAGCATATAATTGCTTTTGATTTTAACTTTGGAATCATTAATTGATAAGCTCTATGCACTTTCATATTTTGCACTTTAAATTTTGCACTACAATTGCCTATGACCTTTTTAAGTGACTTGCCCACTGTGGCTTTATTTCGAGAAAACAAAAGATAAATACAATACATTTGTATTGTGTTATCCATTTGCTGCTATTTGTATTTTTCTATTATTTACACTACTTGTAAATACTAGACATTTTTTACAACAATGTGGGTTTTATACACTTCTGAATGTACATAGATGAATTTATTTATCATGGACACTTTTCTGATAGTGTATGTTTGTTTATTGATCAAGTTTTGTAACTACTACATATTTCTACAGTCTTGCGGTTATTTTTTCAGTAAGATGTTATTGGTTGTAAATATGTATATTACTTAATCTTGAATCTTGATGTCCCACTTGGGCTCGATGCAGCTTCCCACTATATTTACCTATGTGTACAGCAATTAGGTTTTGAAGTATTTTCTTCATTTCTATAACACACTTTAATGCACTGTCACTTTAAAAGGTCGAGTTCGATGCTCGCTGCTTTGTCATGTGATCAAGCCTCCTTGGGAGGTGAAACGCGTCATGGCGGCAGCGCTGGCTTTGAAAGAATAAACCACTGTTCACCAGCACTTCATGGGTCGGCTCTTTGTTGCTATTATTGGACTTTCTTGGTTCGGTGTGACAAGCTACGCCATATATCTATATATATATATATCCAGGGATGTAATAATGTATAAATTCCTCCAAAGACAATACTTATATCTATCATTAGGTAAGATCCATACAATACTGTAAATGCACATATCCTAACTTTCGAGCCAGAAATCAATAGACACCGGGGCGCAACGCCGCCTTATTTATCCCATAACACACCATCCAGCTTGGGATGAATAAGGCGGTGTTACGTTTTCATGACAGATTGCACTCAAAGCATATAAGTGAATTAGAGCACTTTGAGTTTTTAACAGAGGATAACTTTAAAAGGTTGCCTTTTACCACATCGTCCGTCTCTCTCGCATACTCTCTACCCCACATGGTCTGGAATAACTGACAGGGGAACTCTTCCCATAAATGTGACAAATTTGTTGCCAGTCTCTGCAGAGTGAGGTGGTTCCAGCAGCTTGGAAAAGAGCAACGGTTACCTCGCTATTAAAAAACTGTCTCTAGACCCGGCAACCCTGCCCTATTATAGGCCTATTTCTCTTCTGCCATACCCTGTAAAAATCCTAGAATGCTTTGTCAGTAAAACATTATCTCACCACCTGGAAGTAAGCCAGATTCTGGAGGAAGAGTAGTTTGGGTTTTGCGCAGGCCATGGGACTGAAACAGCTATGCTCACTGTATTGGATGAGCTCAGAATGCGAGTAGACAATTGTCATTCAGTGGTATTGATCTTGTTAGATTTTTCTGCCACTTTTGATATGGTCAACCATAACATCCTCATCGCTAGACTATCCTCAATTGGAGTCGGGGGCACCGTGGCAAAGTGGCTACATTGCTATAAGTCTAACAGACAGCAGGCAGTGTGCCTCCCTCCGTTTTGCTCCGTGTTCAGGCCCATTAAACATGGTGTCCCACAAGGGTCATCAATTAATCCTGTACTTTTCTATATTTATATAAGCCCACTGACTTCACTTATCAAATCGCACAAGGCCAGTTTGGTTAGCTACACCGATTACACTCAATTAATCTTATCACTAGAAGGAGATCAATTGATGACACTTGATACCTTTCATAATTGCATGAATGATTTCACAAATTGGCTGAAATCCAAATCTCTGAAGTTTAATGGAGACACGCTGTCCTGGTTTTGCTTCCATTTAACTTCTGGTCAGTGGCCCCTGATGAGAATAATCTTCGATAGGCAGCTTAGCTTGGGATCTCATGTCAATAAGACGGCAGGACCTAGTTCTCCTTCAACAGAGCACTATACCAGATTCTTGCGCTGCTTCCAATTTCATCACTGGTGGTTTGCAGTGATCCTAGCAGACTGGACTATTATAATGCCCTGCTGCTAGGAGCTCTGTATTACCAACTCAAGTGGCTTTAGAGAGTTCAAACAGCATCAGCCAAATTGGCCTTGATTAGGCAGAGAAGTTCTTCGGTATGCTTGCTCCTGAAAGAACTACACTGGCTACCATTGACACAAAGAATAATTTGTAAGTTCCTTTGCATCACTTTTTTAAATCCCTTCATGGCCTTGGCCCAGCAGTGTGCCCAGAGGCGTGTTTGCAGAGTGGTGGAGAAAGAGTGCAGTCCAGCTGTGTGGGACTTACTGGAGGTAATAGGAGGTCCTGTTGGCCCCTAAGGACCCTCACCAGCCAAGGGGACTTCATCCCCCGACCAGCAGCACGCCAGGAGGTGCAAATGCAGAGTGGTGCAAAAAGGGGGCAGGGTCTGCAGCGGTGCACCAGGAGGTGCGATTGCATAGTGGTGCAGAAAAGGGGCATGCCTCTGGCTTCGTGCCAGTAGAATTTTCTTTCTTTTTTCTTTTTTTTTTTAAATATAAAGGAAGGGGGACCATGTGGCCCCCCTCCATGGTCTGATTATGGCCCCGGGGACCCCATCCTACGGGGCCTGGCATTTTGTTTTAAATCTTTTTTCAAACTAAAGGAAGGGGGCTGCATGGCCCCCTTACCATGGCTGATTTTGGCCCCAGGCACCTTATCCTCTGTGGCCTGCCCTTTACTTTTTTTTTATTAAAAAAGGGATGGAGGCTGCGAGGCCCCCTTCTGGTCAAATTTAGGCCCTGGGGACCGCATCCCCCTGAGCCCCAGGGTTTTTCTAAAGCCTAGGAAGGGGGTCACATTAGCCCCCTCCTTCATTACCCTCATGTCCCCAGGACCTGTTATACCATGTGGCCGATATTAAACGAAGCGTGGGAGCCCTTGCTTTTCTTTTTTTTACATTTTTGTCTGGATCCACAGACCCCCCCATTGAGGCCTAGGGAGGCAGGGTGTTTCTACCGTGGCCCCCTTTTTAAAAAAAAAGTTTGTGGGACTCTGCTCAACCAAGTCCCAAGATGGCTGCCAAAAGTTCCTGGTTGAAGTGTTAGCAATAAATCAAATTTGAGAAGGGTCTCAGTAAGCTCTTGGGCTCCCAGATATCTATATTTTATTTAACTTAATTATCTCTGAAACCACTGAACAGATTTACACCAAATCACAAAAAGCACACTTTCCGGACCAACATCTAGCTTTCTGCCAAATTTGGTGTAATTCTGGTCAGTGGTTTGGGCTGTAGTTGTGTTCAAAAGAAGAAAAATCACCACAGACATGACATAGGGAAAACTCATTTTGTGACCCCCCCTTTTTTTCTTGGCCCTTACTTGACCGATCTCCAAAAAACTCTCAGCAGCTAAACCAAAAAGGGGACGTTTTTTGAAAATTTTAAGATTCGTCAAGCGGTGCCAAACGTATTGGAAAAGCGTTTTTTTTTACAATAACTTTGGTGCCACTTGACGAATCTTCACAATCTGTTTTAAATATATATATATTCACTGAAAAAACCATAGGTTATAGACCATATATAGTTAGGAATTAGCATTTACAAAACCTTGAAAATTCACTGAAAAAACCATAGGTTATACACCATATATAGTTAGGAATTAGCATTTAAAAAACCTTATTTTACTCACACAAAACCATTGAAATTCCATATATAGTTAGTTGTACTAACTATATATCGCGCACCCGCAATCCACTGCTGATCATGTCACATATTACATCATTCATGACATGGTCAGTGACATCACTGATGACATCACTGATGACATCTCAAATGACATCACTGATAACATCACTGATGACATCTCAAATGACATCACTGATGACATCACTGATGACATCTCAAATGACATCACTGATGACATCACTGATGACATCTCAAATGACATCACTGATGACATCACTGATGACATCTCATTTGACATTACTGATCACATCACTGATGACATCTCAAATGACATCACTGATGACATCACTGATGACATCTCAAATGACATCACTGATGACATCACTGATGACATCTCAAATGGCATCACTGATGACATCACTGATGACATCTCATTTGACATTACTGATCACATCACTGATGACATCATTCATGTGATAATACGATGAACCTCTTCAGACTCTAATATAACCTTAGATACACTCAGTGTAAACACAGACTCGCAGATTGTCACTCATCCATGAAGTTACACACACACCTAGTCAGTCATGCAAACAATCAATCACACCTCCATTTCCTTAACTATACAGTTAAACACACCTTACTTATTCAAACATATACTAAAACGTATTTACTCACTTATACAATCCTGGATACAAGTTCACAATGATCCATACAGCCACTCACACATTCACTGGCTCTTATGCACAGTTATTTATATATGTCAACTCTCACATGTACTGTATTTTACATATGTACTTACTTTGACATGTAGCACTGAGATATCTATTCACTCACCAATACAGTCATGCACACAGTCAACCACCCATACAGCTGTTTCCACATGCACTTTTGAACCCATACATCTATGCAGAGAGTCATACACCTCCCAGCCACCCATACACACTCTCAGTCTCCCATACAAATACTTGGGCAACCAATCAATAACCCATATAGTTAATCATATAGCTACTGATCAACACATGCAGCAGTTTACAGAACAACAGACATAATGATGCACAAATTAAGACAGTTTAGTCACTAACCCATGCACTCAGTGAGACACATTTAATCACTCACTCATACAGTCAGTCATGCACCTACTAAATCCTTTGTTCAGACACTTCTACATCCACTCATTCTTCAATATGTAAGACATATTTTAACTTTACAGAAACATACAGTCACTGGATGTTGTCATCAGTGATGTCATCAGTGATGTCATTTGAGATGTCATCAGTGATGTCATCAGTGATGTCATTTGAGATGTCATCAGTGATGTCATCAGTGATGTCACTGACCATGTCATGAATGATGTAATATGTGACATGATCAGCAGTGGATTGCGGGTGCGCGATATATAGTTAGTACAACTAACTATATATGGAATTTCAATGGTTTTGTGTGAGTAAAATAAGGTTTTTTAAATGCTAATTCCTAACTATATATGGTGTATAACCTATGGTTTTTTCAGTGAATTTTCAAGGTTTTGTAAATGTTAATTCCTAACTATATATGGTCTATAACCTATGGTTTTTTCAGTGAATTTCATTGGTTTTTTAAAAGCTAATATCTATAGCTGTAAAATGTATTCTTCTTTAAATCCAAAAATATATTTTATATGTTTATTAATAAATTTTTTTAAATATTTTTTTTGTTTCGCTCCCGGTCCGCGAACCGGGAAGCTTCCCGTTAGCTCAATTTGATGCAGCGACCCGGTCCGCGAACCGGTAAGAAATCAACATAGTGACGGTATCGCGTTGCCGCGTAATGCGTCTTATGACGTACTGCGTTAGCGCACCCGGAAGTGCCCTGGGGCGCGGACCGAGGCGCGAAACGCAGCTCCCCGGAAGCGATCCGCGGCGCGTCGCGAAAGCGTGACGTATCGCGTTGCCGCGTAATGCGTCTTGTGACGTACCGCGTTAGTGCACCCGGAAGTGTCCCGGGGCGCGGACCGAGGCGCAAAGCTCAGCGACCCGGAAGCTAACCGGGGCGCGTTCCGCAGCGCGTAACATGAGCGTGAGAGGTCATGTGACTTGTTAATAAAACTTTTCATTGGTTCATTTCACTTTTGGTTTCATAATGATGTAAGGCTAGGTCAGGTGACCTAAAAATAACACTTTTATTGGTTGAGAAGTATTGTTTTTCCCAAATGATGAAAACCCCTCCTTCTTTCCTCACTCTGACTTTCATCATTGTGAGAGGAAGACCTTTACTACTATATGAGAAATGGCTTCATTGGTAGCTTCAGCTGGTGGACCCCCACCACCACCACCACCTCCTCATGGGAAGAGAGGACCACCTCCCCAGGTCATGACCAACACTGAGGAGGAAGAGGAAGAAATGGATGAGGAGGGAGAAGAACCACAGTTCTTAGAAGAGGTGCCCCGGGTTTCCAGAAAGAAAGCCAGTTTCATCTGGCAGTTTTATTCGATCCCTCGTGGCCAAAAAAAAGTCAATGCGAGGTATGTCACCTGCCTCATATGCAAAGAACAATTATC